>NC_138160.1:66337265-69239765 GCF_964165515.1 Mesoplodon bidens
AGACTTAAAAAGATAGATATCATACAAAGTATGTTCTCTGACCACAATGGGATAAAGTTAGAAATCAATAACAGAAGGAAAACAGAAAAATTCACAAATTTGTGGAAATTAAACAACACATTCCTAATGGGTCAAAGAAGAAATCAGAAGAAGCTAGCAGAAGGAAATAATAAAGATTAAAGCAGAGATAAATGAAATAAAGAATTAAAAAAAAGAAAATTATTAAACCAAAAGTTGGTTCTTTGAAAAGATCAACGAACTTGACAAACCATTAGCTAATAGACTAAGAAAAAAGAAAGAAGACTCTAATTATTATAAGAAAAAAGAAAGAAGACTCTAATTATTAAAGATTCCACAAAAAAACTGTTAGAATAAATGAATTCAGTAAAGTTGCAGGATAAAAAAATCAATATACAAAAGTCTGTTGTAATTTGTGATGTTTGTTTTTGTGAATCTATACTAACAATGAAGAAACAATCCCACTTACAAATACATCCAAAAGAAAAAAATACCTGGGAATATATTTAGCCATGGAGGTGAAAGAGCAATACATTGAAAACTATAAGACATTGATGAAAGAAATTGAAGAAGAAATTTTAAAAATAGAAAGATATTCCATGCCATGGATTGGAAGAATATCGTTAAAACATCCACACTACCCAAAGCAATCTACAGATTCAATTCAATCCCTATCAAAATTCCAATGGCATTTTTCACAGGAAAAATAACCTTAAAATTTGTATGGAACCACAAAAGACCCTGAATAGCTAGAGCAATCTTGAGAAAGAATAATAAAGCTGGAGACTTCCCAATTTCAAACTATACTGTAAAGTTATAGTAATCAACAAATACAGACTTCCTCTCTCTACAACTTGACATGCTGGAGGCCCAGGAGCTTTTCAATTTCTCTAATCCAAAGCCTGAAACCAAAACACTATCCTTGAAATGTGGTAGATTGATATTCATGAATAATGCTTTAGATTTACAGTCTCTTTATTCCTAAGCAGAAACTAGTGAAAAATCTCTATTTTACAAATGAAGAAGATAGAGACTAAATACAGAGAAGCAAAACTTGCACAGTATTGAAATCTTTGTTCTTGTATCATTTATTATTATTAAAAATTTCCCCACCTAAGTTAAAAAAAACACAGGATTTCCAAGTTGAGGATCTCATCCAAATACTTTTTCCTTCTATCCTGAGGATGTGATTCAAAGCGACTAGCTAGCTTTCAATTTCTCTAGGGAACATAGAAAGCAAAATGGTTGTCAGAGAAGTCTACGAGGGTGGGTAAACATGCCAGATGTGTCCCAGAAGATGGGATGCTAACGTAATTACATAACCTTCATGCCACTGGCAAGATCTAGAATTCTATGAAAATAAAAATTAAAAGAAGCAAAAAATCCCCTGGGGAAGACATTTTTTTCTTAGGAGTAAGTCATGTTATTATAAGTTCAAGTCTTAAAATAACTAAGGAAGTTATTTCTTGTTGACTGTCCCCAAAATACATTATCAATTAATGTTAGTTACTCTTAACCTATATTGAAGAAAACTATCCATTCGTAACACTACGGAGTGTAGTGAAATGTACATGTACCTGCTCATCACCTTAGAACTTCCACATACATGTACTTGTATCATTCCTTAGCACTGCTTAATACTTTCTAAAATGTAAGCATTAAATTTTGCTCCACTATCAGAAAATTCTCACATAATCCTGGATTAGTAACAAATTCATATTTTAAAGTACCATCAAAATAGCTTACATTTAATAAGTATGTGTGAAATTCAAGCATCATATACTAAACATTTTCCATCATTTAATCCTCCTATTATTTTCCCATTTTATAGATAAGGGAACTGAGACTTCAAAAGGTTAAATAATTTACCTAAGTGGCACACAAGTGGCCACACAAGTGCCACAGAAATGGCAGAGCTGGGCTCGAACATTTTATCTTACATTGTTTTGCCTCTAATGTGAGTGTGGTATTAAAAATTCTTATTTCAAAGATGCCTTATATGCCTGATTATGGGCAGGTTTATACAGCTCTGGCAGTGTGAGCACCATCAGCTGTTACAAGAGTATGGTAGATAGATACCTGTCCTGGATAAGACAGCAAACACTTTGTTATCCTACCTTCTACCCCTGTACTCCAACTCATTTCCTGAGTAACCTATGGCAACCACCTCCTCACCCTACACAAGCTGCCAGTGATCCATGGATGCCTCAAGACAGACTGGACTCAGAAAAGACAAACTTTCTGAGTCATTTATATCTACTGTCTGGAATTAGCCACTCATGATGCTCAAAAGGGGGCTGTAATTAGTGTCTTATTAATAGTGGGCCACTAAATTCTGCTCCCTATTTAAGAAATAATATCTGTTACTGAGATGAGTACTGGTTACAATTCAGAAAACTTTAATTCTGAGTTTGATCTTGAGCAAATACTTTTGTTCCTTAGTTTTTTTATGTAAAGAGAAAATATCTGTTATGTATTTTACAGACTTTTGTGCAGATACAAAGATGATTTACGCTAAAGTACTTTTAAAATAAGTATGAAGGTATTAAAAGTATTCTAGAAAAGTCTCATAGAGTTATTATGGCCAGAAAGAAAGTTTTCTTATTAAGTAAAATTTGCCTCAATTTCCTTTCTAATCCTTTGCATTTAATGGAAGATTCCATCAGTTTTTTTTTTTACAATGTCTTCTCCCCACCAAATCTTCCTCTGTATTCCACATTCCTTTCCTACTCTCCCAGACACATTTCCCTTCTCCCCTATAGCCTGACCACCTGTGTTCTTTGCTTTCTCTCTTGCTAATACTATTTATTCCCTCATCACTGTGATTATACTCTTCTTCTATCCTAGTTGTTGCCTACATTGTCTTATGTTGATGTTTAGTTTAACTTAATTCAAGTAAATAATTAGCTACGCAATGCCTATTACAGGCAAGAACTAATGAGTAAGAACTAGTCTACCAATTACAAATATTATACCATTCTAGTAAGCCTGCTGACTAATTCCAATGCTATTATTTTCACATAAGTATTTGGTTATTCTTAGCTATACCTGATGGCATCGTTAGATTCTAAAATCATTAGAGTGCTAGCTTGCTGCAAGATTTGACTTTCCACTGCCAAGTGACAGAAACTGGATTCTCATGATAATCTTAGTTATTAGTTTATTTTCTCTGCAATGTTATACATATTTAATTACAGGATATAAATACATGAGCCCAAAGTTACTTCAAAAGGTGCTTTACATATAATATTAAATAAAACTGAGTCACAGTTTCTGCCATTAAAACTTTAAATAGGAAGTTTCAAAAAGTGTGTATTTTTGAATTACACAAATCTAAAAGGACATTAATTTCAGAGGAAAGAAGTTTCTTCGCATTTTTATTTCTGAAATTCATGGAAGAGAGTTGAGAACTTTTATTAAAGCATACTAAGAGGAAATATGCTTTCAAGAGGGATTTGATCAAGGTAAATGCAATGAACACAGGAGGGAGGCCTAAGAAATATGACAGCACTGGGGCATGGTGCAAAGTGGGAAAGAAGAAAAGAAATGATAAGGGAAATCATATCAAAAACAAGAAAAACAGTTCCAGAAAGTAAAATCACACACTTTCCTCTATCCCATACTAAAAGGAGAAATTCCCCTCCTCCTCTCTCTCCAAGGCCTTTGCCCCTCATCTCTCCTGTAGTTTATTCTGCATTTTTGTGCATGTTTATTGCTCTTTCATGCGTCTTCAACCTCTCTTACTCTTTTCACCTCAATCTATATACATGCTCAAATCTATTCAATTTTAAAAATAAAAATGTTAGGTCCTGTTCCACTGTTAATCCTGAAACTACTACACACATCACCACACACTTCAACTACTCTCCATAAACTTGGAGCTGGAGAAATGAAATATAACAGCCTTCTAAATTTCACTTTCACTACTCCACTGAAACTGTTCTCCCCAAGACCACCAAAGTTCACTTTACTTCCCGATTCAGGAAAATACTTGTTGTTGCTTTTTGTTTGTTTGTTTGTTTGTTTTACTTTTACCTGCTGCATATTTGATCTCTCCTTTGAATGCCTTTCCTGGTTCCCATACATTATTCTTTCCTGACTACCCTCCTTCCTCTCTAAGTATTTTCTTTTGAGGCTCCTCTTTATCCACCTACACTTAAAGGTTGACTTTCCCCAGAGTCCCAACCCCAGGCCCTGCTCTTACTTGTTACACTGGCAGTTTCACCCATGAACACTCTTCACTACAGTATAGTCTATGCTGATAATTCCCAAACCATTATGGGCCTGTCTCAGACCTACAGATCCAGATCTCTGACTGTATAGGGCATCTCTCTCTGAATGTGACACAGGCATCTCAAAATTTAATTTGTCAGAGCTAAATCATGGTCTTTTTTCCAAAACCTGTTGCTCTCTCTATACTCTCTCACTCAATCAATGGCATCAGTGTTCATCCTACCATCCAAATCTAAAACTTGGCAACTTCTTCATTCACCTCCAATCTATTCCACTCAGTGTTCACTATCTGGGGTCCATCACCTAATAACCTTTCAACTGGACAATAACAACTGCCCTGTAAACTAGACTCTGCCTCTGCTCTCAATCCTTTTCAATCCATGTCTATGGTAATGCCAAGTATCTAAAAGCACAAAGCTAATCATGTCATATACCTTGTTTAAAATCTTTGAGTTCTAGTCCAAAGTCCTTGATGTACTCCAGGACTTCATAGTCTGACCCCTGCCTTTGTTTCTAGCCTTATATTCTATCACCTCATAGTACATCTACAATTCAACTGATCCAAGAAACCTGCCTTTCCTTGAATGCATGAGGATCACTTTTAAGATTTCATGCTAACCATTCCTTACCCTAAATACCCTTTTCTCATTCAACTTTCAAATCAGCTCAGATTCACTTTCCCTGTGTAGCCTTTCCTACCTCTCCCAAGCTGATGTAAGTATTCCTCCTGTACTGCTATTATAACCAGTACATACCTCAGTTATAATACTATTAATTGTTTATCTCTCCTACTACTTATTTCCTTGAAGGCAGCATAATTTTGCACAGTAAATATTTGGTGAAAAGGCTTAAACAACAGGAAAACTCCACTTGCAAATATTCTATAGAAGACAGAAGTGAGAAGTCATCATAAAAATGCAACTGGTCCATCCAACAGGGACTTTTAGTATAACCAAATGAGCAAGCAGTAAGTTCTCAAAGAATACACGTTATCCTAATCATCTGGACCTCAACAGCAGCAACAGCCTTCCCAGTCAGAAAAAAAAAAAAAAAAAAAGGGACAACCTGAAAAAAGGCAGTTCTGAATCCCTAACCTAGGGCACAGATTATGAAGCCCAGCTCTAAAGAGTTAAGGATAAAAAGGTCAGGCATCTCAATATTGTCAAGATGTCAGTTCTTCCAAACTTGATCTATAGATTCAATGCAATCCCAATCAAAATCCCAACAAGTTATTTCATGGATACTGACAAACTGATTCTAAAGTTTATAAAGGAAAAAGACCCAGAATAGCCAACACAATAATAAAGAAGAACAGAAATGGAAGACTGATACTACCCAACTTTAAGACTTATTATAAAGCTACAGTAATCAAGACAGTGTGGTATTGGTAAAGAATAGATAATATATCAATGGGAAAGAAAAGAGAGCCCACAAATAGTCCCATATAAATATAGTCAACTGATTTGACAAAGGAACAAAGGCAATACAATGGATCAAAGATAGTCATTTCAACAAATGATACTGCAACAACTAGACAACACCCCATGCAAAAAAAAAAAAAAAAAAGAATGTAGACACTAGAAATCCTTCACAAAAATTCACTCGAAATGGATCACAGACCTAGATGTAAGGTATAAAACAATAAAGCTCCTAGAAGTTAACTTACAAGAAAACCAAGATAACCTTGAGTATGGCAATGATTTTTTAGGTATAACATTAAAGGCGCAATACATAAAAGAAATAATTGATAAACTAGATTTTGTTAAAATTAAAAACTTCTGTTCTGCAAAGGGCAATGTCAAGATAATGAGAAGACGAGCCACAGACTGGGAGAAAATATACGCAAAACACACATCTGATAAAAGACTGTTATTCAAAATACATAAAGAACTCTTAAAACTCAACAATAAGAAAAAAACCAACTCAATTGAAAAATGGGCCATGGGCTTCCCTGGTGGCGCAGTGGTTGAGAATCCGCCTGCTGATGCAGGGGACACAGGTTCATGCCCCGGTCCACCACATGCCGTGGAGTGGCTAGGCCCATGAGCCATGGCCGCTGAGCCTGCATGTCCGGAGCCTGTGCTCCGCAATGGGAGAGGCCACAACAGTGAGAGGCCTGCGTACCACAAAAAAAAAAAAAAATGGGCCAAAGACCTTAACAGATACCTCACCAAAAAAGATACACAGATGACAAATAAGCATATGAAAAGATGCTCCACATCATATGTCATCAGGGAAATGCAAATTAATACAATGAGATACCACTACACACCTATTAGAATTGCCAAAATCTGGAACACTGATAGCAACAAATGCTAGCCAGGATGTGGAGCAACAGAAACTCTCATTTGTTGCTGGTGGGAATGGAAAATGGTACAACCAGTCTAGAAGACAGTTTGGCAGCTTCTTACAAAACTAAACATATTCTTAGCATATGATCCAACAATTACACTCTTTGGTATATACCCAAAGGAACTAAAAATGTATGGCTACATAAAAACCTACACATGGATGTTTATAACAGCTCTTTCATAATTGCCAAGCTTGGAAGCAACCAAGATGTCCTTCAGTAGGTGAATGAATAATTAAACCATGGTACATCCAGACAATGGAATATTATTCAGCACTAAAAGAAAAGAGTTAACAAGCCATGGAAAGGCATGGAGAAACTTTAAATGCATATAACTAAGTGAAAAAATCCAATCTGAAAAGGCCACATACTGTATGATTTCAACTAAATGACATTCTGGAAAAGGCAAAACTATGGAGACAATAAAAGGATCAGTGAGTACCAGGGGTGGAGGGTGGGTGGGGAGGGATGAAGAGGCAGAGAATAGATTTTTAGGACAGTGAAAATACTCTGTATATTACTATAATTGTGGATACATGTCATTATACATTTGTTCAAACCCATAGAATGTACAACACCAAAAATGAACTGTAATGCAAATTATGGACTTTGAGTGATTTAGTGTGTTAATGTAGGTTCATCGATTACAGCAATGTACCACTCTGGTGGGGAATGTTGATAATGGGAAGGCTATATATGTGTGGAAGCAGGAGGTATAAGGAAAATCTCTACCTTCCCCTCAATTTTGTTGTGAACCTACTGAAAACTACTCTAAAAGATAAATAAAGTCTTAATTAAAAACAAAAAATCAAAGGGACCACTGAAACAGCTGAAAAAAAAAAGTCATCTTTTTTCCATCCATCAATCCTCTGCTGGATTTAAGGCCCACAGTCATGGCTGGCTACACACAATGATCAGGAAAGCTTAGGATCTGGGCAGTTTCCTGGAAGAGGGGATACACAGCTTTTCATCAGTTCTCAGAGGACCCCATGACTTCAAAATCATTAAGAATCACTGATTTATATCGACAAAGTAGGCACCTCAAAAGGTACATTAGTATTGATAGTTTTAGGGAAGAACATTAAAAACACTGAAAATAATGTACCTTTTGCGTGTGTTAGATTTAAATTAAAATAAATATGGTCTAAAAATATTTATGCTCATTATTTACAATTTCTTTGATATCTCTAACTAAGTAAAAATTTCTTAAAATACCAAAACCACAGAGGAAGAACTCCCGTGAATCTAACAGCCATAGAAAAAGGAAGGGCAACAGCAGATTTAAGAGATATACCTTCTGATAGCAAAGACCAAAAAAACTAAAGTCTGATGGAAGCAAAAAGCCAAAGTATTCAGTGAGTTTTTATCAACCATTTACAGTAAGAGGATAGGTTAAATTCATGAGAAAGGGAGTAAAACAGAAACAGGTGTTTCTGAAATAGAATTAATTCTATAATGAAAAACTTAAAGTCCTCATTTTGTTAACCCACTAATCCAATAGGGACAGACTTCTAAAGTGGTTTCTTGTGTCACTTTGCAGACCTAATTGGAAACATACAAAATATAAGGGTGTCAACAAGTGGGAAACTCAACTACATTCAGCAAATAATTAAGCATTTCTAGTTTAGATCTAGATATCATAAATACAGACTATGTAAAATGAAAAACTGACTTTTATACCACTATATGTTACAAGAGGTCAGTCTTAAACCCCAGGAAAACAGCACAATGACACTGCTTAACTGCAGTGAACCGTTGTTCCAAATAAAGGAACAACTCTGAACCAAAGGACTGCACCTGTTCCTGCCATACGTATGTGAGACAAATAAGGGAAACCCACAACCACAACTGACCAAGTGTGGTTCTATTCACCATAGAACTTCTAGTAAAGCACGTTTTCAGGAGAGAGATTAAAAAGATGATGGCATGAAGTAACGGACCAAGGAAACCACGTGCACAGCACTAGAAGAGAACTTTTGCTTTTTCTTTTGAATAAGATGTTGAGAGATGAATGTATAAAGTACTGAACAGGAAATGCTCCTAACTGAAGAAATTTTTTAAAAATAAAAGAAAAAGAAAAGCCTAGCTTGTCCATTTGAATACCTAGACCAACAACTACTGCTGCAGAAAAGTCACATACCTGGGCATACTTGTACCACAATAAAATTTATAAGTTCTGATATCAACTGGGCCTTTAGTACTGACTGACCATCTTTGTGTACATTCCTAGTCAGTCCTAGCTCTGAGTCTATACAGAATTACTTCAAACTTTTTTGGACTATTCTCTCTCCTAATAATTTACCACCATCACCACCACTACCTTCAGTAGCCTCGGGTTTAGATGAGGTCACATGGGTGGGGCCCTCATGGGCAATTAGTGCCCTTATAAAAAGAGACACCAGAAAGCTAGTTAGTTAGCTAGCACGTGCTTGGTCTCTCTCTCTCATTCTCTGTTATGTGCTCGCTCTCTCTTTCCCTCCCTCCCTCCCTCTCTCTCTCTCTCTCTGCCATGTGAGGACACAGTAAGAAGGCAGCCATCTACAAGCCAGGAAGAGAGTTCTCACCAGAAACAGACCATGCTCAGCAGCTTGATCTTGGATTTCTAGCCTCCAGAACTGTGTGAAAATAAATTTCTGTTGTTTAAGCCACCCAGTCTATGGTATTTTATTACGGTAGCCAGAGCTGACTAATACAATATCATACTTCTAGCTGGAGATTCCACACACTGGTCACAATTCCAGCTTGATTTAATAGAAGTATCTTTAAGTTAAATAACATTAATGCTGGTTTTGAGTTTGTTTTTTATTTTTCTAAGTGCTACCTTTCAGAAAATAATTGTAGAAAATGAAAAAGTATAAATGAGAGGCATGAAATCATAAACAGGTACAGTGCAGGCCTACTGAAATGCATCATCAATCTAGTGAAAATGGAATTAAAGATACTTACCACCACCAAGAATGTAAGAATCCTGGTGGTTCCCCCAATGTGATGTTTTTTTCCCATCTTATCTAAAATGAATAAAAGAGATATTAAATACTTTCCTAATAATACTTCTCACACATATTATAAAGCAATATTTTTCCATTTAAAATATTATGATAATATATAAGATTTTCATATTATTCTTACTCAAGTTTTAAAAATACTCATTTTATATTGTGATTTGCTGACTGGATAGTTTGAGAGAAGACGCCACCATTATTTTCCTGAATTTGCTTCCCACTATGCCATAATTTCAGAAGACATTTCAGGATCTTAAGGCACATGAAAATCACCATTATTAACACCAATATGAAAATCAGTTATCACCACTAACCCAGAAACTTGCAAGAGACTGGGCTTAATATGTAGACTCTAAATTATACTATAAGGATTGAATTTTTTAATAAGTTCCTTATTTGAGGGGATGGGAGTAAGAAGGCATATGACTTTCATAAGAATTTTAAAAAGATGGTGACATAAACGTTCCAATTATTTATATTTCAGATGAGTTGGAGTTCACTATAATGAACATTTAAAACAAGGTCAATATTCTCAAAATTACAAGTTCTGACTAAATGCTTTTACAAATTAAATTTAAAAATTGGAAAGCTGTGCGGGTGCTTATACAGTGCCTTTTTTAAGCATTGGATCACAGTCAACAGAAAGGATAAAAATCTTTGCATTCAGGGAGATATTAATTTAGTAAGGAAGATAGGCCATAAACAAGCAAATAAACAAAAAAAGGAAATTGTATTTACATTAGAAATAGAAGGTGACAAATGCTGTGGAGGAAAACAAAACAGTGAAGGAGGATAAAGAGAAAAGGTAAATGTAAGTTATAATTTTAGCTAAGGTGATCCAGCTTTGAAAACAAACAATCCTTATGTATAAGTATATCCTGTAGTTTTTTAAATAATTAAAAATATTTAACAATACTCCAATCAATAAAATGTGCCCACAGGCCCTTAACACTACTAGGAAGTAAACAACTATAATTATAGATTTCAAAAAATTCAAGGAATCCTTTCTATCACCTACTATGGAAGAAGTTATCCCAAAAGGATAAAAAACAAAAACATTTAAAAATAAAAACTCAAGAAGTAGCCCTAAATGTAAAAAAAGAAAAGAAAATCAAAACCTCTCTAAGGAAGAGATGCAAAACTTAAGTGCAATTAAAATAACTGAAACTGATTACATTTTTAGAGTCCTTATGTACCTAAAATATAAACCACTGGGAACCTTGACATAGACAAGTAATTTGCTCTCAAAAAACAAATGAACTTTCTAAAGATTAGAAAATTATATATGTGATAACCAGTTTTAAAAAGAGCTAAAAGGTGAAACTCTAGCAATTAATGAACTTGAATTTATAAAGTCTAAATGTGATCTATGAACCAGAACATGTTATATAAATGTAAGCCAGATGCTAGCTTGAATTATCCTAAGCAGTAACACTCAAAAATTTTTTTTTAATCTATACTACCTTTTATATGATAATTTCAGTTGATCAATATTCTGTCTGTTTGGTTCATGAAAAAATAAGGAATGGTACTTAATGAATCTTATGAGAAATAAAACTCTGATGTCCTGCTAAAGTTATAATTTAGTCAGAAACCTGTGTCTCATCTTTCTCTCAATCCTTTCTCTTACCATTTTTTCACTAGTCTTCTTGAAAGGGCATAATAATAGACCTCACAGATGTGCCCCAGACACACTAATATTCCTAACCCCTGGAATCATCCTAAGCATATAAACAGTAAGTTTTTTAAAGTAGTGTCCTTATGTTTCATCTCAGTTCATCTTGACTTTTCATAATACAACTGTGAAATAATTAAAAGGAGAATGTGAGATGACTTATGAAGAGTCAAAGTAGCACGACTAGCTCTCAGTGCCAGACTGTGCTGGAGGTTGGATTAGACTCACAGTCTAAATGAGTCCCACTGCACCACATCAGCTACCAAGCAGTCTCCTTCCTATACCTTCACAACTTCCACAACCAATCATCAGCTATTCCAGGAGATAAGGTACTCTAGGAAAATAACTATATGGTTTATATTTGATATGGTCTTTCACAAGAGGAAGTCTGAAGGTAATGCATCTGTATTTTAAACAGTATTACATCTTATTATTCCTAAGAGAAACTCAAAATGTTTCACATACATCATCTTTTTCATCCTCAAACATTCTTTACTATATCGTAAGTAAAGTTCATCTTTCTCACTTTAAATTGCAAGTCTGTGGCAGAAACAGCTAAAACTTTGGTTCACCATACTGAAGTTAACACAAAACTTTCAGTTATTCAATGAACAACAACTAACATTTTAGGTATTTGCAAAGAAGAGATGGTTATACATAGGAATATGTTTCCATAGTGAATGGTATTTTTTGCCTCCAAACTAATTACTACTCTAGATATTACTTGTTTAGAGAAAGTATGAGATGATGCTCAAGAAAACAGAACCTGATCTATAGAAAACTTTGGCACATTTACTGCAGCATTTTTAGAAACAATGAAACTTAGAAACAACCTGAAAAACATTCACCAGTAGTGAACGTAAAATAAATTTGGGTGCTAAAATACTACAGAACAGTGTGTAATCATTAAAATGAATAAGATATATCTACATGGAAAAAGAGCCATGCTATATTGGTTTTTCAAGCTGGAGATTACAAAAGGTTGGAGAACAAATACATATAGTATAAAACCTTTCCTGTTTAAAAAAAAATGTGTGAATATGTACGTGTGCATTTGGGTGTATGCATATTAAAAATGACACCAAACTTATAACTATTATCTCTGGGAAAAGCTAAAGGAAGACTTTCATTTTAAAATCATATTCACATCCACATATGTAGTTTAACATTTTTAGCAAACGTGTATTAATAATGGATGGGGTTGAGGAATAGCCAGAAAATACTTCTAAATGTCAACAGTCATTTTAGAAACAATTCTTCTGCTATTTATGAAGAGGCATTTTCTTTTGTACTGAGTTTCATGGGCTTCAGGCTTGTTTAGGTGTTTAAGCGGCATCTATGCAAACAATCTCTCTCTTTATTCTATTTTTCCTTCTTGCATTATTCCAGGCCCAATGTGTAGTCCCTAGTCCTTAGACTTTTTGCTGTTTAATCATCCACCTCCCTTCCTTCCGACATTAGTCTAGCTAAAGGCCGTATTCTCCTGTAACCTTGTAAATCCCAAGACCAATTCCCACTGCCATACTCTGCAACTGAGGGCCTTGTCTGTGATTATACAGTGTCTCTATCATATGATCTAGTGTTTTCAGCATTTCTATGTAAATGCACAGCCAAACATTGAATCATGAATGAAAGGTATATTGGCAAGAGTAAGACATGCCATATGGTTTATAACTGAAAATTATAAATTACAAATTATCACTATCTGATAGCAATTCTTCTTCTAGGAATTTATTCTATAAATATGGTCACATGTGCAAAATTATATATGAAACAACTTTCATTGAAGCATCATTTGTAATTGCAAAAGACTGGAAACAATCTAAATGTCCATCAGTAGGGGGCTGGTGAAATATATTATGGCACATTTCATAGAATGAAATACCCTACAACCACAAATAGAGAATTATAAATTTAATGAACCAATATAAAACAACTGAAGTCGAACAAGTGAAACAAAAATCAAAGCACAGAACAGAGTGTATAATAAAAAAAAATTTGTGATACACATACATACAAACATATACATATACATATACATACACACACACACACACACACACACACATTTACTTATCATCTCATCATCACTCGCTTCCAGCAAGGTATACTGGTCAGTTACCTATTATCTTTCAGCCCCAAACCCACCCCTCCTATACTCCGTTCTACACTTGGTGCTTGGATTCTGAAAATTACATTTCCTAGGCTCCTTGCCAGCCAGTTTCCTGTTAAGTTCTGCTATCAGGAGACACTAGTAGGATATCAAAAGGCAGGAGGAAAAAGAGAAGCTTCCTGCCCCTGGCTCCAGAAGAGTAGTTGCTGGTTGCAGCAGGAGCAACAAAGCCGAGGTGGGGCAATTCTGGATGTCGACAGCACCTTTTTTGGGGGGGGTTCCAGCCTCGTCAATGTGGGACCACTTTAGATGGTCAACAGCATCTCCAACAGCACAGCAGTTCATGTGAAGCTCATGGGATACAAACTTTACAGAGTATTCCTAAATCCTTTCATACTTTTTGAAAACCAATATTAAAAAAATTAATACCCTGAAAGGATAAAGCTAGTTCCTGTGTTAAGAAAAGAATGCACACCTATGTACACACTTGTTGCTAGACAAAATCCTGAGACTTCTAATTTAGATATAATCCACCGTTCCTACTAATTTTCTAAAATCTTCCATGTGTAGAAGTATCGGTGCATCCATACAACTAAACTAAGTGTAAAAAAAAGTAAAAATTTTTACATTCTAATTTAAAAAATTAAAGCTGATAGATGTATTACAGGAAGAAAAATCTGACTGTACTTTGAAGCAGATAGAATCCAAAACTGTGCTGTTCAACGTGGTACTCACTAACCTCATGTGGCTCTTTACATTTAAAATTAATTGAATATTCCTCAATTGCTCTAGCCACTTTTCAAGGGCTCAGTAGTCACATGCGACTAGTGGAGAACTTACTATACAGCAGAGATTAGAGATCATTTCCAAAATCATGGAAAGTTTTATTGAATAGTCCTGCTCTGCTTTAGAAGGAAGGTAGAAGTCCTCTTAAAAAGGAATACTCTTTATTGGGAAAATTCCTTGATGCATATGAAGGAAACAGGAAAGTTAAGGCAAAGAAAAGTCATCAGCCATAAGCAGGAGAAGCAGCAGGGCTGTAATACTTAGTGAGAGCAAGAAATTACAGCAAGAGAACCATACTGTCCTCCCTCCCCCTAGTAAGCCCCAGAGATGTTAGAGAGGACTTGAGACAACCTATTATATTAGGGATTCGAACTGGAGCCATTTTGCTAGAAAAGGTAACCCCAGGAGATAGGAGGATTATGGGCCATCCAGGTGACAGATACTTGGAGCACATACGTGCACGTAGGATATATATTTATACTTGTACTCTAAAGAAATAAACTACACAAGATAGAAAAGAGGGGAATTCCTTGGCAGTCCAGTGGTTAGGACTCAGGGCTTTCACTGCCAGGGCCCAGGTCCAATCCCTGGTCAGGGAACTAAGATCCCATAGCAAAAAAAAAAGAAAAAGAAAAAGAAAAGAAAAGAATCAGTCAAGTATTAAAATAACACCTTTCAGCTCTTACCACATGCCAGGCCCTTCAAATCACTTTACATGTACTAACTCATTTAAACCTCAGCACCACTTTAAAGTATTATTATGATTATCTTCTTTTTATAATTAAGAAAACTGAATAAGTAAATATAATGTAGAACACAATTCAAATCCAGCAGTGTGGCCCTAAAGTGATTGCTCTTACCCACTACACTATGTCGCCTCCAAATTAAAGTTCAAGAAACAGGTAAGGTAAGGAAATTATTATTATTATTTTCTCTCTTCATATAGGTGAAAAAATAAACAGAACAGAATTTTGGAGTCTATGGAGTTCACTAATTTAGCATTCCTAATAAAATCTGAAGAAACAATCCATTAGATATTTTTAAGCTTCTATTTCTGGCTAACTTATTGGCTAATTTATGGCAAATAAGGGCTAGTAATACAGTATAAACCATGTAAAATTTCTAAGAAGAGAAAAAAAAAAAAAAAAACCTAGATTTCTGCAAAAACACTCTAATTCTTAATTTTATTTGCTACAGACACCAAGCCTCATTCTGAGGCATGAATACCATGCAAAATTTCAGGAACAAGGAGGAATTATCTTTGCATAATGAAATAATATAACGCAGGAAAAGAATCTTTTTTAAAGAACCCAAAATAACAAAAATTGATATAGAATTGTAAAGAAGATTTCTTAGCATCCTGTTTATAATTATTGAATACTGAAGGATAATAAAATATAAAGCAGAGGAGGGGCTCTGTATTGAGAATATTTCTAAAGAATATTCCATTTTGTCCTCTTGGTGGTAAGAAAATGAAAAGTCATACAAACTACATTTAGGATTCAGGTAGTGGTTTAGGATCTGTGATGAATCAGAGATAACAATGAGCTTTAACACAGCCTGGCTAGAGAAACGTTTTAATTTCTACTGTTATCCCAATGTTATCTCTTTTAACTAAGAAAAAAAATAGCTGGGCTAATAGTGCCCTACTATTCTGACTGATAACAAAAGCTATCAGAAGCAGTCCAATTTCTGACAGGCTAGGCCAAGGGCACTATAAGAAAGACTAAGCCCAAGTGAGAGATTAGGCTGCTGAGATACACATCTTACTTGTTCAGATGATGCCTGGATTTCCAACTTGACCTTCTCACAACTTCATCCAGAAAGCAAACCCACATAAATGAAAGAGGTGGCCCAGCACAGTAAATCCTGGCTCACAAGGGCTCATTAACATCATAGTCATCCATATCCTCATTCATCCTGAGTGAGAATGCCGAAATTGGAAGAAGCATTCTACTTTGCCTTGAACCAGGGCGAGAACATCGAATACTTGAGTAATTGGTGCCACTTCAGTCATTTCCTTTTTATCACAAATACCCAACCCAAATAAATAGGTCCCCCTGATTTTTAAGTTCCTTGTATAACAGTTCTGAATTAGGTAAAAATCTGGGTATAGAGTAAGAATTTAGATAAGATGGTCCTTCACTACTCAAATGACGTAAGAAGTCATTCTACAATGAGCAGCCTTAAATTTTCCAGATGATCCAAGTGAAAGGAAGAGAGAAAGCAATGCTAAATAGGGTACAAAGCTCTAAAAGATTACATTCTCCTTTCTTTGTTGTCCATAGTTAAAGAGGATGGGTACTGCCATTCACATAGACACTGCAGTACAAACCTAATGATGCTATTCTTTTACTTAAAAGAATAAAAGTTCTCTTTTGCCAAGAAGATAAGTCCAAGCTTCTTGGCAGAATATGCAAAGGCTTTCAGGTAAGAACACTATCAGCACGGAGAGGTGGAGCCCTGAGAAAGCTTTCCTAGAAAAAGCTACTTCTAAGCTAGTCAAGGAGAGAAGGGGAGGAGATTTTAGGCAGTGAATAGCACCGAGTAATGCCCAGATGAGAGAAGGCTTCTGGTATGTATAGGCAAACACAAGCAGCTGGTATTATGGAAACTTAAAATATGAGGGAGGGGGCTTCCCTGGTGGCGCAGTGGTTGAGAGTCCGCCTGCCGATGCAGGGGACACGGGTTCGCGCCCCGATCCCGGAAGATCCCACATGCTGCGGAGCGGCTGGGCCCGCGAGCCATGGCCGCGGAGCCTGTGTGTCCGGAGCCTGTGCTCCGCAACGGGAGAGGCCACAGCAGTGAGAGGCCCGCGTACAGCAAAAAAAAAAAAAAAAAAAAAAAAATATGAGGGAGGACAATATAGCAAGCTATTGAAATTTAACCAATTGAAATTACAGTCAACCCTCTCTATCTGTAGGTTCCACATCCACAGATTCAACCAACCACGGAGAGAAAATACTTGGAAAAAAAATTCCAGAAAGTTCCAAAAAGCCAAACTTGAAATTGCTTCCTACAGGCAACTATTTACATATCATTTACATTGTACTTACATCTATTACATAGCATTTGCACTGTTAAGTATTAGAAGTAACCTAGAGACAATTTAAAATACATGGGAAGATAAGTGTAGGCAATGTGCAAACACTGTGCTATTTTACATAAGGGACCTAATCTCTGTGGATTCTGGCATCCACAGCAGTGGGGTAGAGGTGGGGAGGTCCTAGAACCAATACCCAGTGGATACGGAGGGACGACTGTATCTAGAACTCTAGGGTATACTCAGCAATGGCCTACTACAAATCTACCTCCAGACTTCCATTTTAAAATCAAGGTAATTTTGTATTTTATCTTCTATTATTTTTATTTTTAAATAACTATACAAATATATATACATATATATTTCTTGTTTTAAAAAATCCTACAAGTAAGGATAAAATTCCCCTTTGATTCCTTTAACATCCCCACTCCCACCAACAACTAGTCTGGAATGTATATTCTTTCAGACCTTTACTATACTTCACATTCATA
Source organism: Mesoplodon bidens (assembly GCF_964165515.1). NCBI lineage: Eukaryota > Metazoa > Chordata > Mammalia > Artiodactyla > Ziphiidae > Mesoplodon > Mesoplodon bidens. The sequence goes on from NC_138160.1 coordinate 66,354,977, forward strand.
AGTATGTACCCACAAAAATATATACGATTGCTTTATGTTCAACGATTTCCATGTAACTGTTCTGGGAATCACATACACGCATCTCCAAAGTCCAGTAATATTGTGTCTTCCTGGTGACAATAGTTTAATTTCAGCCTAACTGATTCCTCTTGTGAAATTGAACCAGATTAATAATTCAGAGATATCCTCAGTTTTGTATTCCAAATGCAGCCGGAGAAAATAAAATCATGGTAAATACTTGTTTAAAAATGTGTAAATCTCTTCTGGAATTATAATTTTATTTTTACCAAGTAGCTCTAGAAAAGTTGTATATCCATTGTCCATTGAGCCAGAAGCATATCAGTACAGTATCTAGTTATCTGTTCAATCCACATAACTTATTTGAGTCCTAGTACCTGAACTTCCTTAAATAAGTTGGCAACTTTTTTCTTTTTTGATGAAGTGATTATTAGTATTGCTAAGAAAAAATAGTCTTGGGAACCCCCGAGGACTCAGAAAATTGAGCCAATCCAAAATGGTCCTTGATTTAAGGAAAGTGACCAGTAAATTCTTTTATCAAGTTTCATCAAGTTTTCAAATGCATTAAAATAAAACTTGAAAATCTCCATAAGTAGCTTTAGTTTCTTTTAAATATAAGTTGGCAGTGATTAAGAATACAATTATTAAAAGCATCCTCTTTGCAATCTCAGTCACTTTATAATATCAAACAGTGAATGTGACTCAGAAAGGTTATAGACCAGAGTTCTAATTAATTATTTAATGAGATATGGATATGTTAAACTTCTGTTTTGATTTAAATAAACTTTGAAATCACATTTTTATTACACTGCATATATTCCTTCTATAGTAAAACAATTGACTTCTTAAGTTCTGAGCATACCTCTCAATTTTCTTACTTGCAAACAGGCCCTAACGGTTCACATATATTAATTAATTAGATAAAAGATTGGGGGGCTACATGTGTTTGTTTACTTGTGTGCTTGTTGGAGGATAGTGAATCTCAAGAAGGCTGTACCTCAGGCAGGGCACTTTGGTCAAGGGGTTGCCCGTCATATCCCTGATCTGGAAAGGGGCAAACTAGTGAGATCACTAGAGACAATGTAATTTTGATCAGCACTGTCCCACAGAAACATAAACATATGCCACAAATGAGAGCCACAGATGTAATTTAAAATTTTCTAGAAATTACATTAAAAAAGAAAAAAGAAAAATAATGTTAGTAATTTTATTTTGTCTAATATATCCAAAATATTATCATTTCAATGTGATCAAAAATTTTAAATTATTGATATTTTATATTCTTTTGTTCACACCAACTGTTCAAAATCCAGTGTGTACCTTCATACTTACAGCACTTCTCAATTGCATTAGTCATATTTCAAGTGCTCAAAAAGTCATATCTGTCCAGCAGCTACCATACTGGACAGCACAGATACAGAGGGAAAACCAGGGGCTTTGGAATTAACATGAACCTTTGAATTTTAGTTCCATAACTTACTAAGCTATGTGACCATAAGCTAGTAATATAAACTCCCTGAGCCCTGTAGTTCTTATCAGTAAATCAGGAATAATACCATATGCCTTGCAAATTTCTTATAAGAACTATAGATAATATAATATTTATTATAATTATAGATAATATGCCTGGCATATATATAACTCAATAAAATCCTACTCATCCTCATCATTATATAAATTAGAGAAGGAAAAAGTAACATTGTATGAGAGCTCAAAGTTTAAAATATTGTGACGGAGAAAAACAGAAAGAGAAAAAAGAAGTTGAAGCAAGATTATCAAAATGTTTTCTAACGGAAGTTTCAGTCATCAATCTACTATTATCCACACAAAATAAAAACAAAAACCATATTTTCCAAAATTGTGAATAATGCCAAAATAAGATATTGCTAAAACTAGAGATATGATGGTTTAAAGGTTCTATTTCTACAGGGAAAAAATGGCTGTAAAGTTGAGTAGGAGGTTATTTGTATGGACATGGAATTTTGGGATACTGAAAATGCTTACAAACAATCTACAAAGAGTATATTATGCATTCTGATAACTGAGCATTCATTATATAATACATAATGATTTTTTTTCAAATAATTGTTACAGTATATTTTTCATTCACTTACATAGGATATCAAAATACAATGCAGAAAATATACAAAACATACCTCTGATAAAAATGTCTGGGCCGATTTCTGAGCTCCTACATGGAGCAGATATTCATATACGTAGAGTGCTAACCTGTAAAATGAATAAAATATTTATTGAGAAGGGGTATATTTAAAATTCATTCTTTAAATAATGCACACACCTTTTCATTACAGAAATATTTTTCACAGGAACAGTGACAGAAAATCAACTCTTCCAGCATCTTTTCAATGGGAGTTTATACACATATGTTCAGAAAGAACTTTAATTAAAATAGGGCACAAAAGAATAAGACACATAATATCTTCTCTTGGCAAGAAACACCTAAATATGGATTTTTGTCTTGGATCATCTAACTTATCAAGGCCTCAATTCCCTTTGTTATACCTAATATGAATTACTAACTTAAAACCAAACATTAATAATTCCCATAACCTACCTGAAGGTCTAATTATTAGTAAAACAAATGAATTAAGTTATTGGACCTTTACAACAACACTATATCCTTCTGTCTTTCTGGTGAATGTTAACATAAACTCCAGCTGTTTACATATCCGTATGCCAAAATGGGTGTTGAATGTCCATTTTAATATATTTGTTCAGGCCCTCTCTCCTTATTCTTTAGTTTAGATTGTTAAACCAATAATATTTTAGTTTAAAAGAAATTCAAATTAACAGCAAATCACAGCATTAAGTAAACTTTAAAGATACCAGATTATATTAAGCATTTGGGTGCTTATAGTTTAAAGGTTAACACGGAAGTAAATATAAATTTATCACTCAAATATAGAATATTAAGTACGCACTATACATTTACACTACTCTCATTATCTTGTGGATTCAGAATTTTAAGCTACACCATGTGGCTCAATTTTAGTTAAGCTGTTAACAAAATATTATTCATAAACCCAAATTAGTCTGAGGCAGTATTTTTAATGATATCTTGGACTTATGCCCAGATAGCTCACAACAGTTCAGTTTCTGCTACACTGTATTTACCAATATTGAGCCAGGTTTACAGTAAACAAAACAATGTAACAATAACCACAGTTCTGTAGAGCTACTCCATTTCTCTTGCCAAGTGAATTTATGATTGTTAAAGACTGATGGCATTTGCAAAAATGAATATTTTCCCCATTTTCATGAAAACATAACATGTATTTGTCATGAAAAGGGAAAGCCTGTATATAATCACTTGCTCTGTCCATTTAATTCTTTCTCCATTTCAAAACTGCCAAACTCTTAAGATGAGAATCATTCTGTAGTTACTAAGCACCATGAGCAGACATCTGTTAAAGTTACTCATAGATGAAAATATGTTGTTGACAGTGAGTATACGAATATAATTTAGGAACATCTCCTATTCTCTTCAAGTTGAATGCCACTTCCTGGATCAGTGCTTCTCAACTCTTCTTCTACCCTAACACAGGTAGTATGTCACATCCCTGTGTGATGCTCCCTGAGGAAGGTTCATACCCCAAAGTATGTCATATGGGATATGGGAATTGAAATGTTCCTGTAGTTTCAAACAAACAAACCCAACTGGTGATTCTTATCACCCATTCTTCAAACACACATATCCCACATACTCTGTCTCTCCACTAACTACTTCCAAACCCATCACATGATTCCCGATCATGATGGCAGATTTCACCTTGAAAAAAAAAAGTATTTGTGAATTTCTCCTGGAGAGACTGAAGCCTCAAAATTGCCTGCCAGTGGCAGTGTGGCCCTACTGCGTACGGCCCTAGAGCCTTGGGTTATTCCTTGTGGGTTGTAAAATCTTGGACCTAGAGCCAAACCAGTGGTGCAGTCTGGACAAGAAAGCCAGGCCTAAGTCAAAGGCTCAGCAGTAAGGATGTTCTACCAAGCTTGGAGAAGTTGGAAGTGAGAGGCGCTGAGTGAAGCAGAGGCACTGTGGTGGGTCTGGCGGGGGGGGGGGGGTGCAATAACAGAACAGACCCCAGAACAGTCAAGGCCAGAGCACAACTGTTGCTGTGTCCTTGCAATAAACACCATTCCTTAAAGTTAAGCAAGCCACTTCCTTGTAATCTGTTCTTTGTAATATTAAAGGAGATAATATATCTCTTCTATGTTTTCCCCCAATTAATTAGGTAGCAAAAAGTATACCTCTTTATAAGTAGAATTTAAAGCAACAATCTTCTCTCTCTCAATGGGTTCAGGACAGTGATTCTAAAAGACGTATTGGCGGAGGCACAGAATCAATGGGGGGAAGGGGTTTCAAACCACAGAACTAAAGATTTTGAAGCATCTTCCTAGGGGTGTGCTTGTCTTCCTACCCTTAGAATCTGAGCTGTAGCAGGACATCATATTGTTATCAACAGGATGATAAAATGGGACAGGGCTGAGAAAATCTATCTATAACACCGCCTCATATATCCATGTTCTATAACTTCCTTGAACAAAATGAACGCTTCCCAGGCAGTCAGGACCTATACTCCAGAGAGAGTGGCAAGGAGCATCATATGGGTGAACAGTTAATCAACTCTACTGCCTTGATGACTCCAGAATACATCACTAGCAAATCTCCAACATTTTAACTACTACCTCTGTGCATAGGATTTTCCAAACCTATGTCTTTAGCCCTATCCTCTCTACCAAGCTCCAAACCTGCTCCTCCAAATTACTGTTTGAAATTTCTAGCAGGATAGCTCTCTCTTAACTTGACCATGTCCAGAGTTAAATTCACCTTCTCCCTCTATTTACAGTACCTGTGCTCACTTTCAATGAAACACAATTTCTGAGTCTCAGTTTCCTCATTTGTAAAATGGGAAGGATACTTTCCTTGTAGTATTGTTGAAAGGATCAGAGAGCACAGTAAATAGTAACAATGACTGCAACAGTTTCAGCTAATTCTGTTACATATTATATTAGCAAGTCACATACTGGATTCCAACACCGCAGCCTCTCTCACATTTGCCATTCCTTTCTATCCTCCCTCCTGCTCCTGAAGAACCAGTAGGAGCCACAGCAATAGGAGTATTTGTTCTACCTTCAGATACAGATACTGTGTGTTTCCCATTAGCTGCCTACAATAGAGGCATTAGGGCCACCAGAAATAAGAATCTCCAGAAGGTTCTGGGGGAAAAGCCCTGTAATAAATTATTTGTGTATGAATACAAATGATTCCAGGGGAGTGAGGAGTGACACTTGTCCATCCGTGCAGATGAATCATAGCATGGTCCCTTACCTAGTGACAGGAGATCATCAAACATTTTATTCGGATTCAATTTCTACTGGACAGTGAAAATTTTAAAATAAATATTAAATATACAAATATTTAAAATGTGTACACTCTCATATTAACATTTTCATTTTCCTTTTTAGGATCTTTAAGAAATTTAACTACTTTTGATAAAGTACAGAGTGGCTATTTAATCTAGTGGTTTATAATGTGATCCAATTACACAGAAAAAAATTAATAATCATGCAGTAAGAGTTTGTTTGCAGAAAGCAGACACAGACTTTTTTTTTAAACATTGATTAATGAAAAAGCATATCAATGATTCATGGATCATATGCCTTTAAATTATCTTCATTTCATTCTAAATTTCAAATAGATACCAAGGAATGAGTTAACAAAATCATGACCAGGAATTCTAGAGAGGAATACAAAGCCAGAATGCAAAATATATCTGAAACAGCTCAAGACCTTCTGTACTCCCTGGTTACTGCAGGCTCTTAAGCTTTAAAAGTAAGAGCAAAGGTAGAGGTTAAAATGGGAAGAGAACTGAGAATAGCCAAAGCCTGAGCCCACCTGGCCCTGCCCTCAACACAGTAATTACATATCACCTACACATGTGATGCACACTCAACTCATTGTCCCTCAGTTACACACATATACACTCATGGGTGCCATCGAAGGCAGAACGGAAAAGTCAACCACCACTGATAAAACTTCACAATTCAAATTCTATCAATCTCCAATTCTAATATTGATATTTCAACTAGACTTCATGTATTCAAAATCTCTAATAAATTTGGATGTTGACCAGTCTACAGTTTAACTTTTTAACCTATTTACAAAAGGAAAGGGGGAAATCCCACTTACTTTATTTTGCACAATTCTAACAAAAGTGGATTTTTTTGTTAATTACAAAATATATAATTAGAAGGGAATTAAAGATATATAAAAATGAAAAGAACACAGAAAGATGTTAAACCTCTGACTACCCCCCCACCGAAAAACCCCAAATAAAATTAAAAAGCAATAATGAACTGAGAAAATAGGATATACAATCAATAGGACAACAAAAGGCTAATATGCTTAACATATAAACAGCTCATATAATATGTCCTGCCAGAATAAGAAGACCTTAATTTTTTTTTTTTTTTTTTTTTGCGATACACGGGCCTCTCACTGTTGTGGCCTCTCCCGTTGCGGAGCACAGGCTCCGGACGCGCAGGCTCAGCGGCCACGGCTCATGGGCCCAGCCGCTCCGCGGCATGTGGGATCTTCCCGGACCGGGGCACGAACCCGTGTCCCCTGCCTCGGCAAGCGGACTCTCAACCAGTGCGCCACCAGGGAAGCCCCTTAATTTTTAAATAACGAGCAAGGATGGATGTTAAAGGTCAAATAAGAAGAATGGCTACCTATGGCCAGTAAATAATCCTAAGGAAAAGAATTTGAAAAAGAATAGACACATGTATATGAATAACTGAGTCACTTTGTTGTACACCTGAAACTAACACAACATTGTTAATCTACTATACTCCAATATAAAATAAAAAGTTTAAAAAAAAGTCATGTTGGAGTTAGAAAAAAGAACTCTCTTATTCCTGATCCATTGTATAATTCCATTGTTGACTAATGACACGTATCAGTATCCACATGTGTCTCCTAAGTGATAAAATGCCAAGAGTTAGCTGGATCACAGCTAGCTAACAAGTAGCAAGGAGCATTTGGCAGCCACTGAGAGACTGCTCATGGGACTGTAAGTAGTTTAGTAATGAAACTAGATCAGCCTGATCAAATTTTCAACAGAGCTTACAACCTGGTGCTAAGGAGGTGTGAAAAATTAGAAATCTGTTTCTAACATTGTCTTTTTAAAGTTCTTCATCATTAACAGTGAAGCTAAAAAACAGATTTAGCATGTCAAAAACTGTGTCTATGCAACCACCCAATAATATTAATATCCAGTCTTTGTTTCAAATTCACTTAGTCTATTTTTTATACTCTCAATATCAGTTTTAGAGAATAGATACCTGATATACATAAAGATATTGAAGATACCAAACAGAATTAAATGTTCTGGTGCAGAGATAATTGCATCAGTTAAGACTGACAGGGAAAGGAGTGAAAGATTTAACAATTATTAAATGGATAGTTGGGCATAAAAAATATTACATTGCTGATGTGTCATTGATGTCATAAATGATAGACAAGTAATGCTTGGGAGTATGGATTTGGAATTAAATGATTTGGTGTGCTTAGAAATAAAAACAGTTGCCTTGTGCAGACAGGCAAATTCATGATTAAAATGACTATCAATAGAGAAAATTAAAAGGCTAAGATATAAAAATAAGAATTAATTTAAAACTAATCAAGAGTTTACAGAAATTTGGTTATTTGTAAAATTTAGTTAAAATTTCCATCCATTTTTTAAAATAATTGTTCTTGCTATAATCTCCCATTTGATTTTTTTCATAACTTTATTTATTTATATGTACTTAATTTTGTCTGCGTTGGGTCTTCATTGCTGCACGTGGGCTTTCTCTAGTTGCGGCGAGCGGGGGCTACTCTTCGTTGTGGTGCACGGGCTTCTCATTGCGGTGGCTTCTCTTGTTGCAGAGCACGGGCTCTAGGCGCGCAGACTTCAGTAGTTGTGGCGCATGGACTTAGTTGCTCCAGGGCATGTGGGATCTTACCAGACCAGGGGTGGAACCCGTGTCCCCTGCATTGGCAGGCGTATTCTTAACCACTACACCACCAGGGAAGTACTCCATCCACTCTTAGAGCTAAGCTATATACATTGGAAATACAGTACTGGGTGTACTTGATAATAGCATTTAGTCCATTTCAATCCAGCCTGAAGATTATACATTATACCCATGCTCCCACCTGCCCATGGAATCTTGACATATATTGTCTGATATACATAGTTCTGTTTGTGTCATCCTTATAGAGAGTAGATTTTCTTTTATATCCATCCAGGATACTAGTAGCTTCCTAACACTTGCTGACTAACCTTGGGAGTCATCCCATACTCAATTTCAATGTATTAACATCAAAATTAACACCAGACACCAGACTTCCACTTATGCCATGGAGGAGTAAGTGGGGCTGAACTTGCCCTCTTGCTGCAGACAACTAGAAAACTGGATATATGAAACAACTGGTTTTAGATACTGGACAACAGGCAGTGCAGGCCTGTAAAACTTGAGAAAAGAGGAACATACAAGATTTGAGTCCTATCATAACCCTAGTTTTCTGCCTGAAGGCACATTCCAGAACAAAGTGCAAGGAGGGAACAAATCCAAATACAGCACAGTGGTCTCAAGTTGAAGAGATAAAGGGATTAAACTGGGGAGGATTGAGGCAGCTGGAATTTGTAGGCAGAGTATCAGACAGGAGGGGGCTACACAGCAAAACAACTCCAACAATCTGCATAGGAATCCCTTTTCCCAGTGTATAGGGTGGAACTCCACCAAGCCAGGCAAACAACTGTTGCTCACAGAGGGCTGGGAAACCACTAACTACTCACAGGAGAAACTTCAAGAACACTACTCACAATGAACACCAACAGCATTCGGTAGAGACCCACGGGCCACACTTTGGAGGTAGGACTAAACTAGTCCTAAAGTAAAAGTAGACTTACCCTAACCATAGTGTGTAATTTTAACAACCCAAATAAGCTTTTAACAACATGCAGTGTAGCCAGATTAATGTGGCTAGAAAGTAGCTTTAGGTAAAGATAAATATTATTAAAAAAGTGATACCAAGTATCAAGTCAGAGATATTAAAATAACTTTCAGGTTGGTGAATGACGTGGCCACTGAGGGCAAGGGGAATATGGGAAATCTCTGTACCTTCTGACCAATTTTGCTATGAACCTAAAACTGCTCTTTTTAAAATAAGTATTTTTCAAAGCATTTACAATAGTTAATGGGGCTTCTTACTTCCCTCTCTCTACTGTTCTGTGTTTTGAAAATTCCTATAATCAAGAAAAAATTATTTTAAAACTTAGTCATCAGTTCATATCTCCTTCCCCAAGCTAATTTTAAATTATTATCTATGTGTAACATTTTCCTCAAGTACAAATGAACAGTAACAGTTTACTCTAATAATAAGTTAATAACCTAGAAAATATCTTCTTTATAAATAATATAAATTACATATCCCAAGAAATTAAGATGAGTGGAAAACATTTAAAAGCAGTCTAATGTTTTTCCTCTTGCTACTAAGCACTGAAAATAACTTACTCAGAATTTCCTCCAGGCTTTATGATTTTTTTTCTTTTTTCACCTCATGCAGAAGTTTATTGTAGAACTGAAAATAAATTGCATCATTTAAAATCTCTCTCTTCTACTTATTTACAAAACAGAAACAGACTCACAGACTTTGAAAGCAAACTTATGGTTACCAAAAGGGGAAACGTGGTGGGGAGGAATAAATTAGGAGTTTGGTATTAACATATACACACTACTATATACAAAATAGATAATCAACAAGGACCTACTGTATAGCACAGGGAACTCTGCTCAGTACTCTGTAATAGCCTATATGGGAAAAGAATGTGAAAAAGAATGGATATATGTATATGTTTAACTGAATCACTTTGCTGTACATCTGAAACTAACACAACATTGTAAATCAACTACACTCCAATGTAAAATAAAATATAAATTTTTAAAAAAACCTCTCTCTCCTTATTTCTGTCTTTTAAAGAGTGCACGTAGCAGAAGCTATATGTATAGGCAGCACCTCCTCACCATAAGTCATCATTTCTCTGGTGCCCAGCAGGTCACATGCCAGGTGGTTGCAACCCACACCACAGAACCAAGTCTAAGATCAGCAGTTCAGGATCTACCTTCCTTTCTGAGGCTCTTCAAACTTGGGATCACAGACGTGAACACTTCATTCTGACCAGGTTTTAGTAACCTGTATCCCCCACAAGTTTAGGGAATTGTAAATCCTCCAATATCCTTCTATTCCCTGCTTCATGAACATTAATAGTCTCCTCACTAAAAGTCTGAGGCTCCCTGATGTGGACTGAAGCCACTATAGCTTACTTCTCTACCCTCAGGTTTCTGTGTGATGGGGACTTCTAAGGAGTCCATGAATAGAAATGAGAAGAACTTGATCTGACATTCTTATTTTTCTTAATTCTTCCTGTTAATTCTCTTTTCTAATCTTTGCACATGCTATTTTGGCATTTAGATCTATTCTGCTTTATATCTGCTTTCCTTTAGCACTCACTTTACATTCCCTACTACTTCTTGCACCTTCTTTTTAAACGTTTCACCTTGTTCTAACTTCCTTAACCCCAGCCAAATCTGTATGATCATCTAGCTATAACATATTTGGTGATGTCTTTAGTTGGACCTACTTCATTATTGCCATGTTTAAAGTATCCACATTAATATGTACCATTCATTGAGGCTAGTGCTTGTAATTCATTTTCCACTTCCCCTAGAGGAATTCTGGAAGAGTTTTTCTCATAACAAATTCCAGCAATGTCTCTGATCTGTACTCCTTAGGGCACATGCAGAACAGGGAAAAAATACTTCAGAAGAATACACCCATAGACACAGGTCCCAGAACTCTTAATACCACAGAAGGAAGTGGGCAGGTGTTTGAAGGAAAAACCCAACTCAGGAAAGACACAGGATAATTCTCTCTGATTTTCAGAGGGTATAAATGTATATTTTTAATCCCTATTTGAAGCTATTTTTTAAAAGCTCCATATAAAATAATTACAACCACAGGGGCTTTGTCTAGGGCTTAATCCATTTCCTAGCATTAGTTCAAAATATTTAGACATTTACAGCATTTGCTCTTTCAGGCCATTTATTTATCTCTTTATTAGACAACTCTTAAGCATCTAGTTTGTGTAAAGTATTGAGAACCAATGAAACATCATTAATTTAGGACCCACTAAGGCAGAATTTGTGGCAATATGGTCAAAGAATACGTCTTTACACTAACAAAGAGTTTAACAAATTAGTAGCATAAAGATAATTCTAAATATCTAATGTTAGAAAGAGAAACTACTTTCAAACATCCGGAGAAACTTTACAAATAAACCCTTAATGCTCATCACCATCAACAGTTAGTCAGCTCCTACCATTGTTCTAGGTCTTAGACCAAAAAAAAAAAAAAAAAAAGACAAATTTTGCCCTCAAGTAATTTTCAGACTTGTTAATCGGAAGAAAAATATAATTAAAAATAAGATCAGTAACACAAAGTGGCATATGATTGGTGTACAGGCAACAAAACATCAAGAATTCAGAACAGGAAGAGACCACTGTAAGAGACTCTTGACAAAAGGGCTTTAACTAACAGAGGAAATTGTACTTAAGCTAGGTATTAAGGGAAATGGGATAAGCAGGAAGAAAAGAGGACGTTTAAGGAAAGGATAATAGCATGAAAGAATTATGGCCAAAATAAAATTCTCTATGTACCTGAAAGTAATAAAATGTTTCACAAAATATTCCATTATTGAGACAGACTTCTAGTATCACTATGCAATAGAAAGATTTTACTCTATTATATAGAATATGATAGAGTAATAATAGGAACTTATATTTATACTATTTTATAGCTTATAAAATGCATTTACATATGAAAGGAAACATTCAATTATTTAGTAGCAGTTTATAGCAATGTTATTTTATTAAGAATTTCTCCAGATAGTTCTCTTTTATTTTTTCAGATTTTTAAAAAATAAGTCTGTTTATGTACATTTGTAATTGAGAAAAATGTTCATCTAGAAGGCATTCCCTATGGCATTTCCTAATTAAAATTTAGGTTACCATGTAAAGCTTTAGAACACAGAAATTTATTTTGTACCCCAAAACATAAGTAAAAACCCACATTTTTTTAAATATCAGAAAGTGGGATTTATATATCTATAAATTTAGATAAAGTTATTCTGATTCTTCAGTTATATTTGTATCTAAAAATAAATATTTAAAGTGTATCTCTACATAAGAAGCTAAAATAATCAACAGATAAAAGAGAAAAGCAGACAAGGGGAGAAAATAGGATTAAATACAACATGAACCTCTACCAAATTAATCTCCAGATACTCAATTTCCAGTCAATTGCACTCAGAAGCATTTGGCATCCATGCGTGCCTAAATCAATGAAAAGAGTGACCTAAGAGATCTTGACTTCCCTAAGTCCCGAAACAAATAATCAAACTCCTTGATTTTAGATAAACAATCACAGCATAATCATCAAATTTGAAAATAAAAGTAAGAAGATAACTAATATATTTAGATTCCTGAATCAGTATCCCAAAAGAACAGGCACTCTGAAACACTGTACTAAATCTAGTAAGATTAACTTGACAAAAATAAATGTACAATCCTGTGCTTGAATCAAAAATCTTGTATAGGATAGACAAATATAACAATAGCCCATACAAAAAGACAGGTTTTAGCTGACTGCAAGTTTAATATGAATTAATAGTATATTAGACCACCCTGCCAAGAGCCAATTTTACCTTAAATGCATTAACATAGAACTAAAAAAGGAGAGATAAAAAGTCCTAGAAAGATGAGGGGGAAAAGAAAAGACAAGTTGTGAGCAATGGTTGGAAGTATCAGTGATGCATAACCTGCAGAAAGTAAAGGCTCAAACACTTAATCAAATCGGTTGTCAGCTATTACAGGGATTGGTCTTATTTTACATGGCTAAAGAGGGTGGAACTAAAACCAATGGGTTAAAGTGCTAAGAAGGCAAATTGTAACTCAACACCTCAAAGACCTTTTTGTAACCATTAGAGCTATCCAAAAATCTTATAGGCTGAGAAAAGAACCATTTTGGGGTTGGGAAATGTGAGTGTCCAATCTCTGAAAGAGTAAAGGAACAGTACAGGTTGAAACTGGGGATACTGCAGGGGCTTTATTCATTGAACAGAAGTTTGGATCAGATGAACTTTAAAATACCACTCAAATACAAGATTACATAATCCTATTATTACTAAAATATGGCCCAGAGCAACTGAGTGACTTCCAGATCAACAGAACTATTTGGTAAAAGAGTTGAGATTAGGATATATGACTCAACGCTTAGTCTGCTGTATCTCAAAAAATACTGCAAAACAACATGATTCAATATCTTCCATGAAGAAATTATATTCCCAGGAAATATCACTCTATGACCAAGTGAAAGATGGAGAAGTGGCAAGCTTACCTGTCAAAGTCAACATCAGGCAACTGTTAGTACAACCACCACTCCCACCACCCTGCTCCTCCACTCAAACATTAAGAAGATAAACTGTTTCTCTATGATATAAGTCTGTGTGGTTCCTACAGATCATGTAGACCAATGTTCCAAGGTTTCCAAACCAAAAATGGAAGATAAAAGCATGCTATCTATACCTATGGGAAAAATCTGACCATACCAGTGAAAGATTAGTCAACTGACTCCATACAAGTTGGTTTGATGGGTAAAAAGCAAAGTTCTAAGCAGTAAATGGAAAGAGGCATATCACAATAAAACTCTATCTAAAAGAATAAGCAATTTCTAAACACATTTACTCTTTCCAAATTCTCCCTGATGTTAGCAGAGAATTGCTACATCCTATATTAGTTTGAGCTTTTTAACCTAATCTACCCTATAATTAGAAACTATACTTTTTATTCCAAAACAGCTGAAAGGGATAAATTACACTAATATTGACAATTACAAAGCCAGTTAAATAGAAAATGTGTTATAATAGGTTCATGGTACTAAATCAGATTACTATGCCATTTCAGTGTTTCCTTGGCATGCCAAAATATAATTTATAGAACGTAAGTAAAATATTTTAGCAAAGGTCTGCCTTCCTCAATTGACTTCCCTAAATATCTGCAAAATTAAATGTGTTTAAAAGCAGAATAGTTTGCAGATCAACACTGTCAGGTACACAATCTATTCCTCCATTTTTAACAGTTTCCTTATGATGAACCACAGGAATGTCCAGGAGAAATACCATGGAAGCTCCAAAACAGCAGATTAACTGAATTTACAGAGCTTTAATAAGCTCCTATTCTCCCCCCTCAATTACACACACACACACACACACACACACACACACACACACACAATTTTAATCTCTTCTACAGTAGAGACTCTTAGTTGCCTGGAAGGTCTTTGCTCTGAGTAGTGAGAAACAAAATTATTAGCTGGACATATTCCCCCTCAGCTAAAAGATAATGTTCCCCTATTTCCCTTGAAGATGTGTGTGTTCACTTGCCAGAAGTTTGGCCAAGGAGATAGAGATTTAAGTTGGAAGACTTACACTAAGGGGTATTGTTCCACATTCCCTTATCCCGCATTCAGCCTATAAGGTTGGTGTGATGTTTCAGCCTCCATCTTGGACCGTGAAAATGAGACCACTCTAGGAATGCCAGATGCAATGGACTGAATGTTTGTGTTCCCCCAAAACTGATTTGTTAAAACCCTAATCCCAATGTGATGGTATTTAGAGGTGGGGCCTTTGGGAGGTAATTAGGTCATGAGGGTAGAGTCTTCATAATGGCATTAGTGCCCTGACAGAAAGAGACCAGAGAGCTAGCTAGCTTTCTTTCCACCATGTAAGGACACAACAAGAAGTCAGCAGTCTACAACCTGGAAGAGCATCCTCCCTAGAAACACACTATGCTGGCACTCTGATCTTGGACTTCCATCATCCAGAACTGTGAAAAATAAATTTCTGTTCTTCATAAGCCACTCTGAATATGGTACTTTATTATAGCAGCCCAAGCTGACTAAAACACTAGAATAAAAAGGTAGAAAGGGGTATAGATTCCTGACAACTTCATGGAACTGCCATTTCAGCCTTGGATTCTCAACCTTCAGATTTCTTTTATTTAAGAGGAAATAACTTTTAATCTTATTTAGGGTTTCCAATTATGTGCAACCTAATCAACTCCTAACTAGTACATGTGCTGCTAAGTCAGGCTTACTCTCCAGTCTTCCCATAATATGACTTCCACACAACTCTACCTGAACCACTCTTGCTGCACTGTCAAAAGTGGTCACCATGCAATCCTTGTCTTAGTTTACTCCTTTAGTGTATTTGACTCTGGTGATAACTCCCTCAGACTTAAGACCTCAAATCACTCTTTACTCATTCTCCCCCATATCTTAAAACATTGCTTTGTTTTTTCTTTTTCTTTTTTTTAAACTCTACAAAATATTTTATTGCTTGGATGTGCGAAATAAATTTAGGAGGCAGAAGAATAAATACTGGCTCTCAAATTTCTTTGCTAGTGATACACAGAATACAAAAGGAATAGTTTGACAAGTTACAATTAGTTCAGTTTGGGATACAGTGTTTGAGTATGAGTCTGAAACTCCAAGAACAGTCCTAGATATAGAATTAAGTTGATTTTTTTCATACAAAATTATCTAGCACAAAATATTGATTAATCAATATAACGCCAATTTATAATAACGCCAAGTTCTCATTATATGTGGGTCATTTCTTGAGCACTCAGAACTGTTACATTGATATACAGTACTTGCCCACTCCTATGCCAATATTACACTAGTTTTATTTTTAAAGTCTGGTTATTGCATAAATAAGTCTCCATACCTTACCACTACCACATCTTCTTCTTCCTCTTCAAAACTGTCTTGGCTGTTTTGCTTCTTTTTATATATATATATACAGCAGGTTCATATTAGTCATCAATTTATACACATCAGTGTATACATGTCAATCTCAAGCGCCCAATTCATCACACCTCCACCCCCACCCCCTCCACAGCTTTCCCCCCTTGGTGCCCATACGTTTGTTCTCTACATATGTGTCTCAATGTCTGCCCTGCAAACCAGTTCATCTGTACAATTTTTCTACATTCCACATATATGGGTTAATATACGATATTTGTTTTACTCTTTCTGACTTACTTCACTCTGTATGACAGTCTCTAGATCCATCCACATCTCAACAAATGACCCAGTTTCATTCCTTTTTATGGCTGAGTGCTATTCCATTGTATATATGTACCACAACTTCTTTATCCATTCATCTGTCGATGGGCATTTAGGTTGCTTCCATGACATGGCTATTGTAAACAGTGCTGCAATGAACATTGGGGTGCATGTGTCTTTCTGAAATATGGTTTTCTCTGGGTATATGCCCAATAGTGGGATTTAAGGAACCTCCATACTGTCTGTATCAATTTACATTCCCACCAACAGTGCAACAGAGTTCCCTTTTCTCCACACCCTCTCCAGCATTTGTTGCTTGTACATTTTCTGATGATGCCCATTCTGACTGGTGTGAGGTGATACCTCATTGTAGTTTTGATTTGCATTTCTCTAATAATTGATGTTGAGCAGCTTTTCATGTGCTTGGCCATCTGTATGTCTTCTTTGGAGAAATGTCTGTTTAGGTCTTCTGCCCATTTTTGGATTGCATTTTTTTAAATATTTAGCTGCATGAGCTGTTTATATATTTTGGAGATTAATCTTTTGTCCGTTGATTCATTTGCAAATATTTTCTCCCATTCTGAGGGTTGTCTTTTTGTCTTGTGTATGGTTTCCTTTGCTGTGCAAAAGCTTTGAAGTTTCATTAGGTCCCATTTGTTTATTTTTGGTTTTATTTCCATTACTCTAGGAGGTGGATCAAAAAAGATCTTGCTGTGATTTATGTCAAAGAGCGTTCTTCCTATGTTTTCCTTTAAGAGTTTTATAGTGTCTGGTCTTACATTTAGGTCTCTAATGCATTTTGAGTTTATTTTTGTGTATGGTGTTAGGAGTGTTCTAATTTCATTCCTTTACATGTAGCTATCCACTTTTCCCAGCACCACTTATTGAAGAGACTGTCTTTTCTTCATTGTATATCCTTGCCTCCTCTGTCATAGATTAGTTGACCATACGTGCGTGGGTTTAGCTCTGGGCTTTCTGTCTTCTTCCATTGATCTATGTTTCTGTTTTTGTGCCAGTACCATACTGTCTGGATTACTGTAGCTTTGTAGTACAGTCTGAAGACAGGGAGTCTGATTACTCCAGCTCCGTTTTTTTCCCTCAAGACTGCTTTGGCTATTTGGGGGTCTTCTGTGTCTCCATACAAATTTTAAGATTTTTTTGTTCTAGTTCTGTAAAAAATACCAGTGGTAATTTGATAGAGATTGCATTGAATCTATAGATTGCTTTGGGTAGTACAGTCATTTTCACAATATTGATTCTTCCAATCCAAGAACATGGTATATCTCTCCATCTGTTTGTATCATCTTTAATTTCTTTCATCAGTGTCTTATAGTTTTCTGCATACAGGTCTTTTGTCTCCCTAGCTAGGTTTATTCCTAGGTATTTTATTCTTTTTGTTGCAATGGTAAATGGGAGTGTTTCCTTAATTTCTCTTTCAGATTTTTCATCATTAGTGTATAGGAATGCAAGAGATTTCTGTCTATTAATTTTGTATCCTGCAAGTTTACCAAATTCATTTATTAGCTCTAGTAGTTTTCTGGTGGCATCTTTAGGATTCTCTATGTATAGTATCATGTCATCTGCAAACAGTTTTACTTCTTCTTTTCCAATTTGTATTCCTTTTATTTCTTTTTCTTCTCTTATTGCCATGGCTAGGACTTCCAAAACTATGTTGAAGAATAGTGGTGAGAGTGGACATCCTTGTCTTGTTCCTGATCTTAGAGGAAATGCTTTCAGTTTTTCTCCATTGAGAATGATGTTTGCTGTGGGTTTGTCGGATATGGCCTTTATTATGTTGAGGTTGGTTCCCTCTATGCCCACTTTCTGGAGAGTTTTTATCATAAATGGGTGTTGAATTTTGTCAAAAGCTTTTGCTACATCTATTGAGATGATCATATGGTTTTTATTCTTCAATTTGTTAATATGGTGTATTACACTGATTGATTTGTGTATATTGAAGAATCCTTGCATCCCTGGGATAAATCCCACTTGACCATGGTGTATGATCCTTTTAATGTGTTGTTGGATTCCGTTTGCCAGTATTTTGTTGAGGATTTTTGCATCTATATTCATAGTGATATTAGTCTGTAATTTTCTTTTTTTGTAGTATCTTTCTCCGGTTTTGCTATCAGGGTGATGGTGGCCTCATAGAATGAGTTTGGGAGTGTTCCTTCCTCTGCAATTCTTTGGAACAGTTTGAGAAGGATGGGTGTTAGCTCTTCTCTAAACGTTTGATAGAATTCACCTGTGAAGCCACCTGGTCCTGGTCTTTTGTTTGTTGGAAGATTTTTAATCACAGTTTCAACCTCATTACTTGTGCTTGGTCTGTTCATATTTTCTATTTCTTCCTGGTTCAGTCTTGGAAGGTTATACCTTTCTCAGAATTTGTCCATTTATTACAGGTTGTCCATTTTATTGGCATAGAGTTGCTTGTAGTAGTCTCTTAGGATGCTTTGTATTTCCACTGTGTCTGTTGTAACCTCTCCTTTTTCATTTCTAATTTTATTGATTTGAGTCCTCTCCCTCTTTTTCTTGATGAGTCTGGGTAAAGGTTTATCAATTTTGTTTATCTTCTCTAAGAACCAGCTTTTATTGATCTTTGCTATTGTTTTCTTTGTTTCTATTTCATTTATTTCTGCTCTGATCTTTATGATTTGTTTCCTTCTGCTAACTTTGGGTTTTGTTTGTTCTTCTTTCTCTAGTTCCTTTAGGTGTAAGGTTAGATTGTTTATTTGAGATCTTTCTTATTTCTTGAGGTAGGCTTATATAGCTATAAATTTCTCTCTTAGAACTGCTTCTGCTGCATCCCATAGGTTTTGGATCATCGTGTTTTCATTCTCATTTGTCTCTAGGTATTTTTTGAGTTCCTCTTTGATTTCTTCAGTGATCTCTTGGTTATTTAGTAATGTATTGTTTAGCCTTCATGTATTTGTGTTTTTTACTTTTTTTCCCTATAATTGATTTCTAATCTCATAGCATGGTGGTCAGAAAAGATGCTTGATATGATTTCAAATTTCTTAAATTTACTAAGGCTTGATTTGTGACCCAAGATGTGATCTATCCTGGAGAATGTTCCGTGTGCACTTGAGAAGAAAGTATAATCTGCTGTTTTTGGATGGAATGTTCTATAAATATCAATTAAGTCTACCTGGTCTATTGTGTCATTTAAACCTTGTGTTTCCTTATTTATTTTCATTTTGGATTATCTGTCCATTGGTGTAAGTGAGGTATTAAAGTCCCCCACTATTTTTTTTTTTTTTTTTTGCAGTACGCGGGCCTCTCACTGTTGGGGCCTCTCCTATTGCGGAGCACAGGCTTAGGATGCGCAGGATCAGCAGCCATGGCTCACGGGCCCAGCCGCTCCACAGCATGTGGGATCTTCCTGGACTGGGGCATGAACCCGTGTCCCTTGCATCAGCAGGCGGACTCTCAACCACTGCGCCACCAGGGAAGCCCCTGAAGTCCCCCACTATTACTGTGTTACTGTCGATTTCCTCTTTTATAGCTGTTAGCAGTTGCCTTATGTATTGCGGTGCTCCTATGTTGGGTGCATATATATTTATAATTGTTATATCTTCTTCTTGGATTGATCCCTTGATCACTATGTAGTGTCCTTCCTTGTCTCCTTTAACATTCTTTATTTTAAAGTCTATTTTATCTGATATGAGTATTGCTACTCTAGCTTTCCTTTGATTTCCA
This sequence comes from Mesoplodon bidens, assembly GCF_964165515.1. Taxonomy (NCBI): domain Eukaryota; kingdom Metazoa; phylum Chordata; class Mammalia; order Artiodactyla; family Ziphiidae; genus Mesoplodon; species Mesoplodon bidens. Next base: position 66,374,943 of record NC_138160.1, read on the forward strand.
TTTACATGGAATATCTTTTTCTATCCCCTCACTTTCAGTCTGTATGTGTCCCTAGGTCTGAAGTGGGTCTCTTGTAGACAGCATATATATGGGTCTTGTTTTTGTATCCATTCAGGAAGCCTGTGTCTTTTGGTTGGAGCATTTAATCCATTCAGGTTTAAGGTGATTATCGATATGTATGTTCCTATGACCATTTTCTTAATTGTTTTGGGTTTGCTTTTGTAGGTCCTTTTCTTCTCTTGTGTTTCCCACTTAGAGAACTTCCTTTAGCATTTGTTGTAGAGCTGGTTTGGTGGTGCTGAATTCTCTTTGCTTTTGGTTGTCTGTAAAGCTTTTGATTTCTCCATCGAATCTGAATGAGATCCTTGCCGGGTAGAGTAATGTTAGTTGTATGTTCTTCCCTTTCATCACTTTAAGTATATCATGCCACTCCCTTCTGGCTTGTAGAGTTTCTGCTGAGAAATCAGCTGTTAACCTTATGGGAGTTCCCTTGTATGTTATTTGTCGTTTTTCCCTTGTTGCTTTCAATAATTTTTCTTTGTCTTTAATTTTTGCCAATTTGATTACTATGTGTCTCAGAATGTTTTTCCTTGGGTTTATCCTGTATGGGACTCCCTGCACTTTCTGGACTTGGGTGGCTATTTCCTTTCCCATGTTAGGGAAGTTTTCGACTATAACCTCTTCAAATATTTTCTTGGGACGTTTCTCTCTCTTTTCTCCTTCTGGGACCCCTATAATGTGAATGTTGTTGCGTTTATGTTGTCCCAGAGGTCTCTTAGGCTGTCTTCATTTCTTTTCATTCTTTTTTCTTTATTCTGTTCTGTGGCAGTGAATTCCACTGTTCTTTCTTCCAGGTCACTTATCCATTCTTCTGCCTCAGTTATTCTGCTATTGATTCCTTCTAGTGTAGTTTTCATTTCAGTTATTGTATTGTTCATCTCTGTTTGTTTGTTCTTTAATTTTCTACGTCTTCGTTAAACATTTTTTGCATCTTCTCAATCTTTGCCTCCATTCTTTTTCCGAGGTCCTGAATCATCTTCACTATCATTATTCTGAATTTTTTTCTGGAAGTTTGCCTATCTCCACTTCATTTAGTTGTTTTTCTGGGGTTTTATCTTGTTCCTTCATCTGGTACATAGCCCTCTGCCTTTTCATCTTGTCTATCTTTCTGTGAATGTGGCTTTTGTTCCACACGCTACAGTATTGTAGTTCTTCTTGCTTCTGCTGTCTGCCCTCTGGTGGATGAGGCTATCTAAGAGGCTTGTGCAAGTTTCCTGATGGGAGGGACTGGTGGTGGGTAGAGCTGACTGTTTCTCTGGTGGGCAGAGCTCAGTAAAACTTTAATCTGCTTGACTGCTGATGGGTGTGGCTGGGTTCCCTCCCTGTTGGTTGTTTGGCCTGAGGCAACCCAACACTGGAACCTACCTGGCTCTTTGGTGGGGCTAATGGCGGACTCTGGGAGGGCTCACGCCAAGGAGTACTTCCCAGAACTTCTTCTGCCAGTGTCCTTGTCCCCACGGTGAGCCACAGCCACCCCCCGCCTCTGTAGGTGACCCTCCAACAGTAGCAGGTAGGTCTGGTTCAGTCTTCCCCTGGGTCCTGATGCACACACTACTTTGTGTGTGCCCTCCAAGAGTGGAGCCTCTGTTTACCCCAGTCCTGTTGAAGTCCTGCAATCAAACCCCACTAGCCTTCAAAGTCTGATTCTCTAGGAATTCCTCCTCCCGTTGCTGGACTCCCAGGTTGGGAAGCCTGACGTGGGGCTCAGAACCTCCACTCCAGTGGGTGGACTTCTGTGGTATAATTGTTCTCCAGTCTGTGAGTCACCCACCCAGCAATTATGGGAGTTGATTTTACTGTGATTGCGCCTCTCCTACCATCTCATTGTGGCTTCTCCTTTGTCTTTCGATGTGGGGTATCTTTTTTGGTGAGTTCCAGTGTCTTCCTGTCGATGACTGTCCAGCAGCTAGTTGTGATTCTGGCGTTCTCACAAGAGGGAGTAAGAGAACTTCCTTCTACTCCACCATGTTGGTTCAGGACCTCTGCTTTGTTTTTTCTACAAGCTTTTCTTCCTCCACCTACCCCCTAAAATGTTGGCATTCCCTAAGATTACTTCATGGTCCTCTTCTCAGTTCTACATGTTTTCCTCAGACCTACTACACCAGTCAATAGAAAACAGTCAATGTTGATACTACCAAACCTCTATCTCCAATTCAGAACTTGCTTAAAGCTCCAGGTCAATTTATTCAAATGTTTTCTGAGCACATCCATCTGAATATCCCCTGGGCAACTTATATGCCACATTGCTCTCTGTTCTACCTCTTAGTTAATGATACATATTCATTTAGCTGTCCAAACCAAAAACTTGGGAGTAATCCTCAATTCCTTACTCTTGCCTGATATGCAATCAGTCACTAAGTATTCTAGAGCTTACAGTCTATGGCTCATATTTATCTTCTCTCGCAATGTCCTCACTGCCACTTTCTCAGATTACTGTAATAGTATTTGAACTGGTCTTCCTTTCTCCTATGCTCACTCCTCTCCACTGTGAGGTCAAAAGATCATTACAAAGCATCGATCTCTTAAAGTTCCTTCCTTGGTCATCAGTGGACCCGCATACCTATATGATAAAGGCCGGATACCTAAACATGGCAAATGCAGCCCGCCCAGATTTAGCTATGGCTTCTTTCTACAGTAAAAAGCTGAACAAACTGAAAAATCAACAAACCTTAGATCTGTAAGAGAGGTGAGGTTGCAGAGCAAACTACTGCCCCCAAAACTGGAGAGACACACAGGCAGATATAGAGAAATACAACCAAACAGAAAGGAAACCCCTCCAAGGGAACCTACCCAGAAACCAGTACCTGGGCAGGAAAACCTGTGCTGTAATTGACAGTGCTAGAGACTCAGTATGTACAACTCTGAGAGATTAAAAAAAAAAAAAATGGGCAACCAGTCATGGAGGGCCTCCATATCATCGTGAGTTTTATCTCCAGGAGCCCAACCTGGTTCTTACAGTGAAATTCAGAGAAAAATCCCCTCATGCTTCTAGCAGGGGGTGGGGGGAAGCAACCATTTTGAAATATGCTAGAGCATTCTATTCTTAAAAAGGCCCGCCCTCAGGAGAAACCAGTTTAGAGCCTAAATTGCTGGGGTTTCATCAGAGCCTAACCTACTTGGAGTAAGTGACATAACTCCAGCCTCCTCTAGGCATCCTCTCCCCACTAGAAAGTTTAAAAAAAAAAAAAAAAAAAAAAAGCACAAAAACTGAAAAGCACTGACAAAGTTCACAGTCCAGAAACACAAGCTCAACAAAAGACTGAGACCTAATCCTAGGACTATGGAATATATGGCCCATCTTTCCACTGTATTACTAAAGGCCTCCTTACTGCAGTTCCTTCTACCCAGCACATCATGTCCACCTTTCAACAAAAAGTTACAAGGCATACAAAAGGACAAAAACACAGTTTGAAGAGACTGAACAAGCATCGAAACCAGAGTCTGATATGGCAAGAATGTTGGAATTATCAGACCAAGAATTTTTTAAACTATGATTAATATGCTGACGGCTTTAATGTAAAAAGTAGACAACATGCAAAAACAGATGGTTAATGTAAGCTAACCAGATTATTATTGCTAGAAACTTCTCCCTTTGCTTTGACTAAATGAGGTTTGACTTATTTTAATTGTGCTTTCTCCTTTTAACAGATTTTATTTTACACTGTTTTTAGTTTATGCTAAATGATATTAACATTTATCTTTGAAAAGATCACAAAGATTATGTAACTTAAAGGAAATTTTAACAAAGACTTTCAAATGCATAAAAGTAACATTTTTAATCCATGTGATATGTGTACATTTAAATATTTCCTAATGTTATTATAGATAAAAAGGAAGCATCAATAAAAAGAAACAGTGTACAGGCAGAACCTGACTTGCAAATGTCAGTCCCCCAAATTTGCCACATCTGAGAAATTCAAGCCCCTGGGCAGGATGACTGCCAAGATTCCAGTTCCCTTTTGTGCAGCTACTGTTAAACATTCCTCTCCAGTTTCCTGTTCTACCACATTCAACTTATGCTACCCCACTCCTTTAATGCCATCTTGACCCCATCCCAATACTACTTCATCTACCCTCAACTCCCATTCTTCCTTTTCTAGGTGCAAAAGGTTCTCCATCTCCTGAATGATCTTTCATAGATCAGTCCCCCTGTATGACTACTTCACCCATCCCCCTAAGTGCCCAAAGCCTGTATCTCCTTCCTGTCACAGCTGCAAGGACACTCATTCTCCTCTTGCCACCATCACTACCACAGTTGGTGAAGAAATCTCTCACTGCCAATGGGTGGGGCAAAAAATGGAAACAACACCTGTTGTTTAAGGTGTATGGAAATTGGGGTAGTGGAGGGGGGGGAGGAACATTCTTCAGTTATTGAAATTGTTGTAAAGCGAATAGAGTCTCTAAATTTTAAATTTACAGTTGAAATTCATATCCCCAAAGACAATGGGAAACCATAATATCATTAGTTCTGGAATTCAGCTACATTATGGGTACCATTTGGGAACATAATTACAATTTATAATATTTTCTTTGGTGATATGTTCCCTGTATCAAACAAGCCAATTTATAAACCACCTTTTGAAAGACAACCTACCTAAACACTAGGGGCAGCATGTAGAGTTATTCTTTCATATTTTCCCATACTAAGAAATAAAAAGTATGGGGAGATAAAACTGTAAGCTGCTGAAGAGCAGGAGCCTTGAGTGTCTTGTTCAGCATTCTATTCTGTACCCAGCATTTGACACACTTTAATCACTCAGCAAGTATCTGGAAAAAGAAGGTGGGTGGAGGTTGGGGACAGGGAGAAGCCCAACATCCCCAAGAGTCCTCTTCCATGATGAACTTGTGTCCATGATTAGTTAAGGAAGAGTACGGGGCACTTCAGAGATCGAGAAGAAAGGAGTTTTCTTTATCCTTCAGGTTACCTGAGACTAAGTGGTGATTCCTTTTTAAATAAGCTTAACTTATTCATGGCCAAAATCTTACCTATCCAGGACAGGCTGTCAAAAATTAGGTCTGTCCAGCTGAAAGATGAGACGTTAAGTCATCTTTCACTGGTAACACTGCAAGATAACATTATAAATGCTTTCAATTTTAACCAGCCCGAAAAATTAAATGGAGGACTGAGAACATTTTTCTGTATAAAGCTGAGAAGCAGGGGAAAGAAGACTAGCTACAGTAGAAAACTCTTTCAGACCGAATTATCCAGCTTGGTTGGTTTTGCTTCACCTTCTTCTTTCATTCACTAAAATAGTTATACTCTTAGGTATGTTTTTATTACAACAGTCGATGACAGCTTCTGCTGGAATTTACAACCTGGTGTTTATTTATATAGAATGCTTCATTAATATCACTTGCCTGATCTTCTATTTTAATTAGATTTACGTAATTTGAAATGAAACAATTGTTTCAGGAAATAAAGCACAAAAAGGGAAATATAATAGTTAACTATGATTACTAGCTTTAATATTTTTAATCTTATTGTTTGTTGAACTACTTAGTAGAAGATTTTGAAGAATAAAGTGAAGCAGGATCTGAGGTTCCATTTCTGCTGTCTGTTGTTCTGGAGACCACTAAAATTCCTTAAGAAAGAAATAAAGTTCTCAAAATAGGCTAGGTAAAACACTGAATTATAGTATTACATTGTTGTAAGTATAAATCCCTTAAATCCAATAATAATTACTTATACCCAAATGATACATTAAGATGATTAAATGTATCAAATGAACAAATATTGACATTATAAAAATATAACCAAAATTATTTGCCCCTCAAGTAAAATTATTTATCAAAAATCTCATCTATATATCCTTTTGAAAAATAAGTTCTTTACACAGTGTTTTATAACCTAATTAATTTTTATAGTAAATTTCTTTCTCAAGACAGTGTAAATCCTCAAAGGTTAAAAATGATATTGAGAAATTTATGTGACTACTTAAAATACTCAGACTATGACTAACATAGAATATGAATGAACTACAAAGAAAATATACAGAAAGTAAAAGATTTTAAATATAAAACACAAACCATAAAAATAAGATTATAGTCAAAATTAATTTAAGAGTTTTTAGTATATTAAGCTTAATTATTCCATTTCATATGTAAACAGTAAAATGGGTGGCCTAATGTACTATGTAATGTTATCTACACTACAGGTATTTAATAAATACTTTCTGTCTGGATGTTCCACCTATTTCCACATTTCTTAATTTATGCTAGTTTTTTTTTTTTAAGGGCACAAATTAGCTCAAAATAAAAAGGTAAGACAGTGAACACCAAAAGTTATCCTATTTTGAAATAACTCATTTTCAGCAATAAGGAAGGGTTGATGGATAACAAGAGGAGTAGAAAGAGAAAAGGCATTTATTTAAAATGTGCATGCTTTTGCCAATTTCCGATAAAATAATAAACACCAAACTCCACAGCGCAACTTGTAAAAAAAAAAAATGAAATAGCCAATGGTTGAGAGTAGAGTCCAACAAACCTTTACAATTTTAGTCTGCCAGGAATAAGTTTAAGGAATAATAAAGCAAAAGCACTGGAACATAATTTAAGCTTCTAGGATCTGGCAAAAGAATTCTGATTTAACATGTACTTGGAATGACATTGGCATCCATTAGTTTAACTAACTAAACCAATATAACATTTTGTTAGTTTCAAAGTCCTTATTCATCACACATTGTAAAGTGTTAATCTGAGACTGAGAAAGATTCAAGATCGAAACAGAAAAAATATTGCAAAAGTCTAAATAAATAATTGCTAAGTGTAATGTAAGGCGGAGTGTTGGTCGTGGTTACTGAATGTTCAATGCATCTACTCTGGATAGCCATTCTTCACTTCCCACATCATGAAAAACAATCCATTGAAAAATTCATTAAGAACTTCCAGGCATCTCTCTGGTGCCACTAGTTTTGCCCAAGATGGCAGCAAAACAGGGAATTAAAATGATTATCCTACCATCACAGCCTGTACACTCCCTCAAAAATCCTGATCTCTGTAACAAGTGCCACAGCCCTGTCTATGTCTAACTCACAGCAATGAAAAGTAGTGGGGGAAAAGTGTAAATGAAGGAAGCAAATTAATTCCTTGGTCTCAGCAAGCATGGATTATTTCTAAGCAAGATACAAAAGAGGAAGCCAAAAAAATGATTAATCCAATGGGTGAGTAAAAAATGAAAATATGTATATGAGTAAAAATAAGGGTGAGTTTTCAAAGAAGAGAAATAAGTGGGTTTTTAACCTACTGTTACTCTCTAATACACTGAATCCTAACTAGAGGCTTTAAAAACAAGTTTTAAAAAATGAATTACAGACTATTTTTTGAGAAGAACTACAACAAAACAAATATAGATCTGAGACCCTACCTTCCCTGCAAAATTGAACTACCCAGTAAATTACCACTTGGGGTGGTTATGACAATTACAGATCAGCTACGTAAAAAGCCTAGCACAAGGCCTAGCATGTTATGGTTAAAACAGTAACTATTATTATTGGGGCAAACACTTCGAATATATTGATATATTAGATAAATTTAACCACATTATGAACTATAGTTCCTTCTCCTTCAAGTAGGACTTAAAGAGCCAGAAATGTAACCCTCCAAGTTGTGAAAGACTTCAAGATTTCTAAAGTAAAACAGAAGAATAATATGGTGGTAAATTCAATTGGCCTGTTTATTTCCAATCCAGCAGCAACTTCAGCTGCGGCCCTGTAAGGGTACAGACAACTATGAGTATAAATGGAAGGAAAAATCAGCCCTAAATGAAGCTCTATTACAGTGCCCGGGGTGTCTCGGTTCAGGAATCCAGGATTCCTAAGGCTTGTGTCCTGGGCCTCCCAGCTCCTGAGTCTCTACACCTTCCACCTCCCAACCCCAACTCTGAAGCCAGAAAAAAGCCAGAGGGATAATGTAGGAAAATATTTCCTAGAGCAATCAAGGAAGGAGGACTCTGCAGAGATACTAAACACTACAAGAGGCCAATCTAATTCTAAAGTTTTTATTTCACTGTCCATTCTTGATCAATCTGAACAAATTCCTTTCTTTATTAAGCATCTATGTGTCAAACACTATGCTAAATAATTCCACTAAAGATGTCTCAAATGAAAAAGAACTTTTTGACTAGGTTAACCTCATAAGGCCTTTTATTTTAGTAATAGCAAAACAAGCCCAGCAAAATACAAAAGTACTAAGGCAACAGACATCCTTGTCACTTTATTCTAGCACTGGCCTCCAAAGAAACTCTGGACTAAAATAATTATTTACCTTAGCAACTATTAGAGCCTTTGACATGATGTACATTGTGAATCTCTAAAAAGATATATAGTATGTACCATTCCATAAACCCATCTGACCTCTGAACCCTTGTATCCTAGAATGCCAATTTACATAGTAATTAATGTTTTCACAGAGGATTAAAACTTAAGTTTAACAGTATCATTAATAGGGATGATTAGAAACAAAGATATATGAGACTAATAAGGCATACTTTGAAAGAAATCAACATCATTAATTTTTTCATAGTAAAAAAAGATTAGGTAGTATTTAGAAAAGGACAAAAGCTACAGATTCTTCCTACTACTCAATGTTACTTATACACAGGGCTTTCATGCAAAGCAATGGAAGGAAAGGAACAGAAGCTCCAAAATGGGATTCTGAAAATACAAAGTATATGAAACACAATGCCAGTAAGTTCTGAACAAATGCAGGAATGCTATTTTTTTTAACTAAGCTTATCAAGTTACACTTTCATCTAGACATTTGAGCATGAGAGCTCTCTGCTAGTGCTCAACCCCAGTAGAGATAATCCTTATGTCACACGACCCAAATGCCAATTCAAACTGGATCACTACATTTTTTTATTGTCTTATTACAGGAAGGTAGATTGGAACCTTTTTTTTTTTTTGCCTCTTTCCATTATGTCCCCTTAAACAGTTACATAATATCTTCATAGCCTTTAGCCAGCTAAGAGATCTGTGACCCACTCCACGCTGCCATTAATGTCTCAGATTGAACTACTGGACAGTAAAAGAACTGTGATCTCTCAGGCTACAGCTAAACCTTAACATACTCAAGCTCCAATAACTAGGAATAAGAACAGATATTTACACAAAGTCTCCACTGTTTACTACAAAAGACAAACTGGTCATTTTAATGAGGGATCTTTGTCTTTTTCTCCCCCCTTTTTTCCCACATGTCTTATTCAGTATTCTTCATGTGATGGCTACTTTAAGTGGTTCAATATTTAATTAAGGATTAAATGGTAAAGCAGTTTGCCCATTAAATTATAAAAACCTTCAGTGTTTACAAAGCTTTTTAAAAATTAAATAACTTAATAGAAGTTTAAAAAATAGATTTAAAAGTGAGCTTTAAGAACACACAAATTACTTTGAAGATATTAAGCCATGACAAAACGTATGCATCAGTCATCAGAGAAGACATGTGTAGTGCTAGCAACCCAGGAGGACCCCCAAAACGCAGGCATCCTCAGCCATTATCTGCACTGTCTGTCAGATGGACACACAAAATTTGGCATTAATACAGTGATTCCATGGGACAAGAGAAGCACATCAGATTATCTGAGGAGGCCCAGAGGGAAACACAACACATATTTCCAGGGAAAAAAAAGTCAAAATAATTACTTTAAAATTCAATTGTTTAAAAAAAATAGTGGGGGGACTTACCTGGTGGCACAGTGGTTAAGAATCCGCCTGCCAATGCAGGGGACACAGGTTTGATCCCTGGTCCGGGAAGATCCCACGTGCCACGGAGCAACAAAGTCCCTGCGCCACAACTACTGAACCTGCCCTCTAGAGCCTGCGAGCCACAACTACTGAAGCCCGTGTGCCTAGAGCCCGCACTCCCCAACAAGAGAACCCACTGTAATAAGAAGCCTGCGCACCGCAAAAAATGAAGAGTAGCCCCCACTCACGCAACTAGAGAAAGCCCGCGACCAGCAACGAAGACCCAACGCAGCCAAAAGTAAATAAATAAATAAATTTATTTTTAAAAATAGTGGGGAAAGAGAAGAGTTTTATATAAACCTCTTAATAAACACCAATGTCAGAAAAATTCAAAAAAATAAGAAATTTAAAAAAGAATTACAAAAAAAACTCATTTAAATTCAATTCCTCTTTCACTTAATTGTTAAGCATTGAGTCTAAGTCTTTGTGCTTATTTTCCTAGTAATAGAAAACACTGGATTTATTATGCTTATTTATGTTTTCTCTTAAAAGAGAAAAACCAAAAAAGAGCCTAATAAAGTCAGCTTATTTCAGATTATCATTCAGTTTATTTTAAATACTTTTTTTTTAATCCACAGATCCAGAATTTGGTGCCAAGTTTTTCCTTGCACCCATAGACAAATTCTACACTTTGTTTTCTTATTATATTTATTATATTTTCATGTCTAATAAATATACTGAGCTAAAGCTGAAAATATTTGCTACCTAAAATGAATAAATGCCAAGAGTACCTGGCTATGGAGCTTCCCTGCTGCTTTAGTTTCTTCCACATGTGAACAGAAAACTGGGAGCTGATGCACCAAGTGAACACCCAAGCCAGGCAAAAAGCCAGGCAATCTGAGCCATGTGAAATGGTCACATGATCACTGCTGTCACAAAGCAGCACTGGCATTTATGTTACCTAAGCAATGAGGTGGACGGTTGCTGATTCTCCTCCTTAGTCATCTGGTACACTTTTGTTCTCCTTTCTCAGTCCTTCCATTGTGGTATATAATTAATAACAGCATGATTGTGAAGGGTGTGGCAGGCTTTCACTATCTCTAGTTCATTACCTCCTGTAAAAACTGTAAGCTTACATATGCTTTCTCAGTTACCTACAAGCCTTATGAAATACCATCACCACCTCCCATTTCCCTGCCATACCACCATCTGTTCAGTTCTATCACTTACGTTACATAAAAACCCACTGTTTTCCAAATTTTGCATGTACATATATACACACATATACATACACGTACACACACAATTTTGGAAATGCTGGGCTAAATTTAAATACGTTTCTTTATTGCTGGACCATTCAGAACCTTTAATGTGCTAACCTCTATTAATTTCTTGACATAAACATAATATGCCACACTTCCAAATCTATTTGGCTAGAGAGACCTTTTTTTTATAGAACATTTTCAATGGTATACATCTTGGAAAACTCTCATCCAAATTATTCAAAACAGAACATTTTAAATGTAGATACAAAATATCTATATGTAAAACAAATATGTATATATACAAACAAAAATTCATATATCTAGATGTAAAATATTTATATAAATATGTATAGAAAACAAATTTGAATATATTAATTTACCCACTCATCCATTTACACACCCATTCCACCAGGCATCCAACAGATAACGTACATATAAAGTGTCCATATACGTGAACATTCTTGTGCTTGGTGCTATGGGAGATAAAGAAATCTGGAAATATGTTTAACACATTTTCTACTATTCTCTTATTAATCTTCATACAAAATACTGGAGTTTTTAAAAGCCACTTAATATGCTAAAATTCTTGAAGAATCTATTAACAGAAAACATAACTTAAGAAATTATAGGGCTTCCCTGGTGGCACAGTGGTTGAGAGTCCGCCTGCCTATGCAGGGGACACAGGTTCGTGCCCCGGTCCGGGAAGATCCCACATGCCGCGGAGCGGCTGGGCCCGTGAGCCATGGCTGCTGAGCCTGCACGTCCGGAGCCTGTGCTCCGCAACGGGAGAGGCCACAACAGTGAGAGGCCCGCATACCGCAAAAAAAAAAAAAAAGAAATTATAAGTGGTAAAGAAATTACAAGTGGTAAACTAAGGAAATATTTACTTCACAAAAGTGCTTTAAAATACGAAATATCACAAATATAGTTTAAATTGTTTATATTACACAATTTTCCAGGAGCAACTAAAGCTAAAAATAATCAACTGATTTTTTAAGTCTAAAAAATTAAAATGTGCTTAAATATATAATTTAGGATTTAAAAGCCATAAACACATCAAGACAATTAAATGTATCCTAATTAGATTCAACTAATCAACCACTGTGCAATACCAATTACTTAAAATTTTTGCCTTGAACTTTAGAATTTTTCTAAGTCAAGACTTCTTTCAGCTGCCTCATTTTATTCCGGAGTTTTATATTGAAAAACTATAGGAAAATCTTTAAATTCTTTGACCATAAATACTTTTATCAAATAAAACTTAAAAGTGGTAAGACATTCCAAACTGGACATGTTGGGGACCAAATACACCCATGATCAGTGTGTGCTGCTGTACTTCAGAAACCACCTTACTTGTTTTAAACAAATATTACTTATGGCTCCAGTCTCTACACATTTGCTGGACACTCCCCTGTGCTTTTCCCTTCATCTATGCAAGGTCAACACAGCATCCTAAAATTAGTTCAATCCCCAATACTGTGCAGGTATTTTCGATGATTCCACCCCACAGGTATCTATCTCACCCATCTCAGAACTCACAGTACTTACAGTCCATATCACTCATAGCATCTATTATGTTACAACTTATATTGTTACTTTATACTGTTTAAATTTATATTGTTACTTTAACTTTTCAGGTATTATAGTTTTCCATGTATCTATACTATAACCTTTCTGAAGGCAAGGAACATTTCCTTCCCTTCTTTAAATCCTATACTACACTTTCAATAAAGTAAGCACACAGCTTATTTCACAGAATAATAAAGTTTCACAGCTGAATGTGCAAATCTCTCATTTTGCAGATAAAAAAGGAAGCCTAGAAAGGTGAAGTAACTTGCACAAGGTTATTCAGTCAGGTGGGAACTGAATCAGGGCAAGAACCCAAGTGTGTGGATCTAATCTACTGTTCCTTGGTTTAGCCCATATTAAAAAATAAATAAATTGTGCTAAACTACCCTTGTTCACCTTCCAGTTTTAATAAGTACAAAAAGCCAAACTGTGTATAACCAAGAACTTTGCATTGTTTCAAAATCACAATTTTTTTCAATATTAATCATTGGCAATCCTAAGAATGATGATGATGATACACATAAGATGAAAGTGATCTGGTAAAATGTCTACTGGCCCAGAACAGCCTTTGTGTTATTTCTTCCTTTTAAAGCATGATACAATAGGGGGCAGGGGGTGCTCAATTAAACTAAATAGGTCAGTTACCAGTTTCAGTTAATTGGGATTTTATCTAAATAACAGTAAAGAGCTACTTGTCTCCTTCTGAATCTTATTGTTCAAGTCTTCTCACCATTTATTAACAGAATAATCTTTAAAAAAAAAATAACTAGCTGCTTGATAGTCTGATTAACCTAAACTTTCCTTCAGAGACTCTTCCATCATCTGCCTAAGTCCTCCAGGGAAGTGGGGCCATTTAGATGCACAGGAGAACAGCTGGAGCATGAAGTGACAGATAGATTTACTTTAGAGATTAGCCCCAAGAGAAGTTCTTGGTTCTCAGTTAACTTTGTGTATTCTAACTTAAGAAATTTCCAGGGAAATAAAATTATATACAGGCGTATTTCCACAAACTACTCATTAGATAACTCTATAGCCTTAAGAACCAGAACAGGGATGGTTCTGTCAAAAATGCCTCCCACTGGCACTAATTTCATTTGAGAGTTAACAGAGCAGTGAGGATCAAATGAGTTTCTATTAAGCTATTGGAGAAGCAAAATAAAAAAGTCCTGATCTCCAGTCAGCCTTCTTTTATTAAAAGGTTTAATTAAGTGTTATCGGTTAAATAGTCCCCACCCAAAAAAGATGCTAGAATCCTAGCCACCAATACATCAATGTGACCTTATTTGGAAACATGGTTGTTGTAGATGTGATTTGTTAGGATGAGGTTATACTGGAGTAGGGTGGGCCCCTAATCCAATATGACTGGTGTCCTCATAAAAAGAAGAAATTTGGACAGAGAGACACACTTAGAGGGAAGATGATGTAAAGAACCCCAGGGAGAAGATGGACAGAGGCCTGGACAGATTATTCCCTCACAGCCCTCAGAAGAAACCAATCCTGCCAACAATATGATTTCGGACATCTAGCCTCCTGAACTATGAGACAAGAAATTTCTGTTATTTAAGCCCCCCACTGTATGATACTTTGTTTCAGCAGCCCTATCAAACTAATACAGTAGGCAACAAGAAATAATTTTAAAGGTGTCTGTAAGGTAAATGTAAAATAGCACTAAACTAGAAATTCAAAAGTCTTAATTTCTAGGTTTTAAATGGATAACTTCTGACATAAATCTCTGCCTCAGTTTCCTTACCTATACCTCTTTTAGGCTGTTGTGAAGATAAGGTTTAATAACATGTATGAAAGTTCTTAGAAAAGTACAAAGTATTAAACAAATATAAAATATTATCATCCAACATTTACAATTAATACATTTGGCTTTTAGATAAGAAAAACAGCAAAGGTACAGAAAAGGTATACGTGGTCCCTACATTTTTTCCTTAGAAATGAGAGAAAAATGACTTCAGATGTTAACCAAAAACTAAATCACAGTGCAAATTAAAGTATACCATGGTTAATATTTCCTTATCTATTAATTTTTAAAACTGCAATCCCCCTTAAAAAACAAATAAACAAACAAAAACCACCCAGAAACATTCATAGCTCATATAATGATTAATTCATCTAAACTTGTTCCGTGTCTGCTATATTCCAGGAACTGGGTTAAATCTTAAAGTTAACAGAGCTCAGAGACATGGGTCCTGACTTCAAGGAGCTCCCTCTACAGCAAAGGAAATAGGAAGTGATTAAACAAAGATTCATAAAAACTATGACAGAAGTATGCACATAGTACAATAGAGCAGATACAGTTATTCATACCTACATTTGAATAGAATAGTGTTTAATTTTCTGGAATTGACAATGCTTTACATAACACATACAGCAACCCTTTAATGGGTTAACTGAAAAGTTTTTCAATGCTTTTTCTTAACTCTGCTAATCATTGCTTCATGTTAGAGATAGAGAACCTTATCCCTCAGAATTTTTTAGAGCAGCCTTAAACAAAAACTGTTTGGGGGGCTTCCCTGGTGGCGCAGTGGTTGAGAGTCCACCTGTCGATGCAGGGGACACGGGTTCATGCCCCGGTCCGGGAAGATCCCACATGCCGCAGAGCGGCTGGGCCCGTAAGCCATGGCCACTGAGCCTGCGCATCTGGAGCCTGTGCTCCGCAACGGGAGAGGCCACAACAGTGAGAGGCCTGCGTACCACCAAAAAAAAAAAAAAAAACTGTTTTTGTTTGTTTGTTTTTAATTTGCTCTATTTGTATTTTATCATTCTCTTGTGCTGGGAAAGAGAATTATAGTTAAAGCTCTAGGTAACTGGATATTTATTTTCATAAGAGAACACCAGAAAATGAATGTTCCACCCCTTACTGAAAATCCTACTAAAATACACCCCTGAGGAAAGAGAGGAAGATGGCGGAAGAGTAAGACGCGGACATCACCTTCCTCCCCACAGATACATCAGAAATTCATCTACACGTGGAACAACTCCTACAGAACACCTACTGAACGCTGACAGAGATCTCAGACCCCCCAAAAGGCAAGAAACTCCCCACATACCTGGGTAGGACAAAAGAAAAACGAATAAACAGACAAAAGGATAGGGACGGGACCTGCACCAGTGGGAGGGAGCCGTGAAGGAGGAAAGGTTTCCACACACTAGAAGCCCCTTTGCGGGCGGAGACTGCAGGTGGCAGAGGGGGAAAGCTTCGGAGTAGCGGAGGAGAGCACAGCAACAGGGGTGTGGAGGGCAAAGCGGAGAGATTCTGGCACAGAAGATCGGTGCCCTCAGGCACACACCAGCCCGAGAGGCTTGTCTGCTCGGCCGCAGGGGTGGGCGGGGCTGGGAGCTGAGGCTCGGGTATCGGGTTTCAGTGGGAGCGCAGGGAGAGGACTGGGGCTGGCGGCAGGAAGAGAGCCTAAAGGGGTTAGTGGAGGGAATCCGGGGAAAAAGTCTGGAGCTGCCGAAGAGGCAAGAGACTTCTTCTTCCCTTTTGTTTCCTGGTGCGCGAGGAGAGGGCATTAAGAGAGCTGCTTAAAGCACCACCAGAGACGGGCGCGAGCCGCGGCTAAAGGCGCGGACCCCGGAGACGGGCGTGGGACGCTGGGGCTGCTGCTGCCGCCGCCACAAGGCCTATGTGCGAGCGCAGGTCACTGTCCACCCCGCCTTCCGGGGAGCCTGTGCACCCCGCCACTGCCAGGGTCCCGGGACCCAGGGACGGCTTTCCCGGGAAAGTGCACGGACCGCCTCGGGCTGGTACAACGTCACGCCGGCCTCTGCAGCCGCAGGGCCGCCCCACACTGCGCGCCCCTCCCTCCCCTCTGCCTGAGTGAGCCAGAGCCCCGAATCAGCGGCTCCTTTAAACCCGTCCTGTCTGAGCGAAGAACGGACGCCCTCCGGCGACCTACGCGCAGAGGCGGGGCCAGGTCCAAGGCTGAGACCGGGGAGCTGTGAGAGCAGAGAAGAGACAGGGAAATCTCTCTGTGCAGCCTCGGAGGCAGCGGCTTAAAGCTCCACGGTCCACTTGATGTGCCCTGCGTCTGTGGAGTGCATGAATGGACAGCGAATCATCCCAAACTGAGGAGGTGGACTTTGAGGACAAGATTTAAGACTTTTCCCCCTTTTCCTCTTTTTACAACGAATTATCCCAAATTGAGGAGAGCAAGATTTTCGATTTTTCCCCCTGCTCTCTTTTTGTGAATGTGTATGTGTATGCTTCTGTGTGAGATTTTCTCTGTATAGCTTTGCTTCCACCATATGTCCCAGGTTTCTATCTGTCCGTTTTTTTTTCAATAACTACTTTTTAATTTTAATGACGCTACTATATTTTATACTTTATTCTATGTTACTTTACCTGCTTTTTTTCCTACCTTCCCTTCCTCCCTCCCTCCCGCCGCCCCTCCTTTCCTTCTTTCTCTTTCTTTCCTTCCTCCCTCCCTCCCTCCTGTCTTTCTTTCCTTCCTCCCTCCCTCCCTTCGTCCATTCACTCTTTTTCTTTCCTTCCTCCCTCCCTCCCTCCTTTCTTTCTTTCTTTCCGTCCTTCCTCCCTCCCTCCCTCCTTTCTTTATTTCTTCCTTCGTTCCTTCCTTTATTTCCTTCTTCCTCTCTTTCTCTCTCTCTTTCTTTCTTCTACTAATTCTTTCCTTCTACTTTTTCTCCCTTTTATTCTGAGCCGGGTAGATGAAAGGCTCTTGGTGCTGCAGCCAGGAGTCAGTGCTGTGCCTCTGAAGTGGGAGAGCCAACTTCAGGACACGGGTCGACAAGAGACCTCCCAGCTCCACATAATATCAAGCGGTGAAAATCTCCCAGAGATCTCCATCTCAAAACCAGCACCCAGCTTCAGTCAACGACCAGCAAGCTACAGTGCTGGTCACCCTATGCCAAGCAACTAGCAAGGCAGGAACACAACCCCACCCATTAACAGAGAGGCTGCCTAAAAACATAATAAGGCCACAGGCACCCCAAAACACACCACCAGACGTGGACCTGTCCACCAGAAAGACAAGATCGAGCCTCAACCACCAGAACACAGGCACTAGTCCCCCCCACCAGGAAGCCTACACAACCTACTGAAACAACCTTAGCCACTGGGGACAGACACCAAAAACAACGGGAACTACGAATCTGCAGCCTGCAAAAAGGAGACCCCAAACACAGTAACATAAGCAAAATGAGACCCCAAACACAGTAACATAAGCAAAATGAGAAGACAGAAAAACACACAGCAGGTGAAGGAGCAAGATAAAAACCTACCAGACCTAACAAATGAAGAGGTAATAGGCAGTCTACCTGAAAAAGAATTCACAATAATGATAGTAAAGATGATCCAAGATTCTATTTCCAAGATCCAAAATCTTGGAAATAGAATAGACAAAATGCAAGAAACAGTTAACAAGGACCTAGAAGAACTAAAGATGAATCAAGCATCGATTAAAAACACAATAAATGAAATGAAAAATACTCTAGATGGGATCAATAGCAGAATAACTGAGGCAGAAGAATGGATAAGTGAGGTAGAAGATAAAATAGTGGAAATAACTGATGCAGAGCAAAATAAAGAAAAAAGAATGAAAAGAACAGAGGACAGTCTCAGAGACCTCTGGGACAACATTAAACACACCAACATTCGAATTATAGGGGTTCCAGAAGAAGAAGAGAAAAAGAAAGGGACTGAGAAAATATTTGAAGAGATTATAGTTGAAAACTTCCCTAATATGGGAAAGGAAATAGTTAATCAAGTCCAGGAGGCACAGAGAGTCCCATACAGAATAAATCCAAGGAGAAATATGCCAAGACACATATTAATCAAACTGTCAAAAATTAAACACAAAGAAATCATATTAAAAGCAGCAAGGGAAAAACAACAAATAACACACAAGGGAATCCCCATCAGGTTAACAGGTGATCTGTCAGCATAAACTCTACAAGCCAGAAGGGAGGGGCAGGACATAATTAAAGTGATGAAGGAGAGAAAACTGCAACCTAGATTACTCTATCCAGCAAGGATCTCATTCAGATTTGATGGAGGAATTAAAACCTTTACAGACAAGCAAAAGCTGAGAGAGTTCAGCACCACCAAACCAGCTTTACAACAAATGCTAAAGGAACTTCTCTAGGCAAGAAACACAACAGAAGGAAAAGACCTACAATAACGAACCCAAAGCAATTAAGGAAATGGGAATAGGAACATACATATCAATAATTACCTTAAATGTAAATGGACTAAATGCTCCCACCAAAAGACACAGATTGGCTGAATGGATACACAAACAAGACCCATATATATGCTGTCTACAAGAGACCCACTTCAGACCTAGAGACACATACAGACTGAAAGTAAGGGGATGGAAAAAGATATTCCATGCAAATGGAAACCAAAAGAAAGCTGGAGTAGCAATTCTCATATCAGACAAAATAGACTTTAAAATAAAGACTACTAGAAGAGACAAAGAAGGACACTACATAATGATAAAGGGATCGATCCAAGAAGAAGATATAACAATTGTAAATATTTATGCACCAAACATAGGAGCACCTCAATACATAAGGCAAATACTAACAGCCATAAAAGGAGAAATCGACAGTAACACAATCATAGTAGGGGACTTTAACACCCTACTTTCACCAATGGACAGATCATCCAAAATGAAAATAAATAAGGAAACACAAGCTTTAAATGATACATTAAACAAGATGGACTTCATTGATATTTATAGGACATTCCATCCAAAAACAACAGAATACACATTTTTCTCAAGTGCTCATGGAACATGCTCCAGGATAGACCATATCTTGGGTCACAAATCAAACATTGGTAAATTTAAGAAAATTGAAATTGTATCAAGTATCTTTTCCGACCACAATGCTATGAGACTAGACATCAATTACAGGAAAAGATCTGTAAAAAATACAAACACATGGAGGCTAAACAATACACTACTCAATAACAAAGTGATCACTGAAGAAATCAAAGAGGAAATAAAAAAAATACCTAGAAACAAATGACAATGGAGACACGACGACCCAAAACCTACGGGACGCAGCAAAAGCAGTTCTAGGGGGAAGTTTATAGCAATACAATCCCACCTTAAGAAACAGGAAACATCTCGAGTAAACAACCTAACCCTGCACCTAAAGCAATTAGAGAAAGAAGAACAAAAAACCCCCAAAGTTAGCAGAAGGAAAGAAATCATAAAGATCAGATCAGAAATAAATGAAAAAGAAATGAAGGAAACGATAGAAAAGATCAATAAAACTAAAAGCTGGTTCTTTGAGAAGATAAACAAAATTGACAAACCATGAGCCAGACTCATCAAGAAAAAAAGGGAGAAGACTCAAATCAATAGAATTAGAAATGAAAAAGGAGAAGTAACAACTGACACTGCAGAAATACAAAAGATCATGAGAGATTACTACAAGAAACTCTATGCCAATAAAATGGACAACCTGGAAGAAATGGACAAATTCTTAGAAATGCACAATCTGCCAAGACTGAATCAGGAAGAAATAGAAAATATGAATAGACCAATCACAAGCACTGAAATTGAAACTGTGATTAAAAATCTTCCAACAAACAAAAGCCCAGGACCAGATGGCTTCACAGGCGAATTCTATCAAGTATTTAGAGAAGAGCTAACACCCATCCTTCTCAAACTCTTCCAAACAATTTCAGAGGAAGGAACACTCCCAAACTCATTCTACGAGGCCACCATCACCTTGATACCAAAACCAGGCAAGGATGTCACAAAGAAAGAAAACTACAGGCCAATATCACTGATGAACATAGATGCAAAAATCCTCAACAAAATACTAGCAAACAGAATCCAACAGCACATTAAAAGGATCATACACCATGATCAAGTGGGGTTTATCCCAGGAATGCAAGGATTCTTCAATATACGCAAATCAATCAATGTAATACACCATATTAACAAGTTGAAGGAGAAAACCCATATGATCATCTCAATAGATGCAGAGAAAGCTTTCGACAAAATTCAACACCCATTTATGATAAAAACCCTGCAGAAAGTAGGCATAGAGGGCACTTTCCTCAACATAATAAAGGCCATATATGACAAACCCACAGCCAACATTGTCCTCAATGGTGAAAAACTGAAACCATTTCCACTAAGATCAGGAACAAGACAAGGCTGCCCACTCTCACCACTCTTATTCAACATAGTTTTGGAAGTTTTAGCCACAGCAATCAGAGAAGAAAAGGAAATAAAAGGAATCCAAATTGGAAAAGAAGAAGTAAAGCTGTCACTGTTTGCAGATGACATGATACTATACATAGAGAATCCTAAAGATGCTACCGAAAAACTACTAGAGCTAATCAATGAATTTGGTAAAGTAGCAGGATATAAAATTAATGTACAGAAATCTCTGGCATTCCTGTACACTAATGATGAAAAATCTGAAAATGAAATCAAGAAAACACTCCCATTTACCATCGCAACAAAAAGAATAAAATATCTAGGAATAAACCTACCTAAGGAGACAAAAGACCTGTATGCAGAAAACTATAAGACACTGATGAAAGAAATTAAAGATGATACAAATAGATGGAGAGATATACCATGCTCCTGGATTGGAAGAATCAATATTGTGAAAATGACTCTACTACCCAAAGCAATCTACAGATTCAATGCAATCCCTATCAAACTACCAATGGCATTTTTCACAGAACTAGAACAAAAAATTTCAAAATTTGTTTGGAAAAACAAAAGGCCCCGAATAGCTAAAGCAATCTTGAGAACGAAAAACGGAGCTGGAGGAATCAGGCTCCCTGACTTCAGACTATACTACAAAGCTACAGTAATTAAGACAGTCTGGTACTGGCATAAAAACAGAAAGATAGATCAGTGGATCAGGATAGAAAGCCCAGAGATAAACCCACGCACATATGGCCAACTTATCTTTGATAAAGGAGCCAGGAATGTACAGTGGAGAAAGGACAGCCTCTTCAATAAGTGGTGCTGGGAAAACTGGACAGGGACATGTAAAAGTTTGAGATTAGATCATTCCCTAGCACCATACACAAAAATAAGCTCAAAATGGATTAAAGACTTAAATGTAAGGCCAGAAACTATCAAACTCTTAGAGGAAAACATAGGTAGAACACTCTATGACATAAATCACAGCAAGATCCTTTTGGACCCACCTCCTAGAGAAATGGAAATAAAAACAAAGATAAACAAATGGGACCTAATGAAACTTCAAAGCTTTTGCACAGCAAAGGAAACCATAAACAAGACCAAAAGACAACCCTCAGAATGGGAGAAAATATTTGCAAATGAAGCAACTGACAAAGGATTAATCTCCAAAATTTATAAACAGCTCATGCAGCTCAATAGCAAAAAAACAGACAACCCAATCCAAAAATGGGCAGAAGACTTAAATAGGCATTTCTCCAAAGAAGATATACAGACTGCCAACAAACACATGAAAGAATGCTCAACATCATTCATCATTAGAGAAATGCAAATCAAAACTACAATGAGATATCATCTCACACCAGTCAGAATGGCCATCATCAAGAAATCTAGAAACAATAAATGCTGGAGAGGGTGTGGAGAAAAGGGAACACTCTTGCACTGCTGGTGGGAATGTGAATTGGTACAGCCACTATGGAGAACAGTATGGAGGTTCCTTAAAGAACTACAAATAGAACTACCATATGACCCAGCAATCCCACTACTAGGCATATACCCTGAGAAAACCATAATTCAAAAAGAGACATGTACCAGAATGTTCACTGCAGCTCTATTCACAATAACCTGGAGATGGAAACAACCTAAGTGTCCATCATCGGATGAATGGATAAAGAAGAGGTGGCACATATATACAATGGAATATTACTCAGCCATAGAAAGAAACGAAACTGAGCTATTTGTAATGAGGTGGATAGACCTAGAGTCTGTCATACAGAGTGAAGTAAGTCAGAAAGAGAAAGACAAATACTGTAGGCTAACACATATATATGGAATTTAAAAAAAAAATGTCATGAAGAACCTAGGGGTAAAACGGGAATAAAGACACAGACCTACTTGAGAATGGACTTGAGGATATGGGGAGGGGGAAGGGTAAGCTGTGACAAAGCGAAAGAGAGGCATGGGCATATATACACTACCAAACGTAAGCTAGATAGCTAGTGGGAAGCAGCCGCAGAGCACAGGGAGATCAGCTCGGTGCTTTGTGACCGCCTGGAGGGGTGGGATGGGGAGGGTGGGAGGGAGGGAGATGCATGAGGGAAGGGATGTGGGAACAGATGTATATGTATGACTGATTCACTTTGTTATAAAGCAGAAACTAATAAAATAAATAAATAAATAAATAAATAAATAAATAAACAATAAAATAAAATAAAATACACCCCTTCTTATCAACTTTGTATGTTTGGCCTGTGTATCCCAATTAAAGCTGTCTTTGATGGCTAAAGATTTTCTAAGTCCTTAGGAGTCAGCTGAGTACAGTGACCCAGGCATGGTCATATAACTAAATACAGAAGAACAGTATACTGGGTTGATCTTTACTCCTAGGTGGAGGATAACTGGGAGAGACAAGGGCTAAAAGTCCATTTAAAGACAATTAAATTCACTTGAAAAACACTTTTATTGTAAATTGCTTTTATTTTTTTAAGGAAAAAAAAAGTAAGAAACTGATCCATTTTGAATCAAAGTTAAAGGTTGACTATGAATGGTCTGGCCTAAGAGCCAAACTACACGAGTATAAAAGCAAGCAGGAAATAGTGAAATGACTCAAAAAGTCTGTATCACCCTCTTTGCTTACTTATGTCAATAAGAACTTGAAAGCTATATTTGCAAAGGCTAAAACACAAAGCAGATAATCTCTCTATGGATAATTGAGTTGACACTACTAGGATCTGGGAGTTGCAAAGGCAGCAGAAGCAATGGCTCCCATTTTCTGGAAGTTTAAAATTCAATGAGCAAAGAACAAGTAAATTAAATAAATTGAAACAGAAGCAAATACATAATCAACTGTAGCTATGCAAATAATTCTCTTCATATTTTTTCTCCTGTTCTCTTTCACCTTTGTTTTCTGTTTTACCCCCTTCCACTTTCCTGCTTTCTCTTCTATAATACAGTTAAGCAAATACCTCTCCAATAGTTTCCTTCATTTTCTCCACCACTATATGCACAGTTGTCAGTAATTCCTTAATAATATCTTAATCACAACTCATAATATATCAAATCTTAATCTTGCTCATGAAATACAAAATACAGACATATGAAAATGTAACAAAGAAGGAAAAAGAGAAACCCTAGAAACTTGACATGTTTGTCTAATTTGATCTCCAAGAGTTTAAGGAATTAAATCATAAATGTAGAAAGAAAAAGAGACTTCTAAATGATCTGTGATTTGTAAGAATTTAACATAGGTTTTTCCCCTTTCTGAAAATTTAAAAACATATCCATTTTTTTCTTAACATCTTTATTGGAGTATAATTGCTTTACAATGGTGTGTTAGTTTCTGCTTTATAACAAAGTGAATCAGCTATACATATACATATGTTCCCATATCTCTTCCCTCTTGCGTCTCCCTCCCTCCCACCCTTCCTATCCCACCCCTCTAGGTGGTCACAAAGCACCAAGCTGATCTCCCTGTGCTAAACATATCCATTTTTGTATTAGTTTCTTTATACACATTTTTGAAAGTAAAAAAAAAAAATTATAAAAATAATAAAATGGAAAGAAATACAAAAAGTCACCAGAGCCAGATGTGTAACAATTAGAGAATTATTCTTTTGTATATGTTAGGACTCAGTATGTCTGGGATGCAGAGTTTTCCCTCAATTCAGTATTTTAATTTAAAAAATCAAAAATTCATAAGAAAAATAAGCAGACATAAATTCTTACCAATACTTTTTATTTGTGCTTTTAGTTTTACACTATCAATTCAAATATTCAACTAAACAGGCAGTTCTTACACAGTGTCCTCAAATTCAGCAATTTATTCTAACTCATTCTTTATTAAATTAGAAGAGAAAATATTTCATGAGGATGAGCTCTACCACAAAAATTCAAACTCAGAACACTTGTTAAAAAAACAAACAAACAAACAAACAGAAAACCTCCCCTTAATCCTAACTGCCATGAATAGGGAAGGTTATAATGACACAGTGGTAACCAGTGGCCCAACTATAATGGGATGTAGAAGGTAAATTAAGTAATGGAAATGAATGAATGAAGATTGTCTAGTAGATACCTTGGGAGAAAAATGTGGCTTCTTCACAGAGGCAGTGCAGTGCTTTCTGATGTTTGACTCTAATTTCAATATGCCTTCACATCTTATAACACTCTTCCCTTCTAAATGAATCTCAAACAAGGAACTGCATGATCAAGACCAGCACTGGCTAGTGTTACTCTCAATTAGAACTGAGCAGATGACAATGAGCTTTTAAATGACATAATAAATACCTATATAATTAGGAAATGTGGTCAAATTTTTCTATGAAATTGCTGTATCAACATTTATTGATCATCTTCTAGAAGCCAAAGTATAATATGAGGGGCTAATGGATGAAAATAGAACTGGAAGACCTGAATTAGAAAACAACCTCTCATTCTTAATAGTATCAATAGGAAACTAAAAAGCACATTTCCATAGAAACAAAACATTGCCTCAAACATAGTATGAATACATAAGCACTAAGGGAATCCCAAGCATCACTCTCACAGAGTGGGTTGGAATAAGTGATAGATGAAGTCTAAAAAGAAATGAGTGAGCTATGTTTTAATATAAGAGGCTAAAATTTTCAGAGAAGAAAGAACATTACAGTCATAGGAACAAGAATAAAAATCTGTTAATCAAGTAAAAAAATTAAATCTGATTCTAGGATTTATTTATATGAATAGATAATAATTTTTAATATCTTTAATAAATCACAGTAAATAAATCCTAAACAAAGACAAGGAGATATACTTTTGAATGTACATTTGAATATGACTACGTCAAATGCTCTTAAAATTCATTTAATAAAATAAAAACTTTCCTTCTTTCTTTCAGGCATAAATTGAAATAGTTAAGAGGGTGCAAAAGCCTAAAATAGAGCAAGTTTAATTCTACAAAGTTAATTATTTATTCCCCACTTGATGCAGGAAGGGAATTAAATAATTAGGTGCTTATCTTTAAGAACATCTTTCTTCCAACTCCTAGTAAAACAAATGAAACAAAAAGCTAATCTGTTTTTGTTTTTTTTTTTTTAACATCTTTATTGGCGTATAATTGCTTTACAAGGGTGTGTTAGTTTCTGCTTTATAACAAAGTGAATCAGTTATACATATACATATGTTCCCATATCTCTTCCCTCTTGAGTCTCTCTCCCTCCCACCCTCCCTATCCCACACCTTTAGGTGGTCACAAACCACCGAGCTGATTTCCCTGTGCTATGCGGCTGCTTCCCACTAGCTATCTATTTTACGTTTGGTAGTGTATATATGTCCATGCCACTCTCTCACTTTGTCACAGCTTACCCTTCCCCCTCCCCGTATCCTCAAGTCCATTCTCTAGTAGGTCTGTGTCTTTATTCCCCTCTTACCCCTAGGTTCTTCATGACCTTTTTTTTTTTTTCTTAGATTCCATATGTATGTGTTAGCATACGGTATTTGTTTTTCTCTTTCTCACTTACCTCACTCTGTATGACAGACTCTAGGTCTATCCACCTCACTACAAATAACTCAATTTCGTTTCTTTTTATGGCTGAGTAATATTCCATTGAGTATATGTGCCACATCTTCTTTATCCATTCATCTGTCGATGTGCACTTAGGTTGCTTTCATGTCCTGCCTATTGTAAATAGAGCTGCAATGAACATTTTGGTACGTGACTCTTTTTGAATTATGGTTTTCTCAGGGTATATGCCCAGTAGTGGGATTGCTGGGTTGTATGGTAGTTCTATTTTTAGTTTTTTAAGGAACAACCTCTCCAGCATTTATTGTTTGTAGATTTTTTGATGATGGCCATTCTGACTGGTGTGAGATGATATCTCATTGTAGTTTTGATTTGCATTTCTCTAATCATTAATGATGTTGAGCATTCTTTCATGTGTTTGTTGGCAATCTGTATATCTTCTTTGGAGAAATGTCTATTCACAAAAATAAACTCAAAATGGATTAAAGACCTAAATGTAAGCCCAGACACTATAAAACTCTTAGAGGAAAACATAGGCAGAACACTCTATGACATAAATCACAGCAAGATCCTTTTTGACCCACCTCCTAGAGAAATGGAAATAAAAACAAAAATAAACAAATGGGACCTAATGAAACTTCAAAGCTTTTGTACAGCAAAGGAAACCATAAACAAGACCAAAAGACAACCCTCAGAATGGGAGAAAATATTTGCAAATGAAGCAACTGACAATCGATTAATCTCCAAAATTTACAAGCAGCTCATGCAGCTCAATAACAAAAAAACAAACAACCCAATCCAAAAATGGGCAGCCAGTCTGTTTTTAAACTCAGCCAACTGATTGATTCTGCTCAATAAATTCTCAATGAAATATCTGTTCCAAATATTCTGAAATACGGATAATTCCCCTGTAACATAATTAATTTGTGAAATCTGAAAAGAAGACATTTTCCTATTGCTCACCACTTTACCAGAAATGCACCATATGTTTAAATAATAGTATGGTGAAGTAGGAAGTAGTCTTTGGAAAGTATGAATCAATGAAAATTCAGTAAAAGAGGATCATCAGAAATATATCCATTTGTATAAGGAGGGAGAAAGTAAAGCCTTTTAGGACACACCAGAAAAATCTAAGTAACAAATAACTTACCCTCAGATAATCATCAAAAGGGAAACATTTTTTTTTTTTTTTTGCTGTACGTGGGCCTCTCACTGCTGTGGCCTCTCCCGTTGCGGAGCACAGGCTCCGGACACACAGGCTCCGCGGCCATGGCTCGCGGGCCCAGCCGCTGCGCGGCACGTGGGATCCTCCGGGATAGGGGCACGAACCCGTGTCCCCTGCATCGGCAGGCGGACTCTCAACCACTGCGCCACCAGGGAAGCCCAAGGGAAACATTTTTATATCTATAGACTATTTGTGATAAATGATGCCTAAACAGATATATGAATTCTAGTAGACAAATAAAATTGATTATTCTGCCTGATAGGAGAGAATTTAAATCTTTCTCTCAAACAAAAGAGATAATCCCAACAACATCCAGAGGTAGTACCACACAATAGTTAAGTGTGTGGGTTACAGAGCCAGACTACCTAGATTTATATTCTTACTCCTCCAATTCCTAGTTCAGCTGTGATGACTATGGCAAAATTACACAATCTTTCTATGCCTCAATTTCTTCATCTATAAAAGGGAGGTAATAACAGTGCCTTTTCCAAAAAGTTGGTGTGAGGTTTAAATGTGTTAAGTGGAGAACTTAAGACAGTGCTTGGCACTTAGTATGGAAGTGTAAGCTATTTAAGCTATTTTTATTATCACTGTTGATATCACGGACCTATTGTAGCTATCATTAACCACTAGCTCTTCATGCAAAGTATCAAAAGTTATGGCCTAAGTCATGCGAGATTTTAGCTGAAATAGAACTTGTGAATAGACAGAGGGATATTCACCAGATCTTCTAAAAAGGGGAGGTGCGGGAGGAGGGGGGAACAGCACTATCAATTAAAAAATTAAGATTTCAGATTTATGGTTAAAGATGGTGGACTGAACTTATATTGACAAGCACACTCTCCCACCAAAATGACAGTAAAGGGTTTTGTTTTGTTTTTGAGGCTTAAATTCACAAGGACAGAGTCCAAGAGGTGAGATAACAATAACAAAATTATAGTAAATGTCTTCTCAGACCCAAGAAATCTGAATACGAAGCAGGCAAAAATGGTAAGTAAAAAAATTCAGTTTGCATGACAGAATCTCCAAAAGACAAAGAAGGATTATAAACAGCAGGATTGGTTAAAAATCTGCTTGTAAAGCTGTTATATTCCTAATTCCCCAGTCTACCTCTCCAAAACTTCAGATAGATTAATCCTCCTCTCCAGCCCCTGCAGGACACCGGAGGTTTATTTTCTGGAGGAGACTTTTTAAATGGTCTTATTATTACTGGATGACATAAGGCAAGTTTAGAACAGACATATCACACTAAAAAAAAAGAGAGGAATAAAGAGAAACTTTATGTGCTCCTTCCCCAACCTGGCTTCCAAAACACTAGAGACTGGCTTATACGCTCAGGTCAGGTAATAAAGAGTCTTCTCTGGGGAATCTAAGCAGTCTAAAATAAAACATCTAAAAACATGGACATCGGAGATTCCCCAACTGAACAGCTCAGCCAAATTACCCTGAAAGCCAGATTACAAGACTGAAATTTGTAAATCTACAGACCTCAACCAGAGACACAAAACTACTGGTCAACTTTTCAGAACTCTTTTTAGAATGCTTAAGTGAATAGATTAGCCAAGGACCACCGAATATTTAAGGACTCCTGAAACAAGAAACACAGAGACCAAAGCAAGCAAATAAAAAAACAGTAATTTGGAAGGAACAGATAATACATAAAGAGAAGAAAATTTCCTAAAACTATCATTAATAACCTTCAAAGAAATAAAAGAATACAAGCATCCATGAAACAAGAATAAAGATGGTATTTAAAAAGAGGTAGGGCCGGGCGCGGTGGCGCGCGCCTGTAGTCCCAGCTACTCGGGAGGCTGAGGCAGGAGGATCGCTTGAGCCCAGGAGTTCTGGGCTGTAGTGCGCTATGCTAATCGGGTGTCCGCACTAAGTTCGGCATCAATATGGTGACCTCCCGGGAGCGGGGGACCACCAGGTTGCCTAAGGAGGGGTGAACCGGCCCAGGTCGGAAACGGAGCAGGTCAAAACTCCCGTGCTGATCAGTAGTGGGATCGCGCCTGTGAATAGCCACTGCACTCCAGCCTGGGCAACATAGCGAGACCCCATCTCAAAAAGAAAAAAAATAAAAAATTAAAAAAAATTAAAAAGAGGTAGGGCTTCCCTGGTGGCGCAGTGGTTAGGAGTCTGCCTGCCGATGCAGGGGACGCGGGTTTGTGCCCTGGTCTGGGAGGATCCCACATGCCACGGAGCGGCTGGGCCTGTGAGCCATGGCCGCTGAGCCTGCGCGTCCGGAGCCTGTGCTCCGCGGCGGGAGAGGCCACAGCAGTGAGAGGCCCGCGTACCGCAAAAAAAAAAAGGGGTAGAGGTCCAGTAAGAGGAAAATTTTTTTAATCTACAGACGTTTGGAAGATAAAACTGAGGAAATCTCCCAATAAAATAAGCCAAAAAGAAAGATGTGAAAAACAATTGAAGAGAAAAGCTAAAATAATTGGAGACCAGTCCAAGTTCCTACAACATCCAAAGAAAATAGGAATTCTAAAAAGCAAGAGAATGAGAGAATTGAGGGAAGGAAATTAAAGAACTAATTCAATAAAACTGCCCCAGAACTGGGCCTGATTTTCTAGGTCAAAAGAAGCCACCAAATACTTAGGATGCTGCTGGAGAATGTGCTCCACCACAGGAGGACCCAACAAAGTGGAAGTCAGGTAACAGGGGATCCAACATAAAAAAGAAGCAAAAGGAGGGACTTCCCTGGTGGCGCAGTGGATAAGACTCCACACTCCCAATGCAGGGGGCCCGGGTTTGATCCCTGGTCAAGGAAACTAGATCCAACGTGCATGCTGGAACTAAGAGTTCGCATGCCACAACTAAGGAGCCTGCCTGCTGCAACTAAAGAGCCCACGAGCCGCAACTAAGGAGCCTGCCTGCCGCAACTAAGACCCAGCACACCCAAATAAATAAATATTAAAAAAAAAGAAGAAGCAAGAGGAATCCCTAGGATGATGGGGATGAGGGGAAAGGGAGGGTCTAGGATAACAATTACGAAAAAGACCAGAAGAATATCTAGTATAGATTAGAACAGGTCGAAAGAGACTGAGAGATATATCTTTAAGAAAATAAAATGAATAGAATAATTAAGAGGGTATTTACATAACAGCATAGAATTTGGGGATAAATTAATGATTAAGTACACAGAAAATTACGCTACCTTTTAACAAATAAATGTATTCCAGGAACAAAACTGTGTAAAAGAAAGAAAAAGTAATCACAGAATACTACTACATGGCAGAGCTATGAAGAGCATTTATATCATTATAATAATGTAAACATTAAATACTGCTCTAACCAAAATTAGAATAACTGTAGTGGGAGGATGGGAAGGAAAGAAATGTATATGTGGATGTGCAACAGAATGAGCAAGAGAACAAAACTCTCATCTTCAACTGTGGGAAGTCAATAGCATCTAAAAAATTGAGTAGCAGCAATATAAGTTTGTTATTTGGAGACAGGACAGTAAGTAGCAAAAGAATCAGCTAAAATTGCTGAAGGTGGTCATCCTTAAGAAACAGAAAATGGGATAAGGGTGACAGTAGACAATGTAGCTTCCCATTACAAGCCTCACAGAACTATTTGGCACTCTTTAAACAACGTGTCTGTGAAACACTGATAAAATGCATATATTGAATAAATCACTGATAAATTTAAATCAAAATAAAAAATAATTTTCCTAATCATAATTTGAATACATGTTCATATAATTTGAAAACTGCACAGACTAAGAATGAAGTAATTTTGCCATTCAGATAAAACTATTATTAATATATTGCTGTACTGCCTTTGAATATTTTTGCTACATAAACACACACATGTGTAGACTTTTTTAAAATTGAGGGTTCATGCAGAATATGAAAATTTACATAATTTTTTCAATTAACATTATATCATTAACATTTTTGAAGTCCTTAAATATTCCTTTAAAACACTATAGTACTCCATCTTATTCTGCAGCATCACGTATTTAATTATTTTTCTATTTACTCTTCAGCATATATATGGTTAACAAAGGTCTCCTTTCTCAAACTCCCATGACTTGAATTGTGGTTTCTTTCCTGATTCCCTTCCTCTCTCTAGCCCCTTCTGTCTCTCCTTCGTGGAATCCCTCTCCTCAGCCTCCCCCTTAAACATTGGTGTCCTGCAGGATTTCATCCTCCATTTCCTCTCCTCACTCTGGATGACTCCCTAACAGTACGATAAGAGGATAAATGTCAATCACAGAGTTCTGTTAATTCTACCTTTTAAATAGCTTCAATCTACCAACTTCCATCCATCTCCACTACTACTACCTAGTCCAAACCAACATCACCACCAGCCTAGAATCCTAACTGATCTCCCAGAATCCATTTCCGCCCCCTTCCAAAGCATTCTCCACGGAACAATCAGAATCTTTTTAAACACAAATCTAATCTCACAGCACCCTCCTTAAAACCTTTCAGTAGCTAACTGTTGTTTTAGAATGAACTCCCAAAACCCACACTAGTCTTCCTGTTCTTTGAATTTACCAAGATCTCTCCTGCCTGGAGGCCTTGGCACATGCTGCTTCCTCTGCCTAAAACAATTCTCTCCCCCTCTCCACATATCTTTCCTTGGCTAACTCCTATTCATCCTGAACAAGACCCTCAAGTTACTCATTTTATTCTATGTAAACAATGCCCCCTGCAGTTGGGCAACACTAGAGCTCTGAAATCTAAGACAGGCAGCAGTTTAACAAAAGAATTTGCAGTTTTCCTGTTTATAATGTCTGTGTCCCATGAAAATGTAAACTGCATAAGAACAACTTTTGGTTAATGCTGGTTCCTCAGCACCTAGCATAGTGCTTTTACATACAGTAGATACTCATTTGTTGAATGAATAAATGACCCCCAAACCTATATCCTGGTGTTCAAAACTCTCCTAAATTCTAAATCCATATAATCAACCAAGATCTCCACCTAGATGTCCTATAGGTACCTCAAACTCAACATATTCAGGCCTGAACTAGTCTGTCAGATATTATCTCCCCAACAACCTCTTCCTCATATTTATCTTCCCATTAATGGCACCCTGTCAATTCTTCTCAAATCATTCTTGAATTGGTCCCCTCTTCTCCACTAATTCTGTCATAGCCTTTAGTTCAGACCCTTACCAAATCTTACCTAAATTACCACGCTAGCTTAATAGGGAGTCTCTACACCTCCACATCAATCTCACCTGTCTTCCAACCTTAGTGCCAACATTAATGATTCTTTTTTTTTTTAACTGAAAAAACCTTTGTCCTATCACTCCCATGCTTAGACTTTTTCAATGACCTTTTCCGCATATGTGAAATACTGCTGCTGCAATACTACTATACTACTGGCAGGTCGCTGAATGCAATAAACTCCCTTATCTTGTGCTTTTGTCCTTTCCAGTCTCTCTGCCTGTATGCTCATCCTCTCTTACCCATTTTGCTAACGTTTTATTTTTTAAGACTCAACTTAAAGGCATGCTCCTCCCAGAAGACTTTTCCTGACCACCTCACCCCAGACAGAGTTGGGCACCCTTCTTCTGTGTCTCCACAGCCTCCTGGGTATCACAGCATTTATTACACTATAACATAATTTACCTGTCTTCCCCTCCATTCGATCCTCAGTGCACAGAGGTACAACATGTGGTTTAATCTTTGAATTCTCCGAGTCCACTAAATAGTAAGCCCCCCAAAACTATTTGCAGCATGACTGCCTAACATAATGACTTCATTGGTAATATAAAGTTTGGTATAAATTTTCTAATTTTTGCATCATTAAAGAAATATATGGCTTGAATCTCACTAGAAGAATTTTCCATTTTAGGGGGCTTCCCTGGTGGTACAGTGGTTAAGAATCCACCTACCAATGTAGGGGACACAGGTTCGATCTCTGGTCTGGGAAGATCCCACATGTCGTGGAGCAACAATGCCCGTGAGCCACAACTACTGAGCCTGCACTCTAGAGCCCACGAGCCACAACTACTGAGCCTGCATGCCACAACTAGTGAAGTCCACGCGCTCTAGAGCCCGTGCTTCACAACAAGAGAAGCCACCGCAATGAGAAGCCCGTGCACCACAACAAAGAGGAGCCCCCGCTCGCCACAACTAGAGAAAGACCCAATGCAGCCAAAAATAAATAAGTTAATTAATTTTTTAAAAAAGAATTTTCCATTTTAAAATCTCCTTCAGTTAATTATTCTTTAAATACTATATTCACAGTTCTAAAACTTAAGAAAATAGGATGTACTTATTGACTCTTAATATAACCTGTTGGAGACAATCCTCTATGGATTTCTCACAGTCCTATATGTCTTATTGGGTATGCCAGAAATGCAAGATCCTGACCACTCTTTACAACGGCCATTTCTCAGGATTGTGTTTGCAGTGAGCAGCCTTGAGGGATGAGGTAACATCACCCTCCAGGACAAAGAGCAGTCTTGGTTACTATAAAAGCGGTGGAGTCCCCATCCTTGTTGTTCCTCAGCAGCAACCCACTACACGTACTGCATCTCTCTGTACCACACTGTATCACCTCCATGGGACTTGGGAGCAAGGAGTCTTGTGTCTTCTACCAGCAGTCATGAAACAGTAACAGGTCACTTATAAGTAGAGTGAAGTCAAATCCCAGACCCACCAACCTGCGTCTTAGCAATTCACCAACCTCTGGAGCCAAATATATGACACTGAAACTATACAATAACACTGCCATTTCTTCTTTACCACCCATTTAAAACAAACATAATATATGAAAATCCATATTCCTCACAAAACTCAACTTACTATACATTTCAGGATTTTCTGCGTGCTTATTTATACTATTTTACTGCTTCAATATTTTGTCCCCAACCAAATAAACTTCATGATTCTACTTAAGTTTTCATTTCTTTTACTCTGGATATTGCTTAAAATAGACGAGTTTTCCAGTATATTATCTCTCCAACCATAAGATATAAAACCCACATCCAGGACTTCCCTGTTGGCGCACTGGTTGAGGGTCCACCTGCCGATGCAGGGGACACGGGTTCGTGCCCCGGTCCGGGAGGATCCCACATGCCGCGGAGCGGCTGGGCCCGTGAGCCATGGCCGCTGAGCCTGTGCGTCCGGAGCCTGTGCTCCGCAACGGGAGAGGCCACAGCAGTGAGAGGCCCGCGTACCGCAAAAAAAAAAAAAAAAAAAAAAAAAACACATCCAAACAATTCACAAAGCCTACCTAAAAGGTACCAGAACCAATCAATGGAGCATATGTTGTTGTGGTCTCTTCACATAAAAAAAAAGTTGTCAGTATATAGCTGAAGCATGCTGGTACCTCTTCTGAGTTCTAATTGAGTTAGAGTTAGAGAACTCTAGGCTGAATTCTAATCTTGTCAGCCCCTGAGAACTTTTTTGTACCACCCTGTGGACGCTAAGTATGCTTTTCCATCATTTATTTATGTTTTTCTTTTTGAATAGACTTTCATGCCTTCCCAGACATTAAGCAAATAACTAAGAAATTACACTCCTGAAAAAGGCAGGGAAAGGAGACAAGGGAAGCTCAAAGTGACACATTATTAACAGGGAAATACTTTTTAGGAATTTACATAAGAAGAGGTAGATAGAGGAAGAAACTACCCAGGTTTTTCATTTTGGCAATAATATAATGTACCCTAGACAGAGATAGAGTTCAGAAGGCTGGCTAACTGGAAAGAGTAGATCTAAAGTGGCAGACTAGCAAAGAAAACACCACACAAAACCTGAGAAAAAGAAAAGCTAACAGTAATTTTTTTAAAAAAAGAAAACAGAGACATCAATTAGCTTTGAAAGCAGGCAAAGTAGGCTAGCTCTCACCAGGTCATCCAGCAACTAGCATCAGCCTCATACTATCAGCAGAGTGCAGGCTCTCGTGCGAAACCTCAGTGAAAATATTCTCCACAGTCAAAGGAAAGCAACTAAGACTTAAGAAATCAGGAAGCTGGTGGAAGCTGAGGGTTGCACAGTTTCACTGAGCAAGCTCTAAGCTGAGGCTCTACATTAGTTAAATTTATTAACACAACTATGATAAGAATATAAATTTTGCATTTCATATATTCCCAGGAGTGCTACACATGAAAAGAGAATACGTCAATCTGTCAATGTTCAATGAAACTGAATCCTTAGGGGAACATATGTAAGAAATGCACTGTCTAGGGTCTTCCCTAATATGTAGCCACAAGCAATGCCATCGCAAATAAGTCTGTAGCTTCCTTAACAAATAAAAGCACTTTGGGCCTCAGAAACTCTAACGTAAACTTCTAAGGCCATTTCTAATCTAGACATTACTATAAACCCCATACATTAATCTCTCAGTTAAAATACAACTGATATTTAGTAAACACTGAATTTGTGATTTTTCTCCATTTTTCCTCCACTTACATTTTTTATAAAAAACATGATTATATTTTTGCCAGAATTATATAATATCATCTTTTCTTCAGTAAACATTTATTATGTTTACTCCTCCAGTGTTTCCACGGAAGCATCCTTGTTTATACATTAGGATCCAGATGAGGTCGCCACAGGTTTCAAAACAGAGTATGATAATAACCTCCTGCTACAGAAATCCACAGGCTGTGCTCAGGTCCTAAGCAGCAGCAGTCTCGGGGGTCTGGCTCTGTGCCTTCTGCAGCCGTGAGGAGCCACTGGTGGGCTTCCCTCTGAGGTTACCCAGCTCCCCTTCTCCAGGACTTACAGCTGCCACTGCTCCTCCTCTCTCCCACCACATCCCCCTATCCTCCAAGAAAAGCTAAAGCCAATCACAAAGGAGGGGGCAGATTACCATCCTCATCCAGCCAATCCCGCTACTTCTCAAAGGAGATGCCCTCCATGGACTTCTCAATATCCACAACAAAGGGGACAGAGGGAAAAGGTGTAGAACAGGCTGCTCACGGTAACAGTGGGAACACCACAGGCACCCAAGATCTTTCTACCCATCTTGATTACGAGCTTGAATTGAGGCTCGACCAGAATTAGCTAAGGGGACTCCAGAAGAGAGCTGGGCCCATGTTTTAAAATGTACCCAGGATTTGTTTTCATTGGGTATAGTAAGATGACAGACATGGACACAACTGCCTTTGAAAGAAGAGTTTATTACTCACAGTTCCCAAGGCAGGGCAGGTGGGCAGGCTGCACCACATAGGGCTGTATGGGCAAGTACCAGATGGGTCAGGAGGCATAAGGAACAAGGGGAAAACATGGGCACAAGCCTTTACCGTGGTTTTCTCAGGAAAGGCATGGTAGCACAGGGTAAGTCATTCAGGATTGGCAAGTTTGATTCATTTCAGCAGCCTCTAGGGCACAGGGAT
This sequence comes from Mesoplodon bidens, assembly GCF_964165515.1. Lineage (NCBI taxonomy): Eukaryota > Metazoa > Chordata > Mammalia > Artiodactyla > Ziphiidae > Mesoplodon > Mesoplodon bidens. The sequence goes on from NC_138160.1 coordinate 66,411,710, forward strand.
TGCCCCTAGTTGGCTGCTACCTGAACCTGGGGAGCTATTAGGGCCAAGGGATGGCAGCTCAGCCTGTAAGAGCTCAATAAACGTGGTGAGTAAGGGCTCTGGATTGGTTGGTTTGTTATATGAAAGGCACACTCACAGGGGAGTGCTATCTCTAGGAATCCTAGCTACCTCTAGGAATTAGCTAGCCCTGGGAGGGCAATGTGTCCCAAGACAGCAAGGCTCCAAGATGTCAAAGCATCATAAAATACGGAAAAAAAAAAAAAAACATAATACAGCCAGATTGTACTTCTGGGCTCAGAGCTCATCTAGATTGCACTTTTTTCATAAACTCTGGCAACACGGCATGTTCTTAGCTAAAGAGTTTTCCTAAACTAAGAGCCCTCCCTGAAGCACTACCAAGCCCATCTCCACCTTGTGTCACCACTACCACACGTTGGTGGAAAATATATCAGAGTAGTCACTCCAAATGATCTTCTCTTTCTCTCATACTGATTGTTGTTTACATCACAATTTGAAACCTGTATCACAACCCATCAAAATGATGGCATGGCCTTTGTTACAACTTCTGAAGAAGGCACGCTACTGCTGTCAGAATCATTCAGAACATTAAAGCTTCAGGTGCTAAAAAAGCATACACCCTAAGCTTCTCAAGCTAGACTGTTAGCTACTGTTTAGATGTTTGCATAAAATTTCAACAAAAAGAACAAAAAAAATAATGCCTCAGGATTTCAAAGACATCACTAGTGTTTATCATCGTCTAGAAGAAAGGCAAGAAAGCTGACTAGATAAATATCAAGGCACCTCCCCCTCTCCTCTGATGTTAAGCTTTTGAACAAAATTTTTGTTCTACTTTAAAATGCCATCAGTCATGCACTCTTAGAATCCACAATTTGGCTGTAACCATCGTTCAGTGCAGTAGATGTTTAGCCATAGAAAAACTTAAATCTGTACAATGGTTTTTTAACTGGTAAGATGCATTCACTGTTGAACTGTTATACATGCTGCCTGATTATTCCACGTAAAAGTAAAACTAGATCTGTATAAAACACACACAAATAACATCAGTAACCCGGGGTTTTCTTTTTGCTGTATTGTTTTCACAATCACAGGCATGCTTGCTAGTTAATATAATCATCACGAAACAAAATATTAGGTAGAATAGTGGTTTTAAAACAAAACTAAGTGGGAAAAGAGTAACCAGATATACAGACAGGCTCGGTTCCACATTCTCTAGTTTATTTATCAACCACCCAGCTTAATACCATTTTCAGAAATTTTAGAAAATAGCCACAATTGTAGAAGACCTAAAATCTGCCAGCTACTAATCAAGTCTGGATGGAATCCACAAAAAATATTAAGACTACTACTTGATGGGATGGTTAGTCACAGCAACAAAATAAGTCAGCTATTTAATCCTTCTCGATCAGGCTTAAGAATCACAGGATCTAAAAATATTCCCAAATATTCTTCTTAACTTCTGGAGAACTCTTCCAACTCAGACAACAAGCAAACAGTGGAATGGATTATATTACAATATCTAAAATCAACAAGTATTAATGTCTAGAATATTCAAGGAACTCCTGCTGAGTAAGGGAAATGGGCAACAATACAAATAGCAAATTCACATTTATTCACTCAGCATATATTTATGAGTACCACTTTTTTAAGTGCTAGGGTTACAGGTATGTACAACACAGATAAGACACCTGCATTCAAGGAACTTGAGCAGGAGAAATAAATAAATACAGAATAAAATTAATATACTATGTTTTATTGTGATAAATACTATGAAGAAAGATAAAACAGAACTAAGACATAAGGTGATGAAGAGTACTCCTTTAGATAAGATGGTCAAGCGTATGATATTTAAGCAGAGATCTGAATGAAGTGAGTGAGCCAAGCTAATAAGGAGAGTTTTCTAGACAGAAGAAACAGCAAGAACAGAAAACTCTAAAGATAATGGATAACAAGTACATGAAAAGATAACCAACCTCACTAACAATCAGAGAAAGGAAAATTCAAGTAATGATATACCACTTTACAAATATCAGACCAGCAAAAATATAATGTGTGGGAATACAAAGCATCAGTGGAAATGAAAGGAAAGGGAACTCTCATGCACTGCTGGATAGAGTGTAGAGAAGTGCAGCCATTCTGGGAAGCCAGCTGGCCGTACTCAGTGAAATGAAGAATGTGTATACTCTGATCCAGAAATCTTACCCTAGAAAATCAGAGTTCTCCCAAAAGCCCTTAAGGAGACACGTATGAAAATGGAAATCACAGAGTTGTTTGGGGTAGCCGGAAGTGACAGGCAATCTAGGTGATCATCACCAGAGGACCAGACAAGTAAATTGTCATAGATGCATACTCAAACACCTGAAGAAGTTTCAAGTTATGAAATATATATATACAGAGATTCAAATGGATAGTTTTTTTTTTTAAGTATTAAGCACTGAAATACAGAAAAAAACTCTCAGATTTGCTTTGAAATAATACAGCTTGCTGAGGTGGAACTGTGGAGAGGTTACAAATGTTTATTAAGCAAGATTAGCTATGAGTTTATCACTGTTGATGCTGAACAACAGATACATGGGAGTGTGCTATACTCTTCTCTCCACATTTGTATGTTTGAAATTTTCTATCATAAAAGGCATTATTAGAGTGTTGCGTGAAAAAAGAAACAGATCTATAGCAGAATACCATTTATATAAATGAAAAACATACATGTTCATAAAACACCACCATATATTTTTTTAAAGATACACACACATTCACAAACATTAGCATGGATGTCTTTGGAGGCAGGGAATGAGAATTGAAATTGGGGATAAATGAGAATTACTGTAAATAAAATACAACAAGAGAGGAGCCTTGTACTTGCCAAAGCTGACAGTGTGCCATTATCTGAGGAGTTTGATTCAATTTTTTTTCACCTGAGGTCAAGAAAGAAAACATGAAGCAAATACAAAGTGCTCTAGGATCACAGAGGAGGGGGTAACTAAATCTGACTTGGGAGGAGGGGGTATTCCCGGCCCACACCTTGGACCCATTGAATCAGAATCTCCAGGATTGGTCAAAAGGTACTGCTGTTCAATTCCCATTTCACAGAGGAGAAACTGAAGGACAGAAGTGAAGTAACATTCCAAGCTCATAAGCCAGTAAGCAGAAGAGGTGGAATTCAAGCCCAGGGCCAGAACTGCCACTCTTACTCACTGTGCTACCAATGCTGCACTATTCTAACTTAAAACCTGCACACTGTTACCAAATTCAACTTCCTAAAATATTACTTCATCCCACAGTGCCATTGATCTTGACAACCACAGAAAAAATTAAATTCTTTATAGACTATATACTGCCCCCAATCACCCTCATTCACTCTTCAACAAATATCCTATTTTTTTCCATTCTAAATCCTCTCTTCCAGTCACACCAGTCCTTACTTCTTTCAAGATACCCACAACACCTCCAAGCACTTTCTCCAAACTGAAATACCTCTCCTCTCCTCGATATATACTTACTCATATCCCATATATCCTGCAAGGTCCAGTATTCTGAACACTTTCATAGCACTAACTGAATGAGGTTCCACAGATACTCCAAGAAGCTTCCCTCATGACTTCAGCACACACCTTTTCCTTCTTTAATTTCTTTTGCACATACTCTCTGAGCCACTCAATTAGCACCTATTATAGTAACACCTCGTTTATCCAGCATCACTGGGAAGGGTAAGTGTTTATCAGAAGTAAATTTTCCAGACAACTTAAGCATTAATTTAGGAAGCAGCAAAGTAAAGTCATGCTGACTTTAACCACAGAAATACCTAGGTTCAAATCTCACCACTTAACTAGCTTTGAGCAAGTGTCAACTGTCTGTTTCCTCATCAATAAAGTGAGGATATACTACTAACTTCTCAAAGTTGCTGTGGGTATTAAAGAAATCACATACCAAAGCTGGTACAACATTAAGTCATGGCTACATTACTCCAACTACTATTATGCACTAAGGCAAAATCATTTTAATCGAAATATTCATCAAATGTATATGCTTTGAGATTTTTCTCAGAGAACAGTGAATGTAAATTAATCATCTCTTGATAACTCGTTATTTATTCAACATTCACTCATTCAATAAATAGTTATCAATTCAGTAAAGCTACAGGATATAAAATAAATATACAAAAATCATTTCTGTATACTAACAATGAACTATTAGAGAAAAAATTTTAAATCCCATTTATAATAGCATCAAAAGAATAAAATATTTAGGAATAAATTTAACAAAGAAGGTAAAAGATCTCTACACTGAAAGACACTGATAAAGAAATTAAAGACACAAATAAATGGAAAGATATTCCATGCTCATGGACTGGATAAATTAATATTGGTAAAATGTCCATACTACCCAAACTGATCTCCACTTTTTTTCTCATTCTATTGTGGAGTTAACATTGATGAATTTGACCTGGAGTTTTCATCCCAAAACAAAAGCAGCAACAATGATACACAGCAATGATTTTCTAAGTTTTGTTAAAAGGAATGGCACTTTTAAAAAAATAAAACATTTCTTTTTACTCCACTATCTAAAAACATTAATATTGGGGCTACTCTAAGCTGGCCTCATTTCTTACTATACTGTGGTCCTCATTTCATACCATATCACCTCCTTCAGTCCCTTCTGGAAAAGAGTTTGAAAACATGGATATACAATTGAGAACACTGGCCTAGGAATCAGAAGATTCCAGTCCTTGTCCTGAGGATGACTTCATAGCAAAGTAACCTTGTACAAGCCACTTAACGTCTTCAGTCTCATTAAAATGGAGATAAACCTGACATGCTTACCACACACAATAGTGAATCAAAAGCAATAATATTGAGGGGGGAATATTGTCACCAACTAGACTGTAAACTAGAAACTACATCTTGGACTTCCCTGGTGGTGCAGTGGTTAAGAATCCGCCTGCCAATGCAGGGGACACAGGTTCGATCCCTGGTCCAGGAAGATCCCACTCGCCGTGGAGCAACGAAGCCCATGTGCCACAACTACTGAGTCTGCACTCTGGAGCCCGCGAGCCACAACTACTGAAGCCCGCGAGCCCTAGAGCCTGGGTCTGCAACTACTGAGCCCGCGTGCTGCAACTACTGAAGCCTGGGCACCTAGAGCCCATGCCCTGCAACAAGAGAAGCCACCGCAATGAGAAGCCCACACACAGCAACGAAGAGTAGCTTCCTCTCTCCACAACTAGAGAAAGCCCAAGCACAGCAACAAAGACCCAACACAGTCAAAAATATATTTTTTTTTAAAAAAAAGAAAACAAAAACTACATCTTATTGCTTTTGTAATAAATAAATTCTAGTTGTTTGGCTGATGTCCAAGTCATGTTGAAATATTAAGGCTCCCAAGAATGAATTAACTTTTGCAAACGACCAAGCCAATTTACAAACTGGTAAGTGTGGCATCAAATGGAATCAAAACATTTATTGAATCCCTACTACATTTGAGGCCCTATGCAGTGCTATAGCCAATTGCAAAGAACAACTAAATTTGGTGCTTAATGGAAAATGAAGTTTATCTTTTAATTATTTGAGTTTAAAAAGTCAATGAGTTAGAAGAGTAAATAATATACTCTCTTAGATTTCTCAATGCTTTCAACATGTTAAACTTACTTTTTATAAATCACTGAATTAGGTTATATTTAACCTTGTGTGTGTGTGTGTGTGTGTGTGTGTATACACACACACACACAGTAAGATAGATAGACCTAAATTGTTTCCTATATGGCTGGAGGTTGTACAAATGGGGAATGGAAGCAGATAGGAATAAATGAATGAGTGAAGGAATAATGAATGTGAATTAAACGGTAGAGGCGCCTGACATGGACCAAAGATGATACTGTGCCATGAACTGGGGAGTATTATTAACTCAACCCTCTACACTTACTGTCAAAACAAATAGATAGTTACATATATAAATACACTAAATCTCATAATTTAAAATACCTAATTCTAAACAATTGGCCCATGTTATCAATCTTTTTAATCTAAAAGATAAAATAAAGAGTAACAATTTTACAAAATATAGGTGCATAAAATAAAATTTCTCATAGACATAAGAGAAACCCAGGAAAAATGCTGGCTTTTTCCAATGGTTGGTTGTTTTTTAATTGAGTTTTTTTTTTTCTGGCCACGCCACACTGCTTGTGGAATCTTAGTTCCCAACCACAGATTGAACCCGGGCCCCTCAGCAGTAAAAGCGCCAAGTCCTCACCACTGGACTGCCAGGGAATTCCCAGAGATGTTGTACTTTTAAAAATAAATTTTATTTTTAAAAGAATTTTAAAGGAAATTATTTTATTTTTAAAAGAAATTGTATTTTTAAAAGAAAATTTACATAGTAAAAAACATAGCTGTAACTAAAAATCTGTAGGCTTGAGTTTTACCTCTACTGAAAAGTAGACTTCTCATATAGAGTGACAAACTGAAATACACTTACTCTCTGGTACCATAACTCGGATTTATATCTTATCTTTTAACTTTACATCATTGACTAGATTTTTTAAAGAAATATAACCTTCTGCTAATAAAAAAAAAACTACACTTTTTATATCTCAGACCAAATATAAGTAGAAACTGAGGTTCCTCCTAAGTGATAAAATTTCAGCAGATTCATTTTGGACAAGAAATGAACCAAAATGATGAACATCTTACCTCTGGTTATTCTTCACTAAAAATTTATTTAATAAGTAAATCCCCTAAAAAATCACTTCTCATAGAATTTTTATTGTAGTAAAAACCACATAACATAAAATTTACCATCTTAACCATTTTTAACTGTACAGGTCAATAGTGTTAAGTATATTCACATTGTTGTAAACAGACTCCAGAAATTTTCATCTGGCAAAACTGAAACTCTATACTCATTTAAAAACAAATGTTCACTGGAAAAAAATAGGTCCAAATATGGATTCTATAAACACTAAAATGTATGACCTTAGGTTTCTAACTACTTTTGTCTCAAGATTCTTTGTCTATAAAAGAGTATAATGTCCACCATATTGTAACTGCAAGATAATGAATGAAGTCACTAATTTAATATGCTGTGTTCTGTAGGTCATTCAAATATGTTAGTAGTTTATTAAGAAATTATATATTAACCCTTTACCTTTTTTAGATGACCATGGATTTAAAGAATACTGACTACTATTTTCATGGAGTAGAATTATTGCCCTCAAGAAGTAATCACAAATCCATGTGACTGCCAAGCCAAATGAATCTTTGGCAATATCCTATGGAAAAATATCTTTACTTATGCCAAGTAAGGGAGAAAGATTTCCTGGCTGCCTAAATAAGCTTCAGGCAAAAATGCTTATCCATTTCAAGTGTTCCAGTAACCATTCCAGTAAAGAACCCTAAAAAATAGAAAGTCAACTACTTTATCCAAATAGAGTTCAATATGATTTTTTTTTAATGTCCAGATTTCAACACATCTATAGAAGAGATCATCATCCAAGTTAAAAGAAATACATTTCCTTTTCCATAAGAACAATGAACCATTTATTTGTAGGTTACTTGGGAGGGATAACACCCAAAACTTTGCTTCTCTTCTCCCTGTTGGTTCTGTATAACTTGAGGTGATAAGATAAAACCCCAAACCGAACTTTCTTGTTATTATAAAGTTAACTTAAATGGAGAAATGAAAAGTTCTATCTTTACTTCAATTATCATGTCAGGAGAACAAAATCTTTTGGCTTTTTAACACTGCAATGCATTGGAGCATTAGATTTCAAGGCCTTAAAATTGGCTTCAAAAGATGGGCATTGATTTGATGTCTTATGTCAAATCAAGGTTATCTCTGATAATGTTCACTTACATGAATTAGAAAATCTTTATAGTAATTCTTAAAATACTACATCAAAATCTTTCTCCCTTACTTGGCATAAGTAAAGATATTTTTCCATAGGATATTGCCAAAGATTCAGTAAAAGTAAAAGAACCTACTCAATCAGAACCATAATATAAATTTATTTCAGAAATTAAGTATGCAAAAATGAATGGCATATGATGTTAAAGCATCTGGTTCTTCAATTTTTTCCTTAATTCTTTTTTTTCAGTTTCTAAATATGGAAACTATCATTCCCTTTTTTCAAAATAAAGTGGTAATCCATGATGCATAGTGTGGATAAATACTTCAATGTAAACATATATTAAAAATTACTGGTCTTTATGGAACAAAGTAAGAATAATTTACAGCCTAGACTGCAAGACATGCAATAAGAGTAACGCCAATGCACTCTGTAAATTTACTTTTAACATCTTGTAAATAATGTTTTAAATGTTTTAAATAAAATAGTTTTGCTTTTACACGTTCAACTTCCTATCAAAATTCTAACAAGATTAAATGGAATCTCTAAAACTTAATTTTTAAAACTAAGCTCTGAATCATATCTACCAGAAGAAATGACAATTTGCTTGTTTTTCCTGTTTTGTTGCTTTTTATAAGAACTTCCCTTTTTACAGATACAATAAGTTACATATGCAAATAAATAAGAGGAAAACAAGCAGTCTGAATGCTGCTTTTATATGTGGTATAAAGATTTGCAGTTTGGTTACTTTGAGCGGTTCACACAGAAGAAAGAAATATTGACTACAGGAGAAATTGAGTTTTGTACAGTTGCACCTATCACTATTGTACAAAGAGTATCTTATGCTCTTTCTATTCAACATTACACACACAAAAAAAACACTCCACAACCCACCCCCACCGCTCCTTAGCTATTTTAGTAGCCTGATCCATTGCTGATTAAGTGATATCTTAACTTTTTAGACAATTAGAAAAACAGCACATTCAAGAAACATTTAACTTCTACCTTCATAAATTGTAAATGAATAATTCCTCTCATTATTGGAAAGAAAGAGGTCTGAGAAAGTAATTCTAAATTTCAAGATCCTCCAACTTGGATAATTTCAAAAGATTTAAATTTCTGAAATATTTTAATTGATTGTTAAAACTGTAGCTTTCTTTGTCAGACAAAATAAATATGCCCAGAATCCCCCAATTATAAAGGTCTTATTACACTCATTTTAATGTCAATCAGCAAGATCAAATACTATCAGTCATCAACAGAAAAAAATATGAAGGCCCCAATAATCTCAGGATTCCACTGAATGGAAAATATAACTTGGAAGTCAGCCAGAGAAGAGAACTAGTCTTACAGTAATAAACAAACAGAAGAAATAGAGAGGGCTCCCACGACTTTTCAAGCATTACAAAAATGAGTCTCCCTTAGTTATAGTAATTACAATTGTAGGGATTCTCATCACACGTCAACAGCTGAAAGAGAAGGATCAGAAACCCCCATTATAGCCACACAGGTGGAAGCTCTTTAGACTTAAAACTGAAGTATTTGCACTAAGTGATATGTTTCACATAATATGAATTTATTATAATCTACCTAAATTGGATTACTCAAAATCAAGCAGTCTCAAGAACTGTCCTTTATAGTCCTCCAACTCTGCTGATAGATCATATCTATTAGGAAATGTAAGAAATTATTAACCCTAGATTTTAATGATTTCTTTTTTCTTTCTATATAACTTACCCTGATCTGACCAAACATCATACATTAGACAGTATTTACCTGTAGCAATATAATTTAGCAAACTGAAAGATCTCCCATAAGCCTGTCACAGTGGCTATTTTTGTCTAAATAGGGCCTTGAATACTAAGCAGTACTTATTTCAACTAGTTGAATTTCTATGCATTTAAAGACGTGAAACTTGTTCTCTGAGTCCTGCAAAGGAAGTGCGAAAAATTTTAAACATCATCAGTCTTGCAATTATCTGGAAAAAAAAGCAAATGTTTAACTACAGATACCATCAGAAATGTGCATGTTGTATCATAAATACCCATTCATTTAAAGTAAATGGACAAAAGGATGATATTTTCTGATTAGAATAGAGAGTCAAGACCCCCTTTTTTTTTTTTTTTTTTTTTTTTGCGGTACGCGGGCCTCTCACTGTTGTGGCCTCTCCCGTTGCGGAGCACAGGCTCCGGACACGCAGGCTCAGCGGCCATGGCTCATGGGCCCAGACGTTCCACGGCATGTGGGATCTTCCGGGACCAGGGCATGAACCCGTGACCCCTGCATCGGTAGGCGGACTCTCAACCACTGCGCCACCAGGGAAGCCCAAGACCCTTTATTTTAATTAAAGCTACTTAAATGAATTGGTAGGTGGTGTGGCAAAGTAACACCAACCTGTATCTGATTCTTTGCCTTTTACAATATTTTAACCATATGGATGAAAAGGTCATTGTTTAATTTGTTGTATTACTTATGTATTAACAATAAGAGGAAATGTGGTAAAACAGAAAACACAGCAAAATATCTCTACGCGATCTTTAATACTTTAAAGGGCTGGTAAACTTAAAATAAGATATGTTTCATCTTGGTTTCCATTTGCAGTTTGACAAAAATATCTCCCTCCCTCTACTTTACTCTAAATGACAGCAGGCTACTATAACACATACACAGTTCTTCTACATTTCAAAGTTCCTAGCCTTGCCAAGGGGACAAACAAAGTAGATGAGAAGTATATCCATAACATCAACAAATTCTCAGTATACACCATGTAGACAACCAACCAGCAACGGAAATGGACTTTCTATTAAACAGAAAGATTTTTCTATATTTAAGAAGTATTTATAAGGAAAACATTTAAAGATGGTATGCTACCCTCTTAAGCCAGTACCATCATTGCCTTTCCAGTCAGTAACTGGTTATCTTACAACTGGTATCTAGACCACTGCCCTTACTGGAAGATTTTTCAAATAAATGCCATTTTATTCAAGTTCCCAAGAGAAAAATCAAATTGACCTACATATGCTCCTCACTGCTGATTTTAAATGAATATAAGCATGCTAAACTAATGATCAAATGAAAGTACTTAAGAATTTTGCTTAGAACAGCAATGGTTGTAAACTTTAGTTAATTCATTTCATGTTGGATGTTGCAACTATATTAAATATATATTGACAAACCTTAATTTATTGTATCTTTTATAACTATATAACAAAAAGTAAATAACAATCTTAAACCTGTCAGTTACATTTCAAAGCTCTAATGAAACAGTCATGAGATTTATGTAAAAGGCAAATATGCTATTAATGATATGTTATATAGAACTAATTCTTATACTTCAAATTTTTTAAACTCAAATATACTTTTAAATAAATAACAGATAAGAAATTAGTATTTTACAAATGACAATTAACAACATATTTTGTAAACTACTGACAGGGCAGTGGCTGGATTCAATGCCCTTTTTCAGAATTCCCACAGCACCCTCTGCATACCCATTATACGGTGTGTTACCCAGAGTGGTGATCACTGGTAGTGACCCTCCTCTGGGCAGTGAGTCCTAGTGGGCAGAGACTACTGTGTTATTCAGATCTGACTGAAGAAGGCTCAACAGAGGCTGACATATCAGAGACAGTTAGCATTTCTTAAATGAGTAAGAAATGAGAGCAGAAACCAGAAGGAATATTATCCCCACTTCATAAAATGTATACAAATTTATAGTACCATAAAGTAGTTAAACAGGTTTTAAAAACTAATTTTAAGTGCTAAGACATGGAAACAATCTAAATGTCCATCGACAGATGAATGGATAAAGAAGATGTGGCATGCGTATACAATGGAATATTACTCAGCCATAAAAAGGAATGAAATTGAGTTATTTGTAGTGAGGTGGATGGACCTAGAGTCTGTCATACAGAGTAAAGTAAGTCAGAAAGAGAAAAACAAATACCATATGTTAACGCATATATATGGAAAAAATGGTACTGATGAACCTAGTGGTAGGGCAGGAATAAAGATGCAGATGTTGAGAACAGACTTGAGGACAGGGACGGTGGAGGGGGGAGGCCGGGACGAAGTGAGAGAGTAGCACTGACATATATACACTACCAAATGTAAAACAGATAGCTAGTGGGAAACTGCTGCATAGCACAGGGAGATCAGCTCAGTGCTTTGTGACCAACTAGAGGGGTGGGATAGGGAGGGTGGGAGGGAGACTCAAGAAGGAAGGGATATGGGGATATATGTATGCATATAGATGATTCACTTTGTTGTACAGCAGAAACTAATGAGACATTGTAAAGCCATTATACTCCAATAAAGATGTATTTTTAAAAAAACACTAATTTTAAGAGCTATTTTGACCAAACCCAACTATTCAAAAAGCTCTATTTTCTCAGGCCATTCTATACAAAGAACTGGAAGAGTTATTTCAAATGCATAAAAACTTGAACACTGTCCTGGGTATTCTCCATTGGCCCTGCCTTTCTGCCCTGCTGTGACCAGGAAGGCTGATCTCTACAGAGTATATCACCTCAGGTCCCTTACACTATGGCTCCCAGTTGGGCTCTACAGATAGGAGGCATCAGCTGATCAGAGGGCAGGAGAAGAAAGAAGATCCCCTCCCTGCCAGGCCTCCAGCCTCTGTTTACAGTGGGTCTGACCATGGCTGTGGTCCCCATCATAAAACCACAGCTCCAGGAGAGTAGCTTTTCTACAATGACCATAGTGTTCATCAGATTCTGGTAACTGCTCTCTCTCTTTTCCCCTCAGACCTAAGAGGGGTAAAAAGCTTCTCTTGTTCCTAAATCCTGGGTGTTCCTCTATCCCCAGTGGGTTTTTTGTTGTTGTTGTTGTTTGCGGTACGTGGGCCTCTCACTGTTGTGGCCTCTCCCGTTGCGGAGCACAGGCTCTGGACGCGCAGGCTCAGCGGCCATGGCTCACGGGCCCAGCCGCTCCGCGGCACGTGGGATCTTCCCGGACCGGGGCACAAACCCGTGTCCCCTGCATCGGCAGGCGGACTCTCAACCACTGCACCACCAGGGAAGCCCACCCCCAGTGGGTTTTAATCATGCACATACCTAATTAAACTCTCTTTAATTATTCTTTTAAGGTAGCTATCCTACTGGGGATCTGACTAATACAAACACAGAAACATTTTACTAACTAGCAGCATCTTTGTCAGTGATTGCTATATCATGGGCTATTGCTAATGATATCCCCATCTTACAGAAAAGCATCATTTTTTTGGTGTTAACTAACTTTATTGTTATAATCATTTTGTAATATATACACATATCCAATAATCACAATATAAACCTTAAACTTATACATGTTGTATGTCAATAATATCTCAAAAGCTGGAAAACAAAACAAAAAACCCAAGTTTTATATTAAGTATTTCTCAATCCAAAACCAGAAAAACTGTCTGAGCTTCACCCTGGACATAGCTTGGTATTGCCAGCTTGGTATGGTCAAGATAGGCTCTTCTGAGGTGCAAAAATTCTGTGTATTAGTTTCCTACTGCTACTGTAACAAATTCCTACAAATTTAATGGCTTGAAACAACATAAATTTATCATCTTATAGTACTGGAGGTCAGAAGTACTAAAATCAAGGTGTTGGGAGGGCTCTGTTTCTTCTGGAGGCTCTAGAACCCATTTGTTTGCCTTTTCTAGCTTGGTAAGGATGCCAGCATTCCCTGGCTCATGGTCCCATCCTTCATCTTCAAGACCAGCTGCATCTTCCAAAACCAGATCTTCCCATCTCTTTCTCTGCTTCTGTCACCACATGGCCTTTGCCTGACTCTGAAACTCTTGTCTCTCTCTTATAATTGTGATTACACTGAGCTCATACAGATAAGCTAGGTAGGAAGTAACCCATATCAAGATCCTTCATCCAAGATCCTGAACTTAGTCATGTCTGCAAAGTTCATTGTACTAGGTAACATATTCACAGGTTCTAAGGGTTAGGATGTGGACATCTCTGAGTCACCACTATTTAGCCTACCATAGTCAGTAAAAATCCAAGGTGCTGGTTGGAAAAAAAAATCACAAAGATTGGAAATGGAAACATCATTTAATGTTTTAGTAAAAACTTGCCTATACTCTAATCCTTTTGGCCCTGAATCTGTAAGTCCAACTCACTTACAAAACTGACCAGTACCAATCTGAATTAAAAATGAATTAGTAAGTCATTTCCCAAAATAAACTTCTACCTGAAAACTATTCCTAGTATATACATACACATATGTATATTGTGTAAATGTATGTATTTTACGTAAATGTAATGCATTTTATGGTTAAAAAGAGAAAAAAAAACTCACTGAAGTTTTTTTCATTACAATATTTCTAAATGAAAGAATAATAATATCAGTCTCTCAGGTTAATTCAGGGGAAAAAATGCTTATTGAAACACCTTTAATAGCTTCCTAGTAATAGCTATTGCTTAAATGCACTGATAAAGTATAATAATTTTAACCCAATTATAAATGACAGCGCATCACACTGTAAAAAAAATGAAACAAAGGAATTGTTTCTATTTTTTCTAATAGTCAGTACTACAGAAATGACTATGTAATAGATTCAATATGGTTGTACTATTGCTCCTGGACCACATGGAACTTTCCAGATGTCCTAGTCCAAAAACAAACAAAAAAACCAATAGGCCATATGCTGGTTGGAAGAGAGAAGTAGAATAAATTCATAATTAGAGGAGAGAGTATTTTTTCTACACATTACATATTCTTCTATTTATTTCTGCCTCTAAAATTTACCAAGTAAAGTAATTTATGCCAGATTACTTTGCCTCTAGATACAGAAAGAAGAATGGAGAAACAGCTCCACCTGAAATTATAACCTGAGCTCTTAACTGGCATCTTCCTCTCTGACAAGCATTACATCCAAGTTGCTAAATCTCAGATACCAGCTAAAGAATTTGGAGCTATTTGTGGAACACTCTGGGTAGCTGTAATTCTGACCACCTTCTTAGCAACTGTAAAATGTTTTCTTTAACCTTCTTCCTTAACCTCTCTCTTCTTGAGTGCATCCAACCCCAAGTAAAAATGGTGGATATGTGTAAAGAGAACTATCCATGCAGTCCCCTCCCACTCACCACCCTCACAACTCCCATTATTTTTTTCCCGTATGAAGCAATGAAACACAGTGAGGCAAGATGTTTAAAATGGGTAGTGGAGTCAGAAACCTGGGTTTTAATCCCTACTATGCAATTTACTACACGGCCTTGGACAAGGTATATAACCTCACTGAGACTCAGTTTCCCCCTATGTAAAATGGGGCTTATATCAACTTTATGAAGTTGTTTAAGTGATTAAGCAGGAAAAAAAGCCAGACACAAAAAGACAAATATTGCATAACTACACTTATACAAAGTATCTAGAACAGTCAAATTCATTGTTACAGAAAACAGAATGGTGGAGGGGCTGGGGGAAAGGGGAAATGGGGAGTTAACACCATAAAAACAAAAACAAAAAAACCAATGTTCTATCAATAATCCATATCAAGAAACTTTCTCTTCCTTATTGGAGAGAGGAACAAAAGGAAAAAACCACTACCCCAACTCTCCAAATTGAAGCTAATTGGCAAAAGAATAGAGTTCATCAACCAAAATTAGCCTAAGTCTTCATTCGAGTATTGACATAAACTTTTAACTGTCTTCTAGTCCATGATTCTCTGTTGCATCAAATCCATACCTAAGCCTTCTTAAAATATGTATGAATCTCTTATTGTAAAAGAGGCAGCTGTAGTATAATGAAAGAAACACTAACCTTGGAACCAAAAAAATCTAAATATGACTAAGCTCTGCCACATATTATCTGTATTACCTTAGTTGGGTAAGTCAATCTCCATGTACAAATCTCTACAGTCAATGGGAATTATCACCTACCTCA
Source organism: Mesoplodon bidens (assembly GCF_964165515.1). NCBI lineage: Eukaryota > Metazoa > Chordata > Mammalia > Artiodactyla > Ziphiidae > Mesoplodon > Mesoplodon bidens. The sequence goes on from NC_138160.1 coordinate 66,427,470, forward strand.
CAGAATTATTGAGAGATTTAAATAAAGCATATTAAAATACCTTGAAACTCTAAAGTATGATTCCATTTATATTATTAAATTTGCTGAAACACAAAAAAGATTATTCTATCAAAAATTCATATTAAAAATATACACATATTTCATACTAATACAACTAGGTAATCTCCTGTAGTCCTGAAAGCCACAGACAATACTACTAAATGCCTATATTATAGAAAACTCTTCTTTAGGAATTACGTATTAATCCTGATACTAAATATTAGAAACATTTGGGGAGAAAATGAGCTAGATACAGTGATATCCTGTTGTGATATATTTATAACAGGTTACATCCTTGATCCATTTATTCCACAAATATCTAATCAGAACTCCAAGCACTGTGCTAAGCAGTGAGACTACACTGGTGAAGACAACCATGGTTCTTCTCGTCAGGGAACTTCCAATCTAACCAGAAGATGAGACATTAAACATCACACAAATAATCCATAAATTTGTGACAGATGTGAAAAAGGAAAAGTAGAGGTTGCTATGAAGCACAGAGTAAGGGGGTCGAATCCAATCTGGGAAATTTACGAGAAATAATTAGCCAGTTGTACCGTCCTTTGTCAACCCAACAGGCTTTAAGTGTTTAATAAATCTTAGCTATTTCTACCATCAACATTATTATAAAGGCCATTTGTTCCACTCTCATTAGGAACAACTATATCCCTAGGGTTTAGAAGATAAGAGATATGCAACCTTATTATTTAGGAAAACCCAGATAAACTAAACCCACCACCCAATTCCTCAATAAAAACCAAAACCAGGCTCTAGAAGGCACAGCTTCATCCCAATTCTGACTCATATTTTACATATCCTTGAGCAATTATGCCAATGCTGAGAGGTTACCTCAATGGCAGTTTAGACCTGTCTAAAATGCTCTTAACCCCAAATCTTCTCATGACTGATTCTTTCAATATTACTCAGGTTTCTGCTTAAACGTATCCTCCAGGAACCTTTCCCTGACCACCCAATCCAATGTAGCCTCCCAGTCACTCTCTATTATTACACCACACTACTTTATTATTTTTTAGCACTTATGACTACCTGAAATTGCCTACTATATTTATTTACTCATTTATTATTATATGATTCCCCTTCAAACTTGAAAGTAAGTTCCATAAGGCAGGGACCCACTTTATTCTCTCCATATCCTCAAGATACATCTTCCTTGCCAAAGACCTCCAGTTCTGTTTAGGTAGTCAGGTACAAAGGAGAAATGTTTCCAGCCCACAGGATGACTGATTTAAGCCAATTATTGTAATCCCATTACCTTTGCCAGTAACTGGTTTAGGAGAGGGAATTTTACAGTTTTCTTCAATAAGGCATAAGAAGATATCTGCTAAGCACCTCCAGAAAAGGTTTTCTCTCTGATTAATGAGACATAAAGGAAAAACCTTGCCCTTTTTCCTACCTTCATACTTGGTTGTGTGACGAAGTGATACTGGGAACCTGAGGCAGGGATGCTGCATTCATGAGAGGGAAACCATGATGATGGCAGAGAAGCTGATCTCTTGGTGTTCTTGATTCCCTGAATCAACTCTGAAACTACCTCCTTCCAGACATCCTGTTATGTGAGATTTTAAAGCCCTGATCAATTAAGCCATTTTCTATCTCCTGTTTTGATACCTGCCCCCAAAAGCACAATAAACTCTTAAGCCTCTGTTTCTCCTGTAACATTAACAGAAAATAGTACCTACAGTCTAGTGGATTCTTGAGGGGATTAGATGAGACAATGCAAGTAAAGTGCCAAACAGAAACAAAATACTGTCAAACGACAGTATTTGCTGTTATTGTTACTATTAAACATTAAACTTACTATGACAAAACTCCACAAGCTCTTTATGTAGTATTTAGGATTTTGTTATTTTACAGAAAACATTCATTTAGTCCTGTTTAAATAAAATCATTTTTAATAAAATAATTCATTTACCTCGCTTTCTTCCATCAGTAAAGAAGCTTTTGGTTTTTTTTCTCAAGTTTGAAGTAGGTAAAAAGAAGAATCAAGGCAAATATCAGATCACTGAAGAAAAATAATCATTAATTTCAGGTGAGACCCTGTTTTTAGCATCAACTCCTCCCTTAACTTAGACACGGACAGAGTCTCATAAAAATTTTCATCTACTTACCTTCACAAATATTTCATCAGTATTTTAATATAGCTTAGATTATACTAATTAAAAATTTTAAATATTTTAGTAACTAAAACTATATTATAGTTATTTAAAAATTCTTTAAAAAAGAAGAAAAAATGAAGTGTTATACTTCAGTTGCTACAATTTTTTCTGTGCTCAACTACTTGTTTGATATGCCATGAAGCAAAATTAATACAGAAGATCAAAAATAAGAAATTGCTAGGTCATTGGTTCAAGCTCACTCCAGCTAAATTGCGATTTAAAATGTTATGATGGCTCATTACTGTCGGAAAACTGTATGGGTCCTACATGAAATAGAATAATCAAAATTCTTAAAGTGAAATATGAGGGTAGTTTTGTCATTACTAAAGAAGTGACACCAACTAAATTGTCTCTTTTAAAGATGAACAAAGAACAAATATTAAATCCTTCACTGTATTGGAAATGCCCAGGCTCTTATGAGCCCAGATAAATTTCTGGTTCTGTTAATATTACAAAAACATTATTAGTTCCACTTTTCAAAAATCTTTAACTATCAACCTTCTGTGACAAAAATTACCAGTTACTCATTATGACCAACCATAAATTTGAGCAATTTGTAGGGCTATTAAAACTTATCTGGAAAAACTCTATTCTTCCCTGGATGGAACATTTTTCTGCCTATTTTTCAACATCTCACACAGTGACTAAGATACACAGTTTGGGGAAGAATAGCCTCTACAATTTCTCTAACACTACTGAAAACAAGTAGGATATAAATCTTGGTAGACCATCCTTCAGATCACTCTTTATAGTATACATGGGATTTTGGTACAGTAATCAAATAACTCTCAGAGTGCAAGTCATAAGTCATGTGAAGTCTAGTCATATACATATGTTAACAAAACCTTACATTAATAGATATTACATATGTAAAATACATACTAAATCTGATAAGCAGTTTAAAATCTAAATATAACCACTTATTTTTTATCCCAAACTCTTTTCAGGTTTTAACAAATATATCCTATTCTATTGTTCTAATGCTATTTTAAGGCCCTCCTTTGAGAAACAGTAAGTTATTAATAAAATTAATATTTTAGCATGTTTACAGAGGCTCACATACTACTAAGCAACAATACGTCACTAGTAAAATATTTTATATCATTCCCATACCAATGTCAAAGCAATAATGTACACACAATAGTAGAGAATATCCCCACATATTCCAAAATAAAATTATAATTATTTTCAATACATATTTTAAATTATACATTCCAAGAAGTAGTTTCATCTCTTTTAAATCCAGTATATTAATCCTCAATCCTATGTCCCAACATTAATATAACAGTTGTGATCTCTATGGAAGAGAGAACATTCTAAATTCAAAATTTTTTCCCAAATTTTACTTCTAACTCTATAAACTATTGGGGTGAAATGTTAATAAATGGCATCCTAGGTATTCCAACCCCCACCCACAGAATATGTTTCAATTTTAAAACAAGATAATTCTATTTTCTAGTAGTAATTGAAGATGTAAGACACATTTACTTCACTACTGCAAAGCAACTAAAACTTGATGCTTTTTTTTTCATCCTGAATTGGTTTTATATGGCAAACTGGCTCTAAAGTATGGGAATAAACCTTTCCATTTTCTTTCTTTCATAGCTCTGAAAAAATACATTTCAAAAATACATTTCAAAATACACTAATACTATTTCTAAGAGTAATAAACCTGTAGATAAACAATACTAAAATTTAACTCTCAACATCTTATGCTTTTTTTCTTCAGGTTTGTTCCTTCAAAAAATCATTTTTTGGATACTCCTAAAATAATGGAAAAGAGATCAATCAAAAGAAAAGCTCCCATAGCTAAGATGACATATTAGATACAAGTATTTTGGAGGAAATATCCTGGGGATTGGGAAGGGAAGAGTCAATTTAATATCTTATAGAAAATTTCATCCCCATAAAGATATTCCTTCATTAGTTTTAGAAATCTTGAATTGCATTAACTGCATTAATGCAATCAAGTTTCTGAAGAGATTTGTATTACTTCACTTGTCTTAACTTTATTTCCTTCAGAAAGGAAGGAAGGAAGAAGAAAAGTTTATCATTTTTAGGGGGACAACTTAATAATAAAATAATAAAAATGCTGGTAGATACTAATCCCTACAAACTCTCTTTTATATGGAATAGTATTTACTTACTGTTTTTCCTAAATTACCAGAATTTATTTGACTAAATTCTATTTCATGTATAAGCATGATAATCTCTATGGAGTAGCATTTATTTAAATGATCTTTAGACTTTAACCACTGAAAAATGAGTATATGTTGTTTTCATAGTTTAAAAACCAAAGTTACTTTTCAGAGCCCCAGGTTAGATGCACAGTTAGATTTCTGCAGTTTCTGACAAGTTTACTTAATATCACTGTTTAGTATATGTACCTTATGTTCAATGTTGCTTTACAGCAGATTCATCTTTCTGTGCTATTACACAATTTTAAAGATGAAATTAGTTTAAGAAAAAGCAGTATCACAACTCATCTATTTGCAGGTGCCAGTTAATCTTTCTGTGGCAGTGTGGTATACAGAGTAGCTTAAAGTTCAGCAACATTTCATACAGAAATTGTTCAAAACTACAATGTCTAATTTCAAAACTTAAGTGATAAAACAAATTTCCGGAAGGAAAAATCTCAAGAAACAAGGCTTCTCCATTATTTTAGGCTTCTAACTTTCCCTCCTAAAGTTTGTCTTCCCCACACCATTCACATATCTGTAATCTGTTAAAATGGAGTGTATAAGCATAGGGTGCACCAATGGTTAAAACTGCATATCTGATCAATCTTTACAGTCTGTTATACCTGATTATGTAATGCTGTTCCCTAAATCTGTAGCATTCTACCCTAAATCAAGAAAGTAATCTGTGATAGTGAAAAAAAATGTATCTTTCATCTTCCACTACAGGTTTTAAGCAGAGATATCTTTGTTAGAAATCCAGCTAGTAGTGTACCCCTGGGCAAAGTTACTTAACTAGTCAGAGTCTTCTTATTTCTTTAATGGAGAAAAAAAAAAATCACTACCTTTTAGAATTGTTGGGAGAATTAGAGAAAATATGTATAAAGTGCTGAACACAGTGACTGACACATAGAACGACAAATAAATAATGATTACTGTTTTGTTGTTATCGGTTATTTTTGAAATACACCTAGGCTAGAGAATATGGAATTCAAACTTCCAAAGTTCTTATTTTGGAGGTCATTGGAAAAAAAATTTCACACTGAAAAAATGCCCTTGAGTCTAACATCTTCACTTATTCAACACTATTTGGTGCTTTTGACATTTGAAGACACTATTTTTAATGTCAAGGATACCTCAGAGAAGAAATTGGAAGTACTATCCCTTACCCTCAAGAAACTTACATTTTAGAGGAAGATAGACATTAACCAATTCCACAGTTACTTAATTGCAATTGGGATTGCAGTGCAGTGTTACAAAGAAGACCCGCTAAAGGGGTAAATGACCTAACAGGATCAGAATTTAAATTTCTACACAAACATCCCTCCTCCCTCCAAGGGTTTTCAATCACTCTCTCTATAATTAAACCTAATCCAAACTTTTGTATAGACTTGATCTGTCTGGCTTTTAAAACAATAAAATCAGTAATTAACCTGACTTCAGCCATTTTTATGTTCAGAACTGTATAGTGAAAATATAGAACCTGTGTAAAACCTACAAATTAATTTCAAGTATTCCATATAATGACTTCTTAACAAAAGAGAAAGCAAAGATATAATATAGGTAAGGGTCTGTCTGATATTTACTATGAACTCACTGGAAAATACATTTCTTGATAGATTATAAAACCAATATTTTTATTTTATGTGCATGCCATTATTTTTAATGATGACTCAGTTTTCAGAATGTTTTTATTAGAGTAAAATAAATATTTACATATTCATTACTGAAAAACATTTCTGTGACTTTTAAGGCCAGTACAATTCTCATCTGCTTACTAACAGAGCATTTGTCTTCACTCAGGTACCTTTTAAAATCTGCCACCTTAAAAAAAAATTTTTTTTTTTTAAATCTGGGGGCATCCATTTTAAAGACAACTTCAAGATTCCTATCTTCAGAACTTAGTAGGTTGTTTGTTGTAGAATAGTGCCGTTAAAGTCCCAAGTACACATAAAGGGAAAAAATGAGTGATCAGATCAACTCTCCCAGCAAAATGAAACTAAGTCTATTCCATAAAACAGAATCTATCTCAATGTTTGTCTTAGATTCAAGCTACATTCACCTAGAAATTAATGCAACGACAATTAACCCAGAACAGTCATTGTCAATTCTCCAAAAGTGGCCTCTTCACCTGTATTTAGTTCATAAGGCAAACCAGTCCAGGATTCCTGCTGCCAATTATAATGAATGGAAGAAATATATTTAAATCAAACAGCACCATCTAGCAGAACCGTCACCACGTTGCTCACAAGAGTAGATGTTACTTGGTGTTCAGTTTGGTAGATTTGATAGCAAAATGGCAATATCACAGAATTAGAGCTAGAAAGGACTACAGACACACCAGGTTCAACTTCCTCATTAGTGTATTAGATACTTAAAAATTTTTTTTACAAAGTTATCAGAATATAGATTAAATTCAGCCATTCCTGGAAGTTCAAGCAAAATAAAAAATTACTTTAATTCTCAAATTCAACCACTCCCCAAATAAATAAGATTATACCTCAATACACATTTCAATTCCTTCACTTCCAAAAATGTGAAATCCAAATACTCTGTAATCATTAAAACATCTTCCCTTAATGTCTCTATTTTCTCAGATATATTGCAACCAAATAATAAATGCACACAGATTAGGCTATTTCAAAACTTCAATTCCAGTAACTTGCTGTTTCTTAACCAAGCTATAATGCTAAGCCTTTTACATACTCCTTGTCACAGCAACAAGATCCTGAATATAACTCAGAAAATACCTCTGGGGGGGGGGGGGGGGGAACACCTCTCCGTTAATTTTTTTTGTTTTGCCACATCAAGGCCTGCCTCCCCTAAATCCTATAGGAATTATGTGTGTTGCTGCCAACACGAAGATTAGGAAATGCTCCCATCCCTAGGGCACAAGAAACTTTCAGGAGACGACTACTAACTGCCTCAAGCTAGGAGGGAAACTCGGTAGTTTGCACGTTCGGTTTTTATTTACGCAGCTGTTTCCGCGCGCAAGGTAACTAAAGCAGCTTTTGAGAGATGCTCTCAGACTTTTACCCAGTCTGAACCCCTAGGAAAGGCAGAGCGCGTCCAATGACAAGGATACACTTCACCCTCAGAGTGGAGGTGGTTACTGGGAATCACTGTAAGATCTGCTGTACAGAAAAGAGGGGTTCTTCCTCAGTGGTCACAGTCACTATTCGCTCTCATTGTTAGTAACAAGCAAATCACAGTTACAAGTACATAAGAATAGCAGCAAACAACCCTGCCTCGCAGCTTGCCGTGACCGTGACATCCCAGGCCGGGAGGGGCTCTTTTCTCGCCAGCCTCCTCTGGGCTCCCACCGAAGTTAACACCTGTATCTCCCCGCCACCCCGACCAAACAACTAACTCCTCCCCGCATCCACGCTTCTACCCTCCCCGCAAGTCCCCGTTCGGACCACTGCCCCCTCCCCACCGCAGACCGCCCTCCTCGCGCCGGCCGCCGCGGCTCCCACGGCTACCCCTCCGCGCCCCGCGACCCCCGCCCGGGCCGCCGCCCGGGCCGCCGAGGCCCCCAGACGTTTGGGAGGTTGCAAGTCTCCAAAAAAAGTTCTCCAGCCGCCGACGCCGCGGAGTTGGGTCGCCTGAGAGCGGCAGAAACGCCAGCCTACCCCAGCAGATCCCGCTTCTCGCCAGCACACTTTTCCTCACAGGGAACTCGGTCTTAGACTCCCAAACTTCAGCGGCGCCCCTGGCGCCCCCTGCCCGGGCTCCGCGAGGCGCGCGGGGATGAGAATGCCGCGTCTCTCCGCCCGCCGGAAAAAGCCCCGACGCCCACCGGACCCACGGCCGCACACGCCCTCCGCGCCCCGCGCGCGTCTCCGCGCCCGGCGGGGCCCCGCTCGGCCGCTCCGCGCCCGGCTTCCGCCCGCCGCGCGCCCGGCACCGCCGCCCTCGCCTTGCTCGGCGCACCCGGCCCCGAGTCCCGGCGCCCGAGCCCCCGCCGCGGCGCCCCTCGCACTGCCGGCCGCTCGCGCTGCCCTCCCCGCCAAACACCCACACTCCCTCCGCTTGCCCTCCTCCACGCAGCTGCCCTTTCTCCCCCTACCCGCGACCCACGTAGTCTCTCCGCTCCCCGCAGCCCCGGACCCCAGCTCTAAAGTTACTTTGTGAGAAGGTGAACCCGCGGGTTATTTCCCTCAATCACCCAAACAAGTTTCCAATCCCCGCCACCAGCACCGCCGCCGCCCCCCGATACACTCGCTCCCTCCCGCCGCCAGACCCCAGGGCCGCTAGCCCCGCGCGAGCCCCTCCTGGGAAACAGCCGCTCCCCGCACCGCATGCCCCACCTCGCGTACCCCTCCCCCTGCCAGCCCACCCCAGGCTCTCCCCGGGCGGAGAGTGTCTGTGTGTCTCCGAGAGAGTGTGCGAGTGCGTGCGTGTGTGTGTGTGCGCGCGTGTGAAGGCGGAGGTGGGTGAGAAGCGGAGACACTTACTTCTCCCGGGCCTGGCTGTCGGACGGGACGGCGCTGCTGTTACTCTTGCCTTTGCCGTACATGCTTGTGCCGAGAGCAGCTCCCACTGTCACGCACCTGTCAACCCATCACAGCCTCCCCGGGAACAGCCCCGTCCCCATGGCGACCCACGCAGCTACCCCCACTATTGGCCGCCCCACGCCAAAGCTCCACCCCTTTCGCCCAGGCAACGCAGGAGACTGACAGGCCTCCCCCCTCCCTCCGGCCTGCCGAAGCGCGCGGCGGCGGCTACAGCCTAAGCGTCAGTCTCCTCCCTCCTTCCCTCCCTCCCGGGTTCCCTCCCTCCTTCCCTCTCCGATCTCCTCCCTCCACCCGCTCTTCTACCCCCCTCCCCCCTCCGAACCCCGGCGCAAGGGGGGAATTAGAAACTGCTCTAGAAGGATTTTAAACAACTGGCTGTTCTCTCCGTCGCCGCCCCTCCCCCCGCGCCGCCCGCGCTCGGCTCCTCACTGGAGACAAGGCGCTGGGAGGAGGGGAAAGTGCGGCCTGGAGTCTCTGGCAGGAGCCGGCGGAGCTGGAGCCGTGGCGGCCCCAGACTTCTGGGCGCCCGCCGAGTACACAGGCAGACCTACGGCCCCAGCCACCGTGGGCACCCCCCTCCACCAGCCCCTTTCTCCCGCTCCTCTCTTGTCTGTGACCCCGCGCCGGTACCCAGGATTGATCTCTGCCGCCCTCGGCCCTACTCCCTGTGGTGTCACCCTCCGCCCTGCTCCCAGAGGGCCGGCTGGCAAGGGACACGCGCGCCGTTCCCTCGACCTGCTGGCTAAGCAACCGGGAGAGACTCGCCTTCCCTCCCGGGGAGGGACTGAGCCTCCGGCACTTGGCGCCGCTGGGATGGCGTCGCCTGGCCCGTGGGGCCGCGCCCTGCAATCTGGGGGAGCACTCTGCTAGAGCCTGCCTCCCAAAGATGGCCCGGTGACTCCTGGGGACTCAGTGGCCTCCATCCTGTCCCCCTAAGACCGGAGGCCCGCGGCGCACCACGCACCAGCTTCCCTGCCAGATCTGCTGCAGAAAAGAACTCCAGGTATCCGCACCTGGCCTGCTTTTCCAGCCTTTGTGGTTAATGCCAACTCATCCTGACCTTTGGAGTGGAAAGGGCCATAGAAGGCCTTTAAAGACATCCCTGTCCTTGTCCAGCAGCATAGGCCCCAGCTGCGCTCCAAGGTGTGCAAAGATGTGCCAGAGCTGAAAGGCTGCCCCAGAGTATTTCTGGATCCAAGCCCCTAATCCCATTTCAGTAAATGCGCAAAAGTTTCTAAAACACACACAACCTGGTTCCCAGTTGAACTCCATCCTTTACCTCGTGGAGATCCTTGGATGTAAAATCAGACAAAGTGCAAATAGGGTTAAAAAGAAGAGATGGGCATCAAACAGGGAGTGAGAAGGGAAGAGTGGTGCAAGTGGGGGTCGGTCGGATGGGGGGAGACATCAGGAAAGGATGAAAAGACATGGAACAGCTATGGGAGAGGAGAGGGAAGGATTCAAATGGAGGAAGGTACCTTTCTATTCTGCACATACAGCTTTAAGCTTTTAGTAGTAGGATCATAAAAATGTATATGGAGAAACGGAAATAGATGGAATTGAAAGAAATGGGCTTGTGTGGGCATTGACAGCAAGTGATAGGAATAAAACATCAACAGAAGGTTAAGGAAAGGCAGTCAGTAAAAATGAGAGAATCAGAAAAGGTGCTGGCAACCAGACATAAATCAAACACTGGGAAAAATTAAGAGAAAGGACCTGCCATACTGGTGTTAAGGAAAATGAAAAAAAAAATTGGGGGCCTCCCTGGTGGCGCAGTGGTTGAGAGTCCGCCTGCCGATGCAGGGGACGCGGGTTCGTGCCCCGGTCTGGGAGGATCCCATATGCCGCGGAGCGGCTGGGCCCGTGAGCCATGGCCGCTGGGCCTGCGCATCCGGAGCCTGTGCTCCGCAACGGGAGAGGCCACAACAGTGAGAGGCCCGCATACCGCAAAAAGAAAAAAAAAAAAAAAAAAAAAAAAAAAAATTGGAAAAGGTAAAGTGTAAAAGATAGGTAAGAAGAATAACAGAAACAGGATTAAATGAAGTAGCCATAGAATATGATAACAAAAGCTGACGAAAACAAAAGAGGATTGACTGATATAAAAGATATAAGAAAAATAAACATGCATTTTTAAAAGGACAAAAATTCAGCCAATAGAAGTGAAGATAAAGTGATAAAAGTCACAGTGGCTTAAATTGATTGATTTTCAAGAGAAGTAATTTGCCATTCCTTACTCAAAATTCTCTGTTTACAATGACCTGCAATGATTTGGTGTTGGGGACATGGTATTCATGGGCTCTGAAAACTGGAAGGAGTAATAACCTCTCTTGATGAACTTTTGTTCAAAATGCTCAAATGTTATTAGGCTGCCACTCTTTATAAACTCTTCCTTCAAGGTTAGCACTGTGTAATTTGTTGTTCAATTATCTACTTCCATTAGCTTTAACCCAGAAAATTATTAGCATCTCCAGGCTCTATCTCCCATAGAATGTTCCCTATAAGGTGCTGCTTTGAGAATGCTGTCAAGGAGGGAGCTCTGGCAGCTGCTGCCCACACCTGGAATAAGGTAAGGTTTCCATTTAAAACCAAGAGTGGGTTTTATACTATTATCTAAAAACAAATTCGATATTATCTTTGCTCTGCTGATGTGATTCTCTCTGATTCTCAGTCACAGCACATTAGAATTGCCTTAGGAGAATTTATTTCTTTTTTGTTGGTTTTTGTTTGTTTGTCCCAGACTAACTAAATCAGAAACCTTGGAGATGGACCCAGGCATTTGTATTTTTTATAAGCCCCAAGTGATTCTTATATGTAACTAGGGCTGTTGAACTCTGGTCTTCAGTATCCATTTAAAGACAGCCAATGGGCACCATCTCTCAGAGCAAGATATTTATGTTGTGGCTATACAAAGCAGATGACCCTCCCCATTTTGGTATTAAGACATCTTTACAGTGGACTTTACTTTCTACCCACTGAGCCAACAAATTTGTTTTAGGATGAAAATGTATGTGTTCTTATAGTACAAGACCACAAATAGTCATGATTTAATTTGCTGTTTCCTGAAGAGAAAGGAAAATGAAGAAAGAAAACAAGAAAGGCTGTTTGCTGTCTACAGCTGTAAGTTATTCGTTTGATTGGTCTTTACCCAGATTTGTTACATGGAAGAGTCTTGAGTAATGGCATATTTTCTGATATTTAAAAAATAAATTATAGATCTGCACAGTGGGGTATGGAATTCAAAACAATTTGGTCTTAGTATCTGGAAATAATAAAATGCCAAAAGGTCTTAGTTCAGAACTTGCCAAGTTAATGTCAGAGTTACCTTCACAAGAATGTTATCATGCAACAAATATACAAAGTGAAAACATGACTATTCCTCCACATGGTAACCTTACAGCTTAAGTAATCAAATCAATTATCATTAAAATATCGAAGCAGCTACCTGAACCATCATCTCTGTTTTATTTTTCTCTTAATGTTAACACATGTAAATAAAATGCTTCTTTGCCCTTGTTCAAATTATTTTGAGTATAAAGAGTGTTTTTTGCATCATCAACTGTATCTCATGGAGCCAATATTGTAATTAATGAGATTTGAAGCACATATTCAGAGCCAAATTTGAGATCCCAGACACAGAATTGAAGATCCATGTTTTGTTTGTTTTCATTTTTAAAAAAGGGGAAGAAATAGGAGCTTTAAAGCTTCCTAATGTAAAGAATCACAATATATTTTTTATAAGTTTTGGGGCTTTTTAAACCTCAAATAGGCTGATTAATTTGGGGGGGCTAGATTTGGGGTAGGGGAATACTGACCACCTGAGAATATTTGCATTTGAGGTCGATTTTTTCTAAACTTTATTCTGTCAGATATAGAACACCACAATTACTCAATCATTAGGTCTCTTTTCCCTCCCATTTTGTTTGGGCACATATGCACAATTTTCTCTTTCTGGAACCTGCATCTTATTCTTGGAAGTCCTTATCATTTTAAAACAGGCAGTTTATTATACCACCCTGCTCAAGCTCTAGATTGACTATACATTCCTTTGATTCTAATTTTTTCTCTAAAACATTAAGGTTAATAATGTCTGTATTCTTACAGTGCATGGAACATTAGAAAAGATTTCCCTTTGCTATATAGAACAAAGAGACTACCTCTTTATGTTTAAATGGAAAATACTTAGCATGTTAACTTAGAAAAGAAAAACATTTAGAGTAGAAAATATTTATTTAGAAAAATTAAAATAAACTATTTACACATAAAAATGAATTTTCTTGTTTGGGGTAATTTTTCCAAAGGACAAAATTATACTGTTATTTGTTTTATAGAACTAATTAGTTTAAGAAAATAACGTCTCCCTACTTACATTCATATCACTTTTCATTTGAAGTCATTTAGCAGAATATACCCCAGTTAATTAGATTTTCCTGACCAGCTTTTTAAACTGGGTAAACTGAGTCCTAGAAAAATTCATTAGCATGATCTGATCCATAAAGAAAATAGAACTAGTTCCAAGATGAGAACTCTGTGTTCCTGGCTGATAGTCCTGTTAGCAGACCAAGAAGCCACACCTCTTTCTCTTAGAAGTGACTATTCCACAGAGGAATGTGAGCAAGCTCTGAGATGTTTGTCACTCAAACTACCGTATGAAACTTCACTCCTGGGACTTCCCTGGTGGAGCAGTGGTTGAGAATCCGCCTGCCAACGCAGGGGACACAGGGTCGAGCCCTGGTCAGGAAGATCCTACATGCCGTGGAGAAATGAAGCCCGTGTACCACAACTACTGAGCCTGCGCTCTAGAGCCCACGAGCCACAACTACTGAGCCCGCATGCCACAACTAGTGAAGCCTATGCGCCTGGAGTCCATGCTCCACAGCAAGAGAAACCACTGAAATGAGAAGCCTGCGCACTGCAACAAAGAGTAGCCCCTGCTCGCTGCAACTAGAGAAAGCCCGCATGCAGCAACGAACTCCCAAGTCAGCCATAAATAAATAATAAAAATAAAAAATTTTAAAAAAGAAACTTCACTCCCAAGCAGAACAGACCAGCGTGCTCATATTCGCAAATATGTTCACATGCCATGTACCAAAGTAGTGAAATGAACAGAGTCATTAGAACTATAATACGATGCAACATGGTCTCTCATATCAGAATAATAAATGAAACAGGGCCTCAAATTAACATTATTTGACACACTGCTATTGGTTTAACATCAGTTAATCTGAGGCAATGACTGTTTTCTTAACCTATTGCCCTGGATTTTTAAAATCCCAATTTAGATATTCATAAACGCTTACCAGTGGGTTAGGAGAGACAGTGTGCAAATCTACTGGTTCTAAATAGTTCCATCTCTAGAGTGCCTAGTTTTTTTAACACTATCAAGAGTTGGAAATTTAGGAACTTGGAATAATTCTGATCCAAAAAATTGTGCATAAGCTGAAGATGAATAAAAATTTAAGAAAAAAAACTGGGCTACCGTGTATGGCAATTTCTCACACTTGAGCACATTTTGCAAAACAAATTCCAAGTGTTGCAGTGTTCACTGGCTGGATTTTTGTCATTAAATGTTGAAAGTTATGTAATAGGTAGCATGCCAAAGAGTGTTCTTTATTCAAAAGTATTACTATATATTTTTAGTGCATTCCGAAATCTTCACAATGGTTTTTCACCTGCTAAGGTTATGCCAATATGATGTCTTTGCAGTCTTGGAGTTGACAAAAGCCCCAGTCTCAAGAGGCAGGCTGTGCAACATTCCAGGTGGTATCATTTCCTTCTGTTGGGAGTGGAAATGCAGGGAAAAAAATAGCACTACATTTGCTTTTCATAATTTTCCAACATAACTGGGTCTTCTAACCAAGTGTGGCAGAAAAGGAAGATAAAATATATCACAATTGTATTTTATTTACCTTGAAATAGTTTAAGAACAGTATTGAAAATCTGTTTAAGACAAGTGCTGAATATTGTCATTGCCAATAGTCAGCCATAAGGAATAAACAATCCTATCAGGGTCATGTATACTTCCCAAAGATATAGAGGGCACTTTAAATATTTTATTTTGGGGTGTTCAAAAAGTCTTTGAAACCAGTTGGATTCCATCCTACATATTGCAGCAAGTTCCTGAAGATTTGTAAGTACTCTGGGGACTTCTCTGGTGGTCCAGTGGTAAAGAAACTGCCTTACCATGCAGGGGACGTGGATTCGATCCCTGGTTAGGGAACTAAGATCCCACATGCCACGGAGCAACTAAGCCCGTGAGCCACAACTACTGAGCTCATGCGCCTCAACTAGAGCCCGCGTGCCGCAAACTACAGAGCCCACGTATTCTGGAACCACTACAGTGCCCATGCGCCCTGGAGCCTGTGCACCACAACTAGAGAAGAGAAAACCCGCATGCCACAACTAGAGAGAAGCCCGCGCACCACGACAAAGAACCTGTGCACCGCAACTAAGACCCAACGCAGCCAAAAATAAAAATAAATAAATATAAGTACTCTGTGGTGGTAATTACTACCTGCTAGCATCATCATCATTAGATTATACATGTACAAACCAGATTTCTCATCAGATGAATAATGTTATAATCCAATTATCAGCTTTCTAAACTCCTCAGGTCTTTTTCCTTGAACCTAAATTTTTGAGGCAGAGAAGAGAAGGATCTCTCTGCCACATGTTGCTGAGCTATTGACTACTACAAGGCAAATCCCCATTAGCCTCACTCAGCTTCTAAGACAAGTTGTCTGCAGTATTGGGGGCCAGTGCTAAGAAAGTTAAGAAAGAATACATTTTTGACTTATAGTCTGCTACTCTGAGCTTACCTCCTACCCTGTAACACTCATGGGATTTTAATTCTTTGAGGAGAAACTTAATGTGTCCAACCCTGTGGACACTACTTAGGGCTAAAGTTGTTGCTATGTTAAGGAGAGGTGTCTTTTTGTGTGTGGTTTTTTTTTAAGTTTTAAATTTTATTTATTTTTTATACAGCAGGTTATTATTAGTTATCCATTTTATATATATTAGTATGTATATCAAGCCCAATCTCCCAGTTCATCCCACCACCACCCCCCGACCTTGGTGTCCATACGTTTGTTCTCTACATCTGTGTCTCTATTTCTGCCCCGCAAACCAGTTCATCTGTACCATTTTTCTAGGTTCCACATATATGCGTTAATATACAATATTTGTTTTTCTCTTTCTGGCTTACTTCACTCTGTATGACAGTCTCTAGATCCATCCACGTCTCTACAGATGACCAAATTTCATTCCTTTTTATGGCTGAGTAATATTCCATTGTATATATGTACCACAACTTCTTTATCCATTTGTCTGTCGATGGGCATTTAGGTTGCTTCCATGACCTGGCTGTTGTAAATAGTGCTGCAATGAACATCGAGGTGCGTGTGTCTTTTTGAATTATGGTTTTCTCTGGGTGTGTGCCCAGTAGTGGGATTGCTGGGTCACATGGTAATTCTATTTTTAGTTTTTTAAGGAACCTCCATACTGTTCTTTAAGGAGAGTTTTGACCAAGGATACTGACCTCTGGAAAAATCTAATTAGGTTCTGTGTTTGATGCAGAGGTGCCCAGAAATTAGAGGCTTCAGGAGCACTATATCCATTTGCCCTAGCTTTTCAGCCTGGTCTAGTTTCTAGGAGGGTGGCAGACAAAGAGCTCACTCTTGTGATGGATATGGGTAGTCTGTGGAGAAGGGTAGTCATGGAAGAACCCAGCTCTGGGCACTTTCTCCCACCCCTCTGGAAGAGTTACCCCTGTACCCCAACGTTCCTGTACTGCATCCTTTGTTTTTGCCTCGGCACTGTGTCCTTTTAGGAGCTGTCAGTTCTATTCTATGGTTTGGGCATTTTCTTTATTTTAAAGGAGCATTTACCATGTGTGGCACAAGGAGACACATCCATGTCTCAGAAATTTTCTAAAGACCTGGAGAGTTCACTAAAGGGTTGTGAGAGTGGTTGAGGGGAACAGGACTGCATCTCATCACCTCAGCTTCCAGTCAGTGAAGGTTCTTCAAAGGGCTTTACCATGTAAACTCCTACCTTCTCATTCCTTCTTTTCCCTGTTCTTCCTCTCTCTCTTCCCTCTTTCCTTTATTTTCCCTTAACCCCTGACAAAAGGACAAAAGGTGAGAGAAATAGGGAAGTTTTGTGGGGACATATTAGATTGAAATACATGAAACTGCTATTTTTGCAAGTCAAATATGGTTGACTGTTGCCAATATTATATGGTTCAACCATACAGGAATTTCAGTTCTTGCAAAGCATGCCACAGTCTTCTTATGTATTAACAACACTAATATTTATCAAGCCCTTGCAGTGTGCCAGGTACTATCTAAGTGCTTTACATAGAGTATCTCACGCAATGCTCTTCACAAGCATTTGAGGTAGGTGTTACTATTTGCAAACTTTTCTAGTTTATACAACTACTGAATAATAAGAGTGTATTTCTCACCCAGAGAGCCTATGTCTTCAGGCCCTCTTAGGAATCTGATACATGCATCCTTCCAACCACCCCTGCCCCTTAACATTTACTCTTTCATGTACCATGATTCTGGAAGGGCAACTTCTCTATGAATTCAGGTTGGATTAAATATAGGTGGGACCACTTGAGCAGGGCTTATGGGATCTTGCTTCAGCATGATAAGCAGCAATGAATTCTGTTCTTACAGCCAACCCCCTGATTAGATAAAATCAGAAACACCAAGCCACATCCTGCTTTATTAACAGCCTTGTCCTTTATCAAGTACATCATTTCTCCCCATTTTGACTATTGCAAAGTGAATCCCTTGGCTCACTATAGGTTATTAAAAGGAGAAACGATGTAGCATGAATCTATTTCTTTTTTGATTTTTAAAAGAGGTGAGGATTCTCCTTACTCTGACTAAATTGGTCAGCTCATGTCTTCTCTCCAGTCTTGGCCTTGTTCATTCCTCTGGGAAATGTCAATCACATTTCCCAGATCTAGGTGGCTGTGTGATCTATGGAAGATAAAACCTCAAAACCAAGGTATTTGTTTTTCTAATTCACATTCTGCTTAGGAAGAGGGAGACCTGGATCACTGGATCCCATCACCATCCATTCATTGATCACTGTAAATAAGTGCCCTACCTCTGCAAATGGTCAAAAACTCATCTGCTGCATCTAAATCAGCAGATTGCAATTCCCTTTAGTTTTTTTTTTTTCCTGTGTGGTTTTCCTTTCCTGGTGAATTGTTTTAGTTCACTGCTACTTTTCCTTCTTCTCTTGTTTTTTTGGCTTCACTTCCTCCTTCTATTGTTGTAGCTGTCTTTTCCTCTCATCACTTTTCCTGTTGCCTTTCCAACTGGGTGGGGCCCCCATCCAGCTCACTCACTGTCTGGCTCTAGACTCTCTTGGTCCCAGGGGAGAACAATCTTGTGCCAAATAGTCCCAATCTCTGGGACATCAGAAGAAAGATCCTAGAGACTTAAGTACCTCTAAAATTTTCTTTTATTGATTTATATTAAAATGAAATCAAAAGATGCCTAATTAGATAAGAAAAAATACTCATCCTCTTGGCCTCCCAGCCCCAGACCATTCTGAACTCTGACAGCACCAACATCCTTCAAATCAAACAATGAAATCAACTTTGGTTACTTAGCATAATAGAAATAAACTTGTAATATTCTATTAGTGAAGGATCAATGTCTCCTGTCTTGAAAATAAACATCAGAGCTTGGCCTCAACATTTATGTAGCAGCAGGAGACTGTTATTTTGTGGCAACATTCGATTACATTGACATCAAGACAGATTTATTAAATTAATAAATAGTACATGATTTTCAGCCTTTCATTTCCAACCCTCACCACCACCCTTCTCAAGGTGATTCTCTGAAACCCTTCATCCTAGTTTGGATTCCTCATTATCTATCATCTTTATTTCTTTTTTGTTATTTGTCAGTTTATACTCAAATTAATTTTTTTAAATATCTATTTTTTTCAGATGGAACATTTTAAACAGTTATTAAGAGCAAAGTTAATAATGAGAATCATTGAATTGTTAATTGTTAAAATATTTCACTGACACAGTATTTGAAGAAGTATTTCAGATATGCTTTTCAAAGCTCTGAATGTGGCTAATAGCAAAAGGTCCCGGTTCTTGCTGCCTCTTCCTCTAACTTCCAACCTCAGGGCCTTTGTCCTGGCTGTTTCCTCTGCCTGGAATGCTCTTTCCTCCGCTCTTTGTATGGCTGGCTTTTCCTTATTACTCAAGTCTGCTGGAACATCAGAGAGGTTTTCTCTGAGAGTCCTCTTTAAAGTGCTTACTCTTCTATCCTGTCATTCTTCATCCTATTGCTCTGTTTTATTTTCTCCAGAGTCATATGTCACTATCTGAAATGTTTATGGTCTGAAAAACCCTATTGGCTTGCATATTCCATGAGGGCAGCTGTCTTATTATACTTCTTCTCATACTAGACCCCTATGTCCCAAGACCTAGAACAGTACCAAGTGCCCAGTGGCACTCAATAAACAAATACAGTTGACCCTTGAACAACAAGGGGGTTAGGGGTACTGGCCCTCCAGGCAGTCAAAAATTTGCATATAACCTCCATATACATGGTTCCTCCATATCTGCGGTTCTACAACCAACCTTGGATTGTGTAGTACTGTAATATTTACTCTTGAAAGATATCTGTGTATAAGTGGACCCACACAGTTCAAATCCGTGTTGTTCAAGGGTCAACTATATTCATTGAATGACAGACCCACTGAATGAATGGATAACTCTAAAGGATCATACATGAATGAACTTATGTCCTAATTCTCTTAGACGTTTGCAACAAACAACCTTTCCAGGCCTCTACCCAACCCCTATACCCTGGAGGCTCCTTATATTCTTAGGAACAATAGTGACTGAACAGAAAGCATCAGCATGTCTTCAGATTTTAGGCTTCAGCTTTTACTCCAATTTGTTATTCCAGCATCTAAGCCAATTTAGCAGAACTTTGGTGAGCAGGACGAGAGAGACAGAAATACTTCCTCCTCTTTTCTATACCACAGATCTAACTTACTTGGAGTTCCAAGTGGCTTAATGTTGCTGACAATAAGGAAACAAGTAGCACAAGTCAGCAGATTAAGTTTTCAGTAATAAGCTTTCATCATGTCACTCCTACTCAAAAACCTCAATTCCTCCACACTGCTTATAGGATAACTTTCTCTCCCCTCAGATTTTATTCAATCTGATCCTTCAGTGCCTATAGCCTTTCGTACATTGTAGTTATTTATATATGTCTGTCTTCCCTACCAGAGTATATACTCCTTGAAAATAGCCTTTTCATTCACAGACATTTACAGTATACCTACATGTTGAGCCTGATATGGGGGAATATACTTTTGAAGACATTTTCCTACTCTCAAACCCTACAATTCCTACCTCAGTTTGTGCTTTGCCTTTGGGAAGTGATACCAGTGTTTCTGGAGTTAAGTTTTAGTCCCAGTAGCTGAAGTCTGACAACCTGAGTTTGAATTCCCTGCTCCCTCAATTGCTAGCTGTGTGATCTTAGGCAAGTCATTTAACCACTCTGTGTCTCCATTTTATCCACTGCAAACAGAGATAATGTTTCTAGCTGTACGTTGGAGTTATTATGAGGGCTGAATGAGAAAACGCAGGTACTGGGGTTAGCATAGAGCTTGGTGCTTAGTGAATGTTTACGGGTGTTTTTTCTTCAGTAGAGCTGGTCTATGCCCAACATGGTCTGAAACCATACACAAACCTACCTGACACATCCGTCAATAATACTGTTTCACATTGTGCATGCTCTTCCCCCTGCCTTGAATGGCCTTCCCTACTCTGGCCCCTAACTCCTCTGAAATCCACTCTCTGCTCTTGTAATCTGTATCACACATAAGAAAAAGCTGCCTTTTACTAGAACTTAACTTTTCCTGTGTCTTGTCTCCCCAGTGAGATATAAGCACAAGGAGAATGCTGTGATTCTTCAGCAGAGCCTAAGACAGTCCTACATTCATAGCATGTACCCGCTAACTCTTATCTGAAGGCAGTGACTGAAGAATGTAATGCCGAATTCAACAGCCTCTTTATTGGTGGCAGTTGGTCACTGCGATGATGTCATTTCAAATTTCACAGATTCAAGGGGGATTCAAGGGCGAAAATGAGGATTTTGATGTCATCTAGTCACGTCTGCAAAGTGGGAGTTCCCACAGTATCCCTTAATTCCAGTGAAGAAATTCTTTCTTATCTTTCACTACTGATACAATGTAAGTACTTTTCCTCATTGAATCAGCAATAACAATGGGAAAAAAATTAGTCATCCTCCTCCTCATGATAAGCCTACATATACTTCAAGACAGTCATCAAATAATCCTCTTCTCCCAAAGGAACATTCAAAACATTTATTTGCACAGCTAATATCACAAATGGTCTAGCAAACAGACAAAATCACACTCCTGTTAAGAAGTCAAGCCCAATGTAGGCCTGATTATGCCTCAGCCAATCTGGCAGAGATCTCTGGAGCAAATATTATCCATCAGAACGTCCTGTGTCCTGCAAAAGGGCCTGATTTTTATACTCCAGTCTCACTCATCAGATGCGCGCTGCCTAAGAGAGGGCGTAATCTGTGGAGACATTGTTCTTAGCAGCTGCGGCAGCCCCTGAAGATGCTGACTCTTCCCACAGCCGGGTAGTGTGTCCTCTGAAAGGGTGTCTTTGTGTCTCCCATACCTGTACACCAACATTTGAATGGGGCTCAAAGGCAGAGCCAGGCTGTCTTCCTGGCCTTAGCAGAACCAAATCTACACCACTCCAGCCACACAACTGTATCTTCTACCCTTATACGTGTTATATTCAGAATTATAGAAATACCAAAATGGTGTTGAGAAAAGAAGAATTCAAAACTGAGTTTAAAATCATTTTTAAATAATAAAATACCACTGGGAATTAAAAGAAGAAAAGCAGGAAAAAAATATTGATTGTTCATTTCCTTTTCATGTGTATGGTGGAAATCACAGAAATAATACAACATACAAGGCAATCATGTAGCCTTCATAGAACTAGAAGGAATATTAGAAAGCAACATAGAGCACTCTGGAACATAGGAGAAAACTGTGGTTTCCTTCCTCCATCCTGTCAGCTATAGCCTCATCTGAGGGACCTCTACCGAAACATTTAAACTCTCTTGGCCTGAATCACTGATAATTGAATAGTACTTGTAACAGGAGTACTATCATGTAGAAATCATGGCACAAGGTACAGGATGGAAGGGGAGACAATTTTAAAAACCAACAGAATGACTAAAGAAAGAATGGCTCATCAAATTTCAGAATATCAGTCTTTTTCAACATCATGGCAAGATCAAGGCATAGAAAATAGTGAAGATCTTTAATTGTTATTCCTGTAACTTAGTACTATGTAATGAGTTCATAAATTCCTCATCCCTTGGAATTTGTCTCTGTGGCTAAAACTCATTGATTAAAATTCCATAAATTTGTAATGTTACAGTAACACAGTTGTAGTGTGTCTTTATGGCTAAGAAAACATGTTTTTTTTCTCTGAAAATAAGGGGTCTACTAATATTCTCCAGGCATGTCTTCAAATTCTGGGTCCAGCTATTATTTGCATAAAGTCAAGGGTGGTCATGATCCACTACCATGGGCCAATAATGATTTGTAATTTTTAAACAAGTTTACCTATTCTTAACAAATACTATTTTTCTTATATTATGCAAATTACTTGTAAAATAATAAATAGCATTTACTTCAAAAAAATTATTTTTCTCTGATTTGGATGAGGTGTTCTACTCCTCTTTTACCCTAGGTTTATTGTAGTCCCATTGTAACTCCTCTCTCCAACCCAACTAATGGGGTGCTGTGTTCCTACCTAGATGCCATGTGTGTACCAGAGAACATTTTTCTACCCTCCAAAAATCAGATTAGTGCAATAATACAGATGTGAGAAGAGAGTGGAGGAAGAGGGAGAAGTTAGCTTAAAAATGGGTAAATGATAATATCCAAAGTAAATATAAACTCACATGTACCCCCAAAATATCTGAATATCTGAAGGGCAACCTTGCCACACCAGTTTCCCACAAACACTTTGGTCCTTGAGTTTATTTATCACAAGCTGTATTATTGCCTATGGAAAATAATGCACTTTAAAGTTATCTTATGAATGGATAAAGAAGATGTGAGATATAT
Organism: Mesoplodon bidens; assembly: GCF_964165515.1. Taxonomy (NCBI): domain Eukaryota; kingdom Metazoa; phylum Chordata; class Mammalia; order Artiodactyla; family Ziphiidae; genus Mesoplodon; species Mesoplodon bidens. Next base: position 66,450,558 of record NC_138160.1, read on the forward strand.
ATATATATATATATATATATGCAATGAAATATTGCTCAGCCATAAAAAAGAATGAAATAATGCCATTTGCAGCAACATGGATGGATATAGACATTATCATACTAAGTGAAGTAAGTCAGACAGAGAACAATACCATATGTTATCACTTATATGTGGAATCTAAAATATGACACAAATGAATGTATCTATGAAACACAAATAGACTCACAGACTATAGAGAACAGACTTGTGGTTGCCAAGGGGGAGGGGGGTGGGGGAGGGAAGGACTGGGAGTTTGGGATTAGCAGATGTAAACTATTATATAGAGAATGAATAAACAACAAGGTCCTACTGTATAGCACAGGAAACTATATTCAATATCCTGTGATAAACCATAATGGAAAAGAATATGAAAAAGAATATATATATATATATATATGTATAACTGAATCACTTTGCTGTACAGCAGAAATTAACACAACATTGTAAATGAACTATACTTCAACAAAATTTTTTAAAAAGTAATCATCTTAATAACTTTTTAAAAATTTCAACAAATCAAGTTAAACATTTTGATGCTTTGATTTTCAGAGTGTATGTATCTTATGAACAATTACATCAGATGCCTGTAATTTTTTCTTTTATTATTGCAGAGAGGATCTTGGTCTTAGGCACTGCATCCATCACAACTGCTACAGGAAGACCCCTGTGGCCCCAACCCCTTCATCTCAGTGAATACTGTTAGCACTGGATGCTGGAACTTCCACACTGTCCCCCTCCAAAGCCAGAAGGCTCCACTGCCACCACTGCCAGAAAATGGATTCTGTGAAGCACCTACTTCCTCTCTCATTGCTCTCTTCCAAAACAATCTCTCGTACAAGCAAGGAGCACTGGCTGAGCCTAGGTCCCAAATTTATGCTCTTGCTATAAGAGAAGATGGGAAAGTACATTTGGGGCTTATACAATGGGAGGCTAAGACTCAGGTTGTGGGGAATTCCTCGGAGGTAGAAAGGGTGTTCAAAAGGTGGTAAGTGGCCACAAAAACCTCAGCGTGAAAGGCAACAAAATACAGAGCTCAGAACATCTCCATCAGGTGACTGGGAGTGCCTATGAAGTTTCCCCAGTCACAGACCTGGGGGAAATACTGGTCTTCCCCAGGGGAGCTGGAGAGGAGACGTGAGTGCTTCTTGCTGACATCTTTCCTTGTGCTCCAGACTGTTCCAGATGGCAGGAAGTCCCTGCTCACGCCTCTGGCTGGGCCTTTCTCCAAGAGCTGACCCTCAACTACTGCACAGGGGCAAGCTGCCAGAGCAGCAGGGAGACTCACCTACACAGGGACAGCCCGTTCTCCATAACAATTTGGAAATTTAACTGGCACACAGTGGGGAAAAGAACAGGTTTTAAAGCCTTGTTACTATGCATATGCTAATTATTAGACAGAGGGGAACATTATAATTGAGTTATGAAACAACTAAATAAAAACAGAATACCTGACAGAGAGCTTCTTTACGTGACGTTTCTGCACAAGAATAAACAATGTGTTCTTTGTAGCACTTAAAAAAAAAAAGATACAGGGTTAGTTTTATTCTGTAAACTACAGTCTCTTGTTGTAACTAGACTAGTGCTTGTGTTTGTTGACATCTTGATTTATAAAAACCTGAACAAGTTCAATTTCAATAATTATTTTTGTTCAATCAGTACCAGAGGAGGGGGGAAAAGATGGATGTTCCCCCCTCCTCCTAAAAATGGCATATGCAAAAGCTTTAGAACTCTCTTTGTTCAACTCTGGGTCAGATTTCATGAAAAAGTCATTGAAATTCTTTTTGCTCCCCATTCTTCCATGAATGTATGGAAGCTTTTGTTCTTAATGAGCACCGAGAAGCTTCCTTCCACAGAACTTATTTTTGAAAGATGAAATCACCTGTACCCTCAACTCTTCTCAATGTTGTTTCTCTGTTTTATTAACACCCCCTTCCTCAACCACAACAAAGAACATGTGCTAATTAATCCACTGCTGAAAATGTCAATCTAATGCCTATAATTGGTGCCATGTGCTAATGGTCAAAGTAGAACCAAAAGCAGAGAAATAAAGGGTACTAGGTTCTGTTATTTTTTAACACTGAATCACTTTGGGTAAAACCAAGAGTAATTGTACCTATGAAATGGCAAACAAGTGGTTCACCATGTATACAATTAATGAATTTGTTTGTGTAACATGCTTTGAGATCTTTTGTTAAAAAAGAAAGATAACAAATAAAGATAATAATATATAAATAAAACAATTTGGACAAAGTCCTGTGTAAGCCATACTTATTCATAAGATGTTACTCTCTTCACATAATATGATACAAGTAACAAAAAAAAAGGAATATTCAAAGTACAGTTGCTGGTAAAAGAAAGCAACCAGATGATTTAAAGAAAATGTCTCTAGGGTTTCCCTGGTGGTGCAGTGGTTGAGAGTCCGCCTGCCGATGCAGGGGACACGGGTTCGTGTCCCAGTCTGGGAAGATCCCACATGCCGCAGAGCGGCTGGGCCCGTGAGCCATGGCCGCTGAGCCTGCGCGTGCGGAGCCTGTGCTCCACAACGGGAGAGGCCACAACAGTGAGAGGCCCGCGTACCGCAAAAAAAAGAAAAGAAAAGAAAAGAAAATGTCTCTAAATTAGATGATAATATGTGATATCCACAGAGAAATTCCCCTTCTCCAAGAGCCACTAAGCCCAAATACATATATGACTATAAGGCAGTGCCCCTCCTATTCATCCTTATCTGTATAATTCACTTTCCTAGAATCATCCCTGACTTCTACCATTAAAAAAATAAACAATGGGGGCTTCCCTGGTGGCACAGTGGTTGAGAGTCCGCCTGCCGATGCAGGGGACATGGGTTCGTGTCCCAGTCTGGGAAGATCCCACATGCTGTGGAGTGGCTGGGCCCGTGAGCCATGGCCGCTGAGCCTGCGCATCCGGAGCCTGTGCTCCGCAACGGGAGAGGCCACAACAGTGAGAGGTCTGCGTACGACAAAAAAAAAATTAATTAATTAATTTAAAAAATAAAAAAGTAAACAATGGAGATTGCTTTAAAAATATACTTGTCAGTATGACACATCTACTTTTGCTACAGGTTCCATTTTCAAACAAATAGAGCAAGGAATTAAATTTAATTGCTGAACCAGGCTCAACATACCAGGATCTACCAGATAAATGACACTTTATAACAGGTTATCTAGAGTCTCCCTCTTCTAAGTCAGTTCCTTAACCAAAGAGGTTGAATATTGCACAAGAATACCCAGAATGCTGTGATGTAACTTAATAGACAACTACAATCCTAGAGCTGAAAGGGCCAAGGAACAGACTCTGTTGCTGTTGCCCATGACCCACTGGCGTGTTCTCATGTGTCCATCACATAAGATGGACAATGGAAAAGTGTGATAACTGATACTTTCTGCTCTTTTGTGAAATGAAACTTATTCCTGGTGTCACAGATGACATTTTAGGCTTTGTCAATCAGAGTCAGACTCTCAGGTTTTGCCAATGGGAATATTAACTGTCAGCTAATAACTGGATCCAAAGTTACCTGAAAATCTGAGGATGGAATTTGCCCCCAATGGCACTGTTTCCAAATCAATCAGACCCCACTTGAAGCTCAAATGTGACAATGACCTGCCTTATCCTGATTATGCAGTTTACTAAATGTCCAGCTTCTATTCCTTTCCCTTGATTGCATCTTTGTCTTGGCCACTGCACTGTTCCTCCACCAGCCAGAAGAGCTAGAAAGAGAAAAGAAGTAAAATTGTAATTTGTGAATTATTCTTTATTACCAGTTTGGGGAAAATAATATGGATTGACATGTTTTACAATCAATCAATCAATCGATAAGGTTTAGAGGTTATCTATGGGCTTGAATCATTGATCCTAGTATAAAACCAAGTTAATTAAGAAATAATATAGTATTTTTTCCATACACTTACTAAGAAAAGCCTTACTCTTTTTTTAAATTTAATTTAAGTAATTTATTTTTTATGCAGCAGGTTCTTATTAGTTATCTATTTTATGCATATTAGTGTATACATGTCAATCCCAATCTCCCAATTCATCCCACCACCACCCACCCCCCCGCTTTCCCCCCTTGGTGTCCATACACTTGTTCTCTATGTCTGTGTCTCTATTTCTGCCTTGCAAACCGGTTCATCTGTACCATTAGAAAAGCCTTACTCTTTTTAAAGTGCTTTCATGTCATCATCTCATTAGAAACTCCTGAAATTCCTGTGAAATATTTTAAGCAGTTATTATTTACTTTTATTTTAATATTACCATTAAGCCCTCCGTTTTATAGATGAAGAAACTGAGGCAAAATATTGAAGGTTGCTCAGGAGTACCCAGCTAATAGTGGTACAATTGAGATTATATACCAGCTCTTCTAACCTATGATCCCAGATGCTTTCTACTTGGTCATCTGCCTCTGCTTTCTGGGCAATCACCCAGTCCTTAGCTGGAAGGGTCTTGCATGCAGTTTTCCACTTCACAAACTACTGGGTTCCAAAAAATGCAGTTGAAGAAGTTAGAAAGCATTGTCCCACCAGAACAATAATGCCTATATCTCTGTGTCAATTCACAAGAACCTATGCCTGACCCACAAGAGTTAAGTATGTTACTTTAAGACAAAATATGTTTCACAGAAGAATATTCTCTCAAGAAAGCTTCAAGGAAAAAATTCCAAGGTCAAATAAGTTTGGGAAACACTGCATGTCATATATCCCACTCAGAGATTCATAATGTACATTTGCATATTAAAAGCTTTAAGAAGTTCTGCAGGAAAGAAAACTGCTTAAAATTGTTCCATTGAGAATTCATCAACCTTCTTTGCCTTTGAAACCCTTTATTGAGTAACAGATATTAACACCCAAAACTAGAGCTTCCCAAAACACATTCTGAAAATTGCTGCTGTAGGAAAATATGTTGAGTTGCCATTTGAGATGTTAGGAGCATCTCTGCTGCTCTGAGATTGGGGGTAACCCTGAATGTAAGACAGATACTGGTGATCATTCCTGTGAAATCAGTCTGGGCCTAAAATCGGTGATGGACGTTGGGACACAAAGCAGGGTCAGACATTGAAGGATAAGGAACAGAACAATAAAGGATGGGAATGATGCCTGGGAACACCGAGACAAGACCAGGATGACAGGGCTGGGGGCACATGAATGGTGAGCGTGATAAGAGAGCAGCTAACTTGGGGATCTGTTCTGTCTTCCTCTCTCTTCCTCAAATTTTGCTACTGCAGATGCTCCCCTAAAACAAACCAAGGATAGGAAGCAGTGAGGCTGAGAGAAGGAGGGGTAGACCCAAGCATTAGTGGCTGCCAATGCCAAGGAAGAGACAGAGAGGAGAGGCATGCCAAACAGTGAGCTAACATCAGAGTGCCTTCCCCCACATTCCTCCCTAGACTCTTGAGGGCAGAGTCCATCTCCTTGTCTTTTCCAGCTTTCAGAGGCCACCCACTCACATTCCTTGGCTCATGGCCCCTTTCCTCCATCGTCAAAAGTATTAGTGGTAGATGGAGTCCTTCTCACATTGCATCTCACTGACCCCCTCTTCTGCCTCTTTCTTCCCTTTTTAAGGACCCTTGTGATTATATTGGGCCCACCTGAATAATCCAGGTGACTCTCCTTATCTATTGATTAGTAATCTTAATTCTCTTTGCCATGTTGATGAACGCATTCAGGTTCCTGGGATTAGGATACGGACATCTTTGGGGGGCTATTATTCTGCTTACCACAACAACCTAGCAGTCAGGTACTTCCACGATTTTGTTCCTCTCCTCACTCCCCTTTGTCCCAGGTACCTCTCTGACCCTCATTGTTGTGTATAGTGAACTTTTACTGAAGATTTGTGAATCGTGAAGGGTGATCACAGTACAGTATAGAAAAGCACTTAAAATCAAATATAAGACGTCTTTTTTTCTAAAGTTTTGGGCCACCTGGAGTTTCTTTTTAGCCATTTTCCCCTCTGGTCTGCTCACTCTGTCCATCTACAGGGATCTTTTTTCCCCATTATTCTCTCTTTTCCAAGTTCTTAGCCTGTAAAAACACCTTCCTCTCAATTCTCACTGGAAATGGAAAATTCTTCTTACTTTATTATTTAAAGCAAATTAGTTTGTTTTGTCTCAGCCTGTTCCATCCAGGATATGTCCTGGGCCTTCCCTTTCACTACCAAAAATATCCATCAGCATTTTCAGAGACAAATTCTGGGTCTGCAGTTCATTTTACTTCTTTATCATAGTAATAATTTACTTCTCCCTACATGCTATCAAAGAAGGTTTTAATATCAATTTTAGAAAGAACATTCCCTTTCCATTACATGTGGATGACCTTCTGCAGTTCAGGGACTAAGTGGACAGTGGTTTACAAAGAAATGAAACCAACTGGCATGCTGTCACCTGGGATGGTGGAATCAGCCTGACTCTAGGGATCAGGAGACCTGGCTACTAATTCTGGTTGTGCTTCAAATGGCCTGGTGACTTTGGGCAAAGCCACAGCCTCTCTGAGTCACCATTTTGTCATGCGTAAAACAGAAAAGTTGAATTAGATGTTCTCTGGGTTCCAAAATTCTAGTTCTCTAGAATTCATACTTTGCACTTTTTTGGTGTAGACAGAGTGTGGCTCTTGGAGAAATTAGCTCTAAATGATCTGGGTGATGTGCAGCCAGTGGGTCACTCCTCAAAATTTAGAAGACTTTGATGAAATGATGAAGCTGGAATTGTATATTAAAGACATTCTTTCTAGCGCCTCGGGGATCTCTGATCATAGTGTAAATACCTCATTGAATAAGTAGAGTTTATGTCTGTATCCTGGGGAGTTTATATGACATAATAAGCAGAAGCAAACCAGTGTCACAGGAGCTCTGGGGACTCCCAGCAGCTCGACTACTGTGCTATCTGGCTTAATCTTCTGGGATTACATTCAGTGTGGGGACCCTGAGCTTTTTCTTTTCTTTTTGAAAGGGCTGTTGGGATGGTAGCCAACCTGCAAAAGCCACAGTGATGGACTGAAAAGAAAAATATGACAAGACCAGCGTCTTTTGAGAAAGATTAATCTAGCTGTTATGTATGGGATGAAATGAAATAGTGGGCCATAGGCAGCAGGAAAACCAATTACGAGACCGTTGTAAAAGTTCAGGCATAATAAAAATGTAACAGGATGCTGGATGGGACTTTTCCTGTTGTCTCAGAGTTTCCGCCAAAGTGCCCCAGCTGAGGACAATAGGCAGTAGAAGTCCACGCATTGTAAAGACAGTTCCTAAACGCATCCAGCTAGCACTTGCTAATTGGTTCTTTGACTGTCCATTCAATTATGCTCCCATCCTACATAACGGAAGTTAGTGAATCATTATGGGAAGAATCTGGGGTGCAAGTGGAAAGGGCTACAGTCTGTGTCTCTTCTCAAATCACATATTCCCTGGAGTTTGGGAAACAGAGAATCTGATGCCTGCCTCTCACCTGGAGGTGGACAGGGACAGAGAGAACATCAATGGGAGAGCCTAGCTTCCAGAAGGTGATAGAAAATGTGGGTGAACTTCCCATAAGCCAAATAGCATGGGAGGTAGCTGGGTTCCAGGGCTGCTTGCTGGGCGCAAGTATCACTTTCTTGGGAGAATAGAGCAGTGTTTGACATTCGTGACAGCAGGGAGGTGGAGGGATGAGAGTCCCAAAGAACTGGCAAAAATGCTCCTTCAAGGAAAGGGCCAGCTTTGGACATTTGCTGGGACTGAGGCCATTTGAGAGAATCTGTCAAGAGAGAATCAAGAAAGAAGTACAGGGAGCAGCAGCTACCACCTCCTCTGGTCCCCTCCACCCCTTTCACCCTACCCCCCACCCCACCCTCCAGCCTGAAGGAGCCAGAAGCAGGTGACAGAAGCAAAGAGGGCCAAGGAACAGACTCTGTGTTTCTCCCTCCACCGATCTGTGGGCCCCATGGCCGGGCCTGAACTGGGGGGAGGGAAGAAGATTTAAGCTAGATGGGAAATGGATGTTTTGCTTTAGATTGGACTAGACTTTTTAAATTTTGAAAATGAGACTGTTGTCTAATATCTTAAAGTAACAGGAAAGTACACAGAATCTGGCAGAGGTATCATCCAGGGGCAGGAAAGGGAGATAAGACAGAACATGTTTAAAGGCAATGAAATTTAAAAATAAAGCTATTTCCTGTTTGTACCTCATAGAGCCCAGCTCCTATAATATATTGGTATGACAACAATAATAAACAACAATGATCGTAGCAGCAACAATAATAACAACCATTTGTTAAATGTTGGCCACAATGTGCCTGACTCTGTGTTAGATACTAAAGGTGCATTATTTCACGGAATCTTTACAACCTACCTCAAGAGGTAGACACTGTCAAATTTAACCCCACTTAACAGATGTTAAAAGTGAAGCTTTGAGAGGTTAAGTAATTTGCTGCAAAATGCAGTTAATAAGTAGCTGATTTTAGACTCCACAACAAAATTAGGGCTAGAATAGCGTGGCAATTATAGAAGATGATAGAAGCAAGGAATGAATGAATGAAATAATCTGTGTTTATCATTCTAACCCAAGAATCAATGACATAATTGATAAAAAGCAATGACGCAATTTATGTACATTGATAGTACGTCAGTTATCATATAACCCACAAATAGCATTTGTTGTTAAGCATAAAACTAGTAAAGGTATACCTTAAATAACTTGCTTTTGGTAGTAACTTGCTTTTGGTGGGTTGTTTCGGTTTTTGTTTCGTTTTTTTTAAGAAATGTTGCCTGGTCATTTTGAAGTTAGTTCTCTGGAATACAACCAATGCAGTAATCAGTCATTTATGCCATGGAGATGTTTTACTATGCTTAAGATATTTTATGGATATAACCGAGTGCATCTTCATTGTTTCAGTGATGATGTAGCTGCTTAAAATAGTCACCTACGGCTTCCCCGGTGGCGCAGTGGTTAAGAATCCGCCTGCCAATGCAGGGGACACAGGTTCGAGCCCTGGTCTGAGAAGATCCCACATGCCGCGCAGCAACTAAGCCCGTGCGCCACAACTACTGAGCCTGCGCTCTAGAGCCCACGAGCCACAACTGCTGAGCCCACGTGCCGCGACTACTGAAGCCCATGCACCTAGAGCCCGTGCTCCACAATGAGAGAAGCCACTGCAATGAGAAGCCCGCGCATTGCAACAAAGAGTAGCCCTGGCTTCCTGCAACCAGAGAAAAGCCCATGCGCAGCAATGAAGACCCAGCGCAGCCAAAAATAAAATAAATAAATAAATTTATTTTAACCCCCCCAAAAAACCAGTAACCTACATTCAAGAATATCTTCTACACTGTGTAGTCCTTGAAGCAGGGGCCTTATCTTACTAATTTTTGTGCTCTAAACCCCACAATCACAAGATAAGTATCTGGGCAATTGTAGATACTCCTTAATCGAGAACATTTTTATTAAGCACCTACTAGGTTCCAGGCACTGAGGTGAGTGTTACAATGTGTAACACAGAGCAAACCTCTTCATAGTGTGTATTCACAGCCCTAGCTACACCTCTGCTGCCCTCTGAAGAGAATGCTGGCTTTTGCTCCACAGCGTGTATTCTCTGCCCTCTGAGGGGAATTAGACTTTTGCCAGATTCCAGGACATTTGTGATACAGAACTGAGACAGTAGGAACCAGAGAAACAAAACTAATGAGGAGGAAGGGGGAGAGAAAGAAAGGATAGCCCTATGAAAACAGGACTTTGAGAAGACTAGGGGAGAGGTTATTCTAGGGAGTGCTATTGTAGATTACAAATAGGACCTCCTTCATCGTGCTCTGAGAAATCCAGGTAAAGGATATCATTTGCTTCTAACTACTCCTAGCTGCTGTTTCTTCTCCAAAGTAGGAACATGGGGACCCAGAAGACGTATATATTCTTTCTAGTCCTTAAAACACCCTGCCAATGGAGACATTAGTGTCTTTAATTTCCAGGTGAAGAAAGAACCTTGAGGCAGCTAAGTCATTCTCTCAGAGCTGTACAACTAAGGCCAGGACTTGAATCCACCTCCGGTGGGCCTGAAGCCTGCTCTCTTTCTATAATGCCACACTACGTCCCATAACCATCTATTGAGCTAAGCCGAATCAAAAGGCTTCCCTTGTGAGGGACCTCTGTTTATTTTGGTATCACAGATAAATGGGAAAGGCTTATTTCTGATATTTGAATCAGAGGAGAAAAGCTTAACTCTTAGCCTGGAAAGCAGGCCTGCTTGCTGTACTAAGCTTGCCTGTGGGCTTGATGGTTCATTTTGAAGTCCAATCACTCGGCACCCAGGAAATTGCCTTGTTTACCGCAAAGATTCAACTAAAACTGTTGCTAAAATTGCTCTGTGGCCATTCATGCTTCTGGAAATCAATTTTCTGACCAGCTAGCTGCCTGATGCAAAGAATGAGGAGTAAAAAGTTTCTTCAAACTGCCAACCAAGTTATCCTAGACCTTTCAATGACCAGGTAGTAAACAAAATTGTATACACTTGTTTTGGTGAATTCTCACTTTAAATGGCTTGAAGTAATGTTCTCATTCTCTATCACCATAGAAACTGTTATAAAATTTCTTATAAATACCTCAGAAACCGGACTACCTACCCTCATGGAAACGGATAGTGAATACAATGGACCTCCAAGGAAATAAATGACTGCTTGGCAGAAAATAATACAGCCCATTAAAAGAAATCTCTTTATGATTCAAGTTCCAATGGACAAGCTGAAAAGGGTCTGAAAGTAGTATGAGATGGTTTTGGAATAGTTTGCCGATACCACTTTCCAAAGTTGAATAAACTTTCTCACTTGTTGAGGGAACATCCCACTGAGCTGTTAACAGTGGAGTGATTTCATCTGTATTCAGGGAATACATGCCACAGAGCCATTATGGACCAGATAGGAGTTGTATAAAAATGACTTGACAAGAAGACATGGCCAGTCTGCTATGCCAACATCCAGAGGGCTCTTCTTCAAGGTGAATCATATTTCCTTCCAAAAGGTCAAGTAGATTTAGTCATTTTAATCTTTCTATTGGATTAAAACTTGATACCTTTATAACAGCTAAAGGAAATGACTGGAACATAGGCTCCACCTCTGATAAATTGTGTGATCTTGGGCAAGTTGCTTGGCCTCTCTAAGCCTCAGCTTCCCCATCTCTAAATTGAAGGTGGTGCTTAGTTTATGGCAGGATTAAATCAAATAACCCATGAAAAGCACTCAACACTGTCTTTAGCACTTTAGTGAGCAGCCAATGATCAATGTTAGAAATTATTATTTATCAAAAGGAATAATAAAAGTAATGACTGATAATAAGCTTGCTGAAGTCATCAACATATATTGCTAATTTTTACATTTTCTCCTTCCCTTGGACCCATAGACAATATGTAATCTTAAATAATTGAAAAGACTGTGCCAAGGGTAAATAAAGAAAACATAAATCTTAAAGGCAGAGTCGATGCAATCTCTGCATAGTTCTGACCATTTCAGTATCGATGGATCAGGAAGTTTCCACGTGCCACGGGTGTCGTTCGTGAAGTAATTCCTCCTGATGCTTGAAAAGAAAGTCTGTTTTCATAAGACCTTGGGCGTGATTTCCAGTGGGAAAAGGGCTGAAGAAATTTGGCTTCATTTCCAAGTATCTTTGCACTTTTCCCAATTGCACAGAATCTCCAAGCTTCCCCAGATTACCTCGTTTCAATGACATCCAATCTTTCAAAGGGAATGTAATAATTCCACAGAGAACTTAGCATTTCTGACAGCCTACCTCCCACTGTCCTCAGTGCTTCATAAATTATGCTGCTTCTGAATGTGAGCTGGGCAGCAACATTTTCCTGGTCCCTCATGATTCATGGTTTCTCTTAACTATGTCAGTGCCTCATCAGCAGAGCTGTTCCTTTTGGACAGAATGTGATGTGCTCTGTTTCTTAGAGGGCAGCTTGCTAATTACGCACTGATTTTATATACTGATGATTTTTTTTTTTTTTTTTTACAATTTCAAGGTAGCTAATAACTATTAACTTTAGGAATTACTTCCAAACTCAGAAAACATTACCATTTAATTAACAATCTGCTCTCTGCAATACACTGTGACCTGAGGAGGCACTCTGATGGTAATATGGTGTTATCATTAAAATGAACTAACAAGCCAGAAGAATGGTGCTGTTCAGGTCAGATATGGAGAGACCATAATTAAAAGAAAGTGAAACTAAAAACAAGTATCAGACCAAAAGATCAACACAGCATGGACAGCCACCCTGCCAGCTTCCCTGTTTTGCACTGCCCAGCAATACCCTCCTGACCTGCGATTCCCCAGGAATCCAAAACCTGGGTCCCCCTCAAGCACAGGACTGAGCCAATTTCTTGGGCAGTTTAATAACGGAGGCGCAAAGGAAATAGGAAGAAAAGTTCCTGAAAATGACTTGCTTCTAAAGCACCTTCTCATGTATGTACTATCTTTACATGTAAGAATTAAAATCCATTCTTTTGGCTGTCTCATCTTTCCTTAGCCTCCAGGAATTCCCAGAAGTCTTTCCTGTTAAACAGGTTCTTCCTAACTTAGGAAACAGACGCTCAGGGAGAAATGATGGAAGTTGGTATGTGGAGCCCTTCCCAGCATTTCCCTTACCCCACCCCCCTAGCCCGTCAAACCCCCATCTACTCAGAAAGGGTTCTGCCATTGCCAGGGTGCTTCTCTGGGCTTAGGGAATGCAGAATTAGGAGAAAGGGGGTGGGAAAAGAAGAAAAAAGAAGTGCATGGGATGTGGCTAGGGAGAAAGCTTTACAGGTTTAGAGAAGGAAATTCTAGAAAAGCTATAGGATGAAGCCAACAGGAGAGCAAAAGGAGATTTAAACCAAATACTTTTGTGGACTATGTATTGACAGCACTGTGTTTGAGAGAAGAAAGTATTTAAATTATTTTGAGATTACCTTTTAGTTGTTGGGCCATGTTTCTTGGATAGCGTGGTGACCCTGAGATTGGATCTCCTGAATATCAGCTTCAGCAGAATTTCTTTGAGAATGTAATGCAGACTTTAATGAATGTTAATACAGGTAAACTGCTGCTACTACTCTGTCCTCTTATGGCCAGAGCCCACCGGACTTCTGAAGCTCACACACAAGAACCCCAGAGTCAGCATTGGTACAGACTCCCTGAAGGACTCCAGCCTCCTGCTTTTTCTAAGCCTTCTCCATCCTCATGTACCAGCTCCATCCTGTGTCTCTCTCCTTACAGGGTTTTAAGAGATCCAAAGCTTATGTAGGGAATGAATGTGTGGGGATTGTGTTCCCTTAAAGGAGTTTAGAAATAGGTGCAGGTCAGAGGGCTAAAAGCCATAATGGGGCCTGAATTGATAACCTGTCATTTGAACATTGTCTCTATGGGGAAACTGTGCTCTGATTTCCAAACAATGAGTGTTTATAGGGATTTTAGAAAGACAATTCAATGTAAGCCTCCCTTTTAATGCTTCTTGGGTTATACTGGTGTTAGTTAGATTGAATTTTTAAAGAACAGACTCCCCATTTATATTTTTAAAATATGTGTATGTAGGTATGCATATAAATAAGACTATTGGATATTCACCAAGGTGCTAATAATAATTGTCTTTAGATGGTAGTATTATAATTGATACTTTCTTCTCTATGTATTTTCCAAAATGAGAAAACAGTGAGGATTTTTCATTTCTTAATAAAGCAAATAGGATTAAAAAGTGAAATTTATAATAACATTCAAAAACTTTGTTAATATTTAGGGATAATTTAATAAAAGAATTACAAGATTTCTGTGCTGAAAAAATATACAGTACTACTGAGAAATTTGAAAAAAAAAACACAAAACACCTAAATAGAGCTAAACATTATCATGGATTGATATGCTCAATATTGTCAAAATGTCAATTCTCTCCAAAGTGATTTATAAATTCAATGTTATCCAAATCAAAATCCCAAGAACTGTTTTTGTAGAAACTAATTCAAAAAATACATATGAAAAAACAAGGAACCTGGAATAGCAAAAGTAATTTTAGAAAAAAAAAAAAAGAATGAAGTTGGAAGACTTAATCCTTAATCTACCTGATTTCAAAACATATTATAAATCTATAATAAGCAAAATGAAGTAGTATTGACAAAAGGATAGGCAGATAAATCAATGGAACACAATAGAGAAGTCTGGAAGCAGACCCTCATTTATAGGGTGAAAAGACTTTCAACAAAGGTGACAAAGAAATTCAGTGGGGTTGAAAGGACGGTTTTATTCAGTAAATGGTTCTAGGTCGGCTGGACAACAATATGTGCAAAAAAAGTGAAACTTGACCCGTTTCACATCATACACAACAAATTAGTTTGAGATATACAGTATACTTAAACGCAAAAGCTAAAACTATAAAAGCATTTAGAGGAACTATAAGGAACTTCATGAAGAAGGATAGGCAAAGACTTCTTAGACTGGACAGAGAAAGTCCTAATCATAAAAGGGAAATATTGGTAAATTGGACTTTATCAAAGTCAAAACATCTCTGCTAATCAAGAAACCTATTAAGAAAATAAGTAGGCAGTCCCAGCAGAGTGGGAGAAAATATTCATAACACATAGATTTGGCAAAACATTTATATCCAAAATACATAAAGCACAACTATAACTTAACGATAAAAAGACGCACATTTTAAAAGTGGGCAAAAGACTTGGAAATGTCACAAAGAATGACTTATAAATAGCCAATAAGTACATTAAAATATGCTCAGCATCACTGATCATCAGGGAAATGTCAGTTAAAATCACTGATATAACACCATGCATCCACTGATTTGACCTAAAATCTAAAAGATTGACAACATCCAGTACTGGCAAGGGTGTGGAGTGGCAGAAATTCTCATAATTGTTGGTGAGTATATAGACTGGTTCAACCACTTTAAAAAAAAACTTGTGTTATTTCTTATAAAGTTAAATATATATCTACTCTATGATCCAGCAATTCCACTCCTAAGTGTTTATCCAAGAAAATTTTTTTTTTTTAAATGTGTTCCCAGGGGCTTCCCTGGTGGCGCAGTGGTTGAGAGTCCGCCTGCTGATGCAGGGGACATGGGTTCGTGCCTCGGCCCGGGAAGATCCCACATGCCGCGGAGCGGTTGGGCCCGTAAGCCATGGCCGCTGAGCCTGCGCGTCGCAACAGGAGAGGCCCACATACAGCAAAAACAAACAAACAAACAAAAAATGTGTTCACAAAAGACTTGTACTATGTTCATAGCAGCTTTATTCATTATAGCCAAAAAGCTGGAGACAATGCAGTTAGGAGGCTCTTCCTTGTCAGACCCCTAGCTACCTGTCTATTGTCATCTTACATAAATCACCTTGTCCTTCCCACCCTTTCACTTACACTCTCAAAACACAACACTCTCTCTCATGTTCATGCCTCTAAAAAGTACAATTCCATCTGCCCAGAATTCCCCCTCCCTCTACTCCTGTTCTCCTAGTCCATCCTCCCAGGATCAGCCTGAATTCTCTGAGTTGCCCTCCCTCATTCTTTTCAATATTGCTTGCTTTCCCTTAGGAACCTTGAATGATCATGCTGCATTACAATCTTTTATGTGCATGTTCATCTTCCCCACTAGCTCATAAGCTTCTATCTTCATGTATCTCTTGCACCTAGCATAACATCTAGCACACAGTACATATTAAAACAAAATTTAAGGGCTTCCCTGGTGGTGCAGTGGTTGAGAGTCTGCCTGCTGATGCAGGGGACACGGGTTCGTGCCCTGGTCCGGGAAGAACCCACATGCCGCGGAGCGGCTGGGCCTGTGAGCCATGGACGCTGAGCCTGCATGTCCGGAGCCTGTTCTCCGGAATGGGAGAGGCCACAGCAGTGAGAGGCCCGCATACCGCAAAAAAAAAAAAAAAGAAAGAAAATTTAAGTACATGCCAGAATCTAACTTATGTTGCATTTAATACTGAAATATATACTTCTCATTTACCTTTATTTCCAAATGCAGGTAAGTTTCATAATAGTGCTGTCAATTCAATATTTTCCCTGGCACGAGCCTCTACACCCTAAGCAGTGCCTGTAGGAAAGTTGAATAAACGCTACTGTGATGCTATTAGTACTGTGCCAATTACTACAAGTTCTCATTGAATTTTACCTGTTGCTCTTAGCCGTTTCAATTCTTTAACGATTTACATGCTAGTGGAAGATTCTTAAGTAGATGATCCTCTGAAAAGTGTGTTTTTGCTTTTTACAGTGGCCTTGGCATGTAGGTTCTTAGTCAGTTATAACCTACATATGTCCAAAGGAAATATCACCTTTTAATAGCAGATACTGTTCAAAAGATGGTTTCTTTGTTGTAGAGGGCTGTGCTGCGTACTGTATGATATTCAGTAGCATCCCTCGCTTCTACTCATTAGAAGCTAGAAGCACCCCCAAATTAGGGCTACCAAAAATGTCTCCAGGCATTGCTAAATATCACTTGAGACACACCATCACCCCCAGTTGAGAACTACTGCCCTTTAGTTTAAGAGAAGTGTCCCTGGAATTAAACAGACCTTGGTTTCCATTTAAACTCTATCACCAAGGGATCCAGGTTAGGCTATTACCTCTCTAAATTAAGATTCTTCATCTGTAAAATGTGAATTGCAGGTAAAATTGTGAAAGAATTTTAATGGACCAAAATGTTGCTGGGTGTCTTCATTTGAAAACAAGGCATGTGGTCTTACACATCCTTCTGGGTTATCTGATTCTATGGGATCTCTTACTTTTCATTGCCTTTGAGCTACTGTAAACTGTAACTTGTAGAAAATTGATAAAAATGTAATTCTTGACGGTAAAAGCCCAAATTGTATCCGGCAGAATGCAATCAATTGTGTACCTGTGGCTATTAGCCCATTTTTCCTGTTTTTGCATCTCTTTTAAAATTCATTTCAACATACATTATTTGACCACAGACGTGTGGTACCATGAATTCTCCTTTGAATCTACTGTAACATCTTAGTGGTTCCTTTATTAATTAATGAATTAAATGAAATCTTTGATATGTGTTAAAAAAAATAAGAGACGGCTGCTTCTACAGTGATCCACTCATTCTTTAGGAGATGAAGACATGAGACACTTGCCTAAAGACCTTCGAGAGGAGAGGTTTTCAATATGCAAACTACTCCAGTCAAATCACTCCTCTCCTGATTCCTTACAATGCCTATAATTTTTGTATGCATTAATCAAATAAATGAGGGGAATAAATTGAGTGCTTTGGAAGCAATGGCACTGTCTACAATGCTACCTAAAGTCTCTAAATTCCTTGTTTTTGCTGTAGAAATCTACTAGTTCAGATGTCAATCTATGCTATATAACACCTAACCCAGCTGGTGACAATATCTGGAAAATTATCCCAGACATCCAATAGGGGCACAACTGCCTCATTATTTGCAAAACCAAAATGTATTTCATAGGTTGATAGAAGTCATATTTCCTACAGAAGTTATTATTTATAAAAACCAGTTTTATTATTAACCATAACATAGTGTTTCATTTTAGCCTACTTATTGAAGTGAAGTGTTCCAACACGAGCCCACAACTGATAGGGCTTCAGAAGTGTAGAACATTTACTGGAACACCAAAGGCACTGTCTTGAGACCTAGGAGAAACTGACTTTGGTTCTTTCTAGCTCTCTGTCCCTAGTTTGTATGTGACCTTGCGGAAGCTCTTGGATCTTCCTGAATCTCACATTCCTTGTCTCTGGTTGGACTAGAAAGGCTTAGGTTATTTTTAGCTTCAAGATTCTATGACATCATGGTTCCTTCTCTACGAGTGTTCTCTTGAGAACCAAGCAGAATCAATATTTTTCAGGGGAACACAAGTACAGAAAAAATATGTTGTATTGTCAAGTTCTCCCCTTCCCAGGTTATGACTCCTGTTATTTTTAGCTGGGCTCTACCTTCCTTCTTTGGTCCAGTACCGGGGCTACCATTTGGGAACTGATACTCAGGTTCCAGTTCCTCCCCAGAAACTGCCTCAGCAAGTCATTTTACCCTTTGCTGCTCACTCTACATGGGTGAGTCTCTTTGAGAACATCTTAATGAAATATTTCCTCATCACTGTGGACAAAGGGGTTTTTATTGTTGGTGTGTCCCATTATTTTCAAGCTCAGGGATTCCTCCTTTATTGTTTCCCTTTCCTCTAATTCCTTGTCCACCATCTGCTTCTCTTTCATGGCTGCATGTTTCTATTGGTGTTGCCGGCTAGGTCAGCAGCTGCAGGAGAACTTGATTAGTGCCTTGCCTCTGTGCAGACGCATTTCCCTGACAGCATCGATCCTGGGTGCTTTCGCTTGGCAGGCAGCTCCACAGAGGAGGAGCTTGGACTGCAAAGGAGGTGGACTGTTGTCTGTTCAAGGTGAGTTTGGGGCAGGCTACTAATTCATTCCTCTTTGCTCAGCTGTTAACTTTGCTTAAATAGGAACTGCTTGCAAATTTTTATTTAAAATCCACTGCCTGACCGAGACCTTGTGATGTCAAGATTCAGACAATTTTTATTGCTAAGTTATTAGTCCTTTGAAAGAAGGAAAATTTGATGCTTAATATTTAAGCAGTTTCTATTTTGCTGAATTCTTTGATAGCTGAATGTTAACTGTGTAACTGTTTAAGGTCTATTTCTAGAGACTCTTCCAGACATTTAAAGCACTACAGGAATTTATTTGTAATGCTCTTGCATGAAAAATTTCCATTCATTTCTTGCCATGGTGGTCATTGTCAGGAGATATGTTCATTAGGGATGAAATAAAGAAGTATTTTATATTTTGATGCATTTCAATTTGTCCACTATACTAGACTTCTCTTGAGGACAGGAATAAATTCCTTTCATCTTTAAAATATTATCGCTTCTTTAGATTTTGGAAAAATTAACAGCGTTTAGCATAGGAAAATTGCATTATCTCTGGGCAAAGAGGATAACTCCGAGCATTTTTATTCAATTTTTCTCTTGATTTTTGGTTTGAGGTTCAGGAGTCATTAAAAAAAAAACTGGCACAAATGTGCCTGGTTATAGACGTGACTAAGGGTTCATTTCTCCATGCATTTTAAGGACATCCCCACCTTTAGAGAGCCTATGCCTCCCAAAATTCTAGCCCCACAAAACTGTCACATGACATTTCAAAGACATATTCTATTACTTGTACAAAATTGAACTACAATTACTCAATAACCCAAAACAATCTATTCAACTTATTCTTTTCATGGTATCCATAATTCCTATAAGTTTGTACCATACCAATATAAGAAAACATATTCACAAGCTTCCAGCGGAGTGCAGTACTAACCATTAGGTACAACACAAAAATGTCGTATTGTGAAAGGAAGCTAAAACCCGCTGTGGTTTCAAATTAGCAAATTTATTCATGAGTGCTAATTGTGAATTAAACTGTAGATGTAAAACCGCCACAACAGCAACTTTCTTCCATAAGCTGTGTCCATTTCCATGGACAAAGAGGCAGCCTAATATGGCAGAAAGAACTGGGGCTTTGGTATCTATTCTTGGGTCCTCCATTTACTTTGCCAGATGACAATATGGTGGAAAGAATTGGGGCTTTGGTATCTAGTCTTGGGTCCTCCATTTACTTTGCCAGATGACAATATGGTGGAAAGAACTGGGGCTTTGGTATCTAGTCTTGGGTCCTCCATTTACTTTGCCAGATGACCTTCCCAAATCGTTCAGCCAGTTGGCCATAGTTTCCTTAAGTGTAAGGTGGTGTTAGATAATTCCAGATCAAAGGAGACTGTATGAAAATATTCCCCAAACTATAAAGTCATATTCACATACTTTTTATTTATGGTTGGAGGTATATTTGGAACACCTGCTTCACTGAGAGCCCTATTTTCTAGGAATCGCCCACGCTCCTAACCTTTCCTAAGGGGGTAGGCATAACAATCACATTTGTGCCTCCCTCCCTGGTGACTCTGGTGGACATGTGATCAAGGACACAAATGGCGGTGAGGAATCAGATCTCTCAAAATGAAAGAGAATCAAGAGTGCCCTTAGATAGCAATCTGGTGATCATGAGAAATTTGGATCTATGGTGGCCATTTTCAACCATGAGCACACTGATGAGTAGGCAGGGAATGCTGGAGAATGGAGTAGAGAGAGAAGCAAAAATAGTACATCATGTGGTCACAGGGGAGACAGAGGAAGTGCCTTGGTTCTAGGTCTCATTCTTAATCCAGTGTATGGGCTGAACACTGATTTTTTTTCCCTAGGATGACCAGAAGATGGCCCGTTTTTACCACACAATAGACTCCCCTTGAGTGGCTTTCTCTTCCTGGCAATAAGTAGAACTTTGGCTAAAACATTAATACCTCAATTGAAAGGTCATTACCAAGAACACCATAGATTTTATTGTACCAAAAGCAAAAATTTCCAATCGTAGCTACCAAGATGAACTTTGTAGCTACCAAGATGAAATCTTTCTAGATATGTTTTCCCAACTGTAAAATGCAGACTGCGACATAGAAAATTCAAGAACAAGTTCAATTTGCAGCACATAGATTTACTAACTAGATTTGAAAATGTAACTCAAACAATATGATGTGTTACCCTCCAAATGAATTCTTTCCTCTGGTCCTCCCTTTATGAAGCTTCACAATCCATAGAAGTTACCCCAGTATAATAAATACAACATAAATTTTAGAGTTAGACTCAGATGGAAGTTCTGGCTCCTCTCAATATGAGCTCTGTAAATTTGGTGAAGTTATTTAACCTCTCAGCCTCAGTTTCCTCATCTATACATTAAGAGTAACAACAGTTCCCTTTCAGTTTGTTGTAAGGAATAAATGAGATAATTTATGGGAAGAGCTTAGCACATGTCAGATACTCAGCAAATGTTCATCTCCTCCTTCCCCTCACTCACCATGTAAGTCCTTTTTTTTTTTTTTTACAACAAACCACATAATATAACTCCAAATTAATAAGCAGGGTGTGGAAACTAGAAGGAAGACAAGCTCTTTTTGATTTCTTGGCCTAGTCAGTCAGAAAGTTTCTTACATTATTGTCAAAAAGAGGAAATACATAGGGCTTAAAATCAGACTTTAGGCAGAAGGGACTTTATTTAATTCAGATATGCATATTTCGGTCAGCAAATTACTCTTTCGGTGCAGTAACATGTGATGCCAATACATGTCCAAGCCAGTGAGTGCGTGTGTCTACATGTACTAGCAGGGCCCAGCCAACAGAGTGGCTTTGTTTATCCCATAAACTCAGGCTTGATTTGTTAAGCATATCTGCTCATTTGCATGAAGAAAGCTAGAAAGCTTCACAAACCGGGCACACTGCTTCAATATTCAGTAATAAAATCTATTAAGCCCATAAGTTATTATTTAGCTTAAAAGAGGAATATTCTTGACAAGGAAGTCCTATGAGAAATGTAGTACATGATATCACAGGAAATGATTTCCGGAGGACGGCGATGAGTCTAACCAAATCTTTTTAGATTACTCCAGGCCTGTCAGTCCATGTAATGCTATAGAAAACCAGGTGCATTCATTAAAATGTCTGATTCCCTATGTGACAGATACAGCAAATAATCTCCTAGAAACCAAACCTCAGTGACTATGATCAGTTTGCAGCCTAAGGTTTAAATTGCATGTTTTCAAAGGAGGTGCACAAAAAAGAGAGCAGGAGGACCATGCACTACTAGCTCTATACATGAATAATTATTCCTTAAGCAACCTAACAGAAAACATGGAAGAATCACTAATACTTTTCTAAAGGTACTCTCTCTAGCCTCTCTCCATCCATCTATGTCTAGTCTCGGTGCCAGGCCCAAATAACCTGAAAGTGGATAGAAAATATAGAAAAATAATTTATATTCTAAAAGAAGAGCTTTATTAAAAATGAGTTACAATATCAACTATATTCTAATACTCTAATTATTCTTATGTTAATGTTCTTTTGTGGTTGTGGAAACCATAATTTCATAAAGAATAAGAACAAAGCACTTCTATTTATATTATTATTCTTATGCTGTGTACATTACATGCTAATTCAAAACCCAAAGGGGAGGTATCACCAATGACAAATCAAGTTTAAACAGGTTATTTAAATTGGGAAATTTGATAGCATACCAAAATTAATCAATTATAATCCACTAGTCCATAGTTTCATAACAGCCTCTGTCTATTTAAAGTCAATTTAGAAAAGTTTTCAAGCAACTACTCTAAACCTAACTCCCTTTTCCATTTTGCTATCTGATTAGTGTTTAAATAAGTTTATGATATAAGCATTATTACTCTCTAAAAGAGCGCTCCTCCTCCAACCCCCCCCCAAAACCCCTCACTAATTTAAGTTAAAAACAAAGTAATGGCAGCAAAAGTGTCTTTAAGTTTTGCAATAATCCTTCCAGTACTTTTGCATCCCAAAAGGCTCCAGATGTGACCAGCCACTGCAAAATGGTAAGTTGTTTATCAGCATTCTACACTGGGAACTGGCACCTGTAATTTTACTCTTATTTTGCATCAGCATTATTAAAACACCTAAAAAATGACCAAGTGAAGGTTTTGTGTAATCACACATACACCTTCAGGGTGAGATGCCCTGTCGGCTGCCTGCCATCCTGAAGGTGCTGGCTACAGCAAGGAGCTTCTTTCTCTGTTGTCTGCAAGCAGCTTCCTTCTCTGTTGTCTGGTTAGCTGCTATGAGCCTCCTTGGACAGAGAGTTTCTGCTGGTAGCTGGAGCTGGCAAATAATGGTGAAATGTTGTTCTGGCAGTCTTTAAGGAATCGATTGTTGATCACTTTTTTGTTGTTGTTGTTGTTGATCACTTTTGATAATACAAATACAATACTTTTCTTTCATTTAGTTTTTTCTTTTTCTTTCTTTCCCCTTATTTGTTGTTAATAGTCGTCTATAGCTAAAAAAGGAGGTCCCTTGCCCACCTCAGTCTAGGGTGAAGGTTTAAGAAATAAACATATTTGAATCACATGATGACAGTTAACCACTTTGTTGAGCCATAGATCCCACTTCCCCCTTACCTCTTCTTTTTAACCCTGGGGCTCTGTTACATCCTGCCTACGGTTTTCCTAGCTGCCTGCTTCAGCCTGCTCCCATCTTACCAGTGGTTTAGAAACATGACAAGCTGCCTTTTGCTTGCTGGCACTTTAACAATGCAGATTCTTGGAACTTAACTTTTGCTTGACTGCTGATTTCTAACCCTGTATGGCAACAGATTGTAATTTGGTATTGATGTAAAGTCAACCCAGGCTAGAAGTTTGCTTTTCAAAAAAAGTTTCTTTTCTTTGAGCCTATAAAATGATTTCCCACTCAGATGCTTGAAAATGGGTGATTTTTAAAAAGTCTTCTTCTGCATGGTCTTTACATACATGTTAAAGGGAGACGAGCAGGGAAACTGAAGAGTAGAGGGTTTAAGGGACTCAGGGGATTGCAGAGTGAGTCATCACTAAGCTGAAGTTGGGACTCAGAGTTCCTGACAGTTGATGGTCAACACAATATATTTGATTATAGTACTTTGGGAGTTAAAGCTCCATAAAATTCTCCTTTCTGGTTTAACTTGGGCTTTGACTAGTTTTGTTTCAGCTCCTTATTCATGGAGCTTAAACATGTATTGATACATTAAAATAACCCCAAGACCAAGGACAGTCTAGATAAGGTCATGCAAGAACTTCTAACTGCTGTTCCCTGAAGCTTAGAGTACCTAAGAGTAGCCAGCAAAACCTAGTGCTATTTTTATTTCCCTGAGTTAATTGTTTAATTATCTTTAGTGTCAGTGATGGTCAAAATGTTTATATTCATCCAAATAACTTACTGCAAAACAAATCTTATACCCAGCAGTTCACCCATTGATCAATGTTAGGAAAGTCTCTTATCAAATATGTAAGACTGTGAAATGTGTAGGTGTATGGGAGGACAAAGAGATGTGGATTGGTTACACTCCTGCTCTAATGGAAGTAAGATCTCATGCATGACCACCAGAGTGACCATGGTGCCCCAGTGAGGGCTAAATCAGGACCCATGAATGTTTCATAACTTATGATATCCATCATTAAGCATGCCTCTCCTCAGTAGAGTTTGGGGGTTTGACCCTGGTCATCTGCATGTCACTTCATTTTAAAAAGCTATTTTTCAAAATTGGGGGAAACTTCCATCCTCAGAGGTCTCAAAGTAAGTTATTTAATGGATGATAGAGTATTTTCTACTAATGTTAGTTATTTTAAAGTAATAAGGTGAGACTCTTAAGAGCTGGAGCCAAAAGATCCTTCTGATTTGGGTGCAGATGCAAAGACCCTTACCTTCCCCATCATAAGCCCTCTGTGTAGGAGAGTCCTTTGGGGGCAAAGAGCAGTCTAAAGAGCACCAGGATCTCCCCCTGAAATCAATCAGAAGCCCTTGGAGGAGTCCTAGAACCACCTGTCTCTAATTAATCTCCTCTACTGTATTCCCTCAGCACTTACACACTCATAGTTATATTTATGATTGTAATTGTATTATATTACAGTTCAGATCCCCTTACAATAAATAGCATCATAATGAAAACTTCACTATTATAAAAAAAATTCTCAGCCTTAGCCAGCAACTTACTTATTCAAGCATATTCAATACCATAAAATTATAGTAAAATAAAATAATTTAGATGTCACTTCAATTCTGTTATAATGGAATTTGACCTTGTAACTATAACTTTGTCATATGAAAGTGCAAGGGCTCTTCTACTTGATCACAAGATCCAGTAGAACAAAATATACCCTAACACAAAGTTTCATACACACTAGATGCTTAAGAAACACTATAAAGAGTGAACAATTTACAACAGAATGTGAAAGCCATTATTGGTTATGAAATGGAAACTAGTTTCCTTGGTATACAGCAATGGCACTACTAGAATTGTTGAACTGCAATTAGCATGGCCTTCATTCTTCATCACCATTTTTATCATTATCTGAAGGAATTAAGTGTGAAACTGCAGCCTGTCATATGAAACCTTCTAGACTCTTTTGTTCGTCCCTGATGCTTCCTTCAAAAAGTAACCAGCTTATATCATCCAATAACAGAAGGGCTATTTGTGCTACCATAACGCTGTCTGCAATGGCATTAACTGGCTGGTACTCGTCTGGCCTGGGATATTTATGTTTCCCTAAATCTGTAATTGTACCATTGACATACATCCTTCATTACTAGTGGAAAACAATTCTACATGGATACGGTTAGCCCACAGTATTATTTTTATATAAAAACCATAGCAGGGCTTCCTTGGTGGCGCAGTGGTTGAGAGTCCGCCTGCCTATGCAGGGGACATGGGTTCGTGCCCCGGTCTGGGAAGATCCCATATGCCGCAGAGCGGCTAGGACCGTGAGCCATGGCCGCTGAGCCTGTGCATCCGGAGCCTGTGCTCTGCAACGGGAGAGGCCACAACAGTGAGAGGCCCGCGTACCACAAAAAATATAAATAAAAATTTTAAAAAATAAATATAAATAAAAATAAAAACCATAGCACATTTTGTCTATTCTTTCAAAAATCCACATCTTAAAAAGATAGTGCCGGGGGCCTCCCTGGTGGCGCAGTGGTTGAGAGTCCGCCTGCCGATGCAGGGGATACGGGTTCGTGCCCCGGTCTGGGAGGATCCCATATGCCGCGGAGCGGCTGGGCCCGTGAGCCATGGCCGCTGGGCCTGCGCATCCGGAGCCTGTGCTCCGCAACGGGAGAGGCCACAACAGTGAGAGGCCCGCATACCACAAAAAGAAAAAAAAAAAAAAAAAAAAAAAAAAAAGATAGTGCCGGGCTTCCCTGGTGGCGCAGTGGTTGAGAGTCCGCCTGCCGATGCAGGGGACACGGGTTCGTGCCCCGGTCTGGGAAGATCCCACATGCCGCAGAGCGGCTAGGCCCGTGAGCCATGGCTGCTGAGCCTGCGCATCCGGAGCCTGTGCTCTGCAAGGGGAGAGGCCACAACAGTGAGAGGCCCGCCTACCGCAAAAAAAAAAAAAAAAAAAAAAAAAAAAGATAGTGCCATAGTGCCTACACTGCAAATAAAACACTTTAAATGTGAAAAGATTAATAAGAGAAGCAAAAAAGAATTAGATTTTACCAAATGTGAGTGGGATCACTAAAACAAGGAAGCAACATGAGTACCTACACTTCTACCTCTACCTGACAAGAAAAGACAATGTTAGAAGGTAATGGAATTGTGGGGGGCTTGAGTGTTACCCTCTGGAAGGATATTTTTCTGGGTATATGTTATACATGCTCATGAAGGAAAGAATTAAACATGTGTAGGCTCTATTTCACAATCATTTCTTTCATCATTGGAAGTGGAGAAAACATCTAAATAGAAAGGAATATGCTTATAATTCATATTAATGAACTCACGTTAATATGCAAACGAAAGTGACCTGAAGAGTAGAGCACGGCACACAGAATTCTGGACTGTTTTGCACCAGCAACTTATTTAAAGGTAAATAGATATTAAGGAAAAGTTTTGTTTTTCCCTCAGGTATATGTATTTGGACAAGTTGGAATCACTAGGTCTAGTGGTGATGGTTGTACAACCTTGAGAATACATTAATAACCATGAAATTGTACACCTGGAATGATTAATTTTATGGAATGTGAACTATATCTAAAAAAGAGGGAATCACCAAGTCTTTTAGGTCATCTGAGTCCCACTGTGCCTGGGCAGGAGTAATCACCAGTTCCACAGATTGCCAGGGAGGGAGGTCTGGTTGATCCTGAGAGAAGCCTTGTGTTGTAAAAATCATAAACCAACAAATGAGGGGATAAACTTGTCATTTGTCTGAGTTCAAATGTGTGTTATATTCAGATCCTTGGCATTGTGCCTAAAAACCAACCAGCTTCCTGATCTGTAAAGGCAGATATCACTGTTAAGTCTGTGGCACGGGTTCAAGCAACAGTGAACTGACTGAGGCCTCCAGGATTCTAGCAAATGACATACTACTAAAAAACCACCTAGTTCTGAGCATGAAACAGAGCCAAGTGGGCATCTGATTCTGATAGACACATTTTATAGGTGGCAGTTGGAGCCAGTAAACCCTACCCTCTAATCATCACTACCAGAATCACTTGTCATCCTTTTAATCAAACCTTTTCAGAAAGGTTTCATATATAATACTATGTAAGAAAGAAGAAATATTTGTGAACAAACTCTGCCAGAGCCGAGAAACCTATTGCAATAGTTTAACCTGTTGTAGCATTAGAGAAAGCAGATTTCACTATAAGTAAAGCTGTTCTTGGCAAATGCTTGACAGGTGCCTGCAGATGTTAAGTAATCAAATCCTTAAGAACATTGCAAGGTAGGTCTTATGGTCCACATTTCACAGATGAAGCAACTGGAGCACTGGGAAGTTTAATTTATCTAGGGATATACAGCTAGTAAATGATAGAGCTAGAATTCAAAGTCAGAGCCGCTTTTCACCATGTCCTATACTCTTTGCACTATAGAAAACTATCTTCCCAACAAATGAAAGCAATTCATGTTGGGAGAAGTATTCAGTCCTGCTTAGTTAATAATGGCCCACAGGTTGATGAGAATGGAAAATAACTCAATAGGATAGAATTGTAAATCTAGGACAAATAAGTAATTTTGGGCCATACCCCACAGGTTTTGATAAAGATGATGGTGATCTTGAGAGAATGGAAGGCTCTGGAAGTTAACATTAAAATTAAATTATTGGATTGCTGATGGAATTATAGGCTTATTAAATACAAGTTATCCTTTCTGTACTAGTCTTCTTCTACACATGTGCTTACACTCTAGCCTTTTGCCAAGCTGGGTATCCAATATCTAGCCCAAAGAGAGGAGCTAAGATCTCCAAGATCTCTAAGAAGAGGGACTGTGGTAACAAGAAATAAAACATCACCTCTGGAGAGAGACTTAGGTCAAATCCCAGCTCTCCTGCTTAATAACTATATGGCTTTAGGCAAGTTGCATAGTCTTTCTGAACCTCTGCTTCCTTGTTAGTGAAATGGGGATGATGGTACTACTAGTATGTAGTTCATAGGACTATTCTGAATATTAAATCACAAAATGCAAAAATAGCATTTGGCACATAGCAAGTGTTCAACATTATTTAGCTATTATTTTTCACAGTTCTTTTGTTGACAAATTAAAATCTTACATCTATTTCTATCAAATTATTTTCCTTTTCTACATGCTCAAATCTCTCGTACTAGATTCACGTTTTTTGTTATATTGCTCTCATTAGAGAAGAGAAGCTATTTTCTTTTGAAAAAAGAAATTAATGATCACGCAAACTCATTCTTCAACCTTTTTGTAGGATTTGAGGATTTTGTAGATCAGTCAGGAAATAACACTAAAATTAGATTGACTCCTAACATTATTATTGTAGTTGGTGATTTTCCTCGAAGTTGAAAATGTTATAATAATTTATTCAAGGAAGTTATCTTCTGGGCTCTAATATTCCTCAGATTCATATCCCTGACAAGAAAGAAAGCCACCAGGAGCTTCAGATAAATAATAAATGGGACTGGGACCTTAGAAGATATTTGAGTAATACTGTCTTCAAAGTTCTCAAGAATTAAAGGATGTGCTTTGGAATAAAACCAATACATTTAGGAGGCAGGGTATTTGCACTGCTGAAGTGTCTCCTCACTCCCCGGACCACCTGTTCTAGAAGGACTTCCTGAGCCCACCTCAGCCACGGGAGTTACCCAGCCCCTCACAGCACTTTCAAAGCACTTTGTACACAATTCAAACGGCAATGATCACACATATACTTTGTTTTGTCTTGTTTTGGTTTGGTTTAGCTTATATTTCATCCAATGAGATTTTTTTTTTCTAAAGAACTGAGATCTAAATATGCAGACTGCCTGCTCAAAATCTCTCCCACTAACTTCAGGCAAACAAACAAATGAACAAACCCAAACTCCTCAGTGTGGCATTACAGGCCATGTATGATCAGCCATGCTTCCTTCTCCAGCTTCATCTTTCCCTCACTTCCCCTCCTCACCCTTTGTGCACTGCAGCCACAGTGCACTCTCCCAGCCTGGGGCAGGCTGTGTTCCTTCTCCCCTTGGGGTCTTGGACCAGTTGTTTCTTAACTGGAATGCTGTCTCCACCCTCCTTCTCCTCCCCAACACTTTCTCTGCAAAGCCTTCCTAGACTTTCCTTCCTCAGGATGCAGTGGGGTGGCTCTTGAAAGTGTTCCCCTAACAACCAATATATCCCCCAATATCATTCTGAGTCAAAAGGTGTGTTTTCTTGTCCTTCTTCCCTGCTAGACTGTAAGCTCATTGAGGGCAGGTACTGGGTCTTGCTCACTGCTGTAGACCCAGCTTCTCACCCATTGCCTGGCAGATAAAAAACCCTTATGTTTTGAAGAGATGAAACTGAACCTATGTGCTGAAATTCAATAAACACAATATTATCTTTCAAATAATGAAGGATAGTTAACACATGGAGAAAACACTACCTTCTTGCCTGCTGGTGTGAGAATTTCTTTGTTGGAAGAGGCTTGCTTTGCTATAAACACTCTGATAAGTCTGGTATGGAGTAGGAGCAAGGCTTCTGCTGGGGTCCAGGCTTTGTGCAGATGAAGAAGACTCTGCCTAATAAAGGAAGGAGAGCAGGCAGGTGCAAGGCCAAGGGCTTCTTGGAGGAAGGGGTCAAAGAAAAGAAGATTCCAAATGTTTGCCCACCTATAAAGGGACTTGGGAGAGAATGCACAATGGGGGCTTTATAAATTGTTTCCTGTGTGGTATGCAATTAAAACTCTTTCCTCTTTCCTCCTACTAAATATTTATTAAGTCTACTTTGATAATGCTTTTGTGTAAAAAGTTTTGTGATTTGGGAAGCTCAAGGAGGACAAGGGGAACATGTTACTACTTGTTATTACATATCTTTTTTTTTAACATCTTTATTGGAGTATAATCGCTTTACAGTGTTGTGTTAGTTTCTGCTGTATAACAAAGTGAATCAGCTATATGCATACGTATATCCTCATATCCCCTCCCTCTTGCATCTCCCTCCCACCCTCCTTATCCCACCCTCCCTATCCCACCCCTCTAGTCGCAAAGCACAGAGCTGATCTCCCTGTGCTATGGGGCTGCTTCCCACTAGCTATTTTACATTTAGTAGTGTATATATGACCATGCCACTCTCTCACTTCATCCCAGCTTACCCTTCCCCCTCCCCGTGTCCTCAAGTCCATTCTCTACGTCTGTTTCTTTATTCCTGTCCTCTCCCTAGATTCATCAGAACCATTTTTTTTCTTTTAGATTCCATATATATGTGTTAGCATACGGTATTTGTTATTCTCTTTCTGACTTCACTCTGTATGACAGACTCTAGGTCCATCCACCTCATTACAAATGACTCAATTTCATTTCTTTTTATGGCCGAGTAATATTCCATTGTACATATGTGCCACAACTTTTTTATCCTTTCATCTGTTGATGGACACTTAGGTTGCTTCCATGTCCTGGCTATTGTAAATAGTGCTGCAATGAACATTGTGGTACATGACTCTTTTGGAAATGGTTTTCTCAGGGTATATACCCAGTAGTGGGATTGCTGGGTCATATGGTAGTTCTATTTGTAGTTTTTTAAGGAACCTCCATACTGTTCTCCATAGTGGCTATATCAATTTACATTCCTACCAACAGTGCAAGAGGGTTCCCTTTTCTCCACACCCTCTCCAGCATTTATTGTGTGTAGATTTTTTGATGATGGCTATTCTGACTGGTGTGAGGTGATACCTCATTGTAGTTTTGATTTGCATTTCTCTAATCATTAATGATGTTGAGCATCTTTTCATGTGTTTGTTGGCAATCTGTATATCTTCTTTGGAGAAATCTCTATTTATGTCTTCTGCCCACTTTTGGATTGGGTTTGTTTTTTTGATATTGAGCTGCATGAGCTGCTTTTATATTTTGGAGATTAATCCTTTGTCAGTTGCCTCGTTTGCAAATATTTTCTCTCATTCTGAGGGTTGTCTTTTCATCTTGTTTATGGTTTCCTTTGCTGTGCAAAAGTTTTAAGTTTCATTAGATCCCATTTATTTTTGTTTTTATTTCCATTTCTCTAGGAGGTGGGTCAAAAAGGATCTTGCTGTGATTTATGTCATGGAGTGTTCTGCCTATGTTATCCTCTAAGAGCTGTATAGTGTCTGGCCTTAGATTTAGGTCTTTTATCCATTTTGAGTTTATTTTTGTGGATGGTGTTAGGAAGTGTTCTAATTTCATTCTTTTACAAGTAGCTGTCCAGTTTTCCCAGCACCACTTATTGAAGAGGCTGTCTTTTCTCCATTGTATACTCTTGCCTCCTTTATCAAAGATAAGTCCACACACATATGGTCACCTTATCTCTGGGCTTTCTATCCTGTTCCATTGATCTATATTTCTGTTTTTGTGCCAGTACCATACTGTCTTGATTAGTGTACCTTTGTAGTATAGTCTGAAGTCATGAAGCCTGATTCCTCCAGCTCCGTTTTTCTTTCTCAATATTGCTTTGGCTATCTGGGGTCTTTTGTGTTTCCATACGAATTGTGAAATTTTTTGATCTAGTTCTGTAAAAAATGC
This sequence comes from Mesoplodon bidens, assembly GCF_964165515.1. Classification (NCBI taxonomy): domain Eukaryota; kingdom Metazoa; phylum Chordata; class Mammalia; order Artiodactyla; family Ziphiidae; genus Mesoplodon; species Mesoplodon bidens. Next base: position 66,482,092 of record NC_138160.1, read on the forward strand.
CATTGGTAGTTTGATAGGGATTGCATTGAATCTGTAGATTGCTTTGGGTAGTATAGGCATTTTCCCAATGTATTCTTCCAATCCAAGAACATGGTATATCTCTCCATCTGTTTGTATCATCTTTAATTTTTTCATCAGTGGCTTATAGTTTTCTGCATACAGGTCTTTTGTCTCCTTAGGCAGGTTTATTCCTAGGCATTTTATTCTTTTTGTTGCAATGGTAAATGGGAGTATTCCCTCAATTTCTCTTTCAGATTTTTCATCATTAGTGTATAGGAATGCAAGAGATTTCTGTGCATTAATTTTGTACCCTGCTACTCTACCAAATTCAGTGATTAGCTCTAGTAGTTTTCTGGTAGCATCTTTAGGATTCTCTGTGTATAATATCATGTCATCTGCAAACAGTGACAGTTTTACTTCTTCTTTTCTGATATGGATTCCTTTTATTTCTTTTTCTTCTCTGATTTCTGTGGCTAAAGCTTCCAAAACTATGTTGAATAACAGTGATGAGAGTGGGTAACCTTGTCTTGTTCCTGATCTTAGAGGAAATGGTTTCAGTTTTCCACCACTGAGAACAATGTTGGCTGTGGGTTTGTCATATATGGCCTTTATTATGTTGAGGTAGGTTCCCTCTATGCCTACTTTCTGGAGAGCTTTTATCATAAATACGTGCTGAATTGTGTCAAAAGCTTTTTCTGCATCTATTGAGATTTTCATGTGATTTTTATCCTTCAGTTTGCTGGTATGATGTATCACATTGATTGAATTGCGTATATTGAAGAATCCTTGCATTCCTGGGATAAACCCCACTTGATCACGGTGTATGATCCTTTTAATGTGCTGTTGGATTATGTTTGCTAGTATTTTGTTGAGCATTTTTGCATCTATGCTCATCAGAGATATTGGCCTGTAGCTTTCTTTTTATGTGACATCTTTGTTTGGTTTTGGTATCAGGGTGATAGTGGCCTCATAGAATGGTTTTGGGAGTGTTCCTCCCTCTGCTATATTTTGGAAGATTTTGAGAAGGACAGGTGTTAGCTGTTCTCTAAATGTTTGATAGAATTCACCTGTGAAGCCATCTGGTCTTGGACTTTTGTTTGTTGGAAGATTTTTAATCACAGTTTCAATTTCAGTGCTTGTGATTGGTCTGTTTATATTTTCTATTTGTTCCTGGTTCAGTGTTGGAACGTTGTACTTTTCTAAGAATTTGTCCATTTCTTCCAGGTTGTTCATTTTATTGACATATAGTTGCTTGTAGTAATCTCTCATGATCCTTTGTATTTCTGCAGTGTCAGTTGTTACTTCTTTTTCATTTCTAATTCTGTTGATTTGAGTCTTTTCCCTTTTCTCTTGATGAGTCTGGCTAATGGTTTATCAATTTTGTTTATCTTCTCAAAGCTTTTAGTTTTATTGATCTTTGCTATTGTTTCTTTCATTTCTTTTTCATTTATTTCTGATCTGATCTTTATGATTTCTTTGTTTCTACTAACTTTGGGGGTTTTTTTGTTTTGTTTTCTTTTTTTCTTTTTTTTTTTTTTTTTGGTACGCGGGCCTCTCACTGTTGTGCCCTCTCCCATTGCGGAGCACAGGCTCTGGACGTGCCGGCTCAGCAGCCATGGCTCATGGGCCCAGCCGCTCCCTGGCATGTGGGATCTTCCCGGACCAGGGCACGAACCCGTGTCCCCTGCATCGGCAGGCACACTCTCAACCACTGCGCCACCAGGGAAGCCCTGGGGTTTTTTTGTTCTCCTTTCTCTAATTGCTTTAGGTGTAAGGCTAGGTTGTTTATTTGAGATGTTTTTAGTTTCTTGAGGTAGGATTGTATTGCTATAAACTTCTCTCTTAGAACTGCTTTTGCTGCATCCCATAGATTTTGGGTCATTGTGTTTTTATTGTCATTTGTTTCTAGGTATTTTTTGATATCCTCTGATTTCTTCAGTGACCTCTTGGTTATTTAGTAGCATATTGTTTAGCCTCCATGTGTTTGTATTTTTTACAGTTCTTTTTCCTGTAATTGATATCTAGTCTCATAGCATTGTGGTTGGAAAAGATACTTGATACAATTTCAATTTTCTTAAATTTACCAGTGTTTGATTTGTGACCCAAGATATGGTCTATCCTGGAGCATGTTCCATGAGCACTCGAGAAGAAAGTGTATTCTGTTGTTTTTGGATGGAATGTCCTATAAATATCAATTAAGTCCATCTTGTTTAATATGTCATTTAAAGCTTGTGTTTCCTTATTTATTTTCATTTTGGATGATCTGTCCATTGATGAAAGTGGGGTGTTAAAGTTCCCTACTATGATTGTGTTACGATTGATTTCCCCTTTTATGGCTGCTAGCATTTGCCTTATGTATTGAGGTGCTCCTATGTTGGGTGCATAAATATTTACAATTGTTATATCTTCTTGAATTGATCCCTTGATCATAATGTAGTGTCCTTCTTCGTATCTTGTAATAGTCTTTATTTTAAAGTCTATTTTGTCTGATATGAGAATTGCTACTCCAGCTTTTTTTGATTTCCATTTTCATGGAATATCTTTTTCCATCCCTTCACTTTCAGTCTGTATGTGTCTCTAGGTCTGAAGTGGGTCTCTTGTAGAGAGACAAGAGCATATGTATATGGGTCTTGTTTTTGTTTCCATTCAGCCAGTCTATGTCTTTTCGTTGGAGCATTTAATCCATTTACATTTAAGGTAGTTATTGATATGTATGTTCCTATTACCATTTTCTTAATTGTTTTGGGTTTGTTATTGTAGGTCTTTTCCTTCTCTTGTGTTTCCTGCCTAGAGAAGTTCCTTTAGCATTTGTTGTTGAGCTGGTTTGGTGGTTCTGAATTCTCTTAACTTTTGCTTATCTGTAAAGGTTTTAATTTCTCTGTCAAATCTGAATGAGATCCTTGCTGGGTAGAGTAATCTTGGTTGTAGGTTTTTCCCTTTCATCACTTTAAATATGTCCTGCCACTCCCTTCTGGCTTGTAGATTTTCTGCTGAAAAATCAGCTGTTAACCTTATGAGGATTCCCTTGTATGTTATTTGTTGCTTTTCCCTTGCTGTTTTTAATATTTTTTCTTTGTATTTAATTTTTGATAGTTTGTTTAATATGTGTCTTGGTGTGTTTCTCTCTGGGTTATCGTGTATGGGACTCGCTGTGCTTCCTGGACTTGATTGACTATTTCCTTTCCCATGTTAGGGAAGTTTTCAACTATAAACTCTTCAAATATTTTCTCAGACCCTTTCTTTTTCTCTTCTTCTGGGACCACTATAATTCGAACATTAGTGTGTTTAATGTTGTCCCAGAGGTCTCTGAGACTGTCCTCCATTTTTTTCATTCTTTTTTCTTTATTCTGCTCCCTGGCAGTTATTTCCACCATTTTATCTTCCAGGTCACTTATCCGTTCTTCTGGCTCAGTTATTCTGTTATTGGTTCCTTCTAGAGTATTTTTAACTTCAGTAGTTGTGTTGTTCATCACTATTTGTTTGCTCTTTAGTTCTTCATGATCCTTCTTAAAAGTTTCTTGTATTTTCTACATTCTGTTTCCAAGATTTTGGATCATCTTTGCTATCATTACTCTGAATTCTTTTTCAGTAGCTTGCCTATTTCATCTTCATTTGTTTGGTGTTGTAGGTTTTTACCTTGCTCCTTCGTCCTTAACAAATTCTTTTGTTGTTTCATGTTTTTTTTTTTTTTTTTTTTTTTGATGGGTGGTGCTGTATTCCTGTCTTACTGGTGGTTTGGCCTGAGACATCCAGCACTGGAATTTGCAGGCAGTTGGATAGAGCTGGGTCTTTGTGCTGAGATGAGGACATATGGGAGGCCTCACTCCAACTGATATTCCCTGGGGTCTGAGGTTCTCTGTTAGTCCAGCCATTTGGACTCGGAGCACCCACCACAGGAGCGTGGGCCCAACTTCTGGCCTGGGAACCAAGATCCCACAAGCTGGTCACTGGGGGTTCCTCCCATCCCCCTAGGTGTCTGCGATTCTCCTCCAGTGCCTGGTAGGTGCCCTGGCCCGAGGCTCCAAGGGCGGACTGGGTTTCAGCTGGTGGGGTCCAGCCCCAGTGTGGCAGCAGCATGACTGTGTGTGAGGTTGAAGGTCACACTGCCCTCCTCTCAGGCTCTGGGGTGGCTCAGCAGTGGTGGAGAGAAGAGACACCAAGCCAGGAGTTTGGGCTCCGTGGGGACCTGGCCTCCACTCCAGGTGTCAGTGTGGAGGGGTCTGCTTGGCCCTAAGTCTCTAGGGGAGAGGGGTAGGAGCAGCAGAGAGTGTGGGGAGTCGGAGGGAGGAAGCAGGGCCCAAGCGGGCAGTGGGACACCATGCCTCCGCTAAGAGTTTCCACCTTCTGAAGATCCGCTGGCTACATATCTTTTTAAAGTATACATCTTCCTGTATCTTTCTTTGGACTTCTAAACAAATTAGACTCCTAAGAGCCTATTATGTGAAGGTACCAGTAACCCATATTGTCTGTAGATCTATATTCCTTCCTTGAGAGACAGGATTCAGCAAGGATCAGCTGGCTCAGTTGGTCACATCTTGAGGAGATAAACCAATCCCAGCCCATCATACAAGTGTACATAACTCAGGGTTGCTTTGAAAGAGTTATTTTCCTGCATGTGACTAGGCAAGTTTGGAGAAAGTGGAGAAGTTTGGAGAAATGGCGATGCATAAAGCAGTTTTAAGAGATTGGAGGAGAAAGGGTGGAGTTTGGAAGGCTGAGTGTTACATTAGAGTAATACATTATTGTGGGGGAGGGGCAGAAAAGAAATGAAGGTCTGCTGTGGTGTGGGTCTAAGTGGCATGCCAGAGAGACGTGGGCAGAGAGGCACTGCTGAGTAGAAAGAGGGTTTACGAGAGTGTATCATATGCAGGATGCAGTGTAAAACATTCCTTGATCTCCCTTCCAAAAACTTTAGTAAATTTTACAAGACTGGCTAATGTTTTTGGTTTGAATGGATTATAGCTCATACCATAAGTGACTTGAGGGTGACTGTCAGGACTATACAGAAAGCTTTGTGAGGGGGCAATTGAAACAATTTACATAATTCCTTTTAGTTCTCGATGGCTTACTGCTCAAAATTCCCCACTTTTCAACTTCTTTTTAAGACTTTTTTTGGGAAGAGCTCTGATCATCATCACCCCAGACTTTGCACTGGGGCAGTTTCAGAATCAGTACTGCTCTTCCTCCCATATCTAATACAGCATGGCTGGTGGCAGCTAGCAGAGCTTTGATACTGGAGTCCCTTTAGGCACAAGAGTGTGTGGGGTAGGACTCGTCTGCTCTCGAAGAGGAAAATGATGCTGAATATTATGGCCTGACTTGGAGTCTATTGGCCATGAGCTTTCTTATACTCCAAATGCCCTCGAGAAGGAAGAAAGTAGACACTAATATGTTAAACATTTACAAGCCAGCTATCAGGCTAAACACTTCATATGAGTTATCCTCAGCGCCATGTATTTCCAAAGGTATCCACCAAGGAGACAAGGGGCTAAGGAACTTTACCTGATTATGGGCCATTCAGAGTAGTGCCTGATTCTACAGCATTCCAGACATAAAGATTTGTAGGCAGATTATTTGAGGCATGAAGACTGATTTTGTTTAGGGTGTTTAAACAACCATATTGATTTAGAGATATCCTGGAGGACCCAGTTCAAGTTTGCACCAGTTCCAGAAATTCGAGGAACAGGGGTTTTCTTATTAAGAACTTGCTAATTGACAGTTATAGACTAAGTACCTTAAGAATCATCTTGAAACCCACCCCCAGGATTTTAATCTATTTAGCATGGTATCTGGGGAACAGGAAGAGTTTCACAGAATAGCACTTCTCCCTGAATTATTTGGAACCCCTTGTTTTAGGATGAGGGAAGGATAATCTAGAATTTTTTTTGTCTTCTTGAGTCAGAAGAAATCAGCTTGGGTGTTTCCAACTGCAATAAATTGTCTAGAACCAACACCAAATGGGTTCAAATTCAAAACATCCCCAAATCATCAAGTTAGTAAACAGGTCCCAGGAGGTCAGGACATACTCTGCCCTCTGTGGCTGCTAATTATATTGGTACCACTTAGGGACAAACTGATACTCCAATTTATAGAATATCATGTATATGACTTCAGTGGCAAATGCTATTTAGAAAGCAACTGAGATTTAGATTCAAGGCATATCTAGGAATGTTGAAAAAATCTTTTACCTTTCAAGAAAAAAAAAAGATTATACAAGGGTTAAAAGGCTTATAAGTCAGGAAATAGCATTAAAACATAGGTCATTATTAGAACCAGATGGACATTTACTGATGAGAAACCTAAAAGTATAAATGGTTTTGTTGCTCATTACCATTGGGGTGAGTAGTGTTCAAAATAATTTTAATTTTTAAAGAGAAGGAACATTATGCATCCAGGGTAAAAATAAAATATGATCTACTAAAATAATGGTTTAACGAAAGGTTGTTTGTGTTTATTTTAACATGTTAAAGCACATAGTAACGTTACCTTGAATAAACATTGTTATTACCCTTCAGCTATAAAGTGATTTTCAACCATCAGAAGAGGCATAATATCAAAGAAAATTTTCTAATACAAATAATAATGTTTAGAGAGACTACATACAAGGTGAAACTTCTTCATTGAAACAGGCCAAAGGAAGCTTCAACTTAAGAATTTACCAAAAGTAGAGTAGGAACCCATTTTATTAGAAGTAAAGCGAAATGAAGGCTTCAGCCACCCGAAAGTCTCACACCAGTGATTAAATTGGAAAGATCATTCCTTATAAACAGGATTAATTCCAGTTAATGGAAAATTCAAATTATGTTTATAAACACTAACAAAACACTATCATTCCATAGCATATTACTCACATGGCACCTAGCCTATAAGACATTTTATAAAAGACAAAGCTTTGTTAATTTTGCTAATTCTCCATTTTATAGATGAAGAAACTGAAGCATAAAGCATTTAGAAGACAAGCCACTGCAAGTTTCCAGAAAAGCTGAAAAAATTCCTTTTCTTCATGGTATTCCCCCAAGGAAAAAAAATGAAAAGCAAGCCCCAAGTAGCACAAAAATTGAAAAAGGGAAAATTTTATAAGGGTCTATAGCAGCAATCCAGAAGAGAGGTGGACCTGAAAGTAAGAAGTAATTATTTACAAATTTCAAAGACTTAAATTGCCTTTTCTCTGGCCCTTCTAATAAGATAGGAACCCAAGGTACTGCCTTTGTATCAAGGAAAAGCTTCTTGATACAAAGCTCTTAGCGGGCTTCCCTGGTGGTGTAGTGGTTGAGAGTCCCCCTGCTGATGCAGGGGACACGGGTTCGTGCCCCGGTCTGGGAAGATCCCACATGCCACGAAGCGGCTGGGCCTGTGAGCCATGGCCTCTGAGCCTGCGCGTCCGGAGCCTGTGCTCCGCAACGGGAGAGGCCACAACAGTGAAAGGCCCGAGTACCGCAAAAAAAAAGAAAAAAAAGCTCTTAGCTTTGTAGCTCCTGACACCCTCTTTTTTAGCACTTGGCAGACATTTAGCATCCTTGAGCAAGCACAGTTTGTGCCATTGTTGACACCACCAGCCACAATATGACCTGGCAAAGTGGGGTTCCTCTATGGAGGTCCTCCCTCGAGTCATAGGGCCAGCTCAACCCCTGGCCTGCTGCACTGGGACTGAGATCTCAATTAGAAAAAGCCCACAGTCCAGCAGGTAGGGGCAAAACCTGTCTGACCAACCAGCAGAGAAATACACCTGCTTAGATTGTCTATGAGAACCCAGAAGCCATTGTTGTAAGTGATTGACCCAGGCTGTGTGTGTGTGTGTGTGTGTGAGAGAGAGAGAGAGAGAGACAGAGAGAGAGAGAGACAGAGAACAGAAAAAGCAAACCCAGGGGACCTTTGTTGTTGCTACCTGCCTGCCCTCCAGAGGACCGCCTGTTGTTAGTTACCCAGCAGAGCCTAGGGCAGGAGATGAGCACCAAAAGATGTGGCTGCAGAGGAAGGAGGAGCCAGGTAACGGGGGGCACGCACTGCTCGCCATACTGAAGAGATCAGATTTCATCCAGAAGGCATTGGAAACTGATGAAGATTCTTAGCACAGAAATGCACTTGAGAATGATCCTTCTGGCCAGCTGCAACATGGAGTGAAGTGAGCAAGAACTGCCTTGTTCATCACTGGAGCACAGTGTCTGGTGCAGAATAAGTCTGTGGATGCTCAATATATATCTGTTGACTGGATGAGTGAATGAATGAATGAATAATTTTAGTGGGGGAGAAAGAAGAGCCTGGCAAAAACTTACTTTGCTGAAGGTTGCCAACAATATCTTAATCATAAGACAAATGAGATTTCTTAATGTACAAGGCGGGGTGGGGAGCGTACACTGTCTACTTTGTAGGATTGATTTTGCCTTTTGGATGCTTTCATTGTGGCAGAGGAAGCAGAAACAAAGACAATTAAGTAAACTATTAACAAATTGTGGTTGGTATCATGAGAGAAACCAAGGGCCAAGATAGAGAAGAACAAAGGAGACCTACTTTAGAGGATATGATTGAGGAAAATCTCCCTACGAATGTGGTCTCTAAGCTGAGCCCCTTAATTCTTCTTCTATGGGAAGAATCAAGGGAAGGGCTGTACAGGAAGAGGAATGGTTTACATAATGGCTCAGAGGCAGGAAAGAACTCGTTTTGTTCCCAAAACAGCAAGAAGACCAGAGTGACTGGAGCTGAGAGCCTGAATGGGGAAATAACGGGGGCAGGGACCAGATCCTTCAGGGCTGGGACAGCTCTGTCCTGCCAACCCCCTTCCCTGGTTCAGCAGGAGAAATGAAAGAAATCTAAGAGAGGTAGCAGAGCAGACAAGCAAATGGAAACTTGAGGGGAATTTCAGACCACTTTTATTCTAGGCCTTCCCCAAAGGAATCACCACATTTTAGAAACACTCTGAAAGGAAAGGAGTGCATGTATGAAAGGAAAGGAGTGCATGTATTAAAGATAAAGACTTCAGGGGCTTCCCTGGTGGCGCAGTGGTTGAGAGTCCGCCTGCCGATGCAGGGCACACGGGTTCGTGCCCCGGTCTGGGAGGATCCCACATGCCGTGGAGTGGCTGGGCCCGTGAGCCATGGCCGCTGAGCTTGTGCGTCCGGAGCCTGTGCTCCGCAACGGGAGAGGCCACAACAGTGAGAGGCCCGCGTACCGCAAAAAAAAAAAAAAAAAAAGATAAAGACTTCAACTCGGTCAAAGGAGATGCTTGGGAAGTCCGATTCCTGGGCACCAGTCTTTCTCCAAAGGAAAAGTATCACTCACCTGCCTGGTGGAAAGAGAGGGCTTTTTTGTTTTTTGTTTTTCCTTTGATACTTTAAATAACCCCAAAGTAAAACTGACAAGAGGAAAAATGTGAAAGAAGAAACAAGGAGGAGAAAAATCTTCCAAGGAGTTGCAAAGCGAGGGGCAGTACAGAAGCAAGTCAGCAAAGGGAGAGTTGACCTTTGCGCCCCTGACTCAGTGCTCTTCATCATCCTCATCCTGATGGAGTCTGGCCTGGCTGAGTATAGGATTAGGTGGCCCTAGGGAAGAGAAGTTTTTACCTCCTTTTCTCCCTGAACTTGGTGTATGTTGTATTTTTCTCCTGAACAAGGTACACCTGCATAGGAACTTCCCCTTACCGTGGGGAGAATGGCCTTTTCTTTTATTCTCTCTGGTAATTGCTGATTAAAGTTCTTCAGATTTTGCCTGCAGCCCCATAGTTCCATAACTTGTCTAGGAAGAAACATTTTGTAGTTGAAAGCAGATGGGATCCCAGTAGTAGGGGGAGAAAGTGTATATCCCATATGAACTGGGAAATTTTGTGAGATGAAGACTGGTTGTATCTTGGGTACCTCTGACTGATGGATGGGGCTTTTCCTTCCCGGGGCTCCTTCATGCTCAGCATAATAAGTGTGGGGTAAAACCCAGATCCACCATTTACACTACATGACCTTGAGCAAATTACTTAGGTGGGTCAAAAAATAACTTTTCTATAGGTCTGTATTTTTCCAAGATTGGTGATCATTAATGGGTCATGAAATCAATTTATAGGCTTGACAAACATTTTTTAAAAAGAAATAGAATAGGGCTTCCTGGTGGCGCAGTGGTTGGGAGTCCGTCTGCCGATGCAGGGGACGCGGGTTCGTGCCCCGGTCCGGGAGGATCCCACATGCCGCGGAGCAGCTGGGCCCGTGAGCCATGGCCACTGGGCCTGCACGTCCGGAGCCTGTGCTTCGCAGTGGGAGAGGCCACAGCAGTGAGAGGCCCGCGTACCGCAAAAAAAAAAAAGAAAAAAAGAAATAGAACTGAATAGAAAATAATAGCATTCTTCGCAAATGGTAAGGTTTAAGTATTTTCCATGAAGGTTGTTTCAGATGTTTGTGATGTGTGTGTGTGTGTGTGGGGGGGTGTATGTGTATGTGTGTGTGTGGAGGGGTGTATACACACACTCATGTGTTTACTGGTTGCAATGTCAGATGTATTGCTTATTGAGGGTAGTGATCAAATAAGTTTGAAGAATACTGATAACTTAGTTTCTATCTCCCATTCCTACTCAGAATTAGGAAAAAAGGTTAAAATTCTACATTCAACACTACTCAGCATCTTTCAGCTTCCAATCGTCTATTTGGGGAGTTTTTATGTCCATTCTCCCCTCCCCTTTTACTGCCTTCTTCTCTCACTTGTGTCCCTCCCCGCTTCCTTAGGCTGGTCAGTCTCTGTCTTGGTTTCAATGGAATTAGAGCTTCAAGGAGACAAACTGACCAACAATAAACCTCTAACTTACCAAGAGGGGGAAAGACAGCAGAAAATGCTTTTAAAATAACATTCCACACTACATATAGAACGTATCCAAGACTCAGTTCCTTTATCTGTTAAGTGTGGTGAAGATCAGATAAGTTTAATATTTAACTGCCTGTCACATTTTAGGTTCTGGATAAACATGAAGTTGTTCCCTCTTTGGACACTTATTTGCTCAGAGAATTTCTCTAAGTTTCTCCAGGAACTTAGGCTGGGATATGGATGTGTATGGTACATAGGGACAGCAAAATGAAAACAAAGCAATACATCAATGGAGTGGAAGGTATTTATATCATACTCAGGTCAAGTGCATTTTATGACCCATGGTCAAGGGCCTAAGATGCCTCAACTGATGAATCCCCCAGAAAACTAGTTCAAACATATTTAGGTTTAAAGACAAATACTGAATTACAACTGCATGGATACAGGCAGAGCTAACCAATCCTAAGCAAAAATGCGAGTGGTGAAATATGTGGTCCTGAGCCCCCTGCCTGCCTGCCCTGCCCCCTCATTCAGAGCCTAGGGACAGTCTTCTCACTGGGCATGTGGTTGTCCTTATGCTCCTTTCACAACCCAACCCTCAACCACCCTGAGAAGATTCCGATAGCATGTAAAATAACTGACACTCTAACAAACCCCAGTCTCACTGAAGTGTTCCTATGGAATTGTATATATATATATACACACACATTTTTTTTTCTCTAAGGAAATTTCCAACAGAATCAAGGGACCTTGGGGAACCTTAATTTAGCCCCTTAGTGTGGCACAGCAGGTGAGGAGTGGCGTGGAAGTGGAACAGAGCTCACAGTCTGGGCTGCCCATAGAGCATGCTCTCCCCAACTAAAGACCCTCTGACCTGGCCCTGAAGCAATTGAGACAGAGTAAGATGCCTCCACCCTCCAAAGACTGAAGTCTTGCCCACCTAATAGAACTAAAAGGCCTCAACCACTGCCCCCCCACTGCCCCCCACCAGGTCTGTCCCCAACTTTACTGCTGTGTTGGTCAGGGTTCTCCAGAGGAAAAATACAACCAAACAGAACCAAAGAAGGAGGGAGAGAGAGAGAGAGAGAGAGAGAGATTGAATTGAGATTTATTTTAAACAATTGGCTCACATGCTTATGAAAGCTGGCAAGTCCAAAATCTGTACAGTGGGCCAGCAAGCTGGAGACCCAGAAAACAGCTGATGTTACAAGTGGAGGCTGTCTGCTAGCAGAATTCCGTCTTGTTCAGGGGAGGTCAGGCTTTTGTTCTATTTAGTCCTTCAACTGATTGGATGAGGCCCACCCACATTATGGAGGGCAATCTGCTTTACTCAAAGTCCAGCAATTTAAATATAAATTTCACCCAGAAATTTACACCCTCACAAAAATATCCAGGATAATGTTTGACCAATTTTCTGGGCACCTGATGGCCCAGCAAAGTTGATAAAATTAACCATCACAACTGCTAAAGCCAGAGTGGGCCTTGTCCAACACACCAACTTTAATCCAACTGTTTTTCAACTCAGGCACTCTTTCGAAATTCCCAGATTCAAAATGCTCTATTCTAGCATATTTTAAGTTATTAAAGAGTCTAAAGATTGTTCATGGTTGTAATTCCTTCCTCGTATTTGATGTACAGAAGCATTGTAAAGTATTGGAGGGCAGGATGTTTTCATATACACATACAGTTGTTCTCAACTTTTTTGGTTTCAGAATGCTTTTACACTCTTAAAAATTAAGAATGTAAAAGAGGTCTTGTTTTCGTGGGTCATATCTCTAGATACAATGCTTTAGAGAAATATATATACTAGAAATAAAAAGTGAGACATTTGAATATATGTTTATGAATTTCATTCAAAATAAGCTAACAAAAAATGTTACCCTAACATATTTTTATAAAAAAATAGCTGTTTTCCAAAATAAAAATAATTGGTGAGAAGTGTGTCACTCATTTACATCTTTGTACATCTCCTTAATGCCTGGTTTAATAGAATATGGTAGGATTCTCACATCTGCATCTGCATTTAACCTGTTGTGCTATGTTGTTTTGGTTAAAATGTATGAAGAAAACCTAGACTCATACAAAGATGTAGCTGAAAAAGGGAAGACTTGCCCAGGACTCCTTGGACCACATGTTGAGAACTATTGGTTTTACAGAACTACACTTACTGTGAGTTCTGACTGTGGTCCCAGGTCCTGCTCTGCCAGTAACCAGCTGTGCATCCTTAAGCAAGTTCTGAACTGAAGCTTCCTTACATAAACAAGGGAAGGAATTAACATATTGTTGAACACCTACTATGTGCCAGGCACCTTTCATTTAACTAAATCTTCATAACAACCTACAATGTAAGCAGTTATGTGGTGGTGAATGCTTAACTCTGGGGGAAGAATTAGTTCAAAATGCTCCCATGGATGTGACTTATGTTGTCGAATGGGACATTGAGCCCCATTTACCAGTTTAATCTACTGCCTGTGTGGACCAATGCCCACTCTGATTACTTCTTTCCCACAAAGGATGGTGGGGTGGGGGGGAAAGAGATGCAGTGGAAGAGAAGAACCAAAATTAAATTTGAATAATGATGTAGGGTGTGCCAGAAGGGAAGGGGAGGGGCTAGGGTTAGCCACACCATGAAGGCCAGGGGGTTAGGGTTAGCATGCTGCCTAGGGGAGCCTTGATTTGCAGTATTTGCCAATTTCCATGGTATAAATACATACACTATGGCCAATTTAAGCTACCAACCTGATATTTGAACAAAGAGAAAGACAAGTACACCACTGGCTTTCAAGAGCCAGTCCAATAAGAACCTCTGCTTCTTACAGCAGAAATGAGAAACTGAGGCTTAAGTGATTAAAGGACTTGACTGTGAACCTGCAAGCATCCCTGGTACAAAAATAAAGTAAATTTCACGTTATATTTAGTATGAACTCAGTCACATAAAAATTTTTTAAAAATACGTCTGTGTATAAATTACCTGGTTGTAAATGATAGAAAAAGTCCAGGCAGCTATACATCAAACTATACATACTGATTTATTTGGGGGAAAGAAATGAAACAGGAATGAGGATGATAAAGAATTTTTAATTTTTTACTCTCTATATTTCTGTAGGTTTTAGTGTTTTGTTTTGTTTTTTTTTACAGTGAGCCTATAATTATGTGTTCCCTGTATAATCTAAAATAAAACATTTTTCAAAGAGACTTAGGGATATGATTAGATATTTAATTATATAGCCTTAACAAAAATGATTCAAAATTTTCAACAGACAATTTCAGAGGGGACTGGTAAGAATCAGAGAAAGAAAAAGAGATTGAGAGAGAGAGAGAGAGAGAGAGAGTATATATATTGATGTAGTGCCTCCTCTGTCAGGTCCCTTAGCAATTCTCTTTTCAAATAATTTCTCTCCAGTGGCTAAACTTGAAGTATTGAACATAAAATGTCTTATATTCTCTGGCTAATTGGAAAGCCCAGTAGCTTTTTGTGTAGACTAATATTAAAATGAACCTTGAATCCCATATATAAGCCAGGGCTCAGGTCTCAGTTTGTCAATACTTACTGAACCACTTAGCTCAATTGGCTAAATCTGGGGTCAGCACAAAGCAAGCTTCAAATTGTTAACCTTTTATTCTCCAGGGTGTGTGTGTGTGTGTGTGTGTGTGTGTGTGTGTGTGTGTGTGTTTTATGCATGAATATTAGCATGTGTCGGTGGGAGTGCTTTTGGTGACTTGAGCTAAGGAAGAATAGAAAGGCACCCTGCCAAGATTGTTTTCTCACATGTTCCACAAATTAATGATTATCTTGACCTGACAAATTCTTCTTCTAAGGGTAAGGGCCATCAATATCATAGCATAAATTAATTTAGTTAGGCAATTGTCTTGCTTTTTTCTTTACAACAAAAACTTAAAGAATAGGAAAATTAATTAGAGAGGAGGAAAAATGTTTTTTTGTAGTATGGGGTACTAAATTGGGGCGGGGGGTAAGGGCCCCCAGAGTGGTTTGGTAGAAAAGGCAGCCTTGATATGAATCTGGGCTTTGTCATTTGCTGGTATTACTTCCTAGGGCAAATTTCTTAACCTCTCAGATGCCAAATTTCCTCTACCATAAAATAGGGATTATATAAATTGCAGGATTATTGTAAAGACATATATGTATGTATATCTATATATAAAGCACTTGCATAGAGCCTGGAACACAGGGACTATGCAAATGAATAGTAGTTAAAATTTGGACAGCAAGAAAGGATAATCAAAAAGACTTGCGGGGAAACTCTCTGAACTTCATCTCCATAAATAACTTTTAACTTAAGCACCTACCATTTAGACTGTCATTCAGGCATCAAAAGTTGGAGCCAGCCACTTTCTGAAAATGGGGTACTTAGTAATAGGCATACCAGAAGCTGAGAGGTACAGAAAGGGCTGTAGAAAGAAGACAAAGGAAACCACTATTCTGGGGTGATGGAAGAAATGTACAATACCTGTTTCTCAACTGTATGCCTATGGACAAGAAGATGTAGGAGATCATGGGTGATGGCTCATCATCATTCTCCTTTAACTCAGAAAACAACTCCTGTGGGCAGCCTAGGAGGGTTGGTCTCCAATGCCATCTTTCTAGAGCAAGAACATGGCATTAATGTCTACTGTGCCTCACCCATAAATTGCAATGATGGTACTGATACAGTTAGATGAGGGAGGCTAGTCTTTAGGAACTCTCGATTCAAAGAGAGGGCATTTATGCTGAGAAGAATGGAACATATGAAAAGCAGAAGCCAACAGACAGCAGGGAGAGAGATTAGTTTCTGTCATCAGTCATCGCTGACACTGGACATTTCTGAGATTGTTGATGGTTAAGGAAAAAGCCTTAGAGGAGAAAATGAATCTTTTGGAAGAGGTGAATTTGCTTAATCTGGAAGACAGAGGAGAGGTTTGAAGGAGAAGAATAAGATGGGAGTGATGGGAGAGAAAGATTACTCAGAGAGGATTTTGAACTGACTGGATCAAAGAGAGAAAGGAAAATGAGTTTGCAGTAGTTGAGGTACCATGACACTGGGGAAGGTGGCATGGTGATGGCGATGACAATGATTTCAGAGATTATAAGAGTATAACATTAAACTACCCTTATAGCTTCCAAATTACTTTCACATTCATCCTTTCACTTTTTTCTCCCCATAATGCCCTGGGGGTAAATAGAGGTGTTAAACAAATCAGAATTCATCCAAAAAGCTCTCAATATCAGAACTGGGGGAGACAGGATGTAAAATACCAAGTTTCTAACTACAGGTTTCCCTTCTATGTGAAAGAAGAGCATTCCTATGAAATCTTTCGTAAGCTGGAACAACATGAAGTGAAGAAGCAATTAATTACCTTTTTTAATAAAAGTGAAAATCCTCTCTCGGTTCATGAAAACAGGTACTAAAATAGGTCTTTCCTAAAAGAGAAGTGGTGTAAATTGAACTTTTAAAAGAAAAATGGGGGATACTTGTCTTTCAGATTCATCACAACTTTAAATGTGCTCTTTAGTGTCTGAGGAAATAAAGATTTTGCTCTTAAAAAGAGGAGTTAACTATATTCTTTTCCTAGGACTATGAGTTAGTGTCACAAAAAGTGTCCCTTAATATCGGTCCCTTAGTATTAGTATCACAAGAAGTGTCCCTTAGTATCAGTCAGGTAGAAGCTCCACATTCCAGACAGTGATGGTGAAAATCCAACCCACTCAACAATGTTCATCCAAACTAGGAAAACTGTCTCTGTACACTGGCCATTCCCCCCTCTACTAAACATTATTGTAAAATACTTGAAAATCTAACTTAAAATAGTTACTGTAAAAGCAGACATAAAGGATTAAAATAAAAATGGCAAGGACAATGACTAGCAAAAGCATTGTAGAGCTGGCAAATATTACATTTAACTCCACATGAATTCTCTGAAGGAATTTAACACCATTTTTCCCATTCTAAATCAAAAATTAATTTCTGTATATTGTCCTTGAGATTTGGATTGGGAATGAAAAGGAGAAAACTGTTGCAAGTGTGAAGATTTTATATGAATTAATCAACCAACGGTTCCGACACTGGGGAGTGAAGATTAAACTTTATAGTTTAGAAACCCAAGGACAGTACTTTTGCTTATGAGTGTACCTCACATCAAAAAAATCTCAACTGATATATATGTCTCATTTACAACATTCAAGTGAAGAGGTAATTTTTATGACATCCCAATGAGAAGATACAAAGAGGTTAAACATTTTATAGAAAAGTCAAGGGAGAGTCAAAATTAGAACAAAATGGCCCCAGTCCTGGCACTGTCTGTATTCCAGATGAAAAGATAATTTTGTTCCTCTGTCCCTTCACATTAAAGCCTAAGCAAATGAGACAATTCAGCTTTAATGAATCAGAGAAAGAAAGTTATTATCGTCCATGGGGTATTGGTATTCAGAAAGAACCTGCTATGTTATTTCAGGAGTAATGGTGGTTTCACAGCCATTGACCATCTCTGTCCACTGCTGACAGCTTGTTGAAGCTGTCAGTCACTGCTTGAAAGAATTCAGTCTGCAAGATAAGATAGGGGCAGGTGCAAGGTTTGCACATAGGTTCATCTGGCCTGGTCTTCCCCAGGCCTATTCAGAAGTACTCTATGGGACTAAGATATGGGTGAGCCTACATGCCTTACTGTGTGGTGAAGAGCTTACTTTTAAAAGTTGCCTATTCCAGATATCATAGACTATTTGAGCTTTTTCTAGAAAAAAAATCTAAAAAGAAATGTATGAGCCAATGAACCTATAGGATTGGCCAGCTTTCGTTGCTTTCCAGCACCAACTGACTTACGAAACAGTCTGGAATACCACATGCTAAAATGAGGAGTTAGGTTCTGTATTCCATAGAGTGAGCAACCTTTTCATTTCTTTCATACAAAATCAAGTTGGTGAACTTGACGTAAAAGGTATGCCAGGGTAATTCATTTTATGCTAGAATTTAAGGCCGCTAAGAACATCGTGATTTTTTTTTTCCTGCACACTTCTCTAAGATTCCCATATAGCCTGGTCTGTGGTAGATATTCTTTCTATGTATTCAATCAACAATTATTAGACACCTCCTCTGTGGTTAACCAGTTTGAAAAAAAAGTATAAGATGTGGTCTTTACTGAAGACTTCACAGTGGAACTGAGCTTACAAGAAAGAGCTAAAAATATGTGCAAAGTATAATGTATACAAGGAAATTAGGCATCTAAGGATTAAGAGAGGGTCAGAATTACTTTAGAACTGGAAACCTTAAAGAAAAGTAGCTTCCTCTGCTTTTTAGAGCTTTCCGAATAGTCTATTCCTTCATTCTTCCTATAGGTAGAAAACCCCAAATAAAACAGAATTTGTTCACACTTAAAGATACTGAGAAATTTCCACTTCTGGGAAGATGGAGCAGACATACTTTTCCCCACTCCTCCCACTAAATACAATTAAAAGCCCTGGATATTATATGTAAAACAAACATAAGAAGACTGAAAGGCTGAGAGAATAGGCGAACTTAATAGGGACCACAAGATCCAGGAACGTTGCAGTGGTGATTGCCCTGGCTATCCTTTCGGTTCATTTATCCCACACTTAGAACTGAAGAAGTCAGCAACCCAGAAATGCCAATGGGCACAGGTGAAGAAATCTCCAAAAAAGTCTGCTCTCTCTAGCAAAAGGGCAAGGAGAGGGGCAGCCAGGAAAGAAAGAAAACTTGTGGACAGTAACTGCTCTACTCCAGTGAAACACCAAAGAAGAACTGTGGCCCCAGCGACTCTCACACAGGCAAAAGCCAAGAGGGACCCTAGATTTCCACCCTCAGGAGGCTGTGATAAGCAAAATTCTTGCCAGGTGGGATCAGAGAAGGCAAATAGGGAGCCAAGACTTTCATCAGGGCAGATGTTCCCCTGTATCTTGGGTAAGAGATACATGGGATTTCTGTATTATTTCTCACTGCTGCATGTGAAGCTACATGTTTCTCAAAAAGTTTAATTAAAAAAATTAAAGGAATCGAGTCATTTTTGACACTTGAAGTGTCTCTATTGGGAAAGAAAATTTCATTCATAGTGTAATCCAAAATTGTAATCTAAAAGTTAGGAATGTGTATGTTTCCTGTGGCTGCTCTAACAAGTCACCACAAACTTGGGAACTCAAAGCAACAGAAATTTATTCTCTCACAGTTCTGGATGCCAGGTCTGAAATCAGTATCACTGGGTCGGCAGCTTCTGGTGGCTGCTGGCACTCCTTGGCTTGTGGCCACATCATTCTAATCTTCAAAGCTCTTTCTTTCTTTCTTTTTTTTTTTTTTTTTTTGGTGGTACACAGACCTCTGTTGTGGCTTTTCCCGTTGTGGAGTACAGGCTCCGGACGTGCAGGCTCAGTGGCCATGGCTCATGGGCCCAGCCGCTCCGCGGTATGTGGGATCTTCCCGGACCGGGGCACGAACCTGGGTCCCCTGCATCAGCAGGTGGACTCTCAACCACTGCGCCACCAGGGAAGCCCTTCAAATCTCTTTCTGCTTCATCTTCATGTTATCTTCTCCTCCACGTGTATGTTAATTCTCACTCTGCCTCTCTCTTATAAAAATACTTTGAGTGACCCACATACCTATAGTCAATTAATCTTCTACAGAGGAGGCAAGAATATACATTGGAGAAAAGACAGTCTCTTGGGCAAGTAGTGTTGTGAAAGATGGACAGCTACATGTAAATCAATGAAGTTAGAACAGTCCCTCACACCACACACAAAAATAAACTCAAAATGGCTTAAAGATTTAAATGTAAGACATGATACCATAAAACTCCTAGAAGAGAACATAGGCAAAACATTCTCTGACATGAGTCTTACTAATATTTTCTTAGGTCAATCTCCCAAGGCAACAGAAATAAAAACAAGAATAAACAAATGTGGCCTAACCACACTTATAAGCTTTTGCACAGCAAAGGGAATTATAAACAAAATAAAAAGACAACCTATGGACTGGGAGAAAATATTTGCAGATGTGACAGACAAGGGCTTAACTTCCCAAATATACAAACAGCCCATACAACTCAACAACAACAACAAAACAACCTAATCAAAAAAATGTGCAGAAGACCTAAATAGGCATTTCTCCAAAGAAGACATACAGGTGGCCAATACAAACACATGAAAATATGCTCAACATCGCTGATTATCAGAGAAATGCAAATCAAAACTACAATGAGGTATCACCTCACACCAGTCAGAATGGCCATCACAAAAAATCTACAAATAATAAGTGCTGGAGAGGGTGTGGAGAAAAGGGAACCCTCCTACACTGCTGATGGGAATGCAAATTGGTGCAGCCACTATGGAAAACAGTATGGAGGTTCCTTAAAAAACTGTGAGATAGAGTTACCATATGATCCTGCAATCCCACTCCTAGACATATATCCAAAGAAAACTCTAATTCAAAAAGATACATGCACCCCAATGTTCATAGCAGCACTATTTACAATAGCCAAGACATGGAAACAACCTAAATATTCATCGACAGATGAATGGATAAAGAAGATGTGGTACATATATACAATGGAATACTACTCAGCCATAAAAAAGAATGAAATAATGCCATTTGCAGCAACATGGATGAATCTAGAGGTTATCATACTAAGTGAACTAAGTCAGACATAGAAAGACAAATATATGATACCACTTATATGTGGAATCTAAAATATGATACAAATGAACTTATTTACAAAACAGAAACAGATGCACAGATGTAGAAAACAAACATGATTACCTAAGGGAAGAGGGGGAGGAGGGATAAATTAGGAGTTTGGGATAAACAGATACAAACTACTATATATAAAACAGATAAACAATAAAGTCCTACTGTATAGCACAGGGAACTATATTCAATATCTTTAATAAACTCTAATGGAAAAGAATATGAAAAGAATATATATATATTATGCCTGAATCAGTTTGCTGTATACCAGAAGCTAATACAACATTGTAAATTAACTATACTTCAGTAAAAAATAAAATAAAATAAACTGCAAAAAAAAAAGATATTTTGTGTGATAGCATTTAGGGCCTACCTACTAATCTTGGATAATGTCTCCTCACATTCCTTAATTTAACTGTACCTGTAAGATCCTTTTTCCATATAAGTTTACATCTACAGGTCTGGGATTTAGGACCTGATTTTGTATTATCAGAATGTATTATTATCAGAATAAAATAATATTGTGCCTACCACAGTATGCTAAGCAGTCCATCATGTGAATGTGGTGTAATTTAACAAATCTACAACTTACAGAATACTCAGGGTGTTTTGTTTTCCTTTACTATAAAGATAACAAAGGTATTTTTGCATTGACAAATTTTTTTTGAGCATTTGTGTGTCAGCTTCTCTTCTAAGTACTGGGAATAAAGCAGTGAACAAAACAGGCAAAAATCCCTCCCTCATGAAGCTTGTAATCTAGTGGGGGAGGAGGAACATGGGCAATGAACGAATGAGGAATAAGTGTAGAATGTTAATTGATGATAAGTGCCATGGAGAAAAATAAAGCCGGGAAGAGGATAGGAAGTATTAAGGAGCTGCATGTTGCAATTTTAAATAGGATGCCCAGGGAAGATCTCACTGAGAGGGTGACGTCTCAGCAAAGACTTGAATGGGATGGGAGATAAAGCCCTATTTATTTATTTTGAATTGCAGCATGACCAGAGCAACAGCAAGGGCAAAAGCCTGGGGAACAGCAAGAAATCAGGGTGGCTAGAGTGGAGTGAGGGGGAGGTTAATAGGGGCTAAGATGTATCTCTTAGAATGCTTTTCTATTTATTTTTACATAAGATTAAAAGAAGGATTATTAATTTATGAATGTTCCCATTCTTTACCTCCCTGATAATTTCAGTCTCCCTGGGTCCTCCGCCCTTAGGGAACATACTTTCTTGGTCTTCTTGGTCCAAAAGGAGAGAGGAGAGTCACTTGAGGCTGGGGCAGAAGGAGTACTTTGGGCAGAATATTTGAGGGTCACAGCTTCCAAGTACAGGGGCAATGAATTAGGGGAGAGGGTGAAAAGGGATCTAATATATAATTCTGGGAGCTCATCCTTTCCACAGTGTTTGACACAAACAAGTAAAGGGTGTGAGTTATTTTGAAACAGCTTTGAACTGTGAGTTTACTTTTCATTGCATGAACTCTATATTCTACGACACCATTCATGGGTCATAGCCTTTTTCCAGGATAAATAAATTCCTATAAGCAAAATTTCTGGGCCAAAAGGAACACTTTAAATTTTGATACACAATATCAGATCCCCCCACTAGAAAGGGTATGTCATTTTAGATGTCCAATAACAACTAGTTCCCCACAAGCTCACCACACTGAGTATCAGCATTCTTAATCTTTGTCAGTATGATATGGGAAGAATGATTTCTCAACAATATATGAGAATTTTGCATCTTGGAAATGTGAGGGCAAAGTCGTTCTCCATGTTTATTGACCAAAATATCTTTTTCTAAGTTTATTTCCTTGTTGGTGAATTGTCTGTTCATGCCCTTTGCCCTGTTTTCTATTGGACTATGCATTTTTCCTTATTGAATTTGTTAGAACCATTTGTATTTTCAGGATATTTTGCTTCTGCCTGTAAAATGCTGTAAGTAGGTTTCCCAGTGTATTGTCAGGGGTTCTTGGGTGCATGCAACAGAAAGCTGACTGGCTCATTCCAGCAGAAAATGAATGTTTTGAAAGGATATTTGCTAGATCACAGAATCATTTGAAAAGCTAGGAAACTGGACTCTGAAAATAGAGCAGCACTAAGGGAGGCCGGGCAGAGGGCAGCCCAAACTAAACTTAGGAATGACTGGTGAGGACCCTGTCAATACTGACACTAGATGCTGAAAGCCACTCCAGCACATTTGCCTGCACTGGCCCTGGAGTGGTCTGTTCTCTGTCCCGTATTCAGAGTGTCTTATTGGGTAGCCCCTGTCATAGTCTGCATCCTAGTTGCCAGGGGGCTGAGAGAGTGAATATGGGGAGTTTTCATCTCCTGAGTTGGAAAGTAGAACCTGTGTTTCACCTAGAGTCATACAGTGGAGAATTCCGCAAACAAAAATAGGAAGTCAGAGGCTAGGCAAAGAGATAGGGAGAGACAGAGATAGAAAGAGAGAGACCCCTATAACCAGCTTGTTGTTTAACTTTTAATTTTGTTTATTGTGCTCTTAGCTTTAAAGATAATTTAATTTTTTGGTGAATATAATCTGAAAATACCTTCCTTTATGACTTCTGATCTTAACAACTCTGCTCTGACCTTCACTCTCTCCAACTTTCTACACACTCTCCCAGTTGAACCAACCAGGGCTGCATTTTTCCTTTTAAGGACTTCCTGTGCCTGTATCCAGGGCTTTGAAGACTATACTTTGAGTCTGTAGGCAGCTCTGATGTCCCAGGTCTTCCTCTCATGTCAGGGACATCCTTGACTCTGAGACATGTGTGCTCCTGCTCTGGAGGCTAATTATCTTAAGTGGTGGCCCTGTCACCTCCTACGTTGGGAATCTACCACCTCTCAAAATGTTTAACATTCTGACTTTCAGACAGGGGAATTTTTCTGATCTGTTCGTCAAATATGTGCCTTCATGGCTAAGGAGTCCCTTATTTTATTACTCAGTTAGTTTCCATTGGCCTAACAAAACGTCATGGGATATTTGACATTTCGATATCTCGGACATTAAATAGAAAAGAGTCCAGCTGATCATTTTCATACAGTAAGCCTAAGTTCCTCTTTCCTACTCCAAGGAAAATGGTGCAGTCTAAGGACACACTGAATACTTTTAACTGGTCTTTGAAGGGCTTGGTCATCTTCTCTCTTCTTGTCTATACCGTTAGAAGCCTGTCTACACATGTTGAACAGACCAGTAACCCTAACACGTGCTAGTCCAGAGGAACTACTGGGAGAGTCTCTGCTCAGGCAGTGTACCTTGAGAAAGCTCAGATGCTGGCTCCCTATAAAGGCCCCTTCCAGACTCAGCTGTGGAAGGAGGGGAAAGAATTAGCGGGTGTAAAAATGATGTGGTCACTTTCTTTGTCACTCTCTTCCACGGCCAGGGCACTCCTTGCAGAGAGAAGCCCCAGCAGATCACCTTCAGGAATGGAGCTTGGGCCATTGTAGTTGGAACTATTCCTGGAGTTGCTGGAGCCCAGATGTGGAATGTCCCGTGTAGGTGAGTGAGGGGCTTGGAGACCAAAGTCCCCATGGGTGAAGAAGGGAACCCAGCCAGAAAGGCAGTATCTGGAATGTTCTGAGACAGGCATTAGGCAGCATCCTGAGTAGGGATCCAGGGCAGAGAGGCCTAAAATTGGGTGGAAGGAGCAGGGCTACTGCCCTAGGACTCAGGGTCAGCACTCCAGCTCCTGGGGATACTATGGTGAGGACCTAAGACCCCAGGCAGCTCTTCACCAGAGAACTCAGGCAGACAGAACAAGTTGGAGTCATGATATTTAGAATGGGAGAACAAGCTGCAGTCTGAGACAGAGGAACAAAGGAGAAGCTTATTAGGGGGCAAGTAGTTAAGTACGTGGCCTGTACAGCCAGCCAGCCTGGGCTCAAATCTCCATTCTGTCACTCACTACCTGTGTGACTTTGGTCAAGTTACCTAGCCTCTCTGTGCTACAGTTTCCTCATCTGTAAAATGAGAAAAATAAAAATGCCTACCTCATAGGGCTTTTGTGAGAAGCAAATGGAAAACATAAAGTGCTTAGAATAGGGCTAGCACAGAGTAGGTGTTAAAAATGTTAGTTATTATTGTTCATATTATCCTTACTAGAACTGGCACAAATAAAGCCAAAGAAACAACAGGGTGGTCCTGATGTGGAATCACCAAAGTTGTTCTTATTCTTCAGTTTCCTCTGAAAAAGAACAAGATTGGTCACAGCCCTGGGATGAGGCTAAGCTGACAGAGGAGGGTCAAGAGGTGGAAAAGAGCTGCAGAGGAAAGGAGCCCGGCAAATTCTTGCAAGGGCATTTGGGAGAGGGGCATTTTCTCCTTAGGTGGACTCTGCCACACAATCACTGTGCCCCCTGGCCCATCCGGCATAGGCATATCGGGGCTCTCTGGGGCCTGTGCTGGAGATGTGAGTAGTGAGACAGAAGAGCCTGGAAGGTCCTCTGCTATCTCAGGGAGTCTGCCATAGACTGGCTCCCCTAAACCTCCAGGGTGTGCAGTGACCACGAGAGAGATCATGCACCTCTGGCCTCACGCTGGCCCTATCTGTGGGAGTGAACCTGGAGTTGGAGGCATTAAAGTACAGACTGTTTCACAAATCATGCCCTTGTGGATCCTTCCCCATACATATGTCAACAAAACAGTGCCTTAAAAAAGAGTTCCTGGGGGGAGGGGGAGGGGGAGGGATGGGGTGGGAGGTAGGGGTTAGCATATGTAAGCAATTATATATAGAATGCATAAACAATAAGGTCCTACTGTATAGCACAGAGAACTATATTCAGTAACTTTGATAAACCATAAGGGAAAAGAATATAAAAAAAAGAATGTGTATATATATGTATAACTGAATCACTTTGCTGTACAGCAGAAATTAACGCAACATTGTAAATCAACTATACTTCAATTTTAAAAAAAGGGTTACTTATAATACAGTTGACCCTTGAACAACATGGGTTTGAACTGCACAGTCTACTTATAGGCAGATTTTTTTCAACAGTAAATACTACTTTACTGCACGATCTGCGGTTGATTAAATCATTGTGGATCAGTAGGAACTATGTACTTGGAGGGCCGGCTTTAAGTTCCAGCCCTTGTGTGTTTCAAGGCTCAACTGCAATAACAATGGCTACCATTGCTGGAGGGTTTAGCATGTGCCAAGGCACAGTACTTGTACCTGAGGGCCACATATCCACACCTCATTTAGTCCCCATTACACCGCTATGAGGTAAGTCCTATTATTGTTTTGCAGATGAGGAAATGGGCTCAGGAGGGTCAGGTAACTTGCTACGGTCAAACAGCCAGCAAATGGTAGAACCAGAAATCCAGCTGAAGCAGTTCAGTGCTCGAGTCTGAGCTTTTAATGAGAAGAAACAAAGAATGCTTTGGAGTTGCTATCCAAAAGGAAATACTGCATTTTTGACAAAAGTGAAATATGTGCTTTCCTTGGTGAGCTGACACCAACTTGAACCATTTGCTCCCCCCAGCAGCATCTGTTTTGGTTCTCCAAGGACATGGATTCACTCTGTGGAGACTCTCTCTGTGAGAGGCCAAAGTTCCTTATAGCTTCTGGGATCACAAAATCCTTTTCAAGAAGATCCCTCAGGCCCAGCCCCCTAAAAACTATGTAATAAATTTACCATCAAAACAATCTCACTTGGTCCCTCTGAGACCATTAAGCTACAAACAAAGGTAACACGATATTACAATAAATATTTCTCCTGTGAAGTCATTAGGGTTTTTTCTCTCATACACTAAACTGTATTCTTCAAATTTAATATAATTTCATAGTTCCCCTAAATCATTCATGGATATATATGAACAACATTCAAGTGTTCCACATCCTGTCATTTGAATAAGAATGATTATTAAAGTTTAGGCTGAGTCTAAAATGCAAAAGCGTTTTACTGTTTTTATTATTAAAAATGCTGTAATGAAATATTTTTAAATGTTATAGCAATTATCTTTTCATTGCACAAAACTGCATTGTCAACAATGCCACATTAAAATGTTAAATCACTATTTTAATATCAAATTACAGAAAAAGAGAGAGAGAAACTACTAAAATTCATCTTCTGTACACTGTCTTCCTCTGCAAAATTCTAGTACACGTGGTCTGTCATGGTGGAGATGTGCTGCATCATACAGCAAACACCATGGATTCTGGAGGCCCCAGAGTTGAAATAATGAGGAGGTGTAGGGAATGTGTGATTCTTCATCATTTTAAAACACTGGGACATTAGGAGCTTGGGATTAAAATATACACACTACTATATATAAAATAGATAACCAACAAGGACCTACTGTATAGCACAGGGAACTCTACCCAATATTCTGTAATAACCTATATGGGAAAAGAATCTGAAAAAGAATGAATATATGTATATGTATAACTGAATCACTTTGCTGTACACCTGAAACTAACACAACATTTGTAAATCAACTATACTCCAACAAAATAAATAAATATCCCCCCCCCAAATAAATAAACACTGGGATAATTAGCTATTTTTCTGAGTTCCCAAACCCAAGCCTGAAGGCATACTGGAAAGTAAGCAGAACCTGAACAGCTGGGCTTGCAAAAATGAGATGATTCACGGAACCCATTCTGCAGGTTGTGTGCTTTGGGCATCAAGGCTGTGGTCTCCCCTCATCCAGCCAGGCCAAGGTCCTGGGCTCTCACCAGGGGAGGTAACGGCAGAACATTAGGGCAGCTCTTGATGAGAGATGCTACACTCAGGCTCTTGCCTGCGTGGTTCTCACAATATTATCTATAATACTGAGCTACCTGTCTGGATCACACAGAATATAGTCATTTCACGGAGGACTTTGACCTGGAACTTTGTCTCATTAGGTGATTAAAAAACAAAAAGTACGTTTTTAATAGATTTCATGAGGAGCTGGTTATATGTGACTCTGGTTGCTTATGGGAAACTACCAGATGAGGTCCACCCTGGGTCAATAACTCACTTTTAAGTCCTTGAATTTACATGGTCTTATTTTCTATGCAGTTTTAAAAACTTGGTTTGTTATCATCAAAACTCAAAATCATCTGAATAATACCAATAGGTTATGTTATAAACTAACTGCAGTACTAATGGAGATTTTGAGTCAGAAACTAGTTATCTTATGGGTGCTTAGTAAATACTTGACTCATTGATTCATACTGGTGTTATTTACATTAATACATCAAATCAGCCTTGAGGGATACTACAGATTCAACCACAAAACCTAAAGGAAATTTATTAAGATAAATTCACTTGTAGTGAATTCACTTGTAGTGAAGAAGGAACTCCTTCTACATCTCTTTCCTACCCTCCCTACTCTATATTAACATCTTTGTTTAGTTCCTTTGTATAGTGTCTTAGCTTTGATTCCTCAGGAAACAGACAGAGATGAAGATATGTGTAATTTTATGAGGTAAAGCAGAATGGGCAGAAGAACAAGTTGAACTATTGGTGCGGCTGGAACAAGGCTTCAGCCAATCCCACTGCAAGTCTGAAAGTGGATGGTCCCTCAGAGAGGCTGCCAAATTGATGCGAGGGAGCCAGGACTTGGTACCACCTCATTAAGTAGTCACTGGATGTGGGCTACCCCTGTGAAAGAAACATAACTTAGGGCAAGACAGTGCCTTTTGGCTATGGGCAATTGCTGGGGAGGGACTCAGCTGTGAGCGGTAAACATGTAACACCCTGATAGCTGGGGAAGTAAGTGCCTTGGTCCTGTCCATGGAATTTGGGTGGCACAGCATAGTGCCCACTATACTGGGTAATGCCATGAAGTCACCATGTGGGAACTAAACTCAGCCTCCTATTAACAAGTTAAATTTTCCTTCTTACTTTCCTCTCTTTGTTATCAGCGTCACCATTTTTCCTTACCCAAGGTAGCAGAAAAGAAATCTGAAGATTTCTAAAAATTGCCTTGGGTGATTTTTAACAGTCTGTCACATTTAATTTCCAGCATATTTATCCTTTTAAACAATTTTAAATAATTCACTACAAAGTGAAATCTGGCATAGGTCCTATCTGTCTTTTACTCCCTGAATTACTGAAGAAGCCAAGACAACAGATTTCTAGGCAGTTTCTAGGGCTTGGGTTGGGGACTGGTGGTATAACTAAGGAACAAGGAAGTGGCTGTCTCTTCTTCCTACTTCAGAGAAGAAAGCTTGAGTCATTGGTCAGGCAAATAAATTCTCCACTATTCTCTGGAAGTCCTACTCTGTCTATAAGAATGCAAATGAATGACCTTGACAAAGAATGTTATTTCATGTAAAAAAAAGTTTTTTCACATGAGCTAAATGTTTTCAGAGATTGAGGTTAAAAAAGAATCTACCTAGTACTTGTGGGTACAACTTCACCTTCCACTAGTATAACTATGTGTCAAAGACCTAGCTGCCACTCCAAACACTGTCCTCAAAGTACTTGCAGAGAAACACAAGGGATATTAAATTATCATGTAATTAAATTAAATTATCACTTTGCAATCCCACCAATAAGGCTGAGATGGCACTTCTGTTATGAATCCTTGCTTGCAAATCCTTTTACTCTGAGATGAGAACTCCTTCCTGGCAGAAGCAGTTTCAGCTTAAAGGTGAAGTTGTGGATTAGATGATTGTACAAGGGTTCTTGCACCCAGAAGATTCTAAGGACAAAAACTAAAAGTTGTTTGTTTTTAAGATTTATGATCTTTAGTTTTTGAATAATTTAACTTGTCCATAACATGGATCTATATTGTACATATCGATGACTTATTCTAAATATAAAGCTTCTTGAAATCTTCAGAATGCTATATTTTCTTTAGTAGGAAAGTGGGATATTTTAATGTTAGGAACTTTGGGATATGCAAAGAAAATATCTATTTCTGAGTAAATGGGCCAGAAACCATAACTGATGGTTTGAAGCAAGAACTATGGGAGCCATGAGAGTTTGTCATCTCCACACCTACTGTATGCACAGCCCTTACGAGATACTATAATGACAATGAGCACAGTGTGGGGGAAAAACATGATCTCAGATTTCTAACAATATAAAAAGGAAAACAGGGCAGGGAAACACTTGGGGCTCAGTTTTCCTCTTTAAACCCATGAGGTTCCTTAAGCAAGTCCCACTGGGTATGTGGGAAAGATGAGGTTCATCCAAGAACCACCTTAAAGTCTCTGGGGCCACAAGGAGCCTGTGTGGCTGACACCAAGTGCCCCCAGTACACTTTAGATGTGTGTGTGTGTGTGTGTGCCTGTACAGGAAAGTGCACATTCTCAGTGCAGGAATGCCTTGCCATGAACAAGCCATATGAAAGAACGGCTTCTTCTGCCCTCCCCTTATCCTTTAGACTCTCTCTGGGATCTATCTGGGGGATGCGGGTGGCAATGGATGGATGCATGGTGGCATAGTGCATGGTGTCCACACATATTGGACACAGAGAGACATGTTGGGATGATAGGCCAACATCCTTGGACTCAACAGTCTTCCCTCAGTAATGTTTTGGAGAGATCACCCAAACAAGGGGCTACTGAAAGGAGAAATTCTCAAACTTTAACCTGCTTCAGAATCACCTAAAGGGTTTGTTAAAACAGATTCCTTGGCCCCATACCTAGAGTCTCTGATTCAGCATGTCTGGGGTAAAGCCTGAAAACATGCATTTCTAACAGATATCCAGGTGATGCTGATGTTGCTGCTCCAGGGATCCCACTCTAAGAGCCCATAGTATAAAGAAAAGAATCTCTACTGTCCTCTTCTGAGGTCCTCAAATTCATTCAAGTTGCTGAGCCTGGTGGTGAGGATGACTACCAAGTGCAGGTGAGTCAATGTCCTAGGTAATGATTCTCATCCCCGCGATGAGCCAAAGATCTGAGGTGAGAGCAGGGAGTGTGCAAGAGGCCTGTATGAGGACCTTGGGAAATCAGACAAAGAGCCCATTTGCTCTTCTGCTCCTTTGTAGCAGAAGATGATACAGCCAAGTTGTAGAGCTACATCTCTTGTCACAGATGCACTTGTTCTGTCTGCACGGAGAGGCATTCCTGTTCCCTTGGAGAACTGCTCTTCCCCCTTTCCAAGCATATATTTCTGGTGGGCTTAGAATCAGAGCATTATGCTCCGCGACCACAGGGTCATGTGCCCTTCCCTTGGCAAATATTCGTTTGGCACATGACCAGAGCCCAGCCAATCAGAGTTCTTCCTTGGGAATTTGTAATTTTACTGATGGGGAAAGTTCTCGTTCATTTCTGGTCACAGAGCTGTAAGAATGTGTCCAAGAGCTGCTGTCAGCCATACCCTCCACAGTGTAGAACAGGCAAGAGAATGAAGAAGACGAAAGCCAAAAAGAAGGAGCGGAAGAGAACCATGGTAGCAACAAGTCTCTGCCTCTAGTCACTAAGGGCTCAGAGCTATTTGGGTTCTGCAACAATTTCTTCAGTTCTGAGGTCTCTATCAGTATCTTTCTCACTTCCATACTTCTCCCATTTCTCCATCCCACCCCTGTTTGTTTGCTGTTTGATGGCTTGCTTGCTTAAAGTAATTTTAGTTGGGCTTCTGTCACTTGCAAAGGAAAGAATCGTGACTAGTATCCCTCTTATAATCAAACCATCAAGGACAGAGGTGGAAGAAAGAAGCCTTGGAAGGGTGTTGGTGGTGGGATGCTCCCATGTGCTGTCGTAGCTGCAAGAAACAGAGCCCCACTCAGGTCTCACAAGGACACATACGTGGAGACTGAAAAGTGGAAAGCCACCAAGAAAGGAGACAGGTCAGGGCCAGCTACTCTGTAGGTCTCTCTCTCTCTCCTGGCCTCTTCTCCAGGTCAACTCTGCTTCTCAGAGTGTCTGTTCCATTCTCCATTTGCTCCTCTCTGATCAACACCCTCCCACTTGTCAGTTCAAATCCCAGGAGGTCAGCTAGTGACACTGCTGTTTCCACTGTGCAGAGCTCTTTTTTCCTGGTCACTGGTGGGTGAGGCACCATCTCTAGTACCATCAGGGTATCCTCTGAACAACAATAACAAAAGCTGGGGAATTTAGGATGAAGTGGGCACTCCATCACGCCCATTGTAGGAGATGTGTGTTCCAGAACACCAAGAATAAAGAGTCACAGTATGAAACATCAAGCAAATACTAAATCAAAATATTTGCACCAGAAAATCAAAAGTGTACCAGAGAGGTGGCTATGGAGAAGACACAGAGCAAGGATTTGATGAAGTGATCTGGACTAGAGCCAAGGGCCTTAGGCCCCAGAAAAAAGCAGCGAGCCCAGCATGGGCACTTTCCAGATCAGAAGTTTGAGGCCTCCCACAGCCCCAGCAAAGTCACGGGCCTCTGCTTGGCTTGACTTCCACTACTGACTGGGGGCAACTGGAGATAGTCCCACACTGTCTACACTTTCCATCATATCTCAAAGAGAGGTCCCACCCTGAGAGCTCACACACACCTAGGATGGAGTCCTAGTAAGTGACCCTGGGCAAGTTTCTTAGCTTCTGAAGCCTCCGTTTCCTCATCTAAAGATGGCATTATCTGCTTTCATAGGGTTATTGTGAAGAGCAAATAAGACAATGCCTGTGAAACACTTAGCCTAGCTCCAGGCACAAAGTGTTCTTGATCGCCAGTTACTGTGCCATCATCATCATCATCACCATTATCCTCATTTTCATTATGATACTTTGAAGGTGAGTGAGTGTAGTATGACACCCGGGATACATCTGTGAACAAAGCTTAACTCTTGACCTGTTTGCAGATACAAGTCATTTCTCTAACAAACACTCCCCACTTACAAATAAAATTAAAATCAGAATATATTTTAATTGCACAGCTATTTGTGTAAAGTGAACACTACTTTATACTATTTAGAAGGTCTTTATTTTAAAAAAAGAAAGAGAGGAAGGAAACAAGCAAGCAGGGAGGAAAGACGGGAAGGAAAGAGGGAGGGAAGAAAATTGCTTGTCAAAGTCCTCTTTCACTTGTGAGATTTTATACTTCATTATAAGAGACGCCTATTGTTAACTGAGGGATCAGTACAACAACAACTACCAAAATACAGCCAGAAGAGATACCTAAAATCATTTCACTCTGTAATACAGAATATCTGGGTATATTTAGGTGATGTAAAATCATTCATCTGGTCTGACATTCCCCTAGTATTACCAACAGTTTACTTGAAAAGGATATGAAAAGGTTGGGAGGGTGTGGTTTAAATATAATCTGCAATTTTAAAATTTAACTTTACATATTGCCATGCTGTTTCATTATACATGCAGGAGAGGGAAGAGCAGTGTTCTTCAGACTTGAAAAAATTAATCCATGTTTCTTGGCATGGACAACCAATGTTATGTTTAAAATATACATGTATAATGTGAGACATTATCTAATAAAAGTCATGCAATCTAGCTTGTTCACTTTGTAACATATAATAACTGGAAGTTGATCAGAGAAAACTACTTCCATTTTTATTACTACATTGTTCTTATTTTTATGGACAAAATTTAAAATGTATGATAAAAATCCAATATACAGTAATTGAAACATACAGTCTGACCTCACATTGCTCTGATAAATCTGTTCATTTCTGGCCGTTTTCAGTGTTGCTATAGTGAACAGTGTTGACAAGTGGATGAAAAAAAGCTTATAAATGGAATTCTGATCATAGATAAAACTGAACATAAACTATCTCCCAACATTTCTGCATGTTGGGAGGCCCGGTTTGTGCCACAGATGGCCATCTCCCAATAATACATAAAACATTTCTTGCTGGGGCTCGGCTCACGTTGTTGAATTCACAGGTCATTTGAACAGAACAATAATTCAATTCACTTAATAATGACCTCACTGGGAACAAACACAGACACAGAATGATGCTGTTAGAAGAACAAAATCGTACTAGAGTTTTAAAAATGAAATTCTTAAAAAGCCTCCATGCTCTCTTATCGAAATAGCACTTAAATGTATTCAGTGTTTAGCAACCAGGCAGGCTCACTGAGTTTATTTTAGTCTCTTGAATTTTACTGCAGTGTCTCTGTGCCATGTTTTCTCCGTTTTCAGGCTGGTAGCTTTCCTGGGAAGGTCAATGGTGCCCACTGAACCCTCTATTGGGTTATTGGCTGAGCTCATTGATGAAGAAGGCTTGAGTACATCATTTTTTTCTTCTCAAATAGCTGAGATGGCAGTCAATGAAGAATGACTGCAGAAAGTTTCAGAAGGACACATGGGAATCATTTAACCAGACCAGTAAAATCAGCTATTTATGTAAGTAACAGTTATTATAACCTTAACCATCCAGGCCATATTTCTCTAGAATAATTTTTAGGTTTAGGGCTGATTATATTTCTAGCTTATAAGGCTTAAATTCCAGGATTCCCTGCATTGGCAGAAATGAATGAACTGAGGAGAAATCGGAATCTAGAGTGACCTCTTTCTAGCATCTAGATGCTTGCTAACAAGATAGCATGTATTGATACCACTGGTATACACGAGATCAGGTCTCACCTTCTCAGAATTTTTAGCCATCATATTCGTGTCTATATTAGAAAACTAAGCCCAAGTGCTACTGAAATTAGGCCCTTTACTGTCACAGTTTTAACTATTAATACCATGTTCTCCTTTGTCATCCACATTTACTATAGAAGCACACTTAACAAACAGCAGGGGCTTTAACTATGTTTTTGCTTAATATATTTTATTTAAAAGATTTTTAACTTTTAAGATTCAAATTATAAACTTGCAGAATAGAGGGATTTTGTTTTTAAAAAGCAGTGAATGAAGATACATTCTATTCAAATTATTACTATTTTAATGTTGGAGAACAGGGAAAAAATTTGTGTAGGACTTCCGTCAACAATCCTATAGTTGTTTATAGTTTAGTTTTATAGTTTAATTATTTTATTCTTTATCCTCCCCCACCCCCCCAACTTCTATCTTAGCAGGCTTGAAAAAACTAAATCTACTTTACCACAGAGTAGTGTTTTTATGCTTGGAAAACACATTTCTTTATAGGAAATAACCCATTAGCTTATTTCTGTACCTGCCTCATCAGTATTAGCTGGGAATACCCTGTAATCGTGACAATTTATTAACCTCTGTTGTAAAAGCAGGAGAAAGAAGACTCATGCTATTTTTTCTGTGAAAATGGTGGTTAGAGGAAGGGGTGTTGTAGGGGTATGAGGGGAAAAGAAGAGAGAGTTAAAGAAACAGAGTACACTTCCAAATACACACATGTAAGTTTCTAAAGCTTACAGAGGTATCTATAATCCAAACAAGACATCCCTTTTTCCTTCCTCATCTTCCCCTCCTTCCATTTACTGATACTTCTCCCAGAAGACATAGTTCTCATCTCTAAAAGAACTTACTGGGTGAAGGAAAGAAAACACAGTAAGTAAATAAATGGCAGCAGGTAATTTAGGGACCATGTTGATATTATAGACATTCAGAGAAATAGAGATCAGGAAAGGCTTCTTGAAGGAACTGCAAGGCATGTGACATATAATATGTTGTCTCTCAATTCCCTGTGAGGCAGAGGGGCATTTCCCTTCCTCTCCCACCCCGAGGGCTCCTTTCTCCTGCCACATCCCGACAGGCAGGAGGTTCTTCTATGTCTACGACCACAATTTTGGGGCAACAGCTCAGCTCCCCAACTTACCTGAGGGCCAGCAGGGCTTGTAGAGACTGAGCAGGATGCTGAAGAGTCTATGTACCTTCCTCTTAAGGGAAAAGGAGGAGGGTGGGGCACAGGAAGCCACATGCCTCTCTGGGTTTAGGCACTTGGAAAGGGGGAGGAAAAATCCAGCAAATGCTACTAATAATCACAATAGTAACATTTACCCAGCACTTACTGTGCAGGGAACTGTTCAAGGAATTTACATGGGTTATTAAACCAGGTGATCCTCACAACAACCCCATGAGGAAGTACTATTAATATCCCCATTTTACAGATGAGGCACAGAAAAGCTAATTAACTTGCCTAAGATCACACGATACTTAATTGGCATAGTTCGGACTGGAGCCCAGACTCAGCTGGACTCCAGTACCTCTGCCTTTACATGGTTTACAACTCAGGCTGCACTTGAAGAGCTGTTAAACATTATTTATACCTGGGCCTCCATCTCAGAAATACGGATTTAATTGATCTGTAGTGGGGACCAGGGCAGGAGGACTTTTGAAATTTCCCCAGGTGATTCTAATGTGCAGCCAGGATCGCCAGCCATGCTATTCCACCTCTCACCACCCTGCTACCTCATTATCTCTGCACCTCTCCCCTCCTCCCTGTTACTCAGAAGATTCTGCCCTTATCTTAGACTCTGCCTTGGTCCTTTTTGTTTTTTCCCACACAAAATGGCCCTTGAGGTGGTTGGAAAATATGTCCACAAGTTCTTTGACATTCCTTTCTTCAAAAGATGGAGCCTGACCCCCATACCCTTGAGTGCGGGCTGGATGTAAAGACTGCCTTCTAGGGCTTCCCTGGTGGCACAGTGGTTGAGAGTCCACCTGCCGATGCAGGGGACACGGGTTCGTGCCCCGGTCCGGGAAGATCCCACATGCCGCGGAGCGGCTGGGCCCATGAGCCATGGCCGCTGAGCCTGCGCGTCCAGAGCCTGTGCTCCTCAACAGGAGAAGCCACACAGTGAGAGGCCCGTGTACCCCACCCCCCCAAAAAAAAGACTGGCTTCTAATGAATGGGATTTGGTGGAAGCAATGGTCTGTGACTTCCAAGACCAGGTCATAAAAGACATTGCAACTTCCTCCTTGTTGTCCCTTGTGAACTGTAGATTGCTCACTCTGGGGAAAACTAGCTGCTATGCCATAAGAACACCCAAACAGCTCTACGGAGCAGACCTCATGGCAAGAAACTGTGGATTCCTATCAACAGCCAACGAAAAACTGAGGCCTTCCAGCCAACAACCATTGAATGAGCCAAATCGGGAGTGAATCTTCCAACCCCAATGAACCCTCAAAATGACTGCAGCCCCAACTGACATCTTGAATGCTGCCTTCTGAGAGACCCTGAGCTGGAACCATCTTGCTAGACTGTTCCCGGATTCCTGACCCTCAGAAACTGTGAGATAATAAATGTTCGTTGTTTTGTGCTGATAAACTGTGGGGTGGTTTGTTATGTAGCAGGAGATAACTAATTCAGGGATCTCCCTCCCCACCTCACGCCAGACCCTCCCAACCTTGACTTGGAGCTGGGGAAGTTGCCAGGGCTGCAAGAGAAAAGTGTGCTGACATCCCAAGGTGGAATTCTGAATGTCTTTACCATAGAAACATAGCTCCATGCATATTTATATATGTACATGTATGTATGTAAATGCATAGGAAAAGTCTGGAAGAAAGAAGCCATACTATTAACAGTGTTAGAGCCAGAGATCAGAGGGGGAGAGGGATCAGTGTTGGAGGAGAAAGCCAAGGGGAATTTTCCTTCCTGCCTTGTAGGCTGCTGTGTTGTTTGGATATTTCACACTGAGAATGTATCTATGCATCACCTGGGTAATTAAACATATTTTTCCTACATAAAAGCAAGGGAAGTAAATAAAAAAGAACCATAATCATACCTGAGGATGGGTTCTGTTGGAAGTTGAGTATTAAGAATATAGTTCTAGGGCTTCCCCGGTGGCGCAGTGGTTGAGAGTCCGCCTGCCGATGCAGGGGATGCAGGTTCGTGCCCCGGTCTGGGAGGATCCCACATGCCGCGGAGCGGCTGGGCCCGTGAGCCATGGCCGCTGAGCCTGCACTCCGCGGCGGGAGGGGCCACAGCAGTGAGAGGCCCGCGAACCGCAAAAAAAAAAAAAAAAAAAGGATGTAGTTCTACAAGTACATTATGGATATAGTAGTACTTTACAGCCTGTTCAGACTGCCTTAGCACCAGGTAGAACACCAATCATAGGCACTATGGTGATGAAGAATTAAGAACAGCAGGGCTTGGAGCCTGATGCTCACGTGTTTTCAATTCCTGGCTCTGACACTTACCAG
Source organism: Mesoplodon bidens (assembly GCF_964165515.1). Lineage (NCBI taxonomy): Eukaryota > Metazoa > Chordata > Mammalia > Artiodactyla > Ziphiidae > Mesoplodon > Mesoplodon bidens. The sequence goes on from NC_138160.1 coordinate 66,519,486, forward strand.
CTTGGCGAGTCATGCAACTATTCTGGGCCCATTCTTTCCTCATCTGTAAAGTTGGGATAATAATGTAAAAATTTAAAAAGCTAAATATATAAGGGGCCTCAGACAGTAAATGATCCAGAGACAGCACTCATTCAACGGTAGCTATCATCCTATGGGAGAATATTTTTCTAGTTTCAAACACGTAATGGAGATTTTTACACGTAAATAAGCTGAGGACCCCATGAATTATATATTTCTGTCAATTCACCTCTTTGGGGGGACACAAGAGGTTCATGACACAAAGCACGCTTTCCAGACACTTTTACTGTGTGAATTTTGCAAACATTGCAGTGGTCAAATGTTTGTTTTCTAGGTAAAGTGGTAAAGACCTGAACAACTCATATTCCACATTTACAAGGGAGACACTGAGGACAGTGGGTGTGAGCATATAATCCCAAAGAGTTGAAACATTGCTAGATCTGAATTCTACTGAATTTTAGCACCAAAGAGTATTGGACTATCCCATCCTGTACACATACATTAGAGGTCACATGTGGGGAGCCAACCTATAGACCCCAGAAGTCAAAGAAGTGTTTTGTTTGACCCACACAGTATTGTTGAAAACATTTGAATTTGTTGCCTGCATTTAATTTTGGAAGATTTCACATAAAAACATGGATTTCAGACTGCTCGTAAAAAACTGATATATCTGGCTCTCTTGGGCCAGTTGGCTAGCACTGAGTCATGGACTCCTGTTTTAGTCAGGATAAGCGTTCTCTAGGAGGTCACAATTCCTCCTTGGACTGGCCTGTGTTACTCACTGGGGTTACTTTTCTGCCCCTGTAGGCACTGAGTTTGCCCCTCTGAAACTTTGGATGTTTACTTCACTGCAATAAGAATGTTATTGGATAGGATGATCACATGCTTCTCTAATTATAAAAACTGCCTCTGCTGCAATGTAGAGATCCCAGAAATGAAGGCCATCTCTCTCTGTTTACTTTTTAATGAACTGAAGAAAAGGAATGTAGAGCTCTCTAAAATGTTTCTATGAGGAGATGAAGAGCTGCTATTTATAATCTGCTATACTTCTGCAATGAGCTAGTATTTATCAGGAGGACCTCCAGTCTCTCAAACACTGTAGAGTTGCATGTCATCATAGCCAATCTATTTATGTCATCTTTTCCATTTGACTGAATAGGTTGGGATTCTTTCCCTCTGCACATGCTCAAATCCTACAAATGGAAGAAAAAGCTGAACCATGATTCTTGCCTTTGATATACAGAGATGCTTATCAATTTTGGTGATATTGAGTTCTTTTTTTAATATCAGGGAGTCACTTGTGAATCAATACCTGTCCCATACTTGTTTAATAAATGTTTCTGTCTCACTGTTATTAAAAACAAACAAAAAAATCAGTCCTATTTCTTTAAATCTGCTTGAAGATCTCTCCGCGGCAAAATTATTCCCCATAATTAACAAAAGCAAAATGTGAATTTGTGGTGAAAAGAGTCTCTCATTTGCTAGTTATTTTTTTAGCCTAGATCATTTCCCCCAAACATTTTATTAAGAAAACTTTCACACAGAAAAGTTGGAACGGGCTTCCCTGGTGGTGCAGTGGTTGAGAGTCCGCCTGCCTATGCAGGGGACATGGGTTCGTGCCCCGGTCCGGGAAGAACCCACATGCCGCGGAGCAGCTGGGCCCGTGAGCCATGGTTGCTGAGCCTGCGTGTCCAGAGCCTGTGCTCTGCAACGGGAGAGGCCACAACAGTGAGAGGCCCGCGTACCACAAAAAAAAAAAAAAAAAGGTTGGAAGAATGGCACAGTGAACACCCATATATTTACATTTACATTTACAATTTACATTTGCTATGTTTACTGTATCACATATTCATTCATTCCTCTATCAATCTGTCAATTCATCTTCATTTCTTGATACCTTTCAAAATAAGTTACAGACATTAGTACATTTTGCCCCCAAACACTTCAGCATGCATATCATTAGAGTTCAATATTTGTTTTTGGATTTTAAAAACATTTTTTTAGTGTGGTAACATATCCATAACATAAAGTTACCATTTGAACCATATGTGAGTATACAGTTTGGTAGCATGAAGTACATTCACCTTGTTGTGCAATCATCACCACGTCCATCTCCAGAACTTTTCACTTTCCCCAACTGAAACTCTACACCACTAGACAATAAATCCCCACTCTCCCTTCCCACTAGCCCTTGGCAACCACCATCCTACTTTCTGTCTCTATGAATTTGACTATTTAAGGTACCCATATAAATCGAATCATATAATATTTGTCTTTTTGTGACTGGCTTATTTCACTTAGCATAGTGTCTTCAAGTTTCATCCACATTGTAGCATGTGTCAGAACTTCCTTCTTCAGGGTGAATAATATTCTGTTGTATGTACATAGCACATTTTGTTTATCATTTCATCCATCAGTGGACAGCTGGTTGCTTCCACCTTTTGCCTATTGTGAATAATGCTGCTATGAACCTGAGTGTACAGTTATCTGTTCAAGTCCCTGCTTTCATTTTTTTTAGGTATATTTACAGAAGTAGAATTGCTGGATCGTAAGGTAACTCTATGCTTAATTTTTTGAGGACTCTGTGGTTTCTTTCCTATGTAAAATTTGCACACAGTGAAATGCACACATCTTAATTTACCATTTGATGGGTTGTGACAAATGCACACTCTAGTGGATATTTTTTGTTTCTTTTTTAGGTCCTCCATATACCTAAGAAATTTTCACTTAGAATGCAGCCACTTTCTTTGGCCAAAATCCTAATGGAAAGAGTATGGGTTTGGATAACATCAGGCATCTAGTTTCAGGATCTACTGACCTCACCTGTTCACATATTTTAAAATCTGTAAAGGAACTCACAGTCCTGCAATCAGGAATTTGCAAAAAAAGTTATCTCCATCTTCTATTACTGACTATAAACACTTTACCCTGTGTGAGCAATGACTATAATAGTTTCAAAAAGAGATTTTTTAAACAGATGAATCCATGGTAAGCTCATTTTTTTAGCTCCTGCCCATTCATTACCAGGGCTGAGATGATCTCTCCCTGCATCTCTCATGCAGATTTTCCAGAGTCTATAATGAAGCTCTTTCTAAAGATTTTATGCAGGCAGTAAGCAATGTTTATCTTGCAGATCAAGAATTTATATTATTGAAAATGAAAACAACAATGGACATAGCATGTTTTTGCAGTCAGATTGGCAAAAAAGTGATAGTAGTCCCTTTGTGAAGGGTGTGGAGAAACAGGCATTCTCTGATACTGTAGGTGGCATTAAATGGCAGGGCAATTTGCTAATGCCTATTAACATTTTTAACATTAAATCTTTTGCCAAGCCCTGGAATTTCACTTCTAGGAATTCTTCTTACAGAGATGCTTATACAAGTGCACCAAGTTGTTCATTGCCACATGGGTTCTAGTAGCAAGAACTTGGAAACAACCCAAATATCAGTCAGTAGGTAACTGCTAAAAATAAATCCTGATATACCCACATTTAACTGGTATAACTTGCTTTACCAGCTTGGACACAAATAAGGTTACATCTTTTTTATTTTTTTCAAATTACATTAGGCCCAAACATCAATGTGCCAGATTAGTGCCAGAGGAAGTCCACTGCCTGTCTCCTTTCTTAAGGCCTATTCCCTCCCGTGAATTATCCAACCACCCTGGGGCTTTACTTCTTGCAAAGTGGCCTGTCCTGCCTCTAAATGTCTCATGGAGAGAGAACTAGGGAATCTGATTAGTCTATTAGGAGCCTTATTTTCAGCGTCTGTTTCTTCTGTTTGCCATTATATGGCTGATGAAAGCTGCAAAAGTAATAAATAGAGTTTAGCATTGTAAAATGAAGAATGAAAAAAAAGGTTTGATTGAGACTTTGTTTTGAAAAAATTAAAGATTATCTTATCTTTAAGTATGATTTATCTTTGAAGATATACATATAACAACTCTAATTGCAACTATGCTCTAATTTTTAGAGTAAACAAAGGATAAATCAAGTGTTGATTTGTTGAGGGGGTTAATTTTTCTAGCAAAATTACTTGATAGCAAATTTTGACACACTTTACTTCACACTGACTTTTATAGCAGAATCATACAAAGGTCATTTTGAAAAAAGATGTGAGGGCTTCATCAATTTTCCTGAGAGCCTCTCTTAATCCTTTGATATTCAAATAATTTTCCTTTTGAAGAACTTATCCTCTTATCATCCTTGTTGTTTTTCTCATCTTTAATTGTTAACTGGTCTAACACTGCCATATACTCATTTTGTTATGGAACAGTTCTCCAGAATCACTTTCAATGACTTCATAAAATCCTGCATCTTTTGCAAGATTAGCAATTTTACATGGCAGCTGAAATGCATTTTATTTACATTGTATTGTTGGATGTTTATAACATCTACAATCAGCAAAATTGGCTGAGTGGGGTAAATGCTGGTATTAAATCGGGAGGGCTATTTGAGTAGGGACTAATTTAGTAAGTGACCAGTTCATTAGTGGATATTTTCCTGTTATGACCTATTTCTGCTTTCCTGTACAACTTAGCAACTACAGGGCTTCAGATAATGATAATGAATAGTTGGATCAAGAGAAACTTGTACTATACAGCTCTAAAAAAGAATGAAGTGTGTGTTGACATGGAGGAACATTCACAATGCATTGTTAAATGAAAAAAAGCAAGTTCCAAAAGACAATGAACAGTGTAACCATGTTCCTATGAAATAATAATAAATGTTAATATATGCATCACAAACATAAATAAATAAAACGACTTGGAAGAGTATGTTCCAAAATATTAGCAATCATTTTCTTTTTTTCTTTTTTTTTTTTTGCGGTATGCGGGCCTCTCACTGTTGTGGCCTCTCCCGTTGTGGAGCACAGGCTCCAGACGCTCAGGCTCAGCGGCCATGGCTCACGGGCCCAGCCGCTCCGCGGCATGTGGGATCTTCCCGGACCGGGGCACGAACCCGTGTCCCCTGCATCGGCAGGCGGACTCTCAACCACTGCGCCACCAGGAAAGCCCTTAGCAATCATTTTCTAACAGGTATGTGGAAAATGGGGAAAGCCCATCTATGTCGACTTTTAAAAAAATTATTATTGAAGTATAGTTGATTTACAATGTTGTGTTAGTGTCAGGTGTACCTAGCCTTATTTTTAATGAGAATTTATTGCACTTTCAAATATGATAAAAACCAATTAAAGGTATTTTAAATAGTATAGTTGAGACAGGGCCAGAGTGAAAAAAAATAAAAGGAAAAGAAAAGAAAAATGAGCTGTTACTACATTAGTGACCAAACAGAATTCTCCTTGAAAGAGCCTTTATAGGCCTGTTTTGAACCTGTTTCTTCAGTATGAACCTGTTTTGTTATAAACACCCCAGAACTCTTTCTCAAAATAACCAAACCACAAACATTTGCTGAGGATCTGTTATTTTCAAGGTACTGTGTTGCACTTAGTGCCCAGAGGGATACAAGGACCTATGAGACTGCTAGAGCCTGTAGTCAGAAAACTCATAGTCTAACTGAGAAGATGAGAAGCTGCTCAGTGAAGGAGGTTGGCAACAACACCTGGTCATCATTGACCACTGTCTAAGCAACTGCATACAGCTGTGTGATGGGACATCTGAGAAACTGGCTGTCTGACTTCTGACTCTTTGCTTAGGTTTTGATGGGTCAAACATTAGCTGAGAGTATAAGGTATTACACTGAGTGTAAGGTATTAACTTTTAGAGAGAAATGCAATCCTTTAGCTGCCATGGGAAAGGAAATTCACAGACTGTTCCAAAGGCCAGTTAGAGGTCCATCCAGATCTTATGAGAGCTTCGGGGTGCATTTGGTGGGGATACTAATGAAGCGAGATGGTGAACAATGGGTATGTACTTTTTTAAATCTTCTGCACTATTTTATGAGTGAGGAACTTAAGACTGACTCAAGGTTACACTGCTGCTAAGACAGAATCAGGATTTGAACCCAGCACTGTGACGATTGAGCCTGCATTCAATTTTTATGACCGACTCCTTCCTCATTGCAGATTATAGGCTAATCGTCACCTGGAAGGAAGAAATGTTCTGCATGGCACTAATTGATGTGTATATTTACTGTGAAGTTTACCCCAGGAGAAAAGAGGAAACCAGCTGCATGAATGGAATTTGGAGAAAGGTAATACCTCCTGGCAAACAACAGCAAGATCCATGAAATCTCTATAGCTTTCCTGAATAAGAGTTTGCCAAGATTTCTGTAGGCTTGGTCTTCCTACCCACTCCTGGAAATAATCCTTTTATGGGAGAGTTGAAGCACATAAACACAGTAACACTTTCTCTTCTGCCTGTATTCTGCCTAAGCAGTGGATAATCAGAAGGGCTTTGCATTCTGAATTCAGCTGCAACAAAAATCACTTTTTAAACAGTTGTTGTTGAGACATCTGAATTACAGACTCACTTTGTATGGCATCTTCAATATCTAGGATGAAAATGCCTTATATGTGCTATATAACATAACCTAGAGTGATAATGTAGTGTGCCATAATATTTACCACTTAATTACACCAACTTGTTCTTTAGAACTCTTTGAAATACAAGGAAAGTACTTAACTATCAATAAGAGTTTAGCTTGGATTTATGACCCATTTCAGAAGAGTTAAAAACTTAGAGTGTACATTGTTAAAAGAAAAAAATCATTTGACCTTTTAGGCAAAATTTATATGTATTAACTTGCAAAATTGTATCATAGAAGAACCAAATATAGAAAAAAAAGGTTTTAGTTCACTACTGTGGTCATTATGAAATGCAAGACAAATTGTTTAGGTCAATTCCCTTGTTGCAGAGTGAAAACAAACTGCTTCTTACATCCACTCTTGGGATAGTACATGAAATGCAAAAATACCCCTTTTATGGAAAATGGCTGGGAGTCATCGCCTTGAAAAATTTCTAAAAAGTATTCTCGACATCCTGAGCTACAGGAAAATAACTTGTGGATAATGAGCTACACATTCTTTCTCTCCTTCTTTGCCTTCTTTATCTCTGAAAATGTGAGGATTTGGCATTGAACGTTGCAATGACTTATGGACAACCTCAAAGCTCTATGAAAAAAAATAATTTGCAGTTTTGCTGAGGGAAGCATCAGAATCCCAAACATGACTGTCTCAGAACAAATCACTTTACTAGTGAATGGGCCCAGCCAACCACCTGGTAGTCACATCTTAAGCAAGTTCTTATGGTTCTCTCTAATTGTCACATCTGCATTAAATCCTGCCAAGAGACAATAATTTTGTTTCTTTGTGAAAATTTTTCCTGAAAAGAAAGTCAAATGCTAGTGCAATGCTGAAAAATGATGGCATTTGTTAATTGGCATGATTATATTTAGATAATTCCATGATTATATTTATATTTAGATTATAATTAGATGCATGGTGTTGAAGGCCTCTTGATGTACTTTTAAATTTGAAGACTCTCTGTGTATTTCTCTGCAGACTGGCATGTGACTTCTTTGAAAAGAAATGGGAAGACACCTTCATAGTAATGTTATATTGCTATGATCTTTTGGGGGCAAACACATTTGGAAAACATAGGTACTGTGTAATTGCTGGGGTCTGAGATGGCTATTTGGCAACAAAAGCTCCCTTGGGTCAGTGAAGTGGTTGCTTTCCCCTAAATTTTGCTTTTCTATTTTAATGTTTTTTAAATTTTTTTCTTTTGGCCGCACCATGCGGCATGTAGGATCTTAGTTTCCCGACCAGGGATTGAACCCACTCCCCCTGCATTGGAAGTGCGGAGTCTTAACCACTGGACCGGTGGGGAAGTCCCTAAATTTTGCTTTAAAAAAAAAAACCTCTGTGGTTGATCTTGTTGTTCACCATCTGCAGCTGAGAAAGGGCTCACTGTTTTCAGCTGAGAGTCCCATATAGTAATCACAATATCCCAGAATTTTACAAACCACAGAATTAAGGTGGCTCCCAGCCAGGTATCATCAGGCTGTTGACAGGTGAAGAGCTGATGCCATCTTTGATACACAGTCTCTATGCCCTCTTCTAGGGAATGTTATTAGGCATGTTAGGTTGTAACTGGGGCACCAAAACTTGAATCACTTATTATTCTGCACATGCCCCTTACTGGTAGTCAGCGAAACTCAGACGAGAATACCCTATCCAGTATCTGATTGTGATGACACATGGCAAGATGTCAAGCATCTCCAGAGGTCTTAGATGTTTGGCCTATTGCCATTTGAGAGATAGCCTCTGCTTTTGCAAAAAATTATTCTCATAAATGGTTCTAGGTGCAATTCTTAATGTTTATCTTGGGAAGGTGGTAGCATCATATAGTTGGGCCTATAGAGTCCGAAGAATATTTGCTGCCTCAGAAGAACTTAAGGAAACTTAATTTTCAGACTGGAAGTGATCCATTTTTTAGAATCACTTGTTTAGCCTTGTTGCCTTGAGTCAAATAAAGTGAGGTACTTGGACTTCCCTTGTGGCGCAGTGGTTAAGAATCTGCCCGCCAATGCAGGGGACACAGGTTTGAGCCCTGGTCTGGGAAGATCCCACATGCCGCGGAGCAACTAAGCCTGTGCACCACAACTACTGAGCCTGTGCTCTAGAGCCCACATGCCACAATTACTGAAGCCCGTGCGCCTAGAGCCCATGCTCCGCAGCAAGAAAAGCCACCACAATGAGAAGCCCGAGCACCGCAACGAAGAGTTGTCCCCGCTCGCTGCAACTAGAGAAAGCCCGCGCGCAAAAACGAAGACCCAACGCAGCCAAGAAAAAATAAAATAAAGTTACTCTTTATGAAGCATGAATAATGCCAGAAACACATCATTAAAATGTTAATTTAATTTGGCTGGTTGAGGTAAGAATCCAGACAGTTTGGTTCACCTACAAGTGACTGGGATTTACTATATTGTTTTTGATCTGGAATAATTCTGGTCACGTGAATGAGAGTTCTAAGGGAAGGAGATCGGGCATAGTTATGAAGAATCATCACCTTTGCTGCAGGGTTCGGGACCAAAGTATGAAGCATGCTTTCTTCAGAGTTGTTGACTTTGTACTTTTGGCAAACAATAAGTTCACTTTTAAGAGGAAGGTAAAAGTTAAAACCTATCTGGCTGGTAAGTTTGATTTTGTGACCATGGTTTTTTTTCATCTGTTCTTTACTTCCCCACCAGCTTCTCTGAACTGAAATGGGAAGAGCTCACTCTCAAGTGATACAAACTTATTTCGCCAATCACCAGCAGTTCCACAGTAGAAGTTAAAACTTTGCAGGCCCAGATATCACAAGAGTATTCTTTTTCTATTTGCCAAGATAAAATTCCAACTTTTGGATTCGGATCATGCTGTAAGATGTAAATAACATTTTAATGAGTGCTGCAGAGGAAGAGTGTGCTGGGTCAGTTGCCCACCACTGAAGGGCTGGATTTAGTGTAACTTGGGTCATAATGAAACTAGTTTGGTGGTCTTTGCCTCCCCAGTTGACATTTTCCCATATTAGAAAACCAGCACAGGAGTTCTTGCAATTCCCTACAAAGGACAATTGCAGTTCTGCCCAAAACCAGAACTGGAGTGTGGATGGGATAACTGGAGGAGAAGCTAGAGGAGAAACAACACAGACACTTTTAATCCTAAATTAAACTCTTGCCTAGATTTAGAATGAAAAGGGAAGGGGGAAAAATAATTGCATGTGTATTTTTATTTCTGTCCATATTCTGTAATCTCAAATACTATGCAAAGACATCTTGTTTCCATTTCCTTCACTGTTCATGTTCTTGACTCTGTGAGAATACATTTTCAGAAACATTGACTAAAAGCATGTGTTAACCTCTCTGTACTAATAACTCCAGTTCCTGGGGCTATAGGACTGAATGCCCACATCTCAACAAGATTCCATGTGAACTGTACTTGTGACTTACTTACCTCTCCCTGATTTCAAATTCGTCTTCTCTAACCAGCTATAACTCACCTGACTCTTAATCCAGGCACAGTCCCAGTTCCTACAGGGAGTCCTCTGTCATGACAAGTGCACACCTTCATCTCTTCTTTTTTGCACCTGTCTATATGGAACAGTTAAAACCTAATCACATACATCTGAATTTCCTATTACTGTTTCATTTGACTGATTGAAATATAAGTGAACATTTAAAAGGGAGAGAGAGAAAAAACCCTTCAAACATAAAATGCTACATTCCCGACCTCACTACCCTTCAACAAAGAGGATTCTTTAGGTCCTTTTTAAAAAAAAAAAAAAATTTATTTATTTTTGGCTGCATTGGGTCTTCATTGCTGTGCGCGGGCTTTCTCTAGTTGTGGCGAGCGGGGGCCACTCTTCGTTGCGCTGCGTGGGCCTCATTGAGGTGTCTTTTCTTGTTGTGGACCATGGGTTCTAGGTGCGTGGGCTTCAGTAGTTGCGGCTCGCAGGCTCTAGAGCACAGGCTCAGTAGTTGTGGCGCACGGGCTTAGTTACTCCTCGGCATGTGGGATCTTCCCGGACCAGGGCTCGAACCTGTGTCCCCTGCACTGGCAGGCGGATTCCCAACCACTGTGCCTCCAGGGAAGTCCCTAGGTCCTTTTTTTCTTTGGAAAGAGACACTAGCTCTAAATCCCTTAATAATTCTACCTGACTTAAATCTGACTTTAATCCTGCATGATAAATTAAGATTTTGTATCTTTTCACCTTTGCTTTTTGGAGTAATTTGTCTAAGCCAACACCTGTATGAGTAGATCAGATCCTCTAAGTGATTCAAAGGCATTGGGAAGGGTAGCATTAGCTTTAAGAGGAGCTCCCTTACCAGGGGGCACCCTGACCTGGCCGGTGCTTGAGGGCTTCAGGAATAGTTGCACTTAGAGACCCACCACTGAAGGAAGGACATCTGATTCCTCTGATTGCATGTAGAGTTCACTGGACAGCCACTACAGGTATCCTCTTACAGTAATATTCCCAATCCACCACAGTCCCCCCACAAAAAATTCTACTTAGAGGAAGAAAGCATTGTCCCTGGGAGGATGCCAGGTAGCCAGCCAGAAGGAGGAATCCTGAGGTCTGTCCCAGCACAGTACTTCCCTGTGGCAGGATAGTGTGCCTTTCCTGGAGCTGGGCCGACTTTGCCCTAAGGTTACATTTCCACACAAAGAAGCCTTTAAGGGTGCTGTTGCAGGCCTCCACACTGGAGGTTTATGTCTGTCAATCTCAGAAAAAAAAAAGGAGGCCGTAATAAAACTGCAGGAGCCAGCAGTGGGGAATTAAAACTCCAGGATCAGCGGAGGGGAGGTCTGCCTTACAGCCCTGCTAGATGCTAAGCACTGGCCTCTCCAAGGATGGAGAACAATAAAGCGGAAGGAATTTAAGTCAATTGGCTGCTGGATTGCATGAGCAGGACTCAGAAAAGGGGGCACTTGCAGAGGGTGGGCCACAGATTCTTGGCCGTTGTTATCATGCCAGTCCAGCTGGGTGATCCAGAGTTTGAGAGGACAAAAGTTTACCCAAGTCAAGCAAGGAGGACTACAGACACGCAAGTTGGAGGTTCAGTGTGTGCGGCAGCCAGGGCAACTCCAAGTGTAATTCAGGGGATTCAGTTAATAAGAACAAATGCGAATTAAGGTCTCAGTGAGTGACCACGATAGACAGAAAAACAGGAAATACATCAGAAGGTAAACTGAAATACTTTGCAAAGAGACACAAGGAAAAACAAAGGTGGTGGCATCCAGGAGCTAGGCAGAGAGAGGTGGGGAAGCCACTGAGTGTACCTGACTGGCTGGGGGGTGCGGGTGGGTTATGGAGCTGAGAATAGAGAGGGCATGACTGCCACCTGTCCAGCATCTCTGCAGCCCTCCTTTTGGCAGTATGGCCGTGATTCCTGCACGGAAGGCTGGTTGGACCCAGCTTGAGAGCTTCCTAAAATATCCTTGGGTCTGATGCAATATCACTTTGTGATGGCACTGCATTGCGATGCAGTGACAGGATAACCTCGTGGTGGAGTAGGAAGGCCTTTTATGTCTTCATATGACTGTGTCTGACAGAGGCCCATGAGAGCAGCGCGTTCCCAAAGGAGAATGGGTCAGGTGGAAGAGTGGCTAAGCTTCCTGATGTGGAAGGAAGAGTTCCCAATCACCCACTCCCACTGCAGAGACTGGCCACCTGTGGAGGGCTCAGTCAGGGGATGCAGACTCAGGCAGACAACAGGGCACCCTAAACAGCACAGTGAGCAGAGGAAGGGCTGTGCTTAAACCAACCATCACCCTGAAAAAAGCAGAAAAAAAAAAGGTAGCTTCCCCTAGTGTACGCCCTCTGGGCCAAGGTGTTGGGTTGGGTAACAGGAGAGGGGACAGGCCTAATCTGGAGAAAGACACCAAGAGCTGCAAAGAGCTGGCAGAAAGGTCCAGGTTGGCCTAGGTCTCCAAATGAAAACAATTTGCCTAGCTCTAGGCAAGTCCTTGTTCTGCATAATGATATGAATTTTGAAATGTGAATTAAACCTTGCAAAGGAATGCAACTCTTTTCTCCCTCCCCCAGGCCATTCTACCATTCTTAGAGGGGGAGAGGTGGGTCAGAAAGAGGAAGGTTTAACATTTTTGCCCTTTTACCAAAACATGGAAAGTGTCAACCACGTCTCCCGCCATCCCTGCCCCCAATGCTCAAAGTGTTCAAAACTAAAAGCTGCAGCATCTTTTCAGCAAGTAATCAGCACAAGTTGAAAGGCACATGCTGTTGCATTTCTGATCAGATTGTATGTTAAGCAGGAAAATAGCCGCCCTCCCCCCCACCTTTTTTTTTTTTTGGCTAAATGCTTGTCTGTTTAAAGAAGCCACCAGGCAGTGCCTCTCACTTTGTCTTGGCAGGGCACAACCATCAGACGAAGTGGGAGGAAGAAACATTAACTTCAACAGCTGTTTCTTGACCCCGGCTGTCAGTCTTCCCAAGAATAAATTTTGGAGAGTCCTATTTGAAACAAAGAGGGAGTTTTGGGGGAGAGAAAAGTTGGTTGGTTCCAGGGCGGCCGCCCAAAGGAGCAGGGACCAAGATGTTGGCAGTTACGACACGGCCTGCCAGCCTCTGCCGGGTGTAGGGATGGAGCAAAGTAACTTGAAAGCTCCCCTCTCGGCGCCCTGTGCCTGCAGCTTCCCCCCCTAACGCGCGCCCAGATCCAGCGCCGGCGGTAAGAGCTGTAGCTCGACTACAGTAATTCCCCAGCTCGGGCGGCTTGAAACTGCTGGGGCTGAATAGCATTTGCTGTTCCGTCCTGCGGCCGCCTCCCGCCGCCGCTGCTGCGCTCGCTGCAAAGCAGCTCTCATTATCCCGGAAGTTGTGCTGACACAGTCTCGCGGCCACCAGAAGTTTGTCAACATCAAACTTCTTCTGTGTGGGGTACGTTCACCTTCCACGAGTATTTAATCGAGCCAACAAGCAAACAAACAAACCCAAATAAACCTGCCCGTGATGTCATGGTCTTTTTTTTTTTCTTCTTTTGCTTTTCTGGAAGGCTGGGGCTGTTAGGAATTTGCTGGTGGGCGCTCCGAGCGCCGGTAGGTTTCGGGAGGAGATAAGGGACTACCCCCGGGTGGGGAGTAGGGAGGGGACCGCGCAGGGCGTGCGGGAGGTTGGGGCCTGGACGCGGGGCAGGGGGCTGGGACCGGGGTTGGCAAATGGGTCCTGCAGCCCCTGGGCTGCGGTTGGCTTGGAGGACGCACGGACGTGGGCGAAGGTTGTTGCTTTTGCGGCCCCGACTCCGCAGCAAAGGTTACCTGGACGCGGTGGCCAGGCGTATACGGCGGGGGGTGGGAGGGTTCTACGCTCCCACTGCGTTCTGCTCTCCTGCAGGACGTTTCTGCAAACACCTCTCGGGATCTTTCGGAATAAAGGGCATTAGGGTCATGAAATGTATTTTGAGGCTTCAACTGCAACCTAAAAGAAATCCTTGCTATTTGAGGGCACAGATGTACCACCTTTCCTCTTCTGATACCTTCATTAAGATATTTGGTCTAAAACTCCTTTCCCTAAGCCAGGTCTCCAGGTTTAGTTTGAGTTGCTGCTCGCCAGTTTGGGCGTTTGTGGTTTCCAGTTGCTCGTCTGCTGAGATACTCCAGGCGCAAATGGGGGTGGAGTGGGGTGACGGGGGTAGTGGGGAGAGGAGGAAGAGGAGGATTCTGATTAACCCTTTCCGTTCCGTACTTTTATCCGGGTACGTTCAATCCTGCTCAGACTGCAGAGGACAAGGCCTGACTCGCTGAGTTGTGAACCTGGACACTCATGAATTAGTGCCACTTGGGGGCCACAGGTTTTTGTGGAGGAGCTGGAAACCTCAGACACTGATATTAACTTTATATCTAGTTTGGGAGGCCACATACTGCCTTCAGACCCGGGAAATCCGAGAGTGGGTTGCGGTATCCCCCGTGTAATGTCAAGTCAGGTATGGGCTGCTGAGAGAGTTCAGTATCCCTAAAGCAACAGCCCAAAGTCTGCTCCCTTGAATTGGAAATGTGTCCACTTGTGGATGCAGCAAAATTTTTCTATATTCTTCAAAAATAAGTCAGAGTGAATAAATATCTCTGAAGAGAATATTACCCATTATCCCACTATGATATTGTGGGGAGGCTGATTTAATCCATTTAGGGCGCCAGGTACTGCATTTTCTCTTGTTGGTAGGCTGATATTAATCATGTTTTTAGAAAAATTATATCTACAGTCATGTATCTTTGATAACAAGAAGCAAGACGCTTTCTCCTATTTTTCAAACTACCCTAAACAGGAAAATTGTTCTAGTCCCAAGGGGCTAGCTTACCTTAAACACAAAACAAAATCAAAAAGCTAAAAATAAAATCCAAAGAAAACACACTGAGGTGTTTATCTGGCACTGGAAGTTACTTTTGACAAACACAAATCAAACTGATTCAAATACAGTTACAGAGCAGGCAGTCCTAAAAAAAATAAAAGCCACACACAAAGAAGTGTGTTTTCTTGAAAGTTTAGCTATTCACTACAGTGAATTTTCCCTTTGGCCATGCCTCAAAAAATGTCCCTGAATTATTCAGACTTCTTTTATTTGGATGGTACTTTAATTTCTATTTATTTATTTTCTTATAATCCACAAAGTACTACTCAACATTGTTGTACCTCAGTGTGGACATGAATCAAGAAGGACATGTGGAGGATTCCATTTCCAACTCCACGTGCATGAATTTTTTGCCTTGGTTGTTAATCTGTCATGGTGTAAAAAGCCTGATTTACAAAGGCTGGAGGGCTTTTGCAGAGCAAGATTTTGTATGGTTTCTATGGCTGGGCTTATATACAAATAAAACTATTTTGCATTTCCGTCCACAATTTCCTAGTTGCACAAGGATAATTTTCAGAGTTTTCAGTTTCTGGTCCCTGAATGGGAGCAGCAAGCATGAGGAAACAATTTCTTTTTACAGTGATGTGAGCTCTATGCTCATCTGGATTTAGTTACTTCATAAGGTAAATATCACTAAATGTGCACTGAGATCTTTGGGGATCTAAGGTGGTGGACGGGTGAAAATAGTCTACTGTGAAATGCTAAAGAATGTCAAACAACAGAATTCATTTACAGAGCTAATTGGGTCAACTATGGTACTCTTTAAAGTGGAAAGTAATTCGAACATTTAAAAAAAGTATTTTCAGTTTACTTTTGGTTACACTTAGATTATGTTAGTTACTATGAGTTTTAGAATTTTACCCTAGGAATTCAATTAAAACAGACCCTTCTGAAAAATATACACCCTCCAATGAATAATGTCCGCTAGTGAAAACGTAGGTTTTAAATTTCATGCTAATTACATTTTTAAATAATGAAGTTCTTATAATTATTTTTATTTAAAGGCAAAAATATCTGATAGATAATGGCCAAAGCTAACCAAACTGCTTTAAAAATTAATGAATATTAATGAAGTTCATGAATAGCACAATACTGCCCCTGCCTGCCTCAGGAAAACAAATGTATTGACTTCAGTCTCCTAAAATAACAACCCTTAGTTATTGATGGTTAAAATAATTTTATTGCTAAAAAGACTGTACATAATGCAGTTTTTGCAGTTCATAAGGCTTGGCCCTGTTTACTGGACTTTACTGGATCTCTTCCCCAAAACTAAGCATATTTTATCTTTTTACATATCTGAATGTTATTTCTTTTTATTAATTTGCCACCTCAAGACATTTTGTTTTCACTTTTCTAAGTTCCCCTCCTCTGTCATTTTAGTAGCTCACATGAATGACTCAGGATTTTTAGGCCTTCACTTATATTTGGTACCTAGATAATGGCATCATTAGTCAGTGCCTCCATTCATCTACATTTGTCTAAGCATATTGGAAGCTACCCATGAAATTTTCTAATGAAAGTGACAAATGGATGTCAATCAAGTGACCCCATCCATTTCAACTTTATTTTGTATGGTGTGTAAATGTTTGTGTATAGTTCTTCCATAAACATAGGCTATTTTTTGATCTGGACATCTGCCTGCTAAGGTAGGTTTCCCAGATCACTGATTGGCATTAGACTAAATTTGCAAAATTTAACACCAAATGAATGACAAAAGAAGAGAAACGGTATATAAAATTAATTAATGGCAGAATCCATTCCCTTAAGATAAATACTTTCTGATGCTCTAAATTTCAAGATTCTACAGTTCTACTTCAAATGAATTTATAATGAGAAAGGTAAAATCATTTTGAGTAAGCCAGCAAATTTGGGTCAAAATGAAAGCAGTTCTGAGAGAGAAAGAGAGAAGTTCCTACTTCCCATAGGGCTGGTTGGGATTTTCTATTTTAAAAAATGTATATATATATATATATATATATATTTTTTTTTCTGTATGTGTGTGTTTAAAAATACGCGCACATGATAGTATACTCTGGTGTCCTCCTTGTTTTCCTTTGTTTTTAATAACCAGTCCAATCTCTAGTGCTGGTAGGTGAATGCTTATTAGAACTTGATGCCAGTTTTAATCTGAGATTACTTTGCACTTGAAATCAATTGCTGTTTTATAACCTGTGACATGTTTTTACATGTTTAGAAGTGCTGCTGCTGCTACAAAAAATTCTGTGTTCATATTATAATGAGTTTATGTGTTTAGCCAAAAAGTATTAGTACAGTATGCTAAGATTAGACAGTAGAGATTCTAAAATCCTAAATGGGTTAGTAAGCCCTTGATAATAATTGTAGTTTTATGGATAAAAAATATTTTGAACATTTTAATACTGCATAAAAGTGCATTTTTTCCCTAAAGTTGTTATGGAATTTCTTTGTCCATAAGGAATATTTTTTAGAAGTTTATCATTTGAAGTTATTTGATTTGGAAATGGTTTGGAGTGAAGCTAATCTTTACAGCCAGGACCACAGATTGCAATTTCACTTACCATTATCCATGGTTGGATATTTAATTTTACTCCTGTGACCTAAAGAATTTTTAGTGACTTTTTAAAAGTGGAATGTGGAAAGTAGCTCCAGCTCATTGTGAACGTGGGAATTTGATAAATAATGCTCTAAATGACCATTTACTCTGTGACGTTGTATAATGAGTAGACATGAAAAATAAGCTATCAACTAAACTGTGGGTTTAAAGTTTAGAATATTTTTTGACTGCGGCTATAGTCAGAGTCAACATGGCAATTACATTTGCCATGTAATTGGCAATATGTTTTTTGGTCCACCAGTGCTTTTTTCCCCAAATTTGCTGTATATTCAGGTACAAATGAGATTTTTCTAACTGCCTATTCTGCAAACTAAACTTGTTTTCTAAAAACCAGACTGGGCATCTCTTTCTGTTTACATATGGAAACAAAGAATCCTGAATTAGAAAAAAATCTGGCTCTCTTCCTTATGATTTTGGAAACAAAAGAGTTTTTAAAATATAGATTTATATTGAAGGGCTAACTGTCTTCTTTTAGGGGGAAAGAAGAAGCCTTGGTTTTGTTAATAAACAGTACAAACCCAGCTCAGAACTACTATTGGGAATTAGATATGGAAAGGTTCAAGCTGTTCTGACTTAAATTTTTAGATACGTAACATATGTGATGACCACCCACCTAGTGGCTAAATAGTATGTTTACTTTCCTACAATTTTCTGAACCCATTCAACTTTGGAGATTTAAATATGGCATAAATCTCTGTGCTCAAGAACCTGGTATGGGAATTCTGATGTAGCAGGATCCTCCAGCCTTGACTCTGGTTTGTGTCAGTCTTTTCGCCAAGTCAGTGGTTCTGTCTCCATCCCACACACTTGACTCTTCTCTCGCTCTGAGCCATCCCCCTGTAGTGTGCCCCACTGGGTCTGGCTGGAGTGCCCAGAAAGCAGCTGCTTAAAGACTGTATAACATCCTAGGGGTACAGTTTGACAGATTTAACCTCACATACAAGCTCTTTAAGGCTAAAATTAGCCATGTTTTCCTGCCTTCTTCCAAAAGGCTATATTTAACCAAAGGATCTTAAGGATGGAGAAGTTCTAGAAGAGGCCTGTAAGCTGAGGTTGTGTTCAGGTTCTGGTTCCTGAAGAATGCATAGCCCAGGGCCCACAGGCCCTTTAAAACGTTTTGTGATCACTAGAGGGCTCTGAAGGAATCCCTTAATGCCCTTAAAAAAGTCCCAGTGCCCTCCCTCATCTGGCCAGGGCTTGCAACCACACTGGGCCCATTGCCTCAACAAGGGCATGAAGAAGTTTGGAAAGCTTGGGTAGGCTTGGAAAAATGACAAGGATGGATGTTTCTCATCCCACTGTTCCAAGGAGAAGATTGGAGGACAGGCGGCTGAAGGGACAGATACCCGGAGCAGACACTTGACAACTCCTGGGCGATGAGCCAAGCACTGGGCCAAGCACTGGGCACAGCTCCAGAGCCCGGACCCATGCCCAGGGCACTCAGTGGTTTAAAGCTGGCACAAAAAGAACACTCCTGCCAGCAGGAAACTGAGTTGAACAGATTGGGAAAGAGCAAAAACAGGCTGCCCAGGAGGCTGTCTCCTGGCCTAGAGTTTCCAGTTGTCAGCGGCAACCTAGGGTAGAGCAGATTTTGGGTTTCCTCCTGCCTAGGGGGCTGGTAAAGGTGGGATTGGATCCAGGGTGGGTGCAGTGTGCCGAACCCAGCACGGGAAGGTACAGAGGCACATATCCACCTGGGGAGAAACCCTTCATCAACTTAGGATACCCAGTCCAGCTTTGTCTGTGTCCTCTGAGAGTGAGTTCTGACGCTTTAAAACTTCTGTAAGGGCTTCCCTGGTGGCGCAGTGGTTGAGAGTCTGCCTGCCGATGCAAGGGATACGGATTTGTGCCCCAGTCCGGGAAGATCCCACATGCCGCGGAGCGGCTGGGCCCGTGAGCCATGGCCGCTGAGCCTGAGCGTCTGGAGCCTGTGCTCCGCAACGAGAGAGGCCACAGCAGTGAGAGGCCCGCGTACCACAAAAAAAAAAAAAAACTTCTGTAAAATGTCAGAACTTCCTTGCCCCAGATTTATCTCAGGAAGATTTTTTGAAAGGGTAAGGAAAAGAGCGAAATTTTCTTAGCCTTTTTCATTTCTCTTATTTAGTTCTTACCCTGTACATAAGAAAAAGGAAAATTGAAGAATATGATCAATCCTCCTCCTGTTGCTGTAGTAGACTCCTATTTTTGATATGTTAAACCACTGCAGCTATCTCTTAAGGGCTAAAAGTTGGTAAGTCAGTCCCACTTCCCTACACTTGGAGGAAGGCAAAATAGTTCTGAGTTTTATTAAAGAATTTTGGACTCTGGAGAATCCAGGCATTATGTTGGAGCCAAGAGAACAAGAAAGGGAATGAAGCTTTGGGTCTGCAGAAATCCAGATGGGCTTCAGGTTAATAGCAGGGGGTTGCAGCTGGTGGCTCATATAATTAGCAGAAATAAAAAAACAAAAGCAGAAAGACATTTTTTTTCCTAAGTAATACGCAACACTAACACCCAGTAGTCACCTCAGACCTCCTGAACCAGCATCCTACATAGGTGTTCCGGAATCTGAAGTTTCAATAAAACTTTCACAAGTGATTTTTATACATGCTGAATTTTGAGAGCTATAGCCATACAGCTTAAGAATAATGCCATCCTTCCATGATCCCAAATCATGAAGGTAAATAAAGACATCATCTGAAATCACTTACTTCTCTGTTTTGTTTTTTTGGGTTTTTTTGCGGTACACGGGCCTCTCACTGTTGTGGCCTCTCCCATTGCAGAGCACAGGCTCCAGACGCACAGGCTCAGCGGCCATGGCTTACGGGCCCAGCCGCTCCGTGGCATGTGGGATCTTCCCGGACCGGGGCATGAACCTGTGTCCCCTGCATCGGCAGGCGGACTCTCAACCACTGCGCCACCAGGGAAGCCCTTCTCTGTTGTTTTTGAAAGCATTGTAATCATTTTGCAGCACATTTTTCCTTCCCAGTTGCCTTCATCTAGGACAAATTTTTTTATTGGTTTATACTTGGCAGCAGAGGATTACTGAGAGGTTCTAATCTGGCCATTAATGATCATAACAGCAAAAAATTATGCTACCCACTTTTCTTAAGTGCCTAGATACAGTAGCCCCACTTTACAGATGGGGAAACTTGACCATCGAGAGGTCAGACAACTTTCCCAAGGTCAAGATGGGTGGCAGAGCCAGGTTTCAAGCATAAGCTTGTGGCATTATAGTCCCTGCTCCTAATCACTCCATCCTGGGCAAACTACTTAATCTCTATAAAATGTAGTTTTCTTGTGGCTACCATAGGGACAAAACCTACTTTAAGAAGGTGTAAGGGTTAGATATTAATGTAAGTAAAGCTCCTGACACATAATAGTCACTCAATAAATGGTTGCTCTTATTATTACCAAGTAATGGAGTAAACCAAACAGTGGATAATCCACATAGAGATAACCAGTAATTGACTGGGTCTTCTCAATCAGCTTCATGGTTACATTTTATTAGGCCTGCACACCTACTTCATCCTTATTTTGTATAAGAAAGTCTTTTCCTGGTCTCTACCCAGTGCTCTAATTGGAGACCACAATAAATGGGAGGTGAACAAACCACAAGGCTAGAAATAGATTGCTGGTTTATCTAATGACAATCTAATGAAATTTAAAAATCATTTCTAAACACTCAAGATGACTGAATTTTACTTGACTAATGTATACAACATCTAAGGAAAATTTCTTAGAGAAGCTATAATGCCACAATGGCATCTCCAGAGCTTTGAAAACCCTTTCAGAAATTGATTTGGTTACATCATTGCTTTGTTAAGGCCATAAAGTCTGTCTACCTTGCCTGGTTCATCTCCCCAGACAGACTTGCTAACACTTTCCAACATGCCTTCCCATGTGTTCTTCTCTGTGCTGGAATATACCTTTTTTCCCTCTCTTCCTGTAATGCTCCAATTCGTTCTTCATGGTCACATCTCAAATGTTACCTTCTGTGTGAAGTCCCTCCATCCCACTTCCCCAGAGAGAATTACTCTCCTCTGTGCTTCCACAAAACACAATTACACCTCAGTTATAGCACCGTCACAAGATATTACATTGAAATGATTTGTCTTGTGAACACTTCCAGGCCAAGGACCATGATTTATGCATCTTTGTGTATGTCAGCACATCATCACAGTTGATGGCACATTTTAAGTGCTATGTAAATGCTTGTTAAATGAATGAAAAGTTTTAAGTGGTACAGGCTTTTTTTTTTTAATTAAAGGGAATTTGATTGCACAAAGTCACCTGACTGGTTTTCAGTGGGCTGACCTAGGAGTTCTTGGTCATTCATTTTGATGGAGGAAATGAACTTGAAGAAATGAACCTGCCTTCATACATGTACATATGCTCTGCTCTCATTTGTAGTGGTGGAAGTCATGCTTAAGAACTTGACCTGGGGGACTTCCTTGGTGGCACAGTGGTTAAAGAATCCGCCTGCCAATGCAGGGGACACGGATTCAAGCCCTGGTCTGGGAAGATCCCACATGCCGCGGAGCAACTAAGCCCATGTGCCACAACTACTGAGCCTGTGCTCTAGAGCCTGCAAGCCACAACTACTGAGCCCACCTGCTGCAACTACAAGCCTGCATGCCTAGAGCCCATGTTCCGCAACAAGAGAAGCCACTGCAGTGAGAAGCCCGCACACCACAACGAAGAGCGGCCCCCGCTCACTGCAACTAGAGAAAGCCCGCGAGCAGCAATGAAGACCCAATGCAGCCAGAAATAAATACATTAATTAATTAATTAATTTAAAAGAAAAAAAAAAGAACCTGACCTTGGACAAGTTAAAGAGAACAAACACCAGCAGGAATCATGGGTGCAGTTGCATTGCTAGGGGTAGAAACACAAAGTAGATGGCCTTAGTTTAGCATCCTAGGTGAGTTTGGAGTGAAAGATGACCTTGAAACATTTTAAGACCAATAGCATCTGTTATTCAATTTTCAGTTGTCCCTTTATTCTGACCTGTGCCACATTTCACCCTCTCTTACTCCCAAACTTCCTATAAAAATTCTACTCTTCACAGCAGTCTTGGGCTAGTGGTGAATGAAGAATTAAGGGATAGAGTAAAGTGAAGTAAAGCCTTTTCTTCATTTCTCTTTGGCTAAGACCAGCACCTTGTCAAGAAAATGGTGTCCTGAATGATAGAAGGAGTGGAGATTCTGGGCCCTGCTCCTCTTGCCATGACCTTCTTATCCAGTAGTATCCAGCACAAGACACTCTGTATCTCTCTGCTCCAACCATACAGGTCTTATTCTTGATGTGCTCCATACAGAGACTGCATATGCTGTTCCCTTTAATTAGGGAGCTCTTCCATTCCCTTTTTATCAAATTAACTATTTCTCATCCTCAACTCCATCATCATTTACACAAGGAAACTTTCCCCGACTAGGTCAGCCTCCTCCTGATTGCCTCTCCTTAGTAGCATGTATCATAGTCACAATTTTACATTTATTTGTAAGATTATTTCATTCATGTCTGCTTCCCCTGTGGATAGAAGCTCCATGAGAGATGTTTTTGCACCATTATATCCCTAGTTCCTAGAATAGTGTCAGTTGCAAAGTGGGTCTCAGTAGATACTTGTTCAACGATATGGGAAAAAAATATTTTTTCCCAAAGACATTAGACATAGGTGACCCCTGAAATGGAAGGCAGCAGATAACTTGGGTTCCACATCCATTCACTGAATCCCTCCAGTGTGCCAGACACTGTGCTAAGTCTTAAGGATACATGATGAATGGGACACTGAGCATTGCCCTCATGGTTTCTTTAAAGCTCCTCTTAACTATGTATAAGCTAATTATAGTGATGATGACAATGATGATAATAATGTAAAAGTGATAGTGGATATGTATAGTACATTGAGCATCTACTGTATACCAGATATACTACAAGGTAGGTGCCTTATGTTCATCAATTCACCTGATTTTTACACAATGTATGAGGTAGGCATTTATCATCTCTAGTTTACAGCTGAAGAAATAGGAGCATCAGAAAAGTTAAATTTCTTGCTCGAGATTACTCATCTAAAGCTCAAACTCATCCAGAGACTCTGGTCTAGATGACTTTTAAGACTGCATTTTTAGATATTAGAGATAGGAATGAAAGTCAAGCAGAAATGAATCTGAAATCCCCCTAAAGTCTCAAACTCCCATATCCTGCTCTCTGAGTACAATGTCTTTCCAAGTCTCACTCCCAATCAACCTCACAGAGACCCTCAGAACCTCAACTTCTTACTCTGCCTATTCACTGGCATCCCTTCAGCCCCATTTCCATCCTTAGCTTTCACAGAGGCTTGATCCCCTCATCGCCCTCTACTTTTATTACATCCACCAGTGAAATCTCAATGCCATGATCAACCTCCTCTACTCATACACAATTTGATCCCTACATCACTCACATGGAGTTGTTGTGAAGATTAAATGAGTCAGTACATGCACTCTTTAAAACAATTCCTCACACGTACTTAGTATTATTGTTTTTATTTATTCCTGAGTAGTTGAGCACTGTTCGATAAAGTCTTGTCTGTGATGATTTAGACAACTTCAGGTGGATCCTTAATGTTTCTGTCAATCTTCTTACTTGGCAAAGTTTAAGCTCCCATATATATATATATATATATATATATATATTTTTTTTTTTTTTTTTTTTTGAAGAAGAAGATGTTGGGGGTAGGAGTTTATTAATTAATTTATTTATTTTTGCTGTGTTGGGTCTTCGTTTCTGTGCGAGGGCTTTCTCTAGTTGCGGCAAGCGGGGGCCACTCTTCATCGCGGTGCGCAGGCCTCTCACTATCGCGGCCTCTCCTGTTGCGGAGCACAGGCTCCAGACGCGCAGGCTCAGCAGTTGTGGCTCACGGGCCTAGCTGCTCCGCGGCATGTGGGATCCTCCCAGATCAGGGCTCGAACACATGTCCCCTGCATTAGCAGGCAGATTCTCAACCACTGCGCCACCAGGGAAGCCCAAAGCTCCCATATATTTTTAAGCAATATTCCAAATCTCTATTCTTCACAAGTCTTCGACGCAACTCCCAATAGAGTTGCCTTCAGCAAATGACCTTGGCAGTGGACATCTTTGTTGCCTGGTCAGCATCCATTCCCCTTTTATTCTGGCGATTACCACCACCCTCCTCATTCACCATTCTCATGTCCGTGGTTTGGGTAGACGACCATATCCTCTTGGCCATAGTGATCCATTCAGGATTAGGCATTTGATCCAATGTGAGCCAAACAAAAACTTTCCTAAGACCTTAGAAGCATGACTGTAAAACACATCTTTAGACCATAGGTAAATAGACTTCTCTTTTACTTTTGACGATGTCTATCACTTCACTTCTCAAGCTCTCTATCTAGATCCCAAGATGAGACAGCTCTCTCTCCATCCCCCTAAAACCACTCTTCTCTATTTCCCTTATAGTTTCCTCTTCTGTTCACTGGTTTTCTCATGCTACATTCTCCTTGGGTGATCTAACTACTCCATGGTTTTCATTCTTACTCTATGCTGTTGACACTCAAATCTATATATACCCAATTCAGTGTCCTACCTGGAACTTCAAATGTTTGCTGTATATTTACACCTTGATGTTCCAAGGGCATCTCAAATTCAACTTACTAAAAACAGAACGTATTATCTTACTTCCAAATCTGCTTTCCCTGCTATATTCTCTGTCTCCATTTATAATACCACAGTCTCCCAGAGGTGCAAGCCCATTTTTGTCTTCTGACCTTCAACTCACCTGACCTGACCCAACACATTGTTGGTCTTCTAAAATATTTACTGAGTAGATTCCCCCCTTGTAGCAGATGCTGATGGCCACCTGCCCAACAAACATTCTCCCTGCCTCCTTGCCTGCTAACAGAATTCCAGTTTTGCTCAGGTATCCACGTGATTCTGTAAAGATATGTGCTTGAGGGAAAACTGGCATCAGTCTCCGTCCTAGCTCCAAAGGATGAGTCTTGATTTGTCTATTCTAAGCCAATCATGATAATTCTTGTCAAAGAATAACTCAGAAATATTTAGTTAGTTATCTACACAGAAATATTTGACTCATATATGAGACAAACAGTCATTAGATTGTTGTCAATGAACAAAGGCAAAACAACAGGAATTATGGGAGGAGAGGAGGAAAAAACCCAGACATTCTGGGCACATTAAATCTTGTTTTATAGTTGGATAAACTGATTAGCCAGCAGCTGCTTTTGTTCATTCTGCTGCCACTTTTTGCAAAATCCTTTTACCCTCTCCACCTTCCACTAGCTCAGCAGGTATCACATTCTCTGGAAAACCTCTCTAGTCAACTCCTAACCCCTGCTACACACCAAGTATACTAGAAACCCTTCCTTTGTTCAGGACAGACACACACACACACACACACATGGCATTGCATGCTAGCTGCTAGATTACTCTTTCTCTAGTTAGATGGGGGGAACTCTACAGTTTAGGGGGAAAATTTGTGCTGGACAATAAATATAGATCTACTTGGGTAAGGTGGGAT
Source organism: Mesoplodon bidens (assembly GCF_964165515.1). Lineage (NCBI taxonomy): Eukaryota > Metazoa > Chordata > Mammalia > Artiodactyla > Ziphiidae > Mesoplodon > Mesoplodon bidens. Next base: position 66,545,421 of record NC_138160.1, read on the forward strand.
TTTGAAAAAGGAAAGAAAAAGCCACATTCATTGCTTCTGATTAGTTGTGACTAAGGACCCTTGGTGTTCTGCAATTCTAGAACGTGGATTATCTGATGTACATCATTTCTGAAATGTGTGGTTACTAAACTCCTAAATAACTGGAGAGAGATTCCCTTAGGAAAGACATAAAACTGGATCTGTCATTTATTGAGCATTTTTTTCAAGTGTTATAAAGTGCTTCATAATAACCTTGTTAATAGATGCTTGCCCAGGACAAGTAATAATTTACTGGACAAGGTATAAAAGTTCCTGTTTTATTCATTTCCAACTGTATATTTTGTATGAAGGGAAACAACTCACAGAACTTTCAACTTTTCCTGCTTTTTATTTTGAAAATTTTTAAGTACAGTGAAAAACTCATTATACCTTTCACCTAGAATCACCAATCATTAACATTTTGCCATATATGCTCTCTCCCTTCTTCCCTTCTACCTCTCCCCAACACGAACACACCACACTTTTTTACGACTGAACAGTCTGAAAATAAGTTGCAGACATCACTGTGTTACCCCTTCATCCTTCAGCATGCATCTCCTAAGAAAAGGACATTCTCTTACACAGCCACAATATCATTGTCACACTCAAGAAATTTAGCATTAATACAATGAAATTATCTATATTCAAATTTCCCTAATTGTCTGAAATCTGATTTAGCTTTTTTTCTCACCTGGATCTTATCAAGAATCATGCATTACATTTGGTTGTTATGTCTCTTTAGTATTCTTTTATCTAAAACAGTCCCTCAACTTCTTAAAAATCTTTCAGTTACATTGGTATTTCTAAAGAATCCAGACCCATCATTTTTGTAAAATGTCCCACAGTACATCTGATTGTTACCTTATGGTTGGATTCAGGTTAAGCATTTGGGAGAAGAATACTACATAAGAGATGTTTCCTTCTCAGTGCAGAGCACGAGAAAGTAGTTTCATTATTGGTGATGTGCAGTTTGATCACTTTTCTCTTTTTTTTTTTTTTTTTTGCGGTACGCGGGCCTCTCACTGTTGTGGCCTCTCCAGTTGCGGAGCACAGGCTCCAGATGCGCAGGCTCAGTGGCCATGGCTCACGGGCCTAGCCGCCCCGCGGCATGTGGGATCTTCCCGGACCGGGGCACAAACCTGTGTCCCCTGCATCTGCAGGCGGACTCTCAACCACTGTGCCACCAGGGAAGCCCTCTTTTTTTTTTTTTTGTACACTTCTCAAGTGAATCATTTATTATGGGAACTCATAGAGATGAGACCAATATATCCATTTATTGAGCATTTAGTAAAGTGAAATGGTGAGTAAGGTAATTATTTCAAAAAATACTTTAAAGGTAAAATGGCCAGGTTTCAATTATCTGGATATTTTCACTGAAACATTTTTAGCATCTTAGGAAACAGAATTATCTGCACAGTTGTTTTAAATCTGCAATTCTCTTTGTTCACACAGATCTGGCCAGCTAATGGCATCTATTATCTCCAATTCGCAGATCAGCACAAAATTCAAATGGCTTAAAAGCAGCCCCATATAGTGGAAAAAAGAGATTCATCTAGAGTCCAGAGTCGTCAAACTTGTCTCATACTCTTAAGCAAATCACATGCTCTTCCTGGGCCTCAATTGTCTCCTCTGTGTACTGAAGAAATAGGACTTTAAGATCTTTAAAATTCTACCATTTTAAAAGCTCATTCATATCTGTAGTTCACTACCAAATATACTGTGAATCATTGTGACTCCTAATTATAAATGCTTATGACTTGGGCAAGATCAAATTAACTGTAATATTTTTTCCCAGTGGAAATAACAGAATTTTAGGAATAAGAAAGAGTTATGGAAATTATCCCATCAACCTCCCACACGATGTGGGAATCCCATCCTATTGGGCCATCCGGACAGCACTTGAACACTTTAGGTGATGTGGGAGTGATCACGAAAAGCAACGTTTCCTATGTGGACTCAAGTTCTGCCTCAGTCATTTTATGTTCTACCTGATGATTGACGATGTCTTCACTGTCTTAGTCTGTTTGGGCTGCTCTAACAAAATACCACAGACTGGGTGGCTTATAAACAACAGAAATTTATTTCTCACAGTTCTGGAGGCTGGGAAGTCCAAGATCAGATGCTAACTTGGGCATGGCCTGATGAGAGCTCTCTTTCTGGCTCTTAGCTGGAGCATTCACTGTATTCTCACACGGTGGGAAGGGAAGGGATCTCTCTCAGGTCTTTTTTATGAGGACACTAATCTCATTCAATACCTAAGGCACTGCCTTCATGACCTAAGCACCTCCTAATACTATCACATAGGGCATTAGGATTTCAACATACGAATTTTTTTTCACTTTAAAATATAGACTTTAATTTTTTTTTTTTTTGCGGTACACGGGCCTCTCACTGTTGTGGCCTCTCCCGTTGCAGAGCACAGCCTCCAGACGCGCAGGCTCAGCGGCCATGGCTCACGGGCCCAGCTGCTCCGCGGCATGTGGGATCTTCCCGGACTGGCGCACGAACCCGTGTCCCCTGCATCGGCAGGCGGACTCTTAACCACTGCACCACCAGGGAAGCCCTAGACTTTAATTTTTTACAGAAGTTTTAGGTTTGCAGCAAGAGTGGACAGAAAGTACAGAGTTCCCATATAACTCCTGCCCCCTCACATACATAACCGCCCCATTATCAACATCCCCCAAGAGAGTGGTATACTTGTTACAATCAATGAACCTGTACTAACACATAATAATCACCCAAAGTCCATAGTTTACATTAATTTCACTCTTGGTGTTGTACATTCTACTGTCAACATATGAATTTGAGGGCGAGACACAGATATTCAGCTTGTAAACATTCACCTTCTCTGGACTTCAAACATCATTTCCTTCACTCTCCTTCAACAACGCACCTGCGTGTCTGTACCTGGAACTCATAGCCCAGCTCTTCTCTGCCTCTGAGATCCAGACTTCTGGTTTTCTCCCTTTGACCATCCCTTTCCCCCTTCTCATTGCTCTTGAACAACACCTGGATGTAAAATCCCTGGACACTTTCCTTCCTCCCCATCTAGTCCACCAGTTCCCTAAAAGTCTGTTTATCTTCTGCCCAGCCTGGGAAATCACTTCAGCATTGCACTTACAACTTCCTCAATACCCACAGCAATTCTAATTATACCAGGTGTACTTGAATGTTTATTTGTATGCCAAATACTGCACAACACACTTGCATAATATAGAACAGCTGTGCAGGGAAACAAAAAATCAGCTTGTGAAGAATGCTGTAGGTTTGAGTGTACACTTTCTAGAATAAAGATATGTATTTAACTATAATGTAACCTAACCAAGCAAATACCACTGACCAAATCATAAATTATTCACATAGAGTAATAATGGCAACTTTTCCAGGTGAAAATGAGACACCTGCCAATGAAACTGAAAATATTACATATGTAATCTTTTTTGAAAAATTAATTAATTAATTAATTTTTGGCTGCATTGGGTCTTCGTTGCTGCACACGGGCTTTCTCTAGTTGCGGGAGCGGGGGCTACTCTTCGTTGCAGTGCGTGGGCTTCTCACTGTGGTGGCTTCTTTTGTTGCAGAGCACAGGCTCTAGGTGCATGAACTTCAGTAGATGTGGCACGTGGGGTCAGTAGTTGTGGAGCACGGGCTTAGTTTCCCTGTGGCATGTGGGATCTTCCCAGACCAGGGCTCAAACCCATGTTCCCTACATTGGCAGGCAGATTCTCAACCACTGCGCCACCAGGAAAATTCTAGATATATAATCTTAAGGGTCTTAAAATATTGAGGGCTGCAGACATGTGAGGTGACAAATATTCCCTCTGATGTGTAGTGATGTGCTATGGTTTAAGTTGGAGATGGAATACAATGATTGCGGATGAAGAAATGTGACCCTGAGGGTTTGAATGGGTTTTTATTATATTTTTCAAGAGTAAATAAGTACATCATGTTTCAAAACTACATGCTTTTAATGCTAACGTAACCCATGGGTGCCTTTCTTCATATTTTACTCCCAATAGATTTCTTTAAAAAGTCTTTATGTGAATAGTTATATTAGAAATCAGGATGAAATATTGGCACAAGAAGAACTCTTAGAGATCATTCAGTCTGTTAGTGAGGGAATTGAGGCCCAAAGGGGCAAAATCACTTTTCCAATGTGGTACAGCTCTGGTGATCCAGCCAGATCTAGAGCCTGGTTTTGAGGTCAAGCTACTTTCCCAGTGATTTTCAAGCCTGTCTGTCTGGGGGCTTGAGGAGTCTCTCCCTTGAAAGAGAGAGTTGATTGTTTCTCACCTTCTTCAGCTAGAATCCACTACTTTTGAGGATTTTACATACTGTGGTACTTAAAAATTTGAACTAAAGAAAAGGATTCTAGTGTTAAAATATATGTATTTTAAAAAATTGGTAACCAGGCCTTATTCTTCCAAATGGTGATTGAAATTTTCCCTGTAGATAATTGAATACTAATAGTCAATATTAGTATGAAGTTCTAGATTATATGCATTTCATATATTTTAATTTAAATTGGTTCTTTAAGTAAATGCATCAAACATGTTTCTACAGATAAAGATGCAGATCAAACTGGATAAAATCTTCTCTTTTGCTCTCTTCACATTCAGCAGCCTTCTCGATTTTGCCAGTATACTACCTATCTCTTTCAAAATGAAGAGAAATAAAATAGATACCATAAGATGAAATTAAAAAAAAAAGCAAGTTTAGGCTTCTACAAACTACCCAGAACTCACCTGGTGGGAGTCTGACATGTTATGTATAAATGGCTAGAAACCTATCAGATTCATACTACTATGTAATAAGAAATTTATTTTCACAGCTCTATTCCTTCTCAAGAATTTCTTCCCTAGGAATACAAACCTTGATTGACATCAGATTAATAACAGCACACAGTTTCCTAAGTTTTTTGCATGTTACGATTAGTAGTAAGAGTTCCCTTTCTAACATTATGGTGACTGTAGCCGTGTTTTCCTGGGGTCATGGAATGGCCTATATTTTAGTTTCCCTGGGCTTTCTGGATTTCTAGTTAACTGATATTTTAGTGCCTGAAATTTTTCAGTGATCATTTCATCCTTCCTTAATCCTAAAATGTATTTGATTATGGAATTAAATTTGAATAGACTATTAAAAAATAAAATCCAAGCATGAATATTTCTTGAAGTGGTCGTTTTCCCCATTAGAACAAACTCAGTTTGCACAGTGATAATTCACAAGCATTTTGAATTCCAGTTATGAGCTTCTTTCCTTTATTAGAGCAATTCAGATCCATGAAAATCGAAGCACGTTTCAAAAATATCAGGAGCACAGATTTCCCTTAAACTTTTTCTAACATTCACAGAAAATTAAGGTTTTCTGAGTTACCATTTCACTTTTTTTGACACTCTGATAGGTGTATGGCTTTCCTCAATACAGCTGTTTTCCTTCACTACCTGTGGTGATGTGGTTGCAATATTAAAAACCAAAGGCATGCACTAGACTCCTGCAATAATATTTCTAAACTAATCCAGCATGAGGAGAAAAGTGATTAGAAAGGTGACAGTTCCCAATGGAAGATGGATAAGCTATTTCTAGAAACTACCATTACTACTGAAAAAACTAATTGCTTTCCTCCCGTTTTTGGATATTTCCACCAGTTCAGGAAGGACAAGGTGTGAAGAAACTTCACCTTGCTGCTACTTATAATGTTTCTTTCCTGAAACTGCACAGAGCTTTGGGTCTCCAAAGCAAGTTTTTGAGACAATAGACTAATGTGCTTAAGAGAGAAAAGATGAAAGTGTTTCTGTGTCTATGAATGAGTAGATCAATAACTCACTGTTGATTTGATAAATATTATGGAGTGCTTACTATGTGGCAGGCACTGAGCTGGACAAAAACAAAAAATATAGAGTCTTTGCCCTGGATGGGCTTATATATTAATTCTAATGTGACATTAAGCAGTAATAGTCAGTCGGAAAAATTACTATGGGAGTCCCAGGATAAGGAATGCCTCAATATCACCCTGGTGCCCTTTTACGGCCTTGCAAAATTTGTTTTAAGCCAGTTCTATCAATACTTACATTAGGCTAGCAATTAATTATGGGTGTGGCATCATGGTTAATATTACCATATGGCTAGTTAACATTTTTAAGTAATAGCTATTTGATTTCATGGGAAGAAAGATCCTATTTCTTTTCTTGAGAAGGTTACAAATTATTTAAACTTTATATAAAAACTGTACTAATAACTCAAAAGGGCAAACCAAATGAGAATCATTTCCATAATCACATGACAAAGTGATAAGAACTTATGTCCTAAAAGGAAAGGAATTGTATTGGTTGGGATGTTTTTGGTTGCAAATAACAGAAGATATAACAAACACTAGTTTAAGTCAAAAGGATATTTATTGTTTATTTAACAAGAGTCTAGTTATATGCAATCCCAGGGCTCAATGATGTTAGGGCTCTGGGTCAGCATCTTTGACATTATCTTCTATCATGTTGCTGTCTTATGTGCAGTCACAAGATGTATGTTTCCCTTCCAAGCATCAATCCTTTACATCAATATCTCAGACAGGAAGAATAGGAGCACTCCAAGGAAATCAAAATATTACCCAGAAAGCCCCTGGAGAGTCACTCTTACATCTGATTGGCCAGAACTGGCTCACGTGACCACCACTAACTGTAGGGGAAGCTGAGAAAACAAATATCCAGCAAAAGACCTTATGGCCATACCATAAGGGCCTTAGACCAACCATGATTCATTTCTTGGGGCTAGGCCCATTGTGACCAAACAAAATCAGGGTTTTAATAATTAGGGTAAAGCAGAGTGGAGAAAGACTGTTGGAAAACTCCCTGATGGTATCCATCTGAGATATTTTAAATGTGTGTCTACAACTAGTTAATGAGCTAGACCCTATACAAAAGAAATATTGTCCTTGCCTTTTAAGAGAGATTCTAAAAACCATAGCCTGAGTTGTAAGGTTCTGGTAAAGAAAGTCCAGTAAAGCAGCAAATAAAATATTATATATCACAGCAAAGAAAGTCAGGCTAAAAGCCATTTGCCTCTATCCCCCCGAAGCATGTTGAGTCTGTGACTCAGTGGTTGCTTTCTCTCTTGTGAAGTACTGATCTTCTGAAATGGTTATTTTAGTGTTTTAGCCAACAAGTTCTTACCCATCTAAGTATGAGTTCTGTGATTAATTACAAGGTGTAGAGCTCTTTTCAACCCATCAGCCTTTTCTGTTAATTTGTTTAAAATTTTGTTTCCTAGGCGGGGTTTTGATAATACAAACAGAAACAGTTAAGAACCAACTCCCACCTGCTAACTCAAATGAGGGCTGTGCAATTTGCCCTCTTTTCATGTTACATCTCACTGATAGCTGATTTTACATCATTCCCTGTTTTGTTAAAGCTAGATCTAAGTTGTGACAAATTACTTTTTTATAAATGCTATCTCTTCAACTCCCACTGTATCTAGCCAGAGACACACAACCTTATGATTCCACTGAATATCCTCTGAGAAGGAACATTAGTTTCAGAAGGAACATTATCTAAGGACAGCCTAGAAAGGTGATGACAATGTGTATTAGTTCAAACTTTGGATCCCTACTAAATTTTAAAGTGATCAGTCTTAGGGTTTATTTCTTTTGGCACTTAAAAATGCTTGCTTTTTCCTCCCTTACAATCCTAATAAATTATAATAGCATTTTTGTCATACCAGATATCAGATGAAATGAACCCATTGGCAAAAAAAAAAAAATCCTAAATAATAAATTCGTACAATTACAACTTTTCTCCGCCCTCCTCCCATTCAGCTTACTCCATCTTTCAGTCTGGTTTCAGATATTAGTAAGTAATGGAATAATACACAGGAAATGAATAGCCCCTCCCCTGCCCTGTAAATCAGAAAAGTCATTTACAGGAGCTGAGTGATGGAGGGAGAGGTATGTGGCAAGGGAATTGGACCTTAATGGCCACTCAAGAGCTATAACCATCTACCTCTCTGTCAGTCTGTCTGTCTGTCTGTCTCTCTCCTTCCCTTCCCTCCCCTCCCCATCTTTCTCAATATTGCTCCCTCCCCCATTTTCTTTCTTTCAGTTTCTTTCTCTCTTTCTTTCCCAGTTTACAAATCTCTCAGGCCTGGGAACCTATTGTCTTATTGGGAGGTGGTCTGTGTGTTTTAAACATTGAATTCTCCCAAGTGCCTAAAGTCACTCCTTAGGATGAACTTTCCCTTGACGATGGGATGCTTGGTTACTGGTCCTCCCTGGTGGCCCCTGTTTTTGATCTGTGTGGTTTTCTGCAAGATGTTAATTGTGTGGTTCAACCTTATATTGTCATGAAAGAAGTCAGAGTCATGAAAATAATCAAGATTTGAAAATAAAAAAGTTATCAAAACATTGTTTGAAATGTACTTCCTAGTTATATTCAAATATGGCCACTCTGGTAAACTGAGAGTTTTCAAAATTCAAGCAAGAAAATGGATAATTGTATCAGGTTCTGAAGCAAGAGATATAAGGAGTTACCATTCTTTTTTATATACTTTCTAATATTTCTTTTCCTTCTTCCAACTTCAAGCTAGGAATGAATTCTATCACTTCTCAAGAAACCAGCAGATCATCTAAACTATCTTCTAAACCTTGATTATACATTTAGAATCACCTGGGAAACCTCAAAAAATTTTAATACTTGAGTCTCTCCCAGAAATTATTATATCATTGGTCTTCAGTAAGCCTTGGGCATCAAGATTTTTAAAGAAGTCCCAGGTGTTATAATACCCAACCAAAGTTGAGAACCATGGATGGTTAGGGAAGAAGTTGTAAAACAATGATGGAAAAACATGTTTGGTGGGCAAGTCACTTTGTGAAAGACTATACAAGTTATGCTATAGGTTTGGCTGCTGTGATAGAAATCCAAAATAACAGTGGCTTAAACACAACAAAAGTTATAATCTCTCTTATATTACAGACTGAGCTAGTGGGCACCTCTGCTTTGAGAAATTATTAGAGGCCCAAGGTCTCTTTATTTTGTTGCTTTGCCCTCAGTCACATGGTTCAGAACTCACCACTATGTCCACATTCTAGTTAGCAAAATGGCACACTCTTTCTTTTTAAGGAAACAACCTAGAGATTGCACATGTCACTTCCATGTCCCATCCAACAAATGAGAACTTAGTCATAAGCCCACAGACTGTTGCAAGGAAAGCAAAGAAATGTAGCCTTTAATGTGAGCAGCTATATAGCCTGATAAAACATGGGCTTCTATTATTCTGAGGACAAAGGAGGAATACTGGAGGAAAACTGGCATTCTTTGCCACAAACATCTTATTGTCTTTCCAAGGTGAAGTCTTAGAGGTTCTGAAGTAGTTGGATTCAGCAGGAGGGAAGGAATGGGAGAAGAGGAGAGAACTCTGTGGTTAGAGAGAGTGAGTTCAGTGTTCAAGGTATTGGAGTAGGAGTCATCCAGGAGCTGGCTTGGGTGAGTCAAGTAGCGATAGATGAGATTCCCAGAGTAAAGGAAGTGCAGGGATGATGGGGCTACAAGTCTCACATGTGGAAGCCACTGTACAGAAGGCTGTTGTCACCTAATCCTCTGCTGTGAATGCTATTGCTTTTCCCATCCCATGTATTTAATAACGAAAATAGAATGGGGCTATTTATCAGGTCATATTCTGATCCCTGGAAGGGCTTGGAAAGAAATGATTTTTACAGCATAGGATTGCAAAAACTTATGCTGAATGAAGGATTTACACTTTTCTTTCAAACCCAGGCCACTGTTGGTGGGCATAGAACACTGGGCGTGTTGATTGCTAACATGATTTATTGCTGTCCTTGTGTATTCAGCTACATTCTATGACCTTTCTTTCACAGTGTCCTCTGCCTTGATAAAATCACTCTATTCTATGTCAAGGCAAGTCTTTTTAATTCTTTTTCTGAATCAAGAAAGAAACAATTTCCAATGGATTCAACTCTAACTTTTTTTGCTCATTGTTTATTCCCTGGAGACTGAATAATACATTTAGAAGTTGAAGAATTGTAAGCTGCTGCTTTGTACACAGTGTCTTTAACTTTTTTGTCCAGGTTTTCAGCCTAGCCTCAGATGAACCTTTTATTTTTTTATTTTTTACACATGAACTTTGGGTGTCCAATGTTAATCACTTGCATCTGTGACTAATCATTTGTGTCCCCCAAATATATGGAATCATTTAACTGGGCACATGGGGGGGATAACTGTACATACAAGAAAGAATGGTAATTAAGCAGTTATGCACAAAAGTAGTATTGCAACAAAAAAAGGGGGTGTTGGGAAAGGACCTGAAACTTTATCCTCTGGTGGTCCATCCATCTACCCATCCATCCATCATTCCATTAAAAAAATCTTGCAAAGTGTGAGTCTCTATAGAACTTACTAAGATTCAAAGATTGTTATAAAATGTTTCCAGTCTTTGAAGAGTTTATATGTCATAACTTGAGCAGACCCAGTTTTGAGAAAAGAAAGGAAGTTTGTCAGGAAGAAAGGAAGGAAAGGAGATTATGTACCAACTGTGTTCTAACTACTGTGGCAAGTTTTACATACATCATCTAATTAATCATCAGGACTGAGAAAGACAAAGGCTATATCACAATTTGGTAGAAGAATATAAATGCATAACTAACTATAACCACATGTCATTGGTACTGTAATAAGTGTAGGAGCCCAGATAAGGGACAGGCTGATTCTGCCTAGGATGGACAAAGAAAGCTTCCCAGAGGAGCCCCAATTTCATATGGGTCCTGATGAATGATCAGGAGTTGCCCAGGTAGAAAGATGGGAAGGACACTGTAAGTGAAAAAAACAATGTGCACAAAAGCATAGAGATGTGAGGAGTAGGGCAGGTTTGGACACTGTTGAGTGGTTGAGTGCTAAAAGGAGAGATTGGAGAGGTGGGTTGGGATTCTGTTTGCCAAGCTAAGTCATTTGAATTGTATTCTGTACGTAATGGGGAGCTATTGAAAGTTTATAACCATGGGAGTAACATGATCAGATTTATGTTTTGGAAAGATGACTGGAAAAATAAGCAAAGGAGGAAAAGACTAAATACACTCATTTTCGCCTAGCAAATATTTATTGAGTACTTGCCATCTTCCAAGCATCTTCTAGGGGCTGAAGATATAGCATTGAGCTAAATAATCAAAAATTCTTGCCCCTATGCAGCTTTAAGGGGGGAAACAGTCTATAAACAAATATATGCATATAATCACTGAGGTGGTAAAAAGCGCTGTGGATAAAATAAAGCAGGAAAGGAAGATAGGTAAATTCTTTGCAACTGGGTGAACACTTCACCCTATATATTGTAAATCCCACTGAGAAGGAAGGGAACATTTGAGCAAAGACCTGAAGGAAGAGAGAGCAAGCCATGTGGCTATCTGTAGGAAGAGAATTTTAGGCCGAAGGAATAGTGCAAAGCCCTCTGTATTATATGAGAGCTCTGAAAACCCTAAAATGACAAAAGAGAGGGATTTAAGATTTACATTCCCATATTTGTATGAAGGAGACACTGAGCCAAGAAATACTGATCACCTCTTACATATCATTCAGAACTTCTACTCATTTGTCTAAAAGTATTTGAGTTTGACAGGATCTTTTATAGATCATTATGGGGCCTGAATTTTAGACAGAGGTAACTAAACTGTTTCCTGCTATTACTCAAGACCAGCAATTTTGCATTTAAGCGGTGAAGCCCAGTTATCATGCCAAAGTCAAGAGAATAGTTCTTTGTTTCTTTTGTAGTATTAAGCTATTCATTTCATTTTCAGATGCTCAAAATCTGTACTTGATGACCACATTTAAGGGAACTCTTCCCCAAACCTAAGAGAGACACTGATTGGATGGCACATGTAGAAACCTTTCAGCAAATAAACAAGATGAGTAAAATTGGGAATGTGTCTGGCTGATCATGGTCTAGCTGAGTGCATTGCACACACGGAGTTAAAAATGAAGCCAGAGGGGGCTTCCCTGGTGGCGCAGTGGTTGAGAGTCCGCCTGCCGATGCGGGGGACACGGGTTCATGCCCCGGTCTGGGAAGATCCCACATGCCACGGAGCGGCTGGGCCCATGAGCCATGGCCACTGAGCCTGCGCGTCCGGAGCCTGTGCTCTGCAACGGGAGAGGCCACAACAGTGAGAGGCCCGTGTACCGCAAAACAAAAACAAAACAACAAAACAACAACAACAAAAAAACCCAAAAAAAATGAAGCCAGAATCTGGAGTGATATCATTAGTGTATACCATCCTGGAACTGTAGTCAGACCACACACATATTTAATGCACTGAACCCACCATGAAATGCCCCTCAGTCCCTAGACAATGAAGTACTAGAAAAAAATCAAGGGGCTGGCGGGAGGATGCTGAGTGATCCATAATGCTGTCAATGTCACAATTCATCCTGAACAGCAGAATAAAGTTAATAGGGGAAGTTCTTTAGTGCTTGTTCAGCTGCCTGCCACCCAACTCTGTGGCAGAAAAGCAAGGAGGAAATAGATATATCATTATAGAATGCATCAATAATAAATTATAGAAATGTCTTATATATAAGGAGTAGTTCCCTATATTTATTTGAAGTATCAATCTTTAGGATTGTGTATTTGACCACTCAATGCCAAAAAAGAAAAAAAAACAGTCAAGTCTTTTTTTTAAGACTATTGATATTTTAATAATAAATTAATAGTGAGTCAAAAATATTGAAGACAAGAATTGAAAAGTGTCAAGAAAAAAGAAGTAATATATTTCCTAGTGTTCGATAAATAAAAAATTGGAATAAACGTATCTATTTATAGCGTACATAAAGAACATCTCTGGGAGTCAACTCTTCTATCTGAATTTTAAGTGTTATTTTTCAGCTCAGAGAATTTCATGGTTTATACTAGAATATTTTCATTCCAAATCTATGTACCTTTACCTCCTAAAAATATTTCCTAAACCCTACCAGCATTGCACTACTTGGTTATGGAGTCAAGAACTTACACAATTCAACTAAAAGCTATCAAGCATTTATTTAGAGGTTAAACATCTTCTGTGTTCAAGGTGCCGACTGGGCAACGTACTGCAGGAAATGCAAACTGAGTAAAATCTAGTGCTTCCTCCCAAAGACCATAGGAGGTAAAGTAAAAAATTATAGTAGATGACACAATATGTTCAGTGCCCTAAGGGTTCAAAGGAGAGAGAGAAGACCATGGGTTAGAGAAATCAAGGAAGGCTTCAAGGAAAAGCGACATTTGACCTAGAACCTTAATGGATGGATAGGATTTCAATAGGCAGAGATGAGGCTGGTTTGAGCAGAGTGGGGAAAACAATTCAGGGAAAGACAGAACTTATTTGAGAGGAGAGTTTCCTGTTTTGCTGGAGCATGATGTATGTATGTGGGAGTGGCCAGACTAAAGCTGGAAGGTGGGCAGCAGTCATGGGGTCTCTGGACTTCAATGTCAGCCTGCAGTCTGGACTCGATTCAGTCAGCAGTGGGGCTCCATCGAAGTCGATGGATGTGACATGATGTGATATGACACTACTCTGTTTATGCTCTGGTGCCCATGCTTCTGTACTCAGTCACATTCGCCTGCTGAAAGGGTGAGGCTGGTTCTTCAGCCCTGAGGGACAGATTGGTTCTGTACTACAGATTTACTTGGAGGGCAGAGCATGGTAGGGGGTATTTGGGTAAGTTCCTCCCACTCCCCCAGGGATAATCTAGCTGCTGAATGTGGATTGTGATCTAGCTATTTAAGTGTCATTTGAGCTCCTGAACATTTTCAGAAGTGAGGGAAAAAAACAGCATCATCCACAAATATTTTTTAAGTGTAAATTTAAAATAAATTAATATAAAATAAATTAATTAAATAAAAATTAAAATATTTTTAAAGATATATTTTAAATTCACCTACTAGATGAACAGCAGCAGTTTTGCCCTGTTCTAGATTGGTGGTAAAATAGCAGTCTTAGCCAGAAGCAAAATAAAAGCTTGAACTCAGAACAGGAAAGGGCTAAGGCTAAGGTTGGTGCACCCAGTAGATAGGCCATGGAATCCTTGCCTTTGCAATATTGTTCTATTATATAATAATTTCTCAGATATTTTTTTACATTCTAATTTAGGAGAAGCAAAGATAATGTTAGGTATTTAGCAAGATACAAAAGAAGTGATAGCCATTCCAGAAATACAGAAATTCAAAAGAAACTTTAACCTATTAATAATGTGCATCATATAGGGCTCCCCTGGTGGTGTAGTGGTTAAGAAACTGCCTGCCAATGCAGGGGACATGGGTTCAAGCCCTGGTCCGGGAAGATCCCACATGCCACAGAGCAACTAAGCCCGTGTGCCACAACTACTGAGCCTGCGCTCTAGAGCCCATAAGCCACAACTACTGAGCCCACATGCCACAACTACTGAAGCCCATGGGCCTAGAGCCTGTGCTCTGCAACAAGATAAGTCACCACAATGAGAAGCCTGCGCACCACAACAAAGAGTAGCCCCACTCGCTGCAACTAGAGAAAGCCCGTGTGCAGCAAAGAAGACCCAACGCAGACAAAAATAAATAAATTTAAAAAAACTCACTTAAAAAAAAATAATGTGCACCATATAACATGATATGTAGTAGCATATAAAGTTCCAGAGTGTTTTCCTCCAGGTTATGTTCAGCTCCTATAAACCCTGTTTAAACATCATCTTGCCAGGGGGCTGTTTGCCCTGTTTGTCCATTCTGGGCACCAGAAGATAGGCTGCAGTGGTTAGTTGGGTTTGTATTCCACATACAGACTTTTAACAGTACCTAAAAATGGTTCTTTAATCGAGATTTTTAAAAGACACAGAAACCTTAATTAAGAATGGCTGAAACCCTTGTAGGATGAGAACTTTACAGTACAAACTCTTATTTGATAAGACCAAAAGCAGTATTGTGTCAATTAATCAAAAAATTTGGTTAAAGTCCCACCTCCTAAAAAATAACAAAACATGCTTTGGCAATATTTTGATGCAGAGTCAAGGTCTTTTTTCCCCCTGAGTGCAGATCTGTGTTTTAAAGACTTTCTTACATAAATCACATCCACAATGCATCTATTTCTAGTTTCAGTTTATTTAAAGTAAAGCAGACATTTCTGAGGCAGTCTGAATCTAGAACCTGATGGGACTTTTATGATTCCTATTACAGTCTTTTAAACATTTTTTTGCTCACCCCTATTGCAACAATAATTTTTTTAGTGGTTTGGGGTTATTAAGACTTTCCAATGCAGTCAACTTAATTTTCAGAATAACCACTACTCTATTTTTTGCTATCCTAGTTTGTCGATTTTCATAATATTTAATTAAAATATGCTTAATTAAATTAAATAAAATACTACAATCACAATTCTAATTAACCCAAACAGGCTTGGGAACAAATACAATGAACTCTTGGTTAGTAAACCACAGCTGAAGTGGGAGCAGAAGTCCTTGGATATATTGGAGAGTAGTTACTGCCCTCACGTGCTCAGCCTGTTGTGCATATCAGAAAATTTAGTCCACAGAGGGAATGGAGAACATCTGTGAATCTGGCAAGTTAGTTAAGTGGAAGTGGTTGAGAGTTTCTACTGTATACAGTTAGTTAAGCAGTTAGTTTTTGTTAACTACCCAGAATAGCTATGTGATTCTAGATAAACATTACTAAAGAAATGGTTAAACACACACAGACATACACATACCTAAAGCAAAGGTATTTTTCTTAGGTGTGGGGAAAGGAAATGTTGGTTCTGGCCCTATTTTGAGCTTCCCTTTATATGTTGTTGGTATTCTTAAGTGTTCTACCCTGAATGTTCATCTGTGCTGTAATTTCTATATATCAGGGATTTTATATTAATTACAGAATTTTTAAGCTCCTTAAAATATAGATAGTGATTATTTTATAGGCTTTTCTAAGAATTAGTGAAACAATGCATGTAGAGTGTTAATCACTGAGCTGATGAGCTTTACCCTCCCCTGCCATCTTCTTCCAGTTTGAATGCAATTATCCAAAATCCGGACTTTGAGTAGAGTCTTCTTCAAAAGCATATTGACCAACTTTAAGGGGTTCCCACTGGCCAAATTTGGAATAATCCGAGCATCAGAATGAACAATGACAGGAATTAATTAAACACATTAAAATTTAAACATATCTATGAATTCATACACATAGGAAATAAACTTAAAAGAGAGGGGAAGAAGGGAAAGCTCTTCTCTAGAAAAAAAAAAGCCAATTAGTAAATGTAGAAGAAATAATAAATTACCATTTTACAATCACCACAGTAATTACAATTACTTAGTCAAAAATCGTCAGTGGATCCTAAAACAATTGGGTGAAAGAACACTGGGGAATGGGATGTTCAAACAATCTGGATTAGTAGAGATTTGTGTCATATGATTGCCATCTACCTTATTTTCTCTGGTAATTCTGGTATGAGGTACTGCCTCATAGATTCTCATTTACTACAAAGGGAAAATACACCTTTAACAATGGAGAAATCTGGTGAATACTACCTTCACCAAGAGACTATACATAGCATCACCAGTGAGGTACAAGCTGACATCATGAGGTCCCTAATTTGTTGCACACAAAGTCATCTGTGTAGTATTCCTGCTCCGACTCCCCAAGTCCCAGTTTAGCCTGAATCTAATTATGAGAAAGCAGTCAGACCAATCCAAATTGAGAAACATTCTGTAAAACAAAAGAGTATCATCAACAACAAAATATGTAAATCGATGTGGCGAAAGAGAGAAGGGCTGGGAAATGATTTAGGTTAAAAGAGATTAAAGGGACAATTGGGGAAATTTGAATATGGCCTGTATAATACATAATGTTATCAAATCAATGTTAACTTTCCAGTCTTATGGTTATGTAAGAGAATGTCTTTATTCGTAGGGGTAAAGTGTCAGAAAAACAATAATAATAATAATTGTTGTGTTTATGTGTGATGTATAAAAGCACATATAATGAGAGAGACAGAAAGCAAATGTGACAAAATAATTGGGGAATCTCCATAAAGGTTATATGGATGTTCATTATACTTGGAAACTTTCTGTAGGCTTGTAATTTTTCAAAGCAAAAGCTGAGAAAAATAAATATATCTCTACAGCTCTAGGTACTGTCCTTCCTAATTTGCTATTACACAGATTACTGCAATGTTGGATCATCCAGTGCAAATTGTACAATTGTCCTCTGTCTGTCACCCATTTATAGGTTTGCTCTATTACATGCATTCTCTCCCATAGCCACCACTTATAGCAGAGCATACAGAACCAAGGATTTCCTCTTGCACGGTAAAGCAAAAGCATCTCCAATATCTTGAAGTAGATTATATGCAGATCTTAGTGAAATTTGATAGTGGAAGAAGACATAGCAAAGAGCAAACCTTCTGACAGGGCCTCAGGGGTGCTTGCTAGAATTCCCACTAACGCATAGAATATTAACCTAGTCACCAAGATGCCCTATGCAATACTTTAACTTGAAGTACACATAACTGAGACAGTTAGGAAAAATAAACAGGCCAAAAAGCTGACATGAGAATTACCAGAGAAAATAAGGTAGATGGCAATCGTATGACACAAATCTCTACTAATCCAGTTAAAACTCAAAAGTTCAGCAGAAGTTTTCTGACCAAACAGGTCCAAATGGAGGCCCAAGTGGAGGAAGAGCTTGCTCCGCTGAAGGTTCCCGAGGGAGATTCCAGTGAGCAAAATCGATAGGGTCGTCCTTGCAACTCAAGCACAACAGAATCACAAGGTGTAACTCTGTGACTGGAGCAAGATAACAGCCCTGTGGAAACTTTGGTCTCTTTAAGAAAGGTGTGGGCATTTTCTACACGCATGTCACAAAACAGTCCTGTCAGCAAGATCCAAGAATAAGAAAGGGAAACTCTAAGGTACAATCCAAACAAGATGAGAATATATACACAGGCAGGAAGGTGTAACAGAGAGGTTAGGAGTGACTTTCCACCCATAGGGTTGATTAAGACATTCAACTCTTCAACAGAATAAGTGAGAGTGACTGTTTTAAAGACTGGCCAAGTTTGTGTGTAATAATTCTCTTCTTCAAACTAAGAACTTCCTTTGGTGGTAGTAGAAAAGGTCATATCTGTTTGAGCCATATGTTAGTAGCCTGGAATGGGAAGACATTTTGAACAACAACAACAATAAAAGTATTAGGAGAAATGTGAAAACCAAAGAGCTAAAGCAGACAGGCCATGGGAATTAGGGAACATACAAACTGTTGCTTCACCTACATGGATTTTCTGACCCTAGGATCAGGTGCTATAGGAATCACAAACATTCTAAAGAACATAAAACATCAGAAAATAAAAGGGGCTTTAAATATGATAATACACATGGGATAATAATGTCTGAACTTTTCAAGTTCTTGCTATGGACCAGGCAGGCAGAGTTCTAAGTATTCTATCTCATTTACTCCAATTCTCTGAGTTAGGTGCCACTATTCCCATATTACTTATGGGAAAATGAAAGCACAGGGCAGTTAAACTACACAAGGCAAAGCCAGGGTTTGAAACCAGGCAAACTGGCCCACGTGCTCTTTACTGTTCTTTGCTGAAATGTTATTAAACCACTACAATAATCTTTTTGTAGACCCCTTAATGGCGTGGTAAAGTGTTTTAAAAAATTAAAAACGGTGGCAAATATGTATACGCAGTATGCTCCCAATTTTAAAAATATGATGATTAAAGGAGAGAGAGAGACTGAGGGAGAAAAAGCAAGCATGAGGAACACCAAGAGAGAAGATAGGAAGGCAGTATGCAAGACGTCAGTGGTAATCTCTCAATGATGGTTTCTCAGTAAATTGTATCTTCTTATTATTATTTTTATGAAATTTAAAATTTTTCTATGGTGAAAATTGTATCATTTTATAATTTTTTAAAAAAGCTACATACAAAATAAATATTCTGGAACTTAAAAAATAATGTCAGATATTCATAAAAGCAGACCTAGTCATCGACTCAGTGTTCCTCGAACTTCACCATGTACCTGCCTCTTTCACAATTTTTGCCATACGAGTTCTACCTCCACTCTAATTTACTTAATAATCCTTTCAATTAAAGCACTATTTTAATTTAGCATCCTAAGTAATATATATGAAATAATATTTTTGCTATTATATGGGTTTTTTAAATGTAAATAAACATGTAACTCTTACAATGTCTTGGTCCACCACAATATGAATGGCCACTTTGGGAAAGACTATGCTCCTCCAATACTGGCTTCAGAATCACTTAGGTGTACGTGACAAAGAGGCAGATTCCTGGTTTATGGAAGCCTGGAAACCTGCCTTACAAACAGACTCTCTGAGAGATTTTCATCAGCCTAAAGTTAAGAACTATCATGTCATGGGTTCCCCAAGAGGATGTATAATGGTCAAGCATTTGGTACAGACTCTGAGGTAAGTAAAGAATTTAGCAAGATAACCAGGATGCCATCCAGAACTGTACCATCAGACCACCCCAGGAGACAGCTTGTGTACAGCATTAGCGATAACCTGGTGATGGTAGAGGGGAAAGGCTAGTTATTGTAAACTAAATGAAATCCCTAGTTTCTTTTGTTACCAAAAACGACACGCTAGAGAGTGGCTATGCTGTCTTGTTTTAGTGACAGTTCTTACTGCTGACAAATCTTATCTCAAAATGTATTAAGTATGTGACAGTTCAGATTGAGGTTGAGGTAGACCTATAAAAGTAGAGACAGAAAGCTGCCCCAAATCCAAATTCCAGAAAGGAGTTCCTGCAGCAGAGGGAGCAATAGAAGCTCATGTGAAGGAACCAGTTAAAGAGCTGGACACTGTGGGCAAAACAGAAGTTGGCCAACCAGTGGGAATCTGAGGTATAAGGTGATCTGAAGAACTGAATGAAGAAAGTTTTCAGTTTAATTTCCATGTTGGAAGAGACCAGGCTTTGTTGAGAAGGTGCTTTGATGATCCCTCTGCAGAGTGGAAAGAAGCCTCAGAGCCTCGAGAAGAAAGCCGCTCTGCATAACCAGGAGACAGAGCTGGAAACGGCCTGGAGGGAAGGGTAGAGTCTGAGGAGGGGCTTTGTGGCAGCTGCCAGCAGGAAAAGCTGCTTGAGGCTTGGGAAGAAGTGTCTAAAAGGGGTGTCTCTGTTGAGATGCTGTCAGTGGGTGAGGTGACCCTTCTCCATAAGTTACCAACAAAACCACACATATCACAAGGCGTGCAGACCAGACTCCTGGAAGCTAGTGAGGCAGGAGCTGACAGCTGCTATGTGGGTTATACAATTAATGGAGAATTTGCAGATGTGTAAGACCAGAACAGAGAATGGAGATGACTTTGTTCAAACACATAACAGAGGTCTGTGGGGTGATGAGGCGTGAGTAAACTAGTCCAGGTAGAGGTGGGCTAGGAGAGAAGCATCATGTAAGGAGACATTCTTGGAGGGATTTCACACAGTGACAAAGCTAGAACCTTCACTGGGTTACTGCCAGGAGCACTGAGGCTAGGGAGTTTGTAGTTTGTTAGTATTACAAAAATCCAGAGGAAGAAACTTTGCCGTTAAGATGGACAAATACTTAAGCAATTGGGAGGAACATTCTCTGGTAACATGAGAGGCATGTATGAGTACAAAATCAATGTAAATGAAATCATGCTGTAATCAGAAAAGGGTTTGATAAAGATAGCAAAGAGAAAACGTGGGAAGAGGACCTGGAACACTGTCCTGTGACCTGGAAGCTGTTCTCTTTCTGTTGCAAGCATAGCCTGGGGCCCTCAGGACCCACTGACCTGGTTACCTCCAGCCTAGCAGCCCTTGGCTTATTGGTTTAACTATATTTCCTATACATTCTCTGAGTCTGTTATTCCTCTTCTGAAATTCTGAAATGTGTAATTGCTATTTATTTCTAACTTTTTTTCTATTATATACACATCATTTTGAAACCTGATTCCATTCTTAATATTGGTGGTTCTCAAGAATTTTCTGGTCCTCTTGAATTCCCTTTCCCTTAATGTTCACATTAAACCTTTCATAACTGTATCTGCCCACTCCCCTGCCCCCTTTCCCGACATGCAAAAAAAAAAAAAAAAAAAAAATCCAGGATAGCTGACCAGCAAGGTGATTAGAAAAGGAAGGGAAGGGAAGCTAGTATTCTGTGGAATTGGTGGCTCCAAGCATGGGTTAACGGATGGTTGGGACCATACGCTGTGTCACATAACATTCTGTAAACTGACTTTGCCCTTTCATATTTAAATGATACACGTGTCAACGAAGATATGAGATGGTATCAAGTTTGTCATGATTCAATGAATGTGCATCTATCTTCCTTCGTTCCACCAAGGGAAATGCATTAGGCTGGTGATGGTCAGCTGTCCAGCTAGGCTGGACAGCTAGGCTAAGGGAGCACCAAAAAGGGGCTTTCACTGCATTTTGTGCCCCCTACCATTTCATCCTAAGACTCCAACCAAATTACTTTACGTGGTGGCAAAAACTGCTCTGGGCTAGCCGTATCATCTGGACCTAAAATTCAGATGTCAGAAACAGTTTCCTCTAGGTTATAGAACTATGTTGCCAAGCCAGCCACAGATTATAAAATAACCTCTGGGCATGTACATGAACAGTCGCACCACAACACTGTGATGACGACCAGTCTGTGGGCACAGGCTTTCATACATCCAGTGGGCCTTGGACCCAAGGAGGCACTGAGCATAGCAGGTCTGGACTGGCCACCACTAGTAGCTAAGCTGTTTGAGGAAGGCGGGGCCTGGGCTTGCAAAGGAACTTGCAGCAGTAAAGAAAAGGGAGGCGCTGGCAATGCAGAGTGGGTGGTGTAGAGCAGTTCCAATAGGCTCTGAGACACGTTGCTGAGAGTGTGACCAATACTGCAGGGAAATAGCCTGACTCATACCCTCAGCACCTGAGCACTCACAGCCAGAAGGCCACTCTCTAGCACCCCCATGCACTCTGCTACCATCAGCTGAATTCTATACTTACTAAGACGCAGGTTATTTGTTCCTCAGCCCGTTTCATGTCAGTTAAACATGTGGTTATTAATAATAAATAAAATATATACATATAAGAAATATGAATACAAAAAGAAAAGTTGTTTCTATGAAAACTTGGTTGAATACTTTGAAAACATTCAATAAAAGTAAGTTGCTGGGCACTGGTTAAAGTGGAAAAGCAATTATAAAAATCTAGATGGACTCTGCATTCAGTTTGTCCAACAGGTGTCTTTAAGTTTTTGCTTCCTTTTAAAGAAATTATAACTGGAAATAGTACTGGATATACTATGGGTTCAGTTTATGCATGAAAGATAAGGTAGAACTCCAACCAACTGACCAACATTCAAAGAAAAAGCCTTTATATCAAAAGCTTGGCAAAAGAATGCAGTTATTTTAATTTAAAATACAAATTTGATGTGTATACCTATGATATTTTTATGATTCATCTCTTTAACATCTTCCATTAACTAACCAACTCCCTGTCCTGATTGCATTTGATTAAAGGGTCTCTGTGGAACTTCCTCATTCATTATTCTGTTGAGATCCAAGGAATGAGGAATTCCCATGATCAGTCTCTTCTTCAAGGTACAGGGCAGTAGCATTTCATAAAGGAGGAAGTTCTAAAGATCTTGTGTAATTCAAAGCTTTAATTCCAGCCTAATCATGACCAAAAAAGGACAGGTATTCCTAGTTATCAGCTAAAAGTGGCACCATGATAGTGTTACTGACCTTCCAGAGTGGGTCCCCAACAAGAGTCCTTCTGCCTGGTGTTGTTTGCGCTGATAGAACCAAACCGAGTTTGGTTCAGAAGCGAAGGAAAGTTTTGTTCTTTGATCAAAGAATGGAGAGGTGGGAGCTCCCGCTCTGGAGTACACGCTCTCTGAGACGGGCGGTTGGCGGGACCAGTTTACAGGGTTCATCTGCGGAGGGAGGGGTAGAGTCCTTGCCCGTTGGGGCAGGTGTGTTGCGCAAGGCACACCATATCTCAGTGCCAGCATCTCTGCACTGGGAACTCCAATCCCATGTCTTAGGTGCAAGGCCTCTGCAGGGCCCCGCTACAGGCAAGTGAAACTAGACTAAGCACAAAAGAAGTGGTTAGACCTTATATCTTTTTTTTTTTTTTTTTTCTTTTTGTGGTATGCGGGCCTCTCACTGTTGTGGCCTCTCCCGTTGCGGAGCACAGGCTCCGGACGCGCAGGCCCAGCGGCCACGGCTCACGGGCCCAGCCGCTCCGCGGCATATGGGATCCTCCCAGACCGGGGCACGAACCCGTATCCCCTGCATCGGCAGGCGGACTCTCAACCACTGCGCCACCAGGGAGGCCCAAGACCTTATATCTTATCATCTAGATTCCATCTTATTTTTCCGAGGACCTCAGTGGGCTTTGCTGGTGACAATAGCGATAGCAAAACCCAATTTATAAAAATCCCTAACATACCAGCTTTGAAATTGAGATTCTTGATAAATTTAGAAGCAGTTTCAGAATTTGCATTCTTTCCATTTTGTGCACAAAGACGTTACTATTTTATACTACAACATTTCAAATTGTCCTGTATCAGAAGCAACTCTCTTTTTCTGGGACAGTAGAAGTAAGCCTCCTAAAGAAGATGGTTCCAGGCAACACCTCTCTTCTTCTTTTTTTTTGTGGCACGCGGGCCTCTCACTGCTGTGGCCTCTTCCGTTGCGGAGCACAGGCTCCAGACGCGCAGGTCCCGCGCCCATGGCTCACGGGCCCAGCCGCTCCGCGGCATGTGGGATCCTCCCAGACTGGGGCACAAACCCGCATCCCCTGCATCGGCAGGTGGACTCCCAACCACTGCGCCACCAGGGAAGCCCAACACCTCTCTTCTTGATGATGCAGGTCTCTCCCCTTAAGCTTCGTTTTGGCATAGAAGCTTATGCTCATTACAAGCGTTGATCTTCTCTGAGCTTTTCTCTGGAATAGGTCACTTTTTTAAGCTCTTCTCTTTCCTCAGATGCTATGAGTCTGTAGCAATATCAGTGGGCTTCAGCTCATTTAAGTTCTTCTTGAAGCTTGTGAACGACTTTGCAGGTTGTTTTATTTTAAAGTATAGGACCGAGATATTTATCTACAAATAAGTTTAACATATCTAGGCAATTTGATTTCTTCAACATGTCTTTCTCCATCGCTAGGTCTCTGACCAGAATGTCAACTCTAGTCCCTTAATAATACTGTCAGATGACCTGTTAGAGTCCTTCAGGTTAAATATGAGGCACTGATACACATTATCTTGGCTTTACCAAATGGCTTTGACCAGAGCTTCTCAAACTGAATTCTAGGACCTGGCAAGGTCAAGAGGCAGTTCTGAGGGCATTACAGGAATCAGAGGAGCAGAGACAAGGACTCCAGCAAAAGGAACTGTTGTTCTCTTCCTCTGTGCCTTCTGTCTGAATTTCCCAATTTTATTCTGAAATAGCTCCTTTACCTGGAGCCCCCTTATGCAGTTACATCAATCAAATGACCTATGTGTAATGCCCAGAAATTGAGCAGAGAAAAGGCCCTAGCCCCTAAACTCCCAAACTTGTTAAAAGCACATGCACGATGTTTAGGCCCTTGATTATTTTTTATAACAGCTTTTCTGAAAAGTAATTCACATGTCATGAAATTCAATTTTTAGATGTACAATTCAGTGGTTTTTAGTGTATATATATATACTGTTGTGCAACCATCACCACTATGTAATTTCACAGCATTTTCATCACCCTAAAAAGAAACCCCAAACTCACTAGAGTCACTCTTCATACCAGCATCCTTTCAGCTCCAGACAACTACTACTTTTTGTCTCTATGAATCTGTTTATTCTGGATATTTCATATAAATGGAATCATACAATATGTGCCCTTTTTTGTTTATTTATTTTTTTATTTATTTATCTGGTTTATTTCACATAGCATAATGTTTTCAAGGTTTACCCATGTTGTACAATGTATTAGTATATCTTTTTTTATAGCTGAATAATATTCCATTGTATGGATATATCACATTTGTTTATACATTCATCTTTTCTTTGTTTTTTCTAACATCTTTATTGGAGTATAATTGCTTTACAATGGTGTGTTAACTTTCTGCTGTATAACAAAGTGAATCAGCTATACATATACATATATCCCCAAATCTCCTCCCTCTTGTGTCTCCCTCCCACCCTCCCTATCCCACCCCTCTAGGTGGACACAAAGCACGGAGCTGATCTCCCTGTGCTATGTGGCTGCTTCCCACCAGCTATCTATTTTACATTTGGTAGTGTATATATATATGTGTATATATATTCATCTTTTGATGGACGTTTGGGTCTTTTCCACCTATCTGCTATTGTGAATAGAACTGCTATGAACATTTGTGTACAGATTTTTATATGAACACCTGTTTTCAATTCTTTTAGGTATATGTCTAGAAGCAGATTTGCTAGGTTATATGGTGATTTTATGTATAACTTATTGAGAAATTGCCAAGCTGTTTTTCACAGCAGCTGCACCATTTTGCATTCCCAACAGCATTGTATGAGCGTTCCAGTTTATCCATATCCTCTCTAATACTTGCTGTTTTCTATTTCAAAAAATTATTATTATAATGGCCATCCTCATAGATATGAAGTGTCATAAGGTCAGTCACCTTATTGGTGTTTTTATTTGCATTCCTGGATGACTGACAATATTGAGCATCTTTTCATGTTCCTATTGGACATTTGTATACCTTCTTTGAAGAAATGTGTTTTCAAGAAGTTTGTCCTTTTAAAAATTGCATAGTCTGTTGTTTTGTCCTTGAGTTGTGTGATGGTGAATTTTATGTGTCAACTTGGCTAGGCTATGGTACCCAACTGTTTAGTCAAACACTAGTCTATGTGTTGATATGAAGGTATTTTGTACATGTGATTACCATTTATAGTTGACTTTAAGTAAAAGAGATTACCCTTGATAATGTGGGTGGGCCTTAATTCCATCAGCCTTAAGAGCAAAATCTAAGGTTTCCTGAAGAAGAAAGAATTCTGCCTCAAGACTAGAAATCCTGCCTGAGTGTCCAGCCTTTAGGCCAGATCCCATAATATTGTGAGCCAATTCCTTAAAATAAATATCTTCATATGCATGTGTGTGTCTGTGTGTGTGTTTGTGTATAACTACATATATAATATATAGTATATATGCTTATATATATTATATATTTATAAATAAATATTATATATTTATATATGTATATATATGTGTATACACATATATAATACTCAAACACGCTCACACAGTATACATATACATCCTACTGGCTCTGTTTCTCTGAAGAACTCTGACAGATAAAAATTGCTAAAGTTCTTTATATATTTATATATTCTGGATACTAGACCCTTATCAAATATATGAAAATAGAATCCATGTTTGGTTAAGCCACTTTAGCTGAGTTTGTTACATGCAGCCATAAAATCCTAAATGAATCTCATAAGGGTTTTTGAGAATCAGATAGGATAATGCATGTAGAACAATTAAAACAGTGCTTAATACATAACTCAATTAATGTTATTATTATTATTTCACACATCTGAATTCATTTAGAGAAATCAGCCCTGCTCACTGAGGCTTAAAGATATTATTCATTATTCAGTAAATGCTTATGAATTCCTATTATGTATAAGACAATATATGATGCAGGGTCAGCTTCATAGCGTGAGGTCTGTGCAGTCATACAGGGCCCTGTGCCTGGTTTAATGTTCTGCTGTCATCATCTTAAGATTCTTATCAAGTCTTGAACAAGAGGCTCTGCATTTTAATTTTGCACTGGGCCCTACAGATTATGTAGCCACTCCTGTTACAATGAATAGAAAATTCTTTTTGCTCAGAACAGTAACTGATGTTTCTAAAAATTACCATGTGTTATTCAGAAAAAATTTTTTTGCTGAATATACTCTGTTTCAGAAGACTGAGAAATATACAGAAATACCTTACCAAACATAATGTAAATAAATGAAGTTTTGACATGTAACAGGTAAACTTACATTATCTGAAAAATTCAGTTATTTAGAACAGTCAAGTGCCTGATAAATGAAATATCAATATATTTTGCAATAACAAGAAAGAGAAACTGTAGGTTTTGTTATGGTAGTAGTTATTAGGGGTTGGGGAGTTTACACTGCTGAGGTTTTGGGGGTTATGAAATAAAATTTTTGAATTAGGTATCTTCTCCCCAGTTATTATTGGTCACATACAGGAGCTCACTGTGAGACGTTGGACAAGTTGCTTAACTTCTCTAAATCTTAGTTTCTCTTTCTGTAAAAATGAGGATAACATACAGCTGACAAGTCTATGCAGAGAATCAGATATTTAGCACTGTGTCATATGAGGTACAATAAATGTGCTTTTCTTTGAATTTTCTCTTTCAAAGATGTATTGAGCACATACTATGTGCTATGCCTCATTCTAACTATTGTGGACGTGTAGCTGGGTAAAGGTCCTTGTTCTCAAGGAGATTATATTCTAGTAAAGAAGGACATGATAAGTATGCAGAGAGATAAATATAATCACTTCAGGCTGCAATAAGTGTTAATGAGGGTTAACTGGGTGGGGGGCTGCTCTAGCTAAATGGGGGGGTCAGGGAAAAACTCTCTGGGAAGGTGATGTGTGAATTGAGATCTGAAAGATGAAAACTAGGAAGTCAGGTGAGGATCCCAGACAAGCACCTTCTTAGCAAAAGGCACGGCAAGAACAAAGGTCCCGAGAGTGAAATGAGCTTGGCTTTTGTGGAGACAGTGACCAGAGCACAGGAGTCAGGGAGCGGGGTGGCCTGTGAGAGCAAGAGGACAGACAGATGCCAGGTCAGGAAGGGCTTTGAGGACCAAGGGCAGCAATTTGAATTTTATTCTGGTTCACAGAGAAGCCTTTGGAGGGTTTCAAGCAGGGGAACTCTATAATCCAAATTTATGCTTCAGGAAGATTCCTATAGCTGGCTGCTCTGTGGAGGACTCAGAAGGACTGAAGGTTGGTAAGAGTGGTGGCAGTGACCACTTACTGGGGGTGTTGCATTAATCCAGGAAAAGGAAGATGGTGGCTTCGACTATGGTTGTGGTCTTAGGAGATGGTAAGAAGTTGGATTCAGGATATACTTTGGAAGCAGAACTGACAGGACTTACAGTTGGACTGAATATAAGGGTTAGGAAAGGAGAGAGCTTTTCGTTTTTCCCTGATGAAACATTTAATGCATGTTCACTATAGAGAACTTGGAAAATTCAGGAAAGTATTCAGCAGGCTACCTGTTTTAATATGTAAACTTAGCTTTTTCTTGCACAAGAAGAAATCTATTATTATTGTTACCCTTTTGAGGATTTTGGTGTACCTTAGCTTATTAGAGGCATGGGGGATTATTCAAGTTAGAAAACAGAGAGAGAGAGGGAGAAGGAGAGGGGAGAAAAAAACCTGTTTCACCCTGTTTAATACAGAGTTTCCTAACCTTAGTTGAACTTTTAATTTTTTGGGTGGTTGTTTTGTATAACATCTACTATCAGCTCTATCAATGATCACCAGAAAACAAGATCTAATACTGCACTGGATCTTTTCCTCTCGTTTCTCACTGTTTCCCTTATGTATAGAGTTAGATTTGCAGGTTCTAAACTCAGGACCATTTACTGAGTGCACCAACACAGTTCTTGCACTGGCTTTATTCCTTCTCTTAATACTCTAGGAGGCAGGGACTTCCCTGGTGACACAGTGGTTAAGAACCCACCTGCCAATGCAGGGGACACGGGTTCGAGCCCTGGTCCAGGAAGATTCCATATGTCTCGGGGCAACTAAGCCTATGCACTCTAGAGCCTGTGCTCTAGAGCCCGCGAGCCACAACTACTGAGCCTGCGTGCCACAACTACTGAAGCCCACGTGCCTAGAGCCTGCACTCCGCAACAAGAGAAGCCACCATGAATAAGAAGCCCGTGCACTGCAACAAAGAGTGAACCCCACTCACCACAACTAGAGAAAGCCCGTGAGCAGCAACAAAGACCCAACGCAGCCAAAACTAAATAAAATTTAGAAAATATATATTCTAGGAGGCACATGGTGTCTGCATTACATTGTTCTATAGTATTTTCAACTGTCTTGCTAATCCACTGCTGTTTCTTCTAACAGTTATTCTTACAAAAGCGGTAGGGAACTTGTATAAAATTATGTTTAAAATTGACATTGCCTTCCAAATATCTTATTTTTCTCTTAATGGAGAAAGTGACAGCCAGTGGAATATGAACTACATTGATAACATACAACTAGTAGTGATGAAAGAAACTGAGTTTTAAACTTGAGAATGCACATCTAAGGTGTTTATAAATTTATACAATCAAATGTCCTTAATTTAAATCTCCATTTTATTTGTAATTTGGGAGCAACAACACTGGGTATTTAGTGAGGTTCCAAGTATCCAGGGCAGGGGTTGGGGGAGAGGGAGATGGTAGAACAAAAATATTTCCTTTGTCTTTTATGACTTGAAATTGTCTAAAATGTCATGAAGAAAAAATATCTCATTTAAAATATATATTTTGGGATAGGTATTGGTAATAATAATTAATAACAAGTGCTTTAATGCCCCAGAAGCAATTGGTGCTGCTTGTCCCATTAAGGTGGACATGGTGAGCCTTATACTCAGCTTAATTTGAAGATTTTAATAAAGGAAAAAATTTGTAGGAAGTATGGTATATTATCATACTTAAAACAGCCAATTAAATTAGTCTCCTGATACTGGCTACTTTATAAATTCATTTATCACACAAGTTATTATGACTTTTCTACCTCTTCCTGGATAAGGATGGTAGCAATTTCTCAGTAGCAAAATTATTGACTTTTTTTTTTTTTTTGACAGAGCTTCTTTTCCAGTTTGAGTTTCCTTTCTTTCTGCACTTCTATTCTTGAATCCCTTTCTGAGAGACTGGAGTCCCATTTACACACTGGCAAGAAAAATGCTGTTTGGAAGGAGATGGGAAGCTGCACCTTAACGTCCAAGCTAATTAGCCACACCTAAACAGTTTACGAAGGCATTTTGCTCAATATGGAGTATTTCCCTTATTCAATAAACAGAAGAAAGTGTTGATCATCTATTGAAGCTTGGCATACTCGCCAAGCAAATGTCAATCCTTTTTTACACCATTCAGTCTCATGGGCTCTAATACCTTTTTCCTAAATTTTAATGTTGATTCCTACATGTTAAATGATGATCCATTTCTCACATGCAATATTGACATAGATCATTCGCTCAACTAATTGAGAATGTTTCCCTTTATCAACAGTTTTTCATGGTTCAGGGGCACGACATCTCTTTCCAAGAAATAATTAGAAGGTGACTCTAGCCTTTTATCAGATTTGAGAGATTTGAAGAAAATAACTATCTTTGCAAAAATTGCATTTGAAGTCAGTCTTTCTAAAAGATAAAGAATTTTCCAGAGAAATAAGGGGGGCAGGGGTCATGGATGAAAGAGAACTTCCATTTACTGAGTACCCATTATAAGCCAGAAACTGTGCTTGGAGTTTTACATGTGTTTTTTCCTTTAACACCATGAGGCGTTTATTTATTTGCATTCTGTGGTGAAACTGAGGCCTGGAGAGGTCAAGTAACTCATGCAATCAGCTGATGGATGCTTGGCCTGGGCTCTAACACCAAGTCTGTTGGACTAGATGCCATGCTCCTTCCATTTCACTGTACTTTGCTGCTTCAGTTGGCAAGATCAATGGGGTCCCCACACCCTGAAGGTTGCAGCAACTCAGTGATCACAGCTGGTTCAGATTCAGAGTTCCCTTGACTGCTTTCTCGGTCGTGTTGATAGCGGGGTGGGAGGCTCTTATCCCATGTAACTTTGATCTCTCACCCATGGTCAAAAGCAGGCAGTCTCCTAGTGTGAGGCTGAGATACTGAAAAGCTCCGTGTGCTCTTACACAAAGAAGCAAGACTATCACTGCTTCCTATCAATGTTGCTCTTTGTTTTCTCTTGGTAGCTGGGATCTTGTTCTAAGGAAGGATACTATTATACATTTTCCTCTGTGCTACTCACACATTTGCTGATAGCCACTCAACCAAGTGCATGAATTACTGAAACGTTCAATAACCTAGTATTTTAGACTATTACTCATAGTAATAAACTGTTGGGATATCTACTGAAGAGAAACCAACAAAGCATCATAAGAGCAGCATTCCTGTGCTTATACACATTCATAAAGATCAGCGCTAAGAAGAATTTCCATATTGCTTTGGATGTCAAATTTCCCTAAACATACATAGTCCAATTTTCTCAGGCCACCCTTCAAAGGACTATCTAGTTCTAAAACAAATAAAAAATGTGTAGATCAGTATTGAGAGGGAAGACTGGTCTCAGGGATTCTTCTGTTTTTACAAAATGCCAAAATGCCAAATATATTGGCATTTCCACCTACCAAAATACCTATGACTTGTCCAGGAAGAAGCATCTTGATCCAGAGCTATCTGAATTATTTTTCTAGCTTCAGTTAGCACTCTTCAGGAAGAAGTCAGCCTCTTGAGCTCCAGCCTTCATATCTTGGGGCACTGTCTGAGATGACCCAGATAACCTGAGTGAGGCAGGATGGACTAGAAAAGGCAGGTTAAGGAGTTACCTCTCCTACAAGGGTGAAGCAGGCAGTGGGGGCACAGGCCCAGCTGCAGGCGCTGGAAGTGAGTCCAGTCCAAGAGCAAAGGAAGTCTGCATCTGACCTGGTTGTTGTCTAGCCAGAAGGCTGCCAGCTTGGGGCTTGATGCCGAAGGAAGAATCCAGAAGCTGTCGGAGATTGAGAGTTCCAGACCTTTGCCTGAGGTTCAGGAGCAGCCTGGGGACTGAAAAATAGGATCAAGGTGAGCTTTAGTTCTAGAAGAACCCATAATAGTTAAATTACCAAGGAGAAGAAACACAAAAGGGCAGCAGTTACAAGACCAATGAATATGGTGGGAACAGGTCTTCCAAGCCTGGGTGTCAGACCTAAAGCAGACACTGAATTCCAGGTTTAATTTCCTTAAGTCATTCCTGAATAATGTTGGGCCTGGGGAACTTGGTTGTAGGGAAGGGGTTGTCAGAATAGCTGCATTTGGAGCCCAGGGACCCCCTAGGAGGACAATTTAGGGACTGGGAAAAAGGCCATGGGGACAGGCTGTATTCACTGAGGTTGTGCATCTGTGTGTCAGGAAGTCAGGCTGGAAAGAAAGGGCACAGGTACTCCAGATGAGGGCTCTGGGAAAAACGTGCCTTCTTTCTATTGCTGTTGGCTCTTCTGAGGCTGTGGAGATCTACCTCTTTTGTTCTCCCTGGGACCCTATTAAAAGGTTTCTTGTGTTCAATTTGTATGTGGTTTCCCCATTCCTATGGGTTTCCTGAAAAGTCGAATACAGGTTTCAGATGCCCCAGTAATAATTTATAGATACCATGACTCAATGACTTTGCCCTGGAGACTCCTACCTCTTAGAGAGTCTGCTACTTGTTGAATGTTGAAGGATCCAGCAGAGCAACACAGAGCCAAAACCACATATGGAGTTGGAGCCCCATATGGCACTAGAGTGGAATTAATTGGAGTAGCAATTGCCATTCTATTTCACATAATTTTGTGTTTTTATTCCATGGAATTTTAGCCACAAGAACGTTATTCACAGGATGTGTCTGTGGCATGTTTTGCACTGACGAACAAAAGGGAACAGTGCATTGACCACGATGCAATTATACTTCCTTCTGCACAACTTCATCCATGACTGACATGTGGAGTCTGCCCAGGACTGGCTGTGAACCCTGCAAAACCTCTGTATGATAAATTATTGTCATCATGCCTCAGAAGGCTGTGTCACATTTGCCTGCAACCATTGGATGGACCTACCTTTTAAAAATAGATGTGTTTTTGCACTCTTGAAACTACTTATTTTCTTACTCTTTGTCACAACCAGCCTAGTTTAAGCTGACGGTAAAAAGAGGTTTTGGAGGTTTTCCACCACAAGGTTATTTAAAGTTCTTTGAGCTGCCGCCAGACCTTCATTTAGCATTTTAATAAACTTCCTGGGCCAAGGAGTAATTTTCCTGTATCCTCTCTGTCCTCAGCATGAAGTAATACTACAAAAGAGGGTCATCATTTTTAGGCCAGTCATCTGCGTGAATTATAAAATTATCCTTACGAATAACCAGATATAAGGTCTGGGATAGAGAAAAGGGGATCAGACTTCTTTCTGTGGTTAACATTAAAATGGAGTGGTCATAGACACATCAAGGGTTTAAGAAAGTGCCAACAGAAATATTTTTCACACAGATAGTTAGAAAGGACTTTAAAAGAAACTGCACATACAGTCAAGTTACAGGAAGATAACTAGAATTAAATTGCCTAAACTTTTGCTTGCTGGTGGTGTCCTTATCTGGAGCCTCTCTAAAGGCAGAAGTACCAATAGACTCCCATGTTTACATGGTGATATGGAAATCGGCCTCCAAGACAGTTGTAAGGCTCCCCAGAGAATTTTTTGGAAACTGCATCTCTGGGTGCGGTTTGATGTCACTTTTCAGTGTTTCTAGGCATTGTGCCAAAACTCAGTTTCAGGAAAATAATTGCAAAAATGTTTAAATAATTTGCATGATGTTTCTGAAAGCAAAGGAAAAGCTGCCTGCTCCATTCCCAAAGGAGATTTCAAGACACAATCAATGTTGGGCCACAAAAACACTGTTTAAACAGAATAATTATCAGCCCCTTCCCTTCTCTTTCATTATTAAACTGAGGTCTATTCCCTTTGAGGGTTTCACCTGGCATATGGAAAGACTGTTTTGCTAAGTCCCCTTTATGGATGTTCAAACAGGCTAAGTAAATTCAGAGTTTACTGAATTGGCTCTTTCATGTACATCATTTGACATGAAGTTGTTTCTACGTCATGATTAGCTTTTTTGTTTCTATTTCATGTTATAATCAAGTATGATGGAATTACATAGGATGGTTTCAAACTACCAGAATTCTTGAAAATGAATCCCAATGCTGAGTTCATTTCATTCGTTTTTGACACCTTTAAACTGAGCTCAAAGAACCCTAAGTGACAGGGTCATCAAAACAACACACAGAAGGATGCAGTGGGTGGAATCGTATTAAGAGAAAAAAGTGAAGTCGTGTTTAAATTGTGTTACAGCTATCAATGCCCAAATTACAGTACAGTTATTTCTTTAGGGATCTACTTACAGTACTGTTTGAATTGAATCAAAGTTATTTTTACAGAGATTCTTGAAATGACATTTTGTGATTTAAAAAGACATGGCTACTCTTCATATTGTAGCTTATTGATTTTGATAGTTTAGGAATGAATACATTGAAAAGTGGCACTGTTAAGAGTGCACACCAATACAATTTTACTCTCTCCCCTCCCCCCATACTGCCTATACAAACCCACTCTGTGCAACCAGTTTTTCCCCTGCCTTGTAGAAGGTACTAAAGTATTAGGATAGATAGATAGATAGATAGATAGATAGATAGATAGATAGATATACATACTTAGCTAACAAAATGTCTTTGGACACTTTTAATCTAAAGAGACTAATGTTACTAATTTTTTTTTTTTTTTTTTTGGTACGCGGGCCTCTCACTGTTGTGGCCTCTCCCGTTGCGGAGCACAGGCTCCAGACGCGCAGGCTCAGCAGCCATGGCTCACGGGCCCAGCCGCTCTGCGGCATGTGGGATCTTCCCGGACCGGGGCACGAACCTGTGTCCCCTGCATCGGCAGGCGGACTCTCAACCACTGCGCCACCAGGGAAGCCCTAATGTTACTAATTAATGCCTAGTTCTGTGTAACTGTTAAAGCTTAAGACATTAATTTGAAGTTAAGCACCTTTTCTTACTTCGGGCCTTTAGCGGAAAACAGGGAGAAGTTAGCTTCTTCTCTTTTGACTCTGCCTTCTCTTCCCTGCCACTCACTAACTGTGATTTCTGACCCCACCAGAGTTGGGATGTGAGTGAGGGAAAGACGTAAGGAAACAGGCAAAGATTTACTTGACTGGTACACTTATTTGTTTGTTTGTTTGTTTATGGCTGTATTGAGTCTTCGTTGCTGTGTGCAGGCTTTCCCTAGTTGCAGCAAGTGGGGGCTACTCTTTGTGTGGTGCGCGGGCTTCTCATTGCGGTGGCTTCTCTTGTTGCAGAGCATGGGCTTTAGGCGTGCAGGCTTCAGTAGTTGTGGCTCATGGGCTCAGTAGTTGTGGCATGTGGGCTCTAGAGTGCAGGCTCAGTAGTTGTGGCACACGGGCTTAGTTGCTCTGTGGCATGTGGAGTCTTCCCAGACCAGGGATCGAACCTACGTCCCCTGCACTGGCAGGCAGATTCTTAACCACTGCACCACCAGGGAAGTCCCTTGACTGGTACACTCTTGATGTGTTGACACTCTTCAGACTTGGTGAATGTTTACACCTGACTTTCTCCCTCATGAGCTCATCTATAATTTTTTTTTTTGAGACTCCCACATCATTGGGTATCTCTTACCTGGAATGTCCTTTGAAAAGCAGAAATGTATCTCCTCAAAGTGGTCTTTTCTGATGCCTCCATTAGCTCTTGAGTATCTAGCAGAAAACTTGTACCTCTTTATGCTGAGGTCTCCTCACCCTCCTGGTGATCCTTCTGGGCAGAACCTTAGACAACTCTGGCCTGTTTTGCTCATCCATAGCTTAGTCTGGTCCACAAAACACTGACCTGATGTCAGTTATACTATAGTTATTCCCCTCTGCATTGTGGCTAAAGGTAGCTTAAAGCTTGAGCCAGTTTATATTTTTTCAGGCCTGTATCAGACATGCAGTCCAAATACTAGGAAACACATAGGATACTTTCTGTGTGGTCCCAAAAGAGGTCCTTTCACATTTGAGGTGAAGAAGTATCTCCCATCCTACCTAGTTTTTAGACTGTTAGATTCTCAGCACAACTCTCTCCAAACACATCCTCTCTCTTGACCTCTCTAATCTCTTTTTTCAGGGTAGAGTTGGTAGTTTTTACCAACTCTTTTGGAAGTTCTTCTTAGGTGGCCTCAAAACTCACTTTGGAATGTTGCTGTAGAAGGAATCCAAAACTACCGCAAATGACTATGCAGTTTGTACCCCACACAAAGATATCAAGCTACAGGGATGAGTGAGTGCTGAATTACAGCCATTCCTCCTCTAGCAGCACAGGGTGCCAGAGGGGCACTTTACTGCAATTCACCTACCCAGTGGGATTGCTTTTCTGCTAATTTGCACAAAGGCACCTATTGCCTTGGAGCCCTGGTTAAAACTGAGACAGTGTCCTATGTGAAATCCCATTTCATTTAGATGAGTTACAGGGTTAGCATTTTCTCTACATGAAAACCATCTACAGATATTGATGACACCTGTGACAACTGTTCAACAGCATATCAAAAACTTACCAGGAGGCCAAAGATGTCATCCTGCCACTTTTTATTCGAACAAAATATCATATCTTTAGAGTTTTTTTCAACAAGAGTTCCAAGATACTTCAATGAGGAAAGAAAAGTCTTTTCAGCAAAAGGTGCTTAGACAACTGGATATCCACATGGAAAAAAATATGACCCCTACCTCACACTGTGTACAAAAATTAACTCCAAATGGGTTATAGATCTACATGTAAGAGCAAAAACTATACAAGTTTTAGAAAAAACATAGGAGCAAATTTTGTGGCCTTGGATTAGGTAATGGTTTCGCAGATATGACACCCAAAGCACAATCTACCAAAGAAAACATAGATCAAATGGACTTAATCAAACTTCAAAAGTTTTGTGCTCCAAAGGACACCATCAAGGAAGTGAAAAAGCAATCTACAGAAAGGGAGAAAATGTTAACAGGTCATAAACCTGATAAGGATATATGAAGAACTCACAATAAAAAAAAGAGACAACCTAAAAATGGACAAAGGATCTGAATAGATATTTCTCAAAAGAAGACATTCAGGTGACCAATAAGCACATGAAAAGTTGCTCAACATCATTAACCATCAGGAAATGTAATCAAAACCACAATGAGATACCACTTCACACTCACTAGAATGGCCAATAAAAACAAAAACAGAGATAATAACAAGTGTTGTGAGGATATAGAAAAATTCGAACCCTCATACACTGCTAGTGGAAATGTAAAATGGTGCAGCCACTTTGGAAAACAGGTTGACAGTTCTTCACAAAGTTACATATAAAGTTACCATAGATCCAGAAATTCCACTTCCAGGTATAAATACAAGAGAGTTGAAAACATATCCACACAAAAACTTGTACCTGAGTGTTCATAACAGCATTATTACCCTCCTTTTCTTGGCGGGGATCGGGCGTGCGGTCCCGGTCCGCGTAATGTACAGAGGTAG
Source organism: Mesoplodon bidens (assembly GCF_964165515.1). Lineage (NCBI taxonomy): Eukaryota > Metazoa > Chordata > Mammalia > Artiodactyla > Ziphiidae > Mesoplodon > Mesoplodon bidens. The sequence goes on from NC_138160.1 coordinate 66,582,732, forward strand.
AGGGAAAGGGCTCCGGCCCCCTCGGCGTCATGTCTTCGGTACCGGCGGCTTCCATTCCGCGGGTTCTATCCTCAAGCGCCGGGACACAGGGAAAAAAAAAAAAAAAAAAAAAAAAAGAAAAAAAAAAAAAAACATAACAGCATTATTAGTAATAGCCCCAAAGTGGGAAAGAACCCAAATAACTATCACTTGATAAACAAAATATGGCATATCCATACAATGTAGTATTATTCAGCAATAAAAAGGAATGAAGAAATGATTCATGCTACAAGATTGAAGAATCTTGAAAACATTATGCCAAGTCACAGAAGTCAGTCACAAAAAACCACATACAGTATAATTCCATTTATATGAAATGTCCAGAGTAGGCAAATCCATAGAGACATAAAGTAGATTAGTAGTTGCCTAGGCAATTTTATTTTTGGACAGTTCATTGCTAATGTATAAATAAAAAATTGATTTTTGTATATTGATCTTGTATCCTGCAACTTTGCTGCACTTTTTTTGTTTGTTTGTTAGTCTTTTAGTGGATTTCTTAGGATTTTCTTGAATACAAGAATATTTCATCTGCAATAAAGATAGTTTCACTTCCTCCTTTTCAGTCTGGATGCCTTGTATTCCTTTTGCTTGCCTGACTTCACTGGTTAGAACCTCCAGAACTATGTTAAATAGAAGAGGTAAAAGCAGGCATCCTTGCCTTCTTCCTGACCATGGGGGAAACGTGTTCAGTCTTCCACTATAAAGAATTATTTTGCTGTGAACTTTTTGTAGATATTCTTTTGTCAGGTTGAGGAAATTTTCTTCTATCCCTAGTTTGTTAATAGGTTTTTTTAAAAAATCATGAATGTATGCAGGATTTTGTCAAACACTTTTCTATGTCTATTGCATTGAATATATGGTTTTTGTCCTTTATTCTATTAATATACTGTGTTACATTGAATAATTTTCATATATTAAACCAATCTTGTATTCCAATGGTAAATTCCATTTGTTTATGGCATATAATCCTTCTTATATATTGCTGGATTTGGTTTCTAGTATTTTGTTGAAGATTTTTGTATCAACATTTATAAGGCCTTTTAAATTTTAGATACTTTCTCTTGGCCTGTTTGTCCACTTAACTAACCATTGTGTCTTTAGCTGTGCAAAATTTTCCAGCTTTTATGCAACGAAACTAGTGAATTTTTTCCTCTATGACTTCACAGTATTTTTTTCTTGCTGAGAAAGATTATTCCTACTCCAAGACCATAAAACTAATTATCTGTGTTTTTCTTTAATATGGTCATTATTTTATTTTTTTTAATATTTAGAGTGTTAATCATTGGGAGTTTACAATTATATAAGCTTTAAGTTGAGGACCCAATGGCCTGTTTTTTTTTAATCATTCTTTTTTTAAATTTTTAAATTTAATTTTATTTATTTTTTTATACAGCTGGTTCTTATTAGTCATCAATTTTATACACATCAGTGTATACATGTCAATCCCAATTGCCCAATTCATCACACCATCATCCCCACCCCACCGCGACTTTCCCACCCTGGTGTCCATACATTTGTTCTCTACATCTGTGTCTCAACTTCTGCCCTGCAAACCGGTTCATCTGTAACATCTTGCTAGGTTCCACATATATGCGTTAATATACGATATTTGTTTCTCTCTTTCTGATTTACTTCACTCTGTATGACAGTCGCTAGATCCATCCACGTCTCAACAAATGACCCAATTTCGTTCCCTTTTAGGGCTGAGTAATATTCCATTGTATATATGTACCATATCTTCTTTATCCAGTCTGTTGGGCATTTAGGTTGCTTCCATGACCTGGGTATTGTAATTAGTGCTGCAATGAACATTGGGGTGCATGTGTCTTTTTGAATTATGGTTTTCTCTGGGTATATGCCCAGTAGTGGGATTGCTGGATCATATGGTAATTCTATTTTTAGTTTTTTAAGGAACCTCCATACTGTTCTCCATAGTGGCTGTATCAATGTACATTCCCACAAACAGTGCAAGAGGGTTCCCTTTTCTCCACACACTCCCCAGCATTTGTTGTTTGTAGATTTTCTGATGATGCCCAGTCTGACTGGTGTGAGGTGATACCTCATTGTAGTTTTGACTTGCAATTCTCTAGTAATTAGTGATGTTGAGTAGCTTTTCCTGTGCTCTTGGCCATCTGTATGTCTTCTTTGGAGAAATGTCTATTTAGATCTTCTGCCCATTTTTTGATTGGGTTGTTTGTTTTTTTAATATTGAGCAGCATGAGCTGTTTGTATATTTTGGTGATTAACCCTTTGTCCATTGATTTGTTAGCAAATATTTTCTCCCATTCTGAGGGTTGTCTTTTTGTCTTGTTTATGGTTTCCTTTGCTGTGCAAAAGCTTTTAAATTTCATTAGGTCCCATTTATTTATTTTTGTTTTTATTTCCATTACTCTAGGAGGTGGATCAAAAAAGATCTTGCTGTGATTTATGTCAAATAGTGTTCTTCATATGTTTTCCTCTAAGAGTTTTATAGTGTCTGCTCTTACGTTTAGATCTCTAATCCATTTTGAGTTTATTTTTGTGTATGGTGTTAGGGAGTGTTCTAATTTCATTCTTTTACATGTAGCTGTCCAGTTTTCCCAGCACCACTTATTGAAGAAACTGTCTTTTCCCCATTGTATATCCTTGCCTCCTTTGTCATAGATTAGTTGACCATAGGTGCGTGGGTTTATCTCTGGGCTTTCTAGCCTGTTCCAGTGATCTATATTTCTGTTTTTGTGCCAGTACCATACTGTCTTGATTACTATAGCTTTGTAGTATAGTCTGAAGTCAGGGAGTCTGATTCCTCCAGTTCGGTTTTTTTCCCTCAAGACTGTTTTGGCTATTCGGGGTCTTTTGTGTCTCCAGACAAATTTTAAGATTTTTTGTTCTAGTTCTATAAAAAATGCCACTGGTAATTTGATAGGGATTGAATTGAATCTGTAGATTGCTTTGGGTAGTATAGTCATTTTCACAATATTGATTCATCCAATTGAAGAACATGGTATATCTCTCCGTCATATTTTTTTTTAAACATTCAGCTTATTTTTATTTTATTTTAGATGTTGGGGGTAGGAGTTTATTAATTAATTTTTGCTGTGTTGGGTCTTCTTTTCTGTGCAAGGGCTTTCTCTAGTTGTGGCAACTCTTCATCACAGTGCGCGGGCCTCTCACTATAACGGCCTCTCTTGTTGTGGAGCACAGGCTCCAGACGCGCAGGCTCAGTAGTTGTGGCTCACGGACCTAGTTGCTCCGTGGCACTTGGGATCCCCCCAGACCAGGGCTCGAACCCGTGTCCCCTGCATTAGCAGGCAGATTCTCAACCACTGCGCCACCAGGAAAGCCCTCTCCGTCATATTTGATTTCTTCTGTCATCTTTGATTTCTTTCAAAAGTGTCTTATAGTTTTCTGAGTACAGGTCTTTTACCTCCTTAGGTAGGTTTATTCCTAGGTATTTTATTCTTTTTGTTGCATTGGTGAATGGGATTGTTTCCTTAATTTATCTTTTAGATTTTTCATCATTAGTGTATAGGAATGCAAGAGATTTCTGTGCATTAATTTTGTAACCTGCAACTTTACCAAATTCATTGATTACCTCTAGTAGTTTTCTGGTGGCATCTTTAGGATTCTCTATGTATAGTATCATGTCATCTGCAAACAGTGACAGTTTTACTTCTTCTTTTCCAATATCTATTCCTTTTATTTCTTTTTCTTCTCTGAATGCCGTGGCTAGGACTTCCAAACCTATGTTGAATAATAGTGGCGAGAGTGGACAACCTTGTCTTGTTCCTGATCTTAGAGGAAATGCTTTCAGTTTTTCACCATTTAGAATCATTTGGTAATATTCTTCATCTCACTTCCTTCACTCCATCCACAGGGGTTTCATTCTGTTGATTGAATACATCTACTTTGCTTTGGCCCCAGAGCCTTTGCCTGTGCTTTCCCCACTGACTAGAACATTCTTTTCTTGGCTCTTCCAATGACTAGATCTTCATCATTAAAGTGGTAAATGTACCACCTTAGAGGAGGTTTCCTTGACCGTAATGTCTAACAAAGCTCTATTATTCTCCATCATATCAGCCTGTTCTATTTCCTTCATAGCAGTTCTAGCTATGTGAAATTACCTTGTTTACCTGTTTAATTTTTTGTTGAATCTCTTCTCCATGTAAACTGTATGAGAACAGAGACCTTGGGTTTTTTTTTGTTTGTTTCCTTGTTTTTTGTTTTTACGGTTGTATTTACAATGCTTAGAATGGTGTATAGCACTTCTCAGGTGTTTAATAATTTTACTGAATAAACTTAAATGAATTGTTGAATTGCTGAATGAATTTTAAAAAACAGGCCATTGGGACCAGTCCCTCCCATCAGGATACTTGCACAAGCCTCTTAGATAGCCTCATCCACCAGAGAGCAGACAGCAGAAGCAAGAACTACAATCCTGCCACCTGTGGAACAAAACACAACTTCACAGAAAGATAGACAAGATGAAAAGGCAGAGGGCTATGTACCAGATGAAGAAACAAGATAAAACCCCAGGAAAAAAAACTAGATGAAATGGAGGTAAGCAAACTTCCAGAAAAAGAATTCAGAATAATGATAGTGAAGATAATCCAGGATGTCAGAAAAAGAATGGAGGCAAAGATCAAGAAGATGCAACAAATGTTTAACAAAGACCTAGAAGAATTAAAGAACAAACAAAGATGAACGATACAATAACTGAAATGAAAACTACACTAGAAGGAATCAATAGCAGAATAACTGAGGCAGAAGAACAAATAAGTGACCTGGAAGACAGAATGGTGGAATTCACTGCTATGGAACAGAATAAAGAAAAAAGAATGAAAAGAAATGAAGACACCCTAACAGACCTCTGGGACAACATTAAATGCAACAACATTCACATTATAGGGGTCCCAGAAGGAGAAGAGAGAGAGAAAGGACCCAAGAAAATATTTGAAGAGATTATAGTCAAAAACTTCGCTAACATGGGAAAGGAAACAGCCACCCAAGTTCAGGAAGCACAGCGAGTCCCATACAGGATAAACCCAAGGAGAAACATGCCGAAACACACAGTAATCAAATTGGCAAAAATTAAAGACAAAGGAAAATTATTGAAAGAAGCAAGGGAAGAATGACAAATAACATACAAGGGAACTCCCATAAAGTTAACAGCTGATTTCTCAGCAGAAACTCTACAAGCCAGAAGGGAGTGGCATGATATACTTAAAGTGATGAAACGGAGGAATGTACAACCAAGATTACTCTACCCGGCAAGGACTTCATTCAGATTCGATGGAGAAATCAAAAGCTTTACAGACAAGCAAAAGCTAAGAGAATTCAGCACCACCAAACAAGCTCTACAACAAATGCTAAAGGAACTTTCTTCAGTGGGAAACACAAGAGAAGAAAAGGACCTACAAAAACAAACCCAAAACAATTAAGAAAATGGTCATAGGAACATACATATTGATAATTACCTTAAACGTGAATGGATTAAATGATCCAACCAAAAGACACAGGCTTCCTGAATGGATACAAAAACAAGACCCACATATATGCTGTCTACAAGAGACCCACTTCAGACCTAGGGACACATACAGACTGAAAGTGAGGGGATGGAAAAAGATATTCCATGAAAATGGAAATCAAAAGAAAGCTGGAGTAGCAATACTCATATCAGATAAAATAGACTTTAAAATGAAGAATATTACAAGACACAAGGAAGGACACTACATAATGATCAAGGAATCAATCCAAGCAGAAGATATAACAATTATAAATATATATGCACCCAACATAGGAGCACCTCAATACATAAGGCAAATGCTAAAAGCTATAAAAGAGGAAATTGACAGTAACACAATAATAGTGGGGGAGTTTAACACCTCACTTACACCAATGGACAGATCATCCAAAATGAAAATAAATAAGGGAAGACAAGCTTTAAATGACACAATAGACCAGATAGATTTAATTGATATTTATATGACATTCCACCCAAAAACAGCAGATTACACTTTCTTCTCAAGTGCGCACGGAACATTCTCCAGGATAGATCACATCTTGGGTCACAAATCAAGCCTCAGTAAATTTAAGAAAACTGAAATCATATCAAGCATCTTTTCTGACCACCATGGTATGAGATTAGAAATCAATTACAAGGAAAAAAACGTAAAAAACACAAACACATGGAGGCCAAACAATACGTTACTAAATAACCAAGAGATCACTGATGAAATCAAAGAGGAAATAAAAAAATACCCAGAGACAAATATCAATGAAAACACGATGATCCAAAACCTATGGGATGCAGCAAAAGTAGTTCTAAGAGGGAAGTTTATAGCTATACAAGCCTACCTCAAGAAACAAGAAAAATCTCAAATAAACAATCTAACCTTACACCTAAAGGAACTAGAGAAAGAAGAACAAACAAAACCCAAAGTTAGCAGAAAGAAAGAAATCATAAAGATCAGAGCAGAAATAGATGAAATAGAAACAAAGAGAACAATAGCAAAGATCAATAAAACTGAAAGCTGGTTCTTTGAGAAGATAAACAAAATTGATAAACCATTAGCCAGACTCATCAAGAAAAAGAGGTAGAGGACTCAAATCAATAAAATTAGAAATGAAATAGGAGAGGCTACAACAGACACCATGGAAATACAAAGCATCCTAAGAGACTACTATAAGCAACTCTATGCCAATAAAGTGGACAACCTGGAAGAAATGGACAAATTCTTAGAAAGGTATAACCTTCTAAGACTGAACCAGGAAGAAATACAAAATATGGACAGACCAATCCCAAGGAATGAAATTGAAACTATGATTAAAAATCTTCCAACAAACAAAAGACCAGGACCAGATGGCTTCACAGGTGAATTCTATCAAACATTTAGAGAAGAGCTAACACCCATCCTTCTCAAACTCTTCCAAAAAATTGCAGAGGAAGAACACTCCCGAACTCATTCTATGAGGCCACCATCACCCTGATACCAAAACCAAGGAGAGTTACTACCAAAAAAGAAAATTACAGACCAATATCACTGATGAATATAGATGCAAAAAATCCTCAACAAAATACTAGCAAACAGAATCCGACAACACATTAAAAGGATCATACACCATGATCAAGTGGGATTTATCCCACGGATGCAAGGATTCTTCAATATACGCAAATCAATCAATGTGATACACCATATTAACCATATTAACAAACTGAAGAATAAAAACCATATGATCATCTCAATAGATGCAGAAAAAGCTTTTGACAAAATTCAACACCCATTTAGGATAAAAACTCTCCAGAAAGTGGGCATAGAGGGAACCTACCTCAACATAATAAAGGCCATATACAACAAACCCACAGCAAACATCATTCTCAATGGAGAAAAACTGAAAGCATTTCCTCTAAGATCAGGAATGAGACAAGGATGTCCACTCTCACCACTATTATTCAACATAGTTTTGGACGTCCTAGCCATGGCAATCAGAGGAGAAAATGGAATATAAATTGGAAAAGAAGAAGTAAAACTGTCACTGTTTGCAGATGACATGATACTGTACATAGAGAATCCTAAAGATGCCACCAGAAAACTACTAGAGCTAATCAATGAATTTGGTAAAGTTGCAGGTTACAAAATTAATGCACAGAAATCTCTTGCATTCCTATACACTAATGATGCAAAATCTCAAAGAGAAATTAAGGAAACACTTCCATTTACCACTGCAACAAAAAGAATAAAATACCTAGGAATAAGCCTACCTAGGGAGACAAAAGACCTGTATGCAGAAAACTATAAGACACTGATGAAAGAAATTAGAGATGATACCAACAGTTGGAGAGATATACCATGTTCTTGGATTGGAAGAATCAATATTGTGAAAATGACTATACTACCCAAAGCAATCTACAGATTCAATGCAATCTCTATCAAATTACCAATGGCATTTTTTACAGAACTGGAACAAAAATATCTTAAAATTTGTATGGAGACACAAAAGTCCCCGAATAGCCAAAACAGTCTTGAGGGAAAAAAACCGAACTGGAGGAATCAGACTCCCTGACTTCAGACTATACTACAAAGCTATAGTAATCAAGACAGTATGGTACTGGCACAAAAACAGAAATATAGATCACTGGAACAGGCTAGAAAGCCCAGAGATAAACCCACGCACCTATGGTCAACTAATCTATGACAAAGGAGGCAAGGATATACAATGGGGAAAAGACAGTTTCTTCAATAAGTGGTGCTGGGAAAACTGGACAGCTACATGTAAAAGAATGAAATTAGAACACTCCCTAACACCATACACAAAAATAAACTCAAAATGGATTAGAGATCTAAACGTAAGAGCAGACACTATAAAACTCTTAGAGGAAAACATATGAAGAACACTATTTGACATAAATCACAGCAAGATCTTTTTTGATCCACCTCCTAGAGTAATGGAAATAAAAACAAAAATAAATAAATGGGACCTAATGAAATTTAAAAGCTTTTGCACAGCAAAGGAAACCATAAACAAGACAAAAAGACAACCCTCAGAATGGGAGAAAATATTTGCTAACAAATCAATGGACAAAGGGTTAATCACCAAAATATACAAACAGCTCATGCTGCTCAATATTAAAAAAACAAACAACCCAATCAAAAAATGGGCAGAAGATCTAAATAGACATTTCTCCAAAGAAGACATACAGATGGCCAAGAGCACAGGAAAAGCTACTCAACATCACTAATTACTAGAGAATTGCAAGTCAAAACTACAATGAGGTATCACCTCACACCAGTCAGACTGGGCATCATCAGAAAATCTACAAACAACAAATGCTGGGGAGTGTGTGGAGAAAAGGGAACCCTCTTGCACTGTTTGTGGGAATGTACATTGATACAGCCACTATGGAGAACAGTATGGAGGTTCCTTAAAAAACTAAAAATAGGGCTTCCCTGGTGGCGCAGTGGTTGAGAGTCCGCCTGCTGATGCAGGGGACACGGGTTCGTGCCCCGGTCTGGGAAGATCCCACATGCCGCGGAGAGGCTGGGCCTGTGAGCCATGGCCGCTGAGCCTGCGCGTCCGGAGCCTGTGCCCCGCAACGGGAGAGGCCACAACAGTGAGAGGCCCGCGTACCGCAAAAAAAAAAAAAAAAAAAAAAAAAAAAAAAAAAAACTAAAAATAGAATTACCATATGATCCAGCAATCCCACTACTGGGCATATACCCAGAGAAAACCATAACTCAAAAAGACACATGCAGGGCCTTCCCTGGTGGCGCAGTGGTTGAGAATCTGCCTGCCAATGCAGGGGACACAGGTTCGAGCCTTGGTCTGGGAAGATCCCACATGCAGCGGAGCAATTAGGCCCGTGAGCCACAACCACTGAGCCGGGGCGTCTGGAGCCTGTGCTCTGCAACAAGAGAGGCTTCGATAGTGAGAGGCCCGCGCACCGCGATGAAGAGTGGCCTCCACTTGCTGCAACTAGAGAAAGCCCTTGCGCAGAAATGAAGACCCAACACAGCCAAAAATAAATTAAAAAAAAAAAAAAAAAAAAAAAGACACATGCACCCCAATGTTCATTGCAGCACTATTTACAATAGCCAGGTGATGGAAGCAACCTAAATGCCCGTCAACAGACTGGATAAAGAAGATGTGGTACATATGTACAATCGAATGTTACTCAGCCATAAAAGGGAACAAAATTGGGTCATTTGTAGAGACATGGATGGATCTAGAGACTGTCATACATAATGAAGTAAGTCAGAAATAGAAAAACAAATAACGTATATGAATGTATATATGTGGAACCTAGAAAAATGGTACAGGTGAACTGGTTTGCAGGGTAGAAATAGAGGCACAGATGTAGAGAACAAACGTATGGACATCAAGGGGGGAAAGTGGGGGTGGTGGTGGTGGTATGAATTGGGCAATTGGGATTGACATATATGCACTAATATGTATAAAATAGATAATCTGCTATATAAAAAATAAAATAAAATTCAAAAATTAAAAGAAAAAAAAAGAATATTACCAGATGAGGCAGAGAGTTGGGTTGGGGCTAATTCATGCAGGGGACTTCAGACCACGTTCAAGAAGGCAGTGAGAATTATTAAAAAGTAGAACATCTGATTCTTATGTTTTTAAAGGGTCCCTTTACTCCTGTGTGGAGAACTAATTGTAGTGGGAGAATAAAGTGGTGGGATCAGTTAGAAGGGATGATGGTGGCTTGAAGTCAGGAGGTACACATGTATACGGAGGGAATTAGAAGATTTGAGATATATTTCAAAGACAATAATAATAACTGATGTTTATTGAGCACATAATGGGCATCAGCTATTGGTCTAATTTCTTAACAATTTATTAATCCCTACCATTACCCTATGAATCCGATAATGTCATCATCCTTGTTTTACATATGACAACTTGACCGAATATAGGTAGGGTACCCAAGGTGATATAACTGGTCAATGATAGAACCGGGATCTGAACCCAGATAGCTTGTTTCCAGGGCTTAGGCTCTTAAGCACCCATTTTTAATTCCTCTTGAGTAGAGTCCATGGACATGCTGGTAGAGTGAATGTTGGAGGTTGAAGGAAAAGCAGAAATCAGAGATGATTTAGGTTTTGGGATTATGAACTTGGTGGATAGTGGTGTTATTTACTAAGATAGGAAATATGAGGGAAGCTATAATCTAGGGATGGGTATATATGTTTGGTGGTGGTGGTGGAAGGGTGGTAGCAGAAGAATTACCTGTTCTGATTTAGAAATATTGTGGGTTTTAAAAACATTTTTATTGGAGTATAATTGCTCTACAATGGTGTGTTCGTTTCTGCTTTATAACACAGCTATACATATACATATGTCTCCATATCTCCTCCCTCTTGCGTCTCCCTCCCACCCTCCCTATCCCACCCCTCTAGGTGGACACAGAGCACCGAGCTGATCTCCCTGTGCTATGCGGCTGCTTCCCACTAGCTATCTATTTTACATTTGGTAGTGTATATATGTCCATGCCACTCTCTCACTTTGTCCCAGCTTACCCTTCCCCCTCCCCGTGTCCTCAAGTCCATTTTCTATGTCTGTGTCTTTATTCCTGTCCTGCCCCTATGTTCCTGAGCACAATTTTTTTTTTAGATTCCATAAGTATGCGTTAGCATACGATATTTGTTTTCCTCTTTCTGACTTACTTCACTCTGCATGACAGACTCTAGGTCCATCCACCTCATTACAAATAACTCAGTTTCGTTTCTTTTTATGGCTGAGTAATATTCCATTGTATATATGTGCCACATCTTCTTTATCCATTCATCTGTCGATGGACACTTAGGTTGCTTCCATGTCCTGGCTGTTGTAAATAGAGTTGCAATGAACATTGTGGTACATATCTCTTTTGGAATTATGGTTTTCTCAGGGTATATGCCCAGTAGTGGGATTGCTGGGTCGTATGGTAGTTCTATTTTTAGTTTTTTAAGGAACCTCCATGCTGTTCTCCATAGTGGCTGTATCAATTTACATTCCCACCAACAGTGCAAGAGGGTTCCTTAAGGGTTATATTAAGTAGGCAGTTTAATGTATGATGCTAAGGTTTAGGAGCTAGGTAAGGGCTAGAGAGAGTAATTTAGGACTCATTGGTAGAGAGCTGGTATTTAAAGCCAGATTCCTAGATAATGTAGATCTAAAAAAGAAAATGATAAGTCTATGTTCAAGTTTTGGTGCACTTAGATGTAGAAATAGAAGCCAAGAAGTGAAACAGAAAAGGAGCAGCCAGCAATGTAGGGGGAAATATAGTAGGGTGAGGTGTCTTGGGAGTCACGAGGCAACTATTCCAAAATACGATTTATTGAACAACCCATGCCTTTCCTCATTGATCTGAAATGCCACTTTTATCCAATTTTTCCCCATGTTTACCCAGGTTTATCTCCAGACTCTTCCACTCTACTTGTCTATTCTGCCCTAAGCACAAACAAGGTGCTGAATCAATCACTACCTTACCTTAGGCTGTAATTTTCAAAAAGATTCCGGCTGCTCTCACATATTATTTTTTCTTCATTTGCACCAAATTGTCATACTCCAAATAATCCCATTGGAATGGCTTTGAATTTATACAACCATGTGGAGGAATATTGACATCTTCATAACAGTCAGTTCTTCTCACCAGGAAAAATTCTTCCATTCAGGTTTTTTCCTATATCCTTAGCAATGATTTATAGTTTTCTCCCTGGAGGTCTAGCTTGCTTGCTCGTAAGTTTATTCCTAGATAGTTTATGGTTCTGGTTGCTAACATATATCAGCTTCTTTTTATTGCACTCCTTAATTGACTATTGCCGGGTTTTATTAGAATTCTTTGTTGTAGCCCACAGACAGCAACTCTGACCAACTTAAGCCAAAAGGGAACTGAGTGGAAGTGGATGGGGGAGTTTATTTGATTAAAAGGAGATTAAAGAACCAGCCTCAGAATACATAGTATTTTTTATAATAATAAGAAAAGTTATTTTGATTAATACATTTTATAAAACTAATAAAGTTAAAATGTAATAAAGAAGTTTAAAATGGGAACATATTAATATCTTTATTATATAAATAACTCCTAAAACTATAAAACACTATGAACCCAAAGAGTAAATGTATAAAAGACAAAAATAAACACTTTACAAAGTAGAAAAAACAACTAACAAATATATGAAAAATTATTCAGGTCTCACTAGTAGTAGAAGAAATGTCATATAAGGTATTACTTTTTGATCTGTCAAATTAACAAAGTTCTGTGTGGTCTTTTTTTTTTGTAAATGATTAATTCTGGCAAGGGTTTAGGAAAATTGTATCCTTATCCATTACTGGTAAATGTAAAATGGTGTAAGAAGTGTCAAAAGCCTTAAAGATGTTCACAATTATACTGTCATCGAATTAATGGTTATAGTTTCAGTGTTCTATCTTTTGAAAGTGATTCTGAATGTAGAATACATTTTATGTGTGAAGATGTTCAGTTCAGCTTTATTTATGAGATAGCAAAAAATTGGAAGCAGCTCAAACGCAGGAAATGGTTAAGGATATTCTAGCACATCCACTTGGTAGAATGTTAAATGAAATTTAAATGTGAGGTTTATGAAACCTAAATAATAACTAGAAATGCTAATGTTAACATGTGGAGGGAAAAAACCACCCAGTTGTCTGAAAGGAATACACTCTACTAGTTATCTTCGTTTCCTAGGACTTAGGTGCATTTTTTTCTACTTTTCCAAAATTTTTCCAGATTTTCTATTGTGAGTTCATTTTATAATATAACAAAAGTACAAAAAAGTTTCCGTTGGGGCCTGTGTCTACTTTGATGTGATTGCTCTTTTAATTCGTATTTCCTAGTGGCCAGGAGCTCATACACGAATTTTTCCATTTTTCCTACTCCTTGCCTCTATACGTCAGTCTCTCTGCACCCTCTTGGGTGTCTCTCTCTTTTCAAGGCTAACTTCTCTTCTCTGGAATCATGCTCTGTCAATTTCCCTCAGTCTTCAGCATTTTCAATCTCTTCTTCTTCATTGGCTTCTTCCCCTCAAGCAACACTATACACAGGTCTTATCTTTATTTGAAACAATCGTTACTTGACCCTTTTGCTTTTAATGCTCACAATCCTTTTTCTTTTTTACCATCACACTTTCTTTCATTATAATCATGTTTTTGCTTTTCTCACTTCTATTCAAAACACATCCTGGAGGGTCACTATCAATTTGCTACTTTGTATATATTGAAATGACAGAGGTAGAGTTTCTCTTCTGCCCTTACATTTCCCCCAAAGTGCAATCCTAGCTCTGTGCTCCCCTGGTTTGCTCTCTCCCTTTAGTCTTACTGTGTTCTGACTTCATCTATTTCCTCCATGTGCTAATTCCCTGCCCTGACCAAGACTGAAGCTTTATACAACTCCAGGGTCGTCAAGTACCTCCTAGTCCATGTGAATGCCACCCACTGCAATTATGCAGTACACGGCCTGTGTGTCTATATGCTGTGACTCTGGCCTTGACCTCTCTCCTTAGTTGCTACCCAACATGTTAGACTGCACATCAGACATTTCCACTCAGATGTCCCACTGTCACCTCTAATTTGTGTGTGAAAAGTGATTGCCTCACCTTACCTTCCAGACTAGTGGCTTTTCCACCTTTCTATCTCCATACAGTGAAACTCCATTCAACCAATCCTCAACCCCAGGTCCTAAACCCCAGGATCATATCCTCCCTCCTAATGTCTTATCTTTCATCTCCACCAAACTGTCAGGCAACTGAGTTCTGTTTTTGAAACCAGTACAGACAGAGAGAGAATTCTGGTTGCCGTAGCCTTAGCTGGTCCTAGAGAAGATGCTCCACTGGGTGTGAGGCAAGGGGACTGGTGTGAATGGTAGTGATGGAGAGAGTCAGAGGTCAGAATGAGAGCAGTAGTGTCAGGGGGTCAAATCCAAAGTGAGAGGGATAGGTGTACAAAGGCAAGGGATTGGTGTTGAAGACATCAGGAGCAAGTGATGAGAACACAGAATGTAAGACTAAGTGAAAACTCAGGCTGTGAGGGGTTGGGGTCTAACCCTGAAAGGTACTTCTTAAGTGGCATGGGCACTCATCCTTTTAAAAGTGGCTAGCCATTCCCACTGCCACTATCTTAATTCACTGCTTCAGTGCTTTCACAGCCTATTGGATCTTCTCTACGCCTTCTCCCACATTAGGTTAATTTTCTCTATTCCTTGTTTTGAGCACCTGTCTTAGTCTGTTTGGACTGCTATCACAACAGCACCATAGCCTGGGTAGCTTATAAACAACAGACATTTATTTCTCACAGTTCTGGAGCCTGGTAAGTCCTAGATCAAGGTGCCTGCAGATTTGGTTTCTGGTGGAGACTACTTCCTGGTTCAGAGACAGCATCCAAACCTCATATCCTGGAGCAAATAAACCCAGAAGGAATGGGGCCTGCTAAGTAGATAAGAGTGGTGTGTTTGTCTACTTGAGGATTTGTTTGAGATTTGGGCAGCAGCAGCCTGGACAGGCAGTGGGGTCCTTGGTGGGTGCTCACATAAGAAGGCCTACCAAGTCATTCTAGATGGGGGTCCACCAACGGGGGAAACCAAGTAGAGAGCCAGAGGGTTTATCCAAAGAGAAGCCAGTCAGAAGAAACTATATCCCAGATGAGATCAGTGTGTGAGCAAAAGTGGGAGGGAGGAGGGTCAGGCACCCTTAGTGAGGGATTTCAGGCCACTGCTGCTGTCTCAGCTGCCTTGTACAGTCACTACAAGACACACAGTGACCTTCAATGTGAATAACACCTAAGTCTGCATCTCCTTGTAAAGCAAGGGTCAAAAACACCTGGCTTTAGGCTTTTTGTGCTCTGCTTTAGGCCACCCCCACAAAAAAAAACAGGACATCAATATCCACATGCCATTAGATGAATGCTCGTGGAGGTCAGGATCTGAATCATTTAAGGAATCATGAGGCATATGGGAGAAGCAGCATCATCACTGTCCAGATGATGCTTTGTTAAATGCTTCCCTTTCACCAGGTCCCTGCAGTGCAGTCTACTGCCTTAGACATTCCCGGCTAAACCGTGGACTTGGATGGAAGCCAAGCAGCTGAGGGTGAGTCTAGGTAAGATGGAAGGTGATGCTGCTCAGGGGAAAACAGCTGGCTAATGGTGTTCAATTTATCTTGGCTCTTCTACCTTAGTAATTTTCCATTTTTATCAAATCTCAATATCTGATATTTCAGTATCTGGGATTGTTTTTGAGGTCTCAAATGATAGCTCAAAAGGTCAGGAATGTGATACCATGATGAGAAATGATATTAGAAGCATCACATACAAGGTCTTACGTTTCTGAGAAAGCTGGTATATATGTATATATACAGACAACTGTGTATATTTCAGGTCACCAAACCTTAAAAAAGACAACATGGATTAAAAACACAAAAGATCCTTACAAGGACAACTAAAAAGACTAAAAGGTGATGGCAGTTCTTGTTATGAGAACGGACTGAAAAGATTAAGGCTCTTCATCCTGCAAGGGGCATAGACTGCAGCCTGTAAATCAAGAAGCAATGGGAAGGCTAGTGAAAACACCACTTTGTCCATCAGATCCCATGATGCAGCCGCTGAGAGGGACACTTAAAGCTCAGCAAAGCTTCTGTCTCCTTTCAGGACACGGAAAGGTAGGTAAAAATTTACACATTAGGTAATAAGAACTGTGTTATTTCATGGGTTGTGCAGACTGATAATATAAATATGTATGCTTGATGAGAGTTTATAAGCATTGATCAATGATTCATAATGTGCAAACTAGGGATGTGTGAAAAATACTCCTGTTGTAGACATTTGAGGTTGTAGAGAAGGATAAATCTGACATCTTGGCTTGGGCAGATCAAACATATGACCTAGTACAGCATTTCCTACACTATTTTGAGGCACCTAACTTATCATCATCTATATCTGTATTTTTATTCCTATATTTTTATTCTATTGATAAAACTGGTGTGCTGTCTCTTTTTTTTATAGTAAAATGGTTTAAAATGTATACACTTCTTTATGCCATTATGATGGCTTGGGTGAAAATGAGGTCATCTGCCAAGTAATTGAAAAGTTGTGTTTAAATAGAACGTGGGAATTGCCTGGTGGGAGTTTGTTTAAAAAATGCAGATTCCAAGGCCTGCCTCAGTAGTCTGAAGTGAGATCCAAAAATCTATATTTTTAAGTCAATTCAGAAAGGAACTGTGAAAAAGTAGTTAGTCCCAAGACCATGATTTGAGACACAATGAAGGAAGAGCATTTCCTTCAGCAATGTTTCTAGCCTATACAGTGCCTTAGTGATTGAATCAAACACTTGATTTCCATCTGCCAGAAATTAAATATACAAACTACAGAGGTAAACAGCACTCCAGAGCTGTGCAGTACACAACCTGCACACACGTATGCAGCCTTGTTTTCTTTCAAGCCTTCAGTTTAAAGCTTAAACGTCCTTTGTGCACAGGAAGCACGAGAGAGCAAGTGCATCTGTCCCTGGCAGGAGGCCCTGGCAAGAGGCTTCTTATTGTCTTTTCACCCTTGTTATCATAATTGACTTCCAGCCAAAGCACGGACATGATGAGAGACACCTCAACAAAGCAAAGGGTAGGTGAACAGAGAGGTAGTTTTAGTATGAGAAAGGTAGTTTTTTCATGAAAAAAAAATGCTATAAATAGTAAAATTTATACTGATAATTTAAAAATAAAATAGTAACAAGACCACAGATTTGTTATGTTATGGACTTTATAAATTTATCTATCTATCTATCTATCTATTTATTTATTTATTTTTGGCTGCGTTGGGTCTTCCTTGCTGCGCGCAGGCTTTCTCTAGTTGCGGAGAGCGGGGGCTGCTCTTCGTTGTGGTGCGCAGGCTTCTCATTGCGGTGACTTCTCTTGTTGCGGAGCATGGGCTCTAGGCGCACAGGCTCAGTAGTTGTGGCTCGCGGGCTCTAGAGCGCAAGCTCAGTAGTTGTGGCGCACGGGCTTAGTTGCTCCACAGCATGTGGGATCTTCCCGGACCAGGGATCGAACCCATGTCCCCTGCATTGGCAGGCGGAATCTTAACCACTGCACCACTAGGGAAGCCCACGTTACGTATTTTAAAAAATAATTCCAATAAAGAACTTCAAGTCTGAGTCACAAAACAAGTTGCTACTTTTACTTGACATTTCAGAATATTTGTCATTTTACATTTAAGATTTCCATCTACAAAATAGCAACTTTCAGTACGATTTCAAATACCTTATATTCTAGGCTCCACACAAACAACCAGCAGTTCACATCTCTAGATGCAACTATCTCTTCTTACAATGCAAGTTTCATCATTATCTCATCCACTTTCTCTCTCTTGCCTTGTTTCCTTCTACTCTTTGTGTTTTTCTCCTTTCTCACTAGTGACATGTTACAAGCCATGTGGCAGTTTCCCAACACTGTCACTCAGTTTCACCCACTTTTCTCCGTCCCTCCAGTTGTCACCTCAGCCATCTGCCATAATCTTATGCTGGGATTATGATGTTCAGCTCTTTTTGGTGTCTCTGCCTCCAGTTTCTTCTTCTAATCTATTCTGGACATCACAGACAAAACAATTTCCTAAAATAAATTTTTCAGAGTATCTTTTCCTTGTTTAAGAATTAAGTGACCCAATCAGTTGACCCACACCTCACCTGTCCAGGTTTTCTGTTGCTATTTCTTTCCTATTGATTTCAGCACCATTTACCATGTTAGTGATTTTATCACTAGCTCAGTTCCTTTGCTCAAATGCTCTCCCTGTGAAGACACCTTAGGGCAAAGAGTTTTTCATATATATGCATTTAAGTACACCCTTCAATGGCGGTTGCCTAACTTGGCTATGCTTCAGAATCACTGGGAGAGATTTGAAATGACAAAGTACTGTTCACCAGCCCTACAGGTTCTAATTGGGCAGGGCTAGGTGGGGCCTGGACTCAGAGATGGTTTAAAAGTTCTGCAGGTGACTCTGGTCAGCAGTTTTACTCAGTGCTGGATACACAGCAAGTGTCTAGTAATTAGGGACAGAGTGAATGCATTCCACTTCTTGCCTTAAAATCTACTAACGTTCCCCATAGCTCTCAGGATAAATATCAAACCCTAGTTCAGCACACAAGACTCTTCATGATCTGGCCCTTTCCTACCTCTGTTGATTCATCTTCTGCCGTTTCCCCCATTCAGCTTTTGCCACACTCATACTGAATATTCCCTCTCCTCAATTCTTACCATGTTCAATTTGTGCTTCCTATGGTATAGCACATCTTATTTTCTGCATCAGTGTCTGTGCCCATGCCTTATCTCTCCTACTGGATTGTAAACCTCTTGAGGACACTTCTCTCCCTAACGCATCTTTGTCTCTCCCGCTGTGCCAACACAGTATCTCGCACATATGTTTGTTGCTTAAATTAATACATTTCACTAAAGTCATTGCTAATAAAGACTTGTTGTATGAATGAATGCATTTCTATTTTCCTTTCATTGTTCATTTTAGATCAAAAGTTATTGTGGAATGCAAATGTTCTTTACACCTTTTAAAAAATGTCCCTTCAGATGGAGTGTTGACATGATTTTTAGCACATAGTTTGTGTGTGAAACAGTAAATGAAGTTAACACATATAAACTTTTCATTAAAATTGCCATTGTTGAGGATATAACTGGGAGTGAAAAAAGGAGGGCCCACATTCGTCTCAAAGTATAATTATACTCATGGTAACATGTGAACAACCTTAAGTATGTTTCCATTTAAATTTAGGATAAATTATTCTTCATATCTGCTTGAAATCTAGAATAATGTTCCTCCAAGTGTGGTCTAGGGACTGCCTAGTCACGATCCCCTGGGGTATATTTTAAATATAAAAGGGGTAGCCCCACTCCAGATACCTCCCAGGTCAAAGTTCCCAGGGTATGGGAACCTAGAATCTGTATTTGTAACAAGCTCCATGCATGATTCTTAATGCCAGAACAGTTTGATACCAACCTGTCTAGAATTAAAATAAATGCTCCATTGCATTTATTTAGTATAGATAATGGCTTGGTTTTAGAGCATATTCTTTTTTTAAAAATTTTTTAAAAAATAAATTTATTTTATTTATTTATTATTTTTGGCTGTGTTGGGTCTTTGTTGCTGCACACGAGCTTTCTCCAGTTGCGGCGAGCGGGGGCTACTCTTTGTTGCGGTGCGCGGGCCTCTCATTGCGTGGCTTCTCTTGTTGCGGAGCACAGGCTCTAGGCGCACGAGCTTCAGTAGTTGTGGTGCACGGGCTTAGTAGCTCCACGGAATGTGGGATGTTCCCGGACCAGGGCTCCAATCCATGTTCCCTGCATTGGCAGGTGGATTCTTAACCACTGCATCACCAGGGAAGCCCCTGGAGCACATTCTAATTAATGAAAACTACTTAGGTGAAGATGTATTAAATTAAGGGCTAGTTTGAATACAAGATAAAAGAACAAGATAAAAAAATCTCTTTGGTATTCATTAGAATGATATCTACAGCTAAAACTTTCTCTTTCTCTTGACATTTCTGAGGTACTTTCTCAGAAAGAAAAATTTTAGAAAGATCCCATGGAACATATAGATACAACAGTATGGATACAACAGTATAGATACAAATTCTGCAAGTCTTTTTGCAGAATATGAAATTTTCAAAATATTCTCAGGAATGAGAAATTTACAATTCTTGAGTCTTTGACTGTGTTGTTGACTTCTTTAGTTCTGTGTCACTGCTAAGACATCAGGATACAGTCTCCATTATGTGATGTCACAACAGCAGCAGAAGAAGGCAGTTAAAGACCCACTAAAGTGGTTTTATAAACTCTTTCTCCAGAATCCTTTTTAAGGGTTGGACTAGTCTGCCTGGACTGCCACAATAAAACACAGTCTGTGGTACTATTAAGCAACAGGTTTAAACAACAGACATTTTGTTTTATCACAGTTTTGGAAGCTCATCCATGAGCAAGGTGCTGGCAAATTCAGTTCCTGGTGAGGACCCTCTTCCTGGCTTGAAGATTGCCACCTTCTTGCTGCATCTTCACATGGCCTTTCCTTGTGCTCACTGAGGGGTCATGGTGAAGAGAGAGGTCTGGTCTGATGTCTCATCCTCTTCTTATAAGGACACCAGTCCTATCCATTAGGGCCCCTTCTTATGACCTTGTTTAACTTTAATTACCTCCTTAAAGATCCTATCTTCATATACAGTCACACTAAGAGTGAAGGCTCAACATATGAATTTGCGGGGGACATAATTCAGTCTATAACAAAGGTGTTTTCAGTGCCATTGACCTTGTTATTCAGTCTTCCAACTCTAGGCATTCACAAATATATTCTATTCGTTTCCACAGGACTTTTCTTTCAAATATCAGTTCTCAGTGACCAGAGGATCTTGTTGGGATCAGCTCTAGCCTTTACTTAACTTAGCTGTTTATGCTAGGTCTCATAGCTGAAGCCACTGTAGGATAAGGTCTGTTGTTAGTGGGCTGTAAAACTGTTTTTAAGTGGCCTTGCATTGTAGGCTTCTTCATGGTGAGCCTTGTTTTGAAGTCAGTGCAATGATAAAATGTTGGCCTTATCTATGGTGCAAGTTACTACATATTTGCCTCATAGAACACTAAGCCCAGTGACATTTGCTTATGAGAATAACCCTGTTGGAGGTAGTATTAGTGGACATCTTATCTAAACAAAAAAGGGCCAGCTCCAGGTTGTTATCTCTAAATACAATAAATACAGTTATATCTAAAACAGTGCTATCCAACAGAATTATAATGCAACCTGTAAATGTAATTTAAAATTTTCTAATAGCCACATTTAAAAATGAAAAAGAAACAGGTAAATTTATTTTTTAAAACATATTTTATTTAACCCAGAATATCAAAAAACATTCTGATTTCAACATGTGATTAATATTTTTAAAAATTGATGAGAACTTTTACATTTTTTATTTTATTTATTTATTTATTTATTTATTTACGGTACGCGGGCCTCTACCTGTTGTGGCCTCTCCCGTTGCGGAGCACAGGCTCCAGACACGCAGGCTCAGCGGCCATGGCTCACAGGCCCAGCCGCTCCGCGGCATGTGGGATCTTCCCGGACTGGGGCACAAACCTGTGTCCCCTGCATCGGCAGGGGAACTCTCAACCACTGAGCCACCAGGGAAGCCCATACATTGTTTATTTTTAACAAGCTTTTGAAATATGATGCACGATTTACACTTACAGCACATCTCAATTCAGACTAGCCACATTTCCAGTGCTCAGTGGTCACATGTGGCTAGTGGCTACTGTGTTGGACAGCACAGGTCTAAAGTATCCAAATCTGGATATAAACCCCACAGTTTCAGAGCTGGAAGAGAAATCCAGGATGTAGAAGATTTCATTTTTTTGTCATGTTAAATGTATCCATCTGGTATACATTTCCACACAGTAGGAAACTTCCATCATGTTTTTTCTCCCTGTGGTAGTAAGTGTCTCTCTTTTAGGTGTCAGCATTATGACTTAAGTTCCTCTTGACAATCAGTTGGTCAGGTGTCCATTCTGATATGAATCATTTGTTTGTCTACAGTGATGCAGACCTCTTGTCATCTTCCATCACAGGACATCTATCTTGTCATCTGCCATCACAGGACAAGGTGATAAGGTATGCTCATTAGGGGAGCCATGTTCTTTCAGTCCTAGCCATTTAGTGCTCGAGGAAGGAACTTATTGAAAGAATTAACACAGCTTCCAAAAGTTTCTATTGACTTGGTAGTAGCTTAGGCACCAGGAGATTATGGCTCCTCATGTACAGACATGTATTTGATTTAAACTGCTTTGAATTTTTATTCATCTTTCTGAATAATAAACCTCAGCATCATTCATTAACCTTTGGAAGCAATGTAGGCTTTTCTTTATTTGGCTTAGCCTCCCATTGTCCTAAGTCAGATTTTTAAAGGTCAAATTTCAAAATGTAATGGGGTTGATATTAGGATTGGTGAGATTCTTTAAAAGAAGATACTGACACTTCCCTGGTGGTGCAGTGGTTAAGAATCTGCCTGCCAATGCAGGGGACACAGGTTCAATCCCTGGTCCGGGAAGATCCCACATGCCGCAGAGCAACTAAGCCTGTGTGCCACAACTACTGAGTCTGCGCTCTAGACCCCGTGAGCCACAACTACTGAGCCACAACCACTGAAGTCCGCCCACCTAGAGCCTGTGCTCTGCAACAAGAGAAGCCACCGCAATGAGAAGGCTGCGCACCACAACGAAGAGTAGCCCCAGCTCGCTGCAACCAGAGAAAGCTGACACGCAGCAACAAAGACCCAACGCAGCCATAAACAAACAAACAAACAAACAAACAAACAAACTACAACTGAACTCCCTGGCCATCGGTTTCAGGTGGAAACATGTCAATCTGATACCCGAGTAGCTGCCTCTAACTCCCCGTTGTATTTGTCACAGCTTCTAACGTAGTAACAGATGCTCCACAGATGTTTTTTGAATAAATAAGGAAATGTTTTATAGCTAGATATTCCAGTTTAGCCTAAACTGGAATGCATGCATCACTTTACCAAGTGATACGAGTGGAGAGTAAAGAAGTCCTTTCTATGTTTCGGGCCAGGGACCAAAGCAACAATGAGATGGAGGGGACAAGGAGACATCTGATCATCTAGGCCTACTCAGTACTCAGGGGCCAAGACTAAAGCCTGTGGAAAGGTCATTCTCCCCATTTCTACATCTAAAGAGCCTGGGTCCAGTGTAGAGAGGATAGAAGGTATCACTGAGCAAGTAGGCTGGCAACTATTGAATTCTAAAAGGAATTCAATTTTAGCACTAATGATATATTGAGCTGCTTGAATATTGAAGTTCCATAATAGTTATCAGAAGAGCTATTAACTTACATCAATAAAACACACACACATATATATATATACATATATATATATATATATTTTAATAGTAGAACTGAGCATGGCTAACCTGAATTGAAGGTACATTTTTCTAGTGAGGATTTGCCTTTGCTTCTGCCAGATGCCCTGGGGCATTATCGAGCTAGAAGCATTTGGTACAAACTTTCCTAGACCACACAAATTAATGTAAATACCAAACCCAGTGTGGGCAGGTCTGTGTTTTTGAATTCATTATGTAAAAAATTTTTTCTCCCTCAGCCCATAAAAAGACCTGTGAGAGACAGCTTTTCTTTATGGTTCTTTTTCTAAGCAGACCCTTTTCTCTCTCGTCCTCTCACTGTAGCCCTTCGAAGCATCTTGGCTGATGTTTGTAAAGGCCTCAATTCGAACTCTCCATTTCTTGGTGAAGGTTTCTTCTCCAGTCTCCTACATTGCTTTCAATCATGAGGCTCTAGGTTCCTTTTATTGGCAAATCCCTCAGAGTAGCCTGTGGTATTTCCTTACCACTCTGGTTTCAGCTCTCTTTTCCACTTTGGTTATGGTGGATTTCCCTTTGTTATACAAAGAGGCTCAAGGTGAACACCAGCCACAGTACCTGACAAAGGCAATCACAAGTACATAGGTCCCCTGTCTCTCGCTATCTGGTGAAAAGGTAAACTTGGTCTGGGGTGTGGCAGGATGCACCATGAGGCTGGGCCACAGGCAGGGATGTGGCCTTCCTTTATACCAGTTAGTGTGAAAATAGCCTTTCATAGGGTGGGGTGGGGGTGCTGCTTTAACTTGAGAATTATTTTTATCTAAGTACAGAATTCTTGGTGGCAAGTTTTTTCATCTCAGGCCTTTAAAATTATTATTATATTGCCTTTTGCCTAATATTTGTACTATCTCCTGCCAGTCTACATTTTATTCCTTTGTAAGTCATCTGTTTGTTCTCTATGGTAACTCTGAGTAGTTACCCTTTGTTTTCGATGCTCTGTAGTTTCATTATGATGTGTCTGGGTATATTTATTTTTATTTATTTTTCTTAGTGTCTATGATTCCTGAATCTTAAAATTCTTATTCTGTTATTCTTAGAACGCATATCCATCAATTCTGGAAAATTCACATTGGTGTCTTTTCAAGCATTTCTTCTCTCCCGTTTGTAATATTCTTTTATCTTGGAATTCCTATATTGGCCCTCTTCTTCTAGTCTTCATATCTATTAACCACGGTGACCAATCATTCAGTTTCTTCAGGACTGAAGCGTTCCCCAGGATGTGGGATTTTCAGTACTAAAACCAAGAAAGTCCTAGGCAAAACAGGATGTGTAATTGTAATTGTTTCAGAGCTATCTTCCAGTTCATAATCTCTCTTTAGCCATGACTGTTAAAAATTTTAGTGAGTATATTTTTCACTTCTTGAAATTTTATTTTTCAAATAACTTTTTCTTCTTTTCAGAGTTTCTCAATTTTTAAAATAGAATTTGGATTTTAAAATATCTTTAGTATGATTATAATTTTATATGATAGTCTCTATTAGAATTTCTGTTATATAAAATTCTTAGGACAATATCTTACTATTTAGTGTGTCTGCTGACTCTAATTCATGGTGGATTATTTTCATCCATGTTTTGTAATTTTATATTTTTAAGCTCATTTTCAGAGAGGTTTATTCTGTATAATCCTGGACAGTCTAGTTAAAGTGTATTTCTTCAGAGAAGTTTTGTATTTTCCTCTTTGAGATACCCTAGGTATATCAATAGCCTAGGATTAATTTTATTATAATTTCTTAATTTGAAGGGCTCCAGGAGCAGGCAATAGTATAAATTTGAACTCTATAATCGTGGGAGTTAAAGACCTATGGTTATAAATTTTTGAGGGAGACTTTTCTACCCAGAACTCAGCCCAAAGTAAACAAACTTTCCTATCCAGTAAGTGGAAATTCTGTTGATTCTTTTACAGGGGATAAAGTTTTAGGTAGATCTTTCTTCATGGGCATAAAAACCCAAGTCCTTAGATTGCTAAGACCAGCAAAGCACAGTACCTGGTCTGGTTTTCTATTCTTTTTAGTTTGAACACCTGTATATTTCCCATATTTTCTTGGCAGATAACAATGATAATAACAATAATAAAAGCTAACACTTCTATAGAGCATATATAATGGGCCAGATATTTTCTAAGCATTCTACATTTGGTTCTCATATAACCCTTTATATAATATGTAATAATATCTTTCCAACCTTCCAGATGAGGATACTGAGCCACAGATAAGTTAATTAACTTGCTTAAGGTCACACAGCTATTAAGCGGCGGACCTAGGATTCAAATCCAAACATTGTGACTCCAAGTTCTGTATTTTAATCATTAAAAACACTACCTCTTGGGGGCTTCCCTGGTGGCGCAGTGGTTGAGAGTCCGCCTGCCGATGCAGGGGACACGGGTTCGTGCCCCGGTCCGCGAAGATCCCACATGCCGTGGAGCAGCTGGGCCCGTGAGCCATGGCCGCTGAGCCTGCGCGTCCGGAGCCTGTGCTCTGCAACGGGAGAGGCCACAACAGTGAGAGGCCCGCGTACTGCAACAAAACAAAACAAAAGAAAAACACTACCTCTCAATTATGGATTTAAAGTAATATTTTTTCCAGTATTTCTTACATAGTAGTAGCAGAGTTTTCAGTTTATTTCAACTGTCATATTTCCAGGAAAGGAAATCCCGAATCTTGATTTTAACATTTCATCGTTGTGCTGGTTAATTTTATGTGTCAACTTGATTGGGCCACAGGGTGCTTAGATTAAACCTTATTTTTGTCCGTGAGGATATTTCTGGGTGAGATTAGCATTTGAACCAGTGGACTCAGTAGATTGTCCTCCCCACTGTGGGTGAACATCATCATCCAATCTGTTGAAGGCGTGAATAGAACAAAAAGGCAGAGGAGGGAGGAATTTACCCCTTTTGCTTTCTGCCTGCTTCCTGAGCTGAGACATTGGTCTTCTCTTATCTTTGGACTAGAATTTACACCATCAGCTCCCCTGATTCTCAGGCCTTCAAACTCAGACTGGAATTACACCACTGACTTTCCTGGATCTCCAGCTTGTAGATGGCAGTTCGTGGGACTTCTCAGCCCTCATAATCTGTGAGCCAGCTTATCATAATAAATCTCCTCATATATATCTCCTATTGGTTCTGTTTCTGTGAAGAACCCTGACCAGTACATTCATACTCTATTTTTTAAAAAATAAACTTATTTATTTATTTATTTATGGCTACATTGGGTCTTTGTTGCACTGTATGGGCTTCTCATTGCGGTGGCTTCTCTCGTTGCGAGAGCATGGGCTCTAGGCACGTGGGCTGCAGTACTTGTGGCTCACAGGCTCTGGAGCACAGGCTCTGTAGTTGTGGTGCACGGGCTTAGTTTCTCCGTGGCATGTGGGATCTTCCCGGACCAGGGATCGAATCCATATCCCCTGCATTGGCAGGCGGATTCTTAACCAATTCGCCACCAGGGAAGTCCCAACAATTATACTCTAATTTTCCTGATCTTTCAGCTTCCTATTAAGAAATTTCAATAAAAATGTATGTTTATTGCTATGGTCCATGCTATTTGTATTTCAGCATTTCTAAAGGATTCCCAAAAAGAGAAGTTTATAAAAGAATATCTTGAATTTTTTAAGATGAGGAGAGATGTTTAAATCTGAATGAAGAGTTAAGGGATATAATAATAATAAGTGACATCACTAAAGCTATGGTAAAAGGTAAATGATTGCTGTAGTCCAGTTCTTTTCAATGTGCAGCCCCCCCAAAAGCAGCATCAGCACACTTGGGAACTTGCTAGAGCTACAGATTCTTGGCCTCACCCCAATTTTACTAAATCAGAAACTTTGGGAGAAGGGGTAAAGGCCAGAAATCTGTGTTTAAACAATCTGGGTAATTCTGATGCACCCTAATGTTTGAGAACCATTGGTATCACCTATTTAGGATTTAATTTATTGCAAACACCAATTTTTTTTCATAGTCGGATGTTGTTTTCCATGTGATCATGTAAGTTTCTGTGCATCATAAAGTATTAACCCTCAAGCTGAAGTTTACTGCCTCTCCAGCTAAAATAGGGATATTAGATTCCTTTTCAACTTCTCCTTCCTATTATATTGCAGCATTGTAGTACTACTTCCCTTTAAACATGTGTTTTGTTTTTGTTTTTTTAAAGAAGTCTTGTCATTAGATGGAAAAGTAAAAAGTTTGGAAGTTAATCCTTTTTTTTAAATGTAAAAAAATATATGAACACCACTACTCTTTTGCATTGCTATTTAGTAAGCAGTAGGTGAGTCTTTGGGTCTTTTACAACAGATCAAAGATATAACCCTAGTT
Organism: Mesoplodon bidens; assembly: GCF_964165515.1. Lineage (NCBI taxonomy): Eukaryota > Metazoa > Chordata > Mammalia > Artiodactyla > Ziphiidae > Mesoplodon > Mesoplodon bidens. The sequence continues at coordinate 66,610,488 of NC_138160.1, forward strand.
TTATGACTTGACTATCCTAAGTACTGACTAAAAGTAAGCTATAGTAAAGCTGCCTCTGAAGTTTACCAGTACTTTAACTAATTGTCAAGATTGGTTCTCCAGGGACTTCCCTGGTGGTCCAGTGGTTAAGACTCTGCGCTCCCACTGCAGGGGGCGCTGGTTTGATCCCCGGTCAGGGATCCTACATGCCATGCGGCCAAAAAAAAAAAAAAAAAAAAAAAAAAGATTGATTCTCCAGCAATTATTTCTATGTCCATGTTTAAAATGTTTTGATGTTGTTCTTTCCTTTAGCAAACATTTATTTGTCACCCTGTGCTAGGTACTGTGCTAGATGCTGAGAATACAACCATAACCAGGACTGACATGGTCCCTATCACCACAGAGCTTAAAGGTTGGTGGAAAGATAGACAAGAGCACAGGTGATTACAATACAGCAATGATAAGTGTTATGATAGGTGAAGTACAGGGTGCTATTGGAACTGTTCTCAATAAAAATGCAACATTACTACTGTCTGAGTGACTTATTGCTCTTGATTATAAAATATGCTCACAAGACAGAAGCTAACTCCTACTCATCCTTTAGAAGACAGCTCAGATTGTCATATCCTCACATTCTCTACCCTGCCCCCACATTTGAGATCAGGGTCATTCCTACATGCTTCCATCAAACTCTGTATATGTTTCTTACAGTACTTCTCACAATATATTCCAACAGGCTATTCAAATGAGTCACTCTATTATACTCTAAGCCCTTGGAGGGCAAGGGCTCTGTCTTGTCTTTGCAATTCTAACACAGTGCTCGCACCCGTATCCTTTTGTACTCTTTTTATTGCGTGATTTAGGCTTGCCTTCCGCTATGGCTCGTTGTTATATTCTTTATCATCTTGGAGAAATAATGCACTTTTTAAAAATTGATATTTTCGTTGCTAGGAATATGAGCTCATTATAATCCCTTCCTCCTAATACTGATTGTTGTATAGAAGGTATACCTTAATATTACCCCAAAACTGATGTTTTGAGGTAATAAGGGTAGAGGGAGTGAATAATGAGAATATTATGTGGTACATCATCCCCACCCCTCCTTAATAAATATGGCATACTGAAAAGATGCAACAGTGATGGCCACAGAATCTCTTTGGGGAAGTATGGGGAAAAGAGTATATGTTGGATGGTCGGAGTTATGGACTGAAGTCACCATTTATAATTTCTTTGGCCATTGAGAATCCAAATGCTCCCCCTACTTGAAAGAAATTCCCCATTGTGTGAGTCTTGGTGAGCATTATGGTTCCAACTCCCTCTCCAAAAGCCCAGTTAGCTAGATATCCCCTCTTCCCAACTCCAGCAGTGAGGGCATGAGCAAAACCAGGGCATGAAACCTGGTTTTGGCCAATCAGACTTGGGCATTTGAATCTGAAGTGAATCATGTGAAGGGTAAGGATGGTTATGTTCCCAGGAGCCAGTGGTTCCAGCATGGTGTCTAGCAGTATCTTTACTTTGGCGGGGTCAGCAGAAGTATCCTAACCAGACTTGACTATAACCCTGTTGTGGTTCCTACTGTCTGACTGCCCTTGGCTCCTGCCTGTTTTTTCAACCTGTTTTTTCAACCAAGGTTCTTCAGTCTTCTTGTTGATTCTATGAGCTATTTGGTATTCTGCCAATAAATTCCCTTCCTGCTAAAATTAGCCAGTCAGTTTCTATTGCTTGTGACCAAGAACTTCATCTTTATACTGCTTTCTCAAAGTGCTTTGTGTTTACTGAATAAGTAGTTGTTGAATGACCAAGTGGCTGTCATTTTTTACTCCTTGACCAAGTACGTTTTCTGTGGGACCATATTTCTGATTCTAACATAAGTCAGAAGAACTTTTATGAAATATTAATAAACACTTTCTGGAACACATAAGTTCTATAAGACAAGTGATACCAATGACAAATTTGCAGTGCAGCAGGAAGGTAGGGAGCCTCTGGCACAATCCTGTGGAAGTTGGGGAGGCAAACACAGGACTGAAATCCCTGAACCCATTCTAAGCCAAATCCCTCCTCCTAAGGGAAGGTCAGCTTGTGTTTCAGCCTGGTATTTGTTCACTGAGCCTTATCCACAGTGAAACCCAAGGTGGCAAGCCTCCCACAGGCTTTACTCAGCCCTAAAAGCTTATGCTCAAGCCTCAAGTTGTGAGGATGTGCTGGGAAGGCTAAAGGGAATGGTTGGCTTCAGGATTTGAGGCTTGAACAGTTTTGTACTCTAGGAATATGGGTGTATCGTGAAAGTTTTTGTTGCTTAATATTCTTCTTCCTTTTTACTCTCTCTCCTCTCCCACGGCGCAAGTTACAATCGATTTTTAAAGGTTTTGATGTTTTTTTTTGTTTCTAATATTATATCTTATCATTTCATTACATTTATTTATGGAAAATTTTACCTCTGATAACTTGACATTTTTAGTTTATATTTTATCTTCCCGATACTATTTTTATAGAAAATTATTAATATATTGATTGTATCTATAGATTTGGTGATGTAAGAAAACTTTTTCAAAATGAATCTAAAAAAATTGAATGTTAAAAAAATTAGATGGTTGAATGTTTATCTCTGAAATTTACTGATTATAATTGAAAAAACTATTATTGGGTAAAGCTTGCCAAGTGTCAGGGGAATAATGATCTTACATGTCATTTACATGTCACATGTTATCTACTTATAATTCATTTATAGTTCTTTTCACTGCTCTTATCATTTGGTACTCAGAGTAACAATCCACAATAATGTTTCTAAAAACATCTAGGAAATTTTCCATCGTGCACGCATATAACATTTAAATTTAACTTTCATGTGGATCTTAGGTATTATGTTTTAGAATAACATACAGCTCTGCAGTTGTTTTGCTACTAGAGCATTCTTAACTGATTTCCATATCAATTGATTCTATGCCTTGTTGTGATGTAAATAAGCCCTAAAGATACCGTAAACTAGTGTTTGCTCTTTAGTAAACAGCTCTATCAGTGACTTTCTCAAATACACAGGAAGGCTTATCAACATTATCAATATCAATGCCTGCCAGACTGTGTACATATCTTTTTTCATGCGAAAGCTTCGTTGATTTAGCCTTTAACATTCCTCCAACAACAGATCTACACAGCCTCACAACATGCTCAGGCTGAAAAGTTTTTTTCTGCTTATCTGTCTAGGCTCTTGCTGACTAAAGACTCAACTCTATTAAGGCAAGGGGCAGTGCTTTGTCTTCACTGTATTTCCAGCACCTACCACAGGACCTGGCATATAATAGATTCTTGATAAATTTATGAAAAGAATGGATGAATGTTAATAGGCTTAACAGTTTCCATTTTTCATAGAAAGAGCCAGTATGAGGTAGACCTACTTGTGAAGGTTAATTTTATGTGAACTTGATTGGATTAGAGGTGCTTAGATTGCTGATAAAGCATTATTTCTGGGTGTGTCTGTGAGGGTGTTTCTGGAAGAGATTAGCACTTAAATCTACAGACTGTGTAAAGATCACCCTCACCAATGTGGGTGGGCATCATTCAATCCTTTGAGGGCCCCTGAATAGAACAAAAAGGTGGAGGAAAGGTGAATTTGTTTTCCTTGCTTGAGCTGGGACATTCATCTTGGCGTCAGCCTTTAGACTCCTACTGGGACTTACACCATTGGCTCCCCTGGTTCCCAGGCTTCGGATTTGGACTAGAACTACACTACAGGTTTCCTGAGCCTCCAGCTTGCAGACAGTATATCATGGGAGTTCTCAGCCTCCAAAATCCTGTGAGCCAATCTGTCACAGGAACGGAGACCCCTTCCAGGGCCCAAGAGTGAGCTCTTGTCTAACACATGGAAATGAACTGTCCGAGGAGACACATGTGCTGACAAAGCAAGAGACCTTATTGGGAAGGGGTGCCCGGGTGGAGAGCAGCAGGGTGACGGAACCCAGGAGAACTGCTCTGCCACATGGCTCACAGTCTCAGGTTTTATGGTAATGGGGTTAGTTTCTGGGTTGTCTCTGGCCAATCATTCTGACTCAGGGTGCTTCCTAGTGGCGCGCATCACTCAGCCAAGATGGATTCCAGCAAGAAGGATTCTGGGAGGTTGTTAGGACATATGGACTGGCATCTCCTCTCTCCTTTTGACCTTTCCCAAATTATTCTGGTTGGTGGTAGCTTGTTAGTTCCACATTCCTTACCAGGACCTCCTGTCGTATGATAACTCATGCAAGTGGTTACTATCGTGCCTGGCCATAGTGGGCAGTTTCGGTCAGTGGTTCCCCTAACAAATCCCTGATAATAATGTGTTTTCTACATATCTATATATATTCTATTGGTTGTTTCTCTGGAGAACCATGACTGATATACCCACTTGTTTGAAACACAGGTCTCTTTGAGGTCCCCACTTTATTTTAGCCTGGCTCCTTTACTCACAGCCTAGAAGTACTGCTTGCATTCTCCTAGCTACAGAATGCCAATTCCAGATCATTTTACTTTCCTATCAAGCAAAATTTCTCTTGAGTTGGTTCTATACCACCCCATCTGTACCATTTCCTATCCTCTTCATCACCATTTTTTTCTTAATCCTCCATATTCATCTAGGTTTTTGGTATCAGGCTCACTGTCTTTCTCTCCAACCCAACTACTGCAAAAATTTCAAGGCCTTCATGAATGACCCATCAACTACCACACTCTCATAGTTCTGTGGTGTATTCAATGCTAATGGCTTCACTTCAGTCTACTTCAGCAACCTACATTGCAATGACCTTTTGGTCTTGTCTTCACCTGGAACTAACTGATATACCTGGATTCTCACACATCAATTGCTTCCTCTCTAAACATATCCTCCTATTCTGCCAGTCCTCTCCTGTTTCTGTAAACCTACTCTCTTATTGACACCATGATGATCTTTAGTTCCTTGATTCCTCTTCTTTTTCCAACTCTGTTGGTCCCCTCTCAGCATCACTTCCTTACCACCCAGTTCAGACCCCAGGGAATCTCACTTTTATCACTCTCCTACTAGCAACTTTATTTAACCCTGCTCTTTCAATTCTCTTCAGCAACTGGCAAGCCTGCAATTCTGGACTCATTCACTCATCTGTGTTTTATACTTCTTCACCCAAGCAGGATGAGTGGTACTGAGAAAAAAAAAAAAAATCACAAAATGTAGTGTAGGAACTAGTATCTCCACAAATATAGGAATCTAGTCTGAGCTATACTCTCAAATCCTATACATCCTTTCTCAGCTTCTCTTTTTTCCTTTAAAGACTATTACAAACTTTTACTTGTTTTTTAAGCCCTTTTCCTCACTTTCGAAAACTGGCTCTGCTAACTTCCCATTTCACAGAGGAAGTAGAAGCTACCAGAAATACTTTCCTCAGGGCTTCTCTGGTGGCGCAGTGGTTAAGAACTCACCTGCCAATGCAAGGGACACGGGTTCAACCCCTGGTCCGGGAAGATCCCACATGCTGTGGAGGAACTAAGCCCGCAAGTCATAACTACTGAAGCCTGCGCGCCTAGAGCCCATGCTCCACGACAAGAGAAGCCATCGCAATGAGAAGCCCGTGCACTGCAACAAAGACCCAATGCAGCCAAAAATAAATAATAAATAAATTAAAAAAAAAATACTTTCCTCAACTTGGCCTCCACAGCACTTCTTTCCTCCCAGATACAAAAGCATCTGTTTCCACTCCTAGCACTACATCTTTCTCCTTTGCCCTCCTTCTAGTTAATGCATATTATTATTTGGAACTCAACCCCCTTCCTTTCTCCTCAGGGGCTGTGTTGCCTCAGTTATCTCTTTTCCTTTTAGTTCTTGGCCTATAGACTGGATCAAGTCATACGCACTTAAAAAGTGAAATACCAAAGTACCTTCCTTTGGCTCTGATTCTCTGCTGCCTGCCACCCTATCTTTGCCTGCTCTTCATAGAAAAGCTTGACATCTCCACTTCCTTGCTTCTTCCCTTTGCTGTAGTTGTTTTAAAAGACCCATCTACTTTGTAATTCATCAGAAACTGACTTAGACCACCACCATAACAACCAAAGTGCTTTGCTAAGTGATCAATGTCTTCTTAATTTCCAAATCCAGCCGTCACTTTTCAGTATTTATCTTCCTTGATTTTTTTGCTTTATTTTTGATACAGTTAACCACTCTCTGGAACCTCTCTTCTTGGTTTTTCCTGTCCCCCTCCTAATTCTTTCAGAATCCTTATGGACCCTTCTACCTATTTTAAAAATATTGATGTTCTCTAAGATTTCACCCTCAGATCTCTTCTCACTGTATATACTCTCCCTTGAATAGTGCCTTTTGTTACCATAGCTGCAACTATCACCTGTATATCAGCGACATCCAAATATAGGGGAATGATTTTTTTTCCAGTGGGAATTAGGATTTAAAGACAGCATGAAAGGCAAAAATAGAGTAGAGTTAAAATTACCTTTGAAAAATCTCCTAAAATACTGTATACATGATTTTAAATATATATACTACCCACCAAGAAATCCTACACAGCCAGTTTTCCTCTGCTATTGGAACAGAAGGTTGTTTCTTTAGTTGAACACCAGATGAAGTTGTTGGCTTGCATGTAAGGGGCCATGTTATAAGGAAAATATGTTTTTGTCTTTTTGCCAAGCACGTAGAGTAGAGCTAATATGTTAAGTAAGTGTAGGAGATAACTCCACTGTATATATTTTCAGCCTGACTTCTTTCATGAGCCCTGGACTTATACACCAAACTACCTACTGAATATCACCTTTTGGACATGCCAATCCAGCTTGTTTTAGTTAGAGTTCTAAAAGCTGAAGAAGTGAGATAAGTCACATTCAACTTAGCAAAGGCATTTATTAAAATGATAATAGTGATGTGACAAGGATTTAACTCACATGTGGAGTGCTTTCCTATCTTCTGGGTTGATGTTCTCATTCCAGGCAGGTGTCCTTTAGCACTACACAGCTGCCACAAGCCAGTCTGCCTGGCTGGAGCCATAGGCAGCTCCAGATTGGTGGAATCTCTAGGCCAAGCATCACACAAGCCAGTAACCTCTGGCTGAAAACCTTTATTAAGACTAGTGGAATTCATAAGCATCAAGGAAGGCATTTCAATTCTTTACTGGCCCTTTCAAGTGCTGTGCTTCACCCATTGGCTGTTATATCACCTTAAAGACCATCCTCAGGAAGCCATCATGACCTATCAGCCAAGTGAAATTCCAGCATTTCCCCATTGACTGGACTGAAGATTTATTACAAGTTGTATGTATTAAGAGCCAATTTTAGAGACAAGTCTATATATAGGGCAATAAGCATCACCTCCTCGAAAAGGGAACCCTCCTAAACTGTTGTGGGAATGTAAATTAGTGCAGCCACTATGCAGAACAGTATGGAGTTCCTTAGAAAACTAAAAATAGAGTTACCGTATGATCCAGCATCCCACTCCTGGGCATATAACCAGAGAAAACTCTAATTAGAAAAGATACATGCACCCCAATGTTCATAGCAGCACTGTTTACAATAGCCAAGACATGGTAGCAAACTAAATGTCCATCGACAGATGAATGGATAAAGAAGATGTGGTATATATATACACTGGAATATTCCTCAGCCATAAAAAAAAGAATGAAATATTGCCATTTGCAGCAACATGGATGGACCTAGAGACTATCATACTAAGTGATGTAAGTCAGACAAAGACAAATAACATATAATATCATATGGGAAATCTAAAAAAATGATACAAATGAACTTACTTAACAAAACAGAAATAGACTCATAGACATAGAAAACAAACTTATGGTTACCAAAGGGGAAAGGAGGGGAAAAGGGATAAATTAGGGGTTTGGGATGAACAGATACACACTACTATATTTAAAATAAACAACAAGGATCTACTATATGGAACAGGGAACTATATTCAATATCTTGTAATAACCTATAATGGAAAAGAATCTGAAAAAGAATATATAACTGCATCACTTTGCTGAACACCAGAAACCAACACAACACTGTAAATCAGCTATACGTCAATAAAAAGTTGTTTTGAAGAAAAAAAAAGCTTCACCTCCCCTTCATCATACACATCAAACAATATAAAGAATTAAAAGCATCATAATACAAAGCAGTCAGATATTACATCAAAAATGTAGCAACAACTTTGGCCTGTTTCAATCCATATTTAGCATTCTAACAGCACATCGCTTCAATGGGACTGGACAGCTTTCATGGTGTCCTCCTTCTTCCTGTCATCATTCATGTTCCATTATATGCTTTGTATTAGCATGCCTTGAGTATATATAGCATAAGTATGTCTCTTTACATCCTTCTACTATCTATGCCTACTTCTTTATATTATCAGTACCTTAATTTGAGGAAGACTGAACCATGCAGGGACATTCAACACAGTCAACTCTGGGTTGCAGAAGGTGGGGAACTGCACATTTGGAATGTCCCATTATTATCCTTTGCTGGCCATCACATTTTAGCTTTCCTCCCTTTGAAGTTGACCTCTTTACCTCCATTGTTATTCTCTTTAAGAACAACAGGATATAATCTATATCCAGATAACATTCCTTTCTTTGTGTCAAATAAATAATTCAGTAAAGATTATAAATAATTTGCTCCCATCTAAAATCACAGACATCAATTTTAATTTTTTATATTGGAGATCGCATTCTTTATTTTTATTATAAAAAGTAACATATCGATAATACATTACTTTTTCTTAAATCTGAAATAACACAAAAGTATGAAGAATAAAAGTCATCCATAATACACTTACCTAGGGATATCCATTATTAATTTTCGGTTATAATTTACCAGTTTTCATTAGGACCATAAATGAAGTCATACTTTAACACACTGATTTGTACCTGGTCATTTTTCCATTTTAGAAAACACAGATTATATGATTATATTAATGATTGTATTATTCCATTGCTTCTATGTATCAATCTCATAAATTTGAAAATGTATATCTTTTTGTTCTCCACAGCCCTGCAAAGCTGGGATTATTACTAATTCCCTTATATAGAAATACAGATCCTGAGGTTCAGAGTGGGTAAGTGACTGCTGAAAATTTACATACCAAGTAAGTGGCAGAAATAAAGGTTGCTCTAGGACTTCCTGACTCCAAATTGGTGCCCTTTCCACACAGTGTGTCTCCTGTCTCTCTAATGAGATAATGCAGATGAAGGGGCTGGGCAAGTGCACCCTATTGTTATTTATTTAAAGAGACAGCCTAAAGCGAGTCATTGCCTCATAACTTCTGATTTGGTCTGAATCTAGGGCAACTTCCCGAATTAAAACTGCACAAAGGATTCTAGGGCTGCAGATTGAATTCTTCTTCATGCAAAACATCATTATAACACAACAGTATCAATATGCAATTGAATCCTACAATAAGAATTAATTCCGGATCAGTGAACATAGCCATACAACATTAAAGAAAACAGGTCATTATTGAACAAGGACATTCAAATCTGCAAGCTTAACAGCAGACCCTAGGTATGTACATTGATCTTGTCTCATTACCCTTTTCCCCCCTTATTTTCTTCACCAAATGACAAGTGGAATGTCTAGCAGGGGAGGGCATCTTGCTACATTGGTCTAAGGAATCTAACCTGGGGCCTAGAAGGCAAAGGAGGTTGAACCAAAAATTTTGAAGAGTTTATGAGATTCTATAGTTACTTCTCTATTCTCTATTCATTGCTTGCCAAATCAATGGATTCTGGAGACAGAGTACTGCAAATATCCTCTTGAAGTCTTTTTTCCCCACATAGTCCAAAGGTGTTGCGCATTCTTTTATCACAGATAATTTGCTATTGATCTACTTTCTCATTTATGTCTTCTTGTCCCTCACACTACGCGTTGGTCAAGATTTTGGTTTCCCTGGGGCAGCTGTCCTCTTATGCCTCCAAAGACTCTGGATAGACTTTCCCTTCAGGGTCCTGGACACTTCATTGAGACTTGGGACTAAAAGTCCACAGTGAGAACTTATTCCTATGAAGTTTTTGGGTGCAAATTGCCAGGCCCTATTAAAATATAATTTTCAGAAAAAGATAAAATCATGACTTTCATACAGATATAAAAAAAGGGGGGCTTCCCTGGTGGCGCAGTGGTTGAGAGTCCGCCTGCCGATGCAGGGGATACGGGTTCGTGCCCCGGTCCGGGAAAATCCCACATGCCGCGGAGCGGCTGGGCCCGTGAGCCATGGCCGCTGAGCCTGCGCGTCCAGAGCCTGTGCTCCGCAACGGGAGAGGCCACAACAGTGAGAGGCCCGCCTACCGCAGAAAAAAAAAAAAAAAAAAAAAGGGGCACATGTTAAAGAATTCATTTTACTCATATAATATGAGAGAACCAGGCAAAATGGGACAGCACTGATTTTTCCATGGGTAGGATGGGACAAATAAAATCACTACCGGAAGCACAGAAGTTACACATTTATCAATTACCCATGACTTACAAAGAACAGCAAAATAGCTCAAAGACAATGAATAAGGCTAGAATCTAATAACCCAGAAGAATATGTTATAGACGTGCATAGTTTTTTTAATACCCCCCCTTCAAAAATGAAAGAACATAGGGCCATCCCAACCAATTCCAGTGGAATAAGACAAGTAACCTGGATAATATCAGACCACTGCCAGAGTGATCCCTTTAGAACACTGAATTTCCCTGACAAATTTAAAACACAAGTTATAATTCCCAAATGTCCTCAAATGTTTAAAAGATAAAAATGTCCAACCAAGAATATTAGAAAATGGAGTAAATATCAAAATTCACTAAAATATTCCATAATTATTCATACCAGATTTATAATAGCCAAAAGCTGAAAATAACCTAAATGTCCTTCCCAGATGAATGGATAGATAAACTGTGGCAACCATCAATTTTTTTACTGTCTCTATAGTTTTGCCAACTATAGTATTTTTCCTCTCATTCTTTAAGGTAAGTGCTATGTACACAGAGCTTCAAGATAAGTTTCTTATCTCTGTCGTCCAATCAGATTAGCTCCTCTTTCTTTTATGTAATTTACCTTTTCCTGAGGACCTCCTGGAAGGTGGTAGAGGACATCTGCCTACTACAGGCTGCAGCAGAGATAGCTATTCTCCCCCTGTATCTACTTTCCCCTTCTTCATTTTAATAAAACAATCCCACTTTGTCAAGGTTTGACTGAGCCCTTGGCTACCTAGCTAGAGACTGCATTTCCTACTTTCCTTGTATCTTGGTATGGCTCAGAGGATATGAGCAGAAAGAATATGTATAAAAGCATTCATTGATTAAAGGAAAACACTAAATATAATAGTTTGTATAAACCTATTTTGGATTCTTTTTTTTTTCTCCCACTTTCCAGTGTCTCAGCAAAATAAAATAAACGAAAAGCCAGAAGTCTCAAGTTCTATGAGGCCCTGTGGGAAACATGGACATTTAAAGTGGAATGGACAAACAGAAACCTGTGAGGGTGAAAAAAAGAATGGTCAGGGAGCTAGAAGGAGAATCAAGGGATTCTGGTTTTATGGAAGCTAAGGGAAGCAAGACATTTTTTAGAAGTGATCAACATGTCTAAATGAAACAGAGAAATCCAATAAAATAAGGAACAAAAATGATTAATGATTCATAGATCATTACTCTTAGTCTCAGTTTCATATCAATAAAATGGGTAGCTCATGTGGTTATTACAAGATTAAACTAAACATAAGCTTCTGGTTTGTGGTAGGTGCTCAATAAATTTTATACCTTCCTTTCTCTCTTTTTGTGATTAACTCATTGTTTTATTCTAATACTCATTACTAGTGAGGAGCCCTGCTCGAGGCTGGGTAGGCACTGATGACAGACTCTGTACTAATGTAGTGCACAGCCTGCCAGTACTATCCCTTGCCTGGAAGTTACCTGATTTACTTTTAGTTTCTTTGGTTTTGGCAGGTGAATTATGAAACTTAAAAACATCTCAAATGCAAAAAAAATTTTTGTTAACATGGTGTGGTGTTGTTAATGCACGAAAAGTATTTGTAAATTACTGAATACAATGTAAAGCAACACATTCTTATCTTTGTATTAAAGCTTTATGTTTTTACTTATTTTTATTTTTTGGCCCTGCCACACAGCTTGCGGGATCTTATTTCCCTGAACCTGGGTAAGGGCAGTGAAAGCACGGAGTCCTAACCACTGGACTGCCAGGGAATTCCCATAAAGCTGTATGTTTTAAAGATAACTGCTTAAAGTTGGAGACACCCACCCACTGAAATTCTCATTGCCCTGTGATTTTTTAAAAAGCAAGCGGATAATTTTAATTGTCAGCTGATTAATTTATATCTATAGTTGCTCAAACATGTTAGGACAGTTGATCTTTACTAGCAGAATCTTTTTTAAAATTGAGTTTTAAACTTTTTTTTTTTTTTTTTTTTTTTTTTTTTTCTTTTTGCGGTATGCGGGCCTCTCACTGTTGTGGCCTCTCCCGTTGCGGAGCACAGGCTCCGGATGCGCAGGCCCAGCGGCCATGGCTCACGGGCCCAGCCGCTCCGCGGCATATGGGATCCTCCCAGACCGGGGCACGAACCCGTATCCCCTGCATCGGCAGGCGGACTCTCAACCACTGCGCCACCAGGGAGGCCCTAAACTTTTTTACATTTAGTAAAATCTATCCCTTTTATGAGTTTTTGGCAAACAAAGATATAGAACAGTTCCATTACCCCTCAAAATTTCCTCAAGCCCCTTTTTAGTCATTCCCTTCCCTTGGTCACTACTGATCAGTGTTGTCCCTTTTTCAGACCCTTTTACTTTTAAATAATTATAGGCTCACAGGAAATTGCAAAAATAGCACCTAGAGTCCTGAGTACCCAACACCTTTCTCCAGTGGTGACATCTTACATAACTGTCGTACAAGATCAAAACCATGCCCTGCATGTTTGAAGGCAGATTTTCCTTTCACTTCTTTGCCTGTGTTTACTCTTTTCTTTTGACACAAATTTAATTCTGCTGTGTTAAAAGGAGCAGATGCTAGTTTTCCCTTAGATGTCTGCAGTTGCATTTTCAGTATTTCAGTTGGATCACCCGTTACTCCTACATCTTTCTCTAGTCTTTTCATTGTTCCACCTTTTCCCAATTTAATTCTCCTGCTAGATTTTTTTTTCCCTGAGCTTTGTGACACAGATGGTACTATTGCCAATTCCCGAATCCCTAACTTTTACCTCGGTCCTTAAGTTTCAAAGGGGATAGTGCTTGTGCCTAATTGTTGTGTTCACAGTAATTTTGCAGCTTGCGTTATGAGAGCCGGCACGGTTCTCCAACCCCCGAGAGACGTTCTAGGGGCACTAAACGGTTCAGCTCCGTTCTTGCCCTACCTTTCACCATTGGTCATCCTTTTATTTTCCAGAGACTTGGCTGTTTGTTAGAGGAGAGTATGCAGTGTCTCTCGAAACCGCTGGCAACCCCTCCTCTCCCTCAATGCGCCGCCTCTGTGATGCGCTGAGGGAACGGCCGCAGTTCGGTTCTTTAGGCCGTTGAGGTGCGGGGCGGGGCCTCGGCGGCTGCCGTAGCAAACTGCAGGGAGGTCACGCCTTCCGGCCCCCGCCCCACGCACGAGGCTCAGGACGTCAGCCGTCCGCGCGAGCCTAGTCCTAGGGTGTGCGGGAGGTACAGTGCGCATGCTCCGACTGGGTCGCCTCCGGCGACGGAACCTGAGGGAGGGGTAGAGAGTGGTATTACTAGTGGGCGTCTCTGCTAGCTGGCTCTGCTCCTCTGCCACCGCCCTCTTGGCCCCCGGGGCCCGTTGCTCCCCTCCCCGCTACCCCTGGCTTGGCTGTAGCTCGCAGGGTGAAGGGTCCCTCTCCCCGGCTCCCCTTCCCCCGACCCCGTCGCCCCGCCCACTCTGGGCTAGGCGGCAGGGTCAGGGGCCGAGCGGAGCAGGGTGAGTATTCCCACAACCTTTGCCGGCCGCCTCTTTCCGGCTCTGTTTCCCGCACGGTCCTCACCCAACTGCCGGGATAGAGAGGAAGGGCGGGCGCGGGTGGGCGGGAAACAGCCCAGCCCCGAACAAAAGGCCGGGGAAGCGGGGCTCCCGCCGGTGAAATGCAGGCCGGGTCGCGCTGGAGCCGCTGCGCGGGGGCGAGCCGCTGGCGGGTGTGGATCGTACTCCTGGGCCACCATGGAGACCTCACCCTCGATTTAGGTAGTTACAGACCTGTGTTTAAAGCCTGTACCGAGACAGAAATTCTTTGCCTCGTAACCTTGAAACAGAGGATATGAAGTTACTGGTGATTCCAGTGGTTAAGTGCCACTTAACTTGAAGGAGTTTCTAATCATTAAGAATTAGGAGTTTTTCTTCCAAATAACGTATCTACTCAGCATTTGAAATTACGAATGGGGGTTGGGTGGGATAAAGGAATAGTTAACTGATATGTAGAAACAAACTTTTATGATGGTAGAAATTATAAACATCTCTGACAAGGCGAAAGGATAGTTACATGTCTTTTCAAAGTCAAAATAGAGCCTTGTCTAATAGGCCCACCTGAGAATCAATTAATTATCTAGGGGACTATACTTTTGTTTGACATAGTATAGATTAGGGCCCAGGCTTTGCAGTTACTTTTTTTTTTTTTTTTTGTCTAATGGAGCAAATTATTTCTGACTGGGAGAAAAAAATACTACTGATGATTACAGTTTTATTGCCCTATTTCCAAGATTTTTATAATTTTTACCATTGAGCTTGCTCCTTCATTATGAATTTAGTAAATCTTTGCCACAGGCTCACTTTGTATGAATCATGTTTATAACGTTTCAAAAATTACACTTCGACAGTGGCCTCACTCTTAAGTGGCAAAAGCTTAGTTTATACTTTTCAGAAGTGGAAGGCATAGGCCCTATGTAGTGTTCAATTACATTATTAGAATCCTGCGTAGAATCCTCCTTGCTTCTGAAGGGTCAAATATGGACAAGAGGAGACATTTACAAAATGAAAACTTGGCCAAAAAAAAAGTTGAGTATTGAGAAAGTCTTGCAATTACAAGGTTTAAAAATTGATATTTTAATTGAAACTAGTGGAAACAGTCTTTTCACTGGTTCTAAACTGGATTCATTGGATATACAATAGAATGATACAAGATTATGCTTTTAAGTTTCTGAGAATGATAAGCAACCCCTTAGGAAAAACAAGTAGGGTAAAGTTTATGTAAGTAGTTTCCTTAAGACTGGGCTTTATTTGGTTATTAATATCTTTGAAGCCTAGAGACAAGTTTGGGACCCTAGAGGCAGTGTTTGAAACATAAACATGCTCAGGGAACCATAACAACAACAAAATGCCCTAGAAATTATTTGGTGATTAACAAATGTCTTCAGGGGCCAAGTGCAGCTGGGTATAAAACAACTGGAAAGTAGGGAAACAGAGAAGAAACCCTATGTAAAAGCATCCAGATTAGGGAGAAGCAGCTGAAAACGATGTAGAACCAGAGGCTCCTCTAATGTACCTGGCACCCCAGGCCTTAAAGTGCTTGATCTTGTAGGTTTATAGGACCCAGAAAGAGTATTTACTAATATGAATTTAGCTTTGAAGTTAGGGTTATTTCATATCACTGTCATGTAATGGCTTTTCGAGAAAAACTTCTTAATCATCTCTTCTGAGTTCAAGAACTTACAGTAGTTTCCTGTTGTCCTCTGTTTTAAATAGAATCTCTTTAGAGTTTTAAGGTGATTTAGAAACTGCTCCACCCCCCCCTTTCCCACCCCCAGTATTCCTATATTCCTTAATATTCCTAACACTCTCTAGTTAGGCTCTTTACCTGTCTACTCTGCCTCATTTCAACCTGTTCCTAGATTCGCTGACTGCCCCCACTCCTCATCATTTTTTGTAGCATCTCTGCCTTTCAGTATCCTTTTATACTTCTAGGATTATCTGAACTGTAACTCTTCTAGAGCAGAGGCTCTGATTCCAGACTGACTGCCTTAGGTCAAACTGCCACATTTAACAGCTGTTACCTTGGACAAATTGCTTAACCTCTCTGTCCCAATTTCCTCATCTGTAAAATGGAGAAAATCACAGTGACTACCTCATAGGGTTGCTGTGAGGATTTAACAAGTTACTATAGTTTTGGTACATAGTAAGAGCTGAATACATGCTATTGTAATGATTATTTAATCCATAGTAATTCTTTAGACAGTGGTTGTACAATTTATCACTATTTTCTACTGTCTTTTATTCTCTAATGTTCTTTTCCGTTTGAATCTTTTCTTATAAATTTGATTACAAACTGTTGAAGGCAAAGATCATATATTATAATCTTTTTAAAAAGTCTCTTAAAGTTATCCCAGGATGATTCTGGGGGCTCGATATGTTTTTTCCCTATCTTACTATCTAGTTTTCTATTTTCTGTTTTTCATTTTACTTCTGTTGCTTATATTTTAAAATTTATACCCTATTTTGTTCTAAAAGTACTTACAGTAGATTATAAACTATATATAATATAAAAACATACAAAATAAAGGTAAATCAGTCATGAAAATATGAAGCTTGAATAGAAAGGTGAGGTTGGGGTGCATTATACTGAAATATATACTGTGACCAGTTGTATAATTGTTAGTGGTGGGATACAGACTGAGTTCTGAGCTTCATGATGGTCAGAGGAAAGAAGGAAACGTATCACTTGCTGAGGAAAAACATAGCTTCCTTGGAAGTATTTAGTGGGTGAAATGCACATTGTGATCACAGATTTCAAAGATATGCATGCAAAGTCATATTAAGAAACGCTAGGGTTAAGTTCTCCAACCTTGTTAAGCCTACTTCTTATTTTTTCTCAAAGGGGGCTCAACTGCCATTTTTATGGAACTGTTCCATACATTGCAGGATGCTTATCATACTTGGTCCCTGAGCACTAAATGGCAATAGCAAACTACAACCTCCACCTCCCCTTTGTGACAACCCAGTGTGATCCTACTCATTTCCAAACAACCCCTTCAAGGGTGGTTCCTCCTGATGTTGGGAACCATTGGACCTTATCTGCCCATACGTTATACAACCTATGCTTCAACTACTGCCTTTTTTTTTTTTTTCCTTTTAACGTAGCATATTCTTTTCAGGCCCTGTCTTGCTGGAGCACTTCCATCTTTTTGACATGCTTTTGTCTCCACTTGGTAGGCCCTTATTCAAATTTCAAAATTCAGTTCTGCGTTCTCCAGACTCCCTGTTTTTTTGGAGTCTTCTCTGATTTTCCCAGAAAAAGTTTGACACTTCTTCCTCTGAGGACACACACATAGCAAGTGCTAGGATATTGTAGGTGCTGAGTGAATGAATGAAAAGCTTGTGGAAATAAGAAGGCACATTAATCTAGCCTTTAATGGAGACTTTGCAAGAAAAAAAATTTAAAGGGACTGTCTTTTCCGTTACAAAAAAGTCCAACAGCTTTTTTTTTTCCAAAAAATAATGACACTTGATAATATATTTTAAAAACACATTGCTCTATCATATATTCAGACTATTTAGACCAGCACTGAGTCCATAACCTCTGATACAGTGTTGATCTTTTTGTACCTTCTTGTTTGTTGAATGTCTTTGGCCAAGTTCATAAGCCTTTAGTTCCTGGTTCTGGTCTAATTAGCATACGTGCTGACTAGAGTTAGTTCTACAAGTCCCACTGTTCAAAGGCAGCAAAAGAGTTTGAGCTGGTGGATCAGTTCAAATCATCACTGTCGGAGGAACAATTTCTCTCATGTGCATGCAGAGAAGTCTTGGTTTATGTAAAAAAATGATAATCTTCTTATAAAAGTAATGACACTGGTATCAGAAAGATTAGATGTCATAAATCTGTTGTTTGAATGGGAAAAGATCCAATTGATGAATAGGCTTAAAAGTTTAGTTGCAGAAAGGTGCTATAAAGAGGTAGAGATATGTAAAATAAATTCATTTAAAATTTTGAATTTTTCTTTTGTTCCTTACAATTTTTACTTAATATTTACTGTGTGCTTAACTCTGTTATAGGTGCTAAGATATAAAATTATAAGTCACAGGTCCTCAGCTGTTTAGACATTGCTCTATCATCTTCCGGTTTTCCTTGCTGTGGAAGAGATGGCTGAAGCTACACTGATTTTTGTTCCTTTGTAGGTAAACTGTTTTTTTCTGCCTGCATTTTTGTTTTCCTTTTTGTTCTTTAAATAAAGATATTCCATAGACTACCTGTAGGCATAGGTTTCCTTCTAGCAGTTTTCTCAAACATAGTGAGTCCACTCAATTTATAGAAGTAAATCTCTTTAATCTTTCTTTTACCCAGATCAGGAAAAATTTTTCAATGGTATGTTTGCTTATGATTTCAATTCAGAAATGCCAGTTATTTGTAGGTTGGATCTCTGTTTTTTGTCCTTTCTATCAATCAGTATACATTGTTTTCATCTTGGTTCTTTTCCTTCCGTGTTTGGAGATCACCTCATGTGTATATGCTAAAATGTTAATGAGATTCTTTTCCAGGTTCTGTACTTCTCTCTTTTGCCTCTTATATAGAGTTTGTCTAATATTGGGTTGGCCCAAGTTCATTCCGTTTTTTGCATAACATCTTATGGAAAAACCCGAACGAACCTTTTGACCAACCCAATATTATATGTTTGAATTCCCTTCCAGTTTTTTCTTCTTCAGTTTCCTTTTTAATCTTAGCTGTTTTTTTCCTTCTCATCTCCTGCTTTCAGAGGCTGTTTTTATTTTTCCTTTTTCTTTTTCAATTGGTAAATTAGATAATTTCTAAGTTTTTCTCCCGATTCCCAGTGTAAGCCCATTATAGGAGCAAGCTTTCTCTCTTCCTCTTTATGGCAGTGCTCCTCTTTCTTATGGTGCACAAGCTTCATCTTGGCCCTGTGCTATTATTGAGGTTTCAGGTTTTCTTACCTTGACAGAAGAGGGACTTGTGTAGGGATAGTGTTGCTCATTCTTGTCAGAGTGAGTAAGCTACCTTCATCCTCCTCACTGCACTTAGATGCTGGAGGACTCTTCTCAGTGTTAGGTTGGAGAGCATGTTGATAGATACAACCCAGTTTATGAAGAATAGATCTTTCTGTACTCAGGAGAGGTCTTATTTTCCCTTTGTCTAATCTTTCAGTCCAATGTCTCTAATGAGGGGAGTATTTTTCTGTAATTTGAAGTGGTTTATAGTTTGTTTTTTTAATAAATTTATTTTATTTTATTTTATTTTTTTGGCTGTTTTGGGTCTTTGTTGCTGCACGTGGGCTTTCTCTAGTTTCAGTGAGTGGGGGCTACTTTTTGTTGCAGTGTGCGGGCTTCTCATTGCTGTGGCTTCTCTTGTTGCAGAGCATGGGCTCTAGGCATGCAGGCTTCAGTAGTTGTGGCACACGCACTTCAGTAGTTGTGGCTTGTGGGCTCTAGAGTGCAGGCTCAGTAGTTGTGGTGCACGGGTTTAGTTGCTCCACGTCATGTAGGATCTTCCTGGACCAGGGCGCGAACCCATGTCCCCTGCGTTGGCAGGCAGATTCTTAACCACTGCGCCACCAGGGAAGCCTGGTTTATACTTTTTTGAGTGTAGTGGTGAGACTGTATTCTTCTGAGGGCTCATACTGTTCCCACAGCTACCTATTGCTGACACCTTCCACTCTGGCCATGAATATTATATCACTGGTAAAGAATGTTCTTGAAAGAGAATTACTAATGGGTATTAGAAGCCAGTTGTGGCATTTGCCAGTTTCTGTGGTGTAAATATTCCCACTGTGGTCAATTTCAGGCTGTCAACATTATGTCAACTGGCTCCCCAAATTCCTGAAAACTTAACTATTGACTTTTTGATACAATCCAGCTCCAGCATGCCACTGCATAAAGTTCCACTGAAGGAGATGTTCCCTAAGCTCTTGGAAGATGGTGGGGGTTGAGGAAAGGAAACGGTCTCATGAACTCTGTCCTCAGCCCCAAGCTGCGGGGCCACTGCAGGCTCTTTTTTTCTGAAGGAAATACAGAATTGAGGAGAGTGAGACGCCTTCTTATCCTCTTCCTAACTGGACTTTTTGCCGCAGAGGCCATAGCAAGCATAAGCTACCAATAAAGCTACCCCAAATCCCTCAATTCCAGTTTAGGTACAATGTTGTATCCTGTTTAAAGTTTGATTTCAGATGTGTGTTTCAGTGGGAAGGCAAGGAAGGAGTGCTGAGCCTGCTGGCCAGCTGCTGCCCAGCCTGAACCAGCTTCTTTTCTTTTGCTGCTTCCTGTGCTATTTATTGGATTACTGGGGTCACACCTGCTGTGCCCTACCCAGGCTGCCAAATGCCTTGAAATCCAGGCCCATTAATACCCCTATTAAAATGATTTTTTTTTTTTTTTTTTGTGGTACGCGGGCCTCTCACTGTTGTGGCCTCTCCCGTTGCGGAGCACAGGCTCCGGACGTGCAGGCTCAGGGGCCATGGCTCACGGGCCCACCTGCTCCGCGGCATGTGGGATCTTCCCGGACCGGGGCACGAACCCGTGTCCCCTGCATCGGCAGGCGGACTCTCAACCACTGCGCCACCAGGGAAGCCCAAAATGATCTATCTTTTGTCTCCGTGTTCTAGCATGAATCCTCCTCAAAAGTATCTCTGGTGCTAATTACAAATGCTTATTTTGGGGCCTTCAGAATCAGGTAATGTTTCTGGTCTGAGCCTAGGATTCCACATTTAAATTTGTACCCTGGGTGCTTCTTTACTCTTTAAAATCTGAGGACCACTGCCCGAGGATCCTGCTAGGTAAGTGATTAACTAATGTAAATTAATTCAAGCCAAATTCTCATAAAGATAATAGGTTGAATTCACTTCCCTAGCTAGTAACTGCTTTTTTTTTGGAAAGAGTCTAAATCTACAGTTAAAATGTAGAATTGCTGCAGGGAGGGACAAGTACAGAGGAAGTTGCCTAATTTTATTAGTTAAAAATGATCTTTAATGTTTAAAGGTGTGCATAGTACAATATGTTCTGTGATAATCACATTTTTGTAAATGATCTTAAGTTCTGGGGAAATTTAGTTATATGTCTTAAAGTGTTTTAGTCTTGTTAAGACTCTGATATATATTGATTTATAGATTCATCAAAAGAAATGTCTCTGACCAAAAACACAAAACAAACAAAAACAAAGAATCAGTTCCCCACACATTAGATTAAAAATCCTATAAAAAATATGGAGAGCTGTAGTGAAAAAAATTGTTTTTAAAATTAAGCAGGATCATATGAACAATGATTATATACACAGTGTTAGAATTCGTTGGGGCCGCTTTTCTGAAAAGATATATTTAATAGCAGCAGAATAAGCTTCTTCACACTGTCTACTTTAGGGCTAACCTATAGTTTAGAAAGACTTCTTTCACTTGGTGAGGAGAAAAAATTATTCTACCTTTCCAATCTTTAGCCTCTGTTGGAGCACTTAAAATAAGGTTTTGAGGGCTTCCCTGGTGGCGCAGTGGTTGAGAGTCCGCCTGCCGATGCAGGGGACACGGGTTCGTGCCCCGGTCCGGGAAGATCCCACATGCTGTGGAGCAGCCGGACCCGTGAGCCATGGCCTCTGAGCCTGCACGTCCGGAGCCCGTGCTCCGCAACGGGAGAGGCCACAACAGTGAGAGGCTCGCGTATGGCAAAAATAATAATAATAATAATAAGGTTTTGATTGTTTGAGCTTAAAAAAACAAACAAGCTGTTCAGCAAGTGTGAAAACTCAAGCAAAATAGATGTATTAACAACTTACACTTTATGACACAAAAGAGCTCTGACTCATTTCTGACTTTTCCTTATAATAAGAGATGAGAGGTTCATTGTTTAGGATAAGGTGAGAATTAGAAGTAGTCTTTTACTGTGAGTTCATCTGTGTTCTGTTGTCACCTCTGGTCTGAAGATAGCTTAAGTCTGGAAACATAGGCAGTTCACATGTCTCAGGTTTTCCATGTGCAAAATAAGGATTATTCTTGCCATTATTGCTTAATAAGCTGCAGTTGTGGTTATTTCCATTTTTGACCATAATTTCAGCCATCTCATAATAGAAAGTTCTTAAGATTCTAATTTCTGTCTCTACTAGTCTAGGAACCTGGTAAAGGACCAGAGTATTACAACTTGAAAAGTACATATAAAAATGTTAATTGAATTATATTTTCATTTTTAATGAGTTGAAATATTCTAACTTGAGCAAAGAGGCAATAATTACTCAGTGATATTTCATTATACCATATTATGATGATTTGAATTGAGATGGATATCATTTTAATATAATATAATTCCTAATTTTGTAATCAAGCCATAAGTGTTTTTATTATTGTATGTAACATCCTTCAGCAAAGCCCAGTCCTTAGATAATTTTAAAAGTATTCAGCCAAATATTAATTAGTGCTTTGATGTTCAGTCATCTTGCTAGTGGCACAGTGCTGTTAATTAGATAAACTATGGCTATTGAGTGAAATTTTATGTTTCGACTAACATTTTGAAGAGTTCAGTAAACCTCAAGTAACTGGAGGGCTTAGGGAATGGAGTGTTTTCACTTAGTTCAATTTTATTATTAAGTGAGGGTTTGTTTGGAATTTATAGAATGTTCCAAAATGTATTAGTATTCTTTATGACTTAAATTCAATTTTTCTTTGATTTAGTATCTCTCAGTATATGTCACGGTCATCATATAGTTGGAAAAATTATTTCTCTAACCACTTTGTTTTGGTCTTTCTATTCTCGTTCTGTATCCTCTCCCTGAGTGATCAAATGTGTTCTGTTATCTATGAAATGCTGATTTAGAATCAATATTTCTAGCTCAGATTCTCTTTCCTCTTGAGTTTCAGATCCATCTCAGAATTCCTGCTAGATCTCTTTGCTGGGTATTCCATAGACATTTCAAACTCAAACTCCGTACTGCTACATTAAACCCATCTCGCTCCCCAGACCTGCTTTTCCTAGAGGGATCTGTTTCAGTCAGTAGACTACCACTTAAGGCAAAGAGCTAGGACTCTTTCTTGAACCTTTTCTCCCATCAATCCCTTACATACCAAGGTCAGCCAGTTGTTGTAATGAGTATACTACATTATCAAAATATCTTTTGAATCCGTCTCTCTTCTACCCTACTGCCAATCTTTGGCTCTGTTTAGCATTATTTTGTCTCTCCTAAATGATTGTAAGGACCTTTTAACTGGTCTTCAGTCTGGTTAGATCTGTAGTCCCCTTTGGAAACCAGAATGCAAATCTGATCTGTTTACTACCATTTCAAAATCCTTTTGAGCCCTCAGGCTACAAGGCTGTCTTGACTTCATCAACTGTGGTTTTCTCAATACCCTTCCTCTACCTCTGTATTTTAGTCAAACAAGAGTTCTTCAATTACCAGACCTTCTCTTACATTCTTAGGCTTTTGCACAGTCTGTTCCCTTTACCTCCTCCTTTTGCTAAGTTAGCTTCTGTTCTTCCTTTTACAGACTTCTTAGATGTCACTTTCTCAACTTGTATCTGCACTGAAGCACCTTGTTAACCAAACTTCTTTGTGTAAACTTGAGATCTCAGTTACACCCTTGAAACATTTGACTGCCTTTGTAGAAGCCCCTGGAGTTTATCGACTCTTCTGTACTTGGTTCCTGTACTTGGTGCTTTCTCTTCCCAAACTTGTTCTCCAACTGTTCCCCTATTCCTCCATTGTGATCTCAGGAGCACACATCCACAGTAAAAAAAACTTGTCTAAACCCTTAATTCATTATTTCCTTTACTACATTCTGTGGAGTAAGATGTTAAAATGTGTTCCCAGGAAAAAGAATTTTGTGGTCAAAAGAGTTGGGAAACCCTGAGTTAATAGTTTCCCCATATAAATGTGCATTGTGAATCTCCAGGATGGGAGTGGTGAGTGGATGTAGTGTGGATGTTTCCACACGTATCTTACATGATGTTAACATCTGCACAGGTTAGTGCTTCCACTAACTCGTTTTAAAGGAAACTTGACTTAAAAAACAAACAAAACCCAAAAACTCTTTGAATGGAGGCTTTTTCCTCCACTCTACAAAGCTCAGGGTACTGAGATTGCTGGTAACCCCCACTTCTGAAGAGCCAACTTTAGGTTACTGCTTCTCCAGCCTCATGTAAATATTCCTGCTCCTTTGAGGCTCATGAAATTCAGCTCTACCAGGTATGGCAAGGTAGACTTTTTTCTCACATGCTGTCCCTAATCACTGGTAGTTGCTGCCTTGAGCGCCATCTTGAGAAGGAATCCGAGTCTGTGTTTGGCTATCATGAACACAGGCATTGGTTTATTAGTGATTATTCTTGATGGACTTGGCATTATATACCACATATTACTTACCACCTCTGTGCTCTATTGTCTTCTACTGTTTGCCCCTTGTCATTTCTAAATCTCCTAGTTTCACTTACATATTATTTAAAGAGCTCTCCATTCCCAGTAGCTCTCAGAATAATCCTAAATGACTTCAGTGTCCATGTGGAAGACAGCAAACATTACATGTCTTATAGTTGTTTAAACTTCCTGAGCTCCAGTGACCTTCATCTCCAAGCTACCTTATATACTTATTTCCATGGCCACAGCTGAGACCTTCTCAATTTCTAAATCTCATAGTCTTCCCATCTTCCATTTCCCTCCTTTCACTGCAGTTGTCCTTTACCCTCTTTCATATGCAGTATTTCTTGATACTGCCATATTTTTCCAGCCCCTTTAACCTTCTCTTGGCATCTTTTCTTTTTCTACATAATCTGGACCTCTGAGCTGTTCTCACTAGCATATTCTGTTTCCTCTTTCACCCTTATCCTTCCACTGACTCAACCCAGCAAAACCTCAACTTGCATGCATAGTCATTGCAGTCCTCTCTGCTGGTTCTGACGCTTGGGGAGCTGAGCACTTCCGAAGGCAACCACAATACCTCACAGAGTGTGGCACTGCAAATTCAGGCTCCCAGCCTGTGCTGGGCCTTCACTTGTATCTGCTCATCTTAAAATGCTGTCCTTTCTTCTTCTTCACCATCAATTCCTAATCTATACTCGCTTTCTCAAGCACTCTCCTTTTATCATTATTCTCTACCCCTGCATCTGAAAATCTTGTGATCATTAGACTTTGTCTTCCTTAATTTGGGGTGCTATTTGAAAAACTTCTCTAATTTTTATATTCATCCTCAAATGCCTTTCCTCTGATTGCAAGGGACAAGGTGTTAATTGTGTTGTTCAAATCCATCCTGTGCTGATGACCACATCTCCTCCCAGCCCCTTTAGGATATTGCTTCATCAGTCACTTTCTCTCTTTGGTATTTTCAACGTTTACCTCTCTCCAACCCCCTTTGCTCAGCTTAAACATATATTCATATCTCCCTTTCTTAGGAAAAACAGTATCCTCCCTTAAGCCTATGTGCTGCTTCTGCTACCAATTTGTATCACTTTTCAATCAAATTTTTTGAAAAGTAGTCTACAAAGTTTTTACTTATTTCCTCACTTGTAGTTTTCTCCTCAGCCCACCACAACCTGGCTTCTCTCTCCACCATTGCTGAAACTGCTCATTAAGGCATCAATGACTGCTTCATTTTCAAACTCCATGGATATTTTCAGTCCATTTCTTAACAGGCCTCTCTTTTCTTTTGACATTGTTGGTTCTTTGTTAGCTATTCTCTACTCCCTGGGCTCTGTGGCACTGTTCTTGCTAGGATCTCCTAATGCCTGACTCATTCTCTAGCTCTTTTGTTCATTCCTCTTCCTCAATAGGTCCCTTAAATGCTGCTGCTCTGAAGGTTTCTTTCTCAACCCACTGCTCTTCTCACTATGCATACAGGTTCCTAACTTTTTGGTTAAGACCCCTCAAACAATCTGTTGAAAATTATAGAATCTTTCCTTTCCAAAATATAGATAGGCATATACATACAAAATTTAGTGTAAAAATCATGACCCACCAGAAGGCTTATTAAAAATTTGCTATATGCATTCCAGCTGGGCAGTATTCACCCTCATGGTTTCATTTGTCTCTTTTAAACAGATGACTTCCAAATCTCTTAAGTTCATTTTAGCTTGCCTCCATAACTTAAGATGCGTATTCTTTCTGCTCCATTTCATTGCCTGGGTTTAGATCCTCATGACCTTTCATCCAGCAACAGCTTCTAACTCTCCTCCCTGCCCTCAGGCTGTACCCTTCAGATCCGTCTTCCACAGAACCACCGATGATTTACTATTCTGACCTTTACAGCTCCAACGTCTGATTCTCTGTTTCCTGTGAGACAGTCCAAACTCTGTCATGGCACACAAGTGACCTTTCAGGAAGTTCATCACTATCCTATCTGGTATCTTTGAGGCCCTTCCTATCCATTTCTCCTCCACTAGTGAGGGCAGACAGATTTAACTTGCATGGGATTTGACTATCTCTGTCTTACTATACTCTCTTTATCATGTTGGTGACATCAAACTTGCGGTTCTGTACACCCTTACTTACCTTGGTTCACACTGTCCTCCCCGCTTGGACCGCTGTTCTAACCCCTGTGCTTCACTCACTGACAATTTGCCCTGCAAAAACTCCTACTTAACCTTAAAGGTTCATCTCCACCCCTACCCCAGACACTTTCCCACACCATCCCCTCTTTGTAAGGAACTCTTCTTGTGCCTACCATAATCTGTGCATCGCTCCATTGTATATACTTTAACTCGAAGTCCTCTTTTCCATTGCTATCAGAATTAAGAGTTGAGCTGTTAACTGAGAAATTTGACTAAAGCTAGAGTTAAAAAAATACATATGTACTTAAAACATTTTATTTCAACTTAAAACATATAAACATTCATTTGCAAATTTTCTCATGTATGACCAAGACATTTTCTTTGAGTATGGGTACTTGATTGGAATTCATTGTTCATCCTTAATTATACCGAACCAGGAATGCATCCTGTAAATTTCTAGTTTTGGTTTAAAAGAAAGAACTCAAGCCACTTGTGCCACAATCTGAGTGCATAATCCTTGATTTGTATGATATTTTTTCCCCTCAGCCAATCTTTTCAGTTGTATTGTCTATAACTAGTTCAATAGTAGTTTGTTTTTTCTTATGAAGACTTACCTTTATAGTCTTTCCAAGTCTTTATAAAGTCTACATCATAGAAATAACAGTTGTGTTTCTTTTTTACTTACATTTTATTGTTTTGGTTTGTGTTGCATTTAATTAAAGTATGTATTTATGATACATGAATATGGTTTGTGAAAGTACACTCAACTGATAGGAGCAGAGATGCTACATAAAAAGCATGCTGTAGAGTTTAGTCATTGTTTTACAGAAGGAATAGACACTGTGTCAGTTAATCTGGCAAGTTGAATGGAGGTTGGTCTTATAAGAGAGTTTCTGCTGTAATTATTGTTACTGGTTATCTCCCTTCATTGCAAGATAAGTTCTTTTTTTTTTTTTTTTTTTTTTACAGTTCATACTTCATTTACTTATTCATTCATCCAACAAATGTTTATCAGGTTCAGTCTAGAGCCAGGCACTAAGCTGGGTGCTGGGGGTACCAAGATGAATTAGACTTGGATCTTGTCCTTGAGATGTTCATGGTCTAGTGGGGGAAATAAGGTACATCTTGATGGAAGCATCCTGGAGGGACACCTGTAGAATGTGTATGAGTTTGCCAGGTGGGTAAACGCTTCTGCAACCACGAAGGGCAGAGAAGTAAGCAGCTATAGAGTGACTGTCCCCCGGGGAACCTTTGGCAATGTCTGGAGACATTTTTGGTTGTCACACCTGGGAAAAGGGATCCTACTGGCATCCCAGTGGATAGAGACCAGGAATGCTGCTCAACATCCTACAATGCTTCATTCAAGATAAGTTCTTACAAGGAAAGGACTATGCATATTTTCATTTTTGTGTATCTAACCTTTACCTATGCACAGTGCCTACTACTTACATACAATACGTATTTGTTGGATGAGTGAACAAATTCTTATGTAGGTCATACTAAATTTGAATAATCAGAAAGAACACTGGACTGGGAATCATCTAGTATAGACAGATCATTGGCCCTGGAGCCAAACTGGGGTTTGAACTTTTCCTCATTTGTATTCTTGAGCAGATTACTTACTCTTTTTCATTTGAGGAATGAGGATAACAGCAGCCTTTGGGTTGTGTGAGGATTAAATGGGAATGTGAAGTGTCTAGCATTAAGTACCTGACATAGTAAGCAGTTAACAAGTGCTAATTGTCCTGATGATGCTTATCACTAATGAGGAGAATGTGGGAATTCACTTGGTCCAACTTTTCTCATCAAGAGACTTGAAGTATATAATCTGAGTTTCCTTCCAGCTGCTCTAAAATTTTCTTTCTATAAACAATGTTTCATATTTTAGGTAGATTTATATAACAAATATGTGGGTAATCCTTGATTTTGGCACATTTGTAGACTCAATAAAGTAGGTAATTAATTAGGTGATCATCACCTTACACCTTGCAGAACAAATACTTTCAGGCTTTAGAACATCTTTTGTTAGTGAGTTGAACTCTAATATAAGGTGTGAAGAACAGCCCAGCTCCACTAATCATTGTGATGCTGTCTATATAAGAGCTAAGGTAGGAGATAGAGAAGGAAGTGTGAGGAGGTTGTTTGGAAACATTAGCTTAGAAGAAGTGAGATAATGAACACTTGAAAGTTAATTTATGGACAAACTAAACTTTTTGAACCATAGATACATATTTGTTATCAATACAAAGCTAGGTTTTGGGTTTTCATGTTTTTTTAAAAAATAAATTTATTTATTTATTTATTTTTGGATACATTGGGTCTTCGTTGCTGTGCACGGGCTTTCTCTAGTTGCGCGAGCAGGGGCTACTCTTCGTTGCGGTGCGTGGGCTTCTCTTTGCGGTGGCTTCTCTTGTTGCGGAGCATGGGCTCTAGGCACGTGGGCTTCAGTAGTGCGGGCTCTAGATCGCAGGCTCAGTAGTTGTGGTGCATGGGCTTAGTTGGTCTGCTGCATGTGGGATCCGCCCGGACCAGGGCTTGAACCCGTGTCCCCTGCACTGGAAGGCGGATTCCCAACCCCTGCACCACCAAGGAAGTCCCTGGGTTTTCATGTTGAGCACATTTTCTTCCTGATTAAAAAAGGGGGATAGGGTGAGAAAGATGGAAACAAAACACTTTTTTTTTTTTTGGAGTGACTCTGAGGTTATTTTCCAATGTACATCCCAAATTTTTGTTTGTTTAAAGAAGTAAGTGAATTAGCTGAATTCTTTTTTTTTTTTTTAAAGAAGATGTTGGGGGTAGGAGTTTATTAATTAATTTATTTATTTTTGCTGTGTTGGGTCTTAGTTTCTGTGTGAGGGCTTTCTCTAGCTGTGGCAAGCAGGGGCCACTCCTCATCGCGGTGCGTGGGCCTCTCACTGTCGCGGCCTCTCTTGTCACGGAGCACAGGCTCCAGACGCGCAGGCTCAGTAGTTGTGGCTCACGGGCCCAGCTGCTCCGCGGCATGTGGGATCCTCCCAGACCAGGGCTCGAACCCGTGTCCCCCGCATTAGCAGGCAGACTCTCAACCACTGCGCCACCAGGGAAGCCCTAGCTGAATTCTTTTCAGTATTCATTCCACAGCTGATGCTAATAGTTTTTATATTTCAGTTGTTATTTAGTATGGAAGAAGATGAGTTCTTTGGAGAAGAAACGTTCCAGCATTATTGTGCAGAATTCATTAAACATTCACAGAAGATAGGCGATGGCTGGGAATGGAGAATTTCAAAGGTAAGAAAATTTTATTTTCTATTTCAATGGGTTTTTTTTGTTTCATCCCCCACAAAAACCTCAGTAATTGAAAGTAATGTATGAAAGCTAGTTTGATTTAGTAGAAGGCTTAAATTGAAGAATGTTTTAAGACAGATGTCCATTTTATTACTTCAGCTATATATACTCATTATAATTAGGCTAATGAAGTATTATCTACATAAGTCCTTAGGTGAACTGCTTTAATTTAATAATAAGAGTTGTTAGCATATTAATTATCTGAATGTAAACAGATGCTTCTGTAGTGCTTCAAACCATTTGCTTACACTATTAATTGTCTTAGGAGACTACTTTTGTCCAGAGAGTGGAAAGATAATCCAGAAACCAAACCATAGTCAAATAATCACAAATTCTGAAATATTGAGGACTGTATTCACTGGGAATTTCTTAATAATATAAATACTTCCAAAACATTATTTCTTTTGATTCTATTCAGTAGTAATAATGTAAAAGGTCTATGTACTCATTTATTTCCACACATACATTTAGTAAGGTTCTCTGCCAAAAGCTCTTTAAGAGTTCCTTGAAATCCTGTTCTTAGAGAATAAGTAAATTTTCTCTACTTGACATTTTATCTGATCCATGAAAAAGTGGTGAATCCTGATTCTCTGCTGATTAGCTCTGTTTCCTATATGAAATTTGAGAAATGAGAACAGTTTTGAGCTTATTCCTATGATTCAGATCTAGAGGCTAGGGAAATGCAGGCCTTGATCAGATCTAGATTGTCACTGGGAGGAGAAGCCATGATTCCTCTTGGGTCGTATATCAGCTAAGCTTTGACAGGGGAGCTCATGTGAGGGTTCAGAGGTATAGAGTCAATTTCTTGTGGTGGATTCTAGCCCCACTCTCTAAGCTAGTGATGGGACAGTTCATAAACTTTTAAGGCATCTCTTGCTCTAGGGTAACATGACCTTACAACATCTTTTATTAATTTTGTTCCTGAGTATTTAATAATTTTGTTTGCTATTGTGTTTGAATTTTTAGTCATCTTATTTCTTCTATGATTATTATTGACATATAAAAGAACTGCTAATTTTTGTATATTAATTTTGTAACCATTCAGTCATCTTACTGAATTCTCCTGTTAATTTTCATAATTTTTCAGTGATTTCTCTTGTGTCTTCTAGGTAGAGTGAGGTTATCTGCAAATGAGGAATTTTTTGTTGCCTTCTTTGTAATATTTCTCCCTACTATTTTATGAACTGAGTAGAAAAATGTTAATAGTAATAACAGCTCTCTTTGTCTTCTTCCTGACTTTAATATTAATGCTTCTGATATGTAATGATTAAAATGTTGGTTGTCTATTCATTGAATGAGAATAGGTTTCTGACCCCTTTTGTCCTGTAATAATTTGTGTGATTATTCCTTGGGAACTTTCCCTTTTTACCAGGTTAAAAAAAAAAAGAATTTTTCTTTTATCTTAAGTTGGAGGCAGGATAATAGAGATTCCTGTTACCATTTCAGTGACCTAGCAGAGTGGGGGAGCAGAAAGGTAGGGAGGAAGTTAGGTCTGTGTGTGTGTGTGTGTGTATGTGTGTATGTGTGTGTGTTGGGGGACTCTGGGGAAGATCTCCAGGAGACAAATTATATGTCAGAAGTTTCTTCACTGAATTTGTTGAAACTAGTGCCATAAGAACCAGTTTCCAGGATTTGTTTTTATTCTGGCCTGGCCTCTACTTCACGGATGGGTATGGCTAAGTCTAGTTTCTTGTTTGCTGCCACTTTCTGCTGAGTTCCCTACCCTTTGGAGTAAGAATTGCACCTCTAATTAAGGACTGTTCTCTTTAATGTGGGGGTAAGCCTGTAGATAGTATCAAAACAAAACAAAACATTCATCAGAGAAAATCTTTATAGCCTTAGGGTAAGGACTGCAAACTCAAAAGTCTGTGAAGACCTGGTTGGGTAATGTAAGTGGGTCACGCTGCCAGGGACAAGACAGAATGGACACTGAGTCTTGGGGCCTGTGGCTGACCAGAGTGCTTGGCCTGAGGCCAGGTTGGAAACATGGACCCAGGGGTTTACCAGATCTTCCAAGAAAAGTAAAAAAGATTTGGGGGTAAAATCTAAATTTTTAAAGGTTGGCAACTAATTAAAAAAGATATTTTTTAAACACAGTGAGGACCAAACCCAACATGCCAGTGAAGTATAATATGTGGGCTCTGTGTGGCCAGTGGGTGACTTCTGGGACTGGGTGTCTGCATGGTGTTGACTGCGGTTTCTCACGCAGCCCTGCCTCAGTGCATGCTGTTGTTCTGAATTAGGAAAAGGGGCTCCAGCAAGGAGATCCCTCTCTTCTGTATTTTGGAATATTAGTATTTTTACTACTTAATTTCTGCAGTTCTATATCCAGTTTAAGAAGGAAATTGTGAATCAGTCACTTGTTTATTTCCTTTAACCTTCCATCTGTATTACATCTCAGGCTTTGTGGGACTGTTTGGAGACAATACTTAGAATATTCTTTTACTTTTTAGGCTCCAGAAATTAATTTTTATATTAAAAATAGTTGTATTGATGTATAATTGACAAACAATAAACTACACATATTTAAAATGTATAATTTGATAAGTTTTTGACATATGTACGGACCTTGAACCTTCACTACAATCAGGAGAGTGAACATATCCGTCATCCCCAAAAGTTTCCTAATACAACTTTTTAATGCCTCTCTCTGCCCCTTTTTGCCGCTTATTTTTAAAAAAACCTTTGTTTATCCCTGTATGTAGAGGCTCCTTTAAAGAGTGCATATATTGTCACTCATACCTTCAGGTTTGTTCATAAATCACTTTGGTACCATCCATTTTATTTTTTAATTTTAACGTAATTGTGACAATGTTTAGAGAATTGGTATAATTCAACTTTTTATATAAGGCAAAGCATCATTTTTCCTGCAAAGTTGATGAGAAAAGCAATGTGAATTAATGAAACATGTAAATAATTTAAAATTTTTAAAAGGAAGAAGTTTCTTAAAATAATCAAAATAGTCCTAATTTTTATATCTGGAGGTATGCAGATTAAGGAGAATACTTCTAAATCAATAGTTTTTCAGTGGGGCTTAATTCTTTTGGCATCTGGGCAGGATAGTTCTTCTTGTTCTCCTACCCCCATCATCTCCAAACCCTTCAGGAAGGCGGTACACTTTTGTTGAGAGCCATTGTTTAACATGATGGTCTGTCAGATATTAAAGATAGTGGTTAATAGCATGGGCTTCAGAGTTAGATAGACCTGAGTACAAATCCTGACTCTACCATTTACTAGCTGGATTTTAGACAAATTACTTAATGTCTCCAAACTTCATTTTCTTTACCTATAAAATAGGAATAATAATAATACTCACCTAACATGGCTATTGTATACATTAAATGAGATTTGCATTCAAAAAGTTTAGCACAGTTTCTGGCACGTGGACAGTTATATTGTGGTTATAATTTTTAGTTGGTTGTTTGAAATTTTCAGCATCTTTTGTTATAGAAATAAAGCTATGAATGAAATTGTAGTTAGCTTTTCAGAAACCTTTATGAAAATCTATTAGCACCAAATATACCGTATGGTCTGTAGTGTATTGTTCTGAATTCTCTACAATAAGAAAGGGGAGCAGAAGATGGTAAATAACAATGAATGCAATTGTTTGAAACACATTATAGGGTTATGTTGTTTTATTGCACTTTGCTTTATTGCACTTTATGGATATTGCATGTTTTACAAATTGAAGTTTTGTGGTAACCCTGCCTCAAGCAAGTCTATTGGTGCCACTTTTCCAACAACATTTGCTCACTCGTGTCTCTGTGTCATATTTTGATAATTCTCACAGTATTTCAAACTTTTTCATTATTTTATTTGTTATGGTGATCTGTGACCAGATCAGTGATCTTTCATGTTAGTATTGTGATTGTTTTGGGGTGCCAGGAATCCTGCCCATTAAGACAGCGAACTTAATAAATGTGTGTGTTCTGACTGCTCCACTGACTGGCCATTGCCCCATCTCTGTCCCTCTCCTCGGGCCTCCCTATTTCCTGAGACACAACAATATTGAAATTAGGCCAATTAATAACCCTACAATGGCCTCTAAGTGCTCAAGTGAAAGTAAGCATTGCCTATCTTCACTTTGAATCAGAAACTGGAAATGATTAAGCTTAGTGAGGAAGGCATGTCAAAAGCTGAGTAGATCAAAACCTAGGCCTCTTGCACCAAACAGTTAGCCAAGTTGTAGATGCAAAGCAGAAGCTCTTGAAGGAAGTTAAGTGTGCTACTCCAGTGAATATGCGAATGATAAGAAAGTGAAACAGCCTTACTGCTGATAAGAAGAAAGTTTTAGTGGTTGGGATAGAAGATCAAACCAGGACAACTTCCCATAAGCCAAAGCCTAATCCAGAGGAAGGCCCTATCTCTTCAATTCTATGACGGCTGAGAAAGGTGAGGGAGTTACAGAAGAAAAGTTTGAAGCTAGCAGAGTTTGGCTCATGAGGTTTCAGGAAAGAAACTATCTCCATAACATAGAAGTGTGAGGTGAAGCAGCAGGGGCTGAATGTAGAAGCTGCAGCAAATTATCCAGAAGATCTAGCTAAGATCACCAATTAAGGTACCTACACTAAACAACAAATTTTCAGTGTAGACAAAACAGCCTTCTATTGGAAGAAGATGCCATCTAGGACTTTCACAGCTAGAGAGGAGAAGTCAATGCCTGGCTCCGAAACTTCAAAGACATAAAGGCTGACTGTCTTGTTAGGGGCTAATACAGCTGGTGACTTTGACTTTAAGTTGAAGCCAGTGCTCATTTATGATTCTGAAAATTTTAGGGCCCTTTAGGTTATGCTAAATCTACTCTGCCTGTGTTCTATAAATGGAGCAAAAAAAGCCTGGATGATAGCACATCTATTTATAAGTGGTTTACTGAATATATTAAGCCCACTGTTGAGACATACTGTTCAGAAAAAAAGGTTCATTTCAAAATAGCACTGGTCATTGACAATGTACCTAGTCACCCGACAGCTCTGATGGAGATGTACAACAAGATTAATATTGTTTTCATGCTTACTAACACAACATCCATTCTGCAGCCCATGGTTCGAGTAATTTCAACTTTCAAGTCACATTTTGTAAGAGATACATTTTATAAGGTTATAGCTGCCAAAGATAGTGATTCCTCAGTTGGATCTGGGCAAAGTCAGTTGAAAGCCGCCTGGAAAGGACTCACCATTCTAGGTGCCATTAGGAACACTGTGATTCATGGGAAGAAGTCAAAATGTCAACATTAACAGGAGTTTGGAAGAAGTTGACCAATCCTCATGGATGACTTTGTGGGGTTCAATACTTCAGTGGAGGAAGTCACTGCAGATGTAGTAGAAATAGCAAGAGAACTAGGATTAGAAGTGGAGCCTGAAGATGTGACTGACTTACAGCAATCTCATGATAAAACTTGAACAGATGAGGAGTTGCTTCTTACGGATGAGCAAAGAAAGTGGTTTCGTGAGATAGAATCTACTCCTGGTGAAGATGCTGTGACGAACTGACAACAAAGGATTTAGAATATGACATAAACTTAGTTGATAAAGCAGAAACAGGGTTTGAGAGGACTGACTCCAGTTTAGAAAGAAATTCAAAATGGGTAAAATGCTATCAAACAGCATTGCATGCTACAGAGACATCGTTGGTGAAAGAAGTGGTCAGTCGATGTTGCAAACTTCATTGTTGTCTTATTGTAAGAAATTGTCCCAACCTTCAGTGACCACCACCCTGATGAGTCAGCAGCCATCAACATCGAGACAAGACACTCCACCAGCAAAATGATTATGACTCACTGGAGGCTCAGATGATGGTTAACATTTTTTAGCAATAAAGTATTTTTTGTTCATACAATGTGTTTTTAGACCTAATGCTATTGCACACTTAATATAGTGTATACATAACTTTTATATGCATTGGGAAACATAACTTAGTATAGTGTAAACATAACTTTTATATGCATTGGGAAACCAAAAAATTCATGTGACTCGCTGTATTGTGTTATTTGCTTTATTGTGGAGGTCTGAAACCTAGCCCTTTATATCTCCAGTATATGTCTGTATATATCTTAAAAACCCATGGGCTCATAATGTTAGAGAAGGAGGGAGGGATGGGGGGTGGGGACAAAGAGAGAGAGAGAGAGAGGGAGTGGAGCAGAAGAGACTCCAAACCTAACTCACTGAACACCATTGGGAGTATCTAGGACAACTCATCAACTCCTTGGTCTGAAAATTGTTAGTCAAAAGGAAAGAAATAAGCATTTATCCTGTCTTTCCTGTATGAATTATATCTCATAGTAACCAAATAGCCTAATTTGATAAGGAATTTTTTTTCCCTGAGAATTCCATCTAATAAATATAGAAAGGATGATAGAATTAGAAAGTCATCACTTTTCAATCCCTAATGAAATGAATTAGTCAACAATAATCAGTAGATGAAAATATAAGGTGAAAAATTGATGTGAAGTTTACAAAAGAGGGATTGATCTATCATTACCTGAACCTAGCATTCAATCTTATCATTACTAAAAATAGGATATCCAGATATTATGTACTTTCTGAAGTTTTATAACCTGAATCACAGAGCACAGTCCATGGGATATTCTTGCCCCCAAAGATGAACCTGAATAGAACCAATTAAGGAAGACAAGTGATAGAAGACCAAGTTAATTGACACCACAGGACAAATAGAAAAATCCAGAAATCTAAAGGATATTTGACCCAGTTTCCTTAAAAAGTTAATGGTAGGATAAAGAAGTGAGGAGGAGGACTGCACTTCTAACTATTTAGAATTAAGGACCAGTTTTTTGTTTTGTTTTGTTTTTAAAATATCCTTGGGGCAGCAACCAGTAAGCTGTCCCGGTGCGCAAAACTAGTGTGCAGCTCAGATCATGTGAGACTCAATCATGGGAGGGTGAGATTACCAGCCTGGTTCACTAGATGGGTCCACTGACCATGCACTTGGGTGTGTTGACAGTGTCAACTTGCTATGAAAGTTTCTAAGTCCTTACTTTCCTTTTCTGAATTTATCTTATTGACCCATAACAAAGAATTTGCAGATTAAGAATAGTTTTGGGACTGGTAATTTACAATTAGTCCTTGAATTGGCACCAGTTCAGACCACATTTTGAGTAGCGCTACTCTAAATTAATAGAAATCAGGAGGCATAGCCTAATGTAATGTGTGAACCTTCTTTGGACCCTGACTCAAATCAACTGTTTTTACAGGACCTTTTTTGAGACAGTTGGGGATATTTGATTATGGACTAAGGTATAAAATGATACTAATGAGGTTAGCAAAGAAAAAAATACACCAGGGATAGATGAAGCAAATGTGGCAAAATCATGACATATATTGAATATAAGTAATGTGTATATAGGTTTAATTTTGGTACTGTTCTCTCTACTTTTTTGTATATTACATATATGCTTCCTTTTCTTCAGTGTCATCACAATTTATTCTTCACCCTAAACTTTATTCATCATTACAAATGTTCTTAGCCTTGTCTTAGATTCAGAGCCCTTTTGGGAATTTGTGCAGTTTAAAACTTCAAAGCAACTTGCCTTCTAAAATTTTTTCTTTTGTTTTTGTGTTTTTACTCACTGGATATGAGTACATTAGTTCTGTGATATCACCTTTTACAGGTTATTGATAAAATAATTTCCCATAGCTTTTCAACTATATTCTCTCACTTTTGTATAGCAGAAACAGGAAGAGAGACCATTCAGATACTGAAAACAAAATATTCTATTCTATTAATACTAATTTTGAGATTAAATTTTATACAAATAACACTAGATTATTTTGTATGTTACTCTTTTTTTTAAAAAAATTTAAATTGAAGTATAGTTGATTTACTTTGATTTACAATGATATGCAGAAGAATTGTTTATTTTATTTTATTTTATTTATTTTGGCCTCATTGCATGGCATGCAGGTGGCATGAGGGAACTTACAAGACCAGGGATCAAGCCCATGCCCTCTGCAATGGAAGCACAGAGTCTTAACCACTGGAACACCATGGAAGTCCTGTTATTCTTAAAGAAGAATTAAAAGGCCTCTGCTCCCCACCCCCTATTAATCCCTGTCTCTTCAGTTAAACCTACTTGATTATATCTTGAAATTTCATAGCAGCACACTAGAAATATTTTGATTATTTCCCTGACAGCTTAGGAACCCTTATTGAAAGGGCCTATTTCCTAATTTATATAGAGTAAAAATTTTAAATTTTATTTTATTCTTAGAAATTTAAACAATTTAAATTTCTTTTTGATTCCTGATTTTTTTTTTTTGGTACGCGGGCCTCTCACTGTTGTGGCCTCTCCCGTTGTGGAGCACAGGCTCCGGATGCGCCGGCTCAGCGGCCATGGCTCACGGGCCCAGCCTCTCTGCGGCATGTGGGATTTTCCTGGACCGGGGCATGAATCCACGTCCCCTTCATCGGCAGGCGGACTCTCAACCACTGCGCCACCAGGGAAGTCTTTGATTCCTGATTTTTCATTCCGTTTTAATTCCTTCCTTTCAGAAGTCTTTCTCTCCGATTAATTCACATTGATTTTCTTAAAACCCTTCAACATTATCCTAATTACATCAAATTCATATTTTTAAAATAAATTCTAAAATATTTCCATATCTTACTTCATTCCATCTTTTAACACTATCTTGTTAGAAAACCCACCCTACCCTTCCCATCAATCCTGCTGCCATACTGAATTTCTCACCTTGTTTATTTGCACAGATATCTTTAACGTCTTACTATGAAAAATTTTAAGCATACAAAAGCAAAGAGAATAGTATAATGAATTCCCATGTACCTATCACTTAACTCCCACAATTACCAACTCACAGCCAGGAATATACTGTTTCAAAGCATATATCATGAAGTGACATGATATATCTCAATTTAATTAAGTTGGTTTTCTTTTTTCCCCTTCCCCCATATGTCTTAAAATTATGGGTTTTTCAAGTGCACTCTAAATTTATTTATCATTAATATTAAAATTAATGATCTCAGAAAAAGACTCTAGAGACATAAAATATTATTTCTACAAATTTTTATTTATTTTAAAAATTATGGTAAAATACATATACATAACACAAAATTTATCATCTTAACCATTTTTTTTTTTTCGCGGTACTTGGGCCTCGCAGTGTTGTGGCCTCTCCCGTTGCGGAGCACAGGCTCCGGACGCGCAGGCCCAGCGGCCATGGCTCACGGGCCCAGCCGCTTCGTGGCACGCAGGATTCTCCCGGACCGGGGCACGAACCCACGTCCCCTGCCGCGGCAGGCGGACGCTCAATCACTGTGCCACCAGGGAAGCCCGATCATAGCCATTTTTAAGTCTATAGTTCAGTAGCCTTAAGTACATTCACATTGTTGTGCAACCAAGTTCCAGAACTGTTTTCATCTTGCAAAATCGAAACTCTATACCCCTTAAACACTAACTCCTCATTCCTCCCTTCCCCAGCCCCTGGCAACTACCCTTCTACCTTATATGAATTTGACTACTCTAGGTAGTTCATATAAGGGGAATCATACAGTATTTATCTTTTTGTGACTGGCTTATTTCACTTAGCATGATGTCTTCGAAGTTCACCCATTATTTCTACAAATTTTGACTTAGGGATTTATAAAGTAGAGAAGTAAACAGAGAATTGGGGGTGAATTTCCGTTAGATGATGGCATCTTGAATTACATAGCCTCATTCTGTTAAGAGATTTCATTTCTTTTATTTTGAAGCATGACATTATTAAAGAGAGTTAAAAATGCTTTCTGTGTGGGTCTGGTAAGACTAATTTTTCATCATGTCTCCAATTTGCTGATACTATATAAATCCTACTGGCTAGTTCTATCAGAAACATAATCAAATTCGAGAGTAAATAATGGAATTAATATCTTAAATACAGTTATTTTACTTTGCCTATGCATTCATTTTTGTGGTATTTATACACTGAGTTGTTGGAAGTAAGGCTTTCTATTTTAAAGGTGAAATATTAACTATCCTCTTATACTTTTTGATCTCTATGTACACAATATCCTTAGATAGATTCTTTGCTAAAATTTAGTGACATTTTTAAGGTTTACGAAAAGAATAGATGTTTCCCACAGGTTTCTTAGTATAATATTGCTTTATGTGAGTAACAAATAAATACATTTGTTGGTTTGAAATACTTAATTTTGCTTAACTTTTATTCTTCTTCCTCCAGCTTATTAAAGACATTTTTTATATATCCCAGTATTAATCCTTTTTAGGGTGGCTGTGGGCATGTTATTACTATTAGTTTTAGTGTAATGCTGTATTTGTTTAAGTCATCTACTGTGAGTTAATGAAATATCATTTCTGGCCCCAAATGTCACTAGATAAAGATTAAATATATTGCATTCACATAGTCTCTTGATTAGACTAAAGTAGAGTTTTTTTTAGTTTATCTTTGGAGATTAGGAGAAAAATGCACTTGGAGCAGCATGCTGTGTTTTTGTAACAAACATTGACTCATAGTTACACTAGGTTTTTCATTCATAATTTATTGTGTGTTATGATATGATCTGTCACTTAAGCATATGCAAATCTTAAGCAATCACTTCAAGAAGAACAAGTTGTATTACTTGTGAATTAAATATTTTTGAACACCATTTTTAAAGACTATCAAGAGTATCAGAAAGGAAAGCTGTAATACTTTACAAATTTATCAATTGAACTTAAACAGTGATAGTAATTGTGCACATTTAACAATTAAAAGCACATTCTTGGCTAACAGTGATGTTTGAGTTCACTGGGCAGGCTGGCAGGCTCTATTTCAAAAAGCCTCCTAGGGAGTGAACACTGGTAAGTTTATCAAGCCCAGGATCTGACCCTCAGATTCAGATAGAATGGAATGGAGCTGTCTCTCAAAGAGGGATCCACATTGAGCAATGTCAAATTATATATATATATATATGTATATATATATCCTTTGACATTTGTATCCTGATATATATATATATCAGAATGTAATTTATTAATTTATAATGAATAGAATTGTCAAATGAACTGGAATGCTCCTGTGATTGTGATGATTCATTTTGTTTTGTAAGTGGGCAAATCACAATTGCGTGAACACAGAATGAGTACAAATTCTCATGTGTAGCTATATGAATGAAATATTTAGTGGCATAATCTAAGAGTGGCATCATACATCTGGCTCTGCAGTAGGGATAATCTTACCATTTGAGGCCAAGTTGTTTAAAGTAATGATATGTAGGGTAGGAAGTCTCTTTCTTGAATAGTGTAGTGGGCAATGCTAATGTTTCCTCCACTGATCTCATTTTTTTTTTTAAGTTTTAATGACTGACCAGTCTCTTTTAGTTGCCATTTGATTATAGCCAAATCTTGCAGACTGGGGAGTTATTCTGTCTCTTTAGGGTAATTTGCCCATCTGCTCTGATCTATTATGAGTTAATTTCATGCTTGAACTTGAAAAATGCTTATTTCCAAAGCCTTGGATTGGGCCTCCAGTTACAGACATTACCCTGATCTTGAATGTTTGTAGAAATAGAAAAAAAAAACATAAAAGAATCACATTACCCTAATACAATTGTGGTTGTTTTGGTGAATTTCCTTCATGTGTAGGCTTTCATTTTTAGGTCCTCTTAAACACGTTT
Organism: Mesoplodon bidens; assembly: GCF_964165515.1. Classification (NCBI taxonomy): domain Eukaryota; kingdom Metazoa; phylum Chordata; class Mammalia; order Artiodactyla; family Ziphiidae; genus Mesoplodon; species Mesoplodon bidens. Next base: position 66,651,778 of record NC_138160.1, read on the forward strand.
TGCTAAATTTCCCAAATGGGATTTTAATGGTGGTTCTTTTAAATTTAAAATACTGGAGTGAAATTACATATCTAAAACATTATCTTCCCTTTTAGGAACAGAACAGGTGTTCACTTTAAAGATTGATTCTGCTAGGTATATTTTGTAACTGGTTTCCTAAATGAACTGTCATACTACTTCTAGTGCTTTCAAAAATAATTATTTGGTGCTTTCCATGTCATCTGACATAGCAAAAATATGGTTTCTTTTCCAATATATATGGCTTCATTTTGGTCATATTGTTTTAGTGACAACTTCCAGAACTAATTGCATGCTATAGCAGCAATCACATGTAGTCTTGCTTTACAGCATCCTTCTTTAGGTTCACAACACCTTTTTTTCTTCATTTTGTGTCAAGATAACTTAAATAAACGAATAAACTTGAGATAACAATTGACCTGCCCAAGTCTGAGCTACCACTGGAGCAAGGACCCAGGTCTTTGGACCACTACAGTCCCGAATTTCCATTTATTTATCTTCTTCTAAATACTAGCCTTTGTACAAAGTTTAATCACATAAGTGATCTCACAGATTAGAGTTCGGTAACCTCAAGCTCCGAAAATTGAGCTCATCTTTCAACCTCCTGTCAGTTGAATTCTTTGTTTTAGTAGATGCCTCTACCATCCTTCTGGCTCAGGCCATAAACCTGAAGCCTTTTACATTCCTCTGTCTCCTTAATACATAGACCTGATGGATCATTATATCAGTTATTCCACCTTTAAAAATCTCTCACATTGGCTTACCTCTGCCTCCTCTGCCCTCCTTTCCCATTGCCACTGTGGCTCAGGCCATTGTTTCTGCTTTCTGTCTCTGATCTCGCCCTCTGCCAATCTGACTTCCACCCTGACAAAGTGATGTTATAAAACACATTTCCAATCCATTACTCCCTGGTTAAGATCCTTTAGTGATTCTCCATTATTTCAGGATATAGTTTAGGGTCTTTAGCTAAGCATACACAGCTCATGCCTAAAAAAGATGCACTATTTTAAGTCTGGCTTTGTTTGCTCAACATTCAGTTATGCATAACTTTATGGTCAGTGATTGGTCAGAGGTTATGCTTGGACACCTGAGCATGATGGATGGAGTAAGACTTCCACCCTTCCCAAAGGATCTATATGTGGGCTGGGGAGCACATTTAAAGTTCAGGCAGGTTTCTACTCTGCCCTGCCTTTTAGTTTCTCCCATGTCCTCTGTTCATGTGAGCAGCTCCACCATCAGCCCAGGACTTGAAGCCAGTATGGTTTTCTTGAGGCATGTGGGTGGAGGCAGCCAGGGTTGTTTGCAGAGTTCAAGCCCCTCTGTGGTCTCTCATTTCCAGGATCTACCTATTACCTTTATGGTTTTGTTGTCGGGAGGTTGCTTGTCCCAACTGGGATGGCTACCTCAGACTTGCTCCTGAAATTGCTACATTTGCTGGCGATGCTGCTGGACTGCATATTTTCATCTTTGGCGCCAGATCAGTTGAGCCTCTCTGGCATTGAAGCTGCCCTAGCCTACAGTCCAGGGAGAACCCTATCCCTGACCACCTGACCACAGGGGAGGGATGGCAGCAGCCCCAGGCAGGAGTGTCACAGAGTCCCACTGTTCTTACCCTAATTTCAACAGTGTTTCATGAATAAGTACTTCTTACTAAGTTATTTGACTTTGGTTGATTACCAGAATCCTGAATTTTTTTTTTTTTTAACAATTTTGAACAGTTTCCAAGTTGTTTTTTGGAGAAGATTTGAAGTCCTGCCTCCTGACGCCACAGGGTGATTTTAATTTGCATTATCCTAAAAACTAGTTCATTTGAGCACCTTTTCATATGTTTATTAGTTTATTGTACCTTCCTTTGTGATTTGTTTGGTTAAGTCTTTTGCCCATAATCACTACATATTTTTTTGAGATTAAATGTAAGCAGATAGGTAACCCCACCCTCAAGTTTGGCTTAGAAGCCTGCCCCTTCTCTGTAGTTTCATATAATTGACACACAGTTTTGTATGGTGGTTATCTGTATACTTGCCTGATTCCCCACAGTAGTCTGAAAGCTCCTTGACTGCAGGAATTTTGTTTCTGTATCCTCACTTCTATATCCTTGGTGCTTAGTGTAGTAAGCACTCTATATGCATTTCTTTTTTAAAAAAATTTAATTAATTAATTAATTTATTTATTTTTGGCTGCATTGGGTCTTTGTTGCTGCACATGGGCTTTCTCTAGTTGAGGCGAGCAGGGGCTACTCTTCAGTGCGGTGCACGGGCTTCTCATTGCAGTGGTTTCTCTTTGTTGCAGAACACAGGCAGTAGGCGTGCAGGCTTCAGTAGTTGTGGCATGCAGGCTCAGTAGTTGTGGCTTGCGGGCTCTGAGCGCAGGCTCAGTAGTTGGGGTGCACGGGCTTAGTTGCTCAGCGGCATGTGGGATCTTCCCGGACCAGGGCTCAAACCTGTGTCCCCTGCATTGGCAGGCGGATTCTTAACCACTGCACCACCAGGGAAGCCCTCTGCCAGGTTTTTTATTTGTGTAAATGTATCTCATTGTATTTCATTTCATTGTATAATATATTGTTTGAAATAAATGGGTCATTGACTAGTATTTAAAAACCTATTTGTTTTATAAGAATTTTCATTAAATAGTAAAATTCCTTTTTAGTAGAATGAATCATTGGGTCCAATGTTATTATGTAATGTTATCGGTGACCTCTAAATTTATTGCTGCTAAGCTCACTGGTAAATTTTTTGATCTTTTAGTAGTATTTGACAAGGATTGATCATTCTTTTCTCCTTGAAATACTTTTTTCGTTTGGTGTCCTTACTCTCTTGGTTTACCGCCTATATTACTCTTCACTCCTTTTCAGTCCTCTTTGCTGTCTTTTCTTTTTTCCATAACCTCATAATATTAGGGCACACAGGCACACTGACTTTCTTGCTGTTCCTCCAACACACCAGACAAACACTGCCTCCTCGGGGCCTCTGAATTGGCTGGGCCCTCTGTTTAGAACCCTCTTCTTCCAGATATGACTAACTGCCCCCATCCCTCTGTCCTCCCATCCCATGTGTTTCCTCACATGTCACCTTCTTTCTGAGGCTTCCCTGACCACCCTATTCAATATTTCAAACTACTTGGTCCACCTACCTACAGCCTCACTCCTGATTTCCCTTATCCTCTTCTACATTTTCTTTTTCTCATACTATTATTCAGCTTCTAACATGCTCAGTAATTTACTTATTTATTATGTTTATTGTTTAATGTCTCTCTTTCCCTGCTCAGGCTATGAGGACAGAGGTCTTTATTTTGTTTGCTGATATGCCCAAAGTAACTAGAATATCACTGGGTATAAAGTAGGTACACAAACATATTTGCTAAATGAATGATTGAATATCTGATTTTCTGGAAAGAAGAAAAATCTACACTTTGTCTGAAGAATTTTATTAGACAAAAAGTTTTATTTGAAAAAATATGAGAAATTTTAAAAAATGCCAATGTTCTTCTCTTATACCTTAATTGATGAATTAGGATCCATGAAAACACCATAAAATTTACATAAAAAGTTATTAAGTAGCATTCAAATAACCTCTTCAGGGCAGTCTTTTTAATAAAACTGGCATTTTTGTAAAAATGGAATTCTTCTATAATGATATGCAGTATAGCAGAATTTAATGCATACTTTAGATTTTAAAATAACCGTATAACAGTGTGTTGAGTGGGACCTTTTTATCTTGCTTCTGAATTGCAGCTAAGGCCCCAAGCTGAGGACAAAAGACTTTTGAGTAACTGATTTTCTATATTTGGATTGCTATGAATAATCTACTAGCCACTGGGGTCAGAAACCTGCCTGCAGAGACTGCTCAGAGGAACCATTCCTGAAGAACTGGGATCCCCCACCCCACCCCAATATGAGAATAGGACTCAGCGAGCAGAAGTGCAGAGTTGTACTGAGAAACGATTCCCTCCCTCACAAACCTCTCTTCGTTCTCCAAAGAACCACTTGTAAAGTATGGGGTACTTTACAGTTGGAAGAGTGGACACTTCATTGCCTAGTTGAGCATTGCCTTATCCATGGACTTGCTGATCTGCTGTTTTGTGCTGGAGCAAGGCTAAAGGGAGTTGAGACTAAGAGTGGGAAGCAGAGCACTGTTCAATCCGTTTAATATGGTCACTTCAGAGAATAGCTGTGCTGGACTTATTTTTCCATTGTCCTGCTCAAGCCAGGAGGTGTAAAGGGACCTCAGCAGTGGTAGAGGGTGGATGGTTACTGTCTAGATCAGATAAATGTCCCTGCAGGATATTCTGAAGAGCCCATTTAATTACTCACGAGGGAGCCAGCAGCTGCATGCCTGCCACATGCAGGAGCAGTCAGTGTCAGCCAGAGAAGCAACAGCAAACAACGAGAGGACTGTGACTTCAACCAGTTAAGCAAGGGGATGATTCTCCTTCCTGCTTCCAGTTCTCAAGTCATGGGCTCCTGGAAGAAGTAGTGAGGGGCAGAAGGTTTATCTGAGCAAGAGAGTGCTTCATTTCTCCATTCTAAGCAGCAGAGAGTGTGGGTTGAACTACAGGGAAAAAAAAACTTCAAATTGATTTTGAGTCTGAAATCTTCAGAATAACAAAAAGGGCTTCCCCGGTGGTGCAGTGGTTGAGAGTCCGCCTGCCGATGCAGGGGCACGGGTTCGTGCCGGGAAGATCCCACATGCCGCGGAGCTGCTGTGCCCGTGAGCCATGGCCGCTGAGCCTGCGCATCCGGAGTCTGCGCGTCCGGAGCCTGTGCTCCGCAACGGGAGAGGCCACAACAGTGAGAGGCCCGCATACTGCAAAAAAAGCAAAAAAAACCCCAAAAATAATATAAGATTGAGTTGTAATTTTCTGAAGTCTCGAGTTCTAAAAACGGAAAGCATCTAAAAAGTTATAGATTGGGACCAAGTTGTTGTTTAAGGATCCCTAATATATCAGTTAGGAATTGCAGCATAATAAATCATTATAAAACTTAGTGGTTTAAAACAATAACCATTTATTATTTCTCAGAAACCTACAAATTGGCTGGACAGTTCTGCTGATCTGTGGCAGGCTCAGTTGATCTCCATAGGGCTTACTTATATATCTACAATCCAGCCCAGTATTGGCTGGGAGCTGGCTAGTCTAAGAGGGCCTCATCTAAGAGGGGTGATTCAGCCTGCTTCCGTGTTCCAGCAGGCTACCCTGAGCCTGTTCTCATAGCAGTGGTTAGGGTCCAAAGGAAGAAAATAGAAACACTCAAGCACTCTTTCAGACCTTTACTTGAGCTTTTCTTGGGGGGCCAAGCTCAGAGTCAGTGTGGAAAGGCACTACCAAAGGACAAGATATAGGGAGGTGTGAAAAATTGGGGTCACTAATGCAATCAATCTGCCACACCTATCAGGTGGGAAAGGAGATTCCACACAGGAAAGCTAAGAGCAGTTATTGGAAAAAATAAATCCATTTCATATTTCTGCGTTGAGGAGTAGACCCCTTAATCACAGGTTACAATTGATTTGGACTACATAGGCTCTTAAAACAGAGACTGTTTGTTCTATATATTCTTTCTAGTATGAATTTACCCCAGAAGTCATTGTTTAAAGATCCTGGTGTTTTAATTTGGGGGTCACACTGAATTTGAATATATATATAATCTACATAATATATTAATAGATAGTATCTAAATTTTATGTATCAGGGGAAAGCTATATACAGAAAACTTGGAATTTGGAGATGAATGGCAGAAGATATAGCAAGGAAAGTTACAAGAGGTTGCCTCTGGGTAGGCTGAACAAAGTATGGGGAGAGGTAAGAAAGGGGCTGCTGATTTTTGTTATAACTGCATTCTAGTGCAGTTTGACTTTTTAAATTATGTACTAAATTACTTTGATTAAAATCAGTAAAAATTTTTTTCTATAGAGGAAAGTCTATTTTCAAAGCATCATCACTGTGGTGTTATTTACGTATAATACCTCATTTAATTTAATCCTTACAATGTCTCTATGAGTTAGCTGTTATATCTACTTCAGATGAAGCATGTGGGACTAGAGAAATTAAGTGACTTGTCCAAGGTTACCTGGTCTTTATGTAAGAGGCAGGGTCAAGATTGGAACCAACGTGTGTCTGCTTTCAAAGACTGTGGACTTAACCCCCAACTTGTAGTTTAATATTGAATCCATCTACTTAGAAGCTGAAGTTTAATTTTCTCTATACCAGAGACCCATGCTATTTTGTAGCCAACACAAAAGAACTGGAATATATGTATTTTTTTTCCTGCTATCAAATTTTAGTTGCTTCTTAACAGCATCTAGGCTTGAAATGGAAAAATAGCAATTGAATAAATTCTTCCAGTGGGAATATGATGAATATCCAGCATGTATAAATTTGCTCTGAGGAAAAAACATTTATCTTTATTTAATAATTTGAGTATTATATTAGATGCTTAGATTTTAGATATTGGATTATAGTAACACCTATATTTAGATTTTTCTTGAAAGGTGTATTTATAGTATAAGAAAAGCATTTATAATTAGGAGTTTGATTAAGATGAACTGTTCTGTTTTCATGAATTTTCCAAGTTATCAATATCCAGCTGTATTATCTTTAGGTGTTAAATTTGGTACAAACTTCATATACTAATTGCCCTTAACAGTTGCTGTAGATAATTATTGCAAAATGTCATTGAAAAGACAGATTTAATATATTAGTTTTGTGCACATGGTGATTTAAAGATTAGAATATGTTAAATAAACTGTGTCAGAAATTATAAATAAACTAAAATGAGTAAAATTATCCTTAAATTGCTAGACAAGTCTTCACATTTAATGTTACATTAATGAGTTTTGTACAGAGACTGTTTAGAATAAAATCCCTTTTTCATCAGATGTTGCACATATGCCTTCACTGTTTGTTTTTCTTCAAAGTAAAACTTAATGAAACAGCTAATAAAACCCAATTTTACTCCTGATCCTCAAAAGAAGCAAGCCCTTGAAGTGTGTCCACTGTTTATTCTTTTGCACTGGTTTTTGCTACTTTGCAGCATGTAAATTTTCCAGTAATAGAAAACAGTCAAAGGCCATTAAACCGTTTCTTCCAAGTCTTATAAACCCAGCGTTTATTTCTTATTTGTAAAGCAGTTGCACAATGGAAACATGCTTTGCACACATACAGAGAAGTTTGGTCTCAGATCTTCATGTTTACCTCCTGCTGACTTCAGGAGGGCATAGTGCATGTGCATTTAAATGGATCTTTATTATGTAAATAATCAAGAACCATAATAGGTATTTTAACTACTCTAAAAAAATGAGAGGTTTCAAAATGAAAGGTGTATATGAGACACCTAGACTGTGTTACTCTCATAAACCTGAAAGTGTATTCAATTGGTGAATGGCTTATGAAAAAGGATCATCTTGCATGAATTAGAAATCTATAGATGGCAAATGTGTGTATACCCCAAGTAGCTTTTTCACTAACCATAGCATATGGCATCCTCTATCTTCCTGCTTCTTTATGGAGAGGATTGTTTGGTGATAGGATGGAGGTAGATATTTGGGTTGGGATGAGAGAGCAATGCTACTCAGTGTGGTCCTAGATTGGCACCAATGCAAGGAGATAAGTAAAGAAATTGAAAACAAGTACTTAGAAACTTGTTAGTAATTTGAGAGAGTAATTTTATGTCTGTCAAATATAAATTAAAAAAAGATACTGACAATGGGGGAGGCTATGCATGTGTGGAGGCAGGGGATATATGGGATATCTCTGTACCTTCCTATCAAATTTGCTGTGAACCTAAAACTACTCTAAAAAAAGTTCTTTTTTTTTTTTAATTGGGGCTTGTATTTTGTATGTTTTGGATTTTTTAATTTAATTTTTATTTTTTTCTAGTAATCCATTTTTAGTGTTTTTCACAAAAGTATGTCTATGACAGATTGGAAATAAAAATCCTGATATTTCGCCACAGATGGCTTGAAAAGCATTTGGTCTAAGATGAGATTTTCAAATGTTGATTTATGTCCTTTTGCCCCATTACATAACATTAGATATTAAAATTTGAATAAAAAGGAAAGACCATCATTTATAATTCCCATACCCTAACAGAACAGCTTGATGGTATTGAATGGTTAATGAGCTAAGGGCTGGATAGTAGAACCTGAAGTGGGGATATTCTGATTCCCATTAAGTGCAGGTCCATATGCTCTAGTGACCACTGAGTGAGAGTTGGTGTTGACATTCTCATAAGAAAATCTCATAAGAAAAGCCTGACTAGGATCTTGTGTCCAAATGGAAGTGGGCCATTGCCAAATAGATATTTTTTAAAATGAGGGTAGGTTTTAGGTGGAGGAAAGGAAAGAACAGAGAAAGCTGAATTACGTACTTTGTGGCACTTTTGAAGGATCAGGAATTTTGGACCACAATGGGACATTATGTGGGCCTTGACAACAAAGGGGAAGTAGAAATGGGAGAGTATCAGTTGACAAATTTCATTTACTTTTCAGTTTTACCTAGCGTATCTAAGTGCTACTAAAAATCATCACAAGGCATGCCTCTTTGGTATGCATTTTATTCATTGCTGATACATGGACAAGCAATCAGAGTATAAAGCTGAGATTTATATGTTATATAACCTCAAGTCATAAAAATGTTCATAAGTCATAGAAATAGAGGTTTACAGTTAGGAGGTCATATAATTCACCTTGTTCTGAATACTGCTTCTACTAAGGCTGCTTATGATGCATTAGTTTTTTTGTAGCCACTCTATGGGTTCTGCCCTTGAGGGTGGGGTGTGCCGGAAGGGAGATATCCTGGGCGTAGCATGCAAGAAGCACAGGTCTCAAGCCCTGGTTGAGCTGGAATGAGACTTACCCAGAGGATTGTCCAAGAATATGCTGAGCTTGGGAGAGAGAGAAGCTGATCCAGGAGAAAGCTGAAAGTTGACTACTGGATCAGAGCTTCCTAATTGCCATGCCATGCACATTGCTGTGCCACACTGCTGTGCCGTGAACAGGCTACAAGGGGCCTCAAGATACTGTGGTCATAATTCATTAAGTGTTTTGTACCAGCATTCAGAAATTTATAGTAGTTGAAATGATATTTGAATATTATTTGAATGGCTCCCTATGTAAGCTAAATTCAGTAATTAGTTTGGACCGAAAAGCTCTAGGTGTGGTACTTGTGGCCTGGAGTTTCTCTGTAGTATCCACGTCACATTGCACCTACCCTTGACATTAGACCTTGAATCATTCCAGTATGTCTGATTACACACTTGTGATATACTTATTAGTAAGCTTTTTTTAATTCTTAAAATTGTGATAAAATATATACAACAAAAAATATATGTAAAACATAAAGTATACCATTTTAAGCATTTAAATTAAAATATTTTAAAATTATGGGAAAAATACATAAGATTTACCATCTTAACCCATTTTTAAGTGGTTCAGTTCAGTAGTACAGTATAGTAGTATTCACTACATTCATATTGTTATACAGCCATTACTAGCACCCTTCTCCAGAAGTTTTTCATCTTAATAAACTGAAACTCTTTACTCACAAAACAACTCCTTCCGCCCAGTCCAGGCAACCACCGTTGCACTTTCTGTTTCTATGAACTTGACTGCTACCTCATATAAGTGGAATCATATATTTGTCCTTTGCAACTGGTTTATTCTACTTAGCATAATGGCTTCAAGGTTCATTCATATTATAGAATGTATCATAATTTCCTTCCTTCTTAAGGCTGAATAATATTCTATTGTATATATTACATTTTATTTATTCATTCATCTTTTGATGGATATTTGGGTTGCTTTCATCTTTTAAAATTTTGTTTTTTAATGCATGTAAAATATTTGTATTTTAATTTCAATTTAATTTTGCTATCACCATCATCATTTTATAATTTTTCTGACAGAACTTATGTATGATTGTTTTTATTACTTTTATTATCATTTTCTGATACTAAGTTTTGCTAAATAAAACATTGAATTTTGTTGCCTTTTAATTTATTTACTTACTTATACTTAGTTTTTGCTTTTGGTGTTAACAATTAGCCAAGGTCACATTCTTGTTAGAATTTTGTAATGAATTATTGTTTTTGGAAATTATTTGTTTCTAAAAATCAAATAATCATTGAATGTAATTTAATTAAGTTGATTAGTTAAAAGCCTTTCTAGTTTCAGGAAATAAATTGTCAAAATATTTTAATCATATATCTACCAGTTTATGCATTATATATATTCTGTGAATATTTCAAAGTTTTAATTTTTGGAGTGATAAATGACTATTTGTTTGAATTTTCATGAAATTTGTTTTTAAAACATTTTAATGAACACAGATTTCTTGTTCCTGTAAACAGGTTCTATGTGGTTGTAAAAGCCTATTGGCCCTATTCTTCATATTTAATAAATATTTAAATTTTACAGATATTGTACTTACTTTTCAATCTTAATGGATAACTTTTTATTAGAACTGGAAAGCCATCAGTTTCATAAAGAAACACAGTATCAAAAGAAGTTGAAGTCACTAGTTAGGTAATGAAATGAGAATCATCTCAAACTTTGATGTACGTGCCTGTGACTTTTTTCCCCTTAGCCTAAATGCCTTCCTGGCAGGAGAAGTTATCAGATGAAGACACAGTACCAAGCAAAATGCACTGGCACCTCATCCCCAACTATTTCAGTTTATTTAGATTAAGCTAAATAAACCAGTTACATGGTCACATCATTAAAAGCTGAAGCCAAACTGCCTCCCACAAGGATGGAAGCCCTCATTTTACCAGCCAGGCTAGAAACTTAGGCCAGTAAAGCAAAAGAGATGGAGAAGGTGGCACTCTCGAATAATACTTGTAAATGTATTGATGATATGTCAGATGGCATAAAGACAAAATTAATCCAGATTATTATTAAATCAAACAAGCTTTTATTTCACATTGGTGAATCTACACATGTTAGAAACTGCCAAATTCTGGCAAAGGTAGAATTCCTAAAGAGAAACGCTAGGAGGAATATTGGTTCTCTGTAAAGAAGTACCAAAACAAATTACCAGGGATGAAATATTGAAGGCGGTAAATTCATACTTTGAAATAAATAAGGTATTATGGAAACATGCTTGAATTTGTATTACTGGTAGAGTGACTGCAGTGACAGGACGGCATAATGGCTACACATCAAGAGTCGTGAAAACACTGAGATTCAAATAATACGATGTTTTATTCACAGAGAAACTCTGTTGTGTAAAAGTTTGCCTGTATATGAATTTCACATAGTCTCATATATCAAAGTGGAGAATCTAATGTAACTGAAGCTGCTTCACTCACATTTGTTTTTGGCTTCATGTGAAGAAATGGGATTGGAATACAACTTTCCACTGAAGGGCAGAGGATGTCCAACAAAGAGTGTTGTCAAAAGTTTATGAAAGAATTAGAAGTTGTTTTGGTAAACAATTCTTACTTTGAAGATTTGTTAAAAGGTAGTTACTTGGCTTTAAAAAATAGCTTAGGGCTTCCCTGGTGGTGCAGTGGTTAAGAATCCGCCTGCCAACGCAGGGGACAAGGGTTCGAGCCCTGGGCTGGGAAGACCCCACATGCCGCGGAGCAACTAAGCCCATGCGCCACAACTACTGAGCCTGTGCTCTAGAGCCCTCGAGCCACAACTACTGAAGTCCGCACCCCTAGAGCCCATGCTCCACAACAAGGGAAGCCACCACAATGAGAAGCTTGCACACCACAACGAAGAGTAGCCCCAGCTCGCCACAACTAGAGAAAGCCCACGTGCAGCAATGAAGACCCAAATGCAGCCAAAATAAATAAATATATTAAAAAAAAAAAAGCTTAGAGAATTCCTTGGTGGTCCAGTGGTTAGGACTCTGTACTCTCACTAGCCACGCGGTGTAGCAAAAAAAAAAAAAAAAAAAAACTTAATTAGCTGAATGAATGAACCTAATTAATAGAAAATTGCCAGGACCTCATGATAATGTATTCACATGTACTGATAAAATTTATGGATTCAAGTCAAAAATTCAGCCTTGGAAATAAGGAGTTAAAAAAGATTCACTTGTGGTATTTAGTCTGTGTCACAGTTTGAATAGTAAAGAATGATTATTAAGACAAGTAGAGCAACATCTTGTATACTTAAGGAAGAGCTGCTTCACTGGTTAAAGTAGCTTTTCAGTTGTATTTAAATTTATTCATACTATCATAAGAAATTTTCACATTTCATTTGTTGATGACAGTAAAGGAAAATCTCTTTGTTTTACTGAATGATGGCACTTTTGAAGTACAGTTTAGATTTGAATTATCCAGGTTGTGGTTAGTGATGAGAAAGGAGTTTCCATCATTTGGAGAAAAGTGATAAATACTCCTTGCTGTAGAGACAGAAAGTAGATTAGCCTGGGGCTGGGAGTAGGAATGGGAATTGACTGTAATAATTGTATAGTATAAAGAAAATATATTTAGGATTTTTTTCACCAGCTTTCATATAGACACCACCAAATACCCTACAGTTTACTCCATTATACTGCTGTTCAAATATGAATTTTTATGTGTCATGATGTGAAAAGGGTTAGGAAGCACTTTACTGAATCATATGACAATCTGGAAGGCTGAGGCAGGAATGCTAACTGTGATGGGTCCCAAATTCAGTAACTAAGAGATATCAGAAAATGGAGTAAAAAGCAAGGACTGGGACAGGATAAAGTTTCAGGAGATATATTTACCAACTGGGCATGTGTGGTGTCTTATATCTTACTGATATGGGGGATAAGGGCCAGCGGTAGTGGGATGCATAGATGGCAGGAGGGTGATGAACCAGACTAAGCTGGATTAAGCCAGGTAGCTGTACAGATGGTTTCTGAACTCAGTCAGTGTGGTTTTCAAGTCTGTGCGCTTGACTCCATGCCATACTGCTTCTCAAGTCTGTAGTAATACTAACCACCCATCTCCTTCTAAACTCCCACCCCTGGTCTCAGGCAGATTGTTCTTATGGCTTGGGCCTTCTCCTGTAGAGAATGTGGCCTACAGTGGATGCTATAGTAGGGCCTCCTCCTAGACTGTGACTTGGATGTTGCTGGGTCCCACTTCAGTTGCTTGTTTGGGGGAAAGCTAAAGAATATAGTCTGATCTTAAAATGTTATCAGAACATTTACTCTGCAGCAGCCCATCATTTATGTGCTGTGCCGTAGAATATGGTGGCCACTAGCCACATGTGGCTATTCAAGTTGAAATTTAAATTAAGTAAAGTTAAATAAAATGAAAAATGTGGTTTCCTGGTTGCACTTGCTGCATTTTAAGTGGCTACTGCCTACCATTTTGGACAAAACAAAAAACATTACCGTCATCGCTGCTGGTTTTGTTGGACAATAGCATTCTCACTGGTCCCCTTCTTCTCGTCTGCTCCATCAGAAGTGAGAGCTCAATTCCTATTGGCTTCTAACTCCTCAGGCTGCCTTACTTCAGTGGTTGGCCCCACTATTTCTGTCTTTCCTCATATTGTGAAAGACAGTGATACCAGAAAATAATAAATTTCTGTGGTCATTAATTGCTGGTTCATACAAGATTTACTTTCTTAAAACAGTTCTGCAATACTGTTGACCTTGTTCTCCTTACTTTATCCTGCAAGTATAACAATTACAAACTGAGTTCTAAGAAATCCCTTCATGACAGCCTGTTACACTTTGGCTCCTATTGAACTTGAAGGCATGTATATCTTGTGGCTTAAAGGTGTGCTTTACTGTTAAGCAGAGCTCCTGTATTTGTGTAGCTGGATTTTTGAGCCTAGTTTTAGGATTTTGCTTTTATTCATGCCAAATATCATCTCATTTTTTCCTGACTGAGATTTTTTTAAAATTAAATCTTGATTTGATCATCTGATAAACCATTTTATTATTATTATTATTATTATTATTATTATTATTATTATTACACCTAGCTTTTATAAGCATACCTTTGTAGGCTGGCTAAAAAAAAGTCATGTCAAACTAATCTATTTCCTTTTGAGAAGGCTACCAGATTGGCAGGATGCTATAGAAGGAGTGAGTTTGGTCTCAACCAGATAATTTAGAATGTTTTCAGGGGTGGGCCATTAGGTGAATAAGGACTGCAAAAAACATATCGAATTTGAAAAACCTGAGAATATTTAGTCTGGAGAAAAATAAACTATTTTAGATATTCAAAGGACTGTGTTGAGTGAGCACTGTTGATCAGAAGGAGAATTTATTGTTATCAGAGGAAGTTTTCAAGGTTAGCTAGGAGAAATATAAAGTGTTGTTAGTATGTTCAGGGGAACACAAAGGTTCCCAAGACCTTGGAGCAACACCACATAAGAAGGGGTAACTGCAGGATATTTCCATTCTTGCGACCACAAAAGTGAAGTGAGCCAAAAAACACAGTGGGAATTAAACGAAGTAGGGTTAAGTTTTCATTAAAGGCTGTGCTGTGCATTCACCACTCCTGGTTGCCCTGGCAACCAGGCTCCCTCACATGCTAATGACATTATAATGAGAAAAAACACATGCAAATGCAGTAAATAGTAATTAGAGGCACAGCCTTACATGGAGTAGTGAGCTCTACCTTGGGAAGGTCTGAGAAGGAGCTGGTGAAGGGTTTGTACTGAAGACAAAGAACGAAGTGATGAAAAACATTGAGTTATGTACAGAAGAGTTAAGTTGAGCCTGCATAGAGTATGCTTTAGTATTTGTCTCCTGCAAATACATGTTGTTTCTCCAAGGAGAATTTAGTCAAAGTCAGAAGTCATGCAATTGTACATCCACATTGTCTTAACAATTCTACCTGTTGGCGTCATTAAATGGAAAGAATCTTAGCTGTATTTGCTTTAGATTTGGAGCAGCTGTAGCAGCCTGCTGCTTGGAGTGCTCTCTCTGCCCACACTGGGCAAGGCTGGGCTCGCCCAGACAAGGTAGTGGAGTCAGAATATGTAGCCAAGAGTCAGTCTTGGTGAAGAGAGAGTCTTAAATGTGTTACTTTGGATGAGACAAGTAGGACCAGTGAGGGACTATATTTGGTTAATATAAGGTGACACATGCTGTCTATGTCACTGGAAATGTGTCAGGAGACACTGGGTGACTGCCTCTCTCAGGTGTGATAGGTAGGGCTTTTGTTTGCCTGAATGGTTAGACTCAGAGTCTGTGAATCTGTGCTTGATTTCATTCTCTTCCCTTTATTTCATTATTCAGGCTTTTCTTTTCTGTCTTTTCTATTTTTATTGCCACAAGTCTGTCTGTGTATCTTTCTTGGAAATGGCTAGAAAATGTTACATTACCTGCTTCACATTATCCCAATTCTTTGATTTATCTTTTTTGGTGTCAGCTGAATAGAAATTGCAATAGCTTTTGAGGTCCATAAATGTTTACTGTTCTTTTCTCTTCTCTAACTTAAAAAAAAAGTTTAAAAATTTCATAAGAAATGCACGTATACTTTTGTAAAAATATGCACTAGTATATTATTAAAAATGAAAGTAATTTAGACATATATGTCAAAATGTTTTAAGTGCCTTTCAGCTACCTCTCACCCCCCTGCCAATTCCCAGTCCCAAACTTCTCAGAGGGAACCAGTGGTAACAGTTTGGAGAGTAAACTTCAAAATCTCTTCCTATGCACTCATATATATGGTTATTATATATTATAATGTACACTATTAAGACATTATTCATATATAACACTTATTGAGGGATTACTATATACCAGACACTGATCTTTTTTGTATATTAATTCATTTAATCCTTAGAACCGCCATTTGAGGGATTTTATAGGAGAGAGGAAGGTCAGAAAAGTTAAGAAATTTGTTCACGGTAACAAGCCAAATTTATATCTGAGGAAGTCTGATTTGGAGCTCATGCTTTCTCTCATCACACTATCCTGCCTGCCCTGCAGGTAACATATATGTATATGTTTTCTTTTTCCATATATGTGGAATCAATCATTTCATATGATTGTTCTTAAAGTAGTTTTTTAACTTAATATCCAGCGGTTATTCCATATCAATAACTTCCATCTGCCAGGTTTTTTTTTAATTGTTATATTTTGTTCTCTTGTTCAGATGCACTATAATTTAAGCTTTCCTCTATTGATGGGCATTTAATTTTCTATGGCAAATGATACTTTATTAAATGTCCATGCAAAACAATTTTTGTGTGTACTTATTCTTATTTCTGTAGAATAGATAAATAGCGTTACTGAATGAGAGGGTATGCTCACTTGACATTTTGACAGATGCTGCAAAATTGGCACAGCTATCACTCCCTTCTTGAACTCCTCCACGCCTGAGACGCTGACCTTGTGGTTTCCTTCTACCTCTCAACTATTCTTAGTGGCTTCCTCTTCATCTCCCAATAGCTCAACTCTGGAGTGCCCCAGGGCTCAATCTTTGGACTTCTCTTCTCCAATTAGACACTTTCTCTAGGAGATCTTACCCAGCTCCTTGGCTGTAAATACTATATATGCACTGATGACTCTTGAAATTGTATTTTTAACACCTATTATATCCCTGAACTTCAGGCTTTTATATCTAGCAACTTGACATACATTTGAGTGTCCATGAGGCAGCACATTTAACTCACTTTTACTTAACCTTCCCCCTCTCCCTCACAACCTACTTTTTCCACATATTTCCCTATTTCAGTAAATATTAGCTTCTAGCTGCTAGGGACAAGAACCTGGCGTTCCCCTTGACTTCTCTCTTTCTCTTACATCCCATGTTTAATCCATTAATAAATCCTACTAACTCTATCTTCAAAATATGTCCATAATCAACCACTTCTCACCACCTCCACTGCACCACTGTAGCCCAGGCTGCCATTATTTCTCGCCTGGCCTATTGCAATAGCTTCCTAACTAATGCCCATTAGGAATCTGGTCTCTAAACAGCAGCTACAGTGATCTTTTAAAAATGTGAGTACAATCATAACAGTCTGTGCCTCAGAATCCTCCAATGACTTCCAGTCTTTGTCAGGGTAAAATCCAAAGCTCTGATCATGACTTCCATGGCCTAAATTGTTCTCACCCCTTTCCTCTCTAGTCTTAAATTCCATCATTTTCATGCTCCTTCACTCTGCTCCAGCCATATACTATCCCTGCTGTTTCCACTATGGAGTCTAAGTGCAGCTCATTCCCACTGTCTAGTGTGTTCATAAAGGTAGCTTTATGACTTATTCCCTACTTCAGTCAGATCATCCCTCACCTTACCAGCAAGGTCCTCCTGTCTGTCCACCCTATGTAAAATAGCATCTTCCTAACCCTATCACTTCAGTCCCCCTCACTCTAATTTATTTATTTTTATTGCACTAAAACCATCTACTGTACATATTCAGTTGTTATCTTCTCCGCCCTGCATCTGTTCCTCCAGAGTGCAAGCTGCCTTAGGGCAAGAACTTCTGTCTGTTTGGTTCACTGCTGTATTCCTAGGGCCTAGCACACCATGTTATATGAACTAAGTGCTAATATTTGTTGAATGAATAAGTGAGTGAAAGAGAAAGGCAAAATTTCTCTCCTGACTGGAGCAATTTATATTCTTAAATAGTATATGAGTATGCCCATTTTCTCATACTCTCTAGACTATGAGATATTACTGATCTTTAAAAATTTTCATTCTAAAAGATGAAAAATGATATATTGTTTCAATTTGCATTTTCCTCATTACATTGGTGTTGAGCATATTTTTATATGCTTGTTGGTCACTGGTATTTCTTCTAGGTATTTCTTGTTTATGCCCTTTGTCTCTTTTACTGTAGTTGTTTATCTTTGTAATAGTGATTTGTAGAAGTAACTTATATATTACGACTATCAATCCTTCATTTCCTATATGTATTGCAGATATTTTTTCCCAGACTGTCACTTCTCTTTTAACTTTGTTAATAGTATCATTTGTCAAACAGGAGTTTTTTAATATTTAATAAATCTGCCAGTCTTTTGCTTTATGGCTTCTGGGTTGGTGTTTTGCTCAGGAAATCTTTCCTAACTTCAAATTAAGAAAATATTCTCTTATATTTTCCTCTAGACCTTTATTAGTTTAATTTTTATGTTTAGGGCTTTAATCCATCTGGAATTTATTTTAGAGATTGTGAGATGTGGTAATGTAGTTTGTTTATTTTATTTAATGGTGAACCGCTTGACTTCATTTCATTATTGACTCATCCATTCTTCCATCTGTGATCTAAATTCTCTTTTTATCATATATTAAATTCCAAAATGTAAATGTTTCTATTTCTAGACTCCATACTCTAATCCCTGATCTATTTTTCTTTTCTGTCATAATAACATAGATTTTAATTATTACTAGTGCTCTTTAGTTGGTTTCAATATCTAATAATCCTATCATTCATTGTTTTTTTTAAATTAATTACCCCATGCATTTTCTTTTAAAAGTGATTTTAGAATCATTTTACAAGTTTCATAAAAAACTTGTTGGGATTATTTTCATGTCCTACAGTACAGTTATAGAGTTTCCTTGACATAATGATAGGTATTTTCCTGTATATTTGACAATTTGTGTTCGTACCAGAAATAGTGTATTTTATCTTTATGATTTTAACTGATTATTTCTACAGTTGTAAAGTTACTGATTTTTATATGTTGATCTTTTTCCTGGCCACTCTCTGAGACTCTCTTATTTTATTACTTTTTCTGTTGATTCTCTTAGATTATTTAAACAAACAATGAAATCATTTGCCATTTTAATCTTTTTCTTTGAGAACTTTCTTCAGGCAGTGAGCTGGGACACTTGTAGAGCTTACCTTGTTTATTTCCTTTTCCTCAGAGATCACTGTCCTACACTGCCTGTGTCCAACATCTGCAAACCCCAATTTCATATATTTTTTGTTTGGTTTTCTAGTTGCTTAAGATGGGAGAGTAGATCTAGTCTCTGTTATTCTATCATGGCTAGAAGACCAAAGAAACACTTAGACGAATGCAAAAATTCTTGAAGGATACTAATCTATTGCCTTATTATATGAAATGTAAATTTAATGAATACTGGTTTTAAACTAAGATTCTGTTAGATACATGACCATCAGTTCAGCTGGTCTGTTTCTAAACCTATGGTTGGGAACACAGCATGGGGAGAACATGATTAATTCATGGAAATGAGGGAAGACTCTCTAAGATTTGTAGCATAAGTGTGGGGTGAGGTGGTGAGCTTCTACTCCTTCTCTATTGCATTGTGTCCACCCGGCTTTCACACAACTCCTGCCTTGATGCAGAGGCAACCTGCTAATGTCAAGCTATGGGAAGCAGGAGTTCTGATGGAAGATACAGAAAGAGAGGGCATCAGTATAAGAGCTTTAAACACACACAGGCTTGGAATGGAAATGACTATGAGGGCAGAGATTGTGACTCATTCTGGAAAATATGTCAGGAAACTTTTGTTACATCAATAAAAAAGGCTGAGTGGACAACATCCTCCCTCTCTCCTTCCTCCTCTTCACTCTTCTCTGCCAGCAGTGTGAGTTTGCCACGTTTCTGGTTTTGATCCAAGTAGTGGATATTGAATGCTCTTTTTGGCACGTAGGATGACTCCAGTAAAGTCTTCAATCTCACATTATCCAGGTCCCGTGAATAAAAACAGTGAGTGTACTACTGTGCAGCCTTCTCTAAAAGCTGTCAGTACTTTCATCCCCGTTATTGGTCAAAGCCCTTTTGTTTTCCCGCAACAGCCATGAGAATCTGGCCTAGTATCTTCAGGTTGGAACAGCTTCTGAAACAGTGGCCTCCCTCAGCTGTTCTGGGCAACTACCCCTGTGTTAGGTGCAGGAGCTGTGGGACTGCCTTTCTCCCACCTCTTCCTGCCTCTTCACCTGTACTGGGCTGAATAGTGTCCCCCAAAATTCATGTCCACCCAGAACCTGTGAATGTGACTTTATTTGAAAATAGGGTCTTTGCAGATTAATCAAGTTAAGACGAGGCCATACTGGATTAGCATGTGTCCTAAATGCAATCTGACTGATATCCTTCTAAGAAGAGGGAAATCTGGACACAGAGATACAGACACACAGGAAAGAAGGCATGTGAATACAGAGGCAGAAATGGGAATGATGTGTCTATAAGTAGGCAACAACCAGTACCTAGAAGGAGACAAGGAAAGATTCTCCCTTAGAGCCTGAAGAGAGAGCATGGCCCTGTCGATACCTTGATTTCAGACTTCTAGCTTCCAGATCTAGACCTGTGAGAGAATTAATCTTTGTTGTTTTAAGCCACCCATTTTGCTTTGTATGCACCCATGCCAGGAAGGCCTTTCTCACCTTCCTTTCCTTCTTCCCACCCGCACAGCAGGATCCTTCTCCCAGTAAAACTGCTTAAGATCAGGCATCCTTCATTTCATGAAAAAATAGGAAACTTAATAAATTATTTGTATGGCTTTGCAAGGACAGTGCTTTGAAATGAAAGTGACAATTGGCTACCCTGATAATTTGCTACTGTCTATAAAATTTCTTTCAGTTTATTTTATTAAGTACAAAATTACTTTAATACTCTTAATTTTCTTGAATAATTCCCTTATAACAGGTAATTTTATAAAAATATTATTTATGAGAGGAATAAGATTTGGAGTAACTTTAAATTTAGAAATCAAGATGGAGAAGGTCAGAACTTGGGTCATCTTTGTTTTCTTATTTTATCTATGATATTAGAAAAGCAGTGATAAACCTTTGAGAACATTTCATCTAGAGCAAACAAAATATGGTAAAATCTCTACAAACTTAAATTGAAATTAGAAACAAAGAGAGAAAAAATTTTTTTTCTATGGCAGGCCCCCATCTCCCCTCCAATCCTTATAGCATTTGTTGGCCAATCCTTGGGCACAAATAAGCAGGAATGCTCTTGGAAGCAGAACCAAATTGTTTAATATAATAAAAAGTATGAGGGTACACATGGAGGTCCCACATTTATGAACTGAAAGTTGAAAAATCAAAATGGGCAGTTTGGAAAACCTGAAAAAAATTATTAAAAAGTGAAAGAGGGAAAAGAGAATGAAATTCCACAAAAATGCTTAATAGTGAAACAACATTGTAGAGATATCTGTTGAAAGTGTTAATAAAGAAAATGGGACCAATGTGATCTAAACTTACTTTTGATGCTTTGGCTCCAAGAAAGAGAAGGGATTTAGCATTATTTAAACTATAACCATTTTTAAAAAATTTGCATGAAATAAGCAGGCTGTGCAAGTACATATCAACAGATATGTGTGTGTGCTCATCCCCGCCCCCTCTCCCCCATAAGGTCATCAAATTGGTCCAGTAACCTCCTTTTCTGGGCTGACAAGTGGCTGATTTTCTTCTGCTCTTTATTCCCTGGGGTCACTGCACTTGCTGTGCTTTTTTTTTTTTTAATTTTTAAATTTTATTTTATTTATCTTTTTATACAGCAGGTGCTTGCTGTGCTTTGACCTGCCTTTGGGGAAGGGGAGAGCAGTGTGTTCTACTGCTCATCTAGGAAGTCGGAAGGGGTTAGAGGTAAAAAGCAGAGGGACTTGGTAGAGTCCTGTCAGGGAAAGGGAGTAGGACTGTTGTAGGAAAACTAACTAAAATGAGCACAGTGCTGGGGTTCTCAATATGTCTTTATTGAATGGAATTGAAAATTGAAGGCCCTAAGTGGTGTAAAACAATGTCTACTTGAGAAGCAAAGTGAAGGTATACCATAATTAGGTAGTGACCTAGGAAAGAAATATTGGCCTTATTTTGGTTTAGCAACTAGAGGGTAAGTTTAAAAAGGAGAGAAAATAAAAGTTAATATTGTATGCAAGAACATTTTATGGTTCTTAGAGTATTATTGATTGCAGAGAGTGGAAGGAAAGCACAGTATTACATTTTTCTTTCATGGATTGGATTTTTATATTTAATTAAATAACTTTTACAAGGAAAAACAGTACATGATCATTGTAAAAATTCTAATAATATATAGATATATAAAATACAGTTCCTTCCCTCTCCTCTGACTCAATTCTGTAGGTTGTTTTCTATGCACATGTAAATATATGTACGTTTATAACATATTTATGAAAGTGGGATCATTGTTTTGTAACTTACTTTTTCCACCTAACAGTACGTAATGGACATCCTTCTTTGTGAGCATATATAGAACTATCTCATTATTACTGATAGCTACATAGTATTCCATCATATGGATGATTTAAATTTGTTTAAAGGAACCCCTATTGGTGAAGAATAACTCAGTTATTCTCACAGTGATCCCTGTAAACTTTAACATATATCAATACTTTTAATTCCTGATTTTTCATTTTTGGATAGTAACTATTGATTCCTGCTGTGATAGATGAGGAATTTAGAGTACTTATACTATATCCCACATTCCTTTCTGTTCCTCCTTCTGATTTTTAAATTAATTATATTATTATTTTTACATCATCAAGATTTATAATATTTAGATTCTGTTCAGGAACTATAATTAGTCCTCTGTGCTTTGTTTATAGGTTGATTAGAACTTTAAACCTAATAAGAGTCTGTAATGAGTATGCTAATGTAAACAAGAGTAACTGCTGAACTAAGTATTATAAGAGAAGGCAGTATAACCCTCTGACACACGGCTGCCTTAGAGAGAATATTTCAAGTTAAAATCCCACAGATTCTCTTTTAGTTTCATACCATGACCATGCTAAGAAAAAGCTCTTTTAAACTGGGCAGAGCCAGAGAACCTCCAATCAAGGACCAATGGTCACCATGTTTTGTGGTTTAATTCCCAGTTAGTGAACCAATGTGTTCAGTAGTCATTCACACCTTAGGTCACACAGATAAAGGCAATAATCATAATGGGTTATGTTGTGCAAATGGTGAAGCAAGGGGGTATGGTCCTCTATTGGATGCGACCACACATCCAGAAGAAGATTTAATGCTTTCCCAGAAGGACAGCCTCAGCTCCCTCAGCTGGAATTTATTATTATCTGAGGTGTATCTCCAACCCTCTCCCCCAGAAAGTATGGAGAAAGTATTGGTGGACTATTCAATAAACGGCTGTGTCATGTTTAATAAACTCCAAAATACTACAAGACCGAGGAGAAGACCAAGGTCTTTTTCAAAGGTGAAATATGTTATATACCTACTTTTACTTTTGGGTTTTTGGTTTCTTGAGTTTTTGGTCTTCTGAATTTTTGCCTGAGTCAAAGGCTGGCAGTTACCCATGAATCACTTTGACTGGATCTGGTCACTCTTGATACTGACTCAGAGGCATCAGAGTCAGCCATGGTCAACACCCACACACATATTGGGAAGGTGTAGCAGTATCGGTTAGCGAGATTGGGTGGGGGTTGGGGCACAAGGAGACATTTTAATATATTCAAATTTGTGTTCTGGAGGATCTCTAAATCCTTAACAGTTACCTTCATACACCATCTAACTTTCAGGCTTTAAAAAAAATGAACAGATACTAGTTTAGTGTCTGACTTACCCAGTGAAAGCTTTGCTTTTCAGCAGCAGTTTTTCTTTTTTTTTTTTTTTGACCCCAAGATTAATTAGCTCTGGGCAGTTACTGGTAGTATTGGTTTGATCTCTTACAGAGGAAAGAGCAACCACTTGAGAAATGTGGCTTAGGTTTGGCCTGTTCCTCAGGGTTCCATTGGCCTTGAAGGTCCTGTTGTTTGTTCAGTTCCAGCAGTGACCTAGAAACTTCCTCTTGTCTTAATTCCTCCCCAGTGGCCTTGACAAGCCCTTCCTGCAGCTGATCATTATGGGCAGTTAACTTGAGTTTACATCCTATATGCAATCCTTTATTCCAAAGCAGGGCTGAGGCTCTTAGATAACCACCTAATTTTTTAGACAGCAGTGTTTTTCTAGAGTAGATTGTTAAAAGCTTATTAAAATTCAGCTACAAGAACCCCATAGTTATTTGGATAGCTCGATTCTAACAGGCATAACATAACTGTCTGGGTGGCATAGCTTTTGACAGTTTGTAGGAAAGCAGACCTAAACATGTTCTGTTAGGACATCCTTAGTATGCAGTCAGTACTACACTAGAAAACTTGGTTGTCTCTCTAAGGTTCTATAAGGCCTCCAGAACATTTTCTCCTGAAAAGTTCAAGTTGGAATCCATTGCAGCATTGCGCTGGCCTGGAAGCATATGTTCAAAAGGCAATCAATGAAGTATTTGTTTAACATAAAGTGTTTTTTGTATATAGGCACAAAAGGGTTTGTACACTAAAAAAGTAAGTTTCCTTCCTAACCTTCCCACCCTCCTTACCCAAACCTCAGAGGTCATTACTCATACCAGTGTCTTCGGTGTCCTTTCAGATATCTTCAATGTACACAAGCATATGCGTTTATATTTAAACAAATGGTAGGATAATATACATATATACATGCTGTTCTGCATATTTTTAACTTAATGATCTATTTTGGTTATTATTCCATATGAATACTTATAGTCACTTTTTTATGACTGCATAGCATTCTATTATTTAGATATACTATAATTTATTTAACCAATCCTCACCTATGAGCATTTAGGTTATTTCCAATACTGTGCTATTAAAACAATACTTTAATACATATCATTGCATGAATTTTACTTTCTACATGTGCAATTGTATCTGCACGATAAATTCCTGGAAGTAGCATTTCTGGATGGAAGGTATGTGCATTTTAAGTTTAGATAGTTATTGTCAACTTGCTCTACAGGGAGGTTATACTAATTTAAACTACCCTGCCCTTGGCAATGTATGAGAGTGCCTGCCTGTTTTATCCACATCTTTGCCTACAGAGTGTATTTCACGCTTTCTGATCTTTGCCAATCTGATAGGTAAAAAATGGTATCACATAGTTTTAATTTGCATTTTTCTTATGGGTAACATTGAACATATTTTTATATGATTAAAATCCACGTATACTTCCTGTTTAGTGAACTATCTATTTATATTGTTTGCTTATTTTTCTATTGGGCTGTTCGTCTTATTGGTTTGTGAGAACTATTAATATACTGAGGAAATTAAAGCTATTTATATATTGAAAAAATTAGTCCTTTTCTATGATTTGAGCTACAGATCTTTTTTTCACAATTTAATATTTGCCTTTTGACTTTATGGTGTTAAGAATTTTTTCCATGCAGTAGAATTTATCATTATTTTACATGACTTCAAGATTTTTATTTACTTTTTAAATATCCTTTAAAAGCTTTTAGGGAATTCCTTGGTAGTCCAGTGGTTAAGACTCTTTGCTTCCACTGCAGGGGGCACGGGTTTGATCCCTGGTTGGAGAAATAAGATGCTGCAAGCCTCGTAGCCAAAAATAAATAAATAAATAAATAAATAGATAGATAAAAGAGTTTATAATCTTCCAGTGTTTTCATTGAACACATTTACGGTATTTTTTTCCTCATTTAAATCTTTATTCCTTGTTTTGGCATAAGGTGAAGGGCATTCCATGTAGATGACCTGAGGAGTTTTGACTGTGAGGAAATGTTCTCTTTTTATTAGTGGTGTCTGGGTTACATACAGCACCTGCATTTCCTATTAGTTTCTCTTCTACAGTGACATTGTGGAGCAACCTGCTTTGTGGCAGTGGGCATCAGGGCATCCTGATGGCAGAAGTGTAGTTGGACATGGGAAGGTTTTAAGTTATGAGATTACTGGCTGTTATAGATGACCAGGTCAAGGCTGGGCAAGTTGCCAGAGAGTAGGGTTTGAGGTGGTAGTGAAGACCATACAAAAAGCAGTCTCAGCACAGTCGAAGCTCCAAGATGAGCATCCACAGAGGCAAGTTTAGTATATGGAGTGCTCCGAGTGAGCCCTGGAATTCCTGAAAGTTGGGAGCTGTTTGTGGCCTTTTCTGCTGAGGCAGCTGCAGAGTCTGTGGTTGGCTCTGTTCTCAGAGTTCAGAAGGGGACTCCAGTGAATTTAGTGCTGTGGTTCTCTACCCTGGCTTTTCATTAGAGGCTACTGGGAAGATTCTCACTTCACCAGTCTGAGGGTGGACCCCAGCAACAGCATTTTGAAAACTCCTCAGGTGATTCAGATATGCAGCTAGGGTTGAGAACCACTGTTTAATGCAGTCAGTTTGCTGTCCCGCAGGGACTGCAGTGCTCCCTGCCTCAGTGCTTCCAAATGTGCACACAAATCACCTGGGATCCTGTTAAATACAGATTCCAATTCAGAAGGTCTGAAGTGGGGCTTGGGATTCTGCATGTCTAACAAGCTCCCAGGTGACCCTGAGGCTGCTGGTCCCCAGACCACACTCTGAGTGGCTTGAGCTTGTTATTCCATGTGCAGAGCCTGGCGTATACCAGTCCATGAGCATCAGTAAAGATCTTTCTGCCATGATCCTGCTCTCTGGCAGAACTTGCTTAGTGTAGTAGAAAGAACACAGGCCAAGAGGCTTGCCTTCTACTTCTAGCTCTGCCCCTAATTAGCTGTAAGACAAGTCTCTTAAAAGTGCTTCAGTCCTTCACCTTCTTATCGCTAAAGCAGGAGGGTTGAACTCGGTAAGCTGTAAGGTTCCTTTTGTTCCACCTCCTCCCATGCAGGTGTGGGATGTTTTCAGACTCTGTGGGGATGAGGTTTTTATGTGGAGGACAGTCTAGATTCTACAGTAAGGACCCTGGCTTCCCTTTGCAGCCTTTTTTTCTCTAGGGATGGGGCCTAGGCCCTGATCTTAGGATCAACTGGAGGGATAAAACTAATCAATGTTAAAAAATTAAAGGAGGTTAATGTTAAATTGTAAGTACAAAAAGAATGCAGGGAAGCTAGAGCAGAACGTCCACTGGAATTTTCAGGGGGAGGTTTGAGTTCAACTTTGTTTACTGGCCTTGATTGACTGTAGTGCCAGTTCAGAGGGCAATTTTCATATCTTTATGTTTGTTGTCTCTAAGAAAGCATCCTTCAACAGTGAAGAATAAAACATTTTCTGCCTTAAATTAAAATGACGTGGGAGAAAGGCCTACTTCTGTGGAAGTAAATGTTTGAAAGGCTATAAAACTCTGCTTTTTCTGTATTTAATTTTTCAAGGCTAATCTTGACTATTAAGAGATTGATACTGAAAAGAAAATCACCATGACCAAATATAGGCTGAGTCAAAAACTCTTTTGCACCTCCCTATAGACACTAATAAATAGTATCAGAAATTGCCTAAAACAGAGATTTAAATTGCTTAAATTATAAGTAATACTGAAAATAATGTCTCTATCTTAAAAGATACCAGATAATTTATTTAGATTTTATAACATAGGTATACAGGAATTTCTGACTCACCTCTTTGATGTCAAAGGAGGTGTATTTTGCACTGTAATTAGAGTTTTACTAAATTGTAACTTCCCTTAGGAAGAGGTTGTATGACCAGCACTCAGGTATAGGAAATATGAAATAGAACATTTATCCTCATTCGATGAATTATACTCAGTACACACAGTTTAACTCTGACTTTTCTCTGAATATCCTATGATTTTTTTTCTCTGTTGCTAGATTATTTTTATTAAAAAAATTTTTTTTTTGGAAAAGAAGTGAAACCATCTTTATTAATAGATGATACAAATATTATAATTATAAAATAAAAAATAGTCTATAAACAAACTTAGCAAAGTTGCTGGCTACAAAGTCGCTAGATTATTTTTAAATTGCAGACTGTGAGTACTTTTTCTCAGAAACACATACAATTATGGTTTTATTGTATTTGGTAAATCTTTTATATAATCAGGTATTGATTATCATAATGAGAGTGATAATACAATACAGTAGAAAGTCTCGTTTTAAACTAGTAAATGCAATATAGGTCACTTTATA
The DNA here is from genome assembly GCF_964165515.1 of Mesoplodon bidens. Taxonomy (NCBI): domain Eukaryota; kingdom Metazoa; phylum Chordata; class Mammalia; order Artiodactyla; family Ziphiidae; genus Mesoplodon; species Mesoplodon bidens. The sequence continues at coordinate 66,679,499 of NC_138160.1, forward strand.
AAAAGATTATTTTGGTTACAAGTGACAGAAAATCCAACTTAAGTTGGGTGAAGCAAAGAAGGGACTTTTGGGGTCCATGTAATTGAAAAATTTGAGGGTAGAGCTAGCTTCAGGTATGGTTGGTATAAATAGTGTAATCAGGATCTGGTCTCTGCATATTATGGCCTTGCTTTCCTCTGCATTGGCTTTATTCTCAGGCTCCGTTTAATCACACGATAGCTGCCGACACTGCCAGGGTTTTATCTTTCTGGTTCAAATCTAGTAGAAAAGAGAATAGCTTTCACTAGAATTTAAAACAATAATTCCATCTACAAAATGTAGAACCTTAGTGAAATAATAAAAGATGATAGTGTTCGATGCCTAATAGCTTACTTTACAGGCAGGAAGGATATTAAAAATATTTAACAACCTATGGTAGTGGTATCAACCAGTCTGAATGAGTTGGCTGCAGTCAATCAGAACTAGTGTTGATCATGACCAAACAGCAGGGCGGCCCCTGTGTGAGTCCTGGCGGGATGACAGCCTAACTAACTGGGAGGTATTATAAAGGTGCCACCAGATTTCTCAGAAAATATAGTTTCTGTATTAGTTTCCTAGGGCTGCCATAACAATGTACCACAAACTGGGTGGCCTAAAGCACAGAAATGTATTCTCTCACAGTTCTGGAAGTTGGAAGTTGGAAATCAGGGTGTCAGCAGGGCCATGCTCCCTCCAAAGTCTCTAGAGAAGAATCTTCCTGTGCCTTTTCTAGCTTCTGGGTAGTTGATGGCAATCCTTGGCATTCTTTGGCTTGTAGATGCACCACTCCAATCTTTGCCTCTTTCTTCCCATGACTTTCTCCCATGTGTCTGTCTCTGTAGCCAAATTTCCCTCTTCTTATAACTACACCAGTCATATTGGATTTAGGGTCTAGTCTATTCCAGTATGATCTCATCTTAACTTGATTACATCTGCACAGACCCTATTTCCAAATAAGGTCACCAACAAAGTTCCTGGTGGACATGAAATTTGGGAGGATACAATTCAACCCAGGATAGTTACCTAATATCAAATGCTCTTACATAGTTGTCATGACACAAATTTTAAAAAATATCAATATTAAATAGCTCACAAACACTCTAAAATTGTCTTATTTTATAGTTAAAAACTGGATATTTGAAACTTAGTAAAAGTATTTAAGTGAATTATGAATTTTTTTTTTTACTACGTCAGATTAAGTAACCATGTTTTTCTTAATTATAATTATTTTAATTCTGTTAAAATATGAATGTTAGTGTGACATTTTAGTGGAGAATTAATAATATTCATTGATATGTGAGTATGTTTGTGCATGGCAAGTTATTACATTTTTACATGACTTCATTAAGTTCAAACAAGTTTTGCCTTAAAAAAAATGAAACTTAACACAATTAGATGAACATCATCCATTAGTGTATTTAACAGCAAATATAAAAAACAGAAGAGAAATGCAACTGGTGAAGGGCTTGGAAATCAAATCTTACAACAAACATTTGAAAATGGTGGTAATTGTCCTCAACTCTTTGAATAATGGCTCTGTGGAAAAGAGTTTAGACTCCAGAGGGCAGAACTAGAACCAGTGAATTAAGGTTAAAGGGGAATATTTTAGTGCAATGTGGAACTAAACTTTCTCAATGAACAATGTGTCATATGCCAAAATGGAGGTGGTAGTCATGTAAGGGAGTGAAGTGCAGGTTTCTGGAAGTGCTTAGGAAGGTGCTGAATGATTACCTCTCTGGGACCTTTTAATGGAGATCTTCCCATGAACAAGAAATTGAAATAGAGGGTCCCTTCTAGCTTCAAGATGCATGTCCTCCTAAAATTTCTATTTCTGTATATGCCATGAACATCAGTATTAATTATGTGACAAGATATTTCTATAAGTTTAGATATTTTTAAACAGCTGCCAATCCATTGTGTTCTATGAATTCTATGCTTTGAAATGCTTGGGGCATAAAAGGGATTTAATCTAAGAGAAGAGGAAACATCATTAATAGGTGTGAAAAGTAGGGGATTAAAATTTCTATTTATTGAGTACCTACTATGTACAGGGGTATTGGATGAGTTTCTTTCTCCATATTATCTCATTTAATATACTTAGTTTTTCATTACTCTGTTTGGAACTTATGAGATGCTGTAGATCTTAGAATGATGAGTTCTTACAATAATTGACATTTTCTTATGTATTGTTTGGTGATGGAACACAGGACTGTTCTGATGGCTACATGTGCAAAACACAGTTTCAAATTAAAAATGGGACTGCAGTGTCACATCGAGAAACATCTGCCTATGTACAAACATGTCTTCCCATGGAGGTGAGTGATTTAACATGTCATATTTTTCTTTTCAGTGTTTGTAAAGTATAAAGTAAAAACTTAAATCTGATAAATAATATATTTTAAAAATTAACTGCCATCAGATACTGGACGTGCTGTAGTGGGAGAAGTGAACATCATTTGTAGGAGGTTATTTTCTATAATATTGAGAGTAGGAACTGTGGTAAAGTTAAGATTCACTCCGGGTCTGTACAGATTGTAGTAAGCCTTCACCCTTTTGGTTTCTCTTGCATCTAAAGACCACAGATGCCTTCAGTTGCCTGTTGATTTTTTCCCAGTGAAATCCCCCCCAGGATAATACAGGCCTATACCTCAGTTGCTTAATGCATGGATGGAGATCTCTTTACCTAGTCTGCCTTTAATTTTTCTCCTATGTCCTTTAAAATATGCTGGATCTGGGTCTCATTCCTTAGGCAACTTTAACCTTGACTTGAAAATCTTGCTAAATTAAAATTTAATAAGGTGCTAATAATGGCTTAATGGTTTTCTGGGATATTTTCAATTTTCTTTTTATCAAAATGCAAATAGCCTTATTGTACTTTATATTGTTAATAAAATTGTTTATATATCTATTGTAAAAATGAACAATAGAGAAATACATTAAAAGAGTAAAGAAACTCCCATATGTCCTTCAACTGGAGGTAACCACTATTATTATTTTAGTAAGTATCCTTATACATATTTCTGTCATACACACACATACATACTTGTGTTCTGCAATGAACAAGCATAGCATGAATATCTTTTCATGTCAGTAAATGTAGATATCCATAGTTCTTTTTTAATAGCTCCATTGCATTCCATCCTACGGATGCACCATAATTATGTGGAACCCATATTGAAGTAAAATACTTGAATTTTAAAATTGAGGGGCTTCCCTGGTGGCGCAGTGGTTGAGAGTCCGCCTGCTGATGCAGGGGACACGGGTTCGTGCCCCGGTCCGGGAAGATCCCACATGCCGCGGAGCAGCTGGGCCCGTGAGCCATGGCCGCTGAGCCTGCGCGTCCAGAGCCTGTGCTCCGCAACGGGAGAGGCCACAACAGTGAGTCGCCTGCGTACCGCAAAAAAAAAAAAAAAAAAAAAAATTGAATCGGTGGGAATCTAATTGCTTCAACATAAAGAAAGAACTCTAATGCTTAGAATTCTGAGTATCCTGGTAAAATGGGAAAGGAGACTTTTTTGTGAAGGAAGAGTCCTTTCTTAGGACCTGTTAAATCAGTCCCCTTGAGCAGTCCAGCACTAACCCCCTCTGCCTGTGTATGATGCTGGCCTGGAAGTTACTCTCGCCTGTACAGTTTAGTTTGCAAGTTATTCTTGAGGATAGTGTGCTTGGTAATAAGGTAAGTGCCCCCGAGTAGGTGTTCAAATCTTGATTACTGTTTCCTGGTTCAAATAACCAACATCCTATCTGAAGCCAAGCATGTTGGGAAGCTTTTCAGTTCATTATATATTAGCTTTAAAAAATGCACATGGAGATGATGATTTAAAAGATAACTCACTAGTTTTTACCTAACAAGTTGTCAGACATTTGAAAAGCACTAAAAAGTGGTGTTGACAGTGTGAGGGAACTGACACTTTCTGGTTGATGTTTTAACTTTACAAAGTTTGAAGATGTGCACATACTATGAACAGTCTATTCCAATTCTAGGAATTTAGCTTCACAAAATATATTTTTTCAACATTTTTTATTTTCAACATTTCCCAACAAATTTCAAACACATATGAAAAAGTTGAAAGAATTTTGCAATGAACATCCACGTACTCATCACCTGGATTCTACCATTAACATTTTGCTGTGCTTGCTGTATTACATATCCATCCCTGATTCATGTATCAATACATCTTCTTTTTTGATGCAGTACTTTTATATCAAAGTAAATTGCAGACAAATACTTATAAAATAATCAGAAATGTACACAAAGTTTTACATGCAAGTATATTCATTTTACCGGTATTTATAATAGGAAAAATAGAAACTAAAATGTTCAACAGTAGTGGATTAGTTACTTACAGCACATCTCTGTGATGGAGTTTGTGATTCAGTAGGTTTGGACTGGGGCCTGAGAATCTGCAATTCTAAGTTCCCATGTTATGTTGATGCTGCTGGTACAGGGACCACCACACTTTGAGAACCACTGCAGTACATTATAATACAATTCTTAGCATATTTGAGATGGAGTACAGCTGAGATGGTTAGCTAATATGATGTATGGTAGAGTTGATATTGCAATAATCTTGATGAGATAAAAAATGTCTTAGGTTGGGCCTGATATGGAGATTCCTATTAAAGTGACTTATTAGGGATGTGTTCTTAGAAGAAAAATAGTGCCAGAAGCAGGACAGAACAAGGGATAAAAGCTAAGGAAGATTGTGGTCTCACTAGAGACTAACTTTAGTCTGATCTCCTTGAAGCTCTGGAGCACAGATACCCAGAATTAATCCTACTTTGTGTCCTTGAGGCTGACCTTTTGTACTCTGTAAGTTATTGGTTTGTCAGTCAGTCATTGGCTGACGTAGAGATAGACATAGCTTCCCAAGCAAGATGGCTCCAGTATTACTGAGAAATTCTTCAGAGAAGGGGGCTGCTGTGTGTTATCAGCCAGCACTTACACTGGCCTTAAGGGGACCTGGGTAGGGCACCAACAGCATCTACTACCAAAGGGTAACCTGAAGCCAACAAAATGGCATCTGTAAGGAAATTTATGTATAAGGTCTGCATTGACATGACAGCAATTTGTTTGAGAAAGAGCGAGTGATTTTAGTTGACCATAAGCTCAAATAAGTGAAAAGAATGCCATTGATGCTAGAGAAAATAACTGGAACCTAAGCTACACTAATGAAAGCATTTATAAATGGATTCCAAATATTGTCTAGGGACCCCTGGAGGGTCCCTGAAAGAGACCCTTTCAAGGGGTCCACAAGGTCAAAACTATTTAACAATATTAAAGTATTATTTACATTTTTTACTTCCATTCTCCCCGAGTTTTCCAGAGGCTACCTATGTGTGATATTGTAACAGAATGAATGCAGAAATAGTTATAGGAATCCAGCTGTCTTTATTTGAGTCAGACATTAAAAATATTTGCAAAATGTAAAACAATACTGCTTTACTTACTCATTTATGTTATTTTGGAAAACATTTATTTTTCATAGAAATTTGCTGTAATATTACTATGTATTTTTAAAGTGAATTAACAAATTTTTTTAAAAATTCAATTTTAATTTCTAATAGAGTAAATATCCATAAACATAACTCTCAAACAAAAGTTCATTGGAATCCTCAATGAATTTTAAAAGTATAAAGGAGTATTGAGACCAGAAAGTTTAAAAATCACTGATCTAAAGGAAATATTACATTATTACATGTGAAGAGCAACATTGATAGCTAGAATGCATAATGAATGAATCCATAAATAATAGTTGAAAATAAATCATAAGTAGGGTTTATCCATTGAAAGAAGTATGCCATGGGTGGGCTTGAAAGTATATTACTATGAGGACTATTTGGCAGCTCTGAAGACCTAGGAAGGTTAGTTGTCTTAAGATATCTAGAAGGCTTTCCTGTGGAAGACAGAGTAGACTCATTTTGTTTCTGAGGATAGAATTAGTTTGTGTCTGGAAATTATTCTAGACAAGTCTCTCTACTGTTTAGAGTTGCCTACAGTGAAATTGGTCAACTTGCAAAGTTGTGAGTTCCCTTCCCTTTCATGGAGATGTTCAGCCACAGAGTAGATTACCCTTTCTCCAGAACAGTAGTCACTGACGGAAATGTTCAGATGCTTAAAGCACCAGGCAGATGATGAGTGAGTGAAGTGGGGTGATGGGAAGTGGTGGGAGCTGTGGAGAAGTGGAGAGGGAATGGCTCATCCAAAGGGGCAGTAGAAATGCAGCTCCAGGTGGGTTTAATTGAAAAACAAACAAACTGTGCAGGCCAAATAAACTATGTGTATGGGCTTCAAATGGTCCTTAGGCCACCAGTTTATAACCTAGCCTCTAATATTATAGAAAGGAGTCCTGCATTGTGTAGAAGACTGAGCCAGGGGACCTCTGAATTCTCTTTAGAATTTAAAGCCTGATCCATATCTGTATATCACATTTCCTATTTATTTGAAAAAATGCCTCTACTAATAGTTGCTTTAAATAGATTTTTTTTAAAAATTGGCCATTTATGAAGTGGGAAGTCAACTCACTTCTTTGTTCTAACCAGAACTGGCAGTCTTGACTGTAGAAGGGTAGCTGGATTCATGATTTTTATGCCTGTGAGTTTAATCCTTTAATAAACAGCATTTTAAAAATCAAAGTGAAATATAATGGAGTATATAAGTGAAGTAATTTGTGAAAATCATAAACTATGTCTTTTTTGAATTTTTAAAATATAATTTAAAATGATACTTAAAAGAGTGAGATGATATTCAGAAATCTACTAAATATTGGGGTAACTTAGTTCTGGTTTTGGGGAACAGGAGTTCTTATAGGTTAATCATTAGATAAGACATTTATTGTTGAGAGTAGTTTATATGATTTGCTTGTGACATTTCTGAGTTTGTGAAATAACAAACTGTGGCAATTTTTGAACAAGATCTTTTCTTTACCAGTGACCAAGAGAAATTCATTGCCTCAATTTAAAACCTTATAAATGTAAGTGAATATTTTCAACAGGAGCCAACATAATTAACACTGGTTCTTGAATATCTTATTATATGGAACACTAATTTCTTTTTTTTTTAATTTTTATTTATTTATTCATGGCTGTGTTGGGTCTTCATTGCTGCACACGGGCTTTCTCTAGTTGTGGCGAGCAGGGGCTATTCTTTGTTGTGGTGCACGGGCTTCTCACTGCAATGGCTTCTCTTGTTGCGGAGTACAGGCTCTAGGCGCACGGGCTTCAGTAGTTGTGGCATACAGGCTCAGTAGTTGTGGCTCGTGGACGCTAGAGTGCAGGCTCAGTAGTTGTGGCACACGGGCTTCGTTGCTCTGCGGCATGTGGGATCTTCCCCGACCACGGCTCAAACCCGTGTCTCCTGCATTGGCAGGCGGATTCTTAATCACTGCGACACCAGGCAAGTCCGTAACACTAATTTCTATAAATGGATGTTGGTGCTAATACTTCACTTTATCAACTTAGGACTTTTTGGATTTAACTGAAGACTTTTCTTAGAGAAATTAAGATATCATTTAACACTAGTGAAAAACATGATTTAACATGTTAAATGCTTTAACAAATATGAGCTTATTGTGGAAAGTCTTATCAAAGCCTTATTTACATAAATAAAACAATAGTTTGAGAATGGAAGTGGGAGCAAAGGCTCTATATTCATGTTAGACAATTTTTTGAGGAAAATTAGTCATTATTAACCTTTAAAACTCATGTGAATATTATTGCAAAATAACTACTAAACTTTAAAAATATTTTGTGGGCTTCCCTGGTGGCGCAGTGGTTGAGAACCCACCTGCCAATGCAGGGGACACGGTTTCAAGCCCTGTTCTGGGAAGATCCCACATGCCACAGAGCAGCTAAGCCCATGCGCCACAACTACTGAGCCCGCATGCCTAGAGCCCGTGCTCCACAACAAGAAAAGCCACCGCAATGAGAAGCCTGCGTACCTCAATGAAGAGTAGCCCCCACTCGCCACAACTGGAGAAAAGCCTGCGTGCAGCAACAAAGACCCAACGCAGCCAAAAATAAATAAATAAGTAAATGTAAAAAATATATTTTGTAAGGTTCTAAATTAACTCACTGGCCAATAAAGACTACAATGACTAGAATGAAAAAACAAGGTGTAAGTTTTTTTTATCATGTTTAACATTAAACCACTCTAAATAAAAGGAAACAATGAGATGAATATTCAGCATGGATGTTGATTGTTAATAATGAGTAGTAAAAATTATTAATGAATGCTTAGAAAAGGGAAATGCCTGAAAGTCCTTCCTGTAGAACTAGCTTTTGTCTGACATTGCTTTGCATTTTATTTTTATCTCTAACTTCTTCATTTATGAACTTCTGAATCATTTTCATAGAATAGAGATGGCCCAGATTTTGCCCTTTGATTCATTCAATTTAGATACCCATAAATATTTATTTTAGGTTGGTCAGTTATTTTTTTTATATTATTGAAGTTTGGATTCTTCTGTCTGAAGTTCCATTTCTTCCTTTTGATGAGGTATCAGAGATGGGTATTGAGAATATTTTATTTATTCATTTACTATCTTCATTACTTTAAAGCCTGAGGTTACACCTTCAGATTAAATTTTTTAAAACTATGAAAATGATAGATTCATAAAAATAGTAATAGTATGCTACTGGAAAAAGGGATTTTTGTCCTAGGGCCTTGTAGTCCACTAACTGGGACTCTCCTTAGTCCAGGGCAGGTAGAATATTATAGGGAGCCCTGAACAAAAAACAACCTATCATAAATTCCCTGAAGCGTAAAGCTGAGAATCAGTAACAGGAGATGATCTCAATTGCCAAAAGAACATATTCAGAGATTGATGATCTTCTGATGTAACCAGGTCTTCAAATATACACATTTGCCCTAAGGATGTTATTAAGTGGCTTCTAGGATGAGTTCTATTTTGTATGTCTGAAATAGACTCATATGTCAGAATATTGTGGGGTTTTCTTTAGTATATAATGGATAAATGACAAGCTACTGTTCTCAGTGTTAACAGTTTCTCTGTAAAGCAACTGCTATTTTTAGACTGACGAATGCACATGTTGATAAATGTAAATGATGAGTAATAAGCATGATTACCACTAGTATTTGAAACTGTAATTATTAAAGCAATGCTAACATACCAGAAAGTCTGTTATATTTAATGTGTGTAGATGCAAATAAAAGTACCTGTAATAGTCAGTCAGTATTTATTTATTGATTTAATGAATCTAATGCTGATAGATAAGTGGATTTTTAAAGTAAATAACTATTAATACAGCAGACCCCAATCCCACAATACCATTTTTGTGTTTTTCTTGAGGTATTATGAAAATATTCAAAGGCAAAATAAATTTTAATTTTGTCTAATTTAGAGTGTAAATATATGCCACAGAGCACTGTGGTGTTTGATAGGAGATAGTATAGGATATTCTGAAAACTAGTCAGGTCTGATTAGGATTTTCAGTTCTAACAAAATTGTGGGTTATTGCACTAGATATAATATTTATTACACAAACTATATTTCTTTACTGTATGACAGAAGTGTGTGTTTACTTACTCATAGAACTCATCAGAAACCACATATAGAGATGTGGCACTAAAATTATTTGAATTACCTAATAAAATCTCAGGGGGTCTTAAAGCAACTTAGCGTTTGGCTGTGAAACCAAGAAGTCTTATATAGAGGCAGAGACATGCTCCATATTCTCCCAAATCTTCTTTCTTCTCTAGGCTCTTGGTACCTGAGTAATATCACTTTGCAAAACGCAGGGAGAGTATTAGGTGTAGTGAGAACCTATAACCTAATCGGCTTCCTTTTTTTTTTGAATTTTATTTATTTGCCATACAGCAAGTTCTTATTAGTTATCTATTTTATACATATTAGTGTATATATGTCAATCCCAATCTCCGGATTCTTCCTACCCCCACCCCCACCGCTTTCCCCCCTTGGAGTCCATACATTTGTTCTCTACATCTGTATCTTCATTTCTGCCCTGCAAACCAGTTCATTTGTACCATTTTTCTAGGTTCCACATATATGCATTAATATACGATATATTTTTTTCTCTTTCTGACTTACTTCACTCTGTATGACAGTCTCTAGATCCATCCACATCTCTACAAATGACCCAATTTCGTTCCTTTTTATGGCTGAGTATTATTCCATTGTATATATGTACCACATCTTTATCCATTCGTCTGTTGATGGGCATTTAAGTTGCTTCCATGACCTGGCTATTGTAAATAGTGCTGCAGTGAACATTGGGGTGCATGTGTCTTTTTTTTTTTTTTTTTTTTTTGCTGTATGAGGGCCTCTCACTGCTGTGGCTTCTCCCGTTGTGGAGCACAGGCTCCAGACGCGCAGGCTCAGCAGCCATGGCTCACAGGCCCAGCCACTCCGCGGAATGTGGGATCTTCCCGGACCCAGGCACGAACCTGCATCCCCTGCATCGGCGGGTGCACTCTCAACCACTGTGCCACCAGGGAAGCCCACATGTGTCTTTTTGAATCATGGTTTTCTATGGGTATATGCCCAGTAGTGGGATTGCTGGGTCATATGGTAATTCTATTTTTAGTATTTTTAAGGAACCTCCATACTGTTCTCCATAGTGGCTATATCAATTTACATTCCCACGAACAGTGTAGGAGGGTTCCGTTTTCTCCACACCCTCTCCAGCATTTGTTGTTTGTAGATTTTCTGATGATGGCCATTCTAACTTGTGCGAGGTGATAGCTCATTGTAGTTTTGATTTGCATTTCTCTAATGATTAGTGATGTTGAGCAGCTTTTCCTGTGCTTCTTGGCCATCTGTGTGTCTTCTTTGGAGAAATGTCTATATAGGTCTTCTGCCCAGTTTTTGATTGGGTTGTTTTTTTAATATTGAGCTGCATGAGCTGTTTATGTATTTTGGAGATTAATCCTTTGTCTGTTGTTTTGTTTGCAAAATTTTCTCCCATTCTGAGGGTTGTCTTTTTGTCTTGTTTGTAGTTTGCTTTGCAAAAGCTTTTAAGTTTCATTAGGTCCCATTTGTTTATTTTTCTTTTTATTTCCATTACTCTAGGAGGTAAATCAAAAAAGATCTTGGTGATTTATGTCAAGGAGTGTTTTTCCTATATTTTCCTCTAAGAATTTTATAGTGTCTGGTCTTACATTTAGGTCTCAAATCCATTTTGAGTTTATTTCTGTGTATGGTGTTAGGGAGTGTTCTAATTTCATTCTTTTACGTGTAGCTGTCCAGTTTTCCAAGCACCACTTATTGAAGAGACTGTCTTTTCTCCATTGTGTATCCTTGCCTCCTTTGTCATAGATTAGTTGACCATAGGTGCGTGGGTTTATCTCTGGGCTTTCTATCCTGTTCCATTGATCTATATTTCTGTTTTTGTGCCAGTACCATATTTTCTTGATTACTATAGCTTTCTAGTATAGTCTGAAGTCAGGGAGTCTGATTCCTCCAGCTCCGTTTTTTTCCCCTCAAGACTCCTTTGGCTATTCAGGGTCTTTTGTGTCTCCATGCAAATTTTAAGATTTTTTGTTCTCATTCTGTAAAAGATGCCACTGGTAATTTGATAGAGATTGCATTGAATCTGTAGATTGCTTTGGGTAGTATAGTCATTTTTACAATATTGATGTTTCCAATCCAAGAACAGGGTATATCTCTCCATCTGTTTGTGTAATCTTTGATTTCTTTCATCAGTGTCTTATCGTTTTCTGAGTACAGGTGTTTTACCTCCTGAGGTAGGTTTATTCCAAGGTATTTTATTCGTTTTTGTTGCAGTGGTGAATGGGATTGTTTCCTTAATTTCTCTTTCTGATCTTTCGTTGTTAGTGTATAGGAATGCAAGAGATTTCTGTGCATTAATTTTGTATCCTACAACTTTACCAAATTCATTGATTAGCTCTAGTAGTTTTCTGGTGACATCTTTAGGATTCTCTATGTATAGTATCATGTCATCTGCAAACAGTGACAGTTTTGCTTCTTATTTTCCAATTTGTACTCCTTTTATTTCTTTTTCTTCTCTGATTGCCATGGCTAGGACTTCCAAAACTATGTTGAATAATAGTGGGGAGAGTGGACATCCTTGTCTTGTTCCTGATCTTAGAGGAAATACTTTCAGTTTTTCACCATTGAGAATGATGTTTGCTGTGGGTTTGTTGTATATGGCCTTTATTATGTTGAGGTAAGTTCCTTCTATGCCCACGTTCTGGAGATTTTTTATCATAAATGGGTGTTGAATTTTGTCAAAAGCTTTTTCTGCATCTATTGAGATGATCATATGGTTTTTCTTCTTCAGTTTGTTAATATGGTGTATCACATTGATTGATTTGCGTATATTGAAGAATCCTTGCATCCCTGGGATACATCCCACTTTATCATGGTGTATGATCCTTTTAATGTGCTGTTGGATTCTGTTTGCTAGTATTTTGTTGAGGATTTTTGCATCTGTATTCATCAGTGATAGTGGTCTGTAATTTTCTTTTCTTGTAGTATCTGTCTCTGGTTTTGGTATCAGGGTGATGGTGGCCTCATAGAATGAGTTTGGGAGTGTTCCTTCCTCTGCAATTTTTTGGAAGAGTTTGAGAAGGATGTGTGTTAGCTCTTCTCTGAATGTTTGATAGAATTCATCTGTGAAGCCATCTGATCCTGGACTTTTGTTTGTTGGAAGATTTTTAATCACAGTTTCAATTTCATTACTTGTGATTGGTCTGTTCATATTTTGTATTTCTTCCTGGTTCAGTCTTGGAAGATCATACCTTTCTAAGAATTTGCCCATTTCTTCCAGGTTGTCCGTTTTATTGGCATAGAGCTGCTTGTAGTAGTCTCTTAGGATGCTTTTTATTTCTGTGGTGTCCATTGTAACTTCTCCTTTTTCATTTCTGATTTTTTGATTTAGTATTCTCCCTCTTTTTCTTGATGAGTCTGGCTAAAGGTTTATCAATTTTATCTTCTCAAATAACCGGCTTTTAGTTTTATTGATCTTTGCTATTGTTTTCTTTGTTTCTATTTCATTTATTTCTGCTCTGATCTTTATGATTTCTTTCCTTCTACTAACTTTGGGTTTTGTTTGTTCTTCTTTCTCTAGTTCCTTTAGGTGTAAGGTTAGATTGTTTATTTGAGACTTTTCTTTTTTCTTGAGGTAGGATTGTATTGCTATAAACTTCCATCTTAGAACTGCTTTTGCTGCATCCCATAGGTTTTGGATCATCGTGTATTCATTATCATTTGTCTCTAGGTATTTTTTGATTTCCTCTTTGATTTCTTCAGTGATCTCTTGGTTATTTAGTAGCATATTGTTTAACCTCCATGTGTTTGTGTTTTTAACGTTTTTCTCCCTGTAATTTACTTCTAATCTTATAGTGTTGTGGCCAGAAAAGATACTTGATATGATTTCAATTTTCTTAAATTTACCAAAGCTTGATTTGTGACCCAAGGTGTGATTTTTCCTGCAGAATGTTCCACCTGCCCTTGAGAAGAAAGTGTAATCTGCTGCTTTTGGATGCAATGTCGTATAAATATCAATTACATCTATCTGGTCTATTGTGTCATTTAAAGGTTGTGTTTCCTTATTAATTTTCTGTCTGGATGATCTGTCCATTGGTGTAAATGAGGTGTTAAAAAAATCTCCCACTGTTATTGTGTCACTGTCAATTTCTTCTTTTATAGCTGCTAGCAGTTGCCTTATGTATTGAGGTGCTCCTATGTTGGGTGCATATATATTTATAATTGTTATGTCTTCTTCTTGGATTGATCCCTTGAGCATTATGTAGTGTCCTTTCTTGTCTCTTGTAACATTCGTTATTTTAAAGTCTATTTTATCTGATATGAGTATTACTACTCCAGCTTTCGTTTTATTCCCATTTGCATGGAATATCTTTTTCCATCTGCTCACTTTCAGTCTTTATGTGTCCCTAGATCTGAAGTGGGTCTCTTGTAGACAGCATATATATGGGTCTTGTTTTTGTATCCATTCAGCAAACGTCTGTCTTTTTGTTGGAGCATTTAATCCATTCACATTTAAGGTAATTATCGATATGTATGTTCCTATGACCATTTTCTTAATTTTGGGTTTGTTTTTGTAGGTCCTTTTCTTCTCTTGTGTTTCCCACTTAGAGAAGTTCCTTTAGCATTTGTTGTAGAGCCGGTTTGGTGGTGCTGAATTCTCTTAGCTTTTGCTTGTCTGTAAAGCTTCTGATTTCTCTGTCGACTCGGAATGAGGTCCTTGCCGGGTAATCTTGGTTGTAGTTTCTTCCCTTTCATCACTTTAAATATATCGTGCCACTCCCTTCTGGCTTGTATAGTTTCTGCTGAGAAGTCAGCTGTTAACCTTATGGGAGTTCCCTTTTATGTTATTTGTCATTTTTCCCGTGTCGCTTTCAATAATTTTTCTTTATCTTTAATTTTTGTCAATTTGATTACTATGTGTCTTGGCGTGTTTGTCCTTAGATTTATCCTGCCTGGGACTCTGTGCACTTCCTCTACTTGGGTGGCTATTTCCTTTCCCATGTTAGGGCAGTTTTCAACTCTAATTTGTTGAAATATTTTCTCGAGTCCTTTCTCTCTCTCTTCTCCTTCTGGGACCCCTATAATGCAAATGTTGTTGCGTTTTATGTTGTCCCAGAGGTCTCTTAGGCTGTCTTCATTTCTTTTCATTCTGTTTTCTTTATTCTGTTCCATGGCAGTGAATTCCACCATTCTGTCTGCCAGGTCACTTATCTGTTCTTCTGCCTCAGTTATTCTGCTACTGATTCCTTCTAGTGTATTTTTCATTTCAGTTATTGTATTGTCCATCTTTGTTTGTTTGTTCTTTTGTTTGTTTGTTTTTCTAGATGTTCTTTAATTCTTCTAGGTCTTTGTGAAACATTTCTTGCATCTTTTCGATCTTTGCCTGCATTGTTTTCTGAGGTCCTGGATCATCTTCAGTATCATTATTCTGAATTCTTTTTCTGGAAGGTTGCCTATTTCCACTTCATTTAGTTGTTTTTTGGGGGCTTTATCTTGTTCCTTCATCTGGTACAAAGTGTTCTGCCTTTTCATTTTGTCTGTCTTTCTGTGGATGTGGTTTTCCTTCCACGGGCTGCAGAATTGTAGTTCTTCTTGCTTCTGCTGTCTGCCCTCTTGTGGATGAGGCTATCTAAGAGGATTGTGCAAGCTTCCTGATGGGAGGGACTGGTGTTGGGTAGAGCTGGGTGTTGCTCTGGTGGGCAGAGCTCAGTAAAACTTTAATCTGCTTGTCTGCTGATGGGTGGGCCTGGGTTCCCTCCCTGGTGGTTGTTTGGCCTGAGGCGACCCAGCACTGGAGCTTACCTGGCTCTTTTCTGGGGCTAATGGCAGACTCTTGGAGGGCTCATGCCAAGGACTACTTCCCAGAACTACTGTTGCCAGTGTCCCTGTCCCCACAGTGAGCCACAGCCACCCCCCTGCCTCTGCAGGAGACCCTCCAACACTAGCAGGCAGGTCTGGTTCAGTCTCCTATGGGGTCACTGGTCCTTCCCCTGGGTCCCCCTGTGCACACTACTTTGTGTGTGTCCTCCAAAAGTGGATCCTCTGTTGCCCCCAGTCCTGTCAAAGTCTTGCAGTCAAATCCTGCTAGGCTTCAAAGTCTGATTCTCTAGGAATTCCTCCTCCCATTGCCAGACTCCCAGGTTGGGAAGCCTGATGTGGGTTCAGAACCTTCACTCTTGTGGGTGGACTTCTGTGGTATAAGTGTTCTCCAGTTTGTGAGTCACCCACACAGCTATTATGTGATTTGATTTTATTGTGATTGCACCCCTCCTACCATCTCATTGCAGCTTCTCCTTTGTCTTTGGATGTGGGGTATCTTTTTTAGTGAGTTCCAGTGTCTTCCTATCGATGATTGTTCAGCAGTTAGTTGTGATTCTGGTGCTCTCTCAAGATAGAGTCTAAATGGCTTCTTAAGTTTACTCCTACCTTTGAAATTCTCTGTGCTCTGTTTGCCTTAGCAGAGCAAAGAGAGAATCTATTTTTTTTTTTTTTTTTTTTCTTTTTGGCGGTATGCGGGCCTCTCACTGTTGTGGCCTCTCCCGTTGCGGAGCACAGGCTCCGGATGCGCAGGCCCAGCGGCCATGGCTCACGGGCCCAGCCGCTCCGCGGCATATGGGATCCTCCCAGACCGGGGCACGAACCCGTATCCCCTTCATCGGCAGGCGGACTCTCAACCACTGCGCCACCAGGGAGGCCCCGAGAATCTATTTTTTGAGAGAAATCAAGTTGAATCAATCCAGATAGGTAACTAATTCTCTTTCTATTTTTCAAGCCAGTAGAAAAGCCTTTGTAAAGGCATCTGACATAGCCATTGTATTTTAACTCAGCAGTGAGTTATATCACAAAGCTTTCTTTATGTATAGTCCTAATATTGGCGTGGTTTTCTAAAAGTCAAAAGTATGATCATTTCTAGCCACAGATGTGTACTTGAGAGAATGTTGAGCTGATATTTTGTGTATGAAAATCTGACTTTCAATGTGGAATGCTTATGTCCAGTTTTAAAGGTCTAACAGGAACGAGTTGTTTCTGAGGAAGAACACTTAGTGTATTATTTTAATTGCTCTTATTATTTCTCCCATTTATGAAAAACAATGAGTGTGAGATGTTTTCCATGATATAGCTTTAAAAAAGAAAGAATGGATTGATTGGAGCTTTCAATCTTTATGTGGATCTTTTTTTTTTTTTTTGCGGTACGCGGGCCTCTCACTGTTGTGGCCTCTCCCGTTGTGGAGCACAGGCTCCAGACGCACAGCCTCAGCGGCCATGGCTCACGGGCCCAGCCGCTCCACGGCATGTGGGATCTTCCTGGACTGGGGCATGAACCCGCGTCCCCTGCATCGGCAGGCGGACTCTCAACCACTGCGCCACCAGGGAAGCCCTATGTGGATCTTTTTAAATGGAAAATTTCTGAGCAGGATATCTTGATTTTATAATCAAATCTAAAATAAATGAAAGTGAAACCACTATTTAGTACTTTTTCCTCTCCCTTTGTTTTGTTTGAAGTCAGTGGAAACTCCATGTGTGGAGAGGGATACATTGTTGGAATATATTCCAGTGAGATTTGCTCTCACAAAAGATTAAATAGGATCTAAAATATTTGAGTCTTCAAGAGTATTTTATCAATTATATTAAAAAATTTTTTTCTTCCTTAGTTAATTTTGTTTTTGGTTTTGTTTTATTTCTTTTGGCTGTGCCTCACAGCATTTAGGATCTTGGTTCCCTGATCAGGGATTGAACCTGTGCCCCCTGCAGTGGAAGCGCAGAATATTTTTTTTTTGAAAATATTTATTCATTTATTTATTATTATTATTATTATTTTTGGCTGTGTCAGGTCTTAGTTGTGGCACATGGGATCTTTCATTGCAGCTTGCAGGATCCTTATTGCGGTGTGTGGGCTTCTGTGTTGTGGCGTGTGGGCTCCAGAGCATATGGGCTCTGTAGTTGTGGCCTGCCAGCTCTCTAGTTGTGGCACGTGGGCTCTCTAGTTGTGGCATGTGGGCTTAGTTGCTCCGCAGCATGTGGGACCTTAGTTCCCTGATCAGGGGTCCCCTGCATTGCAAGACAGATTCTCAACCCCTGGACCACCAGGGAAGTCCTGGAAGCATGGAATCTTAACCACTGGACTGCCAGGGAAGTCCTCCTTAGTTAAGTTGAAAAGGTTAATTTAAAAAATATTTTCTGGGGCTTCCCTGGTGGCGCAGTGGTTGAGAGTCCGCCTGCCGATGCAGGGGACATGGGTTCGTGCCCCAGTCCAGGAAGATCCCACATTCTGCAGAGCAGCTAGGCCTGTGAGCAACAGACCCTGAGCCTGCGTGTCTGGAGCCTGTGCTGCGCAACGGGAGAGGCCGCAGCAGTGAGAGGCCCACATACCGCAAAAAAAAAAAAAAAAAAAAATGGATGGACTATTTTTACAGGGAGAGAACAAAACATTTCCAGACTGGAATAGTGGTTCTCAACCTTTCTCCTAGACTCTAAGCACTGACCTGGTTAGATCACTTCGATCCCTGCTGTGTCCTTAGCATCTAGCCCAGAGCCTGGCATATTAATGCCAGAAACTAATGTAGCCTGTATCTTGATTTTTCTGGATTGGAACTGTCTAAAATTCCCCTCTCTCTGAAATACTATTAACTTACTAAAAGTAAGCAATGTTACAATAAATATTTTGTCATTATCCATTTTTTTGTCTGTTTATTAAGTGGTACTTATTAAATGAAGTGGCCAGTAATATTTCTTAAAGTTTATTTTTGTATTTACGTGCCTAAGGGTGAAAAATAACTTTACATAAAATAAATGGAAATATCCAAGTATTGTCTGAAATCTGTTGCTTGTAGAAGCGCCAAGGTATATTAAGATGAAATTTCAATCGCCAGTTATCCCAAAGGACTGAAAGTGGTGTATTTGACAGAAGATCTTTTTCAAGAAAAGTTTGCCAGCTTCCACACTGGAGCTTTTACATATAAGATGATTGGTAGTTTAGCATTCTTTTTTAAAAATAATAAACAAATGAATATTTTAGGAAACCTCTGATAGACTGAATCAGGTGAAACTGATTTAATGTTATGGATAATTACATAATTAGTGCTGTAAAAAATAAACCATACCATCTACTTGATGGACTGGAGCTGCTGTGAAGAGGTATGTAATTATACAATCAGCATCCTCCTCCTATGCTGATTCTAGGTAATCCTTTTTCTTCCTTGTCTGAGAAGGGGCTTCCTGTCTTGTGTTTCTTGATGTTAATTTTAAATGAACAGAGCTGAGCATTGATTAGTTTCCAGTCCCTTGATAAGTCTTTCCATGCTCCAGGTCTGAGTGAGAGCATCCTCTGAGAACAGTGGCTTTCAGACTTTTTTGATATATACCCACACTAAGAAATACATTTTACATCAGGACCCAGTACACTCCATACACACATACCTGAAACCAAGATTCATTAGAAACAATTCTTATTCTTTTTGATCTACCTACTCTATTAATCTATTCTGCTCTATTTCTTTTAAAAATGCTGAAGTCTACCAGTTGACTTCAGAACCTCCTAACAGCTCATGACTCACATTTAGAAAATGTTAGTTAGAGCCTTGATGATTGCTAATGTCAGTGGAAGGGATTCAGAGAGTTGCATAATGGGGCTGCCGTGGGCTTTAGGTAGCAGGTGGTGTGGCATGGTTGAAAGAGCAAGGGCTTTGGAGTTGGGCAAATTTGGTTTTAAATCCCTACTTTTCCTCACTTTAACTGTGTACTTTGAACATGTTACTGAACCCCTTTGAGCCTCAAATACCTCATCTGTAAACACAGATTCCAAATATTTGAGGGAGTTAGGAAGTGGGGAATTGGGGGCTCTATATTAAATTATGTCATGGAAGAAAGCACCTGACCATTGCTGAAAAAGTGGTAGGTGCTTCATAAAGTTTATGTTCCTTTCCCCACTCTTTTTCAGTTTCAAACACCTCACCTGGGGAACGGTTTGGTAATAACTCCTGCCTCACAGGGTGGTTGTGAGGATCACATAGGATAATGGGAGCCAAGGGTTAACTCATGTTAATTTTTATCAGAGCATCCTTAAGGCAGCATCACTGTTTCAGAATAAACCTTTGTGCAAGTGGGATAGAGAGACCTGCAAAGGTTAAGTGACAAGACTAGAAAACAAAACTGGTTCTGAAATTCTGTATTATGACTTAATAGCAAGGATTGTTTTGAGATGTAGTGGTATTGCATGTGGATATTGGAGAACTGCTACCAAAACTGCCAAAGGATGATTTATAGTGCCTATTATAAATTACTATATACAAGTTGTTCCATTTTACATTATATATAGAATTTAAAGAAACTTAAAAATTATTCAACAGAGGATTTTTCTTCATCAAGACCTGGAAAATGCACATCAGAAGACAACTAATTACCTATTGTATAATATTTCTGTCATTTTCTTTACCTTAACTGGAATGCAGTATAATAATTTAATTGTGAGACATAGAAGAATGTAGCCTCCATCTCACAGCTTGAAATCTTGGGAGGAAGGAGAATTTTCATTGTATATTTGTATGTTTTTATATAAGCACCTTCTTTACTTTAAAGGTGTTATAGTTTTTACTATAGTTTTATAGTAAGTTAGTTCATAACTTTGAAATGCTGTTTCCTCACTAGTTTTAATTTTTTATTTTCTTGCCTGAAAGAAAACTCCTTGGTTTTGATACTGTCTGTGCTTCTCACTTCCATTCATCTTTTCTCTAGAATTTTACTGATGTTGTGATTATTTAGTGGTAACCTGGGCTTTGTTGGTTGTGGGGAAGGAACGTAAATCAGACAAGGCAAGTATAAAGCCATGACAGATACAAAGCATCTTTTCTATATCTCTTATTCTCCATGGTATCCAGTCTCTGGTTGTTCTGAAATATTTCACTCTCATTTTAGGCCTGTGCTGGTTGATTGCACTTAATTTCGGTTTCATTTCTATGTTTCCAGTACCTTACATTGTGTTAGGAAATCACCTAACACTTTATGTTAAGTTCAAATCACACTTATATTCAGAAGAGGCATGGTTCCTTTAAGACTGCAGTACCTTTTTCTCTGCCAGAAAGCTCATTTGGGCTTAACCAAAAAGGGTTTCAATGTAAATTGAATATTGATAGAGAAGGGAGGTTAATTGACCTTAGTAACTTGGTTGCTAAGGAAGCATTTTCCTGATTGGGAGGAAACTCTCCTGGGTATTCTACAGCTTCTTGTGGACCTAAGATGCTTTGTTTTATCTTACTTTCTGTTTCTGAGTTGGAAGAGGAAAGAGCAGAAAGCTATCATAGGAATGAAAAGCTGTGGGAAGCAGATGGTTGCTCTCTCTTCGCTACAGAAAGAGAGAGCTAAATAGTGACTAGCAACAAGCCAATGCCAGCAAGGACTCTTTGTGTAAGGCAGACAGTTGGAAAATACTATGAAGGCAAGATATAAAGAGCTTGCATAGGAGGACATAGAGAGGTTAGACTAGGGCCTTTTCAGTGCCTGGAAACATGTAGGTGAGAGAAATTAAAGGATATTTTTAATGGACATCCAACATCCATGTTAAATAGCAGGATTAAATGTTTTCCGTATGGCTGAGTTTATTAAGAGGAGTTATTTAGTTTGTATTTAGTTATTTGCATTTTGAAGGTTTCGTACTATATATATTAAATTTAGTTAATCTGTAATTATTTTAATAAAGAATGTTTAGTTACAAACATCTCTGTTATTGTGTAGTTAATTGAATAGTAGTACTAAAAGTAACTTTGGAGTAAACAAATTACACATTTTTCATTGAAATATTATTTTTCAAAACAAAAATGCCTTTGAATATTGGTTATCCATGTATGCTAAGCTTTAGGTAGTACTTTAGTAATTTGTGAAATATTATTTCTGCATACTAAATTATGCTCCACTAACCTCAGTAAGTTAGTGCCTATATTTTTTTAAATTTCATTTTTTTAACTCACCACTTCATTCAACAAATATTTTTTAGTATCTACTGAGTGTTAGGCACTATGTTAAAGGATACCAAAAGGAATAAAACACTCCTCGGAAGCACTGACATATGTTTCAGGAGAGTTTAGAAAAGAATATTTTTTCTGGCATTTTATGGTTTGTGTTAGGTTTTTTAGGTTTTCTCCATAACTAGTATTGAATATTATTATTTGTACTGAACATTATTATTTAGTTTTTTATGATACTTTTAAATTGTAAAATTCTTTTAAATAGTATTATTTGGATCATTTTTATGGACATGCTTAAAGAGACAACCAGAATTTCTTGGCTTCTCCTATAAACCTGAAGTGCTATAAGAGGATACATAAGTCCTCCTTGGGAACCTCTCTGGAATTTATCTTTAGTTTTTGTGGCCATGTAGTTCTTGTCCTGTGAGTGTGACTGGAAGATCTTAGAGAAAGAGCAAAATGTGATGATCCTTTTGAGGGCCTCTGATTATAATAATATTCTCAGAGAAGCTAGTTTAACATGGATTACTTAAATATAACCAGAGGGCTAAATATATGGGTGGTCGTCAGTGATGAATTTTACACTGAAAGGTCAGACAAGATGACCAAGTAACAGACCAAATTAGACTCCTTCAGAAGAATAGTATTAGAATAATATGAAGAGTACTCAATGGTCCTCTTTCCTTTTTAATTTGGATGTATAGGTACATTCTGATAGTTTAAAAAAATTATATGCTAAGTCTACATTTTCAGATTTATCTGCTACCTAATTTTAATCTTGCTTCACAATTCATTGGTTTAGGCTTTTTATAACCTTTGTAAATTGGATTGTCTTTCAAAGATTTGAGGTTTAGTAAATGAAAGGAGTCATTAGGGATAAAGGAGAGCAACAAATATGAGATTCAATGTTAAAAGATAAATATTTTATAGATTTTTGAGCAGAATGATGAATAAATGAGAAAAACTCTTGTTTGTAATAATAATAATACTTAGTGACTCTTTGGATGTCACATTTATTTTAACTTAGTATTCATTACTTTATAATAGGAGTATTATTTATTTTTTTATAGTTGTGAGAGAGACTGCACTGAGCTAAGATTTTTAAAAATTGGTTTTTTTTTTAAGAACTCAACTGCTTCTATTAAGATGAAGCTCAGCTAGTAAACTCATTAAGTAAGGACCCTAGGCAGTTCTCTAGCTGAGACTGAAAGCACAGTACTGTAGATATCTTTGCATTATCGCCATGAATGACCTTGAAGGAAGCCAGCACTTCATAAAGCAAAATCCTCTCTGTGCCACTTCATTCTGATTTGATTGATGCCTTAGAAAAAGCTGGAAGATTTCCTTTCCTTTATAGTGTGGGGCATATACTCCTTATACTTCATAGATTTTACACTTGTCTGGAGTATTTTGTTGGCAGGTTCTTATAGGTTCTGATCTTTCACTGACTGCAGTACAAGTAAGCAGTGAAATCTCTCTCCTTTGATCAACTATTACTAGGGAGTAAGGTCTTGGTGCATTGGGATCATGGTTTTTAAGAATGGAAATATACTGACTTTCTAACTTGAGTGTAATACAGTCATTTTTCTTCCATCATAATCTTTCCAAGCATCTCAGTAGGTCGAAGGGTTTTAATACTGAGGTTTTATGATTTATATTATTCAAAGGATATACATTCCTGTCTAGCCACTATTCACTGTGCTTTCTTAGATTGATAGTTCCCCTTCCTTTTAGTTTTTTACTTTAATGTGCAATGAAAGTTTTAGTATACATTTTTATACTCAAAGAAGAAGGCACCAGAAATCTTAGAAGATAAAGTGATTATTTTGTCTCTTTGGAGTTCCTTGGTCATTTACTACATAAGAAATTATAAGTAAGGATCATACAAAAGTGCAGTCATTTATTTGTCTGCTCTCACCTTGCTGTAGGAACACCAGGAGGATACTTTTCAATATTTTAGCTCTGATAAGTGTGTAAAAGCTACATTAGGATCCTTGAAGCTAAGTATTTAGGAATTAACACATGCATTACATTGGGTGGGGGTGAAGCTAATACCAGTTTCAACCTGGTGTATTGCAGAGACCATTTAGAGCCTTTTCCTCTCTACCAGAGAGCCTGGTTAGCCAGTGACTCCAAACCGCAGTGCCTCACTTTCCCTCTCTGAGATCTGAAACTGGTACTCCTGACCTACCTCTGCTAACTTGACTGAATTTTGCACCTTGCTTTGCTCATCTTTCTGCTTTTCTTTGTACTTGGTCCTATGTGAATCTCCATTTATTTCTGAACTCAACCTTGTAATTTGATTCACATTCTTGGTCTCTTCCTTTGTTTCACAGTTTGCTTTGATGCTCCATGGTTCTGTCTGGACTAAGCCAGTCATTCAGTTTTCTTGATAAACTGCAAGTCCTGACCCCTAAACTTCTGTTTTATGAAGATAAAGGGGTACAATGAGACTGGCTTTTTTTCTAGACCTCTTGGCCACAATGATTTATAACAATCTATACATCCTGGAATTCAGTGAAGTGACTGTGTGAGAGTTTTTGAAGAAGGTAGTAAAAATATAAGAAATATAATTTAGGAATACCTAAACACCTATTCTTTTATATCTTCTCATTTGTTGAACCCAGAAATATCTCAGTAAATAGGAACTTAGTCATGCTGAGTTTTTTTTTTTTCCTTCAATTACTTGATTAACATCATGTCTCAAGGGCAGCTTCATTCTGAAGACCCTCTTGAGAGTCTTTGAACATGCTTAATTTATTCTAAATTCCTTTTTTAACATATTTTCTGACTGATGCACTTCTAGATTTTCTTTTAAAAGTGCATATGAGTGCATTGGGACTAAAATAAATTCTCAGCCTTTTATCCAACTGTTAGTACTTTTTCTTTCTTTCTTTCTTTTTTTTTTTTTTTTAACCAAGTTACTAAAATGGTTAGAAACTCATTCACCTTCATGAAATAGAAAACAAATTAAGAAGTTATGGAAGTCTTTAAGTCATTTTAAGTTTATTTTTGTATATGGTGAGAGGGTGTATTCTAACTTCATTGATTTACATGCAGCTGTCCAACTTTCCCAACACCACTTGCTGAAGAGACTGTGACACCATAAAACTCCTAGAAGAGATCATAGACAAAACATTCTCAGACATAAATCGTGCCAGTGTTTTCTTAAGTCAGTCTCCCAAGGCAATGGAAATAAAAACAAAAATAAACAAATGGGACCTAATCAAACTTACAAGCTTTTGCACAGCAAAGGAAACCATAAACAAAACGAAAAGACAACCTACAGAATGGAAGAAAGTATTTGTAAACAATGCAACTGACAAGGGCTTAATTTCCAAAATATACAAACAGCACATACAACTCAACAACAACAAAACAAACAACCCAATCAAAAAATGGGTAGAAGACCTAAATAGACATTTCTCCAAAGAAGAAATGCGAATAGCCAATAGGCACATGAAACAATGCTCAAGAGCTCTAATTATTAGAGAAATGCAAATCAAAACTATCCTATGAGGTAGCACCTCACACCAGTCAGAATGGCCATCATTAAAAACTCTACAAATAAATGCTGGAGAGGATGTGGAAAAAAGGGAACCCTCCTACACTGTTGGAGGGAATGTAAGTTGGTGCAGCCACTATGGAAAACTGTATGTATTGATAGGCTCCTCAGAAAACTAAAAATAGAATTACCATATGATCCAGCAATCCCACTCCTGGGCATATCCAGACAAAACTCTAATTTGAAAAGATATATGCACCACTGTGTTCATAGCACAATATTCACAATAGCCAAGACATGGAAAGAACCTGAGTGTCCATCGAAAGATGAATGGATAACGGAGATGTGGTACATATGTATAATGGAATACTGCTCAGCCATAAAAAGAACCAAGTAATGCCATTTGCAGCAACATAGATCCAACTAGAGATTATCATACTAAGTGAAGTAAGTCAGAAAGAGAAAGACAAATACCATGTGATATCACTTATATGTGGAATCTAAAATATGACACAAATGAATCCATTTACAAAACAGAAACAGACTCATGGACATAGAGAACAGACTTGTGATTGCCAAAGGAGAGGAGGTTGAGGGAGGGATGGGGTGGGAGGTTGGGGTTAGCATATGTAAGCTATTATATATGGAATGGATAAACAACAAGGTCCTACTGTATAGCAAAGAGAACCATATTCAATATCCTATGATAAACCATAATGGAAAGAATATTTAAAAAATGAATGTATATATATGTATAACTGAATCACTTTGCTATACAGCAGAAATTAACACAACATTGTAAATCAATTATACTTTTTTTTTCCCTCTATAGTATTTTAATAGACTTTTTTTTTTTTTTTTTTTTTTTTTTTTTGTGGTACGCGGGCCTCTCGCTGTTGTGGCCTCTCCCGTTGCGGAGCACAGGCTCCGGACGCAGAGGCTCCGGATGTGCAGGCTCAGCGGCCATGGCTCACGGGCACAGCCACTCCGCGGCACGTGGGATCTTCCCAGACCGGGGCACGAACCCGTGTCCCCTGCATCGGCAGGCAGACTCTCAACCACTGCGCCACCAGGGAAGCCCTTAATAGACTTTTTTAAGAGCAGTTTTAAGTTCACCACAAAATCGAATGGAAGGTACAGAGATTTCCCATATAGCCCCTGCCCCTGCACAAGTTATGGCCCATTATCAACATCCCCCAGCAGAGTGGTACATTTGTTACAGTTGATGAACCTACATTGACACATCGTGATCACCCAAAGTCCATAGTTTACATTACAGTTCATTCTTAGTGCTGTACATTCTATGGGTTTGAACAAATGTATAATGACATGTATCCATCATCAAATATACTTCAATTAAAAAAAAGTTATGGAAGACTGAGGTTTTACTAAGTAGAGATATATTCATAATTTTTACAGATAGTCACAATCAAAGTTTCTTTAGAAACCAATTTTGTAAACTAGGTATATAAAAAATTAGGGTAGAAAATTTTAAATTATTAATGATACATATAGAATGTAGAATTGCAATAAATGCTCAATAAAGTTTTAAGAAATTGTTATTCCATTAAGCTAGCAAAAAAAAAAAAACATGGATAGTTGCAAAAACTCGGTAAGAAGTTTGAATAAGGTTTTTAAAAAAGGTTTTTCTGGGACTTCCCTGGTGGTCCAGTGGTAGAGAATCCACCTTGCAGTGCAGGGGATGCGGGTTTGATCCCTGGTCAGAGAACTAAGATCCCACATACCGTGGGGCACCTAAGCCTGTGCACCACAACTATGGAGCTTGCGTGCCACAACTACTGAGCTTGTGTGCCTCAACTAGAGAGCCCACGTGCCACAAACTACAGAGCCCATGCACTCTGGAGCCTGTGCCACAACTAGAGAAGAGAAAAAAATCCCACACCACAACTAGAGAGAAACCCACGGGTTGCAACAAAAGATCCCACATGCCGCAACAAAGGTCCCGTGTACTGCAACAAAGACCCGATGCAGCCAAAATAAAAATAAAATAAATAAAATATTTTTTAAAAAATAAAGGTTTTTCTAGTTTGTTCAAAAGCTATATTAAAGGACTATTGTATTTATTTCTAATTATTTTCTATTAGGCCCTCAAATACATTTAAAATGTTAAATTATTTTATTTTTATTTGTGAAGTGATTGTTGGTTAATCACAATATGAATTTTGGGGTAATAAGGGATTAAAATGGATACTATGAGTTGGAATAAAAGCTTAAGACAGTAGATGCCAAACAGGTTTTAACTGGGTCAATGGTGGATTCAGTGCCTGATGTTTATTGTATTTTTCACCAAACTATTATTTCCCATCACTCATCAATTCAATTTTCAATCTTTATTGAATAACTACTATGTACTATTTTGTATAGAGAAAAAATAATCAAGACATTATCTTGACTTTCAATAAATGTTTAAAAGCCACATATTTTAATAAATAATCTGAGTGGATTCTACAAAGAAAACGTTTTCTGCTGTATTACTATTATTAATGCCAATTATAATTTATAATATGAAATAATGGAATAAAATTAAAAGTGGCAATAGAATTAACAAAAATAAAACCATGAAAAACAACAACAATAGACAAAACAGTAATAGCTTTAGAGATATGACTGAAATAACATGTATATTATAATTTTGTTTTGCATGTGCCTGAGTGATTATGTTTTAAGTATGTGTTTTGGTTCTATTATATATTGCTGCCTAAAAAACCACTGCAAAATTTAGTGGCTTTAAGCAATAACTGAGGCTAGAGTCACTTGAAGGTTCAATTGAGCCAGATATCCAAGATGGTTTGAGGTGCCAAACACTCATGTGCAATTGGGATGACTGGAATAGTTGAGGCTGGCAGAACATCTCTTTCTTTCTATGTGCTCTCTCCACGTGGCAGTCTTGGGCTCCCTCTAGCATGGCTGTTTCAGGGTAGTTGGATTTCTTAGCTAGTGGCCTTCTCTCCCAGAGAACATAGTCCAGGAGACTCTGGGCAGTTGAAGGACTTCTTATAACCTAGCCTTGGAAAGCATGCAGCATCACTTCCTCCACATTCTCTTGGGCAAAAGTGAGTCTCAGGGCAAGCTCAGATTCAAAGGTAGAAAACCACATAAGGGCATGTGTACACTCAGAAGGCATGGTTTATTGTCGGGGGAGAAGGAGAGAGGGGAAGGAGGAGAGGTATCTTTAGAGATTAGCTATCACAAAGTGAAATATTCATTCATAAGTAGACAATAATCATTTCACCATATTTTTGATATAATTTGTATCAACATGCTTCTAAAATTAAAAGTCACATTAATTTTATACATAACAGTATTTTATAGCCAAAATATACTTTCACCTGAAGATTAGTAAGAGATTTAGTTGCAATGAGAAAAATAAATCTTTTGAAAATAATTGCCTTAATGCTTTCATTTCAGTTTATGTTGAGTATGTCCTGGATACAAGGTACTGCCCAAGTCATTAGGGGAAAGATACAGGGAATTATAAGACCCTGTTTTATAAGACCCAGCACTCAAGCAACATTAGTTTTTGAGACAAGTTTTACCCATCAGGGGTCAAATAGTACTCCATAAGCACTGACAAATTTTCATGGAAGGGAGAGATAAACATGGTCTGAAATTATGTAGGAAGCCTTTATAAAAGACGTTCATAGGCCTTGTATGCTGAAAACTACAAACCACTGATGAAAGAAATCAAAGAAAATCTAAATAAATGGAAAGATACACTGTGTTCACAGATTGGAAGGTTCAACATAGCAATGATATCAGTTCTTCCTAAATATATATATATAAATTATATATTATTATGTATTATAATGTATTATTATTATATATAAATGTATATGTTTACATAGTTCCTCTTAAATTTCCAGCAAGATTTATTGGGATATAGAAAATATTGTCCTAAAATTTATAGGAAAAGGCAACGGAACTAGAATAGCTAGAAGCACTTTTAAAAAGAATAAGTGAGAGGAATCAGTCTACCTGATTTTAAGACTTCTTATGTCAACACAATAATCAAATTGTGTGGTATTTGTGGTGGGACAGACACATAGAGCAATGGAATAGAGCAGAGAATCCAGAAATAGACGCACATAAACATGTCCAGCTCACTTTTGACAAAAGTGCATAAACAATTCAACTGAGGAGAGATAGCCATTTAAATAAATGGTGCTGGAGCAATTTGGACATCCACAGGCAAAAAATGAACCCGTACCTAAGTGTCACATCTTATACAAAAGTAACCCAAAATGGATCATGGACTTAAAGACAAAATATAAAACATACAAAGCTTTTAGGGAGATAATAAGAGAATCTTTGGGATCTAGAACTAGGCAAAGAATTCGACTTGAGACCAAAAGCACAATGCATAAAAAGAAAAATTGATAACTTGGACTTCCTTGAACTTTAAAACATTTGCTCTGCAAAAGACTCAGTTAAGAAGATGAAAAGAGAAGTCACAGAGTGGGAGAAGATATTTATAAACTACATATCCAACAAAGAACTACTATTGAGAATATATAAAGAACTCTCAAAACTTAACAAACAGTCCAATAGAAAATAGGCAAAAGACATGAAGAGTCACCGGAGAGGATATACAAATGACAAGCACATGAAAAGATACTTAACATTATTAGCCTTTAGAGAAATGCATTACACACCTATCAAAATGGCTAAAATAATAATAATTTTAAAAATGGTTATAATACCAAATGCTAGCAAGAATGCAGAGAAAACAGAATCACTCATATGTCATTGGTTGGAATGTAACATGCTATAACCACTCTGGAAAAAGTTTGGCAGTCTCTTAGAAAAAATTAAACATGCAACTACCGTATGACACGACAATTATACTCCTAGGCATATCCCAGAGAAATGAAAATTTATGCTCATACAGAATCATACACAAATTTTTAATAATAGTTTTATTTGTAATAACCAAAACCTGAAACAACCCAGATGTCCTTTAATGGGTGATTGATTAAGCAAACTGTGGTACATCTATACTCTGGAATACTACTCAGCAATAAAAATCAACAAAGTATTGATACACACAGCAACCTGGATGAATCACCAGAGGACTATGCTGAATGAATAAAACCAATTTCAAAGGTTACATAATATATGATTCCTTTTATATAACATTCTTAAAGTAATAAAATTATAGATTGGAGAACAAAAAACTGATTGCCAGGGTTAAGGAGAAGATGGGGTAGGAGGGAGATGAGTCTCACAAGGGATCTTTGTTATGATGGAAATGCTCTGTATCTTGACTGTATCAATGTCAATATCCTTGTTTTAATTTTGCACAATAGTTTTGCAAGATATAACCACTGGGGGAAATTGGGTAAAGGATCTGTATTACTTCTTACAATACATGCTTATCTTACATGTGTGTTTATAATTACCTTGAGATTAAAAGTTTAATTAAAAATGATTTTATATTTCAAAGCCAATAACAGGGAGAATGAAGGTACTTTTTAATATAAATAGAAAAATCCTACTTCTTCAATACAGGTGATTTCCATAATCTATTAGAAAAATCCAATGAAAGAACAAATTACACAAATGTGATAAGCTCTTAAACATCTTAGAGATTTTAGTATATTTTGGAAAGAGGATACTTATTGACTGAGGTGTATTGATGTGATTTCAAGCAACAGGACCAAATCAACTGGAGCAATACTAGCAATGTGGGACATTTTTTGGAAAGGAAGTAAGGTGTAGGCAGGCTGTCTTTTCAGGGGACCCCATTTAGAAATCAGCTTCTTTGCTATTTCTACCTTTTTAAAGACTTTTTCCTTCCTCCAATTCAGTGGCTTTCATGAAACTTGCAGGAGACCTGCATGTTGACAAAGTCCTACCTGGAATTTAATGAGATCTGGGTTTTTTTGCCATATTTTTGTAATGTGGAAAAAATGGACTTGAATTTTATCCCATATTTGTAGGTTGCAGTGAAGTCTTTTCAAGAAGCATTTTCTGTTGGATTAGAGCTGACTTAAGGTCATTTGGTTAATACATAGTCAGGGAGCTGTAGAAACCACATTACAAGACCAGGGTTAATTAGTACCAGCAAAATCATATTACAGTCAATATAATCTAAAAAGCTTTCTGAATAATAAGACTATTTCCATGACAAAATGTTGGAAAACATATGTTTCTGATTTTCTTCTTGAAATGTAGAAAAATAATATTTATAATAAAGTATGCATATACATACTTAAAATGGAAATATGAAATTTTCGTATTTATGAAACACTACCAATTTGGCTTAATAGCTTCTGTATTTGAGGATGGGTTTGACATTTTTCTTTTGGATTTGTCGCATTATGGTGTCCTCAAAATTTAATATACAGTAAAAGTAGCATTCAAATCAATGGAGGAAAATGGTTATTTATTAAATGTTGTCAGGATAACCAGATACCTATTTGGAAAAACAAGATTGGATACCATCTTCCTATCATATGTCAAAACAAATTGAACTGCTAAATGTACAAATTCAAGTATTAAAGCCCTAGAGGAAAATATAGGTTTCTATTTTTATAATATGAAGTGGCAAGGGCTTTCTAAACATGACAGTAATAATCAAAAAATGTGTGTTTCTGATATCTATTTTTCTACAATAAACCATCCCCAAACTTAACAGCTTAAACCAACAATGATTTATTATTTCTCGAGATTCTGTAGATTGGTTAAGTTATTCTTCCATGGGTCTCACCTCTCATTTATAAGGCTTCTTTTATCTGGTGGCTGTGACCTCTCCCTCCCTGTAGTGTCTTATTCCGTTGTCTAGCCCAAGCTTCTTTACATGGTGGCTGGGTCTTGAGAAAGTGAAGGCAGAAGCTATGAGGATTGTTCTAGACTCTAGAACTCATATTCACTTCTGCCACATTTTCTTGGTCAAAACAAATTGCAAGGTCAGCCAGATAAAAGGGGGTGAATAAATAGACTCTGCCTCTTGAGCAGCAATATCACAATGCAAAGAGATGCAGACATAATGAAGGATAATTCATTGGGAACCATTATTATAATCATTTCCCTCAGAATCTCTTGCTATCTAAACACTCTGCCTAAAAACAGGAACAAAGTAGATCTGGATAAAGTTTTGGATAAATCTCTTAGTCTTGTTCAGCTACTTGCTGTCTGAAACTTAAGATCTAAATAGATTTGGATAATGTGGTGACCTTGCTGTCTGCATTTGCCAACTATATATGCACTATCCTAACTTGGAAATGTCATAGCTTTATCACTGGCTTTAAGCAATTTGATTATGATGTGCCTTGGTATAGTCTTCATGTTTCCTGTGCTTCAGTTTTATTGAGCTTGAATATGTGGGTTTATACCTGTATAAATATTTATATGCTGCCCCCTCCACCATTCCTTTCCTTCAGGTACTGCAATTACATATATATTAGTCTACTTGAAGTTTCCCCACAGCTCACCAATGCTCTGTTTATTTAGTCTTCTTCCCTCTGTTTCATTTTGGATAGACTTACTGCTCTGTCTTCAAGTTCGCCAGTCGTTTTTTCTGCAATGACTAGTCTTTCTTTAATTCTTGCTTAGACATTGTAGTTTTCATCTGTAGAAGTTTGGTTTGGATCTTTTTTTATATCTTCAGTGTTTCTACTTAACATGTTCAGTCTTCTAGCTCAGGGGATGACAGATAAGAGCTCATGAGCCAAATCTGACCTAGCAGATTTGTTTTGAAAATAAAGTTTTATTGGAATACAGCCATGCCTATTTGTTAACCCATTGTTTATGGCTGCTTTTTGCATTACAATAACTGAGTTGAGTAGTTTTAACAGATTCTGTGTAGCCTGCAAGGTCTACATTTCTTACTATTAGGCCCTTTATAGAATAAAAAATGCTGACCTTTGTGCTTCCTGAACGTATGGGATACCATTATAATCACTGTTTTACTATGTTTATCTACTAATTCTACCACTGATGTCATTTCTGAGTCAGTTTCAATTGATTGATCTTTCCTTTCACTACAGTTTTGTATTTTTCTGCTTCTTTGCATGCCTGGTAATTTTTGATTAGATGCCAGATATTGGTGGATTGTTGAGTGCTGGATATTTTTGTATTCCTATAAATATTCTTCAGCTTTGTTTTGGGATACAGTTAGGTTTTCTGAAGGCAGTTTGATTCTTTTCAAGTCTGACTGTTAAGCTTTGTTTGTTAAGTGGGACCAGAGCAGCCTTTTGTCTAGGGCTAATTTTACCCCATCACTGAGGCATAGCTCCTTTGAGGAATTTATCCAATGCCTCAAGAATTATGACTAGTAGGAACCTGAATTATTTCCAGCTCTATGCAAATGTCAGCTATTGTTTCCACCAATCCTTTTGGATGGTTGTTTTCTTGACCTGTGTTGTTTCCTCATACACATAAGCTAATCCGTACTTAGCTGAAGATGAGAGAGACTTCTTTTTCTGTGTAACTCTCTCCTCTCTGATTCTTTGCCCTGCAAACTTTTAATGTGCTTGGCCTCCCAGATTCCCAGTTCTATCTCCTTAACTTGAAACCCTGTGGGCTCTGCCTGGGTTATGGCTCTGTCCTGTGGCCTGAAAACTCTCTCTTGGCAATAAGCTGGGGCAATCTTAGAGTTTACTTTGTTTGTTTCCCATATTTCAGGGATCACTGTCTTTTGTTGCCTGATGTCCAATGTCTTGACAAATCATTCTTTCATATATTTTGTCCAGTTTTTTAGTTGTTTCAGGTGGCAAGATAAATCTCTTCCCTGCTACTTCCTCTTGGCTGAAATGGTCTTCAGAAACCTAGTAACTTTAGATGGCAAGTGACATTTGTACTTTACTATATTAAAAACAAATAACAATATTGTAGAGGATACTGTAAACTAAGTTGAAAGACAAGGTGACAAACTGGGAAAAGTATTTGCAATTATTGTGCCCTCCTAAGCATTGAGAGCTCTAATATAGAAGCAAGTCTCGCAAATCAATACGAAAAAGATGAACATTCCCAATAGGAAAATGGAAAAGGGTATTTTTGTTTGTTTATTTACTTTTGTTAGTGGGCAGTTGATAAAAAAAGAAATGAAAATGACCAATAAATACATGAAAAAATTCTGTCACAATGCTAATCAAAGAGATACTAATTGAAATAACCAAGAGATACCATTTTCCACCTGTCATATTCTTAAGGAAGAAAACAAATGATGATACACATGGATGACAAAATACGTACTAATACACGTAGGTAAGAATGTAAATTGTTACAATTTTCTTGGAATGCAGTCTGATAATATGTATGAAAATTTAAAATAGTTACTTGATTTAGTGATTCCAAATCTAGATGCTTATCCTAAACAAATATTCCTACAAGTTTGTAAAAAAAAAATTATTGTAGAATCACCAATAAAAACTAAAAGTAGGGGTGGGATAGGGAGGGTGGGAGGGAGGGAGACGCAAGAGGGAAGGGATGTGGGAACAGATGTATATGTATGACTGATTCACTTTGTTATAAAGCAGAAACTAATAAAAAAAATTTTAAAGCAATATCAAATTAAAAAAAAACTAAAAATAACTTGAATGCCAATTATTAGTCAAATAGTTAATCTTTATATGTGCAATTATTTATTATTTTTAATTCTACAATAATTATCCTTACTATTTTTTGCAATTTTTTCTTCAGTGGTTAAATATATGTATGTATATACATTCAGGATATCACTATTCTTTTATTGTAAACAATGAAGTAAATATATGTTTATTAACACAAAAAGATGTCTTCAACATGTTAAGTGAAAAAGGCAGGTTATGAACTAGTACGTATAGATGATATCTGGGAAATATACACATACAAACACACATGTATATACACGTACAATATTTCTTTGAAATGTAGAATTACAGGGAATTTTTATTTTTTAGTTTCTCATTTTTATATATTTTAATTTTTCAAAATAATAAGCATGTAAGTAATGAGCTTGTACACTCAAGGAAAAAAATGCTCTTTCTATATTTTAAAAAGGAAGATATCAGAAAGGAAACCTTCACAGAGAAGCCTTAGAAGGTTCCAAGAAACCAGGTTGTAAAATGGAAATGACACCTGTGATTTGTCAGTTGGTAGATCTGGTTAGTAGAAAAAGCAGGACCCAAGTTTGAGTCCTGGCTCTTTCCTTTATAGGTGGGGTGATTGTGGGCAAATTACTAAACATCTCTAATAGTTTTTAAAGTCTTTATTTTCAAATGTAATATATCATATAATTATTATATTTATGTCACAGGTAATAAAAAGTGCTCAGCAAAGAGTAGTTTATTAAATTTTTTTAATATAAAATAAGGGAATGAGAATAGTTTTTACCGGGCATAAAATCTATTCGGATGATGAGATGAGTTTATTATTATCATGCTGCAATTAGCAAATACTAATTATCTCTGTATGAGAGCTGCTATCTTTAATTTCAATTAAGCTCAATTTTTGTCTAAAATATGATCTTCAATTAAGAGAATCACAGAGTATTTTGTTTCATTTCATTTTAGCCAGGAGTGGTGTCTGTACTTACAGCTGGTAGTTCCTCTTGTCCTATCTTTCCTCAGTGTGCCACAGCCCACTGTGACTCCTACTTCTGGCTGGGGAGAGATGGCTTTAGGCAGGAGGTGCAAAGACATATTACTGCTGAAGAAGTGGGCCAAGTGACTTGGTACCCTTCTTCCTGGGGATCTCTCTGCCTTCTCTCTGTTTCTAACCACTCCTTCACTCCTAGAGATAGCCTGGCTCTGAAGAACAAGAGGAACCTTGTGTTTCTTAAAACGAGGTGTATTACTTTAGTAGGAAAATTAATAGACATTAATGATCTTGAACTCTTCAAATAAAAAACATTTCTTTACCCTTATGCACCCTTATGACAGCCCAGCTTTAGAGACTTTACAGAGGCAAGAAGTCTATCAGTTTCTTTCCTTTCACTTAAATATAGTTTCTTGCCACTAATATTGTGAAATAAGAATCAATGTTTATTTCCAAAGACATTACTAATCTTTTAAATGAAAACACTGGCACATCAGTTATCACATGGATGTTGTTTTATAGTCAAATAAAGACTCGTAAAGCCTCAGTTCTACAGTCTTTCTGGGTTTGAAATATTTTTATGCACTGCTGTGAGAAAAGCAGGTGCACTCAGACATCTATTTCTAAGATTTGTCTATTTTATCAGCTGATTTGGGTTTTAAATTTCTGCAGATGTCAATTTCAGTCATTTTTGCTGTTAGTAGAGCAGCTTAGAAGTTAGCTCTTGTAAGTCTAGGTTCATATTTATTTTAGAACAACTTATACCTGTAACCTATTTTATCTCTCAGATATGTTTCCTATGGAGTGACTTAAATCCAAAGTTAGCTCAAAATGGAACCCTCCCCCTATTGGAATATTGCTGTTTCAATATTTTGCAGTCTTTTCTGGTCCGTGGTATCAACATTGCTTTGCAATTTCTTTTGCTGCCCTCTAGCCCTTTGGCTTCACCCTCCATTATTGTATTTCCTTGATGAGTGCCTGTGTCAGGCTCTGAGGTGTTAGGGGAGGGCACCATAGGTTGTGGGCTAACTATGCCGGCTTTATTATTAAAGTCTTGAGAGCTTATAATGGGGCCCATCTATCCAAAATATTACAAAGTTTGTTTGCTGGTGTTAGTATCCTAGTGAGACGTGGGGGCAAGCCTGGTAACTTAGCATTTCATCCTAAAGTAAAAGTCTCTATGAACACATTATGTAGACTAATGCCCTTACTTAACAAAAGAAATCACTAATTAGTAACTTCATATACTTTCTATACTGTGCTCTGCTACACCCCACTGCCCCAATTTTCTTGATAACATCATCTGATCAAATAATACCTTCTATCCCTGTCTTTCATGTTCATATTATTATATATATTTTTCTTAAACTGCCTACAAAGAAATAATTACAAAGAGATACCTATGAATTACCTACAAAGAAATATCTTCTGAGTTACCTCAAGGTTAAGGTAAATTAGCTGCATTTACTTAGTAGTTGTGTATGCTATTTGAAGCAATAACATAATCTATTTTTAACTTTAGCAAAAGTAAATCCTCTGCAAAATTATAGTTATATCTAAAATATCTTAAATTGTTATGTGTTTTGTAAAATGAATTTTCAGTCAACCTTGATTTTTTTGGTTAAGGAAGGAATTTTCTTTCTTGAGGAAGAATACTATGTAAATACTAAAAGTATTATTGTTATTATGGATCCTAATGACCTTTATCCCTATAAATATTAACATTAAAATTTAAAAATACCTTTCTTTTTGCCAAACCCAAACATTCCTGAATAAAAGATCAAAGGTCACAGAGCTATGATGATTCAGTACTAAAATATCAAAGTATTTAGAAAGTCTGTTTCACAGTTGCTTAAATTATGTGAAAAGGTTTATCTAAAGGTCTAGGACCATCTTAAATTACAGCATAATATTTGCCCAAAGAAGTCTCAAGAGAGCTTACAATAGATCCATGCCACAGGAGTTTCAACCTGAGCAACAAAATAGCCATGTTTAAACACTAAGTCAAACTAGAAACATGAATCATTTTCTTCATTTAATTTAAAAAGAAATTTCCAGTAATTTCCCATTATATTAGCTTCATTTTAATAATTGAAGATGCCAGACATATAAGGTACAAAATAATGGGCATATTTCTACTGTAGCAGATTTTTTTCACTATTATTCATATCTCTCACAAAATCAAAGCAATCTTGTAAAATTGAGGTGTTGTTTACCATACCCCTGTGTTCATAGTGATGTGGGTCTGGGAGAGAATTGTTATATGGAGCTGGAGAACTAGAAGGAAGGGAATGGACATCTTAAAACTGGTTTAATAATATCAACAAAAAACAATAAAGATGCCATATGGAAAAGGATGAAGTATTGCTCTAAGGAAATCTTGTTTCCCACTGTGACATTTAGTCTGGATTTTCTGTAGTCTTGATTGTCTCATTCAGCAGGGTCAAGAAAGTTATCTTTCAGCCCAAGCTGTCAAAAGCTGAAGCTTTTGAATACTAAGGAGTTGAATACTTTTAATTTAGATTAATTAATCAGTTTTGAGACACAGGAATGAAATATTTAAGTCTTTTCTTAAGTTTAGTATTTTAGTATCTAAAGAAATAGAATATATGGTAATAGTGAACTTAATTTTTTAAACTGAGCTCAGCTTTTTCTTTTAAATTATTTGCTCATGTTAGTTTTAACTAACACTGTGTAAATAAAGGGATCATTGTTTCTTGACTTCCATACTTGATTTGACCTAAAGACAAAGCTCTTAGCTAATGGGACCAGTGAAAAATTTTCAGGTCACTTAGAGTTGAGTAAGATTTATTGAAACAGTCCTAGTCGTGGCAAGAACAATGTGAGTTTGCAAGTGCTGTATAGTTCTCCTTTATATGGTCCCCAACAAGTCAGCCTGACCAAATTACAGGGACCTTTGCCCAGCTTACCAACAACCCATAGACTTGTTGACAGCATTGAAGTAAAATAGAAAAATGAACCATACAAGAGCAATAAAACAGCATTACATCTTGAATTTAATTTAATTTAGATTTAGGTAGGGACTTGAACTGACGTGAACCGTGAACCAAAAAAACTAGACAAACCATACTAATTTGTAGATCTTCTTTCTTTCACCAAAAGGAAAGAAAAAGCTATCTGAGTGATCAAACTGCAACTTCACCTAGATTTATATTTTCTCAGATTACTCATTGGAAAAAAACAAAAAATCAAACTAGAACAAATATAAATATTTCTCAGCCAAACCTAAATATATTATTTAATTGGGAAAAAAAAGAGTTTAACTCCCCAAAGAAAAGAATGGATGCAGTTTGTTCTTTATTTCATGGTAGTTAAGTGAATTTAAAAAGTACATTGATTAATAAAAATATTTAATAGTTAATTTTAAAGCAGCAATTATTTATATATTGAATAATTTTGGTTAAGAGATTATTTAAGGGATATTGGTATAATTACTAATAGACAAAGTACTATAATTTACTTTGTATGATTATCTTTTTATATTTAAATATTATTTCTGTATAATTGTTTTATAAATGGAATGACATTTATAGATATAGAGAATTGTTAATTTATAGTGACTACATCAAATTAGCAGGGACAATGTAGTCAAATATCCAAATGCATTGTGTATGTTAGATTGTGCCTCTTGTTCAGAAAATAATGATATAGCTCTTTTAAAGTCAATAATAGTAATCATAAACAAGATAATCCCATCAGCACAAGTCAGTCTTACTCTGCGTGTAGTAATTTAGCACAGTATTGCACTTAATAAATTATCATTAATCATAAATACATCTTCACATGTGCATACTTAAGTTCTTTAACATTTGCTATCTTGGTTTTTCTGTAGGGCTAAGGTACAAGACACTCATTTGAAATCTGAGAAGCAGCATAATCAGTCTTTTGAAGCCCACTGCAATCAATATCTATGCAAATGAGGTGGTTATGGAATTTACACAGCTTTGTCAATCAATCACTAGTCAAGTCTCCACCCTACACTCAAAATACTAATAGATTTTTTTCTTTTTAAAGAGACAATGACTTCTTTCTAAGTATTTGTTATAAGGCTAGTGCTATTGCTTTGATTGCCTCCTCCCACCTACCACCTTTTTCCTGCACACTTACCCCCTGCACAGCGAGGCAGCCCATGCTGCCCGTCTCTCTAGGTGGCAGGTGTCAAGATCAGGGGCTTCCTGAGTGCCACCCATGGGCGTCTTATGGCCCTGTCCTTGGCCCTGAGTTCTTGAAGGAACACATCGTGGGACTCAGAGCTGGTTGGACAAGCATCCTTAGAGTATTGATCAGGTGTTACCTGCCCACTGAGAGAGACGTCTTCAGTGGATCACTAAAGGGCTCTGTCTTTACCTTGATCATGTCAAGTTCTTACCAAGGACTTGGTGGGGACACAGAACACTTGCTAACCAAATAATCAAAAGATAGAAGCTAAGAAGGATAATTAATTAGGCAGGCAACTAAAATTGGGTTCAAAGTTTATTTCTGTTATATGGAGTAATGGAATATCTAGATTTTTTTTTTGGCTGCCTATAACCACAGTATGAATCTTTAGTCCTGAGGATGGCTGAAGAAGCTAATGCATAAGTCTGTCTTGGAATGGAAGCAAAAGGAAGTTAATAATCCCTCTGTTCTCCACTGGTTAGATAACATCTGGTGAATTGTAGAGTTCTATTCTAAAAATTTTAAAAACTCTGAAAAGCTTGAAACTGTATAGAAGAGGATAATTCAGATGATGAGGCAGCTGGAAATTTTAAGTTTAAAGTAGAGAGGATGTAGGTAGAATGTGATGTTGCTCATCAAATATTGAAAATGTATCTGCAAACTCAGTATGTGAGTTAGGAATTAAGTTCCTAAGTTATGGGTACCAAGAGTACACACATATGGTTATTTTCTTGTGTAAATAAAGTCTAGGGACAGATAGTCCAGGGCTAGAGAAGCAGCTCCACAGAGTCATTGAGGATTCTGACTCTGGTATCTTCAATGAATGATTGTTTCTCTTTTCAAGATCACGTCATAGTAAGTTGCTAGAGCTCCTGCAGTCACATCCCTATTCCAGACATCAGGAAGAAGCATAAGTATGGTGTGGGGGAAGGGCACACCTTCTGCCTTTTAAGAAACCTTCCCAGAATTTCCACAAACTCTTCCACTTACATCTTTTTGGCCATAACTTAGTCTCATGGCCACACCTGGCTGCTATCGAGGCAGAATAGGACCAGTAGGTAAAAGTTTCAAAAGGGCACCTTTTTTAGAGGTACTGATGTTACTGTTGTTGAACATTCAAAAGCAACTAGGAAATTGCCTATCAGAGAAGTTTTAGGGGAAGACCTGATAGGTACAGTTTCTTCCAATACTATGTGCCAAGACTATTTCAATATATGTGTACATGGGCCATGCTGAGTTTTAGTTTGATTAACTTTTCTTATAAGAGATTTTGATAAAATCAGATTTCTACTTACTACATATCAATAATGACGTGTTCCTTAAAGTGAATATTTAGTACACAAGTCGTTATCATGCTATTCAGAAGCCAGCATATTCTTTTAATGGAAGGCACTCTAGTGAAGTAGGATTTTGTGGACACATAACTTCACTCATTTAGCAATCTTTCTGATACATGAAATGTTGTGCCTTATGAATTTTGTTATTAATTAACTTGCCGCAGGAAGTATTGATCAACTGATTGACCCAAATTTCACTCAGTATAGCTATAAGACAGATACATTTTAATATTTGTGGCAGATGAAATGTGTAGGTTCAGTTTTATTTTGTGGTGGATTTTTATTTTCTCTTGGTGTCTGAATTATATGAGTTTCTTCAGAAAATATTAAGTTGTTGATGTGATGTGTATTTTGGATTTGTATTCACAATTCTGTAATTAAGAGATCTAAATATTAAAGTTATGAGTTTTGTAATTTTAGACTATAGTACCCTGCCTGGACCGTTAAGTCTATAAGAAGTAGACTGAAAACACTCCAGTACTTCTAGGCCAGTGCTTATTCTATAGACACAGGTAATATTCAAAAGTTATACACAATAGTTGTTGGATAGCTGCTCCATTAGAAACAGAAGAAGAAAATCTATTGCTTGCCAAACCAGAAAAATGTCATATAAAAAAGAAACTTTCTTTTCAAGATTCCAAATAGGTAAACCAATTATCAGTAAGAATGCAATGGTAAACACTGTCAAATTGTGCTCTTTTAGAGACTTAAATGAATTTTCCAGTACATAAAGATACTGTTATGTGTACATAACTTGGCCTGTACACATTTTCAAAGTATAGTTTTGTTTTAGTTATTCACAGAAAACAGTTCTGGAAAACATTTTTGCTTCAACCTAGAGTTTTTATGGTGTAAAGCATAAAAGGACAGGGTTGGGGGTGGGGGGATGCCCTGACCTGATACGTATTAGACCATGGACAGCTCAGCTCTGCTTTGTGAAAGCAACCGTGGGATCCCAGCTGTTTGGTCCTCCTTTTGCTTGGCATCTAGGCCTCATTTCACACCCAATTTGAATACTTTTAGTTTGAGGACCCTTAACTTGATCTTCAGATGGAATCCTTAACTAATGTGATATGTACTGCATTGAACTGACTTGAGCCAAGCCTTCTAAAGACCACAATTTACTTTGCTGGGAGAAGGATTAAAGTGGAGGGATTGATTACCTTTGCCTCTTTCCTTCTTTCTTCCCAACTCTTCCCCAAGAAAAAAAAGGATAAATCTTCTTCCACCACTTGCTTTTTCTAAAACTTTGCACAAATAACTCAATAGGCCTCAGGTTCTTTATCTGCAGATAAGGATAATAATGCCTATTATATAAGGATTATGGCAATTAAGTTCAATAAACATCTGAGTTCTTTCTGGGATCTTGGTCTAGTAAAATGTAAAATTATTTTGTTGTAAAGCTTTTAGCACAGTACATAATGATCAATTGTGATTCCCTTTGCATTCTAAAATGAGGTCCTCATATAACAGGGACCCCTATGATCCTGTAGTCTCAGCTGTTATTCCATGGGCATCTCAGTTTAGCTGTGCTTGCTGGGTTGAGATTCACTCTTACATAAACCTACCTGCCCCTTTCTCTTCTTTTTCTACTGCATGTCTATGGCTTGTTACTAGGTCTATTCCTCACCTTCCCTCCCTTGTCCTGCTTCCCATTTGTCTCCCTTCCCTGCCCCAGAAAAAGGCTTATCTTTCTTTTAGAAATTCATGCTAAATTGCAGTATATGTGTGTATGTCTGGGGTGGGCTTCAGTGGCTCTCCCATTTCTTCTGCCTACAGGTTTCTAGGTTGGTTGGTTGGTTTGATTTTTAAAGCTCAAGAAGTGTTCACAAGGTGATCACACCCATGTATCCAATACCCAGATAAAGAAGAACATTACCAGAACCACAGGACCGCCTCTAGGCATTTTCAGTCAGCTGTCTGCTCTCCAACAGTTACACTAATCTGATTTCTGATACTTCACATTCATTTTGCCTCTTTTTCTTAACCTTATATAAATATATCATACACCACATATTCTTTTGTGTGTGTCTTCTTTTTTCAACATTTTGTTTGTAAAATTCATCCAAGTTGTATGTAGTTAGTTGTTTGTTCATTCTACTTGATGTATACAGTTGCATTTTGTGAATTTACCACATTTGTTTATACGTTCTTTAGAATGATGGGGATTTGGGTTCTTTCCATTTTTTTTGACTATTACAGAGTGCTGCTGTGAACAATCTCATGCATCTCTTTTTTTTTTTTTTTTTTTTGCGGTACGCGGGCCTCTCACTGTTGTGGCCTCTCCCGTTGCGGAGCACAGGCTCCGGATGCGCAGGCTCAGCGGCCATGGCTCACGGGCCCAGCTGCTCCGCAGCATGTGGGATCTTCCCAGACCGGGGCACGAACCCGCGTCCCCTGCATCGGCAGGCGGACTCTCAACCACTGCGCCACCAGGGAAGCCCTCATGCATCTCTTTTGCTGAGTATCTGGACATATTTCTGTTGGGTTATACTTGGGAGTGGAATGGATGGGCCAGAGGGTACGTATATGTCCATCTTTAGTAGATTATACCAACACAGTCTTCCTAGGTAATAGTAATAATTTATACTCCTACTTGCTTCATAGTTTCAAAAGAGCCTACTCTCTGTCCACAAGGTGGAGTAAATTAACTCTCTGTCAAAATTTTCTCATTTCCTTCTCTTCAAAATTAACTATCAATTTTTAGATAATGCTAAAATGTTTCTATCAATTTGGGATCAAACTTTGAGCAATTATAAAATATCAATATATTGGGTTGGCCCAAAATTCATTTGTTTTTTTCTGTAAGATGGCTGTAGTTGCACTTAGTTGTCTTTAACTTCATTCGAAACAGTTTTGTTAGATTGTATTGTGACAGCTGTCATATCAGCATGCATTTAAAAAAACATCAAAATTGGTGAATTTTTTTGTAGCCATTTTAATATTGAAAATGGAAGAAAAACAACATTTTCGGCATATTATGCTTTATTATTTCAGAAAGGTAAAAACGCAACTGAAACACAAAAAAAGATTTGTGCAGTGTATGGAGAAGGTGCTGTGACTGATCGAATGTGTCAAAAGTGGTTTGCGAAGTTTCGTGCTGGAGATTTCTGGATGGTGCTCCACCATTGGGTAGACCAGTTGAAGTTGTTAGTGATCAAATTGAGACGTTAATTGAGAACAATCAACATTATACCACGTGGGAGATAGCCGGCATACTCAAAATATCCAAGTCAAGCATTGAAAATCATTTGCACCAGCTTGGTTATGTTAGTCGCTTTGATGCTTGGGTTCCACATAAATTAAGTGAAAAAAAACCTTCTTCACCGTATTTCTGTATGCGATTCTCTACTTGAATGTAATGAAAATGTTCGGTTTTTAAAACAAATTGTGATGGGCGATGAAAAGTGGATACTGTACAATAATGTGGAATGGAAGAGATCGTGGGGCAAGCGAAATGAACCACTACCAACCACACCAAACGCCGGTCTTCATCCAAAGAAGGTGGTGTATCAGGTATATGGTGGGATTGGAAGGGAGTCCTCTATTATGAGCTCCTTCCAAAAAACCAAACCATTAATTCCAATAAGTACTGCTCCCAATTAGACCAACTGAAAGCAGCACTCGACAAAAAGCATCTGGAATTAGTCAACAGAAAACACATAATCTTCCATCAGGATAATGCAAGACTGCATGTGAAAATGGTGTCTTTTATTTTTACGTAAAAACCAAAGGAACTTTTTGCCCAACCCAATAAAAAAATTAAGTACAGGTAATCTGTT
This sequence comes from Mesoplodon bidens, assembly GCF_964165515.1. NCBI lineage: Eukaryota > Metazoa > Chordata > Mammalia > Artiodactyla > Ziphiidae > Mesoplodon > Mesoplodon bidens. Next base: position 66,724,307 of record NC_138160.1, read on the forward strand.
TTTCTGTATAATATTCAAGGAACTGATTTAACATTTGATTTTTCAGCCAAACTGAGTAGTAAGTTAACTGACCAGATTCTGTACTGGTTTTGGCTGCCATATTGGGATTAGCTGAAGGCAATAGATAGAAAAGAGTTATAACAATTTAATAGTTTTTTCTTAAATGCCATTGTCTTATTAAATTAACTTTTAAGCAAGGGTTCGTGAGCTTTCTTGGAACAGCTCACAGGATGAATAGCTGACCTCTAAGAAGCACTTACTGTGCAAAACAGCTCTCATTTCATCCCATGGTAACCTTCCTAGGTAGGTGTTATCATCACTCTTTGTTTTTAAAATGAGGAAATTAAGACTCAGGCTAAGCTACCTGTTCCCCTGTGCTGTGTTAAGTATCTTGGACTTCATTCTCACCCATCACACCATCCTGCCCCCAGCCCTGCCACATGGCTAACATGGCTACCGGAGTGACATTTCTAAAACTCAAAGCTGAGCATGGCACTCCCTTGCATAGCAGAGTTTGACTTGCTATTAAATTAACTTTTAAGCAGCTTTAGAGACCTGCTGATCTTAAAGGAGACAATTTAACCCTCATCGTTGAAGTTCTATGTGAGATTATATCAAATCATCATAGATAAGGCCTTTTGTTATTATTGTTGTTTTCTATGGAAAAAACATCTGGAATATAAAGTTATATTCATCTATATGTATTCTTGTTTCAAAATGTCTAGTGTTTATTGATGTTGTAGGTATTTTGAAATGAATGTGACATACATGAGTTGATTTTGTTATCAGTTCATGCTGCATCATAGAGTCTAGAAAGGATTGAGTTATTATGATGAACACGTAATTATGTCAGTGTTTGATGTCACACACTTGTGCATAATGACATCAGCACAGCTGGAGCTTGATAAATGGACTTCTCTGATATTTCCTCTACAAAAAATGTTCAGTAATTTCAATCAGAAATTAAATTTTCTTTACAGAAATGTTCAGAAATTGTTCAGTAGTTTACTGCACTGGTATTGGCTAATAGGAATGCAAGAAACATAACTATTACTGGTTACTACTCTTTCCATTTTGCAACAAACCATTTCATAAGTTTCTTGTGTTCATTCATCACTGGGTATATATTATGTTAAATGAAAAAGAATTACATATTCTGAATATTTTTCTCCCACACTTCAAAATGTCCTTTTCAGATATTGTCTAACTGCCAGCTAATTTACAGCTCTGAAACCTTGTTGTTGTAGCATTTCAGAATAGAGTATTCAATAATTTAAAGTGAAATGAATCATTGTGTGATGAAGAATTGCTGTTAAATCTTTTGTGATGTAAGTGTTTCTTTGCTACAGTCATATATGTAATTGTACATTTCAGTGAGATGCCCTTTGAACATTAGAGGACATGTTCATGAGCTGAAATTCCAAAAACAAATCTAACGATTTGACAGCCCTGCTCAAAAGACAGCAGCTCAGCATTTTAGAGGTTTCCATGTATTAGATGACAGAGTCAGGATGAGCCTGGGAACATCCTCTGCTCTCTGACCTTCTGCCTACTCCTCTGTGTCGGGCTTCCATTGTCCTATGGTCCTGACAGGGAGGCACCCACTCACCAACCGGTCTCTCACTTCAGCGATCTCAGTGGCAGGGGGTGGGGGCAACAGTCACGAATCCCAGCAGTAGCTCACTGTAGTGGCTAAACCCTTGTTCTTGTTCTCATGGTGATTTTTTTAAGGGAAAATAATCTCCATGCTCTGCAGAATGGATTTAACATACTATTTTGATGCTCTCACAGCTGATTTCAACAAAATTCTTAGTGCCTAAACGTTAAAAATGGAATAAATATTTTCATAAATTCTTTGAAAGTAACAATAAGCAGATCCAAATATATTGACTATTTTTCCTATTTGGCTTCTTCTGACTAGACTAGTGCTTTTAATATTACTGCACTTCATTTTTATGGATAATCAAGAATGTGCATGAAACCTTAATTTCCAGCACAGAAGGATAATTGCTCAGTGATCATTTACTTTCTTTAAAACATAACTGAGGGTTTTCCTGGTGGCGCAGTGGTTGAGAGTCCGCCTGCCGATGCAGGGGACACAGGTTCGTGCCTCGATCCGGGAAGATCCCACATGCCGCGGAGCGGCTGGGCCTGTGAGCCATGGCTGCTGAGCCTGCGCGTCCGGAGCCTGTGCTCCGCAACGGGAGAGGCCACAACAGTGAGAGGCCCGTGTACCGCAAAAACAAAAAACAAAAAAATCCCAAACATAACTGAATATAAACTAAGACAGAAACTAAGAAAAAGAGCTCCGCGGCATGTGGGATCTTCCCGGATCGGGGCACGAACCTGTGTCCCCGGCATCAGCAGGCGGACTCTCAACCACTGTGCCACCAGGGAAGCCCGAAAAATAGCTATTTTTAAACATGCCATTGAAATGGTGTATGAAGTCAAATGGCATATGAAAACTGTACTCACCTTGGTGTTTTTTTCTGACCTACAACTGTAACTTAAAGTGGACCTAGGATCTGGTTCACCTATTTAGTCATGGAACCATAGGAAGCACCTTGCTGATCACTAGTAGTCTGAATCCTTACTTGAGAAGTTGGGAAAGAGAGCCAATCCTGTTAAGTGATTAGCTCAATAACAGAGGTAGCTCCGGTATCCACGCCACTTACATGAATTCACTGCTCTTTCCACTTGGCTGTGGTTTACTGTTGTTTTTGGTTTCAGCAGCAAGATGTTTTAGATTAAAGAGATTTTACAGTACAGTTAAAAGCATAGAAAACATGAATTTAGTAGAAAAGACACTGATCTTTAATAGTGATGGCTCTGCTGGTCTCGAGATAATCTTTCTATGGTATCGGGTCATAATCATTTTTTTAAAATTTGACTGTCATAAAGTCATATCATAGCTCTTGTACAAATATATGCAAAAACAACTGAATTATAGTGTGTGAATAAACATTCCCTGACCCCAAGCTGACTTTCTTACCACTCTTTCTATGAGCAAGCAGAGAACCATTTAAAGTAAGAAAAGTGGAGGGAAATAGAGAAGTGTAAAGGACAATTTGAATAGTAAATGCACTGTGGTATCCGTGGGACCCTTCTCCAACTTTATGTGATAGCGGTACAGTATAGAAAAGGTTCTTTCAGCAAGTGTTTAGGAAAATATGTTCCAAAAGATCTGCATAACATTAGTGTAACCAAGTGTTCCTCTCTGTGGCTTCCTGTTTTGGAATTAAATGCCTTCAGGATACTCAGAATAACTCTGTTTAGAAACACAAGAAGAATTTAACCTCTTATGTTCCAAATCAGTTTAAAGAACTATAGGTCAATTAGAAAACAAAAATATCTCATCCTACTTTGTTTCTCAATAGTTTCAGCTAAACTTAAAAAAATTTTTATACATAAAGTAGGTGGTATAGTTAGAAATCAAAGTTATAAACAGGAGTTCTTACAGGAATTATTATCACCAAAATTGTAAGATCAGTTTTGTTTCCTTATAAACAATTTTCATAGGCTAAACCTTTCTGCAGATAGGACTATTTCCAAATGGACTCAGTGAAAAATTTCTACTCTTGTTATCTGAAGGAGGTTCATACAGGGAACAGATAAGCTGAATCTGTGGTTATTTCTTTGTGGTGTTATTGTTCAGCATTCTTAAGTTGCTGCTGCAAAGCCAGCAGAGGGAGCACCAAACAATATTTTTGTTTAGCTTAAAGCTTAATAATGTATTTTTAAACTCTTTTCTCCATTTTCATTTAAAAATATATCTACAACTGATCATTCATTGATTATACAGTTTTTACTCTATAGATTTAACTTTCTCTGTGTTTCTAATTCTTGTTTGAAATTAAAAGACTTAAAAGGGTATTATTTATTCAATTCAATTCTACGTATATCCATTAAATGTCTAATGTATATAAGGTAAGTAATGGAGAGTCAAAGGTGAATACTCCACAGTCTCTGTCCTTTAGGTATTTATAGTGTAGTTGGATAGAGAGAATTATAAAGATCCTTCTATTTACAAGGTAGAATATGGGCCACTTATCTTGATAAAGAATTGTTGGAGGTATTCTTGAGAGGGTGATATTTGAATTGGACCTTGAAGGAGAGGTTTCCTAAAATGAAAATTCTAGATTGGAGAGAATAGCATAAATGCAGGGTGTATTTGGGAAAAGGAAACTATAAGGGTGTGGCTTGACAGAACATGGGTGATAGAGGGGATGTACTGGGAAATTAGATCAGAAAGCTAAGGTAGAGTCAGATACAGAGCACCTTGAAATCCATGCTTAGTAGTTTTGGTTTATTCTTTTGGCAAAGGAGAGTAAATAGCAGACCATTAAGAGGAAACAAAAGATGTTTTTCACTCTAAAAGGTTGCCTAGAGAACTGAGAGATTAAAACTGGACATTTCTGTACTAGTTCATGGGGGAATATTCTATAATAATAATAATAATAATAATAATATCTTTCTTTTGTATTTGTATGTATACATATCACACATGTGTATATATAGACACTGATATATATGTGTTTGTGTATATATTTTCACACACATAAAATTTATACAACAATACTCTTCCTAAGTCATATATGTAAATATATATCCTTCAGAAGTATCCTGTGATTTAAAGATTTGTACTAAAAATGTAATGTGTACATTTAGCTAATGTGTACCAGGTCTCATAGAAAATTCAGAGCAAAGCTGGTACCCAAAAGAACACCTAGGTTTTCAGTCTCTGTGACCAGGAAATTGAACAAGTTACCATTACTCCCACTGGAGATGTAAGGGGTGACAGAGGCTGGAGTGGAGGTGGAAGGCAGGGATTATTCAACGCTGGTGTATCAGGCTGGAGATGTTGGAGGGCATCCATCCTTGTAGAGATGTCTAGCACATACTTCCAGTTTTAGGTTTGGAGCTCAGAAGAGAAGCCAGAGCTAGAGTTTGGGAGTGGATGAGATTATTCAGGGCAATTAGATGGAGAAGAGGAGTGAAGTGAGAACCAAACCTTGGGGGATGCCTACATGTAGGAGGGTAAGGAAAGGAAGAAGTGTGGGAAGAAGCCTGCACAGACACTGATAGAGCTGAGAGTAGTCAGGAAAATGCCCCATTTGTCACTCAACAATATGTGCATCGCTGCTCTGTGCAAAGCACTGAAGCCTCTGCCCAGAGTGTAAAGGAGGGGGCCTGAGCAGAGTCAGCTGCTGCAAGGGACAGTTTAGGATGGGGACTGATGGGAGGGTCATCGGGTTTGTTTACTCAGGAGATCAGACTTCCTAAATAGTTCCTTTAGTTGTGTACCAAAATACAAAGTAGACTTCCACCTCACAGCTCTGTTTATGCAAAGTTAAAAGATCCAGAGGACCGCCCCTTGGCTCAAAATTTATGAACTGTAACTTTGATATCCAGGTGTGTTGTTTGTGGGTCAAACTCAGTTGTGTAGTTTTCAAAAGATGTACAATGCCCTTGTAACCTTGATTACTTATCTTTATTTTATGGCTACTTTGTATTTGATTTTTTATAACAGAGAAAAAAATCACCATTGTCTTTGTGTAAGTTCATTGTAAAAAATTAAAATACAAAGAAGAAATTTTAAAAATCACCCCTTAAATAACCACCATAATACATTAGATAACCAGAAATAGAACTTCCTTCCCTTTCTACTTCCTCCTCCCTCCCTTCTTTTTTTCCTATTGCTTTGTTGATCATAGTATGCCTTTTATTTTAAATAAAAAGGATTAAATTTACTTTTACTTAAATTTATAAAAAGGAAAAGAAACTAAAGGTACCTAAAAGAATTGTAGAGCTTCCAAATAAGTACTTCTTGACTACAAGACATAGTATATATTTCGGAAGATCTGTCTACAGTTAAGAAACGAGATTGTGACAAACATAACGAGGTCAGAGTTACTGTTTTATGATACACATTTCTGTTGAAACCATTTGGATTGACTGTTTTTGAAAGATTTATATGTATGCTCTGCCTTTCTGTCCCCTCTCAATTTGTGTTTGTTACATTAGTTGTACTTGTTTAAGCTTTATGACATTTACATCATTTTGTAATTAAGGCCTATACTTGTTTAAATCTAGTTCTATATTTAACTGGAGTCCAGTACTCACCATGATTTTTTTTCTTACCCTGGCGTTTCCATCCTTGAATTTTAATTTTGATTCATATTTTAGTTGTCTAGTTTCCATCAATAAGTGGAATTATTTAGGAAGGGCTATAGACAGCTCTTTCCTGCTGAAAACATATTTTGTTGTATTTATCCTATGCAGACATCTTGGTTAGGCAGACTGCTCTGGGGACATGGTTTCTTTCCTTCAGAACTATACAAACACTGGTCAGTTGTCCTCTGCTGTTGAAAATTGCTGTGGAAAAATCCAATGCTGGCTTCATTGTTCTCAGATTTGTGCGTGATTTCCTTTTTTTCTTTTCTTCTCTCTTCCTTTTCTTTCCTTTAAATTTTTTTCTTTTGGTATCCTCTGTTCAACTTTAATGTTATAAGCATGTGGAAAATGAATTAAATTGAACCTTTATTTCACAATATGCCCCAGAATAAAATCCCAGATGGGCTGAATAATTAATTTTTTTAATAAGACCCATACAACTAGTAGATGAAAACACTGGTAGCCCTCTAGTCTTTCTAAGAATCTTCAAGATAGAAAACATGAAGAAATGATCTATAGGTTTTTCTGCATCAGAAAGAAAAAAAAAAAAAACCTCAGAAAACAAAAACCAGCAATACATACGAATAATGTTGAAGGAAAAATTGCAACAGGTAAAATATTCACAGTAAATGTTAGATGATAGATGTTTGTTGTGTATGTGTTTTATATATGATAAAACCACTGCTGCAAAAGAAAAGTGGGTAAAAGGCACACAGAGGCATTTCACAAGTGGAAAAATTCAAGAGATTAGAAGACTTCTAATAATTTCATGTAGGCATAAAGGTGAACTTTTAAGAAAGCACAAAGGAATTTCCCTATTTTGAATACAGATACTCTCATATGTAGTTACCTGTGTTGGATTAAATAAACTTAAATATCCCTTCAAGCTGTGAAATTCCATGTTTCTGACATGCGTATATCAGATCCTTGCTATTAGTTTTTCTCCTTGTTAAGTTCAGGAACGATGCCTTATGCATCTTTCTGCTCTACCCTGGTGCATAGCTCAAACCATATCATGTACTTTGCATGTACTGGTCCTGAAAGAAATATTTAAATATTGAATAACAATTGTAATGAATTTTTAAAAATTAATGTTTGTTAACTTATTTTATAAAATATGAGGGGGCTTAGACTCTTTTGTATAGATACTTTAAAATTTATGGTGATTAGTCTTATGCTTAGAATTTTGATAAATGCATTTTGTTACTTGAATAGAAAGATTTATTGTTTTATAGGGTAATTGTATACCTAAATCTCATTTTGCAGAATTCAATTGTTAATTTCAGTGAATGATCATATACAGAATTGTATTTTTAGACCCTAATTCCTGTGCGCTGCAAAGAATTTTGTTTGCTATGTACATGGTTTATTGGACATTAATGCTAAAATTATTTAAAAACCTTTGAAAATGATTTTAATGTGAAATTGTGGCATAAAATGCACGTTGCATATATGATTAAAGGTTAGTGATAATTGATCATTTTTGTTATGTTGATTTAAATAGGGAAGCTGAAGTTTTTCGCAAATAAAGGGGTATATTCAAAGTGATAGAATGATTTTATAGGCTATTTAACAGCAAACTTTCTTTGAAGAACCATATTGTGGTTAGTGATATTAAAATTGGTATCAGCCTTGGGATATCAAATATATTTATTTTTAACTTTTATGTAGATACAGTTATTTAAATGTACATTTCAAGTACATTTCAAGTGTCTTTCAAAGTAATTTTGAATGAATTCCATTTGAGAAGTGAGGAGCTAGGTTTGTTAGTTATTAAGCCAAATATAGTAATATAGCTTATTTTATTGATCTGTGATTTTTAAAATTAAGAGTGAGAAAAGTCACAGATGTAGTTTGTTGACATATTGCAATCCATATGTGTGCTTTTCTGATAAGGAAGGTATAGCATATACCATCTCTCCAGAATATTTAGCACCAGATTTATGATTTTTCTAATTTGGTTTGTAGCTTGCCAAAGAGCATGTGAGTGCATATTTGATCAGAAGCATATTTTGCCTTGAATCAGATGAAGAATACTTAATGAGTCAATGCCAAGAAGCAATGCAGAGATGATGCAGACTAGCAGACTAAAAAGGCTTTAAAATGCCTTAATGTGAAATATAATAGAGATAAAGTAATGTTACATAAAAAGTCCAGTTTTTCAGTTTTTCATGCCCATCCCCTTAATAAAATTCTTCACCATAACGATTAGGAGTGATATTTTATATTTATGTGATGCATTTTGCATTTCCAGTGGGGTGAAGACTTATTTCAAGTGTATTGTACTCATTCTCTCTTGAGGGCTGAGAAAGACAGGAAATGTACCTTTAGGTACCAGTAGCTCTGCTCTCTCTAGCAAGCCTCCCTCTAAGAATGAGTGCTAGAGATTACCAATTTAAATTAATTTTTTTCTTTTGCTTGTTTGATAGGAAAAAAATTATCTTTGTGTCGATTTGTATTTCTTGCCGTAGTGGTGAAGTTAGAAAATTTGTCTGTTTATTCTGCCACTTGTATTTCTTCCTTTATAAATTGCTTATCCTTGTTCTTTGTCCATTTGTCTATTAAGGTACTCACTTCTTAGTGGTTATGAAATTCTTTATTTGTTAAGGAATAAACAAATACACACACTTTGTTGTGTATGTTACAAATATTTTACCTAGTATTTTTGTAATTTAACTTTGTTTGCAGTGGTTTTTTGGCATATATAATTTAAAAAATGATTATAGCTAAATCTAGTAATCATTTCTTTCTATGCTTTCTTTCTTTGTTAAGATTTGAAAGACCTGTACAACCCTAAATTATATAAAATTTTCTTTCTTTTGAAACTGTGATGTAGGAGGGAGTAATCAGACAAAGCCTTCATATTGCTTAGTTTAAATAAGTTATAAGGAATTACCTTTGTTGGACTGTGTGATTTTTTATTTATAATGACTCATTTACAGATATCCCATAGATATGATTTGTTGTTTTACCTCAGGTTGTGGAAGGCCCTTCCCAAGTGAAGTGTCCAGTGTTCTGTGTTCTTAGTTGCTACCATAACACTTCTCCACTGCGGAAGAAGGGGAGAAAGGAGAGTGAGGGATTAGACCTTTCCAATGACACTCTCTTCTCTTCTTCTCTACTTGAAGAGCACTTTTACATACAGAAATTATAGAAATGCATAATTATTTGATTTCCAGGCTAGTCCACAATAGCAATAATAGTTTTTTTCCCACTGTTCATTGTATAAAATGTCAGCCGTGTTTTGAGTTAATTGTGGTTTTAAGGGTAACCTGGGAACCTGAACAAAAAATGGTTTCAAGTTCAAAACAGGTTACAAATAAACTTTGGAAGCATAGCCCATTTGTAGCTTGTGGTCTGCTGGTCAGTCTTCTTGAGGAGCCATATCTAAGGATCCTGGACCAGGACTGGTCAGTTGATCTTGGATGACTCTAATGAGTCCTCAGTGATTCTGCACAGTAGATTTACAGTAAGACTTGTTTTGTAAGTTCTGTGAGGTGAGAGGCAGTATGACTGGTGTATAGGTATGCCTTCTGTTTAGGATATAGAGCAGAAATACCCAGTAGAATTTCCTGCAGTGATGTAAAAAATGTATACCATATTACTGTTCACTTCCTGATCAGAGAAATGTTCTGTATCTTTGCCATCCAATATGGTAACTACTAGACACATGTGGCTCTTGGGCACTTGAAATGTGGCTAGTGTGACTGAGAAACTGAATTTTTAGTTACTTAATTTTAATTAATTTAAATTTCAGTTTAAATAGCCACATGTGGCTAGTGGCTCTTATATTGAAAAGCATAGATCTAGAGGTTTATATTGAGTGGAGTACAGTCCTGAGTTTCACTAAATCACAGAATTAACAAGTCAATTTAATGCCTATTAGAGGCTTTCTCCCTTATTATCTGATAAAAAGTGTCATGGAATGTGTAGCTCTTACTTGGATCCTGTTTAGAAGAAACCAACTATGAAAAGTTTAAAAGACAGTTTTGAGACAATCTGGGAAATTTGAACCTGGATCAGGCATTAGGTGATTTTATGGAATTAATGTTAACTTTGTTAGGTGTGATGATAGCAATGGGTTTGTATTATTAAAACACAACAGTGAAGTTTTCAGATGAAATAATATGTTACCTAGGGTTTGCTTTAGAGAAAAAAGTATTTGCCGGCGAGTGGCTGAGACAAGATTGGCCAGTGTTCACAGAGCTTTAGCTAGCTGAATGGCATATGATGTTCATTATACTGTTTTTATGCTGTTATATGTGGTGGAATGTTGTCATAATAAACAGTATTGAACTGGGAGAGCTCCTTGTTTGTCATAAAGTTCAGCCGGTTTTCCAAGTTCATTTACTCAGTCATTAAACGGCAGAGTTAGGATTCAGATCTGTCATTTGGCTCTAAGTTCTGTTCATTTTCTATGACATTGCACTGTATCATATTTTGAACACGTGGTTCTTCATCCCACCTGCTCCATGACCCCTGACAAGTTGTCTTGCACATTTCCCTCTCATGTGGATACGGCTAAATTTGGTAGCAGATCTGGCCACATAGGTCAACAGAGGGTAGAGCTTTTCATAGCAAGTTGGATCAGGTTGGAATATTACAGAATCCAGATTTGAGGGCTGAATATAAAAAGTAGCTTGGGAGCGAAACTAGAGGAGCAGTCCATTAACAGATTTGAGAGGATAGGAAGAAGCAAGGTCCAAAGAGATCTGGAATGGGTAAGATGGGACCAGGTCAAAAGGCTGAGAGCATAATTTATGTAGAAAGTAAGGATGATGACTGCTAATTCTTACTGGGAGACAGCTGCATAACCTGCAAGGGCAGGTTAACTGACTTGGCATATAGCCATATTGACATTATTTATTATGAAATGTATATACCACTATACCTGATAATCTCTATTCATTTAATCTAAAATAATTGTAATAGTATAGAATTTTTATCTGGAAGGTGCTGTTGAGGTCATTTAATTCAACCCATTTATTTCTAAGTGTTACCAAATTCATATTGCATTTCCAACGGGTAGTTGGCATTGAGTTATGTACCATAAAGATTACAAAATTACAGTTATGTATGCTCTCAAGAAGATTTTGAGATGAGTAGATAATAGTTATGATTATTCAAGTAATGCAAATATTTGGTTAAACTGATTATTGATTAAAGTAGAGAAGAATAATTTTATTTATAAAATAAAATTTATTTTATTAATACAACTTACGAATTGTATTTACACTTATGTTTCTAATCTCAGGGCTATTGTTGAGCAAGAATTTCTCACATCAATAAATGAACAGCCACATAGTGTACATTTTAACATTATTGCAAGTGTCCATGTTTTATATTTCATACCAGGAATGGGGGCGGGGGGAATTCAGCAAACAAACCATTAATGCAGGAATAAATTAGTGAGTGGAATGTTTGTTATACAGTTGCCTCACTAGGACATGACTATTTAAAAGCAAAGTAAAACAAGACATTATTGAATAGCATCATATTGGCATTGTGATAATTTTCTAATTGTATTTATTTGCAACTTTTATGGACTATTTGAATATTTCTTTTTGAGTTCCATTTCAGAATTATTTAGTTAAAGCCAAGAAAAAATTGTTTCTCCTCCTGTACCCAAACTATTCTATAGTCAAAAGCAATAAGCTCACAAAATCAATTTCTAAGTTTAATGGCAGATATTTGAATTTATTAGGTACTATTAAGTTAGGACTACTATACTAATTTGTTCATTCATTGATTATTTCTTTATATTTATTCATTAATTTTTTATTTTTTATTTTTTAATTTTTTTGGCCACACTGCGCAGCTTATGGGATTTTAGTTCCCACCCAGGGATTGAACCCGGGCCCTCGGCAGTGAGAGTGTGGAGTCCTAACCACTGGACCACCAGGGAATTCCCTTTATTCATTAATTTAACAAACTTAATATGTGTTCCCATTGAGGATGAAAGTATAAATAAGACATAGCCCCTACCCTCATGCTGCTCACATTTGAGCTGAGTAAACAGTAAGTAATTGTGATTGAGTATGCCAATTGTTATAGTGGTGGTAAATGCAAAGGGCCATGGGAATATTATGGAGAAAATGATTAGCTAGGAGATGGAATGGGGTTGAGGTACAGACATTTTTCATGGAAAAGAACCTTGAAGAATAAATTGAGGTTGATTATATTTCTTGTTACATTAATAATGGCAACTGTGAGAATCAGGTTTTTAAAGATCAATAGGTGTCATCTCTCCTTAGCTCTGAAGGTACTTCTGCTTCCATTTTTCCCTACTGTCTGCTTCAGATGCTTTTTTGTACTGCAACCTTTGATCTCTGTCCTATCTGGTTTTATTCTTTGGATCCTGGCTGACATCTGGTCCATTTTAGATTACTGACCTGGCTTTCAGCTATCTACTATTAGTCTGACCTGGCACTCTCAGAGTACTCTGCTTCTGGTAACTGCCCCTCTCCTTGACCTACTGCAGCTTCAAGCGAGAGGAGCTTTGTTCACATGATCTGGCCAGACATTCAGAATCCTACTCCAGCCAAGGACTCCAGTGTCTTCCAGCCAATTTTATTTTTCTGAGACGGTATATTAGAAAAGAAAGGTCTGAGAAAATGCAGGTGTGATATGGCTCAAGACCAGGGTGCAAGAGGATTGAGAGGGATGTTTGGAAAGGCAAGTGAAGGTTGGACTGTAAGAACCATAAAAAACTTGGATTTGGCGCTTTATTTTTCATGCCAAATGGGACCCATAAATGGCTTTCAGGAGGACTGTGACACCATCACATCTATACTTTGGAAAGATAATGGTGTCATGACTGGACCATAAAGAGGAGAGATTGCAGTCAGGGAGACCAGTTAAAGGAAAGAGATGATGAAGCCCTGAATTGAGCAAGACAGTAGTGATGGAGAAGAAGAAATCAATCAGAAAAATGTCAGAGATGGGACTAGTAAGATTTGGAAACTAACTGGAAATTGAGCAGGGGAGGAAAGAAAAATATTCAAGATATTTTCCAAATTTTCTGGTATGTGTGATTAGATGGGTTATTTTTTCCTTTGTCATTACAATTGTAATTAATGTAAAAAATTAATTACATTTGTAGCTATTTGTTTAATGGCTGTCTTTTCCATTGGACTGAACTCCACGAGGGCAGGGATTTTGTCTTTCTTGCTTATATCCATATTCCCTAGTACTAGACACAGTCTCTGGCTATACTGATACACTCAATAGTTATTGACCAACTGACTAGTTTATTTGTTCAATACAATTTATTGACTACCAGGCACTGTTAAAGATGAATTTTAATACCTTTAACTAAAACATGAAATACATAAGGATGAGGAAGATTAGTGAAAACATAAAGGATTATATTTTGGACACATTGAATTGAGATGCCATGAACATCTAGTTGGAGATTGAATCTATCTAAACTTCAAAAGAGCGATCTTGGTAGTAGGCAATTCAGATTTGGGATGAAAGTGAAACCTGAAGCCATGGAATATTTGAGATTAATAGAGTAAGAAAAGTGAGGCATAATAATGGCTGAAGACAGAATTCCGGGGAATACAAATATTTAAGAGATAAGTAGAGAAAGAAGAGTTAATTAACGCAACTGAGAAGAGTGTCCAGAGTTTTAGGAGAAAAATCAGAGGGTAGTGTTGTCACCAAAGGGAAATGAGGAAAATCTTTCAAGGAGCAGTATGTCTTGGGATATAGTATTTGTGAAATTTGAATCCCTAGAAGAGTTCTTGGAAGTCAGGGCTTCCTGAACTATTCTCTCTCTCTCTCTCTCTTTTTTTTTTTTTTGTGCCTCAGAATTTATGTCTTAACTCTTTAATTTATGGTCAAATTACTTTAAACTGTGGATACTTTCTATTACCTTATGATTCCCTCTATATGAGTATTATTCAGGCAATACAGCCTTAAGATTGTTGCCTATGAACTGCAAGAGGAAAAGACAAAAATTTAGAAATAAGTTTCTGCTTTTAAATGAAGTGTATGTCCTAAACTAATTTTCTCTTCAAATTTTTATGGCCCCTTGCTCCTTTCATTCGAATAAATTTTACTTTTCAGTTGTGATAACACTTTTAAAGCGATTAAAGACAGATGAATCATTATAAATGATTCTTAATGCATAAGGTTATTATTGTAACATTCGTGAATACACTAATATGTGAGGTAGAATGGGGAAGCTGTTATTCTTTGGTTTGTAAGGCTTTTTGAGTTACTATGAGTTTTATTTTAAACAACAGTGAAAATCACAATCTCCCTTTTATTCTCCTGATTTTCTTTGGAAAAGCAAATTATTTTAGCAATAGCCTGGGTTCTTTACCCTTCAATCAGTCAGAGAAAACTAAAAGATTTAAATAAATATAAAATAAAAGATTTAAATAAAATATAAAAACTTTCTTTGGAAATTAGAAACACTTAAGAATTATTTGGCTGCAGGAATCCACTGCTTATGATAAAGTGTATGTGCCCATAAAGATCTGTTTTGTATCTCTAAATTTATAAATTGTATGGGATGTTACTCATTTAGTATGACACATTTCCTTATAAATAGACCCCATCAATACTGTACTGTGCTTCCACTAGATGATCAGTAAATTTGGGTTGAAAGATTAATTGTTGACAAGATTTAGAAGCTACCTAATGTTTCAAAAATGGTTGACTATGGATGGGAGGGAAGGGTAAGCTGGGACGAAGTGAGAGAGTGGCATGGACATACATACACTACCAAATGTAAGATTGATAGCTAGTGGGAAGCAGCCGCATTGCACAGGGAGATCAGCTCGGTGCTTTGTGTCCACCTAGAGGGGTGGGATAGGGAGGGTGGGAGGGAGATGCAAGAGGGAGGAGATATGGGGATATATGTATATGTATAGCTGATTCACTTTGTTATACAGCAGAAACTAACACACCATTGTAAAGCAATTATACTCCAATAAAGGTGTTAAAAAAAAGCTTAATATAAAAAAAATTCTTGACTTGTTGAAATTATATATTGGGGTTGGCCAAAAAGTTCTTTTGGGTTTTTCTGTACAATCTTACCAAAAACCCGAACCAACTTTTTGGCCAACCCAATACAAAATCGAGACCCTTCTGGTTCTCCAACAATTGTTGCACTTAGTAGAAACTATCCTGGCCACTGGTAGTCAGGTTGAATCCACTGATGTTTTTTGGCCAGGTGCCAGGAAAGTCTTCAATAACGCCATATCTGCCCAGGTGCCATTAGTTCAGCAGGAAGTTTCAGAGCCTGTGGGATATACATGGGGAAAAAGTCACAAAATAAATGGATGGAATATGTATTTAGGAGTAGTCAGGCAGGCAGGGAAAAACTATAGAAAGAACATTTGCATTTTTGATTTAGGCAAATCTTACTCAAAGTAGGATGAAAGTAACTTAATTAAGGGGGATTATTCTAAACATTTTTTCCTTGGCTTCTTGCTATAGAGATTGATTTTGGTAATGGATAAAAGAAGTGACACAAAAGAATCCCTGCATTTACTTTTTCTGTTTGTTTGTTTTGTTTTTATTAGCTTCATCCATTTCCTCTAACGAATCTCACTGTCTTTGTTGATACCATACTCTGTTTTCCAGGCAACATTTTAATCTCTCATGGCTGAGCAGAAAAGTAAGTACTGGACCCCAAAGGAATGATGGTAATGCAGCCAAGATTTAAGCCAAGAGGCAGTAAGGTGATTTAGAGGTCAAATGGCCTGAATCAGGCTGGAGAGTAGAAGTATTATCTACCCATTTAGGTTTAAAGGGTTCTAATATTTCTGGCAGGAAGATTCATATTTATTACCTTGAATATATTTGAAATCTTAATAACTTGTGCTCATAAGTCTTCTAAGTATTCATTAAATGAGTGAAATGATAAAATTACATTCTGCAAGATGGGGTTCGGTAACCCTGGACCTAGGAGTAAAGGTTATACCATCCTAGAGCCTTTTTTCCTTGAGAGGTCATATCACCATTTCTATAGTTAATTCTTCAGATTGGTGTAAAAAGAATTGTTAATTTGGGGGTATCATGGCCATAGATGACTGCAGTCCTGTGATCCTGCTAGCAGGAGACACTGAGAAGGTGACATGGGACATAAATGCCCTCTTCAGGCATTTCCTAATTTGTGTGGGTCCTTTGCAAAGCTGTGAAATAGACTAAGTTTCTTTTGGAAGCTGGACATTTTTGCTTTATTTATGAAGACTGCTTTTTACAATTAGAAGTTGGAGGCAGTGCCTATACAGCCTAGTCTAACCCTAAACTACTTGTTAAAACAAAAGGAAATGGTTAGATTAAAAATAGATTATCTACTTTTTGTTTTATTCCCCTGATATCTGTGGACCCTTTTTCAGTATATCCAGAAGATGAAATATTTTTGGCATGTTTGTAGAAAGTATATTATCAATAAAATATTACTCTTTAAATTTTGGGATTTATTTTGGTAAGAACAGAATTTGAAGCCATCTACTGAGAATTACAATTAGAGTAGGATATAGGAATTAATAACCTGTAATTTAAATATTTTTGTTATTGAAGCCTATCATGCTTTAAAGGGTTTCTTAAACTGATATGCCCAATTTGAACACAATCATTACTAATTAAGCTAATTAAGAAAATTGCTTCTGAGTGTTCAACTTTGGTGTGTCCTTTTCTTAAAGTATCTGTGGATAGTACAGAAAATGCCTGATACCCTCTTTTGGTCTCAAGTCATAATCCTAGTTTGGAAGGGGGCATAAAAGTGAAGAGATAATGCTAAATTATTATCTAAAAGTTATCAGTCACCATGAAAAGACTGAACAGATGAAAAAAAGATTAAGCTAAGTTGGGCAAAATGCCCAGAGATGCCAACAAATGTAGCTTACTTTAGACAAAAAAAAAGAAAGAAAAAAAGAAAGAAAGAAAGAAAGAAAGAAAAGAAAGAAGAAAGGGAAGAAAGAAAATAATAATGAATATATAAAAATTATGCTTAAGAGTCAGGTAGTTTAAGTCAGATTAAGGTAGTTTCTTCTGTTTTAAGGATAATCTATTTTTATAACCCAAAATTCTAATTAAGGAGTGTAATTACACACACACACACACACACACACACACACACACGAGTAAAGCTATTAAAAAAGAATAGCATGAAAGGTCCCAATTGCCTACCGGATAGCCTCATGTTATAGTCTCAGCTCCGAGGTGGTACTGGTTCTACCTTCTTGCCCTGTGACTTTAGCCTAATTTTAAAAACCTTAAATTGCCCTTAAATTTTACAAAATGCAGTGTTTCATCATTAAATATGTTACCTGAAGGATTTTTTATATGCATTTTATTGGATTGAGGAAGATCCCACTCTTCCTAGTTTGGTGAGTGTTTTAATCATCAATGGGTGTTGAAGTTTGCAAATGCTTTTTCTGCATCTATTGAAAGACTGTATGGTTTTTCTCCTTTATTCAGTCATTGTGATAAATTGATTTTTGAATGTTGAACTAACTTTGCAATCTTGTGATAAATCCCACTTGGTCATGTCTTAACATTTTATATATTGTTAGAATCAGTTTGCTCAAATTTTTTTAAGGACTTTTGTGTTTATGGTCATGAGGGATATTGATTTATAGTTTCCTTGTATTTTCTTTTCTGGTTTTGTTATCAAGGTAATTCTGTCCTAATAAAATGAGTAGGCAAGTGTTTATACTTCTTCTCTTTTTGTAAAGATTTTGAGTAGAATTGGTATGATTTCTTCCTTAAATATTTTATGGAGTTTACCAGTGAAGCCATCTGGGCCTGGAGTTTCTTTTGTGAGAAGGGTTTAAACTATAGCCAATTTCTTTAAAGGTAGAGAGCTACTTAGAGTATTTATTTATATGTTTTGTAGTGAGCTTCGATAACTTGTTCTTTCATGAAATTTATCTATTTCATATGAATTGTAAACGTTTTGGTGTACAGTTCAGAACATTTTCTTGTTATACTTTTAATGTCTGTAGGATCTTTAGTGACAGTACCTTTTCATTTCTGGTTTTGATGATTTTTGTTCTTTTTCTCTTGATCAGTTTCACTAGGGGTTCATCGATTTTATTGATCATTTCAAAGACTCAGTTTTTTGGTCTATATTTCCTCTGATTTGTCTATTTTCTCTTTTGTTGATTTTGCTCTTACCTTTGTTATTTCCTTGCTTTTATTTGCTTTGGGTTTACTTTGCTCTTCTAAATGTAGAAACTTATGTCATTAATTCTGGACTTTTCTTCTTTTTTAATATAAGCCCCTAAAGCTATAGCTTTCCTTCTAAACACTGATTTGGCTGAATCCCACAAGTTTTACTTCATTGTATTTTCATAAAGAATGAGGTATTTTATAATAACCTTTGTAAATTTTTTAATTTGACCCAGGGATTATTTAGAAGTGTGTTGTTTAATTTCAGAATATTGAGAGTTTTCCTAGATATCTTATTGGCAGTGATTTCTGATTTAATCACATTGTGGTCAGAGATACTCTATGGTTTCAGTCCTTTTAAATTTATTGAGACTTGTATTGCCGAGCGTATAGCCTATCATGGTTAATGTACCATGTGTACTTAAAAAGAATCAATATTTTACAGTTTGTGGGCCATACTATTCTAAAAATATAAGTTAAATCATAAATCCTCTATGTCTTGACTAAAATTTAGTTTAGTTTTTCTATCAGTTGCTGAGAAAGAGGTGCTAAAGTCTCTTACTATGGTTGTGGATTTGTCTATTTCTTCTTTTAATTCTGTAAGTTTTAGGCTCTGTCATTAGGCACATATACACTTATGATTAAAAATATATATGTGCCTAATGACTTTGTTGAAAAATTGACTCTTATCATTACAAACTATCCCTTTTTATCTTCAGTGATATTCTTTATCTTATAGTTTACTTTCTCTGGTATAATATATGTACCATATATCTACTTTAGCCTACATGTTTATTGTTTACATGATTTATCTTTTTCTACCTAATTATTTTTCTCTTGTAGACAGAGACTGCTTTTTCTTTTAAAAATCCATTCTGATAATCTCCACCTTTTAATTGAAGTACTTAGTGCATTAACATGTAATGTAATAATTAATATGACTGACTTAAGTCTGACACTTTTTCTGTTATCCCACTTTTGGTTTTTGTTCTTCCATTTCCTCTTGCCTGCTTTCTTTTGGATGAATTTTTAGAATTTCATTTTAATTTCTCTATTAACTTTTGGGATAAACCTCTTTGCACTATTTTATGACTTATTATATATTACAGTATACATTCTTAACTTTCTGCAATCTAATTAGAGTTAATGTTATGCCACTTCACATAAAATGTAGAAACCTTGCAGTTATATACATCCATTTACCACATCCCTCACTTTATATGTTATCCTATATATCTACATACATTATAAACCTCACATGATAGTGTTATAATTTTTTGCTTTAAGCTCTCACAGGTATTTTTTAAATATAAGATAAAACTATACTCCTTAATATTTACCCAAATATTTACCATTTCCAGTACTTTTTATTCATTCCTCAAAACCTGAATTCCCTATGGTATCATTTCTCTTTAGCTTGAAGAATTTCTTTGTCATTTCTGTAGTGTGATCTGGTGACAATGAATAGCCTTAGTTTTCCTTTATCAGAAAATATCTTTATTTCACCTATATTCTTAAAGGCTATGTTCACAAGATACAGGTTTCTTTACAGATATTGTCTTATTGCCTACAATGTTTCTGATGAGAAATACATGATAATTCTAATTGTTGTTTTCCTGTATGTAGTGTGTTGTTTTTCTCTTGCTACTTTTAATATTTTCTCTTTAATTTTGGTTTTCATCAGTTGATCATAATGTGCCTAGGTGTGGATTTATTTGCATTTATTAGATTGTGATTTTCTGAACTTCTTGAATCAGTAAATTTATTTCTTTCACCAAATTTGGGACATTTTCTGCCACTGTTTCTTCAAATCTCATTTTTCTGCTCAATTCTCTCTCTCAACTATTATTCTGGTAACCCAGTTTTATATATCTGATGGACAAGCCTCAGATTCTCTGTTCATGTTCTTTCAATTTTTTTCCTTTTTAAGATTGGCTGATTTCAATTTCTACTATGTAGTTTAATAAGTTTTTCCTCTGTTGTCTCTAGTTTGCTATTAATCTCATCCATTGAATTTTTAATCACAAAGATTCTTATTTTTTTAGTTCTGATATTTCCATTTGGTGTTTTTTGTTTGTTTGTTTGTTTGGGGTTTTTTTGTTTTGTTTTTTGCTCTTTCTCTCATGAAATATCCTGTCTTTTTAACTAGTATGAGCATATTTTTCTTTACCTTACTGAGTATCTTATAATAGTTTCTTTAAAGTTCTTATTTAGTATTGCTGACATCTGGTTCAACTTTTCTCAGCAGATTGAGTCACATATTCCCTGCTCATCCTATGTTGAATAATTCTTGAGTGTATCTTGGATATTTTAACTGTTATGTTTTGGAGGCTCTGGATTTAGTTACATTCTTCCCAAGAGTGTTGATATTTCCTTTTGGCATTCAATTAACTTGGATTCAAACTGCAAACTGCCATGCCTATAGTAGGCAGTGGCTGAGATCTCAGTTCAGTTTTTTACAACTTAGCTCCCAGTTGCTTTCAGTTTGTTCCACACATTCATGGCTCAGGAGTCAGCCAGAGACTTAGACTGAGTTTGAACATGGAATTTAAGGTTCTTTTTCTTTATCTCCCTCATTTCTGGGGCTTTCTCCATATTCTCCAGCAGCTGTGGTTGCTCCAGGCTTTTTCTCCCTGTTTCTCTACTCAGAGAGGTGATGGGACTTTTAGCTGACTTCCTTCCCCCAGTTCCTTTGCCACCACCACTTCCACTGCAGCTGCTTCTAGAGAAGAACAGCAAAAAACAAGTCACTTGCTCCAGATGTTGACTCCCCTCCAAAATCTGTCTTCCTTAGTTGAGTCTCCAAAGCCTTCAAATAGGTTTTCCCCCCTGGAATGTATATCTGTTATTTAGAGGAGGATTGGTCTGTTAGACACTCTTCTGTACTTTGCCGCTTGGGCAGCCTCTGCTCTGTCACTAAGTCTGAGTCTCTTAGCATCTTCAGCTCCTCCTTCTCAACTGACTCATTCCATTTAACTTCCAGATAAACCCAATTTCAGATTTGCATATATATTTTTTAAAGCTCTCACTTTCACATTGGTATCACCTCAAGCTACCTATATGTTATCTTTCTGTTTTTCTATGTCATTTCTTAATAGGGTTATCTATTTTTAATACTTATAGTTCCTCACCACAAGTTTATACCACTCTTTATAGTTTTGCATTTTCTCTTAGTATACTTTTGATATTTTCTCTTAGTATGCTTTTGATATTTCTCTCTTAAAAGACATCAGTGATAACTGAACCATCAATTCAAAATTTCTCCTCAGACTATCCTTCATTTTTCTGTAACATTCAAGGCTGTTGACCATGGTCTGCTGGAAGCTTTTCCTTCTGTGACTTACATGTCATTTTCCCTTTTTTTTTTTTTTTTAGAAATAGCAGTATAGGCATGTTATTTATATATTTATTTTAAATTTTATTTATTATATTTATTTTTTGGCTGCGTTGGGTCTTCAATTCTGTGTGCGGGCTTTCTCTTGTTGCATCAAGTGGGGGCTACTCTTCATTGCGGTGCATGGGCTTCTCATTGTGGTAACTTCTCTTGTTGCGAAGCATGGGCTCTAGGCATGTGGGCTCTGTAGTTGTGGCTCACAGGCTCTAGAGCGCAGGCTCAGTAGTTGTGGCACATGGGCTTAGTTGCTCTGTGGCATGTGGAATCTTCCCAGACCAGGGCTTGAACCCATGTTCCCTGCATTGGCAGGCAGATTCTTAACCACTGTGCCACCAGGGAAGCCCCCATATCATTTTCAAATCTTTATTTTTCTTCTTTATCTGTGAAGTTCTCATTGCCAGCTCCCCTCGTCCTCTATCTCTGAAATATGGTATTCCTCAAGATTTTTTCCTGGCCTTGTCTTATTTTTCAATTAGAAATCTCACCTACTACTACTGGAGTTGTTCCAGTTACTCCTTTTATGCTGATGACTCAAATCCAAAGTATATTCAAGCTTTAAAGTTATATACATGGGCAGAATTCTGGCTCTACATCTTACTAATTGTGACCTTAGGCAAGATGTGTAGCCAAGGTCTTTAGGACCCACTTTGGGTAAAATACTAATACCGTATAGGGTTGCTTATCACATTGGCATGCATAGTTTGTGGTATACATATAACTTATGGTTAATGCTCAAATGTTGGTAAAAATTATTAAAGCCATTTCTACAGTATCCATCTCTCTTCAGACTTTTGCCCTACAAATTCAGTGGACTATAGAATCCAGATGTCTTAAATCAGCATCTCCAAAATAGTACCTAGTACTGATGTCCCTTTTACAGTTAATGACACTATCATCTTCTCAGTTATTCAGGCTCAAAACATTGGTATTGTCTAATGGATGGGCTTCATTTTGGCCCCTTCCATTCAACAATAATTTGCTTAGACAAATAAATAATCTCTTGGGACCATCTCTCTTATTTGTTCCCTCTTTCCCAACACTATTTCTAACTATTTTTAAAAAAACCTCTTATGATCTCTCTTGAGGATCATTCTATTTAGATAGGCTTCTAACTTATCTCACCCAGTCTTTTCTCTCTAATTTCCCATTCATCCTTCAGTTTGTTTCCAGATTATCCTTTTGAAAACAAAGCTATAATCATATTACTCTACTACCTGGATAATCACCATCGTCGACATCTAACATTATTTTCTTATGTGCTAAGCAGTACCCTAAGTGTTTTACACGAGCTGTTTCATTTAGCCCTCCCAGCAGCTCCATAAGCCAGATATTATCATTATCATCTCTGTTGAACAAATGAGGAAGCTGAACCTTAGAGAGCTTAATTAACTTGTGATGTCACCCAGCTAATAAATGGTGCAATCAAGTTCTAAGCCCAGGCAGAGCAACTCCAAATTCTGCCCTCTTAATTTGTTAGACTGCACTGCTTCACAACTACTTCCTTATGATCACCAGTGCCTATCAAATATAGTTTAAGTTTGACACTACCTAGCACCACACACAAAACTAAACTCCAAATGGATTAAAGACTTAAAGGTAAGACCAGACACTATAAAACTCTTAGAGGAAAACATAGGAAAAACACTCTTTGACATAAACCATAGCAAAATCTTTTTTGACCTACCTCCTAGAGTAACAGAAATAAAAACAAAAATAAACAAATGGGACTTAATTAAACTTAAAAGCTTTTGCACAGCAAAGGAAACCATACACAAGACAAACAACCCTCAGAATGGGAGAAAATATTTGAAAATGAAACAACAGACAAGGGATTAATCTCCAAAATATACAAACAGCTCATGGAGCTCAATATCAAAAAAGCAAACAATCCAGTTAAAAAATGGGTGGAAAACCTAAATAGACATTTCACCAAGGAAGACATACAGATGGCCAAGAGGCACATGAAAAGATGCTCAACATCACTAACTATTAGAGAAATGCAAATCAAAACTATAATGAGGTATCACCTCACACCAGTCAGAATGGCCATTATTAAAAAATCTAGAAACAATAAATGCTGTAAAGGGTGTGGTGAAAAGGGAACCCTCCTGCACTGTTGGTGGGAATATAAACTGATATAGCCACTATGGAGAACAGTATGGAGGTTCCTTAAAAAACTACAAATAGAACTACCATATGACCCAGCAATCTCACTACTGGGCATATACCCTGAGAAAACCATAATTCAAAAAGAGATATGTACCACAATGTTCATTGCAGCACTATTTACAATAGCCAGGACATGGAAGCAACCTAAATGTCCATCGACAGATGAATGGATAAAGAAGATGTGGCACATATATACAATGGAATATTACTCAGCCATAAAAAGAAACGAAATTGAGTTATTTGTAGTGAGGTGGATGGACCTAGAGTCTGTCATACAGAGTGAAGTAAGTCAGAAAGAGAAAAACAAATACCGTATGCTAACACATATATATATGGAATCTAAAAAAAAAATGGTACTGATGAACCTAGTTGCAGGGCAGGAATAAAGAGGTAGACATAGAAAATGGACTGGAGGACATGGGTTGGGAGGGCAAAGCTGGGGTAAAGTGAGAGTAGCATCGACATATATACACTACCGAATGTGAAATAGTTAGCAAGTGGGAAGCAGCAGCATAACACAGGGAGATAGGCTCAGTGCCTTGCAATGACCTGGAGGGGTGGGATAGGGAGGATGGGAGGGAGGCTCAAGAGGGAGGGCATGTGGGGACATGTGTATGCATATGGCTGATTTGTTTTGTTGTACAGCAGAAACTAACACAGTATTGTGAAGCAATTATATTCCAATAAAGATCTATTAAAAAATTTAAAATATATATATATATATAGTTTAAGTTCTATACTTCAGTCCTCTACAATCTGACTTCAGACTAACAATTCTATCCTATATTAAATCTCTCATACAACAATGTTCCAAACAAACAGGGTGACTTGCTAAACTGGCCATGAGTTTCATTTTCTTGTACCTTAGATCTTTCCATCTTTTCTGCCTGGAATAACCTATGCCTCATTTCTACCAGTTGGAATCATTCATTATTCAAACTAAATGACATCTTTTAAGCTGAGGCTTCCTGCATCCTTGTAGGATCCAGTTAGGATTGAGGTCTTCATTTGTAATCCCATAAACACTGTTTACTTCTTATACAGGCATTATAACAGTTTGATGTGTGTTATGGTCACTTGTAGAAATGACTCATGGGCTTATCTGTCATGATTTTATTTTTGAATCTACTCGGTATACTGTTTTAGGTATACTAGATGCTCAGTTAATGTTTATTGAATGAATAAAAGTTTGTGATTGTGGACCTCAATAATTAGGATTATTGCTTTGGATTTCTGAAGTATATGAGCTTGAGAGGCAGATATGGAAATTATAAATGTGTTAGTTCAATGAGATCACCTTTTTAAAAGGACTGAGACCTTTCTCAATATTCATACTTTAAAATATTTGCCTCTGAGTTGGGTTTTGATTTTCCCGGGAGAGTTTTTGAAGGTGTAAAGTTCTAATATTTTAAATGGGAATTTTAAAACTGTTCACCATGGGTGGACCATGGTAAAGAGAGAGCTCCAAGAATCCCAGTGAATAAAAATACTCACGTAGCTAAAAAGTTTTCTAGGAACTATAACTGCCATTCCAAAATAAGCCCAGTTCACAGAGACTTGAACATACAAATATAATAATTGCAAAATTTTATTTTTAAAGAGATTTGGTCAAACATTAGGCTGATATGGTTAATCATTGAAGGTGTTCTAGGACAGAGGAATTTTAAGCCAAAATTTAATAAGCTAAATTTAATAACACCCTATGTTCTAATGGTGAAAGGAGACTATTCTTGCACAGGGATGGATTAGACAAAGATTCAGATGTAAAATAGAGCTGATGAGTGCAATGGTGGTTATAGAACAGAGGGGTGATGTATTCCTTCTGGGTGTGTGGGTTGTGATCTCCTTTTGAATATTGATAAGTGTCTCATCAGATCCCTCAGGCAGTTCTTAAATATTTCAGCCATGTGCATAGTCTCTGTTTTCTTTCTGTCTCTCCTTTATCTTTCTATATAAAAGTTTTGGGGACTAGATTTTGGCAACAATATAATTGGAGAATAGAAGCGTAAAGCTTGTTTGTGTTGTTATTTTGTTTAGTCTTACTCTAGCTTTCACTTTTTATTGATGCTATTGGCTTTTTATCGTAATTTGTCTTGTCTCTCTTCTCTCTTCCTCTGTCCCCCTTCCTCTTCCTATTTCTTTTCTCTCTTCCCCCCTTTACCCCTATTCTCTTTTTCTCCGATTTTTTAATCTAGTTTTTGCTCAGGAATTTATTTAGTGCCTTTTGTTCAAGGAGGTCGACACACTTCTATCTATATTATTTTGTTTATGCTCAAGACAAATCTAAAATCAAACAAAGGCAGAAGGTACCAAAAACCTACATTCCTACAGTTCTTGAGCTACAGTGTGTTTTGGAATTCAGATTTGGGGGATTTTAGAATAGTAGTGTAATTTTGTAAAAGTAGATTCTGTATTATGTTACATTCCCAGCGTTGTGTGAATGAAGTCAGTCTCCAATGGTGAATTCTCTGGCTGATCCATGGGGAGGTGGTAGAGTGGTCTGGTCTGGAGGAGCCTTTTCTGGACCCTCAGCTTTCATCATGTTGGGTGTAAGGCTGGGTTTGATTTTCTGTTCACTTTCTTGCAAGAATTGCTTGAGTTAAAAGTTGAAATTCGTGACACAACTTTAAATCCATTTTTTTAAAAAAGTGAAGTTCATTTATCGAGGAACTGAAATCATTAATTACATTGTAGCTCCTTACCTTTTTTATGATACACGTATTGCTGTGGGTATAGTGCTCTAAAACATCTGCTCAATAGTCCGTTATAGCGGTACAAGAATGCTTTTACATGAAGGCAAAAAGTAGCAGATGCTTCTTAATGACAACTTCCCAGTTCATTTAGGAAACAAGTCAGTTCTGGATTTGGTTTTCCTCCACGTGTGGCACCTGTGCAGGCAATTGATTCTAAAGAGGTTAGAACTGACAAATCAAGTCCCTCTATATAATTTTTTAGGGTGCTCCAAGTTAGTCTAAAAGCCTTATCTAACAGCACTTTAATGAAATTAGCATTTTCCTTACTGTGCAAATAATTCTCTACCATTGTAAGTAACCAAGAAAATACATTAATTCAGTATTACCAGCTTACGCTTCTTTTATTTTATTGTTTGGAAACTTCTGTTGCATCCTGATTTATCATTAGCATTACAAATAGAAAAAGTGGTTGAATGCCTATGCTTGGTAACAGGGAAAATGGGGGTCCAGCATTTGGAAGTCACATTCCTTCCAGGAGCAATTTCTGTTACCTTAGAGACAGATCATGAGGCTCTGGTCATGTCCACATGCCACTTTGCACCATCCTTGTCCTTGGCAGGTCTGGCCTTCTCCTTAGTACAGTAGGCAGTCAGTCCCCTGGGTGTGTTCTGAAGGGTGCCAGGGAAGCCCCCACTGCTGCCCCTCTTCCCCCATGTCTTGTTCTCCTTTACAGTAACTGCATGGTCAGTGATTCTTTAAGATTTTCCCATTCAGGGAAACTTCTTTTCAAAGGAAAAGACTCTTGGTAAGATGCACATTTCTAGCCTGTAACATTTACTGTAAATGAGTTTTTCAAGTCCCTTTCCTCTGAAAATCAGAAGGGCTGAATTTGGAAGTCTTGTGCTGAAAGAGGAAGACAAGACCATGAAAAGCTGGATATAGGAGATGCTAAGGATCAATTTTGTTTTCTTCATAATTTTTTAACAATGGTCTGGGTCAACAGCATAGTCTTTAAAGTGGATACATGCACCCAGGGGGCTTGCAGAACAATCCTTTGAGATGTGGGAAATAATATTAGAACTACTTTTATACTTTGTTTATTTTTTTAAATGAAGCTTTACTAATATTTAAACATGGACTCACACTGAGTCTTCATGCGGTTCATTTGTCAGAAGACCAGGAGTCCTATATGTTATTCAAGGCATCTGAAAGGGAACGGGGAGCCAGGTGCTAGGAAGGGGCCAACAGTGGTGGTTTACTCCTACAGGCTTTTGTTATGTATCACAGCTTATTGTGCACTGGATTTAGCGGGATGATCTCATCCAGTTTTAGTTAACACAACTCCTACTTGTCAGAC
The DNA here is from genome assembly GCF_964165515.1 of Mesoplodon bidens. Lineage (NCBI taxonomy): Eukaryota > Metazoa > Chordata > Mammalia > Artiodactyla > Ziphiidae > Mesoplodon > Mesoplodon bidens. The sequence continues at coordinate 66,752,229 of NC_138160.1, forward strand.
TAGGGACTTTAAAGATCCCTGCCAAGAAACTTTAATGAACAACAACAACAACAACAAAATGGCAGTATGTAAAAATGACAATATAATCCGATCTTTCAAAAAAATTCTCTCACCAAATTTGAAGTTAAGATTTCTTGAGATAGGATTTACATTTACTGTTATTAATGATGACCCTCAACCTGTGTGCATGTTGTGCCTAATGATCACATGAAGCTCTCTGTGTTGATTGGCAACTCACTGAAAAGCATCCAGAACATGAAGACAAACCTCTTAGGACTTGGAGAAATGACTGAAATGTGTGTGTCATGATTTACTAGGCACATCCAGTGATATATGTCTTCCACGTGGATCTGTGTATCTTTTTTAGCTGTTGCAACCATTAAAATCACCTACCAAAAAAATGGAGAAAAAACTGAAGCCAGACTTTTGAAATGCCTTGTCATAATTAAGATTTAAAGCAGAACAAACAAAAAAGTCTGTAGCATATTCAGTCAAATTGCTGTCATCAAAATATTACTGGCAAAAAAACGTGTCTGTACCATTACTAAATAAAATAACTGTTTTTCAATAACACTTTATTTACTGTGTTGATTTACACATTTGGAACCCAGGGCTCTTTGTCTATGTGCAAATTAGAGCAAGATTCTTTATGAAGAGGAAGGAAGTCACGTCTGGTTCTTCAGAGTCCGTTTTGAATTAAGGCTGCGCCCCTGTGCTGGAGAGAGAGGCAGGACTGCCGGGCAGGCAGGATCTGGGCGTTTGGTGTCTGGGTGTCTGGTCATCCAGGACTGTGACCAGGGCTGGGTGCTCAGCAGCATGGGCTCTGAAGCCAGGAGCCCAGTGAAACACTGGCAACTCTGTGCTCATTTGCATGTGATTTACATGTGTGGCCATTTACGTGCTAACTTTTGCAATGGGTACTTTAAAATCAACATTTCTGCAACTTTATTCAGCCACAGCCACTGCCCCAGAAAGCTGAGGGCAAAATGGGCAAGATGCCCAAAGAGGAGATGAGGGCAAGGGGCCAGTGAAGGTCCTGTGGTGCTCAGAGCAAAGAGCAGAGCGGGATGCCTACTTCTATCAGTGACCAGATCATCACCTAACTAAAATAATCACTGGGAAAATATTTTTCCCTCATCTTTGTCTTATCCATGAAGGTTTTCAACTTTAATCTTTTAAATGTACATAGTATATTACACACAAATACATGTTCATAACTGATCAGAAGGTAAATATACACACAATAAAGATGAATGCTTAAACTTTTTGACTCCAGGAATCACAAGCAAAAAAGTTGAGAGACCCCTGATTTATAGGACGGAAATGATAACAGAGAGTTTATGCTCATTCCATTCACTTATTTCATTTAACAAATATTGATTGAATGCCTACTATTTGCCAGGTTCTGTTCAAGATGCTTGGGATACCTTAGTGAATAAGATAGGCAAAAACCATGCCCTCGGGGCACTCATGTCCTAAGGGATGTGTGTGTGCCATAGCATAGCCTTTCCCTGACCCCAGACCAGATGAGGCCCCAAGATACATTCTTATATTTTTATAGCATTTGCAACACTATAATCAAATAATTGTTGATGGAACGATTTGGTTTTTCCTTCACTCTCCCTCTAGTTATAAGCTCTCTGAGAGCAAAGATTGTGTCTGTTCTGTTTCACCACTAACTCTCCAGTGGTGGCACCATGCCTAGCGTATAGTAGACGCTCATTAATGGTTAGTGAAAGAATATTTGCTCTGTCTGCACACACTGTGTACATGTGTACACATGTATGTGAGTTTGCTCAAAGCTGAGAAAGAAAGGCATAGGGCATTCTCAAGCAGAAACTGTTGCTGAGGGCAGGACGTGTAGTGACAGAATGAAGTGTGCAAGGAGAATTTTTAGTGTCTGCAAGAAGAGTTTGTTAGGAAGAAGCTTGGGTGATTAGAGGTGTTCCTAAAAATCTATCTGGGTGGATGATATGGTCATTGGACTAAAAAATAAACCTTGGGGAATGGGAATTAGGATATTAAAAGGGTCAATCCTATATAAAACTGGTTTATATTTGAAAGAGCTGAAACAAAAAAGGTAAAAACCACACACAAAAAATTTATAGATGTGGTAAAATTATGTATACTCTGGGACTCTGTGCATTTTCTCTAGTAGCACTTATTGTGATGATAATTTTAAATTTGTGTGATTGTTTATCACATCTCTTCCCTTTAGGGCACAATGTCTGCTGTTGTTCTCCCCTCTGTTCCCAGATCCTAGGACAGAGTCTAGAACAAGGGTTGGCAAACTGTGGCCAGCTTCCTATTTTTGTACAGCTCACAAACTGAGAACAGTTTTTGCATTTTTATATGGTTGAGAAAGAATAGTATTTCATGACACACTAAAATTATATGAAATTTAAATTTTAGTGTCCATAAATAACATTTTATTGGAACAAAGCCACAGTCATTAATTTACATATTGTCTAGGCTGCTTTTGTGCTACAGTGGCAAAGTTGAGTGGTTTTGACAGAGACACATGGTTCACAAAGCTTAAAAAATTTACTACCTGGCCCTTTAAGAAAATGTTTGCGGACCCTTGATGTAGAACATAGAAAATACCCTATAACATTTGATGAATGAATAAATAAACTAATCAGTATACCTACTATGTGTCAGATAGTTTTATAGTTTATCTTGTTTAATACACTTTAAACAAGGAGAAACTGCCTTCATTTAACAAATGAGGAAACTCAGGCTCAGAGGGATTAAGTGGTCTGTTCATCCAGAGAGTGCAGAGTCAGAAACTGAACCCAGGTCTAACTACAAATTCCATGCCCTTTTCCACATTTGACTATACTATGCTTCTCTAATATCTAGATGTTTTTATCTGAGATTTGAATATACACTTCCACTCCAGTAGAAAGATGAGAACATTCACTGTGCTCTCATTGCTGCTGCAATAGTATTGTTTAACCACCCCTCAGCCTCTATCTTTGTCCTGGCACAAGCACGCGGTATGCACTTGTGGAAGGGGTTCTCCTAGTAAAAGAGCCAACAAGCAAACAAATAAAGCCTATTCACATCCACATAATCCAGAGACAGTTTTGAGGAAGGGGAAGGAACTCAGGCTCACTTGAAGGTCCTGTAGAGCAGTTCACAGCTGATTCCTAGACATGATGTTTCTTGTGCACATACCGAGACAGCCCCTCTTGAAATTACTAGTGCTTGCCTTTTGGTCTGTTTATCAAGACCTTATCAGTTTCACTCTTTGGCAATGAAATTTACTCATTTCTGGATTTGAGTGTAGACGTTTATTCATATGCTGAAGGAATTTGCAGTTTATTCATCAAGACAATTAAAAATCTCACTTGTTTAAATTAGGGTAGTGCCATCTCTTACCTTAGAAAATTACTTCAGCCAAACTTCAGCCTGTTGTATTCAATTATCGTCATTCTTTGAAGGCTTAGAATTTATCATCCCTTCAGGAAATCTAATGTAACATTCTAAGATAGAAAAAAATAGAAAAGGGGGAAAGTTCACCAAATGGAGACACAGGTCCTTTAATAAGGTTCTGCTTACTACTTATAAAAATACAATAAAGTGAAATTAAGGAAGGCCTTAAGACGGACTCGTAGGAGTGGGCACACTAAGGTCTATGGACCATAGCTTGTTTTTGTAAATAAAATTTCACTGGAGTATGGCCACCTCTATTTGTGTTTGTCCCAGAACTACTGAGTTCAAAAGCAGAAGTTTGGGAGTGGAGCCCGAGAGTCAAATGTTTAACATCCCCTACTCCCCTAAATCCCATCATCTGTGCAGTGTGAAGGAATCCTGGGCCTGGAGCCTGGGGGCTTAAATTTGTGCTCTGGCTCAGTTTCTTACTTGCTGTGTGACCTTGGGCCTTCCTCTAGAGCAGAGGAGCAAATGGCATAATGTACACAAATGTTCTTAGAAAAACTGTGAACTGTTGTAACTGAGGCTGGTCTTTCTTATGTAGCATGCAGAGGGTAACTGAATAGAAACACATTTGACTGATTCTGAAGCTCAGAATACTAGGTAAAAGTCTTTCCCTTTTCCTTTACTCAGTCATGATTTACATAAGGAATTTCTGGTTTTCATATCCCTTATCCTGCTAATTCTTTTGCATTTAACTTCTCAGAAATCTTAAAAAGTAGATGAGAAGAACCTGAGTTTTCTTTTAAAAAGTCCTTCTTTTTTCCTTAGTTTTTTCTAAGAAAATGATACTTTTTATAAATTGTTCTGATGTAAGGACTAATCATCATTGACATATGTTAGGTACCTCTAACCATTATTACTATTCCCTTCTGCTGGGGAACCTGTGTCCCTTCTGCCTCTGAGATTCCGTGCCAGCCTCTTCTGCAGTCCGCCTTGCACTCAGCTTAGTTGCTAGCTGCCCAACTCTGGGTTCAAGCTGTCTTGCTGTCTCCTGCACAGTCCTAAAGGAAACATGGCCTTCGAAGCACAATGGAGCCAGCGGTAAACATCCAGAAAACTGCCAGATGTGCTTTGGCAGGTTTCTATGTCCCCTCCCTACTGCCTTGCCCTTGAGCATGCCAGGCTGCATCGGATTTAATCCCACACAGGAGACAGATTCTTTTTCTCAGTGAGAACCCACATTGGCCATGCGGATGCTAATTTGCTCCCCTCTGATGGAGCTTGGAGAGCAAAGAATGACACCCCTTTCTTTCCAAAAAAAATCAGAAGTAGTGATAGTGTTACTGGGAAAGGGGGAGCCTCACTGAGATGCTATCCTTGGGATCATCTTGGTACCAGTGTCACCCCAGATGCTGTCAGACACACGCCTGCCTGGTGTTGAACTCTCTCTTATGTACTGGATGCAACATTTACAGTTGCTAAAAGAATGCCATCACTTGCAAAGTTCTTGTGACAATCACGCACTCAAAAGCCACAGAGATGATGAAAAAAAGAGTCATTCTAGGAGTAAAAATAGTGAAAAAACCACCCCACTGTAAAATAATGAGCACATGAAACAAAACAAAACAAAACAAAACAAAAAGGGCCTGCTTACTTAGAGTCCCACATAGGTTATTTTTATAATTCATTTAAAATGTTTTAATAATTAAAATCTTTTTTCTTAAGGAATTGATTTTTCAACGATTTGTCCAAAGGTTTTGTCAGTCTTTATCACTTCTGAAAATATTAAAAGGATGTTGGCTCAGGAAAATCAAGCAAAGTTTGTTACACAGTCCATCTTTCCATTGTGATTAGATGGCTATGTGTCCACTCGTGGATGCAGCTAAAGACTGTCCTGAACCAGTACTGTCCCTCTGTCACTCTTTGGCTTTTTGGCTACGATTCTGGCCTGTAACTGTTAGGTTTGAATTAAGAACCTGATTGGTGGAAGATAAACAAATAGAATCTCTTTTCCTCAAGGGACATTATAAATAAATCTTGTTGCTTATGTTTGCTCAGTAATAGTAATAGAGATTTCTAGTGATAGAAAAAAAGTTTTTCTTCCTCCAATTACTTTTCCCTGTAGGCTAAATAGAGATATGGATCTCATTTCCTAAGCACAATACACTATTTGGGTTTGCTTTCAATAAAATATCTATGAAGTGTCTTTAGCATGATCAGTATTTAATGAGAATTAGTTGTAAAGCTTAATTCATATCAGATTTTCTAAATGAGAGATCACTGTCAACTTATTGTTAATTGAATTCAATAAAATCAAGGTTTCTATAATTAATGTGAACTACTTAATCTTTTAGCTCTTTGAATGAATGTAATTTTCTAAACACGGGTATCTTCTCATTTAATGAAATAGCAACACTGTGAGGAAAATAAATGTACATGTGACTCCTTTTTCTATTTTCTTTTTTTTTTTTTCGGTACCTGGGCCTCTCACTGTTGTGGCCTCTCCCGTTGCGGAGCACAGGCTCCGGACGCACGGGCTCAGCGGCCATGGCTCAGGGGCCCAGCCGCTCCGCGGCATGTGGGATCCTCCCGGACCGGGGCACGAACCCGTTTCCCCTGCATCGGCAGGCGGACTCTCAACCACTGCGCCACCAGGGAAGCCCCTCTATTAACTCTTAATATCAAATTAAATATACCCAAATCCTCTTTAAAACATAATAAAAGAAAAGTAATAGGGGCTTCCCTGGTGGCGCAGTGGTTGAGAGTCCGCCTGCCGATGCAGGGGAAACGGGTTCGTGCCCCGGTCCGGGAGGATCCCACATGCCGCGGAGCGGCTGGGCCCCTGAGCCATGGCCGCTGAGCCCGTGCGTCCGGAGCCTGTGCTCCGCAACGGGAGAGGCCACAACAGTGAGAGGCCCAGGTACCGAAAAAAAAAAAAAGAAAGAAAGAAAAAAAAAGAAAAGTAATAAAGTATTAACAAACGTACTCAAAATGTTAATAGTAATCTGATGGTGTCTAGAACATCAGTCCAAATTAAGTATATAACAGTTAAGAAATGGCATTCTCCAGTACAAAGAACAGTGGTTTCAGGATTAGTAGATGTGGGTCATAGGCCTGCCTCTGCCTCTAGTTATCTGGGTGACACTGGGTAAACCACTAACCTTTTTGGGCCTTCTTGTTTGGATCAGCAAGGTGAGTGTTGGGCGAGATGGAATGATTGAAGTTCCTTTCACTATTAGAGTTCTGTGATTCTGTATCCTGTAACATGGTAGCAGAAACTTCTGTTACCTTAAAAAATTTTTTTATGAGAATTAAAAATATTCAAAAAAGTAGACTGAAAGGTATAAATCAACCATCAATCAACCCCAACAATCATCATTCCGTGGCCAACCGTGTCCCTTCCACATCTCCATCCACTGACACCTCTCCTGTGTTATTGTAAGGCTAATTCCAGACATCAGCCTCTCTTTATCAACGTAATCCCTCTGCCATCTGTACTGTTAGCCCTGAGGTCTTAGATATTGTATTTTGTTTTTAACGAATCTCTAATTGTCTAGCTATTTTTTCCTTTTCATTTTTAATTGAAATTTTAAGATAAATACAGATTCACAGGCAGTAATAAGAAATAATCAGAAAGATCCCACGTACCCTTAATCCAGTTTACCCCAGTGGTAACATCTTGCAAAATTATAGTATAATATCACAACCAGGGTATTGGCATTGATACAATCCACTGATCTTATTCAGATTTCCCCATTTTATTTATACTGATCTCTGTGTGCGTGTGTGTGTGTGTCTGTGTGTGTGTGTTTGGCTGTATACAACTTTATCACATGTGTAGGTTCATGTATCTACCACTGTAGTCAAGATACAGAACAATTCCATCATCACAAGGACTCTTCATGTTATTTTGTAACCATACCCACCTCCTTCTGCCCACCCCCTCAACACTAATCTGTTCTCTGTTCTTCCTTTCTAAAATTTTGTCATTTTAAAATGTTATATAAATGGAATCATACAGTCTGTAACCTTTTCAGCTTGGCTTTTATCACTCCATAATTACCAGGAGATTCACTCAGGTGATTGTGTGTATCAACAATTTGCTCTTTTCATTGCCAAGCAGTGTGGGATGATGTACCACAATTTGTTTAACCATAACCTGCTGAGGGACATCTGAACTGTCTCAAGTTTTTGGCTATTTTGAATAAAACTACTATGAACATTCATGTACAGGTTTTTCATTTCTCTGGGATAAATGCCCAAGAGTGTAATTGGTGGACTGTATGGTAATTACATGTTTAGTTTTATAAGAAACTGCCATATGGTTTTCCAGAGCGGCTGTACCCTTTTATACTCCAAGCAGCAATGTATGAATGATCTAGTTTCTTTGCATCTTCACCAACATTTGAAGATGTCACTGTTTGTTATTTTAGCTATTCTGATAGATGTGTAGTGATATCTCATTGTAGTTTTAATTTGCATTTCCCTGATTGTTAATGATATCAAATATTTTTTTATATGCCTGTTCGCCATTTGTATATCATCTTTGGTGATCTTTTGCATTTTTACTCCTCCATTTACTTCTTTTCAGAATTTAGGGTCAGAGTAGGCTTGCTGGTAAATCACCTATGATGTTTGTTATAGTATACTTAAATGGGAGGAACCAGATCTTCAGCTGCTGCAGAAAATATTGCTTACCAGTGTTCTCAGCTCTGTGTTAGAGTATCTGGGAATACAAAGATGAATAAGACAAGAACCTTGGTCTTAAAGTTCTAAAACCATCTGGCACTTTGGGAAAGGGAAGCAGAAAATATGTAGAAGTCCGAGATTTCCAGATTGCATGACTTCACAGGATGATATTTGCATGGGCATCATGAAGGTGACCACGAATGATGGAAAGATCCTAGCAGAAACAGGTCAAGAATTCAGTTCATTTAATATGAGTTAAGGATGCAAAAATGTCTTTGCCTGTAGATGGCTGCTCAGAGCAAGGGGCTGGGTTGACATAGCAGCACTCGCAATTAGAGGACAGGTACTCCAGACTTCAAATCCTACAAAGGTACTCAGCTGCCAGTGAGAACAGTGACTGGAGTGAAACTTCTAATAGCTCTTGAAGAAGCTTTTTCTGTCCCCTCTCTCTTACTCCGTGGGCCTCCAAACTGTTCCAGAGAATCTGAATCTATGTCTAATTGCTCACCAGTTGCAAGAACCTGGTGTCAACCCCAACACATACCTGAGTGCTTAATTTGAGTTTGGGTGAAGGACAGTCTTTCCAGAAATTTTATCCTCCCTAGCAGGACTGAGTCTCAGGCAGACTATTTCTGCAGTTTTGTGCAGAAATTAATGACCGAATTCAATATTTACTTACAAACAGGACAGTGATGGTCTAAGAAGAGAAATAGCTTAATAGAGAAGAATAGGGAATAAGTACACACATACACACAAATCTAATTTATGGTAAAAGTGGCATTAAAAATCAATGGGAAAATGATGGACTATTAGAAATCATTTGGGAAAAATTCTTACCTCACACCATACACAAAAACAAAATTCAGATGGATTAATGATCTAAATGTCAATTTAAAAACATGTATGTATGTGAGAGAGACAGAATATGTGTGTGTAGAATAGAGGAGTTTAACATTTTTATAATTTTTAAGGCTGAGGTGGGACATAGCAGGAGTCCTTCTAATGAAGACAGATAACTCAGAAGCTGTAAACAGAAAATGTACAGCTTTGACTACATGAAAGTAAAAAAAAAAAAATTATGATAATATGTACAAGAAACAAAGTTAAAAGAAAACTGAGTGAAAGTGTTTTATACACACATACATACCACACATACATTTGCACACCTTTGTTTTTCTATGGTGCAGAGATGTATATATTTCTAGTAATAAGTTATTATTTCTAATATACAAAGAGTTTGTATAATTCAATAAGAACAAATGGAAATTAAATACAGAAAAACAGGAAAGGAATAAGAACAGGCACATCACAGAAGAATATAAATTACCAATAAATATATGAGTAGATGTTTACTTTCACTAGTAATCAAGGAACTAGAAACTAAAACAAAAAATTGACATTTAAAAATTCATCAAATAGGCAAAAATTAAAAACAAATAATATTCAGTATTTATGGGAATTGGGAAAGGGCATTCTTTTACATTTTTGCTGGGAATATATACTGATACAGCTTTTTTCTGAGGACAAATTGTCAGAATCTATTGAAATTTGAAATGTACGTACCCCCTCATACATTAATGTCACCTTTAGGAATCTGCACCATAGAAAAACAGAGGTGTATAAAAATATATGTGCTAAGATATTCATGGCAGCATTAGTTGTAGTAGCAGAAAATTATAATTAACCTAAAATATCTAGCAATATGGAAATGTTTAAAAAAACACACACAAAACTATGGCATAGTCATATACTGGAATGCAGTGAAGTCATTAAAAAAAGGAGCAAAATCTGCAGCACTGACATGGTAGCACGTGGTAGTATGTTCATGAGTGAATAAATCAAATCAAGGAACATATGTACATATAGCATGATTTAATTGGGGATGCAGAGGTGGGAGGGTAGGTGGATGTATGTGTATAAACGTGTTTGCAGACCAAAAAATAAAAACGTCTGGAAAAATACACAATGACCTTTTGAAAATGGTTACAAATCTGAGGTACTGAAGTGCTGGGATGAGGGGAATTTCACTTTTTTTTTTTAAATGTACTTGTGCAGTGTTTGCAGTTATTTTTAATCACAATGATTTAATAATGTTATGAAAGAAAAGAAATTATAAATGCTAAAGAACCCAATCTTTGACCAAAAAGAAAGAATTTTGGTTAGGAGAATTGCTTTAAAAGAAGACGTATTTATCTTTGCCTAATGAAAATTTAAATAAAAAAATAGACAAAACTCTTCCTTGCTATTGTATTAATTTTCTGTATCTGGAATACTTATTTTAGTGGTTTCTCTTTGGTTATTTAATTCATTGTGTTTAATTGCTAGTGTTTACTGGAGTTTAGTGAAAAGCTATTTTGTAAATATCTTCAGTTGTGATTTACCTAGTGTAATATCTCCCCCAGTGAATTGACTGTGAGTGGGGAATTAGTAAAGCAGATAACAGATCTGGAGAGTAGTATGTGGCTTTACTTATCTCTACAGGAAACCTTATTTCATATTGGTAAAATTTGAAATCTTTCCTGTAGCTCTTCCCGATTGTTCATTGTTGTTACCGTTTTAATGAGAGGTAGAAATGAGCCAAACCAACCTGCTTCTTTCCTGCTACTAAATTAATGTCAAAGGAAATTCTTCAGCCCAAATAAATAAGTGAATGTGGATGGAATCAGATTCTGACTCAATATGTCCAATTAATTGCTTCCAAATGTTAAGATACATTCTTAAGAAACCCTACACATAATAAAAAATCAACCAGTGGAGAATGGTTAGGTGAGAAGTGAACTAGCTTAGAACTATCTTTGTTTAAAAAACCCCATTTAAGTTGACATTAATATTTACCATCTACTCTATTATAAATCAAGATTTATTGTAGAAATGTACCAAAGATAACACAATAATAAAGAAAACAGATTCATCTCAGGTTTTGAAATGTACCTAACAAATTCAGCCTCTTGCAAAATAACTTTCTTATTCAAAATGGAACTGGGAATTGTTCAGCACACAGTGAATCACCTTTTGGCAAGTACAATAGAATCTTTAGGGACATTTTGCAGTATCTTGTTCAATTGTTAGGATGTTTTTAGCTTTCACAGGTAAGGAAGAAGGTAGCTTGTATAGCCATCATCTTGTTGCTAAAATTGTACAGTAAAGATTTTTCAGAGTTGCTGTTGCAATAGATCTTTTTACTTTTTTTTTTTCTTCCTGTTTCTTTACCCAGAGCTGCTTTGTCTCTCGAAAACAATCTGGAATTACTTAATGCTGTTTTCTGGTTTTACTATTTACCCAGGACTCAAATGTTAAACATTAATGTGGGAAACTCCCTTTTCCTTACCTCATAGTCCTACATTTATTTAACTGTTATTTTGCAAGAAGAAAACCTCATCTTTCTCTCTCTGTGTTAAAGGACTTCTTTTTATTGACAGACACATTTTGTTTTTGTATTTGCTTTTTTTCAGGAGGCTTTAGAGCCACCCCTGGATGATTTTGAGGTGACGGAGACCACCACGGCAACCGAAGTGATTAAATATGAGTATCATGTCTTATATTCCTGCAGCTACCAAGTGCCTGTGCTTTACTTTAGGGCAAGCTTTTTAGGTAAGACCATGTTGGAAGCTAAATGTAAATTCATAGCATTTACATATAAGGCAGAAAGCAGATTTGGAAAATTATTCTTGAGAGAAAAAAATAGAGTTAAAAATAAGAAAACTGTGGGTGAGGTAAGGTTTTACCAGTAAATTTTCTCATGCTTTAGAAAGAGTATCAAGACTTCAGAGTGAATGATATCATCCCAGCCTTAAGTCTGATCTTCAGATTCTTGGACTCCTGCCCAGCGTTGACTAAGCCCCCTGGCCCTTTTTCTTTTCTTTACTTTAAACAAGGAGGAACAACTTAAAGCTACAATGTTTATTTACTTCTAACTTTACAGTAAAAATTTCTTTCAATCTCAAGTGATCCCATTAACTCAAAAGTCCCCATATCTCCTTCCCCAAGCACTAATTATTATTTCAGGAACTGTTTATCAATCCATTTACGCTATATTTAAAAATAGCACTAACATTTCCTTCGGCCATCTATACATCTCCAATACCTCAGCTTCCTGCGATGCTGTTACTCAACTCATCCCCCTTGCCAAGAAGGTGGAACACCCTGTCTCCTCTGAGGCCTTGGCTAATAAAGCTTATTTAATGAGCAGCCCCGTGGAGCCCTCACCCTGCAGTGCAGCCGGGACTCGCCCCCCTTCATGTCCTGTGACTTAACCGGATCAACATCTTGAGGTCCCTCCACCCTGGGCTCAGAGACAACCCCAGCCCACCCCTACCCTATCTCTCCTTTTCTGTCTGGACTTATCAGCAGCATTTTGCATTTTGAACAGGCTTCTAACCTTTTCTGGATAGCCAAGACATCTGAATTTAGCCAGTGATATTTTATTTTTAATTAAAAAGTAGCTTAAGCTGCTTTGAATGTGTATTTGGTAGATTTAATCACTTGCTGCCTTATATTGTTTAATGGTCTCTAATTTTGCAGTGTTGGCGGTTTAACAAGCATTTAGGATTTAAAACACAAGAACAAATTCTCATAGACTCCCTGGTGAGAAGATTTTACTCTTGAGGTGCAGCTCCTAAGAAATGACAATTTGGGGTAAATTTTCAACATGGAACATGGGGAGTTGAGGACACTGATAGTTCACCAATTCACAAACTCTTACTGCAGATTTATCCGTATGATTATTACAGGCCTTTAAAACACTCACTTTATTGTAATTCTATTGGATTTGGAGCCCAGAGGTTAAAGGAAGTTTCTTGTCAGTGAGCTGTGTTATACTAAAAAGTAGAAGGGGATACATTTATTTACCAGAGGGAAGAAAAATGTCCTTCTAGGTTTTGGTTTGCAAGGGCTCTACCCAGTACCTTCTGGATTCAAAGCCATGTCAAGGCTGCAGGTAGAGGAAATAGGACACTACTTCTTCAATACTGTACTTTCATATAATTAGTATTCACCATAAGCAGTTAATCACCAGAGAAGAGCTCCCAGAGACAAAACAAGTTGTTTAGCTTGTCAGCATTAGGGAATCAGAGGTGCTGAAACATGACTGCTTCTAGCTGGAAGTGGGTCTTGCCGAGGCCGGCGGATGAGCTCATACGTGTACTTTGCTCTTATGTGCCAACAGCTCCCCTTACAGTACAGCACAGTAATTGTTCCTGCAAATCCAATTATATTTTAATGAAATTTGTATACTTCCTAAGATCTTTTCTTCATGACGGTTTTCTATTTCTTAAAAAAACCAAAAAAAACCCCTAGCCTTTTTGGATCCTATTTATATACTTTTAAGATGCTCTTCATTTATGTTTTTATAAAGGAAATCAAAGTGAGTCATTTATTTTGCGTGGAAGCATTTCTTGTTCTCCACCCTCCCTACTCTGTGTTCTATAGAATGAGCATTAGGAATTTTTAAATTCCAGAATTCACTTAGTGGTTTTTCAGGTACATTAAAATACCACATTTAATTTTTAAAAGCATACTGAATGTTTTCTTGTGAAGAAACATGAAAAATGGTTCTTTCCTTTATCATGGTCTAATAATTCTTTTATCTTTTCTACCTAACTTAACCTAATGAGTATTCTAAAAATGTATCGGCCTTTACTCTGGAGTCAGAATTTTTCCTTTTTTCCCCTCAGTCCATTCCCTCTTTATTTGTTATGTGATTACTCTGGCCCTTCATCTCTTAAACAAATCTCTGTCAGTGTGGTGAATGGATTCCTAACATCTTCCTCTTATTCCATGTCCAGATTTTTCTTTGTCTCATTCTAAGAGAGTTCCGACCTAGAAAAAGGATGGCTATAAAATTTCTTGCTCAGGGGTCTTTTTTTGTTGCTTCAAAAATAGTTCACTTAGCCTTGTTTTTGACAGATATTTAGGATTTTTTCTTTTTCATTTGACTCAGTAAAAATTAGTTTCTCTGCTTTGCTCTAAATTTTATTTCAGTACCTCTTTTTTTAGGTAAAGAAAGTGGTAAGTAATTCCCTTTTAAATTGACATTACCTTTTCTTTTATCGACTGGCTTAGATGCCAGAGGAAATCTTTATTCTGTTTCTTGAAATGCATATCATTGGACTGTGATTACCTCTTATTCCTTGATATGTCCAGTGTCCACCAGGCCAACTACTGCCTAAGACTCAGCTTACGTGCCACTTACTGTTGTCACCCCTATGTCATATCATATCACATTATATTATATATCATGTTGCACAATATCAGAAAAATATTTGTTTACTTGTCCCCTATAAAATGGTAAGCTAGGGGTTTAAGGTAAAAAGAGGGAGGAAGGAAATTAATAGTGAGTACTTACAACCTACAAAGTTATAAACTTTATTCATAGCTCTGTGTGTGTGTGTGTGTAATACATATATGACATATGTATTTTTGTCTTACTCATTTTTATACCCACTGTATCAACAAGTATTTATTGAATGAAACAGTGAGCAGGAATTTCTAACCATTTTTGCATATAGTACAAAGATGGAAATATAGCCATCTTTGCATATAGCCCTTGTGATGGTGCCTTATTTGAACTTTTCTGATGAGTTATATGGAAGGGAGTAATGCTGTTGTCTCCAGGAAACTCAGAACCTAAACCATCTATATATCTTTACTCTTTAGTCTGGTGCTTCCCAGAGACAGCAGGAATGCTTGACTAAGGAAAATAGAAAGTCCTGAGGACTCAAAGGTGAGCATCTAAGCTAGGTGGGCAGCCCTTCCACTTCTATAAACACATATTTTTATTTGATCCTTGAAGGCAGACCGCTAAGGTGAGACAGCATTCTGTTTCTGGGCATACGCAGAAACATTTCTACTACTTGGCCATACGGGAACTCTGTTCCCTAGGGTTTAACATGAATTTAAGAGAAGAAATAAGTCCTTCCCAGCACTCTTTTTTCCCTAACCACTCTTGCCATTTTAGGTTTGGGAGAGGTGGTGGGGCACGCTTAATACCATTTGCTACCCAGCAGTGGGTGAGAGGTAATTGCACTTCTCTCAAGTACTAATAAATAGCCTACATTCAGACAGTGCTTTGTAGTCTATGAAGTCCATTCTCACAAAGCACTCTTGTCTTCAAGGGCCCACCTGTTTTTCTCCCCCACTATTATTTTTTTTAATTAATTAATTAATTAATTTATTTATTTTTGGCTGCGTTGGGTCTTCGTTGCTGCACATGGGCTTTTTTTTAGTTGCGTCGAGTGGGGGCTACACTTCGTTGCGGTGCTCGGGCTTCTCATTGCGGTGGCTTCTCTTGTTGCGGAGCACAGGCTCTAGGCGCGCAGGCTCAGTAGTTGTGGCGCACTGGCTTAGTTGCTCCACAGCATGTGGGATCTTCCCAGACCAGGGCTCAAACCCATGTCCCCTGCATTGGCAGGCGGATTCTTAACTACTGCGCCACCAAGGAGGCCCTCCCCCAACTATTTTTGAAGCGCACCGCATTAAAGAATTATTTGTAGTGTGCGAAAGGCTTCTAACTACTGCTCATCATTCCAGCACCTTTTTATGTCCCAGTGTTCCTTTTTGAGGGATTGACTTGGTCAAAAGCTGATGGTAAGTGTTAGAAATGTGGTGTAAACCTTAGGCATATACATAATGGCTTTGGGCTTCACCAGACTCCTAAGCTTACCTAGTTCTACCTTTCATTACAACTAGAGATTTCTATATTTATTTCAGCTTGAATTCTGATTAATTTCTTCCCTGTCTCTCTTCCTTTCCTTTGTTTGCGATTTCTATTGAAAAATAGGCCAAGTGGTTCTTCTCATTTTCAAAATATTTAATTCTTTGGTGCTGACATATGGGTTCTTCTTGGGAACCGTTCTGACATATTTCTTTAATTAGTTAGAAGAGCTGCTTTTGAATAGGGAAGGAAACAACATTTCTTCCATTCAGCAACTGAATGTCTGTTCTTTCTGGAGATCCATTCTATTATTGGCCCAGGGAGTAAGAGTATAGAATTAAAAATGTAACCCAGATATCTCACGTAGAAGATTTATCCACTTGTTATATGCTTGAATGATGCTCATGGAGAAACAGGGCAAGAGAAATAGCCAGAGAATAATTCCTTCTTAAAGGCAGCATGACCAAACCAAGATAAAGCCCAGCTCAAAGGAAGAATAATGAAAAGGTTGGAATTAGAATAGTATATACATCATCAGGGAGGAGGAGGAAGAGGCTTGTCCCTGGTGTGGAACAAGAGAGAGTCTTTGGACCCTATAGAAGAAAATGACAGGAAAACAGGAAAGATGGGGGTTGGAGGAAGTTGGAGAATAAAAGTAAAATATTCATAGCTCTGCCCATCAATTTTCAAGGGAACATAACAGGTTGGCTTTTCTGAAGAGGCTGGGAAAAGCACTGGAGAAGGGGAGACAGGTGAGTGCCAAGCTGTAGGGCTGGAAAGCATGGCGTATTTGGGGAACAGTGAGAGGCTGGTTTGAGGAAAACCTCTATTCCAAATTGTAGAAGAAATGGTTAGAAAGATATGTTGAGGTAAAATTATGGAGGAGATAATGGATGAGATGGGGTTGGAGGATATAATGAAAGGGTGAAAGAGGTGGAGCAAAAATGAATGGGATCAAAGGAGGGGTTTTCTAGAGCAGGAAGTATGACTGAGTAGAGCAGAGAGAGAATGAAGGATGAGAAGAAATTATGAAGAGTGAAACTTAGGGAAAGGAATTTGGCTTTTTTTGGTATAGTTGTTAGAAATATTTTTTAAAAAATTTTAATAGTCTCTTAGAGAGAATGAACTGGAAAGAACATATTTTCAGGGAAAATAGAGTGAGAGTTAAGGCTGCTTGTTGAACAGGAAAGAAAGGTGGATTAGAGGGGTACTTAAAGATTAAAGCAAAAATGATTCTAGTTAATTATTATAATGACCAGGAAATAGAAAATGACTTGGCAGACAATTTAGAGTCTTATTTGGTAGTAGAGAATCTTTAAGAAAGTTCCTATATGCCACTTATATTTAAATAAACCATAGGTCTAGCCAAAGTCATAATAATGCAATGGAACATGGATTTTAGTGCATTAAAAAGAGATTCTAGGGGTTGAAATGAAATTTGAAGAGCAAACGGTGAAAATTATTAAGAAAAATAATGAAAAATTATTTAACTAATATAAATATATTCAAACTGAAAAGTTTAAATGATAGAGGGAATTTAATGAGAATTATTTGTTGAACAAGGTAAATGTTTGAAACATTATGGGGAATTAGAGTACAAGTAGGATGCTGGGTTAGAACACATGATGGGGATAGAATCCCATTGAAAAGTCAAGCCCTAATTTTAAAATGTATTAAAGAAAAGGTGCAACAGAACTACAGGGACACCTAATTAGCTAAAAGGTTTATTCAAACCTGTGTTAGTACAAAGCATCACGTACACAAAAAGCAACAGATTTTACATGGATTCAGAGGACAGGAAGAGGACATGAAAAGGCAGACAAATTTATTTTCTTACCAATAAGGGACTATACTTTAGCTTTCCTGGACAAATAAATGTGTTGTGGACCATAAAGAAGAAACATTTCTTTGCTTACTCTTGACAAAAGAAGCCCTGTTTGAACCATCCATTAAAACGTACATGAGTGCCTACTGTGTGCACAGCACAAAAACTCATTAGCCTATTTAAAAAATATGCTGAGGAAAATCACTGCCTAACTGGAAACTAGTATATTGGTTTTCTCCTTTAAAGTCACCAAAGCAGAGTTCGTTAAGTCCATATATTAGGTGCTGTGCTGAGAAGGTGATCATGGGAAGGAGATCAAGTTAGATGGATAGTCAAGGTGCTGCTGCAGGCGTTAACAGGTCCATGTTCTGTGGGGTACTGAGATTTGAAGAAAGCCAGGAGTCCAAAATGCTGAGTACTGGTGTGCCAGAGCAAGAGGTTGGAATCAAAACCTCCGAACACTTTGGATAGGACTGAAAGTAGAGTGCATTCTGCTTTAGAACCAGCAGACCTAATGTTGTAGATATTCATCTGGTGATGTGGTCTTCGGAGTTCTGATGAATAGCTGTGTCTCAGAGTTGGTGTCTCGGATACCTTGTAGACCCAGTGTTGCTTCCCTTGGGACATTTTCTGATTCAGAGATTCGTCAAGAAGGTCTTGTGTGTACTTCTACTAGGTTAAGTGTTTAATTTAAATGAGAGGATATAGCATCACCTGCATTATGGTAAGTTCTTAACACAGTGTGTGGACAGTTTAAGGTGACCCCCAAATTACTCCTCTTTGTGCTGTTGGGCATATTTCTCATAAAGATGGATTGCAATGTACATAAACTTGCTCATGTAACTGAAAGATGTCTTACATTTATTTTCCACTCAAAATTACTAGACAAATATATGACATTTAAAACATTGGGGATGATAATTTTGAAAATTGATAAACATTAAGCAAGACTTATAAACTATTTATCTGGGGTGTATTAGTTAGGTTAGCATATACTTAGTTGCAAATAATTGAACTTTCCCATGATAAGCAGAAAAGGATTTATTGGAAGGGTAGATTGTAGAGTCAACTGAAGGCAAAAGTGTTAAGATGTCTGCCTCTCTTTGGCTTTAGTGGTATGGAATGGGGTTCTGCCTACCACTTATTTTGGAATTTATCTCCCTAGTAGTAACTATGTTTGGATGCTGAAAAATCAAATATTCACTCTATCTTCATCTACTTAACACTATAGATTTATATGAGTGTTTTACATAAACGAAAAGCTTTTAATCAATGAATTTTTAATCATGATTGTTCAGTCTTTATTCTTAGTAGTAATTGTGCTAATTGCTCTAGAAATAATATTGAACATCCATCTATCCAAGCATTGGAAAATATTTATGCACAAGACATGAAAATGTTTCTGGAATGCATAGATGAATAAAGGAATCAGAGATGATTGATGCCCTCAAGGAGCTTACAGTCTACTGAGGGAAACAAGACAGGTTTGAAATTCACTGTAACAAGTAGAATATGTTAAGGGCCATAAGAGAGGTAAAAATTGTCACCAGGCAGAGAATAGGTTAGTGGTTGACAGAGGCTGGGTGGATGGGTGGGGGAGTGGGAGAAATGAGAACATGTTAGTTAAAGGGTACAGATTTTCAGATATAAGATGAATAAGTTCGGAGAGTCTAATGTACAACATGGTGACTACAGTTAACAATACTGTATTTATACTTGAGAGTTACTAAGAGAGTAGATTGTAAATGTTCTAACCACATTAACACATATACACACACAGATGGTAAATATGTGAGGGGATGGATGTGTTAACTAACTTTATTGTGGTAACCATTTCCCAATATATACATATATCAAATCATCATATTGTACACCTTAAACTTACACAATGCTATGAATCCATTATATCTCAATAAAGCTGGGGGGAAAATTACCACCAGGCCTCAGAGGGCAGAGATTACCTTGAGCTGGAGGGATCAAGAGAGGCCCTGGTTGGACTTGGGATTTGTCCGTGCATTGATGAGGGAAAGGGCAGGCCTGGCCTACTAAGAAACCTAGGAAAGGCAAAATTCTGGATACTCCTAGGTTAGGCAATGCTGGTAGAGACTACTAGTGACAACAAAAACAACACCACAATTAATATGTGTGTATCACTTTAGAGTTTACAAAGAGCTCCTGGGTACTGGTCAGAATGCAAAGTCTGGAGCTGGAATGCCTTGGTTCTGATTTCCTCACTCTGCTAATTACTAACTATGTGACCTTGTGGAAGTTACTGAACTTTTTGTTTCCTTTCTTTCATCATCTAAAAAATGAGATAATAATAATAATACCTACTTTATAGAGTTTTAAGGTTTGTGAGCTAATATGTAAAGTGGAGCTTGGCATGTAGTACCTTCCAGTAATGCTGGCTGAGTTCTGTGTCTTGGCCCTCACAATAACACTGTAAGATAGGAACTGTTACTATCCTCAAGTACAGTCATACAAACTGAGTGCTCAGCGGGGTTAGATGGTTTATTTATTCAAGGCTACATAGAAAACTATGGAGTTAAGACAAACTCTTTAGCCTTTTTATTTTACTGCATGATGCAGTAACCAAAATTTAAGAAACATTAAAGAGAAGTTGCCATAATCTATACTTCTGGAATTTTCATTCAGATTTCTTGAGGTTAATAAAGACTCAAAATTCAAAAAATGTATGTAGGAATAAATAAAAATTACAGAATTAGCCAGCATAGTAGCTGATGTGAATGTACATGAACAATTAACACTCATTTCATATGACAATATAATTTTCTCACTGAAGCAAAAATGAATTTTCCCGTTTGATGGAGCATCATCTCTGCCTTACTGTGGAGTGTGACATGAATTTTTATAGACTTCAAAGCTCTCTTGAAGACAATATATTGAATAATGACATATTTCATTGTGAAAAATCCACCCTTTCCTTTTTATGTCTAGTGACCACATTCAGAACATTATTCTTACATGTACTCTAAATAATTTATATTCTCTCTAATCTTCTTTTTAGGAGTTATGAAATTTTAGTGAAAGCATGCACTGCAGGTTAAAGGTGACTTCAGCATGCTTGCACTAGCATTAGGTAGTGCTAGTGAAATATCTCATGCTGTTATTTGATTCATGAAAACTAATAGCCCTGAGAAATTTAATTTAGAAAGCTGAACATTTTGAGTAATATATAGATTACTTGACATGTAGGTTATTATTCAATTGAGAGATTTTATATGAAATGTTAAATTAAATGCTACTGGCAGTTGCTAAAGATTGTACTTTTTAATTATTCTATTTTTCATCCAATGTCTCTGCCTCTTTTGTCATTGACATTTTATTATAGGTTGCTGAGAGAATATTCCTTTAGCTCAAATGTGTATTATCATTCCAGGTGATAGAAGCACATAGTAGGCACTCAATAAACACTTGTGAAACTAATGACCTTAATTTACCATGCTCACTTTGTAGGTTGCTGCTGAAATTATTTCAGCTTCTACTTCTGTTTTTCAAGTATGCGAGGGATTTTACTGAGCTTCTCAGCTTCAGTGTGATTAATGAGATTTCTAAGCATGTTGAAATTGGTGCTATCGAATACCTTGGGTCTGAAACTAGGGAGTTGTTGATTGAGTATGCTTATGTCTCCTCTGACTGAGGCCAGATGGAAAAAATAGACCCTATAAACAGGGCTTAAAGTTCTTGATTGAAGATAACTTCAACTGAACATGAAGGCACAAAATAATGTTTCATAAGTTTGACCAAGTATTTGTTTATGTCCACATTTTAATTTAATTTTATTTTTATTAATTTTTATTGAAGTATAGTTGCTTTACAATGTTGTGTTAGCTCCTACTGCACAGCAAAATGAATCAGCCATACATATACATATAAACCCTGCCCTGTGGATTTTCCTCCCGTTTAGGACACCACAGTGCGTTAAGTGGAGTTCCTGTGCTTTACTGTATGTTCCCATCAGTTGTATTTTATGTATTTTATACATAGTATCAATAGTGTATATCCACATTTTAATTTTAAGTTAAAGTTTTGGGTCTTCAGTTTTCATAAATAGATAGATTCAAAATCACAAAATTCTTCATGTTTCTGCCATATTTAAGGTTTTATGATGTGATTTAAAAATATATTTGACTATCTCATTTCAATGATTTCAGTGGGATATCTGAAGGCTCCATTTTGGTTTTGTAATACAGTCATATTTGAATATATTTTGCATGTCAATTGCATATGTCATGGTTTTGAAGGTATTGCTGATCAGGTCAGCGTTTTTTGTCTTTGAATACAGGATCACAGAACTAACTTTTGCTCTTGAAGGTGTGAGCTATGACTAGGCAAACCGGTGATGAGGGCTTAGGGAAAAGAATCCACATGATACTTCATTAAATCATTATTGTCATATCTGTATGTGAGAGACAAAGCTATATTACCCAGATCTTCCATAGTGTAAATGGTTGGCAGAAACTGGAGAGATTGACACTCTTGTCAAAGTAACTTGTGCAAGCACTCATTTGATCATCATTAATATGTGTGTTTTTAAACAGTTTTCTAAACACATTAGAGAATCCAATCACATCCATTCACTTAAAAAACACTCTTCTCTTCGTAGCAAGCAGGTAGCACTCTTATAGACATACATAAAAGAGTATCATGCATCTTTCTATGTTTTGAACTTATTTTTTACTCCTTGTGATTATCTCTTATTCTGAGCTAACCAGGTCATTTTTTAATTCTTATATTTAAGGTGTTAAATTTTTTTCTCTAAATTAGGTGTTGCCTGAAAACTTATTACACATACCCTTAATTCTAGCATCAAATCTGATGAAAATATTCTATAACATTTGTTTTGGGTCTCTCCACATTGTTGCTAGGCTGCTGATTATTGCATTTTGTATGAATGTTTCTAGCAGAGTATGCAGGGTTTTGACAGTGGTAACAGCCAAACCATTTACTCCATCCTTAGATTTTTAGCTGAAATATTTTAAGGAATAAAATTGAGATCATTACTGATTACCAGATTTTAAACCCAGCGTTCTTCTCTAGGTATGCAAAGCCTTTCCCTGTCTTAGAGGAAATAAAGTTAAGGAAAGCATCCTTTCACTTGTCATTTATTCAGTAAATATATATAAAGCATTTGCAGTGTGTGAGTGAGACTTAGAACTGCACAGCAGGGCTGCTGTGGTGAAAGGACAGATGCAGTCTTCACCCTCAGAGGCAGCACGGAATAGCAGGAGGAGCACTGAACTGTGAGTCCTGAGATTCCAGCTCCAGTGCAGTCATGAACTGGCTCCATAATTTTGGCAGATGTATTTTTCCCAAGACCTTGGTTGCCTTATCTATAAAATTAGTAATTATACCAGTTATAATATTTTATTATCCTACAACTTGATTTCTTTTAATTTTGACATCTGAAAATTATTTTAAAAGCATGTCACCTTTTAATAATTTGATTATTTGGTTTACTATTTGACACTGATGTACCTAAGATGCTATTCCTCTCTTCCAACATCAATACACACACACACACACACACACATACACACACACACGTGTATGTGCATATTTTGAAGATGTGTAGTGCTTGAGATTAAAGTTTGGCCCTATTCTGTAAATGTGTTCAGAAAATAATATAACACAGATATTGAAGGCAGCTTGTTTTAAACTTGTAGCTAAACATGACATTCAAATGTTAATTGGATGAATAAATCTTGTTCATTTTACAGACATGGAAATGTCAATGGAATAAAACAATTTATCACAAGATAATTGTTTCCTGCCACCAGATAAATGCCAAGATGAAGATACTTATTGAAAATGTATCAAAATATTCTACTGCTATTTATTGAAAATAAAGGATGAGAAAAGTTCAACTTTTCAGGTCAAACATGAGAAATGCCCTGCCTGTGGTATTAGTATATTACTGTATCAAACACAGTGTGCATGGTATAGCAACATGAGAAAATTCTAAGAAATAATGGTCTATAAATGAACCTTTTAGCTTTAAGGTATGAGAATTACTGGAATAGTGCAATGGGGACTAGGAGATAACTAATATATATTGAACTCTTGTTATGTGCGTGACACAGTCCTGGTGTGTTCACTGATGTAAACTGTTCACAAGAGCAGGATTTTTTTTTTTTTGGCTGCGTCGGGTCTCTCTTAGTTGCGGCATGTGGGCGTAGTTGCCCTGCGGCATGTGGGATCTTAGTTCCCCGATCAGGGATTGAACCCGCGTCCCCTGCATTGGAAGGCAGATTCTTAACCCCTGGACCACCAGGGGAGTCCCAGGAACACGATTTGAAAAGGGTTATTATCCTCATTTTTTCAGGTAAAGTTAAAAGCAAAATAGTAAATCAACTATATTTCAATTAAAAAAAAAAAGAAGCAAAATAACTTGCAGTCACATACAGGATAAGTGCCAATACTAGGATTCAAACTCAGCCCGGACTTCAAATTTCGTGCTCTTCTCCTACACCCCACATCTTTACTTGTACTCCATAAGTCTGAATGCAATACCTTTTGGTTTGGGGGGCTTTTGAATAGATTATTTCCCCAAGTTTTGTTGTACCTGATGACCAAATACTTCTTTGGATCTAATATGCTTTCTTTAAATGACATTGTCTACTTTCCTAAAGAAAAGAGCACACCCATAGTTCTTGAGGTCTTGGTTAGCTCTAAATGGGCCAAGTAGCACTAAATTCTAATTTAAGACCACCTTCTTTTCAACAGTGTGTGATTTTAAAGTCCTTAGGTAATTCCCTCTTTCTGCTTTCTTTTCTGAACCTAGATGTCTATTTCTCCACTTTACTTATCTTGTGTCATAGTATTCTTCATAAAATACATTATTTGGCTGATTATGAATATAGGCGAAGTTGCTTAAACAAAGAAAAGGAGGTTTATTGTTCACTAAAGCTCTTACTGATCTCTTCATGCCAAGCAAGCCCTTCTCAAGTCCCTCCACCCCTAAGATCTCTTCTCCACCTGCCACAAACAGTGGGTGTTAATGTCTCCGTCCTCTGGACTCTCAGAGAACTGCAGCTTTCCTCTGGCAGTGACCATTCTACCTAGGATTTTAGTATCAATATTTACTGATATACTTGTCATAATTTCCCTAGTAGGGAGATACTCCTTACTAGGAGAAACTGTGTGCTTTCCTCCTCTCTATTCCCCATGGTACCCAACAGAGTGATTTGAACATTACAGATATTCAGCCAACAAAAGGGTGAAAGAAGCATGTGTATGGTCTCTGATTTAAGGATTAGAGGAAGTATTAAGACTTCAGAGGTATCTATAGTACACCCTTGTGAATATGTGAGTCTACCTGGTCCTTTGCCGATGCTTCTATTTATCAGTTCTCTAAAACACATTTGGATCTTATCTATTTTGTAAAAATTCCTAGAGGCAATAAATGAGCAGATAATTTAACTGTTAGATGGTTACAAAGGGGACAAGTTTGAATGTTTACATTTCCCTCAGGAAGAAAATAGTAATTCATATAGCACTCTTTTGATATATAAATAGTGTGTGTACCAGTAAAGATTTTTTAAAAATCACAATATTCTTTCAGTAGTTTTAGATAGACATCAAGCACCATTGTATCAAGTGGATTACTAACTGGCAGTCTTTACCATGCACTTTCACAGATGGAAGCCCTTTAGCTCTGAAGGACATATGGGAAGGAGTTCATGAGTGCTATAAGACTCGGCTGCTGCATGGACCGTGGGACACTATTACCCAACAGGTTAGAGAGTATTTTCATTGTATTATATGTGATTCTTTCCCTCTGCTCGTCTTTTCTTCTAGTTCTCTCTCCTACTTTTTTTTTCCTGTTTCACTCCTCTACTTCCTTACAGATTTCAGTTCAAAGACAGTTTCCTTTAATACATCTTCCCAGATCCCAGAGGGCCTATCTGTTGTAAGCCCTCATAGCACCTTGTAATTTTCCTTCATAGTGCATCTTACAGGTTTAAATTATCTATTTGGATTTTTTGAAAAAAAATTTAATGTCTGTCTTTTCCATTATACTGTGTGCTCCCATGTGGGCAGACCCTGTTTTTTTTTCCCTCTTCACTGTATACCCAGCACCAGCACAGTATTTATCATAGAGTAGGTGTTCAATAAAAATGTATTAAGTAAATGAGAATAGAAACAAAGTTGGCATATTCACCAAGAAATAGATGATTTAGCTTGTGTCACCTGTAATGCTTCAGAGTTTTACTAATAGGTGCATTTGCAAAAAAAAAATTAACTTTTGATTAATAATAAGTTTGCAATAGTGATCTGAAAAAGTTGAGAAAATAGATCTACAAAAGTAGATATAAAAATAGATTTGCAGGGGCTTCCCTGGTGGCGCAGTGGTTGAGAGTTCGCCTGCCGATGCAGGGGACACGGGTTCGTGCCCCGGTCCGGGAAGATCCCACATGCCACGGAGCAGCTAGGCCCGTGAGCCATGGCCGCTGAGCCTGCGCGTCCGGAGCCTGTGCTCCGCAACGGGAGAGGCCACAACAGTGAGAGGCCCACATACCGCCAAAAAAAAAAAAAAAAAAAAGATTTGCAAAAGTAGAGAAAAATAGATTTGTCAATCATATAAGTCATTATTACTGCCCTGCTAAAATCAGTAGTTAATTATTTTAGAAATTTAAAAATACTCATCACCTTTCAACCAATCATGTTCTCTTTAAAAATAATTTTTACTTATATCAAAAATCTTATTTTTTCCCCAGCCTCTGTTAAGCTTAATCAAAGCTTCCTTTAAAAATGACTTTATCAGGGCTTCCCTGGTGGCGCAGTGGTTGAGAGTCCGCCTGCCGATGCAGGGGACACGGGTTCGTGCCTCGATCTGGGAAGATCCCACATGCTGCGGAGCAGCTGGACCCATGAGCCATGGCCACTGTTCCTGCGCGTCTGGAGCCTGTGCTCCGCAACGGGAGAGGCCACAACAGTGAGAGGCCCACGTACCGCAAAAAAAAAAAAAAAAAAAAAAAAAATGACTTTATCAGCCATTAGAATTTTTATGCCCTCTTACGTGTTTTATCACAATAATGACAGTTTACCTCCCAATCAACTTAAGAATCCTTAGCATCTCATAAGTAGTTCTTTGGCAATGACTGCAAATGACCATTTTCTAGGTTTTAATTGAGGACAAAACTAGTTTTTAAGTATATGAATCACACTGCCCCTCAAATTAATCCTTTTCTTTCTCTTCCTACTGTCACCTTCCTAGTTCAAGCCCTGTTGCCTCATCTGGAACAATTAGTAAAACCTCCTACTTTGGTCTTCTGCTCCTTTCCTCCCTGCACCTTCCCTCTAGTCAGTTTTTCCTAACCATGCTGCTCTTATCTTACCCATGTGCAAACCTGCAATAGCTGTCCAAGGGGCTATGGTATGTGGTCTAAATGCCTTGCTGGCGTTCCAGTGGCTGTCATTCCCTGGGTCCCACCAGCCCTTTCAAGCTTTTCTCCTACGCCTCCATGCTACACAGTTTCAGCTTCTGCCAAGCATGGCTGTTCACTTCCCCAAACCCATTTTGTGCAGTTTGTTCTTGGAATTCTTTCCAGGTTTCATGCTTTCCCTGTTGCCTTTGTTCTATCTTTATATATCCCCCTCGTTCTTTCGTATGTTCCTTTCTCGGAAACCACTTCAGCTTACAAAAATGGACCCCTCTGAAATGCCATTTCTGTAGACCAGGAATCAGTGGTTGCTATGAAGAAGGATAATATAATGAGATATATAAGCAAATCCATCATAAAGATTTTTGGCAAGAGCATTTTATTTTATGCAAAGTGTTTTAGATTAACCTTTAAGTATGTCAAGGTAAGTGCTAAGCGTTTCAACTTCCAGTGTCTTGTAAGTGACCACAAACTGTCCAAAAATGTAGAGTCAGAATCCACAGGACCCAGAAAATGTTTGGTTGTGAGAGTCAAGGAAGATGGCAAAGGATAGAGGAAGGGAGCATCCAAAAATATATATGTATTTAACTTCAGGGCCTTTTTTCTCTGCTCCTTCTCAATCACGTTTTACATTGTGCACCTGAGCCCAAATCTTATTTTTTTCTTTTTTCTGTCACTAGCATTGCTATTATTAATCTCCTCAGTGCAGACCTATAGCACAATTCCATGTGGTCTATGTCATTTGGGTTTTAATTCCACATGTCTCCGTTCTGGCTTGTGACATATGAATAAGATTTTGAGGTCAACCATATTTTCTTAGTTACCTAATATGATGTTGCCAATAGATTTCATTCCATTGATGGAATTCCTAAGTTGCTAAACCAACCACATGAATCAATCTGTATGTTGATAGTTTTTAATGAAATTGACTAGTATCTTTTAGTTTCCAGGCATTTAAGCATCATACAGACAGCCTGTTAGCAGACCATCTTTTTCCTACTTGTCAAAGTATGGTAGTAATGATCAAATCCTATCACAATAAGCATTACTATCTCAATATCAAGTATGAGGCCCACTTACTGGGAGGGATATTTGATATAACCGAACTACAACATAACTATAACATTCCTTTGGGATTTGTCTTATTGGGATTGATCTTGTGGACAGGTATCCCCACTTTTGATAACACACTTTGTTTAAGCTTTAGAATTGCTCATCACAGTGTATGTCCAGGCATTGAAGACCTAGCAAGGGAAACTCGTTTGTTGTCATTGTACTAACTTGGTATTTGAAAGTCATTATTGAATATTTACTTTGGAGGTCTTAGCTTTTAATCCCAGTTTAGTTAATGGGTTGCTATTTCTGTTCTGTTCTTTGCTTGAGATCTTTGAGAGAGTGTGTCCTCAATTTTGTAAGGCTCCATGTGGAGAAAAAATAGGGTGTCCTCAGTGCTGTGAAGGGGAGGGTGTGACACAGCACTGGGGAAGAATGAGCTGATAGAATATTGGTGGCACCAAATAGTAGACACCATTTTGCAGGATTATACTAAAGAACCATTAGGTTGCAGACTGAACATGATAATAATATCCTGTCCTCCAGAGTGGCTTAAAAACAAAAGTAGCCTTTGCATAATATAACATGCATTTCACTTCATTTTCAGGCTTGACTGTGCTCATATAGTTTATTGCTCTTCATCTTTAGTAATCACACTTCTGTTCTCTCAGCATTTATCTTGATGATAAGGACCTATTCATGTCAGATATGAACTCTCTCTTTTGAAGACAAGCCACTCATGAATCTCATGCATTTGATTATGGTGGTTACTTACCTGCTTTTGTCCAACATTACAGACTACCTATTATCTCAACCCTGCAGCCTAATAAAGAACTTCCAGAGGAAGAAAGTGAACAGATGCCTAGATTGGATCTGCCTAAATTTGGTACAGTGAATGTTACAATAATAATCACTGGAAGGTGTGGGCTCTATGTTTGAGGTAAAGAACTCCTGTAATCTTGGCATGAGCTAAAATTAGATGATAAGAAGTGATACTTTCAATTTTACTCAAAGATATGTGTAAATTCGCATATCTTCAGATAAGTGTATCAGATAAGTAATTTTTTCTTACTGTCTCCTTTTTTTTAACTTTATATGGAAAGTTACAAACATAATACAAAAGTAGAGGTAATAGTATAGTGCACTTGCAAACTAATGACCAATCTTATTATTTTGCTATCTCACCCAATCTGGAATTTTTTGGTAGCAAATCCTAGACATCATATTATCTCATCCATTCTCATCCATAAGTATTTAAGTGTGTATCTTTAAAAGATAAGGGCTCAATATCAAAAAAACAAACAATGCAATCAAAAAAATGGGTGGAAGACCTAAAAAGACATTTCTCCAAAGAAGACTTACACATGGCCAAGAGGCACAAGAAAAGATGCACAACATCACTAATTATTAGAGAAATGCAAGTCAAAACTACAATGAGGTATCACCTCACACTGATCATAATGGCCATCATCAAAAAATCTACAAACAATAAATGCTGGAGAGGATGTGGAGAAAAGGGAAACCTCTTGCATTGTTGGTGGGAATGTGAATTGATACAGCCACTATGGAGAACAGTATGGAGGATCCTTAAAAAACTAAAAACAGAACTACCATATGACCCAGCAATCCCACTACTGTGCATATACCCTGAGAAAACCATAATTCAAAATTACACATGTACCCCAATGTTCATTACAGCACTATTTACAGTAGTCAGGACATGGAAGCAACCTAAATGTCCAATGACAGGTGAATGTATAAAGAAGATATGGTACATATATACAATGGAATATTACTCATCCATAAAAAGGAATGAAATTGGGTCATTTCTAGAGATGTGGATGGACCTAGAGTCTGTCATACAGAGTGAAGTAGGTCAGAAAGAGAAAAACGTATAATAGCTTATAATAGCGTATATATGTGGAATATAGAAAAATGGTACAGATGAACCTATTTCCAGGGCAGGAATAGAGACACAGACGTAGAGAATGGACATATGGACGTAGAGGGGGAAGGGGAGGGTCGGACAAATTGGGAGATTATGAATGACATATATGTACTTCCATCTGTAAAATAGATAGCTAGTGGGAACCTGCTGTATAGCACAGGGAGCTCAGCTCCGTGCTCTGTGATGACCTAGATGGGTGGCACTAGGGGTGGGGTGGATGGGAGGGAGGTCCAAGAGGGAGGGGACATAGGTATACATAGAGCTGATTCACTTCGCTGTACAGCAGAAACTAACACAACATTGTAAAGCAATTATACTCCAATAAAAAAATAAAAGTGAATAAAAGATAAGGGCTCTACAGAGATGTTTATAGCAGCTTTATTCATAATAGCCCAAATGGAAACAACTCTGAAGTCCTTTAGGAGGTGCCTGGTTAAACAAATGATGGTACATCCTTAGCACGATACTACTCAGCAATACAAAGGAACCAACTATTGATACGCTTAGCAACCCGGATGAATCTCCAGAGAATTATTGAGTGCAAAAAGTCAATCCCCGGGCTTCCCTGGTGGCGCAGTGGTTGAGAGTCCGCCTGCTGATGCAGGGGACACGGGTTCGTGCCCCGGTCCGGAAAGATCCCACATGCCGTGGAGCGGCTGGGCCTGTGAGCCATGGCCGCTGAGCCTGCGCGTCCAGAGCCTGTGCTCCGCAACGGGAGAGGCCACAACAGTGAGAGGCCCGCCTACCACAAAAAAAAAAAAAAAAAAAAGTCAATCCCCAACGTTTGCCTAGTATATGATTCCATTTAGCTAACATTTTTGAAAGGAGAAGATTATAGATTGGAGAATAGATTGCAGTTTTCAGAGGTTATGAGTAGGAGGAAACTGGGTGTGGTTATAAAAGGCAACGAGGAAACCTTGTGGCAGTGGAAATGTTCTGTATCTGACTATCAATTTCAGTGTCTTGGTTGTGATAATATATTATAGTTTTGCAAGATGTTACCACTGGGGGAACTGAGTGAAGGGTATGAGTGATCTCTTTGTATCATTTGTTACAGCTGTGTGTGAATCCACATTTATCTCAAAATAAAAAAGTTTATTTAAAAAAGGTAAGAATTCTTAAAAAACATAACCACAATTCTGTTATCACAACTAAAGTTGTTAATAATTTCTTAATATCATTAAATAAGCAAATGTTTGAATTTCCCCAATTGTTTCCTCTTCCCTCCCTTCCTTCCTTCCTCCCTCCCTCCCCTCCTCACCCTCCCTTCCTTCCCCTCCCCCATCTCCCTCCCTCCCTCCTTCCTTCCTTCCTTCTTTCTTCTTTCCTTCTTTCCTCTCTCCCTTCCTCCCTCCCTTCCTTCCTCTTCTTTTTTTTAAATAGTTTCTTTGAATCAGGATCCAAATAAGGTTTATACATTAAAATGCTTAACATCTCAAGACTTTTGAAACTAAAATTCTCATTCCTTCCTTTCTTTTTTTCTTCTGCGTTTTGTTAAACAAAAAAGGTTGTTTGTCCTGTAGTATTTGCAGTCTGGATTTTTTTTTTTTTTTGATTGTATCTCTGTGGTGTGTTTACTATGTTCCTCCCTATTTTTTATATACACTCCTAGTTAGATCTGGAAGCTTGATCAGATTCAGGTTTAGTATTTTAGGGCAAGAATACTTCATCGGTGATTCTGGGTACTTTTATAAGGAGGCACATAATATTTGGGTTTTACTCTGTTTTGTGATGTTAGCAGCCATTGATGATTATTGCCTAGACCCATTAATTCATTAGAGGGGTTGCAAAATGGTAATGTTGTAATTCTATCATTCATTATTTATTAGCTGGACTACTTCTATAATGACAGAGATTCCCTCACCAGCTTAGTTACTTGAGGTGTGCTTTGTATAGAAAAGGCAGGATAAATGCTTGATTCTTTCTCTTTATGTTCTAGCTTTCAAGATAATGAGTTGGTTCTCTAGCATCCTCCAAAGATGACCAAGAAAGTTTTTTTTGTGAAGTCATGGATATAAATGTTTTATGTATTTCAATTCATTGTAGTGATTACCTTTATTGATGCTTGGTTTGTCTCATCTTTGGCCAGTGTCAGCCTCTCTCTTTTTTGGGGGTGTGTGGTGGTGGCTGGGCTGTGTGGCTTGCGGAATCTTAGTTCCCCAACCAGGGATCGAACCCAGGCCCACAGCAGTGAAAGTGCTGAGTCCTAACCACTGGACTGCCAGGGAATTTCCATGGCCAATGTAAGTCTCTAAGTTGGCTCCTGAGTTATTTTGATACAACCCAAGTAGCTTTGATGGCTTCTTGCTTTTTTTTTTTCAGTACGCGGGCCTCTCACTGCCGTGGCCTCTCCCGTTGTGGAACACAGGCTCGGGACGCACAGGCTCAGCAGCCATGGCTCACGGGCCCAGACGCTCCGCGGCATATGGGATCTTCCCAGACTGGGGCACGAACCCTCATCCCCTGCATCAGCAGGCGGACCCCCAATCACTGCGCCACCAGGGAAGCCTGGCTTCTTGCTTTTTGATATGACAAGATGATGCCCAGACTTGGGCATTCTCCAAGGAGGCTTGCCCCCTTCCAGAGTCCTTATCTAGGTGCTGCACCAGACAGAGTGGATTTAACTTTGGGCACTACCACTTACTAGCTGTATGACCTTGGGCAAATTACAAAAACTCTCCGTGTCTTATTTTTCCATTAAAATTAATGGCAGCATCTACATAGAGTTGGTAGGAAGAGTAAGAGAGAGGGTTGTATACAAAACTCAACCTGTGTCATCTCCTTTCAAATATATTCTTTCTAACGCCTGAACTGTGTGCTCTAGATTTGGAAAACTAAGACTTTTGAGGTACCGTGTTTTCTGATTTTACATGTCTAGGGAAGGCTGTCCAAGTGCAGGTAAATGAATGGGTTTGGGTGGATAGAAGTGGAAAGAAACTCAATGATTATTTTTCCATGTGATCCCACACAAGTGCTGTGAGAGAACTGGACCAGGAGGAGCCTTGAATACACATTCTGCATGCCCCAAATACCACTAATTTCATTCTGAAGATGTTAGCATGTCTAAAACATGCAAAGGTATGAGAATTAATTTCAGTGAGTTTTCATATTTCCATGATAAATCTCTCAGGG
Source organism: Mesoplodon bidens (assembly GCF_964165515.1). Taxonomy (NCBI): domain Eukaryota; kingdom Metazoa; phylum Chordata; class Mammalia; order Artiodactyla; family Ziphiidae; genus Mesoplodon; species Mesoplodon bidens. The sequence continues at coordinate 66,785,315 of NC_138160.1, forward strand.
TAAAAAACCAAAACACGCACACACACACACACGCACACACACAAACATACACACACCCAACAAAAAATCTAAAACTCCTTAGGTACCCTTTGGTAGATAGATTGCTTTTGACTCTCAGTGATGCAGGAAGTCACTGGTTAAGGATTTTTAAATAATGAAGCTTGATATGTTGCCTGGTGATTTATAATGATGGCTGATAAACTGATGATTTAATTGTGCTTCCTCTAGTAATAATCTTAAGTGCTCAAGTGAAGTTCCAGTGATTGGCTTTCTTCTGAACTCAGTCTCCCTAGAGTCTCTAGGCATCTCTTTTACACAACATCCGATAACTGACTATTAACTGTTCCTATTTTAAATAATACAAATCAATTAAAACACCCAGCTGTTTAACAAAACTTCCCAGTGTTGGTATAGGTCTCAGTGGGTATTTCCTGATGGCTCATAATGACATCAATTTAGTGCACCTGGTAGGATCAGTGTGAACTGGAAGTGGCTTAATTCTTAAATGACAAGAAAATTAAGAAGCCTTTATGGATTGCTGCTGCTGCTTCAGAATCACCGCCAGCTCCACTGCTGGCTCTTTCACGGTAGAGTTTTATTTAAATGGGACTGCAGACATCATGTGATTGTTTTCTCTGTAATTTGCTACTGATTTGTTGATTCTGAGTTTCTAGGTATTTATTCTGGACATTAATTCGTCACCTTAGTGGCTGGTTTATAATCCTGTAGTAATTATAGCTATCTTGCAGACTTTTTGTAGAAACCCTCCAATGTTTTAACAGTACTCAGTAATTCTACCACACTTCCCTGTTTTAGGAGAGTGAATGCTTCATTGTGTGTCACTTTGTTTGGTATCCTGGGGTAATGATGACAGTGCTATTTTCCTTTGTTGGTAATTATTTTTAGATTGTCAATCTGCACATGCATTGTGACTTTTAATGTTTATTGAATGTTGATGCTGTGGATTCCATACATCATCAGAGTACTTCACTCTCCATATTCATTTTTTTTTAATCAATTCAGAAATATCCTCTGTCACTCACAATCTATTGTGCTTTTCTTGTTTGGGTGTAAAAACACATTTTTGTAAGTTTTATTTGTTCCTCAGACTTTCCTTACATTAAGAGGTACATGAAAGTTCTTTCTCATTATCTTTGACTAAATAATTAATTTTTCTCAAAAATTTTTTGACTTTACACCCTGGAGTGTTTTAGAAAATCTTAACATCACACTAAATGCTATTTAGGCATTGATATAATATTACTTTCTCATGCAGCTTTTGATTACTAAGTTAATTTCTAAAATGTTTTATTTTATTCCATTTCAATGAGAGTTCAAGATACATAGTTAAACAAGGAATGTATTTCTTATAATAGCCAGTTTATTCATTTATATTTTGGTCTTATTTCTTTAAATTGAAATTTATTTCAGTAGAGAATAAAAACAAGAGACTGGTTAGTTAATGTTTTTTGTTATATGTATATCTGGTTGAGCAGAATATTGCTTAGCTTTTTACCATCAAAGTTGCACTTTTGACTCAGCATATGACTTGAATTTATACGAGGGCTTTCTTTAAAGAATTTTCCAGCATTTCATTGATCCTTAAAACTTTTATTCTTAAAAAAGGAGCAGATTAAGAAATAGAGAGATAGATCTAGAGAACAAACGTATGGACACCAAGGAGGGAAAGCAGGGAAGGGGGTTGGTGGTGGTGGGATGAATTGGGAGATTGGGATTGACATATATACACTAATATGTATAAAATAGATAGCTAAGGATAAAAAAAGGGAGCAGCTTATAAATGTGAAAATAAAATACCATTTAAAATATTTAATAATTAATTTTAATATTACTCATCTTACTACGTTTCATTTTGATAATTACTACCATCAATTTTTAATTTTTAATAAACATCTTAGTTCCAAAACTTCAAGTTTGAGGAATATTTATATTCTCATTTCTAGTTTTTGAGAAAGAGGTTATTGATGGGTGGGCTGTAAAGCAGCAGCTAGAAGCAGGTAGACAAGCCTGGGTGAGTGGAAAGGCAGGCACAGGACCCAGAGGGGATGGAAGATGGACTCTGCAGACAGGCTTATCCATATATCTGTAAGGGTATAAGCTTCCTAAGAAAGATGCTATTTGTTTTATCTTATTTTTGGCACAGTGGTTGCTGCACATTCATATTCTGTAATACAATATTCCACCTTTAAAGAAAATCCTATTTCCTACCCCTTTTGCCTTTTCTTTTCACCTGTTATTTTCCTGGTTCTTTTCCGTGTCAGCTGTTAAATTTCCCATATTACATTTGCAGTCTATATTTCAAAGTTTAAAATTTGGCAAATAAATAGAGATGCTACCAAAGTATATAAAGTGTGTTTGCAAGTCATTACAATTATTTTATTGCATGCTGATGTTATTTTTTCAGTACATTAACTAATTTCTACTTCTCTCTGTCCAATCTGAGTTTCAAAAATATTAAAGTCGTGTATATACATACACTCAAATGTAAGATTAATACATATACTCTAAAGATCAAAGCAAGTGAGTAAGAACTAAGTGATAGAGGGGAAAAGACAGTTTTACAGAAAACCTAGACTAAGGGACATATCTGAGCTTTCTAGAACAAAATAGGGAAATAACAAAAAAGGGAAAGCCAATTAAATATGTTGCTTTCCTTCTGTTATGAAATGAAAGTTTATCAAAAGAGACAAACCTTTTTCTTATATTAAACTTCAGGAAGATAATTTTACAAATATAAAAATATAATCTCCTTTATACATACTACTTAAGCCACCTTTAGAAGATGGAGAGGGAGTGATGTTCAGTTGTAATTGTGTGGGAGAGTTATAGTAATGTTCTGCGTGTGTGTAGATTTACACTGTAAAGGTCCTTATTAGCAGCTTGCCATTCAAATTCAGCCTGTAGATGTATTTTGAGTGCCTGGAAAGTTTTTTGAATTTGAAAGCCTTTGGACTGGTTATGTGCTCTGGAGTTAATCATGGTCACTTCCCCTTCTTGTCGCCTTATACCCTATTTCACTTACTTTGCCCACCTGTCTTCTAAAGCATATTGGTTTGCCTATTCCGATATTGAAACAAGACACAAAGAAAGTTTAGAGATTATGTATGACTATGAATATATGAATCTTAGTACATATCTTGGACTATTTTCAAATAAAAGTGCTATCACTTGAGCATAAAATTTTTTAATAACTTATTTTTTCTGATTAAAAAAGTAATACATATGGATCATTTTTAATAAAATACAGAATAGCATAAGGAAAAAATAAAAATTGCTCAATCTCAAGCATTATAAATTACCACTGTTAACCTTCCAGTGTATGGCTTTCTAGAAATATTATATATATATATTTCTATATAATTATATATATAATATATATGTTCACACATATGTATACATTATATATAAATATACACAAACACAAAAGAGATCATACTATGCATCTGATTTTTTTTTTGAAATTTACATCACAGCTATCTTTTCATGCCAGTATTTAAATACATCTAAATTTTCCTTCTAATAACTGCTTAGAATTCCATTCTAAAGCTATACCATAATTGTTTTAACCAATTTTATGTTGTGAACATTGAGTTCTTTTACAACTGTTTGTATTATTAACAGTTCCTAAGTGAACATCTTTGTACATAAAATTTATGCAGTTGTCAGATTATTTCTTTGGAATAAATTCTTAGAAGTTGAATTGGTGAGTCAGTAGGCATTCACTTTTAAAGATTTTGTTAGATATTCCCATGTCAATCTCAGAAAAGATGTACTAACTCCTCCTACCAGCAGTATATTAAAGAACCCTTTCCCTAAGTGCTGGCTGACACTGGCCATAATTGTTCTCTTTAACATGTTACAATCTGATATCAACCAGACTTCTGATTGGAGACATGTATCAAACAATCGAACACCAAAGTTACTGATGAATGAAATGTAGGTTTTTCTCGCAGTTGATTGGCACATACATTTTAGACACTGAGGAAGTCGATGTATGGTCAGAATTAAATGGTCTGCTTTGCATTCTTGCCAAGACATAGTCTTGTTTCTGCCGTCCAGAGAAGCCTGTAGGAGTACCTGCCAGCAGGGCTGAGGCTTTTCTTTGTAACCTTTATTAGGTTTGCACAAATGATTGAACAGAATCCATGGAAGCACGGAAGTCCTGCTCCTTTAAGCATGGAAGATAAGCTCTTGGATGGCAAGATTTTTGCAAGCTGGAGTTGTCAGTCATCCACCTCACCCAGATAACAAGACAGGAGTGGAATATTTGATAGTAACATTGTATCAGCGCAAGCCTGCCAGGATGAGGTTACTATTAATACACCTCCCTCCAAACAATAAAAGTGTTAGCATTTTGAATACTTTCAAAATACTATCCATTTGGGTCCTGAAGAACATCTCCTAAAACCGACAAATTTGGTTTTGGCACAGTTGTGCTTGAGCTGTTCCCCCGGCAGTAATTGGCTGTGAGATTAATGTATTCTTTAAGTAGAACCAGGTCATCACCATATAGATGGGTGCTTGTCTTTCTGTTTGCTGTCACAGGAAATCAAGTACTCACTTCTAAAAGCTCAATCAAATTGGAAATGAATTTAAAAGTGTGGGGCATGAATGCAACTCTATTATATAACCTTTTAAGATCAGAATTTATCTTGTCTAAAGGTTTTTCAGTCCAATAGCTAACACTTAGGGAGCATTTCCCAAGTGCCAGGTGTTCTAAATATTTTACATTTATTATTTCACCCAATCTTCTGAACACCCATATTAGGTTGATTCTATTCTCCGCATTTTAGAGAAGGGGAAATCAAGGCATAAGGACATCAGATAACATGCTAAAGGTCAAACGTCTATTAAGTGACAGAACCAGGATCTGAACTCATGTTCATGAACTCATGAGTTTGAGAACTGCAACATTACCACTATGCTTTAGCTCCTCCTGCAATGTTTATCTTATTCTCAAGATGTTATCATATAGATCTGATCCATTTTTGTGTCATGGACCCCTTTGAGAATCTGATGAAAAATCCAGGACCTTTTCCTTGACACAAAATTTTGCAACCCTATTAAATAAGAACATCCAAATCTTTGGAATTTGTAGGGGCTGTCGTGGATTAGAACTCAACATCCATTCCACCCTCCTTCTCATGTTCCCTTCCTGTATTGCAGAATTTGTTAAGTTAAAACACCATTCTCCATTTCCCTCTTTAAGAGGGGTCTGAATTTGATTTAGGTTCATCATATTGGTTGCATTCGTGCAGGATTTGGAAGGCAGAAGTGTTGGAGGCTGTACTTTGTTGGAAGCACTGTGGGTCATGAGGGTTGTCTGTGTGGCTCCAGTGTCCAGTCACTAGCTTTGGGTGTGTCAAGAGGCAGTGGATGGGGTGACCATTTTGCTGGTGTGAATTGCAGCAGGGGTAGCGTGGCCCTGGAGGTGGCTGCAGTAGAGGCAAGTTTCTGATCATGGGAGTTGAGAATATGATTCTGGAATGGCAGATTCCTGATCTGAAAAGAGGCATTATGTTCCATGGTCTCCAGTTCTCCAGGGAGGCTCTGGGAATTGTTCCTGGAAAGTAATCTAGAATGTGTTTATTCAGCTCTCCCAGTGAGGGCTTCAATTAGACAGAGGAGATTCCATTTTTTGCAACTGAACCTTGACTGATACAATATTATATAGATTGACCTAAGGATAGTTTTTTCAACAGGTTGGGAGTTTGGCTCTGAATTCAGAAACATTTGGGTTCTTATTCAAGTTCTACTTATTAACAGTGTGACCAAGGACAAATTATTTGACATTTCACCTTTCTCTTTCACAAAATGGGAAATTATTTCTATATGGGGACTATTATAAGGACTACTCCATTGGGTTGTTGTGAGAATTACTTGAGTTAATTCATGTGATGTGCCTAGCATAATGCTTGACACATAGTTGGTGCTAAGAATGTGAGCTCTTATTTATCACTAATCCTTAAATATTGTGAAAAGAAAAAGCAGTGGGCACAATTTGTGTTTTGGATAAAATACAGCACTGCAGTGGTCAATAGAATAATTGTTGAGCTTCAAGTTTCCTACAACAATATATTCACAGGCTCAAACTGATAGTTTATTGAGGAGGAAGCTGATATAGAGTACTTACGGGTTATATTCACTTAGTTAACTAGATAAAAAGTTCGGTAGTTCTCATTCAAATAGCATTCAAAAAATTCTGGTAGCTAATCTTCCTCAGGAGAGACCTTCAGCTTTAGATGGCTATTTCAACATGCTGCTTTTCATGCGATGTGGTTGGCAAATCATGGGAGGGATGTCCCAAGGCTGTTAGAGCAGAAGTAGCCCATCTGGGCCTGTGAGAATCCATCCACAGTGCTGCTCTCTGAGCCATGCCATGAGCACTTGCACTATAGAAACTGTAGTTGTTATTGGGCTTGTGGCTAAACCTACAGCTTCCCATAGAGATACAGAAATGTCTTAACATATCCTACAATACATCTAGAATTGATTAAAAAAAATTTTTTTTTAAGTAATGCTGGGGGCTTCCCTGGTGGCACAGTGGTTAAGAATCTGCCACCAATGCAGGGGACACGTGTTTGAGCCCTGGTCCGGGAAGATCCCACATGCCGCGGAGCAACTAAGCCTGTGTGCCACAGCTACTGAGCCTGTGCTCTAGAGCCCGCAAGCCACAACTACTGAAGCCCGTGCACCTAGAGCTTGTGCTCCACAACAAGAGAAGCCACCACAATGAGAAGCCCGCGCACCACAACGAGGAGTAGCCCCCCGCTCACCACAACTAGAGAAAGCCCATGTGCATCAATGAAGACCCAACGCAACCCAAAATAAATACATAAAATAAATAGATTTAAAAAATAGTAATGCTGGGAATAAATATTTTAAAAATTGCTACATGTAAGAAAATGAAGTAGATATTAAGGCTTATTTTCCAGTAGCATTAAAGGGTAAGGCAACACAATCCAGGTACAGTTTGTTCAATTATACTGAATAGCTAACAAGGCTAACTAAATTAAAAAATAAAAGAAATGTTTTTCAGTTTAAGGGCAAAATGTCTCCAGAAATTTTGCACCCTTTGTGCAGTAAAAATTGTTTCATTAAATCACTGCAATATCCCCAGCATTGCACTAGTAATTGTGGTGGAGCCAGAGGAAGTACAGGGTATTTTACCTGACTAGAAAAACTTGTGTTATATACTGAAGAGAAAAGGGTAATATACATGGACACTGTGAGATAAACCACTTCCTGGTTAAAGGAGTTAAATGGAATACATGTCTAAGTAGCTTCCTCTAATCAATATGCTCCTTTCTGCCAGGCTTTCTCCCCATCCCCACCCCACCCCCATCCCCAGCCTTATTCAGATAGTCTTTAACAGCCAAGAACACCCTCACATGGCAGTTCAGGCAGGTTTTGAAAACCTAGACTTATTAATATACAGCCAGTGGGGAACTCCACGACAGGACAGCCGGACAGTCAATGCTGTAGACCTCAGAAGGTTGCTTATGTAACCAGTTTAAAGGTTCCGAAAGCCTTCCTCCTCCACTGTGATTTGAAGGTGGTCATAGAATCAAATTAATTGCAAACAGCTGTTAAAGGAGAACATCTGTTTAATTAAGAGTCCTGTAAAATGATCACTTTGAATCCTCGGAAGTCCATCTCCTAGGTAGAAATAATCAGCAAATTGCAATTATTTTCCACATTTTATTTGAATTTCTTCAAAGGCATGTTTGACATCAGTGTCACCATCAGGAAGGGCTAAGTGATCAAAAGCACTGTTCTCTTGAATATGTGAATGATATTTCCCCTTGGACTTTAATTTAGGAGATTTAAGTTATAACTTTAACACAAGTTTGGCTGTTGTTTTCCCCATTGATCGAAGTGGCTATCCCTAGAGGTGTGGACCATATGGAAACCGTCTTCTCAAAACAGGTCCTGGGCTTCCCTGGTGACGCAGTGGTTGGGAGTCCACCTGCCGATGCAGGGGACGCGGGTTCGTGCCCCGGTCCGGGAAGATCCCACATGCCGCGGGGCGGCTGGGCCCGTGAGCCATGGCCGCGGAGCCTGCGCGTCCGTAGCCTGTGCTCCGCAACGGGAGAGGCCACAACGGTGAGAGGCCCACGTACCGCAAAAAAAAAAAAAAAAAAAAACAGGTCCTTCTTCTACTGATGAAGCTTTAATCAAATCATTATCATTTCATACACTCCCATCTCCTAAAGTTATTGTGTCAGCTAACTTGGGTTTCACATTGGGTTCAGGGAAGTCCCATGTGTGAGTGGGGGTATCTTGGGGCTATTCTATGTGTATGTTAGGGTGTATATGAGGGTGTGAGGGGGATGAGGGGACATATTTGAAAGAGGCCAAGTAAGGTAGATGGGTCTTTGAAGCTCTGCCCCTTACTTCAGTCAAAGCACCTCCACTTTCTTCTGTTTTTTAGTTCCTTGTAAGGTTTTATTTGCAAAAAGTGTTCTGCTGCTTTAAAATGTTTGAAAACGTCTGAGCTAGAGGACATATTGCCAAGATATAATTCAAAAGACTGTCAAGTTAAAGCTATACAACTAACAGTGCTTTGTTCTTTGACAAGGGGAATTTTAAACATGTCAAGTCTATCTTTTGAGAGTTGAATCAGGAATATATAAGTCCATATTATTTCCAGCAGGTTGCTCAGAAAAAGATCCTTTTGGTCTTAACTGAGATCATTGTGGCCAGGCTTACCTTTGCATCTGTTGTAGTTATTTTTTGTGGAGCATTGAATAAAAATAGTTCTTAGAATCCACAGCCTTGGATATGACAGTTCATTCTGTCAAACTGAGGCAGATTCTAACAACTAACGATATGGCCCAGAAGGAAGGTGATCAGGGTATTTGAACTGAGCTCTCCATCCTGGCTTTTCATAGGAGAAAAACTTTTGGCCCTCTGAGTATTTTCTGGAGCTCCTTTATAATCAGAAAATGTAGCCAGTTAACTTTGGAAACTAAGGATCTTAAGTTTCTACAGCTGCCAATAGTGTCTCCCTTGCTAACTCAACTTACCTGTACTTTAGATAAAGCTCGCCAATCTGCATACACACCAATGTAGTTCAGGGAGATCATCCAGGATGCCCCTTCTTCCTTGCTTGTGTGTAGTCTGCTTTCACCCTTGTCTCATTCATGCCTGGTTTCAAGTACTTTGTTGTGTAACCCTAGTACTGATCTTCTTTTGTCCTATGACCTTGGTACTTGAGAGATGTCTTCCTGATGCACAAACCTCAGCTCTCTCTTGTGAACATTGGCTTTGGTCTTATTACTTGAAGAAAAATCCTCCTATCTTCTTCTGGCCCACAAACAACAAATTTGGCAGGACCTACCTAACCATCCCAAACTCTTCAGCCAAGATGGGAGGTTTTCCAAACCAGTCTAAGGACAGCAGTGGCTTTCCAGGTAATGGTTTGGAAATCTTAGGTGCCCATTATTTTATGTCTATCTGTCTGTCTATATCTATTGATAAAATGATCCATATGCCCATACCAAGTTCACATTCAGGGTTCAGAGGACTAACCTCAGCTGAATCGAGTGCCCTGAGCACTCTTGCCAAAGGCTGGTGTTTAGCAGGAAGTAAAATCCATTTCCTAATGTTTGAATGTTCTCTCAAGGTCCTGGTTACTGCATGATGTTACATGCCCTACCCATGGAAGGAGAAGCCCTCACATATTTTGGAGTGAAAAATATGAGGAAAATTGGGAGAGAGGGAGGGACTGGGTCTGGGTAAAGTTGATTAAGGGGATTCAGCTGTTAATGTGGTATATTTCCCTCTAGGTTTTCATTTAATTCACCTGCTCAATTCTAGATTTAATTTGTAGACACTCTAAGTAATATTATATCATAAATAAGTGAGCAAAAAGAAACCAGATTTGCATTTAATAACCAATAAAGAAGGCTAGGATAAGGATGCATATTTTCTACAGGTTTTCTGTAGTTTTGGTGTCAACTTTGGACTCACTCCCAAAAGCAAAGATTCCATAACCTGAATTCCTGGTCTAAGAGGTTATTCTTCTTTCATTTTGCAACATTCTAAGGACAGGCAGCTATTGTATTTTTAAAAAAATTTTTATTGGAGTGTAGTTGCTTTATAATGCTGTGTTAATTTTTACTGTACAGCAAAGTGAATCAGCTATATGTATACATATATCCCCTCTTTTTTGGATTTCCTTCCCATTTAGGTCACCACAGAGCGCTGAGTAGAGTTCCCTGTGCTATACAGTAGGTTCTCATTAGTTATCTATTTTATACATAGTATCAATAGTGTATGTAGGTCAGTCACAATCTCCCAATTCATCCTACCCCTCCGTCCCTTTTCCCCCGTGGTATTCATACATCTGTTCTCTACGTCTCCAGAAGGGAACAGTACTAGAATAGTTTCTTGGGATTTGGGGACTTCTTGAAACTTTAATTGCTGTTTTGTTTGACTTTTCACGTTGACTTTTCTGAAGACCGAACACCCTAATTTCATCAGTGGAAGTATTACTTAATGGTTTTTCTTTTTAAAAAGATTTATTTTATTATTTATTTATTTAATTTATTTTTGGCTGCATCGGCTCTTAGTTGCAGCACACAGGATCTTCACTGAGGCATGCGGGATCTTTTGTTGCAGCATGAGGGCTCTACGTCACCCCAAGCAGGCTTCTCTCTAGTTGTGGCATGCGGGTTTTCTCTCTCTAGGTGTGGCGTGCCGGTTCCAGAGCGCGTGAGCTCTGTAGTTGTGGTGCGAATGTTCCACAGCCCATGTAGTCTGTAGTTTGTGGCATTCAGGCAGCCTCTCTAGTTGAGGCACGTGAGCTCAGTAGTTGTGGTGCACGGGCTTAGTTGCCCCATGGCATGTGGGATCTTAGTTCCCTGACTAGGGATTGAACCCACGTCCCCCGCATTGTAAGGCGGACTCTTCACCGCTGGACCACCAGGGAAGTTCCTACTTAATGGTTAATATGATTATTTTCCTTTAATGTCCTATAAGGAGCATGATATGCCTTAAATGTTTTCAGGTGCATGTGCACATTCAGCTCACACTGACATGTTATATAGCTAATTTTCCCCTAGTTTTTCCTGCACATGTTTCAGTTCAAAGCAGGCAAGTTCCTCTGATCATTTATCTTAGCTGCAGAGATTCTTCAATTCTAAATGTTAATATTGATTTCTTCTTATAGAGAAGTCTGGTAGAAATTTTGAAATTTAGGGTGGGATTAATGGATGACTTCTAGTATTATGAAAGAAAACAAGGAAAGAAATCTCCAAGTGAAAGAAAAATTGTTTTACTGATATTAAACATTTTTTTTCTGAATATTTACTGACTTTTCTCAAATCATGAAAACTGCATTATTTCTTGGTAGAATTTGTGTGCTTGTGAGAGACTGTCTCAAACTTTTCTTTTTTAATTAATAAATTTCCTACATGTTAATAACTAGAATGTGCGTCATTAAGATATATTGAAAACAACATAGAATCTATAGCAAGAAAGAAGTGGATTAAAGGTTGAATCTGCCTCTTACGAGTTATATGCCTTGAGGCAAGTTACCTAAAAATCACGTTGCCTAGTATAATATAGCAACACCAACTTTCTTTTGGGTAGTATTTGTCTGATAAACTTTTCTCTGCCCTTTAATTATTCATCTTTCTCTGTTTGTTGTTCTTGATAAATAGGACATTAAAAAAATTATGTACGGTAAAATTCACTTTTTTTTTTTTGCTGTATAGTTCTGTGGATTTTGACAAATGTATAGAGAAGTGTAACTCACTACAATCAAGATGCAGAGCTGCTCCTTCACACCTGCCCCATATTCCCTAGTGCAGCCCCTTGTCCTCAATCCTTTCTCCTGCCCTGACCTTTGTGCTCTGTACCTATGTTTTCCTTTTCCAGAATGTTGTATATGGATTTATACAGTATACAGTGTTTTAAGTCTGGCTTCCTTCACTTACCACAATGCATTTGAGTTCATCCATGTTGCTATATATCAATAGTTCGTAACTTTTGTTACTGAGTAGCATTCCATTGTATAAGTGTACATTTTCTTTATTCCTTTACCACTTGAAGGACCTTTGAGTTGTTTGTACTTTTCATTGATTAAAAATAACACCCCATTATAAAATTCTTTAATGTGGAAACACGGTAAAATTCATTAACATGGTTTTTGGTTGATTTAAGTTTTATTTCTCTTGGGTAAATACTTAGGGCTAAGATTACTAGTCCATATGATTTTTTTTTTTTTTTTTTGCGGTACGCGGACCTCTCACTGTTGTGGCCTCTCCTGTTGTGGAGCACAGGCTCCGGACGCGCAGGCTCAGCGGCCATGGCTCACGGGCCTAGCCTCTCCGCGGCATGTGGGATCCTCCCGGACCGGGGCACGAACCTGCGTCCCCCGCACTGGCAGGTGGACTCACAACGACTGCGCCACCAGGGAAGCCCCTCCATATGATTTTTATAAGAAAACACCAAACTGTTTTCCAAAGTGTTTGAACCACTTTGCATTTCCACCAGCAATTTCTGAGAGTTACAGTTGCTCCACATCCTTACCAGCCCTTGGTATTGTCAATTTTTAAATTTATTTTAGCTATACCAGTTAGTGTATTATAGTATCACAGTGTGGTTTTATTTTGCATTTGCTTAATGACCAATGGTGTTGAGTGTCTTTTAATGTGTTTGTTTGGTGTTCCTATATTTTCTTTGGTGAAATGTCTTTTCAAATCTTTTGCTCACTTTTTTGATTGGATGCTTTATATTCTTATTGTTGGCTTTTGAGGGTTCGTTACATATCCTAGATACAAGTCCTTTACCAGAAGATATGTGATATACAATACATGCTCCCACTATGTGACTTCTCTTTTTATTCTTTTAATAGTATTTTTCACAGAGCAAAAGTTTTAAAATTATACAAAGTCCAGTTTATCAAAAAATATTTTTTAATGTACTGTACTTTTAGTATTATATCAAATAACTCTTTGCCTAACCCAAGATCACAAAGATTTTTTATAGACATTTTATGGTTTTACTTTTTATACTTATGTCTATAATACATTTTGAGTTAATTTTTGAGTAAGATGTGAGGCCTGAGTTCATGTTTATTTTATTTTTTACATGTGGCTGTCCATTTGGTCCAGCACAATTTGTTGAAAAGACTAATCTTTCTTGACGGAGTTGCCTCATACCTTTGTCAAAAATAAACTGACCATATATGAGTGGCCCTATTTTTGGACTTTCTTTTCTGTTCCATTGATCTATTTTCTATTCTTTCACTAATACCACACTGTCATGCTTATTGTAGCTTTATATTAAGTCTTGAAATCAGAGTGTAAGTCTCTCAACCTCGTTCTTTGACAAAATTGTGTCAGCTATTCCTTTGCCTCACAGCCTTTCCTAGGCTGGTTTGGATCTGTCCTGGACATGCACTGCTTGTGAGTGAGCTTGGGACTTCTGTTTGTGTGCAGAATTAGGGGATCCATTTCTCCAGCTCTCTACGGTTTCTCCCACACTCTCTGGATCTCAGAGGCTCCTTTTCCTGGTCTTCTGGCTAGAAAGAGAGGGTTTCTCTTGGAGTTTTAACTTCTTGCTCTGCGTGTAGTTTCATATTACTAGGACTACCCTTGAGACAGAGCAGCAGAAGAAAAGAGAGAAGAAGGAAAAAAAATAAACCCAGATATTCCCTCACATCTTCAGACTACCATGTCTCCTTTTCCCACAGAAATGTGTTTTTTTGTTTGTTTGTTTGTTTTCGAAGCTTTAGGCTGCCACTGCAGTGCAGGTCCATGACTGGGGCCATCCTTGGGGCAGGACTGTGAGAGAAGAAAGAGGGAAAAAAAAATCACATAGATCTTCCCCACCCTCACAGGGACCCCTTTTCCTGGCTGTCTGGCCAGTGTTTTTGTTGCCTGCACTCCTTGCACAACCCCACACTGGGTAACTCCTGGGTCAAAGCCAGGAGATAAAAGAGGAAAAGCCAGGGAATTTACTCCCCTGGAAGTTTTTCTTCAAGTTTTGGCTTCTCTTTCCAATCTGCTACTACTGTTAACTTTTCAGAGTCCTAGAGTAGTTGCTTCTAAAAATTTTGGGATTTTTTTAGCTTTAGTCAATCGGAGAGATAGGTTGTAATGGGCTTACTCCATCTTGGCTGGCACCAGAAGTATAGAGTCCTTATGTTTAAGTGCTATTTATATATTTTTCTCATATTGCTGTACTGAAAAAATCCAGTCTATTAGTTTTGTCTTTAAACCAGAGAGTTTAATCTGTTTACTTTTATTGTGATGTATTTCAGTTTTTTCCTACATCTTATTTGTGCTTCTGTTTGTCTTCCTTTTTGGTTTCCTCGTATAGCATTCTTCTAATTTTAAAGAGTTATGTAACTTTTATGAGATTCCTAATTTTAATCTCTAAAATGGAGATAAAAGGATCTAACTAGAATGTTATTTTCAAGATTAACGAGGTAAAATATTTAACGTATCTAGCATGTCCCAGGTACAGTAAATATAATTTAATAAGATTAATTGAGCACCTATTATGTGTTCAATAACAGAACAAATATAAATTACTGCTCTTATGAGCTTATATCCTTGCAGGGGAGACACCAATAAACAAAATAAATAAGTAAACTACATAGTCTGATAGAGGACAAAAATTTCTATGGAAAAATATAAAGCAGGGAAGGGGTTAGGGAGAACAGTGGGAAGGTAGAGTTGGCAGCTATAAACTGGCAAGTTAGTTTCCTCTGTAGGAGAAATAGTACTGCTTTGCACGTTCTTTGCACGTTTCATTTGCATAGCATTTTATATGTCATTTTGCAGAGCAACTTAATATCTCATATTTTGTTTTTATTCTCATTCATGGATTCAACAAATGTAGGTCCGATTTGTGCTAGACTCTGGGGTACAATGGAGAGCAAAACCAGACCTGGCATCCCTGTGAAGTCTTAAGGGATTTTGCTACATTATTTTCATACTAGATGAAGTCAACGATGCAAATGTATTTGTCTCTTCCATAGTGTTTCTTGAATTTTACTATGTAATAGGACACTGTAGTAATTGATAGTTCAGCAAGATATTCGTATTCTCATGTATCTTACAATCTAATGAGAAGACAAATCTTTAAACAAACAACTGCAGCGTATTCTGGCTATAGTATGGAGAAGATTGGAATGGAGCAGGACCAAAGGCAGGAGACCAGTTAGGAGAAAGAAGTAACCCAAGAAAAATATGATGATGGCCTAGATGGGGGGTGGAGGTGTGTGGAGATAAAGAATGATTCTAGAGATAAAGAGAAAGTTTATTTTAGGAGGTGGAATTGACAGTGCTGGGGAAACTGGGTGATGGATGATGCCAGTCACAGAGGAGGGATGGGATGAATTAAGTTTTCAAGATCCTTAAAGTTTAAAGATCATGCAATAAGTGTCATATCTCTGAACCTCATGAGAACATATCAGGAATATATATGTGGATTTGGAAGTTATCAGTAATAAATAGTAATTGAAGCCATGGGAATAGAGGAGGTCACCCAGCCAAATGTGAAATCAAAAGAGAAAATGGCCTAAGAGAGAATTCAGAAGCATACCATTATTTAAGCAAAGAGTAGAAGACTGCCTATGAAAGGCATTGAGAAAGGGTGGCCAAAAGTGTAGGAGGAAACTCAGGAGATTCTGAGACCCTGGAGCCTAGGGAGGAATGGGTTTCAGCACCGTGAGCTTGTTGTATTCAGAGAAGCCAGGTAAGAAAAGGCTGAAATGTGTCCACTGGGTTCAGTAACAACAAAGTCATTTGTGTACTTGTGATGAGTAAACAGATTATTGTGGTTTGATGCCTCAGTGGGGAGATGAGGAAGTAGACAGAGTTAATAATTATTTCATTAATTGGGAGAGAAAGATAGGATGATTCTTGGAGAAGAAAATGAAGGGGAAGGAGGGGTTTATTTTTCATTGTAGTTGATTTGTTTGTTTTTAAGATGGAAAGAACTTGAGTGTTTTAAAAACTCATAGGAAAGAGCCAACAGAGAGAGAGGATATAGAAGGAGAATTGAGAGAGCAAAGTTCCAGAAAAGGTGGGGGTGATGGAGGGACAAGAGATGGCTCTTCCTTTTTAACAGAAGTTATAGAGAACAAGATATGGTTATGGATTCAGATGTATTTTTAGTTTGGCAAGAAAAATATATTTTATGGTTTCTAAATTTTCTGTAAAGTTGGAAGCAAACTCATCTGCTGACAGAGAGTGATTTCAGAGCTTTAGAGAAAATGGAGATTTGACTTCCTTCTATGGGGATGGAAAAGTAGACTAGAGAAATAGGATAAGGAGGAGGCATGGTGGGTCCACTTGAGGTGTGCCCAGTTACATGATCTTCTCAAGCAGTGCAACCTGGGTGGAAGTGCAAAATAGAGTCAGCCAGAATTGGGATTTTGCCAGGTGTTAAAATGGAGAGACAGTAGACAAGAAAATTGAGAATACTGGTAAGAATGTGATTGAAGTGACAAAGGATAGAATCTAAGTTTAATAAGGAAAAGAGGAGGTGAGCTCATAGAAAATGTAGACTAGAGGTTCCCATGAGATCAAAGAACTGAAATCTTGGTGATCTTCTAAGAGATCAGAAAAGATAAGATATTTTGGTCTGGAAATGGTTTTAGAGGGGGAGTGACTGTTGGTGTTGATAAATTCCTCAGTGTGACTTTTGGAGTGCTTAGCTGAAGTGGAAGTCAAGAAATAGAGGCCAGAGTGTTGCATGGATCATCCACATGGATATAAAGTCAACTTGGATGATGGCGGGACTTAAAGTAGAAGGAAAGACTATGAATCAAATGCTAAACTCTTAGAGGCTACATCAATAAATAATAGCAATGAGAAGGGGGAACAAATATAGGAAAAACATTTAGGAACATACATAATATTTCAGTGATAAAAAAATTTGAGACAGTGGAGAAATTTTGAATTCTTGTGGATATTTGATGATATTTAGAAATCAATGTTAATTTTTTTTAGATATGATAATGTCATCATTAACTTTGAGAGATATATACTGAAATATTTATGGAAATATTTATGAAATGATGTCTGAGATTATCTACAAAATAATCCAGGTGTAGGGGATAAGGAGTGTAGAGTAGGTGAAGGTATAGATGAATCAAGATTGTACAAGGGTTTGTAATTGTTGAATCTAAGTAATGGTTATTAGAGATTCCATACATGATACTGTCTACATCTTTGTGTGTTAGAATGTTTCCATAAAAAAACTTTCCATAAAAAAAGTGAAATATACAAACAAGACCAAAGGCTTCATAAAACAAAACAAACCCAAACACTTTCCATCACCCTCAGAATATTTAAAGAAATGAAGAAAATTCCAAGTTTCACAAAATTCATTTATATCCTCTTGAAACTTTCATTTCTGGCTGATTTCTTGCTATTTTTGTCTGTCCTTCTAAAAGTTCTTCTGACATGAATAACCCTGGTAGCTTGGACATTTAACTGGCTTGCTTTTTCTTCATTCAGTGACCCAATATGTATTTCTTAATGAATGTATATCAGACAATAAACAAAGGAGAGTAAGGGCAAAAATAATAACAGAAATGGGGAGGAGGTAGAAGGTATGAGAACCCAATGGCATGTGCATCAACGGAGCTGATTTTTATTTATTTATTTATTTGTTATTATTTTTTTTTGTGGTACGCGGGCCTCTCACTGTTGTGGCCTCTCCTGCTGTGGAGCACAGGCTCCAGACGCGCAGGCTCATGGGCCCAGCCGCTCTACGGCATGTGGGATCTTCCCAGACCGGGGCACGAACCCGTGTCCCCTGCATCGGCAGGCAGACCGGAGCTGATTTTTAAAAAATATTTTCTTATCGAGGCATAACGTACATACACAAATAAAATGTATACAGATCATTATCATGTAGTGATTCTACCTGTGTACCTACCATTCAACCAAGAAATACATTTTAAAATCTCAGAAGCTCCCACCTCATACCTGCTCCCAATCACTTTCGTTCCCTTCCCTGTAAATGAAGCCATTGTCTGACTTCTCAAACCTTCCATTCGTTTTGCCTGTTTTTGAATTTTATATAAATTGAATCGTATACAATGTATTGTACTCCTTTTTTTTTTTTGGCCGCGCCGTGTGGCTTGTGGGATTTTAGTTCCCTGACCAGGGATTGAACCCAGGCCCTCGGCAGTGGGAGTCCTAACCATTGGACCACCAGGGAGTTCCCAGTATTGTATTCTTTAATTTTTTTTTAACATCTTTATTGGAGTATAACTGCTTTACAGTGGTGTGTTAGTTTCTGCTTTATAACAAAGTGAATCACCTATACGTATACATATATCACCATATCTCCTCCCACTTGAATCTCCCTCCGACCCTCCCTATCCCACCCCTCTAGGTGGTCACAAAGCCCCAAGCTGATCTCCCTGTGCTATGCGGCTGCTTCCCACTAGCTATCTATTTTATATTTGATAGTGTATATATATCCATGCCACACTCTCACTTTGTCCCAGCTTACCCTTCCCCCTCCCCATGTCCTCAAGTCCATTCTCTAAGTCTGCATCCTTATTCCTGTCCTGCCCCTAGGTTCTTTAGAACCTTTTTTTTTTTTTTTAGGTTCCATATATATGTGTTAGCATACAGTATTTGTTTTTCTCTTTCTGACTTACTTCACTCTGTATGACACACTCTAGGTCCATCCACTTCACTACAAATAACACAATCTCATTGCTTTTTATGGCTGAGTAATATTCCATTGTATATATGTGCCACATCTTCTTTACCCATTCATCTGTCAATGGACATTTAGGTTGCTTCCATGTCCTGGCTATTGTAAATAGAGCTGCAATGAACATTGTGGTGCATGTGTCTTTTTGAATTATGGTTTTCTCAGGTATAGGCCCAGTAGTGGGATTGCTGGGTTGTATGATAGTTCCATTTTTAGAACCTCCATACTGTTCTCCATCGTAGCTGTATCAATTTACTTTCCCACCAACAGTGCAAGAGGGTTCACTTTTCTCCATACCCTCTCCAGAATTTGCTGTTTGTAGATTTTTTGATGATGGCCATTCTGACTGGTGTGAGATGATACCTCATTGTAGTTTTGATTTGCATTTCTCTAATGCTTAGTGATGTTGAGCACCCTTTCATGTGTTTGTTGACAATCTGTATATCTTCTTTGGAGAAATGTCTACTTAGGTCTTCTGCCCATTTTTGGATTGGATTGTTTGATTTTTTGCTATTGAGCTGCATGAGCTGCTTGTAAATTTTGGAGATTAATCCTTTGTCAGTTGCTTCATTTGAAAATATTTCCTCCCATTCTGAGGGTTGTCTTTTCATCTTCTTTATGGTTTCCTTTGCTGTGCAAAAGCTTTTAAGTTTCATTAGGTCCCATTAGTTTATTTTTGTTTTTATTTCCATTTCTCTAAGAGGTGGGTCAAAAAGCATCTTGCTGTGATTTATGTCATAGAGTGTTCTGCCTATGTTTTCCTCTAAGAGTTTGATAGTGTCTGGCCTTACATTTAGGTCTTTAATCCACTTTGAGTTTATTTTTGTGTATGGTGTTAGGGAATGTTCTAGTATCATTCTTCTACATGTAGCTGTCCAGTTTTCCCAGCACCACTTATTGAAGAGGCTGCCTTTTCTCCATTGTATATTCTTGCCTCCTTTATCAGTAATAAGGTGACCATATGTGTGTGGGTTTATCTCCAGGCTTTCTGTCCTGTTCCATTGATCTATATTTCTGTTTTTGTACCAGAACCATACTGTCCTGATTACTGTAGCTTTGTAGTATAGTCTGAAGTCAGGGAGCCTGATTCCTCTAGCTCCATTTTTCTTTCTCAAAATTGCTTTGGCTATTCAGGGTCTTTTGTGTTTCCATACAAATTGTGAAATTTTTTGTTCTAGTTCTGTGAAAAATGCCATTGGTAGTTTGATAAGGATTGCACTGAATCTGTAGATTGCTTTGGGTAGTATAGTCATTTTCACAATGTTGATTCCTCCAATCCAATAACATAGTATATCTCTCCATCTGTTTGTATCATCTTTAATTTCTTTCATCAGTGTCTTATAGTTTTCTGCATACAGGTCTTTTGTCTTCTTTGGTAGGTTTATTCCTAGGCATTTTATTCTTTTTGTTGCAATGGTAAATGGGAGTGTTCCCTTAATTTCTCTTTCAAATTTTTCATCATTAGTGTATAAGAATGCAAGAGATGTCTGTGCATTAATTATCTATCCTGCTACTTTACCAGATTCATTGACTAGCTCTGGTAGTTTTCTGGTAGCATCTTTAGGATTCTCTATTTGTAATATCATGTCATCTGCAAACAGTGACAGCTTTACTTCTTTTCTGATTTGGATTCCTTTTATTTCTTTTTCTTTTTCTTCTGTGAGTGCTGTGGCTAAAACTTCCAAAACTATGTTGAATAATAGTGGTGAAAGTGGGCAACCTTGTCTTGCTCATGATCTTAGTGGAAATGGTTTCAGTTTTTCACCATTGACAATGATGTTGGCTGTAGGTTTGTCATATATGGCCTTTATTATGTCGAGGTAAGTTCCCTCTATGCCTACTTTCTGGAGGGTTTTTATTATCAATGGGTGTTGAATTTTGTCAAAAGCTGTTTTCTGCATCTATTGAGAAGATCATATGGTTTTTATCCTTCAACTTGTTAATATGGTGTATCACATTGATTGATTTGCATATACTGAAAAATCCTTGCATTCCTGGGATAAACCCCACTTGATCATGGTGTGTGATCTTCGTAATGTGCTGTTAGATTCTGTTTGCTAGTATTTTGTTGAGGATTTTTGCCTCTATGTTCATCAGTGATATTGGCCTGTAGGTTTCTTTCTTTGTGACATCTTTGTCTGGTTTTGGTATCAGGGTGATGGTGGCCTCGTAGAATGAGTTTGGAAGTATTCCTCCCTCTGCTATATTTTGGAAGAGTTTGAGAAGGATAGGTGTTAGCTCTTCTCTAAATGTTTGATAGAATTCACCTATGAAGCCATCTGGTCCTGTGCCTTTGTTTGTTGGAAGATTTTTTAATCACAGTTTCTATTTCAGTGTTTGTGATTGGTTTGTTTGTATTTTCTATTTCTTCCTGGTTCAGTCTCGGGAGGTTGTGCTTTTCTAAGAATGTGTCCATTTCTTCCAGTTGTCCATTTTATTGGCTTATAGTTGCTTGTAGTATTCTCTCATTATCCTTTGTATTTCTGCAGTGTCAGTTGTTACTTCTCCTTTTTCATTTCTAATTCTGTTGATTTGAGTCTTCTCCCTTTTTTTCTTGATGAGTCTGGCTAATGGTTTATCAATTTTGTTTATCTTCTCAAAGAACCAGCTTTTAGTTTTATTGATCTTTGCTATTGTTTTCTTCATTTCTTTTTCATTGATTTCTGATCTGATCTTTATGATTTCTTTCCTTCTGCTAACTTTGGGATTTTTTTGTTCTTCTTTCTCTAATTGCTTTAGGTGTAAGGTTAGGTTGTTTATTTGAGATGTTTCTTGTTTCTTGAGGTAGGATTGTATTGCTATCAACTTCCCTCTTAGAACTGCTTTTGCTGCATCCCATAGGTTTTTGGCTGTCATGTTTTCAGTGTCATTTGTTTCTAGGTATTTTTTGATTTCTTTAGTGATCTCTTGGTTATTAAGTAGTGTATTGTCTAGCCTCCATGTGTCTGTAGTTTTTACAGATTTTTTCCTATAATTGATATCTAGTCTCATAGCATTGTGGTTGGGAAAGCTACTTGATAAAATTTCAATTTTCTTATATTTACCAAGGATTGATTTGTGACCTGAGATATGATGATCTATCCTGGAGAATGTTCCATGAGCACTTGAGAAGAAAGTGTATTCTGTCGTTTTTGGATGGAATGTCCTATAAATATCATATAAGTCCATCTTGTTTAATGTATCATTTAAAGCTTGTGTTTCCTTATTTATTTTCATTTTGGATGATCTGTCCATTGGTGAAAGTGGGCTGTTAAAATACCCTAGTATGATTGTGTTACTGTTGATTTCCCCTTTTATGGCTGTTAGCATTTGCCTTATGTATTGAGGTGCTCCTATGTTGGGTGCATAAATATTTACAATTGTTATATCTTCTTGTATTGGCCCCTTGATCATTGTGTAGTGTCCTTCTTTGTCTCTCATAATAGTCTTTATTTTAAAGTCTATTTTGTCTGATATGAGAATTGCTATTCCAGCTTTCTTTTGATTTTCATTTGCATGGAATATCTTTTTCCATCCCCTCACTTTCAGTCTGTATGTGTCCCTAGGTCTGAAGTGGGTCTCTTGTAGATAGCATATACACGGGTCTTGTTTTTGTATTCATTCAGCCAGTCTCTGTCTTTTGGTTGGAGCATTTAATCCATTTACATTTAAGGTAATTATCAATATGTATGTTTCTATTACCATTTTCTTAATTGTTTTGGGTTTGTTATTGTAGGTCTTTTCCTTCTCTTGTGCTTCCTGCCTAGAGAAGTTCCTTTAGCATTCGTTGTAAAGCTGGTTTGGTGGTGCTGAATTCTCTTAGTTTTTGCTTGTTGGTAAAGGTTTTAATTTCTCCGTTGAATCTGAATGAGATCCTTGCTGGGTAGAGTAATCTTGGTTGTAGGTTTTTCCCTTTCATCACTTTAAATATGTCCTGCCATTCCCTTCTGGCTTGCAGAGTTTCTGCTGAAAGATCAGCTGTTAACCTTATGGGGATTCCCTTGTATGTTATTTGTTGCTTTTCCCTTGCTGCTTTTAATAGTTTTTCTTTGTATTTAATTTTTGAATAGTTTGATTAATATGTGTCTTGGCATGCTTCTCCTTAGATTTTTCCTGTATGGGACTCTCTGTGCTTCCTGGATTTGATTGACTATTTCCTTTCCCATATTAGGGAAGTTTTCAACTATAATCTCTTCAAATATTTTCTCAGTCCCTTTCTTTTCTTCTTCTGGGACCCCTATAATTTGAATGTTGGTGCATTTAATGTTGTCCCAGAGGTCTCTGAGACTGTCCTCACTTCTTTTCATTCTTTTTTCTTTATTTTGCTCTGCAGTAGTTATTTCCTCTATTTTGTCTTACAGGCCACTTATCCATCCTTTTGCCTCAGTTATTCTGCTATTGATTCCTTCTAGGGAATTTTTAATTTTATTTATTGTATTGTTCATCATTTTTTTTTTTTTTTGCTCTTTAGTTCTTATAGTTCCTTGTTAAACTTTTCTTGTATTTTCTCCATTCTATTTCCAAGATTTTGGAACATCTTTGCAATCATTACTCTGAATTCTTTTTCAGGTAGACTACCTATTTCCTTTTCATTTGTTTGGTCTGGTCAGTCTTTACCTTGCTCCTTCATCTGCTGTGTGTTTCTTTGTCTTCTCATTTTTCTTTACTTACTGTGTTTGGGGTCTCCTTTTAGCAGGCTGCAGGTGTGTAGTTCCTGTTGTTTTTGGTGTCTGCCCCCAGTGGGTAAGATTGGTTCAGTGGGTTGTAGGCTTCCTGGTAGAGGGGACTAGTGCCTATGTTCTGGTGGATGAGGCTGGATCTTGTCTTTCTGTTGGGCAGGATCGCATCTGGTGGTGTGTTTTGGGGTGTCTGTGACCTTATTACGGTTTTAGGCAGTGTCTCTGCTAATGGGTGGGGTTGTGTTCCTCTCTTGCTTGTTGTTTGGCATAGTTTGCCCAGCACTGTATCTTCCTGGTTGTTGAGTGGAGCTGGGTCTTAGTGTTGAGATGGAGATCTCTGGGGGAGTATTTGCCGTTTGATATTACATGGAGCTGGGAGGTCTCTTGTGGACCAATGTCCTGAACTCAACTTTCCCACCTCAGAGGCACAGGTGCAACACCTGGCTGGAGCACCTAGACCCTCTCAGCCACACGGCTCAGAAGAAAAGGGAGAATAAAAGAAAGAAAGAAAAAAATAAGATAAAATAAAGTTATTTAAATAATAAATAATTATTACAAATTAAAAAGTAATAAAAACAGAAAGAAAGAAGAGAGAAATGAAACCAACAAACAAATCCACCAATGATAACAAGAGCTAAAAACTATACTAAAAAACAAACAAACAAAAAAACGGACAGAGAGAACCCTAGGACAAATGGTAAAAGGAAAGCTATACATACAAAATCACACAAAGAACCATACACATACACACTCACAAAAAATGAAAAAGGAAGAAAAATATATATCGTTGCTCCCAAAGTCCACCACCTCAATTTTGGGATGATTCATTGTCTATTCAGGTATTCCACAGATGCAGCGTACATCAAGTTGTTTGTGGAGATTAATCCGTTGCTCATGAGACTTCTGGGAGAAATTTCTCCTTCTCTTCTTTGTTTGCACCACTCCTGGGGTTCAGCTTTGGATTTGGCCCCTCCTCTGCATGTAGGTCTCCTGAGGGCATCCGTTCTTCACTCAGACAGGACAAGGTTAAGGGAGCAGCTGATTAGGGGGCTCTGGCTCACTAAGGCCTGGGGGAGGGAGGGGTACGGAATGCGGGGCGATCCTGAGGTGGCAGAGGCCGGCGTGACGTTGCAACAGCCTGAGGTGTGCCGTGTATTCTCCCGTTGAAGTTGTCCCTGGATCACGGGACCCTGGCAGTGGCGGGCTGCACAGGCTCTTGGGAGGGGAGGTGTGGATAGTGACTTGTGCTTGCACACAGGCTTCTTGGTGGCTGCAGCAGCCCTGTTAGCATCTCATGCCTGTGTCTGGGGTCCACGCTGATAGCCGCGGCTCGTGCACATCTCTGGAGCTTGTTTACGTGGTGCTCTGAATCCCCTCTCCTCACGCACCCCGAAGCAATGGTCTCTTGCCTCTTTGGCAGGTCCAGACTTTTTCCTGGACTCCCTCCCGGCTAGCTGTGGCGCACTAGCCTCCTTCAGGCTGTGTTCACGCAGCCAACCCCAGTTCTCTCCCTGGGATGTGGCCTCCGAAGCCCGATCCTCAGCTCCCAGCCCCCACCGGCCCCGGTGGGTGAGCAGACAAGCCTCTCGGGCTGGTGAATGCTGGTCGGCACAGATCCTCTGTGCGGGAATCTCTCCGCTTTGCCCTCTACACCCCTGTTGCTGCACTCTCCTCCGAGGCTCCAAAGCTTCCACCTGGTCAGCCCCCGTCCCCGCCAGTGAAGGGGCTTTGTAGTGTGTGGAAAGTGTTCCTCCTTCACAGCTCCGTCCCAGAGGTGCAGGTCCTATCCCTATTCTTTTGTCTCTGTTTTTTCTGTTTTCTTTTGCCCTACCCAGGTACATGGGGAGTTTCTTGCCTTTTGGGAAATCTGAGGTCTTCTGCCAGCGTTTAGTAGGTGTTCTGTAGGAGTTGTTCCACATGCAAATGTATTTCTGATGTATTTGTGGAGAGAAAGGTGATCTCCACGTCTTACTCTTCTGCCATCTTGAAGGTCTCTGGCCCAGTATTGTATTCTTTTAATCCTGGTTACTTAAGCAAAATATTATATTTGTGAGATTCATCCATGTTGTTGCATGTAGCAGGGGTTTATTAATTTTCATTGCTATGTAGTACAGTATTTCATTGTATGACTACACTACAATTTACAGTATTTACCTTTTACTATTGGTGGACATATGGGTGCCCCCCTCAAGTTTTAGCTGTCTTTTGATGCCTATACATATGCATTTCTCTTGGGTATGTACCAAGAATAAAATTGCTGTACCATAAGTTATTAGTATGTTCAACTTTAGTAGGTAAAACCAAACAGTTTTCTAAAACTATTTTATCAGCATACACTCCCATCCGCAGCATAGGGATTTCAATTCTTCCATATTCTGACTACTGTTTGAAATTGTCAGTCTTTTAAAATTTAACCATTCTGGTGGATGTGTTTTGGTATTTCACTGTGGTTTGAATTTGATTTCCCTGGTGATTAATGAGCTTGATACATTATTTTATGAAGTGCCTGTTTAGGTCTTTGCCATTTTTTCTATTGGGTTGCCTGTCTTTTTCTTACTGATTTGTTGGAGTTTGTAATATATTTTGGGTATGATTTCATTGATGGATATATGTATAGCATATAGCTTCTCCTGCGTGGTAGACTGACTTTGGATTTCCTTACTGGTATCTTGTAATAAACAGAAGTTTTTAGTTTTAATGTAAGCTAATTTATGAATCTTTCCTCTGTGGTTTTTGCTTTTTGTAGCCTGTTTGAGATAATTGTCTACTACAAGGTCATGAAGATAGTCAATGTCCAGTGCTGTTCAATAGAACTTTTTGCAAAGATGTAAATGTTTTTATCTGTACTGTCCTATGGAATAGTCACTAGCCACATGTGGCTGTTGAGCCCTAGAAATGTGGCTGGTGTGACTGAGGAACTGGATTCAAAATTTTGTTTTAATATTAATAAATTTAAATAGCTACATGTGGCTGTTAATTGTGCTACTGGGCAGCTTTGTTATCTAGATGGTTTATTATTTTACCTTTCAGGTTATTTTGGTGAGCCACTGGGAACTGCTTTTTGTTTATGGTATGAAGTATGGGTCAAATTTCATTTTTTTCATGTGGATATTCGATTGGAACAGGACCATTTATCAAAAGATTGTCCTTTCAACAGTACTCTGTCACCTTGATTATGTGTTAAGTTTCCACATATGCATAGGTCTGTTTCTGGAATCTCTGTTCTATTCAGTTGTCTGCCTTTGTGCCAATACCACACTATCTTTATTACTGTAGGTTTATATTAAGTCTTGATATCTAGTAGAGAAAGCTGCCTAATTTCATCTTCTTTTTCTTAGGTATTCTTAACTTTTATAAATTTAAACTTTATAAGCAGCTTGCCAATTTCCACAAAATCATGCTGGGATTTTGGTATTAAATTGGATCTAGAGATCAATTTGAAGAGAGTGGAAATTTTTACAATATTGACTCCTCCTTTTCATGAATATGGTATATCCCTCCATTAATTTAGTTTAAAATGTTTTCCTTTAATATTATTTTATAGTATTCTATGTATAGCTCTGACATATCTTTTGGTGAATTTTCTTAGCTTCTTTCTTTGTCTAGGGCCTCCAGTACATCGTTGAATAGAAGTGGTGATATGGGTTTTTTATTCTCAATTTCAGAGGAAAAACTTTCAATATTTTATTTTATTTATTTATCTTTACTGAAGTGTAGTTGATTTACAATGTTGTGCCAATCTCTGCTGTTTACATTAGGTTTTATTTTAGGTATTCTTTTTTTTTCAAATAAATCAAATATTTTATTTTTTTGTTATTCTTCAAAATTCTTCAAATCCAAATGTTTACATTTTTATATAATAGGTATTCCTTATCTGATTAAGAAAGTGTCCTCCTATTCCTAGTTTACTCAGTGTTTTTGAGATGTTAATTTTTTTAATCAAATTCTTTATCTGTATCTTTTGAGATGATCATATGATTTTTCTCTTTTATTCTTTGATATGGTAAATTACATTGATTGATTTTCAAGTGTTAAATCAACCTTACATTCCTGAGAAAAAAATACAATTTGGTTTTAATACACTGTCCTTTTAATATATTGCTTGATTTAGTTTGTTAATATTTTGCTTAGGACATTTTCATCCACATTCATAAGAGAAATTGGCATTTTTCTTTCTTATAGTGTCTTATCAGTTTTAGATCTCAAGCATATGTTACCCACATAAAATGGGTTGGAAAGGGATCTTATTTTTCTGTTCTCTGGAGGGGTTTATGTTATGTTGGTGGTATTTTTTCTTTAAATGTTTGGGAGAATTAATCAGTAAAGCCATCTGGGTCTGGAGTTTTCTTCATGGTAAGGTTTTTAATAAAAGATTTGATTTTTTTTAATAGATATGATATTATCCAGCTGTCAGTCTCATTGTGGCTCTTTTGAAGGTAGTCCTTCTTTTTCTCTGGATGTTTTCAGGATGAACTTCTTGGTTTTTTAAGTATTATATATCTATGCATTATAATCTTTATATGTATCTTCCTTGAGATTTATGGTTCCTTTTGAATCAGTGACTTGATGTTTTTCATTGGCTTTTGAAGTTTCTTGGCCATTTTCTCTTTAAATATATTGCTTCTGCCCCAGGATCTCTATCCCCTCTTGAAGACTCCAATTACAGGTATTTAGACCTCCTTACCATATCTCGTATGTCTGTTAGACTCATCCCGTGCCACCCCCCTAGCCCCCCACCCCGACTTTTGCTTCTCTGTGCTTCATTCTGGATTTTTTTTTCTGACCTGTCTTCCAGTTTCATCTATGTAAATCTGCTCTGAAAGCCTTTCATTGAATTCCAGATTTGAGTTATAGTATTTTCAGTCTAGCATTTTTATTTAATTCATTAAAAAAATCCCAGTTCCCTACCAAAATTCTCAAGCTTGTCTTAAATGCATTAATTGAAGTCTGAAGCCAATGTCTGCTAACACTTTTATCTGGTTCATGTGGGTTGTTTCTATTGTCTGTTTTTTCTCTTGGGTTTTGGTCAAGTCTTTTCATTTATATATGTTTAATAGCTTCTTTTTATTAGGAGCCAGATGTTGTGCATATAAAAAGTTTACAGGGGTAATTTAAGGCTCTGTGACATGTTATTTTTCTTCAGAGAGGATTTATTTCTGCTTCAGGCAGGCAGCTAGCTTAAGACACTAGCAATTTCTGCCTATGTTGATACAGCTAAGGACTGAGATGTTTTGAAGGTGGGCTTCGGTTGCTGTACAGGCTGGTCTGTTTTCAATACCCTTACTTTTGAAGTGTAGTCCTTCCAAATCTCATTCAAAATCTTCATGTGCTTACCAGGGCCTCTCTTCCTTAGTAGACCCTGAACTTTCAGAATCAGCAGTTGCAAAGGAAAAGGCAGCTCCAAATGCCAGGCTCACTTTGCTGAGCTTCCTTCTTCTCCATATTCTTTGTCCTACAATCCCATGTTTTTATAACTCTGATGCCTTCAAACAGATGTTGTTAAATTTTTTCCAGCTTGCCTAGTTCCTAGTGGGAACCATGCTAGATATAGAACTCATGGGCTGGGGCTTTGGAAGATAGTTGGGGGGAACTGTTTGGAATTGTCAGTGGGGAAGGATCACTCCTGTCCTACCTCCAGGCCCTGAGTTTCTATTTGAGAGGGCTCCAAGGGAGAGAGTCCTTAGGGGCTGTCATATATTACTCAGGACAAGAGTTAAAGGATTTATGCTAAGAAGCTAAGGAAGTTGGAGAGCTTGGGGAGGGGCGAGTGAATATAAAAGTTTCTTTTTTTTTTTTTTTTTACTTTAGGATAGGTTGGTTGAACTAGATGACATCTAAGTTTCCGTGTAATTTGAAATTCTAGGATTCTATTAAATGACTGGGCTTCCATTTAGGTTAATTAGAAGTTTAATTAGAACTTAAAATTTCTCCTATAGAGATAAGGAGGCTTATCATCATAAAGAAAACTTCCGGGTTTTAATTTCAGCACAATAGCTCCCAGTTGTAAATTGCCGAACCAGCTTCTTTCTGTAATGCACAGTGGGATTCTGAAATCTTAAGTCTAAAGGGAACCAGTTGCAATATTATCTGCTAGGAATTTACTGTTCTGTGGATCATTGTGTAGTATACACTTATGGAAACTGCCTCATTTCCTCATATCTTATACTGTATTATGATTTTATTATTTCTTTTATACAATCTACAGGTTCTGGGTGTTTCTCTGCTCATGATGTAAGTGCCTCCACTCATCTAACCTCTCCTGGGTCTTCATGCTCATTATCTTCTGTCCTTTTCTCCCCTTTGTTTCCCACTGCTCCCTCCATGCCTTACTTTTCACTGTGCTGTCTAGAATTCCTCTTCCATGGTAGAAAGAGCTTCCAACATTCTCAACCTTTCCACTGAATATTCCTTTCAGCTATTGTCCTCAACTGAATCCTGGCTCTCCCAAGAGGATCCTGCTGCTCTTGCAGCCTTCTCTTTCCTGCATATCTCAGACTGCCTTTTTGGCTCATGACTCCTTCATCCTCGTGTAAAATCTCCAGCTCCTTTCAGGTCAGGGCTGACCTACTGTCTACCCTCTTGACTGCTGTCATGTACAGCTTCCTAGGACTCCCCTTTGTTCACATACTCGTGGATTCCTACTCTAGCAGTCCCCCAACTTCACTGAGTCCTTCAGTCAATTCACCCCTCCACTTTTTACTGTTAACACCTCTGCACCTCAGTGTCCTCACACCTCTCCAGACTCAGTGTAGTTTCCATGGCCTGGGTCAATAATCATGCTCTTTCAAACTTTTTATCATCTTGTATCTCTCTTATGTTGTGCCCATATCCAAGCAACTGAACATCCCTGTGGAAAAAATCACACAAACGCATTGTCAAGGCTCACTTCAAATTGATGACCACAAATCTCAAAAGGACGTATAGAACTACCAGGTCATTCAATGCCACTCCTCTAGTAAATTCACTTTCCCACTCCTCAAGGGCACTACTTCACACTGTTTCCTCTCACTGCTCAGCTTCTCTTCCCCACTCTTATCTCACAGTGAGAATAGATATAATCAGGGGAGAGCCCCTCATCTTCTCAGCACCAGTGCTTGGGCCTACTGACACCTGTACCCACACACTCTGCCTTAGCTCCTGTTACCATGGGAAAAGTGAAACTACCCCTTCCAAACACTAAGCCCTGCTATGCGCCCTGGGCCCTAAACTCTCCTCCTTCTCAAGGATGTGACTCTGGCAGTAACACCCTATTCCTCTAGCATCATCATGTCTCCCTGCCACCCTGCCACAGGATCCTTCTACTGCTTTACGAGCACCTTTATTTTCACCCATCTTGAGAAACTTTCTCTTCAAAGATTATGAATAGGCAGTTCACAGAAAGGTACAAACAAGCATCTTAAATATTTGAAAAGATACTCAAGCCCACTCACAAAATGAGTAAACAAATTAAAACTATATTGAAAGGACCTTTTTACCATACCGTATCAGCAAAGATATAAAAGTTTGAAAACATAGTAATGAGAAGAGTATGGCGGAAAGTGTATTTTCACACAGAGAAGTGGGAGAAAATAGGTACAACCTCAATGGAGGTCAATCTGAGTATATCTAGAAAAATTACCAAATGCATATGCCCTTGCACCCAGCATCCCCACTTCTGGAGTTCATCCTGTATTAGACCTACAAGCGTTAGAGTGCCTCCAGGGCTTTGTGGACCTTCTGTGTCTACATTCTCTTCCTAAGTGGTTCTACCCACTTCCTTGTCTTTTAAGTACCTTTTATACGCCAGTGACTCTAAAGTCAGACCCTCAACTGAGAGATTCCTGAGCACTCCGGACTAGCTCATCTCAACAGTCTACATGATAGTTTGATGGTATCTCAAACTTAAGGTGGCCCAAGTAGGATTGATTCTTTTTCCTCCTCCCTAAATCCACTCCTCCTCTCACCAAGCCTTTTTAATTTCATTAAATGACTCCACTACCCTCCCTGTTTCTCGGGCCAAAAACACTAACAACATCTTTGATTTCACTTAATCCTGAACTTTTGGCATCTATTTATTCCTTGACTTTATTCCATTTTTAACTTCTTTTAACTTGAAGATTTGACTTTGCTTCACACTCTCCAATTTCTGTTTTAAACTTCCTCTTTGGACTCGAGCAAGTTATAGTTTTCCAGGCTAAGAGTTTGATTCCTCCTGTCCATGATACTGGCTTGTTATCTCTCCCTGCCTTGGCTGCTTCTAACTACCTCTCCCAGTCCTACCTGGTGACCTTCCTTCCTCTGGCCACCACCTTGCTTCAAGTTTATGGGGAAAGCTCAGAGAATGCCAACCAGAGTCTTAAGTGACTGATATGGAAAACTTAGAATGCCAGTGTATTAATTTATAATTATGTGTTGTAACTGCCATGTGAATGGGAAAGCTGGTGTCAGCTAATCAGCATTGAGAAAGATTATTGGAAGCCACTTTATAATCAGAATATTATATGGTGAGTCTAGAAATCTCAGCAAAGAAGAGTTAGATAATTTTAAAGGTAACAAATAGCTCGGTGTGGCCAACTCCACCATGCATATTTCTGCCAATAGACTAGTCACTTTGTCATCTGGTCTAATAGAATATAGGGTTCATGAGAGCGGAGTCCATATCTTTCATGCTCACCATTAAATCCAATACTTAGCCTGTGGATGAATATGCACAGAGTTCCCTGTCCTGGATGGTGCTACATGAGCACTGCCAAACTCTGCTCTCTGTTTCCCATTTGCCCCTGATCTCCGCTAATTCTCTCTCTTCTGTTGATACATTCTTTCTGAATCATTCAAACCAGAATTGTGCTCTCTCCACTTTGAGCCTTAGATATTGTCTTTTAAGGTAACTTTTGTACAAATTTAATACCAAACATTTAGGGTTGATTTCACCAGTTTAATTATGAGGTTCTGCCTCACTGTCACCTAAACTACTCATTGGCCTAATTGTGCATCAGAAGCTAGAAGCATAAGAGATCTACTCATACCCATGGATTTCCACCTGGTAATCTTTGAACACTGCTTCATAATCCATAGATATTTAAATATGAATGCCTTAAGATCTTTCTAAAAATGTAACTAATCTTAAAGAATAGAGATTTACCACCAAAAGAATGTGCCACAAAATCTGAAGGCAACACGAATATAGTTGACTTTTTTGATAGGTAAAACTAGAACAAAAAAAATAGATATGATAATGAGTTAAATGTATGATATTTTGTAAGCTTGATAAGGATACTTTAGTAGAAGCAGATGAAGACTACTAATTTACAGAAGATTTGCAGTTGCATTGTTGTTGCAACAATATAATTGGGTTCCAATTATAATTATT
This sequence comes from Mesoplodon bidens, assembly GCF_964165515.1. NCBI lineage: Eukaryota > Metazoa > Chordata > Mammalia > Artiodactyla > Ziphiidae > Mesoplodon > Mesoplodon bidens. The sequence goes on from NC_138160.1 coordinate 66,818,045, forward strand.
ATGATTAGACTAATGAGATACGTTTTTTTAATATGAAAAAAATTCATTCAAGGGTTGTTCTTACCTTTCATGTGTAGAAGAATCTGAGTAATAAAGCATCACTATCTACATATGCCAGGACTTTTGTGGTACCTGAGAAGAAGATAATCAGCCCCTTGGAGCCAGGGATAATTGCTCAGACCAGGCTGTGGTTTACCAAAGCCTCCAGTGGGAGAAGAGTGTATCTCTCAAGGTGGAGGGGCTCTCTCATCAGATGGCAGTTAACACTCATCAGAGTTCCTGTGGGGAACCAAATGCAAACTGGCAGCCAAGGAAGTGTACACAGGACCATCTTCCTCTGTTCCAGAGGACAAGGACCATGTGTGTTTCATTCTCCACAGCTTTCCCAGTAGCTAGCCAAGCGCCTGGCACATAAGAGGCTCTTGCTAAATATTTACTAAATAGTATGAATGATGACATTATATATTTTACAGCTTTTATTTGTTGTTTATTACAGTATAACAAATTACACCAAAATATAGTGGCTTAAAACATTTGTTACCTTCCATTTTCTGTGGATCAGGAAAATAGGCATGGTCCTCTTGTCCTGAGTCTGTCACAGGGCTGCAGTTGTCCCAAGGCTCGACTAGGGAGGATCCACTTTCTAGCTCACTCACATGATGGTTGGCAGGACTCAGTTCCTCACAGGCTGTTGGATGGAGGCCTCCCTCAGATCCTTGCCATGTGGATCTCTCCATAGAGCCTCTCACAATGTGGCAGCTTGCTCCATCAGAGTGAGGAGGTGAGAGGGCAAGAGAGAGAGAGAGAGAGAGAGAGAGAGAGAGAGAGCTACTACTATAGAGGTCAGAGCCTTTTGTAGCCTAATCATGGAAGTGATATTCCCTCACTTTGGCCACATTCTGTTCATTATAAGCAAGTCACTAGATCCAGCCCACATGCAGGGAGAAGGGGTTGCACAAGGGAATGAATACCAGGAGATAAGGATTATTGAGCCATTTTAGAAAGCTGCCTACCAAACCTTGAGTTTCTTTAAATGATGATATTCTCAGAAAAATAATATTAATTTTCATGTCTTTAAAAAATTGAATTAAATATGCCATAGTTATTCAGAAACATTGGTTCATTTTTTCCCCTGAAAACCCCCCAACAAAGGTCAATACCAATAAGTACAGCACTTGTATTGACCATATTTTAAAAAATATTTCCAGATTGTTACATTGTAATAAATAATGACCTTCTGAGAATTCAAAGACCCAAATACAAGGGAGTGTATTGCAGCAGGCTTAATCAGTGTTTAGTGATGATGGAATGTAAAATCGAAAAGCCAAGGATAGAAATCAAATTGCGTTTCTGCAGAAAGATCCTCAACAATTGAAAAACTGCTCTATAAAACTAAAGAACAGCTTGATGATTTAGAAAATAGAAACTGCAGAAATATTCTGTAGATCCTAGTTATGTCCCCACTGCTTATTAGCTTGCCTGTTTGAGAGCAAAGAGGAAGGGCAACAAAAAGAGATTCAAATTAGTGAATTTTGCTCTGGCCCTGAGCCACACTGGCTTAGGACTATTAATGCTAAGTATATCCTGGACTAAAAATAAATCTTCTGCCCTTTTATTTTCAAGTAACTTTCCTCCTTCATATCCAAACCAGAACACAGACACATATTATTAATTTATATTGAGACTTATTTGTTGGATTCTTTAATGAATGGAGTTTGTTCTGATATGGTAAAAATTATTCATTATATCCACAGTAATGTGATTGTTTTAAAATAACATAATCAAATTAGTCACCTCAGCAACTTGTGTGATTTCAGGAATGCTAATTGGATATGTATAGAATAGTAGATCAATGACAGATGGCAACACTTTAACAAAAGCCACTTCTAGATACTTAACCTATGACCAGGAAATGTCTTAGCCTAGCAATAGATTATTCTAACATGTCTAGCCTATAAAACTCATACTATTAAGAGTTTTCATTAGATTTATTTGCATTTACAACTATAGGAGTGAAGATGGTACCAGCAGCTATATTCTCTTCTTATTTGAAACCCATCTCATAGAAGCAAGATGCTTAACCCCTCTATAAGAATGCTTAGATCTGTAGTGAAATTAGAAAGGTCATGGGCTTTGCAATTAGACAGACATCAGTCTCTGCCTAGTTTCTTGACAGCTGTGTGACCTTGAGTAAGTTACCTAACTTCCCTGGAAACTCAGTGTCCTCCTATATAAAATGAGAGAAATGATGGTGATGATTACGGTGATGATGAGGATGATCACAGCTAACATGTGTTAAGTGCTTATTATGTACCAGGCACTGTGTTATTTTTATGTGCATTAGTTCATTCACTCCTCATAGTAACTCTATGGGGTATAAATGCAATTCTTATCCCATATATGTCCTATCACATACACACACACACACACACACACACATGCATGAATTCTTTCAATCTGTCCATTACATGGTGGTTTTACCATTTTCAGCTTATCTATCCTTACCCCAGAACCATATCACAGATTTTGGCTAGACTCTGACTCTCTTCTAGTAAAAGAGGCAAATTCCTTGTGGAAGCTTATAGCCCCACAGATTATTAGGGACTGTTTTTGCTTTCTGTACCATGGTGGTTCTTTTCTGCTATAGGTTCTCAATGCTTTTTTCTCTATTCCTAATACTTTTTATCATACTGACTTCTTTGGTGTGAATAACTTTGAATTCATATGTCTTATTTTCACCTTTGGGGCCTGTGTGTGTGTGTGTGTGTGTGTGTGTGTGTGTAGAGAATGACCATTGCTATTATAGCTTGCTTGTATTAAACAAGTTCAGTTGTTTTTGGTACAATATCCAGGAGGGAATGGTGGAGATAGACCTATCAATCACTGGAGTATGTCAGTTTCCTCCATCTCTTATTTACTATCCAGATCTGGGTTTTTTTTTACATGAATCCAGAGTCTGTGCTTTCTCTAATATGTAGTTAACAATCTGAATGACACGTTCTTTATAGTACCACAATAATCCCGTCCATTACATCACTTAATTTATGGGAGTGCTAACACCAAAATCGATAAACATTATTTCTGACATGTCAAGAGTGTTAATGGTGTGATTAAAAAAGAAAAAGATTCAAAAATCTCTTTGCACAGAATCCTTTGATATACTGTTGTTGAGGCATACCTACCCAAAGCTGCGATATGGAAGACTTAAATCATTAAGACTCCGTCAACTTTAAAAATGTGTGTCAGAAGCTATTTTTAGCCACACGAATCTTTTATGCCATATTGTGGAATTCTGTTAGCAGATAGAGGGAGAGACTGTATGTCTCAGAGAAGATTGTCTCAGGTTGTTTTGAGACATATCAACAGTTGCTAAGGAACCGTCGCTAATGCTTCTGGGAAATTCTATAATATTTCACTTAGAAATCGGGAGAAATTTTTATAGAGCAAAGCTTCTTAGACAAGGAAAGCATATGAAGGGTGATATTAGGGAATAGCTTCAAACTGGTAAAAAGTATTTTAAAGTTTCCTAGAAGATTGAGTTTAAATGGGGTTTCTCAGCACCATATAATCGCCTCTTACAGAATCCTGGAAGCTTTCATTTACATCTGATTTTAGAACAAGTAGCATTTTAAAATCTGGTCACATTTTAGTTTATTTTCCGTGATTGATGTCTTAAAATGGAGATAAGCACTTCTTTTCACACAGAGAATTAATTAGCATGCTAGGGTGGTGGTTCCACTGATTCTCTTCTCTTTTACTGAAATGCTATATTAATAGTAAGCACTTAATAGGCGCTGACTGTTTATTAGGTTCTACAAAGATATAGTCTTGGCATGTAATGGTTTTAAAACCCAACTAGTCCTCTCTGATTAGCTGCAGCATTGTCGATAGTGAAGAGACTTTCTCCAGCCACTTTCACTGAGGCTTATGTTGCTGGGGGAGTCAGGCTAGCAGCCTAACAGCCAACTCAGTGCACCATCCCAGTGAGGACCTGCCTCATCTCAACATCCTGTTACCTGTGGTCTGCCTGGCCACAGAGAGGAGGTTTGCTCCATACAGAAACATTACTTTTAGACAAGCTGATTTGGTCTAACTGTTTGGTCTACATGCTTCATTACTTCCAGGCTTATTAGAGTCTGGGGAAAATGTAGCAATAATTCATTTTTTCTTTTTCTCTCTCGTTCACGAACATTAAGTGAACACCTGTCATAAGCAAGGAGCTGTGGTTAGTGCTAGGGTTAGGACACATTTAATACGCAGTCCTTGTCCTCAAAGAACTTATATTCTGGTGAGGAGACCATTCTGCGAACAAGCAATTGCAAAACAGTAGGATAAGAGTCACCATGAAAGTGTGTAAGGAGCTGAGGAAGGAACAAGTGCAGTTTTTCTGCCTGGGCAAAGGACTCAGATGGAGTTGAACAGGAGTATGTTAGTCATACACACGGGGAAGGGGGTGAGAGGGAGCAAGCAGTGTATAAAGGGTGCTACAGGCATGAGCAGAAAACAGGCTTCCGTCAGCCCTTGACGCTGGTGCCTGGAACCCCAAGAGAGCCTCAGAGATAGAGCAGGACAGTGCACAGAGGCCCTGCCATTGAAGGCTTATTCTTTCAACGTATTAAACCCCCCTCCCCTTTTTTGGTTAGAAGACCACTGCAGTGGGCCAATAATAACAGGGATGGAAGAGAATGTAGACTGTGAGGAAGGAAATAACATTAAAGGGAAATATTAGGAGGGAAAATATGTATGACTTGATGAAGGAATGGGGGCGGGGGTGCCGGTTGGGGAAATACATGACCCGACCTTCCTCCAACACGTAGAACTTCCTCTCGTGTTCTGCATCTCTCTATGGCCCTCTCTGTGCTCCATGCTGCTTCGTGACTCCAGGCCTGTTCTTCTGTGGTTCTCTTTGTCTGGAACACTTTCCCACCTGGCCTAGTGATCTTCTCTGAGCTAGCATGGCTTGCCCTTTTGATGCCTCTGCATTTCTCTATTTAGGATACCAACTGGAAACTGTTCAATGAGGTATCTCTCCTATTTACGTACAACCTCTTCCACAGTAGCGGCTGTTTTTTTTTTTGTTTTTTTTTTTAGTTTTTTCAATTAGTTTTTTTATATTTTATTAGTTTTTTTTTATTAGTTTCTGCTTTATAACAAAGTGAATCAGTTATACATATACATCTGTTCCCATATCCTTTCCCTCTTGCATCTCCCTCCCTCCCACCCTCCCTATCCCACCCTTCCAGTCGTCACAAAGCACTGAGCTGATCTCCCTGTGCTATGTGGCTGCTTCCCACTAGCTATCTATTTTACGTTTGGTAGTGTATATATGTCCATGCCTCTCTCTCGCTTTGTCACAGCTTACCCTTCCCCCTCCCCACATCCTCAAGTGTGTTTTGTTTTTATTTGTGTAACATGCATAAGCAGGGTGTTAACCTTTGTGTAAGTAAGAGCTAATAAATGTTCATTGATGTGAACTGGTCTGATAGAGTTGGGTTGTTTTTTTTTTTTTTAAACTACTATGTATGTTTTTTGCCTTCAGATTGCAGATGGGGTGCCAAGTGCAGTAATAATTTAGAAAACACCCAGATGTCAGATAATCACAAGGACAGGGCAAGCCAGGCAACATGCCTTGGTGTTGCCACTTGTCTTGGTGTCTGTTCATTCTGAGGTTTTTCCAACAGCTGGAGAAGCCAAGAGCCAAGGCAGCATCAGGCCATTTGACTGGACTCAGAATCTACAATGTAGAGGTGGTTCAAGGACCTGATGCTGGCAGTGTAAGATGTAGACATGAAGAAATGTAGATACAAACAAATAAAGTGAATTCTAGCTAAGTTTCAGATGGATGATTCAGACTGTTACGTGCTAGAGGACTTTAGAGGAAATGTGGAAGGCCAATAGCCCTTGAGTATATAGTCAGCAAATTCAGCATAATGCTGAGTTTGAAGACATGAGTTTGCATGCCAATCAGAATATTCACCAAAGAAACATTTTGCTAGTCTTTCAGTGAATGTTGACAGAGAAGCTTGTGTCAAAGTTGCATTAAATGTCATGCTTGAAGTAGGCCAAATTGTGAAACTGAATAGTGCATTTCTTTCTACGTTAGAGAAGCAGAAGCTATCAGAGAACACGTCTGTGATGGTTTGATTAGTACCCTCTCCCCAGGTTTACAGAAAGCACCACAATATTCTTGATGATTCTATGCTTGTTTTAGCTGAAACCATCTAGTCAGACAAATCACTGGTCATCACAAAGTCCACAGTACAAACAATGGCATGGAGCATGTTTTGTTGCGAAGGTAAAGGTTCCTTGGGTGTATGGAGGATAACTCAGAATTATTAATACTAGACACCTGCCTAAGACCAGCCCATTGAACACCATATACAGTTGACCCTTGAACAACACAGAGTTAATTCATGCATAACTTACTGTCGGCCCTCGGTGTCCACAGTCCCACCACAGCCATGGGTTTAGCCAACCATGGACCATGTAACAGTATTTACTATCGAACAATATTTGTGTGTAACTGGACCCATGCAGTTCAAACCCACATTGTTCAACAGTCAACTGCATATGGAGTCATGATAAATATCTGATACTATTTTTCCTCTGACGTGGCAAGACAGGATGTAGTTAGTGATGCATCAACTTCCCAATTTAAGAATGGAACTAAATAGAGTTCTTATCACAAGGAAAAAAATTGTTTTGTTTTTGTTTTTTTCGTATCTATATGAGATGATGGATGTTAACTAAACTTATTATGGTAATCATTTCACAATATATAGAAGTCAAATCATTATGTTGTACACCTTAAACTTATACAGTGCCATACGTCACTTATATCTCATTAAAATAGGGAAAGAAAAGAATGGAACAAAATAAATGAGAAGTAGTATAACACAGTGATTAAGAATATTTGATTTAGTGCCAAACTGCTTAGATTCAAACGCTGGCTTTTCAAAACCAGTTGTGAAGCCTGGAGCAAGGTAATAATTCTCTTTGTGCCTGTTTCCCCATCTGTAAAATGATGACAATAGTAGTACATACTTCATGGAGTTGTTACATGGATTAAGTAAAATAATAAATATAAACTGTTTAGAATAGATTGTAGCACATAGTATGCAATCACACAATAAATATTAGCTATTATTGTTATTAATGATCTTATCTCAAGTTGATGATAAACATAGTCTCTATGAGTTCATTCACTAAATTCAAAATTAACCTTACTACGTGGCTAGTATGAGACATAAGCTCAAATAACAAATATCACTATACTTAAGTAGAAATAAATTCATGTTATTTTGCCATCCAACAGTCATGGGGTGGATGATCTGCTAGTGATTATCACTTTATGGAACTCTGTCTGGGGCAAATAGCAACCCACATGGAGATTACCCCAGGCTCTGGGAGGTCGAAGATATTCTTCAGAATTTCAAAGCATATCAACTGCGAGGTTGCATAGGGATGAGTGGAAATGGACATGCCAGGATAACAATCAGGACATGTTGTTCTTTCAGGTTTCTAAGAAAATAATTATCATGCTTAAGAAATTCTGTCATCCCATCTCTGATACAGTCCAAAGAATAGCCTTGTAATTTGTATGCCATCTACTTGGTTTTAACAAAGCATTTGAGCCTGGTGAGCACATTGGTAGGTTAGAAAATACTGCGAAGACAGTCTGTGTGTGGAAGTTTATAAGCATCATTTGTTTACTCTGCAAGGAAGTGATGGTGAGAGTTATAGATGCAGACAGATAGCAAATATGTTTACAGTGACTAATAGCACCAAACAAGCCGGCACATGTATACCATTATTTCAGCTATTTTTTTATTTGTTTGTTTGTTTGTTTTAAGATGCCCTTTGTTGCCTTCAAAGATTTCGATTCATGTATTAACATGAAGGTTAGGTCAGATAAGAATGCATCTAATCTCTGCCGTATGTAGATGGCAAAAGGAAATTATTTTTTGGAATATAAACAACCTTATTACATATTGTCCGCATGCCAGTGACTGCACACAGGTGTCTCACAGTCAGAATGATGAATAACAGTAGTTGGGTTGGGTTTGTTTGCTTAAGTTGTGCATCACTTTGGTCATATTATCAATCTCCAAGCAGAGGAAGATTCTCTGAAATTTCTCTGGACCACCCCTGAAAGTTAGAGATAAGTTTCATCATCTCAGTGGCATCGTCTTTTGCAATCAATCAGCAATAACCACCAAATAGAGATTTAGTGGTGGTGTGTGTAAAAGGCACTGTGATAGACAGCACTGTTCAGGAAATGGAAATCTATAGCATGGTCTCCTTTTCCAAAGATGGGGTGATAATGCACAGATTACATAGCAGAATTAATTAATAATAAGTTATAAAGTGAGGTAACTCTTAAGAGGTGCTGCAGGCAGTATATGAAAAAGCACCAGATCACTGATAGAGATATAAGAAGAAAGTTTGTTTATAGTAAGCTGAAATGGTTCTGGAAAGACTTCTTGAAAAGAGAGAGATAGAGATGGAAGTGGAGGTGGAGATGGGGAGAGAGAGAGAGAGAGAGAGAGAGAGAGAGGGAGGGAGGGAGGGAGGGAGAGGGAGAGAGAAAGGATTATTCTAGGTAGGTGCGACAAGCACAGACATGAGGAAACACAAGGTATACTGAGAATAGAGAGCAAACCCAATTAATGACAGTATAAACTACATGAAGAGCCAGTTTACTAGGAATTGCATACCTTTGGGGATATGCAATAGCAGGTTAGGGTGTGACAAGACATGGGATAACTGTGAGTCTCTAGGATATGAACAGCAGAAGAATGTTCATATGAACAATGAAGCCTTCACTCTTGTCTGTGATTAGGGCACCCTGATAGAAGATAAGCCTAGAAAAATATTAATAGTTTGATGCCAGTTTGCAGGGAAACTGCATAGAGAGAGGGCCGTGCAGTTCAAACTTTATAGGTTTGGATTTTTTTACCTAAGGGTCACAAATCCCCAAGCTTCAGGATATATGCTCACCCCTTGAATCATAGGCAAAAACCTGTGCATTGTTCTAAGGTCCATAGTTCTTACTGGATATTGAAAGATATTCATGCCCCCCTGCCTCCAAATTAAGCTTCACTTAATAAGTAATGGATAATAAGGAATGATTTTGAGCAAGAGTGACATAAAATTGATAATTGGGATGATGACTCTGGTATCTGTACAGGGTGAGGGACAGACTGGAGAGACTGGTGCAGAGGACACCAGGCGGGAGGCTGCAGCAGGCTGGAGGGACAGACGTGGCTGTGACAGCCCCATGGGTGGGACTGACAATCTTCAAGGAGGTAGAGGGAAAAGGAGGTGTTTAAAGGAAAGCTCTCCTTTGGGGGATAATGTCAAAACATTTGTGGAGAAGATGGAGAAATAGGAGGTAGTGAAGTTCAGATCAGTTTCTAAAGAAATCAATCAGTTAACATTTATTTATTCAAGCCTCTTGAGTCTTCACCGTGTTGATGTAAAGCCTTTCATATAAGAACTCTATTCCTGTGGCAATGAGAGCTTAGACTTACCTTGCAAGGCCTGATTGGAAAGATGTATTTAAAATAAGGACATTAGGGTCTTCCCTGGTGGCGCAGTGGTTGAGAGTCTGTCTGTCGATGCAGGGGACACGGGTTCGTGTCCCGGTCCGGGAGGATCCCACATGCCGCGGAGCGGCTGGGCCCGTGAGCCATGGCCGCTGAGCCTGCGCGTCCGGAGCCTGTGTTCCACAACGGGAGAGGCCACAACAGTGAGAGGCCTGCGTACCGCAAAAAAAAAAAAAAAAAAAAAAAGATAAAAAAAATAAGGACATTAGTGAATCGTGAACTGCCAACTCATATGAATGCTGAAATTAAGATAGTTTCTTTCAAAATTACCTGATTTCAAATTTCCAGTTAAATTCGTGGAAGTTGAAATGTCTCTAAATATTTTGGATGCCTCAGTTGTTGCAGACATTTAGTTGACCAGTTGGATAACTAAGCTCTTTCACTGTCTCAATGTCACACACTCCCAAGTCAAGAGATTTCAAATTTTGTAGGTGTTTCAGAAATAGACGAGTCCCTCATTGTCTCAGTGCAAATTAGTTTGGGTTGACCATATTTAATGAGAGAATATTAGAATTCTGAAAAATAACATATTCTAGCTGAGTATACAGTAAAACAAACAAACCAACACCTTGTACCTTCCCCTGAGGTAATACAAAGATTTGGGGACCATCACATTAGCGGAAGATTCATGTTTGCTCTTGGTCACCTGAGTCAGTAAGGACAATAAATCTTCTGGGCTCTAATTAATCCCACCCAACTGTTTGTAGTTGAGCACATCTGGGAGGCAGAGGCCAGGTGGGAACTGTGGAGAGGAGACACTGTCTTCAAAGGTCAAAGCACTTAGCCTTCTTAGCCGATTTCAAGTCAGTCCAGCTGCCACAAGTGGTCTCAAAACCAAAATGGCTTTGGCCCCATTATCTGACACAAATATGGCTGTGGCAGAGCCACTCGTCGGGGTCTCTGCTGCCTTAGCATATGCTGAAGCCAGTTTCAGACAGTCTGGGGCCTTCCTTGACGCTTTCCACACAGCAGGTATATTGAGGAGCATCTCCGTGCCTACCGGGTGATTGGATGGCTCTTTGGCGGTCTCTGGTGGTAAACATTAGATATGCTTTTAGGGGGAACAGCCGAATACTTGACTCCATTTGAGCAAATGCAAAAACAAACATTTGAATGAATCTGCTAAAATTCTCTGGTGTGAACTTAAGTCTGATACTGACTTCTAGCTGTAACTCAGAAGGATCACTATGTTGTTGATGTATTATATAGAGTGGCACCTTAGGGTGAATTATCTATATAGTATTAAAATATCCTCTCTCTCTCTCTCTCTCTCTCTTTCTCTCTCCACCAAAACCTCACCTTTCTCCAGTGGTTCTTCTAACAGGAATTCCTAAGATGTGCCTGTGTACATGTCTGTGGGTATATATAATTGTGCTGGGTATAATTAATTTTTTGATTACCAGATCTTCATAGATATGAGCATTAAACCTCTTAATTATCACAGTTACAAATGTCCATTTGGTAACTTGCTATCTTGTGTCAGTAAGCGAATTGGACATACTGAGTTGTTATATCAAAGAGAGTTGGTATGTATGCCTCAACTCATGTATTTCCACACTGCATGCCACTAGGTACATGAGGGTTCTTTTCACTTCTGTTCTTTTTAATTCTTGGTAGAGTGTGTATAATCAGTGACTAAACATCATCCATTAGTCAGTTCAGCCTTGCCTGAAGTATTAGTATTCTAAACAATCCTATTACCAAGGCATTATTTTGATACTTTATTAAAAGTCCTACAGCTCTAGCACTGCTATACTCAAACACAGCTTTATGCAATTAAGATTATAATGGAAACTTTATTACAATGATATATAACTTGTATCATCCTAATAAAAGTTCCTGTACATAGCAATGCTTTAATAACGTTGTTTCTGTAACAGTGATTCCTTAGTAATGGAGCTTCTCTCATGGCAACTTCATTATTAGGAAATGATGTCAGTAATAGAAATGCAAATAAAGATTTTGAGAGGAGCATTTGATGCATGGCTCTATTACTGATCTGCTCTCTTTTCATGCATTACATCTAATCATTATAAACCTACCATGTAGATTATAGTTTCGCTTATTATTCTCCTGTAATATTTTAGCATTTGTGTCCTTCCAAATTATCAAAATTGACTGCCATTTAAAAATAAAATTCAAGGGTTAAAATAATTTAAATTTTAATTAAATTTTGTTTCTAAAGCATTCTGAATGTTTCACAAAACCTTCCCTAATTTTTATTGTATCAAAAATTGAGTGCACCAATAGCATTCAAACTGGGGTATGCGTACCCCTGAGTGGATATGAAGACATCCCAAAGGATATGTGGGTATAGAAAGGTTTAAAGGAATTAATATCCAGATCTTCTACTTCCATATGTACCATCTCATAAAATCAATCTGCCTGGAAGGCCCTTACGGAGATTTTCCTACCACACCTCCCCCTTTTGCCTTTCTCCACTGAGAAAGGCATACATCGCACCCACGCTATCCCTTACCATGGCATATTGCTCCACTCTTCAGGCCCCACTCCATATTTTTAAGAGTCAGGAAGTACAGGATTGTGGTTAAGTGCCTGGGCTCTGGAACCAGGGAGCGTTGTGGATACAGGCTCTGTGACCTTAAGTAGTCTAAGCTTTCTCAACCTCCATTTCTGCATCTACAAGATGGGGATAGTAATAATAGGGTGTTGTGAGGATTAAGTGAATTCAAGCATGTGTGAAAGAAGTATGACCTGTAGTACAAACTAAATGATGCTATTAGCCCATGATTTCCAAAAATATTTCACTTTACATGTTTATTTATCAAATTTTATAATATATTGTTTAGCTCAACCGAGTACTCCTAATAATTATGATGACGACTCAATCACACATCTTAGTTAATACCTAGAGCAAAATGGTCACAGGAAATTTTAGAAAGTAAACTCCTTTCTGTATATATATTTTTTGTTTACAAGAATGTGATCAATAAAAAGCTTTTAACCATGAAATATACATTAGGATAAAGTTTTTTGAGAGAAGCAGAATGGATATGAATTCAAGGAGAAAAATATAAAACATCCAATTGTTCATATATTTTTAAAATGAATGATGAATGATGGTAGGGATCATAGCTCTAGGGCATTTATTATTATTATTATTATTTTGTGGTACATGGGCCTCTCACTGTTGTGGCCTCTCCCGTTGCAGAGCACAGGCTGCGGACACGCAGGCTCAGAGGCCATGGCTCACGGGCCCAGCCGCTCCGCAGCATGTGGGATCTTACCGGACCCGGGCAAGAACCCGTGTCCCCTGCATAGGCAGGCGGACTCTCAACCACTGCGCCACCAGGGAAGCCCAGGGGCATTTATTTTTGATTGAGTGCATTTAAGAGAATGACAATAGTATTATTTAAAATTGTATGTTTAAGTAAAACTGAATGTTTTTAAAATTGTTCATATTTACAATACCCTGGAAATTACATCCTTTGCAACTAGTTAATGAAAAATTTTAGAGGTCAACTATATGCCTTTGGGGGTTTTTTTTTGCCTTGGGGTTTGTAGATACATATTTTTGTTTGTTTGTTTGTTTGTTTTTTTACATCTTTATTGGAGTATAATTGCTTTACAATGGTGTGCTAGTTTCTGCTTTATAACAAAGTGAATCAGGTATACATATACATATGTTCCCATATCTCTTCCCTCTTGCGACTCCCACCCTCCCTCCCACCCTCCCTATCCCACCCCTCTAGGTGGTCAAAAGCACCGAGCTGATCTCCCTGTGCTATGCAGCTGCTTCCCACTAGCTATCTATTTTACGTTTGGTAGTGTATATATGTCCATGCCACTCTCTCGCTTTGTCACAGCTTACCCTTCCCTCTCCCCATATCCTCAAGTCCATTCTCTAGTAGGTCTGTGTCTTTATTCCTGTCTTACCCCTAGGTTCTTCACGACATTTTTTTTTCTTAAATTCCATATATATGTGTTAGCATACGGTATTTGTCTTTCTCTTTCTGACTTACTTCACTCTGTATGACAGACTCTACATCCATCCACCTCATTACAAATAGCTCAATTTCGTTTCTTTTTATGGCTGAGTAATATTCCATTGTATATATGTGCCACATCTTCTTTATCCATTCATCTGATGATGGACACTTGGGTTGTTTCCATCTCCGGGCTATTGTAAATAGAGCTGCAATGAACATTTGGGTACATGACTCTTTTTGAATTATGGTTTTCTCAGGGTATATGCCCAGTAGTGGGATTGCTGGGTCATATGGTAGTTCTATTTTTAGTTTTTTAAGGAACCTCCATACTGTTCTCCATATTGGCTGTACCAATTCACATTCCCACCAGCAGTGCAAGAGTGTTCCCTTTTCTCCACACCCTCTCCAGCATTTATTGTTTCTAGATTTTTTGATGATGGCCATTCTGACTGGTGTGAGATGATATCTCATTGTAGTTTTGATTTGCATTTCTCTAATGATTAATGATGTTGAGCATTCTTTCATGTGTTTGTTGGCAGTCTGTATATCTTCTTTGGAGAAATGTCTATTTAGGTCTTCTGCCCATTTTTGGATTGGGTTGTTTGTTTTTTTGCTATTGAGCTGCATGAGCTGCTTGTAAATTTTGGAAATTAATCCTTGGTCAGTTGCTTCATTTGCAAATATTTTCTCCCATTCTGAGGGTTGTCTTTTGGTCTTCTTTATGGTTTCCTTTGCTTTGCAAAAGCTTTTAAGTTTCACTAGGTCCCATTTGTTTATTTTTGTTTTTATTTCCATTTCTCTAGGAGGTGGGTCCAAAAGGATCTTGCTGTGATTTATGTCATAGAGTGTTCTGCCTATGTTTTCCTCTAAGAGTTTGTAGATACATATTTTTAAAATATAGGTATGTGCAAGCAAAAACATTCAGACATTGTAATAAAACACTATAAATCGGAGTAATGGTGTAAGTGAAAGTAGAAATATAAAATTAACTTCATAATTTATGTTTTCTGAGTACTAGATATTAAGAATATAGATATTAAGAATAATAACTTCCTTATCAAGTTTGGAAACTAAGTAAAATTCTAGAATTTTGAGACTCCTCTGGCAGAAAGTCAATTTGACTCTGTGTAGACTAATTTGGCTGAGTATCTCTGGTGCTTCACAGTAGGTCAGTGTGAAGACTACACGTGTGCTCCCAAGTTAATTAGTAACGTCTGGGAGAGAGCCTTACCTTTGAAGAGGGAGGTGGATTTGTCCTTTGATCTGCTTATGGAAGGTGCCCTCTCGGAGTGGATCCTGTTGAGGCAGAAATGGGGAGGCTGTACTGCTGGATGGAAGCTCTGAGAACTTTACTTCATGCTGAAAAAGACACCTGTTACTGCTACTGGAGGAGCACCAGCTCGGACAGGAAAGAATGAATGACCCCCTTATGAGGGACTTGCTACAAATGGGCTATTTCCTATGTAAAAAAAATAAGTGTTGAAGAAAGTGTGTATGCCCTCAGGTGTGTTTACTGCCAATTATATTTGTATCAG
This sequence comes from Mesoplodon bidens, assembly GCF_964165515.1. NCBI lineage: Eukaryota > Metazoa > Chordata > Mammalia > Artiodactyla > Ziphiidae > Mesoplodon > Mesoplodon bidens. The sequence continues at coordinate 66,833,138 of NC_138160.1, forward strand.
TTTGATGTGCACGATTTTAGTTTTCATTCTTATTTCGGCCATACCTCAAAATGAAAGTTTAGATGCTGTTTTCTTCCTGGGCAAGTTTCAAGTCAGCATATCCATAGTTGTAACCATAATGAATATACAATTTTGTGAGCTGGTTTTCCCACTTAACATTATTTTCCAGACCCTTGCCAAGGAAAGAAGAGCTTCTTAGATGAGTGATATGATAATACTGTAGCCATATTTATACCAAATGGCACAGAATCTGAGGAGAGCATAAACTTTAGTTAATGTGATTTGTGCTGGCCTATTTTCCTGACCCTCCAAGACCCAAGTACCAGCTTGTTGGAGACTCAGGTCAGATAATGCAAGCCTGCTCTGAGAGCTTGGACGTTGGCATACCATTCCTCAAAAGTTGCTGACCCTACCTCAGCCAATCTGGAAAAACAGCATCCAGGGACATGACGTGTTTACAAACTTTCGAGAGAGTTACTCAACCCCATCCTGAGCCCTAAGCCTTCTTCCATATGTTCTCCTGAATCGAGTCAGTAATTCCCAAGGGTTGCATCCTGTGGCCAAGTCAAAAGTGGCATGAAGCCTAAGCTAGTTGCTTAGAGTCTTTGTAGAGTCTGTGTGATGTTTTTGTGAAATATTTCAAAGGATGTTTTAATTTGTAACATTGACAGTGCTACTTGAAGCAGTGAGGGAGTAGTCAAGCAGTTTGCATTGGTGGCAATATAAATTAGTTTAATCATTATGGAAGGAAAAGTGATAATATAGATTAACAGCCATGTAAATATCCCCACTGTTTCTACTCATTCCTGAAATTTTATTATACACACACACACACACACACACACACAGTTTATAACAATATAAACCTGGAAAATAATCTAAATGTCTCACAGTGGAATATCTATTATGATATATTAGCCAGATGAAAAGTTATGTAGCTAAAAAGAAAATTATGAGGATTATGCAAAATATAGGAAAGCATATATGAAATAATGTTGAGAGGTAAAAGGAAAATTGAATCATAAAATTATATATTCACTGTGTACATAACTATGAAAGATAGATAGGTGGGTAGGTAGATATCAATAAAATTGGAAAGAAATCAACCTTTAAGAGGAAGGAAAAAAAGAACTCAAGGATGACCTAGTCTGAAGCAATCATGAGATTTATTGACTTTGCTGGTCTGAAGGGCAATGGGGAGAAAATAATGGTGAGCTCAGATAGCCTCATTCACCAGAGGGCAGACAGCAGAAGCAAGAAGAGCTACAGTCCTGCAAGCTTTGGAAAAAAACCACATTCACAGAAAGATAGACAAGATGAAAAGGCAGAGGGCTATGTACCAGATGAAGGAACAAGATGAAATCACAGAAAGACAACTAAATGAAGTGGAGATAGGCAACCTTCCAGAAAAAGAATTCAGAATAATGATAGTGAAGATGATACAGGACCTCAGAAAAAGAATGGAGGCAAAGATCAAGAAGAGGCAAGAAATGTTTAACAAAGACCTAGAAGAATTAAAGAACAAACAAACAGAAATGAAGAATACAATAACTGAAATGAAAAATACACTAGAAGAAATCAATAGCAGAATAACTGAGGCAGAAGAATGGATAAGTGACCTGGAAGACAGAATGGTGGAATTCACTGCCACTGAACAGAATAAAGAAACAAGAATGGAAAGAAATGAAGACGGCCTAAGAGACCTCTGGGACAAGATTAAACGCAGCAACATTCTCATTATAGGGGTCCCAGAAGGAGAAGAAAGAGAGAAACGACCCAAGAAAATATTTGAAGAGATTATAGTTGAAACCTTCCCTAACATGGGAAAGGAAATAGCCACCCAAGTCCAGGAAGTGCAGAGAGTCCCAGGCAGGATAAACCCAAGAAGAAACATGCTGAGACACATAGTAATCAAATTGACAAAAATTAAAAACAAAGAAAAATTACTGAAAACAACAAGGGAAAAACAACAAATAACATACAAGGGAACTCCCATAAGGTTAAAAGCTGATTTCTCAGCAGAAACTCTACAAGCCAGAAGGGAGTGACATGATATACTTAAAGTGATGAAGGGGAAGAACCCACAACCAAGATTATTCTACCCGGCAAAGATCGCATTCAGATTCGATGGAGAAATCAAAAGCTTTACAGACAAGCAAAAGCTAAGAGAATTCAGCACCACCAAACCAGCTCTCCAACAAATGCTAAAGGAACTTCTCTAAGTGGGAAACGCTAGAGAAGAAAAGGACGTACAAAAACAAACCCATAACAATTATGAAAATGGTAATAGGAACATACATATCGATAATTACCTTAAACGTGAATGGATTAAATGCTCCAACCAAAAGACACAGGCTTGCTGAATGGATACAAAAACAAGACCCATGTATATGCTGTCTACAAGAGACCCACTTCAGATCTAGGGACACATACAGACTGAAAGTGAGGGGATGGAAAAAGATACTCCATGCAAATGGAAATCAAAAGAAAGCTGGAGTAGCAATACTCATATCAGATAAAATAGACTTTAAAATAAAGAATGTTACAAGAGACAAGGAAGGGCACTACATAATGATCAAGGGATCAATCCAAGAAGAAGATTCAACAATTATAAATATATATGCTCCCAACATAGGAGCACCTCAATACATAAGGCAACTGCTAACAGCTATAAAAGATGAAATTGACAGTGACACAATAATAGTGGGGGACTTTAACACCTCACTTACACCAATGGACAGATCATCCAAACAGAAAATTAATAAGGAAACATAAGGTTTAAATGACACAATAGACCAGGTAGACTTAATTTATATTTATAGAACATTCCACTCAAAAACAGCAGATTACACTTTTTTCTCAAGTGCACACGGAATATTCTCCAGGATAGATCACATCTTGGGTCACAAATCAACCTCAGTAAATTTAAGAAAATTGAAATCGTATCAAGCATCTTTTCTGACCACATGCTATGAAATTAGAAATCAATAACAGGGAAAAAAATGTAAAAACACAAATACATGGAGGCTAAACAATATGTAACTAAATAACCAAGAGATCACTGAAGAAATCAAAGAGGAAATCAAAATATACCTAGAGACAAATGACAATGAAAACACGATGATCCAAAAGCTATGGGATGCAGCAAAAGCAGTTCTAAAAGGGAAGGTTACAGCAATACAAGCCTACCTCAAGAAACAAGAAAAATCTCAAATAAACAATCTAACCTTACACCTAAGGGAACCAGAGAAAGAAGAACAAACAAAACCCAAAGTTAGTAGAAGGAAAGAAATCATAAAGATCAGAGCAGAAATAAATGAAATAGAAACAAAACAATAACAAAGATCAGTAAAATGAAAAGCTGGTTCTTTGAGAAGATAAACAAAATTGATAAACAATTAGCCAGACTCATCAAGAAAAAGAGGGAGAGGACTCAAATCAATAAAATTAGAAATGAAAAAAGAGAAGTTACAACAGACACCGCAGAAGTACAAAGCATTCTAAGAGACTACTACAAGCAACTCTATGCCAATAAAGTGGACAACCTGGAAGAAATGGACAAATTCTTTAAAAAGTATAACCTTCCACAACTGAACCAGGAAGAAATAAAAAATATGAACAGACCAATCACAAGTAATGAAATTGAAACTGTGATTAAAAATCTTCCAACAAACAAAAGTCCAGGACCAGATGGCTTCACAGGTGAATTCTATCAAACATTTAGAGAAGAGCTAACACCCATCCTCTCAAACTCTTCCAAAAAATTGCAGAGGAAGGAACACTCCCAAATTCCTTCTATGAGGCCACCATCACCCTGATACCAAAACCAGACAAAGATACTGCAAAAAAAGAAAATTACAGGCCAATATCACTGATGAACATAGATGCAAAAATCCTCAACAAAGTACTAGCAAACAGAATCCAACAGCACATTAAAAGGATCATACACTGTGATCAAGTGGGGTTTATCTCAGGAATGCAAGGATTCTTCAATATACGCAAATCAATCAGTGTGATACACCATATTAACAAATTGAAGAAGAAAAACCATATGATCATCTCAATAGATGCAGAAAAAGCTTCTGACAAAATTCATCACCCATTTATGATAAAAACTCTCCAGAACGTGGGCATAGAGGGAACCTACCTCAACATAATAAAGGCCATATATGAAAAACTCACAGCACACATCATTCTCAATGGAGGAAAACTGAAAGCATTTCCTCTAAGATCAGGAACAAGACAAAGATGTTCACTCTTGCCACTATAATTCAACATAGTTTTGGAAGTCCCAGCCATGGCAATCAGAGAAGAAAAAGAAATAAAAGGAATACAAATCAGAAAAGAAGAAGTAAAACTGTCACTGTTTGCAGATGACATGATACTATAAATAGAGAATCCTAAAGATGCCACCAGAAAACTACTAGAGCTAACCAATGAATTTGGTAAGGTTGCAGGATACAAAATTAATGCATAGAAATCTCTTGCATTCCTATACACTAATGGTGAAAAATCTAAAAGAGAAATTAAGGAAACACTCCTATTTACCACTGCAATGAAAAGAATAAACTACCTAGAAATAAACCTACCTAGGGAGACAAAAGACCTGTATGCAGAAAATTATAAGACACTGATGAAAGAAATTAAAAATGTTACCAACAGATGGAGAGATATACCATGTTCTTGGATTGGAAGAATCAACATTGTGAAAATGACTATACTACCCAAAGAATCTACAGATTCAATGCAACCTCTATCAAATTACCAATGGCATTTTTTTACAGAACTGGAACAAAAATATCTTAAAATTTGTATGGAGGCACAAAAGTCCCCAAATAGCCAAAGCAGTCTTGAGGGAAAAAAACAGAGTTGGAGGAATCAGACTCCCTGACTTCAGACTATACTATAAAGCTACAGTTATCAAGTCAGTATGGTACTGGCACAAAAACAGAAATATAGATTAATGGAACAGGATAGAAAGCCCAGAGATAAACCCACGTGCCTATAGTCAACTAATCTATGACAAAGGAGGCAAGGGTATACAATGGAGAAAAGACAGTCTCTTCAATAAGTGGTGCTGGGAAAACTAGACAGCTACATGTAAAAGAATGAAATTAGAACACTTCCTAACACCATACACAAAAATAAACTCAAAGTGGATTAGAGACCTAAATGTAAGACTGGACACTATAAAACTCTTAGAGGAAAATATAGGAAGAACACTCTTTGACATAAATCACAGCAAGATCTTTTTTGATCCACCTACTAGAGTAATGGAAATAAAACCAAAAATAAACAAATGGGACCTGATGAAACTTAAAATCTTTTGCACAGCAAAGGAAACTACAAACAAGATGAAAAGACAACCTTCAGAATGGGAACAAATGTTTGCAAATGAATCAACAGACCAAGGATTAATCTCTAAAATATATAAACAGCCCATGCAGCTCAGTATTAAAAAAACAAACAACCCAATCAAAAAATGGTCACAAGACCTAAATAGACATTTCTCCAAAGAAGACATACAGATGGCCAAGAAGCACATGAAAAGCTGCTCAACATCACTAATTATTAGAGAAATGCAAATCAAAACTACAATGAGATATCACCTCACACCAGTTAGAATGGGCATCATCCGAAAATCTACAAACAGCAAATGCTGGAGAGGGTGTCGAGAAAAGGGAACCCTATTGCACTGTTGGTGGGAATGTAAATTGATACAGCCACTATGGAGAATAGTATGGAGGCTCCTTAGAAAACTAAAAACAGAACTACCATATGACCCAACAATCCCACTCCTGGGAATATACTCCGAGAAAACCCTGATTCAAAAAGACACATGCACCCCAATGTTCATTGCAGCACTGTTTACAATAGCCAGGTCATGGAAGCAACCTAAATGCCCATCGACAGACAAATGGATAAAGAAGTTGTGGTACATATATACAATTGAATAATATTCAGCCATAAAAAGGAACGAAATTGGGTCATTTGTAGAGATGTGGATGAATCTAAAGACTGTCATACAGAGTGCAGTATGCCAGAAAGAGAAAAACAAGTATCATATATTAATGCATATATGTGGAACCTAGAATAATGGTACAGATGAACCGGTTTGCAGGGCAGAAATAGAGACACAGATGTAGAGAAGAAACGTATGGACACCAAGGGGGGAAGTGATGGGGGGTGGGTTGGGGGTGTGATGAGTTGGGAGATTGGGATTGACATGTATACACTGATATGTATAAAACTGATGACTAATAAGAACCTGCTGTATAAAAATAAAATTAAATAAAATTAAAAAATTTAAAAAAATAATGGTGAGCTCAGAGCTCAGCCTTTAAATCAGGATTCACTCCTGAGTTCATGTGGAAAGCCTCTGTATTTGCTGCTACTGATTTTCTTTTTCGACTTTAGGCTCTTTCTTGTGTCCTAGACTTTCTTGTCTAGAAAATACAGAACTAGATCCAAAGTATAAAAATCAGTTTTTAGGATTCTGACAGAAGTTACTATGGAGAAATGTTTGGTCAGGAAATAGGATTAGAGTGTACATTTTTTAAATCCTGACATTATTAAGTTGCTTATATGTTAATAAAATATCTTTAAATATAAGAAACTGCCATTCTTGCCCATATGTATCAGCTTATTCCTCTTTCTAACACTTGTTTGCAAAATACCAGGATATAATTATTGCCTGAAAAAAAATCCATGATTATATTTTTATATAGAAGAATATGATTTCTTAATACTATAGCCTATTAGTAGCATTGTTTTTGTTTCCTGGTTTCAAATGACTAGTAGTCTAAAAACTGGGGGAGTATCTCATTGTAGCTAAATTTTTACAGGTCCAATCTTTACCTAACATTTTTCATTATTAGATGAGTAACAGATTGTATAATGGGTTTATCACATCCTTAGGAATTTTCTTCATAGAGTCTCTTTCTAGCGCACTTCTAAAGAGAAAAACTGATTTTAACTTAAAGAAATCACTAGGAATCTGCTTCTGGGAATAAAAAGAATATTTTAATTATCAAAACTGGGTAAGAGTCAGGAAGGAAATGCCTGTTAGCTGTAAACTGGGGTGTTTTGTTAGAAATTTATATTGATTATATTTACATAAAGAGAAGCATTGTGGTATTTTAAAAAATCATCTTAAAGATTAATCTGTATGTTTTTCTGTTACATTAAAATTCTATTTGGCATCATCCTAAAAAGTAATTATACTAACAGACTGCTATTTATTTTGTGTTGCTCATAAAACATCTTCCTATGTGATAGTTGCTAGACATTAATATCTGGTTACCAATAAATTAAGCTGTTTTGTGAGTTTGTTCTTGAAAATCCTTGACTTTTCTGATTGCTGATTCACCACTTTATTATACCCCAACATAATCTAAAGTGGTGTCACTGTTTTAATGAGTATCCCAGAAATAAACTTAGTGAGCCCAAAATTGTCACCGTTATGTAACGTAGTAGAAGGGGAAAAAAAAGAAGAAGAATTAATGCTTGGAAAGCACAAGCTCCCTATTGTTTTCCTTTAAGACAAGAATAGAATAAATGTAATGCCTGCAAGTTGTTTCATGCTCAAGTGCCACATTTAGTCTCAGTAGGCTTGGTGTTGGTAGAGAAAGACTAAGTTCTATTCTTGAATCTGGACATGAGTCTTGACTCAATAATTTCTGAGTGCCAGAGACGTAGATAAGAACACCTCTCTGAGCAGATTTGTACAAAATGGGTGGAGGCTGAATGAAGGTTCTTCTGTGTGACCCTCCCACAACTCAGGGATTTGACCAAAGAGACAGGAAACCGAGTGTGTCCTCTACTGCCAGCACCATGCATCAGGTATTTTAAAAAAATGGATGTTTCCACCCAAACAGAACATTTTAATACATTGATATGGACCATAACAAGGCTTTTTAACGGAGACTTAAAGTCCTTTTTGTCTTCGTTTAAAGCTGCTTTAATTTTCTTTCTGTGGTGCTGTATAAAATCTCATCAATATACAAAATCATTCTGAGCTCAGATTTTCTCATTTTCTCTGGATGAGAGCTTTGATTAGCTTTTTGCAAGTTCTTCATTAGTAATTGACTTGTGTTTTTGTTTTTGTTTTTGGCTGTTGTCTCTAATAAGTTTATGTTCTATCAAAGAATGCTTTGAGGATCGTCTGAAATATGCTATTCCATGTTATGTTACAGAATATTACAATTTAATATTCTTTATAAAATGCAACCAACAAGTGCTATTAGCATTAAATGCTCATTTCTTCCTTTTGATGCTGATGGCTGGGGTGGGTTGTTCCGTCTTATCATCATGCCTGACCTAGTTGTGCAGCCGTTCCTGTTTAATTAATAGACATTTACATAAGCTCTTTTTTCCCCCAGCAAGCTTTATAATCGTCTTGTTGGTTATCTCCTTTCACCCTGTGAAGTATCAGCAGAGCTATTTCCATTTTGCATATCAAAATACAGAAAGATTAAATTATGTACAATAAATTGATAAGTGAATAAGTTTAAGAATGCAGAGTTCTGGCATATTAATGGTGTTGCTTAAAGCAACAACCCATATATAGACTCTATAATTATATTAAAACTCTGCTCTCTAATCCAGAAGTCGCAGTTGGGACTGTCAGCAGCCCAAGGAGGGAGCCCTTTGTAGATTTATGCAGGGGTGGGAGAATTAGTTTCTGGACTCCCTCTGGAGCCATGAAAAGAAAGTTTTTGTTAGCAGAAGAGGTCATATCTGAGGACTATTGCTGTGGTGTCTGTAATTTTTAATAAAAATTCTAGGAAGCCTAGTGGCTTCTGTGCAACATATGAATTTGAGGAACTGTCTATTTTTTTTTAAATCCACCTTTCCAAACACCACTAGAATTTTATTCCCAATTAACTGGCCACAAAATGTCAACAGGTACATCTAGAGCAAAGCATAGCTTGGGGACCTTTCTTGGGTACTTGGGCATGACTTTCATTTCTTTCCACATATTTTTTTTCTTAAATATTTTCTCACTGTCTTTCTAACTATATCCTCATGCACTTATTAGGGGTAAAAATGTGTACCAGGGTATATCTTCTTTCACCCCTTTTTCCCTGTCTTTTTTTCAAAGCTATAAGAGAAGGTTGCTCGAACTTCAAACCTTCTTTGTCTTGTGTGTTGATTATTTCCAGCAAATACTTTAGAACTTATAGGGATTGCCTCAATCATTTAACAACACACCAAAAAAACAAAACAAACAACAACAAAAAAAACAGGCATTTTTTTTCTTCTTCAGTTTACCAAACTTGTTAGTCTTACTCAAAAGATGGAAGTCTCTGTGCCTCTCACTTAACTCCCTTCCCATTAAACTTAGAGTAGCCTCTTTCTGTCTTCAGTTCTACTGCCACACTCTTCCCCTGCTCCAAGTCCTGCCCATCCTTTAGGGTTTGGACCAGGTTAAATACCACATCTTCAGGAAATCTTTGCTACTCATTTCTCCTCCCAGACAAAACTGACCTTTTCTTTCTCTGCGTTCCTGTATTCCTGGGTTTGTGCCTTTTAAATGTTGTGTATTATAGTGATTTCTGTAATCCTTTCATTGCAGCTGTCCTAACGGGAGCATGGGGAGAAATGAGGAGAGGAGATGACCTATTTCATTTGACTCAAGGTCGCTCTCAGCTCATGGAGATTTATACACCCTGTGTTCAGTTTGGTGTTTCTCATTGCAGAGCACTCAATATAGAATTATAGGAATCGCACAACTACAATAAGCATTAGCTCTGCTGGGTGAAAATAGTAGTTGAGTTCCAGGCATCAGGATATCATGATACCTGGATACCATGAGTATCATTCCAGGGAACAAGCCTTCTTTCTATGTGTGGGGTCTCAGGCTTGGCCACCTCTGCATTGTGGTTTTCCTTTACTTTACTGGTGAGCTCCTCTATGGCCTCAGGTACTTATATGTCTTCCTTAGGAAACCCTCCATCCTACAGTGGGGAACATCTCATTCTATGCTAGTGCCACTGTGATCACCCACACAGTTTTCTGTGGAGTGTGAAGCCTCCCCATGCCTTCTTTCCAAATGATGGAAAAAAAAAAAATCCCTCCCACCGAGGGTGTCTCCCGTGCCAGCTTTTCTTGTTACTGGTCACAAGTCCTATTATTCATCTCCCATTATTAGACCAGGTGACACTGCTATTCTCCCTGGGGATCTGCTTTTCCGTTCTCTTTAGAAATCCTAAGGGAAGGGAAGTGAGTAGTGACAAACTTACTTTACCTTTGGAACTCTCTGCCCTTGAGGTGCGATCTGGGACTTTCAATCCTGGGCATGTATCTGACTGTAAACCTCAGGAGCTGAGATAATAAGATGTTGTTTTATATCTTTCTAGTATTTCAAACTAAAAGTAACCTCTGTAAGAGCAGATTTTGCTTCTGTCTTGAGTGTACTTATATTTCCAGTGCCTAGAACAGTGCCTGGTACATAGAACAGGCTCCATAAATATTTGTTGAATAAATGAGTGGGGAGGTGGATGGCTAGATGGACAAATGTTTAGCATAGAGCCTTACCCACATTAGGTATTCAGTGCTGTTTATTGAATGCACGAGCAAAAATTGCATGAAGTAATGAAGGAGTGAGTTAAGTAGAAAGGCATGAGTTTATTACATATTTTAGTAGCATTTGATCTGCTTCTAAGTCTGAGTGACAAACCTTAGGGGAATAGGGTGGCATGGCAGAGGGAAGGCTAATTCACAGAACTAAAATATGCATCTTGCATCAGTTTTTTAAAATGATAATGAAAGATATTATTTTTATGTAGAAACCAGTAGATTTTAGAATATATTGTATAGTTGACATAAGTTTTTTACATAGAGAGTTATTCCTAACCATACCCTCAAACTCTCCTTTGTTCTTAGGTACACTTTGGAGGAAATATTTCAGAAAACAGATATTGAATTTCTTATCTGGGGACACTTATAAATGTACAGGAGGTGCTGCCCCTGGTTTTGTGCCAAGGAGAGAGAATGTTTTGGTCTCTTTCGTGGAGGCCATTGGTGATTCCTGCACAAATATTCTCCTTTATGGAACAGGCTGCATGTGCCAGTAATAATTTACTTTGGCATAGTAGGATGTCTTTTTCTGTGCAGTAATTCCACAAATTATTGTCGAGTGCCTACTAGATGAAAGGCACTGTCCTGGATGCTGAGATTAAAATAATAGTCAGAATATTTCTTCTGCCCTCAAGAAATTATAGTAGAGGAGGACTCCTATAAACAGTCAATCTCCTATACAGAACATTGAGGAATTAAGCAATAGGCTTAAGCATGGGTGCAGTGGGAACACAGAGGGAGGGCACCTGATACAGAGTTGGGGTAAAAGAAAGCTGAGATCTGTAGGGAAGAAAAGGACATTAGTGTGTGTGTTGGGGGGAGGGTGTTCCCGGCAGAGAGAACTGCATGTTCAAAGGTCTGGAGGTAAGAAAAAGCATTGTGTTCGGGGAACAGCAAGAAGTGTCATGATAAACTGTACATAAATATAGGTAAATATCTGGTTTTCTAATTCTGAAGAGGATTTTTTTTTATTGGAGTATAGTTGCTTTTACAGTGTTGTGTTAGTTTCTGCTGTACAGTGAAGTGAATCAGCTATATGTATACATTTATCCCCTCCTTCTTGGACCTCCCTCCCCCCCATCCTACCCATCTAGGTCATCATAGAGCACCGAGCTGAGCTCCCTGTGCTATATAGCAGGTTCCCACTACCTATCTATTTTACACATGGTAGTATATTTATGTCAAACCTAATCTCCCAATTCAGCCCACCCTCCCCTTCCAACCCTGTATCCACACATCCGTTCTCTATGTCTGGGTTTCTATTCCTGCCCTGCAAATAGGTTCATCTGTACCATTTTTCTAGATTCCACATATATGTGTTAATATGTGATATTTGTTTTTCTCTTTCTGACTTATGAAGAGGATTTTTAAAACATAAAAATGATAAAAGAAATAACAAAGGAGAAAAATTATTGATTTAATTATTTAATAATACATTTCATATCTAAATCATCATGAAAATAATTTAATGACAAATCTGGAAATAAAAAATGTTTTGACTGTTTCAGCAACTTTTATGAGAGCAAGGGTAATCTGTTTATGTACCATTGTATTACTAACATTTGACCCAGTGCATGGCTCACAATGGTGGTTGAATGAATGAAAAGAATCAATATCCTCAAAAGATACTAAAGAACTAATATAAATGAATAAGAAAACCAAACAAATTATATGAAAGGAAATAATAAAAATAAGTGCAGAAATTAGTAAAACAGAAGACAAAGAACTGATTGACAAAAGATGCATATGATGGGACTGGCACATAGTAGGCACTTGATAAATATCTGTTCAGTGAATAAAAAGCAACAGAAAACTATAAACATGTGTATAAAAGATCTGAAAGGAAATTCACCAAACGGAATAAATCTGAGTTGGGCAGTTTTAGATAATTCTGTTTTTATTCATTGTTCTTTTCTGTATTTTCTGAACTCTCCATGTATTGCTCTTATAATTTTTATGAAAATACATTAATTTGAAATTTGAAAAAAATCGATTTTTAAAGAAGTGGACTGGAGAGGATTAAAACCAGGGACGATCCTTGACGCCAGCTCTGGTCAATGGGATGAGGAGGTACGGTGTATGAGCATGCACTTTGGATGCTCACTTGGATGACTGTAAGGCATAATCTCTTGGAACTTGTTCTCCAAAGTGGCAATAATAAAGCCTATCTCAAAGAGTTATTGGGAAAGGGGACCTCTGCAAAGCTCTTAGTACAGTGCCTGATACTGTAGGTGCTCAGTGGCCATTTTCCTTTCCTAGCCTGAGGAGGCAGGATGAAGGAGATACCCTTCTCCATTTCTAAGGAATGTGCCCCGTGTGGAAGGCAAATTTGATCAGTCTGGAATGTGAAACTGGATGAAAGCTTAGCACGTGAAATTATATTTGTGCTATCCTGGAGAGCCAAGAAAATTAAGAAGTGAACCAAGTAACTCATTTATTAGATGTAAGAATGAAGGTGCAGTATTATCATTTCCTTATGATAGTCATATCTAATAGTTCTGAAACCAATTCACAGTATTCATGTCAGACTTATTTTATGAGACATTTAACCATTGCTAAATTAAATTTCATAAGAGATTGTGCTAAATTAAATTTCATAAGAGAATGTGCCACTATAACTCCTCTGGAGTTACAGAGATAGAAATCTGACCCATCATTTCTACTTTCACGGAAAACCATTTAGCAGAACTTTGTTCCAGTAGAAGTGTTTATTGAGTTGTAAGCCTAACACAGTTCATTGGCTGCCTGCATTTACACACTGACATTTTTCCCAGCGCAGATTTGCATCAGTTCATTAGTACTGACAGCAGATGGTAGCACTTTCACACAAATTTACCTTCTGAATTGATCTAAGAAATGTCACTAAAGAGATCCTGACAGTTTTGATGTTCTTCCATTTCTGAAAATGGTATGTTAAACAAATAAGGTGTAGAATTTTAGATTTTTTTAACTCCAACACATAATTCCTAAACCAAGTAAAGATGCTTTTATCTCTGATTCTGGCTGTCTGAAGGAGAAAGCAGAAAATGCAGATAATCCTTCCTGATAGTGTAAACTTTAAAAAATCTCCATTGCAGAAAAAAGACTTTTGAAGAATATTATCCAGATTGTCTACACTGATCAAATGCCTCAAATTATTTGTAAATCCTCTACCTTACTTTGTCTGAATACAAATTGCTTGGCTTACAGGATAAGCTCATTGAATGTGACTGAAAAAAATAGTATTGGCTCAAGTCACAAGGCTAACTTTGATTAATAACATACTTAAAGGATTTATTTAAAAACAAGAAGGACCTTTTGAGTTCTAAATGCTCTCAAAAACAATACCTTTACTAACATTCTAATGGCAGGAGCACAAGTTAGTACTGACTTAAGGTGGCTAAAATAGAGTAACTTTGTTCCATATAGTTTTATCCCCTCCCTTCCTTTGTGCTATTATTGTCATGTATATTACATTTATGTATGTTATAAACCCAACACTACCGTATTATAATTTTTGCTTATATAATCCTATGTCTATTAAAGTAATTAAGAGAAGAAAATATACTTAGCTCATTTTTTATGTTTACCATTTATGATGCTTTTTATTTTTTCCTGTGGATTTGAGTTACCCTATGGTATCTCAATAATACCCTCTGGTATTATTGCCTGAAGGACTTCCTTTAGTATATCTTATAGGCAAGTCAGCTAGCAAGGAATTCTCTCAGTCTGTTCCTTGAGAATGTATTTACATTACCTTCATTTTTGAAGGACAGTTTTGCTGGATATAGAATTCTTGATTGACAGTTCTAGGGGTTTTTTTTCCCAGGACTTGAATATGTCTTTCTGCTGCTATGAGAAGCCAGCCTTTATTGTGTTCTTATTCCTCTTTATGTGATGAGTTCTTGCTCTCTTGCTACTTTTAAGATTTTCTCCTGTCTTTGGCTTTTGGCCATTTGACTATGATGTGTCTAGTTGTGGATTTTTGTGTTTCTACTTAGGGTTTGTTGAGCTGCTTGTATCTGTAGCTTAAATGTTTTTCATCAAAGTTTAGAACTTTTCAGCCAGTATTTCTTCAAACATTTTGCCTGCCCTTTTCTCTCTCCTTTCCTTCTCAGACTCCTACTACGGGTATGCTGGTATGCCTGGTATTGTCCCACAGGTCTCTGAGGCTTTGTTCTTTTTTCTTCATTTTTTTTCCCTTCAGATTGAATAATTTCTATTAACATATCTTCAAAATCATTAATTCTTTTTATTGCCATCTCATATCTACTGTTGAACCCATCTAGTGAATTTTTTATTTCTGTATTATACTTTCCAACTCCAAATTTTTATTTGGTTCTTTTTATAGTTTGTGTTCTTTGATTGAGATTACCTATTTGCAGAGTTATTATCATAATTTTCCCCTTTTAACTCTTTTAATATAGTTTTCTTTAATTCTTCAAACATATTTATAATAGCTGCTTTGAATTCTATGTAAATCTGATAACCAGGCCCACTCAGAGTCAGTTTTTATTAATAGATTTTTTTCCCTTTGTGTGTATCTTTTATGTTTCTTTGCCTGTCTCATAAATTTCTTTGAAAACTAGACAATTTAGATAATATATTGTAGCAATTCTGGATTCCTATATTTTTCCCTGAGGGTTGTCTCTTTGTTATTGTTGCTGTTGTTTTTGTTTGTCTGTTTTAGTAGCTTTCCTAGGTTTTACCTGCAGAATTTGCCTACTCTGTAAGTGTGGCCATTCATGTCTCCATTTTGTCTTTCATTCTTATTTTCATGTTTTTTCCTGACTTCCGCAGGGTCACCAGCTCTATCTGCATACCTTGCTGGTTAGCCAGTGATTGGACAGAGGTTGTGCTTATATACCTCAGGCCTATAAGCCTTCCCTCATTTGTTCATGGATGTGTGTGTGGGTTGGGAGCATATCCAAATTTCAGTTAATGTTCAAGTTGTCATCGTCAGCTTTTACTTTTCATCAGGGCTTCTTGTACCTCCCCTGAACATGTGCTTAGTTCCCATCAGCCCAGGATGCCTGGAGAGCTTACCTAGCCGTTCTACAACTGTCTCACCTCCAAGATCTCCCTATTAGATTTTATTGCTAATGCCACCGGGCAGTAGTTTTCTTTGACTGTTGGAAATCAAGTCAGCCCTTCTAGCAGCACAGCTACTGATTCTCATGGCCTGCTCCACTCCCGTAAAACTTCCCTGTTGCGGAGCCAGGTGGAGGTGGAGGAGAGTATGAGAGTATTTCTAGGCAAGAAGGCTGAAGACTCTCTCTGTGTCTGACTTGAGGTTCTAGCAGCTTTTCACGAGTTAAACACTTATCAAATTTTTTATTTGCCTTTGGTTGATTTCCACATCCCAGAAGTGGGGTTTTTTGGACAATTTTGTTCAGTTTTATACTTGTTTTTCAAGGAAATTTGTTGACCTCTATATCATTCTGCTATAGCTATAAGTCTACTCCTATTGTTATTTATTTATAAAACTTTTCTCAAGAGATTACACAAATGTCCCTTATTATAATTTCTATTATAAGAAGATCAACATCTCATAGCTTGGCTTTTTTAAACCAAAGCATCTTACCAAAACAATATAATTTTTATGTTTAAAATACAATTTAAACATTTGATTTTTAAAGGCAGTCGTTGCTTTAAATATATTCTAATTATATAAATATAAGTTCTTAACATAATAAAAGGCAAAGAATTTTTTTTACTGTCGTCAAACCTGTATTAAAGAACTGTCCAAGCTGATCTAAAAGCTATTCTAAGGCATGAAAGTCCTTATTATTTAAAAAAGTGTTTCACATAAGCATTACCATGCATTTTATTAGAATATAACCTTAAATGCTAATCTAACTGTTTTTATTTTGTTTGAGGAAAAATGAATATTAAAATGCTGTAGATTACTGCAGGGTTTTTGAAGTGCCTGAACTTGTATTTTAATTTAAATTCTTTAAATTATTTTCCATTAATTTGTCCTGAATACCAATATATTGATAATTCTAATTGCCATATATATTGTACATAGACTTTTTACTAATTTAGAGTTTTCTTGCCCTTGGTTATAATCAGTTGTCAAATGTTCCTAAACATTTAGACACTGGTCAGTGATATTTTTCCTGTGTTGCATAACTCTATAGGAGCTTTTTGTTTTTACATATTGAAATTGGACTTTGTTATAAGGTATTATAAGACAATATTCTGGATGTCTGGGTGCTATTATCCTTGTCTGTTTAGATAACAATGGGTTTAATAATAATAGCCAACTAAGTGCTTATTATATATGTCAGGCACTATTTTGAACAGTTTTCTGGCATTTTTTCATTGAAGTAACACAGTCAATCTATGAGGTAGATACTATAATTAGTCCCAGTTATCAGATGAGGAAACAGTGACATGAAATGATTAAGTGGTTTGCCTCAAAGCTCACAGCTACTAAGTAGTGGAGCAGAACTTAAGTCTTAACTACAGATTTTTTTTTGCGGTACGCAGCCCTCTTACTGTTGTGGCCTCTCCCATTGCGGAGCACAGGCTCCAGACATGCAGGCTCAGCGGCCATGGCTCACGGGTCCAGCTGCTCCGCGGCATGTGGGATCCTCCCAGACCGGGGCACGAACCTGTGTCCCCTGCATCGGCAGGCAGACTCTCAACCACTGTGCCACCAGGGAAGCCCACCAAGCCTAATCTTATCTACTTTCTATATGGAGTGAGCAAAAGATGACTTGTAGACATGAAGTCCAAGTCTTTACTAAGGAGCATCAAATAAGCAGAGCTACAATGTGACATGGGCCGACATCTGCTTACAAAATGGACCCCTGAACTTTAAGTGTGTCTGTAACTCTCAGATGTATGTTATACTCTGATGTGGTTATTCTTTTGAGGTCTTTTAAATGTTAGGCCACAGACCTGTAAGGAAGAGGCAAGGTCTTGTCTATATGATGAAGCCATTCCTCATGAGAGTTACCATCTCCTCAAGGAGACTGAATTATTAGGGGTTAAGATTCTTGGAGGACACTCTTGCATAGTGGTTGTGAGTGCTTCCATCCACCATGCAGGCCAGAAAGGGAAAGCCCAGCCAAGATCTCTTCCTAGTGTCCCCCATGACTCAAATGGGCCTGGGAGCCCCAGTATTGTAACACTCTGGATCTTTTAGAGCCCTGTTGCTTAGTGTTCTGTTACCCTTTCAGTATTCCCAGGCTTTCGGTAGAGTCTTGTTTGACTAGTCTATTCCACCTCAGCTACAGGAAACTTGGGCTCAAGTGTTTAAAGTTGGAGGAGTTTCCCCATGAGCGTGAGAGTGGCCATGGGAAACAAGGGCTGCCAAAGGGGAGGGTGAGTCCTGGAGGAGTGGAGACATGGCTGAGCTGACTCTCCCCTTCATGAGTGTTCCATGTAATGCCATCCTTGGAGGTCTAGGTTTCATTTTATTAAAGAAGGTAACATGTCTTCACAGATTTGGTTACTGCTCTTCATTCCTTCCAGTGTTTACTACACAAGTAATCCATAAAGAATTTAGACTAAATTTAACCTTTTAAATCTCAGCTCTATAAACAATAATTATTTTAGTCCAGGATGATTCTAAAATTCTTTCACATTTCCTGTGTACATTTCCCATACTCATTTCCCTTTATGGTCTTCTGTATCCATCAAGTTTCTCTGCACAGTTGGGTTTTTCTTGCCATTCTGATCTCTGTTTAAAGATCACCTCTCAGTAAGGCCTTCCCTTTCACCAAATCTAAATTATTACCACAGTCCCTCCAAAATCACATTACCCTGTTTTGTTTTATTCATAGCACTTACTATTATCTAGATTATCCTGTTTACTTATTTGTTCTATGTGTTTATTGGCTGTCTCCTGCACTGGAATGTAAGTTCCATGGGATCAGGGACTTGGTTTATCTTAGAGATAGTGGTCTCTCTAACTAGATCCAGAACTATTCGTGGAAGACACATAAGAGATGATCACTAGATATGTGATGAATTAATAAATATTAGTTTAAGGCAGGTAAAGGGAGCCAGAATCAAGTTGGACAGGAGGACTTGCGATAAGCATAACACATCTGGGGCTGTGACCCCAGCATCTGGTTAGGGACAGAAATGAGGGGTAGGGAGAGAGCAGGAGATGGGAGCTCAAGCTCTGTGTGAGAATCAGGACCCTGGGCAGAGACATCCAGAGGTGGCACTCCGGGAGACATACTCCAACCTACTCCCAGCAGATAGCTCAGCCCTCACCACACACGCACACACGTGCTCACAAACACATGCATCTCCATGCCCAATGTCACCCATACAAATGGAACTATTCCTCCCATTTCTTATGGTTGGGTGTGTTCACTTGTGCACAGCCATGAATGTTTTAGGGTTAGACAGTGGAGGCAGCAGGATACAATTCTTCCCATGGACAGCTCTGAGTTCAGCTTCTCCTTGGACTGGCTGAGAAGAGAAGAAGCCAGGAGAAGAAGCTAGGCAGCCCCCAGTCGAGATCTAGCCTACAGGCTGGTTTTATTTGGCCCGCACCATGTTTTTAAAAAAATGTGCCCATATTTAAATTTAGGGGGTTTTGCATAAAAATCTGGATTTCTAGGTTATTTTGACAAATGGGAAGACCTGGCCCACCAAGCCTGCACCCCACATGGCACAACTGGCTGAAGCAGAGTGGCAAAAACAGACTCGGCTGGGCTCTCCAGATCCCCACAGTCCTCTTCACCTGCTGGTGTAGTTAATTGGCCTCACCCCTTCGGGTCACCTGCCTGGTCTTCATAGGTAGTTGTCTTGGTCTCTTTGGGTGGCTATAGCAAAATACCACAGATTGGGTAGTTGATATACAACAGAAAGTTATTTCTTACAGTTCTGGAGGCTGGAAGTCTGAGACCAGGTTTAGGTCTCCAGCCCTCTCTCGTGAGGGCCCTTTTCCAAGTTGCAGACTTCTCTCATGGCAGAAAGGGGCAAGGTAGCCCTCTGGAGCCTCTTTTATAAAGGCATTAATCTCATCATGAGGGCTCCACCCTCATGACCTAAGCGCTTCCCAAAGGCCCTACCTCCTAATACCATCACACTGGGCATTAGGATTTCAGTGTATGAATTTGTGGGAACACAAACATTCAGATCATAGCAGTATTTGGGTTTGCAACCTCTGGCATAATGGCTAATGCACAATGTAAGCAATTGATAAATGTATCAACAATAATTGTTTTTGCACTGGTATAATTTATGCATCGATCACTCACTATATAGAAACCTTCTAGGGCTCCCCAATGTTTGCCAAATGATGTTCACATCCCTAACTTGGCAGCAGTCTGACCTGTATCTTACATCCAGTCATTCTCTGATAAAGGCAGTGGAGTTCCGTCTTACAGACTTTGAACTTACGGAAACAGCCCCGTAGGCTTGGGGGAGACAGAAGGAGAGACATAGATAAACAGAGAAACTCAGGGAGAGACAGACAGACAGACAGAAGCAATGCAATTTAAATAGTGCCAGTCGTTCCCCTCTTCCACCCCACCCCCTATCCCGTCTACTCACTGGACATGTGCCCACTGGCACTGGATGCAGTTAGGCCTGAAACAATTAACATGTTGACAAAATTTATGTAAGAAAATATGTGAATGATTTTGGTCCCCTTACCATTGACAAAGAGATGAATGAAATGCATTGTTCAGATGGTCAGGCTCCTGGACTTCATGGATATCCTTGAGTTAAAACTGAAGAATAATTATAGGCCAAAGGAGACACTAGCTAAAGAACAGTTAGAGGGAACTGGTAAATGTATCTGCAGCTTGTATTGAGTGCCTGTGCTTTATCGATAAATAGTTTCTTCTCACCAACTTTTTCTCATGTTTGGGTTATGAATTATATTTCAAAATGGGAATCAATCTGTATCTTAATTTTATAACTTGAAATTTAAAACAAACCTTTATCTTAAAGGAGTAAACCAGATTGTGGATTTTAACTTTTTCAAGGTAACTTAAGCTGGCAATCCTGGGCCATCTCTGATTCTTACAGGAGCATCCGATACTTGGACAACCCTTTTTTATTCTTCATCCCTGCAAGACAAATGAATTCATGACTCCTGTGTTAAAGAATTCTCAGAAAATCAATAGGTAAGAAACACCATCAAGCTACATTGGCTTTCACTCTTATTTTAAAAGTGTAAATCTTTTTATGTGATTCTAAAAGCTAAGCTAACAAAGAAATATTCTTTGTAATAATAATAATGGCTAACATTTATTGATTTTTTTTTTTTTTTTTTTTTTTTTTTTACTGTGTGCTAGGCACTGTTCTAAGTATTTCAGATATAGTAAAGCACTGGATTCCTGTAACACCCCTCTGAGCTAAGGACCATTATTTTGCCCAGTTTGCAGAGGAGGAAGCTAAAGCACAGAGGGGCTAAATGACTCCACTAAGGTCACACGTCTAGTTAAGCGGTGGAACTGGCATTTGAACCCAGGCACTTTTGCCTCCAAGCCATGCACTTAACTGCACTCTGCTACCTTAGCTAATGTCAATTGCATCAACTTGGAATCATTGAGGGAAGTCAGGAGCCCCAGTGCCTTGACCTTCCCTTCAACTGCTTTAGCGAGGGATGGATCCTCAGCCTCTTTGGCCCTCAAGTCCCTGTTAAGCAATAGGCTGGCATTTGGAAATGCTGAGATTCCAGGTGCTGAGCACACGTCTTTGAAGAAAGCCTCGGGCTTCCCTGGTGGTGCAGTGGTTGAGAGTATGCCTGCCAATGCAGGGGACATGGGTTCATGCCCCAGTCTGGGAAGATCCCATATGCGTGGAGTGGCTGGGCCCATGAGCCATGGCCGTTGAGCCTGCACGTCCGGAGCCTGTGCTCCGCAACGGGAGAGGCCACAACAGTGAGAGGCCCACATACCGCAAAAAAGAAAAAAAAAAAAAAAAAGAAAGCCTCATTTCCATGATTGTTGGTAACTGATTTTCTACCACTCAAACAACTACAATGGAAACAGAGTTTTCTGTGTTTCACTTATTTCCCAGGAATGTCAACTACATCACGTCATGGCTGAGCATGGTAGGGCCAGCTGTCGGGCTGAATCTGCCTCTGAGTTACGCCAGAGCAGCCTTTCAGGATGAAGGAAATGTCGACAGACAAGGTAAAAAGAGAAGCCTGCGCTGCATGTTTCACTGTTGCAAAGATCCTGTTGTCTCTTTTGCACTTCGATATGTCGTCCCTGCTGGCACCACCATGTATTAAGCCTGCTTTCATCTTTAACGGACTGGGCTCTGACTTGTTTGTTTAGTTTTCCAACCAATCAACACTCACTCATTTAGGAAGCTTTTGACTTTGCTATAATAACACTCACCCAACCACAGAGCTGAGTGGTTTTATTTTAGAATTGATAGTCTTGAAACAAGTCTTTACTGCTCAGTTAACCTTCTTTTATTTTCTTGGCTTCTGTTTTATTCTTGTTCTTCAGATTCTTCTATTGAGCCAAAGAGCTTAGAAGGACTCTGAGAGTTTACGTGGCTGGCCCTGGTTTTAATGGGACCAATATGGTGTGAGATTTCAGATCACCGAGATTTTGACGTGGATTTTTTTTCCCTTGGAAGCAAATGTCTGCAGCAACTGATGTACTCTATGTTTAGAAGAAACATTGCAAAGACACGAATCACTATAAATAGCAAAAAAGGAATCTAATTTGGTAACAGAAATACTGACATCATCAGGGCACTTCCAGGTCGTTCCCTCATGTCTCTGAGACTCATTCTATTCATCTTTAATTTGAGAATAACAAGCTACCTCACAGGGTTGCTGTGTGAAGCACATGAGAGCCATAGTGTATGAGAAAATATGGTAAAGTATTATGCAAATATTCATTAAATGGTCACCTTTCTTATATTTGATTGTCATTCACCTAGGCTGTCAATAAGTTTAATAGTCAGTAAGATATTAAGATGAACCATAGAATTTTTGGTTTGGGGTTGCCTGTCTTGTTTTTCATTTTAACTTGCTAGGGTCTTAAACTAAGAGAAAAACGTAATTGACTCTTTAGAGCATCTAGATTAGTGTCTGTCAGTGGGGGATGCACTTTAGAGTCACTTGAGGATCTTTTACAATTACAGACGCTGGGGCCACCTGCTGGAACAGCCCCTCTGGGGTGATTCTGATGCACATGCTCCTGAAGAAGTTCTGGTTTGGATGTACCTTTCGAGTGGCATTTATTTGTGTTGCTTTGGTCTACCAGTAGGTCTTTTCCAATTCTGTGCATAGCTCCTGCAAGATGGACTTACTGCCTAACATTGCCCGGGCCTTGCCCCGAGAATCTGGATAGCAAGGAAGTCTAGGAGGCATTTGGAGAGGCGGCCTACTTTGGAGAAGCGGTTAGGATGAGGGGATTATCTGCTGGCGAATAGCAGAGGACCGCGACAGCCCTGTGAGTCTCTAGGTTAAGGGCTGTACTCTCACGAAGGGAACAGAAGTAGAGAAAGGGTTAATTCAAACTGCTGGAAAAGCTAAAAGCAAATTTTAAAACGCTGAGCTGCACATATTCTTGCTGGGATGAGAGCCTGCTTACATGCTTGTTGGGCATTTTGGTATTTACCACTTAACATCTTTTCAGCTTCTGCAAGGGATTTCCACCTCCCGCCCCCGACTCTCCCTAATGTAAACACAGATTTCTCAGCAAGTCATTTCTCAAGCCATGTCATTTCTAGGGTAAAAAAAAAGTTGTAATAATGTGTCATCTGGATGATGTACTTGTCTGGAAATACTAGTTATCCTTTTTGAACAGATTCTGAGATGATAGTCTGTCAGTTTGAGGGCAGTGTGTAGTTTTTTTTTTTTTTGATAAATGTATTTATTTTATTTATTTATTTTTGGCTGTGTTGGGTCTTCGTTGCTGCGCGTGGGCTTTCCCTAGTTGCCACGAGCGGGGGCTACTCTTCTTTGCGGTGTGCGGGCTTCTCATTGCGGTGGCTTCTCTTGTTGCGGAGCACGGGCTCTAGGCAGGGGGGCTTCAGTAGTTGCAGCACGTGGGCTCAGTAGTTGTGGCTTGCGGGCTCTAGAGTGCAGGCTCAGTAGTTGTGGCTTGTGGGCTCTAGAGCGCAGGCTCAGTAGTTGTGGCACACGGGCTTAGTTGCTCCATGGCATGTGGGATCTTCCCAGACCAGGGCTTGAACCCATGTCTCTTGCATTGGCAGGTGGATTCTCAACCACTGCACCACCAGGAAAGCCCTAGTTTCTTTTTTTTAAGTTAATTTTTTTAAATTCCCTGATTGATGAAGACCTAAAAACTCACCAGTGGCAGAACAAAGTTCTGAAGAGCTCCTGTAGGTTGTAGAGACCACCTTTCCCAGACAGATGCTTCTCCTCGAGCAGCTCTGTTTCTTTTCAGAAGTTTTTTCACTTAGACTTTTAATTTTTGGTTGATAAAAATTTCCATTTTTTAAGAATGCAGTTAAATAACAGACTATTATCCCAACTGTCATAAAATTATAAAATATTTTGTTTTGTCAAAGTAACAGTTCTTTCTCTGCAACATGAGGATTTTTTTTCTTCGGGGTTTCCTCTCCAGCCAATACAATGCAAAGCCCCGTCAGTGAGGAACAAGACTGGTTAAAGCTGCTACAAGTCAGTCTCCTAAACTCTACTTTTGTGTGATCTTGGAAAAACTATTTCACCTCTTTTGTCCTCAGAGTCTTCACCTGCACCATGAGGAAGCTCAGCCATGTGACTTGTGAGGCCCACCTGACTCTTGGGTCTGTGAAATTGGGAGAAGTCTAGGGAGCTGGACTGTGAGGTTGTTTTGCTACTAGCTGCGTGGCTTGAGCTAATTTTCTTAATCTCCTTTAGTCTGTTACCACTTCTGTTTTAAAAAGTCCATTAATATCAATCCCACTCACCTAACAAGGGCACAGAGATCGAAATAGTGAGTCTGAATGCGCTGCATAACTAACACAGTGCCGCGTGGAGTCAGCGGGAGAGGGTAACCGGCCCTGCTGCCGTCGAGGCACAGGCCTGCTCCTTCCCACCTCATTTCAGGCCTGACTTCTCCCCAGGGGAATGGGCTCCTGGTCGGGCGCCTTCTCTGCCCACAGCCTGACTGTCGCTCATGCTGGTTCTCACCCGGAAGTGTTTCCCTCCCCATCTCTCTGCCCAATTCTCAACCTGCTCTATGTGATCCACTCTTTACAAAGCCATCTCTGACCACCACAGCCCCGCCGTGTCGGACCTCTCCCTTTGTTATCCCTGTACTTATTCATAGAAGCATTTAACTATCTCCTTTTCACTCTGATTTGATGGATAGTAAGTAACTTAGTGAGCCACTTTTGTGGGTATGTTTTAAGGTGACATTCAGGAAGAGTTGCTGTCTGCCCCTCTTAAGTGATCCAGGGAAAGCTCTCAGTCTGGGGACCCGAGTGGGTGGGCTAGTTCTTTGAGTAACCATGGAAGGGTCAGAGGCTGTGCTGATCTTCAGGTACTAGCCTACAAGCTGGAGGTTAAAAAAATAAAACTACCACCCCCCACCCAATATGTATAAGATAAGGAGGAAAAAAAAGTCAGAAGTGGGTTTTTGCATCCATTTCTCCCAAGATAGGTATAGTTTTTCTTAATACTCTCAAGATATTAGGAAACGGAGATCTGCATTATCAAAAATAGTTCTTCACATATATATGGAATCTAAAAAAAAAAAGTTCTGAAGAACCTAGGGGCAGGACAGGAATAAAGACACAGACATAGAGAATGGACTTGAGGACACGGGGAGGGGGAAGGGTAAGCTGGGATGAAGTGAGAGAGTGGCATGGACATATAATATATACACTACCAAATGTAAAATAGCTAGTGGGAAGCAGCCGCATAGCACGGGGAGATCAGCTCGGTGCTTTGTGACCACCTAGAGGGGTGGGATAGGGAGGGTGGGAGGGAGACGCAGAGGGAGGAGATATATGTATATGTGTAGCTGATTCACTTTGTTATAAAGCAGAAACTAACACACCATTGTAAAGCAATTATACTCCAATAAAGATGTTAAAAAAAAAACAAAAACTAGTTCTTACATAATTCAGAGAGCTGATATTCCAGTGAGTTGGAGTTTTGGGGGGATTAAAATCTGAGAGTAAGAATATGCAAAGATTCATTTCGGCAGATACTTACTGAGTTCCTCTTGTGTGCTGAGCCCTAGGCTGGGTGGCAGGGGCAAGCAGACCGAGAGCCCTGACCCGGCTCATACGAATGCCCCAGTCCAGTGGAGAAGACAGACAAGAAGAAGGTTCGGGGATGGCACGACGTGTGCTGTAGCGGAGGTGTGGAAAGCAAGCACCAGGGAAGAGTCACAGAAGAGGAATGTGAGTAGAGTTGTGAAAAACTTAGGATTTAGCCAGGCCAAGAATGGAGGAAGGAAAGACCTTGAAGTTGCATGTGGGGAAGCTGTAAAAAGTGAGGCTGACTAGCAGGACTGGGGCCAGGTCTGGAGGAGCCTTTATTGCCACACTGATGATTTGTATTTGGCCTGAAAACCACAAAGAGCTGCTGAGGGAATTCAAGTAGAACAGTTAAAGTGATCATATTTGTATTTCAGAAAGAACTCGTATTTTTAAAATGACTAATCACACATACACTTTGTTGGTTTTTTCACCAGCAGGCACTGGCCCACAAACTTTAGAAGAAACAGGAGTGCAGAAAGGGCTGGGAGTATGTCAAGGACAGTTTTTGAATTTTGCCTAGCACCTTTCAAAGCAAAACCTGCCAGTGTCCTGAAAAGTCTGACTCCTGGTTTACTGTGTTATTTGGGGCAAGTCACTGCACCTCTCTGAACCTCTGTTTCCTAATGTATTAAATGGAAGGAAGGGTATTAGATCAAGTAAAATCAATTTATTGGATTATGACCAGTATTTTTTTATGAAATAGAATATGTCTAGAAAAAGCATTCCCTGGGTTTCCTTTACTGTCACAATACTATCATACAGCACATCTGACACTAGATGTTATGGGTTTTCCACACATCAGACAAGTCTGCAACACCAGCTAAGTCTTCTACAATTTAGTTCAGTTCTCACACCACCTACCTGAAGTTAGTATCAGATCCTCCAGGTTAAGCGTTCAGTCCCACAAGACTGCCTCACTTAAAATACAACTTGCAAGTCCCAGATTGTCACCTGTATTTCTAACTGACCAGCTATAAATCTGGGCTCCAATGACCCCCTCCTTGGATCCAGTAATTTGCTAGAATGACTCACAGTACTCAGGGAAACACTTACTTATGCTTATCAGTTTGTTATATAATAAAGGATATGATAAAGGATACAGAGGAAGAGCTGCACAGGTGAGGTCCAGAAGGGTCACAAGTGCAGGAACTTCTGTCCCCCTGTAGTTGGGGAGCACCACCCTCTTGGCATGTAGACGAGTTCACCACCCTGGAGGCTCTCTGAACCACGTACTTTTGGAATTTTTATGGAGGCTGCATCACATAGGCATGATCAATCATTAACTCCACTGATAACCCTTCTCCCCTTCCCGGATGATGGGGGATGGCGCTGAAAGTTCCAGGCTTTTAATCAGGGCTTGGTCTTCCTGGCGACCAGCTCCCATCCTGAAGCTATTCAGGAGCCCACCAAGAGTCAACCCATTAGAACAAAAGCCACTCCTATCACCCAGGAAATTCCAAGGCATTTAGGAGCTCTGCCAGGAACTGGGGCAAAGACCAATATATGTTTTCTATTAGTTCACAAGTACATAGAAAAAAGTGCATTGCACATAGTGAGGGTATCATTGTTTTGTAAAACTTTGATTTCAACTAGAAGTAGAAACACAGACATAGAAAATCTGTGTCTATGGTGTGTGTGTGTGTGTGTGTGTATGTGTGTGTGCACTAGGTTGTGATGTAAACGTATCTCTAACTCCAGGGAGCAGAAATTTGAAAACTAATAGGCAAATAAACTCCCTTCCAATTCTAAGACCTTTGATTCCCTTCTCATGCTGCTGACCAGTAAGTTGCTAAAGGTTGTTCTGGAAGGTATAGGGAGTACTTAACTATTAGCATGCCCATGGAACTGGGCTACTTTGATATGCACATAGGTTCCGGAAGCGCCCCTTCTGGGTTTTTATAGGGCTTGTCTGTAAAAGTGCTTTCACATTTTTATTCTTAAATTCCTTAACGTTCTTTAAAGCAGTTCTGTAATGTAAACCCCTTGTTTTTGTCTAACTTTTGTGTTGTCAATAGCGACACCTAGTGGTAAAAGAGTCCTATTGCAAATATCTTGTACAGACTTAGAGCTGAAAAGTGATTTTAGAGATCACCAAGTCCCATTTTGTAAATTATTAAAAACAAACTGGAAACTCACATGTATTCCTACATTCATATAAACTTTACATGAGAATAAATAAAACTTATGGCTAGGTGGTGATTTCTTGGGTTACTTTAAAGCTTTTCAAATATCCAGAGATCACTGTTAGTAATAACAGTGAAGCAGAGATTTAACAAAGCATGCCCTGATAGGCTAACAGGAAGTTATAGTTCAGTATATCTACAGCTGTTGGTGCATTGGTATTTACACGTGCATGCCAGATCTTCAGGGTTTAGTATGGTGCCTGGCACTTGGTAGTACTCAATAGATCTCTGTGGAATGTTTGTGTATGTGGGTGATCACTGAGCCCAGGGGAAGCCTCCCATGGTTTCCTTTCTGCAGACGCTAAGGGCTGGACCTGTTTTGCTCCTGGGAACTGACACCCACTCCTCTATCCTTTGAGAAGACTCATTTCCCCTGCCACCAGCAGCAGAGTGGGAGGAGGTTTCCATAGCCCCCTCCTTCAGTAGGTTCAGAGAGAGAATACCCAAGCCCTTTCCTGCGTAGTGAGAGGGAGATGGTTAAATAAAATATAGTAGCGTATAGTAGTTAAGGGGAGTGAATTCATCTCCATGTATCAAAACAGGCAATTCTCAGGGCTTCCCTGGTGGCGCAGTGATTAAGAATCCACCTGCCAATGCAGGGGACACAGGTTTGAGCCCTAGTCCTGGAGGATCCCACATGCCGCGGAGCAGCTAAGCCCATGCGCCACAACTACTGAGCCTGCGCTCTAGGGCCCGCGAGCCACAACTACTGAGCCCACACACCTAGAGCCCATGCTCCTCAATAAGAGAAGCCACCGCAATGAGAGGCCCGCGCACTGCAACGAAGAGTAGCCCCCGCTCACCACGACAGCAACAAAGCATGTGTGTGTCGCGCACAGCAACAGACTCAACACAGCCAAAACTAAATAAAATGAAATAAATAAATTAAAAAAACAGGAAATTCTCATAGAATGTTGAGTTAAAACAGAAAACAAAAACTAGATGCTAACTATGCATGCCACTTACCACTATTTATATAAAAAATACACTAATACCACACATTTTCTGTAGTACATATACAGTACATGTACCTAAAAACATTAAAGTGGTCTAGAAGGACATACAAAACTTGTAAGAGAGGTTACCTCAGAGGTGGAGAGTGGGAACTTGGACTGGAAGTGATCAAAGAAGACTTGGGCTCTTTTTTAATGCAGTATACACATGTATCCAGAGACTGCAAAACTAAAAATTCACTAAAAAATAAAAGATTTTCGTCTTTATAGATAATTTGGAAGTCGCAGAAAAATTTGAAGGAGAAAATTTAAAACTTACTTGTGTTTATAACCTAGGGATACTACAGTTAAATTTTTGATATATTTTCTTGTTGTGGTTAAACATATTTAATTAGGATCATTCTGTATATGGTTTTACACCCTGATTTTTCACACTGCACATTTTTTATTTGATCTATTGTGTCAAGTTTTACTT
Organism: Mesoplodon bidens; assembly: GCF_964165515.1. Taxonomy (NCBI): domain Eukaryota; kingdom Metazoa; phylum Chordata; class Mammalia; order Artiodactyla; family Ziphiidae; genus Mesoplodon; species Mesoplodon bidens. The sequence continues at coordinate 66,862,477 of NC_138160.1, forward strand.
CAGTCTTAGGTGTTAAAACATCTTTGGGTTTTTGCCCTCTGCTTTTATTCCTGAGGTTGGGGCTTTATACCCTATTTCTGATTCTGCATTTACCAGTGACACTGTGAAACTTTTCTCTAAAATGGCCCACTACTCCATAATTAGGTTAGCTGGTGCCGTCAAAGCAGTATGTGAAATGTGCAGGTTGCAGGTTCTGCAGCCTGGATCATGCATCCGCAGATCCTCACCACTCTGGGGACATTTCATAAATGATGTCAAACCACAGGCAACTTCTCACGACTGTTCTCAGCTGTGATTAAATTGGAAAATTATGTAATAATTATGTAATAATCTGCTCACTGATGTACAAATTTAAATAGTAGCTGGTTTCTTGGGAAGAAACCATTCAAAAATCTGAAAAATATATAGATCCCTTTTCCAGAAAAATGTATGTGTTGGGTATGTGTGTGTGTGTGTGTATGCATACACGCACAGGTACATATTTATATCAGAAAATTCTACATACAGTTTCAGGAGGTTCCTAGACCCTCTAAAATATAATCCTAGATCAAGACTCTTAGTCAATAAATCGTTCAAAATGGCTTTCTTCTATTATACACACACACACACACACACACACACACCCATATATACACACACACATCTATGTTATGTCATGGGCAGGAGGAAAAGGGGTATGGTGACCGGGAAAAAAACTACCTAATTATAAACATAAGAAAATGTGTAAAATATAGAATGAACAAAGTCAACTATTGTATATACTGGAATTAAAATTCTAAGGAAATACCTGGAATCTATCAGGCACCTAAGGGGGGGGGGCAGTGTGGTCCAACATACCTGCAAACACACACAAAAACAGAATACCTGAAGCTGTCAAGCTATATAGAGAAAACATATCTTCTTATAAACTGGATAAACAAATTCACCAAGCTGTTGGGGGAGAAAGATATGACAAGACAATCTATTTCATGTCATTGTTTCCAAAGCAGGTGTTAATGGACAAAACGTGTTTCAACAAGTAACATTTCCCTCAACTGTTCTCAGCTGTGATTGACATAAAAAAAGAGTTATTTAAAATGTGGCTCACTCTGCCCCCTATTGTACAGGTTTAAACGTTCACTGGTTGTTAAAGAGGTAAGAAAGCATTATAATATATTTATCAGCATCTAACCTCATCTTATTTGAAAATTTGGGTATGCTCAGCATGTCCTACACTTGTAACCCAGCCAAGTAACATGATCCATTGTTCGACTTCTAATTAACTACAGTCAAAGGGGTTCAGAAAGCTAGACTTAAACAAAAACTCCTACACTGTGGGTAGATTAGACAATTCATGTCAATAATTTATTACCACAAGTAAGCAGATCACTGGTAAGGACCTGCAGAGGAAGCTGACACTTCTCAGACTGGAAGGTCTGAAGGGGTGATTGGGGGCCACAATTTCCTCCTCTCCCTCCTACAGGGAAAGCTCTCCTTATCGTCAGAATTGCTGTTTGAAAGCTTCAGATCCTCTGGGAAGCAAGGGAGGTCAATGATGTTCATCAAGCCTGGCTCAAGTTCTAAGGGCTGTATGTGAGTGGCTCCCTCATTTTGAAGATACACACCACATATTGAAGGCTTAAGTGACAGTCTGAATGAAGTGGCAATTGTTTGTGTGCATATTTGGAAATGTTGGTTATCTGTCACTCCTGGGTCCCCTCAAATGATCACTCTAAAACGTTCAGTTGTTAAATGTTTTAATACTTTGCTCTAAAACTCCTGTGGTGACAATACCATGACAATAAGCTTTAAAAAGTCCACTTCTTTTCCTCACATACTAGTAAATATAACATCGTTTTACCAAATAATACGGATAGAAATTGTGCTAGAAACTAAGAATGCTTAGTACATCCTGCCAAGGCAGTCTCCCAAGTACAATATCATAAGAAATGTGACTTAATACTTGGATGATCCATTTTATTTTAGACTTTATAGGTTAGAATAAAGATTATACAAGCAGCTGTTAGTGAAAATTTTATTGTAATATGGTAATTTATGACCTTAGTCTCTTTTCTCAACTTTGTAAAATCAATAAAGACATGTTAGCTACTTTGACAAACGTGAAACAGGCTCCAGTTATGTTACCCACAGATGACTATTATAACAAAATCCAGACATTTACCTGGAATGAAACACAGAAATTTCATCTATACAAAGATATACATTCAAATTTGCATAGCTGTCAAAATAGAACTGTCTCTCAGCTCTCTCAAAAAATAAAAGGAGAAAAACCCATATAGTTGAGGTATTGTGTATTTCCATAATACAGTTTACAACAAAAACTCTTATTAAATACCCAGCATTATGTATGCCATAATTCACTAAGGAGCCACCTGTAAGGTAGTGTTTATTATTTTGCTATGAGGTGCATCTCCTACAGGAACAGTTTAATTTAGAGGACAGACTCTTTTTCTAGTTTCAGCTGTGCCAATTACTTGGGCAAATTATTTCAAAAATACTTAAGAGCTATCTTTTTTTGGCTTCTGACTTATAAAATGAGGTGGCCAGAATAGAGCAGTAGTATCACCATAAGTGCGGAAAGCAAGGGGATAGCTTCATAAAGACTGCCTGAAAGCTTGTTGATAAGACAGATTTTTTCCAGCAATACTGTAAAGATTGTTTTCCAGAAGATCAGGAGTATTTGTATAATCTAACAAATGCCTTAGGGACTCTGACGTTCTGGATTTGGGAACCACAGGACTAAGTGATCTCCAGATTCTTTCTGCACTAACAATTTCTGATTTGTTTGGGGTTTGCTAGGCAAATGTAAGAGGTCACAGAATTTAAATATTTACTCATTCACAATTTTTTTTTTTTTTTTTAAATTTATTTATTTTTTTTATTTTTGGCTGTGTTGGGTCTTCGTTTCTGTGCAAGGACTTTCTCTAGTTGTGGCAAGTGGGGGCCACTCTTCATCATGGTGCGCGGGCCTCTCACTGTCGTGGCCTCTCTTGTTGCGGAGCACAGGCTCCAGACGCGCAGGCTCAGCAGTTGTGGCTCACGGGCCCAGCCGCTCCGTGGCACGTGGGATCTTCCCAGACCAGGGCTCGAACCCGTGCCCCCTGCATTGGCAGGCAGATTCCCAACCACTGCGCCACCAGGGAAGCCCCATTCACAATTTTTAAACCTTTTAATTTGTAACTAAGACTCACAAGAAGTTGCAAAAACAGTATAGTTTGTATACTTCACCCAACTTCCCCTTAATAACATACTTGATAACCAGAGTATATTTTCAAAACCAGTAAATTGACATTACAACAGTATTAACTACAGAACTTGCTTTATTTCATCAATTTTTATATGCACTTTCTGGGGACTATGAAATTCCATCACAAGTATTGATTTGTGTAAATACCGCCACAATCAGGACACAGGACTGTTCCATCACCACAAAGACACTCCCTCCTGCCACTCTTTTATAGTTTGTCTCTATCCCCATCATTCATCCTTGGCAGCTACCCATCTCTTCTCCATTGCTATAATTTGTCATTTCAAGAAGTTCATATACATGAAATGATACAAGACATATGTAACCTTTTGGGATTGGCTTTCTGTACTTGGCATACCACTAAGATCCATAGAAATTGTTGCACGCAACAAGTGTCTTTTACGACTGAGTAGCATTTCACTTATGGATGCAACCACAGTTTATTTGCCCACTGAAGGACATTTAGGTTGCTTCTAGTTCTTGACTGTCACAAATACAGTTGCCATGAACATTTGTTTACAGGATTTTGTGTGGGCAGACATTTCATTTCTGTGAGATAACTACCCAGGAGTGCAATTGCTGGATCCTAAGCATGTTAACTTTATAAGAAACTGCCAAACTTTTCTAGAGTGACTACCATTTCAGAGTCCCACCAACAATCCAGTTGCTCCAATCTTTCCAGTGCTTGGTATTGTATTTTTAATTTTAGTCATTTGCTAGGTGTATAGTGATATCTCCTTATGATTTTAATTTGCATTTTCCTAATGGCTGATGTTAATCATCTTTTCATGTGCTTGTCATCTCTTCAGTGAAATGTTTGTTCATTCGTCCATTTTGTAATAGGATCGTTTTCTTACTTTTGAGATTAGGGAGTTCTTCGTGTATTTTGGATACAAGTCTTTTATTGGATATGTGACTTGCAAATATTTTCTCCCAGTCTGTAGTTTTTCATCCTCTTGACAAGGTATTTCACAGAACAAAAGATTTTAATTTTGATGAAGACCACTTTATCCTTTTTTTTTTGTGGAACGTGCTTTTGGTGTAATCTCTTAGAACTCTTCACCTAACCCTAAGTCATGAAGATGTTGTTTTTGTCTATAATTTTTACAGCTTTACTTTTTATATTGATGTATGATCCATTTTGAGTTAATTTTTGTAAAAGGGGTGAAGTTTAGGTTGAAGTCCATTTTTCTGCTAATTGAAGTCCCCACTATCTATTGAAAAAAGTATCTGTCCGCCCAATTACTTTTGTATCTGTCACATAGCAGTTGGTCATACCTGTGTAAGTCTGTTTCTAGTCTCCTAGTTTATTGATGTCTGTCCCTCCTCTTGACACCACACCCTCTTGATTACTATAGCTACAAATTGTCTTAAAACCAGTTTGTGATCCCTCCACCTTTATTCTTCGTTTTTGATATTGTTTTAGCTATTCCAGTTCCTTTGCCTTTCCATACAAATTTTAGAATTAGCTTTTCTATTTCTACCAAAAAGAGCTGCTGGGATTTTGCTTAAATTTTGCACCCAACGTTAGTGCTTCATTTCCCTCCCTAGAACTTCGAGAAGGATTCAAGAATGAAGGGGCTTCATTCACAGATGGTGGGGGAGTAAGGGGTGGGATGGAGGGAATACACAGGAGGCAGAGGCAACTCACATCAGGGTCAAACATTTGGGTCTGAGGCACCTGTGGTGGATTTATGGGTCAGTGGTCACAGGACAGAGGCGTCCTGGGTGTACCCAGGAGACAAGCACAACGGGAATAAAGACACATAGAGAATGGACTTGAGGACACAGGGAGGGGGAACAGTAAGCTGGGACAAAGTGAGAGTGGCATGGACATATATACACTACCAAATGTAAAACAACTAGCTAGTGGGAAGCAGCTGTGTAGCACAGGGAGATGAGCTCGGTGTTTTGTGACCACCTAGAGGGGTGGGATAGGGAGGATGGGAGGGAGACGCAAGAGGGAGGGGATATGGGGATATATGTATATGTATAGCTGATTCACTTTGTTATAAAGCAGAAACACACCATTGTAAAGCAATTACACTCCAATAATGTTTACAAAGAAAAGCATATGCAAACTGACAATGTATTTATTAGCTCCTGCTCTCATGAAAGAGATTTCTCATCTCTCCAAATCCTGTGGAATTGATTAGAGAATGGTACTATGTGTGTACGTCTATGTTTGATATCTTTGGTTGAAATTTTCAGTGGAGAAAGCCTGTTAAAGATAGAACATGTCTACGAAAACCAACTTGCTCACTGGTAATTTAGTACACTCCCCTGGTATTATTCAAGTTGTGTGTGTGAATAAAAGCTTTTCCCCTATTAAAAAAAAAAGTACCAAATTAACATGTACATCTTAGTAATATGTCAAATATATTTCAATTAAAAAAATAAAAAACAGCCTGTCTCCACCCTCGTGGAAAGACCATCACACAATTGCGACAAGTATAAGCACAGAGAGTACAAGTATAAGCACAAGTGTGAAGTGTGAATTTGGGATCAGAGAGGTCTGAGGTGGAAGGAGCAGCAGGTGACCTGCCAGGCACTACCTGAAGCTGGCTGGGGAATGCAGGTTTGAGCAAGTGAGAGGTCGTGCTGCTGAGCAGGCAGAGAAAAGACAACACACAGGGTCTCCTATGCCAGGTATGGATCCTGGTCTTGATCTTATGGGAGATAGTAAGCCAAAAATTTCCATTTTCCAAAGATCTTAAACATAACTCAGAGAACAAATTAACTCATACCTACTAATGCTGCCAAAAGCAGTTCTTCAGATCACAGATTTCATAAGGCTAATAAACTTTTTTAGATATAATTTTACCATTTTTTCCTATCGAAATCTTCAAGCAATTTGTGGACAGAGGACCCCTATGTACCCAACCAACACCCACTTCAGTTACCAAAAGACAACCAACCCATCTGGACCATTTCTACCTAGTCACTTCCACTACTTTGTGTGCCTCGAAGTAAATCTCAAGATCAAAATCTATATTACTGACAAGCTCAAGACAAGAGTACTTAGATCAATCTTTCCATAACTGGTCTCCCTTACGCCTTAATTTGCCTGGAATACACTTCCATTAACTCCTGTCTACTAAACTGTGTAGTGCCTAAGTTTTGCTATCATAAACACAAAATTACCAGATGGATCCTGATGACTTTTAGATAAATGAACATCACCAGAGCAGGGAGTAACCTGACCATAGTATCTATCATATTGGGTCCCTAAGGATATGGATCCAGGAAAATACATTTCTCAGGGATCCCAAGATGATTCCCACTAGAAGCTCAAAGAGTTTTTTAGGCCCTTACACAGGAACACTGTATATTTATTTCAGATTTAACCAGTATTGTTTATTCCATGGAGAAGGGAAAAATATTTGTTATGAATTCCATTTACTCTAGAAAATCCTGAATCAACTGTTTTCCCAATCTCCTAAAATTGGTAAAGCATACAATGCATCTCTGTGGTGAGAAAAGACACAAAACGTATTTTCGGCATATGGAAATTTATTACTATCCTGCTTTGATCATCAAAACTTATGATCTTGGTCTTTCCTTCTTGCCTTTGTATAAGGCCAAAAGAGAGACATTGGCTACTTTGACAACCTTAAAGCGGACTCCAGGAATGTCACCAACAGCATGACCTTTGCGACCAAATCCAGCAACCAGAACTTCATCATTTTCCTGGAATAAAATCAACAGTTTACTTCTGGTGTAAGTGGCAATCACCAAAAATACCCATTCATCCTATAAACAACTGAGGGAAACAGTTGCTACCCCAGAAACAGAAGCTAACAGGCTAAAACACTTACCTCAATAAAATTCAAACAACCATCATTGGGTACAAAGGCAGTGATTTTTTTGCCATTCTTGATTAGTTGAACCCTGACACACTTCCTGATGGCAGAATTTGGCTGTTTGGCTTCAACCCCTCTGAAACATAAACAGCATGTAACACAGTAAGCTGCCTTTCTGAAAAGGGACACATTTTAGTTCATTAAGCATAAAACTTATTAGAAATTGTAGTATTCCTACCTTTTCAACATAATCCTAAATTGCTAAACTTAAACCAAGTTTTTCTTTAGTCTTAGTTTCATTAGACCAACAGGGGAAACTTCTGGCCTCTTTATAGTTGTAAAACACGAACCAAGAAATAGAGCTAGAAATCCTGGATTCAAATCAGTACCACTAAATTTGATGGGATCATTTCGTAAAGTCAAAAAACAGTTGAGTGCTGGCAAATTCATGTGGCTCAATCTTAGCTGTAGAACATCAGGCAAGACACTTCTTCATATTAGTTTTCTCACCGGAAGAGATGTAATTGTAAAGATGAAATAGTTGATGGGTGTGAATTACTTAGTTTCCACACATATTAAGCTCTCATAATGTCCCTTGTTTCATTATCGCTACTTTCTCCCCTCCAATGCCACCCCAGTTCCCTCCAAACTAATGTTGAAAGTTTAAAAACCTCTGGGGGTTATTTAACTTCCCAAAAAACGCAGATACACAAAGACCTAGAATTTACATGAAGCTTTCTTTAAGCGCATCTATCCCGAGTTACCACACTAAAACCATGAAGGAAACAGCGATGGACTTTCACTTACACTTTTTCAAGCACAATTCCCTTGGCATGAGAAGCACCTCCAAAAGGGTTGGCCTTCAGGGCTGTGCCCAAATGGGCTTTCTTGTACTGTTTATCATGCCACTTCTGGTCTCGTCGGTGGCTACGGAGCTTCCTGGCAGTACGAAGACCGCGACACTTGCCTAAAATGGAAAATCACCTTAGATCCCCAGTAAAAACACCCAAACCTTATTTTACATTATCTCAGGTACTAGCCTCCTCTAGACTACAGGCCGGTAGGTTCTGACATCACACCCTGGCCCTGGTCCGAACCGCAAAGTTTCCCTTGAACCAACTAAGACGTGGACACAAGCGCTCCAACAGGTGTGCTCTCCCCAACGAACGAAGCCCCGCGCCAAAGCTCGGGGGAGCGGCGCCCTCCCCAACGCCCCCGCGTCCCTCTTGAACTCCGGCTCCGCGGCCTCCGAGCAGCCCTGGCTCCTTCCCGCCCGGCCATGTGCCTGCGGCAGCGGCGTTCCCCCGGCGCTGCCCATCTGCTACCCGCCGTGGCTCTCCCTCACCCTTCTGTTTCTATCTGTCCGCCCGTCCCCGAAACCCCAGTTTGCACGCGTAACCCCCTCACCCCGGCCCGGGACACCTCACCCATCCTGCCGGCGCCACGGGCCTGAGCGAAAGAGAGAAGCAGTGCAGGAAGGAGCCACAAACCATCGCGAGCAAGCCCCGCCCAGATGAGGGCCCTTGCGGCTGTCTGCGTAGCGCCTGGTCCGGCTGGCGCCTCTCGGTAGAAAACGAGAAGTCTGCACCACTTTCCAGAATCTGCATCGTGTTTAATTTGTGCGCACTTCAGAGGTATCTAATTTGCACTGTGGTTTATTTCTTTTTATGTGAATGCCTTAGACAGAAGAAACAGGGACTACCAATCCCAGAAGCCTTTGCACGAGCCCCGCTCATGGCGCAGGCGCTCTGGGCAAACCCACAGGGCGGGCTTTGTGGCGCTGGGTCGGAGGACGGAGAGGCCAGGCGTGTGGGTCTTATGTGCTGTCGAGTGGTGGCCTGGATGCTTACAGTTTGGAAAATTAGACCTCGGAGCCTTAACTCCTACTCACAAGAAGTACAGTAAATTGAAAAACATTTAGTGAGGCAAGGTGACGTAGTATTTAAAAACCCATGCTTTAGTGAGAGACCCGGCCTTAAACCTCAAAGCTGCCGTCTTGGTTGTGGAATCTTGGGTGATTCATTTAATTGAGTCTTTAAACTTCAGTTTCTCCTGGAGAATGAAATAGATATGAAAGTTTTCGGGGATGTTGGTTCATTCCACAACTAGTTTTTTGGGTTTTTTTTTTGTTGTACGCGGGCCTCTCACTGTTGTGGCCTCTCCCGTTGTGGAGCATAGGCTCCGGACGCGCAGGCTCAGCGGCCATGGCTCACGGACCCAGCCGCTCCGCGGCATGTGGGATCTTCCCGGACCGGGGCACGAGCCTGTGTCCCCTGCATCGGCAGGCGGACTCTCAACCACTGCGCCACCAGGGAAGCCCACCACAGCTCGTTTTTAAAATGTATTCTCTGTTCCTGGCACTGTTCTAGGCACTTGAGGATACAACAGTTAACAAGAGAGTGAGGGTTTCTGCTCTTATAAAGTTTATATTCTAGGTACGAGAAGACAAAATATAAGTGTATTTAAAATAAAAAGATAGTTTTATATATGGATAAGGTGCTATAGAGAAAATGCAATTGGTTAGGTGATAGTGACTTGGGGATGTAGGTGGCTACCTTGGCTAGGGTGGTGGTAGAAGGTATCTCTGTGGCGATTACATTTGAGCCGAGATCCTAAAGAGAGGGAGCCATTCAGACAAGTGTATGGGAGATCCAAGAAGAGGGATTCTCCATAAGTAAAATGGGCTGGCACTTCTCAAGAACTGAGGGATCAGGGAGGGGGGAGCTGAGTGCTTGAAGAGTAGTGTGCTAGGTGAAGTTTGAGAGGTGCACAAGGCCATTTGGAGCCTGTAGACCATGGTCAAGACTTTGTTTACTCTTCCTGTGATTGAATGCCTTTGGAAAGTTTTCAGCAGGGGAGTAACAAGATAGGGTTTATATTTTTATAGTTTAACTCTGGCTGTTGTGAGGAGAAAAAAACTGTTAAGAGATGAATCTGTGAGGCCAGTTGGGAGAGTGTTAACGCTACTTCAGTTGGGAGATGATACCCCTCTCAGTCCAAGGTGGTAAAAGTGGTTGGATTAGATTTACAGTTTGATGGTCGAGCCAACAGGATTTGCTCAGGACTATAGGATGTGAGAGGGAAGTTAATTATGATTTGCGACCTGAGCAACTGAATTACTTGTGTTATTTACAGAATGGGAAATACTGGGAGAGGAGCAGATTTAGAAAGGGATATTAAGGGTGCTGTTAGGGATGCGTTAATTTTGAGAAGTTTGTTAGACTTCCAGGTAGGGGTGTGAGGTGGGCAGTTGGATATACAGGTATGGTGTTCAGGAGAGGTGAATAGATAGCATTGAAAGCCATGGCTCTGAGTGAGATCGTTTAGGGGATGACTGTAGGTGGAACAGAGAGAGGTTGGATGCCTGAGCCTTAGGCACACGGAAACTTAGTGGTATGAAAGAGAGATGAAGCGAAATAGACTGAGAAGGAGTGGCCAATGCTGTACTCTAATCAAAGCCAAGTGAAGAAGGTGGAAGTGAGCAAGTGTGAAGGAAGGGTAAGAAGAGGGCTGAGAATTGTCTTTTGGATTTGGCAATGTGGAGGTTGTTGGTGCCTTTGTCAAGAGGGGATCCCGTGGAGTGGTGAAGATGTAAGCTTGATTGGGTTGGAGTCAAGAGAATATGGGAGAGAAGGAACTATAGACAGCAATTATGGACAGTTTTTGCAAGGAGTTTTTCTATAATGTGCAGAGAAAGGGGGCCATATCTGGAGAGGGTTGTGGAGCCAGGATGAATTTAAGAGGGCCCATTATATGACATTTTTGTGTACTGATGGGATTATTCCAGTAGAGAAGTAAAAAATAGATACTTCATAGAGAAAAGGGATGATTGCATGAGCAAGTCCTTGAGTAGACCAGAGGGGTGCCTAAGTGGAGGAATTTCTTTTGGCTGTGCATGCGGCCTGTGTGATCTTAGTTACAGTTCAGGGATCGAACCTGCACCCCCTGCAGTGGAAGCGCAGAGTCTTAACCACTGGACCACCAGAGAAGTCCCTAAGTGGAGGAGTTGACCTGAGGAATAATAACAATTTGTCTACAGTAATAGAGAAGGCAGAGTATAGGGGTACAACTGCAAGTAAATTGGAAGATCTGTTGATAAGACGTGGAACTTCACTTTTGACTACTCTTATCTCAATGAAATTAGCAGGGTCTTCAGTGAAGAGAAGGAGTAGGGAAAAGGGATTTGAGTAGAGGGGGTAAGATGTGAAATCACGTAGAATAACAACGCTAGCATTAAATAGTATTTACTGTGTGCCACATATTTTATGTGCCTTACATATATTAACTCAGTTAATTCTCATAATTCTGAAAGGTAAATACTTTTATTACCTCTGTTTTACTGAGGAATAGTGTCTTAATCCAGTCACACCGCTGTAACAGAATACCATAGACTGGATGGCTTATAAACAGCAGAAATTTATTTCTCACAGCTCTGGAGACTGGAAAGTCCAAGACAAAGGTGCTATAAGATTTGGTGTATGGTGGGAGCCTGCTTCCCAGTTCATAGACTCTTTTGCAATAACCTCAAGTGGCAGAAGGTCCAAGGCAGCTCTGGGGTCGCTTTTATTTATATTCTGTTTTTTTGTTGTTGTGTGTTTTTTTCCAGTTTTATTGAGATATATTTGACATATTGGAGCCTGCTTATAGGAGTACTAATCCCATGCATGAGGGCTCCATCCTCATAACCTAATTTACTCCCAAAGGCCCCCCACCTACTAATGTTATCACATTGGGGATTAGGTCTCAACATGAATTTTGCCTTCTAATTTAGAAGTGTGGGAGGATAGATTGACGAGAATGTAGGATTGCTGAACAATTTTGAGGACCCATTTGAAACCATAGTTACAAAGTTACATCAGTTAACATGGTTTTGTGTATTGTTCAGATTCGTTCAGTGTAGTGACTGAGTAGGTAGAGAGTTAGCTTTTAACAGGCCTGGGAGTGGGATCTAGTTAGGTGAATGTGATGGAGGAAGGGCAAGGGAGTTGAGAGTGATTATAAGGAATCTCTCTTTCCATGAGATTGAAGCTGGAGGAGTAAAGAGCCAGGGATAGGCAAAACAGTTCTGAAGGCCTGGCCCTACCAGATATGAGAAATTTCTATGAGGCTAAGTAAGATAGTGCAGCATTAGTACAGAAGTAGATAAATTGACTAATGAATAGAGAGCTCAGCAAAAGAGTCCTATAAAATTAGTATAGAATATTATTAAATGACAGAATTAGATGTCAGATCAATGTGTAAAGGAAGGATTGTCAAACAGATGGAACTGCACAAAAAGTGGTTACCCAAATTAAATTGAATCACCATCTCAGGCTAAAAACAAAAATCAACTCCAGGCAGATTGAGGGCCTGTATGTTAGCAATACAATTTTAAAATTCTTAATAGAAAACAAAGGTGAATATCTCCATGAACTTAGGAAAGGAAAATATTTCTAAAGAAGAAGAAAAGAATGATACATTTGACCATATTAAGAACCTTTGTTCAGCAAGAACACCTGAAAGAAAGCAAGAAAACAAGTTACAAACTGAGTTGATATTCACAGGAACTGTTCATATAAAGTTGGGATGGTTTGTTGCCTGAAAGTTTAGTAAAACATCCTGTAAAATCATCTGGGCTGGGTGTTTTCTTTGTGGGAAGGTTATAAACCTCAGCTTAAATCTCTTTAATTAAATCTCTCATTTAAACTAAGTCTCTTAATTTACAGAACTATTCAGAGAACTGTGATTTCTTCTTGAGTCAGACCTGGTAAGTCATTTTTTTAAAGAGTTTGTCTGTTTCATCTAAGTTTTCAAAATTGTTTCATAAAGGTGTTATGACATTCTCTTATGCATGAATATATGTATTTTATATATATTTGTTTTTGGAAGGTTTTTAACAGTGAATGTATAGTACTACATAGTAGTATATAGTACTATACAGGTTATCTCTTTCGTTTTGAGTGAGCTTTGGTAATGTGTGCCTTTCAAGGAATTTGTCTGTTTCATCTAAGTTGTCAAATTTATGGGCATAAAGTTGTTTGTACTATTCCTTTATAATCTTTTAAATATCTGTAGATTTATAGTGATGTCTCATCTTCCATTCCTGATATTGGTAAGTTGTATCTTCTTTCTCTTTTTTTCTTGGTCAGTTAGAAGTTTTGTAATCTTATTGATGTACTCCAAGAACCAGCTTTTGCTTTCACTCATTTCCTCTATTGTTTTTCTGTTTTCATTTTTATTGATTTCTGGTCTTTTTTATTATTTACTTTCTTCTGCTTGTTTTAGATTTAAATGGAAGCTTATGTCAGTGCTTTGAGGTCTTTGTTCTTTTTTAATATATGTAGTATGACTATCCTTCTAAGTACTGCTTGAGCTGCATGCTGTGAGTTTTGATATGTTATATTTTAGTTTTAATTCATTTCAAAACATTTGCTAATTTCTCTTTTGATTTTCTTTTTGACCTATGGATTATTTAGAATTGTGTTATTTAATTTCCAAATATTTGGAGATTTTCTAAATATCTGTTATTTATTTCTAATTTAATTCCATTATGGTCTAAGAACATCCTTTTTTGATTGCAATATTTTTAAAATGTGTTGAGGTTTGCTTTATGGACCAGAATATAGTCACTCTTGGTGCATTCTCCATGTACACTTGAAAAGAAAGTATATTTTGCTGAGGAAGAATGTCATATAAATGTTAATTAGCCCAAGGTGGTTGATAGTGCTGTTCAGGTCTTCTGTATCCTGTATTCAGGATGATAGTGACATTATGTGGAGAGAGTGGGGATCATAGTTGGATGTTGGGTTATGTTTACTTTAGGTAGTGGGTTTAATTATTATATTATTATATAAACCAACAAATAAATAAAGCATGAACCAATGGTCAGAATGTGTTATGAACCAAGGATTTTGATTACTGTAGCTATGAAAATTTTTTAAAAAGGATTTAATTTTTGTTTTTGGAGCTTTGAATTTTTTACTTCATGATAAAGAACTTATTATGTAATTTGGAGCCTGAAAGGAGACAGAATTTCCTTTGACCTTGGACCCTGAATTTTCTAAAAGGGTACCCAAACAAGAATCAGCTTGAGGAATTAGAGGAAAAGAAAGCTGCCATGGCTAAAGTGTAGTGAGCCAGCTGGAAAACAGAGGAAGGTGAAGTCTGAGAGGTGGGCAGGATCAAGCTCACGTCCAACCTGTAGGCCAGGATAAGGAGTTTGGGTTTTATTCTGAGTGTGATGAGAAGCCACTGGAGGCTTCAGGTGAAAGAATGACAAAATCTGGTCTGCATCTTAAAAATATCACTGTGCCCGCCATGGTAGGCCACCACGGAGGGACAAGAGAGGACTCGGGCTATCCAAGGAGGGGACTGTTGCAGTAGAATAGGTGAGAGATCATAGATAAGTAGCATTGGAGGTGGAGAGATGTCATAAGGGTCAGAATATAATTTGGAGTTAGATCATGTTGGAAAGAGCAAAATCATTGACATCATCATCATCACTATCACCACCACCACCATCATGACCATCTAACAGATATTGAGTACTGTTTAGTGTCAGGCTTAGGATTTCACATGCATAATTTCTTTTATCCTCAGAACAACTCCTATGTGGTAGGTGCTGTTATTAGACCCATTTTACCATTTAAGTTGAGACTTAAAGAAGTTAACTTTCTTAACCAGAACACATTTGTTGGTTTCTAGATTAGTTATAAGACACAATTTTGATTTTTAAAGAGTTTAGAATTTTTTTTGATGAACGTAAAGTATATGTGGTGCAAAATTGATGGGAAATAATTTTCTAGCCAGCAAAACACCAGGAAATCTAAGGGGTATAGTTGTTAAGATTAAAGTATTCTTAATATAAATTGCAACCCCATATCCATAGGTTACTAGAGATATGTGAAAACCGACAGACACTTTGTCACAAAAGATCCTATTTGGTGGTTCTTAAAATGTTGGGGGAATAGGGGCAGGAAGGAGAACAAGTTTTTCCTAGTATTTCCTCCAAGTAGAAGGTGTTAAATTAGTTTAACTCCTTATTTCTCTGCCAATTTACTCATTCCATGCCAGGTGAGATGAGGTGACATCTCTCTTCATGTGGTAAATTTAGAAAAAATAGTTTAGGCATGTTCAGTTCTTCCTTTTTTCCTTTATGGGACCCAGCCTGCCATGGAGCACACATTTCCTCCTGTTTCTTCTGGGGCAGGCCTCTCTTTCCTATTGAGAGCCCAGTGCTGCTGTGATAGGCTGCCATGTCTGTCTTCTGCGGGGAGGGGTTCAGTTACAATCCATTTTGCTCCTGCACTAAGCTTTGTCCTCCAACCTGGCCTTTCATAGTAATAAAGATGGTATTTGGGCCTCTGCTTGTCTTACTCCTTGTTTTATATCTCAGTTAGTTTAGCACTCAGGTGGGGCAGAAGAGTATTATTATTTGACTTCTCTCAGAGCCCCCCAACTAAGAAGAAAGATTGATCTTCATAAATTAGATCAGTTGATGAGGAGACTTAGGTCAAGGATGATGCTGTTTCTTTGTTCTGTATGGGCAAGAAGTTAGCTTTTGGGGAAGATTGGCTAAGAGTTTTAACAATGTTGACAATTGATTCTGGAGCATTTGGAATAGTTAGAAGTTACTCCTAGTGTTTTAGCTATAAAAATGGAGGCATTAGTTGCTGTGGAAATGTGACAAGATAAAATAACAGCTTTATGGGGCTTCCCTGGTGGCACAGTGGTTGAGAGTCCGCCTGCCGATGCAGGGGACACGGGTTCGTGCTCCAGTCCGGGAGGGTCCCACATGCCGCGGAGCGGCTGGGCCCGTGAACCATGGCCGCTGAGCCTGCGCGTCTGGAGCCTGTGCTCTGCAATGGGAGAGGCCACAAGAGTGAGAAGCCTGTGTACTGCAAAAAAAATAATAAAATAAAAATAACAGCTTTAAGTGGGGAAGAATAAGCAGTAAAAGTAAGACCAGTGTGTATACGCTCTGTATAACTACTATTAATAAATGTTGAGTGCTTCATTTTACCTGATTAAATTATTAAACACAACTTTTCCTTTATCCAAAATTAATGAGATTTCTTATCCTCTCATTCTAGCTACTTTTTGATGTAGTTGTTGTTTCTTCTCATATACCTATTCTGTGGAACTAAAGAAATATGTGTATTGCCATATAATCTTACTAACATTCAAGCCTGATCTTTAAAATCTTGTTATTTAATTAAACCTCTGTGTAGGATCTAAGGGGAATTGACAATGCTGTTCTTTGATGCCCTTTGTGAAGCTCCTGGAAGAGAGTTATTTTAATATGCATGTTAAAAGTTATTCTCCAGGTGTTCTCTAACTTGGCTGAAAACCAAACAAAAGAACATAGGCCTCTATTTCATCAGGGACCTTTGAATTATAAGAAATGAAAGATAATTTTTCTCACTAGGAAAAGAAAATAAATTTCTTCACTCAATGGAACATTAAGTTTTAGAATCTTATTCCCTGGAGAGGTTTAAGAACCTGTAGATGGGCCAAATCTGTGCTGTCTGATTTCAGTGGGGACCAGTTGATGTTTGTGATGGAGAATGGCTGGTGTCACTCTTTCTGCCTTTTCATTCCATAGTAAAATGAAGTTTCACCAGGACTATTTCTAGATTATTTAAATGTATTAATATTATAATATATAAACATAAAACTTTTATGAAAGTAAATGTGTAAAATTTTGAGCATTTTCTGTTACTAAGATTTTTATTGTTTAAAGGACTTTAAATAAGGTTAAACAAGATTTTTTTCCATAAATTGAAAAAAACAGAGAAAAAGAAGGAATGAGGAAGTGGAGGAAGAGAGGAAGAAAAGAAGTGCGGGGTTCTGGGTTTTTATAGCTACACAAAGGACAGAGGTAATTTTTCCACTGCTCTAAAACATTACTTTTTCATCTTGTTGGTTCTAGCAGTCATTGCTGATTATGAAGATAACCCAAATGAATGAATCTATAACCAGTTCATATATAAGATCATTTTTTGTACTATGTGCCAATGAATTTTGAAATTTACTTATATAGGTTTTCAGTTAAAATTTCCAGGCTTATGTTAATTATGTAGCAGACAACATCTTGGATTTTTACCGAGTAGTTGTACATAATGCTCTGAAGTATTAATTTTTGTCCAAACAATCCATTTTGCTCTTTCTATAAACGGTAGCTTAAAGTGTAGGGCAACATCAAATAGCACATATTCTCAATGTGAGTTTTATTTTATGAATTAAAACTCTGATTCCTGTCTGTTGAGGTGAGGACTGTGCAGGTGCCTGTGAGAGCATTTTTGAGAGCAGTAGAGGCGTTTTCTTCCCTAGGAAAGCTGCTTCGACTCTTCAAAAGAGATAGTTATGACTCATCTCTTAATCTCTTTGTCTATTATATACCTGCCTCTCTCCCCTTCATCTAATCAGCCGTTGCTTGGAGTGGAGGTGGGACTTCAGCGAAGTTTGCTAGGTGAAACGTCCCCAAAGTGTTTACCGCAGCAATTATGTGTTCACATCTCTGCATATCACTCGTTTGAGATCTTTTTTGGGGCAAAGACTAGGTCCTTTTTACCTTGTATTCCTGGCATCTAGCATATGACAATCAATGTTTGCATAATGGACAGATTTATGAAACATCAGGCCTCCTGGTTCAGTTTAGCTTGAGAAGCAAGAATGTAAAAGTGTGCCACTGATTTGGCACATTATCCACATTCCACGAAGTCAAAGGGGGATCTCAAGTAAGAAACATTAACATTTAAATCAGAAGCACTTGTGTTTCATTTGCTAACCTGATTCTAATCAACTCAAGTTGATTTGATGAAAATTGGTAGAAATCATGGCAGCAATTAGGCTCTGAACTTGATAAAGAATCCATATTAGTCTGGATTGTCCAGAGAAAACCAATAGGAGATATATACATATATATGCACACATATGAATATGAATATATGATTTAATATAGGAGTTGGCTTTTGCAGTTATAGAGGCTGAGAAGTCCCAACATCTATAGTCAGCAAGCTGGAGACCCAGGAGAGCCAAATGTTCCATTTGTAGTCTGAGTCAGACAGGAAAAGACTGATGTCCTTGCTACAAGACAGGTAGAGAAAGTGCAGTCTCCCTTACTCCACCTTTTTGTTCTGTTTGGACCTCCAGTGGGTTGGATGAGGACCACTCACCTTGGAAAGGGCAATCTGCTTTGCTCAGTCTACTGATTCAAAATGTTCATCTCATTCAGAAACACCCTGAGAGACACAACCAAGTATCTGGGTACTTAACAGCCCAGTTAAGTTGACACACATTAACCATCACAGAGTCACACCCCTGACAAGGAGCAAGAAGTACATACATACTATGGTATTCTGCTAATAAACTAATATAATGTGGGTTTTGTCCATTTGCATTTTCAAGCTACTGAATTTGATGGAATACTTGAATTAGTTGATTTTCTAGCTACAATTGCCTAATTATTCAGGCACTAGGAGTCACAGCCATGTGGCATGAAGTGGGAATTAATTATGTAACATTTTTGATAGGTTTATTCATTATTCTGTCCACTTTATTTAGCACCAACTTGGACCAGCAGTGTCTTGGTGTACATCAGTTAATTAGACATGTTCCCTGCCCTCATGGAGCAGGCCTTCTGATGAGGAAACGCAATGTAAATAAGTAACAAGAAAATAAATGTCTTGGTACAAATTGTGATATATGTTACGATGAGAGTGAACAGGAGGCAGGGAGAGCTAGAGGGGTGTGAGGTGATCCCTACAGAAGGAACAATATGTGCAGAATCATTGAGGTGCAAAAAAGCTTGGCATATGGAGGGTGTTGAGAAGCTGAGTGCAAGCCAGTGTGCTGGAGCGTGGTGGAAGAAGGGCGGCCATAAATGAGATGAGAGAGACCAGCAAGGGCCAGGTCATGCAGGCTTTGTAGGAGGTATATGGATTTGGATTTTGAATCAGTGTGCAAAGACCATTGTAATTGATTTGAACATTTGACTAATGCGATTTTCAGTCTGAGAGCATTTGGATGAATAGAGACTGACAAACGCTAGATGCTCCTTGAAGTAAATATTAGAATTAAGATAGATCCATTTTTTTCCCATGAGAACTCAATTCTGTATAGTTATATATGATTATGGAAGATAGACTTTTGATATTCATATTTTCAGGTAACATTTCATTTAATAATATATAGTAAATCAGAAAATGAGGCAAATCCAAGTATTTTCAGTTGAAAAGAAGGCAGCATGGATGTACAACTTCCTGTTGTCTCATGGAAAATGTTGAGGGAATATTTTCCATGCACCTCTGTATTTTCTGTTTATCTTGTAAGTCACTAATTGCTCTTTGTTTTGGAATATCTGTAGGATGTTTGTATAGTGAACAGCCTTGAAAGGTAGAAATAATGTCTTTCTCTCTAGCAGAGGGGCAGGTTTGTTTATAGCCTTAGAAACTCAGGGTTTTTCTCCTGAAATGAAACCCACCGTGTGTACAAGCATCCATCTGGGCCCGCCTATATTGCTTTATGGGCAAAGGGAACTAACACAAATAGACTGATGCTCATACTGCTTGTTCTGTGGTGAGTAGTAAATAAAGTCCTTTGTCTCTGACCCATGAGTCTTGTCTTCTGCTAGCATCCACGAAGCCATAACAGGCTAACCTGTTAGCTCCCAAGTTGGGAAAAACCTCAGACCTTCAAAGTTTTGGACAGAGACCCCTTAGCCATCTGAGCAGGCAGGTACAATGCCACACAGGTGATACCCTGTGCTTTGCAGCCTGCAAGTTATCATATTAGCAATTTTTTTGTCACTGATTTTCTCCTCCAGAGTCACAAGATGAGTTGTTCTCAGACAATCACATCTTAAGTGTGACTTCTATTCTAAAATACATGTGTGAAACCTACTAACTACTAATTATTCTGCCTTAAATATTCTTAACCAAATGGGAAAAAATTTTGACAACAGAAAGAATGCTATATTAAAATTTTAGAATCATCCAGTCATAAAATATATTAAAATGATACTTGATTTAAATAAAAAATATTGTATATGTCTATCTGCCTGAAAATATAAAGGAAGCGTATTTTCAAGAAAGTTTGTTACATGATAAGCACTAAGGGACTAACACTGTGGTTTCTGAGTGTTCACAGAACCATTATTATCACAGTACAGGATCATCATGGGCTTGGGCTCTCACCTCCTCCTGACCAGGCGTTTGAGGAGCAATGTGATCAGGTATTCCTTCTACTACCGTGGGAGACTATGAGGTATTGCTCTGGCAGCTGGAGATGTTCTGTGTTTGCACTGTCCAGTACAGCAGCCACTAGCCACATGTGGTTATTGAGCACTTGAAGTTTGTTTAGTCTGAATTGAGATGTGTATAAGTGTAGATTAAATCAATATACCAGATTTCAGACTTAGGGCAGAAAAGGAAGGTAAAATATCTCATTAATAATTTTAAAAATTACTTATGTTTGGAATAATATTTTAGATGTATCAGGTTAAATAAAATATATTATTAAAACTAATTTCACCTGCTTATTTTTAATTCTTTCAATGTGGCTACTAGAAAACTTTAAATTACATATGTACAATAGCTCTTATTTTATTTCTACTGAACAATGTTTTAGATCTTTGCTACTCACAGAGCAGTCCTCAGGCAAGCAGCATCAGCATCATCCGGAAACTTGTTAGAAACAAAGAAGCTCATGCCCCACCCCAGACCTACTGAATCAGAATTTGCATTTTTAGAAAATCTCATGTGATTTGTATGCATGTTAAAATGTGAGTAGCAGAGAGTCCCTAAGACTAGGATTGCCAGATTTAGCAAATAAAAATACAAGATGTCCAGTGGAATTTAGTTTTCAGATAAACAACAAATAATTTCTTAGTATAATATGTCCCAAGTATTGCATGGGGCATACTTAGTAACAAAATTATTTGTTTTTTTATCTGAAGTTCACATTTAACCAAGTGTCCCAAATTCTATTTGGCAACACTGCCTATGACAAAACTCCTCCTGCCCAGACCTGTCTTGCTCCTTGAAATTCCATGGAATCAGGAAGAGGACAGAAAGGTAAAAGAAAAGGTGAAGGGTGGAAGTTGGGTGCAGTGAAAGAACAGAGAAGAAAAGAAATACATGCTGAGAAGTAGGAATAAGATGGGGCATGGACAGACCTTTTTTATTTTATAATTTTCATTAGCAATTTTCTTCCTTATTTCTCCCACTTCTCCCAGTCATTGTGATTTAATCTCCTCATTTTCTATAGGGCTCCCTAGAGCCATGTTAGAAGATGGTATTTGTGCACAGTGGACAGTGAAGAAGGTAGTATTTCATCAGGGTCAAGTCCCAAGTCTTCCTATAATGCATCCTCTCTGAAATGCCACTTACAAATAGCCCCTTTCAGCTACCAGTAGTTTGCCATTAAAAAGATCAAGGTTCTTAAGTGTCAAAAATGCTGACACTTTAATTTTGGAGGATTTTCTTTATTGTGGCTTTTTAATTGTATGTTTTTATATAAAACAACTGTTAGGAATTTTGTTGTTTGTTTGATGCTTTTTAGGTGGTGGTGGGTGGAAGTGGAGGCTGGCAAAGAAGGAATAACAATAGATATTCTTTATTTAGCTCGGCATTGAAGTAAGAAAAGGCTTTCATCTATGTTAATTATTTATTTAAAATTTTATTATATTGTGATAAAAACACAATATGAGATGCAGTCTCTTAACAAATTTTTAAGTGTGCAGTACATTATTGTTAAATATAGATGCAGTCTTGTACAGCAGATCTCTAGAATATATTAATATTACTTAACTGAAGCTTTGTGCCAATTAATTAGCAAGTCCCATTTCCTCATTCCCCAGCCCTTGGCAACCACCATTCCACTCTTTGAGTCTATGAATTTGCCTCTGTTAGACACCTCGTATAAATGGAATCATGTAGTATTTGTGACTGGCTTATTTCACTTAGATAATGTCCTCAAGGTTCATCCATGTTGTCACATATCGCAGAATTTCCTTTTTATTTAAAGGCTGAATAATATTTCATTGTATGTATATATCTCGTATTGTTTATCCATTCATCCATCAACAGAGACTTAGGTTTTTTCTACCTCTTGGCTATAGTGAATAGTGCTGCAGTGAACATGGGAGTGCTAATACCTCTTTGAGATCCTGATTTCAATTCTTGAGGATAATGATCCATAAGCGCAATTGTAGGATCATATGGTAGTTCTATTTTTAATTTTTTGAGGAATCTGCATATTGTTTTCCATAGCAACTGCACCATTTTGTATTCCCACCAACAGTGTACATGGGTTCCAATTTCTCCACATCCTTGACAACACTTCTTTTTTTTGATAATAACCACCTTGACAGGTGTGAGATGATGTCTCCTTGTGGTTTTGATTTTTATTTCCCTGATGATTAATGACAGTGAGCACTTTTCATATACATGTTGGCCATTTGTGTGTCTTCTTTGGAGAAATGTCTATTCAAATTGTTCGCCCATTTTAAAATTGTGTTATTTGTTTTATGCTATTGAGTTGTAGGAGTTCCTTATATATTTTGGAAATTAATGCTATATCAGACGTATGTTTTGCAAATATTTTCTCTCATTCTATAGGTTGCCTTTTTACTCTGTTGATTGTTTCCTTTGCTGTGTAGAAGCTTTTTAGTTTGATGTAGTCCTATGTCTGTTTTTGCTTTTATTGCCCATGCTTTGGGAGCATAGCCATAAAATTATTGATGAAACCAATGTCCTGAAGCTTTTCCCCTATGCTTTCTTCTAGGTTTTAAGTCTTTAATCCATTTTGAGTTGATTTTTGTGTATGGTGTGAGATAAGGATCCAATTTCATTCTTTTGCATGTGGGTATCCAGTTTTCCCAGCATCATTTGTTGAAGAGACTGTCCTTTTCCCATTGTATGTTCTTGGCACCCTTGTTGACCAGTTACCCTTATGTGCATGTATTTATTTCTAGGGTCTCTAGTCTGTTCTATTGTTCTATATGTCTGTCTTTATGCCAGTACTGTTGTGTTTTAATTACTGTAGCTTTGTAATGTATTTTGAAATCATGAAGTGTGATACCTCCAGCTTTGTTCTTCTTTCTCAAGGTAGATTTGGCTATTCAGGGCCTTGTTTAATCTTCACAACAATTCTTTGAGTTAAGTACTTTTGTCCCTACTCTGCAAATGAAGAAAAGTAACTTGCCTAATATCAGATAGCTAGTAAGAGCTGGAGCTGGGAATGCACTTGAGTGCTGTCTGACTCCAAAGCCAGTGTGCTTTACCATTGCATTCCATGCCTCTCAGCAAATGGAGAGTCATGAATTCAATAGGAAACTGTGTTCTAGGATACATACATAAAATTAGTTTAGCCTCAGAGAGTTTTACTTAGTTATTCACCTGAAAAATGCATATGATATTGTATACTTCATAGATTTTTGAGGAGAATTTGTTTCCTGAAAAGCATTATGAGATTCTTAAGAGAGTACCAAAACTATGCCAATTTCTAAAAAGAGCTTAATAATCTTTCATTGTGATGAATAATCAAACAACCTAAACAGACTCATTAGTTTCACTCTGTGCTCTAAATTAAGCAGTATCAGGCCCCTCCTTCCACCCTCTCCCATACATAATACATCCTGGAAAAGCAATCTTTTTATTGGTTGAATATATTAGTTAGTCACAAGGCGTAAAAAGTACTGCCTCTGCTCTGTTTGCATTTATGAATTAACAGATGTGCCTGGTTTGAAAAAACGGATTCATTTCTTGATGCGAAGAAAAATCTTTAGTTTTTCACTTTATTTTTTTATGTATGGGATTTTCACTAACCTTGGAGCAGTTACTTGCCAGGAAGAACATAAGGTGAGTAACTGCACATCTTTTAATATAATGCATCTGCGAACTTCAGTGCAAGTATGAAATTAGGTGGTTCTGTAATTTCTTTATATTGTTGCACAGCTACATTTGTTAACAATTCAAAATGGATATACTAGATTAGATCATTTGGTAGCTACTAAAATCATTGAACGAGAGTTTATAAATAAAAGATTAAAACATAATCTTTATTATAAGAGGGAAGAGTTAATTTATTTGTTCAAAATATCCAAGAAACATTTGTATTATGTATCAAAGTATATCTTTATGAGAAAATGACTCAAATCAGTGTTCATGTTTCTTTTATACTTATAAGTAAATGTTAATTTCAGTTTCTCCTGCTGCTTTTATGTGAGAAGAGAGTAAGAACACATTTAAAAACCTCAGAAATATGTTACCTGTCCCCCAAAGAACAGGTATTAAATCATTTTAACTGGTAGGAGACAGTAATTGTGTGGAGTACATACTATTTAAAACTAACAAGCAAAATTTCTATTTCTATTTCCTTTGTCCTTTTGGCTTCTTTCCATACCATGTAAGGGAACATATAGAGATTTCTGTATAAAGAAGAACATGCAAAATCTGAATAGCAATTAACTTATGTCATATCCCCCAATTACTCATTATGTGCTCTCGCAACAAATCCATCAGGGGATTTAGTGTGAGCACAAAGGAAGGTGTCAAGCAGGATGATCTGCCAAAACTTGTGTTAAGGAAAGCTTAGGTCATCAGCTAATAAAAACAGTAAGTACAGGTATTTTTTATTTGTTTCCCCACATTGTTTCCAAATCAGTTAGTGCTTTCCTTCAGGTTCACTTTCAAGTAATAAGTGACCTATACTCCTTAGGTGATTAAAGCTTAGTAATGTTTCCTCACCTGGTTTATACAGAAATGACTGATTTGTGTATTACACTGGTAAAATATACACCAAGAACTGTAAAAATCCCAATTCTGTTTTTGAAGCAAGATTAATGGGTTTAAATAATTTTAGCTCCAGAAGAGACCCTAGAAATCATACAAATCAATGATCATTTGAATCTAATAATATGTCATATTAATTCATTATGAAGGAAACAACAGTTGCTGTTTTGTGAATGTTCTTTCAAATCATAGATCTGGAATTTAAAATATATTTCAATTCTATGAGTAATTCAAGGTTCTTAAGTCTCTAGGAAGGGTGATTGTATTTTAAGCCTGATACCTGTTACCTAAGCTTAGAGAAAGTAGGGGTCGTCACTCTTCATTTACATATTCCTTCCTCAAATTGGGTTTATACTTAAACAAAAAGGAAATCTTTTCCCTCTCACACAGCACCCCCCGTGATCTCCCATTTTTCACTTGCCTTTCAGAGTTTGTTCGTTCATTAAATTGTTAGTTCATTTATGCATGTAACACATATTTTTAATACTTGATACTTTTAAGTAGGCACAGTGCTAGGTGCTGGTTGTACAATGGTGAGCAAAACAGATATAGTCTCTGCCCTCATGGACCTTTACATCTAGAGCAGAGGTGCTCATTAATCAAATGAATGATATTATTACAAATAAACTGTGAAATGTGCTTTGAAAGAAAAGTATGGTAGACTGTGAACACATATAATAGGGGGATCTGAACTAGTCTGAAAAGTTAGGGACAGTGTTTCTGAGGAAGTTATATTTGAGCTGTGATCTGGAGAATATGGAGGGCATGACAAGGAGGTAGGGCGAAGGGCAGGATGGAGAACATTCCAGGTAGAGGGGACAGCAGGTGCTAAGACTCTTATGAGGGAAGAAGGGAACATGAAGCATTCAGGGAACTGAACTAAAGAATGCTAGTGTAGCTGGAGGAGAGAGGGGCGGAGGCCAAATGAGCATAACTAGCAGGCTGAGGCCTTTCAGGGCCTTGTAGGCCTTGGTAGGAACCTGATCTTCACCCTGAGCAGAACCATGAAGGACCTACTTCACCTTCATCTTCATGAAGGCATACTTGGGAGACTCATGATGGAACACCTGGTAAATCAAAAATATTTCACCAGCCACTGCAAGCCTAGGGCTCTTGATTACTTTTCATGTATTGCAGAGTTCCCTTTTACTGGAAAAGGGTCTGAATATTTTAGTGCTAATGTAGGTTTACTTTTTTCACATTGAAAATCAGTGTTTCTTAGTTTATTCACATGGATAATTTTAACCAGATAATCCTTTAGTTCTACTTTAGTTCAGAGATCATGTAGTGATGTGAAAATGCATGTGCACTGTATTTTGTCTTTGGTTGAGACTATGGCTTCCTTTAAAACCTCATTAGTTTAGGCTTATGGGTGTGGGCAAGGCCTATCCAAATTAGAGTTTATTTGAAAAAGAATATAGCAGCATTACTGTATGTCCATAGATTCATTGAAATGAAAATAAGCCTATTTTGTGTGCTAAGAGCTTTTCATTAGAGAACACGTGGAAAATTTTAATTAGTAGAGTCTCAAGCCAAGCATATTAATGATATGATAACTCATTCATTTAATCATATACTTTTATTCAGTAAACATTAAACTCCTTTGCTGACTAGATATTTTCAAATGACTTGATATATTATTATCTTATTTAGGTAAAATATATCTCAATTTTCTGTTTTTGTTCATTAAAACATTTTAACATTGAATCCTTAACCTTGTATCATGAATTATGATTTTTGGATAAAGTTCAAATTAAAAAAATTTAAAAATCTTATTTGTATATGGTGATATTAGAAAGCTTGAAACTTTTCAAGAAATATTTCTGGGGTGTTAGTGTTTCTTTCATGTATTCAGTTACTGTTTAATTTGTACTATAGAATTTGGAGTTTAGGTAGAGATCTTTTGGCTAAAGCATATATCTGTTGTGGTTATATGATTATTTTGATTGGAGCCTCACGCTTGCTGCTTAGGAAATTTAATTTCTTAGTGCTCCTAGGTGTGATTTGATTCAGAGGACTGATTAATGCTAACCATACTCACAAGAGACAGAGTATAAATCAGAATGCTAATTTATAAATTTTTAAAGTAAGGCATCTTTTAAAAAAGAATAAATTAGAAAAATTTATCAAAGTAATACATATACATGGTTAAAACAATCAAATGGTACCAAGACACATAATAAATTATTAAAAAACTGTCTCCCATTTCGTCAGCTTTTCTCTAGTAACAAACAACTCCAAAATTCCAGAATCTTACAATCTCAAACATTTATTTCTCACCCCTGTTACATGTTGACAGCTACAGGTGGGCTGCCATGGCCCTGCTCCAGCTCTGTTTCCCATGTCTTCTCATTTCAAGACCCAGACTTGAAAGAGCAGTCTCTATTTGGACATGCCATTACCATATCAAAGAGAAAAGGGCAAGGGGTGGCAGACGCATGTAACATCTCTTAAAGTTTCTGTGGAACTGGCACATTATTGCTTCCACTCATATTCCATTGGCCCATATTCCAAGACATATAGCCAAGCCTGATGATGGGGCAGGAAATATTGCCCCCACAGGGAGGTACTACAAGGAATATGGCCAAAGACAGGGATACATTCATCTCTGGGATTGCTGTTCCTAGGGAGTTAGTTGGGAACAATCATACAGTCCACCACTGTATGTATTAAATATTATTATTTAAATGATATACGCAGATGATTTCTCAATTTATACATTTTAGATTTTGTGTAACAACTTCCTTTTATTATCAACAGAGTATTTAACATATAACATGGTCTCTCAGATCCTCCTTTTGCATAGAGATCTCCCTCTAGGTTTCCCTTCTTCAGAGCCCTTTTGTCCTGTTGCTTCAATCTGGATTGATTCTCTCTAGGTCTGATGTGCAGTAGTCATCCTTAGGTTTCTCTTCACTGTTCTTCTGAGTTTGATCCACTGTTTATTAGAACCTGTGCTTTCCTCTTTCTTGGTTTTATCCCTTACTTTGGTGGAGCATGTCCTCCATTAGCTTTTGTGTAAGAAATACATTTTCTGAATCCTTACATGGTTCTTGTTTTTTATTTCTGGAAGCTTATAGGACATTTTCTTTCTTCCAGTCTTCAAAATGTTACAAGTACCTTATCTCACAAATATCAACTCAGGATGGATCCTCACATAGCTAAATGTAAATGCTGAAACTTTAAAACTTCTAGGTAAAATGCAAGAAAAAATCTTTGTGACCTTATGTTAGGAAATATTTCTTTTAGACACAAAAAAATGGACAATAAAAGAAAAACAAATTCATTAGACTTTTGAAATTTAAAACTTTTGCTTTTTGAAAGTCACCATTAAGAAAATGAAAAAGACATAGAATGGAAAAAATGATTTTCAATGCATATATCTGACAGAGAACTTATATCTAGAACATACAAATAATTCTTTCAACTCATAAGAGGACCATGAGCTTATTTTTAAAAATTGGAAAAAGTTTTAAACACACACTTTACAAAAGAAAATATATGAATGGCCATTAGACATAAGGTGCTCAGCATTATTAGTCATCAGGGAAATGAAAATTAAAACTACAATGAGATAGCAACCCATGCCCATTAGAATGGCTACAATTAAGCAGACTGACAATACCAAATGTTTTGTCATAAGAATGTGGAGCTACAGGAAAGCTCACGTGCTGAAACCGATTGGCAGTTTAAAAGTTAAACAAACTTATACATTATGACTCAGCCATTCTACTTTGGGTATGTATTCAAGAGAAACAAAAACATACTCCACAAAACCCCATAAATGTCCATCAATGGGTTCATAGACAAAATGTGGTATATCCATACAATGAAATATTTCTCAGTAATAAAAAGGAATGAAATATTGATACATGTAACAACATCAGTGAATTTTAGTCATTATAAATCTGAAAGAATCCAGGCACCGAAGAATATATGTTACATGCTTCTATTTATAATTGGAGAAGATACAAACTAATCTAAATTGACAGTAAGTCTGTAGTTGCCTGTGGCTGAGGTGAAGGAAACATCTCTTCACTGCAAAAGTGCATAAGGAAACTTCTGTGGGATGTAAATATTCTGTATCTTTTTTGTGGCAGTGTGTCATAGGTATATGTCTATGCCCAAATCCATCAAATTGTACACGTTGAATGGATTAATGCAGTTTACTGTACTTAAATTATATGTCAATAGAGCTGATAAAGTGAAAAAATAATTGCACGCATATATGAATTTATTAACAGCATCTAGTAGACATTATAGTTATCAATTTATCATCTTAAGAAATTCTCACTAGCTGTTAGAGGTTGTATTACAAGGAGAGTGGTGCATTTAATTTGTAATTGGTTCCATATAATTAATTCTAAAGCATTTCACTATAATATAGATTTAGTAACTCTTTATCCAAAATTATGTTTTGCATATAGATAATAATGTGTAATATATATATTTCTCTAATTGTAAAAATGTTGAGTTTATATGATAGTTATATATACAGGTCTTGGATAGGAATCTCTAAAAATAGAATTTGATCTGCATTCTCATATATTACAGGTACAACTTATGAAAAATTAAAAATATGCAGTAAACTAAAAATTTTTATGACATGACACAATTGGAGATTTAAACTGATATGATATTTAATATTAAAGAACTATTAATATTTTCTAGATATAATTGGGCTGTTACTTTTTAAGTCCTTATCTTTTAGAAATATGTACCTAAATAGATATAATTTCTGATATTTTCTTCATAAATAATACTAGAGTGGGGAAGTGGGTGGGCACATAGGTAAAACAGGATTGGTTATGACTTGATAATTACTAAAGCTGGATGATGGGCACAGGTACTTCGGGAGGGTGAAGGAGCTTATATTTTTCTGTTTAAATCTGTGTATGTTTGCAATATTCCATGATAAAAAGATGTATATATCTTCTAACGTAGCAATTTCACTTCTAGGAATTTATCTTAAGGAACTCCTCAGGAGTATGAACAAATAATCCATGATAATGTTCAATGTAGTATTGTTTATTAATTGGAAACAACTTAAATACTTAATAGGTTTTTAGTTTAAATAAATTAATATATTTGTATGATGTAATACCACATGGAATTCAAAATTATGTCAGAAAAATATGTAATAACATGGGAACATATTTGTGATATATTTTTAAGTCAAAAAATTACATGCTTTAAAACAGGATGTTATAAAAATCTGTTTAAATGATATAAAAAATAAATTATATTTGTGTGTAGGGTGTGTATGAATGTATGTAGAGTGAAACGCTGGAAGGATATATTATTATAATTTATATCTTCATAATTTTCAGAAGTACCTTTTTGGCAGTAGAGTCTGTCTTTTTATTAAATAAAAAGGGTTGAATATTTTTGCTTTAATATGTTAACAGTACAATGTGGTATAAAATTTCACTGTAAAGTATTTTATTATGTTTTATTATTTGGTTATTATTTATTTTTGGTTAAACCTCAGTGTCTAGCATACTGCTTGGCATATAGTAAACTCTCAGAGTAGATTGTTTATTCAATGAATGAACATTAGGGTTGATATTTAAAATTTTTTTCTACTTTAAAATTTTCAGTCTTTTCCTTGAAGAACATATATAGTATTACTTTTTAAATCAGAAATTCACTATTCAAAAGTGAACAGTTTTGGGCTTCCCTAGTGGTGCAGTGGTTGAGAGTCTGCCTGCCGACGCAGGGGACACGGGTTCATGCCCCGGTCCAGGAAGATCCTACATGCCGTGGAGCGGCTGGGCCCATGAGCCATGGCCGCTGAGCCTGTGTGTCCGGAGCCTATGCTCCGCAACGGGAGAAGCCACAACAGTGAGAGGCCCGTGTACCGCAAAAAAAAAAAAGGAAAAAAAAAAAGTGAACAGTTTTGACAGGCTAAGGTTCTGCTCCTATACTCTGAGATGTAATAAACCAAAATGTCCTTAAAATTACATATAAAATCTAAAATGTAGATATTTTTTCAGCATCTTTTTATTTTTTTTTCTTCTAGTTTCAGCTCTCCAACATCTTCAAATAAAGAAGTGGTTATGAACAATGGTAAGACTTGTAATTTCCCTTATGATTCCTTGGGAGGTGGAGGAAGGGTTCTGTCTGTGATGGGCTTCCCTGAACACCAGTACTGGCATCAGCAGTCTGATGTGAAAATCTCTTAAACTACAGTATTCTAAATTATGAGCCAAAAGAGACTTAAGCCTGTGCTTAGCATATTATTGTCACTCAATTACATTAATAAATATATGACACTTAGCCTTTGTACTCATATCATTTTATTTGACAGATCACCAGAATAATGGAGGTACGAAACCAGTGCAGGATTTTACAACAATACGAATCACACAGGTATGAACATGTTAGGAAACTAGATTGTATCATAAAAAAAAGTAAACACATTTCAATCAGGTCAGAGCCACTGTGAAAATATAAGTAATAATTCTATTAATAACTAACATTCTTGCTTAAACTTTAGGTGAGGAAATGTATTATGGTAATCTTATAGTTGAGAAAACACTAAAGTTTCACTTGCTGTCGTATACAGTATTTTCATTACAATATTCAGTTTTACTTTTGTTACTTTCCAGATAGGATCACTATAGTAACAGTTTATCTTTGGTTACTGGTAAACTTGGGTTGTTGCTGCCTATTCAATTTCACTTTTATCTCTATTTACACTGGAGTAATTGGTATGGAATAGTTGCTCTAGATAAGTGGATCTTCTTTTGGATAGAGACCTACCTTTATGATCTCCAGAGTGACATACTGAAGTGCATTGTCTTGAGCTTCCTGGAAATCTGCAAAGGTTTCATAAGATTTAGAATAAGGTTAGAATACCTTGCTAGTTTATGTATATTAAATGACCTGGAACTGCACTGTCCAGAAAGTAGACACTAGCCACATGCCACTATTTAAATTTAAATTCAAATGGATAATGTTAAGTAAAATTAAAAATTAAGCTCCTCAATTGTACTGGCTACATTTCCAGTGCATAATAGCCAATATCACAGGAAGTTCTGTTGGACATTAATGGTCTGGAGAGTTACGCTTGATTTTCAGAAACCTCTTGTTTTCTTTGTTTAACATATTAATGAATTTATTTAAAGTTCTGAATTATTTGGGTTCTTATGATATTATTTTTTGAAAAGATTACCGCCATTAGTTTCAAGGCATGGTGAATTTTTTAAAAAAATTAATAGACTTTTTTTTTAGTAGTTTTAGGTTTACAGAAAAAATTGACCACAAGTACAGAATATTCCCATATACCTCTCCAGTCTGCAGCCCCCATCCCTGCTAATTTCCCCTGTATTTAAAATCTTTCATTAGTGTGATGCATTTGTTAAAACTGGTAATCCACTACTGATACATTATTAACTAAAGTCCATAGTTTACATTAGCATTCATTCTTCGTGTCGCATATTTTATGGGTTTTTACAAATGTATAATGATATCTATCTACTATTACAGTACTATACAGACTAATAGTTTCACGGCCCTAAAAATCTGGTGCACTCCACCTACTTATCCCCTCTTCCTCCCTCAGCATGGTGACTGGTGACTTTTTAAAGTCATTATTGCTAATATTATTACTTTCAAAGTTGGTTTTTGGTTTGTTTGTTTTTATAATTTGGTCCTTTACATTTTTGGTGCTTTGTGGAACTGGGTTCATGTGCCTCTCAGGTATACCTATCATTTTTAGGCTTGATAGGTCCACCCATCTTTTCCCCACAATAGCATGGACTCTGAAGCTAGCAGAGTTTCAACAGGTTTTGAATTGGCTCTTTTACTTCCAAGAAGCCTTTTGTACCATGGATACAAATTCGTATCTTAAATTTCATTTATTTGGTTAATTAGGCTCTCAACTACAATCTGAGCAGACAAAGATTTAGAAAAAGAACCTTGGAATGCATTCAGCCATCATAGCCCGGTTAATGTCTCCATGGATGGAATTCCCTGCATTCTCTTTTGGGCCAAAAGAATAACAATTAAATTTAAGAATCAGACCTGGCTGGACCTTACAGATGAAACCATTGGCCAGAAGGCAACAGTGGACTCTGGCAACTCAAATTGCAGTGAAGGAAGTGCCATGTAAGTTGACTGCTTTGCTGGAGCAAGCCCTTAGGGCTAGTGTAGCCTTTTAACTGGGTGGTCCAGTTTTCTGTCATTTCAGAAAGTAGAAGTAGGCTCCTTTGTACATGACCCTGACATACATTTCTGAGGAAACGTCTAATGTCTAAAATGAAAGAACAAGTCAGAAATTAATTTTTTTAATTTCTTATTTTTTTTCCCAGTAATTTTCTTCTGAACACTTTAGCTAATTGCTATAATACTTTGTGGAAGTTCAGGATTCTGAAAATGAAGTTTCCCAAACTCGTTCTGAAAAAGAGAAAGGATTCCAGGCTCTCTGTCAACTCCAAATGTGAGGTGTCAAACTACTTTTGTCCCAGCAGGAAGGAAATAGCATATCGGTGAGCAGAATCATACATATTCTAGTGGGTGAAACAAAGAAAGCTGACTCCATCTAGTCAGGGCAGATATTTGATTCTAGGAAGTGTTCTGAAGTTATGGAACATTGCCTGTTTGCAAATGTGCAAGGGTAACTTTGAATGTCCAGATTTCAGAGAATTCTTTAGGACATTTAAAAGATGATTAGAATAATTGTTTTTGACTCGAGATAAGCAGATTAAACAACTATCCCTTTCGAAGAGGAAGTCAATTTCCAGTGCCTTTCTCTGCTTTTCAGCCATCCAAGCAGATATTTTTTGCTTGTATTTGTTTTGGTCCAGAGGGAGGAAGTCTGGCATGTCCCACTTGCTTTCTATAAAGCTCCTTGCTTTCAACATTTGTTGGCATAATGGAGGCTTTTGGAAGATTCTCTGCATTTGTTCTGGCCTGGTTTAGAATGCTTTGTATAAACCATAACATGCTCTGTGTTTGTGTGTGTGTGTGTGTGAGTGTTTCTCTGTATTATTCTTATATACTTTGGTGGAAACACTTTTTTATTTCTTAACTTCTCATTTAAAAATTCTTGATGATGGGTAAAAAATGGATTATATTCATGTATGCTTACAAGTTACGTTACAAGTTTTAGTAAGTATGTTGCTATTCACAATGACTGTCTCTTATCAGAGAGCTAGGGAATTGTAAGCAAAATCCAGAGTCCTCCCGGATTTGTTTATTCTGTTACAGCATAACTATCAAAGAGACTCCAACATTGCTGAGAGCTCAGGACTTTTTCCTCAGCCTCTAATTAATTCCCTACAGTGCTCTTTATTTGTGGTCAGCTGCAGGGAGAGAGGCTGATTGCCTGGGGATAGTCTTGCCTGTCCATGGCTGACTGGCCCTCTTTGATTCCATTTATCCTGACCCCAGGGAATTTGTGAGGAAGATCAGGGCACCACAGCTTTTTGCTGGACTTTAGAAACCTTGATTATCACTGGGAACCTAGAGACAGAAAGAATGAAAACTTAGCTTCTAGGCCCACTTCTGCCATTGAGCTCTGTGACTTTATAAACAGGAGCCATTCTAAGATCATCATGTGTGTGATGGAGATGGTGGCATCTATTACTAGCAGCTAACAGGACTGGAGCACTTGGAATTGGCCAGGCACCTTGTGAGGACTTCACAGGTATATTATCTGTTATTCCTCACAATGCTATTGCGAGTTAAGTCCCTGAGTCACAGGTACAGTTATCATCGGTGTTTCAGGTGAAGAAATCAAAGCTCGTGAGGTTAGGAAACTTGCTAAGATCATACAGCCTGTATGGTAATAGAGCTGGGGTCTAAAACATCTTTAACAATGCCATTTTCCCTCCTCTCTCTTGGCCCTGTCTCATTGCAGTGTGAAAATCAAATGAGGAAATGTATGCATGAGAACTTTGCCAAGTGCTACTCAAAGTATAAGATACTAATGACAACTAGAGTAAAATAGTGTCTAGTTACCTGGTAGAGAGGCCTAAGGAACCTTTGTTTTTCATAATACACAAATTAATGATTTTTCTTTTTCTTTGTCACTGCCCAAGAATTCTAGTGGGTGAGTTCTGAGCGTGTATCATCCACCTTTTGGAGTCCTGCTCAGGTGAGTGTGCAGGCATCCTGGAGAGCCCACCCAAGGGCATGAGGGGAAGGCTTCCCAGGATGTGAAGCGTTCAAGGACCAGCTGCTGAGACTGTCCCTGATTCCTGTGAATTACATAGATTAGTGAGATGCCTTTGTTGTGCTGGCAAGGAAATCTTATATTCAAGAACCAGAAAGGGAGTTGCGGAAAGAACAAACCCAAGCTAAGACATAACCATGTAAGGTCAAAAGCACAGATTTTTAAAAAATGACCATATTTTAGTGCTTGGAAACAAAATGTTCAGGGAAAGGCAAATTGTTGGCAGACAGATTTGCTACAGAAGTCTTTTTAAATAGTGAAAGCCTTACAAACAGAGCATAATCCCAGCATCTGTGTGTATTTTGAATTTAGGCAATTAAAGTCTCAAGAATTCAGAATCTGTTTTAAACATGGGAGGGTAGGGTGCTTGGAAGAGTAAATGAAGCTCTTTTTTGAGTGACTCCCTAGGTTGTATTTCCCCTTTATGGTGCAGCATGTGGTGCAGTGCTTGGCACATAAAAAAATCCCACTGAATGATTGCTGAATTTGCTTTGTTAAATTGGGCCTCATGTTCTTTACTCCACAGCAGAGCACGTTAACAGCTTTCATTGAAACCAGGACTGCTGGAGAAAGCTCCTGGGACATCAGAAGCATGGAGGCCATTGAGCTGCTCCACCAGAGATTCGGGTGGGCGCACCGTGGCTTTGCTTGGAGCTTCAGTTCATTAGCTGGAGAGCCAATTTGTGGGTAACTAAGCTATTCTGATTCCTTGGAAGAACTAGAGAACTTCTGTTAGAGTAAGTGACCAGTCAAATTTATAAAGTACAATCCAAGAAATGCACTTCATTTCTTTAAAGTATTTTCAGTAATTTGTAACAGATTATCAGAATATTGTTAGAGAAAAATCCCCTTGAAAACTTGCTTTACTGAGTAAATGAGCTTATAAAGTGTTTGTAAATGAGTGCTTCTAAGGTATCTAAGCTTATGATGTTAGGAAATAAAGATATTTCTTTTAGCAATCTTATTAATATGGTTAATTTTGTAAATACTCCTTCCCTTTCTCCATAAGTAGTAGTAAGATAAACGAGCTCAGTCACTGACATTTCTATTTCTTGATAAGTGGGACCAAATTGATGAGATTATATTGTGTGATTTTTTTCAAATTTGTAATTGGACATTTTATAACCATCTACTTTGGCTTTTTTGTTTTTATAATGTATATTGAGGTGTTATAACTTCAAGACATTATAATGTCACATATCAGCGTCATCCTTTATATATTTAAATTTCTCACATTTTCCCATTTCAATTGTATTTAGCTTTTCATCATTCTTATTTTTCAACCTTATTGAAATTTAAATGAAATATAATAAACTGCACATATTTCAGGTATACAATTTGGTCAGTTTTGACATACGTTTATACCTGTGAAACCATCATTGCAAGCAAGACAGCAAACATTTTCATCACACTCAGAGGTTTCTTTGTGCCCCCTTGTAATCCATCCCTCTGCCATTCCCACCTTTCTAGGTAACCACTGTTCTGCTTCCTATTGTTATAGATTAGTTTGCATTTTCTAGAATTTTATATAACTATAATCATATAGTGTACACTCTTTTAGTTTAGCTTCCTTCACTTAGTATAATGATTTTGATATTCTTCTACATTGTTGCATGTGTCAAAGGTGTATTTCTTTTTACTGATGAGTAGTAAGTATTCCTTTGTATGGATATATCACAACTTATTTATCTTGATGGAAATTTGTTTTTTCCTCCAGTTTTTAGATAACTTTCCAAATAAAGTTGCTGTAAATATTCATGTACTAGTCTTTATAGGAGCATATATTTTCATTTCTCTTAGGTGAATACCTAGGAGTATTGGCTAGATCATATGGTATGTGTATGTTTAGTTTATTAAGAAACTGCCAAATGGTTTTTTAAAGTGGTTGTAGCGTTTACCTTTCTACCAGCGTTGTATGAGAGTTCCAGCTACTTCACATCCTTACCAACATTAGGTATGATCAGTTTGGGACTACAGAGAAAATATTATTATGTTTTTGTATGGCTAGCAATTTCTAAACAAATTTTGTTCAGACCTGGGTTAAAAGATAAGCCTTGGAGTTAGTAAGAGATGTACCTCCTCAGAGGAATGTTATTACATGTCAAGGAGTAATGAAACTCAGCACCATCGAGATATTCCAGGGCTTGGAAACCCAGAGAAGCTTCTTATCGTCTCCTTGGAGACTTTATTTACCTACATGGGTATTAGACATGCACCCATTTGTTTCCTTTATGGTGAGCTGTTTGCTCCCATCCAAGGGCTAATAAAACTCATACACTTTTATTTTTCCAAGGAAAATTTCTGACACTAAAGAAGTAAATGTCTTTCTCCCTTCTCTCAGGAGTTGAAGGAGGAACCACTGTCTCCTATATGAGCTCCCAGGTTCATAATTTTAGTGTTCCTTACCTGTGTTGTAAATCCCAGTATGTGCAGGATGGCATCTGGCTTTCAGCAGGGGAAGAATTGGGCTAAAAGGGGAACCAATGTGGTTATTGCTCTGGGTTAGTGATAATCTATCTCCCCTCCAGGAAATCTTGTGTTAATGTTCCAAAAAATGTGAACACATATAGATACTAAAAGCTTAAGAGTGTTTTTTTTTAAAAAAGTTTTAACCATACCGATTACTGTACCATGGCATCTTATTGTGGTTTCATTTTATATTTGCTTGACTAATTAGACTAATGACTAATGATATTGACATCTTTTTATGTACTTACTGGTTATTTGTATATCTTCCTTTGTGAAGTGCCTGTCTTTTGAACACTTTAAAGTTGGGTTGTCTCCTTATTATTGAGTTGTTAGTGCTCTTTGCTGTATTTCAGATACAAATTCTTTGTGTATATGTGTTGTGAATATTTTCTCCCATTCTGTGACTTGCCTTTTTCATTTTCTTAACAGTATCTTTTGAAGAGCAAAAGTTTTTAAAATTAGATAAAGTGCAATTTATCAGTTTTTTCTTTTATAGTTCATACTTTTACATTTTTTCAAGAAGGTGTTTCTTACCCCAAGATTGCACAAATGTTATTTTATGTTTCTTCTATGTGTTTTATAGTTTTAGTTGTTACATTTAGACCTGTGATCCATTTGGAGGTAATTTTTGAGTATAGTGTGGAGTAAGGGTTATTCCTATTTTGATGGACTGTGTTTCTGTTTTCTAAGGTTGTCTCTGAAGTTTGGTGATACTGAAAATCCCAGAGGTATTGATATAAGGTAGGTATGGATAGCACTTTGGAATGTCATAGGTTCAGCACTTCAGATTAGCTCCATATAATTTATTCATTCAACATGGAAGTATCAGGGGACTGCTGTGTGCCCAGTATTGTGACACATGAAATGCCACATTTATCTAATTACACTGAAAATTCAGTGATGTTATGATGGAATCCTATAGTAATACTTTCTTTAGTTTCTACCAAAGCAACTATACTTTCTCCTTCTTCCTTTAGCGACCTAGAAAATACATGAACCTGAGAATGTGATACCTCTTTCCTCTGAGCAAAGAATATAATATGTTTAAAGCTCTAAAACTGAGGCTCTAGTTTGAAGTTATTTTCTGTATAGCTCCTTACAGCTGAGTCACACTTATCATTTAACTGTAACTAAAAATTCTCTGTTAGCTGAATTCCCCAGCAGACAATCAACATAAGCCTGCATTTTTCTGTGTTTATGTATGGAATAATGCATCTGCCAACATTGGCTTATCCAAGCAGTTAGGAACTGCTCCAGGGGTGGGGAGCAATTTGAAGGCATTAAAAATTTTTTTCTTATAAAAATATAATGTTTCCTTTCCTATAGAAGCAACCTTTTAGTGGAGATAAGCAGCCGTGTCTTTAACATTTCTTGAAAAAACAGAAGGATGTGCTAGGGCAGTCTTTCCTAAGCTGTGTTCTATGGAACACTTTTGCTCTGTGTAAATGTTTATAATATTTCCAGAAAAGGGGTCCTGTGGTCAAACGTGTTTGAGAAGGACTGCACAGTGTGTCCTCTTGGAGATTCACGGTATAAATCTGTATATTGAAGTTTCTGTGAAGACGCGCTCTTAAGGAAGATTGCTGCACTTGGTGACTTTGATTAACCTAGCATTTCTTGTCTTTTCTTGTTGTTGTTGATGGTTGTTCAGCGTTAGTTGTGATTTTGGTATTTTCGTAAGAGGAGATGAGCTCAAGTCCTTTTACTCTGCCGTCTTGTCTCCAGTCCCCCTTTCTTTCTTTTTTTGCCTCTAACCTAGCATTTCCTATGTTTAACCTTGGAAAGCTCTTTCCTCAACATGTGCCTACATATCATGGGATACGAGTGTTTCACTGGTCATAATTTAGAACATACATGCCATCATCTTTCAGAGGCACTTTATAGAATCTCACAAGGTGACCAGACACATATACATACCTGTTTGATATAGGAATGGGGAATAGTTCTGATTCAAATAGCACCTTTTAAAAATTTTTTCCCTAGAGGAAAGTAGCTTTTTGATTATTATTTTTTCTGATGATAAAGCTATGTGGCTGACATTGTCAGCGTACCTTGTCTATATCCTCTTGGGCATTTCCATTTGAGAGCACTATAGTCCACCAGCTCAACTTTTTTTTTTATTAATTAATTTATTTAAAGATTTATTTATCATTTATTTATTTATTTTTGGCTGCGTCAGGTGTTAGTTGCAGCATGCGGGATCTTGCATTGCGGTGTGTGGGCTTCTCTCTAGTTGAGGAATGCAGGTTTTCTCTCTTTAGTTGTGGAGCACAGGTTCCAGGGTGCGTGGGCTCTGTGGTTTGTGGTACGCGGGCTGTAGTTGAGGCGTGTGAGTTCAGTAGTTGTGGCGCACGGGCTTAGTTGCTCCATGACTTGTGGGGTCTTAGTTCCCTGACCAGGGATCAAACCTGCATCCCCTGCATTGGAAGGTGGATTCTATACCACTGGACCCCCAGGGAAGTCCCCACCAGCTCAACTTTCAACTGCCAGCCTTTCTTTGCCTAAAAGCTTTCTCTGGCCAAAGGAGCCCACTGCCTCCCATCTGTACCCCAGCAATGACTGAAAGAAGTCTGTAAATATCCTAGCTCCCTCACCCTCGGGTGAGATAACTCAGAGGTGTGTGTTCTACGCTGTCTCCCAGGATTCCCTGTGGGCATTAAGCCCCCGTTGCTCATGGTGGAAACTTGCTTACCTTTGTCCTTTGGGGCTGCCTTCCATTCTTCTGTCATTTCTCTTCTCTCTCTTCTACATACTTTTGTTTGTTTTTATTTGCAATACTTCATTAAAAAAATTTTTTAATAGAAGTATACTTCAACTATAGTTCATTTACAATGCTATATAAGTT
Organism: Mesoplodon bidens; assembly: GCF_964165515.1. Taxonomy (NCBI): domain Eukaryota; kingdom Metazoa; phylum Chordata; class Mammalia; order Artiodactyla; family Ziphiidae; genus Mesoplodon; species Mesoplodon bidens. The sequence continues at coordinate 66,902,795 of NC_138160.1, forward strand.
TTGTACAGCAAAGTGATTCAGTTATACACACACACATATATGTGTGTGTGTATATATATTCTTTTTCATATTCTTTTCCATTATGGTTTATTTCAGGATACTGAATATAGTTCCCTGTGCTATACAGTAGGATCTTGTTGTTTATTTATTATATATATAGTAGTTTGTATCTGCTAATCCCAAACTCCTAATTTATCCCTCCCCACCCCTTCCCCTTTGGTAACCATAAGTTTGTTTTTTATGTCTGTTAAGTCTGTTTCTGTTTTGTATCAGTTTTTAGACTCCACATATAAGTGAGCATTTGTAGAGATGTGGATGGACCTAGAGACTGTCATACAGAGTAAAGTAAGTCAGAAAGAGAAACACAAATATCGTATATTAACACATATATGTGGAATCTACAAAAATGGTACAGATGAACCAGTTTGCAAGGCAGAAATAGAGACACAGATGTAGAGAACAAATGTATGGACACCAAGGGGGGAAAGAGGAGGGGTGGGATGAATTGGGAGATTGGGATTGACATATATACACTAATATGTATAAAATAGATAATTAATGAGAACCTGCTGTATAACACAGGGAATTCTACCTCACTTTTCTGTACAGTAGAAACTAACACAACATTGTAAAACAACTGTACCCCATTTAAAAAAAAAACAATAGAATACTACTCAGCCATAAAAAAGAATGAAATAATGTCATTTGCAGCAACATGGATGGACCTAGAGATTATCATACTAAGTGAAGTAAGTCAGAAAGAGAAAGACAAATGTCATATGATATTCTACATTTTTTCTTTTTTTTTGTGTGGTACATGGGCCTCTCACTGTTGTGGCCTCTCCCGTGGCGGAGCACAGGCTCCGGATGTGCAGGCTCAGCGGCCATGGCTCACGGGCCCAGCCGCTCTGCGGCATGTGGGATCTTCCCGGACCAGGGCACGAACCCGTGTCCCCTGCATCGGCAGGTGGACTCTCAACCACTGCACCAACAGGGAAGTCCTCTACATTTTTTGAATGACTAAATTCCCCAATAAATTTGGGATCACCTCCACAAGATGCTTGTATTCACATCCTTGTCTCAGGGTCTGCTTCTGTAGGAGCCCAAACTAAGACAAGGTTATATATATCTGTTGAAAACAGAAAGATTGGAAAATACTGAGCTATAAAAAGAAAATGAAAATCATTCATAATCCAACCACCAATGGTCATCACAATTAACATTTGTTTTTTCTATTTATACTTTTTTTTATTGTGGCAAAAGTTACATAACATAAAAGTTACCATTTTAAAGTGTTCACGTCTGTGGCACTTAGTACATTCACAATATTGTACAACCATCACCTCTGTGTAGTTCCAGAGCATTTTGTCACTCCAAAAGGAAACTCCCTACCCCTTAGCAGTCACTCCCCATTCCCCCTCCTAGCCCCTGGCAACCACCAGTCTGCTTTCTGTCTCTGGATTTGCCTGTTCTGGACATTTCATATAAATGGGATCATACAACGTATGACCTTTTATGTCTGACTTTTCCAACGTATCCTTTTAAAAGAGCAACTTGGAAGGGCAGGAACAGAAGTAGGCACTGAGCTGCTCCATCTACTTCCCTCCCTCCCTCTCCTTGTTTAACAACAGGCACCTGTGTGATTGCCAAGGGCTCTCCTGGGCTGCTGGAGCACCCTTTGCCTGCATGTCCACCAGAGGGCCAGACATCCCCCAGGGCAGCCCTAACCAACAGGCGTTTCCAGATATCCCAGCAGGACAGAGCCAAAGTCACCCTCCAGGGACCCTGCTGGATGCACGCCCTTACTTGTTCTCCCCTCCCTCCGCCTGTTTCACATCTTTCCTCTCCTGTCCTCCTGGGATTTTCTTAAAAAATCACTCGCCCACAAATCCTTGGTCAGGCTCTGCTCCAGGAACCAGCACAGGTTTGAGAGGCCGGGGCAAAGGGTGTCATGTCCCCCAGGCCCATGGGCGTGCCATTCCTGCCCTCAAGTGGGCCAAGAGACACAGAACCAAAGACCCTGTGGGCTGGACAGCTGTTTGGCAAAACGACCTGGTGTTTTCACCAGGAAGGATTTTTTCGAGCAGTTCCATTGGTGCATTAATGTTCCCACCTCACTGAGGCTGTGTCAGAACAGCCTCAGTCTCAGGCCATTTTCTGAAACAGGGCTGCAAACAATGTGGCAGGCTCCACCCCAGCCCTGACCACAACAGAAGTCACTGCCAGGGAATCCAGAGTCAGCCTGCCCTTTCTGGGAATGGTTTGTCTCTCCCATTGCCCTCTGGAACAGCTGGCTCCAGAGTCCAGATCTGAGATGTCCACAACCTCCATCCTTCTGGCCTTCAGCATTCTCAGTGGTTTGTTGCAGTGGGCGGGGGTGGCCAGACTCAATTGCATCCCTCAGAAAACCTTTCTGTATCTGAGTCAGGAGCCCAGGGTGAGCAGGGGCTGTCCCAGATAACAACGAATGTTTTATAACACCAGGCCAGCACAGAGCACTCTATTTAAACAAACACAACCTATTTTACAGATGAGGAAAGTAAGGCCCAGTTAGGTTGTTTAACAACACTTACCATACCACTAATAAGAGCTGTATTTGTGAGAACTCTTTTGGCTGCATAAAGTCAAAAGGTAACTGATTAATAGAATTGAAAGTGTTAGCTTCAGACACTTGACTTACCTCACCAGGGCAGCATCTTTCTCCATCTCTTGGCTCTGCTGTCCTTGTGTCAGTTTCATTCTCAGGCTGGAAAGATGGTGGCCAGCTGACAGTTATCCACTTAAGCAACATAAAAGAACTCTGTTGCTTGATAACTATAGCACAGCTTACATCTTATTGACCCATATGCCTGGAGCATATGCCTCTCTCTAAACCGATCACAGTGACTAAAGGGCCGCAATACACTGATTGGCAGGGCCCGGGAGACTTCACTGAGAGGGGAGAGGGTCAGTCCTATACACACCAAGATGCTCTTCCCAAAAGGAGCAGGAACATAACCTACAGGTGGGCAGAGCCAGGATCAAAACCCAAGCTTTCACCCTGAGCTATACTGATCTCAGCTGCTTTCTTTTTCTTTTTTCCATTTTAAAAAATTGAAATATAGTTGATTTACAATGTTGTGTTAGTTTCAGGTGTATAACAAAATGGGTAATCATATTAACATTTTGATCTCTATCTTTCCAGAATTTTTTCTATGCAGTCACACATTTTTAATGAAAAAAGTGATCATGACATGCATATTATAACTTTTTTATTGCTAGAGAATATTCGATTCCAAAATGGCTAAGAGTAAGGGCTCTGGTCTCAGATGGGATTCTAAGCCCAGCTCCAGTGCTTACTCTTTGAGTAAACTTGCACAAGTTAGTTACTTAACCCCTTTGTATTTTAGATTCCTCATCTGCAAAATGAGGTTAATAATATTCTCTATCTCATGATGTTGTAGTGAAGATTAAATAAAATATAAAGAATTTAGAGAGATGCTTGACACATAGTAAGAGCTATTACTTTTATTTTTGACCATTATTTATTTAGCTACTTCTATATTATTGTCCATTTAGTTTTTCTCAGTTTTTTTGCAATAATAAAATTATTTTAATTAAAAAAAAAGAAAAAATCCCCAAGATTTTTGTGTTTTTCCTTTTGTAGGAATTTGTATTGCTCACTTTGGGGGGTTCTCCTGTTACTTGCTTTCATTCCCACCCATCAGGAGGCTCTTGTTCAGAACTAGAAAGTAAAAGCCTCTCTCTGAGCCGGTTCTACTACCTGACAAAAGAGGGCGCAGTTGTACTGTTCGTCAACAGTGTCCTGCATCAGCAAATGTAAAAGTGCTTTGGGGGTAATACTGTTTTATAATCATTGTCAGATTCACGCTTACCATTTACAACAAGTTGTCCATCCAGAGCTGGTTTAGTTTGCACCGAGTCGAGGTTATTTTCAATAATTCAATTCCAGCAGCTTTTAATGCAACTGGCAAATTTGCTCCGTCAAGTTACTCCTACCACTGCCAGCGCGTCAGCAGCCTGCAGCGGTATGATGCCCTTTTGTTGCCCAGAGACACCAATGATATGTCAAGCCTGTGGGATGTCACTTTTGTTGATTTCCAGGTAATAAACTAAAGCATATGCTCAATGCACCTGTGTGTTTGGTGCCAAAGAAATTCTGTTTGTTTGAAAACATAGATGTTTAAGGAAAAGAGAGGAGTAGATATCTTTAAAATTATATTGGTATGAATTATGTTCTTTATCTTCTAAGGTATGAAATAGAATAGGATCAAGTATTTCCTCTTCCTGCACAGTGATCCCCCCTGCCCCCCACAAGGACTTTCTTTTATATAAAGGTTTATCCAGTCACTAATAATTATCAGTGAGGAATGCCAGCAATGTAAGCCAGAGTGAAGCTGTGGCATGAGCCCAGTGACTGACACTTCCTGGAGCAAGAGGCCCTTCTGGGGAGAGGAATTGTCGGACAATTATTTTATTTCCTTCAGGGAGAGGAGCAGTGATCCTATCAGGGCAGATAAGAAGTACATCTGAAGTGTGAGTGACAGCTTTGGCATTTAGCATAGGAATGGAACTGTCAGCCAGGGAGTCAAAAATATCCTAAAGATCCTCTTGAAAGTATTTGGGGAAAGGCATAGAGGCATAAGAAGTTCCTTTTCACCAACAGAATCTCGGGCTGAGAGACATCTGTCAACTTCCTCTGACCTGTTTACCTGTGAAAAAAGCTTAACTTGTTCTTCCAACTCCCTGAAATAGGGTTTTACATGTCCCTTTTATGGGTTCTTCCCAATCTTTTCCATATATAAATATATATTTATTCCCCTTCCCCCCAGCTTGGAGAAGTGTGGTGAGGTAGTTTGGGGTAGGGAAGGAGTTTGCATATTGGAGTTCGAAAGACATAGTTTTGAATTACTTCTCAGCCACTTGGGCAAGTTACTCCACCCTCTTGATTTCTGACCTATCTTTATGGATGTAAAGAATTCATGGCCTAATATATATGTGGCAACACCCAGGACCGTGTTAGGCATGGATTAACAATAACTAATACTTATGAGTCCTCTTTGTATGTTGGCACTGTTGTAGTTATTTTACATATTTTGTCTTCAAAACTTATCATAACGCTGCAAGATAGCTGTTATTATCCCTGTTTTACAAATGAGATGACTGAAACTCTGATGATTACATAATTGTTCAAAGTGATATAATTGGTAACTGGTAGAGGCAGAATTTGAATTGTGGACTGGCTCCAAAGACAATTTATAATACATGTATATATCTATTTATGTAATATTTATAAAGTATATATTGTATCTATTTCACACTTTTAAAAGAGAAGTAGGTGGAAAGGGCAATGAGGAGGTAATAATGAAAACAAGGAATAATTCACACATAATCTTGCCTAACAGATGAATTGAGATTTATGTCTCTACCTTGTTCCAGAAATGACTTACAATGACTTATTAGAAATACTTCAAGAAAAATAACTTTGAAAAATGGGCAAACCACTTCACACCCATTAAGTTGATTATTATAAAAAAAAAAAAGGGAGCTTCCCTGGTGGCGCAGTGGTTGAGAGTCCCCCTGCTGATGCAGGGGACACGGGTTCGTGCCCTGGTCCGGGAGCATCCCACATGCCGCGGAGCGGCTGGGCCCGTGAGCCATGGCTGCTGAGCCTATGCGTCCGGACCCTGTGCTCCACAACGGGAGAGGCCACAACAGTGAGAGGGCTGCGTAACGCAAAAAAAAAAAAAAAAAAAAAATCCCCCAAACTGAAAATAACAGCTGTTGCAAGGATGTGGAGAAATTAGAACCCTTGTACATTGCTGGTAGAAATGTAAAATGGTGCAGCCACTATGGAAAACAGTATGGTGGTTCCTCAAAAAATTAAACATAGAATTACCATGTGATTCAATAATTCCACTTCCGATTATATACCTAAAAGAATTGAAAACAGAGACATGAACAGATATTTGTGCATCCATGTTCATAGCAGCATTATTGACAGCAGCCAAAAGATGGACATAACCCAAATGTCAGTTATGGTTTTTCAATCAGTGGATGACTGAAAAACAAAATCTATCATATACATACAATGAAATATTATTTAGCCTTAGAAAGGAAGGAAATTCACATAAATGCAACAGCATGAATGAAACTTGAGGGTATTATGCTAAGTGAAATAAACCAGACACAAAAGGACAAATATTTTTATGATTCTACTTATGAGGTACTAGAGTAGTCACATTTGAAGACAGAAAGTAGAATGGCAGTTGCTAGGGGCTGGGGGAAGAGGGGACTGGAGAGTTAGTGTTTAATTGGTACAGAGTATCAGTTTTGCAAGATGAAAAGAGTTTTGGAGATGGATGGTGGTGATGGTTGCACAATGATGTGAATATACTTGATGCCCCTGAACCGTACACCTAAAAATGGATAAGATGGTAGATTTTATGTGTATTTTACAATAAAAAATATAAACCAAAAAAATGGAAAGACATGGGATTAAGGAAAACAAAAGGAAGAAAAGATTAGCTAAACCACTAGTGAAGTTAGTGCACAAAACCATGAAACCATCTGTCTGCCCTGGCTGGAAGCAGTGCAGTAATTTCGCTCTGAAGCTCTTGAGCAGCCAGCGTAAGAAAGAATCACCCTTTACGTGTTCATGGGGTTCATAAGACTACTGAGAATGTGCTTGTGAGGAGCACGTTCATCCCTGGTGTTGTGCGATGCGGGACAATATCCTCAGCAGCAGCCTCATGGGGGACGGGGCGCTGGGTGTCAGATGTGGACCTTGTAAAACACTCTTCATGTGGACAGATACAGAAGCAAGCCCAGTCCGGGGAAGAGGTAGTGCTGGTGGTGATGGGGGTTAAGGTATGCATACAAAAGGCTGCATTCCACATCTACAGCTTTGCTGATCTATCTGGTTTATTCTAGGAATAAAGTATAGAGTGATGTCACATGCATGGCAAACTCGGGTGCCTCAGGTGAAAGCTCACATGCCTCAGGTGGGCCAGCTGGGGACTTTGGCAAAATGTAGCCGGCATCACAACAGGTATATTTTATAGAACTTCGGCTAATTTTTGCTTTGTAGGAATGCAGGCCCAATCTTGCTGGATCTTCTGACTTTTCAATTAAAGATAGAAATGTAGATTCCTAGGGGAGGTTTTCAGGATGTTCAGAACTCTGGGCCAGACAAAACTTACCTGTGGGCTAGATACAGAGTGTTTGCAATCTCTAGTCCAGAAATGGATAGACAATGTGTCCCTCAGGCATCCTCCACAGATATTGTTCTCAGTCAGATCTTAAGAGTTAAGTGGCAGTCAGTGTGAGGACATTCTCTTTGGCTGGAGTTGTAGCATCAAATGAGGCCATCTTTTGTCATTGAGGAGCTTGACTCTTCAGGCTAGTGCCTGAAGAGAAGGCCACTTTGCCTCTTCATAGAGTGGGCAGGCCAAGTATCCTAAAAGCCAGGCCAAGAGTCTCCTTCAGTAGTTGTTTTGGTTCAGTCTAAGCACAGGTAGTTGGGCAAGCAAGGCCCCTAATGTCTATGGTATGATGGGTGGCTACAGTCATTTTAGCATGGAAACATGGTAAAGTGCCCACCTAAGTCTTAAAAATGAATCCTCAATAAAGCATTCATGGGTAATTCAATTTTCTGATGTACCTTTTTTTTTTTTTGCGGTATGCGGGCCTCTCATTGTTGTGGCCTCTCCCGTTGTGGAGTACAGGCGCCGGATGCACAGGCTCAGCGGCCATGGCTTACGGGCCTAGCCGTTCCGCGGCATGTGGGATCTTCCCAGACCGGGGCACGAACCCGTGTCCCCTGCATCGGCAGGCGGACTCTCAACCACTGTGCCACCAGGGAAGCCCTCTGATGTACCCTTTTAAAACCAACTAGGTGACTGAATGAGTTGACACTGTAGGGTTAGATTCTAAAAGCCAGCTGAATGTGGAAGCTGCCTTCTACAAATGATTGTTCTCATTTAGAATCATTACTCTGTAGACTCTGTAGCCCCTGTTTCTTTATTGTGATAGTATTTAGATAACGGGGCCAGTTGTCGATTTGAACCTCTCCTAGTTCCAAGTAATTAAATCACTTCATTGCACATATGAGAAGGCTTTTCTTTCTATTCTCTGAGCAGACTGCAAGTGGTATACAGCTCTTCCAAAAACAGTACCAAGTCTACATGATACAACTGAAAAAGAAAGTTAGTTAGTGATGGGGGAAAAAAGAGACACAATATACCAGGAGTTATGGAGTTGTAAACTGAGAAGTGACTCTGAAACCAGACTGCTAAGGTTTGAATTACAGCTTCATTGTACTTAATACTGTGTGACTCTGGGCAAGTTACTTAACTTTTCTGTGCCTGTTTCCTCATTCATAAATTAGGATAAAATAGTAACTTATTCATAGGCTCTTGTAAGTATTAAATGAGTTAAGGTAGTGTCTGGTATGTAAAAAAAGATCTTCAATAAGTGTTAGCTTTTATTATCTATATTTTATGTCACTGGGAATCATATCTTCTCTTAAAAGACTCTTCCTATCTACTTCCTGTCAACAGAATCAAAGGCAGAGAAAGTGAGAATTAATATTCTTTGTGAAATTTATATTAACACATAAAATTTTGAGTAGGCTTTGAATTTTAGAGACAACAGACGTGGTTTTAGGTGAACTAAGGATCAGATAAAAGAGGTTTTATTTCAGAGCCTTGAATTTCTCTGGCCACTTAATTATGACAACCATGTATCCCAGAGTTTCTGGGTCAGTCTTGATTTAAAATTAAGTTTCACTGTCCCCAAGAGCACACTCACATTTGTTAGATAATGTGTTTAAATTATTCAGCAAGTATGGCCCCAGTGTTTAAATTTGACTGATTAGGGCTCTAGAACCCCTAGCCCAACTGTGAAGCAGATTTTCAGAGGAAAGAGTATGTCACTTCAGCTCTTTTCTTTCTCCTGACAGATCCAAGGCTTTACCATTAAGGAGGGGACAGTTTGCCAAGGCCCGAAACTGTACCTCTTCCTTCTCACCAGCCATTCCAATCAGCCTGGCAATGTCCCAGATCCTGCTGCTGGTGCTGGCCTATGCCCTGCACATGCTCATCTACCTGCGCTATCTGGACTGGCACTATGATTTCATCACCTCTCCGGCTCACTTCTGCCAGTTGAAAGCTCGAGATGCATCAGAAGAGAAGGAGCTGCTGAGGAGCCAGGGAGTCGAATGCTATGAACTGAGAAGCCAACAGATCTGCAAAATTTATGTTTAACAGCACAGGTCCCTCTTCCTCAGGAAGTCCACGATAGGCTCTGAAAGGAGGCGTTCCTGTTGTGTGCTGTTTGACTTGTGATAGAAGATTTTTACCAAAAGGCTTGATTTTCTTTTTTTAAAGGAAATACATGCAAAGAATACATTTTGGAACATCCACTGGCCTTCTTAGATAGACTTGGAGCAATGATAAAGGTATCTCAGGAATCCCATGGAGATAAATATGATTGCTGCCCCAAGGTGTCTTGAAAGTAAAAGAATATTTCAAGTTAGGGACCCCCCCCCAAAAAAAGAATGATGCAATATAAAGAAGGGAAAACACACTTGGTCTTCCTTGCCTTTGTCAGTTTGGATGTGATAAATATAGAAATGATAAATATAAGGTTATCTGGAAGTTCAGAATTTAAAGTATTTTGTAACATAGTTTGCATTTCTCAGAAGTTATGTCCCAATTTTGTTTTAAAAAATAGTCTTTTTTTTCTCTCTCACAGAACTGTTTAGGGAAGACTCCTGTCAATATGGTGGAACACTTTATTCAAGGGCATTCTTGTCTTTTTCTTTGCTATTCAGAGGCAGCCCGATTCAGTCTCTGAAGGAGCAATAATAGTCTTGGCAGTATCTTACCTTTCTTATTTCATTGTGGTGCCAAGACTTGCCTCGTGTGTCTGATTTAGACTTCCATCAGCTCTCCTAGGTACCACTTGAACAACTAAGCTAAATAAAAACAATTTGCGTACTATGCAGATACATCTCCAAGTCCCCTTCCAGTGAGATAGCATTCCCTAAAGAAATTCTGGAACCACCACTGATCTTCTTATAACCATTTTCTTCCACATGGATTTCCCCATAATCCTTTTCAGTTCTTGGCAGATACTGAAGAATGGCTCACTCTGCACCCTCACTAAAGCTTCACTAGTATGCCTTCTGTGTTAAAGAGATCTTATATGTAAAAACTACATTGCATTTCCCTAACTAAGGTTTCACACATGAGCTAGGTTCTACTAAGATACCCTGCACAAAACCTCGAAAGCAGTTGAGAACAATGCAAGATAGGGGGTCATGCACAGAGAAATCGGATCCTCTAGGCAGCTGTGGTGATGGGTCTATAGTCTAGTCTCATCTTTGATGCCAAGTGTGACTGATCATGACTGGGGGATTTCTGATAAAACAGTCTCATGTTGGACATTTCTTTTGGCTGCATTATTCTTGGCTGTGAATGTAGATTTGGTTGCAGCCCTCTTAGAATTCTGTAAGCTCCTATTAGTCTGTAGTGAATTCCTTTTTGTTTTTTTTAATTGAAGTGTACTTGATTTACATCCTTTCTGTTTTAATACCTGGAGTAGATTCTGTAGCCTGCAGCTAAGAATCTTAATTTATGTACTTATTTGTACCAAAGATGATTGCAGGGAGCACACCCTCAAGAAAATGGGAATCTAGGATTGATTATCTGACTCTGTTTAGCTTAAAATTAGAGGGGACTTGGTTAGCATTAGAGGACGGAAACTGAGAGCCCATGCCATTCCATAATGAAATTTTCATTGTGGTTGCTTTGAGTGTCCACTGGTGGTATAAATGGTTGCTGTGAGAGGCTGTAAGTACATGAAGGGTCAACATAACTTATTGTTCAAGCTGGGACACTTTTGAAAGTAAAAGTGAGTGTCATTGACCATTCTAAGATAACAGACATAAATGGGATGACTCCAGGCAAACTGGGGTATATAGTCACCTTAGGTATGGTGGTAACCCTGTAAGGTAGGCTAGCTCTTTCTAACTGTGCTGAAGGGTTTACAGAAAGAAAATGATAGCTCAGGATTTTAAATTCACAGCTCAAGGCATGGTTAAAAAAAAATCCAGGGAGTTTCTGTAACTGATCTGCAAGGATCTCTTACCTCTTGTCAAAGGGCTGACATAGTTGAAAATCAGACACAGGTCTGATCCTGCAAATTGGTAAACTGCATTGCATGTGGAATTCACAGCCTTGCCAGGTCTCTTACATATACATGAGAACATTTGTTTCAAAATAGAAGGAGACTGAAATAGGAATGGTAACTGTTGGGAGAATTTAGACAACTTAAGGTATATTGAATCCCAAACTCCATTAAGTTTTTCTTGCTAGCAGAAGCATTCTCTCTGAGATGAAATGATTCTTGCCTTGCTTGAAGGTCCTGTGATGACCTCATCAGAGACAGTTACCTTGCCCATTTTCCTCAATGCCTCTAGACAATTAGTGTCATATTTTAGCATATCCCAGGGAACCAATTGCGAAGTTAAATATGGGAGAATAAAATTGCAAGGTTTTGCTAATTTATGCAGCATAAGACTTGGGGAATATATGTGTGAATGGATTCTGGAGGTGCTAGCTCAGAGAGTGAGGTGTATAATTTTAGATCAGGCTGAATCTTTTGAGATAGGTTCTCTTATCAGATTTTGGATTAATTGTGGTGGTTTGAGCAGCTGGGAGTATTTATAACAGTTTTCTCGGTTGATTACAATCTGAAACTCAACAGTGACAGACACAAAATAAAATAGGCCAGAAATTTATTGGTATACTATGGAGAAAAAAAACCTTAAACTTAGAAAATTGGGATATAGGAATGGATTTATCATGTATGACCTGTTCTCCATCCTTATAACTATTTTCCTCTGTGAAGGACCAGAAGATACTCCTTTTGTCATAGCACTGAGAAACACACTGGGAACATAGTATTAGCATTTTTGAAAAGTGTTCCAGCAACTGTCCTCTGTAGTCTATGGGTGAAGGTAAGAGGTGCTATCCTTGAACTAAGGATTCCACTTAGTCTCATAGGGAAGCTGGGATCCTGGAGTGGCAGGGGTCAAATAGCAGCAGAGCAGCCTTAAGGGACTGAAGGGCAGAGTGTTAATCAGGTTAGGTTATGTTTATTAATGGTAAAGTGTTCTATGGTAGATTTGGCTAGACAGTCCATTGGAATACTTATTTATCTTAATAATAATAATAATAATAATAATAAATGATCTAGTTCTGGTGTAAAAAAGACCTTACTTGAGCCATCATGGACTCATGGAGCTGAGTCTGTTCATGACTTAAGAAGAGAGCCCTTGACTGAAGAAGAGACCTATTAAAAGAAGGTCTTTGGTCTTTGTATCTAATGTTGAGTATTACCATGAACAATTTTATGTTTGTCCATCAGGTATCTGTCTTTTTGTATCACTTCTGGTATGTTCTGACTTTTAGGTAAAGAACTGACACTATTCCCATGGGTACTTTTATTATTAACCTAGTATGTATGTGATTATTGTCCTGTAATTGTTAGTGATGCAGGAGCACAGCCTAAGAGATGTCTGTCTCCCTGGAACGTCTGGAAAAATATGGCAAAGAAAGTGGTATTTGACATGAGTAGCAGTTAACCAGACAGGTAACATGGAAAAGGACAGATATGGCAGAAGGAAACACATATGCAAAGATTGGACCTTATCATGTGCAGAGAACATGATAAATACATGTATATGGGTTGGCACATACAATGTATTTGGAGAGTGAAAGAGAGATGCAGCTGGAAATGGAGAGAGGAAACAGATCATTGTGCTCAAGTAAAGACTTAGAATCATGACTTGAGTTAATGGAGAGGCCATTGAGAGGATTTTGAAGGATTCAGAGGTTGGTTCAATAAGACATAGTGACCAGGTGGCAAGTCACAAATGACTGGTAGATAACTTATTTTGGGTGCTGGTGGAAGGTGATGCTGATCTCTGCAATCAGGGAGAAACAGGTGAGGGTGGGAGTGGGAAATGGGAGATTCCTGTAGGCAGGTCCTGTAGTAGAGGTCCAAGTAGGTGGTTGAATGTATGAATATGGGGTACAATGAAGAGGTCTGGACTAGAAATAGAAATTGGGAAATGTAGCAGCTGCTGTCAGTGTCCACCTTTGCACCTTACCATTTCAGTGCATCTTGGCCCATCTCTCCTTCGCCAGTAACTGCCCTCAGAGGCTGCTCTGCCTGTGTTCATGGCAGGCTGGAAGTGCTGAGGAATTAATGTCCCCTGGGAGTAACCTTCGTATAATGACCCTGAGGAGTTGTGTATAAATACCCCAGCTCATTTTCCCCTTGACTGGAATAACTCTAGAGTGTTTACACCATTTCCTGGAGCTCCTCAAAGACTATGCTCTTTTGCCCATTGGGGCATCTTTGCTTGATAATGTTCATTTTATTAACTCCCTTCTTTGCCCTGTCTTACTTTCCTGCTCCCCTAATGATGTTTCCTGGCATCACCTCCAAAATATACTGCTTGCCTTCAAATCCTTGTCTTGGGGTCTGCTTCTCAGGAAACCCAAACTAAGACAAGCAGTAGTGGTCATAGGGGGAAGGTTGAAAACAAGGAGGTAGTGGTGATGGAGAAATGAATGAGATCAGCCAAGGAGAAAGGGTGGTTTGATAATGGATCTCTGGGGAATGCCATTATTTTCGGAGTAGAATGAGAAAGAGAACTCTGTAAAGGAGCTAGAGTAGGAGCAATTGGAGAAGAAAGAAGGCAAACCAAGAAAAGAACATTGTTTTAGAAATTAAAGGGGAAAAGGCTTTCAGGATGAGGGGAGTAGTCAGTTATGTCAAATTCTGGAGACAGATCAAGTAAGAAAAGAACTTAAGAAGTGTTTATTCCTTGGATTGATCAATAGGAGGTCATCGATGAACATCAAACTTCATGGAAAAAGAGAGATTAGAGATACTCTGGGTATCTATTGCCCCAGTTTTCTCCTGGAGGGAATAACTTGGACTGGTTGTGTCCCTTCTCTGAAGGTCACTGCCTCTTTTAACATGGCCTCCTACACATGACTCTCTCCTGGCTTTCGGTAATTTCTTATTCCCTTGTCTCTTTGGACTCAGAGGTGGTAACAACGCCATTGATAGTAGCCCCAGGTTACTGCATTGTCCCTTATGGATCTCCTGTACCCTACTGGGACCTATGTAATGGCTTCTTTGTAAATAAACCCTCCTTAAATTATCCTATTTTGAGGGTGCCTGCTTCCTGTTGGGAATCAGACTTATACAGAGGTTTAGAAAAATTAAAATTTATTTGTTGCAATTTTTTATAGCTAGCAGTTTTTCAGAAAGAATTTAAAACATTTTAATAAGATAGAAGAAACTTGAGTTATGTTGTAGGGTAAGTTAGCAGTTCTGAGGTTGTGGTGGATTTTTTTTTTTTTTTTGCCTCCTGTGACATTATGAACGATGATGTTCACATGTGTAATAATCTCCCATAGACATGCCCACATGTTACTCTGTGCACCAATTTTCAGGGCCCTACAGCCTGGTAGTCTTCTGAGATCCCTGCTGCATAAAGGTCCATGGGTAACAGAAATAGGTAGCTACAGGCTACAGACAATTCCCAGGTAACAAACTGAGGCTTTCTTACTTAAAAAAGCATATTGGAATGTGAGAGTGTGCTATTATAGGGCAGCCCTTGACTACTCTCTGATTTATGCAAATAGTATAAACAATCATTGCCAACAAGTTGTATGGGCATCCCATAAAGTTGATTGCCTCTATAGTTGGGAACCCTTGGACTGGAAGGAAGGATATAGAGTCCAGGGTGTAGAGAAAGTTTAAAAATATATACTCCAGAGAGGGGAGTAAATTGGTGGAACAAGGTCCTCTGTGTTATAGATTTTCTTCTGGGGATGGTGTGGAGAAGGTACTTGTGCTTCCTCAGTGGAGACACATAGAAGGAACAACCTTCCAGGGAGAATACTGAACAGTTGTCCCTTCTGTCTCTATCCCTGCTTGTGCTTTTCATGACCTCACCTTTAAGAGTTAGACGGTAATGAAATGAACAGATCCAGTTTTCCTGTAACTCTTTGGGACAGTCAGGTTTAAAATAACATCTCTTCATCTATTGACCCATCTCTCTCTCTCTTTCCTTTATCCATCCATCTGGTACATATGTAAGATGAATGTGGTTTTACAATGTTAAAAAAACTTGAAAGATGTTTAAAAAGTCTATATGTTTAGGCTGTAAAAGATGCATACTAGCTCTTCAAAAGTTATCACAGAAAAGCTTAGGAAATATGAAACAAAGAAATTTTTGTGTTCTTAGTAAAATACTTAACTGTAGAATGCATATTATCACAGTTTTTAAGAAGCTAAATTTTATTTCCAACCTATTACAGTCATAAAGTGTTCATTTTTATCCAGCAATGGCATTCTGAGCAAAGCTCATCTTTGGCCTTAAGAGTATGTCATCACATTTATGTAAGGCATTGGATTTAGAAACCTACTCAGTAGTCTCAGTTCTTCTCCTTAAACAAGGCATACTCTTGTTCCTACTTCAATGAATCATTTCAATGAGTTCTGAAAATCTCTTTATGTGTTACAAATTTTTATGCTTTTTGGAGGATCCAAGGTCCAGGAGATTATGCTTGTGGAGATTTGGATTAAATGTTCTAACCTTAATTAGTCTTTTCCCCCTTTCTGCAGCTCCTGTGCCCTCGACTCCACCCCTCTTCTTGTTGAGGATGTGCATGTTGCCAAGACTGAGCCTGATTTTCCAGTACAGCCCCTTCTTACAGTGATGTTTTCCTTAATGCAGACTGAAATGAGTTCACTTCATGTTTAAATGCCTTGTGGTTAGAACTCAGGACTTGCCAGCCTTCTCCATTTGTTTGCAGTTTGCATCTGTTTCACCCTGCAGCTGCAAAAGGCTTTTCTGATTTGGTTTCAGGGAGATCAATTCTGGACTGACCTCGAGTGCAGGAAAACCTCTGCAGGGACAGATGCAGATTTTGAAGCACTATTTAGAAGACCCTCTTTAGGAAAATGAATATAAAATTATAAATATAAATTAGGCATAAAGGTGATTATCTATTTAGAAAGAGAAAACATAATAACAAAAATTTTAAAAGTTGACTGAGTTTGAAATAGTTTATTTTTACAACTTTTTCAAAAACATACTTTCATGAGAATGTAAGGCTAAGGACCCTTCTAGGGCCATGGAAGAGACCTGTATAAATTGTGTGTGTGTGTGGGGGGGGGGGGATTTTTACAGAGATTTGACATTATACACAACTGTGGATGCTGGTTAAATAGTCTCTCTGGGCCTGTTGTCTTCATGTCAGATGCTAAAACTTGAAGTCTGCATAGCAAACAATTGGGAAGGGAAGATGGATGTAAAGTAGGGGAGAGCAAGGACAAGCTAGAATCCACAAAGAGGAGCCAGGATCATGAGAATGAACTGGGACCTGTGTCAGTTTTCACTGCCTTCATCTTTATAAAATAGTGCCCTTTTTTACAGAGCTAAGCAAATGTCTCAGGAAGATGTTGAAGGAGGATCCCAGGAGAAGGTGGAGCAGCTGCAGGCCTGGGTGCTGCCCTGTGGCCAACAAGGTAAACCAGCAGATCAATGATAATGTGCTTGAGCTACAAATGTACCTGACTCCACCTTTTGAAGGTTAAATATAATATGGCTGCTGCTTCACTTCCACCATCTAAATCTCATGCAAATAAGTCTCTCAAATATGGTTCACCATAACCAGAAACATACAGGGAAGTGAATGCTAGGAAACATGGTTCAGCCTAGGTATACTGATGTATTACAAAACCACCATAGTCTGCCCATTGTCACCTTGCTACCCATATACATCTCTGTAAATTATACTTATTTTAAAAATAAATACATTAACAAAGTCATACTACTGCCTAACCTGATACAACTACCCTATGTACAACTGAAAATATGCTAACCCTTTCCCCCTAAGTGGATACTAATTCCCTTTTGTGTTTTTGATCATGTTCATTCTTAAGTTATTCAAACTCCCCCTTTGTTATCCTGTAACTTAAATACTGAGATATAAGGTTAACAATTATCCATATATCTTATGTTAGTTGCTCAGGAAATGGGAGTAGGAAAGAAAATAAAAGTATTTGTTTAGTGTACAGTATTTTGATATGATACATTCATATCAAAATAAAGAAGAAATACAACTACCATACTTCTCATTTCTGCAGTTAGTTACATGGTCTAGCTGGTATTTATAATTGCCTTCTTCTTGGTTGGAGTTCCTCTCCTGGTGAGGTAACCTAAACATTTATTCCTGAAGTTTCTGGACCGTTAGTAGTCTTGCATGAATTGACTTGTTTTAGTTTTCCATTGACTTTAATCACATAACAAAGGAATGCTGAAAGGCTCTCCCAGGGTTTCCCTCTGCCCTCACTGTGCAGTAGCAATCCAATTTCCTCTTGATAGTGAGGATCAATCACCAGGATGATTTGAGCAATCCAGGATTTCCATACTATTGGCATTTTGGGCTAGATAATTCTTTGTTGTAGTGGGCTGTCCTGTGCATTGTATGAAGTTTAGCCGCATCCTTGACCTCTAACCACCAGGTACTAGTTCACTCTCCTCCTGCAATTATCACAACAACAACAAAAGATATCTCTAGATGTTAAAATGTCCTCTGGACAAAATTGCCCCCAGTAACCCTTTTCTTTTGCCAGTCGATTCATAGACATAAGGACCCCAAAGTGGCTATGTGATAGTCTCAATTTCCAGTTAATGGAATCACTGTTCTGTCTCTTGCTGAAAGCATTGCTCTTTGGGGAACTACAGCCTCCAAATCAGCCGAGCCTAAAGTTGCAGGGATGGAAAGCAAACACTTTGTTAGTGAATCACTAGAGGTATTAGTGAGAGCTGCTATTCCTATTTCTATTCCTTGATTCCTAGATTCATGCGTCCTGGTTATGGGAGAAACAGGACTGTACATTTGTTGTCAGGTTATATACTACCTCCTGGTCCATATTGCCATAGCTTTGAAAGGTACTGTTAACTATCTGGCACTATAACTGAGTGTTCAAAAAGCCATTCCGTTGTTCTATCAAGTCAGCTACTTCAGGATGATGGGCATCATGGGAAGACCAGTGAATTCCATGAGGATGGGCCTATTGGCTGCACTTCATTTGCTGTGAAATGCTTGGCTGGAAGCAATGCTGTACTATAACATGATGGTGGATAAGGCATTCTGTAAGGCCACAGACAATGGCAGAAGCATTGTGGGCAGGGAAGAGAAATCCATGCCTATGGTAAGTGCTTATCCAGTGAGAACAAAGTGCAGCTCCTTTCATGACAGAAGTGATAATGTAATCAGTCCACCTTCAGGTATCTGGCTAATTGTCCCTAGGGAATGGTGACATTTTAGGGGCTCAGTTTTGGTCTCTGCTGCTGGCAGATTGAGTACTCAGCAGTGCTGTATCCAGATAAGGCTTGATGAGTAGAAGTCCATTTTACTAGGTTCATGCATTACTCTATCCCTGCCAATATGGCCATTATATTTGAGCCCATTTGACAATAACAGAAGTAGTTGGAGAAAGAAGTTCACCGACAGTCCCAGAATATCTCATCCTATCCACTCAACTATTAAAATCCCTCTCTGTTGAGGTCACACTTTGGTGAGCATACACATGGGACACAAAACATTTTGCATTCTGTGCCCATTTCAAGATGTTTATCCAATACTTCTCCAGATCTTTATGTTACCAATTTTCCAATTGTGTTTCATCTAATTCCTTGACCACCCAGCCAAACCATTAACCATACCGCAAGAATTATTGTAGACCCATACCTCTGGTTATTTTTCCTACCAGGAAAAATGAACAGCCAGGTACATCACTCAAAGTTCTGTCTACAGAGAGGATTTCCCTTTACCACTGTTCATGAAGGCCATCCCAGCATAGGGCTATAGTGCTATAGCCACCCACTTTCAGGTTCTGCCTGCATATATTAAGTAGAACCATCTGTAAACCAAGCCTGAGTTTTTTCTTTCTTAGTTAACTGTTCATAGAGAACTCCCCACAAGGCCATAGGTGTGGGTTGAGAGAGAAGGCAGTTATCAAGAGTGGGGGCATGGGCATCTCGGCAACTTTCTCATTCAGCTGACTTGTGCCTTCAAGACCTTATTGAGCCTGCTTTCTATATACCACTTTTACTTGATGATGGAATGCCACAGCTGTACGTGCCTAGCTTTATGGGCTTGGTGAGTCAGACTGTCTACTTCATGAAGGGCACCTCAGGTCACATGGTAACTTGGTGGCCCATGGTCAAGTGTTTAGGTCTACTAAGGTCAAGTAGAAAGCCAAAAGCTGTTTCTCAAAAGGAGAGTAGTTATTTGCACAGGATAGCGTAGTTCTGCTTCAAAATCCTAAGGGTCTTCATTGTGATTCACTAAGAGCAGCCTGCCACAGGCTCCATACAACATCCTTATCCACCACTGACACTTCAAGCTGACTCCTCATGCACAATCTCCCAGGATTTCAGCTTTTGTTTCTCATTACTCCTAATTATACTTACTTCTAGGGGAAGGATATATAATTCCTAAACTCTTGGTGTATGTCTTTGATATGGACTGGGGTGAACAGAATAATACCCCTTCCACAAAACTGTCCACGTCCGAACCCCTGGAATCTGTGAATGTGTTAGCTTTCGTGGCAAAAGGGACTTTGCAGATGTGATTAAGTTAAGGGTCTTGAGATGGGGAACTTAATCTCTTTTATCCAGGTGGACCCAATGTAACTGCCAAAGTTCTCATAAGAGAAAGAGAGAGACAGGAGAGAGACAATCAGAGAGTAGGATATGGATGTGACAATGGAATTGGAGGCTGGAGTGATACAAGGAAGGAGCCATAAACCAAAGAATGCAGGTGGCCTTAAGAAGTGGAAAAGGTAAGGAAATAAATTCTCCTGTAGAGGCTCTAGAAGGAATACAACCCTGCTGTCACCTTGATTTTAGGACTTCTGACCTCCAGAACTATAAGATAATAAATATGAGTTTTAAGCCACTAAGTTTGTGGTGATTTGTCACAGTAGTAGTAGGAAATCTTGACATGAAACTGGACCCAAAAGGAAACGCCAAGTGTCTGGATAGAGTCTTCTCCCTGTGTACTCCTCCTCCCCTTCCCAGTCTCCATCATTCTCCACTAGACTGGCTCCAGGCAAACTATTGAAGGACACAAAGTCATTGCAAGACTCTTCTTTCTACCCCTTCTGTGCCCTGTGTCTTTATGTGAACCCCTGGCTACCTGAGGTTCCTGAGTTCTTCCTCTGTCCCATCAACATTTTTTCATCAAGCCTTCCTTTTAAATTCTTTTTTTGCTCAGGATTTAAACTCTAATAGAAAAATAATAAATTGTTAATGAATCCGTGACTTCTATTTTCAAATATATCTGAAACACATTTATATTTCTATAGTGGTTTCTTGCAGACTCTAAGTCACAGAAGGAGTTACTCTAACAATGAAAAATTTCAGTTTTGTGGCAAGCTAATCCTGGGAAGTTTGGAGTCTTTCAAAGTACTTCAGGTAAATGCGAGTCTACATGCAGGGCATTTTCTGACTGCTTATTGCTTATCCCCAAGTGTCCATTAATGTTTCCTGTTGTTGTGTCTGGAAAATCATAAAATTTTCAAAGGTTTTTGCTGTTCATATACAAACTTGCATTTGGGATGTTATTTAGGATCCACAGCTCACTGAAATAACTAAGTCCTCTTGTCTAGTTTGTTTTGCCCTTAGGTTCTGTTAGATGTGACAGTAAGACATTTTCTGCTGCTCCATCCTCTGTGTCACTCAAACCATTGTTGCTGGTCTCCTTGGTACTGGTAGCCTGGATGAGTAAAGTTTGTGTTAGTGGCTCTGGAAAGACTGTGAGTCCATGCAAGAATGGGAGAGGTGCTTAAGGAAGATGCACTCTTCCATCTTTGTAGCCAAGGAATGTCAATTGAAATAGCACACCAAAGAGATACTGTTTTTTATACTTTGATTTTCTTTTTTTATCCCAGCTTTATTGATATATAATTGACATATAGTATTTTGTAAGTTTAGAGTGTACAACCTATTCATTTGATACACTTACATATTGCAAAATGATTACCACCATAGTGTTAACTAACACCTTTGTAGTGTAGCATAATTACCATATCTATTTTGTGGTGAGATCATTGAAGATGCAATCACTTAGCAACTTTCAAGTATACAATACAGTATTATTAGTAATAATAAACATGTACATTAGATCCCCAGAACTTATTCATCTTATAACTGGAAGTTTATAGTTAAAGAGATACTTCTTTTTTCATTTTGGTGCTGGCGTTTTATTTTTATATTTTTAATAAATTTATTTATTTATTTATTTATTTATGGCTGCACTCGGTCTTTGTTGCTGCATGTGGGCTTTCTCTAGTTGCAGCGAGCAGGGGCCACTCTTCGTTGTGGTGCACGGGCTTATCATTGCAGTGGCTTCTCTTGTTGCAGAGTACGGGCTCTAGGCGCGTGGGCTTCAGTAGTTGTGGCACACAGGCTTAGTTGCTCCATGTGGCATCTTCCCGGACCAGGGCTCGAACCCGTGTCCCCTGTATTGGCAGGCGGATTCTTAACCACTGCACCACCACAGAAGTCCCTAAAGAGATACTTTTAAATTGTCATGGTCACAATGCACCATCTCCACTCTGACAGAGTTTGCAATGCTGTTCTTTGGATAGAGTCTTCTCTTACACTATTAAAACCAGCTGTCTAAGGCTTTCCAGATTCTAGGCTTCAGGCTTGCAACCATCCTAGTCCACAGTTCGGCTTTGTGAGCCCACGCCCTGAATTTGGTCCTCTCTGTCCTATGACTCTGTATATGACAGGAGGAAGCCAGTGGGGAAATGGAAAATAGCTTTTCTTCTGGGGCCTTAGAGCAGAGATGGACTAAGCACCATTCCACATCTCTTTTGTTAATAGACCCTACCCTAGGCCTGGGAGGCCACCTGTGGTGGACTTTTTGCAAAATGGCCACTATTATTCCTCTCTCTTTATCTGCATCCCTTGTGATGTAACTGTGCAGTTGCTTACCTTAAGAGGTGGAGTATATTTCCCCAGCATTTGAATCTGGGCTAGCCTGATGATTTGTTTCGGAATGCAGCAGAAGTGTTGCTGGGTCGATTCTGAGCCTAAGGATCTACCTGTTCTCCTGGAACACTGCTCAGCTGCCAAGTAAATAATCACAGGGGCAAAGCTTGAGGGCGAGAGACCACCTGGAAGAGAGAGAAGCCATCTGAGCAGAGGTCACCCTAGACTAGCCAGTGCCGAGCTGTCCCAGCAGCTGACCACAGATGTCTAGTGAGCCTGGCTGAGACCTGAAGAACTGCCAAGCTGAAGTCAACCTAATTGCCCACCTGCAGAATTATGGCTAAAATTTGGTTGTTTTCAGCCACTGTGGCTTGGAGTGGTTTGTTATGCAGCCAAAGTTTATTGATTTGTCATCAAGGTTAGAAGCATTTCCAAATTACAAGTTACATGCACTGCTGAATTATCACACCTGCCACATAAGAGGAAAGAAAAGGCAAAGGATGAACCATGTATGGAAGAGAAGAGATATAAAAGGAGGAATATATGGGCAGGTTGCTATTACTCTCAGGTAGTTCTGATTATAATCCAGTTTCTTCTCCCACTAAATGGATCACTTTACAATTCAACTGGAATCTTTTCTTTACAGGATTCAGAAACTCCCCCACACTGGCTTAAGTAAAGGAAAATTAGTCTCAGGGGTATCTCATGGATCCCAAGTGTCTGGATCCCAAGACCCAGTTAGGTCTTCTTGAGTGACTGGCCCTAGAACTGGAATATAGTTTGGAACCAAGCGAGCTACTTTTTCTGCGTCGTTTTTTCCACCTCTTTCTCAAGATCTCTCATCACTTCTCCATGTTTGCTTCACTTTTTCTCTCTTCACTTCTCTGCTTGCACATAGCTTCATTGTGCCTATTCTAAAATAGCAGGCTCAGGGCTTCCCTGGTGGCGCAGTGGTTGAGAGTCCGCCTGCCAATGCAGGGGACACGGGTTCGTGCCCTGGTCCGGGAAGATCCCACATACCGCAGAGTGACTGGGCTGGTGAGCCATGGCCGCTGAGCCTGTGCATCTGGAGCCTGTGCTCCACAATGGGAGAGGCCACAACAGTGAGAGGCCCGCGTACCGCAAAAAAAGAAAAAAAAAAAAAATAAAAATAAAATAGCAGGCTCAGACTCCAGTCCTCAGGACCTTCTAGCTCACCTTCCATAAATTCAAATTCCCATTCAGAGAGAATCCTATTTGGTCCACTGTGGGCCAGTCAGTTGTGCCTGTGTTCCCATTCAGAGAGAATCCTATTTGGTCCACTGTGGGCCAGTCAGTTGTGCTTGAGTGGTGGTTGGCAAGGCCAATAAAGATACCCTTTTTTTTGCTTTAAAAAATTTTTTTTAAATTATTTTTTTAAACATCTTTATTGGAGTCTAATTGCTTTGCAACGGTGTGTTATTTTCTGCTTTATAACAAAGTGAACCAGCTGTACATATACATATATCCCCATATCTCCTCCCTCTTGCGTCTCGCTCCCACCCACCCTATCCCACCCCTCTAGATGGTCACAAAGCACTGAGCTGATCTCCCTGTGCTATGAGGCTGCTTCCCACTTTTTTGACATTGGGCAGGTATCTTTTGTAAGAACCAGAGGACTGCATTAATATTCTTTTTTTGTGTGTGTATGTTACGTGGGCCTCTCACTGTTGTGGCCTCTCCCGTTGCGGAGCACAGGCTCCGGACGCGCAGGCTCAGCGGCCATGGCTCACGGGCCCAGCTGCTCCGCGGCATGCGGGATCTTCCCGGACCGGGGCACGAACCCGTGTCCCCTGCATCGGCAGGCAGACTCTCAACCACTGCGCCACCAGGGAAGCCCTGCATTAATATTCTTAATCTCTACTACTGGCAGGAACTGTACCTTACTTTCTGTAACTCCTTTTTTACCAAGTTACCAAATAGATTTTTACCTTTGCTTTCCAGTGGAGGATCAACTTCTGTGTCCTTCCATTGGAGGAATATGAATGACAATAATCAGCAATTTCCTTTCCTGATCAGGTTGGGGCAGGGCTTGGAAAGTCTTTCTTAGCCCTGAGTCCTGCCTCATATGTCTTTATGATGCTCCTGGTGTCCCAAGACTCAGGACTTCCAGCCTCTCATTCCTATGAAGCTAGCTTCCAGTGTCCTTAACATTCTACTCAGCATCTGGGTCTGCTTTCCTTTTTTAAAAAAATTGTGTTTTGTTTTGTTTTATTTTACAGTAGTCAAAATCTAGAAGCCTGCTGATCGAGACACTCTCTAATAGCAATTTATAGTTATATGGATTTTATGGAATAGGAAATTTTCAAAAATAAATCTGGGTACTGACATATGGTTACCAGGTCTATATTTTGCCACAGAAAGCCATTATAAGCTCCCATATCCAATCATCATCATTTAATGTTAGATTGAAACCAAGGAAATTGCCATTTTTGTAGGTCAAAAACAGTTGAATATTGGCAATTTCCTGTGGTTCAATGTAATATATTGAAGCATATTTTAACTTGAGAACTGTAGGAAGGATATACTCTTATAATAAAGAACTGACCTTTACAGTGATCTTATTTAACTTTATGAAAAATGCACTACACTTTCCTTAATTTTCTTATTTCATCATGAACCATGAACACTTTATAATGGTCTGGCACTAGTTTTTGATGTGTCCTTTTTTTAAACACAGGTCTGGGGAAACACATCTGTGTGATCCTCTCAGGATCACTCTCATTCCTAAGAATGCTTTTTTCCTTGCCTCCGAGGCAGGGTTCTGGCCTTCCCTTGATTGAAAGTCATTTTCAAAGAGCAGTCATCTTCTATCTGAGGCCCTCTCAGACTGTTGTTGGGTGAATCCTTCACTTGCACCAAACTTGGGTATTTAGGGGACATGTTTTCAGCACTCAATTCATTGTCACATTCCCCCTCATGAAGAACATGGTTACATTTACAAAAGGAGCCTCAGTAACCTCCCATGGTTCTGCAATGAAATATGCAAACCAGTTTTTCTATCAACCATGAGTTAAAGATCTTCCCTTTGGATTGTGTTTCTTGCGCAACTTTTCTATCTCAGACAACTCCCCCATCACCCTCTATTTGCTACCCAAGGGATCTTCATCTCTTACAAGCAAGATCCAGACAGATTGTATGACAAACTGGCTTTGGTTATTAAAAACATCTTTTTAGCTCTTGGCACAATAAGCAAAACCACCCCTGATGAAAAGAAAGTCTCTCTCTACCATATGGTTCTTGAAAGAAGTACAATTTTCTGAATTTACTGTACATGTGAAAACAATAAACAATTTGCATTTCTTTCTTTTTCTAGTAACTCAAACTCTAACCTGAGGGTTTCTAAAGAATGGATTTTGTAATTTCAACATTGTACCACTTTCTGAAATATTACTGATTCTCAGCAAAGTAACTAAGCCTTAGCCAAATGTTTCAGTTTACCTCTCTTTTTCTTGTGAATCTGTAAATGCGTCAGAAAAACGTTTACTGTAATGTTAGAATGTGCATGTGTTGGCATTAAAACTGTGGTTTTGTCCCTACAGGGAATCAAATGGAAGCAAAATTACAGTTAATTCCTGGTATCTATGGTAATGGGGAACAGACAGAGTTTGTACCAGTAATATTTGAAAAATTTATTTTAGAAATTAGGTTGAACCTTGTCCTACACTAAACCTTTTGCCAGAGATCCACAAGTAGTCAAGTTGTTCTTTTCCCTCCTTCTCCTGGTTCACCAGACTCTGGGGTAGAGAAATGGCCAGCAGGAAAGAAGGGTAGAATCAAAAAACTTATTCACAAATCTCATGATCATTAGATTTTTCTCAGCACATTGACTATAGCTCCTTTGTGGGAAAAGGAAACTACTCTATAGGAAAAGAGGATGACAGTCTTCCTGTTCCTTTAGTAAGGTGTCTTGTCTTTCCTTATCATTTAAGAGATAATCATATACCGAAACTCATGTTATCTCCTTTCCAAATTCAGTTTTCAGTTTGTAACTGAAAAAAAGAAGTAAAAGGATTTTAGAGAACTCTGAAGCCTCTTTGAAGCTATTCTCTCAGAAAGGGAAGATTTGAAATATAGCTGAATGGGAAGGAAGAATGCTACCACAGAGCCTTCTACATCTAGCCATTAGCCTGCAAGAGAAAGGATTTATTTTATCTGGTTCAGTCTCTGACTATTTGGGAGAAGGAGTTGATATATAAACTCTTTATGGCCTCATGGCCCCCACAAAGGTTTTCAATAGACTGGAGGGGCAGGGTCTCACTTATTCTGGATCTGGAGTGTTTCTTTTTTTTGCGGTACATGGGCCTCTCACTGTTGTGGCCTCTCCCGTTGCGGAGCATAGGCTCCGGACGCGCAGGCCTAGCGGCCATGGCTCACGGGCCCAGCCGCTCTGCGGCATGTGGGATCTTCCTGGACCGGGGCACAAACCCGTGTCCCCTGCATCCGCAGGCAGGCTCTCAACCACTGCGCCACCAGGGAAGCCCTGGAGTGTTTCTTGAATGCAAAAGCTCATACACTTGTAGGGACAAGAGTGCATTGCATTTGTGGTGTCCAGATGTAATGCTCTAATGATATAAACCACTAATTTGTTCTGGAACTATTATTGCTGGAACTATTATTGTTATCCGTTGAAGAAGACTTGGAAAATGACTTCCAGTTTTAAAAAGTCCTGGAGATCTTTCCTGGTGGCACAGTGGTTAAGAATCTGCCTGCCAATGCAGGGGACATGGGTTCGATCTCTGGTCCGGGAAGATCCCATATGCCATGGAGCAACTAAGCCCATGTGCCACAACTACTGAGCCTGTACTCTAGAGCCCACGAGCCACAACTACTGAAGCCTGCGTGTCACAACTACTGAAGCCCATGCTCTGTAACAAGAGAAGCCACCCCAATGAGAAGCCTGCATACCACAACAAAGTGTAGCCCCCACTTTCCACAACTAGAGAAAGCCCGTGCGCAGCAACAAAGACCCAATGCAGCCAAAAATAAATAAAAATAAAAAAAATAAATTGATAAATAAAAAGTCCTGGAGAATTTTGTAACTCACTGCTATTCATAGCGGTAATCCTTACACAACTCTGCAAAAACTTTGTGTGTGTGTGTGTGTATGATTATGGTATGGTAGGGATAGGGGAAACCTTAATTAACTACACTAGAAACTCAAAATACAAATGAAATGATGTTTTTAAATAAGCCTGGATATCATAATTAGTCCCAGATGGTTCCTTTGTAGTCAGGAGAGTTCTCCCAAACAGCTACATTTCTTTGTTTGAATGTCAAAATAGAAACTGAATTAGACCCCTGCACTGTGTCCTCACACTCACAGCTTTTTGGGGGTTTTGCTGCATAGACTTTGGGAGATGTCCATTGAGACAAAGAGATTGTGTCCTCCATAATATATTCTTTAGAAGGCAGCAGATGTTCTCTGAACCAACTTTTACAGTCTCAGAACCAAGGGTTTTTCTTTCCTACTGGTTTTCTGTATCTGCTTTTGGAGACAGAAAACATTTTCTGTTTCTATGGTTCATCTGTTCAGTAGACTCACTGCCCTGGGGGAACAGGCCTCATAGGCCTCAGGGTATCAACTCCATTTGCTGTAGGAAACCAGATTTATCATCAGATCGGGAGCTCTGATTCCCATGGAGAATAGTCAGGCAGAGCAGGGAGAGGTGTCTTTAAGCAAATACTGTTTGCCATGGAAAACCAGGGAAAATCAAACCAAAGAAAACACACAGCTGATGCCAAAGAGGGTGTTGTCTTTAGTTATTTCCAGGAGACATCAGTTGTTCCTTGATATCTCTAATAGAAAACGTGTCAGAATAAGTAAATCTATTTCCAGTTCTGTCCTACTAACAAGTTTTGCCGATTAAATTAATTGGTTGCAGTCATCAGTAAGGAAAATGTAGACACACCCAGCCTTTTCCTATAAACAATTCCCCCAAATCTGCATTTATTTGTTTTTGGGATTCAAGATTCCTTTTGAAAATCTTCAAAATATTTCTCTTTTAAGTGGATGGATTAACACACTCTGTTTCTTCCTCACTCAGAGAAGACTAAGTTAATGATTCGTTGCTTTTCCATCAGCTGGTATTTGATTCACAACAATGAAGTAGGCCTTATTTCTCATGATGTAAATGGTGGACTTCTCAAAGTCCATGTGACAGCAAGGAGTGGAGTAAGGCATTTTGTGTCTAGTCAGATTCATTTGTATTTAGAGTCAAAAAATGATATTTATTATGTAATATTTGGGTGAATAAACAATGGTATTTCCTCCCTCTCTCTAGATCAATATATTCATTTTATATGCTCTTTTATTTTTGATTAGTAATATAATATAGTAACAGTATAGTATTATATTAGTAATATAATAAAAAGTAATGCAGTTTGTAATAAATGTAACACATAGGTGACTAGTGACTCACACTAAACTTAAGTTTTACTGTGAAATAAAGATTACTCATTACGTGTAACTACCAGCTTTTCAGGAGCAAACTGAGACTATTTCTCCAATCAGGTGAAACAAAACCATCCCTTAGTTTTGTATGAGATATCTAATGGAATAAGCAAAATATATTTCCCCTTTTGCAATAGGTGGATAATTGCTGAAATTCTCCACTTTCCTCTTTAGTGAGTATATCAAATTCTACATTGAATTCAGTGCATAACTGAATAATTATATACTGCAATTTTGAAATAGAAATATGTATTTCACTTACTGATATAAAAACACCTTATTTGTTTTTAATCACCCCATTATTTGTAATTTTCTCAAAGGACATCTTGCTTTTACAGCTAATTAAATTACAGCTAATTTACAGCTAATTTGAAACAAATGATCAATATGCAAACACTGACTAACCAGCAAAATTGTCATCAGCTTGGCATTCTCTTATCAATATCAAGGTGATATTGATTATGCATTCAGGAATTATCAAATGCTTGAGTATCATAATACCATCTAAATTATAGTTCATATGTTAAGTTAAATTATAGTACATCTTTTATAATATTTATATAGTTTATTAGTATATCACACATACTTTTGATTTTGGGCTTTGTGCCTATAAGCTCATATAGATTCATATAGCCCTATTATTATATTTAATACCTTCTTTTTTTTTTTTTTTTTTTTTTTTTTTTTTTTGCGGTAGGCGGGCCTCTCACTGTTGTGGCCTCTCCCCTTGCAGAGCACAGGCTCCGGATGCGCAGGCTCAGCAGCCATGGCTCACGGGCCTAGCCGCTCTGCGGCATGTGGGATCTTCCCAGACCGGGGCACGAACCCGTGTCCCCTGCATCGGCAGGCGGACTCTCAACCACTGCGCCACCAGGGAAGCCCTATTTAATACCTTCTTGATGGAGCTGATTTCCCAACTGTGGCATTTTTTTTTTTAGATTAGGGGCACTGAAATTTTGGTATTAGAATTGTGAGAAACTGGGCAAGTCATTTAAATTAGTTTTATATTATTTAAGAATGAAAGTAAGACTGCTGTAAGACTAAATATGAAGTGTTTTTATTAATGCTGTATAGCATTTGTCATCCTTAAAATAGATATTTGGAATAAGTGATCTCTCATTTATTCATCATTCACTTACTTATTTATTTGTTCATTAATTCAGTAAATAGATATTGAACACCTACTATGTGCCAAATACTCTGGTGGGTGCTGAGATACATTGATGAGAAAATTCAGATACAGGCCTTGCTTAGAGTTTAGTGGAATAATAGGTAACATTTATTGAACATCTAATCTCCAGTTACCTTTAGAATTCAGACATTCCACAAATCTAAGAACCATTCAATTATATTATAAAATCTTTAATCCTGGTGGAAGTCAGGGTGATAAAAGTGAGAGCCTGCCTATTCCTCGTTCACACCCTTAAACGTGGAGAGCAGAGGGCTTGGAAAGGTGACATGGTGGGAATGTGAGTGGAAGAGTAGGTAACTACCCTTGGGAAGCCCATGGTAGGGATGGCTTTATTTTTGTTGGAGGGTGAATGTAGCTCTATGTGTTTGTTGGGTACATGAAGGTGATGATTGTGTTCAGATTAAGGAAAAGCAAAGTGCAAATTTCCCTGTCTTTTAGTGATTGAAGGAATGTCCACACCAGCCTGGGAAATACACACTCTGGAAAAATACCTCTGAGGTCTTCTGTTTTGAGGTCTTTCCATTTCTTCTGTTGTCTAAAAAATTGTGTTTTCTCTGAGATCTTTATTGATTTTACTCCTCTATGGAATGAGGAGTAAAAGAGATGACTTAAGGCCAATGAAATAAAGGAAAGCACTTTTCTGAAAGGAATTTATGTGTTAACCCCTCTCTAGTCTCTTGAATTTCTTGGGCCTGCCACTAATGGATTGGAGATAATGATCTTGCCCATAGTTGTGTTTCTAAATGAACAACTCTCTGGATATGCTGAGTACTGTTCTTTGTACAATAGATTTGTTAGGGGACTGAAGAGAGTAACAGTAGATTATTTGAGTAGATTTTAGTGCAGCATCTTTTTTAGGATTTGATGAAATATGACCTATGAAGCAAGTTATGGGTGTGCTGGACAATATGGGTTTTTTGACCTATGGGTGGAGACAGACTGCGAGAATCAAGGGCTGAGACTATATAGATGTCTACCACATTGTGGAGAGACAGATGTCCTAGGCATTGAAGAGGTTATGAGGTGCAGGCTTATTGAACATCTTTAGAAATGTTTTGCTGAAACAAGACAATAACACATAACTGACATTGGGTGAAGAAGCGTATTAGGAGAGCCTTCCAATGCCAGTGAGCAGAGGCAGCCAGAAAAGTCTGAAGCTTGGTGATTTTTGGAAAGTGTAGCTCATTTGAGAAAGAGGGGATAGAGGTTAAAATTTGATGAACTGGACACAAAGCTGATGCTTATGTTGACACTGATGAATGGCAAACTCTATGTACTGGGAAAATGACTCTTTTAACCTGAACCTTGATTCTCAAGAAAAGCAGATGGACAGAGAGAAGTTCTAGAAATGAGAAATTCAGATGGGGAGAGTGAGAAATGTTTGAAAGAAACAAGCAAGTAGAAGAACTAAAGGTGATAATGTGAGCATAAGGAACTCATTGTCTACCTCAGTCTATTTTATATATTATAAATAATTATTCCTGCCAGGAAGAATTATACTTCAAATAGGGTAAGTATGTTGAGAAGGAGAAAGAGCAATAACTTTTAAAACTCACAGTAAAGTTCCTTAAATAAGAGGGCTATTTTAGACCATATAATAGGCAACACTGCCAGGGGTCAAGGAATCCAACATGTGTAGAGTACAGAGCTTTGCCCCTAACTATCTCAGGAGCAGTGGCCCCCCTGACCCCTCAGCTTGTACACTGAGTGACTTCTTCTTTTGGGGGTGTGTCCTGAACCTTGTATTCTGACTATTTCATACTCTCAGATCTGAGGCTATGAAGGACCACATCAAGGCTGCCATTTCCACCATTGATGGTGTGATGCTACACAGAGTCTGAGATGAATTAGATGCAGGATTGCGCCCTGCCAGGTGACATGCAGGATGCATAATGAACATCTGCAGGA
Organism: Mesoplodon bidens; assembly: GCF_964165515.1. NCBI lineage: Eukaryota > Metazoa > Chordata > Mammalia > Artiodactyla > Ziphiidae > Mesoplodon > Mesoplodon bidens. The sequence goes on from NC_138160.1 coordinate 66,934,475, forward strand.
GTAAAGAAATAACCATGAAGGCTTTTTAATAAATTGGTTTGACTGAATGTTCATATAAAACTTAGGCACTGAAAATAAATTTCAGAAGTGTTCAATTAATTTTGAATAACCATACAGGTATTCAATAAATATTTGAAATGGATCAGTTAGGAAGCAGTGTTTATTACATGTCTAGTATGTTCCTAGAACTCTGATAGAACTGTAGGAAAATCTTTAAAAAGCTCCAAGGAGTTTATAATTATGTTGACGTTTAAAAATAGATGTACTAGGTCTTCCCTGGTGGTGCAGTGGTTGGGAGTCCGCCTTCCAATTCAAGGGACGCGGGTTCGTGTCCTGGTCTGGGAGGATCCCATGTGCCGTGGAGCGACTGGGCCCGTGGGCCATGGCCGCTGGGCCTGCGTGTCCAGGGCCTGTGCCCCACAGCGGGAGAGGCCACAACGGTGAGAGGCCCGCATACCAAAAAAAAAAAAAAAAAAAAAAGATGTACTAAATTCTTAAGTTTTTTATTTAACAAACATTTATATATATAAAGAATATTATGTACTCAGGATTTTTCTAGGTGCTTTATGAATATTAACTCCTATGCTCATCTAGATTAAAGGACGCTTTATTGAAGTGAATTTATGTAGGACTTTTATATGTGAGTCTTTTGAGCAGAGGAATATGAGAGGTTGGATATGTACTGTGAATTTATGAAAGCCTAGAAATGGACTGTGATCTACTATTTTTCACGTCCAGAGTGCACTCCATGTAGATTTGTCAAGTAGGCAAAATTTGCCCTCATGTTATTCTGCCTTCTGATGTCAACTGAGCCCTAAGGTTGTTTTTTGCTTCATAAAGTCTCTCTCTCTGGTTTCCTGATTGAGTTTTTCTACCTGTGATGTCTAAGACACTGGAGTAGGCTGCACACTGATGCCAGTGTTGGGTGCCAGGAATTATGGTAAGCTGTTTAGGGAGCTATGTGGGATGTGTTTTGGGAAGGTGTCCAGTGATTATTGTTGTGTCTGAAGTTTTTGTCTTTCAACAGTGGAAGATGTAGTGAATTTAACCAATTAACATGATGGTTAGGCTCATGCTGACTGGAAGTACCCCTCACCTTTCATGAGAAAACTCAGAGCTACGGGTAAATTATGTTGAGGAATTGGGTTGCAGGAACTTCTCTTTACCCACAGGATGATTTAAAATGTTCAAACTGAAGTTACAATCCCCATGCTCCCTTCCTCACCAGAGCAGACATTCCTCTAGTGGAGGCGCCAACCTGATCCCATCCAAATTCAGTGTCATTCCTAGAATAGCTAACAATCACTGCTAAACATTTCCCAAGTAATCCTAGCTAAGAATAGTGTCTTATTTCTAGAGCTCTGACACAAGAAACTCAACACCCTGTTGGACTCAGATAAGCCAAACTTTTTTTTTGAGAGCTTTGTCCAAGTGAGACTGAGAAGGATGGAGCCTGAGAAAGACTCAGGTTGATGGAGTCTAGTTAGAGTCTCTATGTCATCTGTGACATGGCATTGAGTGATGCTATATGAGACTAAAAGTGCCTGTGGGTCTGCCTAAATGCTAAATCGACTACCTGTCAGTGCCTTGGGCACCAAAGAAACATTCATTAACTCTGCCCAACAACAAATTAAAATTTCACTCTTACTATCTTGCAGTTCTTAAACACTGGTTGGTACCTCTGATACCTTTCCTACTTGTTCTGCTACAGTTTGTTAGAAAGCTGAAGCTCTATCTTGCTTTATTAAGCCAGAAAGACATATTTCTTTTTTAAGAGGTTTGGGGGCTTATTATTAGTCCCCAAATTTACTATCACCTTGTAATTGATATGGTACTTGATCCTCCTGAGGACTTTGAGAGAGCAAGAATTATCATCCCGTTTTTATTAATAAGAAGTAGAGGCTCAGACAGGTACCTACTCATGGTTCATATTTAGCAAATGGCATACATATATGGAACTAGATCCCAGGTCTTTGGGCTTTTCTTGTGTGGTATTCTCATTACTTTGTCCCATCTCTGCTCACATGCCCAAGTGTCCAAGTCCTGGTCCCCCACCTGCTCCAGCTAATGTATCTGCTTTAGTTTGGCAAGAAAAAAAGACTTTGGGACTAGGAATAGGTCTGTGCCCACAGCACAATGTTTGAGGCAAATGCTCTAATTTTCCCCAGTACCAAAAAGGATCATTTCTATAATATTTATTGTATGATTTTTCTGTAACCCATAAGAAAATTACAATATCTTTTTGTTTGAAGCACAAATTATATTGTTTCAGCATGGCTGCATTTGTTTAACATAGAAGGCTTGCGTACCTTGTGCTTTCTTCTTTGGCCTGAATTCTTCTTTCCAAGTTAGAATGTTTTTTCTTCTTTGGCATCCATTAAAAATCATCAGTAACATGGCCACCCTCCAGAAACACTTCTGTAATGCCAACCACAGGACTCAGTGTCTAAAAATAAGAATTGAAAATGAGATTTAAGTTAATGCTCAGAAAGAAATCTTTCCATGTGTCTTTATTAAAATTTGGTAAAACCTATTCTAGGGAGAAGTGTGAAATACATGAAACCTTTATTGCTACTTCCTATAAAAACTTTGGCTGAGTAATTAGTGAGAGCTTGTCCTTTTTAATCTGGTTCTCTCCTATTAGCTGCGTTTCATTCTTTAACTTAAGGTTATATAAATTCAGAGGAGATTCGCATTCTCATATCCAGAGCCCACAGCTGAGCAGGCTTCCTGGGAAGAAGCATGACTCCTCACTGATGATTCCCAAGCTCTTGAAGTTTATATTTTCATTTGGCTATCATTTGTTGCTTCCTTTATGGAACTGATTAAACTCACCAAATGATGAAACATGAAATCAAATAGTTTTGGAATGGTGTGGGCAGTTTAAAATTTTTTAGAAATTTAGTGTGGAAACTGTAAAATTTACCAAAAAAAAAATCAAAATTGATTAGCTGGGATTTCCCCACCTTTTCTTGCATCTAAAACTCCCTTCTAGTTTGTTCCATAAGAATAATTATATCCTAAAACAAATCATTCATATTTACTTTTTCTATGCTTTATTCAGTTTTCCCCTATATTTTTCATCTTACTTCTGATTTTGAAGCACGCAGTCTAAGGATAAAGCTTTAAGTTCAGTCTAGTCACTTATAATTCCTCAAATGCTCCAAATCTGGTGTGTTACTAGCCCTTCCTTCCTTCACACAAACTATCATAGAAATTCTTAGGGCAGACCGTTAGGTATTAGTAAGTGTTATGATTACCTTTTCTAGAAGATATGAAAATAAAAATCAGGCTGAATCCAAAGATGAGACAGTAAATCCATTTAGCATGTAACAATTCCTGACTTTTTTCTTATTGCATTTTCACAGCTTTTATATGTGTTTGGAGAAGTGTTAGGGACATTAAATCTGGAGAATAACAGAACAATTCTGCAGCTGTTTTTTGCTCTTCAATAGTCTATAAACCTCATGGCACCGCATCTCATACCTTCACCCAGATTTCACTTTAGATTAAGATATTTAGTCACTCATCCAGGTTTATAATGTGTCAGCCTTATTGTTACTTTCTAAGAAACCTTAGTTTGTTACTTTCTAAAGTTGACTGTTTTGTCTACTGTGGATTACTGTGGATTGATACAAACCTAAAACTTATTTTTTCCCAGAATAATTTTGTTCCCTATTGATTTTTTGGACTCAGATATTTCTGGCAGACCTTCTGTTGTGTACATAAATTATGATGTCACAAAGTTACTGATTTTAAATTTATATGGCAGCCCTTAGGGCATATCCATATTTTTTCAATAAGACAGTCTTTTGTCCCAGGCTGAACCTAGACTGATCATCTTTCAAAATGTTTTCTCTTGAGTTTCTGGGGTCATGCTAGGACCCATTGAACCAAAAAAAGGACTAATAAGTCTATGGTTCATAGCCCATAGGTTTTATTTTTTCCATTTAATTTCATTCCAATTTACTTCATCTCATTTTTACCTTTAATATTATACTCCTACTGTTTTTCAGCTTTATTGAAGTATGATTGACAAGTAAAATTGTATATAAAGTATAGTGTGATGATTGTATATACATACATGTTGTGAAATAATTACCACAATCAAGTTAACGTATCTATCTCCTCATATGGTTACCTTCTTTTTTTGGTGGCAAGAATACTTACAATCTATTCTTTTAGCAAATTTCAAGTATACAATAATTATTAACTATAGTCACCATACTGTACACTAGGTCTCCAAACTTCTTCATGTTATAACTGAACTTTTGTACCCTTTGGCAGACATCTCCCCATTTTTCCCACCCTCCAGCTACCATTCTTCTCTTTGCTTCTGTAAAAAGTTCTGTTCAGCTTTTTTAGATTCCACTGGTAAGTGACACCATGCCATAATTGTCTTTCTCTGGTTTATTTCAATTTTCACAATGTCCTCCAGTTTATTCGTGATGTTGCAAATGGCAGGATTTCTTTCTTTTATTAAGGCTGAATAATATTTCATTATATACATAGATTTTAGACATTTTATTTATCCATTTATCTGTTGACGGACACTTAGGCTGTTTTCATATTTGACAGTTGTAAATAATGCTGACGTGAACATGGGAGTACAGCTGTCTCTTTGATAGTTATATCCAGAAGTGGAATTGCTAGATCATATGGTAATATAGTTCTATTCTTAATTTTTTGAGGAACCTCCATACTATTTTCCATAAAGGCAGTATGAATTTACATTCCCACCAACAGTGTAAAATGGTTCCCTTTCCCCACACTTAGCCAAAACTTATCTTTTGACTTTTTGAAAATAACCATCCTAACAGGTGTGGGGTGATATCTCACTGTGGTTTTGGCTTGTATTTCCCTAACACTTAGTGATGTTGAGCATCTTTTTATACACCTGTTGGCCATTTGTATGTTTTCTTTGGAAAAATATCTAGTCAGGTCCTTTGCCCATTTAAAAAATCTGATTAGTTGCTTTTCTGCTATTGAGTTATATGTGTGCCTTATATAGTTTGAATATTAACCCCTTATCAGATATATGGTTTGCAAATATTTTCTCCCGTTACATAGATTTTCTTTTCATTTTGTTGTTTCTTTTGCTGTGCAGAAGCTTTTAATTTGATGTAGTTCCTCCTGTTTATTTTTGCTTTTGTTGTTTGTACTTTTGGTGTCAAATCCAAAAAATCACCAAGACCGATGTCAAGGAGCTTTTCTCCTATGGTTTTTTTCTAGGAGTTGTATGGCTTTAGGTCTTATGTTTAAATTTTTAATCGATTTTCAATTGATTTTTGTGTATTTGTGTGTGGTGTAAGGTAAGGTCCAATTTCATTCTTTTGCAAGTGGATATCCGGTTTTCCCGGAGAAAAGGAGATGAGTCCACCTGTGATGTGTCCGCTTGAGATGTGTCCACCTGCAGGCAGCATGTGTCCTGTGGGATGGTACACAATTGGGCCTCATGGATGATCTATCACATAGTCTGCACTCATTTGGTAAACTGAACATGTGACTTGTCAGGAACATTTTTCTTCAGTGCTTTAGCATGTGCCTTGTAAGGGAAATTTAATCCATATGTGTCAAAGATTCATTTACACTTAAAATCATTAAAAGATTGTTCTGAGTTTTTGATGTCTAACAAGTCTTTTGACTTTTTCCAAGCAGTTCTAAGTGATTTGCGGAGGGTAAACCTAATGCCCAGCACCAGAAAATTCAGGTTTTCTCCTTGAGTCTAAAATTCATACTTCCATCTTACAGAAAAGTTCCTTAGTTTCCTAAGTTCGGAAATAAGTTCCTACCTGCTTCCATTTCTAAGTGACTCAGAGCAACGGAGCTCTGGAAGGGCAAAATATGATATGGCATGATTCACACATCTGGCCCCTATCTGGGCCTGTTTTCTAACTTGACAGGAAGTACAGGATGTATTTTACTTTCATCTACCTCTGCTCCATTGCATACATTGTGCAACACAAACACCAGATGATTCTGAATTCATTTGGTCTATGGAAACAGAAAGGAAGAAGCCCTTTTTCATTGCAAGGATTTGGGACAAACATATTAAAGAGCGTGAATACTCAGAGAAGAAGTATTATATTTTCATTCTTTCCAAGATTAAAGCTACTCTGGTGGATCTATGTTTTGCCAACAGTCTTATGTCCCTCACCTTACTAATAATTTCAGTTATCTTGGTTAGGTTAGGGCTGATCCTAGGACAACATGGCCATGCAGGGAAGGCTGCTGCAATAAGGCACCTCTTTCAGTATCTCTTCCTTCTTTTTCCCTTTTGGCATTTTTCTTTAACTCTTTCCCTCACTCATCTCTTCTTGGAGACTGTCCCAGGTCCTTCCAGTCATCTAGGAAAACATAGATAAGTTAAGTCCTATGAAGTTGTTTCTGAGAATATGCTACTCTCCTAGGACTGGTGACAAGTTGAGGCAGGGATTATGTGCCTTTCATTTCTGTGTTCCTGGTGTCTTGGACAGCGCCTGGCATACAATTGGTGCTTAAGTCATGTTTGCTGAATAAATATAGTATCTTTGTACATGAGGCAGTCAAGCTAAATTCAAAAGACTGAGCACCTGACCATGAAATTTCAGTTGTTGACCTAATCTCAACAAACATCCTGTCTTTCTGTATCTTGCCTAGTGGCTTCACCCATTCAAACCTTAAATCCACAGCAGAAAATACACCAACTAATGACAGCCCATGGGGCAGTGTTTTTGAGTGGAAGTCTTTCCCCTATACTTCAATTGCCCCTGGAAGTGTAGGAAATGTCTTATCCTCAGGACAGAGTGAGGCTGACCCTTCTTAGCCAATTGGCTTGCCCTTGCGTGTAGTGTGTGGGGCTATATCACTTGCTTTCTGGGAGATTCTGGTCTCTTCTCTGTGAGTTGAAGTTTTCACCTCTATAGTGGGAGGGTTAGGCTACTTCGGTCATTCCATACCTTTCATTTTAAAAAATTAAATTTTTTTTATTGCATAGTTAATGTACAATATTATACAACTTACAGGTGTACAATATTGTGATTCACAATTTTTAAAGGTTATACTCTATTCATAGTTATTATAAAATATTGGCTATATTCCCTGTGTTGTATAATATATCCTTGTAGCTTATTTTATACATAGTAGTTTGTACCTCTTAATCCCCTACCCATCTCTTGCCCCTCTCCCCCCTTTCCTATCCCTACTGGGAACCACTAGTTTGTTCTCTGTATCTGTGAGTCTGCTTCTTTTTTGTTATATTCACTAGTTTGTTGTACTTTTTTAGATTCCACATATAAGTGATATCATACAGTATTTGTCTTTCTCCGTCTGACTTATTTCACTTCACGTAATACCTTCCAAGTCCATCCATGTAGTTACAAATGGCAAACTTTCATTCTTTTTTACGACTAATATTCCATTATATGTATGTACTGCATCTTCTTTATCCATTCATCTGTTGATGGACACTTTGGTTGCTTCCTTATCTTAGCAATTATAAATAATGCTTCTATGACCACTGGGGTGCACGTATCTTTTTGAATTAGTGTTTTTGTTTTTTTCAGATATATACCCAGGAGTGGGATTGCTGGGTCATATGGTAGTTCTAATTTTAGTGTTTTTGAGAAACCTCCATACTGTTTTCCACAGTGTCTGCACCGATTTACATTCCTACCACCAGTGTACGAGGGTTCCCTTTTCTCTACATCCTTGCCAACATTTGTTGTATTCTTGTTGATGATAGCCATTCTGACAGGTATAGGGTGATATCTCACTGTGGTTTTGATTTGCATTTCCCTGATGATTAGCGATGTTGAGCATCTTTTCATGTGCTTACCTTTCATTTTGTATGGCAATTTTTCGGAGCATAGTTAGGCTTTAGAAAGGATTTGACCTCAGGTTATTTGGGAGAGGGACATGGCCAGTCTATTTCTGGCTATCCCTACTGGTCTCCCTACTACAATTTTGAGAACTCATGTAAGCCAGTTCACCTAATGACAGTGTCAGCTTATTTTGGTGATTATTGGTAGCCTCCAACAGTTAGAAGTATGTGGTAACTGGAAAGCTCCTTCCCTACATCCCTAGCCACCAGGTGTTAGGAATCAGTGAAAGCAGGTCTCAGGCAGAATTCTACTGTAATCCAACATTTATTAGCAGGCAGTCATGCAATTGGCTTCATGAGGTTTTTGTCCTTTTAGGCACTTGGGCTGAACACGTTGCATGAACATTCACTTTAAGGCAGTAGAACAATATTCTTGGAAGGGAAAAATCCTTTTAGTTTAACAGGCAACATGGAGGACTGGACCAGACCTAGGGTCTCACACTGAAGGTGAATGTGGCAAATTTTTATACTTTGTTCATGCAAAGGTTGGGGTGCCTGCATAAAATTTTCATTTGACTGCAGATCTAGAATAATTCTTATTTCACCTATGAAAATTTATCTAATATCTTTATTTAAATTAATCTTCTGGTGCAGATTTGGAAAGCCATATTGAAAGCTGCTTGCAATAGGCTCCTCGGAGAATGACCGATTGATTAGGGTCTTTTAAATTCTAACTAATCGCCCCTGGGGAGTTACATTAGTTAAGGTTCACTTACAAATTCCCTGTTTGAGGGCAAGTATTTTAGAATAAATTAGACACTGTAACACAGCATTGAGAATTGATAGTCTTTACGATCCTATTCAATAAAGATGAGGTTAGGCTCCTTCTAAATATATGTACACAAAAGACTAAAATGTCAAACTAAAACAGTTTTGAGCCCAGGTTAGAAAGTTTTGCATGGCTCTTTTACCTTAACATCAAACGATATTCAAAATGATCTCAGGCATCTGTTGTTTTTAATGTGCTTCTTTTAAATGAAAAATTGAAGTAATGCTTTTTAAAATGAAATTATTTATGTAATCAATTTATTATTCACTACAGTCAACATAGGTATTTTTTTAGAGTCTTGAAATATTTTTGAATAAGTCATTTTGATAGTTTTAAAAATTATATAATATGGCACCTTTGTGAAATCATGTATTTGTATAAGGGAATGCATTTTAGTCACAGCAGGGAAATTTCAGCTGACTCATTCAAGTGTGACTCTTACATTTGTTAGGAATATGGTCATTGTATTCTCATAGTAAAAGATTTTTTTATTTTGTCATTATATATTGCAGTTTTAGATACAGAATTAATTTCTGTCATATATTGCCAAAATAATTGGCCCCATTTCCAAGCAATCCACATTATTTATTCATACTCTGAGCATTTTTTCTAATATAGAAAGGTTTCCCCTTTATCATCCATGCATAAATCCAGACCTCAAAATCCATCACTGTATGTACATGATGGTTAAATATGGCAGTGGAATGTCTTGCTTCATTCAGTCTATAACTCTTTCTGAGTGCCTACTATGTGCCGGGCACTGTGCTGAGCAGAGGATTGGATGTGTGTGTACAGCAGTAAGCCAACAGGTGTGTCCCCAGCCTCTTGGAGCTACAGCCATGTACCAAAGGGGAGATGTGTGTCGGATTAATTGGCCAGATAACAATCTTGTGTCTTCCCACTCTGAATTTCATTGTGAGGTCAGCAGTTTTCTTGCTGATTTTGTTTCAGGGTATGTGTGTGTGCGAGGGGTACCAGAGAAAAGTAAAATATGACAGCAATTAATTAATTCTGTATGTAAAACACTATCATTCTCAAAGTTTTAATTGCTACCCATATACTTATAACTCTAAAATATTAATCTATAGTTCTGATTTTCCATACTTGTATATGCAAATGCCTTATGGGCATCTCCACACAGACATGCTTCAAGAACCTCAAATTCAAGGTGAACCAAGGTGTTGCCTCTCTAGAACTGTGTGTCTCACCCTCTTTCAGTCAGTGGTGCGCCCAATGCTGTGACAGAAATTTGAGGAGTCCTTCTGGACTTTTCTCACTCTTTTAGCTGACATCCAACCCAAGGGCTATTGATGTCCTATTGCTGTGTGGGGAGCCCCAGTAGCGACTGGGTTACATCTCCTGGGGGCTTGAGTTGGACTCAGGCTGATTTAAAGAATATGGAAGAAGTGTTCCCTCTTACCCACCTAGGTTCGTGGACAAAGTCCTATGTCTGTCATGTTATCTTTTTTGGCTTAACATTTGATACATATTTTTTTCTTATCCCATTAATAGCTGACATTGATATAAGTACCTTGTGTTCATCAGCTCATTTAATTCTCACGACAGTTCTTATAGGGCTGACCCCCATTAGTATCTTTGCAAATGAGAGAATAGTGACATAAACAACCTGCCCTAAATTCTGGCTAATGAGTGATGGAATGTGGATTTAAATCCAGGCCTACTGGATCTGGAGTCTGTACTCTCACCCCTGCACCACCCATCTCGCCTGTGCTGGGTTGTGGGTAGATGCCATCCATCCCTTTGAGGACCATACCTTGTGCTTCTGTCCTCTTCATAGGGCTCTAGTCAGTGAGGAGCATCAGAGGTGATCAACAAATATGAATTAATTCACTGGTTGATTCATTGGCACCATAAGCACTTACCTTCCTATGGAAGGCATCTGGCTTCTCAGTCCTGGTCCCCACCTGATGTTGTTTGGCCAAGAGAAGGGTGGTTTGAGATGAACTCCTTTCCATCTTGATCTCTCAATTCTCCTGACCTTTCTGCTGCTTGCCAAGCCATGGGGAGAGCAAAAGCCGCATTATCCACCAGCTGACTCTGTGTCCTTTCTATGGTTTTGGTCTTTCAGAATGTGTGTGTGTGTGTGGGGTGCACAGCGGAGAGGTGAGGGCATTCTGAACCTCTGAATGCCACAGCTACTCTCTTTTCTCTAACAAACTCAGTAGTTTTACTCCCAGGAATTTTCTTAGTGCTTGGCAACAGGAACCCAGAGGAGCCTCAAATGAACAGCAAGGACGTTTGGGGCTGTGGTGGTCAAAGAGGCAATCCCCAAGAAAAAATTTGCTTGTGATCTTTGTTAGAAGACATTTAAAAGTCTCTTCCAATGCAGAGCGATAAGACCCTTGTGGAGAGCCAGATTCCCTCTCAAACTCACACTCTTATTTCCTGGGGAAGAGGTCACATCGCCTTTTGTGACTTGATTTGAAACCACTGAAATTGAATGTGCCAACAGACAGAAGAGCTCTGTGCAGGGCTGTCGGCACAACAAGGGTGACAGTGTGAACCCTCACGGCACACCACATCAGGGCCTGGCCAGGGACGACAGAGGGTGATTCATGCCCATCTGGGGCCGCTCCACTCTGTGAACTTTGGCAGGAAGTGTATGACTGAGGGCTTTTGTAGCTCAGGGGCTGGAGGATGAAACATGAACCATTTCTGTTTCCCTGCCTTGTTCTCATCTAAGCCCAGGAAGTGGAATGGGCTGAGGGCTGAGGAGACAGTGGCGCAAGCTGTTTCTGGAAGGCTCGTGCTGGCTTCCCACAGGACCACGGGACATTTTCTGCTGACCCCTGTCAGGCTGACCCTAACCTGCTCAGTGTTAGGAATGTCAGACCTCCTTTCAAAATCAGAGCAACTCATCAAACACGAATGACCACAGGCCGAATTGGCCTCTCCCCAAGGATTCAACCTTGGTTGTTTGGGGTATTGAATTTGGTGGTTTCTGAAAAGTGCTCGTGCAGCTGCAGAGGATGCCGGGGGGCATCTATCCCAGCTACATGCTGAGCATTGAATCCTGTAGCCTGTGTGCTGGCCTGGTTCCCAAGCAAATGAAGGAGTATTATTAATAATAGGTTGTGTCTAAGAATTGCTGGAGAGAGGGAGCCATGCACTAGTCTTCTCGCCTTTGCTTTGAGTTCCATATTTGTTTAGTTGCGCAAATCTACCCCCTCCCCAAATCTGATTAGAGGGCCCAAGAGAGCCTTTGTTTCTTTACAATTATACAACTTTTTAAACTTGAGCATAGAGCTGCTGAGCCCTCACTCACAAAACTCCAACTCTGTGTCCGGAGGCCATTCATAAAGTAAATGTTCCCAATGCTCAATTGGCCTATAGCAGGAGGATCCCAGGTTTGAGGTTGGGTACACTGGTCATCCTGCTGCCCTCCCCTCCCCCCCACGGAAGGACACAGGCCGATAGCCCCCTCCTTGGTTTGGTGCCAGGTAAGCCCTTGGGACCTGTGGATGGAGTGATAGGGGAGACTCACACCCTCATCTTTGCCCTCTTCCCCAGCATGGGACTCTACTGCGGCTACTGCATGGTGTGCATTTCTGTAGATGTATCTTTGGCTCTCAAGATGCAGAGTGTTGGCTGGTCCAGTGCTGGGGGCTGCCAACAGGGGTGTCATGTGCTCTGCATGTTTTTGTGTGATTTTAACATTTCCATCTGGAGTTTTCCTGCTCACTGCAATAAGACCTCTCTTCGGTGTATGTTTAGCTCTCTTCTGTCTGTCTTGGTGAGGAAGAGAGATGGTTTTAAAGTAAGAAGGGTAGATGTTTTCTCACTTTCTCCCCCACCATCAACATTCCTTTTGCCCTGTTTTTTTCTGGCAGGACCCAGCTCTGCTCTGGGCAGTCCAACCCTGTAAACTGGGCACACCCAGGATCTACATGAGAGCTCAGCCCTGGGCCACCTGGGAAGAGCATCCCTTAGGGGAGCAATGCGATCTCCCACCCAGTGGCAGAGTAGGGTATGGTCTCTCTGAAGGGCAGAGAATACCTTCACCAAAAAGGGGTCTGAGCCCTTGCCTCCTTCATGGCATCTTGGGCTAAATTCCTGAATGATGCAATGAGTGAATTACAAGGGAAAAAGAGAGACATACATGAGCTTGATTTTTCTGTAGTCCCAATGAGCCTGCCCTTTGTCCCCCAGACAGTGCGGCTAAGATGAGATGTGGAGCTGAAGGGCAGGCCCTCCTTGGACCTGTGTATGTGTTCATTTTGTAGTCATGCCTTGTAGCCATGAATTCTAACCACTGGTCTATGCCCTGCTTCTGACATAATCTACTTGCCCAGGCTGATAGTAGCTTCTCTCATTTAAGGATATTTCTTCTTATGGGTAATCATTTTCTAGTTAATCATTTTCTCTTAATTTTTTGATTAAAGGAGACCTGTAGAAATGAACTTTTGTCAGAGATGATCTCTCCAGGCCTAAGTCCAAACTGTTGATCTTCTCAGAGAATGAGGGCTGGTTCTTGAATTTCAGACACTTTGACATTTACTGGGGAAACTAGGAGAATGGAGGGAGTGAACATCAAAGCACTGTATTGAATATAATGGTGGGCAGGCTTGCCAAAGCCTGGAAATGATTTTCTTCTCCTAGCACTAAGACAGTCGGTCCAATTTGCCAATTGTTGAATGACCAATTTGCTGAATTTACCGAATTTACTAATTCACCAAGTTACTTTTATGCATTTATAAAGACTAAAGACTTGAGCAATTGGCGTGGGCTGTGTTGGCAGGGCCTGAAATGGCTCTGGGGAGTCGGAAACAGTGGTCTCTGCAAACAGCCCTGTAGGCAGGTGGGGCACAGGGGACTCCAGGGGGCGCCACTGACCAGATGGCCATGTGCACTGGGTAAATGGGTGGGGAGTTAGATGAGGATTCACTGCTGAAATACAAAGCATTTGTGACAACTGCGCAGTTGTTTTTAAACCAATTCTTTTTTACCATTCTTGTTTTTGAAAGTTGGCTCACCAGGTTGGACTCTTTACTGGCTACTTTGCCTTACACATTTCCCATCCTCCTACCACGTGTCATTGGTTTGGCTCTGCATCTCTCCTCTTTTCCCCTCTCAGTCTGGAGCGATACCAGATCCCTCTCATTTTCTCCTGTGGAGCTCTAGCAGGACAGTTTAGCTATCTCCTTTATTGCTTTTGTTCCTATGACCCTTGTACCTTCAGGGTCCATCTTCTACCACAACAGGCTGTCCAAAAGAAAAACAGTTTCTTCCCGAAAAGCAATCATAGTGCCAAATCTTCAGCTAATTAAAAGTTTTTTCCTACACATAAGTATGCTCTTATGATTTTGGAAAATAGAAGGAAAATAAAACTAAAATTTTTGCAAATTCAGTGTGATAACCTTCATCTATTAGGCACTCAATAAATATTTTAGGAATTAACAAATAGTTGGTTTTTGTAATGAAATAATATAATAGTTCTCTACTCTCTCCCCTCTGAAGTTGTAGGTTTGGAAGGGTGCCAGGAGATGGACTTTCAGAGCAGACTGCCTCACTTGGCTTCATCCTAGATCTTAGGTGAAAAAGAGGAAACTGAGCTCAGCAGACGGAGTCAGATTAGGGGCTAGACACAGAAGCTCTTGCTAGGAAATAAGAATTTTGTCCAGAGTCTCTGCTGACTTCTCAGAATCCTCAAGTGTGGCACCTGGGGCTGGGTGGTCATGGGCTATAGGGTCTTTGGACGAAAGGTGAGGACACAAGACAGCAGGTCTTATATTGCACAATTAAAATGCATATATATAAAGGGGATTTGAAGGAATGACTTAAGTTTTAAGAACAAAGGCAAAATGCCCCAGGGGAGAAAGTACCTAAGTGAAGAAGGGATCTAGATCAGTGCCTCTGGTCAGTGGGAATCAGGTCTTGGTGGGATTAACTGGTAGACTGGTAGTCTATGCAGTGTGTATAAAACCTTAGTCTGCTTGGGCTGCTATAACAAAATACCATAGATTGGCTTAAATCACAGAAATTCTGGAGGCTGAAAGTCTGAGATCAAGGTGCCGACATAGCCAGTTTCTGGTGAAAATTCTTTTCCTGACTTGCAGACAATCATCTTCTTGCTGTGTCCTCACATGGAGGGAAGAGAGAGTACCAGCTCTCTGGGGTCTCTTCTTATAAGGACACTAATCCCATCATGAGTGCCCCGCCATTATGACTTCATCTAAACCTAATTACCTCTCAAATACCAAATCTCCAAGGGCTGTCATATTGGAGGTTAGGGCTTCAACATATGAAGTTTGGGGAGACATGTTTTAGCCCATAGCATTCTGCCTCTAGTCCACCAAAATTTATGTCATTCTAGCATAAAAAATACATTCAGTTCATCCCAGCATCTCCAAAAGTCTTAACTCATTCCAGCATCAATTCTGAAATCTAAAATCCAAAGTCTCATCTAAATATCATCTAAATCAGACATTGGTGAGACCTGAGGTATGATTCATTCCTGTGGCAAAATTCCTCTCCAGCTGTGAACCAGACAAAATACAATTCCTTCCAAAATGCAGTGGTAGGTCAGGCATAGAATAGGCACTCTTGTTCCAAAAGGGAGAAATTGGAAAGAAGAAAGGGGTGATGGGTCCCAAGCATGTCCAAAACCTAACAAGGCAAATTCCATTAGCTCTTAATACTTGAGAATATTCATCTTTGGCTTGATGTCCTGCTTCCAGGCCCACTGTGGTGGCAGTGTCACCCCAAGGTTCTAGGCAGGGGTCCCAGCCCATGACTGTCATGCTGGGGTCCTGCCCCCAAGGCTTTGGGAGGCCCCACCCCTAAGGCTTCAGGTATAGGCCATCTGGCCTGTGAAACTGAAGCCGGGGCTCTGATGATCTCTGGGGGTCATTTCCCACTCTTCTTGAAGAATAGCACAGTTAAGTAGCTCTATCTTCCAGTCCTGTCAAGTGCAAGAAGTTCAATGGCCTTCCTTCACTTCATCCTGTCTCCATGCCCTTCAGTTCAAGCTGACAGTATTTCTGCTCATAAAATCTCATAAGTTCTTTGTTGATAATCTAGCTACATACTTGGTATTTTCTAAAGAACATGCTTTCTCATTTTTTGTAATATGAATCGGCTGAGAATTTTCTAAATCTTCAAGGTCTAGTTCCATTTTGCTTAACAATTCCTTCTTCATCTCTCTCCTTTCGCATTTTACTAGCAGCAGTCAGGAGGAGCCACGCTGCTCCTTCAAGTTTGCTTAGAAATTTGCTCACTTAAACATCCAAACTCATTGCTTGCAAGTTCTATCTTCCACAAAACACTAGAACACAGTTCACCAAGGTCTTTACCACTTTATAACAAGGGTTGCCTTTCCTCTACTTTACAGTAACATGTTCCTCGTTTCTGTCTGAGACCTCACCAGAATCACCTTTAACATCCATATTTCTAGTTTGCATCTCAAAACTTATCCAGCCTCTACCTATTTCCAAGTTCTAAGCCACTTCCACATGTTTAGGTATTTGTTACAGTAGTGCCTCACTTCTCAATACCAAAATGTGTCTTAGTCTGCTTGTGCTGCTGCAATGAAATACCGTAGACTGGGTGGATTAAATAACAGAAACTTATTTTCTCACAGTTCCGGAGGCAGGAAATCCAAGATCAGGGTGTCAGCACAATTTGTTTCTGGTGAGAACTGTCTTCCTGAGTTGTGGACAACTGCCTTCTTGTTGTGTGTTCACTTTGTGGGAAGAGAGAGAGAGAGAGAAACTCTGATATCTCTTCATGTAAGGACACTAATCCCACCATGAGTGCCCCACCCTCGTGACCTCATCTATACCTCATTATCTCACAAAAGCTCCATCTCTGAATAGCATTATATTGGGGACCAGGGCTTCAACATTTGAATTTTGGGGGGAACAAAATTCAGTCCACAGTACTGATTGAGAAACTAGCTTGCTTTTACACAAAGATCATGGTCCTAGGTTTTGATATCCATGATAAAGATATTGTCAAGTGTTGTTCAGTTGTCTCTGCTATTTCCAAACTGGGTTGAGCTAAGGAAGCAAACCAAAGCAAAAGTCTACCTGCTTCTTTTTTCCCCTCCCCTTAACCCTTTGATTAAAAAGCTCTCTGACACCATAAATGTCTGGGACATGACTCCCCATTAATCAACCATTTATAACTATGAATATGTTTATTTTTTGGACCAAACATGATGGATTTTCTGGGAAATCCTATGCTTCTATGAATGAGAGGAAACTGCCCAAAGATGAGTCCAGATTAAGTAGGTCCTTCTGGGCCTGTTTCTTCTATCACTGGCCTGACCTACTCAAATCCAGACCACTCAGAATTGAGAAGGGCTTCATCTGACATGGTGATTTTTAAAAATGAATTAGAGGAATGTGTTTATGATCTTGGACTAGAACTTCAAGGCAAAGCAAGAGCTCAGTAAGATTTATAGATGATGTGTTTGCAGCCCACACACCATTCCTATTGAGGTGATCCACCTCTTTCTATTACTGAGATATGATTAGTTCAAAGCCAAGAGGAATTACAGTCTAACTCTAGAAAAATGTCCTTCTAGTACATATTGGTCAGTATATATTTTAATATATGATATATATCTATATAATTTTAGCAGCTAGATAAGAAAATTTGGAAGAGTAAAACAAAATTTAGGTATAAAAATTATACCAAATAAAGCATCAGGTTAAAATAGATACTTATATTTCTTTTACCACAAATCTATAGAGATTATTTTTATTTGTTGGGAAGGATCATCTCTGAAAGAAAACTTGGCTGTTTCTTTTTTTTTTAACATTTAAAAAAATTATTTTATTTTTTGGCCGTGCTGGGTCTTCGTTGCTGCACGCGGGCTTTCTCTAGTTGCGGTGAATGGGGGCTACTCTTCGTTGCGGTGCGCAGGCTTCTCATTGCGGTGGCTTCTCTTGTTGCAGAGCATGGGCTCTAGGCACGTGGGCTTCAGTAGTGGCGCCTGGGCTCAGTAGTTGTGGCTTGTGGGCTCTAGAGAGCAGGCTCAGTAGTTGTGGCGCCCGGGCTTAGTTGCTCCGTGGCACGTGGGA
Organism: Mesoplodon bidens; assembly: GCF_964165515.1. Lineage (NCBI taxonomy): Eukaryota > Metazoa > Chordata > Mammalia > Artiodactyla > Ziphiidae > Mesoplodon > Mesoplodon bidens. Next base: position 66,952,152 of record NC_138160.1, read on the forward strand.
TCTTCCCAGACCAGGGCTCGAACCCATGTCCCGTGCATTGGCAGGTGGATGCTAGCGGGAAAGCCCAGCTTCCCTGTTCTGTTTCCTGAGCTTCACAATGAACTGAGAAATCCAGTTCTTTGTGAAACTAAAACTCAGCACTTAATGTTGAATCCCTTGGGATGGTCCGTTTGGTGCCCTTGAAGAAACACTCTCCTGGCAGAAGAAGGGTGAAAAATCAAAGGCAGCAATAGCATATTCTTGTATTTATCTGAGAGTACATGTTGGTACATATGAGAATCAAGTAACAAAAGACCAAGTGAATGTCAGGGTGAAGCAAGATGTAGGAGCCCTTTGAATATATGAGAGAAACTCTCAGTTGGATGCTTTGAAGGGCAAGGTGGTTTTTGTTCTGTGGACAACCCAGGTAAAGCAATGAAAATGGACAACAAGGGCCCAGTAAGGCTCAGTGCCCTCAAAGGCACATAAGGCAAATGGGATTATAACACAGATCAACAAGAGAAAGAATAGAGAAACAAAAGTAGATGGAAAAGTAAATGACTCAAACTGTCCATTATTGAAAGTTCCAAATGTTTCCTTAATAGAGATCACCAAATTGTAGGTCTTAATTTTGCCCCATTAACATTCCCTCATCTTGCTTCGTTCTATTTATTACAAAAAATGAGTTCCTGTTCTGACCGCTTGGGGTCTCTAGAGAATCACCGATCAGTTTCTGAACCTGATAACCTGTTGGTTTTTATCAACCACTCTAGGAGGTGGAGGTGTTTGTTTTTCAAACAGGAATAGTCACATAGTCACAGGCGATCCAGGGCCTGAATCTTAAATTTCCAAAGAGTAAAAAACATTTGTAGTTAATTCAGTGGGTAGCTACCTATTCAACTCCAAGCTGACACAGACCATCATCCCTCAAGCATATCCCTTGCTATATTCATGATAGAAATTCCACTCTTTCACTATTATTTCTTAGAGTAACAGCACTGCTTCTTATTAAAAAGGCAATGCCCACAGGGGACTAACTTGTACAATCATTATAAGTAATTTATACCTTAGTATGAGTTACTCTGTTGGAATTTCCTCAGTGTGATTACTAAGGATAGACAGATCAGGGTGGGTGAAGAGACAATGAGGAGGGCAGTAAAAGAGGAGGTGAAGACAAATTTCATCTACTTCACACCATTGCAGAGGTCTGACCCTGGGTCCTCTTCCCACTTCCTGCCCCTTGGTGAGTGCTAACCCTGGGATCAAGAGAACAAACTGCCTTCAGCTTCCTTAAGCTCTCATATTTGAGACAATGACTTCCAGACTTTCCAGGGACACTGACACTATCGCCTCCAGAGTCCTCAGTGTGTCTCCTTTCCTGGTCACACAAACTATAGCTATTTTGGGTATGACCGACATTTCTGGTAGTGTCAGTGATGACAAGGGCACATTTCCACAGTCCATTATCTAGAATGCTCATGTAATTATTTGAATTATTTGTAATGAATCACTGATGAAATCTAAGGAAGAATGAAGTCACCCCAGTGTTTGGAGGATTCGCATGGGAAATTTTACTTTGATGATCTCTCTCATTTTTTTTTTTTCTTTTTTTGTGGTATGCAGGCCTCTCATTGTTGTGGCCTCTCCCGTTGCGGAGCACAGGCTCCGGATGCGCAGGCTCAGTGGCCATGGCTCACGGGCCCAGCCGCTCCGCTGCATGTGGGATCCTCCCAGACCGGGGCACGAACCCGTGTCCCCTGCATCGGCAGGCGGACTCCCAACCACTGCGCCACCAGGGAAGCCCCTCTCTCATTTTTATCTCAAGAATTTTGGATACTATTTCCTGATGTATTCTGGTGTACATTACTTTTTCATACATTTATCCATCCATCCAACATTCATCGAGAGTCTGTTACTTTCCACTTATCCTGAAGTCTCTATGAATAAAAAGGTGAATAAGAATAGGGCAGGGGTTTTATTAAGTCCGTCAATCAATGGGAGAGACAGATGTGTAAAGGCAATTACAACGTGCATGATGAGTATGGAAGTACTAAGTGCTTTGGCACCAAGAGAAAAAAAGACTTAGAAAAGTAAAGATCTTTTTCTCAGCTTTTTTTAAAGCAGCCATCTGTTGCTGTTGTTGTTATTGTTATTTTCAGGGAACACTAGTCTTCCTGATAACTTACCTTGATGCCTTTGATACATTTTTTTAATCTCTCCCAGATGCTTTAAAAGGCACTGACCACAGGCTTGTAGGGTAGAGTATATGAAAAGCAATCTGGCCAGGTCCTGCTGGTATAACTCATTCTGCAGGAGCAACCTCTTATCTAATTCGAGGGGGACCAGTGACCAGTGGGGCTGCCCATATTTATACAATGGATGTCTTGCAACTCCTGGGTCAGTACTGCTGGCACGTGGACAACTCCCTACTGAGGGGAATGTTATAAAATGCATTCGTTCTTTACTTCTACGGTTTTTCAAGGAATGTGGCCATCCATCTCTGAGCGACCTAATCTTCCTTTGGAGACTTGCTTACAAAACAGACAATTAGGTGAGTGTCTTGAGATTTGGAAGTGTGTATGTAAAGAAGGGAAGAGAATAAACTCTGTCTTTTGAGCAGAGAGGTGGAATGGAAGCTCACCACCACCCTGGGTCCAGTATTCTCACTAGGCTGTCTCTTCTGCTGAGGATAGTTTCCTGCAATTTGGTATGAATGTGTTTTATTTCTGACCCAAGTAGCATTTGTACTCAGTTCTCTTCATGTGAGAGCAGGAAGAAAAAATTTCATCTCTTTGTGTCTTGTGTGAAAACACATATTTTTTTATAATGAAGTAATCCATTTGGCTTTTTTATTTTTGGGTGGGCATGAACTTCTATTAATGCCAGACCATCCTTTTTCCTTGGAGAATCACTTCTGTTTTTTCTTAAATTAAATAGATACATCATTCTGTATTTTCTTTTCTCTGATACTCTTCCTGGAAAAAAAATTATTATTTTTCAAACCTCCAAACCACAAAGTGAAACAACAGGAAACAGTGTTCTTACAACTGGGAAGATGTGTGTGTGTGTGTGTGTGTGTGTGTGTGTGTGTGTGTGTATGGGGGAAGGGGGAGAGGTGAGCGGTAGATAAGCATAACCGACATGTTCTGATGTCATGTACAGCAAGCTATTAAATAACTGAATATATATGAAAACCTAAGTGGGAAACTCACCAACCAGGAATTAAAAAGGATTTTTGAATCTAAGCTCTAACTTATTTTCAAAGTACCAATGTAGGTTGGTTGACATTTACCACACACACTTTGTATCAGGCATTGTGAGAGCAGATTGTGGAGAATGTGGGAACCTGAGATGAACAGTTGCCAAGTTAACATCTTTATGTCCCTGAACAGAGGAAGGGATGAGGTTGTCATGAGATTAGTCGGGGAAGGCTCGTGCATCATTCTCCCTGTCTCCCTTTCACAAATAACATGACTTAGAAATCCCAGAGGCCTTTTCTTTGTCTTTCTGCTTCTGTGCTTCAGGGGACCCTGTGTCAGGCAGTCATCACATGGATGCCCAAAAAAGCCCAGAGTGTGTAATTATCTGTGCATCTGGTGGACAGATATTTACATAGGTTGCTATCATCATTTTATTCCTCTCCCCCACCCCCCCGAGGGGCTTTGGAGCTAAGACTACTCATCACCATCTTCAAGGAACCAATTTCCCTCTTTGATACCTTTGAACCAATTTTCCCTCTTTGATACCTTTGGATGCTGGGGTCTTAGAACAAATCTATCTCGTGTGAAAATGACAAAGTCTAGAGGGGGATTGGAGAAGAGAATGAGGCCATTAGCAGCTTGATAACCCAAGAGCAGAGAAAGTTATTTCAGGATAGGTTTTCTTGCTTTGGATGTCATATGTCTGTCCCAGTTTTAGAAAAAGGAGCTCAAGGGCTGCATGAGGCCTGGACAGCCCTCAATTTGAGGTCTTTAATCCAGGCCTTTGTTTGCCATGCCTTAATGTCACCAGGACCAAGGGTGATGGAGCCAAGTTCAGATCAGCATTGGAGAGAATGCTGTCCTCACCCTGCCCTCTGCTCGAATTTTCTCAGATCCATTACAGGGGCAGGGTAGGGGGCCACTGGGCTTTAGGTTCACATAACTGATGGGCCTCAAAATTTGACTTCTGAAGTTATCTTCAAAAGAAGACATATTTGTGCTTATTAAAATTATTCTTGGATCAAAAGCATTCATTTGCTAAATGTAAACATATTAAAAATATAATTTTTGTCACAGTGTTTCAGCATTTATTCATTTTAAAATATATTAATTAAATTTCCAAATTTGGAATTGGCTCAGACCTCTCTCAGCCTCTGAGAGGCCCCTAATTTACCATCAAACAGAAGCCAACATTTGAGGTCCCTGGGGCTTTTGTCCCGTGCCAAATGACCCAGCTGGTTCCTCTGCTTATAGATCCAAAGAACAGATTAGATTCACTACAGCTCCTGATTTTTCTTATATGAGTACTTCAGAGTGGGTCTTGGACATCAGTTTTTAAACTTTACTCTGCACACTTATAGAACTCTAGCACTTTTTGACTCATGAGAATTAATATTTTACCAGTAGAAAATAGTGCCCTAATTGAGAATATTTCTAACTATTTTAAGTGGAAAAAGGCTGAAATTTCCAGACTACACCAAGAAAAAAGTGACATAGAGTCTGCCAATATCTATCTGGTACTCCATAGGAACAAAGCAGGGGAAATGAAACCCAATATTTGGGTTGTGTGTGTGTGTGTGTGTGTGTGTGTCTGTCTGTCTGTCTCTGTACGGGTGGCAGATCAACAGGTTTGTGTGGCTGAGGCTTCATGCATACACATATGGAACTAGCTCAGGTGGTGGCCTCCAACTGCAAAAAATTATTTTGTCTTTCTCTGGGCTGAAAGTACCACCAATATTATTTGAGCAATCCATTTCCATTTGGATTTGGAGACTTAAGGCTCTAAAACTTTCCAAAAGAAATGTCCAATTGGGCCAGTAGGGAAAGTCATGATGCAGTCATAGTGTATTTATTTATTGTTTGATTGCAGTTTCCTGAAGATACTGTGTTTATATACTATAAGGCATATTTTCCTTAAATGTATTATATATGTATTTTTTGTTCTAATTTTTCTGATCATAAAATGCATGCTTCTTGTAGAAAAGTTGGAAATGTTAACTATAAAAAAGCTAAAAAATCATGCATATTCTCAGCAAGTGTTGTTATTTTAAGCTAACTTAATTCTAAAAGAAATTTTATTCTTATTACTTCCTATGCATGCAATCATTTCATTGAAAATAATGATAACATAAGCATTAGAGTTTTATGCTTGACCGTCTAAACCTATTTACTATGACCCTAAAATACTACGAGGACCTGTTGAGATGTCATCTAACATCCAGAAATTATGTGATATGTGTCCTGAATCTTCTGTTTCTGTTTTAAAATGAACAGTGGGATTAATACTTATTGCTTCCTCTGTATCTGCCACTGGACTTAATTCTTTACATGGATCAACAATTTTAACACTTACAACAACTTTATAACAAAAGTGCTATTGTTAGATTTCCATTTTACAGGTGGAAAAGTTGAGATAAGAGATATTAAGTAACTTGACCAAGGTTACTCACTAGTAAGTGGTAGATGGGATTCTGACCAGCCCCTGTGTTCTGAAACCCTCAGAATCCTTCTCCTAAACTTGAAAGTGCTTAGTTTCTTAAAGAGATAAGGGCCCAGCCACGTCAGTCAGGACGTATTTGAGAACATGAAAGGGCAGCAAAGCACATCCCTTCACTTTGATTTCAGCAGAAACACGTCCCCTGTATCAAGTGATGACAAGCCCCATGGGGGCTGTGCTCAGGCGACAGGCTGGAAATGCATGTGTGTGGCAGGCTGCCTTGTGAGATCACATCCGAAGACTGGCTGGACTCATTTCAGACCTTTGGAGTGTTGATTTAGACAAGGGGGAGAAGATGCAAACCCCTCTTCTTTGGCTTAGAAGATTATGGATCTGCAACTTCAAAAGCTGTTTGCAATTTTATATTCACATCTCACTGCCAAGGTGCTTGTCTCATCTTAAGTCAGTTAGCTGGGGCTGCTCTGAGTAAGCTGGGCTGTTTCCTTCTGCTTTTGGAAGGCAGTAGCAGGGGCAAGAAGAGGGGCAGGCTGTGGAGAGGTACACATGGCTGAGAGGATGATTCTAGTGAAGGAAGGGTACTAGGCTGAGAGGAGGGAATGAAGGAGGAGCAGGGAATGAGAACTGATGGGGGGCAGGAGAGGAAAGGAAAGGCCCTTTCCTAATCTGTGCTGCCGTGGGAGGGGCGACGATTCAAACAGAAATCACACACAACCCAGGGTCAGACAGACCTGGTTAGAGTTCTGGCTCTCCAGCTTTGTGACCTTGGTCAACGTACTAAACCCCTCGAACCCACGTACCTTTTTCTTGCACTGTTTGTTCTATTGTCTCTGTTTCTTGCTGGGCTCAGGTGGTAATGTTGCCCTAACGTTCCATGCCCAGCTTGATCTAGAAGGAAGAACGCTGGTCTGGGAGGCAGGGGTTCAGGATTGATATTCTGTCTTTACTCCTCATCAGCTCTCTTACTCTGGGCAAGACAAAGCTGCAGCAGCTTCCAGTTTCCTCACCTGTCAAATCTGTAATGTACATGCCCTTCTCACCTCACAAGGTTTTTGAGAGACTCAAAAGGGATCAGGTATTTGAAAAGATTTTGTAAAGCTAAAAGGATTATACAGTCATCCCCTATTATCTCTGAGGGATACGTTCCAAGACCCCCAGTGGATGCTGAACCCTATATATACTATGTTTTTTCTTATACATACATACTTATGAGAAGGTTTAATCTACAAATTAGGCACAGTAAGAGATTAACACAATAACTAATAATAAAATAGAGCAATTATCACAATATACTATAATAAAAGTTATGTGAATGTGGTATCTTTCATCCTCTCTCTTAAACTATCTTACAAATTTAATGCCTTTTCCGTCTTAGCTGTGGCCATAACTTCTGCTTTTTGAGGAGTGGTAGCAAAACTAGCACGAATTTCTTTTTCCTTCTTCACAATTTCACTGATCGAAGATTTGTCGCTACTGTGGATCTTAGCAACCTCAACATATGATTTTTTTTCATTTCTTAGTAAGTCGAGAACGTTCACCTTTTCACTTAAGCAGCACTTTATAGCTTCTCTTTGGCATATCCGAATTGCCAGCATCATTACTCTTGTGCTTCAGGGCTGTTATTAAATAAGGGTTAAGTAAAACAAGTGCTTGTGTGGTAACATACCATGACAGTGGATCTGATAACCCAGATGGCTGCTAAGTGAACAATGGGAGGCATACTCTGGACAAAGGGATGATTCACATCCAGGGCAGGATGTAGCAAGATGTGGTGAGATTTCGTCATGCTACTTTGAGTGGCACACAATTTAAAATTTATGAATTGTTTAGTTCTGGAATTTTCCAATTAATATTTTCAGATTGCAGTTGACCACGGGTAACTGAAACCGAAAAGCAAAATCACAGATAAGGGGGGACTACCGTACAATGGAACTATTCTAGGTGCCGGGTTAAAGGTGCAACTGAGCACAAAATGTTGTTGGGCTAGTTGATTCTCACTCAGGGATGGCAGATGGGTTTCAATTTATAAGCCAGCTCTCACTGACTGGTGGTGGCTGCCTGGAGTTCCACATGGAGAGGAATTCTGAGACTTTGGCTAGGCTCAGTGGAAGAGTGCTTGTATTGATTATTAATGTCTGCCATGGACAAAGGAGTAGAAGTGAGTCATGTGCCATATGTTTGTCCTTTTGCTCTAGGCCAGTGATTCCTAAATCTGATTGATCATTAGATTCATCTAGATACTTTCCTAAAACTGCCTCAGGCTGCAGATTTCTGGTTTAGTAGGCCAAGGGTGAGACCTGGGGTTAGGGCAGAGAAACTTCATTTTTTAAAAAAGACTTTCTTTCCAGGGTATTCTGATAGTTGTGCACTTTTGGGCACCCTCACTCATATCTAAATTAGGGGAGGGGCAGAGATTGAGTCTCATGGAGCTCTGAGAGTTGAAAGAACAGGGCAGAGAAGAGTTAAGCAACTTTTCTTGACATGGTCAGAAGTTTAAAAAATGTAGATCAGGCCAGTGGTTTTTAGTAGGTTGCCTAACTCGTTCCCCATTAAACCAATTGGTTGCATTGTCTGTTGCGATGATTCTACCGCAGGCTTCAGGCCAGATACTTTCTCCTTGTGTTTCAGGCACTGGCTCCAAAAGGGCCAGATCCTGAGACCCGTTCCCCACCCCTGTCTCCTACTTTGAGTCTACATCAGTTTGTGACTAGTTTTTATAAATCAGGAAAAAGGAAAAAAAAGATGAAATTAGCTTCTATGTTAACTAGATGTGCTTTGAGATGTCTGCTTTATATTTAATCATGTTGACTTTAGCTTTTATTATGAATCAAAACTGCAAACAACATTATAATTGCATATGTACCTCCTAAACATGCTGAGGAAGCAGCCTATATTTCATCATATGAGAACAGTTTGTGTCTTCAAGTGACAGAGGTGCAGGAGGAGAACAGTAGGGAAAGGGATGCCTGTGTCCCGTTCCTGTTCATCTTCATTATCTGAGCTGACAGATGGCCAGCATGTTGGCTGAGAAAACTTTTGGAGAGAGAAGAAAAATTTAAACTTTAATTGAAAAAATGAATTCCTTCTCATTCAAGTCCACCATAACTTTGGAGGCTCTGGTGCTGTTGTCAGCCATTTTGTTAGAACACCCAGGCCAGCCTGCCTTAGAGCTTGCCATAGTGGGGACCCTTGGCCTAATTCGAGTTCTGCAGAGGAGCTCTTGGAAACGGTCATAGCCTTTTCTGAGCAGGAGTAACTACATCTCTGGTTGCTTGAGGAGTAACTAGGGAGAGTAGCAGTTCTGGATAATGGAATTGTTTTAGTGCTCACAGAGTGGAGATGGGGGCCAAGTTAAAAGTGTTTGCTACTGTAGGAATCTTGATTATCAAGGAATATGGGTGCAGGAGCTCTTTTTCTTTTTGCAGAAGCTGACGCCTCTGAATCCTGCCTGTATGAACTATATATAAACTAAGAGTCAGTATTCTTTTTTCTACCCTTTCTCTTTCAATCTGAAACAAAAATACACATGTGCCCATGGGAGAGAAAGGAGGAGTTATAATACACAGTACACATACTGTGTGTGTACTAAACCAGGGGTTGCAAACTGGCAGCACAGCACATGCTGTGAATTTGGCCCTCAGATGTGCTTTGTTTGGTTAGCACAGTGTTTGAAAAACTGAGTGTGGATGCACACCCCAGTTTCCATAGGTTCCGACTTTCTTACACCTAGGATTTTTATAATTTACATCAATAATTCTGGTCACTGAAGCTATTGGAGTTTGGGACCGGTGGATTAAATCTTTGCCTGTCTGCACTTTCTGAGATCTTGTGTAAGAGTGAAAAGAACAAACCCCAAAGCATTCTGACATGAGGCTATGGCATTCATTTCTCTGAGGCAGTGTATCATTTTATAGCATTTAATTTCCTATGTAAGGGATACATTATTTATAACAAATGAACCTTCAAATTCCAGATACTTGAGGACATGTACTGACTTGAACTTTGAGGGATTTTAATTTTTTGCTTTATTTATTTATTTTTTTAAGGATGGGAGTGAGAGGAAATTCAGGGGCACCTAAGGAGGCAAAAGGGCAGGAATGATTGATGGCCATAGAAAGTCCTGACAAATTTGTAGTCAATATTGTTTGTCTAGAGCAGCTTGTATGACAAAAGAAGTGTCAGCAGCTGCCTGAATTCTCATTCTTCAGAACCTGGCCTTTGAGTAAAAATAGGCGGCTTGAGTGAAATGCCTGTCGTGGTTAATTGGAAAAATCACTCCAGATGAGTGAGGGAGGCTGACAGTTATGCATTACATGAAGAATTTAGTGTGTCTTACAAGGTTGATACAGGCACCAAAAGTGACTGGCTTTAGTTTTTCCCTAGTTAGGAAGGCCATGGAAGGATAAAACCTAAGAAAAGAAGCAATGTATTATTGCAGATTCATACACCCTTGTAAAAGACTTCTAGCCCCATTTGCTTCATGGTCACCCCCAATCTTTGCCCCAATTCCTTTCTTTTTTTAAGATTTTTGTTCTGTTCTTGCTTTCTAATGACTGCATGGAACAGGGACCAAGGACAGTTTTAGTGAACATGTGAGAGGAAATGATAGACTGTTATTCTCTCTGCTCCCTCCCTCACGCTTTCTGAATGTGAGTATTTGCTTGGCTCTGTGGAACTGGTCAGTGCACAATAGGCGAAGCTCACTTTGTCATTTAGTAACTTGTTTGTCTGTCAACATTTCTCACCCTCAAATGATGTGGCTTCTGAGAGAGCTGTGGTTTCTCATCCAGATGAAGTCTGAGAACTTATGATTGTGTTAGGGCTGGAGAGCTTGGTGGATAACTGGTTCTCTGAGCTTCCAGGAGCCTGCTGTCTCAGGGCCGTCACCACCAACATTTGGATGTGTGGGTACAAATCGGTCATGGGCCTCTTCAGTTTAATTTTCATCTTTGCATCCTGCATCTTGGCACTGTTCTCTGTAGTGCCATAGATTTTTGAGAAGTAGAGGACAGCTTTTTGGCTTGAGGTTTCTGAGTCTGTTTAGCCTCCAAGGCTTTAGCCATCAAGCTATAAAGTAATGTTTCATTTGTGTTGTCTTGTGGTGATGTGTAGAGGCTGGTGGCATTTTATGAAAAGGATGTGGCCCTGAAGACTTTGCGTAATTTAAAACTTGCATAATTTAGGCAATAGCCTCAACTCAGTTTTATAATTCATTTGGCTTGGCAGCTTTGAAATTATGTGATCCTTGAAAAGAACTTAAATTTGGGAGATTTACATTACTTCAAATTTTGAACATGAAGAGATTTTATTAATTTTTAAATATCACACATTTCAAATTTGCATGAAATATAACCAATCTAGGGTATTCTGTTGGGGTTTATGTTTGGTTCTCTTATAATTTTTTAGAGCATACTCTCCTTTCTGGGGCCAAGTATCCAAAATCTGCTTATATAGAAATATAGGGGAGAGTTTTAACCTCCCCTCACTTAACCTCACTTAACCTCTCTGTGCCTTCATTGTCCCTTCATTCAAATGAAGGAATAAAAGCAACTATCACAAATAATTGTTATGAAGTTTAAATTGAGTTAATATTTGTAAAACTCTCTTACCTTTTGTAAGAGAGAGGGTAACCTAACAGGACTTGGAAAGAAAATTTGAGATCACTTTTGGGGCTCTTATTACTACTTTTATATGTGGCAGCTTGGAAATGCCTCAAAAACAAATCAGTTTAATTGAATTCAATAAAGATTTATTTAATACCTACTAAAGACCAGGCAGTGTAGCAGACATTGGGGCTGCCATAAGGATCAGGAGTTGAAATGAAGTCAGTGAATTGAAACTAAATGTTTCAAGAACTTTAAACTAAAACCAGCCATGCATGGCCCTGAACATTGCTTAACATTCCTTATTCTCTACATTTTTATCCTATTCTTTTATGAAGATGAACATAACATTGCCAGTTGATGTGAGGAGAAATCTAAAAGTATTTAGGACATTTGGGGAATGCCCAGAGAGGTAATGGAATATCTATAAATTATTTTATTTGAGTTTTAAGTATAAAACTTTTAATTTTCACTATGGGGGCTCCATGACATTTCCTAGCTGTGTGTCCTTGGCCAAGTCACTTAACCTCTCTGTGCCTTCAATGTCCCTTCATTCAAATGAAGGAATAAAAGCAACTATCACAAATAATTGTTATGAAGTTTAAATTGAGTTAATATTTGTAAAACTCTCAGCGCATGCCTGACATATTCTAAATGATATATTACTTTTGATAAATAATATCTTTTAAAAATATTTTCATTCAATATTTAAATTTTGGTATGTATGGAATGCTTGTGCAATGGAATCTTTGTCTGTGATATAGAAATCTTTCTGTTCCAATTCAACTTTCATTGTCCAGAATGACAGCTCTAAAAGTTCTAGAAAGTGGAACTTAATATGTACTGACTATAGAACTCAACCCAGGTATCAAATTGTTTTAATGAGATTTATTTCTCTGGTGAGAGGGTGATTCAGAAAACATTTCAATCCCAGTTAATGCAGTTTTAAAGTGTAATTGTAGTCTGGAAGTGTAGGATTAAGTGGTGTTTACACTCTCATAAATTCTGAGCTCCGTGATGGCACTGATGATCCTGAAAATGTATTTTGTCAAGTGCTTTTAAAAGTGAAAAAAAAATGTAGCTAAAATGTCGATTCTTTGTTCAAATCTGTTCAAAATTTGCTTTTTTGGAGGAATTTTTCATTTTCTGAAAAAAATCCTGTTGAGCTTGTTGGCACATATAAATATGGATTCACTAAATGTGGGTTTACTTAAAAATAAGATATGCCCAACTAACCTCATTTCCTTTTTTGATAGAGTGGGGAGACTGGTGGGGAGGGGAAATGCCACAGACAAAATGTGTCTGGATTTCAGGAAGACCTTTGATAGAGTCTCTTATGACGTCCTTGTGGTAACGATGAAGATATATGAGCTGGGTGATAGTTAAACTAGGAGGACTCATGGCCAGTTGACTGTGATATGCAAAGGGCATTTGGGAGGGAGGCTGCAGGGCTCTATTTGTGGATCCCACCTTTTGAACATCTTGACCTGAGATTTGGATGATCTTAATAGAAAAGAAGCATTAAGAAATGAGAATAAAGAAAAATATGAAGTTTAAAATAAATAAATTCTTCCTTTTGGTTAAACATGTAGTGTGCATTTGTGGTCTGGGGGAGGTCTCACTTTCTGGATGAGAAAGGCTGAGAATTCTTGCTGACTGTGAGCTCTGCCTGAATATCAATTGGATGTAGGCGGCTGTGAGAATCAAGGTCATCTTCAGCTGCCTTTAAATTAGAAATATGGTTTTGACAAAGGAAGTAATAGTCCCACTATGCTTTGCTGTAGTCAGACTACATTTAGAGTGTTGGACAGCACTGGACATTAGATTTATATTTTGTGGAGAGAGGTGATAATAAGCTAGAGTGAACCCCAAAGGTGAAAAGCCTGGAAAACTAATTATACAAGTAAGAGTTGGACGACTTAGGGAGGGTTAGGTTGGAGAAAAGAAGGCTGGGAGATGGGGCTGGTGACCTGATACTTGATTTCAAATATTTAAAGGCATGTCAAGTAGAACAGGGATTAACCTCCTACATAGTTCTAAAAGACAGAATAGGACCAAACGGTACAAAGCACGGGGCGACAGGAGTTCTTTAAGCAATAAGGGCTGTCAGATAATAGAATGATTGCTCATTGTTGGATAAATTCAAGGAGAGGGGACAGGACAGCTGTTTAGGAGAGTTGTGGAGGCCATATGTCAGGATGGCTAAAAGCATGGGCTTGCAGCTTGAACTGGTTGATGTTTGAGTTCTGGTTTCCCTAGTGGCTGTGTGAACTTGGGCAGTTTATTTAATATCTCCATGCCTCAGAGTTCTCACCTGTATAATAACAGTTTCCTTCTCCTGTGGTTGTTTTGAGGACTTAAATTAATCCCTGTGAAGTGCTTAGCACATTACCTGGCACCTAGAAAATACCTGACAAATGACAGTTATTACTATTAGTAGTCCTGGTGTGAGGGAATGTTGAAATGGATGGTCTCCTTTCCAAACCTAACATTTTATATTTTGAATCCATATAAGGTATAAACGTGTCAAACATATCTAGGTCATAGTTGTAGAAAACCTTTCACTGCTTTGGAGTCTCCCTTCTTCCCATTGCTTCACCTCAATGCTCCTTTCAACTTTTTCAGGGGTATATCCTGGAGCACAAGCATCAGTCTTCTTTTTCTCAAATATATATCACCACAAATGAGGTGGCAGTGGCCTTGAGAAGACGGGTTCCATTCCAAAGACCTAGGGGTATGCTTTTGTTCATTTTCTTGGGAAATGGTGATCACATGATACAGCAAACTGGAGAAGGATATGCCTAAATGAAAATTGTGTTAGAGAATTTTATGCCTACAAATTTGTTATTGTTTCTATGCCTTGTATTAATATGAGTTCATAAGTATTGAAATAATTGTGTAATTAAAAAGAATTATAGTCATTGTTAGAGAACAGAAGACAAATGCCACAGAGGCGTAACCATGTATTATGTATTTACCTTACTTCCTGGTTGGATCCTGCCACAGTTTTTTCATAGAACACCCACGCCACAGGTGTCCATTTCCAGGAGTCCAGCTTCTCTGTGTCCTTTTCCATAGTCACCTCCTGTCTCTAAATTGCCTGAACAAGCAGCAGAAAGTCACCAGAGGGCATTCTCAGACCATCTGTTATCAAGGGACTCCAGTTGGGAAGTACCAAGACAATTCTCACTTAGGTCTCCTTTTGGATAAAGAGGCAGTTTCTGACTCTCACTTGGAAACACTTGGAGCCTGAAGGCTGCCTTGCTAAATAAACCAGCACCCCACTCTGGGGTATCAGCAGAGACATTTTACTGAGTCACCACAGACTTCACATCTTTCTGTTCCTGTACTGATACCAACTAAGGCTGTCCTCAAAATCTGGACAGCCCACATGTCAAGCAGAGAGACCTCTGGCTGGAGAATCCAGAGACATGACAAATTTGGTTCCAGCTTTGACTGATTTCTTGATCTTCAGCAAATTACTTTTATGCCTCAATTCTCAGTTTTCTCCTCAGTAGAACAGAAGACTAGAAAGAATGCTTGAAGATCACTTCAAGTTCTAACAATCAATGACTGAATTGCTTCCTTGCTCCTCCCTCCCTCCTTTCCTTCCTGATTAAAGGAGAAACTAGGATTTACTGACACTGTGTTTTGGGCAAGTGTGTTATGAGCTTGTAGTGCTGAAGAGATAGTCTCTAAAGGATTGGCAAATCATACCAGACATTCTGGAGTTGGAGGCTGAGCATCTAGGTTCTGAGTGTAGATTCCCCCCACTCAGGATTACCAGACTGGGGCATGCATGTCTTCAGGGATGGAACAGCCATGGGACCATTATAGTCCCGGACCTTGGAGCATTGATTCTACTCAAGAATTCTGGGGAAAAAAAAGAAGACATGTTTTATGTTAAACACAAATATTATGAAATATAGTTTAAATGTTTGCATTTTTATTGTGAAATAGATTTCAAAATGTGGGGTTTGTAGTTGAATGCTTTGGGTTACACTTCTGGATTTCCTAGAATTAGAATTATTTCCTCATTTCATTAGAGGTTCCTTGGAGGGAAAGTTTAGGAAAGCTTAACCCTTGGAGTATGTTACGAAAGTATCTTAGGTTGGCTTTCCTAGAAGCAGAGCCTGAGGTAGGCATTCTGCTACATGTAATTTACTAAGGTTATGCTCTTTAAAGAAAAAAGCCTTCTAATAAGTGAGGGAAACTGAATAGGAAAGAGGAAACAGCTGGACAATGATATAGTCTCAAGGAACATAATCTGACTTATGGGGGTAAGGAATACATCACATCATAGAATGGACTACGCTTGAGGGAAGAGGGCTGAGATTTTGTATCTCCATATCAGTTAGTCATTGTCTGCAGGCTATCCCTGCATGAAGACTGAGAGGTGACTCTCTTCAGTGGGAGTAGGAAGGAAAAATGGGAGGCATTCCCCAAAGAATGGAACAGCTGTGTGCAGCCATTGCAGCCAGTGGTGTGCTGGAGTCGGCTCATACAGCTCATAAAAGCTGGCTGTGCGCACTGCTTCCTAACTCCCCATTCAGTCACCTCATCCTGGTAGTTTGGAATCAGCCATAATGGGAGCATTTGCATCATGAAAACCAAAAAAAGGTACAAATCAAGAACTTCTACACCCCCACCAAGAACTAGTTGTTAAACATTTACTGGCACACCCCTGGCCAACACTCTCAACTAAGTGATGGTGCCCTGGCTGGTGAAGGACATCTGGGCAGGACACCGACAGCATCTATTACAGAGGCGTTACTGAAGACCTGCCCACAAATGATCTCCCCAGCTAATTTGTCAGTTGGCAAGCCATTCTTTTAGGGTTTGCTTTCCCTAGCCTCTTTTAAAATGTACACAGTACTGGGAGGCATATAACTAATAATTCACAACAGGCTGGTCAAAACAACTGATCATGTTTACTAAAGTGCAAGAGAAGGGTAGCGTAGAGGTAAGGAAAGAGCATGTAAACTGAATTATCTGCAGTAAGGGACAAGGAAGGGCTGTGCTATTATGCTTAGGGACAGAATTTAGGATAACTATGGCATATAGTATTTTCTGGAAGATATTTTTCAGAACTTATTTAAAATACTACACAGGGGCTTCCCTGGTGGCACAGTGGTTAAGAATCCGCCTGCCGGTGCAGGGGACATGGGTTCGTGCCCCGGTCTAGGAGGATCCCACATGCCCGCGGAGCGGCTAGGCCCATGAGCCACAACTACTGAGCCTGCGCGTCTGGAGCCTGTGCTCCGAAATGGGAGAGGCCGCAACAGTGAGAGGCCCATGCACCACGATGAAGAGGGTCCCCCGCGCGCCGCAACTGGAGAAGGCCCGCGCACAGAAACGAAGACCCAACGCAGCCAAAAATAAATAAATAAATTTATAAAATACTACACTTGCCTGAGATGATGGTGGGTGAAACTTTTTATTATGGAAAATTTATTAGGAAAAATTTCAAATATACAAAAGTAGACAGAATAGTAAACTCTCATATACTCATCACTCAGATTCAATAGTTATTAACTTATGGCCAATCTTGTTTCATCTATACCCCCATTTGCTTCCCCCTGGGGGTATGGGATGTTTTGAAGACTTAGTTAATTGGATAAATGTTGAATGTGGTCTAGAAAAAAGCCAAATTCACTAAGGACAGAATGAAGCCCCAGCAGCTGTGACCACTTTTCCTAACATATTAGGATTTGGTAGGAATCATTAGAAGACACACAAAATGCATTACATGGGAACTGTATTCTGATTAACCTCAAGATTTTTTGTCTCCAATTCCTCCTGAAATGAAGAGCTGGTGATGGAGAGAAAAGAGGAGAATTACAGATTTTCTATCAAAGGAACTCGATACTCTTTGCTGTCTAAATATTTCTTACCCTTGGGCTTTTTCTTTCTGTTCAGATATATAGGAGCAAAATATTAGGACAATTCTAAATGATCTCCCAACCTAAGAGCAAGGCTTGTCACACCACAATAAGGTAAAAATCTTGACTCTTATTTGATAGGCAAAGAAATTTCCATAGAAATAGAAATAAGATTGGGCCTTCTTATAATAGTTTTACTATACTTACAGGGGTGGATTATAGTCACTGTACTTTTCTTTTTCTTTTTTCTTTTTTTTTCCTTTCACTGTCTTTGAGAATTTGGGGTAAGAGATGGCCTCTGACCGTTTTCTAAGAATAGCAAGTTTCCTTCTCTCTGCTTTCTGACCATTCTACTTTCCTTCTCACTAGTTGTAATTCCAAAGATAATGCAGATTTGAGCCCTTGACCAGCTGGAATTGGAAGAATAAGTAATGGGGGCCCAGGAAGAGCATGTTTGGAAAATTAATAATTAATTCACCATGAATGAATGAGTTAAGGAAGACTTGGTTTAGCCATTATGTATTTATCACTAGAATCTTTTACCAAGGTTAGTTGGAAGTAGACAAATGACTTGAAAAATGAGACCATTGGGAGCTTCAGGAAGCCAGTGCTGAGGGAAGGGTAGATGTAATAACAGCAGAGAAATAGCACTGTCTAGATTACTGTCTTGCTATTTTCTAATAAATTGGTTGCAGCTACTTTATTGGAACTGCTCATGATAAAGCTTGGTCCTTTGTGCCAGCAGAGAACCTGAGAAAGAAGCTACTGTGATGCTGTAGACACGTGTGTGAGCTGTTTATCGACAGAAGATTTTCACTTGCTGGTTGCTTGGAAGAGGTTGTTGACAGGTTGTAAGCCTGGGCCTGTATGGATCACAGGCAGAAAATAAAAGAAAGCATTCTTTCCTAAGGGATGGTTACTGCCGAAGATTGAAAAAGGCTGTGCAAGTATCAATTCCTACCCATCTCTTCTAGCTAGTAAATCTTGATGATATATTTGTTAAATTAAAAATTGATAATATACTGGCTGAATTTCTGTTGAGGTTTTCCCACAGTTATTGGGAATCAGACTTAATTCTTTTAGTGGATTTCTTGGTGTCTTTCTTGGAGCCCACTTTTCATTGTTTTCTTTATACTGAAATGTCATGATCTCAGAGTAGAAACAATGCAATCAAGCTGCATGAATATTTCTTTTTTTTTTTTTGGCTGCGTTGGGTCTTTGTTGCTGCACACAGGCTTTCTCTAGTTGCAGCGAGCGGGGGCTACTCTTCGTTGTGGTGCGTGGGCTTCTCACTGTGGTGGCTTCTCTTGTTGCAGAGCACAGGCTCTAGGTGCACAGGCTTCAGTAGTTGTGGCTCGTGGGCTCAGTAGCTGTGTCATGCAGGCCCTAGAGCACGCGGGTGTCAGTAGTTGTGGCCCGCAGGCTCAGTAGTTGTGGCACAATGGCTTAGTTGCTCCGCGGCATGTGGGATCTTCCCGGACCAGGGCTCAAACCCGTGTCCCCTGCATTAGCAGGCGGATTCTTAACCACTGTGCCACCAGGGAAGTCCCAAGGTGCATAAATATTTCTGACATCTCATCAAACAAAAAAAATGCTTCCTAGAACATATGCATGTGTGTATGTATAGTAAGAGAAGTTTGATTTCATTTTTTTAATAGGCTTTACCTTTTGAGAGCAGTTTTATTTATTTATTTATATTTTTGGCTGTGTTGGATCTTTGTTGCTGCGCACGGGCTTTTCTCTAGTTGTGGTGAGCGGGGGCTACTCTTCATTGCGGTGCGCAGGCTTCTCATTTCAGTGGCTTCTCTTGTTGTGGAGCATGGGCTCTAGGCACACGGGCTTCAGTAGTTGTGGTGCACGAGCTCAGTAGTTGTGGTTTGCGGGCTCTAGAGTGCAGGCTCAGTAGTTGTGGCACACGGGCTTAGTTGCTCGGCAGCATGTGGGATCTTCCTGGACCAGGGCTCAAACCCGTGTCCCCTGCATTGGCGGGCAGATTCTTAGCCACTGCGCCACCAGGGAAGCCCTAGAGCAGTTTTAGATTCACAAAAAAATTGAATGGAAGGTAAAAGATTTCCTGTATAACCCGTACCCCCATATACGCGCAACCTCCCCAACTATCAACATTTTGCATCACAGTGGTACATTTGTTACAATTGATGAACATATACTAATACATCACTATCAAGGACATGATGATGCATCATTACCACCAGAAGTCCATAGTTTACATGAGGCTTTATTTTTGGTGGTATACATTCCATGGGTTTTGACAAATGTATGATGACATGTATTCACTACTATAGTATTGTTCAGAATAGTTTCAGGATTTTATTTTTAAAAACCTAAATTCTTATATAACTTTCTTACATAACTTTTTTCCTAAATTCTTACATAACTTTTTTTCTCTTTGGCTGCCCCAACCTGTCCCCCAAACAAGCAGTATTCATGGTGATTACATGTTACAGTATGCATAGAAGTACATGTTATAAAAAGTACAATTAGGCAAAAAATTTTTGTCAGAGCATATACTTAGTGAATAAGGGGGTAAGAATTTTGAAATGTAAAGTCATTATCCCAAACAATAATTCCCTGACAGAATGAGGATGTTGGTGTGTATTTAGTCAGCCTAAGAAGAGGGCTCCTTCAATTCAAGATCATTGTTGGGCATTGATACTGGTAGAGGCCAGCAGACAACAGGTCTTCTTAAAAAACTCTTTTACAAGAATCTCCTTTGAGTTCCTTTTGAACTTCTGTCACCCAAACTCTTTCAAAACGCAGAAAACATACTCACCTGGGAATGAGTTCCCAGCAACTTGATTCATACTAGTTTATCTTTATGGTGGAACAAGCAACCAATACCTTTAATTTCCTCAAGTGGTCCTGGGATAATCTAAGGCAACCTAAGTGATCAAGTGCTAAGTCCTCTTGACCGTAGATACACGGTAATGGCTTTAGTCCCCTTACAATTCTAACTGTGTAGTGAATTTATGACCTAAAGGCCAAGTTAAAGAAGTTCACAGCCCTTATTATGCATTTAATTTGGTGTGACAGGGATAAACGGATAGGATATAGAGGATTAAGATTAAATGAAGGATAAAAAATGTAGATTAGGAAAGTGGTGGAACATAAATGTCAAAAGTGTAGGGGAGAAAAAATAAATTTCCCCCTAACCTTCATTGTTCTTTGCTAAAAGCCCCTGTAAAAGAGACAGACTTACAGGAGGAAACAAACAAACAAAAATTTTAATGACATGGGTACATACAGGAGCCCCACAAAGATATGAGACTCAAAAGGCAGCCCAAAGATTGAGGCTCATATACCATCCTGAGCTAGGGAGAGGGATAGGGTCTGGGATTTCAAAGTGAGGAAGGCAGTTCATGGGACGGTGAGAAGAGGAGATGATTGGTAACCAAAGATTACCCTGATCTTAGAAGTTCTTAGAAGTTAGAACTTAGAACTTAGAAGTTCTCATCACAAGAAAAAAAAAATGTAACTATGTGAGGTGATGGATGTTAACTAGACTTATTGTGGTGATCATTTCACAATATATATATAGATATCGAATCATTATGTGGTACACCTGAAACTAGTATAATGTCAATTATATCTTAATAAAAACAAAACAGAGGTTGCACTGCCCTGTAGATAAGTCTCAGGTAAAAAAGTGATCTCTCGTAATAGTTCTCTTCCTGGTACATGATTCCTTTCTAATGTAAATTTTCCTTACAAAAGGGTAACTTCTACTCTGTTTTTGGAGCTTCACTTGTGTCTGCAGCTCAAAATAATCCTTATGCCAAAGAGACATATTTTGGGCTGGCATGTTCTGCTACCCTTCAAAAAGTGTATGGTTAAAGAGAAAATGTGAACTGCTACCAAATGTACGTATCAGTTCTTCAGCCCATGGACATGTGTATTAGTACTAATTACCAGAGGGCAGAGCAGCAGTGAGATGAAGAAAGAGTTTGGCTCTGAGGCTCACAAAACTAGGCAGATGCAGATCTACCTACTTCCTGGGGTTGCTGAGAGGATTAAAGGAGGTAACATTGTGTGAGAAAAGTACTGTGTGATCTACAAAGCTCTAGTTACAAGCAGATATTTTAACGTAAGAATTGGCACTTATTCCTAAAGATCTTGTGACAAAACTAAGATGAATGAAGCAAAATGACATATAATCAAATTCTAAATTAGATTATATATGGAGATGGTAATTACTTTAGGAGACCAGGCATGAGAAAAATCCAAGTAAATTGAAGTACTTAATGAATGTTCCATGGAAGAGAGCAGACTTGAGCTTGTCCTTTAAGTGCAGGTGAAATACGCCATGAGAAGTGTGGGTTTGGGGAGAAGCATTCCAGTCAGGGAGGACTTTAAGATAGTGTAGGTTGGAATGGGGAAGGTGTGTGAGGAGATCTGTCAAGAAATCTAGAAAAAACAGTATCTATTTATTCATCCAATAATCACTTATGGAGCTCCAACTCTGCACCAAAGACAATAAACCAAGGTCTGTGGCCTCAGGGACTCGTATCTGGAGCACCTGTATTGAAAATTGTTGGACAGTGTGGCAGAGGTAAGGTTGGAGGAATACAGGAAAACTAGTCAGTGATGAAAAGTGAACTTGAACTATGTGATTTTGATCAAGGAGCATGAGAGGAGAGTTCAGAGGTAGGACTAACACTAAGGTAAGAATGAAGATTAGTTTCTAGACTGAATCTCACTCCCTACTAGCAGTGGGTCCTTGAAATTTGTTGCTTAACTTCTCCCTAACTTCTTAGTTTCTTTAAGTGTAGGCGGGGATGGTAGACAGTATGGGCAGACCACTTGTCTTTACCTGATATTATTGATAAGGTGAGGGTTTGGGGTTCCCAGTGTCAAGGGGAAAGCAATTGGAAGTGGAAGGTAAAGAGAGTATAAAGAAAGAAATGTAG
The DNA here is from genome assembly GCF_964165515.1 of Mesoplodon bidens. Lineage (NCBI taxonomy): Eukaryota > Metazoa > Chordata > Mammalia > Artiodactyla > Ziphiidae > Mesoplodon > Mesoplodon bidens. The sequence goes on from NC_138160.1 coordinate 66,974,196, forward strand.
AGGACTGGGAAAATAGAGAAAACAGAAGCATGAGGAAAGCAGGGATAAACAGAAGAAGAATCCACAAGAAGATGATTTCAAAAAGAATAGGGAGCACATTCAAATGAAAAGTAGTAGGAGGCAAAGCCAGGGGAGAAAATGGCTCTCCAAATAGTGGGTGGCAGCTGCAATGTCAGGGAAAGGGCTAGGTCTGGAGCTTGAATGGCTGCTCAACTACCTGATTATTTAATGACTTAGAGCAAGTTACAACCTCATTTGGTTCGTGGATATAATGCAGCAAGAAACACCTGACACATAGTAGGCACTCAGCAAATATTTAAACGTGTAATCTATTTTTACTGTAAATACAGGTACTTATGAGGGTAAAACTAAGTAGCATACAAGTTGAACATAAGGGACAATAAACAAAGTGAAGCAAACCGGATACTCAGGGTGGTGTAGCTGTGAGGCTAAAAGTCCAGGATTTTGACATACCTTGGCAAAGGGTTATTTATTTCTTCTTTCTCCAAGGCGGTGATATTTACTGATGAGGTAAACCTAATGAGCATCTACTAGATTTTCCTGCCAGTAGCTCACTGATGTTGCCCACCTGCTGTTTCTCCTCAGAGGTCACTTCATTAAGGAGTATTTTTTATATGACACCTCATTAGGCTCTCCATACCTCCAGGATGCCGTATGCGGGAAGCCATTCAGCAGGAACCCTGGTACTTCCCGAATACACAAGGGTGGCTGCTTGGGAGAGATGCTCCTGACCAAAAAAGACCCTGCATTCAGCAGCCCTTTGAAGGCGAGGTCTTTGTGGCCACAAGCCTGGCCCTTGGTCCAAGTAGCTGATGCTGTGGTTGTGCTTTGAGTTAAGGCATGAGAATCATGAAGAGGTGTGGGTTTGAGGGATAGTAGATCATAAGGCGCTGTGGCCACAGCAATGGTTTGGTAACATATGTCTGTGACTGAGCCAGAGGGCTGACAAAGGAAGAGATATCCTCGCACTTGATACTGGAGGGAGCTTGAGGTCTATAGATGCAGCTGTTCATGGACTCTGAGAAGCAGGGTAGGTTGTTTTTTTTTTTAATCTGACTTTTAATTAGATTATTTCAGCTGAAACTGGAAGTCAGATATTGAATAAATATCTCCAAACTTAGTTTAAGTAATATGAGAACCTATTCGACCTAGCTGTCTGGAAGGCTTGGACTTGAATTTTTTATTTTATTAACAATTTTATTCTCTACTATTTGCCAAGCTTTGGTTCAGGCATTTTGCTGAGTTGAAAACTGTGGAAATTTGTTGTAATTGAAGGGGAAAGAATCACATGCGGTTTCTTCCAAAACTTTTTCCAATTTTTTTTGTTGTTGTTGTTCTGAATTCCATGGGAAAATTACCCAGAAGGGTTATTTTCTCTTTTAATGATGCAACAATGTTTGGTTTGCTTTGCCTGTTTTTATTTTCTAGCTACATTATAATTACATTTTCCCACACAAGTTATTTTCTTTCTTCCAAATTAGTAGATATAAAATTCTGATGGCTCTTTAGGGAGCTAATCTTCAGATATTCTCTCCTTGGGGTGTCCTTTGTGTGGGAATAGATGATGCTGGACAGCCAGGCCCTAGTCTACCCGCTTAGTGGTAATCCATCACCCCAGGCTTTTTAATTAGCAGTTGCAGGTGAATCACTAATTGGTCTCACATTTGCATACATAAGCCAGAGATCTGCAGGCTTACAGTTATAAATCTTAGTCATTAGGGGAGGGCATAAATGTCAGAATTCATCGTTCATCCCTTACAATTGCCTCATCAGCTCTGTACAAAGTGTTGTTTTATATTGGTAATTTTAAGTGGGTGAAAAATGACTTGCTGTATTCATTTGTTAGAAAAACATGGTGTTTTGAAGAAGAAAGTAGTAAAAAAAAAAGCAAAGGCACTTATACAAGGCTTCTTGAGATAGCGGCAGGGGGACATGGTACTTGAAAAACGGCACTTGGTTTAATTTTGTTATTGCTTTGAGTTCTATGGTGGCATTAGCATGGTAAACATGAGCAAAGAGAAGGCTCGCAAGGGATTTATACTTTCTGAGACAGATCAGTTTAAGAAACAACAGGGAAGGCTTCTTTACCTTGGGCCCATATTGACTTCTACTTTTAGGAACCTGAGAGAAATTCAGGTTTACTCACATTGTATCTCATCAAAAGTCGGTCTAGTCTCAGAACTCATCTTGACTGCAATCAGTGAGGATGCTATAGGCCTTCAGGTGGCTACTTGACTCATCAAAGTTTATGATCCTCCATCTGTCTGGAGGCAGAGATGCTCTCAGCTCCTGGTCATTTCTGAGAACATCCCAATTGATAATTCAGTTAAAGACATAATTACCAACATAATATCCAATACTATTTACCAAAAGAATCACATGTGTTGAGAGCTAGACTATTCATTATGTTCATAATGGAGCTAGACTCCATTATGAATGGAGCCTTCCAGAAATGGAAGTAAATTATTTGAGTTACTTTTAAAATTACTATTGGTATTTAGACTTTATTTTCTTGAATGTAGTATTACTCCAATCTTGGACCACATAGGTCTCCTGGATTTTATGGGTTACATACATATTGAATAAAATTTGGTGGCAGACCTCTGGAGGGTTTGAAGTGAATTAGCACCATCACTGACTTGTTTGTGAATATTCTCACTCATCTTCTGGGCCTATGTTATTCACTACTGTGCCCATTCAGTCCTTGGAAAAGGGAATGTGATTTTTATTGGCATATCAATTTGGGTTTCTCTATGGAGTTATGCACAGCAAAATTATTGGCAACATTATGAGTTCTTAGAAGCTTTATCTTTTAGTCAAGAAGTCTACCACTCTATAGGCATATTGAATATATGTGTTATAGTTTGTCAAGTGCTCTTTTAATATAAGAGGTATTTGGCAGTTTACCCCCAAAGAGATTAGCCACGTTGAATAAAAAATTTCCAAATTTTATTTAATTCCAAATATTCCAAAAATTTAAATAGTACCTGACTGTAAAATTTTCTATTTGGAAGTTACTTTTGCACTGCAGAAGAACTGGTTAATATTGCCAATAAATTGACTTCTGTGGCATTAAGTTGTAAACAACAGCTGACTCTGAGTTGAGCTGGTTGTGAACTTATACAAATTACTCTGTTGTCACTGTTGGGGGTTGGGAGAGAAAAATCTCTCTTGCCCTCTCTGCAAATTCTTTTTATAACATTGGTGATTCTTTGGACATGATATTTATTTCCCATGAAGAAATAGCATTTCTTGATAAGCAGACTTGTTTTCTCCATCAAACACCTTCTTTTTCAAATTAAAACTGGTTCTTTTTTCTATTATAGTTATTCAGTAAAAGGATGGAAAGAAATTTTGGTGAGTCAGTTTGGTAGTAGTCAAAATTGTCTGTTTTGGACTCAAAAAAACCTGAGTTCCTCTCCATGATCTACTTTTTTTTTTTATTTAACATCTTTATTGGAGTATAATTGCCTTACAATGGTGCGCTAGTCTCTGCTTGACAACAAAGTGAATCAGTCATACATATATATATGTTCCCATATCTCTTCCCTCTTTATATATTGAATGTTCTTGGTAAGTTGACTTCATCTCCATGAGCTTCAGTTTCCTCCTCTGCAGGATGTGGATAATAATAGTAACTATCTGACAGAGTTATTGTGGGGACAAAGTGAGGTTATGATCACAAATTACTCAGCACAATGACTAGCTCATAATAAATGTTCAATAAATATTAGCTACTAATATTGTTAGTAATAATGTTATTAGTGCCATAGATAATAAATGGACACGTGAACCTGAAAGACTGACATTTGAGTCATTTAGCTGTGAACTTTCTATGAACTTCCTTTTTCTTTGAAAGAAAAAGATTAAGGTTTTTAAAAAACTGACACGATCTATAACATACAATATAAGTGATAAAAGAGAAATAACCAGGGCTTCCCTGGTGGCGTAGTGGTTGAGAGTCCGCCTGCTTAATGCAGGGGACACGGGTTCGTGCCCCGGTCCAGGAGGATCCCACTTGCCATGGAGCGGCTGGGCCCGCGAGCCATGGCCGCTGAGCCTGTGCGTCCGGAGCCTGTGCTCTGCAACAGGCGAAGCCACAACAGTGAGAGGCCCGCGTACCACAAAAAAAAAAAAAAAAAAAAAAAAAAAAAGAGAGAGAGAGAGAAATAACCATTGTAACCTATTAACTGAACATCATGTAATTTTTTTCTTTTGGTTGTACGGAATTTTAACAAGTATATTTTCTATCTTTGTTGAAGTTATCTGGAAACCCTATCTAGGGTTTTTGAAGCTTATGGAAATTGCAAAATCTCCTGGTCCCTTCTTCATATCCTATGTATTCACTCCTGTTCTACTCTCATCTCTACTGTTTAGACCCGTAGTTTTCAACCATGGATGAATTTCAGACTCACCCGGGAGAAAATATTTGCAAATCATATTTCTGATAAGGGGTTAATATTCCAAAATATATATAAAAACTCATACAACTCAATAGCAATAAAACCAAACAATTCAATTAAAAAATGGGCAAAAGATCTGAATAGACATTTTCCCAAAAAAGACATAGCGATGGCCAACAGGCATGTGAAAAGATGTTCAGTGTCGTTAATTATCAGAGAAATGCAAATTAAAACCACAATGAGCTATCACCCCACAGCTGTCAGAATGGCCATCATCAATAAGAACACTAAAAATAGAACTACCATATGACCCAGCAATTCCACTCCTGAGTATATATCTGAAAAAAACAAAAACACTAATTCAAAAAGATATGTGCACCCAAGTGTTCATAGCAGCATTATTTGCAATTGTCAAGATATGGAAGCAACCAAAGTGTCCATCAACAGATGAATAGGTAAAGAATATGTGGGGTATATATACAGTGGAATACTACTCAGCCCTAAAAAGAATGAAATTTTGCCTTTTGCAACTACATGGATGGACTTGAAGGGTATTATGGTAAGTGAAATAAGTCAGACATAGACAGATAAATACTGTATGATATCATTTATATGTGGAATCTAAAAAAATGCAACAAACTAGTGAACATAACAAAAAAGAAACAGACTTATAGATACAGAGAATAAACTAGTGGTTCCCAGCAGGGAGAGGGAAGGGGGAAGGACACAATAGGGGTAGTGGATTAATAGGTACAAACTAATATGTATAAAATAAATAAGCTGCAAGGATATATTGTACAACACAGGGAATGTTGCTAATATTTTATTCTAACTATAAATGGAATATAACCTTTAAAAATTGTGAATTACTATGTTGTACACCTGAAACTTACATAATATTGTAGATCAACTATACTTCAATTAAAAAATATATGAAGAACTCATACAACTCAATAGCAAAAAACCCAAACAATTCAATTAATAAATGGGCAGGAGATCTGAATAGACATTTTCTCAAAGACAGATGGCCAACAGGTATATGAAATCATGCTCAACATCTCTAATCATCAGGGAAAATGCAAATCAAAAACCACAATGAGGTATCACCTCACAGCTGTAAGAATGGCTATTATCAAAAAGACAATAAATACCAAGCATCAGAGAGGATGTGAAGAAAGGGGAACCCCTATTCACTGTTGGTGGGAATGCAAATTGGAGCAGCCACTATGGAAAATGATGTGTAGATTCCTCCAAAAATTAAACATGTTTGTGAATGTGATCCAGCAATTCCACTCCTGGATATTTATCTGAAGAAAATGAAAACACTAACTTGAACAGATATATGCACCCCCATGTTCATTGTAGCACTATTTATAGTAGCCAAAACATGGAAACAGTGTAGATGCCCATCGATGGATAAAGATGATGTGGGGTATATATATAATGGAATATTATTCAGTCATAAAAAAGAATGAAATCTTGCCATTTGTGACATTGTGGATGAACCTTGAGGGCATTGTACTAAGTTAAATAAGTCAGAGAAATAAACTGTATGATGTCACTTATATGTGGAATATTAAAAAAAAAAAGCATATGGTTACAGAGAACAGATTGGTGGTTGCCAGAGGTGAGATGTGTGAAATAGGTGGAGGGAGTCTAGTTATAAAATAAATAGATCATGGGGATGTAATGTACATCATGGCAACTACAGTTAATAATATTGTATTACATATTTGAAAATTGCTAAGAGAGTAAATTTTAAAGTTCTCATCACAAGGAAAAAAATCCAGAAAAGGCAAGAAAAGCATGACCAGGTATTGTCAAATTGTGCTCATCTCTAGCACATAGGGATTTGTCACTTCATTACATGTTACTTTGAATTTTAGGTCTGGGAGAGCCCTTAGAAATCATGTGGTTTAACTTCCTTGTAGACTTTGGTTCTTAAAACTAAGGTGGATTCCAGTTTGTTTATTTTTAAACAAAATGATCAAAACAACCAATGTTGTCAACTCATTTTTCCCAGCGAAGGACAAAACAAACTTATTGGTGTGGAGAGCTACCAGGAGGAAATGTGTTTCTGCATCTAGCTGCTGCTGAGTGCATTCTTTTTTTCAGGGGGCCTATGTTCACGGCACATTTGCAGAATGTTTACCTCTTATTCCTTGTTGGCCTTGTGCCTACTTGTACTTTAGTGATATTAACAGCTACTAAGGAAATAAGACTTTTGGAGAAAGCTTTATAATCCTGGTCGTTCCAAAGTTTTATTGAATACATTTTTACCATGAAATAGCCTCGAGAGTTAGGCAGACTAATAAACCAGACATGATAATCACTTCACGTGTATAGCAGAAATTATGCTTATTCCTCAGTGAAATAAGACTTCTCAGGTCTCAGTGGAGACAGATGAATTTATCATTCTGTAGCAGCAGGGTGGGTCATAGCCTGGGTGGCAAGCTATGTAAATATTAATGGAGATTCCAACTCAACTGTGTTTGCAGTAATTTCAATGTCATGTTAACAGCTGAGGGTCAAGGCAAAAAAAAAAAAAAAGAGAGAAAAAAATGGTGTGGGAGGGACTTGGATATTTTCTAATGCAAGGAAAACCCTTCTGTTTATTTTTTTAAAGTTCTTTTTGTGTCTTCAGTGTCTGTGGCCATCTTAAAATCTCAACATGATGCTGGGAGAACACTTTACTCTGGAAATCCACTGACACTTTTGCCATAAGGTTATTTGACCTCTTTCTTTCTAATTTTATAGTGTCAGTCTTTGAGCTGAATAATTTCAAACAGATTTGCCTCCCAAGAACCCTTTTCTTTGTGGAGCAAACCATGAAGAAACACTTGACTAGTGGGTGAAATGACAAATACTCTCAACCTCAAAACTATTAGAAATCAATTTCTCAGGCATCAGATCTAATTATTCTCCTTTCCCCATTTCAATTCAGGAATCCCAAGGTTAAGGAAAAGCAGCTGAGAAAACAATATTCTTGGTTGATGTTCATGTACTGCCCATTTTTTATGTAAGTAAAGGATAGGATGGGGAGACAACTTCCAAAATATGCCCCTTTAATTGCCAAAAAAGACACAGAATATTCAGAGAAAGAAAATATCTGTGCTATTATGCAGAGATAACAGTGTTGATAGGAATATTGGAATTCCTTTTGTCTAACAGCTCTCAAAATGTGCTCTCTATTGCCAACACCAGGTATTCCTTTAGTTGGGAGGAACCTAACAAGGAAGAGCTGGAGGTCCAGCTGATGTGGCTGCCCAGATGGCCAGGAGGGAAAAAGGGGCTCACCTAGGCTGCTGTGAAAAGGCAGAGAATGTGTGGGTGACACTGGAATGTGTTTGTACGTGTGGAGATGCAGAAGTAGCAGGCTGACAGCATGTAGAGGGCATTTGAAATTAGAAGGCAGGAATAGGAAGTTGCACTGCTAAAAGGGGTAGGTGACCTTTGGATCATTACAACAGACCCCAAATTTGTAGAACAAATAGTTTGAGAATTAATCTTCCATCTAGGCCCTGTTTCTCTGTGTTAAGTTATTCAAGACAGTTATCCAAGATAATTTGAAGATGAAGGATAGTTTCCATATATACACTTTATAGCAAGTTTAGTGTTCAAGCTCCTTTAGAGTCAAATTTTATACATAAAATAATAGTTACATTCATTATGTAACTCTTGTTGAAGTCTAAGACTATTTCTCTTGTCAGGTGTTCTGGAGATGGAGAACAACAGATGGAGTAATTAACACATGTTTTTTTCTTTCTTTCTTTCTTTTTTTTTTTTGTGGTACGCGGGCCTCTCACTGTTGTGGCCTCTCCCATTGTGGAGCACAGGCTCTGGACGTGCAGGCTCAGCGGCCATGGCTCACGGGCCCAGCCGCTCCGCGGCACGTGGGATCTTCCCAGACCGGGGCACGAACCCGTGTCCCCTGCATCGGCAGGCGGACTCTCAACCACTGCGCCACCAGGGAAGCCCAAGACATGTTTTTTTTTTTTTTTTTTTTTAAATTATTTATTTATTTATTTTTGGCTGTGTTGGGTCTTCGTTTCTGTGCGAGGGCCTTCTCTAGTTGCGGCAAGCGGGGGCCACTCTTCATCGCGGTGCGCGGGCCTCTCACTGTCGCGGCCTCTCTTGTTGTGGAGCACAGGCTCCAGACGCGCAGGCTCAGTAGTTGTGGCTCATGGGCCTAGTTGCTCTGCGGCATGTGGGATCTTCCCAGACCAGGGCTCAAACCCGTGTCCCCTGCATTGGCAGGCAGATTCTCAAACGCTGCGCCACCAGGGAAGCCCCCAAGACATGTTTTGATTGCAAGTGACAGAAGCCCAACTCTGCCTAGCTTACCAAGAAGGGAATTTATTGGCAAACATAACCAAGCTATGGAAAGGGCAGGGGTACGGCCTACCTCAGGGCCCTGGAAGAAGAGCCTACAATGCTATTAGGTCTCTCTCTTCACTCTGCTTCTCTCAGTATGTTGGCTCTATTCTCTCAAACTGGCTTTCTCTGTGAGCAGCAGCAATTCCCACTGATAGTTCCAGCCTTGTGCTTCCCAAAGCTTTCCACTTGAGAAGAAGCAGCTCCCTTTAACTTCTATATAAAAACCATCCAAGGGCAGGACTGTGATTGACCCAGTTGGTGTCAATGTCTACCCATCCCCCAACCCGCCTCTTACGGTCTGGAGGGAATGAATACTGTGATTTGGCAGCCCAGCTTCAACTACAACATCATGTTAGAGTCAGGCAGAAGTTTCTCTCTTCAAAAGGGGAATATTGCAAATGTCCCTTCAACTGATAAAAATCTTTCTTTTCAACCTGAAAACTCTCAGTTATCTGTCGGGCTTTATTTTTCTAGAATCGTAATCTTAAGAATTAAGCTGGAATGGATAATCGATTAGAAACTCCTTGAGGACAGGGGTTATATTTTATAATACTTTTATCCTCTGCTTTTGCTCAGGAGAATTTTGAAAATATGCTAAATGTTGACTTGGTTTGGATTACTTGTGATAATAAATATATTTGTAAAATTAATAACAATGATGGTGTTGGGATTACTTATGGGAAAACTTATGAACTAAATATTAAAAAGGGACTGGGTGAGGTTGTGAGTAGGTTGGGTAGTTAGAGAAAGTTAGCAGTTTCACTTATATGTTAGACCTTATTTAAAGTTTTTTTTTTTTGAGGTGGTGCTTTTTAAAAATTATTTTTAGAAAATAAAAGAATCTTAGATTTTGGACAACAGATTTCCCTACATGATATACCTCACTTGAGATTTTCAAAGTCATTGTTAAAAGTGCCTTTTATAATTTTTCATATCACATTGTAGGAAGGGCCAGTGTCATTCTGAACACTATTAACCATGCCTGATACCCCCTTTCCACCGTAAATTAAGGTAGAATGTTGGTTGAAGTGAAGCTAGATGGATCAACCTGTCAAAAGCACTGATTTATAATTCTGCTACTCACATTTCTTACACACTGCTGCCCTCCCTCTTGTTGGCTCACACAACTTTGAAGTACACAGGGAATGAACTAATATGGTAGCTCCTATACCTCTAACTAATCCTGTCTAAAGTGTCTTTACTGGAAGTATTTGAGAGACGTATTTATTTTCCCAGTGTGATTTATGTAAACTTTTGTCCCATTTGAAAGTGGCATATTAATGCCTAATTCTGGAAAAAAAGGGGCGGGGGAGGTAAAAACCTTCTCTGCCTGTCTAGACAGAGCCTTGTTAGTGTATGTCTGATCATACGGGGGCTCATGGCGGTAATATTAATCGGTGGGAAATGAGCCAAGGAAAGACAGCCCTATCTACCAATTAAATTTACTGAGCTTACAGGGTGGTTTATAAAGTCAACATGCCGGGCAAGGTTTACATCTGACCAGGGTAATTGTTGTTTTCTGATCCCCAGTTGGCTGTCAGCCACTCCAAACACAAGACAGATGTTGGCTTTACTAGGGTCAGGGTTATCACAGGGTGGGATGAATAGTCATTGGCTCTGGAGTTCGCTACTTTTCCTTTGCTGATGAATAAGAGCAAATAAAATTATTTCTGAATGTCTTGGGGGGTGGGGTGGGTTCATTTTGCAAAGCTGGATTGGGGCACTGAAAATCAACATCACAGCAGCAAACTTCTCGTGTCTCTGACATTTCTTAGTTCAGTTTGATCTGAGGACAACTGATTCGCTATCTCGAAGGGCAAAGGTTAATGCCTTTTCATAAAGATAATGATAAACACAAACAAGGTATTCACTCTGATATATTGGTTTCTTATCCGGGGGATCAAGGCAAAAATGTGGGAGAACTGAAAACACAGAGTTTGAAGTAGCATCAAAGTAATTTGTTGGTTTTTGAAGTAGGAACTTTTTTTATTAAATGTTTTCTTCTAATAGAATTGAGGTGTATAATAGCATGAAACCCAATGAAAACTGTGAAATTCGGAGATGTTTTCTGTGTTTGCTATGTGTCAAGTGTGCAAACCCTGCACATGTGATTCCCACCCACTTGTGTTTGTCTTTTGGGATGGTTTAGTTTCCATTAGGTGCTAGGAAAACTAGCCATGCACCATGGTCCCCCCAGGATGAGAGCCAGACTTGAAAGAATCCTGTCTGTGGAAAGGCAGACTTGTGGTGGGAGCAGAGTGATGAGCCCCAATGCTGGGGCTTTGGGATCCATGTTGGGGGCTGCCAGGAATGTCATCTGACACTGGGCAGCAAGTGAGAGCAAGAGGCTGCAAGTTAGTAAAACGTTTGGTGCACTTCTGGAAGAGGAAAATACACACAGCCTTTAACGAGGCTGGAAATATATAGCTAAGCTGACATAATTTATTCTGGGAATTGCATGTTAAATTGTATTCCAGATACCAGGTTATATTTGGTGGTTGACTAGAAAATAGTATACCGTTTGTCTATTTAAGGCTAAAGATCTCCAACATTGCCTTTTAAGCCTACAATTGCCCATGAAAATAAACAGATATTTCCCTCCTTGCTTGAGCTGCCTTTCTCATCTGCTCATTCTGGAATGCTCTTATAAAAGTTATCTGCCTCTCTGACCACATTTATCTTTCAAATTCTTTTTCATTCAATGGCGGCTCCTCTCATCACCTCATCCACGTTATGCTCCAGACTTCGCCTCGCTTTGGCTGCACCCAGGTTTTCCGGGCCTGGCCTCACTCCTGTCCTCCTGGCTCTCAGTGTGTGGTCACCCCCAGGCCAGCCTCCTCTCCCTGAACTCCTCCTCCTCAGTCTCCCTGGTGGCTTCCTCAAAGCTCCTGTGGTCTTCCAAGCTGAGCGCTGACCCCTTTCTTTTGGAAGATTCCTTTGCTCCCACATGCCCAGTGCTCCCTGAATTGAGGGCTCTTAACCTCTGACTTTTCCAGCTGGAGCCTTTCAACCTAACTGATGCTGTCTAATCGTGCTTGCATGCCTATCGGGTGCTTTCTTATTATCACTTCCATTTATCAGTCATAATGTTTTGGGGTCATTTTTGGCTATTTCTTCTTGCTTCTTCTCAGCCTACATTAATGCGACTTCAGCATTAACATTTATGAGATGCTGCCTGTGCTGGACGTGAGGACCCAACACAGTAACCTTCCCTCTGCAGGTTGTCCTCCTGACCTCAGGGTGTGGTCCCTCCCGCCGCGGAGCACAGGCTCCGGACGCGCAGGCTCAGCGGCCATGGCTCACGGGCCCAGCCGCTTCACGGCACGTGGAATCTTCCCGAACTGGGGCACAAACCTGCGTCCCCTGCATCGGCAGGCAGACTCTCAACTACTGCGCCACCAGGGAAGCCCCATTGGTTATGTTTTGATGAAGCTATTTGAAAAGTCATCACTTCAGGCAAGTTTCCGCCCTCCACGTGCTCCTTCACAAAGTGATTAAAACACAGATCTGACAGTAAAATGATGAGTCATTAGGTTTATGGAGACGTTAGGCAGCAGAGATGTAGTTATGGAACTCCAGGCCACAACTTTTTATCATTTTTTTATTTTTTTGTTTGATTCTGTGGCATCACTGCTGTCTTCTGGAAAATTTTCTTTTGGGAAGTTGTCTGGCTGTGCGTCAGTTTCTTTGCCTGAGAATGTTGTCTGGGACAGTAACAGAGCTGTATTGTATTTTTCCTTCTATCTCCCTCTTTTTTTTTTTTTTTGTCCAAAGGAAAAATTTGGCCAAAATAACCTGAGGGTTAGATTCTGGGTTTATAATTGGCTGAATGAAACTCTCCTGTTAGAGAGTGGAAAGGAGAGTGGGAGATGATGGATAGAATTTTGGCTGAGAGGCAGTGTCCCCTACTGTCCAGAGGGACCATGGGTAGTTGTTCCTTTCTCATTGTTGCTGGGACAGTGGCCGACTTGATATATATGGGCCCTGGCCATTCTTTCTGTCTTTTCTGTGCTGCTTGATGCCATAGAGAATGTGGACTGTGGAAGGGCTTTTACCCTGTTCAGAAAACCAGAAAATTTCTATTTCTGTATCATAGTTGGACTACATGTGTTTGTTAAAAACAAACAAACAAGCAAACAAAATAGAAATCCCAACTTCAGAAACATCAGGGACCCTGTATTCAGGAATTGGTCTCATATTCTCCCTGTGAAGCTAAGTCTGAGAGTCATATACACAGTGAACGAAAAATGAAGTAAAAATAAAATATTGTAAATCTCATAATGTCCAGAGATTTCCCATACTGTGTGCTTCTGCTTGGCATTCATTCATACTTGACTTATCTGAAATGACCCTGCCATTGATGTTCAAAATCAAATTCTATTTCAGATTTTTTCTTACATAATGTCATCATTCTTCTAAGACTCACCGAGGAACTTAGTACTTTTATGAAAAACTATCCCATGATGAGAACTGTGTAACACAGTGTTTTCCTTTCTGGCCTGGCCATTGAGAGCTACCTTTGGGGCTTAGTGGTAACGTATCCTTAGCATAGGTTTTCTAGTACATAGTAGAAAGAATAAATGTCTCTCTACTATGTGACCATTTTTGACTTCATATTAACGATCCATTTGCATATTTTTCTTTAACTATAACATATCTCAAATAATTCTGAGAGAATTTCTGACTTAGAGATCACTTAATGGCAACGAAGAGACACAAAGAGCAGTCTTTATCAACCTCAGAGCTGTTGACATTTGAGCAGCTGGATTCAGCAGGAGGAGCCAATCAGGTCGTGATGCAGATATGAATGATGTCTCTGCCAGCCCACTGGGGGGATTCTGGACTGAAGTGTGCCTGTGGAGGAGTCCTGCACTGGGTGAAAATGGCTAAGCCCTTGTTCCGTCCCTTTGCTTGGTCGTTTGTTGGGTTATCAAAAGAAATGTGATTTTGGTTACCACCACTAATCACTGGCCACACCCTAAGAGGAGTGTGGGCTCAGGTGGCACACTGAGAGGTTGCTGAGGTTGCTGACAGTTGGAGACTATCAGCTAATCACATTCTTTGAAGCTGGGCAGGGAGATCTGCCAAGGTTACTCGGCCCATTGTCTTACATCTCTGTTTTCCTATGAACTTTATAACGCTCTGTCCATAGACCCTCTTCCCCCTGTTTTCCTATGCCATTGAGCTTAACAGGATGGCTTTAAGGGGCCCTATTTTGTTAGTTGAAATATTAACAGAGTCTGAATAGACTTAATTGGTTACTAGTTGGGGTTAGGTGTCCACTCATGGGCCAATCTACTACAGTGTCACAGAGAAGAAACATGGCTGCAGGGTGCCACTTTGGTGGGTAGAAGTTCTCAAAGGAAAGCCTCGAGCTGGGATGATACCTCCAACAGTCCCTCCTGCAAATGTGTGATTATGTTCAGAGTTGGAACATGAAGCCAGGCCCTGTGCCTTTAAGTGCAGTACGCTTGCTAAAAACATGGTGTCTTTCACTCTGTCCATCCTTTCCTTGATTTTAACCCATCCTGAACATGGCTGCCAAAAGGAATCTTCTTCTAAACCTAGCTCCATGTTGTAGAACCAGGCTCACCATGGTCAACACGATTAATTCTAAAATAATTGAAAACCCTTTAAGACTTGCTCCATTGAGCATTATAGACTTAACACTAATCAGCTACTCTGCTAGAGCATAGACTATAATATCCGTTGAACATGCCAACACATTCCTTAGTGGAAGAGCTGTGTGACAGAACCTAGTTCTGTCCAGCATCAAATTCAGAGTATTTCTACTTTTCATGCTGCCTCTTCACCTTGTTAAGTTCTACATAACTAAGGGTCAAGTTCTACTATATCTACCTAGCTCTTTCTGATAATTCCAGTGCAGAGATCTTAATTATGTTCTCTATTTAATCATAGCACTCAATTAGTATTTAAAGATATCATGCTTTATAATATATTTAAGTGATCATATGACTATATTTTCCCACTAGACATAAGCCACTTGAAGACATGACCATGGATTCAGTGCCCCATTCAAAAAGTGGATGAGGGACAGCTCCATAGGTTTAAGATTCAATAGAGGCAGGAACAAAGTTCACTAAAAACCAGAATAAGCCCAGAGCAAGCTGTCAAATTACAAATAAACTGAAAATGAAATATGATAGGAAGTTATGAAACAAAGATAATTAAGACAAGATAGGAATATATTTGTAAGATGGAAGTAAAATTCT
Source organism: Mesoplodon bidens (assembly GCF_964165515.1). NCBI lineage: Eukaryota > Metazoa > Chordata > Mammalia > Artiodactyla > Ziphiidae > Mesoplodon > Mesoplodon bidens. Next base: position 66,989,230 of record NC_138160.1, read on the forward strand.
AGAAATAAATAAGCAAGAATAAGTATCTTGTTTTTGATGTGTTGACGAGACTCCTGAGTATACTAAACATACGCAGCAACATGTCTTGATTTTGTAGTGAAGTTTTGTTTCCCTATATGAAATCTTTGTTAGAATGAATTCAGATTAGCTTTAAAATTATCTCCAGAAAAATATACAGAAATATATTGAAAAGAGAAGGGATTACTCTCTATTATTTATTTTACAAACAAGCTTTAATTATATCAGAGCCTAGTAATTTCAAGTTGATAATTTAGATGTATCTGGAATGAATTATGGAATATATACAAAGCACATATATAACATAAACATGATGATGTACAATTTAACCTATTTAAAAGATATTCTAAATACATTGAAATAGTCAATTAGCATATATATATTTATGTATTGTTCTTCATTAATATAGTTCATGTTAATAATTGTAGTTGAAAACACCAAGTCATATTTTAAAATCATGTAATTAATACTGTTGGATTTATAGAATAATATTACTGCTGATTAATTTGAATGAATGATAAAATCTTCAATAAATCAAATATGTCCTAAGTCTTGTCATATGCAAAGTACTGTGGCAAATAAAAAGAAACATAATTTAGCTAGGGAAGGTATTTAATAATAATTAAATTTGAGTAACAAGAAAAAAATCACAGTTGATACAAACACTGCCAAATGAGATCAGCAAATGGAAAGAGCAATGTAAGTTGAATGGTGTCAAAAGGTTATAAGGAAGCACTTTGAAGTGACTTTTAAAGATCATAAATGTGGTTAGGTAGAGGGGATGGATCCAGCATGCTAACCAGTCTGGCAGTCTGTGAATAGAATCTTTTAGCATGAATTAAGATTCCTATAGGAGGAGAGTAGGAAGGTAAATTGGAGCTATATTATGGAGAAGTTTGAATGGTAGGCCAATAAATTTGAACAATGATAAGTTATTGAGTGTTACTATAGTCATTTCTCACCAGAAGGTTTATCTACCTTCACTCAAAGTACATTTATTATCAGCCGTTTGTAAGAGGCACTGTGCTAAGTATTATAGGAAGTTAAAAAATTAGCAATGATGACTTCTGCCCTCAAGCAGTTGATGGTCTACTACATAGGAGAAAATATGTGTATATAAACAACTATTGAATAAGTCAGAATATGACAGGAGTTACAAGAGAAGTAAGAGATGTGTAAACCAAGTATTAAGATAAAACAGGGGAAGAGAAATTAATTCCAGCTGGGAGGATTCAGGAGCACTTGAGGAAAGAGCAGGCATTTCAGTTGGTCCTTGAAAGATGGAAGAAATTTTGACAACACCTTTTCTCCATGAGGGGAACATGCTTTCTAAATAGGAAAACCAAGGGCACAGGAGTAGGAAATTACAGACAAATTATAGGCCTAGAAAGTAGTTTAGCTTGGCTAGAATCCAAAGACCATAAGGAGGAGGAATGAGAGGTAAGGGCAGAAATGCAGAGTGGGGCCTGGATATGGAGGGGCTTTAGTGACAAGCTTAGATGCTTGCACTTTATTCTTTCCTCTTTTATTTCTCAGCCATGAATGGTTGGGGAGAGGGTGAGTCTTAAAAAAGACCTCCCCTGAAGTTCTCATAAGCACCTCCAGGGGTTCATGTCCTGCTGACTGATACACACATGATGAATGATAAGAACTGTACTTTGGGGGAATTACTAGGAAAGGAGAACGGTGGTGGGATGAATTAGAAAGGGAAGTTACAGGCAGGAAGAAGTTTTGGGAGCTGTCACAAGGTGACAGGTGGGTCTATGGGGGTTAGAACTACTAAGTTCTTTCTTTTCCTTCACCATCTTATTGAAATATAATTGACGTATAACATTATGTAAGTTTAAGGAGATTTGATATATGTATATGTTGTTGAATGATTACTGCAGTAAGGTTAGTTAACACATCTGTCACCTCACATAATCACTACTAAGTTCTTAATTGGCCTCTCATCAGTCTACACTTTCTGCATGGACAATGGAAATCCAATGACTGACTAGATGTGGGGATCAAAATTAAGGAGGAATTAAGGATAATTTCGTGATTTAAGTCTTTGTTGACTACAAGATAATATCTGTCTTAAAATTAAACAAAACATGGAAAAAGCAGAGTAAGAAGAATTATTTTGGTTGCCTGTAATGTAGTGCATTCGGGTCCAAGATTTCAAGCTGGCAGACCAAGCATGTTTATTGACTTGCCCTCCATCTCTAATCCAACTGATGTCACAGTAAAATGGTTAGGCTAGAAATTCATAACAACCAGGAGAAAGAGAGGCAGAAGTTATAAGAAAATGAGAGCTTAACAAATTTCTGGAAGACAGAACACAGAGAAATGTGAGGAGGGACACAGAATAGAGGAAGTAGCTGACTGCTGGGCATATGGGAAATGGAGTGGAAGATGACTGGGCTCAAGTTAGCAGGTGCGGAATGCAGAAAACCGAAGTGATGGTTTCAAGGTTGGTCAATGCAATATGATAGGTGCATCCTTCCCTACCTCCACGCATAGAACTGCTAGGAAGCCTGAGAGGTGTGGAGCAGCAAGAACTCCTGGTGGATCTTCTCTGCCTGGAAGCAGTCCAAATGCTCCAATAAAAATATCCCTTCCAATATATTTGTTGGTGTGAAAGAGTTTCGCAAGCAGTGTTCTGCTGAATTAAACTGTCTGAAGAAAACCAAGCCTTCTAGAGAACTACTGTCCTCACTCTGATCACCAGTTTCCCTCTTGCCCATTCAACACTTAAAAACCTCACAACCCATGAACACATAATTTATAGTCAGTCTTCCTGTTCAGGGGAAGAGCCGTGCCTAAAAACAGTGCAGAGGAAATCTCAATCGGTTATCTGGAATGATAAACCCAGATCTTCATTCTTAAACATAAATGTAATCCAAGATACCAGACAGTAGAGAAAAAAATAGTAGTACTGAAAAACATTGAGATAAGAAAATATATTAAAATATGTTACAAATATATAAAAATATATATTGACTCTGGAGGAACTAGAGGTAATTTAGGGAACAGAAGAGAACTTTAAAAAATTCTGTCCCGTTAGTATTGCCATTAAATTTGAGAAGGTATTACATCCATAAAACAAAAGCAGGTTGCCATGAAAAAAGAATAAGCAGAATGAGAAATGGCTTTTATAAACTACAAATTATTGCTGAAAAGTAAAACTCCAGTAACATCAAGCAAAAACAGACAAACCCACCAAAATACTAAAAACAAGATATGATAAATCTGGAAGGTTCAAAATCAGATTAGCAGGAGTCCCAGAAATGGAAAGCAGAGAAAAGAGAAAAGAAGAAATAAACAAAATAATGAAAGAAAATTTCCCAGAGCTGAATGTAAGATTAGGAGAATTCATCATGTGCTGTTAAGGATGACTAAAAATACCCCCCCCCACACAGATACATTCTTATGAAATTTCAGATCATTTGGGATGCAGATAAGAAGTTTTCAGAAGGAAAAAATTTCCCTTAAAAGGATGAAGAATCAGACTGGTATCAGACATCTCATCAGTCATATGGGGTGTTTGAATAAAATAGAATTATGCTTTCAAAGCTCTGAGGAAGTTATTTTGACACAAAATTTCCATAACCAATCTATGAATCAATTAGGGTAGAAAAAAGACATTTTCAGACATGCAAGGATTCAGAAAATTTGCTTACCATGCATCCTTTTGAAGACATTTCTCAGTGATAGCAAAATGAGAAAGGAAACCCAGAAAGAAGACATAGCATTTCAGCCAGATGTGCAGTGTGGGAGAGCCCAGGATGAGAGCTGGGGTGAGGTGGAGGGCCCAGGTGTACAGGAAAATGTCTCTTGGAAAAAGGAGATTTTGTTATATGGTTGACAGTAAATTTCAGGGTATAGTAGAAGCATATATTTCTTCTATTTACAAGAAGAAAACAAGATAATTAAACATCTCCTCCTCTCTGTCCTCCAAACCAGATCAAATACAAAAAGTATAAGAAAATCATGGACCAAAGGTGGAGCAAACAGAAATTTGACAGGATTTGGTATAACTGAAGCCACACAACAAAATAATTCATTTGACTCTTATGTAGGATTGCTCTCCTTGGGGTCATGCAGCACAGGCACATGGGACTTGAGAAGTAAAGGTAAACTAGCATATTTCTTGGTTCTGCAGTAAATAATATTTAGATAGTTACAATGACATAGATAACCGTTAATTGTTTTTTAATTTTTAGAATCTATACACAGACCATTAAAGACAATTACAGTTACAGTACAGAATATAAATTATAAAATTAAAGGTTTAGATAACAGGACTTAGAAGAGATAAGGAAGAAGGAAAAGTGAAGGAAAAGTGAAGCAAAGGGAAGGGGACTAATATCTTTAACTCCTGATACAGTGGGAAGTTGGTAGATCAGGTCAAAAGTTTACAGAATAAGAATACAGATTTTAAAATATTTAAAATTCCAGATGTGACAGGGAGAGTAATTAATAATGATAATCAACAGCAACAACATACAGGGAGGATGAGGAAGGATGAATTAAGTGAGCTAAATGGTCATCATTCATAAGCTTATCTTTGATTAAAAAAAAGAAAGAGGTAAACAACAGAGGAAACGAAATCCAAATGGTTAGAAGTGCTTACCACTAGGGAAGAGATGGTGCAGGCCATTTATTTCAGCTAAAAAATAGTGCAGTTTAGTAAAACTAGACACCTGAAAACCAGAAGAAAGAAAATACCAGGAATATTCAATGGTAGATAGGTCTGAAAATTTTCTTATGAAACAAACAAACAGGTATATTTATAAGACTGAAATATGCCTAATGGGCAAGGACTGGGGAAACAGTCGACAAAAAGTTCTAGTAGGTGAAATCCAGAGGTCAAGTTTGAGAATCAGAAAACTGAGTTAGGGTGTGTGTAAAAGTTAAACTTCAAGGGAAAGACGTTTTCAGGTAGTTTGCTGAGTTAGGAAGTACTGAATTCTGTGGTAGTTTCTTAAGTGTGTGGTAGTTCCCAGCTTAAAGAGTTTAAAAATGTTTTGTTTTTCTGATTATAAAAGTAAATAGATGTTCTTGCAGAAGATTAGAAAATTAAAGTATAAAGGAACCCCAAATGTAATTAGTATGTGGCACTTTACCACTCCCAGTATTTTCACTTCTGTCCTTGAGGTACCAAATGAAATAAACTCCCTCCTCCAACCCCACTACCAGGTCAAAATCACTTACTAGTGGCAGGGCAAGAATCACTAGTTAAGAGGGTAAAGTAGCTTAGCTTAGCTAACTCATGGTATTCGCGAGTTCATGATATTCCTGGCCGTGGAATACTTACTTCTCTTGCCCTGCCATGGCTGCGGTAGGCAGCTGTCACCAGAGTAACTGACTATCTACCACACACTTAAGAAACTACCACAGAATTCAGTACTTCCTAACTCAGCAAACTACCTGAAAACGTCTTTCCCTTGAAGTTTAACTTTTACACACACCCTAACTCAGTTTTCTGATTCTCATATTTGACTCAGGTGTTACTCTCCCAGGGGTGGTGGAGTGAGCAAACAGGAATTTAGTATGCATAAGAATCATCAGAAGAGCTCAAACGGTACAATTTTCATAGCTTCAGTTGGTCAAGAGTGGAGACTAGACGGCTGAATTTTTAAACAAGGACTCTAAGTAAACTTGCTACTCCATTGCGGCCCATGGGCCAGCAATGTTGACATCTTTTGGGAGCGTATTAGAAATGAAGAATCTTGTATCCACCCCAGGCCTACTGAATCAGAATTTACATTTTGATAAGATCTCCAGGTGATTTGAGAAGCACTGGGCTGGGTGATCTTATAATTGTTCTGGGAGCCATTTTGTGTAAAACACCACCTAGCTGCTTTTAATTAAAGCAATCCACTCAGAGCCAGCCGTCCGTAGTAGCTTCCCATCAGCATCTCCTTTCCCTCCGTCTCTTCCTCTTTGGGGCTTCAGTCTTTTCGCTGATATTCAGGAGAATGCTAACCAGAACTTTTTCGGGTTTAACCTGAGTCTGAATCAAAGGAAGGAGGCCCTGAAGACTCCTGAGGACTTTCAGGACAATGGGTAAGCTGGGATGAGGAAAGATGGATATTCACAGTGAGAGCAGCTAGCAAGGGACCTGAGGGATCCTTTCTAGTGGGGTCTTCCTTTGTTCACTGCTGAGGAATAGAGTGGGTATCAGAGTCAGATATCTATGTTTTGCAAGGTCTGTGGTATTCTGTGGTACTTTTATGCATTGCACACAGCAAGCAAGACAATTAGGTAAATTAGCACTCATTCTTTTTTTTGTTTTTCAGTTTAAATAATAATTTTATTCCTGTTATGAGTTGAATTGTGTACCTCTCCCCCAAATTCATATTTTTAAAACCTAACTCCCAGTACCTCAGAATGAATTAGCACTTGTTCTTAGGTTTCAGCTCCGAGAGAAAACAAGCTATAAATAATCATGATTCAAATTCACAGCTGAGGGGTTTTAGTAGTTGATCAGAGGCTTGACCTCCAGAACACTGATTATTATGGGAAAGGTTCGTGCAGGCCAGAAAATATTTAAGTGGGACTAACATTTTGAAACTATAAAATAGGAACCCTTTGATGTAGTTATTTTGGGGAGTGAAAATTTAAATTTGTGTTTTCTTTACATATTTTACTTCCTTTGAAAGTTGATTGAAAACAGTCTGGGGTATGTGCGTCAAAGTTATATTTTATTTGTTGCTGGCTTGTCTCTTGCCTCTGGGCAAGAGTATGTGGGGTTCTTCATGCCCAATAATATGAGATTTCTTTTTATTCTTAAAACATACTTCCTCAGAATGGCCTGTAGACCTTATTGTAACGTGTGATGATTCAGTTGCTTAGCACACGGTTCATTCTCTGGCTGCTCTGGGTATGGGTACACTGTGCTTGTCTTGGGTTTGAGCCAGGTCTGAGCCACGTCTGTCTGCACTGGCTGGCCGGCTGTGCTCTGACTCTGGTCAGCACTGGCTGTTACTCTCCTAGTCATCTTTTTATCTTTCTGGGTAATCTTGGGCTTAATTTGGTTCCTGCCTTTAATACTCCCATGTGGCTTCTTTCTTTATTTCTTTTTTTATAAAAACATCTGTCTGAAACTTATATAGTCATCCTCATGACCCCTTGGTTATTTACAGTAATGTTCCTCTTCTTATGTGGAACTGGGGTCTACAAAAACTCCTTATATAGAACATGAGAGAAATTAGCTGCAAGTTTGTGTAACTCTTTAGATGGCTGTGAGGATGTTCAGGTCATTTTCTTCTTTGGTCTCTCTGACTGGTACCTGTACAAAGGAGAAGTTACCTTGGGGACAGAGAGTTTGTCCTCCCTCCCCCTGAAAAATATCCATTGTCTCCGAAGACAGTAATATTGCGTAGGCACTTTGATCAAACTGATAGAGATAAAGTAAGGCCTATTATATAAATTAACTGTTAGATTACTTTTCTGGAGGAAGTTTATCTTTTTGCCTCTCTGTTTTTTGTTTCTTTTTTTCGGTACGCGGGCCTCTCACTGTTGTGGCCTCTCCCGTTGCGGAGCACAGGCTCCGGACGCGCAGGCTCAGCGGCCATGGTTCACAGGCCCAGCCGCTCCGCGGAATGTGGGATCTTCCCGGACCAGGGCATGAACCCGCGTCCCCTGCATCGGCAGGCGGACTCTCAACCACTGCGCCACCAGGGAAGCCCTGACTCTCTGTTTTTGTTAAGTATCACCTCTTGATTTTTGTTAAGTATGTTTTTGTTAAGCATCACCTCTTGATTTTTCGTTATTCTTCTTGATACATTTACTGAGGAATTAATTTAAGAGATCTCAATTAGAGTTAACAGGGTTTGTCTTTTGCTTACCTTTTGCTGGTTATAAGATTAGTGGCTAAATTTATTAACCTCAGTGCTTGCTTTAAAACATAATTTGAGGGCTTCCCTGGTGGCGCAGTGGTTGAGAGTCCGCCTGCAGATGCAGGGGACATGGGTTCGTGCCCTGGTCCGGGAGAATTCTACATGCCGCGGAGCGGCTGGGCCCCTGAGCTGTGGCTGCTGAGCCTGCGCGTCCGGAGCCTGTGCTCCGCAATGGGAGAGGCCACAACAGTGGGAGGCCTGTGTACCACAAAACAAACAAACAAACAAACAAACAAAAACATAATTTGAAGTAAAATGGACATGTGGAAATTTTTGATGTGATGAACTTGTACCGTACATTGTGTTGGTCATTAAGCTACTATATACATTTGTCAACACTCAGCAAATTGTACACTTAAAAATTGGCAAATTATGTGTTATAAATAGTACCTCAGTAAAACTGATTAGAAAGAAAGAGTGCTAAGTAAAAATGATCCAAATCTTAGACTTTCCTACCCCATATTAGCACTGCTTCCTTGAAACCACCCCAAGTTATCTTCTTCCTTTTGTTCCTTAGGTATTGTATTAAGTCTGTTTGGGCTGCTTATAAAAGAATACCATGGACTGGGTGGCTTATAAAACAGACAGAAATTGGAGCCGAGAAATTGGAGTGCTGCTGTAACAAATAGCAAACAAATGGAAGCAGCTTTGGAACTGGACAATGGCTGGAGGCAGGAAGAGTTTAAGGTGTGTGTTAGAAAGAGCCTACATTGTTGTGGGTCGATCTTTACTGGAGATTCTGGTGAGAGTCCAAAAGAAAAGAGGAGAGCTGTAGAGAAAGACTCAATCTTAGAAAATACTGAAGTAATCCTAAACAGAATGTGGGTAGAAACAAGGACAGTAAAGGCCGTTCTGATGAGATTTCCGTTGGAAATGAGGAACATGTTATTAGACAGTAGAGGAAAGGCCATCCTTATAAAGTGGCAAAGAACTTGGCTGAATTGTATTCATGTTCCAGTGCTTTAATGAAAGTAGGACTTGAGAGCGATGACATTGGATATTTAGCTAAAGAAATTTCTAAGCAAAGTGTTGAAGGTGAGCCATGGCCCTTCCCGACAGCTTATAGTAAAATTCGAGAGAAATGACTTAAAGATGGAATTGTTAAGCAAAAAAAGAACTTGAAGACTTAGAGAGTTCTCAGCCCATTCATACTGCAAAAAATAAGAACACTGAAGACGTGGCCAAGTGACTGTTTGACTAGATGAGTATGGATCAGCCATCTCAACGGAAGCCAGGAGCTATTCTCCAAAGCAATGGAAGAATGACTCAGAAGGTGATTCAGAGAGAATCAGCGCTGCCAGTCCAATCACAGGCCCCTAGTGCAGGGAGAGCGGGTTGCAGTGGCAGGCAGGGTGGTTTCAGAGGAGGGGCTGCTGCGCCTGCGGGCCTTCGGAGTGTGATGCCAGCGCCACCTCACGTCACAGGCTCTACCCCCGCCCTCTGGTTCAGTGCTCTTTGCTCCTGGCCCATCCCAGGCATGGCTGCAGTGGGCCCAGCACAGCTCAGCCACTATGGCCAGCCCTCCAGAAGGCACAAGCAGCAAACTGCAGTGGCATCTGCATGGCTCTGTCTCCACCGGCATATGCAGAGTACGTGGCCGCAGGGGCTTAGCAGCCTCCACCTAAGTTTAAGCGTAGAACTGCCTAGAGCCACAGGGAACCTGACCCCAGCCCAGGAGAACTGTGGCATCGGGAGGATGGGGGCATCCCCATCAAGCAGTGGGGATGATGTTGCCACCCTAGTGGGCCTGGGAGGCAGAGCATTGAGCCAAAGGGGATTTTTCTTGAGCCTTAAGGTTTAATGTTGTCTGCCTTGTTAGGTTCTGGATTTACCTGAGGCTGTTACTCCTTTTTTCTCTCCTATTTCTCCCTTGTGGAATCGGAATGTCTCTCCTATGCCTGTCCCACCATAGTCTGGTTTCACAAGTTCACAGGTGGGGAGGAATTTGCCTCAGGATGAATCGTGCCTCAAGTCTCACCCAAATATAATTCAGATTATATTTTTTTATTTATTTGTGTATTTATTTATTTATTTATATTTGGCTGTGCTGGGTCTTGCGGCACATGGGATCTCCATTGCTGTGTGTGGGATCTTTAGTTGCGGCATGTGGGATCCAGTTCCCCGACCAGGGATTGACCCGGGCCTCCTGCATTGGGAGCGTGGAGTCTTAGCCACTGGACCACTGGGCAAGTCCTTAGAGATGATATTTAGATGAGACTTAGGACTTAGACTTTAAAGTTGATATTGCAACAAGTTAAAACTTTTGGGGCTATTGGGATGGAATAGATATATTCTGCATGCTAGAAAGATAAGGATTTAGGGGGGTCAAGGGAGGAATGAAATAGATTGAATGTGTCCTCCCCCAGATTCATATGTTGAAACCTACTCCCCAACGTGATGGAATTTGGAGGTGGAGCCTTTGGGAGGTGATTAGGTCATAAGGGTCAAACCCTCATGAATGGGGTTAGTGCTCTTATAAAAGAGGCCCCAGAGATATATGTATATGTATAGCTGATTCACTTTGTTATAAAACAGAAACTAACACACCATTGTAAAGCAATTATACTCCAATAAAGATGTTAAAAAAAAAAAGAGGCCCCAGAGAGCTTCCTTGCTCCTTCTACCTGTGAGGACTCAGCCAATGTTCTATAAACCAGGAAATGGGCTCTCACCAGACACTGAATCTCCAAGTGCCTTGATTTTGGACTTCCCAGAACTGTGAGAAATAAATGTTTGTTGTTTAAGCCACCCATTCTATGGTATTTTTGTTACAGCAGTCTGAATGGACTAAGATATGTGTTACATTCTTGGTTTCACCACTCAGTGCTGGTCATAGGAAATGGGTTTTCAAGGTCCTGTCATTTTCACCAGATTTGCGCTGATTTTTCTTAGAGAGATTAGGTAAATCTAGTATGAAGCAGATCCTTGTTAACCACCACTCTTGCTGCTTATAAGGAATAGTCAGAGGAGCAACCCACTCATCACTGATCAGATATTTGCATGTGTCCACTCATTGAATAATTATTAAATGCTTATTGTGTTCCAGGCTAAACAGTAATACGTGTGCTTAATTGCATTTCTCTGGCCCTTGTTCATGAATCCATAGCCTAGGCTGGCTTTCCAGAATCAAGCCAGTCTCCTGATTTTGCACTGCTCCGTTGCCTTTCTGGAGTTAAAAAAAAAAAAAAAAAAAAAAAAAGATCAAAATCCTAATACCCTACCTGCTTCAAAAAAATGCTTGTGTGTTATTTCATTTTTATCTCTTTCTATGTATTATGTCTGCCAAATAAGACTGTAAGGTCCATGAGGGCACACACTGGGTGTCCCTCATGCCAAGCAGAAAACACGCCATGTGCTGAGTAGGTTTTAAATTTATGTTCTTCTAGCAGCTGATTGCTTCTGTTATAGCATTTACCACACTTGACTAAAATTATCAACTTGTGTGGGTGACCTTGTGAAATTATAAACTCCTAAATGGCCTATGGGTTTTTTTTATTGTATTCTTACCAGAACTTGGTAAGACATTCAAAAACCTTATTAAAAAAGCAGGTTTATTAACATGAGGGGTGCTGAAAGACACAGCTAACCAAAATACTTACCCCTTTGTTCTGCAAAGTTACTTGAAATTGCTACCTCAGATTTCACACTTTCATTCTGAAATTGTACTGTGACCTATTGGGGACCACATGTTATCTGCATGGAATAGTAACCTTATGAAGCTAACAGCCACGTTTAGTTTGGCTAGTGTTTCTCAAATGTTTTTTGGTGGTGATCCATTTTAAAAAAATATTTACCCTGAAAACAGGAAAAAAAAATATAGGTGCACATGTACAGATACATTTATACAGAATATGTATATACAGAGACCGTAGTTACACCTACCTTTAGCCTTACTTACTACTGTGATGTACTCTGATATTTTTTTCCTTCTCTTATGTTCTATTTACAGTTTTGAAAATACAGGCTGTAGGATCCACTTTATTGATTTCATGCTCACTAATGCAGTTTGAAAACACTGGTTTGGTTTATTGCTTAAACCACTGCCATTATCACACATCTATCTGTGCTAGGTGTTGAAAAGAAAAAAAAGATTTCTGAAATATAGGTCTGAACATTGAGTGTTGCCAGGGGAGAGATGGTAGGCAAAGAAAATATCCTGGGGCCCTGTATTGGATGAAAGGAGGGCATTCAAAGAAAGGGAGATGTGAGAAGAGGCTACTAAAGATAATTTCCCCTATTTCCCATTGCAGTTTTAGTCCAACATACACCTGTCTTTCCAGCTGGACTGCAAACACTTCTAGGACAGGAACTATACGTTATTCATATTCATAACTTCATTGCCTAATAAGGGACCTGGGCTCAAGGAATATTTACTAGGTTGAGGGTAAAATAAAGAGCTAATATTTATCAAGCACTTACGATGTGCCACACAAACATGTGAGTAGATGCTGTTGTTTCCCTGCTCAAATCCTCTTACCTGCTAATGAGGACTGCTTGTTAATGCTCACAGCTACCCTCTTCTTCATAGAATCACCAGTTAGCCCTTCCCTCCCTCCCTTTCCCAAGCCTCTAGCCAATGGCCAGTGACCGACTAACTCCAGAATATGAAAGCCCACCCCTGCCTCAATATGGGACCAACTCTGTAGTATAGTTCCTGCTCCAGAGCTTCCCATGGATCAGGCTAAAGGTAGTCTCCAGCTGAGACCACATCCTTGCTCAGCTTTCTTACTCTGCTCTATTCTGCTTCTCTTACTCTCTCAAAAAATCACATTCACGAGAAACCCAACCTGATACTCTGCTTCTAGGGAACCATCCTAAGAACCTGGTGCCAAGCAATTTATAGTATTGTCTATTTATGTTGTCCTCAGAGCAAGTCTTGGAGATAGCTATTTACTGATGAGGAAACAGGCACCAAGCAGTGAAGTCACACAGTGGTGCCCTGAGATACACTCAGAGACAGTCTGATCTGTGCCAAGGCTCTGCCCCATCACACATACTACATACAGGCTTGGGATTGTGTCTGGCTGACAGGACCAGTGGGCACACCCCTTTTGGATGGGCACTTCAGGAAGGGTGGCTGGTTCCCCAGTTCTGCACATTGACTTATTTATTAGCGCTATTCCAGTTACAGATAACATTATTTAAATTTTTGAAAAGTACAACATAGTGAGAAATATTTATTAGTTTATTCCAAATTTTGCAGGTAGATAGAGGAAATCTCTACTTCCATCCTATCAGTTCAGCAACAGAGAATTCATTTTAAAAGTAAAACTAACATGAAAGGTGATATTTGTATACTCTCAGTTTTTCACTGAACTTGACTAATCCACAGACATTTGATTGAAAACTTGCTAGTACTGGTGGTTGGAATCCAATCTGCAGTAAGTCACTTGTTCATTGCCAAGGTTAACAGTTTCTAAGCTACAGAGAGATGAGGAAAGTCTTTATAGTTAGTAAATTACCATTTGCCCCTTTTTGAAAAACATGATTCTGGGTTTCTGTTTCAATTATTAGCTCTGTGGTTGCTGCTGCCTGTTCTTCTATAACTAGATTATCATTCGCTGCAGCCAACACCACATATACTTATCACAGTATAGGAGTTTTTAGGGTTTTCTTCTTAATATTGACATTTTGAGTATTGAGCACTTGGTTATTTACTGCCCAAAGTTAATAAAAGATGCAAAATACCATAGCAGTTCAGCACATCTTTGGTATCAGAACATGCTTCAGTTTTCTAACTGTGTGACACAGGGTATGTTATTTAATATATCTGAGCTCCATTTGGTTTTTTTTTGAATTTTATTTATTCTTTTATACAGCAGGTTCTTATTAGTCATCCATTTTATACACATCAGTGTACACATGTCAATCCTAATCTCCCAATTCATCACACCCCCACCCCCCACCACTTTCCCCCCTTGGTGTCCATACGTTTGTTCTCTACATCTGTGTCTTTATTTCTGCCCTGCAAACCAGTTCATCTGTACCATTTTTCTAGGTTCCACATATATGTGTTAATATACGATATTTGTTTTTCTCTTTCTGACTTACTTAACTCTGTATGACAGTCTCTAGATCCACCCACGTCTCAACAAATGACCCAATTTCGTTCCTTTTTATGGCTGAGTAATATTCCATTGTATATATGTACCACAACTTCTTTATCCATTCGTCTGTCAATGGGCATTTAGGTTGATTCCATGACCTGGCTATTGTAAATAGAGCTGCAATGAACATTGGGGTGCATGTGTCTTTTTGAATTATGGTTTTCTCTGGGTATATGCCCAGTAGTGGGACTGCTGGGTCATATGGTAATTCTATTATTAGTTTTTTAAGGACCCTCCATACTGTGCTCCATAGTGGCTATATCAATTTACATCCCCACAAACAGTGCAAAAGTGTTCCCTTTTCTCCACACCCTCTCCAGCATTTGTTGTTTGTAGATTTTCTGATGATGACCATTCTAATCGGTGTGAGGTGATACCTCATGTAGTTTTGATTTGCATTTCTCTAATAATTAGTGATGCTGAGCAGCTTTTCATGTGCTTCTTGGCCATCTGTATGTCTTCTTTGGAGAAATGTCTATTTAGGTCTTCTGCCCATTTTTGGATTGGGTTGTTTGTTTTTTTAATATTGAGCTGCATGAGCTGTTTATATATTTTGGGGATTAAACCTTTGTCCGTTGATTCGTTTGCAAATATTTTCTCCCATTCTTAGGGTTGTCTTTTCGTTTCTTTTATGGTTTCCTTTGCTGTGCAAAAGCTTTGAAGTTTCATTAGGTCCCATTTGTTTATTTTTGTTTTTATTTCCATTACTCTAGGAGGTGGATCCAAAAAGATCTTGCTGTGATTTATATCAAAGAGTGTTCTTCCTATGTTTCCCTCTAAGAGTTTTATAGTGTCCAGTCTTACATTTAGGTCTCTAATCCATTTTGAGTTTTTTTTGTGTATTTTTGTGTATGGTGTTAGTGAGTGTTCTAATTTCATTCTTTTACATGTAGCTATCCAGTTTTCCCACCATCATTTATTGAAGAGACTGTCTTTTCTCCATTGTATATCCTTGCCTCCTTTGTCATAGATTAGTTGACCATAGGTGCATGGGTTTATCTCTGGGCTTTCTATCTTGTTCCATTGATCTCTATTTCCATTTTTGTGCCAGTACCGTATTGTCTTGATTACTGTAGCTTTGTAGTATAGTCTGGATTCAGGTAGTCTGATTCCTCCAGCTCCGTTTTTTTCCAAGACTGCTTTGGCTATTCAGGGTCTTATGTGTCTCCATACAAATTTTAAGATTTTTTGTTCTAGTTCTGTAAAAAATGCCATTGGTAATTTGATAGGGATTGCATTGAATCTGTAGATTGCTTTGGGTAGTATAGTCATTTTCACAATATTGATTCTTCCAATCCAAGAACATGGTATATCTTTCCATCTGTTGGTATCACCTTTAATTTCTTTCATCAGTGTCTTATAGTTTTCTGCATACAGGTCTTTTGTCTCCCTAGGTAGATTTATTCCTAGGTATTTTATTCTTTTTGTTGTGGTGGTAAATGGGAGTGTTTCCTTAATTTCTCTTTCAGATTTTTCATCATTAGTGTATAGGAATGCCAGAGATTTCTGTGCATTAATTTTGTATCCTGCAACTTTACCAAATTCATTGATTAGCTCTAGTAGTTTTCTGGTGGCATCTTTAGGATTCTCTCTGTATAGTATCATGTCATCTGCAAACAGTGACAGCTTTACTTCTTCATTTCTAATTTGTATTCCTTTTATTGCTTTTTCTTCTCTGATTGCTGTGGCTAGGACTTCCACAACTATGTTGAGTAATAGTGGTAAGAGTGGACATCCTTGTCTTGTTCCTGATCTTAGAGGAAATGTTTTCAGTTTTTTACCATTGAGAGTGATGTTTGCTCTGGGTTTGTTGTATATGACCTTTATTATGTTGAGGTAGGTTCCCTCTATGCCCACTTTCTGGATAGTTTTTATCCTATCCTATCCTAGTTGAATTTTGTCAAAAGCTTTTTCTGCATCTATTGAGATGATCATGGGTTTTTTTCTTCACTTTGTTAATATGGTGTATCACATTGACTGATTTGTGTATATTGAAGAATCCTTGCATTACTGGGATAAATCCCACTTGATCATGGTGTATGATCCTTTCAATTTTTTGTTGGATTCTGTTTGCTAATATTTTGTTGAGGATTTTTGCATCTATATTCATCAGTGATATTGCTCTGTAGTTTTCTTTTTTTTTTGTAGTATCTTTGTCTGGTTTTGGTATCAGGGTGATGGTAGCCTCATAGAATGAGTTTGGGAGTGTTCCTTCCTCTGCAGTATTTTGGAAGAGTTTGAGAAGGGTGGGTGTTAGCTCTTCTCTAAATGTTTGATAGAATTCGCCTGTGAAGCCATCTGGTCCTGGACTTTGTTTGTTGGAAGATTTTTAATCACAGTTTCAATTTCATTACTTGTGATTGGTCTGTTCATATTTTCTATTTCTTCCTGGTTCAGTCTTGGAAGGTTGTGCATTTCTAAGAATGTGTCCATTTCTTCCAGGTTGTCCATTTTATTGGCATAGAGTTGCTTGTAATAGTCTCTTAGGATGCTTTGTATTTCTGTGGTGTCTGTTGTAACTTCTCCTTTTTCATTTCTAATTTTATTGATTTGAGTCCTCTCCCTCTTTTTCTTAATGAGTCTGGCTAATGGTTTATCAATTTTGTTTATCTTCTCAAAGAACGAGCTTTTAGTTTTATTGATCTTTGCTATTGTTTTCTTTGTTTCTGTTTCATTTATTTCTGCTCTGATCTTTATGTTTTCTTTCCTTCTGCTAACTTTGGGTTTTGTTTGTTCTTCTTTCTCTACTTCCTTTAGGTGTAAGGTTAGACTGTTTATTTGAAATTTTTTCTTTTTTCTTGAGGTAGGCTTGTATAGCTATAAACTTCCCTCTTAGAACTGCTTTTGCTGCATCCCATAGGTTTTTGATCATCGTGTTTTCATTGTCACTTGTCTCTAGGTATTTTTTGAGTTCCTCTTTGATTTCTTCAGTGATGTCTTGGTTATTTAGTAACGTATTGTTTTCCCTCCATGTTTTTGTGTCTTTTACGTTTTTTTCCCTGTAATTGATTTCTAATATCATAGCATTGTGGTCAGAAAAGATGCTTGATATGATGTCAATTTTCTTAAATTTACTGCGGCTTGATTTGTGACCCAAGATGTAATCTATCCTGGAGAACATTCCGTGTGCACTTGAGAAGAAACTGTAATCTGCTGTTTTTGAATGGAATGTCCTATAAATATCAATTAAATCTATCTGATCTGTTGTGTCATTTAAAGCTTGTATTTCCTTATTAATTTTCTGTTTGGGTGATCTGTCCATTGGTGTAAGTGAGGTGTTAAACTCCCCCACTATTATTGTGTTACTGTTGACTTCCTCTTTTATAGCTGTTAGCAGTTGCCTTATGTATTAAGGTGCTCCTATGTTGGGTACATATATATTTATAGTTGTTGTATCTTCTTCTTGGATTGATCCCTTGATCATTATGTAGTGTCCTTCCTTGTCTCTTGTAACATTCTTTATTTTAAAGTCTATTTTATCTGATATGAGTACTGCTACTCCAGCTTTCTTTTAATTTCCATTTGCATGGAATAACTTATTCCATCCCCAGACTTTCAGTCTGTATGTGTCCCTAGGTCTGAGGTGTGTCTCTTGTAGACAGCATATAGATGGGTCTTGTTTTTGTATCCATTCAGCGAACCTCTGTCTTTTGGTTGGAGCATTTAATCCATTCACGTTTAAGGTAATTATCGATATGTATGTTCCTTATACCATTTTCTTAATTGTTTTGGGTTTGTTTTTGTAGATCCTTTTCTTCTCTTGTGTTTCCCACTTAGAGAAGTTCCTTTAGCATTTGTTGGAGAGATGGTTTGTTGGTGCTGAATTCTCTTAGCTTTTGCTTGTCTGTACATCTTTTGATTTCTCCATCGAATTTGAATGAGATCCTTACTGGGTAGAGTAATCTTGGTTGTAGGTTCTTCCCTTTCATCACCTTAAATATATCATGCCACTCCCTTCTGGCTTGTAGAATTTCTGCTGAGAAATCAGCTGTTAACCTTATGGGAGTTCCCTTGTATGTTACTTTTCATTTTTCCCTTGCTGCTTTCAATAATTTTTCTTTGCCTTTAATTTTTGCCAATTTGATTACTCTGTGTCTCAGCATGTTTCTTCTTGGGTTTATCCTATATGGGAATCTCTGTTCTTCCTAGACTTGTGTGGCTACTTCCTTTCCCATGTTAGGGAAGTTTTCAACTATAATCTCTTCAAATATTTTCTCGGGTCCTTTCTCTCTCTCTTCCCCTTCTGGGTCCCCTATAATGCAAATGTTGTTGTATTTAATGTTGTCGCAGAGGTTTCTGAGGCTGTCTTCATTTCTTTTCATTCTTTTTTCTTTATTCTGTTCCACCACAGTGAATTCCACCATTTTGTCTTCCAGGTCACTTATCCGTTCTTCTGCCTCAGTTATTCTGCTATTGATTCCTTCTAGTGTATTTTTCATTTCAGTTATTGTATTGTTCATCTCTGTTTGTTTGTTCTTTAATTCTTCTAGATCTTTGTTAAACATTTCTTGCTTCTTCTCGATCTTTGCTTCCGTTCTTTTTCCGAGGTCCTGGGTCACCTTCACTATCATTATTATTAATTCTTTTTCTGGAAGGTTGTCTATCTCCACTTCATTTAGTTGTTTTTCTTGGGATTTATCTTGTTCCTTCATCTCATACATAGCCCTCTGTGTTTTCATCTTGTCTATCCTTCTGTGAATGTGGTTTTTGTTCCACAGGCTGCAGGATTGTAGTTCTTCTTGCTTCTGCTGAGCTCCATTTGTTAATCTTTAAAAATAAGTATACTGTCTACCTTATAGGATTGTGGTACTAGTTCAATAGGATGCTTAACATGGTACCTGATACTACAAAAGTGCTCATTAAAGCCAGTTCCTGTTGTCATTATTATTATTATTATTATTACTATAACTACATGTTGTTGTATTTTAGCCACCATCATTCATTCTTTTTCTTTCAGTAACACTACTCCAATTTCCTTTTGGTGAATGGCCTCTCTGCTATTCTGGGCAATCTTGTTGAGATTGTAATTTAAGGATATTTGACCTTTCTTAGTTGAGGGGTCATATGTGTCCTAAAATAGGCTATTAGACTCTTCTGGGACTTTGGTGCCTTAGAGGGAAGATGCAAGAATAGAGGCCAAACTAACAAAATAACTAGAGCAGATTCATCCTCATGGCAGCTTTGTTGATATGGGAAAACTCAGGAGTAGCTCTGGTCCCTACCCTTCCTGAGCCTGCTTCTTCAGGCCTTTGGTTCTCTGAGCCATACCACATCTTGAACTGAATTCTCTTTTGCTCGAATTACTCAGAGTTGGATTGTGTTTCTTGCAACCAAAGAATGTAAGAGGATATTAATTATATAAATATGATTAAGGCCAATTTTTCAAGGCAGGCCAACTGCTGTGAGTCTGAAATACATTATTTCTTGGACCTACTATTATACTCTTCTCCTTACTGCAGGCATCCATGAGCTTCAAATATTTTGAAGACTTCCCTGTGGTGAGATCCTTACTCTTGTTCACTGTTATACTCCTAGTAGAGGACCCAGTGCTCAGTATTTGCTGAATGAAAAGAGGAATATTCTCAGCCTGCCTTCTCAGTTAACATCATTCTTGGGGTTAGAATGGTGTTCTAATTCTTTTATGGGATGTAGACCTTTTATATACAGCTTCTTCTGAGTATAGAGTTAAGCATTATGCTAGTACTCAAATGTAGTACTCCGCTAATCCTTACAGTGATTTCAAGAGATGGGTGTTTTTCATTTCCATTTTACATTAGTAAACTGTCTCTCAGATAATTTTAGCAAATTGCCTGAGGTTACACACTTAGTAAGAGAAACAGTCAGGTGTTGAACCTAGCTCTACCTGATTTCCCAAGTTTAATTATTTCTCGGCATACTGTGGAAACCTCTAAAATATTTCCTTTATTTCATGTCCTTTTGTTTCCTATTCTTTTCATTCACAGAATTGTCTGGCATCCTCTTTTTATGCATTTCCTTAGGGTAAATACAAAGAATGTTGTTATGACTATCAAGTAATGAAACTGACATGTAAACAAGTATGTTAAAGCTTGCATGTTCACATGAGTGTTGTCCCTTTTGAAGTGCTCATTGTGGGAAGTTGTGCTTTCTATTATTAACATATTGTCTGCAAGCCTGCGTCTCATTCTCTTGAGTGCCCTTAATGCAACAATTCTTTGTTCTTTGAGAAGACATTTGATCTTTAAAACAGCCAAAGGCATTTGAAGGGCAATCTAGTGAAGAAGATGGACAATCATGTTGGGAAGGACCATTTTTAGTGAAAAATGACGTATGAGTGTTAAGTGTTGAGACTTGTCCGTTGTGGCATTTGAATTGTTCTGAAGGCTGCTCTCCAGGAGGGATCCCTAAACTCTTTTCTTTCATCCAGCAAATATTAGGACCTGTGCCAAGCACTGGATATTTGGTGATAAACAAGACAGACATGAGTCTGGTCCTCGTGGAGCTCTTAGTCTAGCAGTGAACAGATATAACAGCAAACCATGGGTTTTCATTACTTTTGGGACACATGCACCAGGAAAAGCCCAGGACGGGATGAGCACCCCATCTCTGAGGAGTCAGGAAGGCTTCCCTGAGTAATTGCTAGGTGGTAGGTGAAGAGAGCACAAGGGTAAGGTAGGGTTTCTCAAACCTCCACAGTACTGACATTTGCACAGGATTCTTTGTCGTGGGGCTGTCCTGTGCACTATAGGCTGTTTAGTAGCATCCCTGGTCTCTACCAACTAGATGCCAATAGCACCCCCCTCCAGCTGTGGCAATCACCATAGTCTCCACACATTGTTAAATGTCCCCTGAAGGGCAAAATTACCCCAGGTGAGAACCACTGGTGGAGGTGAGAAAGGAGTGTTCTGTGAAGAGGCAGCAGTATGTACAAGTCCCCAAAATGGGAAGGAGGAAGGGAAGTATATTGAGGAACTGAAAGAGTGCTAGAAAATTATTGGTGAGACAGTTGTACAGTTAGAATAGTTTGTAGTCTCCATAACAAAGTCAGGCATCCCTGCCCTATTTGAAAGATAGTTTCATCTCCTACTAGTTTTCCAGAGCTGTGCTTTTGGCATCCTGCCTTTGATGTGACCCATTGCTATTTGTTACTGGAAAACACTTTGACATTCTCAGGTGAATGGCATCACTCCTTTCAGTGGGAAAATCATGCACCATAGCTTTCTTATTCCTAAGGGGACTGATTTTAAGCCTCTATCAGTTCATTTTTGTTGCTGTATGAGCCCCAAAGTGTGTGAATATCCCAGTTTGAAGCCTGTCATCCTCACCAGACTGGAAGGTAGGAGCAGCTGCATCTGTTTTGCTCACATAGCATCTTCACTGCCCAACAGGCATATAATAGACTCCCTGTAACATCTATTGAATTATGATGGTACAGTTGTCCCTTGTATCTGTGGAAATTGGGTCCAGGACCCTCCACGGATACCAAAATCTGAAGATGCTCAAGTTTCTTACATAAAATGGTATAGTACAGTTAGCCCTTCCAACCCACAGATGGGAGGGCCAACTGTAATTGATCATGGGAAGGGGAGGAACCCAAGGGAAGAAGACTAAAAAGAGTAAGTAGGGAGGTGAGAGGAATTAGATTTTTTTTCTTAACTGGACATAGGATGGAATCTTGGGCACTTTTTATGTACCCCCTTAAAGGTTTGGTTGACTTCAGCTTATATCTGGCTTAGACAGAGGTTAGATGTGAAAAGAATTTGCTTATAGTTTACAAAGATTAAAAAATACATTTTAAATAGTTTATTTGTACTGAATAGGTGCTCTACGACATTGGGAGAACTCATAGTTCATAGTCTGACATTTCAAACCAGTGTATTCGTACCTAGTTGGCCTTGCAGGAGAAACAGTGGAGAGGGGCTGGGTAAGATAAGGAAACTTTCTTTCCTTTAGTCAGCCTGAATTGTTCAGGAACCTGAACTCCTTAAGATGGAAGTTGTTCCTCTGGCATGAGGTAGGGCTGGAAGTGTGGGGCTCGCAGCTTCCTCCTCCTCTGCCCAACTCACATTTATTTTCTTACCCAGTTTACTTTTCTTTATGTTTCACTGCCTTTCCCCCCTTCACTGCAAAACATGTCTGAGATAACAGAGAATCTTGGATGGAATTATATTTAGGGCCAGACCAGTACTAAAAACAAGTTACCTTAAACAGTAGCAAATTAGCATTTTGTGGACAGCAAAGGTTTATTTAGGAAGGTATGCCATGTAGTCAAAAGCTTTCCTACAGGTATGAATATAGGTTGGGCTGAGGAGAATATTTCTCCAAAGCCCAGTCACTGATGGTTAGTGAGTCATTCTCAGATTCATGTACAAGACCTTCTAGGTTGGGTGCAATAGGGCAGGGTTTCAATTTTCTTCAGCAGCCACTTGTTGAGCAAGAACCGTGTTTCTATTGGCTCTGCCCCATATATGTGAATGCTATTGATTATGCATTGAGGTCATATGAGGAGTGGAGAAATTGTTTTTGACAAACATTACTGTTTGGAAATACTTGACCTAAGTAGATTCAGGTGTTTTCTGAGAGTTCAGCCAGTTGGAATGAAGATGGAACTTGAGTTGTGTATCAAACAGAGAAAGAGAAATAGAGAGATCCAACTCATTGAATTTATGTATATTGATATTTTCTGTCCCTGATGTTATTACATTCTTTAATTCCCCCAATTAAGATTTTAAACCATTTGTAGGGAGGAAACTGGGTTTAACTAGTGTTTCCCAGCACAGATTGTAGCATAAGTACCTTACAGACACTTGGTAAATTCTGACCGAGGGCAAGTGTGTACTCCTCGGTACTTGGTATTTTCCATGAGAAGCAAACCCAGTGTTGAAGCATCGTTCCTCTAGATTGGGATGGTTTCCTGAAAGCTTTCAGTACGATGACACTGATTACCTGCAAGACTAATTGCTCTACCACCAACCTTGTTTCATAGGCAAATCATGCCCAAGGGTAAAATAACATGCACACTGAGGCAAATTTTCCAACATGTGCCCCTAAGCCTTCCCCCTGAATGGAGAAAGTGACCTTTTGGTGAACAGATATTCTTTCACCTTCACTGTTTAGAAGTTGTTAGCACTGGGCCAGCTACATGATTGATGCGCGAGCTTTCCTCTTTTCTGTGGAGTAAGTTCTACTCTTTCCCCCTCAGAGCTGTGAGCTTTTTATATTGTTTTCCTTTGATAAGGTGGCTGGGCTACCCATAAATTTGAATGTATTTTTTAATGACCTGGTGGCGCTGAAAGAGTGTTATTCTGCTTTTGTAGTCTTCTGGTTTTTCTTCTGCAGCTCACACTACCGGTTAAACCTTTTGTGAATGTGCCCTTCTATTAGTAATCTGTTTGAAATTAAAAAAAAAATTTTTTTTAAGATGGCTTTCTTACTTATGGTTTAGTTTGTCTCAGGCAAATGAGAATATCTTTTTTAAGTCTGTTAAAGAGGGCAGATCTTTTGAAATCACTCTTTCCAACAAGCTTCAGAGTTTTCCAAGTGGAGGAAGTATTAAAAGGATAGAAAACCCAGTGCCTGTACCAATTTTCTTTAATAATTTTAAATTTGGAGGTATGAGGGTGGATACTTCCTCAAAGCTCATTATTGCACACTCTGACAAAGGGGGAGATTGAGGCAGTGTAGATGCGTGATTAAGAATACGTATTCTGGGGTGAAGTGTTTGACCTTGGGCAAATTACTTATCCTGTCTGTGCCTCAGCTTCCTTGCCTGTAAAATGGGAATAGTGGTAAAAATAGTACCTACCTCATAAGACTGTTGTGAAGAGTTAGTGGGTTTAATATATACAAAGTGCTTAGGTCAGAATGCTGGTGCATTGTAAGTGCTTACTGAATGTGAGCCATTATAGGGTCTCCAACAATTCTCCAATCCCAATAGCTCTGAACTCAAACAATAGTTATTTGCTATTTTAAAAATAATTTATTTGGTGACAAAACTGAACATGAAACAATATGAGACTATTTTTGTCTTTATTCCATTTAATGTGAATATTTATAAGTTTCACTGTGGAAAATGTTAATGTGTTTGATGTGGAGTGCTGTCCAATATACTAGATGAGTTACATATGTAAGGTGAATGCACCATATTAGATTTCCAAAATCAGAAAAATTCTGAATTCTGAAATACATCTGACCCAAAGAACTGGACATATGCAGAGATAGGGCATTATATTGGCAAAAATACTCCCTGTTTGATCACCCATCCTACTTCTTGGTTACATCCCTTGGTATTTTCTTAGAGGAATTAAAGAAAATAGAAATTTCTCAGGCTATTCACTCATTTACTAAATATTTATTGAACCCCTACTATGTGCCAAACACCCCTACTTTCAGGGAGCTGATTGGCCAGTGGTAGCTTTACTTCACTGAGGTCCTACTATGTGCAAGGCTTAATCTAGATCCATGATTAACATCATCTCTGATCCTGTAGAATAATCAGTTCTACAAAAGAAGAAACAGAGGTTCAGAAATGCTAGGTAACCTGCTCACAGTTGGTGAATGCCTGAGCTGAGACTTAACTCTGGTCTGAGTGGCTCCATAGCCCCTGTTCTTTCCACTTCACTGTATCTCTGTGACATGTCATGTTCTGTAAGGCCTTGCAAACAGGAAAGGCCCAGCCCGAGGGTGGGCTCACTAGTGTTCTTACTGCTTGACCTCCCTGGAAGGGTTGTGTCATGACCTGCAGGAGGCATGTGAGCAACCAGAGGGCTAGTCAGCCAAGTCACAGATGAAAAGTGTGCAGTGGGGTATACATGAAATATTGGAAAACGGCAAAGTCAGTTTTGTTTAAAAACTCTAACATTTTTATGGAAGTAAAATATGTATACCATGAAAATCACAGATATTAAGTTTCCAATTCAATGAATTTTGATAAGAATTATACATGCATATCTAAACCCTAGAAAGTGTCTTGCCCTCTACCAGTCAAACGTTACCCTGTAGGCACCACAGTTCTGGTTTTTCCCTCCATAGTTTGGTTTTGCTTGTTCTTGAGCTTCATATAAATGGAATCAAACAGGATGCACTGTGTTGTGTCTGGCTTTTTTTGAATAATACACTGTTTCTGAGATATATCTAAATTGTTGTGTTATCAGTAGTTCATTCTTTGTTATTCTGTGTAGTATTGTATTGCCTAGATATCCTGCAATTTATTTTTACATTCTCCTGTTGGATATTTGGGCTGTTTCCAGTTCGGAGCTGTTGAATAACGCTGCTATAAACATTGTACAAGTCATTTACGGACAAAATTTTTCATCTTTCCTGGGTAAATAACTAGGATTAGAATTGCTGGGTCACAAGACAAGTGAAGGTTTAATTTAATAAGAAATTGCTAAACAGTTCCAAAGCGGTTGCACACATTTTATACCATTAACAGTCTGAGAGTTATAGTTGTTCCTCATCCTGGCCAATCAGGTACAGTCAGTCTTTTTAATTTTAGCTATTCTAGTAGGTGTGAAATGGTAAATCATTGTGATTTTAATTTGTACTTATTTGATGAGTAATGATGTTAATTAAGTATATTATTACGTGCTTATTGGCCATTTGTATATTTTCTTTTGTGAACTGACTTTGCAAGGCTTTGTTCATTTTTTTATTGGATTGTTTGTCTCTTTATTAATGATTTGATTTTGCGAGTTCTTCATATACTGGGATACAGATCTTTCTCAAATGCATGTAGCAAACTATTTTTTCGCCATTGTGTGGAAAACTACAAAGTCATTTTTTTTTTTACATCTTTATTGGAGTATAATTGCTTTACAATGGTGTGTTAGTTTCTGCTTTATAACAAAGTGAATCAGTTATATATATACATATGTCCCCATATCTCTTCCCTCTTGCATCTCAGTGCCTCCCACCCTCCCTATCCCACCCCTCTAGGTGGTCACAAACACCGAGTTGATCTCCCTGTGCTATGCGGCTGCTTCCCACTAGCTATCTATTTTACGTTTGGTAGTGTATATATGTACATGCCACTCTCTCACTTTGTCACAGCTTACCCTTCCCCCTCCCCATATCCTCAAGTCCATTCTCTAGTAGGTCTGTGTCTTTTTTTTTTTTTTTTTTTGCGGTACGCAGGCCTCTCACAGCCGTGGCCTCTCCCATTGCGGAGCACAGGCTCTGGACGCGCAGGCCCAGCGGCCATGGCTCACGGGCCCAGCTGCTCCGCGGCACGTGGGATCCTCCTGGACCAGGGCACAAACCCGCGTCCCCTGCATTGGCAGGCGGACTCTCAACCACTGCGCCACCAGGGAAGCCCAGGTCTGTGTCTTTATTCCTGTCTTACCCCTAGGTTCTTCATGACATTTTTTTTTCTTAGATTCCATATATATGGGTTAGCATATGGTTTTTGTCTTTCTCTTTCTGACTTACTTCACTCTGTATGACAGACTCTAGGTCCATCCACCTCACTACAAATAACTCAATTTCATTTCTTTTTATGTCTGAGTAAAAAGTTTTTATGGCTGAGTAATGTTCCATTGTATATATGTGCCACATCTTCTTTATACATTCATCCAATGATGGACACTTAGGTTGTTTCCATCTCCTGGCTATTGTAAATAGAGCTGCAATGAACATTTTGGTACATGACTTTTTTTGAATTATGGTTTTCTCAGGGTATATGCCCAATAGTGGGATTGCTGGGTCTTATGGTAGTTCTATTTGTAAATTTTAAGGAACCTCCATACTGTTCTCCATAGTGGCTGTATCAATTTACTTTCCCACCAGCAGTGCAAGAGGGTTCCCTTTTCTCCACACCCTCACCAGCATTTATTGTTTCTAGATTTTTTTGATGATGGCCATTCTGACTGGTGTGAGATGATATCTCATTGTAGTTTTGATTTGAATTTCTCTAATGATTAATGATGTTGAGCATTCTTTCATGTGTTTGTTGGGAATCTGTATATCTTCTTTGGAGAAATGTCTACTTAGGTCTTCTGCCCATTTTTGGATTGGGTTGTTTTTTTGTTATTAGGCTACATGAGCTGCTTGTAAATTTTGGAGATTAATCCTTTGTCAGTTGCTTCATTTGCAAATATTTTCTCCCATTCTGAAGGTTGTCTTTTGGTCTTGTTTATGGTTTCCTTTGCTGTGCAAAAGCTTTGAAGTTTCATTAGGTCCCATTTGTTTATTTTTTTTTTTTTTTTTTTTTTTTTTTTTTTTTTTTTTTTTTTTTTTTTTTTTTTTTTTTGCTGTACGCGGGCCTCTCACTGCTGTGGCCTCTCCCGTTGCGGAGCACAGGCTCCGGACACACAGGCTCCGCGGCCATGGCTCGCGGGCCCAGCCGCTGCGCGGCATGTGGGATCTTCCGGGATAGGGGCACGAACCCGTGTCCCCTGCATCGGCAGGCGGACTCTCAACCACTGCGCCACCAGGGAAGCCCCCATTTGTTTATTTTTATTTCCATTTCTCTAGGAGGTGGGTCCAAAAGGATCTTGCTGTGATTGATGTCATAGAGTGTTCTGCCTATGTTTTCCACTAAGAGTTTGATAGTTTCTGGCCTTACATTTAGGTCTTTAATCCATTTTGAGCTTATTTTTGTGTATGGTGTTAGGGAGCATTCTAATACCATACTTTTACATGTCCCTGTCCAGTTTTCCCAGCACCAGTTACTGAAGAGGCTGTCCTTTCTCCACTGTACATTCCTGCCTCCTTTATCAAAGATAAGGTGACCATATGTGCGTGGGTTTATCTCTGGGCTTTCTATCCTGTTCCATTGATCTATCTTTCTGTTTTTGTGCCCGTACCATACTGTCTTGATTACTGTAGCTTTGTAGTATAGTCTGAAGTCAGGGAGCCTGATTCCTCCAGCTCCATTTTTTGTTCTCAAGATAGCTTTGGCTCTTCGGGGTCTTCTGTGTTTCCATACAAATTGTGAAATTTTTTGTTCTAGTTCTGTGAAAAATGCTAGTGGTAGTTTGATAGGGATTGCATTGAATCTGTAGATTGCTTTGGGTAGTAGAGTCATTTTCACAACGTTGATTCTTCCAATCCAAGAACATGGTATATCTCTCCATCTATTTGTATCATGTTTAATTTCTTTCATCAGTGTCTTATAATTTTCTGCATACAGGTCTTTTGTCTCCTTAGGTAGGTTTATTCCTAGATATTTTATTCTTTTTGTTGCAATGATAAATGAGAGTGTTTTCTTGATTTCACTTTCAGATTTTTCATCATTGGTGTATAGGAATGCCAGAGATTTCTGTGCATTAATTTTGTATCCTGCTACTTTACCAAATTCATTGATTAGCTCTAGTAGTTTTCTGGTAGTATCTTTAGGATTCTTTATGTTAGTATCATGTCATCTGCAAACAGTGACAGCTTTACTTCTTCTTTTCTGATTTGGATTCCTTTTATTTCCTTTTGTTCTCTGATTGCTGTGGCTAAAACTTTCAAAACTATGTTGAATAAGAGTGGTGAGAGTAGGCAACCTTATCTTGTTCCTGATCTTAGTGGAAATGCTTTCAGTTTTTCACCATTGAGGACGATGTTGGCTGTGGGTTTGTCATATATGGCCTTTATTATGTTGAGGAAAGTTCCCTCTATGCCTACTTTCTGGAGGGTTTTTTATCATAAATGGGTGTTGAATTTTGTCGAAAGCTTTCTCTGCATCTATTGAGATGACCATATGCTTTTTCTCCTTCAATTTGTTAATATGGTGTATCACATTGATTGATTTGCGTGTACTGAAGAATCCTTACATTCCTGAAATAAACCCCACTTGATCATGGTGTATGATCCTCTCAATGTGCTGTTGGATTCTGTTTGCTAGTATTTTGTTGAGGATTTTTGCATCTATGTTCATCAGTGATATTGGCCTGTAGTTTTCTTTCTTTGTGACATCCTTGTCTCGTTTTGGTATCAGGGCGATGGTGGCCTCGTAGAATGAGTTTGGGAGTGTTCCGCCCTCTGGTATATTTTGGAAGAGTTTGAGAAGGATAGGTGTTAGCTCTTCTCTAAATGTTTGATAGAATTCGCCTGTGAAGCCATATTGTCCTGGGCTTTTGTTTGTTGGAAGATTTTTAATCACAGTTTCAATTTCAGTGCTTGTGATTGGTCTGTTCATATTTTCTATTTCTTCCTGATTCATTCTTTGCAGGTTGTGAATATCTAAGAATTTGTCCATTTCTTCCAGGTTGTCCATTTTATTGGCGTAGAGTTGCTTGTAGTAATCACTCATGATCTTTTGTATTTCTGCAGTGTCAGTTGTTACTTCTCCTTTTTCATTTCTAATTCTATTGATTTGAGTCTTCTTCCTTTTTTTTCATGATGAGTCTGGCTAATGGTTTGTCAATTTTGTTTATCTTCTCAAAGAACCAGCTTTTAGTTTTATTGATCTTTGCTATCATTTCCTTCATTTCTTTTTCATTTTTTTCTGATCTGATCTTTATGATTTCTTTCCTTCTGCTAATTTTGGGGTTTCTTTGTTCTTCTTTCTCTAATTGCTTTAGGTGCAAGGTTAGGTTGTTTATTTGAGATGTTTCCTGTGTCTTAAGGTAGGATTGTATTGCTATAAACTTCCCTTTTAGAACTGCTTTTGCTGCATCCCATAGGTTTTGGGTCGTCATGTCTTCATTGTCATTTGTTTCTAGGTATTCTTTGATTTCCTCTTTGATTTCTTCAGTGATTACTTCGCTATTAAGTAGTGTATTGTTTAGCCTCCATGAGTTTGTATTTTTTACAGATCTTTTCCTGTAATTTATATCTAGTCTCATAGCGTTGTGGTCGGAAGAGATACTTGATACAATTTTAATTTTCTTAAATTTACCAAGGCTTGATTTGTGACCCAAGATATGATCTATCCTGGAGAATGTTCCATGAGCACTTGAGAAAAATGTGTATTCTCCTGTTTTTGGATGGAATGTCCTATAAATATCAATTAAGTCCTTCTTGTTTAATGTATCATTTAAAGCTTGTGTTTCCTTATTTATTTTCATTTCGGATGATCTGTCCATTGGTGAAAGTGGGGTGTTAAAGTCCCCTACTATGAATGTGTTACTGTCAATTTCCCCTTTTATGGCTGTTAGTATTTGCCTTGTGTAGTGAGGTGCTCCTATGTTGGGTGCATAAATATTTACAATTGTTATATCTTCTTCTTGGATCGATCCCTTGATCATTATGTAGTGTCCTTCTTTGTCTCTTCTAATAGTCTTTATTTTAAAGTCTATTTTGTCTTATATGAGAATTGCTACTCCAGCTTTCTTTTGATTTCCATTTGCATGGAGTATCTTTTTCCATCCCCTCACTTTCAGTCTGTATGAGTCTCTAGGTCTGAAGTGGGTCTCTTGTAGACAGCATATATATGGGTCTTGTTTTTGTATCCATTCAACCAGTCTGTGTCTTTTGGTGGGAGCATTTAATCCATTTACATTTAAGGTAATTATCGATATGTATATTCCTATTCCCATTTTCTTAATTGTTTTGGATTTGTTATTGTAGGTCTTTTCTTTCTCTTGTGTTTCTTGCCTAGAGAAGATCCTTTAGCATTTGTTGTAAAGCTGATTTGGTGGTGCTGAACTCTCTCAGCTTTTGCTTGTCTGTAAAGGTTTTAATTTCTCCATCAAATCTGAATGAGATCCTTGCTGGGTAGAGTAATCTTGGTTGTAGATTTTTCTCCTTCATCACTTTAAATATGTCCTGCCAGTCCCTTCTGGCTTGCAGAGTTTCTGCTGAAAGATCAGGTGTTAATAGTATGGGGATTCCCTTGTGTGCTATTTGTTGTTTTTCCCTTGCTGCTTTTAATATGTTTTTTTTGTATTTAATTTTTGACAGTTTAATTAATATGTGTCTTGGTGTGTTTCTCCTTGGATTTATCCTGTATGGCACTCTCTGTTCTTCATGGACTTGATTAACTATTTCCTTTCCCATATTAGGGAAGTTTTCAACTATAATCTCTTCAAATATTTTCTCAGTCCCTTTCTTTTTCTCTTCTTCTTCTGGAACCCCTATAATTCGAATGTTGGTGCATTTAATATTGTCCCAGAGGTCTCTGAGACTGTCCTCAATTCTTTTCTTTCTTTTTTCTTTATTCTGCTCTGCAGTAGTTATTTCCACTATTTTATCTTCCAGGTCACTTATCCGTTCTTCTGCCTCAGTTATTCTGCTATGGATCCCTTCTAGAGTATTTTTAATTTCATTTATTGTGTTGTTCATCATTGCTTGTTTCACCTTTAGTTCTTCTAGGTCCTGTTAAATGTTTCTTGCATTTTCTCTATTCTATTTCCAAGATTTTGGAACATCTTTACTATCATTATTCTGAATTCTTTTTCAGGTAGACTGCCTATTTCCTCTTCATTTGTTAGGTGGGTTTAAGAACCACTGCTCTGGTGGGTTTTTATCTTGCTCCTTCATTTGCTGTGTGTTTTTCTGTCTTCTCATTTTGCCTATCTTACTGTGTTTGGGGTCTCGTTTTCACAGGCTGTATGTTTGTAGTTCCCATTGTTTTTGATGTCTGTCCCCATTGGCTAAAGTTGGTTCAGTGCGTTTTGTAGGCTTCCTGGTGGAGGGGACTAGTGCCTGTGTTCTGGTGGATGAGGCTGGATCTTGTCTTTCTGGTGGGCAGGTCCACGTCTGGTGGTGTATTTTGGGGTGTCTGTGGACTTATTATGATTTTAGGCAGCCTCTCTGCTAATGGGTGGGGTTGTATTCCTGTCTTGCTAGTTGTTTCGCATAGGGTGTCCAGCACTGTAGACTGCTGATCGTTGAGTGAAGCTGGGTGCTGGTGTTGAGATGGAGATCTCTGGGAGATTTTCGCCATTTGATATTATGTGGAGCTGGGAGGTCTCTTGTGGACCAGTGTCCTGAAGTTGGCTCTCCCACCTCAGAGGCACAGCACTGACTCCTGGCTGCAGCACCAAGAACCTTTCATCCACATGGCTCAGAATAAAAGGGAGAAAAAGTAGAAAGAAAGAATGAAAGAGGATAAAAGAAAATAAAATAAAGTAAGATAAAATAAAGTTATTAGAATAAAAAATAATTATTAAGAAAAAAAAATTTTTAAGTAAAAAAACAAACAAAAAGAAAAACAAAGAAAATGGACAGATAGAACCCTAGGACAAATGGTGAAAGCAAAGCTATACAGACAAAAATCTCACACAGAAGCATACACATACACACTCACAAAAAGAGGAAAAGGGAAAAAATAATAAATCTTGCTCTTAAAGTCCACCTCCTCAATGTGGGATGATTCGTTGTGTATTCAGGTATTCCACAGATGCAGGGTACATCAGGTTGATTGTGGAAATTTAATCTGCTGCTCCTGTGGCTGCTGGGAGAAATTTCCCTTTCTGTTCTTTGTTCGCACAGCTCCCGGGGTTCAGCTTTGGATTTGGCCCCGCCTCTGCATGTAGGTCGCTGGAGGGCGTCTGTTCTTCGCTCAGACAGGACGGGGTTAAAGGAGCCGCTGATGCGGGGGCTCTGGCTCACTCAGGCCGGGGGGAGGGAGGGGTACGGATGCGGGGTGAGCCTGTGGCGGCAGAGGCCAGCGTGACATTGCACCAGCCTGAGGCGCTACGTGCATTCTCCCGGGGAAGTTGTCCCTGGATCCCAGGGCCCTGGCAGTGGCGGGCTGCACAGGTTCCTGGGAGGGGAGGTGTGGACAGTGACCTGTGCTCGCACACAGGCTTCTTGGTGGCGGCAGCAGCAGCCTTAGCGTCTTATACCCATCGCTGGGTTCCACGCTTTTAGCCGCGGCTCACGCCAGTCTCTGCAGCTCCTTTAAGCATCGCTCTTAATCCCCATCTCCTTGCGCACCAGGAAACAAAGAGGGAAGAAAAAGTCTCTTGCCTCTTCGGCAGGTCCAGACTTTTCCCCGGACTGCCTCCCGGCCAGCCGTGATGCACTAACCCCTTCAGGCTGTGTTCACGCCGCCAGTCCTCTCCCTGCGCTCCGACCGAAGCCCGAGCCTCAGCTCCCAACCCCACCCCCGCCCCGGCGGGTGAGCAGACAAGCCTCCCGGGTTGGTGAGTGCTGTCGGTGCCCATCCTCTGTGCAGGAATCTCTCCACTTTGCCCTCCGCACCCCTGTTGCTGTGCTCTCCTCCGCGGCTCCGAAGCTTTCCCCCTCCAGCACCCGCAGTGTCCACCCGTGAAGGGTCTTCCTAGTGTGTGGAAACCTTTCCTCCTTCACAGTTCCCTCCCACTGGTGCAGGTCCCGTCCCTATTGTTTTGTCTCTGTTTTTTCTTTTCTCTTTTGCCCTACCCAGGTACGTGGGAAGTTTCTCGCCTTTTGGGAGGTCTGAGGTCTTCTGCCAGTGTTCAGCAGGTGTTCTGTAGGAGTTGTTCCACGTGTAGGTGTATTTCTGATGTATCTGTTGGGAGGAAGGTGATCTCCGCGTCTTACTCTTCTGCCATCTTCCCCCACCCTCCCAAAGTCATTTTTTTAAAAGTAAAATTTCCTCAGTGAGATGGCTTGAAGGTTTTAGTTTCTTCCTCATGCTGATTACAGTATTTGATAGAATGTTTTCCTTTTTCAAGCAGGTTTCTTTGCAATTGGCAAGAGGAGAGATATTGCAGGAAGAGTTCTCATTACTTGTGTCCTCCCAATTTTTCCCCTTATAGACACTGCTCTGATGTTATAATGGGAACATGTGGTTCATCCTGCAAAAATTTATTTTACCCTGTTTAGGATCATATTTATTTAATTAGAGGAAGTAAACATGGGCAAATTAAAACAACAAATCTAAAAACTGGTTTTTCCCCCCAAAAGGAACATTTAGAAAGATATGGTAATTGTTTAAAAGTTTTCTTTTTAGTTATAAAAGTAAACACACTTCATGCAGAGTAAGTTGACAAATATTTTTAAAGAGAGGAAAACTGAGTACTGAAAGTTAAAATGGCCAGTTCATTTAAAAAGTAAATAAAACAATCCATAGATTTCTAAATTTCACAATTAATTCCTATTTTGCTTTTGTTAGACAAACCATGGTGTATTTCTTTCTAAAGAGAAATGTATTAACAATTTGGGAGATAACACTAGAATTGGCTCTTGACCACATAATCAAGTGACATCCTTGAAAAGGCTGAGAGATGGAACTGTGCTCATTAATTTCCAACATCAAATCTATTGCATATATCTTCCTGTTTGAACTCTCATGTAATTGAAGAGAAACAGTGATCTAAGGCCACATTAGGGGAAGGAAGTATGAATTTCAGCCAAATTTTATGCCCTTGAGTATGTACTAGCTGTAGCTATGAAGCGTTTTTCCCATTTGGACAGTAGTAAAGTTGGGTGACTGTTCAGAGCTTCTTCTTACCCTTTGGGCTTTATCCTTTCAGGGACAGGACACATCCAAGGGTGGGTTTCTAACCAGGTTGCTTTCCTGGCTCTTTTGGTGTGTTCCTATCCATTTGAGGAATCAAGTTTCCTCTTGATTCCTGGGTCATTGTTTCTGTTATGGGCTGAGTTGTGTCCCCTCAAAATTCATATGTTGAAATCCTAACTCCCCAGTACCCCAGACTATGACGGTATTTGGAAATAAGGTCTTTAAAGAAGTAATTAAGTCAAAATAAGGTCACTAGGGTGGGGTCTAATGCAGTATGACTCATGTCCTTATAAGAAGAGGAAATTTGAACACAGACATAAACAGAGGGAAGACCACATGAAGACACAGGGAGAAGATGGTCATGTACAAGCCAAAGGGAGAGGCCTTAGAAGAGACCAACCCTGTCAACACCCTGATCTTGAACTTCTCACCTCCAAACTGTGAGAAAATACATTTCCATTTAAGGCATCCAGTCTATGGTACTTTGTTATGGAAGCCCTAGCAAATGAATACAGCCTCTAATGGATCACCACTCGACCACTGTGAATATTAAGTTCTACTAGGTCAGGGCAGACACCGAACTAAATGGCAGCCCACGTATTACTCAAAGGCTCAGAACATTTACATCAATCATTTCTCTTTTTTATTCTTTTAATATTTTAAAAAAATCAAATAGTCGTAGTTTATAGTTTCAAAATATTACATAAGTTTGGCATACTATATATCTCCTGAATTCTATGTGATTTTCTATAAAATAGGCATTCATGTAAAATGTATCAAACAAATATGTTTTTGGATTTTCAGAGCAAGGGAAAAAAATCTTACTTTAGATGTTTGATCATAAAACTTTTTTATTCTTGGGGGAAGTTACTGAACATTTCTGTACCACAATTTCCCCTCTAAAATGGGGGACAATAATAGTACTTTACCTCTTGGAATTTTTAAGGATCAAATAAGATTTTTACTTAGAATAGCACTGGCACATGATGTTTGTTAGAAAAAAATGCTTTGGAATCTTACTGATTTTTATAAGATTTAGCAGCTCAGGAATGAAGTTTCACAAACATACATACATATGCAAATATTTTTTCTCTTAATATGCTCATATTGGTTTTTTTTTTTTTTTTTTGTCTGCACCACACGGATTGCAAGATTTTAGTTCCCCGACCAGGGATCAAACCTGGGCCCGTGGCAGTGAAAGCGCAGAGTCTTAACCACTGGACCACCAGGGAATTCCCTCTTTATTGATTTAATACCAGAACAGAAGGAAAAACTTTGAAGATGCGGGTACCTACTCTGAGAAGTGGTGTTATCTTTCCTGTTCTTTTTTAGTACTTCTGACTTGCTTGCCTTCAGGAGAGAGCATCTGACCCTTCATAAAGACCCACAGGCCTTTCCACTGCTCTCCTTCTGGACTCCATCACTGCAGGATGAGACCAGGACCACTTCTGAGGACTGACTTTTGGAACCTCTGACTCTCCCTCCTGCCCTTTGTTTCCTGAAGTCTCCAGTTTATCAATGTGGAATTGGGAGAGGTCATCTTCCTGAAGGTCAGTGAAAACTTTTTTTTTGGATAGGTAAGAAGTAGATTTATTAATATAGGATGCTTGTGAAGGATACAAGGGGGCAGGCAAGAGGGCTCTGCCCTGGGGTGAGAGAGGATGGTTATGTCCCAGGTCTCCGGCGATTTCCTGGGGCGGGCTTCCAAGTGAGGGCCCTTGGCTTTGCGCAGGAAAGAATTTAAGAGTGAGCCATAGTAAAGTGAAAGTGAAAGCAGGTTTATTGAGAGAGATACACCCTCCACAGGCAAAATGCAGTCTATCTTAGAAGGTGAGATCCCCAAAGGTCAGTAAAAACTTGGTGCTCCCAGTTCCTCAAACATACATGGAAGCTTCCCCGGCTCAGAAATTTATTCCTCCTTGAGGAAATTCATTAGGGTTGGTAAGCATTAAGGGAAACATTCCTGTTAGCTATGACACCTTAGAGTTTATTACTTAAATCAGGTAATCACATTTCTCCTCCTGATGCGAAGCTGAAGCTGGAGGTGAACTGGTGTTTGAATGCTGGTAATGAGGCAAGAAGGTGGGCCTGAGCGGCAGGAGGGTGCTGGAGAGTGCAAGAGGCTGTGGGAGGGATACAGACAGCACTGGGAGGGGGGCACTTAGAGGGGGCAGCAGGATAAACCAGTGCCCTTAGCAATATTGTTCAGGGCCCTTGGAGCCTGCTGTTGCCTAAAGAGGACAGAGTTTCTCCACTCACCTCCTCCTGCCCTCGTTTTTCCCCCTGCCCCCCCCACCCCATTATTTACTCCTGGGTGAAGGGCAGCCTGAGGCACAGCACTGCTGTAGATGGAAGTTACCCTCTCAGGCCTCATATTTTATTACCTACCTCTCCCATTTCTCCCTCAGATTCCCTTCCTGCTATGCCCAGGCCTAATCTCCTCAGTCCAGAACCTACTGTTTATTCCTAGCTGGCCTGGGTCAGGACTCCCACTTGGGGCCCACATTCAGACTTGTGTTCCCTCCTCTAGAGATACTCAGCACGTTTTCACCCCTTTGCCTACACAGTGTCACTTCCTTAGGAGGCCTTGTCTGAGCCCCTGAATGAGGTTAGGCTTCTCTAAGACATATTCCCGGTAGCATAAACCTATCCTTCACAGCATCTGCCTCAGTTGGCAATGGCACATTTATCTGTAGGATTGGTGATTAACATCTATATCTTATGTTAGATTAGAAACCCCATGAGGGAAGACACATTTGCCTCTTTTACCACTGTGTCCCAGGCCAAGTACAATGTCTGTCATGGAGTAAACTCTTGATAAGTGCTTGTTCTAATGAGTAAATAAGGGCCCCTTGGAGCATGCTTGTGATTCCTCTGCTTGACATCCAAGGAATGAAGCCATTCTCATCTTCTAAGGGGGCTAGTATGTGAACATGAACTGAGTAGTTTGGAGAGTAGACCAGGCATTTTCAACACCTCCTAAAACTCTGGCCCACTTGACTTCTGTGCCCATTGGTCTTGGGAACATTAGATATGGATGGGTGTAGCATGGGTGGTGGGGTGCAGTGGGGCTGATTTTTCATAAGAAGTGCTTGCTGGTGGTTATGGAGATTCATGAGTCATGATTTATGGGTTTATAACTCCCTTCCAGAAGAACAGAAATTCATTAAAGTTCCTTTTTTCTGTAATTTCAACTGTTGCTTTCTCCTATGAGGGAGGACTATAATTACCTAAAACCTTATTTGGGCTGATTTTGCAAGTGTTGACAAATGGTAAAAATTTGCATTTTCTCTGGATTTTGCACAGTGCTGGTGTTTTCATTACTTTATATGGTTATAACTCAAAGGCTTTAATAGAACGACTTATTTCTCATTTCTGTGGTTAGTAAAAATAGAAAAATGAAGTCTCACTTTTGTGGTCTATTGTGGAATTTTGATTATTTGTTTGAAAAGAAGCTGGTTTTTTACATAATCATGAAACAACTGCCAAACCTTGCTCTAGTGTAACCTATACCTGAGTTATAATGATGAGAGCTGCTTACATCTCTGTTACCTACAACACGTATGTCTACGAGCGTTAAAAAGTGCCAGTGTGAAACCGAGTTTTAGAAACACTTGGAGTTATTCGAGGTGTCCTTTTTATTTTCTGAGACTGGAAGCTGGACTGTTCAGTGCTGAGTGAGAGTTTCTAGTGCTTTGTGCTCCATGGTGAGGGTGTGGGCAGTGGAGATCGATGTAAAGGTGTGAACTGAATGATTCATAGTCTGCTTATTTAATGTTCGTGGAGTAAAAATACAATTACCTGAGACCAGAGACCATGCCTTCTGGTTGAAATGGATTTCATTCCACTGAAGGTTTGAGCTTCATAGTTGATCTTAATATTTCATAATTGGGAGAGACCCTCTGGGTCAATGGGAATGAACTGGGAAAGGGACTAGAAGACCGGTTCCAACTCTGCTACTTTCTATCTATGTGACATTGGCCAAGACATTTAACCCCTGACATCTCACTTCCATCTGTAAAATAGAAATTGTAATAGCTGTCCTAACCTGCCTCGTGGGGCTTGTGGTGATGACCAAATAAGACAAGGTAGGTCGATTGCAAAAAGGATTGTGTAAATGAAAGATATTATTTCACTACGTCACATTATTTTGTTTTTATTTTTGCATGTGTAATCCTATTTCCTCAACCTATTCTAAGGTGTAAAAAAAATTAGCCATATTTATTAGTCATAGTTCAGTTAGAGAGACAGAAGCACTAGGAGATGTAATATTGATATTTGTTGTTATAGCCATTTAACTTTACACAATTATGGGAGCTGGTTAAGCAGTAGTCTTGGTGTCTGATGCTGGAGCCCAAAGTCCACAGGATAGGCACTTTAGAAGGGAAGATGGATGTAAAGTGAAGGAGAGCAAGGACAAACTAGAAGCCATAAGCACATACTGGAACTCATGTCCGCTCTTGTCATCTCTGGCTATTATGTGTATGCCATGAGGGAGAAGCTGTTGTCCCTTGTCATGGAGTTAAATACATAGCTGGCCCAGAAACTGGGAAAGCTGAAAGATCTAGGGGAATCTAGGGAAGCTGCAGGATCAGCTGCTGCCCTGAGCCATTGTGTTGAGTTAGCAGATCAATGATAATGTGCCTGAGCTGCTAAAACAGCTGCCTCTACCTTTCTAAGGTGAAAAACAATATGGCTGCTGCTTCACTTCCACACTCTGCGTCTTGTACAAATATGTCTCCATAGTACATCCTGATGTGCAATGTATAGGCAGGGCTGGCAATATCATTTGCGGGGCTAGTGTGAATTGAAAATGTGGAGCCCCTTGTTCTGAATAGAAGAGAACTGCTTTTGACTTTCTTCTGCTATCTCATGGGACGCTCATGGGGTGAATGCACACCTCACAGGTGCCTTGGGCACTGTACCATGACTCAGCATCCAGGCACCACATCTGCAACACTCCCTACCACATGCCCAGGACCCCACCAGGGGTGGAGGGTGGCAGCAGCCAATATGAGGGGGAAGGAGAATCCTAGGGAGGTGGTAAGAGGTAGGATGTCGTGTGACCCAAGGCTCCAAGCCTCCAGGACATGCTCCAGCAAGCCACTGGGCTTCACTTTTAAAACACAAATTCAAAGATAAAATTGATAAGAAATTTAACAGAGAGCATTGAACTCCAGTGTGGGGCCACTTTTGAGAACAGATCCCTGTGCAGTTGCACTTTTTTGCAAATCCATCAAGCCTACCCTACATACAGGGAAGGGAATTCTGGGAAGTGTAGTTTAGCCTAGCCAAGTTGACACATTACAAAGCCACCACACCATGCACACTGCCTACTTCCTGCACTTTTTTCAAGGGCAATATCATTATGTATTGAAGCAAATAAAATAGAGGTCTATGCACATAGCCTTGTTATTTTTCTGACAGTCTGGTAGAATACGCACAATCCTTACTGTGGCATTGTCACCAGTGTTTCACAACTGCTGCTTCCTCTTGGACCAAGACTTTTAACATTGTTGAAGACATACTATTACTCACCTGTGTCTGTCCTTTATAATTGAGAACTCTAAATATTATAGTTGGGTTCCACTGGCTGATGGGGATATTTGTATAATTGAATTTTCCACCTCAATAATGCAGTCTTTGAGATTTCTCAGATGAGATGTTACAAGATGCATGCTGACCATCTTCTTGGGAAAAGTAGCCCTTTATGGGCCTCTACCTCCTTACCTGTCTAGTGCAAGGCCCTGAGTACTCTCTTCCTGAGCCATTTCTCACAGCTATGCTTGCAGAGAACAACCTTAAGAGATGAGGTAATGCACATTCTGGGACAAAGAGCAGGATTACTATAAAAGTACTAGATTCCCCAGGTTTAGTGTTTATATTCATTTTCTAGGGCTGCCATAACAAAGGACCACAGACTGGGTGGCTTAAACAACAGAAATTTATTTTTTCATAGTCCTAGAGTCTAGAAGTTTAAGATCAAGGTATTGGCAGGGTTGGTCTCTTCTGAAGTCTTTCTCCTTGACTTGTAGATGGCCACCTTCTCTATATGTCTTCACATGGTCTTCCCTCTGCACCTATCTGTGTTCAAATTTCCTCTTTTTATAAGGACACCAGTCGTATTGGTTTGGGGCCAGCCCAAATGACCTCATTTTAACTTAATTATCTCTTTAAACACCTTATCTCTAAATACAGTCACACTGAAATGCTGGGGGATTAGGATTTCAACATATTCACTAGGCAGGAGACACAATTCAGCAGTGTTCCTTTCTATAACACCACCCAAACCCTCCACATCATCACTGCAGGACTTTGGGGTCAAGAACACAATGAACACAAATCATGCTGCTTGCTGTGATATGAGTAATAAAGCCTTTTGTCTCTGACCCAGGGATCTTTTGTCTTCTGCCAGCATCCACGAAACAGTAACAGGCTAAACTGTGAGACTGTAAGTAGGGTAAAATAAAATTCCAGACGTGGTATACCTTGCATGTGGTATTGAAAACAAACATCCTCAATAATTTCTCATGATGGATCCACAACTAACAATGATAGTGATTTTAATACTGCCCTGCCTATTGAGAAATTACCAGTTGGTTCTATTATTTTCCTTCTTGTTGGGGTGAAATTTGTCCTTCAACCCTCCATCCCTACCCAAGGCCTTTAAATCTTTTACTTTCTCTTCATGGAGCATACGTGTGTCTAGGACTCCTGAACAGTGGCTTGTCCCCAGGTGGTGAGTTAGTGTTGGGATTCACTAAGAATAGCTTCAACTCCACTCCCTGCTTTTGTGGCTGAAGAGTCCCTTTTCTCACTCCTGACTTCAGGAGAAGTTTACTGATCTGTTTGTGACTGTGTATCTCCGAGGACATGTATGGCTGCTGCAGGAGGGCATCTGGGTTGTGAGGTAGAGAGATGTACTTCACTCAGAGGCCTCTACCCTTCAGAGTTTAGGGAATGATGTGAAATTTCTTGCCAGGAAGTCTGGTAGAGAAGACATTCTAAGTTAACAATTTAATCCTTCCCCACACCCCCTGTTATAGGTGGGATTCTCCCTGCCTCTAAATTCATATATTTAAGTACTAACCCCCAGTACTTCAGAATATGACCATATTTGAAAATATGTCTTTAAAGAGGTAGGTAATTAAGTGAAAATGAGATTACTAAGGTGGGCCCTAATAACCTTCACTAGAGAGAGAGAGAGAGAGAGAGAGAGAGAGAGAGAGGGAGAGAGACTTTCACCAAAGATGAGTCTGCAAAGCAAAATTCCAAAGTATGTCAAGAAAACTAACACCTGAACTAACAGCCTCCACATTAAAGAGTTGAAAGGAAAATTCACGTAAGTGCTTTGCTGCCTCAGGCGGGGTTTTTGCATAATAGTCTTTCACTCACAGTTTTAACCTTGTAGTCTGATGGCAAGGTGAGACCTTAGGGAGACTGGTCAAGAGTGTCTCCATTAGCCATCAGCCTCCTGCTGTTCCTGCAGAGTAAAGCATCTTGTAACAAAAGACCTTATTTACAACTTATAAAATAGGGTGCCCTTCAAGATGTTACTGTATACACATTTCCATGAATATAGACTTGACAGGAGAAATCTTCTGACATTGATGCTTTGGTTTTACCCCCTGAACACTAATCAGATGTACTAGGTAATAGAAATAGACTTCACTAATTAGTGGAAATGCTGTACCGGTGTCAACCGCTTTGTCTGGGTCAACCAATATACGGAAACAAACACAGCTTCCCATGGCCGCCCAAGTATTGTATAGCTAAGATCTTGGTGGTAAGAGTGTTCTATATGCTATTAGATTCAAAGTGATTGTGAGGCTTCTGAGTTCTTCCGGTGTATGCAAAAATGATTTAAAGTGGGATGCCGTCTCCACCTCAGTAAAGAGTTTGTTTGTTGAATGTCTACATTCCTGTGCCTATTTTAATGCTACCCATCTGTTAGCTGAGTCTCAGAAAGAAGACATTTGGCCAGTATCCCATTGCCAGTCACTGCTTCATGTTCCTAGGAGGCACATACACCAAATACTTTCTCAGTGCATTTTCTATATAGTGAGTTAAAGGTTTGTCCCAAGATAACTCTGTGACCTGCTATGCTGGTGTCCTAGGCGGGACCACATGTAGATTGAGAGGATTCCTTTTGCCTCTCTAGACTAAGGTCTCTCCTTGGTCCATCTCTTCTAGGTTCACTCTCTCTCTTAGCTCTCTGGACACCACTGTTCTCACTGAAAGGAGGTGTTTCTAGAAAGTGAGTTCAAATAGAGAATTTCCCCTTAAGGCCTTGAATAGAGCTGGATTAAGTGGCCTACTCTATAATAATAGAGTTTCCAGTGGAAAAGTGACATCAAGATTTTTTCCCTTAGAAGATAGAAAAATATCATCTAAAAATTTACAAACATGTATGTCTTTTAGAGTAGAGATTATAAAAGCCTGACCCTTTGCTTTGGGCAAAGCAACTTGAGTTAGCCCTTTTACTCTGGCAAATGTAAGGCAAATACTTTTTTTTTCTCCCTGATTTTGGGGAAAAAACTTGAATGCTTCAGTCATTAAATGTTTTGTTTAGTAATTGGCAACATTTTTCCTGTGTAAAATTAGATATGTTTTCCCCCTATATTTGGAATTAGACTACCCTATGCTTAAAATTATAATTTGTATTGGGGGGAGGTGTATGTGGGTGTGTTTGTATGTGTGACTTACTGTTTAATCATATGTGTATGTTATTCAACCACTTGCAGGAAATCAAAAGTAGAAATTTGATTATGGCAAAGGTGATGTGCATGCTTGATCTTACGTCCTACTGGAGGTAAGATCAAGAGCTTGACTAAGTGGTAATAATATATGCTAGGCTAAATTGCTGGTGTCCCACATATGATCTGATCTCATTTTGATTAAGCCACACTTTGAGAAATGGTGTTCTCCAACTTAGAGATTCTTTTTGACTTTCTAGCATAGTTTTTGGTGTCAGACTAAAGACTTGGATGGATATACAAAGTCAAGGGAATGGCTACTCCCAAAGAGAAACATCCACGGGAAAGGATATTTCTGTAG
This sequence comes from Mesoplodon bidens, assembly GCF_964165515.1. Lineage (NCBI taxonomy): Eukaryota > Metazoa > Chordata > Mammalia > Artiodactyla > Ziphiidae > Mesoplodon > Mesoplodon bidens. Next base: position 67,032,600 of record NC_138160.1, read on the forward strand.
TAAAAATTAGACAGCCTTGAATTGAGGAGAAAAGGATGCTATTTTCTGTAGGGCCAGTGATTGGTTGGGCCCTAACCCTGAGGCATGAACATTGGTGTGTGTGGAGACAAGGCAGGAGCCAAACAGGAAGCTGGCTCGGTAAGAGCCTCCGAATTCTATTTGGGCCTATTGATTCTTGGAGTGGCTAATATTAGCAAGAATTTTAAGTTATTCTCTGTTACATTTCTGTTATCTTCTAACCATCAGCAAAGACCTTAAAAGTTACAAACTGATCTCTGTGGACTGAGGAGTCCTGGTCCATATTTCAGAGGACTAACACGCAGGAGAGTATTGTTCCTGCCCCAAGGCTAGAATGGGATTTCTGGCAGCAGGCACCAGTGAAGGACTGCCGAGTCCAGCAGGGGAGCCTCTCTTGAGGGTGTGGTTAGAAAAGGCAGCGCGTGGCAGGGCGACCAGGATGCTCTAGGGCAGAAATTGTTGAGCATTCTTGGAAATTGTTAAGTAGGTCTAGGCCTAGATTCCAGGAACTGGGATCATGGGACCTTATGTCATGGTGATTTGGGAATACAAAAGAAGTGCAAACTCATTTTCTAGTCACAGGTTGGTAACGGATTGCAAAGTTATGTCTCCCTCTCAATTTGGACTCTCCTCCTGAACTCATTAGGCCTTTTGAGGTATGAGGGACTCTCCTCTGTGGGAGGAGGCCTAGCGCTTCTGCTTTCTCCATCTATACAGAAAGGAGGAAAGAGAAGAGATTTTGAAAGGGAAGGAATGCACAACAGAGAAGAGGAGACTACTTGAAGAGCTTATTTTCCTTCCACTGAAGACTTTGTTCTTTAGCTCTGCTTAGCTGCCATATGCTGAGGGCTCCAGTGAATCTCAGGCCCACTTCAGAGCTCTTTCTCTGTGGGTGTCATAAGTTAGCTACTGTCAGACTTCGTGGCTACCACCATCCTAATCTCTTTTGCAGCTGCCCTCTGCTTCCAGCCCTTCACCCACTTCTGCCACCATGGGCTATCACATGCTACCTTCTCCCAACCAGGGCTGTGCACCCATCGGGCAACATGGGCACGGTGTCCAAGACCTGGGGATTTTCATAGGCTTACAAGGAAGATTAAGTCCCCCCAAGATCTTATTACCCACAAAATCCAAACACCTTCAAAATAAAAATGAGTATATCTTGAATTAAAAGTTTATGAGCCCTCATAGTAATTTGTATATATTGAGTCCAATGTATGCAAATTACTTTTCATGTGAAGCGTGGCTGCATTCTAAAACATTCGTGTTATGTGGGTTGGGTGTGGCTTTCAAAATTGAGAGTTCCTGGGTCCCATGAGGGTCTTAAAATAGAAACTAGTTCTCACTGCCCCCTCTACTCTAGCCTCTGCCTCAAATCTTTTTCAAATTATCCTGTCACCCACCCAGATGTCTTCAGCTAGAGTTAATATCTAAGATATCATCCATAATAAAAGCCCAATGAAGAAAGAAATGCATTTCCTTCCCAAGGCCAAAGTCCCTGGTGCTCAGACCACTATACTACAGGATGCTGACTTGGAGAACTTGCCATCTGGCTTAGGGCAATGCAGGTGTTCTGTTGAAAGGGAAATAAGTCAGACTGGAGAGAGAAGCAAGCTGCTGCCTGGTTGATTTCTTCTCAGCCAGTCCCCAGTGAGCAGGCTGCTGTTTTCAACCTGCACCTGCACCTTCCATCCATCCAGAGCTGGGGTCACCTGGGATTTGGAGCAACTGGTTGCCATTTTGTTTGGTCCTTGGAGGCTGGACCTTGCCTGATGCCAAGAAGGTACTTTTCTTTTCCTGATCATGGAGAGACTGATACTAAATATGTCATTGGAGGAGTTTCCCAATTAGAAATAATGAACTTTTATCATCAATTCTTTAGACTTAAGGCCACTGTTTTGTTGTATGTAATACACTAAATAGAGAGAGTCTGGAAATCTGTACGTCATAATCAGTGTGTCAATCTACCCAGTTCCCTGGTTCAAGAAGCAGAATCTCAAGGCTCCCTCTTCCTAGTACCATAGCTTTCAAGTACTTTAAGGAGTTGAGTCTGTAGGCTGGAGGATGCATGATGTGAAATAGGAACCATGCGCCAGGCCTGGCAGGGTGGCAGCTTTCAGCAGTGAAGAGTTAAGGCCAATAAGCTTATTCTGAAGCACAAGAACCATTGGAAATTGAAAAATACATCCGGCACTGTGTCAACACCATCACTCTGAGTCTAGTGTGCTGATGGAAAGATGGTATCATGGTTTTTCATGGCTCCAGCCATGGCCTAATTTTATTGCCCATCTCTGTTAGGAGATCTTAGTTTGATGACTGTTGTCACAATGCCCAGAGAACATTGGTTTGGGACCCCAGGGGACCTGGATCATGGCCATTAATTAGCTGAAGGATTTTGGCCAAATCCCTTAATTTTTCGGTGTATAAATTTCTCGTCTGTAAAAATGAGCATAATAATACTTCATATGTTATAGAGTTATGGAAGAGTAAAATGGCATAAAATGTGTGAAGAACTTTGGAAATACATGTAACAACTTCCCAGGTGAGGGAGCTGAGGTCAAGTAAAAAAATAACAAGTGAGGAGCTCAAAGACTGGGATTCTAGTTTGAGCTTTGAGTCAGCCATTTACTGACTGTAGTCTAGCTGGGGCTCTGGTGCCTCAAGAGTGCATAGTAATCATTATATTTCACAAATGTTACAAAGGTTAAATGAGAAATTGTTTGAGGTTATCAACCACTCATTGCTGTACAAATGTTAATCAAAATAGTGATTAATTTGGTGCCTTGCTATTCTCAAGCTGAGTAGCTGGCTAATTTTTATTTAATTTAAAATTTTGGTTATTATAGTCCTGATAACTATCAGATTTATTGGGCATTGGATTCTCAAGGCTCGACTCTAGCATTCCTCATCCACACTGCACAAAAGAGAAGGCAGGAGCAATGCTCCGGGAACCCCTTTCACTCCTTGGCTCTCAGGACCACTTGCTGGTAGGCAGCACGTTCCAACACTGCCCCTTTCAACAGCTTGCGCAACTAGAGGTTTGGAGGTGCGTTCTGAGAACACTGCCTAGTTGACGCTCAGAAAGGATACAATGCTTGGCATCATTTCTTTGAATTGAGCAGCTTCTGCCAGAGCAATCGGCCAAAGCCCCCTGGACCTTGCCTGCTCTCTGTGAGACACTGAATAGAGAATCAGATTCAAAATATCTGGGCAAACCTCAGAGGGGTACAGACCTGTTGGCTTCCAGGCAGAAAGGAGCCATGCTTTTCAATGAACTTTGTGGAACACTTGTCTTGGGAGTTCTGTGTGCGCCCTGGGAGGCCCTGCTGCGTGAGGAGAGAAGCATCAGGCAGGCTCTTCCTGTTTCTTTGTTTCTTGCCCTTTCTTCTCTGGCTCATCAGTGGCTTCACAGTTGATATCAGCAGTGTACAGGGCAGAAAGCTCAAGATTGCTGCTCCTGCTGTTTTTCCTTTCACCTGGCTTTGCTGCTTTGGGATTTGAAGCCTGCTGAATTTCAGTTCTGGCTTGTTAGGGCTGCAAACGGTTAACCTTGTTCTCTGATCTGAGGGACAAACTGCCTGCTCCATCTTTCTGTCTGTTTAGCTCCACAGTTATCCCCACAGAAGGGAGCTGCAGCCAGTTGGGCAAAAAAAATTGAACCATTGTTTGTTTACATGTTAAAATCTGAGAAGCTCCTGCAGTTTCAGGAAAGATGTCCTCATTGCAGAGCCTCAAAACAACTGTTAATAAACCAGCGGTCATGTGAATTGATTCATGCGCCATGCCCAAGTAAGAGAAAGTCAGAAATACATGAACAGAAAGACACTTCCCAAAGATAGATGGGAATAGAATATATTTACATGACTTCAGGCACAAAGAAATGAATGCAGGTTCTCTTGTTCTCATGTCTTACCGAAGGCTGGAATAAAAACTATCAGAATGTTTGAGACTGAATTGGGTTTTGTGCTTACAGACTGTACTACAAATGGTGCAGCCAGAATGAGTACTTTTTATACGAAGCCAGTCAATTGCCTGTAGCTGATTTTGTTTCTGGTATGATTTGCTCTCCAGTCAACCAAGGAAATATTATAACAATAAATGAAGAAACAAAGAAACAAAAAGTAATGGGAAGAAAATCCAGAACCAGGAGCTGAAAAATGTATGGGTTTATTGCAAATCCACAAAGGGGCTTGAGGCAGTTACGCCAGGATAGATTTTCCTTCCTCCTCATATCATGAATCTTCTTTTCCAATACATTTAGATGTGGTTCTGTAGAAGAAATTTATTTATTCTTTTCTTGCAGAGGGGAGAGTTGGTCCTTGTTCTTCTTTTTGCTTTCCTGAACTAGGGCCGCTGCAGAAGGAATTTAAGTTGGAGGCTACTTGACATATTGCCTCAGTCAGCAGACTGCGTGTGTCATGGGAGCTGCAGTCACAGCCCCTGAGGTATTGTAGGGAAAAAGATTCCCTCCACTCCTACTAGAAGGCTATTCTTGGAGTAGGGAGTGGGGCTGTCAAGGGGTTTAGATATTGAAAGGTGTCTGCGTGTCCCCATCTTCTTGGTGGACCACGTTCCTTTTTGGTAGGCTGTGAATTAGAATGAAAGTTGGAGCTCATGCAGCTATGATTCAGAGAGCCCCTTTGTGCTCTGCCGACAAGAGATAGAAGCATGGAAAGCTGATCAGAACCAGGAGCAAGTCCCCAGTTCTTCCTGCAAAAGAGAGAAAAGTGGAAGAGCCTTTTCTTCTTCTCATTGGATGGCCCAAATGTGGTGATAAAGGTGGGGCAGTTCAGGTACTGTTTGGCAAAGGGTAGCCTAGTGGCCAGCACTCCCTTGGTTTCTGTAGGGCAGAGCCGATATCCAGCAAAGGAGCACAGTGGTCATTTCCAGTGATCACGATATGACCTTCCTTGTCTTTAGTTGGTTGCAGGAGGCAGTGCCAAGGAATGGAACAGAGAGACCGTGAGAGGAGGAGAAGGAGCTGCCTTGGTATAAAACACTCACCCTAGTTTTGTGTAAAAGGAGGATGGTGTGATAGGAGGTTCAGTACTCAGCTTGTGAAGGACTATGGAATTCCATTCATATCTGAGTAACTAGAAGGGGGTGTCTTAGGCAGTTTGAGACTCATCAAACTATCATCATTATCATTGTCATCAGATCACAGTCAATCTTTGCTTAAGTAGCTCTACGTGATTGTTCTGTGACAATACTGTCCTAAGTGTTTTATATATACTGTTTCGCTGTCGATAAATGTAGAAACTGAGACATATAGAGTTTAAGCCCCAAGTTACTGTATAGCTCATTTGCTGCAGTTAGAATTTGAACCCATGACCACCTGATGACAAGGCCTGGGCTCTTAGCCACCATGATGTTCTTCCTCTGAAGTCAGGTTGTGTAATCTTAATTGAAGGAAGGAAACCAGAAGCTTCCTTTGTAATAGATCTGGGCCTGTCTCAAATCGTTATTATTACATTTTATATTAAGAAATACTGAAGCAGAGTCTCTCTGGGTGGAGGCCACCTTCCATGAATGAGTTAGGTGTCTCATGGGACCATCTTGAGATATTGTTGAAGGAATGTAGGACCTACCTTTGGGTCTGGCTTACTGCCAGGGAGGAAGTGAGAGACTGGGGAGATGGGAGATCTTTGTGTCCCCGGTTTCTAACTCCTGCCTCAGAACTCTAATAAAAAGAAAAGTTTGCTTTTCCTCACAGTCAGTGAACTCTTGCCTTGCTGTGACTCTTGGGCCAGTATAGGTGGAGCTGCATGGTTTCCATCTTAAACTTTTTGGTTCTACAGATGTCTGTATTCAGTCTTCCTGTGGCTGGACTAATCGCTTTCCCTGAAGAATCTTGACACTAAAATGTTGCAAACCCTATTACTAGCTGTGTACCATTTAAATGAATCTCACTGCTTTATATAGTCTAAGACTGTTTCACTGTCCGTGTACATTGAGAATTGTTATATCTCCCCGGTGCACTGTTCCTTTCCTTGTAATGTAATAACCATCTTTATCCTTAACGATTATTATTATTTTTTGCCTTAAACTACATTTAGTGTGATATTTACATAGTTTACTATTTTCTTTCAATTTGTATTTGTCCAGTTTCTTTTTTCATCCTTTAATTTCAACATTTCTTTATTCCAATGTTTTAAACGTACTTATTCTAAAGAGCATAGAGTACAGTTTTGCTCTTTTTATTCAATCTAGCAATCCCTTTTAATGGGTAAGTTTAGCCCACTTATTACCAGTAGATTTTGATTTATTTCTATCCTTTTTGCTTTCTCTTTTTCCTGCCTTTTCTGTGTTTTTTTTTCCTTCCTGCCATCCTTTATATTGATGGACTTTTCTTGATTACCTCTACTTGTTTAAAGTTATATATTCTAGTCCTATTCTTTGTAATGTTTACCTTAAAAAATCTAACATGCATTCATGCCATAAAATCAAAAGTTGCTCACTGTATCTGTATTTCTCATAAATGTTACATCAACTGTATAACAATTTACCATCAATCAAGACCCTGCTTATTGTAAGTTATTGTTGTTTAGTAGTTTAGTGACACCTAGTATTTATATTACTTATTACTGTATTAGTTAGGGTTCTCCGGAGAAACCAAATGAAGAGAATGTGTATGTATGTATATACTATGAAGTAACAGAAAAGAAAATATATTGATTTCTGCCCCTGGTTCCTGGTACAGAACTCCTAAAACCCTTGGAAATTCCAAAGTGATAGAGTACCAGGAACATCTTTTGTTCTAAGATTTGGTCTTTGCCTCTGGTTCCTGACCTGAAATTCCAAATCCCTTAGAATTTCCTGGGTGTTAGGAATGTCTTTTGTTCCAATGAGGTGACTCTTGGTGGCTCCTTGATGGAGGCTGGTCACCATAAAGACCAAGCCATGCTTAGAAGCTTAGAATTTTCAGCCATACCCCCCATTCTCCAGAGTGGGGAGAGGGGCTGGAAATGGAGTTAATGATTCATCATGCCTACATGATGAAGCCTCCATAAAAATCCCAACAGTATGGGGTTCAGAGAGCTTCTGGGTTGCTGAACATGTGGAGGTGCTGGGAGAGTGGCATGCTCAGAGAGGGCATGCATGCTCTGCTGCCCTTCTCACATACCTTGCCCTGTGCATCTCCTCCATCTGTTTATCTGTATCCTTTATCATATCCTTATATAATAAAGTGGGAAACAGTAAGTAAACTGTTTCCCTGAGTTCTGTGAGCCACTCTAGCAAATTATTGAACCTAAGGAGGGAGTCATGGGAACCTCCGATTTATAGCTGATTGGTCAGAAGCACAGGTAACAACCCAGACTTGTGACTGGCACATACACGTATATCCTATTGGTTTCTCTGGAGAACCCTGACTAATACAATAAAAAGTAATATAAAAACTTTAATACATGGGAGGAGATAGAGAAGATATTTATCTTAAAGAATTGAATTACATGATTGTGCAGCTGGCAGGTATGAAATCTGCAGTGTAGGCTGGCAGGCTGGAGACCCAGGGAAGAGTTACATTTCAAATCCAAAGGTGATCTCTTGGCAGAATTCCCACTTCTTCAGGGTAGGTCAGTTTTTTTCTTAAGGTCTTCAACTGTTTGGATGAGGCTCACCCACATTGTGGAGCACAGTTTGCTTTACACAAAGTCTACTGATTTAAGTGTTAACCCATCCAAAAAATATTTTCACAGAAATATCTGTAAAGTTTCACTAAATACCTGGGCACCATGGCCCAGCCAAATTGACATATAAAATTAACCATCACAATTACCTGCATTAGTTATTCGTTATCGTTATTCTACATAGTCAGGGATTTGTTTACATTTACCTACATGTTTACCATTTTTTCCCTATATCTAATTCACTGTTTTTCTAAACTGAAACTACTGAGAAAAAGTAACTATCAGCTTCACAATTTCATGCCCAGGTAATTTATTATTTGAGAGTTAGAGATAATAAATCCTCATAGGGACATTTTATTTACCATGGTTTGAAATCACTATGTTTGCTATATCCAAGGATCATATTTTTGATCAATTCTGAAAGATTCTAAAACATTTTCAGATGTTATTTCTAATATTGTCTCTCCACTAATTCTCTTTTGGAGGAGATTATTGATTATGTTGGACCTTTTCATTCTTCCTTTCATGATTTTTAACCTCTCTTTCGTATTTTCTATCTCTTTATCTCTCTGTGATGCATTTGGGATTAATTTTTCACACCTAATTTTAGTTTACTTTACTTTCTTTGGATGTGATTAATTTGCAGTTTGAACCAACAGTTGAGCTTTGAATGTCAATGCCTTTATCTTTAATTTCTAGAGTTCTGTTTTTTTCTCTTTTCTTCAAATCTATCCATTCATTTTAGATATTGTTTTATTCATTTTTCTGTTTTTAATTTTCTTTTATGTCTTTATTTTTTAATTAATTAATTTACTTAAAAAATATTTTGTGGCTGTGTTGGGTCTTTGTTGTGGCGAGTGGGGGCTACTATTCCTTACGGTGCGCAGGCCTCACATTGCGGTGGCTTCTCTTGTTGTGGAGCATGGGCTCTAGGCACACAGGCTTTAGTAGTTGTGGCTCGTGGGCTCTAGAGTGCAGGCTCAGTAGTTGTGGAGCACGGACTTAGTTGCTCTGCAGCATGTGGGATCTTCCCAGACCAGGGCTCAAACCCGTGTCCCCTGCATTGGCAGGCAGATTCTTAACCACTGCACCACCAGGGAAGTCCTGTCTTTATTTTTTAAACACACTAATTCTATACGTTCTTTCTACTAATCCTACAGTCTAGAGTTCTTGGAGTTTAATACTGCTGTTTATTGTATCTGCTTCTCTAGTTCATTTGAATTGTTTCATAGATGTTTTGTAATTTTCGGTTATAAGAAATCTTTAAGCAGGGCTTTGCTTGAAGACTTTTTTCTGGCCTGCGTTGGACATATGTCCCTCAGGAGTGGTTCTGTCTATGCTAGTTACCCCAGGTATCATTCACTTTGGGTCTCTTTCTTTCTCTTTTTTTTAACATATATAGTAGTTTTCAAATTGGGGGGTTCGGACTAGCGGATGCAAACTTTGGGTCTATTTCTATGTTATTTCTCACCTGGTGGACTCTTGAGCAAGTAGGAAGTATAAATTTGAACCCCAAACCCAAATGTGACATACCTACAGTTAGGTATTTACAGGGAAGACTATATCTCACCCGCCCAGCTCCCAGGCCCAAATAGACAAGCTTGCTTGTTATTTCCCTAGACTAGTGGAAGAATTTTTTCTAAAATACCCTTGCAATGTAGGTGTAGATCTTTAAAGATCCCAACTTTATGTGAAGATCTTAATTCCATCTCCTGCCTGTCCCACATATGTGTTAGAACTTAAGCCCTTTAGGTTCCTGAGGCTGGCAAACCAATCCAAGGATTCCCACCCTGGTTTTTACTTTCTCCTTCACTTTTGATTCTTAGAAATTTCCCTTATATTTGCATGAAATCAGATACGCATTTAAAAGGGGTGTGTATGTGCGCATGCACGTGTGTTTAAAAGCAGTAAGAAAGAATCTGTGAGTGTTTAGTTTCATGAAATGGATAGAAACATAACTATAATTTTTTTTTGTAAATCTACTCCCATGACTTTCTGTTGGCCAGTAGAGCAAAATTATACCCCTGCTCTAGAAGTTTAGCTGTCTTTTCCTGTATCTGTTCTTTCCACAAAGATGTATATCTGTGTCTTTCTGTCTGTCTCTCTCTTGCTTTCTTGTTCTTTTCAGTGAGTCATTATTTTCTCCAATAACTGGCTGACTTTCTTTCTCATCTTGTCTGGGCCATTTATCATTATTATTATTATTTTCACCTCAAAAAGCCTTTCATAAGGCTCCCAAACCGGAGATCAGAATCTCCTAGTAGATCTTAAAGTTGATTTCTGCCATAGCAGCCTTTCTCCTGATCTTTCTCTTTTCTGTGATTCCTAAGGGCAAGACAAACACAGTCCCTACTGCTGACCAGCCTCAAGTTCCTAGAGAACAGCAACTGTGCCCAATTCAGAGCCATGTCAGTCAACAGCAAAGAGTACAAAGGATTAGCTTTTTGACATGAATATGAGATTCAACAGCAAGAGAAAAACCAAGGGCCTAGTACTTTACAAACCAAAGTTTAGGTCAGTTGTTTCAAAATATATTTTTATGTGATACTCAAGATTTACTTTTAAGTAATAAATTGCTCCTTTCAGGATCATGCTGTTCAGAAATTGAGCAAGTACAGAAGCCACTGGGGAAATTAGTGAATTCCCTAAGTTTTGGTAGAGTGTGCATAGTTTTGTTGCAATCTTTACTTTTACTATATTAAACCTTAGGAAACTACTTTGTATAGGCTGGGCTCTTCTGTCTGCCAAGAGAAAAGTTTCACAAGCAGAGTAGATGCGTATCTATTAATTTATAGCCCAGAGGTTAAAAAGCTTAGGGACTGTTATGTCTAAAGCTCATGTTTTAAATTTGAGAGATAAGTTATCGGTGTCTATAAAATAGGAGTATATTCAACATAGTCAATCTCTGATTCTGTTCTCTTCCTCCATTTCTCCATGAATTCTCCAGAAAAAAATACTTTTTTTCTGTATTAGGTGATGGAAAACTTTGTTCAAAATGTTTTTGGAATTCTAATTTTGTAAACTTCTGTATTTGTTCTCTATGTCCATTAGCTTTTTCTCATTATTTAAGTTACTCATTGCTAGATGTCCTCCAGTATCTAATCTTTCCTCCTCTGCCTTCTCCTCCTCCTTTTTTTTTTAAGTATGAGAACCCCTAAGTTTAGCTTGGCCTGTATAACCCTAAGTTATATAACTTGGCTGTATAACTGGAGACTACATTTCTCTCCTCTTTTGCAGCTAGGTGTGGCTAATAGGATGTGAGCAAAGGTTTTGCAAGTACCTTCTGGTTCATGATCTTAGAGGGGGTTCTTAGACAGCCATCTTGCTCTCTGTTTTGTGAATCTAATCAACCAAACAGTACCCAAAGTTCTTTCAAGAGGCCACAGGGAGAAAAGACAAAGAAAAGTTCATGGGCTAAACGGCTTCACAGAGTCTTTTTGTTTTATATTTACATATTTTTAATATTTGTACCATACTTTTACATAGCATTTCCTTACATATAATTCTATATGAGACATGTTCTGTATAATTTCATTTTTTGTAAGTAGATGATTACAGTATAATGTGATAAGGTCTATAATACAAGTATGAATCAATGCTGCAGGAACAGAGAGGAGGGAGCCTAGACCAGATTGGTAAGGCTAAGGAAGGCTTTCTGGCGAAGAATTATCTTGGTCTTGAGAACTGAATAAACTTATCCAGGAGATTTATCCAAGCAATCAGTGGTGGGAATAGCATTCCAGGAAGAAGGAACATTGTGAGCAAAGCCATCGCTGCATGAGAGAACATGGGGGACTCTGGGAAGTGCACATGATTCATTACATAAGAGTTGGGGAGTAGAAGGAGATAGTGTAAGGAAGGGGGCTTTGTATGCCATGCTAAGGTGTTTGAGTTTTACATGAAGTCAATGAAGCTGGAAGGATTTTAAACAAGGAAGTGAGATGATAGGGTTTACATTTTAGGATGGCCACTCTGGCAGCACTGTGGAGACTACATTGAAGGATCCCCAAAACTAAATAAAGTTGTGAGAAGATGCCTCTGTGAAAGAAAAGACTTGGTTGATTATATTCACAAAACAGAGACCGAGATGACAGCACTGATACATCAGCCTGCAGTGTTTTTCCAGAGACAAGAGGAGAGCTTGATTTCTTTCTGCTATATAATCAGAATCTACAAGTTTGTTTCACTTCTTTGAGAATATTTTCCCAAAGGCCGATCCTTTTTCATTTTGTGTCCTGGACTTCTTGATAAACTGGAACAAAGTTTCTCAATGTGTTCATCCTTTTAAGATGTATGAACTTCATTGTGACCTTGTATGCCTCTCTCAAGGGTATTTGGAGTATAATTGGAAAGGTCTTTACTGCCTACATTCACTGGCTGTTCAGTACAATTGTTGCTAGTTTGTAAGCTCATATCCCGAAGTGATAGTCACATATTTAATTCCAAGATTATCTCCTGTTCCTCCAAGAAAGAGTCAACCAAGTTATCCTGTTCCTCCAAGAAAGAGTCAACCAAGTTATCTAACCAAGTGTAAATGAGGAGGTCACAGTTCTGCACATAATGTGACAAGTTTTTGAATATGTTTCCTTTAACAAGAAAGACTTTGAGCGTATGAACGTGGACACTTTTTGGGATATCACCTGGTGTTTTGTGAGCAGTGATATTTTTCTTATTTACTGAATGTCAGAATTCCGTAAGGGATCAAAGAACTCTGTTAGGCAGATATAACCTGAGCCTATTGTCAAATCACTTTCTGTGGTTAATATGCAAAGCAATGAACAGGGATGCAGAATGTCAGCAGAAGCAATGGAAATGTGTTTGATTTTGGTCACTGGTCATATAGGTCTGTGCTATATATTCAGGGAAAACTCTGCCTGTGATAAGTCCATGGTAGAAGTACAAGGTGAGTCAACCAGATTTTTGGTGTCTGTTAGCTGACATTAATTACGTAAGAAAACACCACTGAATTGTTTTGCAGGAAAAAAAGTCCTTAGATTCAGAATTTTGGATGTGGCTTTGGTTGTTTTCAGAACGTCTGCGCTCAGGAGGAAGTTAGGTTGAGTGATCACCCCTTTGTTCTTAACATATCCAGCCATAGGCTGTTTTGTACATGTGGACAACCTAATAATGCTCCCTGACCCCAAAATTGTTTTGAAGTCAGCAAAAGAAGAGGGACCTTGTGACATTTAGGTAGGACAAACTTAAGACATTTAACAGGGGTGTGTAAGCTAGGCCCGAAGTCACAAGCTGGCAAACTTTAAAAGCCATTAGAAAGGGGAAAGTGATAATATATATTTTGAAAAGTCATACGATTTATCTAGTGAAACAAAAGGAGCGTAGTTGTTATCCAGCAAACAGAAGTGGGGAGTGCAACGCGGAATATTGCAGAAGGGTCACAACATTGGTTTAAGGGAGTAAATCATTAAGGGTCTTTTTTTTAGTTGAGGTTTTAACTGAATATGTGCTGTGCAATTCTGTTGATTGATTGTGACATCTGCTTTCCTCTTTTGAGGCTTCCAAGTCCTCAAAGTTTCCTGGAAGGGCTAGATGCCCGTCCCTAGGGTGAGTGAGTGCTGCAACCCAAGAAGCCCCATTTAACCCTAGGGTGACCCTCTTTAACTTCTGGGAACCAGTAGGCATGTCCCCCCCAATGTCTGAGAGGCAGATCTCAGCTGTGAATCATTCCTGTCAGTAGCTTTCATGGTAAATGTGGTAAATTTGGGGAGCAGGGGAAGTGGAGGAAAGAAGTCAACCTTTCCTCAACTTTATGTTCTTTTCAGCTCTTCTCTGTGTTTATCTTCAGTGAGAGGTTTGATTTTCTCATTTGGTTCAGGGGAGTCTTAGCTGTGTCCCCGTTCTGGGCATAGAAGAAAGGAAATCATTTTTCTATAACCTAGATACTTCTTTTGAGTTCATGGCTTCCACCCCTTCCCCACCCGCTGGCAACAATTTTGGGCAAAATGAGATTGGCTAAGTTTGTTTTTTTAGATGGGATTGCTGATTAAGCGGCACTTAGGCCATCCTCCCCTCTTCCCCCCACCATGATAGTGATGGTCTGGGCATCATGAGGGCTTCATCAGAGCATTTTGCAGTGTAACTCTCTGGAGAGAGGATAGCGACAGACACACAATATGCTCATATATACACATACTGGTTATTGAGAAATGAATATGTGTAAATGTGCCAGTGGTTGGACTGGTAGATGGTTATATGCTGGGAAGTGGGTGACTTCTGACAAGTTTGAAATTTGGAACGGAGGTTGAAGCTGGAAACAGTGTCCCCTTTGTCCAAGAAAAGCAGGCCACTGGTCCAGCCTTGTGCCTCAGGTGTCCCAGGCTTTGGATTGACTTTCTCCAGGTTTTTAAATTGCCCTTTGGTACCTGGGACAACTGGAAATGTCAGTACATGAGGGACAGGGTCATCCCAAGAGGATCACTCCATTGTCCAGCAGGGTGTTTCTTTTTCAAGACTGAGTGAAATTGGGCCACCATAATGGTGCTGACAGGCAGATTATGGGTGACTCAAATTGTTTATAGAGACAGAGATTGGCAAAAACAAGAAAACAAAAAACATTTGCCCAGGTCTCAAATGCTCAAGGGGTGACCCCGCCTGGAGATACAAATTTGGAAATAGTCTGTCATTAAAACTCATGGAACCAGATGAGATCATCTGGGAGTGAGTGTAGATAGAAAAGGAGCTCACACCGAAAGTCCCTAGGGGTTGTGGCGCTGGCATGTCTGCATTCTGACTCCCTCTTTGTTTTTTTTCTTTTTTTAAAACATCTTTATTGGAGTATAATTGCTCTACAACGGTGTGTTAGTTTCTGCTTTATAACAAAGTGAAACAGCCATACATACACATATATCCCCATATCTCCTCCCTCTTGCGTCTCCCTCCGACCCTCCCTGTCCCATCCCTCTAGGTGGTCACAAAACACCGAGCTGAACTCCCTGTGCTATGTGGCTGCTTCCAAAGAGCAATCAGTTTTACATTTGGTAGTGTACATATGTCCATGCCACGCTGTCACTTCATCCCAGCTTACTCTTCCCCCTCCCTGTGTCCTCAAGTCCATTCTCTACGTCTGTGTCTTTATTCCTCTCTTGCCCCTAGGTTCTTCAGAACCTTTTTTTTTTTTTAGATTCCATATATATGTGTTAGCATACAGTATTTGTTTTTGTCTTTCTGACTTATCTCACTCTGTATGACAGTCTCTAGGTCCATCCACCTCACTACAAGTAACTCAATTTCGTTTCTTTTTATGGCTGAGTAATATTCCACTGTAATATGTGCCACATCTTCTTTATCCATTCGTCTGTCGATGGACACTTAGGTTGTTTCCATGGCCTAGCTATTGTAAATAGAGCTGCAATGAACATTGTGGTACATGACTCTTTTTGAATTATGGTTTTCTCAGCGTATATGCCCAGTAGTGGGATTGCTGGGTCATATGGTAGTTCTGTTTTTAGTTTTTTAAGGAACTTCCATACTGTTCTCCATAGTGGCTGTATCAATTTACATTCCCACCAACAGTGCAAGAGGGTTCCCTTTTCTCCACACCCTCTCCAGCATTTGTTGTTTGTAGATTTTTTGATGATGGCCATTCTGACTGGTGTGAGGTGATACTTCATTGTAGTTTTGATTTGCATTTCTCTAATCATTAGTGGTGTTAAGCATCCTTTCATGTGTTTGTTAGCGATCCGTATATCTTCTTTGGAGAAATGTCTATTTAGGTCTTCTGCCCATTTTTGGATTGGGTTGTTTGTTTTTCTGATATTGAGCAGCATGAGCTGCTTGTAAATTTTTGAGATTAATCCTTTGTCAGTTGCTTCGTTTGCAAATATTTTCTCCCATTCTGAGGGTTGTCTTTTTTTTTTTTTTTTTTTGTGGTATGCGGGCCTCTCACTGTTGTGGCCTCTCCTGCTGCAGAGCACAGGCTCTGGACGCTCAGGCTCAGCGGCCATGGCTCACGGGCCCAGCTGCTCCATGGCATGTGGGCTTTTCCCGGACCGGGGCACGAAGCCGTGTCCCGTGCATCGACAGGCGGACTCTCAACCACTGCGCCACCAGGGAAGCCGCTAAGGGTTGTCTTTTTGTCTTGTTTATGGTTTCCTTTGCTGTGCAAAAGCTTTTAAGTTTCATTAGGTCCCATTTGTTCATTTTTGTTTTTATTTCCAATTCTCTAGGAGGTGGGCCAAAAAGGATCTTGCTGTCATTTATGTCATGGAGTGTTCTGCCTATGTTTTCCTCTAAGAGTTTTATGGTGTCTGGCCTTACATTTAGGTCTTTAATCCATTTTGAGTTTATGTTTGTGTATAGTGTTAGGGAGTGTTCTAATTTCATTCTTTTACATGTAGCTGTCCAGTTTTCCCAGCACCACTTATTGAAGAGGCTGTCTTTTCTCCATTGTATATTCTTGCCTCCTTTATCAATAAAAAGGTGACCATATGTGTGTGGGCTTATCTCTGGGCTTGCTATCCTGTTCCATTGATCTATATTTCTGTTTTTGTGCCAGTACCATACTGTCTTGATTACTGTAGCTTTGTAGTATAGTCTGAAGTCCAGGAGCCTGATTCCTCCAGCTCCATGTTTCTTTCTCAAGATTGCTTTGGCTATTCAGGGTCTTTTGTGTTTCCATACAAATTGTGAAATTTTTTATTCTAGTTCTGTGAAAAACGCCATTGGTAATTTGATAGGGATTGCACTGAATCTGTAAATTGCTTTCGGCAGTATAGTCATTTTCACAACGCTGATTCCTCCAATCCAAGAACATGGTATATCTCTCCATCTGTTTGTATCATCTTTAATTTCTTTCATCAGTGTCTTATAGTTTTCTGCATACAGGTCTTTTGTCTCCTTACGTAGGTTTATTCCTAGGTACTTTATTCTTTTTGTTGTGGTAGTAAATGGGAGTGTTTCCTTAATTTCTCTTTCAGATTTTTCATCATTAGTGTATAGGAATGCCAGAGATTTCTGTGCATTAATTTTGTATCCTGCTACTTTACCAAATTCATTGATTAGCTCTAGTAGTTTTCTGGTGGCATCTTTAGGATTCTCTCTGTATAGTATCATGTCATCTGCAAACAGTGACAGCTTTACTTCTTCTTTTCTTATTTGGATTCCTTTTATGTCATTTTCTTCTCTGATGGCTGTGGCTAATACTTCTAAAACAATGTTGAATAATAGTGGTGAGAGTGGGCAACCTTGTCTTGTTCCTGATCTTAGAGGAAATGGTTTCAGTTTTTCACCATTGAGAACGATGTTGGCTGTGGGTTTGTCATATATGGCCTTTATTATGTTGAGGTAGGTTCCCTCTGTGCCTACTTTCTGGAGGGTTTTTATCATAAATGGGTGTTGAATTTTGTTGAAAACTTTTTCTTCATCTATTGAGATGATCATATGGTTTTTCGTCTTCAGTTTGTTAATATGGTTTATCACATTGATTGATTTGTGTATAGTGAAGAATCCTTGCATTCCTGTGATAAACCCCACTTGATCATGTTGTATGATCCTTTTCATGTGCTGTTGGATTCTGTTTGCTAGTATTTTGTTGAGGATTTTTGTATCTATGTTCATCAATGATATTGGCCTGTAGTTTTCTTTGTGACACCTTTGTCTGGTTCTGGTTTCAGCGTGATGGTGGCCTCATAGAATGAGTTTGGGAGTGTTCCTCTCTCTGCTCTATTTTGGAAGAGTTTGAGAAGGATAGGTGTTAGCT
The DNA here is from genome assembly GCF_964165515.1 of Mesoplodon bidens. Taxonomy (NCBI): domain Eukaryota; kingdom Metazoa; phylum Chordata; class Mammalia; order Artiodactyla; family Ziphiidae; genus Mesoplodon; species Mesoplodon bidens. The sequence continues at coordinate 67,049,961 of NC_138160.1, forward strand.
CTTCCCTACTTGTTTGATAGAATTTGCCTGTGAAGCCATCTGGTCCTAGGCTTTGTTTGTTGGAAGATTTTTAATCACAGTCTCAATTTCATTCCTTGTGTTTGGTCTGTTTATATTTTCTATTTCTTCCTTGTTCAGTCTCGGAAGGTTGTGCTTATTCTAAGAATTTGTCCATTTCTTCCATGTTGTCCATTTTATTGGCATATAGTTGCTTGTAGTAATCTCTCATGGTCCTTTATATTTCTGCAGTGTCAGTTGTTACTTCTCCTTTTCATTTCTAACTCTACTGATTTGAGTCTTCTCCCTTTTTTTCTTGATGAGTCTGGCTAATGGTTTATCACTTTTGTTTATCTTCTCAAAGAACCAGCTTTTAGTTTTATTGATCTTTGCTATTGTTTCCTTCATTTCTTTTTCATTTATTTCTGATCTGATCTTTATGATTTCTTTCCTTCTGCTAATTTTGGGGGTTTTTTGTTCTTCTTTCTCTAATTGCTTTAGGTGCAAGGTTTGGTTGTTTATTTGAGATGTTTCTTGTTTCCTGAGGTAGGATTGTATGGCTATAAACTTCCCTCTTAGAATGGCTTTTGCTGCATCCCATAGGTTTTGGGTCATCGTGTTTTCATTGTCACTTGTTTCTAGGTATTGTTGGATTTTCTTTTTGATTCCTTCAGTGATCTCTTGTTTATTTAGTAATGTATTGTTTAGCCTCCATGTGTTCGTATTTTTTACAGATTTTTTCCTGTAATTGTTATTTAGTCTCATAGCGTTGAGGTCGGAAAAGATGCTTGATGCGATTTCAATTTTCTTAAATTTACCAAGGCTTGATTTGTGACCCAGATATGATCTATCCTGAGGAATGTTCCATGAGCACTTGAGAAGAAAGTATATTCTGTTGTTTTTGGAATGAATGTCCTATAAATATCAATTAAGTCCATCTTGTTTAATGTATCATTTAAAGCTCATGTTTCTTTATTTTCATTTTGGATGATCTGTCCATTGGTGAAAATAGGATGTTAAAGTGCCCTACTATCATTTTTTTACTGTTGATTTCCCCTTTTATGGCTGTTAACATTTGGCTTATGTATTGAGGTGCTTCTATGTTGGGTGCATAAATATTTACAATTGTTATATCTTCTTCTTGGATTGATCCCTTGATCATTATGTAGTGTCCTTCTTTGTCTGTAGTAATAGTCTTTATTTTAAAGTCTATTTTGTCTGATATGAGAATTGCTACTCCAGCTTTCTTTTGATTTTCATTTACATGGAATATCTTTTTCCATCCCCTCACTTTCAGTCTGTATGTGTTCCTAGGTCTGAAGTGGGTCTCTTGTAGATAGCATATATACGTGTCTTGTTTTTGTATTCATTCAGCCAGTCTATGTCTTTTGGTTGGAGCATTTAATCCTTTTACATTTAAGGTAGTTATCGATATGTATGTTCCTGTTACCATTTTCCTAATTGTTTTGGGTTTGTTATTGTAAGTCTTTTCCTTCTCTTGTGTTTCCTGCCTAGAGAAGTTCCTTTAGCCTTTGTTGTAAAGCTGGTTTTCGTGGTGCTGAATTCTCTTAGCTTTTGCTTGTCTGTAAAGGTTTTAATTTCTCCATTGAATCTGAATGAGGTCCTTGCTGGGTAGAGTATTCTTGATTGTACGATTTTCCCTTTCATCACTTTAAATATGCCCTGCTACTCCCTTCTGGCTTGTAGAGTTTCTGCTGAAAGATCAGCTGTTAATCATATGGGGATTCCCTTGTATGTTATTTGTTGCTTTTACCTTGCTGCTTTTAATATTTTTTCTTTGTTTTTAATTTTTGATAGTTTGATTAATATGTGTCTTTGTGTGTTTCTCCTTAGATTTATCCTGTATGGGTCTCTCTGTGCTTCCTGGACTTGATTTACTATTTCCTTTCCCATATTAAGGAAGTTTTTAACTATAATCTCTTCACATATTTTCTCAGTCCCTTTCTTTTTCTTTTCTTCTTCTGGGACCCCTATAATTCGAATGTTGGTGCGTTTAATGTTGTTCCAGATGTCTCTGAGACTGTCCTCAATTCTTTTCATTCTTTTTTCTTTATTCTGCTCTGTGGTAGTTATTTCCTCTATTTTATCTTCCATGTCACTTATCTGTTCTTCTGCCTCATTTATTCTGTTATTGATTCCTTCTAGAGAAGTTTTTGTGTGTGTGTGTTACGCGGGCCTCTCACTGTTGTGGCCTCTCCCTTTGCGGAGCACAGGCTCCGGATGCGCAGGCTCAGCGGCCATGGCTCACGGGCCTAGCCGCTCCGTTGCATGTGGGATCTTCCTGGACCGGGGCACGACCCCGTGTTCCCTGCATCGGCAGGTGGACTCTCAACCACTGTGCCACCAGGGAAGCCCAAGAGAAGTTTTAATTTCATTTATTATATTGTTTCTCATTGTTTGTTTGCTCTTTAGTTTTTCTAGGTCCTTGTTAAACGTTTCTTGTATTTTCTCCATTCTATTTCCAAGATTTTGGATCATCTTTACAATCATTACTCTGAATTCTTTTTCAGGTAGACTGCCTATTTCCTCTTCATTTATTTGGTCTGGTGGGTTTTTGCCTTGCTCCTTCATCTGCCGTGTGTTTCTGTGTCTTCTCATTTTACTTAACTTAATGTGTTTAGGTCTCCTTTTCACAAGCTGTAGCTTTGTAGTTTCCGTTGTTTTTGGTGTCTGCCCTCAGTGGCTAAGGTTGGTTCAGTAGGTTGTGTAGGCTTCCTGGTAGAGGGGACTGGTGCCTGTGTTCTGGAGGATGAGGCTGGATCTTGTCTTTCTGATGGGCAGGACCGCATCCGGTGTTGTGCTTTGAGGTGTCTTTGACCTTATTATGATTTTAGGCAGCTTCTCTGCTAATGGGTGGGGTTGTGTTCCTGTCTTGCTAGTTGTTTGGCATAGGGTGTCCAGCACTGTAGCCTGCTGGTCACTGAGTGGAGCTGGGTCTCAGGGTTGAGATGGAATCACTGGGAGAGCTTTCACCATTTGATATTACGTGGAGCTGGGAGGTCTCTGGTGGACCAATGTCTTGAGCTCAGCTCTCCCACCTCAGTGGCACCGGCGTGACACCTGGCCAGAGCACCAAGACCCTGTCAGCCACATGGCTCAGAAGAAAAGGGGGAAAAAAAGAAAGAAAGAAAAAAATTAAATAAATTTATTAAAATAAAAAAATTTTAAAATTATTAAAAATAAAAAAATTAAAAGTTATAAAAAAAGGAAAGAAAGAAAAGAGCATCCAAACCACAAAACAAATCCACCAATGATAACAAGCACTAAAACTATACTAAAAAAAAAATAAAGAGGGCAGACAGAACCCTAGGACAAGTGGTAAAAGAAAGCTATACAGACAAACTCACACAAAGAAGCATACACATACACACTCACAAAGAGAGAAAAAGGAAAAAAATATATATATGTCTATATATAACAAAAAAAAGGAAGAGAACAACCCAATCAATAAACAAATCTACCAATGATAATAAACTCTAAATACTAAAGTAAGATAAATGTAAAACCAGAAACAAATTATTTGGAGAAAGCAAACCCCATGTCTACAGTTGCTTCCAAAGTCCACTTCCTCAATTTTGGGATGATTCATTGTCTATTCAGGTATTCCAGAGATGCAGGGTACATCAGGGTGATTGTAGAGATTTAATCCACTGCTCCTGTGGCTGCTGGGAGAGATTTCCCTTTCTCTTCTTTGTTTGCACAGCTCCCGGGGTTCAGCTTTGGATTTGGCCCCGCTTCTGTGTGTAGGTCGCCTGAGGGTGTCTGTTCCCCACCCAGACAGGACGGGGTTAAAGGAGCCGCTGATTCGGGGGCTCTGGCTCACTCAGGCCGGGGGGCGGGAGGGGTACGGAGTCCGGGGCGAGCCTGCAGCGGCAGAGGCCAGCGAGACGTTGCACCAGCCTGAGGCGCGCCATGCATTCTCCCGGGGTAATTGTCCCTGGATCATGGGACCCTGGCAGTGGTGGGCTGCACAGGCTCCTGGGAGGGGAGGTGTGGACAGTGACCTGTGCTCGCACATAGGCTTCTTGGTGGCGGCAGCAGCAGCCTTAGCGTCTCATGCCCGTCTCTGGAGTCCGCGCTGATAGCCGCGGCTCGCGCCAGTCTGTGGAGCTCGTTTAGGTGGTGCTCTGAATCCCCCTCTCCTTGCGCATCCTGAAACAATGGTCTCTTGCCTCTTCGGCAGCTCCAGACTTTTCCCTGACTCCCTCCCGGCTAGCCGTGGTGCACTAGCCCTCTTCAGGCTGAGTTCACGCCGCCAGTCCCAGTCCTCTCCCTGCGCTCCGACCGAAGCCCGAGCCTCAGCTCCCAGGCCCCGCCGGCCCTGGCGGGTGAGCAGACAAGCCTCTCGGGCTGGTGAGTGCTGGTCGGCACCAATCCTCTGTGCGGGAATCTCTCCGCTTTGCCCTCTGCACCCCTGTTGCTGCGCTCTCCTCTGCGGCCCCGAAGCTTCCCCCTCGGCCATCCGCAGTCTCCGCCCGCGAAGGGGCTCCTAGTGTGTGGAAACCTTGCCTCCTTCACGGCTCCCTCCCACTGGTGCAGGTCCCGTCCCTATTCTTTTGTCTCTGTTTTTTCTTTTATTTTGCCCTACCCAGGTATGTGGGGAGTTTCTTGCCTTTTGGGAGGTCTGAGGCCAGCCTTCAGTAGGCGTTCTGTAGGAGTTGTTCCACATGTAGATGTATTTCTGATGTATTTGTGAGGAGGAAGGTGATGTCCACGTCTTACTCCTCCGCCATCTTGCAGGTCTCCCCACTCTGTGTGTTTTTGATAGAGATCCACTCCAGCAGTGATGGGAGGCTTCCCCTCATCTGACAGGGGTTTTCTTACACAGATGGGCTGCAGTACAGAAATGCAGGCAGGCCTAGAATACCACCTTATGTGACTGCCTAGCCAGATCGTTTCGCGGTTTAATTATTTTTCTTCCTCATCTAGTGTGTGTAGACAAAGCCAATGTAAAATGACTTCTAGAAGTAATTATTTAGAAAAATCACACAGATATTTCTATTGGTAAGAAAGAGAGAGGTTTTCTGGGGGAAAAATAGACTGATGAGTGTGTAGATGTCAGGGAGGTAGGGTGTGGATAGGGTGGGGCTGCTTTTTTCAGCTTTTCCACTTATTTCTACTTATTTTGGTCCATTCTTGTATGGTTTCCTGGAGCCTGGATGTATTATCTGCATGAGCCAAAACAATTGAATAACTAACACTTTACTTTTGGCTTCATAGATATAGAACTGGCATTTTTATCTGAAAAAATATTTTTTTTAACATTAAGCAGTTCCCCACTCTTCCTTCAATTGTCTGGAAGTTTTAGTTCTGAATCAGAATTATCAGCACTTGCCTGAATTCTTTCCTTGATTCCTTACATTAGGTAAACACTTTCCCATCTTCCTGGTCCCTAACATAGAGACTTGCACCAAGAGGGTACTCAATTCAGATTTACTGATGTTTCTTAAGGCTATGGTTTGATAGAGATTAAACACAAAATAGAGATTGGAGAATGATGAGTTTTTTGAACTTATATCCATAAAAGCCCAAAGCATTAAAATAATCATCCTCCCCCATGAAGGCAGAGCCCCTTGAATTAAATAGGTCAAAAAATATCTTTGTAGCCAGTGGTTTTGTACAAGATGGAGCTAATTAGAGCAGTTTCGGCTTTAAACTCAGTGAATTTGGTGCTCTGGATTAATGCTTGAGGAGTTTCCACATCAAATAAAGCATTTGCTTCTCATGAACTTACACTTGGCTTCCCGTGTCTGTGATACTCTAAGCTTTCCAAGATGACATCTTAGCACTCTTGGGATGGGGAGATTTACTATATGTGAATGAATCCATGCAGAGTTGTCCGGGAAACATGAATCACTCCAGGACTTCCCTCACTGTCCACTGACAGGGTCATACACACAAGGGATCTAATGGGCCACTCTGAATAGGGAGACGGGCAGTAGGAGAGTGTAATACAGGGCTCTTTTCCAAGGCAGGAGAGTAGAGTTTACTGCTGACAGTATTTGGGACACGATCAACAGATGAAGGGCAGAGCTTGTTTCTCACTCGTCTGCAAAGTCCAGAGAATCATGTCCTTGGACAAAACTGCTTGAAAACACGAGGGCATGGGAGGAAGTAGACATGGAAGAATAAAAGGTCTTCGATAGGATGGGACGGGGGGACTGGACTGCCAGTTACTGTCAGCTTCTCCATATATTTAAACTATAGATTTGCTGCTGCTTCTATGTGCAAGTTGAACCCACCACTCTAGGTGGCTAGAGGCTGGGCCAGTCATTGGCCTCCTGTGAGCTGTGGCTTCTGCAGGACTGGTCTTGTATAAGTGGGTGACTAGGTGATCAGGTGTCTATCACCTAGGCAGTGTACCGTGTGACCTCGTATAATCACAAGTATATTCCCCATTAATCTGTCTTACAGCTGTTTTGTTGGTTGGTGTATGTGTGTGTATATAGGGATATCTTAGTTATCAGTCTGTATAGAGCTTTCAGGAGCTCCAGAGCATGAAGAAACCCAATATCTGAGGGCACTGGAAGGAGGATGTGTGTGTACTGAGGTGGGGCTGGGGAAGGGGGGTTACGACAGAAGGATAGAAAGAGTTTTCCTAATTTACAGTTTCGTCTGAGCCGGCCCTGACCATTAGGGGTCAGGGCTTCCTGGATGAGAAAGTAAAGTCCTGGTGCAAATAAGCCTGTATTGTTAACAATTTTTCCCCAAGTGGGTCTTTATTCATTTTCAGATTTTACTCTTGTAATTCTCCAACTAAATTCTTCTGAGTTGAGATATAAACAAAGATGAAGTAGGAAACATTCAAGAGTGAGCTTGGGGAACAGTAGTTTTGCAATTTGTTAAAAACGGGATTTCTGAGAATGTTGTTCTGATGAAATAAACCCAACCCTGTTTGCCTTTATGGAAAACAGGATCTGTTCTTGAACAGATCTTTCCCTAGCCTAGCTGCTTAGAAGAATGTTAGGTTTCCCTTCCTTAGCCCTTTTAATTGGGGGAAGGTTGTTAGGTTGCCTTTGATTCCTGATTAGTCCTGGAAATCCTAATGGACATTCGACACAGAAAATGTGTAATTTCTGAGTGGGAACTTGGGAATGTAGACACCTTTTTGAACCAAAGCATCACATCAAACCTGGCTCTGAGAAATCTGAGACATAAAAATGTAGAAATGATTCCATTTCCTTTATGGGATCTATAGTTCTGGAAAGAGTACTTCTTCCCTTGGCAGGTTATGTATTGGAGGCGAACTTTATTGGCTGTGGATTACCATTGGCCTAGTCTGAATCCTGGCCCTGCCTTTTATGTCTGACATTGAGCAGGTACTAACCTCTCAGTCTCAGCTTTCTCACAGTACCTTCTTGGCATCGTGAGGATTAAATGAGATAAAGAGAGTGAGAGTATATAGGGGAGGGTTAGGAACATGGGCTCTGGAGAAATTGCCTGGGTTCCAGTCCTGACCCTGTTACTTGCAAGCTGTTGAACCTTGGCCAAATCACCTAATCCCCTCCTGCCTCCCTTTCTCATCTGTAAAATGGTGACAATGGTACCTACCCTATGCCTAGGGTTGTCGCCAGGAGTAAATGAGATGATCGATGTAGAGTACTTAGAAACCTGACTCATAATAAGAGTTTGCTGTTGTTATTAAAATGGTTTTCACATAGGAGTGTTCAATACAAAATAGCTAATAGAATTACTATTAAACAGCTAGGTTTGTCCTCTCTTTTGGTCATTTGGGTCACAATGGCCATTCCCCAAAGCCCTCAATTTGCTCAGCATTTCCACCAACTCTGTTGTGGATTATCTCCATCCTTTGCTCCAAATCACTGCATCTTGTATTTGAATGACCTCATCTCTTCTGGCAGTGGCCTCTGCCTTCCTTTCCAGAATCACAGAGGAACTGTCCTTCAGTGTCCCATCTCTAAGCTTATAGGCCATAAACTCCATTTGCTTATGAAGCCACACATTGTTGAGACATACTTCTCCCCATCTTTACCTTCTTCCCTCCATCCTTCCCTCTCTCTCTCTCTCTCTCTCTCTCTCTCTGTCCCCTTATCATCTTTAAAATGCCTCTGCCTCTATGTAAAGGGGCTTGAAAGGCAGCCCCACCAGTACAATTCCTATCTGCAGATTCTGCATCCAAGGGTTCTGCATCCATGAGTCCAACCAACCATGGATTGAAAATATGAAAAAAAATTCCAGAAAGTTCCCAAAAGCGAAACTTGAATTTGCCACACATGAGCAACTATTTACATAGCATTTATAACTATTAACACAGCATTTTCATTTTAAGTATGATAAGTAATTTAGAGATGATTTAAAATATACTGGAGGATGTGTGTAGGTTATATGCATATACTACACCATTTTATATAAGGTACTTGAGCATCAGCAGATTTTGGTATCCTCAAGGGTCCTGGAACCCATTCCCTGAGGATACCGAGGGATGACTGTATTTCGCAGGTAAAAGACAAAGATTACTTCCTATAGCTAGGTTGGCAAACAAAATCTTCCACTTACTGATTGTGACTGACTTGTGGTTCTTAAGTGGCAACCATGTATTCCGACACTTTAAACTGTCACTTCTTCAAACGCTCGATTCCTTCTGCTATATGACTTCAGTTTATTAAGAACTATGTAGGAAGTTAGTGAGAGGCGATGAAGCCTTTCTTCCTGGAATCAACAGCACCCAGAAGTGAAAAGGACCATTTTACCAAGGCAGGGGAATAGCCCACACCTTCCTCTCTCCCAGACAGATTCTAGAATCTCCAGGCTTCCAGAAAGAAAACCTGTGATGAAGGCGGGGCGGGGGCAGGTTCATGTAGAAGATCATGCTGGGTAAATGCACTTCATGAATTGTGAGGGAGGGGTCTTCTCATTTCCTCAATTTGCTTTGGAAAACAATGGGGTGGAAAGTTGAGAAAGGAAAATATTGTTCACGTGCAGAAAATGAAAGCACTTTACATTCGTGAAGTATTGGAGGTTACTCACTGGGGGCTTAGGCAAATCACTTAATCATTTTGAACTTTATTTTCCATTTAACAAAATGAGGATAATAATATCTGTCCAGCTTACTTTTTTTTTTTTTTTTTGGTGTTGGGGGTAGGAATTTATTAATTTACTTACTTATTTTGGCTGTGTTGGGTCTTCGTTTCTGTGCGAGGGCTTTCTCTAGTTGTGGCAAGTGGGGGCCACTCTTCATCACGGTGCGAGGGCCTCTCACTGTCACGGTCTCTCTTGTTGTGGAGCACAGGCTCCAGATGCGCAGGCTCAGTAGTTGTGGCTCACGGGCCCAGTTGCTCCGCGGCATGTGGGATCTTCCCAGACCAGGGCTCGAACCCGCGTCCCCTGCATTAGCCAGGTAGATTCTCAACCATTGCGCCACCAGGGAAGCCCCCAGCTTACTTTTTGAGAACCACAGTTTTATACATATACACTTTGTAAAGTGTAAAGTCCCATTTAAATGTAAAAAATTACGTGTCTCAAAGTACTCTCCCATACTTAACATGTTTTACTTTCTGTCTTCAATTTATACAACAAATATCTATTGAGAGTCTGGGGCACTAAGAGACATTGATGTGACCTTGTAAGAGCTCATGGCCGTGTGTGTGTCTGTGTGTGTGTGTGTGTGGCAGGGGGGTGGTGTCAGGGAGAGATACACAAGAAGGACATACAAGAGCTGTGGAAAGTGCAGAAGGCATCTTTCAAATAACAAGGGATGGGGGTAGATTAGCTGACCAATGGAGACAGTATCATAATACTTTACGTTCGTGAGGGGTTTTATAGTTTACAGAGTCCTTTGATATTGGTACTTCAGCCCTTCCACATAGTCCTTATGAGATGTAGGTCATATTAGGTCTCTGACAGATAAGAAAACTGAGGCTTAGAGTCCTGAAGTGACTGAACAAGAGTCCATAGTGAGTAATCTAGATCTTGACTTCAAGTCCTCTCTCTTTTACTATAACAGTTGATGACAATAGAGAATTAGTGTCTAGGTAACCTGAGTATGAATGAATTTATACAAATTCTAGAATAATTGAATAAAAGGGAGGGGTAATTTTAGGATAAATATAAGGAGGTTTTATTACCTGCTTAACTATAAAAGTAGAAGGTGTTGAATTTATAAATAAATTATCCAAAGGATAAATTCCTGAGGAAATCCCATAAGTGACATTTCTTCACACCAAAACACTTCAAGGGCAAAATTAATTCTTTCTAAATCTTTTGTGTGACATCCATAGCATGAGGTCAGATTCACAACAATTTCTTGCAGCAAAAATTGGTGCTCCCAACCCTTAAACAGGTGTAAAGGATCATTCATACCTGACATGTTTTATGTGATATTAGATACAGACCAAAGAACTCTTATTAATGACTAAAACTTTGAAACTAAGCTTCTTTACAACTTTTTGGGAGAATCAGCAAGAAGGAAAGGCATAGTAGTATTTAATTTGTTAATTTGTTTCATCAACATTCATGGAGCACTTTCTGGAGGGTGAGACACAGAGTGTCTCATGAAAGTACTGAAGGTGTTTAGTGATGAAATTTTCTGGGCAGTGAACCAGTGCATCTTTCCAGATTATGGATAGCAGAGCCTGTGGTAGGTAATACTGTAGCAATTCTGTGCCGGCTGTGTCTTTATGCAAGAACCTAAAAAATTGGGTTGGGGGGGGTGGACACAAAGTTTTCATTTGGTTTCATTTCACTGAAAGCAACTTAATTCTGATGTGACCTTTCCAGTGCTAAAATGCTGGTCCCCTGCATGGCCTCAGAGTGGCACATCATCCATCTGTGTTGTATTAGAAGGAAAGACCAACATTTTTTGGCTTCAGGTTCATGGTAGCTTAATTTTCAACAGAAAGGGAAGATTTAAACAAAAGATTTCTTGTGAGGAGAGCTCTTTTCTCCTTTACTGTTAGAAATTATAAAAATATAAGCTTTGCCTCAAGTTGGTATTGTTGTACTACCACCCTTAATAAAAAGAAAACAGGATAGAAAATCTAAATAGCCCTGTATCTATTAAAGAAATTGAATTTGTAATGAAAAACCTTCCCATAAAGAAAAGGAAACAGGACATGACTTGATGGATTAACACTTTGCTTTCAGAAACTGGTTTGTGTATTTTGGCAGTTAAATTCTGCTCAACTTTGGAACAAAATGAAGGTCCATGCAGTGGTGGCTAAATGGAGGAATGGACACTTAATTGAATGGGAGACACTGACCATGGCACCTTCACAGAGGCACTCTTCCACCTTTAGTTTTCATATGGCTAAAATGGTCAACTGAAGGCTTCTTTGTCTTTTTTTTTTTTATACACTAAATTGAGTGATCACTTTAAGTGTGTGAAAATGAAGTTCAGATGTCCTTAGGAAAAAATGTGTAATACAAAGAAACATGGTGAATGCAAAATTAACATCTTTTTATATTTATTTATTTATTTGGTTGCACCAGGTCTTAGTTGTGGCAGGCCAGCTCCTTAGTTGCAGCACATGGGCTACTTAGTTGCAGCTCCCAGACTCCTTAGTTGTGGCTCACCAGCTCCTTAGTTGTGGCATGCAAACTCTTAGTTGCAGCACATATGTGGGATCTAGTTCCCTGACCAGGGATCGAACCCAGGCCCCCAGCATTGGGAGCGTGGAGTCTCATCCACTGTGCCACCAGGGAAGTCCCCAAAATTAACATCTTGAACTGTGACTGAGCCTGTGAATTCTGACCCTCAACACACATGAAGTTCATGAAGAGTTGGGTTCATGTGGAATGACTGACTTCAGAAAAGCCATTTTCTACACACTCCATCTCAGCTTCAGCCTTTACCTCTATGCTGAAGGTTTCCAAATTTATAGTTTGTTTTTTAGTCTTTTTCTAAAAATTCATCTTCCTATTCAATATCTTTTACCTAGCTATCACAACAGGCCTTAAAATCAAGATGTCTAAAACTGAAATTTTCATTTCCTCCTACAAATTTCTCTCTTCTTGGTAACAGCATCTTCATTCTTCCATTTAGGCATTGGTCTGACTGTCTCCTTCTTACCCAACTTTCAGCCAGTTGTTAGGAGAGAAGGATGTACTTGAATCTGCAGATCCTTGATGTTTGTTAGGGATAGGTTCCTAAGACTTCCAGAACCTGTAGATCTTCAATAGTACTATAAATATTTTTGTCCCATAACATTCAGCAAAATTTAAGTTTATACTACTAAAGACAAATAAAGAAAATAAAAATCTGCACTGAAGGGAAAAGATTGAGTAATCAGCTGGTCTCACTCACTCACTAAAAGACTCCTCCCAACATAATGTGCCCGAGTTAAGTTACCAACTTAGCAAAATGGTACATTACAGAGAACCCTGACTGATATAACTTTCTGGGCTTGGCTACATACTATGGCCCTGAAGGTCCATGAGGTTTATTAATTTTGCTAGGCTAACAAGACTAAAGCATTTCATAAAACAACTCCAGCCAGTGTTCCAGCCAGCATAAGAATTGTTCAACAAAGAGGGAATTAAACTTAAGTGAAAGTGGAAAGGCAGTTAACTTGTGGTGTGAGGATATGGGCAGGAAACATATAAGTCTTAATGGAAATGGAATGTGGGAAAAGCTAGGAGCACATATAAACATTTCTGTGAAGGGCCTAACGAAGTAGCGTCAGTTTTTTCATTTATATCATAGTGCTTTTAAGGGGAGAAATTACATGCAAGAGGTGCATTTGTGAATATGGGATTCTTGAATGTCTAGGGAAGTATTCTCTGTGAGTGATAAGGGTCCACAGAACTATGTCATGAATCTTTGTTTGCTTACAAATGTTAAGATCTATGATATTTCAGAAGAAATGTGTACATATCCGTATTTACATACATATACATGTATATGTATGTATATACACACACACTTGTAGATGTACATGTATACATAAGTAGATGCATGTGAATTTCCTTGATTTTTTTTTGTACTCTTGTGTATTGTTGATGAAAATTCTCAGTCAGTCCTGCAATGTAGCCTTTCTGATGTATATCAATCCTGACATGAAACAACTAAATTAATCCATGGCCCCTCATTTAGGCTCCCAACAATTGTAGCTGTTTATTTTCCTTGTTAGAAATTGAATTTATCCCACCAGTACCTTTCATAAAGATCAGCAGATGGTAATTGCTTTCCCACTGAGTTGGGTTGGGTTTGAACCAATGACCTATGTGGTGAAAGCTCTTTTTTCAGTCTCTTGATCTATCCATCTGCCTGGTTAAAATCTCAAAGTTGAAAAAATATCTCAAAAGTACTTCTGTGTATTGTCTTGATCATCAAATTCCGTGTCTAAATATAAAATCAATTTATAGAGCAACTTTGCTAAAAGAGTCTTTTTACCCCTGATGTTTTAGAACATTTTTTCAAAAGCAAGTTTTAGGGTTGGAGTCAAGAAGTTGTCAAGTATGAGTTTCCAAATGTTATGTGGAGTGCCTTTTACTTGTACGAGGGATAGATTATTTTAGTCTAGGTACTTTATCCAAGTGCTATTTGTTCTCCATAAACAATTAAAATTTAAGTGCAGGGAACTAAGATTCCCAAACGAAGTATGGAGTAGCTCTAAACAATGAAATTTACTGAGAATTTCAGGCCACTGTGAAATCTCAATGTCCTTCTAAAAATGGAAATAAGAGAAAACTAGTGTGATGGTGGTCCTTAACTATTTTCCCTTTGGTCTGAGCATTTCCCATGGAATAAAACAAAAACAAACACAGAAGAATTATTTTTTTATGGCTTGTCAATATGGATATCAGAAACTTGATTCATTTTTGTGGGGATCAGTGAGGTCATGTGTAAAATGCTGATGGATTCCTAGACCTTGTTGCTTTAAACATTATGTAAACCAGGCCATATCTTTCCCCAGAAGCTGTAGGCTGGTTACAATTCAAGGTCTCTGTAATTAACTCATGACCCAGCAGTCATTCTGGTGGAACACTGTGCTCTTCCTTTTCTCAGTGTGAAAGCACTCTGGAATGACTAACTTGGGTAGATACACTGAACAATAATTTCTCCCCAATCTGTTCTGTCCTTTACTTGTTGCTACCAGTGCTTGCTCACAGGACCAATTCTGGCAGCATTTCCTTTGTGGCAGCTTTCCATTCAATTAGAGACATCCTTGAGTCTTCTTTTTCCACTTCCCTTACTCTTCAGGGCACATCCGCCTCCAGTGGCCCTGCTATCCAAGAAATCAGAAGTTCTATAGACTCTATCTCCAGTACGGATTCTGACCAGTTAACTTATCTCTATTTCCACCATCCTCACCCTTGTTCAGGATATCATTTTTTCTCCCTTTGGTTACTGCTGTAGCTTCCTAACTGAATTCTCTGCTTCCATTCTTTTTTTTTTGTTTGTTTTTGGGGGGGTACGCGGGCCTCTTACTGTTGTGTCCTCTCCCGTTGCAGAGCACAGGCTCCGGACGCGCAGGCTCAGCGGCCATGGCTCACGGGCCCAGCCGCTCTGCGGCATGTGGGATCCTCCCAGACCGGGGCACGAACCCGTGTCCCCTGCATCGGCAGGCACACTCTCAACCACTGCGCCACCAGGGAAGCCCCTCTGCTTCCATTCTTATCTCCTGCAATCTATACTTCACATGGTACTTGTCATCTTTTTAAAAAAACTGTACATCAAATTGTGGCTGTCTTCTGCTTCCCGTTGTACTTAGCTTAAAGTTCAAATCCCTTAATCCTATGTGATTTATATCTTATCTCAACATGTGCGCCTTTCTTCCTGGACCATTGTGCTCCAGCCATTCTAGTCTTTTTTAATCTTTCTTTTTTTTTTGACTCCTCAAAAATACGATACTTAAATCTAGACCTGTGTACTTGATTTTCTGCCAGGGAATATCCCTGTGCTTCCACCCCCTCCTCCTCAGATACTACATAGCTAGCCCCTTCTTGCCATTCAGATGTTGTGTCAAATGATACATCTGCGAAAGTATTCCTCTGATTACGCAATCTAAAGTAACTATCAAGTCACTCTCAGACAAATTATTCTATTTTAATCCTTTTCAGAGCAATTAACACCATATAATATTTTTGTCTGTCTTTCTCTTTCTAAGCTATCATGAAACTATTTATTGTTTTTCTTCCTCCACTGGAATGGATTGTAAACTCCATGAGAGCATGAATCTGTCTTTAAGCCTCAGTGCCTAGAACTATGAGTTTGGCACATAGTAGGTGCTCAATAAGTGTTTGTTGAATAAATGGTTAAACTTGTAGCATCTAGGCTAGTCATTAGTCATCAAGACTAGAAAAGATGTGTTCACTCATTTTTCTGCCAGACACAAACAACTCTGTTGTTGCTTTTTTAAAAAAAAATCTCCATGATCACACTTTATTTTCTATTTTCACTCTGTACGCTCATCCAACTTCTAGTCACTCTAGAGTATGTATGTCACCAGTCTCTTACTTGGATTATATGATTTAGGCTCTTACTCCTTCAATCAATCCTGCTTTCATCATATATATTCCCTATGTAAAAGAGCTTTAACATTCCCCAGTTCTTTAACAAAAAGGAATTTATTAAAATATTATTAAAAATGTTAAAAACAACATTTAAAAGAACAAGGAAAAGAAATCACACTTAACCAACATCCTAATAGGATTGTCTTTCCTTTCTCACTGTTCATGTTCCAATCTATCCACACATGGTGTATTTTTACATGGCCGTAATAAGTGAGTGTACAATTCCGTGTCCTACATTTTTACTTAATATTCCATAAATCAATCGTGCTTTCATCATATATATTCCCTATGTAAAAGAGCTTTAACATTCCCCAGTTCTTTAACAAAAAGGAATTTATTAAAATATTATTAAAAATGTTAAAAACAACATGAAAAAGAACAAGGAAAAGAAATCACACTTAACCAACATACTAATAGGATTGTCTTTCCTTTCTCACTATTCATGTTCCAATCTATCCACACATGGTATATTTTTACATGGCCGTAATTAGTTTGTGTACAATTCTGTGTCCTACATTTTTACTTAATATTCTGTAAACAGTTTCATGTTATTCCATAGTTTTTCTATTTTGTCTATAATGATCACATAATGTTTCATTGATTCTGTGCCATAATTAAATGTCCAGTAACAGAAGAATGGTTGGACTATTTCCAGTTTTTTTGCTAATATAACAGTTATAAATGCTGTAGTACACATAACTTTTTTTCTTTTCAATTATTTCTTTTGGAGAAATTCCAAGTCATAGAATTAATGGGCCAAAGGTTGTAATAAATTTATGTATATGTGTATGTATGTATATGTGTATACATGTATATATATAGTGTGTGTGAGTGTACTACTAAGTCTCCCTCCAAAAGGCTCATTCAATGCTATAAACCATGTATAAATACTATTATTTCTCTTGAAATTTGCCTGGAATAGGTTTCTTCTTTTGTAAAATTTTGGTTAGTTAGTTTTATTATTGTTTTTACTTGCAGTTTTATTTATTAATTGCAAGCTTTAAGATTGAATGTGTTTCCATATGTTTGATTCTTATTTGTATTTCCCTTGTGTGAATTCACTGTTCATGCCTTTTGCCCATTTATTAACAGAGGCCTTGGTGTTTTATATTAACTCTTTCTTGAACTCAACCTTTGCCTTATTTGTCTGCTTCTGTCTTTTTCCTAATGTGGCCTCACCTCACCTCTCAGACCCATTAACAACTGCCCTATGACAGCTGGTCAGATCAGCTTTGTTGACTTGTCTCCATTGGGTGATGGGCTGCTTGATGTTTATTCTTACTTCTCTGCCTTTTGAAATCTTGTTTCACTTGATTTAAGTGAAGTAAATTTTCTCCTTTCTAGTTCTAAGTCCTTTTATACCCACAAAGTCCCAGAAAATATAGATTTCTCTGACTTCATTTTCCTAACTTCCTCTCTTCCCTTATAATCACCTAGAGCAAGACAGCATCTATAGTGATAAAAATGTTAAATTTGGAACTTAGAGAGAGAATCTCTAAATAAGAGATGCACAACCTTAATTGATAATAGTCCCCCTTTCTGTTTTAATCCTCCTTTAATGGTGGCTCATCTATAACTTTTCTTCCAGGGCCTTAGGGTAACTAAAATTGGTAAGAATGTGTAGTCAGGGTGACAGGTAAAATGTGATCTATGCAATGGTGCACTTAGGTTTTTGTTGTTTTAAATTGTTATCTTTATGATAAGTGTTATTTACCCACTGTCACAGAACAAATAGATTTGTAATCTATGTTTCACAATTTGAACAATTCATTTAACATAGTAACATCCATTTCCAACAGGTAAAGCAAAATTTTCTCCTCTGGCTAATGAAAATACAGATGACCCTTAAACAAGTCCACTTACACGTGGATATTTTTCAATAGTAAATACTACAATACTGCATGGCCCATGACTGGTTGAATCCATGGATTCAGAGGAACCTCAGATATAGAGGGCCAACTATAAGTTATATGTGGATTAACCCCTGCCTTGTTCAAGGGTCAAATGTATTTCACTGGGCTATTGTGAGGAGCCAATATTGACATGTGGAGTTATATCCTCTTGCCACCACTCCACCCTTACCTGATACTACCTTAGTTTTCTGTTTTAGCGTATCAGTCAGCCCTTCAAATATTTGAATACAATTATCAGTGTTCTATTTCCAAGACCCTTTTTCAGGTTCAACAGCTCTAGTTTCTTCAACTAATCTTTTTTTTCCCCTTATTTACTGCTGAAATCTCTTTTTATTTTTATTGAATGTACTTGATTTACAATATTATACTAGTTTCAGGTGTACAATATTATACTAGTTTCAGGTGTACAATATAGTGATTCAGTATTCTTATAGATTAGCTTCAGCTAATCTTTGTAGGTCATGATTTCCAGAATCTTCACCCTCCCTATCTTCTTCCTCTGGATTCCCCCTCTCTTGTTTAAATGAAAACTTTGAAAAGTGGTACCCCAAACTGAGGAAACTATTCTCATCATGGTTCGTGCAGAACAGACCACAATGTTACCATTCCTCCTAAAAAGTGTGGCACTCAGGACAGCCTGACAAGCATTCATTGTACAGTTCCACTGCTAGGCATTGTGCTAGACACTGTCCTCTACTTGGGTTTCACATGTTACTTCTATCTCTCACATTAGATTGCAGGTACTTTGATGATACTAAAACAGTGATTATGTTTCTCACATCCTCCTTCCTGTTGTTCACAGGGCTGAACACATATAAGGTGATCAAATAAATCCTTTCTAATCACTTGTTGATTCCTTTGAAGCTGCTGAGAGCTCTTTAAGAAATGGTTCAGAGAGGACATACTTAAGATTCCATGTTGCTCCCCTCACGTACGTGGTCACCTAGAAGGATGGTCTTCATTTTCCCAAGAGTGGAACAAGAAAAGGAAGGAGAGTGTAGAAGGGAATTGACAAGAAAGTCAAGTGAATGAAAGTGGACCATTTTAAACATAGCCTTTGACTTCTGAATTTCAAAGACCAATTTGTAAAGAGGACTCAGCACATCTTAAAAAATAAGTATTTCCTGAAGGTGACCAAAATCAGCTTTATTCATGTAAATACCTCCTTTCTATCAGTACATCCTATGGTTTATAGTATATCCTGTCATTTATAGTTTCCCTACAAAGAGCACAGAGGAAGAAAACTACAAAGATCTCACCTGGAGCATTTCAGCAAAGGGAAGAAGTCAAGTTATGAGAAGCATGTGGATGATTCCTAGGTTGTGAAGCCTGAGCTCACCCGCTCTAGCCCTTTCATTGAACGGTTGAGGAGCGTAAGACCCAGCGAAGTCAAGTTACTTGACACAGATGATACAACTAGTGAGAAGGGCAGAAATAATGTAGGATACAAGTCGCTTGTCTACCATATAAGTGGTTTGGTTTTTTTTTAACACGACATTATATTGTTTTCCATTTTTAAAACAATTTCTTATTTCACAATAAAGAATGTATAGTCCGGGACACGATTTAAAATCCGTTAATATCTCTTTGTTAAAAATGTTCCAGCTACTATGAATGCCAGGAAGACCTCAAGTTTATTTATCAAGCCAGGTTATTAATGTGTTTTGAAGATCCCTAGGGTCACTTGACCTTCATCATTGTACCTATGAGGCAGATAAAACTGCTACTAAATGGCTTATAAAACACAAATCGTCATGCACTATTGCTTAATAATTTATAACCTTAACTGGAAAGTGAGTCTTCAATAAACTTTACTTGTGAATAACAATTTGTGAAATTTTTACAAGTTGGAGAGCACCCAGATACAAATTGGTGAGCATCTGGAGAGTAGTCCTTTATTCCACAGGGTTATAGAAGGTTGGAGCAAATGATTGTCACTTAGAGAATCTGAGCTGCTGAGTTTTCTTTTTCAAAATTGGATGACAGAACTTTTCATCTTTCTATGATATTGGCTTCCTTTCAGCTTTCAAATAAGAGTATAAAATAATCGGTAGAAAATCAACCAGGTAGAAGAACCCCAAATATATGAGAGTGTGTTTGGCTTTTTGAGAGAGTTTTCAGTTAGATCTAGTAGCTTGTGTATATATTATTTTCTCTACTCATTTCCAATATTAATGCTGAAGATTAACCTTTTTGAAATCAAAATTGAATTCATGAAGGACATAAGAACTAGTTTTTAATAGCTTTACTGATGCCTTTCAGCCTGTCTTTCTGGATATCAGTTAGTGTATGAGGTGGTCTGAGGTACTCGGAAGAGAGGGAGTAGTGGGCTGGGACACAGTCCCTCATTCTGCTTCCTGTCTAAATGTGTACAAGTTTCTCATCAGTTAAATAGGACATGAGCACTGATATTGAAGGCATCTCTGACCCATTGGAAGACCTGTCTTATTCCAGGCAGGCAGGTGTTCAGGGCCTGGACCCCAAGCATCTGGATGTTTTATAGCATATTGTTAGCAGCTGATTAGAACAGATTTTGTTTTTAGTCTAGGAAAGGCACTAGAAAGCTATTCTACAACTGTCATTTGAGGTTATATATGTAGTACCTGCAGCTTTGCTCTAAAGCAGATATTCCTGGAAGAAAACAGCTTTGTGCAGTGACTGAATATATTCTTTCCTTTCGGTTTCATTTCCAGGACTGTATGATAAAGGGTCTCCATTTAAGCTACTTGTATCTTCCTGCCTGAAGCTTCATACACTGCAGTAATAGCAGTCCTGATAAAGTCAGTGTGCTTTGGGTATGAGGCAGGGTAAGGGACCAGGAGAAGAGAGATATGGGAAGGTGTTGGGGTAAATTTTGGCGTCGCAGGACCAGAGTGCATCAGGAGGACTGTATTGGTCTTCTAGAGCTGTCATAACAAATGTGTCACAGAGTGGGTGGCTTAAACATCAGACATTTATTTTCTTACAGTTCTGGAGACTGGAAATCCAAGATCAAGGTGCTGGCATGGTTGGTTTCTGGCAAGTTCTCTCTTCCTGGCTTTCAGACAGATGCTCTGTGCATACACATCCCTGGTGTCTCTCTCTCTTAAGGACATTAATCCTATTGGATTAGAGCCCCACCTTTATGACCTCATTTAACTTTACCTCTTTAAGGGGTCTGTCTCCAAATACAGTCACATTGGGGATTAGGACTTCAACATATGGATTTTTGGGGAGACACAATCTGGGCCATAACAGGGCCAGCATTCCCTCATGGCTTTACCAATAGTGGCCATGGCTTTGTCAAACAGCTGTCAGTTGGTTCAGGAGTAACAATTAGACTTGCATGTTGTATTGAAAAAATAAGCCTAAAGGATGATCTTAACCACATAGGGAACTGAGGCCAGGCAGCCACAGGGATGTTCAGGGAAATCTTTAGGGCTGTAGAAATTCTGTTTAAATCAGAAATCCTACAAGTCGGGAAGAAGACAATGAACCTTACCAAGTGACCATGTTGGTGGAGGTAAGCATTCTAGAGTAACTACTCAGAGTGTGATCCATTATTCATCTAGTTCTCCATGCTGCTTCTCTCCTATTTGCCCCAAGCTAGTTCATATGTCAATATCAAATGAGGCCTTTCCATTGACACCAGGCTTTGTTGGTGACTGATCACCTCATTGAAGGTGAATTTAAGACTTAGTGCTTCATCTTAGAAATAGGTGGTGGGAAATTAATGTCTCCCTTAAAATATGTGGCAGCTAATTTATATGAATCATTATAGCACACTCAATATATGTCAAGGTCTCCTACAGTCAAGATGTTAGATGCTGCTGATCAGTCTCTTGACATTTGAGAGATGAAGGCAGTCAATCTATATTTGATGATGGTTACTTCAGATATAAGGCAAGGCTTTTGTGTTTTCATTTAGATTTTTAAAATATTCCCGAAATTAGGCTATAAAATGTCTCCTTTTGACATAATAAAGGCCTGTGTATATGACACATATCCTTTAGTGATCTTTCAAAGCAAACCTATTTCTGGAGGTTCAGCATTTTCTTAGGAAAACATTCTCAGAAATAAAACTTTGGTCAAGCATTTGTTCTTTGATTTAACAAATTGTTCTTTGATTTATCAAGTGCCTGCTGTTTGTCAGGCACTGTGCCTGGTGCTGAAGAGATCAGGTAGACAAGTTGCTTATTCTTGGAGCATAGATTCTCATGTGGGAATAAACATTGACAGAACAAATAAATGCACAAAAGAAAGATCCAACAGGGCTAGGCATATATTTAGGGCTAGGCAGATATTTAAAATAGGGTGCTCTGAAAGGTGGTCAAGGGATATCTATTTGAGGAGGAAACGCTTAAGGCACCAGCCATGCACTGATCAGGGCAAAGGCATGGCAAACCCAGAGGCCAGTAGGTGAGAAGTTTCTACAGCTGAAACAAGCTTGGTGTGTTTAAAGAACTGAAAGAAGGCCATTATTGCTGGAGCATAGAGGGTGAGAGGAGAGAGTGATATAAAATGAGAAGTTTAGTGATGCTGCTGGAAGCAAGCTTTGTAGAACTTTGGAGAAGTGGAGAGTTCATATTTTTATCTAAGTACCTTGGGAAACCACTAGACGTTTTTGAAATTCTGCTTTGTTTGCTTTGAGGAGACTGGATTGGAAGGGGCAAGAGTGCAAGTTGCAAGACATGTGGAAGGTTTTTTCAGTAGTCCAGGATGGAGATGAGAATGGTTTAGTCTGGCGTGGCAGTATTGAGGATTGAAAGAAGTTCATGGATTTGGGTTACATTTGGATTATGTTTGTCTGTGTGGTGGTATCTTTAACTAAACTGGAGAAATCAGAAAGAGGGGCAGGCACAGAGAGAGTGGAGGGAGGGAGTGGAAATCAGAAGTGATGATTTCCTTTACAGAAAATATTCCTCTCTATAGCCTGCCTTAAATTTCGACATTTTAAAAAATCTTGAACTTTTATTTTTTTTTGAAATTGATTAATACTAATCTATACTCTTGCTTTTTAAGATAATTTAAATTTATTAGCTCTCATCAGATGTTTTATCCTTCCTGTAAACTTTAAGATCATTTTATCCAAATACCCACTGCCACCCCAACCACACACCAACATAAAATTGTAAAAAATTTCCATTCAAACTCCAATTAGAATGTCACTGAGATTATTAATTTTGGGAAATTTAGTCTTTTTCATATGTTGTCTTCCCATCCATGAACATGGTATATTATTCCACATGTTCATAAAATTTTATAATTTTCTTCATATAGGATTTGTGCTTTTCTTGTTAAACTTATTCCCAAGTACTTTTACTATTTATTGCTATTTTGAATTTTTTTCCCTGAATACCGTATTCTTTCTTTAGGTGATTTATAGCTGAAACAGAGAAAAACTATTGCTTTTTTTTTTTTTTTTTGGAACTTGTGCTATATTCCACACCCTACCAAATTCTCTTATTAATGCTATTAGATTTTTCCATGAATAGATTACATTTTCTAATCATTCAGTTATGTCAACAAAAAGAGGCTTTTAAAACTCTTCTGTTCTAATGCTTATATTAAATGCTTAGTCATTTAATTTTCTTGTATTTATTAGAACTTTTGAAACAATGCTAAATAATAATGGCAATAGCTGAATTTAACTGAAATTAAAATAGAAATTTTAGTGGTTTACCATTAGGGAAAATGTTCTTGGTTTTTAGTAAATGTCTTGATTCTAATACATTTTATCTTACTGGGGATTTTTATCAGGAATGGTTGTTGAACTTTATTAAATGAAATTTCAGCATTTATTGATATGATATTTCTTTATTTTGTTGGTACAATAGATTATGTGGATAAAACTCCTGATTATGTTGATATATAGATTATATTGATATAATACCTTGCTTTCCTAAAATAAGAATTTCTTGGTCACAGTGTATTAATATTTTGATATATTGCTGAATCTTATTTGTTAATACTGTGTTAAGCATTTATACATGGAAGTCAAATTGAATAAATATGAATAAGGACATAAATGAAAATAAAAAATATATGACATAAAGAAATTTTATATTTAAAAATTTAAAATACGTTCCATAAACTCTATTAAACATATATATATATGTATAGAAAGAAACTTACAACCCTCAAACATAATACACAGTTTCACAAATATAACCTTTGAATGTTTATTAAAATTGAGTGTGTACCTAGCTACAAATTCCAAAAAAGTCAGTGTTTTATAGGCTACATTTTTACTTAAACACTAATGAAATTAAAATGAAAAATTAAATGTGATTAAAAACTATCTCTATTAAAAAAAGCACACCCCCTGATAAACCTTGTATCAATTTTTAACTCAAAATTATAAAACAAAGGAATATACTTTATGCAAAAAAATATGGGACACAGTGAAAGGTAGAAAAAGTTTTATGGCTTTATGTGCTTTCATTTTTAAAGACATAAAAAAAATGTACACCATAAGAAATTAGAAAAAGCACAGATTTCCAGTATTTATACTTCGTCTCTTTTGCTTTCCAATTTCCATCTTTTTGTATTTTTGTGCTATGCTTTAAAATACATCTTCCATATGCTCTTCCAAACCACTAGTATGGGTCTCAAAAATGACTAACTTCTATTTCAGTCAGCCACTGAGTAATTTATAGGATAATTTTCTTTATCTCCCCAAAATGTTTCTTTGTGCTGTATTTGAACTTAAGTCCCCATGCGGAGCTCTTAATTTCTGTTTACCTTTGCTATACTTCAGCCACTTCCCTGAGTGGAAGTTCCATCTGTTCGGACTGGCTTTTCTCCCTGCTTGTTGAGCCTGTAAGCAGTCTTCTGACTCAGAAGAGGTAGACAGGTTGAACTTGTTAGTAGAGGAAAGTGAGTTGTTCCAGGCTGCTTTTCTTTCTTTTTTCTTTTAAGAATCCTCTGCTCTGATTTGACTTAAATTCACTTTGTGTTAAGGATTTCAGTTTGTGATAACCATGGGTAAACTTACCAGCCAATTTTCACCTTTGGTGGAGGCCACAATGTCAAGGACATGTTAGAAATTAACTATGGGTGCTGACAGAGTGAAGATTATGGGACATACAAATGGAATTTGGAAAAGATGGAAGATCTGTATATGTCAGATGGTAGGTAAAGCATCATGGAAAATATGGAACTTAAGAAGGCAGGTTTTGGACAAGAAAAGGAATAAAGTTGATGGGTACAGATAATAATATTATAGAGAAGTTCTAGTTCTGGGCTGAAGATGTTTTCTTGATCCTGGAGGCCAAGAAAATTTCTTTAAAGTTTTTGGTTAGACATTATGAAATCAGTATTTAACAGTATTAGTTGACGACTGGAGTGAAGTGAGATTGAGATCAACACTTCTTAGGAGATACAGGGGAAGACTCCAAGTTGACTAAGGATTAAAACCTGATGTCTCATGGATTCTATTATTTATATAAAATTTTTTATATTGAGAAGTTTCTATTTGATTTTACTAAGAATATTTTTACAAACCAAGATGGCATAGGAGATGAGTTCATAACAAGTCACTATAACTGTTAATAGTGGTGGCTGGAAGTGGGGCCAGAGAGTGGGGGTGGAGAGGGGGTGGATCTCATCTAGTGTGGATAAGGAAAAAAGGCACTTCTTAAGAGGTTTAAAAAAGAGCCAAAAGATGGGAATTCAAGAGTTGCCATTACATGTCCATACTACCCAAAGCAACCTACAGATTTAGTGCAATCCCTATCAAAATACTCAGGACATTTTTCACGGAACTGGAACAAACAACCCTAATATCTATATGGAATCACAAAAGACCCTGAATTGCCAAAGAAGTCCTGAGAAAAAAGAACAAAGCTACCCTGGGAGCTAACCCTCCCAGACTTCAGACTATACTACAAAGCTACAGTAATCAAAACACTGTGATATTGGCACAAAAACAGACATTTAGATCAATGGAACAAAATAGAAAGCCCAGAAATAAACCCACAAATAAACCTATCTAAGGAGGCAAAAGACCTGTACGCAGAAAACTATAAAATACTGATGCAAGAAATCAAAGACAACACAAAGAGATGGAGAACTATACCATGTTTTGGATTGGAAGAATCAATACTGTGAAAATGACTATACTACCCAAAGCAATCTACAGATTCAGTGCAATCCCTATCAAATTACTAATGGCATTTTCCACAGAACCAGAACAAAAAAATTTACAATTTGTATGGAAACACAAAAGACCTCGAATAGCAAAAGCAATCTTGAGAAATAAAAATGGAGCTGGAGGAATCAGGCTCCCTGACTTCATACTATACTACAAGACTACAGTAGTCAAGACAGTATGGTACTGGCATAAAAACAGAAATATAGATCAATGAAACAAGACAGAAAGCCCAGAGATAAACTCACGCACCTATGGTCCACTAATCTATGACAAAGGAGCCCAGAATATACAATGGAGCAAAGATAGCCTCTTCAATAAGTGGTTCTGGAAAAACTGGACAGCTACTTGTAAAAGAATGAAATTAGAACACTCCCTAACACCATACACAAAAATAAACTCTAAATGGATTAAAGACCTAAATGTAAGACCGGACACTATAAAACTCCTAGAGGAAAACATAAGCAGAACACTCTTTGACATAAATCACAGCAAGATCTTTTTTGACCCACCTTCTAGAGTAATGAGAGTAAAAACAAAAATAAACAAATGGGACCTAATGAAACTTAAAAGCTTTTGCACAGCAAAGGAAACCATAAATAAGACGAAAAGGCAACCCTCAGAATGGTAGAAAATATTTGCAAACGAAGCAACTGACTAAAGTTTAAAGTCCAAAATATACAGATAGCTCATGAAGCTCAATATCAAAAAACCAAACAACCCAATTAAAAAATGGGCACAAGACCTGAACAGACATTTCTCAAAGAAAACATACAGATGGCCAACAAACACATGAAAAGTTGTTCAACATCACTAATTATTAGAGAAATGCAAATAAAAACTACAATGAGATATCACCTCGTACTAGTCAGAATGGCATTTATCACAAAATGTACAAACAACAAATGCTGGAGAGGGTGTGGAGAAAAGGGAACCCTCTTGCACTGTTGGTGGGAATGTAAATTGATACAGCCACTATGGAGAACAATATGGAGGTTCCTTAAAAAACTAAAAATAGAACTACCATATGAGCTAGCAATCCCACTACTAGGCATATACCCAGAGAAAACCATAATTCAAAACAGACATATGCACCCCAATGTTCATTGCAGCACTATTTACCATAACTAGGTCATGGAAGCAACCTAAATGCCCATCAACAGAGGAGTGGATAAAGAAGATGTAGTTACATATATGCAATGGAGTATTACTCAGCCATAAAAAGGAACAAAATTGGGTCATTTGTAGAGACGTGGATGGACCTAGAGACTGTCATACAGAGTGAAGTAAGTCAGAAAGAGAAAAACAAATATCGCATATTAATGCATATATGTGGAATCTGAAAAAGTTGGTATAGATGATCTTATTTACAAAGCAGAAATAGAGACACAGACGTAGAGAACAAACGCATGGATACCAAGGGGGAAGGGGGGTGGGATGAATTGGGAGATTGGGATTGACATATACACACTATTGATACTATGTACAAAGTACATAACTAATGAGAACCTACTGTATAGCACAGGGAACTCTACTTAGTACTCTGTGGTGACCTAAATGAGAAGGAAATCCAAAAAAGAGGGGATATATGTATACATATAGTTGATTCACTTTGCTGTACAGTGTAAACTAGCACAATGGTAAGGCAGCTATCCTCCAATAAAAATTTTTTTTAAATCTATGACAAAAGAGACAAGAATATACAATGGAGAAAAGACAGTCTCTTCAACAAGTGGTACTGGGTAAACGGGACAGCCAAATGTAAAACAAATAAATTAGAACATTCTCTCACACCATATACAAAAATAAACTCAAAATAGTTTAAAGACCTAAATGTAAGACATGAAGCCATAAAACTCCTAGAAGAGAACATAAATTGTAGCAGTATGTTCTTAGATCAGTCCCCCAAGGCAAAGGAAATAAAAGCAAAAATAAACAAATGGGACCTAATTAAACTTAAAAGCCTTTGCACAGCAGATGAAACCATCAACAAAATGAAAAGGCAACCTATGGAATGGGAGAAAATATGTGCAAATGATGCAATGGGCAAGGGGTTAATACCCAAAGTGTACAAACAGCTCATACAACTCAATATCAAAAACCCAAACAATACAAGCAAAAAAAGGACAGACGACTTGAGTAGACATTTTTCTAAAGAAGACATACAGATGGCTAACAGGCACATGAAATGATGCTCAGCATCGCTAATCAGAGAAATGCAAATCAAAACCACAGTGAGGTACATCTCACACCTGTTAGAAAGGCTGTCATCAAAAAGACCACTGATAACAAATGTTGGCAAGAATGTGGAGAAAAGGGAACCCTTGTACACTGTTGGTGGGAATGTAAATTGGTGCAGCCACTATGAAACATAGTGTGGAGGTTCCTTAAAAAACTAAAAATAGAATTACCATATGATCCAGCAATTTCACTCCTGGGTATATATTTGAAGAAAATAGAAATGATAATTCAAAAAGATACATGCACCCCAATGTTCATAGCAGCACTATTTACAATAGCCAAGACATGGAAGCAACTCAAGTGCCTATCAATAGACGATTGGCTTAAGAAGATGTGGTATACATATACAATGGAATATTATTCAGCCATAAAAAGAATGAAATACTGCCATTTGCAGCAACATGGACCTAGAGAATATTATGATTAGTGAAATAAGACAAAGACAAATACTATATGATATCACTTATATGTGGAATCTAAAAAATAATCCAAAATTTTAAATACAAAACAGAAACAGACTCACAGACATAGAAACTTACTTGTGGTTGCCAAAGGGGAGAGGGAAGAAGGGAGGGACAAATTACGGGTATGGTATTAACAGATGCAACCTACTGTATATAAAATAGGTAAGCAACAAGGACTTATTGTATAGCACAGAGAACTATACCAATTATCTTGTAATAACCTATAATGGAATATCATCTGCAAGAATACTGAATCACTATGCTGTACACCTGAAACTAACACAATATTGTAAAGCAACTATATACTTCAATTAAAAAAAAAAGAGTTGCCATTAGAGATTTAGGAAGACCACTTATTTTTCCAGCCTTAGGTTTGGTGTTGAGCTGATTCTTTGGCTGCCAGCTACTTCTGTGAGTTCAGATTTTCATGAAGAGATGGTCTCTTTTGGAAATAAATTCCTTTTCACGCATTCTCTTCACAGAAAAAAGAGAAAAGTATGCAGGTCATAAGTCATCAAAGGATCATCTTAGTATTTGTCTTTTATCTTCTTTCATTTGAAAGGAAATTTTGATGGGCTCCTAATATACCTATCACAAAGTATGATGGATTTAAAAGAATTAAATATGAAAATTTTATAATGTTTAAGTGATTTATGAAAACTCCCACAAACCACTATAAGAATCTTGCTCCAAATATTTTGATAGGTGAAAAGTTGTACTAGATATTTTATTGTAAGTGGGTAATTTTGAAGACTTGGGTACAAATGTGAACATATTTATCACTTTTTTCCCCTAAATTATTTGTGCTTTTTGGCATTAAGAAATCATTTTCTACTCTTAGGTCAAAAAGATATTCTACATTTTCTTCCACATATTTTTACAGTTTTTCACATTTAGATCTTTGATCCACTTGAAATTTATTTTTGTATTTTTCTTGTAGAATGAAGTAGGGGTCTAATTTTATTTTCCCCCTGACACAATTTATTGTAGGATATATGTAGGATATATCCCTTTTTCCAATGATTCAGATATATATCAACCATACAATCCATTCCTCTAGATGAATGGGTCCATTTTCTGGGCTCTGTATTCTGTTCCATTGGCTCATTTCCTACTTCTATGCCAATACCACATCTTCCAAATGACTATAACTTTATACTATCTTGGTCTTTTGTCGGATAAAACCCTCATTTCTTTGTCTTTGTTATAAGACCCTCAAGTTCTTTGTCTTCAAAATTGTCTTGTGTGTTTTATTTATAAACTATTGCCATATCTTCTACTTTTTTTTCTCCTAGGATATTAAGGGACAGTTGTTCTGTCATTATTGAAGCAAGCTGACCTAAATTGTTTGAAACCACCACTCATCACTTTTTTAAACTCTTTAACATTTTTTATCTGTAAATGGGAAAAATGAGTACCACCCTCAGAGTGATGGATGACAATGCATTTAAAGTTTCTCAACCTTTTGAAACATCAGTTCCCGAATCTGTCATAATACATTGTTTATTAAGATTAAACAAGCGAATATATCAGTGTAACACAGTACCAGCACATAAATAGATGCTACTTTTTAAAAGTCATGCACCAAAGCTTCAGGGTGGGAAAACTAAAGGCATGTGTAAGGGTTGTGTGTAGGTAACATAATATGGCAAAGAATGTTGATGCAGAAAAGTGGAAAGAGATGAATTAGAAAGGAAGATAGGGTCAGAAAACAAAAAGTATGCAAAGCTAGGGAGTTTAAAGAAGAGAACAAATTTTAGTAAATATTTGGCATTTGCTTGACATACACTACTCATTTATTCCTCTGCTCATCCTGTAGAGGTAATGATGATTATACCCATTGTACTTATGACATCAAGCAACTTACTCAAGTCATTCAGATAAGTGTGAGGCAGCTGGAATCCTTAATCGGAGACATAGTCCCCACATGCCACTGCCAGCCAGCTCAGAGCTGTCCAAACTGCAAGCTGAGGTGGCTCCAGCCAATCAACAACTCTCATAGGCCTTGCTTTTCTAATGTGGGAGAGAAATGATGGTCTTTTGGCTTTGAAAGTCCTACTTACCCTACTCCAACTGCCTTGCAGGGGCCCGGCTCTGCCTGGGCTGCATCCAACTCTCTGCTTGGCAGAACTTCCCCTCAGAGCCTGACTTTGGTCTCTCATCTTTATTATTTTTCTTTAACAATAATATTCTTTAAAAGGAAGTGAAATTCAGTTTTCTCCCTTCCTCCTCATTCCTATATCCTTTCTCAGTTGCCTTTGAAGCTGGTTTTTTTTCAACTGCTATAAAAGCAAGTTTGAACATTACAAAAATTCTATTTCAGAAAGTGACAATAATAAAAGTGATATAAAATCTACTAAACAGGTCTTTGAAAGGTTACATGCTTTTACTCACATCCAGACTTAAATTTAAGGGAAAAGCATTACAAGAATTATGGAGTCCTTACATAATTATAAAAGTTTTAAATCACAAGGAGGACTGTGATTTGCTCTCCACAGCTCCCTTCAGGATTAAAGGGTTTATCAGATCAGCTACTGGGAGTGTCACCTGAATATAGCCCTCAGCTGTCAGTCTCCTAGAGAGATTGGAGACTCCTCAACCAAGTTTACACCCTCTTCCTAGGGCAGATCAAAACAGATGACTGATAGACCAACGTGGGACACTCTGAAGGGTCAATTCATCTTCAGAATTCCTCATATGGTCACCTGAGACATTCCATTGAGACAACATTACATCTTCACTTCTCTCTCTGGCCAATCCTGCTTTCATCCCTTCCCTTCCACAGGTGTTGAATGCCAGAGTACTCCCTAATAAACCTCCTAAGTGCTAATTTCTGCTTCAGAATTGGCTTCTTGGGAAACCCAACCTGTGACAGATGGTACCAGAGTGGCCCAAGAGAGAAAATGTGAGGATGTGATTTTGAGGCTATTTCAGCTGGTCCTGGAGACTCCAAAACTGATGGCTGTTGAAGCACAAATAGCCCCTGGAATATGACGGCAAACAGTGCAATTGTTAGAACTTCCCCTAGAGGTAAATTGGAATGGTATATCACTGGAAGAAAATGCATCAGTTCAAGAGATGTTTCCAGCATTTGAGAAATGTGGGAAAATAGTAACTATAAGGAAAATGGAATTGGATGTACATTGTTACCCTCAACTGATGCTGTGAAAGAAAATAACAAAAAGCTGAGAACATTTAATTGGCAATTAAAAGCTAAGTGTGAAACAGATGCTCTCCTCCGTAGCCTATAAAGCAGTGCTTAAAGTGGAAGAGCAGAGAAAACGCCACCCAGCCGTGACAATAGTAGAGCTCCAAAATGGGTTAGGTGCCCAGCCAAAGCAGATCTGCTACGGTAGGACCTTGAAACAAGAGGCAGGGTGATGGTTAAAAATTTTGTGGACCCAAGTGATCTAATGAGTGGCAAGGTTAGAGAAATAGCTACACAATGCTGACCCATGGAGAGTTTTCTTCTTTTTAACATCTTTATTGGAGTATAATTGCTTTAAAATGGTGTGTTAGTTTCTGCTGTATAACAAACTGAATCAGCTATACATATACATATATCCCCATATGTCCTCCCTCTTACATCTCCCTCCCACCTTCCCTATCCCACCCCTCTAGATGGACACAAAGCACTGAGCTGATCACTCTGTGCTAAGTGGCTGCTTCCCACTAGCTATCTATTTTACATTTGGTAGTGTATATATGTCCATGCCACTCTCTCATTTCGTCCCAGCTTACCCTGCCACCTCCTCGTGTCCTCAAGTCCATTCTCTATGTCTGCGTCTTTATTCCTGTCCTGCCCCTAGGTTCTTCAGAACCATTTTTTTTTTCGTAGATTCCATATATATGTGTTAACATACGGTATTTGTTTTTCTCTTTCTGACTTACTTCACTCTGTATGACAGTCTCTAGGTCCATCCACCTCACTGCAAATAACTCAATTTCATTTCTTTTTATGGCTGAGTAATATTCCATTGTATATATGTGCCACATCTTCTTTATCCATTCATCTGTTGATGGACACTTAGGTTGCTTCCATGTCCTGACTATTGTAAGTAGAGCTGCAATGAACATTGTGGTATATGTCTCTTTTTGAATTATGGTTTTCTCAGGGTATATGCCCAGTAGTGGGATTGCTGGGTCGTATGGTAGTTCTATTTTTAGTTTTTTAAGGAACCTCCATACTGTTCTCCATAGTGGCTGTATCAGTTTACATTCCCACCAACAGTGCAAGAGGGTCCCCTTTTCTCTACACCCTCTCCAGCATTTATTATTTGTAGATTTTTTTAATGATGGCCATTCTGACCAGTGTGAGGTGATACCTCTTTGTACTTTTGACTTGCATTTCTCTAATGATTAGTGATGTTGAGCATCCTTTCATGTGTTTCTTGGCAATCTGTGTATCCTCTCTGGAGAAATATCTATTTAGGTCTTCTGCCCATTTTTGGATTGGGTTGTTTGTTTTTTTTGATATTGAGCTGCATGAGCTGCTTCTATATTTTGGAGATTAATCCTCTGTCAGTTGCTTCATTTGCAAATATTTTCTCCCATTTTGAGGGCTGTCTTTTTGTCTTGTTTATGGTTTCCTTTGCTGTGCAAAAGCTTTTAAGTTTCATTAGGTCCCATCTGTTTATTTTTGGTTTTATTTCCATTTCCATAGGAGGTGGGGCAAAAAGGATCTTGCTGTGATTTATGTCATGGAGTGTTCTGCCTATGTTTTCCTCTAAGAGTTTTATAGTGTCTGGCCTTACATTTAGGTCTTTTAATCCATTTTGAGTTTATGTTTGTGTATGGTGTTAGGGAGTGTTCTAATTTCATTCTTTTACATGTAGCTATCCAGTTTTCCCAGAACCACTTATGGAAGAGGCTGTCTTTTCTCCATTGTATATTCTTGCCTCCTTTATCAATAATAAGGTGACAATATGTGTGTGGGTTTATCTCTGTGCTTTCTATCCTGTTCCATTGATCTATATTTCTGTTTTTGTGCCAGTACCATACTGTCTTGATTACTGTAGCTTTGTAGTATAGTCTGAAGTCCAGGAGCCTGATTCTTCCAGCTCCGTTTTTCTTTCTCAAGATTGCTTTGGCTATTCGGGGTCTTTTGTGTTTCCATACAAATTGTGAAATTTTTTATTCTAGTTCTGTGAAAAACGCCATTGGTAATTTGATAGGGATTGCATTGAATCTGTAAATTGCTTTGGGCAGTATAGTCATTTTCACAATGTTGATTCTTCCAGTCCAAGAACATGGTATAT
This sequence comes from Mesoplodon bidens, assembly GCF_964165515.1. NCBI lineage: Eukaryota > Metazoa > Chordata > Mammalia > Artiodactyla > Ziphiidae > Mesoplodon > Mesoplodon bidens. Next base: position 67,083,460 of record NC_138160.1, read on the forward strand.
CTCTCCATCTGTTTGTATCATCTTTAATTTCTTTCATCAGTGTCCTATAGTTTTTGGCATACAGGTCTTTTGTCTCCTTAGGTAGGTTTATACCTAGGTCTTTTATTCTTTTTGTTGAAATGGTAAATGGGAGTGTTTCCTTAATTTCTCTTTCAGATTTTTCATCATTAATGTATAGGGATGCAAGAGATTTCTGTGCATTAATTTTGTATCCTGCTACTTCACCAAAATCATTGATTAGCTCTAGTAGTTTCTGATAGCATCTTTAGGATTCTCTATGTATAGTATCATGTCATCTGCAAACAGTGACAGTTTTACTTCTTCTTTTCCAGTTTGTATTCCTTTTATTTCTTTTTCTTCTCTGATTGCTGTGGCTAAAACTTCCAAAACTTTGTTGAATAACAGTGGTGAGAGTTGGCAAACTTGTCTTGTTCCTGATCTTAGTGGAAATGGTTTCATTGAGAATGATGAGTACAATGTTGGCTGTGGGTTTATCATATATGGCCTTTATTATGTTGAGATATGTTCCCTCTATGCCTACTTTCTGGAGGGTTTTTATCATAAATGGGTGTTGAATTTGTCAGATGCTTTTTCTGCATCTATTGAGATGATCATATGGTTTTTCCTCCTTCAATTTGTTAATATGGTTTATCACATTGATTGATTTCCATATATTGAAGAATCCTTGCCTTCCTGGGATAAACACCAGTTGATCATGGTGTATGATCCCTTTAATGTGTTGTTGGATTCTGTTTGCTAGTATTTTGTTGAGGATTTTTGCATCTGTGTTTATCAGTGATATTGGCCTGTAGTTTTCTTTCTTTGTGACATCTTTGTCTGGTTTTGGTATCAGGGTGATAGTGACCTCATAGAATGAGTTTGGGAGTGTTCCTCCCTCTGCTATATTTTGTAAGAGCTTGAGAAACATAGGTGTTAGCTCTTCTCTAAATGTTTGATAGAATTCGCCTGTGAAGCCATCTGGTCCTGGGCTTTTGTTTGTTGGAAGATTTTTAATCACAGTCTCAATTTCATTGCTTGTGTTTGGTCTGTTTATATTTTCTATTTCTTCCTGGTTCAGTCTTGGAAGGTTGTGCATATCTAAGAATTTGTCCATTTCTTCCAGGTTGTCCATTTTATTGGCGTAGAGTTGCTTGTAGTAATCTCTCATGATCCTTTGTATTTCTGCAGTGTCAGTTGTTACTTCTCCTTTTTCATTTCTAATTCTGTTGATTTGAGTCTTCTCCCTTTTTTTCTTGATGAATCTGGCTTATGGTTTGTCAATTTTGTTTATCTTCTCAAAGAACCAGCTTTTAGTTTTATTGATCTTTGCTATTGTTTCCTTCATTTCTTTTTCATTTATTTGTAATCTGATCTTTATGATATCTTTCCTTCTGCTAACTTTGGGATATTTTTGTTCTTCTTTCTCTAATTGCTTTAGGTGTAAGGTTAGGTTGTTTATTTGAGATGTTTCTTGTTTCATGAGGTAAGATTGTGTTGCTATAAACTTCCCTCTTAGAACGGCTTTTGCTGCATCCCATAGGTTTTGGGTTGTCGTGTTTTCATTGTGAGTTGTTTCTAGGTATTTTTGGATTTCCTGTTTGATTTCTCCAGTGATCTCTTGTTTATTTAGTAGTGTATTATTTAGCCTCCATGGGTTTGTATTTTTTACAGATTTTTTCCTGTAATTGATATCTATTCTCATAGTGTTGTGATCAGAAAAGATTCTTGATAGGGTTTCAATTTTCTTAAATTTACCAAGGCTTGATTTGTCACCCAAGATATGATCTATCCTGGGGAATGTTCCATGAGCACTTGAAAAGAAAATGTAATCTGCTGTTTTTGGATGGTGTGTCTTATAAATATCAATTAAGTCCATCTTGTTTAATGTATCTTTTAAAGCTTGTGTTTCCTTATTTATTTTCATTTTGGATGATCTGTCCATTGGTGAAAGTGTGGTGTTAAAGTCCCCTACTATGATTGTGTTGCTGTTGATTTCCCCTTTTATGGCTGTTAACATTTGCCTTATGTATTGAGGTGCTCCGATGTTGGGTGCATAAATATTTACCATTGTTATATATTCTTCTTAGATTGTCCCTTGATCATTATTTAGTGTCCTTCTTTGTCTGTAGTAATAGTCTTTATTTTAAAGTCTATTTTGTCTGATATGAGAATTGCTACTCCAGCTTTCTTTTGATTTTCATTTACATGGAATATCATTTTCCATCCCTTCACTTTCATTCTGTATGTATCCCTAGGTCTGAAGTCGGTCTCTTGTAGACAGCACATGTACTTGTCTTGTTTTTGTATCCATTCAGCCAGTCTGTGTCTTTTGGTTGGAGCATTTAATCCATTTATATTTAAGGTAGTTATTGATATGTATGTTCCTATTACCACTTTTCTAATTGTTTTGGGTTTGCTATTGTAAGTCTTCTCCTTCTCTTGTTTTTCCTGCCTAAAGGAGTTCCTTTAGAATTTGTTGTATAGCTGGTTTGGTGTTGCTGAATTCTCTTAGCTCTTGCTTGTCTGTAAAAGTTTTAATTTCTCCATTGAATCTGAATGAGATCCTTGCTGGGTTGAGTCATCTTGGTTGTAGGTTTTTCCCCTTCATCACTTTAAATATGCCCTGCCACTCCCTTCTGGCTAGCAGAGTTTCTGCTGAAAGATCAGCTGTTAACCTTTTGGGGGTTCCCTTGTATGTTAATTGTTGTTTTTCCCTGGCTGTGTTTAATAGTTTTTCTTTGTGTTTAATTTTTGATAGTTTGATTAATATGTGTCTTGGCATGTTTCTCCTTGGATTTATGCTGTATGGGACTCTCTGCATTTCCTGGACTTGATTTATTATTTCCTTACCCATATTATGGAAGTTTTCAACAATAATCTCTTCAAATATTTTCTTAGTCCCTTTTTATTCTCTTCTTCTTCTGGGACCCCTGTAATTCGAATGTTAGTGCATTTAATGTTGTCCCAGAAGTCTCTGAGAATGTCCCCAATTCTTTTCATTCTTTTTAAGTTATTCTGCTCTATGGTAGTTATTTCCACTCTTTTATCTTCCGGGTTACTTATCCGTTCTTCTGCCTCAGTTATTCTGCTATTGATTCCTTCTAGAGAATTTTTTATTTCATTTATTGTGTTCATCATTGTTTGTTTGCTCTTTCGTTCCTCTAGGTCATTGTTAAACGTTTCTGTATTTTGTCCATTGTATTTACAAGATTTTGGATCATCTTTACTATCATTACTCTGAATTCTTTTTCAGGTAGACTGCCTCTTTCCTCTTCATTTATTTGGTCTGTTGAGTTTTTACCTTGCTCCTTCATCTGCTGTGTGTTTCTCTGTCCTCTCATTTTGCTTAACTTACTATGTTTGGGGTCTCCATTTTGCAGGCTGCTCTGCTGGGCAGGACCATGTCTGGTATTGTGTTTTTGGGTGTCTGCAAACTTATTATGATTTTCGGCAGCCTCTCTGCTAATGGGTGGGTTTGTGTTCCTGTCTTGCTAGTTGTTTGGCATAGGGTGTCTAGCACTGTAGCTTGCTGGTCATTGAGTGGAGCTGGGTCTTAGCGTTGAGATGGAGATCTCTGGGAGAGCTTTTGCCATTTGACATTACATGGGGCCAGGAGGTCTCTGGTGGACCAATGTCCTGAACTCAGCTCTCCCACCTCAGAGGCTCAGGCCTGACACCCAGCCAGAACACCAAGACCCTGTTCAGCCACATGGCTCAGAAGAAAAGGAAAAAAAAGAAAGAAAAAATAAATTAATAACTTTATTTTATTTTATTTAAATAGAAAGAAAATATTAAAAGTAGAAAAATAAAAAAGTAATAAATAATAAGAGAGCAAGAAAGAAGAGAGCAACCAAAATAAAAAACAAATCCACCAATGATAACAGGCACTAAAATCTATACTAAAAAAAACAAAAACAAAATGGACAGTAAGAGCCCTGGGACAAATGGCAAAAGTAAAGCTATACAGACCAAATCACACAAAGAATCATACACATACACACTTACAAAAAGAGAAAAAGAAAAAAAATATATATATATATAAAATTAAAAAAGAAAGAGATCAACCAAATCAATAAACAAATCTACCAATGATTATAAGCTGTAAATACTAAACTAAGATAAGCATAAAACCAGAAACAAATTAGATGCAGAAAGCAAACCCCATTTCTACAGTTGCTCCTAAAGTCCACCACCTCAATTTTGGGATGATTCGTTGTCTATTCAGGTATTCCACAGATACAGGGTACATCAAGTTGATTGTGGAGATTTAATCCACTGCTCCTGTGGCTGCTGGGAGAGATTTCCCTTTCTCTTCTTTGTTTGCACAGCTCCTGGGGTTCAGCTTTGGATTTGGCCCTGCCTCTGCGTGTAGGTCACCTGAGGGCATCTGTTCTTCGCTCAGACAGGACGGGGTTAAAGTAGCAGTTGATTAGGGGGCTCTGGCTCACTCAGGCCGGGGGGAGGGAGGGGTACGGCATGCGGGACGAGGCTGCAGCGGCAGAGGCCGGGTGACATTACAACAGCCTGAGGCACACCGTGTGTTCTCCCTGGGAAGTTGTCCCTGGATCACGGGACCCTGGCAGTGGTGGGCTGCACAGGCTCCTGCGAAGGGAGGTGTGGATAGTGACCTGTGCTTGCACACAGGCTTCTTGGTGGCGGCAGCAACGGCCTTAGCGTCTCATGTCCATCTCTGGGGTCCATGCTAATAGCTGGGGCTCCCACCTGTCTCTGGAGCTCATTTAGGCAGTGCTCTGAATCCCTTCTCCTCGTGCACCCTGAAACAACGGTCTCTTGCCTATTCGGCAGGTCCAGACCTTTTCCCGGACTCCCTCCCAGCTAGCGGTGATGCACTAGCCCCCCTCCCGCTGTGTTCATGTAGCTAACCCCAGTCCTCTCCCTGGGATCCGACCTCTGAAGCCCGAGCCTCAGCTCCCAGCCCCCGTCCGCCCCAGCGGGTGAGCAGAGAAGCCTCTCGGGCTGGTGAGTGCTGTCGGCGCCGATCCTCTGTGCGGGAATCTCTCCACTTTGCCCTCCGCACCCCTGTTGCTGTGCTCTCCTCCGCTACTCCGAAGCTTCCCCCCTCCTCCACCCGCAGTCTCCGCCCGCGAAGGGGCTTCTAGTGTGTGGAAACCTTTCCTCCTTCACGGCTGCCTCCCACTGGTACAGGTCCCGTCCCTATTCTTTTGTCTGTTTTTTCTTTTTTCTTTTGCCCTACCCAGGTACGTGGGGAGTTTCTTGCCTTTTGGAAGGTCTGAGGTCTTCTGCCAGCGTTCAGTAGGTGTTCTGTAGGAGTTGTTCCACATGTACCTGTATTTCTGATGTATGTGTGGGGAGGAAGGTGATGTCCACGTCTTACTCCTCTGCCATCTTGAAGGCGCCCCCCCATGAAGAGTTTTGGAGATAGTTAATGGAAGATGGTGCCCCGAAAGCCTATTTTTTGTGTGTGTAGAGAAAGGTTTATTTCAAGGACTAAGCAAGGAGAATGGGGCAGGGTGCAAGTGTGAGGTGAGGATGGCGAGGTGCCGGGAAGTGAGCTGAGGTAGGGGGGTGGCTTATCCTCAAAAGACCTGAACTCCGAGAAAAGGCATCTTCTTAAAGACAAAACTACTAGTCAGTGACCATGCCTTTCATTCCATTCAGAGCAGAAAAACCGTATTCTCCATTTTTCTTCAGTAGAGCAGTCAGCACATACGGCATCACTTTTTTCCTCTTTGGCAGCCCTAAAAGAACGCTCCTTTAGAAAATACTTTCTGAAGTGCTGTCTAGAGGTTTATTTTAGATGTGACCATCTGTTTGAGGTGCAAAGGTTATTTTAAAAGGAGCTCTTTCATTTGTCTTTGTGGGAGGAAGTTTGCCCCAGTCAAAATGACATCACATTAGTGGGGCACCTGTGAAACTATGCGGGAGTTGGCTCAAGTACAAAAGACTTTGTTTTCCTTTTCCTTTCCTATGGTAGTTAACTTGATTTCTTCTCTCCATAAATTCTTTAATTGGTTTAATAAAATACACTGAGTGCCCTTTTCTAGTAGTTCCACTGTGAAGATTTATGTAGTGAAGTTTAAGTAACCGAAACATTGCATTTTGTGCAAAAAAGAAAACTTAAAGGTTTCAGAACAGCTAGAAAATACTTAAAAGAAGAATTTTAAAGCAGTAGGGCTTTCTTTGATAATAATTCTCACGTTCACATTAGTTGGTCTTAAATAAAACCTCCCCTGACATTCTGTAGGCAATAAAGAAGGCATAATCCTTCTTATTTTTATTTCTGTAGCATGTGAAGTTTTACTAGTGGGAGGGTTAAGCTAATTTTTTAAAGGACGGAAACAAGAGAAGAGATTTAATATTAACTGTTGCTGTGCCTACGGCTAACCAGACAGCTGGGGATTGCCCCAAATTGATGTAAGGTTGTAGCATTTTCCAGGAAAGGCTTAATTTTTCTTTTGAGAGAGGACCTTATGTTATGATAGAAGTAGCACAGGAGTTCAGAATTTCAGATCACCTACAGATTCATCACTGACCCTTCAAATGACTTCACGTGCTTCTGTTATTGTTAAGAGGTAAAATTTACTAGGTGAAGGGGCACAGAGAGGAAGCAGTATAAGCAGAGCCTGGTGAGGATTACTGTGGTTGAGAGCTGCCTATAGGAACTGTGGTCCAGTGGGGCAGAGCTGCTGCAAGGATCATGGCACTGAAGTAGAAAGTGTCGGGGAAGAAATATCCTAACCTGACACCTCTCTCCACTTACTGTCTGAAATCCCAGAAGCCAGAAGGCAAGGGAGCCTGGGTGATGCCATTATGGTGGTCACATAACAGTGCAGAAAATGGCTATTGGAAGTGGGTGGTCATATTTCCTTGTTTCTTTTCACCCTGTGTATTAGTTGTCCACTGCTGACAAAACAAGTTACCACAAACTTAGTGGCTTAGAACAACATAAATGTACTATCTTATAGTTCATGAGGTCCAAACTCTGAAATACATCTCACAGGGCTAAAATCACAGTGAGTCTGTGTTCCTTAAAGAGGTTCTAGGGGAGAATCCATTTCTAACTCTTTTCCAGCTTCTAGAGGCTGCCTGTATTCCTTGACTCATTATCCCTTCCTCCATCTTCTAAGCCAGCAAAATCCGGCTGAATTCTTCTCACATTCCATATGTCTTGCTCTCCCTTTTCTGCCTCCCTCTTCTACTTACACCTCTTGGGATTACATTGGATCCACCTGGATAGTCCAGGCTACTTTCCCCATTGCAAGGTCATTGGATTAACAAACTTAATTCTCCTTTGCCTTGTAACCTAACATGTTCACAGGTTCTGGGGATTAGGTCATGGACATCTTTGGAGGGGTCATTATTCGCCTATCACACATTGTTAGTTTAAAGAAGTTACCTAGTGGAATTCCTTGGCAGTCCAATGGCTAGGATTCTGTGCTCCCGCTACCAGAGGCCTGGGTTTGATCCCTGGGATCGTTGGTGGGGGAGCTAAGATCCAGCAAGTCACAGGGCTTGGCCTTAAAAAAAAGAGAGAGAGAGAGAACAAAGAAGTTGCTTAGGAATATTAGGACTCTGCTTTTGCCTCACAGTGTAGCAGATAAAGTAATGACCGATGGTCCATCTAAGTATACTTTCAGGATTCTCTTGTGCATTCTCTCCTGGTATTTGTCACTGAATGAAGCATGAAGATGTCACTAGTGGAATATATATTGTCACAGATCTACAAGGATCCCATTTGAACACAGTTTTGAATTAAAGATCTTATCAGTGCTTCACTTATTGGAACTCTTCATGATATTTCAGGATGTTTTAGGTTCTGGCTTTGGCAAAAGATCACATTTTAGGGCAATTATCGTCAACAGGTATTCAGTAAAGTCTGAGGGAAGGCAAGCCTATAGATCATGCATCTTTCTCAGGTGAGGGAGGAAAATGTACCATAACCACTTCATATTATTGTTGGTGCTTTCAGGGATTTACAGCTACTTTACAAATTAGATTCATTTGAGGACCAAAGAAAATGCCTATTTTCTTCTATTATCTGTATCACAGCTAACCTAACTCAATTTAATTATACACAATTCTTAAGTTCTTTTTGGTAGATGATGGTAGCCAGCAATGGGTGCAGGTTAGCTATGCCTCTAAAACTTTGCTATCCTAACAGGTTATAGTCAAAGCAAGACTCCAACTAGGTTTTGTCACACATAACAGATATTTATTAAGTCAACGTTCATTAACAAGCTGACACAAACCATTTTATAAACCTTTTCTAAAGGCTTGATAAATTTCCAGGTCCATGTTCTTTTAAGTGCCCTGACCAAAACCACACAGCGCAGTGGCTACAACAGCATTCCAGAGGCAGCATTCTTAGCACTACCATCAGTCAGCCAGAAATCCCCCTAAGAAAATGTTTGGATGTAAGACTGTTTAGAGGTCAAGCACCAGGGTCCATCCCTAAAGGTAGAGACCATAGGCTAGTGCTCAATTCTTATATCCTGTTTTAAACTGTTTTAGCCAATTGATATATCTTGAATAACTTTGCTTTCACCAAGGAAAGCCCATTTCTAATATTCATTATGCTAGAAAATAGGCCACTTTTTCAACCAGGTGATATTTGTTTTCAACATTTGCTATGTTAATTATCAACTCCTGAGGTGTTGAAGGAGCTTAGATTAGCTGATGAAGCTCTTGTGATAGCTGCCTCTGAAGTTAGGCCTTTTCGTGTTTTCCTAACTGACCACTCCTGGACTGTTCCTCTTCCATTAGAGCAACTGACTGCTTCAGAATGAAGCTCAACTGACTGATACATGTATAATATCACACTGCTTATGTTGAAGTAGTTGAAACTTTATGATAGGCATCATAGAAATCAGTAGTGAAGCTTTTAAAGCCCACTAAAGAAAATTGCAGAGTTGACTTATTTGTTGATCAAGAGAAAATAATTTGTGGCCTGTGAAGCTGAGTTTTCTGGGCTAATGTAGGTTTACTATACTGTAAATATGTTCTGCATTCAGTTGACACTAACCAGTATTCACTTAACTTCAATACTGGGCATAGCTCTTTAGGTATATCTTCAATGGAGAAATCATCTCAAACCTGTGATTAAATCAGTGTTGGGAGTTTTAAGGGTACCCTATAAAGAATATCCTTTGAACAAACAGAATTAAGACAAAAGAGGAAGGCAGATAAAGGTAAGAGTATGGCCAACACATGATACAAAGAATAGTGGTTAGATCATGGACTTCAGATCATATGGGCTGCATTTGAATCCCAGGTCTGCCACTTCCTGAAGGTGTCACCTAGGGAAAGTTGCTTCCACTATCTATGTCTCATACTCTTAAACGTAAAATGGGGATAATAAGAGTATACCTGCCATAAAAGGTTGCTGTGAGGATTAAATACTTAAGAAAGTGCTGAGGGAAGAAAAAAGTGCCTGGTACATGGTAAGAAGTATGTAAGTATTAGCTATTATTATTGTTGGAAAATGGGGCTACTGTTACCAATCTCTAGAATTAAGAATATTTTACCCCCGTCTCCTGCAAGTCATGGCAGGCCTGGATCAGGCAGGCCTCACCCATAGAGAATCTACTCAGTTAAAACTTGCAGCAGAGAGGCTAGGAGGAGAATTCCCCCTCACAGCAGGCAGCTGGCCTCCAAGAAGAAAACAGAAAGTAGCTGAGCTGGGCGTGACCTGTTTACTCTTCTCGAATTTACAGATCAGATGAGTTGATCTACCTTCTCTGAGATGAAGTAAATGCACAGAGAGGGGCCAGGAGTATTTAGGAAAAACACCCCCCTCACAGAAAACAGGAGTAGAGAAAAGACATTCCTCACAATTGGCCTTTCTCATAGGACACTGTGAGGACCCTTCCAAATGACAGCAACAAAAAGCCAATTTTAGCATAAGTATAAAATGACATTTTAAACTCACATTACTGAAATGAATTAAGTGGAATGGCCTCACGCATGAAAGGTGCAGATGGTTAAAAATGACAACTCTCTGCCTCTGTCCATCTCTCATCTCTGCTTGACTCTTCAGGTTCATGTTGTCTCACTGCATATAGATTTCCTTCATGTGGCAGAGAGGAAGACCACTACCAGTTCCCCCTCATGCTCTTCCAACTCTGTGACACAAAAGTCAAGGCCTCCTCTCTTTCACATTCAAACTGAAAACCCTGAGGAGATGCCCACCTCTGAACTAGCTCCTTGGCTCAAGGGATGGTCTGGTTGGGCCACCTCCTGTCCTTTGTGGTTAGTCAATTGGGTTTTATGCTTGTTAGTTCAAAAACAATCACATTAGAAGGGAAGGCCCCTCAACTTTTTCCTTGGTTCCTGAGGGGATCCTGGCCTATTTGCTTGCATAGTGACTGACATGATATTGAATGAATGAATTTCACAATCTTTCAGATTGTGAGATTGAGAATCTCACTAGTTTTTCTATTTTAGACTATTCTTTATCTTCCTAGCCTTTAAAATGTGTTTTAAAACCTATTTTTCTGGGCTTCCATGTGGTTGAGAGTGGTTCCAGTGGTTGAGAGTCCGCCTGCCGATGCAGGGGACACGGGTTTGTGCCCCTGTCCGGGAAGATCCCACATGCCGTGGAGCGGCTGGGCCGGTGAGCCATGGCCGCTGGGCCTGCGCGTCCGGAGCCTGTGCTCCGCAACGGGAGAGGCCACAACAGTGAGAGGCCCGCATACCACAAAAAAAAAAAAAAAAGAAAAAAAATGTATTTTTCTGAGTCCTTAATAAATAATCATAATTATATCTTTTAGGGGATTTGTAGAGATAAAAAATAAGCTGTTTCTGATATGGCTTACAGCAACCAATTAGTTAGGAGCATCATTGGGTTGCAGGAAATCTCTTAAATCAAGGGAGCTATCTGGCCAGATAGAAATAATGGAACGAATGTACCAGTCTAAACATTAGCAATTAAATGGAGACTGTTAAATCAGCTATTCAGGCTATAAGTCTCTGAGAGAGACTTATAAAATGAAATGTATCTATTTTTCATGGACGTTTGAACTCGTTCATACTCCAGTTCCACCAGCTTCTCCGTGTATTCCTTGCTCAATTAGAGTTTTTTGTGGCATGGGATAAAATAATGTTCAGCCTGGTGTTTGGTAATCAATAGACTATAATGCTTAATTTAAATCCTTCCTTACAAATTCAGAGGAAAGATTTTCACTTTTTGATTTGGATACAAGAACAGAGCCAGGGATTAAGAATTGCAGGGCAGGGGGTTTACTTGGGAATGCCATCCTAGGGAGCAGGGGTGCAGGGAAGGACGAGTGAAGCAACAAAGAAGAACATTTTTAACGAAGTTGGACACTGCTGCAGGTGGCTCTCGCTTCTAGGGACCCTTACAAAACATGTCTAGGAGCCCATTCTCCACTGACCAAGGCTGGCCCCAGGGGCATTAATTTTCTCTCACTTCTGATGTGCACATGCATGAGTTTCCAGTAAGGTTTTCTTGGGTAGCCCACCTTGGGCTGTCAGAAATCCCAGGCAGGAAGGAGAGGAAGGGTGGATCAGGAGGCCTTTGAAGTGTTCAAGTGGTGTGTGATGCACTGGCTGTCTACTGCTGTACACTCTTCTAACAGCCTATCTCCTGACATTAACCATATCTCATTCCCTCACATACAATCATGTGTTTGCCAGGAAGCATCATCTTGGGGAGGGCACTATGCCTGGATCTGGTTCTCAGAACTTCTTTGAAGGCCCCTCTCTGGGATTTCCAGAATCTATTTAGGGCTATCAATTTGGTTTATCTCTTCTAGTCTATAGCAGCTATGATAGTTAATTTTATGTGTCAATATCTCTGGGTCACGGTGCCCAGGTATTTGATCAGACATTATTCTAGATGTTTCTGTGAGGATGTCTTTGGATGAGATTTGCATTTAAATCAGTGGGATGTGAGTAAAGCAGGTTGCCCTCCACAGTGTGGGTGGGTGTCATCCACCCAGTTAGATACCTGAATAGAACAAGAGGGAATTCTCCAGCAGTTTGTCCACAGATTTCATCTGCACATTCTGCCGTTCCTTTTCTATAGCAGACTGATTTTGGACTCAAACTGCAACTCTCTCCTAAGCCTCCAGCCTGCCAGCCTTCTCCATCAGATTTTAGACTCGCTAAGCCTCTACAATTGCATGAGCCAATTCTTTAAAGTAAACCTTTCTTTGTATATATACATCCTATTGGTTCTGTTTCTCTGGAAAGCCCTACTTATACAGTAGTTATCACAGCTTCAGAGAGAAAAAGGAAGGGTTTTTTACAGGGCTTAGTGGATGGGGTTCTTAAAGTAATTGAATGGCCTGTTACCTAGAGGTCTTTGTTAACATCTGAAAATTAGTGGTGGAAAAATGCTGCTTAAAATAACCCATTTCATACAGAACCAAAATTTCATAGGAAAGTGAGAAAAAAAGCTTCATTGGGATTCACCTTAAAGAAAACTCATCTATGTCCATGCCACTCTCTCACTTTGTCCCAGTTTACCCTTCCCCCTCCCCGTGTCCTCAAGTCCATTCTCTACATCTGCGTCTTTATTCCTGGCATGGACATATATACACTACCAAATGTAAAATAGATAGCTAGTGGGAAGCAGCTGCATAGCACAGGGAGATCAGCTCGGTGCTTTGTGAGCACCTAGAGGGGTGGGATAGGGAAGGTGGGAGGGAGACACAAGAGGGAGGAGATATGGGGATATATATATATATATATATATATATATATATATATATATCTGATTCACTTTGTTATAAAGCAGAAATTAACACACCATTGTAAAGCAATTATATTCCAATAAAGATTAAAAAAAAACTCATCTAAAGTTGTAAGAATCAGTCAGTTTTAATTATGTCAAATGAAATTTAGGTGTAATTGCAATTATGTACTATTAGGTCAAAAGGTATATTGTGTTGAATATTTTGCATATGATTAAATTTGTAACAAAAATATGACGCACTTTATGTTGACTTTGGCAGCACAATGACTAGTTCAGACATTTTGGCAAAGAAACCTTTTGACCCCTTCATCAATTTTCTCAAGAGCCTCTTGGTATTTTGATAGTCATTCTCTTGAAAGCTGGTGTTGCCTTAACTCGTGTTGATTTTTTTCTTCTTCGATTGCTCACCAGGTAAGCAGATTCTCATTTGTCAATGTCTTATGTAATACGTGAATGTTTCTCTAAAATCCCCTTCTATGGCTTCATCCAATTTTATGTCTTTCAGTAGATTTGCAGTTTCACTTGGAGAGCGGTTCATCATACTTGCATTGTACTCTTGGCTGTTGCACACATTGGCAGTTAAAGACTCTCCAAGAAGGACTCAGGCATGATGGGTTGAGATAGAAGCTGATGGTTAAACAGGGATGATGATGGTAGAAATAAATGGGGTGGTGCTGGTTCATCAGTGGTCAGTTCCTTAGTGTTATGACCAATTTTGTTCCCCTCTAGAGCAAGTTACAACCTGTAATTGCAGGGACTCCAAACAGGGAAAATAACAAGGAGTCCTTTTATCTCAAGACCGCTAGAGGAAGCTGGGTCTATGTCTCCAGGGCTCCCCAAGATTGGCTGAAGCCCAATTCCAAATCACATGGCCCAGATTGCTGACCCCTGCTTCAGCTGTTAGACCATAGATCCCACTCTGCATTAGCTCGCAGTAGCTTGACTGTATTTCAGGCTTTAAAGACATGTCAGAAACAGATGAGTCATGTTTCTTTTGGAACAGATACCAAATTCTGCTATTTTATCTTGGATTTCCGTAGAGACTCCTTCAGACAGGGCCTATGTACTTGGTAATGTTTATTGAGCAAGTTGATAGAGTTGATGAACTCAAGCTGCCACTTTAGACAGTTTCTGATTTTCTTTGTCTGCATGGAGGCAAGGTGACTTTCATCTAGAGCACATACACACAGTTTGCAGGAGCTTGAAGCCTGAAACTTCAGCAGATTGGTTATTTCAGCAAATAGCTTTGAGAACCTGAGCTAGTATGTCCAGTGACAAGATGCGAGAAAAACGTATGCTGACTGTTTTTGGTTGGGGGTCAGGTTCAGTACTGTAAGGAAGTAACCAGGCACTTTGCCCAGAGGTCTGTCTGGACAAAATTACCTGTGTATTTGGCCTTAGGTGTGGTATAGTGATTAAGTGTGTGGCTTCAGAGTCACAGGGCTGGGTTTGGACAGTGGATCCTCTGCTTAGACATTTTATGATCTCAGTCTAATCCTGTTATTGCTCAAGTCCTCAGTTCCCATGTATGTAAATTAAAAACATTAATGGCACTTGACTCCTTAGGTTACTGTAAGGATTATAAAAGATGATACTTGTAAAGGGATTACACCAGATGTTCCCAAACTTTCTCAGCTCATGGCGCCCTCAGGGTCTCAGTCATTTTTCACGGGGTTCTCGAGCCAAAAGAAATACCTAATGGCACAGTGAGGATGCACAGGTGTAATTCAGGTATGACTCATGATGGAAATATGGGAGCTGAATCTTTCATTTATTAAGTAGTTAGGGCCACATATTTTAATACATATTTATGTCCTAACAGTTTAGTGGGTACTTGAAAAGATAATACATATACATTGAAAGATTAAACATATGTTTCATTCTTAACCAGAGTGTTTTACCCATGTGATTATGTGTTTGTTGGACACTGTTAAATTTCTCAAACTTTGAAATCAGATTGGATGTTGCCACTCTCATTTCCTGTTCTACATTGATTTTCCTGCAGTACTTGCTTTTTATCACAGTGCCTGTGGAAAACCCAGCTTCACAAAGATTTAATGTCATCAAAAGGAATGTAGTGTGATCTGATGTTGAGGGTGAATTACGTCAGGTTAGTAGGTCATGCAGTGTTCTGTAAGTGGAGAGGATCATGGTTTTCCTTGTAATGCAGAATAGCTCCCAGAGGTCCTTTGCGTTCACTGTGCTGCCCTGAGGCAGGATACCATTTGACAAGCTTGGGATGACACTCTCTGGCACTTTGATCCCTTATTAATTGGTATCCTGAAGCCCAGCTTTCCTATTCTGTTTGCACATGTCCTTAAAAGCTCTTCCAGGTGACTTATACATGTAACATGCTTTGTTGGGGAGGAATGACACTTGAACAAGCACAGTGACAGAGTATGTTATCTGATGAAATCATCATCACTCAGTATCATCTGGAAGAGCAGTTGGGTAGCTACTTTGCACAACACCATTCTGGATTTTCATTGTAGGTGTAGGGCACTCCTGAGAACACAATATGAGTGATGTTCCTTAGAGCTTCGCAAAATGGAAACCCTAGAGTATAGGGTGACAGGCATCGTGCTAAATACTTCCTATGGATTATCTCATTTAATCCTTAAGAAAACCTTCAGTAAGCTTTTAGGAGAGGCAGTATGCCTTAATAATAAAGTTGTTTCTGGAAATAAAAGGTTGGTGTCAAAATCTTGGCTCTGGGTGGGATAGGGAGGGTGGGAGGGAGGGAGACCCAAGATGGAAGAGATATGGGGATATATGTATATGTATAACTGATTCACTTTGTTGTAAAGCAGAAGCTAACACACCATTGTAAAGCAATTATACTCCAATAAAGATGTTAAAAAAAAAAATCTTGGCTCTGTTGCTTACCCATAGTGTGATCTTGGTAAAGTTGCTTAATCTCAGTGCCTTAGTTTCTTCATCTACAAAATGAAGCTAATAATAGTCACCTACCTCACTGAATTTATTATGAGAATAAACTAATTTGTGTAAAGTCCTTTGAATAGTGCCTGACAGCCGATAAATATTAACTTTTACTGTAAGTACTATTATTATCTCTATTTTACATATTACTATTTATAATAGAAAATTGAGGCTTTAGAGATCTTAAAAAGCTTGCCTAAGTTTATATAGCTAGTAAGCAGTGATGAGAGGGTTTGTCTTTCTCCAGTTACAGTGCTCTGGGGGAAAACAAAACTGTCTCCCATTTGAGAGGGCCAAATGTCACCTAATCTACAAGAAAACTTAAAAATCTCAGGTCACTGATATACCCTTATAATTTAAACTCTTATAATTTATAAAATGTATGACCCATTTCCACGTTTGTTACTTGCTCGTGTACACAGAGCTCTCTAATTTTGCCAATCTATGGCTCAATAGTAAATCAGTGCAACAGACTATGTTGTAACATTTTTCCATTAACATCTTATTTCATTACTTAAGGAAAATCCAATGTCTTGTCTTGCACTTTACTCTCATGCAGCAAGACTCTATTTTCTGAAAGCCAGAAAATAAACTATGGTGTGTGCATGTCCAGCTTGTCTGTTTCCACCCATGCCTTCATCCCTTAATGAATGACAAGGAATGATATCATCTTTTACAAAACCTCTTAACCACATAACTCTACTGAAAAAATGGTAACAGAATGTCCGACTTTTGGCTGGGAGGAAGGAGAGAGAAATATTCAAAGCCTGGGCCCTTTGGAGAATACCATGGCATGGATGCCACAGGTTGTCAGGACTCTGCAGAAAGGCCTGGGGACCTGTGCTCAGAGCAGGACAGTAGGCCAGGGGAGTGAAGAAGGAGGAAGGACAGGAGAGCAGGGGAGGAAATGGGGGACATTCTGTTTCATAATTAACTTTGTCCAGTATTGCAGGCAGCCACCTGAAGGGGAGAAAACAGAAGTGAAAGGCCACTGACATTTACTAATTCCTGTGTTAAGTATTGTGCATGCATTTTCACATACTTAACCTTTTTACTCTACAAAATAACACTGCAGCATAAATACTATTTAACAGAATATACTGTTATACTGAAGAAATACAGAAAAGTAAGTTGCCAAGGGCTCCTGAATGCTGGAGCTAGGGTTGCAAATAATCTCTGCTCCCCTCATTCTGTTAGGGAGTACTTGAGTGACTATTAAAATCTTTTGTGGTCATAGCACAGTGGTGTGCTAATTTGCAAGAGTTAGTTCTGCTCATATCTTCCCAGCTCTGAGCTCAGTGACATGTTGTAGCTTGAAATCAGCCCCCGTGGTGGTAGCTTGAAATTGTGGGAGCATGTATACTGCAGAAATTGACAAACACTGCTTGGCTCCCTGGAGTAACGTACCACCCTTCCTTGGGGGTAATGAATGGTAGTGAGGCTTGGGATGGAAGGAGAGGTTAACTTTTTTTTAACATATAAATTTATTTATTTTGTTTTTGGCTTCATTGGGTCTTTGTTGCTGCGTGCGGGCTTTCTCTAGTTGCGGTGAGCGGGGGCTACTCTTCGTTGCAGCGCAAGGGCCTCTCATTGCAGTGGCTTCTCTTGTTGTGGAGCATGGGCTCAAGGCATGCGGGCTTCAGTAGTTGTGGCTCACAGGCTTAGCTGCTCTGCAGCATGTGAGATCTTCCTGGACCAGGGCTCGAACCCATGTCCCCTGCATTGGCAGGTGGATTCTTAACCACTGCACCACCAGGGAAGCCCAAGGAGAGGTTAACTTTTATGTGACGAAGAGAGAGAAGGGCATCTGGGAGGGAAAATGAAAAACATAGTTGAGTTCTCAGGAAATTAGTTTTAGGAAAAATATACTTATGAAAGTTGAAGACCTTCAAATTTATTCCCATGAAATTTTGGCCCAGGTGCCTGTATTTCTCCCAGACAATCTTCATATCCTCTCAGAGGTATGTATAAACTAATTTGAAGATCACCAATGAAAAGATGTAGTATTAAGAAGAAAGATACTATCCCTTTAAATAGCTCACAGTGTAAAAAGAGAGACAGATAAGTAAATAGAAAAATAGAATATGGTATAAATCATGTTTATAGAGCCTAGTTATGTTCCTTCCACACAAGGTGGGAAGTTTGCAAGGCCAAGGGGATAGACTTATCCACAACATGTTGCCCTCTCTCTTTTAGACCAGGTGACCTTTCAGGATACCTGGGATCCTGTAATGCCAGGTTTGCTCAGCCTCTTCTCCGGGCCTGTCCTCCTGAGGACATTTGTGTGCATCTTCTAGGCCTGAGGGGGAGGTAAAGGGTAGTTGTTTGGAGGAATGCGGGCAACAGTTGAGATTGTGGGCTGGAGTGTCTTCATACGTACATGAGACACCTGCCATGCTGAATGGAGCCAGGGATGAGAGGATAAAGGAGGAGGACCCTGGGTCAGGGGAAGTCTCTTCCTGTGCAGCTAAGCACTGGTAGGGAACGTTGCAGGCCTGAGAAGTATATATTTGGATGAGGCATTCTAAATTATGAAATTATATTTGTCAATAAAGAAAATAGAATATACTTAACAGCTTGCTAGTTTGATTAATAGGTTTCAGATAGTAAGGTGTATGGTAGGTGGACCTCCATGTCTGTTCCTACCCCAGGCCCTGAAAATGTTGGGATGCGAAGGTTGGAGACTGGCTACACAAACTTTCCAAGCATAATTTGGCAGAGGAGTAAAGTGATCAGCTTTGCATTTCAGGAAGGTCAGGCAGCAGTGTAAGGGTAAGGGAAGGGACACAACAGCAGGAAGTCCAGACAAGAAATGATAATTCATTGGTATGATGACAGTAGGAATAAAAGGAAGGTGGGTTAGAGAAATATTTAGAATGTAGAACTCACAGGGCTTAGTTGTGACATTGAATTACCATTCAGTTAGAGACACCCAGTTACCAGTTGCATATTTGGTCAGGATCTCAGGAGAGAAGTTGGGACTCAAGCTATAAATTTGGGGGTCATAGATGTGTACAGAGGTCGCTGAAGTCATGGGTGGGCAATGAGGTCACTTGAAAAGTAAATAGCATAAGGAGAGGAATCTTGAGACCAAATCCCTGAAGCAGCATTTAAAATACAGGTAGAAGGTGAAGAGTGCTTCAAAGAGGCTGAGAATGAATGCTAGAGAGTGGGCGAGAAACCCTGAGGACATGGTGTCAAGAGGGCAAGAGGAAGTGTGTTTAGAAAAGAAAGGTCAACAGTGTCAAACGCTGTAGAACTGTCAGATAGAATATGCACAGAATAGTGTCCCTTGGGTTGGCAGTATTCCACATCGATTTAGTCTGGTCAGTAAATACTCTTGACTGACTAGGTGTGGAACAGCAGAGATAGCATAAATCTGTAAAAGAAGAAGTGATACAAAAACCCATGGGAAGTTAATGCAGCCATGCTCTCCTAGTAAACTTGAACTGTGATTGTGATATCATCAGGTAGTTGTCACCAGCCAAGAACCTGGCACAACCCTAGGTATTGTGGAGATGTTAAAATCTGGCAGCATGTTGATTTCTAAAGAAGGGGGAAGTACAATAATAAAAACAGATGAATTTCTGTGGAAAAACTTTTTCTAAAATGTAAGTCAGTCGGTGTTATCTGTCGCCACAGTTCTTCCTGAGCTGCTGCTTTCTACCAAACCAAGTTCTATCCTTCCTCCACAACCAGCATAAACCCTACTTCTGCCAAAGCTGCTCCTTCAGGTTTGGCCCCTGCTCATTTGACTTTTCTTATCCACCTTTTGCTACCTGTGAACCACTATTCTACTCTAGTTATTTATCTGTACTATCTAATCACCCCAGTGATATTTTAAGGACTTTGTCCTCCTATCTATTTCCCATGGTAGCTGGCATGGTGGTTAGCAGATTCTCAAATATTTTTGAAGGAATCTTTGATTAGCACAGGGCAGGAAATGTGCCAAGTGAGTGGTGTCACTGGGAACAAGAAGGGCTACTTCTTTATGTCTTAGAAATGAATAATCACAGAACGTTAGAGTTGGAAGGGCCTTGACAAGGAATGGCCTTGTCTAACTCCAAGGTCCATTTATGACTTTTAATTAAACTTTCAGAGTGGACAAGTTATGAGGTATTATTCTTTATGTGGACTATGTAGGTGGTGTCTTCGGGACTTGGCCTCTTTGCTCTCATAGTCATTCCTTATTCTTCTCTGGGATTGGGAGGCTGACCCATGTAGACTGCATTTCCCAGGTTCCAGCTGAATTCAGCCAAGGACAGGCTGATGGGAGATTGGAAGGTGGGCGAGGGGAGCCAGGGTGTTTTGCCCTGGTTCTGCCTTGGCTGATGTTTCCAGCAGTGACACTGTCTTCTCCATGGCCCACATCCTGTTGGATGGGTTGCTGTGGTTCCAGGTTGACTGGCTTCTGGGCTCTGCTAATCCAGTGTTGATTCAGGGTGGTGGTGACTTTCTGTGTTGCTAATCTCTGGGCTACCTCACCGTTCCCTATTTGGTTTCTAAACTATTTCGTCACTGAGTAACCAGATTTCCTTATTACATTCCCCTTGTTTGGAATACATAACGTAAGGACAACCACAGAAATAAAGATATTAAGTGTAGTGGGGCTGGGGCTGGGGGACTTGAAGAAGAGATGAAAAAGAGAAATGAATGTTTTCTCCAGGAAAGAAATACAGGAATGGGTTACTAAAAACAACATGTGCAAAAACTCTGAAAACAAATGTGAGGCCTCACCAGAATTACTAGCAGCAAAAAGATTTTATCATTGGAGTAATTTGAGAATCGATTTCTCTGACTGAACGCAGTGGAGCCAGAAAGGAGACAAAGGGGAGCTTGTGATCTGATGGAGATGAACTGGGAAAATTGATTTTGGCACTTTGGCCTGTGGAAGGAAGTGAACCATACATAAGTACATAAGTAGTAAAAAGGGAGTTAGCTGCTACTTGGATGAGTCTTGATTTTAACTTGGTGCCACTGATGCCTTTGACATTGTAAGACAGTTTCTACTTATACCAGATTGGCAATGCAGCGGAGTTAATAACCGAACAATTACTGGTATCAGGATAGAGTTTCTAGATTAGCATCCCTTTGCCTTATTTGTTTATAAATCACCAGTGGATTCATGTCCCGCCTAGAAAACCTCCTACATTCAAAGATGGTCTTTAGGCTCTGTAATTTCCCTGCTGTGGCCAATCTGAGTGCCAGTATCTTTTTTAAAAAACTGAGCTATGAGTTTATGTTCCTTGAACTGGAAAGATGAGAGTATCCCAAGGCCCCATAAACCATACTTCTGAAGGAAAGGGAAAAATATTCTCATTAAAAAAAAAAAATCCTAATTTATTTTTCTCTTTGTAATCAAGCCCAAGGCTATAGAAAGTTAAAGCAAACCCCTGGCCTGGAGAAGGATACATATGTGGCCATTCTGAATGTAACCAAGGAGGTAAAATCTGGGAACAGGCTCGTTTTCAATGGATTGAAAGCATTTAATCTTTGTAGTTTTTCCAGGAAATGCTGCCTAGATATTGGCTTTTTCAAATAATTTTGTTTTCAAGTTTTCCTGGGGTTTGGAGTATTTTGCTTATTGGATTGGGATTAGGTCGTGGGCTTTTGTGATGTAAATGAACGTTAGTATTCAGCCAAAGGCAGCCTTTGCATTATTTGGCGACATTTCCTCAGGATTCTCCAAAGGAAGCCAGAGACCTTCAGACTTCCACATTGTATCAGAGTGGGACTGTTTTTTCAGATTTTGAGGAAAATCACAATCTTTGCCCATTAAACCGGGGCTGTTCTGGTTTTGTGGACTCTGATTAGTTAGGGACTTCCTAGAAACCAAATCTTGCTCTGATATTCTACTCCTATCTCTTATTTTTTAAAAAGCACCATTCAAATACTTGACAAACCTTTCTTTTGGACTCTTTTAACTGCATTTTTATAGATTTATATAGCTATAGCATTTTTTTCTATATGCCTTACAAAAATTCCTTTTTCTAATTAATTTTCAATCTGCATTATGACTTCAAATACCAAAACAAGGCTCAATACTTTAGTAACAGCAATGGGCCTCTAATTTATCAGTCACTTGGCTTTTCCTTTTATAATATGTTAGTTGGATTTCAGGGGGGAAAAAACCCCATAAATCCTAAAAGACTGGAGACCCAAGGCTGTATATTAATAAAAGTGGAAGTGCTGAGGGCAGGTGTGGTTCTATTCTTTGTTCTCTGAGTAGCTACTCCAAGGCGGAGGGGAAGTGCTAAGCACTGAGATTCTCAAGTTCATAATGGACACAGAATTTGAGAACTAAAATTCCAGTTACTTGCTTTCTTAATGCCTCAGCTTCCTCATTGAGCAAAAGGATCCTTGTGAAATCATAATAGTAATTATAGCTAACATTTACTGCGTATTCTTCTACAGAGGGATTTACTAACCTATGGAGGGGTCCTGAGTACTATTGATATATATGACAATACATGAAGATCAGTTTCCAACTATATACCTTACAAGCCTACATAGATTTCATATACTTCAGGAAGGTTATGCTTTGAAAACTTAGCACTCCATCCATGGCCAGTCTGGGGCCACAAAAGCTTTCTAGCCCCCAGACTGGGGTCTCTGCTGAACAGAAGGCTGACCATAAGCTGACCCAGCACAAAGCCCTGGTTTCCACACTGACAGTGACTATTAGCCAGGCTCTCAATTACAGTATCAACTTTCTGGAGGAAGACTAGAAAAGAATCACACTCCCCTTATTCCCAGATATATGTAAAACAAGGCACAGTGGTAATCATAAACAATAAAGAGGAGGTTAATTTGCTTTCCATCTAAATCTGAATGCTAGTATAACCATTTAAATAGTGCCAACAATGGAAATAAACAGAAGACTGAGTTAAACCACAAATGTACAGGCCCACACCACTTGGCACAACATAAGAGCCAGCAGTATTGAAATAACAGCAATTAATGCTTTATATGTAAAATGAATCATAAGACTGTAGAGGGCCAGTAGAGCAGTTTATCGAATTGAACCAGCGTGACCCTAGAGAAAGGAATATGTCCTTTTTGAAATGAAGGAATGTGTTTCCATAACGTTTCTTAGAAAACATGTGAGTTCTTAAAACTCTTAGAGCCCAAATCTCCTTCCTTATTCTCCTTGGAGTACTGAGAGGCTGGGGAATATTGAGATGCCAAGGTAGGGGAAGAGAAAAGGGCATTAGGTGGGGAGCCCTTCAGTCTGTCCTGTGCTACTACTGAGGAATAACGGCATCTTTTTTCTGCCTGGCACAGGTTCTCCACATTTTTTTTAACCCTAAACTATTCAATATATACTACTCCTCTTGTGTCTACAAAGTAGAACTGCACAGTGGTTCCTCGAGCGTCTCTCTGCAAATAAATGAACTTTGTGTGACTAAAACACAGCATCCTGCATTAATCTTCATATGTCTCAGAGTGAGCAGGCCCAGTTCTTATGCTTCAGTCAAGCATTTGTACAACTCACTGTGTGTTAGGCTCTTAGCATTGAGTGGTGGTAAGTGTAGCTCATGGGCGCTATGGCGATGACATTTGGGGCCAGTCACTTGCAGGTTGTATAACCCCATGCAAATGATTTAATTTCTCTGTACCTCAGTGTAATCATTTGTAAAATGGGTGTGATGATCCTTACCTCATAGGATTATTGTGAGAATTAATTAAGACTGTGTATGTTTATATTCTACCTTGCAATGTGTCTGGTATTAATCACTTCTCAAAAATTAACTATCACACTATTATTACTGCGACCCAGTTCTGCCCCACAGACTTAGAGTCTGGCTGGGGAACATAGGATATATATTTATGGAACAATGAGTAAACAGGTCTTTGTTAGTTTTAAGTTGCAGCTCCCTAGATGGCACTTTCTCAAGCTGGAAGTCATTTCTCTCCTCTCCATGTCCCTGTGCCAGTTTGTTGTCATTAGAATGGATTGCTGGGGAGGTTGTGTGAGACTTTTGTAAGCACCAGACTAGGAGTGGGAGATCAAACTCCATTTCAGACTTTCCCTTTTCTTTGTTGGCTGGCTTTGCCCAAGTTCCTTAACTCCTTGGGGTCTCTATTTCCTCATCTATAAAATGGGAATAATACCATAATTCCCTCTCAGGATGTTTGTGAGGATCAAAGAGATCATGAAACACCAGAGTATTGAAATTTATTATTAATATTGTGTCGTGGTTATTTATGAATGTGTCTTACTCCTCAAACTAGACAGAAAGATTCCCAGCATAGGGACTTGAACAACCAGTTTTCAAAGGCTGTGGGCTAGTGGGGGAGATTCACTATAAGAAATATGGCAGAGCAGCACTTAGATAAATATTTCTAGTCCATCACTTTATCCCTTGAGCCTTTGTTGCCTTTTTCCATATAAATTATTTTGATTTTTGTCCAAGGAGGATCCAATGAAGGGGGAAATAGACAGTTGGGACTGTCAGGGAAAATTTGCAAGAACCAGCCAGGAAGGGCAGACAACAAGTAGACAATAGTAATAAAACAAGGTACCTGTTTGTTGGGGTGAGTTTTGAACTATGATAGATATATGCAATGTATTCTTTATTTCCAGGACAAAAACACTCAAGCCAAAATAAACAAAAACAACCATTCACCAAGAACCAACCCAAGCATCAAGAACTCCCCTACTCAATATCATAAGAGCCAAAAAGAATCACAAGTAGTTTTAAGTTGCGGCTCCCTAGATGGCACAGAATTAAAAAGATCTCGCTGATGCTTAGGCCCAAAGCCTTCAATTGTGGACAGCCACAATCTGAGGCTGACTGCATGTATGTCTGGTGTCCTTACACTGGGCACCCAAGAGAAACCAGCAAAGCTTACTGAGTAACTGTCACACATTCCTTCAAAGACTGGGAGAGGGGTCATTCTTATTTATTACCACCTCTTATGATTTTAATGGGGTCCTGATTTGTGGTAACCTCATTCTCAAAGTGCAGAACCTGCAGATCTAGAGGGCCAATTATACTTCGCCATTTTATATAAGGGACTTGTGCATCCTCAGATTTTTGGTATCTGCAGGGGTCCTGGAAACAATCCCCTGCAGATACCAAGGGATGACTATAGTTCATCTTACAACAATCCTGTGAAGGACATATTATTTTTGTTCTATTGATAAGAAATAAAAGAATCAAAGAAGCTAATTAATTGTTTCAGTGCCACATAGCTTATTAATGATGAAGCCGAGCTATTAAATCTGATCATGAATCCACTGTTTCTGGAGAAAGCAGATTATTTGCTTTTATCTTGATTTTTAGCAAACATCTCAAAGATTCCACTCTGGCCTTTAAGCAGTGCTTAAAGGACTTGCATTATTCCACAACATTGTGTCTAGTCAGAGGCATATGCAAAACTATCTACACTACAGCATACTTTTTTTCAGTCTACTTTGTAGGTACTTTTAATCTGCATTTTAGGGAACTATTCTTTTTTAAAATTTTTTATTTTTATCTAATTTTTTAAAGGTTACTTTCCATTTACAGTTATTACAAAATATTGGCTATGTTCCTCATGTTGCACAATATATCCCTTAGCCTCTTAAACACAGTAATTTGTATCTCCCACTCCGCCTTCTATACTGCCCCCACCACTGGTAACCACAAGTTTATTCTCTATATCTGGGAGTCTGCTTCTTTCATGTTATATTCACCAGTTTGTTGTATTTTTTAGATTCCACATATAAGTGATGTCACACAGTATTTATCATTCTCTGTCTGACTTATTTCACTTAGCATAATGTCCTCCAAGTCCATCCACGTTGCTGCAAATGGCAAAACTTAATTATTCTTTATGGCTGAGTAGCATTCCGTTGTACATGTATACCACAGCTTCTTTATCCATTCATCTGTTGATGGACACTTAAGTTGTTTCCATGTCTTGGCAATTATAAATAATGCTACTATGAACATTGGGGATGCATGTATATTTTCAAATTAATATTTCTGTTTTTTTCGGATATATGCCCAGGAGTGGAATTTTAGTCTTTTGATAAGCCTCCATACTGTTTTAGGGAACTTTTTTTTTTTTTTTTTTTTTGTGGTATGCGGGCCTCTCACTGTTGTGGCCTCTCCCGTTGCGGAGCACAGGCTCCAGACACACAGGCTCAGCGGCCATGGCTCATGGGCCCAGCCGCTCCGCGGCATGTGGGATCCTTCCGGACCGGGGCACGAACCTGTGTCCCCTACATCGGCAGGCAGACTCTCAACCCTGCGCCACCAGGGAAGCCCGGGAACTATTATTTTTATTTGTCTTCCACAGGTTCCTGTATAATTCTGCAACAGGGCAGATTCTTGTAAGAAAGGCAATCATAGATTAGTTTTTGAACTAATCAATTGAAAAAAATTCTACCTCCAGTACAAAAGGCTATCATGATTTGATCGTTGTTAAAATCTAATATGCCTAAATACAGGCAACTTGAAGCCTTGTAAATATTTTATTTTTTATTACATTGTGAGCAGCTGTTTTGGCTAAATGAGTTTTCTGGAGCAAGTGTATTACTGTATAATGAAAGTTCACTTCAAAAATGAGATTATTTCCTTCAGCAATTCTCTGATTTATGTAATGTTTAGCAAAAGTGGTGTCATAGAACAGGATATTTTAAAATATTTTTCAGAGGCTCTGGAAGTATTTCCTGGAATACTTTACGAAATTTTGATTTGAAAACTAAGCCAATACACTGTTTAGTTAGGAGTGTTTCCCTGTGTTTGCATAATTTAAGACACTGTGAGAAAAATGGGATCTTTAAGTCTGGGAAGTAAATTCTTTTCTCTTGAGCCAGCCTTATTTTGGTGATCAAAGTGCCTTCCTCATTTTCTTAGTGATTGACATTGAGGTGTGTCCCAGAGTCATCACACTATGTGGGATATTAAAGATCAGATATATACAAATATAGAGCCAAAAGCCTCTGTAAATGTTTTAGTGAGCTTCATGGTTATTCTGTAGTTTATCATCATTTCTACCAGTTGTCACTAAATGCATGATGAATGAGAATGAGAATCAGACTGAAGTGCAGACTGATCTGCCCCAAATTGTGAACTTGGCCAAGTGTGTGCTGAGTTCTTTCCTCTCCTTCCTCTTTTCCTGCAGTCCCTTCACATTGTGACCAGGTACCTAGTCACCCAATGTGTCCTCATGTTCTTCCACTTTGAGTCTCATGCTGGTTTACAAGGGTTAAACTTTTCCCTGTTTCCTTCTGTCCCAGAGTAATCTGGAAGGGAATTTATATCCATTGAGTACCTTCTCTCAGCCAGAATCTTGTCATGATTTTCTCTCAAAACAATCTCCAAGAAATATTAGAGGATATTATTCCCATTTTACACGTGAGGCTCATATACACTGAGCAAATTGCCCAACTCATATCACTAATAATTAGTGGAACTAGTGATATAAGCCCAGGTCTGTTTGACTGACAGCTCATACGCTTACTACCATGACATGCTGCTTCCCAATCTAACTTACTACTTCATTTTTATTACTTCTTCAGAGGCCAGCAAAGTGTCTGATAAGATCAACTCATGAACCAGCTCCAGATAAGTTGTTAATGGCTTGATGTCAAGTCAGTGAGAGTGTGGGATGGACCACCATTCATCTGCAAGTGGTTCCTCCTGAGGTCAGCTGTTTGTGCCCTTGGGAATCAAGGTTGGGGACTGTAGCACGAGGTGAGCCTGGGGGCCTTTACCCAGGAGGAATTTCATTTCTCATTTGTCCCTTTGAGTGTCCTTATTTGGTAAATTTTCTAACTCAAAGTGTGTTCCTTTTAGATAATATTTGTATTTTAAAAACATCCTTGAGTGACGTCGGCAAGATGGCAGAATAGGAGGTCCCAGCCTTTGTCCCCTCACACAAACACTGATTTAACAACCATCCCTGGATAAAAATACCTTTATGAGAACTTCATAGTCTAGGTGAGAGGTCACAGCACACATTTCTGGGGCACAGAAATGAGAAAAGATGCATTGAAAAGGCTGTATATATTAAGAATTTGCAGCTTTTTGTATGTCAGTCATACTTCAATAAAGTGGTTTAAAAAACAAAAAAGTAAAAGCAACCTTAAATGTCTTGAACTCAAGTGATAGAGTAGTGTAGAAATTTTAGGCACAGGGTAAGGGAGCAAGCACTAGTCTTCTCCTAGCTCCTCCCTTCGCATCTCATCCCGCAGAAATGACTTCCTAAGCCACCTACATAGAGAGCCAGCCCGTGAATTATCCTTGATGCTCCATCAAGCCTAATCTCACCTGGCTTCAGATGAATAACTGTATGAATGTGAATGTGGCAAAGACAGTTAGTACAAACTAAATACTTCCTGTGCTTCTCTAAATTTGCTCTCCTCCCTGCAGTTAAGGCTGTGTGACCAATTTAGTTCAATGGACTGTGAGTACAAGTTAAAAGTCAATGTTCTTCCTCCATCTCTCGTCCCCTGCTTAAGGAAAGGTGGAAGAAACTTGGATCCCTGAATTATCAAATGAGCAATAGCTGCTCTGGAAAATTTGCCCCACCCACATCAGACTTACTTGAGAGAGAAAAGAATCTTTGTTTTGTTAAGCCACTGAGATTTTAGGGTTTATTTGTTACTGCAGCATAGCCTATCACGTTCTGAAGAACACAAGGAAATTTTGTGTAAAATGCCCTCCTTCTCAGGATAGATGCTCATTGAACTGACCTTGCAGAAACAGACTTGTTATTTGAAGAAAAGTCCTGCCTGAAAACTGGGAATTTGTTTCTGCTTTATAATGACAGCCTTGGAGAACCTTCAGACAGCAAATTTATATGAGTATCGAGAACATTGAGTATTGAGGAACAAAAGTAGTTGTAGTCATAGGCTATAGATAACTATGGTTCTGTGCTATGATTCTCCCCATTCCTGCAGTGAAGGCTTAGTTTTTATATGTGATGCAGCATTGCAAATACCCCTTTCCCAGGTCAAAATGGCTTGGATGATAGAGCTGCTATTTAATAAGAAATGCATCTGTGGCCCATAATGGGTAGTTCTGGCTTTGGCACTGGCTTCTCTCTCAGTGAATTCTGGGGTTAAAATAGATGCTATTCTCTATATGATTCTTACAAAAAGAAGGATTAAAAAATTAGAGCACTATAAAGGAAGCTTACAATGTTGCTGCCAACCCTCCCTGAACCACTTGGCCAGGACATTCCTGTGTGTTTGACAGAAGGCCGTCTGCCTCTTTCCACCTCCAAACTCTGTGTCATGCTCCAAGGAATATGCAGATGGCAAGAATGCCAAACACACCAACCACATTTTTCTGGGTTGAAGATGTTGGGAAAATTGCAAGCAACTTATCATATTTTTTTTCTTTTCATGAAAGTCCTCCTTAATTATCTTTATTGGTTAAAACTCTCTTCTCCAAACTCTCTCCTCCTCTCAAGTTGGAGCTTTTTGCCTCAGAATCTTTCCCCTTAGGCCTTTTGGGCTCTTTCCCATAATAGTTTTAGCCTCATCTCTCAAGGGATGTCTTGTCTGCCCTGATAGAGGCCTATGCAGTCTAAGCAGGCTCAGCTTTTGAATTCACTGCCTTGTTTGAATAGAAGTTTATTACACCAAAACTTGCTGTCTCTTCTTTTCTTTTAAAATCTCCTGACATCTTATTTATCCCCACCAGGATCCAGATAGAGCTCCCTCACATGTGGCTGTTCTGGCTTCATGACAGGCTCCATCCTGCCCACCCCCTGTTGAACTAAGTGAACTCTCAGATTCTGTTTGTTGTGTGTTTAGAGACACCAAAAGCAAATCTCAGAAAATGATGGTAGGGTCACTTCAGTATCCAAGTTCAATAGAGTAGCTGGGAAGTAGTATTACTGTCTTTTGGGACCATTTAAACCCTGCCTCTTTTGAGGACTATTCAGGAATGGCACTGATTAGTGTTTTAGAAGCAGAGAATTCACAATTCTTATGAAATGTTATAAAGCTATTTAGGGGGCTGAGTTGACTTAATGCCTTTCTTTCATTGAGGAGAGACTGTTAACTCCAAACACTCAACTCACTGTCCTTTACCCACACTTCTGAAACTCTATTAGGGTGGCTCAGACTCCAGATTCACCAGGAGTTTATATGGAGAGTCTGAGAAAAGAAGTGGTGGCTTTCCTGATTTGACCATCTTTATTTATTGCTTCATGACAGTATGGTCATTAATGTCATGACAGGTCATGAACCACAATGATTTATCAAACTCCAGTCAAAAATGGACTACAGTGAAGTCACATGTTAGAAAAAAGACTAAATTCCATAGGCAGTAAGTAAGTGAAAATCACAGAGACAGAATAATTCTTGGAAAGCTTTAAGGAAGATGCTCTGTTGGAAACCAAGATAGATCCAGTTTTCAGATTTTCAAGCAGATGAGCACCAGATGAAGAGGTTGGCTTACTTTTAGGGGCCATGTTATTCCCAAAATATGTAATTTTAAATACTCAAATCTCACTTAAGGGAAAAGTAGATTCACCTCTCCCGTGGCTAGGGCATTTTTTCATTGAAACAAAGGAAGGCAGGTTGCCCTCAATTGCAAACTCAATCCCCAAGTTTCTATGCCTAAATTTGTGTAATTTAGATGCACATATGGTGTGGTTGCACATATGATAGAACTACAAAGGTAGTTCCTGGAAGAAGGGTTGCCAGTCCCTAGTTTTGAGAGATAGGAAGGAGATCTGGAGTCTATTCTGGTGGATGTCACTATCGAGGACAGCAGAAGTGTTATAAAGAAGGGATTATTAAATGTAACCTCAGTGAGGAGAAAGAAACATCCATCTTCTGAATGAGCCTTTGACAGTACAGAGACTACAGAGATGTGTAGAGGGAATGAGGCTTCTGGAGAGAATCTCTAGGTACCTATATTGGAGCTGAAGTTCTAAGTGGATGAACTATTAATGGTTGCCAATCCAGGAGGTGAACTCAAGGGTACACTCTTGTAAAATCTGGAGAGCTCAGGTAGGGCTGTGGGTACCCCAAAGGGCTGGAAGATCCTTGATCGCTGTGATGTCAGAGTTTTGAACAGACTACTGTGTCGAAAGCAACAGTGACAGGAAGAAATATCTGCATTACAGTCCCTGGCTTGGAAACTCTTTCCTGAAATTTTAAAAGTTGGTTGGCAAAGTTTCACTGAAAAATTGTATTATTTTGTTAGTAAGCAACTTTGATGATTTCCATTGTAGCCAGTAGACTCTCTTTTTAATACTTTTCCTCTGGCCAGTGTAGTTTCGACTAGCAACCCTGAGCTGCCAAGGAAAGATATTTGTATAGGTTTCTGGATAAGACTTGAATGAGGGAAGTCTTGTCCAGGGACATCTCCGCCATAATGTGGGAAGAGGAAACAGGATGAATTCTGACTTGTGTCCTCCGGACTTCATCCCCTAGAGGGCATACCTGTGAGGCTTCCTCACTAGCCACATTGGGATTCAAACCCTGACCAGGAGTCATGACTACTTTTCTGTTAAAGAAACCTGAGACAACATAACAGTGAGCTTTGATTGTCTGACAAATCAGTGGCATCATTGCCATGTGACCTCTGGCTCACACTTAACTGGTAATGCCTGTAAGTTTTGTGTGAGAATCCCATATTTTCGTTTATATTAAATCAAATATCAATTTAAATAAAGGGGAAACAAAAAAAAAAGTATTCATGCATTGAGAGACCCCAGATTTCGTTCTGGATTGCTTCTAGACTTGGATGAATGAAAGAGAGGGAACCATAGCAATTAGCTGGGGTTTTTTTTCCCTTATAAAGTAAAGTGATAGAGGGTTAGGCGGTGGGTTGTGGATGTTGACTAGCCTGAGATCGGTTGCTGGGCTAGCATTCTACAGGTCTGTGGATGAGCAGCTCTCTTTGCATAAAATACAAATGAAATGTGCTCTGAAACCTGTTTTTTACCTAACAGCTCTTCCTAGAGAGTGTTTCTCTGTTAACTGTGGTTCTGTATTTTGGATTTCAGTAAACAAAAAGATCCATGTGCTTTTTAATAATCCCTATGGTAATAGGTTTCTAATGAGCCTTGTGGCTCCAGAGCTGGGGTGCGTGAACAATTCAGGGCAAATAGGTAGATTAAATAGCCAATGCCAAGTTGCCAAAAAGAGTAATAATATCTGAGTACTGACAGGCATTCTATTAATTGCTCTACCTGCCTTGTTTTATTAATGCTCAAAATAACCCTATGAGTTCAGGATTGTTTTGATCTCATTTAGTAGATGGTTGTAGTGCGGCTTAGCGAGTAACGTCCCCACACTCACAGAGCGAGAAGGTGGCAGAGGCAAGAATTGAATACAGGTTGCCTGTTGTCGGGAAGGCTCTTTTAAACATAGTGTGATGGTCTGTTGACTTTTTATGTTTATTGCATTAAACTCTTTTCTCAGGGCTTTTGGAAAATTGAAAATATCTTAAAAAGCTACATGTTTTAAGTGTTTTAAAATTGCCATCTAAAAACAAGCATGTAACTTAACCAACCGTTAAAAAATTTATATAAACTTACAGTACAATAAAATGTTCCAATTTTAAATTAAACCGATGAAAATAAATATCCAGTTTAATTCCCAGAACTGTCAGCTACTCTCTGTCTATCCAGTCAACTAGACATTATCAGCTCTTTGTGTTTGTCAAGAGTTTTATTGAGTTAACCACCAGTCGTCTGGTGTTTTGATTGTTACTATGGGTGCCGTGGCTTTGCTCTGCTTTGAGAACTGCTGTCAGAAGCGATAACACGTAACTGAACTGGTGTTTTTCCCAATGAAAAGACTTTTAAATGGAAGACTGGCTTAGTGCTAACTACTTTTGATGAAGACTATGCACACAGTGAAACTGCCTCTAACATCCTCACAAGTAACCTTTCCTTGAATGTATATTTGAAAACCCCAAACAAAAGCCAGTGACAACAACAATATTCCCAAGGAACCTATTGCTTTCATGAACTGTCCCGAAGCCTCAAGCAGCTTAAAGCTTTTCACAGCTGAGTTCACACATTTTCTGAGGATGCTGAGAAGAGTTTGAGGGGGTGGATCTAGAAAAGTATGAGTGAAGCTAGGGGAAAGAATGACTATTTCTTACATTTTAGTTTGACTTTCCTCCCAAACAGGTTTTCTTCATGGGGACCTCTTCTTTGGGCAATCATGGCATTTTCTTATTTTTCATGGTATGGCAAAATATTTAACTTTTCTTGCTGGAGAGAGTTGTCATAAAACACATGAAGGACACTTTTGTTTTTTAGCTGCACTAGTGTAATGTCCCCTCTTCCACAAACCACAAAAACTCGACCCCACCCCCTCTGTGGATTTCAGAATACCATTTCTGTCTGTTTATGATCAGGAATGTGTGAGATAAAGAAGAGGCAGCTCTTCTCACCACAAACCACATTTCTGTATGAACCCACAATAGGGTGGGCTTCTAGGAAGACAAGCTTCATGTTCTCAAACTTTATAAATGTTTTCCCCATTCCTCCTCTGCCTTTCTCATTGTTTCTGCTGGCTTCGGGCCTCTCCTGCCTTTCCCTGGCTGCTCTTACATCGATTTTCTCACTGGACTGGCCGGTTAGCATGTTAAATATCGTGAGAATAAGCTGCTCCCTGTCCTGGCATTGCTTTTCGAAGGAAACATTTCCTTCCCTTGTGCAAGCCAAGGAGTTACTTCTATGAGGAGAAAGTTGGAGTGCTGATTGGAAACATGCATGATTGCTGGTTTAAATTTGGCTTATTTGCAACAGACAGAGGTTGGGAGAGATAGGAGAGAGGGATTCTCCTGCTTCTGAGGTGGTTCCCCCATCTGCTGCTTATTAGGAGCAACTGTGGAGAAAAGATTTTGAAATTAACTTAGTTGTGGAATAATAAAGTAGGCCTTTTAATATGAGGGATTATAAATGATTACCCTAGAAAATTAAGGGACGACTTTTTCTCCCCTAGGTCCCTTACTTTTTCTCAGGTGGTTTGGCACCAGGTAGAACCTGGAGAAGTATCCTG
Organism: Mesoplodon bidens; assembly: GCF_964165515.1. NCBI lineage: Eukaryota > Metazoa > Chordata > Mammalia > Artiodactyla > Ziphiidae > Mesoplodon > Mesoplodon bidens. Next base: position 67,117,077 of record NC_138160.1, read on the forward strand.
TACCTTCTGTATCCTCAGTGGATGAAGGTGCTGTTTTGTTCCCTCTGTGTAAAGAGCCTAGATTCAGGCTTTCGAGACCCAGAGTGTACAGCCAGCCAGAAGCCGTTCACCCACACGTCCCCAGTCTTCTGGAATCTACAACACCCAGGGGTATTCTTAGTGACATATACAGCTAAGTGTCTGTGGAGGGGCAGGCCTGCTGGTCTTAACTGTTCTGGAGCTCTCAGGTAGTACCATAGAAGGTGGCATTGGGGCACAGGACTTCAAAGAAACAGTATATTTTAAAACTTGCCTGACTATCTTTCTCATCGTTCCAGCTCCTGAACTTTTTTTAAGAGGTCAGCATCATAATCTGAACAAGACACCCAGCCCTCCTAAGAGCTATTCTCTGCATATTCTCATTTATTCATTTGTTTGTTTTTCTTTTTCTCTCCCCAAATTGAATGTAAGAGCTGCAATAGCAGAGCTCTTGTTACTATCTTATAATCCCTATGACCAGAGCAATGTTTGGACTGTTATAAGCAATTCACACTCAGATGTTGACTGAGTGAATCAAGGAAGCAATGAAGGAGACTCTCTGCCCGTAAAGGGTAATTCTGGATGCCACCTCAGACCCAGGATTAAAGGAGATGGTTCTGCATTGGGACTGAAGGCCCAGATTTGCGATAGATCAGTAGAACCCCTAAGGTCAATTTAGCCTACATTTTGGGATTAGGCAGGAGGAAGCCTAATCTGTGGAAATGAGACCACTTTCTAGACCACTTTCCAGACCACTTTCAATTACCAAGATTTGGGGAGCTTTTACGTTCACTTGAAACATCTTCATCAGAGAGCTCTCAAAGTAGGAACAATAGTTGTCCATTTTTTATGGCATAAGTTTGCAGGCAAAGTGCTCAATTAGTTCTTTAAGGACCATCTAACTCCATGATTCTGATTTTCCCTCATTAAAGTGCTCCTAGATTATTGATCTTAAAGTTATTTTAAGTAGTCACTTTTGGTTTTAAGAGTCTGATCAGAAAATCATCAGTTACCTCAGAAAACAGGGGTTTATGGTAAAGACAGATTTTACATCTTGTCATGAGAATTTTTTGATTTGTTACTTTGTAATTTCTCTGCTAGAGAGTGATGAAGGTCACCTCTTCATGCCTCAACTGTGAGAGGAGAGGTTGTAACTGAAAAAATTTCCGTTGGTCATTTTGGGTGTAAAAGAGGAAGGCAGGTCATTCCAAACAAGAGAACCCATGAAAATTATGTCTGAGCTTGGCCCTCCTAAGACAGGGATGTCTCTAGTTGGTGCTCAAAATTCTGAAATGTTCATGGAGGGAAATCTCAGCGCAGAGGACTGTGACTAATCACAAGCCTTGTCACTCATTATTTTTTAGTGTTAACTTGAGTAGAAAGCAAGGGGACTTTCTGAAATAATCTGCTAAACGATGTCTGTCTCAAAGAGTTCCAAACCTTTTATTTATTAGCTAATAACAAAAAGTCTAATTAATGTGGTACAAGTAAGGAGGAGCAAGCCTCCATAACCTTTGAATAAAAGTATTCTAAATTTCTTGAGCTCTCTTAGTCTACCATGATCTCTCCAACTTTTCTGCTTGTAATGACTGTATATCTTCAAATTCTATGAGTAATTGACTTATTTTCTCATTCTAATTCCAAATTTCCTGGCATTCAGAGAATCTTATGGGTCATGCTCAGTTAGTTGCTCCAGAACATGGCCAGAGTCTGAATTCATCGTGTGAACCAAGTGACCATGATGGGGTTTGGGTTCAGCATTGGCTTCCATGAGGCTGCCCCTGGAGAGCTCTAAACAGAGAATTTTCCCTCAGAAGAAGCCACGTACACAGCAATGATTGAGAACCCTGGCATGTCTGAGACAGAAACCTGGCTTGTTAGTGCCTGCAATTCTTTGAGTGTCAACTCATTACAGAACAACAAGGAAGAATTTAGCTTCCATTGAAGCTGAAAGCAGCCTTGGGTAGTACTTAGATGAACTCCCTCATTTTATAGATCAGAATCTGATGAACAAATGCCTTGGCCAAGATCACAAAGGTAGTAAAGGCAGAGCTGGGAGAACTCAGGTAGACTCACTTGAGGAGTGAAGACATGGTTCTGACAAATTATCTCTAAAACCTTTGCTCCCCCACATTCCCCTCTCCCCCTATTTTCTTTAATTTCCAAATGAATACATTAAAATTATAATTAGAATATCAAGTAAAAAGGCAATAAAAAGTCCAATGTTCTGGTAGGTTTTCATGTGTTTAACCTTATCTAGCTTGTGAAATGGAAATAACTTTACCCAAAGTTTGGTAATATTGTTAACATTGTTTAGGCTGTTTGACTTCTCTCTGTAGAAATTGATAATATACCTCTGACTACATCAACGGAGGAAGTATGTAAGTGTATAGAGAAGATTAATATTAAACCAAAAACTCTCATTTATTTGAGAGAGAGATCCAAGTTGGGAAAAAGAAACAATTTATAGAAGAAAGGACATTCATTGATTTCAAATGCATAAAATAAACAGAGCCAGACTAACAATTTATTTATCTGATGGGGTTCGTAAGGAGACCTACTATGATGACAACTTAGTGTATTAATGTCTTGTAATCATAAGTTGTGCTTCTGGAGTATATATAAATTATCCAGAAATGGGGGTTTTACAAAACTAAACTTTATTGCAGACGTTGTTCTAAAGAGTACCAATTCTTATTTAGTACACCTGAACTTAAAAGTTTGGATAGTTTTGAATATTTTTGTTTCAAAATCATGTATTTCTCTGAGATTTCAACATGCTTTACCACAATTAGGTGCACACACATATAATCTATGGACTGTATTTTGCTGATGACTATGTGAATCTCAGGACTAAAGGGGAAAGGCAAGGATGGTGTTCACCAAAAACTGATTCTTAGACTAATGACTGCCTTAGGCAAGAGACCACACCCTGCTGTTCCCATTCATTCTAGATTTCATTCTTTAAGACTTTAGCATAGAAAAGTGAGAAATGAAATATGATAAGGGCTACTTATCATTAACATGTAGGTATTTTGAAGGAAAAATTGCCCTTTTTGTTCTTTGACCATGGGACCTGTGTTGAAAAGCAAGAAGAACAATGCCCTATAGATTGATATTTAGGACCTCTACGACTCATCTCCTCTTCAGTTCAGGATCAGTTTAGTCTCTGATGCACAGGGTAAAACTCTGGAAAACAACCCAGTCACTTTCATCCTGTTTGAGGACTGCTGACTTTTATCCTTAGTCAGTCTTTTAGAAAAATTTAATTGTTGAATTTGCTTTGGCAGTTAAGCTTGATGTAGTGCATTAAAAAAAAATCGCAAGCCATTTAATTACAATAAAGGGAAGATAATTCCTTAATGGCTGCTGCTGTAATAGATAGTCATAACAGCTTTCTTCATATTTTTCATTTTTTCACCATTTCAGACAATCCAAAGGAGAAAGAATGAGAGGGCCTGTTGAGTGTACTGCCAGCGAGCTAGACACTGAGACAAAGAATATCAGTGACACGGCAGTTCCTCAAGAAACTCAGGCTGTTTTTAAAAAAAAAAACGAAAAAATGAAAAAACAAAAAAACATGAGCTTGAGAAATTTTGGTGAAACCCTTGAGGAAAAAACTTAGCAATATTAAAGGACATTCTGAAAGTTGCTGGAGATATTTATTTCACCCTTTTCCAAAAGACTTCATTGGTTCAATTCTATTTTATGAGTAGAATTAATAGGACCTCTCTCATTCTCCTCTCCCCTGTTTCCTCCCCAAAACTCCTCAGGACTGACTCCACCTCAGATCACTACAGAATATAGCTATAGACTCAAAGGGAATGCACGCACTAAACTGAACCATGCTCCCTGATATATCACATCCCTCACCCCCAGCTAACACATGCTTTTAAACAAAGCATACAGGGACCTTTTTCAAACCATCTTTGAGTCAAAGGGAAATAACAACAGGTGACACCCCAAGAGCAGCTGTGGTAGCTAGAGAATTATTGCTTCCTTCACTTTGTGGCTCTGTTGAGTCATCAGAAAGTACAAGTGAAAAATCAAAGCCAGATGACTTTGTTCTATAGGAAATGCTTCTTAAGATTCTGATATGGTTAGTAGGATAAAGGCCTTTGTAGATAATCAAACTTTATCTATTTATTTGTTCATTAATTCAAAAATATTATTGAATACCAGTTTGTGCTAACCATATGTTAAGTGGTGTGATACAGTGGTGAGTAAAGCAATAGTAGACACCCTCCCTCCCCTCCTTCAATTCTTTACTTATATGTATTGTAACACTAAGTCCCATGCTGGCCACTCTATCTGTAATTATTCCCTCACTTCTTATCACACACTTCTTATCACCCTTCCTTACTTTTATTATCTTTAACCCTTATTACTATCTAATATATAATATATTTTACTTATTTATTACCTGTCTCTGTCACTATAATGTAAGCTTCATAAAGCCAGGAATTTCTCTTCTAACGTGTCATAGCTATTTATATACCCAGCACCTAAAACAGTGCCTGGAAACAGGCACTCAATAAATATTTGTTTAACTAATCAATTAATTAATGAATGAAGCAATTGGAGGCAAGGACATAACTACAGAATGGCACCTAAAGCCCTTCTGTTTTCCATCTGGATCTATTCATTTGTATTCATTGCATTTTGTTTTTCAACTTCCTAGACATTTTATTGTTTCTTCTCCAAAAAAGTCAGGAATGACAGTGTCTGAAGACTTGGTAAAAACACAGTTGTGTCTGTGGTATTCCTCTGATCTACACATCAAAACTCCTAGCAGTAAAGGAGATCAGATTTGCCTGGAAAACTTATTCTTGATAACCATATGCTTGCACAAGGGCTCCAAAATCATCTGCTAAAATTTATTAATTGGGTTGATAATACCTACTTTGCTGGGTTTCTATGAAAAGTACATGAGATAAAGTAGTGAAAAACTGTGAAATCTGTATAATGTCTTTAGCTGGTAGAAGTAGTAACATTAATCTGTTTTATAATTTGATTAAGGATCAATATCAAAATCCCTGGCTTAAAATATCTTGAACTATAGGTCACGGAGATGTAGAAGAACCAGCAAAGAACACCAAGTAGGAACAGCCAGAGAGGTAGAGAAAACCAGGCTATGGTGTTATCAGGGCCAAGTGACAAACTTTAATTAGTAGGCCAATGAAAACAAAGCAATAGCAAGGTGGACGTTATTGATGACTTTTATAAAAGCAGTTTCAATGGATTGGTGAGGGAAAAACTTTATTGAAATAGATTTAAGAAAGTTGGGGACTACAGGTATAAACAGCATTTGCACAGACTTTTGCTATAAACGAAAGGAGAAAAATGAGGTATGAGGTCATAAGAGTTTTTTTTTTTAATGGTGCCCCCCAATAATAACCTGTTGATATATTCTGGAAATGATGCAATAGAAAAGAAGAAAGTTACCGATGTGATTTATAGAAAGGATAATTTTGGGGTCTACTGGACAGGTAATGATATTGGCCTTAACTAGAACAGAAGTGTTAACATTTTTGCCCATGCCCATGAACTATTAATAGATATTGCAAATTTGGTACAGATAGCTGATACACTGGATAATAAAACTGAAATTTAAAATGTCTTTCATAGTTCAAAAACAAAGTAGGCTATACCCTCAGTAAAAGAATAACCTTAACATTCTACTTTACAAAGGGAGATGCCAAGACAACCTGGACAGTAGGGAAAATATTATCTCTGATGATCCATAGCTAATGGATTACCCCACCTGAGTTTAAGGTTCAAAGCCAGATAATCTGTGATCAGAAAAGACTGCCACCTGAGGAATTATTTTATCATAACTGCAAATTGGTAACACTTCCAGGCACCAATGTAAAGGAAATGAATATTTCTTCTGGAGGAACCTAGTTTTTACTCAAGCTTCGTACAATTTTCATAGATAAATTCTCAATGAATAAGTAATCACAGTCAGAAATTACAGATGAGGTACTGTGAGGGAGAACAAGTAGAAATAACAAACAGCAAAACCAGACCCATAAAGCATCAGTAGTAGAGTTGGTATTTGAACCTGGACAGTCCAACTTCAGAGCCCAGCTCCTAACCACTATGTTATACTATATACTTTTTGGTATTCTGGAAACATATTTAAATAAATGAATGATGGAATCTAAAATTCAAACAAAGAATAAGAAAAAGAAGGAAATGGAACATTTAAAAACTAAAAAAAATTGAAGTTAAAAACTCACTTGGAGGCATAAACAGAAGATCAGGTATAATTGGAGAAATTAGTAGACTTCAAGTTAAAGTTGAAGAAATTTCCCAGAAAGTAACAGAAAGGCAAAGTGATGGAAGATATGAGAGAAAGGTTAAAAGATGAAAATCCAAATGTTTAATATATATCTACTTGGAGTATCAGGAAGACCTATTAGATAAAGTGAGAGAAATTAAGTATGTGCACAAATAATGGCTAAGAATTTTCCAGAATTGATAAAAGACATCAATCATTAGCTTTAGGAATTCCAGAATATCAGAAACAGGATATCTAAAGAGACATTCATAACCACACACAAAATCGAAGTACAACATACAAGAGATGAGAAGATTTTAACAAGTGGTCTAAATAGACTGACAGCAGTCGGTTCAAGTGCAGCAATGGAAGGCAGGTGGTGGAATACTATCTTCAAAATACTGAGAAAATGCTTGTTAACTCAATTGTTTATCTATTAAAAGTTATCTTTTAAGAACATATTCAGAAAAACAAAAACAGAAGCTACATTATCAGTAGAACCTCAGTAAAGGCATTTCTAAAGGATGTACTTAAGAGGAAATGTCATAGGAGTGTTTGACCTGCAAAATGAATGGTGAAATCAGAAAACTCTATTAGACATTGACTATCTAAAACAATAATAATAATGCCTACTATGTGAACCTAAAAATATAAAACTAAAATACAGATAATCAAAAGCAGGTAACTTGGGAGGGAGATAATTAAAGCTAAAATTTCAAGGTGGGTAACACGAGACTCTGTTAAATTAATTATGAAGGTCAAAAATTTTCGATGCAATCACTAAAACAAAGAAAGTGTACCTATCAGTCACTCTATTACAGAGAAAATAATGAAATTACAGAAATAAAATATCTGTAGTTTTATCAACTGGAATACATGTAAGGAAGAGCAACCAGAATATCCAAAGGTCTTGAAACAGGGCATGAAAATATTTAGTTTTGGTAAGAAAATACATTTTGGTGGGGGGGGGATAGCTCTAATAATTTCTTGAATTTGATAGTCTTTGAATGTTTAAGATTTATCATAAAAGGGCAGGGTTAAATGTACTATTTAATGCTAGAAGATTGAATTAGGGCTTTAGATATGAGTTATAGGGAGGTAATTTGGGGGTTTATTACAAGGGAAATATTTATATAAATGGAATGGTTACACTTGAGACACTGAGCTTTTCTTCACTGGAGGTTGTAGCATTGTCTGTCAGTCAACTTTTGTGTGGCTAACTCCTGCAATGGGTCAAAGTTGGACTAAAAGAACTAAATGAACTCTGCCAACTCTAAGATTCTAAAATAATACTATAGAATTAATTTGTTTAAATCATGCTAACCACCATAAAGGCAGTAATTTATTCAGTCTTTGCAACAGCACCATAAGTGTTGTCTCTGTTTTGCAGGTGAAAATGCTAAAGTTCAGAGAGTGTAAATAACTTGCTGAAAATATGTGAGTTGTATAGAGTATAACTGAGATTTCAATCCAGAACTGTCTTACTCCAAATTGGGAACCTTTCCAGCATGCCTCACTGAACCCCAGAATTAGGAGCATCAACTCAGTTCTAATCTTGCCAGATTCTCACAGGAAAAGTCCCCTCTGTTTCACAATATTTGTGTAGAATATCATAAGCCAAAATTGACAAAAGCAGACACACACACACAGGCTAAATTCCTCATACAGACATTGATGTCTCCTTCCTTTCTGGAAACCTACATATTATAAGCACTTAAAAGAAGCCTTCTTCATCCATAAAAAAATACATTTGTCAGTGTGAATTTTGAGGGTAATTTTGTTTTTAGAACTAATTCCCTCCATGTACAAAATAAACCTTTAATAGTTCTCATATAATTGATTTTCATTTGCATTGACCGATATAAAATTTGTTTTTCTTTTTTGTGTTTGATCCATTCAACGACCTTTAATGAGGTTTGGTAGTGTTGGATATTCTTGTGCCAGTTCTGCTAATACATTTTAACATTGGCTTGTCTACTAATAAGAGAAGCCCAGAACAGCTGCACTACTACTGAATGAAAAGAAACCTAATTTGGAAGATTAGGTTTCAATTTCATTGTCACTACATGCCGATAATCAGTTGGCATGTAGTGACATTTAAGAGGGGAGTTAGGTAGAAGATAAATGGATAGAAATTATTTTAGACAAAATAGAATAAAAATTGAACATATCATGAAACTGAATTTGCACTAAGTTAAACTGCTAAGTGTTGAACATAGCCACAATGGTCCAGAGAAAGGAGACATTCTGTTACCCTGATTAGAGATGCACAGATTCTATAGACTTGAGCTAGATGGATCTTTCCTGGAAGCAAATTTTCTAGTTAGACAGATTTGATGGCATTTGGTTGGATTTAGGTGAGCTCAAAGTAAACAGTCCAGATCTAAATCCTTTCACCTGGCTGGTAAACCTGTTGGGTTCATAGGTCACTGGGGAAAAATGGCTCGTTTGACTGAATAGGTTTTGTCAAAGCTTCCAGGAGTTGTCTCTGGGCTAAGAAAAGGCATGGAAAAATTTGACCCCTAAGGAAACGGGGAAAATGTAGCGCACACTGTTGGGGCCTGTCATCTCCTAAAGTTCTTGCTCACATGTAGGATGAGTGTGCACTCTACCCTTCAGTTTTGTAATGGTTGAAATCCAATTTCTACAGCTGACTGCTAGGTATGTCATGTTTACTCTTCTTTTTAATCACCAATAGGCAACAATCACTATTATTGTTGAATTTTAGAACTCTACTTTTCCTTAAAAACACAGGTCTTACTGTGGGGAAAGCAGGGATGATGGCAGGACTGCTCATCTGCTCTCCCTTATCACTGATTGAAGAATGGAGGTAGAGTAGGAGAGAAGGGGAATCTGGTTGATAGTTCCAATCCATTTTGGCTTGCCCAATATAGAAGGTTTCCCAATTGTGTGTGTGTATGTGTAGGTATATGTGTAGGTGGCAATGTTTTGATGCTGTCTTCTGAAGAAATACTGACATAATCATGCTGAGGCTGTGCTTGATATTAGTTCCCTAAAGGAGTGTCCTGAAGGGATACCCTAGCTTCAAACATTGGCTCACTAGACTTACTCTAGGGGACCTGCTGTTTTCATTGCAACACTCCTTTCTTGGGAGACATATATCTTTCTTGCTTTATACAATTGCTAAACTGAGGGAAGTTTAAGCTAAGCTGTGTCTCTCTCATGTATGTAGGTGGGTAAGTTTAGCTAAGGTCAAACTAGGAAAATTTTGAGTCTGTGTCTATTAGTAGTCATCTTGCCTTCCAGGAGGAGAAAACCCACATGCAGAACAAACTCAAGCAAAGAGAACTGGAGTTGAGATACCAAGAGATCCCTGCAAACAGTTTGGCCTAAACCCAGTTCTGTCCCTCCAGATCCCAGTTACATGAGCTAATAAACTTAATTCTTTTGCTTAAGCTTAGATTTACTTGCATTTTATCACTTCCAACTAAACCTGTGCAAACATACCCATAACCTCCAAGATTCAGAGTAAGATAGACACTGAGAGATCTATTTTATTTGAATCATTGTGATGGCCAGAAATTATATTTATCCAGAGCTCTAAAACTGGCATCACCAAACCATCATGTAGGATTTCCAAGTGGCCTCATCTTTGCACTGCTTACAGAGAATGGTGGCTGACTCATCAGTATGACCTGAAACCCCAGAGACCCAGATATCCTCAGAGGGGATATCTGTCTCTGATAACCCCTTAAAGTGAATACATCATAAACTAATGAGGGAATATGTGGGCTTCTGTTAGCCTGTGGCTATTTTCCAGTCATTTTACTTGAATGGGACATTTATTTACTCCTTTTTGACATACAGTTTTGTGGCTCCCAGGTATGATCAGATACTGTATTTTAGGTATTGATGAATTCTTCCTGAATGCATTATGTTTTTCTGTAAAACTCTCTACCAGTCTTCTTCCACTCACCATTTAGGATTTTTTGGGGGGAAAGATGCCCTTTAAATTGTCTGCATTATTAGAATATTATAAACATGGAATGCTAAGTTAAACCTGACATTCTTCCCCTTAGCTCACTGAACTATGACGTTTTTTTTTTTTTTTTTTTTTTTTTTTTGCATTACGCGGACCTCTCACTGTTGTGGCCTCTCCTGTTGCGGAGCACAGGCTCCGGACATGCAGGCTCAGTGGCCATGGCTCATGGGCCCAGCCGCTCCGTGGCAGGTGGGATCTTCCCAGACTGGAGCACAAACCCGTGTCCCCTGCATCGGCAGGTGGACTCTCAACCACTGCGCCACCAGGGAAGCCCTGAACTATGACCTTTTTACTACAAGCACATAAGTTAAGTATGCACTGTCAGCTTTAATTGAATTTCCTAAGTTATATTTATGATTTAACCCTATTCCACAATTGGAATTTTAAAAAGATGAGTCCCATAGTTATCTTTACTAGATATGTATTTATGCTCATGTTCACTCTCACCAATTCTTCTGCCAACATGGCAGGTTTTCATTTTGAGTACCATAAAACTGCATTTGTTTTAGTGGACAGAATTACAGAATTACTGTATTTTAATGATGCTGTTTTCTTTATTCACTGTTCAGGCCATTGCTCTAATTTTCCAGTGCAGTCATGGCTAGGCAAACTAAAGTGTTTTAGGCAGTATTTAGGATGGCTTGCCTCCACCATCCAAAAACATGCTGGTAATACCATAAATCCTTAGAAACTTGGAGATTTTTCTCAGTGTGTAAATACAGAAGTGTGGGATGGATTTTGCTTTGGGTGATTTTGGAGGGGTGGCCATGCAAGAAATTGTTTTCAGAACAATCAGTCCCACCATCTGTGCACCAGAAAACAGATTCATGGGGCTGATAGCTACCCTTGGACACGGTCAGCAGAAAAGAACTCAGGAAACCATTGAGATCACCTACCTTTTATGAGAAAATAATTGGAAAAAATGGCTTTACAGAACTGCCTTTGCCTGGTGGAGAGAATCTGAAGATTATTAGGATAATGCTGATTTTTGTGTTGTTGTTTATATCACATGACTTATTGCTGCCTAACTGGCAAAATACTATCTTCCTTTCTCTTAATAATGAAAGTTTCATACCAGCATTATTAGGAGGTTCTATAAAAGGTCTAACTTTAAAAAGAATATGGAAAAATATGAGTGAGTAAAGAGCATGGAAATGTTGAATTTGCAAAGATGGACTGCTTTCCTTAGGTAAAAAATACCTTCCTAATTTCAAACTCTCTCCAGAGGGCTAAGGAAAGCTTTAAATATCCATTCAAAATTCTTCACAGCCAGACATCTCTTTTAAAGGATTTAGGTTACATCAGTTGATGTAATTAGCTCAGATTGTTTGGGTGATTCAAATCCCAAAGGTAGCAATACATCTGTACAGCATACACATTTCCCCTCTGTGCGAAGGCGCCAGTGGTTTCGATTTTGGTTGGTGTTTTGAGGGGGTTCGAGGGGGGGCAAGAGAATGAGCTGGTGGAAGGTAATACAGAGGAGAATCATGTGCTAAAAATGTTTTCTGATGCTATCTGATTTCCTCTTAAATCATTCTTTGAAAAAGAAATATCAGTTTGGACTCTGTTAGTGGTCAAACGTATTAAAATAAAACATCTTTTGTTTCATTAGACCAGTTATTCTTTACTCCCCTTTGAGTATCTGGCAAGCCATATAGAGCTGGAAGGAGGTGAATCTTTTAGTCACTCGGTGAACTGGATGATGTGTCATTTATTCACCTCTGACTTGCAGGAAGGGGGTCCAGAATCTGTGCTTTCAGAGAAAATCCAGTTGCTTTATTTTATATTTGAATTTCATATTACATAGAATCTTTAAGCTATGAAGGTGTATTCATGCTTAACTATTTCCAACTCCTGATGGTGTTGCACCTGACCCATTTCATAGCTTTCTAATTCTTAAAAATATGTAGAGCGTCAGATAATGCCATCTTTCATGATAATTATTAAAAAGGCTCATTTCCACTACAAACCCACTCTATTTCTTGACTAGATTCTACATAGCTTTGCCAGTCTCTACTTACTCCGTGTCATATTAGCAACTGTGGAAAACAATTGTTGCTATCTTTTAGATTAAGTTATTTTTGAATTTAGATTAAAATCTTCAAAACTGATGATGTCTCCTATAGTGAGAAGATTTAGAAGAGGTGGATATAATGTGCTCAATTAATTAAGAACTTGGCATATATTTATAGAGTTTTTATTGACTGTGACTAGATCTCCAAAGGTAGAAATACATAATATTTTTACGAGAAAATTTTCTGTTAATATTTTATATAGCTTAGCTTAGTGTTGTGTATATTCATTTGTGGTAGAAAGTTATTATTTTAAGCAAAAGAAACTGTTCTGCACACAATTTTGTCTTTAAAATCAAGACTTCTTTGGTTTGGGAGTACTAGGATTTTGAAATCACATTTTATCCATGTTCTTAGAAATGTCTGGTAAAAAGATATCTGAGCCTTAGTGAAAGAATATAAAATGTAAGAATTTCAATTACACTTGAAAGAAAAGTGAAAGAAAAGTCTCCAACCTGAGACTGACCACAGTATTGGAGGAGCTTAGGTGTTTTTAAATAAATGTCTTAGTTTTGGCCCATTTGTCTAAACATCACAAGGGAGAGTGCTTTTCCCATCAATTCTAGGGCCAATCTATACAATTCTGGTCAACTTTTTCTACCTCCCTCATCCACTATATATATTTTCCAGGGAAATTTCCTGGTTGGTAATGGTACAGCAAATTTACTCTTACTCCTGGAATTGTTCAACATTAGAGTTGCAAGAGTCCTTAGGAATCATTGTCCAGATCTTTTTTTTTTTTTTGCAGTACGCAGGCCTCTCACTGTTGTGGCCTCTCCCGTTGCGGAGCACAGGCTCCGGACGCGCAGGCTCAGTGGCCATGGCTCACGGGCCCAGCCGCTCCGTGGCATGTGGGATCTTCCCGAACTGGAGCACAAACCCATGTCCCCTGCATCGGCAGGCGGACTCTCAACCACTGAGCCACCAGAGAAGCCCCAGCTCTTTCTTTTATAGGTGAGAATTCTGGGGTCCAAAGAGGTGAAGCAACTTTCACAGTGCCATACCATCAATCTTTGTCAGACTGGACTTAAGATTCACTGCCTTTGAGATTCTATATTCAGGCTCTGGAATCCATCACTCTACATAGGTTGGTGGATTTCCAGTCCACCAATTGGGATTTTTGAAAGACAGGAATCAACCACTCTGTGTGGTGGTGTCGTGATAGACAAATCCTTTTCCAAGCGAAGAGATACACTGCTTAAATGTGACCAGTCTTTAGTACATCAGTGCTATAGCTTGGCAGTTACTCAAACTTTCTGGAAACAATTGCTGCAATCCTCCAGTTGGACGAATTCACTTCTTTCACTTGCAAGGCAGGAAATAAGAATTTCTACACAATTACTGCCCCTTTTTCTGTACAAGGGCTTGAATCAGTGATCATTTTACATTGTTAACAGGTGAATTAGATCTTTTTGCCAGCAGTCTTTAGTCATAATGTTTCATGCAGTCTATAAAAGCAGGTCTATCAGTGTGTTCACTTTTCTAGACCAATACTCAAGATGGAAGCTAGAACCATGTGGAACGCAGTGGAGAAAATTCTCAGGGGTTATCCTCATCCTGTGTCTTGGTCAGGAGTGTGGGAAGGATTGAAGGATTGATTTTTCATGGTTTGAAATAGTTTTTCACAGAAGAGGGGGCAAGATTTTCTTTAAATGTATAGAAAATGAATCATAATAAGCAAAATACAGATTTTTTCTGGATGCTCAGCCTGCTAAAATTTTTTTATAAAAGGTTGTTCAAGTTTGAACTATGTAATAGAACTCTCTAAAAATTATGTTTGCATGTTGAGTAGGGCCACACCAGGGAACTGCTCTCAAAGCTCCCTGCTGGGTAGGGAGAAAAAGTGCGTTTGCCCATCTGAGAAAAAGCTGATGTTTTGCTATTTGACACACAGAGAGTCCTGATACCAGATTACGGATGTCCTAATTGAATATGACCTCTGCGTTTCATCTCCCCTCCTGCCCTCAGTAAGCTGTGGAGGGGCCGAAGGAATCTGCTAAGTATAGGAGGAACCGTAGGAGCACAGGGGAGAAACAGTGAAGGAGCTGGCTGGTCAAGCTTACTCTCCTCCCCTGGTGCTGGCTTCTGAGCTGAGGAAGGGGAGAAGTTTTAAATTGGATAAGAGATCAAAGTTTTGAAATCACCTGGATGGGTCTTCTTGACAATGCAATGGTGTCTTCAAAAGGTTTTACCTAGGGGAGGGAATTAATAGTTGGTAAAGCAGGTCAAGAGGAGATTTATGAAAAAGAATAAAATTATTTCCTATTTGTGTCCTATTAAAATTACTCAGTAAACGAGTAATACTTAGAAAGTTTTCTCTGATAGGTTACTTACTAATTATGAAGGTGTTTCAATTTCACAAAATTCTGACTTTTAAGAAGTCAGTTTTTATAACAATCTGAAACTAGTCCTCCAATAGACTTTATAGCTTTAGCGCAAATTCATCTCTTTGGGTCCATCCAGAAGGAAACTAATATCTAGAATAACTCTTCTTTACCTTCCCACCTTAATTCTAAGATAACTCTAATTTTAGGTAATGTCTCTATTTCTTTTACCCTCCTGGTCTCAGCTCTGAATAAGTTCCATTAATATATTAAATGGAAGTGCCAGAGTTCAATGTAATTACACTGGAAAACAATTCTTAGTTGAATTAAAAAAAATAAAGAGCTTGAAATAGGTAAAGATTTAACTTTTGCAGTGGTGGTCTCTTTGAGACTATGATTTGGGGAATAGCTCTGTTCTCACAAACCAAAATCTAATCCTTCACATGACAGTGACTAAATTCTCACAGAAACCCTCCCCCACTATTTGTTTTTCTTTTTTGCAATTTCAGATATAATTTGTTGAAGGGGTAGTGAAAGAGTCAGTGCCATCCTTACTCCCTTGATTTCATAGCCACTGCCATCTTGCTGATATCCCACTATTCAGCAGTTGTGAAGGATGAACCCATTATGAATTGGGCAGGCTAGCGAGAAAAGCGAAAAATTCAAACCAGACAGATGTGTGTCTTGCTTCAAGTCTTTTTATGATTTATCCAGGTTGCAATTTTACCTCTGGCTTTCATTGAGTACTTAACTCCAGCAGATGAACAATATTTTGGCAGTGCTGTATAGTGAATGCAAGTAGAGTAAGGATTAATTTTGGAGGTGCTTCCAAACCATAGAACTGGTGGCAGAATGCCAGCCCTTCAGAATGCCTTTCCCAACGGCTCAAATCAGCAAACTCTTGGCTGTTAACAGCCAAATGAATGTTGCAGTTTTCAGTGGTACCTGTTACATTAAATCACATATTGATGGGGAAAGAAAGCAGAAACATCATGCCATTTTGTAGGAAAAAAAATGAAATCCAGAAGCTTTTCTGCCAGTGGTAGCCTAGTTTAATAAGTGAGAAACCGTTTTGGGGGTTTATGGTCTCCTATTTATTTGGGTGGAAACCAACAGAATTTTTCACATGTTACTGTGACTTTCTATGTTAGTTCTGAGGTTGTTTCTTCTCTGGCACGTGACAACCCTTGAGACTGTGCTTTCTACACTCCCTAGGTGTAGAAAGCAAATAGATGCATTAAGCAAAGCCCAGAATCCTAGTTAATAATTCACTGATCTGACAGACAGGTTATTAACAATAGTGTTACCTTCAAATAAATCAGTAAATTATCAGCACATTCCTAGATGTGTGAAGTATAATAACACAGCCCGGACTTAACTTACATTGGGCAGCGTGGATTGGATTTGTGGTATTCAAAGACATTCACACTGCATCCTTTTAACCCATCTCCTAAGTAGTCAATGTTCTCACCTGCCCCATTTTTCATGGCCCCACTCACACACTATTCTTATGGTTTATTCCAAAGCATGGCTAGTGCTGTCTCTGTGACTTGGAAAACACCAGCCCTTCTCTCCATTTCTCTTCAGTTTTCTTGGAGCAGTTGTCTTCACTTTGCCATTTCCTCACCTCCCACCCATTCCCCAATCAACTCTGATAGAGGTTCTATTCCCACCACTTTATCACAACTACTCCTGCTCTAGACTCCAAGGTCTAAGTGGCTAGTTCCAAGGGATGATGTCCTCCCCTCAGGCTACTGTTCTTAGTCTCCCTCCTCAGTATCACCTTCTCTACTTGGAAGGTGTCTCTACCTTAAATGTTTGACTTCCTCAGGGCTCCTCATGGATCTTCTTCTTTTTTCATTTTATACATACACACTAGTGAGTCTGCTCTGCCCCTGTGGCCTCATTTTCTATCTATATTCTCTCACCTGCCAGATCTACCTTCCCTGTCTGACTTCTACCTGCATGGTAGACATCTCTATTTGATCTTGTGCTAGTGATTGCACAAGAGTACAACTGTACTCATGGACCTCCTCCCCCAAACTTAATTCTCCTGCAGGGTTTCTTATGTCAGAGAATGATGCCACTATCAACGAACTTGCTCAACCTGGAAATCTTGGAAACATCCAAGTGTTTCTAATGCCCCTTTTCTCTTTTCTCAATCTCCATTTAAAAACTACAACTAGTCCTGATCAATTTTACTTTATAAAAATCTCTTGAATATATCTATTTATCTCCATACAACAACATCCACTTTAATCTAGTCCACTGTCATATCTTAGTAGGTTTAATAGTTTCCAATTGCTGCTGTAACAAGTTACTATGAATTTGGTGGCTTAAAACAAAACAAATTTATTTTCTTACAGTTCTGGAAGTCAGGGTCCAAAATGGATTTCAGAGGGGCTAAAATCAAGTTCCACACTATAAACTAAAAAACTGGTAAACCGGGCTTCCCTGGTGGCGCAGTGGTTGAGAGTCCGCCTGCCGATACAGGGGACACGGGTTCGTGCCCCGGTCCGGGAAGATCCCACATGCCGCGGAGCGGCTGGGCCCGTGAGCCACGACCGCTGAGCCTGCGCGTCCGGAGCCTGTGCTCCGCAACGGGAGAGGCCACAACAGTGAGAGGCCCGCGTACCACAAACAAACAAACAAACAAAAAAACAAAAAAACCCTGATAAACCAAGAAATAATAAAATTCATTAATCCAGATCAGTAGTAGAATAATGTATTAGTTTCCTATTGCTACTGTAACAAATTACCACAAACTTAGTGGCTTAAAGCAACATAAATTTATTATCTTACAGTTGTAGAAATCAGAAGTCTAAAGTGAATCTGTAGGCTGTGTTCCTTCTGGACACTATAGGAGACAATCTTTTTTCTTGCCCTTTCTACCTTCTAGAGGCGGCTCACATTCCTTGGCTCAGTGACCCCTATACTCACCTTCAAAGCTAGGAATGGCCAGTCAAACTTTTCTCGTGCTGCCTAGCTCTGATATTGATTTTCTTCTGCCTCCCTCTTTCACATTTAAGAACCTTGTGATTACATCAAGCCCACCCAGATAATTCAGGACAAGCTCCCTATTTTAAAATCAGCTGGTTAGCAAACTTAATTCTATTTGCAACTTTAATTCCCCTTTGCTATGTAACATAAAATATTCACAGGTTCTAGGGATTAGGCTGTGGACATCTTTGTGGAGGAGGAAGAGGTAGGTATTATTCTGCCTGCCTACCACACTGGGCCAGTACAGTAGCCTCCCAACTTGTTCTTCTGGCCACCATCTGGCTCCGGCCTATGCTACCAACTATATAACTATATATAGTTTTAATGATAAAATATGCATAATATAAAATTTACCATTTAAAAATACATATTGTACAACTATCACTACTATCTAGTTTTAGAACATTTTCATCATCTCAGAAGGAAACACCATACCTATTAAGCAGTCACTCCCCATTCTCCCATCCCCTTAGTTCCTGGCAACCATTAATATGCTTTCTGTCTCTACACATTTGCCTGTTCTGGGTATTTCATATAAATAGAATCATGCAATACGTGGTCTTTTGTGTTTGGTTTCTTTCACCTAGCATAATGTTTTCAATGTTCATCCATGTGGTAGCAGGTAACAGTACTTTACTCCATTTTATGGCTAAATAATATTCCATTATGTGGCTAGACCATTTTGTTTATCCATTTATCGGATGATGATTGATTGACTTGTTTCCAGCTTTTGCCTACTGTGACTAGTTCTCCTAGGAACTGCCAACCACATCTGATCTTCTCTCCCATGGCTCCCCACACCTTACTCATTTCTATCATTTTAGTGTCATATTCCATTATTTTTTTGTTTCAATATTTAATTCTTTAATAAATAAAATGAAAAATGAAAAACTAAGAATTCTTTGCACAAATGTCCAATTCAGGAGTCTGTGATACACTGATTTCTTTCCAAAGTGTTTTTGATTCCACTGTCCTATGACAGTCTAGTGTATTAGTTAGGTGAAGAGTTCACAGATGCAGAAACTGAGTTTAAAAAACATTTCAGATCGCATATTTTGTCAGTGGTGTCACTGAAAAAAGAGGTTACATTACTCATGTTATTCTCTATTTTCATCTTTCCAAGGACAGACTGTCAGTGCATTAGGCATTGTCATTGTCTAGAAATTTTAAAATTGCAGGGCCTATTTTTCATTCTATGGGGCTGACCTAAAATCTATGTTAACCAAAAGGTACAAGCTGTCACAGGTCATGATACAAGATGATAAATGGGTCTAGAACAAGTTCTAGTTTTGGAGTCTTCTTATTTCATAAAAAGGACAATATGAGGACATTGATTGAAAGGGTTTCCACAATGTGAAGCCTCAACATATTACCCATGACTAGGAGCAACTTTTAAGGAAGAAAATGGACTTTTGAATATGAGTAAGTGTTAAGTAAAAAATTCAAAAATGGAAATCTGGAGTATCTTTCATGATTTTAGCTTTTAATCTGCTTTTAAAAATTATCTTCAGGACTAAATAAAATTTGAGTTCTTTGATTTTTCTCAATTAAAAAATAATCACTCAATTTTAGAAGTAAAATCTTATTTAATGAAAATAGTAAAGCAAAGACAATTGTAAGTAAACATTACATGGGGATTTCTATTAAATATTATACTTTTGTTATAATGTGTTGAATCAACAAAGTAAAAATAGAATGAGGAGAGAGGGAGGAGGGGGGAGAGACAGAGAAAGAGGTATGAAATACCCTTATTCACATACACAGGTTTCTACTCAAATGGATTGATGTTATTGATCCTTAATGGGTCCTAATGGGGTTTAAAATAAATACTTTGAACTATTAAGTGATCTACTGACATTTGGTGTAAACCTCCATAGAAATGGTAGAAAGAGAAAGCATTGATTGAAATTCTTCAGTGTGTATTTTCTGAGGAACTCCTTCAGCATGAAAGAACTCATACTTTGCGGAGGCAATAATTGACCCATAGCAGGTTCTCAAGAAAAGATCAATGAATGGATAAATACTACATCTGCCCTCCCTCTCAACCCCAAGTGTATTTTCAGTTATACCTGAACACACACACACACACACACACACACTCACTCACTCACTCACTCACTCACTCACTCACACAGAGGGACTTACCACCTCCAGAAGGAACTCACTATCCTTTTGTACTGTTTTAACTGTTAGAATTTTTTTTTTAAACATCAAATCTCTCTCCTTATAACATTTGCCAGTTAACTTTTGTTCAAGCCCCTAGGATCCAAGATAGAAAAATCTAACCCTTTCTTGCCCAATCAAATGGAAGTGGAGAAATGTTGTGGCCTCTTAAACACTTAACCACTCTTAAAATGTTGTGGTTCCTTTAACTATATGAAAATGATAGTTCTGATAGTCTAAGGTTTAAAATCTTCACACAAAAGGACATCTTAATTGTATCGGAATAAAATGGATTTTTTTCTCCTTCCTGAAAATAGCTAGAGGCAAAAGTGTATATTGAAAGCAGTTAGCTAAATTTCATGGAAACCCATTTTTCCTTATTTGCCATAGGAGCCATGAGCACCACCACCACCGTTAAGGGATTTTGAGGCTGTGGGAAATTATATCTTACTAACAGGAGTCCTACATCCCTTCATAGGGTCACATAATATTTTAATTGAAGACTGCCGGACTGGCTTGTCTGAGGGTCAGATGCCTCTGCTTAGCACTTATATTATTATGGAATGATTTTGAGGTTCTCAGTCTGAAGAGATTAGGTTTACATTATAGAATGTTGTCAGAGTCTAGAAAATATTTATAAACGTTTTGAACACTTGAAAGGACCCTGGGATAAATTGCCATTGAATTTGTTAAGGCCACTATAAAAGGTCAGTGAATAAAAGGAGGGCTGAGCTCCAGTTCCGTTAAAGTACCTCATTAAGCCAAGAAATCAAGCTATTAGATAATCACTAATTGTTGAGCAGTGGCCATTAGGTTAGAAATAGAGCAATGTGTTTTATATGCTCATATGTAAGTAGAATATTGCTTTCATGAAGTGATCAGACTGATAAGGCATGTGCAAGACATGTCATGGACATGCGCTAAATTTCTTTCTTTTCTTCCTCTTTCTCTTATTTTGGGTTATACAGACCCAAAATTGTCCCCATGTGCTGTATATTGGGGCCATCAGACTCAGTGACCAGATTAAATAATTTGTCTAAGTTTCACTAATATGTCTTTATAGGACTTGATGGAAACTTCACAATGCCTGGCACTCTCCCTAAGAAAAGGAGGCTGCCACAAATGTGCAAAAAGACTTCTTTTG
This sequence comes from Mesoplodon bidens, assembly GCF_964165515.1. NCBI lineage: Eukaryota > Metazoa > Chordata > Mammalia > Artiodactyla > Ziphiidae > Mesoplodon > Mesoplodon bidens. Next base: position 67,138,084 of record NC_138160.1, read on the forward strand.
GATGCTTCCTTAGTGACGGAAGTTCCTTCCCCTCTTCTAACCGTGGTGTGCACTTTATACAGCTTCTGGCCACTCGGGGTGGAGGTGGAAACATTTGAGCTCGGGTGGCCAGCTTTCCTCCTGACAGATGCCCTCCCCTCAGTGAATGCAGCAGGAGGAAGAAAGTCCATGTGTGCCCTCTGGGGCAATGGTGGCCCCCTTTTCTGGTAGCTGTTCAAACTGGATAAAGGCTGACTTTTCTCTCCACAAAACGGCCAGAGGATGTAGAGGAGTTTATTTCTCCTTCACATCCAGGAGATGCTACCCTTCTTCTCTTACCTCCTCACCTCCATAGGAGAACCTTATTAACCAGGATGAAAGCTTTCCCTAAGTCATCCGAGATCATAGGTGAACACACTTCCCCCATGAGCCTGTGGTCCGGGAGCTGCCCTTGTGGCTCTGGGGCAAGCTACTGGTGATTACGCTGGAAGAGGATGGGTGGAGTGGATTGACCACAGGTAGTGTGTTTTGCTGTTAATTCTGCAAGGAGACTCTGAGAGGATTTACATGTATCTGACAATTACCCTAAAATGCTTCTCACTGTAATGATGTGTTGGGAAATGGAAAATGCTCAGGGTTCATTTAGCAATCATATTCTGATAGTGTTCTCTCAGCATATTATGGGGTTTTTCCCTCCCTCTTTATAGTAATATATAGGAGGAAACACAACAACAGAAAATTCATATTCAGATGAGAACCATTTTAAACAACTAGGGAAATTATCTGAGAAGAGACCTCTTTGAAGTGTCTTGGAGGTTTTCATGAATAAACTTTGGAGGGCTGTACATTCTAGCTATCTTCCCCACAAATACAGTTTTTGAGCTTGTAAATGCCCACAGTGTATATGCCTGAACACGTACATGTTTTCATTATGTCCCACAATTCCCTGCCATAATTACCATGGAGAAGAAGGATAGAACACTTAGTTATAGTTAAATTCACACTTGTGAATTTAACTCTTAGTTGTCTTTCAAGGCTGTCCATTTTGATTAGAGCTTGCTTGATTATGTAAGACTATCTCCAAGCCTGAAAATCTGTAACTCTTAAGGAGACCAAGCTGAAGTCTTAACTTTTTTGAAAGTGAATGTCTTCCAAATTTCATCTCAGCTTTTTTTAAAAAGAGACTGATATTAGAAAACTGTAAGTGTTTGTATTTAAATAGGTGTACAGTTCTATTTTATTGTATATGAATTAATGATGTATTTATATTAAGTTTTGCCTAAAAAGTAAATGTTATTACTATTGGATACATAATTTTATTATTTTTAATCACTAATATGAAGTTAAGTGTGTGGTCAGATGCCTGTCTAGAATCTCTAACTCAATTTTCCTCTTACTTAGTTTAAATCTGTTTTTAAAACAGTAAATCTTGCAAGCAGTTTTACTTTCCTTAAATATCATTTACAAATGTTTTTCCACTTTCTGAAACTCGATCAAGTATACTGTGAAAGGACTTTTAAATCTCTCTGCTTCTTGAAATATAGATAAAAGCTATAAAGATTTCCTACTGTATTTGCTGTTATAATTTTGTACTGAAATCCCACAGACCACAGTATTTACTAAATCAGGTTCTCAGAATAATGCATTGTTTACCAAGGCATGTAAATATGGTTTCCACAGTTAATAAGTACTATTGACTGAAGGGAACCACCAGAACAGCAGAGTTACAAGGGATACTTTATATCACATGAAGAAAAGTTTCTCACTAGATTATTAGGTTTTTGCGATTTTTTTTTTTTTCCGGATGGTGTGTCAGGAGAATTAGTAGACTGGAAAAAGACTGCAAGGTCAATAGCATAAATTGTATGTAAATAGCCAAAACATATTGTTTGGGTTGCCAAACACCCACAGAAGATTGCATTATTAAGGTAGGAATTTGTACACCTTCTAAATACGAAGTGGCAACATTTCCAAACACACAGGTCATACTCATACGTATTTATGTCAAGCTGCATGGTAGAATGTCCAATTTGTTTATTTTTCCTTGTCTTCTTATTAGATGATGATGCTTGTCAACAATTATTGAGCTCTTGCTATGTGTCAGGTACTGTTCAAGGGCCCTAGATGCTCTATCAATTTATTTACTCCTCTCTAGCATACTTTTTAGTCTCATTTGTAGGTGAGAGATCTGACTTGGTTGCAATTTGCATGGAAAAGAAAAAATCTTCATGCTGTCCGTAAATGCCCCGTATTTGTCTTCCTTACCTTTTATTATCCTTTTTCATACTTGAGAACACTTCATAAGTTTTGTTTGAGATAATCTTTGGAATACTGTTTTCTTCTTCCAGTTTTATTAAGATAACAATTGACACACAGCCTCGTATAGGTTTATAAAAGGTTTATAAGGTGTGCAGCATAATGATTTGACATCTATACATCATGAAATGGTTATCACAATAAGTTTAGTGACTATCCATCATCTCATATAGTTATAACATAAAAGATATAGAAAAACATTTTTTTTCTTGTGATGAGTGGTTTGTTGTTTTTATTCCCTCCTCGTGTAACCTCCTTCACTCCCAAGTCCACTGCCCAGGTAAATGCCATCACATAGGTCTGATTCCTGTCCTACCCTTTCCCTTCCTTTTCCATCTCCCACACCCAGCTCAGCAGCAGTGCTGGTCCTTCTAACTAAACAAGAAAAGTTTTTGTTTTTGTTTTTTTTAATGGACACAGTCATTACTCAGCTTAAGTTGATTGTCACCATAAGATAATGTTGCTCTAGAATGATCATAATCTGGCTTTTAAACAAGAGAATAGAAATCTAGGTTTTACATGCAAAATTTCTGATTTTGAAATAATGGTTCAAGTTTTGAGGGGAAAAAACCTGAAAACTGAAAAAATATGCTCTTGGGCATATCTAGGCTGTAAGTTTGAAGTCTCCATTTCTACTCCAGTCAGTGCTCAGTTCATTGGTTACGATTGTAGGTGTTAAAAAACAACTGCTACTTTTATACGTAGAAAACTTTCGATTCCACAAATTACAAACTTCAAAAAAAATTAAAAGAAAAACACAAGGCATCACAAAAAGTACTGACTTCAGTAATTAAGAAATTAATTTAAGAACGATATAAGTCTCTAAGGTTCTTTGTTTTTCTATTCTGCCTCTCCAGTCATATTGCTTATTCTTTTACTTCATTTGGCAAACTTCCTTAGGAACACTGAAAGTTTAGTTAAAAACGCAATGGCAAGGGTTGCCAAAGGGGAGGGGGTGAGGGGAAGAGAGAAATAGGTGAGGGAGATTAGGAAGTACAGACTTCCAGTTACAAAGCAAATGAGTCACGGGTATGAAATGTATAGTGTGGAGAATATCATCAGTAATAATGTAATAACTTTGTACAGTGACAGATGGTAGCTAGACTTACTGTGGTGATCATTTTGAAAAGTATAGAAACACTATATTGTATAACAAGAAGTAATACAGTGTTGTAGGTCAATTATACTTCAAAAACAAACCAACAAACCAACAAGCTCATAGAAAAAGTGATTAGATTTGTGGCTACCAGAGGCGGAGGGGAGGGGAGAGGGGAATTGGATGAAGGCAGTCAAAAGATACAGACTTCCAGTTATAAGATAAGTAAGTACCAGGGATGTAGTGTACAACATGATAAATACAACTGACACTGCTATACATTACATATGAAAGTTAAGAGAGTAAATCCTAAGAGTTCTCATCCTGAGGAAAAAATTCAATATCAAGCAAAAAATTAAGGCTTTCTAATTTTCAGCATCCCATTATTTGGATTGTCTTGGGGGTGGCACAGTGCACTTCACTGAAGTAAGCAAATTGTTTAAGAAACTATACCAGGTGGAAAGCAAACTTCAATTAACAGTAGAAAGGAGGGCCCTTTAAACAAGCAAAAAACACTTGAGTGTTGTTTACAAGTTGGCAAAAGCCATCCTGTGGTCGAGAAGCTGATAAAGTCTTGAATGAGGGCCAGTTGGGTCTCTAGGCAGAGGAGTGGCCTGTGCACGGTCTGTGGTTCTTCTTAGATGTCTCTAGCAAGCCTGAGGTAGGGCCAGTGTGGATGCATAGGAAAGGGAGAGGAAAAGGAACAGGGAGAAACATTAAGAGAGAAAGAAGAGAGAACTGTAATCATAGCTACTATTCAATAGTGCTAACTATGTGCTGGCTTTGTTTTTTGGTTCTTTTTCTTTCATTTCATCCCCTCCTCCCTCCCTGAGTAAGCCTACAAGGTAAATGTTAATATTTTCATTTTATAGATAAAGAACCTGGGACTCAGAGAAGCTTCTGTATAGGTTAGACAGTGGTGGAGCTGATGTTTAAATTGAAGTCTGCCTGACCTCCAAGTTATTAATCACTACAGTATATGGTCCTCCCAGTGTCTCTTATGGAAAGGGAAATAAGGGTGCCCCAGAAGTTCCCTCAAAGGCCTATTGGCAGCTCCTGGACTAGGCCATAGGTGTCAAGATGTTAAGAACATCTACCTTGACTTTGGCTGTTCCAACCTTAAGATCACTTGAAGTCAATAAAAAATGGCTGGTGTGTCCCAGGGATTAGTTTTATAGATTGCCTAGCACTTCATGCCAAGAGAAGCAATTCCATTTCTCATGTGGCCCCATGTGGTTCCAACTCCCTTTCCTTCCTTGCTGTGCAGACATGCACTGTGGAGTATAAAAAGTGATTTGGTGGCCAAATATTACAGTATGGATGGAAAACCCTTGCCTTATGCAGAAGCAGCTGTGGGGTTCTTGGTATTATTCTTTCTTCTCTGACTGTCTGTTAAGGAAGCCAAGTGAAAATGGACTCTCCAGGATGATAGGCAGTTTATATATGCAGAACTGCACGCATCGACTAGGTTTTTGGTAGTTGGATAGTAGCTTTCCAGATAAAGCCAATGATATTCAATTATGGATGGAGATCTTCAGCATTCAGGTTCTATTTTTCTGACTCCCCAACACAAAACCAAATTATGGTTCATCTCTGCTGTGACTTCACTTCTCTTTTGCAAAAACCAGGATGCCCAAGTTTAAGTGGTTGATACTTTTTAAAGATTTAATTCAGCTTTATTTCAAGGCTAAAAGCCAAGTTCATCATGACCAAAGTATAGGCTGAAAAAAGGGGTATGTAGCACATTAAAAATTTTCTTGATTATGAGAAGCAGTTAGAACTTCCACAGTCTTAGATTCCCTGCCTTTTCTTTTTCCATTGCTGAGTTTTAGATTCTTGTGTATAGATAATATATCTTGTATATCTAGATGAAAATTTTGCCAGAGAACCAAAACAGTCACTATTATTAATCCCCAGTATAGATAAAACCCCAATTAGTTTGTCTTTTTCTTTTTTTTTTTTGGTTGGGTATTTATTTCTGTTTATTGCTGTAGGTGGCAAAGATTAAACAGTACTGTTAAGTAATTTTTTAAATGTACTGAACATTTATTCTTGGTCAGATACAATACCAAGACATAGCCCCTGCCCTCAAGATTCCTATAGTACAAAGGAAGAAACAGGAAAATAAACTGACAAATACCACTCAGTAAGCTAAGTAGTTATGACCCCTGCCTTTGGTTGGCTGCTGCTTCTCCTTCATCCCAGTGAAAGTGTCTACTTCATTCACAAATGACATACCCAAAGGCTGAATCTTCCTGTGAACGTGTGTGTCTTACGGGAAAGGGAATCGAGGGAGGATTTAGGGGTCAGGAGGGAACTAACTTGATGTACAAGACATTCTTCCAGGCTCGAGGTAGGGTGTGGGCACAGGAGCCTGCATTCAGAGGATGACTTCCCGAGGATGGAGGCTCTTTGCCTTGTCTGGAGCAGCAAAGCTGCTGGAGAGAGATTTCAGTCAAAACTGATATACAGGTGGAGCATTGTAACATTCATTTTAAGCCAATTAAATAGGGTAAGAAGGACAAGGAACACCTCTGAGAACTTTGTGATTGAAATGGTTTCCCTGTTCACTGAGTAGAGAGAAAGATGTGTGATGAAAGGAGAAGCATAGTTCTCAGGGTGTAATTTTCAATTTCAGAGCCAGAGTGAGTAATTTATAAAGAAGAGTAAAATAAAGCCAATTTTTGCCCCCCCAGAACAAGCCTAGCTAGTTCAACCAAGCGAAGGGTGATTTTCTACATATTTAATCCATGTAGAGAAGTATTATTTGGAGCACTTGCTAGAACTTCTTCACATTGGTCTATTTGATACATTTGCAGAAAAGTGGTTTTCGATGTATGTTTTTTTTTATTAGTTTCTGCTTTATAACAAAGTGAATCAGTCATACATATACATCTGTTCCCACATCCCTTCCCTCTTGCGTCTCCCTCCCTCCCACCCTCCCTATCCCACCCCTCCAGGCGGTCACAAAGCACCGAGCTGATCTCCCTGTGCTATGCGGCTGCTTCCCACTATCTATCTGCCTTACGTTTGGTACTGTACATATGTCCATGCCTCTCTTTCACTTTGTCACAGCTTACCCTTCCCCCTCCCCTCGGTGTATGTTTCACTGGCCAAAAAGAAGGTTGTATTTGGCTTCCTAAAAGGTGGTTGTGTGTGGAGATGAGTGGAGGAAATTGTCATATTTTTGGTTATTTTAAATTTAATTGATAGAATCATGAACTGCATTCAAAGGCTATGTAGACCATCGTTTTCTGAGAAATTCACCAGATGTTATGTGGTTATATGTGAGCACACCTGAAAAGGATTTTAAACATTAAAGTCTGAATCCAAAACTATTCTTTAACATTTTAAATTTTTCTTAAAAAGACTCTTAAGACTGAAGGATAATAATGTTTAGGAGGTGAGCTTACCAAAGGCCCAATCAGTGAAGCCAGATCTACATGAAGCCCTAAATCAACTTCTGCCTAGTGGGGTCTTAGAATTGTCTTAAATGAAGAGGAAAATTGTCCATAACTGCAAGTGGAAGTAGTCATTAAGACAGGGTCAATCACCACCAAGATAGATCACTTTTCAATTTAAATGTGTTTCATTATTGGACACTATAATAAACCAGCACTGAACAATGAGATCACTTAAATTTACCAGATAGTTCACTTCCTGAGAAACTCGTTGCCTTGCCTTTCTCTCTGTTCTCTCAATACTCCAATACCTGATGCAGCAGATACTACAGAAACAACTAAGGAAAACTCGTCACCCCAGATTTGATCATATATGGGGAGTAAGATGTGATTGCCAAAGATTACAGGTTTATACTTGCCCAGAATATACTTGTGCTATCAGTCAATAGGGTATCTTTGAGTCCCTGTGGGTGAAGGGAGGCAAAATTTTACCTCTGCCCATCTTAGGTTTTCAGCTGGGACTCTTTAACAAAAAGACAGATTGACAAGAGAAAAATAGTTTATTAATGCATGCAGTACGCATCATGGGAGAAACTTAAACCGAAAGTAATTCAGAATAGCAGCTTTGAGTTCCAGCTTATATAACATCTTCAACAAAAAACATTAAGTTACTAGAGACATGACAGACACAGTAAGGCAGTTTTAGGCTTCCAAAGGCAGCAAACTGGGAAGGTAAACATATGGGTGGAAACTAATGAGGTAAAATTTGTAGATTCCTCTGGTGCCACCTCTGGGCTGATAAGAGTCTGTCTCCAGTGAAAGGAGAGTTTACATCTTGCTTTTAGGCAGAAAAGGGAGAGGTTTTCTCTGCTTTTGCTACTTCTTAATTGCCTTCAGCTCAAAATTATTATTATTATTATTATTTTTTCTGTACGCGGGCCTCTCACTGTTGTGGCCTCTCCCGTTGCGGAGCCCAGCCTCCGGACACGCAGGCTCAGTGGCCATGGCTCACGGGCCCAGCCACTCTGCGGCATGTGGGGTCTTCCCGGACTGGGGAACGAACCCATGTCCCCTGCATCGGCAGGCGGACTCTCAACCACTGCGCCACCAGGGAAGCCCCCAGCTCAAAATTATTTTTATGTCAAAGAGGGATATTTTGAGGTGACATATTCTGGTTTCCTTTTAAGGAGCACTTAACAAGGGCCTTCCCTAGCCAAAGGGTGTCTTTAGCCCCCTAAAAATATCCTCTTTCTTCTGGCGTCCTGCGTACTAGTAACCACAATTTCTGTTACTGAAGTCTCAACGACGGAAAATGGTCCCATGCCTTTTTTATCTTGAGATCATATTATACTTACAGAAGATTTACGGAGATAGCCAGAGTCTCTGCCCTTAACCCAGCTTTCCCTAATGTTAGCCATTCTGTATATCACCGTCTTATTGCTGTTTGAATTTACATTTCCGCAATGACTACTGATGTCAAACATCTTTTCATAGGCTTATTTCCACCCATATATCTTCTTTGAGCATCTGCTCAGAAACATCTCCCATTTTTAAAAAATTGGGCTGTGTGTTTTCTTTTTTGGGGGGTGGGTTTGAGAGTTGTTTATATATTCTGGATATAAGTTAATTATCTATATATAGTTAATCTATATATTAATTTATCCTGGTCTTTGGTGCTCTTTATTTCTTTTTGCATATTCAAGTTTTAGTCTGATTTCATATTCCTTCTGCCTGATGAACTTCCTTTAGCATTTCTCATAGAATAGATCTGCTGGCAATGAATTCCATCAGTTTGTATTTGTTTGAGAAAGTCTTTCTCCTTTAGTTGTGAAAGTTATTTTCACAGGCTGTAGATTTCTAGGTTGATGATTTCCTCCCAGCCCCGATACCATCACTTTAAAGATGTCTCTCATTGTCTTCTGGTTTACTGGTTTCCGATGAGAAATCTGTTGTCATAGTTCTCTTTCTTCCTCTCTGCATGTAATGTTTCTTTTTCTTCTAGCTGCTTTCAAAATTTTACATTTGTCTTTTGTTTTCAGCAATTTGAACATAACATTAGAAGACGTGTTGTGTCTGTATGTGTGTTAGTATTTATCCTGCTTGGTTTTCTGTTTGGCATCTGTAATTAATATTGGAAAATTCTTGGCCAAATTTTCTTCAAATATTTTTTTCTGCCCTGTTCTCGCTCTCTTCCCTTTTTGAGTTTCTAATTACGTATATGTTATAAATGTTTGAAATTGTCCCACAGCTCTTAATTATTTTAGTTTACTTTTCACTCTTTTTTTCTCTTTGGGTTTTAATTTGGGTTATTTATATTGACTTCTCTTCAAGTTAATCGATGCATTCATTGGTAGAGTTAAGTGTACTGATGGGCCTGTCAAAGTCATTCTTTAACTTTGTTACTGTGCTTTTCATTTTTAGCATTTTCATTTGATTGTCTCTCTCTCCTGATGAAATTACTCATCTGATCTTACATGTTGCCTACATTTTCTTCAGAGCTTTTAACATATTAATCACCATTATTTTAAAATTCCCAATCAGATGGTTTCCACATCTGTGTCATACCTAAATGTGGTTCTGATTATTGCTTTGCTTTGTGTCTTCTTTCTTTCCTTTTTGTATACCTCATAATATTTTTTGAAAGCTGAATGTCTTGTATAAGATAGGAAAGACTGAGGTAAATTGTTTTTATGCCTGGAAATAGACACACTTTTCCTTTCATTAGGTCTTTAATGTGGGCATTGGAGTAAATATAATGAGCAGTTGGGCTGGTTTGAAGTTTGTTGTTGCTATGGTTACCCTCAATGCCCCACAGGCTTCAAATGTGGATGCCTTGTGTTTAATCTGAGAGTTTGGAGAGCAGTGTCAGTTTGGCCCTGCACTCTAAGTCTTCCCTTTCTACTTTACCTCAGGAGGATCTCTTTGTCCATTCTTGCTCCTCTGATGTCCCTCTCCCCACAGTATTCTTGTTACTTGTTATTTGAACTTTTTCCTTGGTGGTGGAGGACAGTGGAATGGAACATCCTCTACTGTTATAACTAAATCTCAGTCTTAGGTAGGGTCTTAGGAGTATGGCCTTCTCAATTCTCCTACCCCTTCTCTGACTGTAATTTGGGGCCTAGTGTGTATTCCTGCCCCTAACATAGGACTAACCTTTTGTCTTTTTCTATTTCCCTCCTCCCACTGCAAGTTTTCATCTGTGTCCTAAGGAAAACATCATTGTTATTCCTCGCTTCCCCAAAGATTAAGACTTTTGTTCCATAGGGAGACTGGAGACACCGAAGAGGTGTCCTGCTTCTCCCACAGGGCTCCTCTTCTCCTCTCCCAGGTTTGCATTAAAATTGATATTTCTTAAGACTTTTTCTTTTTTGTGGATGAGCATCCAGTGGGGTTTATAGAAAAAAAAAAAAAAAGGGACTGAGAGTATGGACTCTCCCAATTTCTGTGGTTCTTAGCTGTTTCATGCTGTCCACCCAGTCCTGTCCTGCCTTCAGCAATTCATCAGTTATTCTAGCTGAAGGCTCACTGGTGTGTGGTTGCTTTTAACCTGGGTTAGTGAGTGCTTATGTCTCCTCTCTCCCAGTAGGTGCCTGTTTCTCTTAAAATTTTGAGCAAGTTATTTGTTCTGCAACTGCAGGTTTCCTATAGGTTAAAAAAAATGTCATGAATTTGAAGCTAGTTTAGCTCTTTTTCATTGCAATGCTGTGAGTAATATTCCTTCCAGCTAAGCTCAGCAGATAAAATACAAAACACCCAGTTAAATTTGAATTTAAGATAAATAACGATTAATCTTTTAGCATAAATATAATTCCATACAAAATTTAAATTTAACTGAATGTACTATATTTTTATTTGCTAAAACTGCCAACCCTACTCTGAGCTCTCTGTATCCTGGTGCAGAAGTAGAATTCCCATAGTTTTTATTTGTTTGTTTGTTTTGTGTGTGTGAAGTCTCATCACAAGCAAGTTCCATATTTAAAGAACATTTTAAAACAAGTGATGTTTTAAAAACGGAGCTGAAATAAAATATAATAATGAACGCAAAGGTATCAAGTCATAGTGACATTTGAGGTTTCAGTGGAGAGGATATTTTTACTTGAGTTTTTTTAGCCTTTCTGCTACCTGCCAATCGTACCCTATAAGCTGGACTAAAATTTAGGTTTGGTGAACAGTTGCATTTTTTTCCCACTTATTCATTAATGATGTGATTTTTCTTACTTTGGGATCATGGAGTTCTCTGAGAAACTATTGATAGTTATGAATACTCTCCTGGGAAAAAGTTGTATAACATTTTCCACTTATGATTTCAGAGGTTCACATGACTGTAAAGATCTTTTACAAAACCTTAGATGAGGCAGAGAGGGAAGAAATATTGAATGTTACCTCAGCCTATCAATGTCATGTCAGACATACTGGGCTGTGCTATGTATTGTGGAATGGATGACAGCATACTGATTACTGTGCGACTGGAATATATCTATTTTGGTCAAGGAGATACTTATTTTAGAAATAGTTTTCTTTAACCATTATCTGCATGAGCCTGTGCTCCATTTGCATTTGTATTTACTTCCGTGTTTGACACAGCTATCTATTACACAGAGCAGCATTTTTCTTAAACTTCCAAAGTACAGCAGACACACTGTGAAGCTGAACTTGGATGATCCATCAGTGCAGACAGCCCCATTTCATGTTCTGGAAGTTTTTCAGAGTTATGTGCTTACTTCCATATGTACCACAATGACATCTCTCCTCTTTCCATATATTGTAATAAGCTAAAATATAGTGGTTGGGTCACTGGGACAAAAGGATGGCATAGAAACAAAACAATGTAACCTCACTCTATTGTTCTTTAAGTTTCTTGTTCTAGACTATGGGTTGGAAAAAAATAGTTGGCAGGCTGGCCCTCTTTTTATAAATAAAGTTTTATTAGAACACAGCTACACAATTTGTTTACATATTGCCTCTGGCTATTTTCAATCTACAAGGACAGAGTTGAACAGTTGCGACAGAGACTGTATGGCTCATGAGCCATGTTTAGTATCTGGCCCTTTAAGAATGAGTTTGCCGTTTTAGACAAAGGACAAAGAAAGATAGGAAAAGAACAAATTTATACATGACCACAAGCTGTTGTGCTACTCATTTAGTTTCCACAGCAAGGTTGTTGCTATGTGAAAAATTGCTTATTTATACTTAAATTCTTTAGAAGCCCCCAAGTTGCTCTCAGAGGCTCAGAGGCAATTTCAATAGCCTCTTTAGACTAGTTTGGAAAATCTCTCCAATTCTCCCTTCTACTTTAATTCCTCATTAGTCTTGGGATAAAAAATCGAGTAGAGTTGAGAGCCAATCAACTTGGTTTTGGGGATAAAAACTAAGCAGAGTTGAGAGAGAGAATTAAAAGTTTTATCTCAGCATGAGATCAGGAAGGGAAGGAGAGAGCTATGTAATCCAAGAATAAATACATTTTATTTAGGAGTCTTTTATCATTCTTGGAAATTTTGCCAATGATTTTAAATGAAAACTAATTTTCTTTCTTTTTTCTTTCTAAATAAGGAAATGCTGAGAGAGGCATTGCATTTTTCTTAAAAAAAAAAGATCTGTGGAATTTCTTGAAAGGTCAGTTGTAAAATGCTCTCTCTCACACATAGATATACACAGACACAGATAGCTTTTGCAAAAAATATTATCTGGATTCTGGGGCACAGACCATGGGGTTAGGATCTGGGATTTGACCTTCTTTCTGCAGAGAGCTGTCAGGCATTATACAAACTCTACAGGAACCAGTAGTGTTTGGGAAACTGCCTGAGATAGACTGGATATCTCAGAGTTTACGTGCAGTTGTCCAGATACGATTCTAGCAGTAATCAGAGGTGTTCTTTTACTCATATTTCTGTAAAAATAACAAAAGAATAAACTGGGAGCCAAACCCACACTATGAAATTAACTTAAAGATATTTGCTAGAGGTCTTCAGTTGGTGTACATGATAGGTGGATAAACTGCAAACGTTTCAAGTTGGGCCACTACATTTTGATCCAAGAGGACAGTGTATTTGAGTTGTAACTGAGTGTACATGCTGTAGCAAAGTCTGTCAGAGAGAATATTGGGCTGAACAAGTTTTGTGCCTGTGAGGTGAAAATGCTATAAAAAAGAGATGAGAGACGTGTAATAATAAGCCACAGGAAGAGTATATGTTTACTGGGTTATGCTAGAAATTTGCTTCTTCAATATATAAGAAATAGAACCATCAATATTCTAGCAAGTCCTTGACCTGGTAACACCATGCTAAGGGGAGACAAAGTACCTTAGCTTGGGTTCCCACACCCCAACCAAAAACAGAGCCTGAGACAAGAGCTTTAGTAATTTCTCTCTGAGAAGAGGTTAACAGGTGGGAGGGAAAGCCAATAAAGGATGCATAACTGACTTGGTCACCACTGTGAGCACCTGGTGCTTGACGGCACTGGGGCCTTCTGGGGGTCTACGTAGACTGTCAGAACTGTCCTTTATGCAGCAGCAGAGGGATGATGATTCTGCTGGCTACTGTCCTACATGGGTCTAGGGTTGCCCCATAAGGACTAACTCCCTTGCACTTCAGGTAGCAGAATTGGCCATCCCAAAATAGGCCTCTTTGGCCTAAGGAAACTATGAGCTGATTATTTTGAGGAATTACAGATAAAGGAGAAACTCTGAAAACAAGAGGAGTAATACCCCTTTCATAAGGGAAATTTACATTAGAATGGGGGCCTGTACCAGGAAAGAAGATATTACCAGAGATCACTTTTTCCCCTGAGAGACTTATCTGCAGGGCAGGGCAATTTTGGTTACCAAACTTTTCCTCTTTTCACCTTCCCATGAATTACCTTCCCTCACTTGAAGCCCCAGACCCTATCCCTCTCCTTAGCTCAGGATGGCATATAAGCCTCAATCGTCTGGCAGCCTTTGGAGTTTCATATCTTTGTGGGGTGTACATAATCAACATTATTGTTCTTTTCTCCTGTTAATCTGTCTTTTATTATGGGGGAGGGAGGGTCTCAGCCACAGAACCTAGAAGAGTACTGGGAAAATTAATTTTCCCCTCCTACACAGGTTTGTACATGTGTAATGGTGAGCAAGTTCCCACAGGAGTCTTATACCTGTAGTGTCAGAAGTTTTGGGGCACGAAGTGCAAAACAAACAAGACAACTAAGGGGAGGTGCTGTCAGCTTATACCTGTGAGAAGCCAGCTGCCATAGCCACAGCTGGAATCAAAGTTTGCTGTGAAGATATTAGGAAGGGGAAGTGTATATTAGAGTTCTATATTGCTGTCTAATAAATGACCCCCAAATTTAATGCTTGAAACAGCATCATTTATTATCTCCATTTCTGTAGGTCAGGAATCAGGTGTGATTTAGCTCAGTCCTTCTCTGCACTGAAAAGCTCTGGATGAATATACTAACATACAAACAATGGAGGTTATGATCAAGCGGATTTTCACCTTTTCCTCAACTATTCTGAAACTTTTGAGATTTTTTGTAAGTTCTTAGTTTACTCATGTAATCAAGACAAATATATAGTTAAAATATATCACAGTTGCTTAAACACTGTTTAACAGATAAATATCAACCTCCTCAGCCAGGCACAAAACACACTTCCTGATCTGGCTTCCACCTATGCCTGGCCTTATTTCTCATAATTCCCTCTCTGCAAAGGCCACATTCTAAGGAGCAGAACTGTTCCCTGAAGATGCCATTCCCTCTGTCTGGAATGCCTTTTCTCTCCTGTTTGCTAAGCAAACTTTTATTTATCCTTTAAAGCCCGTCCCCAAAGGTGGTACCTCAGTGAAGCCACATCTGACTCCCCAGGCTTCATCCTCAGACCTCCTTGGGAATGTATCTCTTATAGCCCTTTTCCCATGGTATTTTAAATCTTTCATCTCTCTCCTTCTGGATGGTGAACACAGGAATTCTGTATTTATTCTAAATGTTTCCTCTACAATTGGAAAGCCGATACTTATATGTTTATATGTTTATTTATATGTTTATATGTCTTCCTGTGCTACTATGTTAAGAACCATTTAGCTCAAGTGATACAAAGAAGACTGAGTGACAGAATTATAAATTAAAAGGAATAAATATTTTTCTATCTTTTCAAATTGTCTTTGTTGTGGATTAGTTATCTGAAATTTGAAATATATTTCTAGAAGTTAGTTTACATGGTAAGAGAGTAAAGGAAGAAAGAATGGTAAAATGTAAAACCAAATAGGTCTACTGTATGATCCAAGGGTGACTTTAAAGTCTTGCTATACCCTGAAAATTTCTTTTCATTTAACAATTTTGGAGATATATATATATATATATATATATATATGTAGTTTAAATTATAGCTAATTTTCCCCTAAGAAACTGAAGGCATCAAAGAGGGAGCTGGATTCTGTTTCACTAAACCAAGCTGACATCTCTGGTTCAATCCCAGAATCTTAAAGGCTACAAAGAGATAGAAAACAGCCCAACTTGCAGCTCAGACCATGAGTGAGTTTGCCAAGCTATACGTTAACAGCAAGCTCCACTGGGTTTATAAACTGCCCAAACTTGGCACATACTGGACTCAGTTTTATTCCTAGTCTGTTCACACTTCAACATCATGTTCTAGAATAATCCAAAATATCATGCTTAAGAAGAGCAATATAGTCTATGTAGTGGTTCATTGGGAAATAGCTTCTCCATGTTTTAATTACCTTTCTTCCCAAGGCATGACAAATGCTTCAGAGACAGCAAATAGGAACCCAGAAATAGTGCCCACACTTTAATGTTAAGTACATATTCTCCTAGGCTAAATGCACTTTTCCTTAAACCTAAAAGTCAGAATTACTAACTTTTAGAACAACTCAAAATGAGAGGACAGAAGGCAGTCTGCACTGTTTCGTATGTTAAGCTTTAACAGAGTAAAGAGATGTGTCTGTTTGGCCAGTGGCTGCCAGTGCTAGACAGTGGTTGACCAAACCCTAATGTGGAGAAATATCAAACAAGACAAAGAAAGAATTAGAGGGAAATGGTACAATTCCTCATTAACAGCTAAGTGCCAATAAAAATGGAAAATCAAAATGAAAATGAATCAAAAGGAAATTGTCTGCCCATAAAAATCACTGGGGGAAAATAGACTGCTAAATCATACTGTCATTTTCTTTATACTCAGCTCTCCATTAGGAATGAAAAATTATCCAATTGTACTAAAACTTATCTTGGAAAATCTTAGTACCCATGCTGGTTTTTTGCACACCAGCCCCCTGCATGAGTCAGATCCATTCCCTGCTGTTCCCTGCCCTACTTTGGTCTGAAAGACACTGACGCCTAAGCACACTATTACCAGGGCTCCTTGAAGAATATCCTTGGCCAATGATAGGCACCACCAGGAGATAGGAAGGCAGCATGACAAAGGGGAGGTCATTTTTTTTCCTGTATCCTGCCTGCTTTGGGCTGTTTTCTGGCATTGGGTGCACCCCTCCACCACTAGAGGTCCTATTTTATGGGCCCTTCTCCCTGGCTCTTTCTCTCATTGGGCTTCTCAATGCTTATCTCTCTCCTGCCCCTTCAGGTCTAGGCATGATAATGCCTTCCTGTATTGCTAGTTCCTAAGAGATTCCAACATCGTTTTTGGTCTCTCTTCACCCAGCCTACACCTCTGTAAATGGTCCCTTATGAAAGTCTTTTTTATCATGTGAGTTGGATTCTCTTTCTCCATGGGAATTCAGTGATACAATTCTCCTGTGAGTCCTGAGAGGTAAACTTACTCCTGAAGCATCAAGGCACCTGATTTCGCATCCTTAACCCTCCTTGCTCACACCCCTGCTTGTTGGCTTCAGTTGCGTAAGAAAATGTGCTTGTTGATCGTAAGTACACTAGTGTAGTTCTGATGAATTCTACTCGTTAAACTCTACCCTGACTCACCCCCACTGACATCTTAAAAACGCCTTCGGTCACTTACATCTCATCATAGTGCTGCCCAGAGCACCAAACCACAAGCAAGTTTTGCTCTGGAGCTGATCTTATGCACAAGATGGTTGGGCGATGGTTGTCTAAAGGCGTGGGAAGGGCGACATGTAGGGAGACATCATGAGGAGGGGTGCCCAAGTTGAGAAAAGTGTGTGACGAAATCTTTTTCTAACCCACACTGAAAATTTGTTTAAGTGACACTTCAGAGAAAGTATAGAATCTTGCTGCTGGAGGGGATAGAATTCATACAGTCCAACGACTTCACTTTATAGATAAGAAAACTGAGGGTCAGAGAGACCCTCTGAGAGACTAAGTGTCTTAGTACAGAAGCAGGACTAGAACTCCAGCTGCCTCTGCAGCTTTTGTTCAATAAAATCTTATTGTGATCTCATATACTCATGGTCTATGGAGTGGGCAAAGTAGTGTGCCAAAGTCTGCAGCAAAAACAATTTATATTGATCAAAGAGAAAAACAATTAGGAACTGATTTTTATTTTAATTTTTGGATGCCAGAATTGCCATGGGATAGGAGATGAAACTTTAATTTCATAGTCTTGCTATATTTTAAGATGGCTTCTATTGAGGAAGAAAGGAAGGGAGGGAGGGAGGAGCTAGTTTATTTAAGACTAAACTTCCTGAGAAATCAAATGTCTACATCTTACATATATTAGCTCATCTGCCAGGTAGACACTGTCTCTCATCAATGACAAAACATGCTGAGTTTGCCCCTGACTCATTCAATATGGCTTCAAAATACAGACTAATTTTTCAGTCATCCTCTAGTCTAAAGCTATAAGTTTTCCTTTTCGTTCATTTAAGTTTCCATGTTCATTTGCAGAAATTTTAAACCTACTTTCCACCATAACATGTGACCCCTCAATGTCTAAGCAGTATCATGTAGTGATTAGTTCATGGGTTTGGAATCAGACAAACTGCATTTAGGTGCCCCTCTGACATTTCCACTAACCATGTGACTTCGGGAAAATACAAAGCCTCTCTGCCTGCCTTGGTAGTCAAACGGGGATGCTAATAATAGTACTTAACCTTTTAGGGATGTTGAAATTAGAGTTTTAAAAGTGAAGTCCTTAATAGAGTGCCTGGGGTGTAGTACATGTATGATATAGAATAATTATTATTAGTGGGAATAATTGTTTATAACTACCATCTTCTCTCTTCTCACTTAATTTCCCAGTTAATATTAAAAAAACAAAACCTTTGCTGCATAAACGTATTTCATTAGAGATGGTATCTAGCTCAGAGGATTAACTGCTAATAATTTAACCTAGATTTTATACTTCTACACAAGTAATAATAGTAATTAAAGAGCAGAGCTGCCTGATTAGATTTAACATTTTTTAAAATCGTATCAAAACACAAAGGATCCATTGAAAATGTTATCCAGAGGAAATTACCTTTGCCTCCTGTGTGGCTAAGGGAAACTTTTTTTCCCTGAAACTAATTCTATGACTTATTTTATCTTGTATTAAAAGTTTTAAAGGCTAATAAGAAAATTGTCCAACAAGGCAAGTAGTGGCCTGGAAGATTGAAGTACAGATTTTCATAAATCAGACTATTTTCTTTCTCTCTTCCCGTTATATCCAGATAACTGAATAAAAGTTTTGACTTTCTTTTGGTAAATGTTCAACATAATGATTTAGTTTTTGAACTTCAAACAAACTAAATAAACCCAACAGAAGACATAACTAACATAACTAAAGTCATTGCAAAGATAATTTCCCAGTAGTTACCAGTTACCAAGGAAGTTCAAGGAATCACTTCTGAGGTCCCTTTTAAAAAATATATAAGTAATGCCTTTATTTGTTAGTCAGAATGATCAGTTAAGACTATTTCATAAATACCATGAATAATATAACATTTTAATTTCTTTTCGTTGATGTTGCTTGCACCATGAACAATTTTAATTTGAACTCGTAGACGTTACATGTGTAACCTCTGACCAGATGGCCTCTTCCAGTTGGTCAAATCAACAAGTCAGTCCATCATTCTAAAGACTTCTTAGGAATCTCCCATTATGTTTTTTTCAGTCCTAACTTTATCCTTATTCCTATTTCAAGATTCATACATGTCAGCATATAGCATCTTTATTATATATTCACATATTAGTCAGAAATACTCTTCTCGGGCCTCCCTGGTGGCGCAGTGGTTGAGAGTCCGCCTGCCGATGCAGGGGATACGGGTTCGTGCCCCGGTCTGGGAGGATCCCATATGCCGTGGAGCGGCTGGGCCCGTGAGCCATGGCCGCTGGGCCTGCGCATCCGGAGCCTGTGCTCCGCAACGGGAGAGGCCACAACAGTGAGAGGCCCGCATACCGCAAAAAGAAAAAAAATAAAAATAAAAATAAAAAAAATAAAAATAAAAGAAATACTCTTCTCCATTGAGGGTAAGTGTGGAATTATTATTGGTTGCTTTCAAATAAGAGTTAAACTTTCTCCTCAAGGTCAGCAAATGGGGTTTGAATTTTTTCCATTACCAATAGTATCAGAAAGGATTAGGTTCTGCTACCAATAACAGAATATTCAGACAAAAGTGGCTTCATCACACAGAAGTTTATTTTTCCTAAAGGTTCAGGTAGGCATTTGCTGGCTTGGTTTGGCACCCCTAGGATATCTTGGCCCAGCTCTCTAAGATACGCTTTTTTTTTTCTCCTCATGAGTCCAACATGGATGCTGGAGATATGGTGATCATCCTCATTTCCTGGCAAAATTGCTTTCTCAGAAATGCCACTTAATAATCTCTGCTTCTATCTCATTTGCCACCTTCGTCTGTGAGGGAGGCAGGAAAATAAACTCTTTGTAAGAAAAAAAGAAGGAAAGAATAGATGTTAGATTGCCAACTTGTGTTTCTGCCACCCCATTCAGTCTTAGTTGATGTTAATTTTTCTATCTAGACCCTTCTAGGATATTAGAATTCTACAAGAGTCCTTACTTAAAATCACTTCCATATTTGACAGTTATTCTTACATACTTCTTTGTTTTCTAAACTCTGCTGCCCATTTTTGTAAGCTTATGTTCTCCTCAACATCTTAATAAATGAAACAAAACAAAACAAAATAGACAGAATGTCAGTGGAGAAGGAAAAGGATCAAACATGTTGCTTAATCAGAAATGAAAAATAAACTGGCAAGAGGACCAAGTGCATCCACTGTATTGGATAATATGTGTGCAGTGGGATATGAGTGACTAATACGGATAAACAACAGATTGTTCTACCAGAGCCCTCAACAATTTCCTCAGGGTTGGAGGGGACAATTGCAACTGTTTGCATCTCTTGGCCCTCCTGCTTCTTCTGATTTGACCCTGCATTATACGTATTTTGGCTTTTGTGTGTCTGATGAAGCAGGCTGCAATTCCTGAGCTCTAATGAGTGATTGAATCTCTCTTGCATTGTTAAATTCAAGCCAATGAATATATATATGTGTGTGTGTGTATTATATATGTATGTATGTATGTGTGTGTGTGTATATATATATATATATATATATATATATATATATATATATATATATATATCCATGAAGAAGCCAAAACTAATCCAAAAGCAACTACAAAGATATTTAAATAATTTCCAAGTGTCAGAGAGCACCTCATACCTGAAAATTCACTGTTAAAATGTGAATTGGGGAAGTCCGGGTAAAATGAGAAATAGATCATTAGAATCAAGAAAACTGAACTGCTGGGTTGTAATTAGATGTGGCATTTGCCATACTGGCTTTATATACACTGAGAGCTCTGTGTAAGGCTGAGGCTGTGACAGGACAAACTCTTCCCTCACATAATAATTTTTAACTTTTAAAATCTGTAGCAGTTGGAGCTCTTGTTTTACTGGTAATGGCCTGATACATGTAACAATAAACTATACCATAATAGGGCTTACAGTTGTTATGGGAGATTTTAGGGATTTAAAACCAAGTTCCCCTAGCTCCACCTTTCATTGGCCTACATTTGGGTGTCTGTCACTTCCATAAAATAAGAAAGTGATGATCTTTCCCACCTAGAGTTCTGTTGTCAAGCTACGAGTCATCTCTTAGAGAGGTTAATGCAGCTCAATAAACACCATTGTGCTTACAGGAGAAGATACCATTTCTGATGACAAGAAGCTCTCAGTGAGTAAATGGTTGTCTTTCCAGCAGACACATGACTCTAGATCTGAGTAGTCTAGTCTCCTTAGGTGAAAACTTTTTGAGAATGCAGTTATTCTTTTTAGTTAGAAAAGTTAGTTATCACTAAAAGTTAATGTGGTTTAAACTGACCCTAGCACATGAAAAGATGCTCAACAGCATTAGCCATCAGGAAAATGCAAATTAAATCTACAATGAGAGACTTCCAGTTTTTGATCTGGTATAAAATGAGCTTAGAAGTTGTCACTTTGTCTTAACAACAAGTAAAAAGTTGAACAAACTGAAAAATCAACAACTCCTGTTAGATCTGCCAGAGAAGTGAGATCATAGGAAAAAGGAAAAACTGCAACCCCCAATATTGGAGAGACAGACAGGAAGATACAGAGAACTACAACTTACTGGCGCAGGTATCCATGAGCAAAAATCTCCGTGGGAATCAGTACCTGTGTAGGAAAACCTGAACTGTAATTCACAAATTGCTGGAGCTCAGTGTGAACAAGTGTGAGTTAAAAACTCCAGGATAACACAGTTAGAGGGGCACTCCAACACTTTTGTGAGTTTCACTTCCAGGAACTCTACCATGTTTTTACAGTGAATACCAGAGAAAAATCCCTTCATGCTTCTGGCAGGAGAAGGGGAAAAGTCACCATTTTGAAATAGCCAGAGCATTCTATTCTTAACAAAGCCTGTCCTCAGGAGAAACTGTGTTATCAGAGTCTAACCTGCTGGGGTTTTATCAGAGCCTATAGAACTCCCAGAGAATAATAGGAGAAAAACTAGATGATTTGGGGTATGGCAATGACTTTTTAGGTACAATACCCAAAACATGACCCATGAAAGAAATAATTGATAAGCTAGACTTTAATCAATTAAATTCTGCTCTGTGAAAGACAATGTCAAAGGAATGAGAAAATAAGCCACAGACTGGGGGGAAATATTTTCAAAAGACACATCTAATACAGAATTTTTATCCAAGGTACACCAAAAACTCTTAAAACTCAACCATAAGAAAACAAACAACTAGATTAAAAAAGGGGCAAAAACCTCTTAACAGACACCTCACCAGAGGAGATATGTAGATGGAAAATAAGCAAATGAAAAGATGCTTCACATCATATATCATCAGGGAAATTTAAATTAAAACAATACAGTAAGTCCCCTACATACGAACGAGTTCCGTTCCGAGAGCACGTTTGTAAGTCCAATTTGTTCGTAAGTCCTACAAATTTAGCCTAGGTATCCAACTAACAGAATCGGCTATATACTACCATACTGTAATAGGTTTATAATACCTTTCACACAAATAATACATAAAAAACAAGCAAACACAAAAAATAAACATTTTTAATCTTACAGTACAGTACCTTGAAAAGTACAGTAGTACAGTACAACAGCTGGCATACAGGGGCTGGCATCGAGTGAACAGGCAAGAAGAGTTGCTGACTGGAGGAGGGAGAGGAAGTGGGAGATGGTAGAGCTGAAGGATCATCAGCAATAGGGGACGAAGGGCAAGCTGCACTTTTATTCATGCCTGACATTGACGACACAGGTTCTGGTTCCTTGCTAGATTCAATTCTATCTACCCACTTGAAAAAACAATCCAGTGATGTTTGGGTAGTAGCTCTTTTATTCTCATCATAGATGACACGGTAGCATGGGATTGCATTCTTAACAGCTGCTGTAACCTTCATGTACCGTTCTACTTTCAGGTCCTGTGTCTCAAAAACTAACAGTGCCTCCTCAAATAAAGAAAATCCCCTTTCCATTTCCTGTATCGTGAATCTCTTCGGTTCTTCAGTTACTTCTTCTTCCTCTTGTCTCTCTTTGTCCTTTCTCTGTGCCTCCAATTCCGTTAAGTCTTCATTAGTAAGCTCCTCGTGTTGCACAGCAAGGAGTTCAGTGAAGTCGTCCTCCTACAGATCTAGCTTGAAATAAAGATGCTGTACTACTGTACTCTATACAGTACTGTACAGTAAAGTACACAAAAGCACAACCACTTGTAGAGGATGCATGCATGTGACAATGTATGCTGGACATGGGAACTAACTTACGTGATTGGACATGTAAATGCATGTTCGCATCTTTGAAAGTTCTCAACTTGAAAGTTCATACGTAGGGGACTTACTATAATGAGATACTACTATATACCTATTAGAATGGCTCAAATCCAAACCAATGACAAACAAATGCTGGTGAGGATGTGGAGCAACAGGAGCTCTCATTCATTGCTGATGGGAATGCAAAATGGTACACAGCCACTTTGGAAGACAATTGGGCCGTTTCTTACCATATGATACAGCAGTATTACTCACTGGTATTTTCCAAATGCATTAAAAACTTATGTGCACACAAAAACCTACGCATAAATATTTATAGCAACTTTATCCATAATTGCCAAAACTTGGAAGCAATAAAAAGTCCTTCAGTAGGTGAATGAACTGTGGTACATCTAGATAACAGAATATTATTCAGCACTAAAAAGAAATAAACTATCAAGCCATGAAAAGACATGGAGCAAACTGAAAATACATATTTCTAAGTGAAAGAAGCCAAACTGAAAAGGCTACATACTGTATGATTCCAACTATATGACATCCTAGAAAAGGCAAAACTACGGAGATGGTAAGAAGATTATTGGTTGCCCAGGGTTAGAGAAAGAAAGGGATGAATAGGTGGAGCACAAAGGATTTTTATGGCAGTGAAACGATTTTGTACGACTCCTCAATAGCGGATACACGCCTTATACATTTGTCAAAACCATAGAATGTACAACACCGAGAGCGAACACTAACATTCAGGTGATAATGATGTGTCAGTGTAGGTTCGTCAGTTGTAACAAATTTACCAGTGTGGTGTACAGACAGTGGGCATATGGAAACGCCAGAATCTGCACTTAATTTTGCTGTGAACCTAAAACTGCTCTAAAAAATACAGTTTAGTAATTTAAAAAACCAGTGAGCTATCCCTACACACCTATCAGAATTGATGAAATAAATATTGACAACACTACATGCTGACAAGAATGTGGAAAAATTGAATCATTCATACACTGCTGTTGGGAAAGTAAAATGATACAGCCATTCAGGAAAACAATTTGGCAGTTACTTAATAAACTAAACATGCAACTACCATGCGATCCAACAATTGTCCTTTGTCCTCTAGGCTGTTTATCCCAGAGAAGTGAAGACTTATGTTCACACAAAAACCTGTACACGAATGTTTACACCAGCTTTATTCATAACAGTCCCAAACTGGAACAACTCAGATGTCCTTATTGGATGAATAGTTAAGCAAATTGTGGTAGATCCATACCATGGAATACTACCCAGTAAGAGAACTGAGAATACAAGTAACTGTTGATACAAGAAGTATCAACAGTTGATACAAGAAGTAACCTGGGGGCTTCCCTGGTGGCGCAGTGGTTGAGAGTCCGCCTGCCGATGCGGGGAACACGGGTTTGTGCCCCGGTCCGGGAAGATCCCACATGCCGTGGAGCGGCTGGGCCCGTGAGCCATGGCCGCTGAGCCTGCGTGTCCGGAGCCTGTGCTCCGCAATGGGAGAGGCCACAACAGTGAGAGGCCCATTTATAGCAAAAAAAAAAAAAGAAGTAACCTGGGTGAATATCCAGAAAATTATGCTGAGTGAGAAAGCCTATCTCGCCTATCTCCAAAGTTTTTGCACACTGTGTAATTCCACTTATATAACAGTCATCAAAGGACAAAACTTAGACAATGGAGAACAAATTAGTGGTTGCCAAAGTTTAAAGAGGGAGCGGGGCATGAGGGAAGAGACTGTGTCTGTGAAAGTACAATAGGAGGAATTGATGGAAATGTTCAGAATATTGACTTATCAGTGTCAAGATCTAGTTGTGATACTGTACTGTAGTTTTGCAGGATGTTCTCACCTGCAGGCGGCGGGTTAGGGGAACTAGGTACAGTGTACACAGGACCTCTCTCTGCCATTACAACTGCAGTTGTCTATAATTATGTGAAAATAAGAAGGTTTAAAATAAATACATGTAACACATTAAAACTTTACAATTTTTTCTTCAGAAACAATCAAAAACCCACAGCTGTCCTCAGAAGCGATTTGGCTTTAAAAATTTTTTCTAGCCAAAAGGCTAAAGACTTTCCTATGTGAATTTTTAAAGAGACTGGTCATCAGAAAAAAGAGAAAGCAAGTGAGGGAGATGAAAAAAGATGGAAAGCATGTGTAGTATTTTGCATGGTCCATTCATGCAATAAATGCCAAACTGCCAAGTCACTTATAGAAGAAAGGTTACTAAATGGGAAAATAGGTACTATGTATTAATACATTAAAACACAGGTAGAAGTAAATAAATGTTGTCAGATATGTATTAATAGTCATAAATTCATTTGACAAATCTGGCATATTCCACAAAAAAATGCACTAATCATTTCTGTGCCAAGTAGTGGGTATAAAACAGTGAGCAGAAAAGCTCTTACAGCATCTGTCCTCATGGAACTCAATCTGTTGGATGCGTGGACTTTTTTGCTCTTCTGTTTCCTTTAGCGTACTCTGTTAAGTTTCATGTGGGATCCAAAGGACATATTTTATATAGTTTGTGACCTTAAAGTGATTATAATTTTGGGTGCAGGGACAAGATTCATAAACACATAATAAAAATCAAAGAAAAGTAGAATATTGGGCATAGGTCCACATTGATAGAAGGTTTCAAGTCTGAGACATCACCTTGAGTGGGTGTGGAGGATGCTTAACTCTGCTGAGGGTGCCCAGACACTTCACGCACAGGTCAGTAGCAGCAAAGGGAAACAGAGTCTCCTATGGTTGACTCTTGGCCCCAGTTTCTCTGTGTAGCCAACACCTCACTGATTCTTCTAAACCAGATTTATTGTTTGAACATCCTTGCTCTCTGTGACTTCTCCCCTCCTAGCTGACACTAGTGTTGCATTTTCATGTTGTCTGTACACTTTTTGAATATGAATTTCCAGAGTCTGAGCCCAGTTCCCTTGTAAGGTTCTTCACTCCCTTTCCAAAGGAATTGGTAAAAATATTTGACTTTTTTAATGTGTTGGTGACACCACTGAGCACATTAAAGCCTTCTCGGTAAGTAGACCTAAGGATAGCTCTGGAATTCTCTTCCAGCGCTGAGTCTCTAGTGGCTGATAAAGGCATTCCCCAAAGCAGTTATGACAGCATGGAGAAGGTGTGGGAAATGATGTGTTTCTATAGTGGCTTATGAAAGGGGAGTCTTTCATTCAAGAGCACAGAGGATGCCCCATGTAGGAGTGAGTATAGGACACCCTGCTGATAATGTCATTAAGTGAGCTCAGTGTAGACTTGCAGAAATAGAGCGTTACTGCCTGGCATAGCCACCACTGTACACTGACCAGAGGAAGATGGCATTTCATTATATAGTTTCTATGTATTCTCTTATTTTGGGGATTAACAGACACTTGCCTCCACCTCTGTTAAGCACTTCATGAACTAAGGCCTTCCCACTACCAGACAAAGACACAGTTTCTACTGGCTCTCAGGACTCTAATCACTCTACATACCTCCACAACTCAAAATTCCATGAGGGGCTTCCCTGGTGGCGCAGTGGTTGAGGGTCAGCCTGCCGATGCAGGGGGCGTGGGTTTGTGCCCCGGTCCAGGGGGATCCCATGTGCCGCGGAGCGGCTGGGCCCGTTAGCCATGGCCACTGAGCCTGCACGTCCAGAGCCTGTGCTCCACGGCGGGAGAGGCCACAGCAGTGAGAGGCCCGCGTACCACAAAAAAAAAAAAAAAATTCTCTGAGGACCATAATTTTTTGGACACTGTTCAGCGAATGGGTGGAGATTGTTTGCAATGAGTCTCACTCAGCAACTCAGGGCAAACTGCTCTGTGTTCTGTTTTGTCCTAGTCTGTGGAATAAGCTTTAATAAAATTCACATGCCCAAGGCCTGTGGTTGCCTGTGAAACTATTTCATCCAACAATGAAATATTTGGATTGGCTGACGTGGGCTACCAGCTGGCTAAACATTGGTGAGGCTGGGTGTATTGAAATGGCGTCATTAGTAGACGTTGGCATACACTTTGTGGAGATAAAACCACTATAACAGGACTGTGTCCAGCAGAGAATGGGAAATATTTTAAGGGAGGCGAAACCTCAAGCTTACAATATTTATAAAGTACTTTGCAATTGCAAATGGATTTTCTAAAGAGTCATTTTTCTCCCTTTCAAAAGTTTACTTGTATATCCAACGTCATGATACCCTGATATAAAAGTAAAATAGTCCTCTAAGGAAACAATGGTGGTTTGTTAGGGGCCCCAGACCAAATTTCCTGAGAGACCATTTTACTGTTATTGTTTAAGTCATATTGACCTGGGGCTCAGAAAATGCAATCTCAGCAGCAGTCTTTATTCTTTCTACATGTTAGCTGTCTCCCATGACAAGCCTTCAGGGTAACAAAAAAATGTACATTGAAAACTCTCATTGTTTGTTTTTCCCGAAGTTCCTTATGAAATGTCAGTATCTTTGAAGGGGTTTTCCTTGAACTGAACTCCTGAGGTTGGAGATTTACCAGGTTGATTTAAGAGTTTGAAATCCTGGAGTGTTTCCATAAAATGAGGATTTACAGTTCATAAATATAATGACAAAAGTGTGAAGATACATTTTTGTTCTGAAAAACTATTGGAACAAAGGTACTTTTCATAAAAAGCTTCAGTGCTGCCATTTCCTTCAGACAGAAGTCTATTCTGGCTTCATGAAGTAGCTTTTTATTGCCATTTGTTTGATTTGCTCTCCCTCCCTGCTTCATGGGGAGCCACTTCCTCCTGAAGGTGTGCAGATGGAAAGAGGAATTGAATTCTGGGGCATTTAACCAGTGATGAGCATAAAGAAATGAAAGGAAGACATGTTGCAAGGTAGAGCACATTCCTTCTGTTTGTCTCATCTCTACCTGGGTTCAGCTTCCAGATCATTATAGTCTGGTTTTCACATTTATTCTCGGATAGGTAGCTACATTCTTTCTTGCATGTGGCAGCAAATGACTCAGTTATTAATTGACATTAAATTGGCTACTATGACTAACTGTTTGGGGAAAGAAAAATATGCCACACTCTGGCCTTACCCAATGGTATGGGGAACAATTAGGAAATTGTGTCGCTAACGGACCTTCTCAGTGGATGATAGAAGTGGTATGAGACCAGCTGTTGATGTAGCTCTGCAGAAAAAGACCTGTGTTGAATAATAACAATGGATTCATGAGTCTGGGGAAAATCTCTGGACTTTCTTCCAATTTAGTTGTAAATTGAGCTGACATGATTTCCAAACTCAGGATGAATGTTGGAGCTTACCTTGAGGTTAAAGAAAGAACAGCCTTCCTTCTTTATCCCAATGAGCTTACTTTAACCCAAATCTTAGAAAGGGAGAATCATGGTTCTGTCCTTCTCTGACTAAACATTCTGCTCTATAAATTTCTAGCAACCCAGAAGGAGGGAGGGAGTGTTGTGCTCCCCACACCCCTTAATGCTGATATTTGGTTAGAATTGGAAACAACTTGATATTGTGAAAAGAGCACTAAACCATGCTCTTTGTGTCAAAGGAACTATGATCTAGTCCTGAATTCACCATTGACAATAATTGACTGTCTTCAAAACTGGGATGTTTTGAGGGTGAAAGGGACGGCTATTAATACACCAGGACAACAGGCATAAACCAAGACTGTCTTGGGAAAACTGGGATGTATGGTCATTCTACTACTCACAATGTGTTTGGGCAAAAGAGCCCACTTCCTTAAAGTTATAGTTCCTCATCTGTAAAATGGAAATAATCCTATTTTATAAGATTATTGTAAGGATATAATGAAAGAATATGTGTGCAACTGTTTTGTGAACTGTGAACTATGAAACCATATCCAATGCAGGTGAAATCATGATAATTAATTTTATCAGCCGTAGCTGTAAAATGCTCTCAAAGGAATGTCTATGTATTTCTCCTTGGACAGGAGCAGAGATTTGAGAGCAGCAATTGCAGATATAAACCCAGATAAGGTGCGGTTTCTAGGTTTCTAAAGGAATATTGAAGGAACCAAAGTAGAGTGCTCTATTTTTGACAGATTTTTCCCTTTAAACCAATATAATTTTTAAGAAGAAGTAGGGCCTCATGTGAGAAGAGGACTGTGTTTGGGGAAGTGTTAGGAAATGTTGAAGATCCTGATAACAAAGTTAGACAAGTCTGTTTCTGTGTATATGCAGAATCTGACCTAAAATATAAAGGTCTGACATTTTGCAGAATTAACTTTACTCTTAAGTTATTGCAGCCCTGGTGAGGAAAACCCAAGGACTCTTGATCCTTCTCATGTCATAATTTGATGTTTTTTGGTCTGACTTTGCTGATCATCTTCAGGTCCTCTACCCCATTGTGTTAGTTTGCAGGATTAGAAGGAATCATGATGCCTTTTGTAGAGTTCCTGCCACCACACTGACAACTGTGTTCATGGTCCATGTAGCCTAACCTCCCCCACCATCATCCAGCCATCTGCTCAACCTACTGGCCATAGTTCTCCATTAAGCAACTGGAGGCCAGTCATTAACAAACACCTTCTGTTGGCTTACATGACCGTGACCAAGAAACTTCGATTGGCAGTTTGAGGTCACACAAGACACTTGACTTTAGTATGTTTTATGTAAGAAATTTAATTCACAGGCACGACCATGTAAGCACTATATACATGTCGATTACATGTGAATAATGCAAGGTCCATGGGCATGTATACACAGAACGGCTCTTTTGCCAAATAAGGAGTTTCTAGCTATGGAAGTATCCCTTTAAATCATCCAACACATATTTTGGAACATCTTTTAAGTTGAGAGTGGGGCTAGTTAGGTGATTGGCACAGATTTGTGTTTCGTCTCCATTGAATACAGTTTGGTGCTGGGAGGCTGCTGCCCATTCAGGATTTCCAGCTCTTAGATTTCTAGCACACCTGACATAGTGAAAACTAGTTTCTAGTTCTTGACAGTGAAACATGAATAGAGGTGGAGGTACCTTCCTCCAGTCTGATCCCCATATACTGGTTAAATCTCAATGTCTCCAAGAGCCTGGAGGAGGGAGGGTCCAGAAGGTGAAAAGAGCCTGGACCCTGAATAACCATGTGGAAAGCTACGAAGCCAAGGAAATTAATGTGAGAAATATAATTCTATTATATTAAAATTTGAGAGGTTATCTGTTAGAGAAGCTAGTATGATCTTAAGTAACAAAGCTAGGCACTGGGACTTTATTTACAATTTGTTCACGATATATTTGAGATAACCTACAAGAATACAAAATTTAAATAGAAAATAAAAAATAAAAATGGGAAAATACAAATTAAATTATAAGACCAAAATCAGTGGTAATTTAGAACAGAAATACTCAGCTGAGCCACAATTTTGGCTCTTGAATTCCAGGAAACCAAAGCAATACTAAAAATAAATTCTTAAAGTTATATGATTCATATTGTCCATAAGAAGAGAGCATACTAATTTCTGAGGCAAAGCAAAAAATTTCCTGACACTTCAGTTTGAAAAAAAATTGTTTTATGGAGTGTCATTTAGAGAATATGTTCATTGAATAATAATGAACAATGTCCTCAACCATATCTCTTAGTACATATAAATAGTGACATTTGTAGAGACATTTCTTGTAAGGTGTTGGCATCTACCACAGGGCAACTTGTCAGTGTGATTTGGCAGTGGGGGCTAGTTAACAGAGATAAATAAGACATGTACCTTGAACTAGAGAAACTCACTTTCCCACTTTAAGTGGGAAAGAAAGATATGTTGCACAGTAAACATCAATACATAGTAATAAGTATGGAGAGAGAAGTATTAATCAGTATGTTCTGGTCAGTTTTATAAAGTTTTCTTTCCTTCTTAATGCTGTTTTTCTTTGGAGCATTTATTTTTCTTGGTTTTATTTATTTTATTTCAACAACATACATTTTCCAAGATAAGAATAAGGAACTTTCTAGATATTTTAGTTACTCCTAAGGTTACAGTCTCTGGAAACAGCACAGAGGGAAGATGAGGAGGGGTAGGCAGAGGCTGCAGAAAAGACATAGGCTTTGGATCACATAGCCCTGGGTTGAATTCCAGCTGTCACATTTATTAGCTGTATAACCTTGGACAAGTTCCTTCACATCTCTCGGTTCTAATTTGCCAGAATGAGACAATAATACCTGCCTCAAAGATAACGTACGTAAACAGTCTGATACTTCATTCGATCACAACTATAACCAATCGTCCTCAACACTACTCTGAATAAAAGATTAAAAAAACTAAGCTTTACTTAAATATTTTCCTTAAATCCTGCTTTCAACTTCCTTTTAGAGGAAAGAAGTGAATGGCAAAAAAAAAAAAAAGCTTGTCTCTTGAATCTCTGCAAATATTCTTTGGTCAGTTCAAACCCAACAGTGTTTCTCAAAGTGTGTTCTTCAGATCACCTGTATAAAAATCCTCAGAAGGGTGCTTGTTGACACTTGCTCTTGGGTTTCACTCTCTTACTGAATCAGAATGTTTGGAGAGGGGCAGGAAACCTGCATTTAAAACAAATTCTCCAGGTAATTGTTATATACATTGAAGTTTGAGAACCATTGCCTTAAACCACCTGGATTTGAACTACCTTAGTGAGAATGGCTACTGGCAAAAACACGTTTATCACAAAAGAAGAGTCATTATATTCACCAAACTGTTTTTATGAAGGTAGGAACATTCTTTTCCCATATTGTTTTAATATTGGTATTAAATATAAAATATTAGAATATAAGCAGTGGAAGGATGAGTAGTCATGAAAAGAGCTGACTTCAAACAACTGAATTTTCAGAAATATTAATTTGATGCATATGCATGCATAGAGATTATTGTACATAAATAATCCTCATAATTGATGTAATTAGCTTTACTTTTCATTTTTAGCCTTTTTTCTTCCTTCAGTAATTCTCCTGTGTCTATTTAGAAGCATCAGCACAGGCTGTTTTTCTCGGTATCATAACATAGTTAATTCTCATCATATACATTTGTAGTTATAGTCAGTTACTAGATGAAAAGACTGGTCCTTAGGGAAGAGTATTTTTAAGGCTTGAAGCTTCAGCTGAAAGAAGTCATTGTATATCTCAACCACTCCACTGCCTCCCAGCCTCATAAACCAATTTCTGATCACTCCTATATTTACTAAATTATTTCAGAAATGAATTCATCATCCATTTCTGAGCTATTCTCCATGACCCTACCACTTGACGACCAAGTCAGATAAATCCAGTAGTGAATTATATAGAAGAATTACAGTGCTTCTTGTCAGAAAATGTACAGGTGAGAAGACAATGGAACAGCATTTCTAAAAATATCTTTCAGAAATGAAGGCAAATTAAAATAGCCAAGATGTGGAAACAAACTAAGTGTCCATCGGTGGATGAATGGATAAAGAAAATGTGGTATAACACATAGATAGAGAGAACAAAGTAGTGGTTACCAGAGGGGAGGGGGTGGCAGGGGGAGGGTAAAATGGGTAAAGAGGATCAACCTTATGGTGACGAATGGAAACTAAATTTTTGGTGGTGAGCAGACTATAGTGTATACGGAAGTAGAAAGATGGCTGTATTAGTATTCAACAAGATAGGGCTCAGAACAGGAAATATTACCCAGGATAAATGGGGATGTTTCAAAATAACAAACAGGTCAATACATCAAGAAGAAATAACAATCCTAAATTTATGTACACCTAATGAAAGAACATTAAATTTCATGAACCAAAACCTGAAAATACTGAAAACAGAAATAGACCTGAAACTACTGCAAACAGAAATAAACAAATCCCAATTATAGTTGAAATTTCAACATTCTTTTCAAAGAATTTGATAAAACAAAAAGAAAAATTAAGTCAGGCAACAGAAGCCTTGAACAAAACTATTAAGCAGTTTGACCAGTCATTTATGGAATACTCCACCCTAAAAAAGAAAAAACACACATTCTTTTCCAGTATACATGGAACATTCATCAAGATAGGCCATATGCTAATTCATAAACCAAATCTCAACAAATTGAAGAGGATTAAATTGTACAGAATATGTTCTCTAACTACAGTGAAATTTAGTAGAAATTGCTAGCAGAAAGATATATGAAAAAAAATTCCCCCAATATTTGGAAATTAAACAAAACATTTCTAAACAACTCATGGGTCAAAAATCAGTCACAGAGAATTTACAACTAAATAATAATAAAAGGCCAATATATCAAAATTTGTGAGATAAAGCTAAAGAAATACTTAGAAAGGAATTTATAGGATTAAATAATTTTATTAGAAAAGAAAAAACAGGGCTTCCCTGGTGGCGCAGTGGTTGAGAGTCCGCCTGCTGATGCAGGGGACACGGGTTCGTGCCCCGGTCCGGGAGGATCCCACATGCCGCGGAGCGGCTGGGCCCATGAGCCATGGCCGCTGAGCCTGTGCGTCCGGAGCCTGTGCTCCACAACGGGAGAGGCCACAATAGTGAGAGGCCCGCATACGGCAAAAAAAAAAAAAAAAGAAAAGAAAAAAATCAATGATTTAAGATTTCACTTCTAGAAACTATAAAAAGAAGAGCAAATTAAATGTAAAATAAGCAGAAGGATGGAAATAATAGTTGAATAAATGAGTTAGAAACCATAAAAAGCTTGTTCTTTGAAAAGTCAGTAAGATCAATAAAATTGATTAGTTTCCATACAGATTGAAGAAAAATTCACAAGACACAAATTACCTGTATCAGGAGTGAGAAGAGAGAGCATCACTAACGATCCTATAGAATTTAATTAAAAGGATAATAAAGGAATATTTGAAAACACTTATGCCAATAAATGTGAAACTTAGAGGAAAAGACACAATTTTTAAAAATAGACTGCCAGAGCTTACTTAAAAGCAATAGATAACCTAAATAGTCCTATAATCTCTAAATAAATTGATTTCATAGTTAAAAACTTTCCCATCAAAAAATCCCCAAGCTCAAATGACTTCACTGGTGACTTCTTCCAGTTAATGAAGAAATTATACTATTTTTACTCAATCTTCCAGAAAATAGGAGGATAGAGTATTTTCTAACTCATCTTAGAAGGCTGGAATTACTGATACTAAAACAAGGCAAAGGCAAAATAGGGACTAAATAGAGAGTCCGGGTACAGATATAGACATATGGTTGATTTTTGACAAAGTTGCTAAGATAATTTAATAGAGAAAGAATAATGTTTTCGACAACTGGTGTTGGAACAGTTAGGTATCAAATGGAAGAAAAAGATCCTAACACCATATATAATTATTGATTTGATGTATCATGGCTCTAAACATAAGAGCTAAAAATGTAACACTTCTAGAAAAAAGTAGGAGAATCTTTTCTGACCTAAGTGAGACAAAAATATCTCAGGACATAATCATAAACTGTAAAATAAAATGAAGAAATCACCTCATCAAAATTCAAAATTTTGCCCTACAAAACTTTTGGCTTTGTAAAATGGACAAGCAAGCCACAGACTGGGAGACAATATTTTCAAAACATATGTCTGATAAAGGACTCCAACCAGAATATACAAAGAGTACTTCTATCTCCATAACAAGAATAGAAACAAATCAGTTAAAAAGTGAGAAAAAAAATTTGGACAGACACTTCTCCAAAGAAGATATAGAAATGGAAAATAAACATATCAAAAAATGCTCAATATCATTAATCTTTAGGAAAATGCAAATTAAAACCATGATAAAATGCTTGTTCTCATGCACTAGAATAGCTAAAGTTAAAAATATTGACAATATCCATTGTTGGCTAGGATATGGAGCAACTGGAACTCTTACATATCACCAGTGGGGATACAAAATGGTGGGAATGCAAAATGGATAAAGTTAGGTAGTTTCTTAGAAAGGTAAGCAAACACTTCCCATATGTATTTTCTCAGAGAAAAGAAAACCTATGTCCACAGAAAGACTAGTATGTGAATGTTCATAGCATTGTTTTCACCGTAACCTTGAACCAATTGTGATATATCCATACTATTCAGCAATAAAAGGGAATAGACAGCTGATGCAAAAAACAACATGGATAAATCTCAAAAGCATTTCGCTGACTGAAAGAAACTAGATATAAAATAGTGGGCACTGTATGATACTGTTTACCCTAAATTCCATAAATGATGGAACTACAGTGACAGAAAATAGATCAGCTGGTGCTAGGTACTGAGGAGAAGAGGAAAGGATTAACAGCAAAGAGGCAGAGGAAAGTTTGAGGTGATGAAAAGGACTTGATTATGGCAATTGGACCATATAGTCAAAATTATTGCACGTTGTTGTATGTAAGTTTTGCCTTAGTAAAGGTTATTTTTTAAAAAAGAACCTGAAAAACTGGTTAACTCCAGTGTTATGCAAGGGAAAATAGCTTCCCCTAGAATATCTTTTTGTGCCTGACAGTAAAGAACTGTGCAGAGAATACTGGGGGAATGTCAAAAGGACCAAGGGACCAGTCCAAAGGAAGGGACTCTCACTGAGCAGGTCAGAGACAACTTGAACATCAAAATAAATAATGATATACTTCATGTGCATAAAGTGAGAATTGACCAATCCACACTGTTATAAATAAATTAATGAAAAAAATAAACCAGTGGGAGGAGTAAATGGAACACTCTTCTTTATAGCTAAATGCCATGCAAGTAAAGGTGGAATGGTGGTATTAGCAAATCATCAGTGGGCAGTAAAACTAAAAGTTTTACAACAGACAGGATATTAATGTAGTCTCAAAGTGTCCCACCCCTCCTAATTGTTCTTAATTATAAAGGGAAAAATGGTAACTTCACAGTGGAGAAAACTAACAGACACCATGTTAACTAAGTGATCAAAGCTAGTATGGCCAATACTGGGACAGAAGATACTGATAGCATCTTCTGAGAAGGATGCAGCAACATTTCCTTGCAAAAATGCATAACCTGAATCTAATAATTAGGCAGTACCAGAAAAACCCAAATTAAAGGACAGCCTATTAAAAAAAACTAAGATATATTCTGCAAAAATGTCAAGGTCAAAAACGAAAGGCTCAGGGACTAGAACCCCAGATTAAAGGAGACGAGGGAGAAATCACAGTAAAATATGTTTTGATCTGGGGTTCGATCAGGAAAAAAAAGCTATAAAAGACATTACTGGCAAAATAGTAGCTATAAAATAGCTATAAACAAATGACATTGTAGGCACAATTTGAATATGGAATATGAGTTAGATAACAGTATTATATGAACATTAAACTTCCTGATTTTGATAACTTCACTGTGGTTATTTAAGAGAATATCTTTGCTTTTAGAAAATACACACTCAAGTATTTAGAGGTAAAGGGGCATGATGTTTTCAACCTACTCCCAAATGGTTTAGAAATAGTATGGATACAGATGGAGAGAATCATAAAGTAGTATAAACAATTCATGAATCTGGATAAGACATCTATGGGGGTTCTGTGTAATAGTACATTACAACTTTCCTGTAAGCTTTAAATTATATCAAAATAAAATGTTGTAAAAAAATAATAACCTGGCTTAAAAGGGTTTGGGTCTCTTTTTTAGATTCATCTTTCATTCTCTTAATAACTTGACAGCCATCAACTGAAAATCTGTCATGTGTCAGGAATGGATCTAAGCTCAATCAGCTCTACAGAAACAAAGCTCAATATATTGTTTCTAATGTCAAGAAGTGCACTCCCTAAGAAATATAGAACTGGGATAAGTGATGTAGCAGAGTTGGTCCAGGACAACATGTGAGACATGAGAGAGGCACTGAGCAGATTTGAGAGGCACGGAGACATCTGGGAGGAGATGACCTTTGAGCTGGGCTTGGAAATTGAGTGGGAGTTAACCAGGTGCAGGAGGCTTCCAGGCAGAAAGGGCACAGATACAAAGGAATGAGTTCAAGTTCAAATGAATGTGTTCAAAGAAATGCAGGTTGGTTTGTTATGAATGGTCGGGGAGAGGTGAGCAGAAGCAAAGTGAAACAGGAGCCCAGAGAGCAGCCAGGGTCAAATTATGAGCATCCTCGATGCCGTGTTGTAGATCTTTTCATTGTACCCCGAATGTGACATTTTTGGAAGATACTCAAGTGGAGATATCCTTCAACACAGAAGAGTCTGTGGCTCAGGAGGATAGTGCTGGGTTGGAAACTGACTTTTAGGAAACATCAAAGTACAGAGGTCATTGAAGCCATGGGGGTGGCTGGACTCATGAAGAGAGAGGGAGTTGGAGCATGAAGAGAAAAAGATAACAACATGATCCTTGAGATCATCAGTATTTATAGGACACTAGGAGGGAAAGGATGCGAGTTCAGAAGAAGAGGCCAAAATTTGGGAGGAAAACCAGGAGAGAATGAAATAGCAGAAAGGAATTTTTAAAAAGCGGTGGGGGGATTTCAACAACAACAACAGTAATCCACAAAGCTTAATATTAACACTTTTATTCCCAGATGAAAATCCCGTATATAGTATCTGAACTAAAAATTCATCTCCTCAGTCATCTACACGTTCCTTGCAATGTGACTTACTGAGCCCTGTGGATAAGTAGGTCAACTACCTTTCCACCCTCTGTTTATAGAACTTCATCAGGAAAAGTAAGGAACTGTACCATCTGATTTCCAAAGTCTTTTCTGCTTTAAGTCCCTGTGATATTACAGATGCTTGCTCAGGATCCAGGACTCAGATTTTTCTATGTTAATAGAAAACAAAGTTGCATGTGTTTCATCTATACTGTGATGTGGCAGGAACTGCAGCTGGATGTGACTTATTTCCAAAGAGGGCAGAGGCAAGGCTTTGGAAACATATTCCAAGTAATTCTAACAGTCTGCAGTCATGTGAAACTTCAAGAGTTTAAAGCAACAGGAGAAACGAGACTGCTATTTGTTAGGCCTGCTCGACCACATGGCTTCATTTACATCATTACGTTGGGCTGTGATGTGGGGCTGAGGTTAAAAGTTTAGTCTTCAGACAAAACAGGTGATTCAGATGGTGTCACACGTGAAGGGCCCAGCCATATACTCTCACACAGACTGTTTCTGGTTTTTAAAAGAAAACTAGTTGTTCATCTACTTGAAAGTATTTGTACACACATGTCATTTTTGTGCTTTTCCTATCAGTTTTGCTCAAATAACTGTCAAATATGTGCTTTATGTAAACCCAGTGCTGACCACTGCTGAGGAATAGAGAGATGAAAATGACACAGCCCCAGATCTCGAGGAACTTCCCATCTAACAAGGGCAGACTGACATAGAGGTGTGCGAAATGGGATCACTGCTATGGCAGGAGGGGAGAAAGAAGTCTTAGCTCACTGTGTCCCATTGCAGACACAAACAGTACACCAAACCCTGAGATCTGAGTTGTAATAGCACAAAGCCTTGGAAAGAAGAGACAGTATGCATTTGAATTTGGCTATCACCTAAAATATTAATTAGAGGTGATACAAATTTACATGAAGACTTGATATTAAAGGTGGGGTGAAATTCCATTCCCCCTTGTCCCCTTTCCCAAGGGAAGGAAGAGGAGCTTCTGGAAGGATAAGGTAATGTGGTTGCCGTTGGGGCTCTAATATTGTGCTCACCTGTGAGATTCTTCAGCTCCCCGTTTGTGCTGTTTATATGTGAAGGAAGATTCTGAAAAAGTAAGACATTATGTATTTAACAGCCACTTAAGTAGCTCTTACTCTGTGCCAGGTACGGTTCTGATTCACAAAGAGTAACTCGATGCTTTTAATAAACATGTAAAACCTTATTATCCCCATTTTACAGGTAAAAAATTGAGGCAAAGAAGGGTTAAATAATTTGCCACAGTCACATTTATTTTATTTCATTTTGTTGAAAGTTCTCAGAGGTGAAAATGGCCTAAGACATTGTTGAGAAGGGGAGGACCTGGCAAATGACACGACAGATGGCTCAGTCCTCAGGCTTAGAATTTTGATGCCGTCTTCAATGCCTCTCTCTCTGCTTTGTGTGCACTCTTCA
This sequence comes from Mesoplodon bidens, assembly GCF_964165515.1. NCBI lineage: Eukaryota > Metazoa > Chordata > Mammalia > Artiodactyla > Ziphiidae > Mesoplodon > Mesoplodon bidens. The sequence continues at coordinate 67,176,956 of NC_138160.1, forward strand.
GAACTTACTGTTCCTTCCCTATGGTATCCCGCAAAGCACTGCCCTTAGTCCTGGGCCACTGGGGCCCCTCCTCTGGGTCCCACACCTCAGGGCCACCCTCTGGTTCCTGGAACTGGCTGGGTCTACTGGTGCCATTCTGGAGGGTGTCCCAAGCCTGTAGGGGTCCTGGGTGGTCCCTGTTTCTCGCTTCAGGGCACCCTCCTTGTTCACTGAGGAAGTACAGACCACTTCCCACTCTTGCATCCTTTCAATCTAACTACAGATCACCTTTCCAACTCCACCTCTCAGGTGTTACACGCTGTAACAAAGCTGAACTGGCTCTTCTTCAAGCTGTCTGTCCCCTTCTTATCTCCTCACCTTTGCTTTTAATATTCCTGCCCCACTTCTGTCTCTCCCGTTTCTCTCCATTAAAATTGTACCCAATCTTGAAGGTTTCACATGCCTCCCTTTCCCCAAACCTTAAGTCATATGTCATAGCTCCTTCTTTTCATCTATAGTGCTTATTTACAAAACTATACTTCTTTTGTAGATTTTTCGGGGCCTCTTTAGAAGCTGACTTAAATGGCATGAAGACTAAGAGGCCTGGCCAGGGTTAGGGTTCAAATTAGTCAAATAGTCGTTCATATTGGCAGAAACATTTTTACTGCTGCCAACTATTGACACTTAACATGATTAGTTTTATTACAGAGAATCACAGACATTAAAGAGAATATGAAGCTTGTTCTTAAAGGGGAGCTGGTAACAGGAATAAGCTTGCAGTTCTCAAGATGAAAAGCCCAAATGCTATTTTGAGTAAAAACTAAGGACAAAAACAGTCTAAACCAAGACGGTCTAAAAATCTTATTAAATGCCATGCATCCACAAAGACATTTTTTTTCTTTTGGAAAAGAATAGAGTAGGAGAAAAGCAGCTTTCTATCTTTTGCCTTTGTTGTCTTAAAAAAGCAGATTCTGCCAAAACTATAGCAATCGTGCAGATCTTGGCATCTGTGATCTCTAACAGGTTTCAGATTCCGGAAAATGACTTGAAAGTCACATGTCAGCCAACTAAAGGGGCAAAGGGAAATGCTGATAGGGAGTGAGTTTTATGTGCTGTCGAAATTCTGAGGGAAAAAATATGCAAAATGCTAATCAGAGAGCCTTCAATCTTTCATCTTCCCTTTAGAACAATGATTAAGCTCATAATGTCTTTCAGAGACTTGGGCAAAGAAAAAAAGCTGGGAAATCAGTACAGCAAATGGCAAACATGCCATGGGTGTGGATTAGACTGAGAACCAGCATCAGTGAGAACATGGTATTTGGGTAACACTGTCCCGGGATTGGTAAACTTAGATCTGTTATATTTTTAGTCTGAAACACACTGAAACACAGATGTGGATGTGAAGGCACAGATGCGATTAGAGCAGGCAGTTTGGTGATGAAGGTTCAGATACCTCTGATTTCATCTAGGTCCAGCCCACCTGTCACAGAGGAGGAAAAGAAGACTCCAGAATAGTGAAGTGGCCTGCTAGAGTGAACAGGCTAGCTGGTGACAGGAACACAATTAGAATCCAGGTCTCTTGATTCTTAGTGCTCTGTCTGTTCTTCACATTGTCTCTTCTTTTTCATTAAGCTCCATTCAGCTTAAAAAGTAATGTTAGATTGGGGGCTTCCCTGGTGGCGCAGTGGTTGAGAGTCCACCTGCCGATGCAGGGGACACGGGTTCGTGCCCCGGTCCGGGAGGATCCCACATGCCGTGGAGCGGCTGGGCCTGTGAGCCATGGCCACTGGGCCTGCACATCCGGAGCCTGTGCTCCACAATGGGAGAGGCCACAGCAGTGAGAGGCCCGCGTACCACAAAAAAAAAAAAAAAGTAATGTTAGAGCCTGAGATCCTATGGTTATCTTACTGTCAAAGATGAACAATTAGAAAATAGATCAAAATTGTATTTTCACTTCTATTGTGAAGGAACCCAACTTGATGGTTTAGGGAAGCCCTTATGTCAATGAGATATCAGGTAGCATGTGATGGTGCAATCGGATTGGGGGCTGGTGGGCCATTGGGTCATAATTAGCCCAGCTGAACTGCTAGCTACGACAACAGAAATATAAATAGGAGAATATTCTCATGTTTTGCAGACTTTAGAATGTTTGTGTGTGTATGTATCATTTACATATAAAAGGTATTTGCTTTATTTCTTTTATTTTTGGAAGTCAGAACCTGCTATTTCCTGAAATCAGTAGTGATTGGAGGGGTGCCTGGAAACAAAATATTGCTACTTAGAAACATATCTTTGGGACATGGACTAAGGGAATGTGGAAAGAGCAAGGAAGTACAGGCCAGATAGTGATCAACTAGGTAATTTGAGTTTTCCAGGTAGATAGGTACATGGGACCTTGAAATTTTTTAAAAAAGGTAATTTGACATTATATTTATTTGTTTGAAATCACTTAGAAATTGATATGTCATAGGAAACCTTTCAGACCTATGCAAGTACACCAATTGCAAGAATTAGACTTTCTTTTAAAAAAGCAAGGGAGTGTTTATGTGGTAGGGTATAAACTGCAGATTTTTCAAAAAAACTCTCCCTCAAGGCACTTTTGTTCCCAGCTCTAAAGCAGAAATCGAAGGAAGATATAAAACAGGGAACACAAAGATGTTTCTGTGCTGCTAACATGGCCCCCGGAGTCCAGCATGGGATCCATACTGCAGCAAGCTCATGTTCAGAGATCCAGGCAAGTACAGGGTGCTTTATTTTGTAGACAGCCCAGACTGTCCCAAAGAGATTAGCTCACACTAATAACAGTGCTTAGACCAAATAGCTCCATTCCAGAAGCCAATCCTAAAGCCCTCATGTCTGACCTCAGAAATGTCTTTTTATTTATTTGCGTCCCTGCTCTCCTGGAATGGTAGCAAATGGCAAAAACCCTGGTCAAGGATATCCATGTAATGCTGACTTAAAGCAGGCTCAGGTCCAGGAGGGTGTGGCTCATATGCGTTTCTTTTGAAAACTAGGTTAGAAATGTGACCTAATGCTAGAAATGTCTGTAGCTCCCAGAGAGGAGGGAGCTGTGACAATCTGGTGCTGGTGAAGATGGCAACTTGCCATCCTGACAGAATTGCTCAGTCAGCTTCCAGGACACGTTCCTCCAGTTTATTTTAGGAACCAGTAAACTACACTAGAGGGCAGACTAACTTAGACCTTTTTTCCCCTTCCAGTTTAATCCATTGTGTTTGACAAGAACCATTATATCAATAGAAATGTAGTCCTGCGAGTGAATCAAACTGTGGCGATGTTTCATTATCACTGACGGAGATTGTGCCTCTGCTGGTATTTCCTTACTTAACTTTGTCCTAGGGCATTTAATGTCTTAAATGCCTAATCTAGGTAAGATTTAAGGACAATAAAACAACAAAAAGCCTGTGAAGACAGTAGCTGGCATATAATTATTACAAGCTATCTTAATGGAAAACAAATACCACTGTGAGAAGGAGGTAATGATCAGGTACAAACAGAAACCTTTTCCAAAGGAAGAGGAAATACATGAGACATCATCACAGTGAGATAAATTGGATTCATAATGCTAATTTATGCTTAATATGGTGCTTTGTGATTTCTCATTTTTTAAACCATGAAATCTCATTTCCTTTTCTTTTATGTGACTATGAAGCAGTCTAGGGACAAAGAGGACAAGCTGAGTGGAAATGGACGGTTCCAGAAATAAGCTCAGATGGTCCTATACCACCTCAGATCAGCCTTTTTCATAATTTTAAGATGTAGTGGAGAAGGGTGCAGAATTTTCAGACTGATCACTGGGCATAGATATTATGATGAAACTGCTTGATTGACACAACTGTTCACTAGTCATTCTTTTAATTTACCCAGCTAACAGGTATAAGAAATAAATATGTCTCATAACTAGTATATTCAGGGTTGTCCAGAGAAGCAGAACCAATAGGAGATATATTGACATATGTTAATTTACATATATGATATATAATAATAGGATAACCAGTAAGAGATCGATTGATCTATCTATCTACCTATCTATTTGCCATCTTCTTAACTATCTAATTTATTATAAGGAGAACTGACTTATGTGATTATAAATGCTGAAAAGTCCCAAGATCTACAAGCTGGAGAGCTGATGGTATACTTCCACTTCCAGTTATTCATCCAGAAACCACCCTCAACAGACACTCCCAGAATAATGTTTAACCAAATATCTGGGCACTCCATGCCCAGTCAAGATGATACATAAAATCAACCATTGCAGCTGGTCTCTTGTTGTATTTATGTCATGCTTTAGAGATTATAAAGTACTTTCATAAACATCTCTTTTGGTCCTTACCACAAACCTGTGAGATAGGTAGGCTATATTACCACTAACCTTTTCACAGGTGATGACTGTGACCAAAAGTAATTATTAAGTCAGTGAATGATCTTCATGCCTTTTACAAATTATGAAAATGAAGCATAGAGAGATTTTGTAACTTGGCAAACATATAGTTTATAACAGATCTTCCAAATCTTAGCCCTAGACCCTTTTGACTACATTTCACATTTATTTCAAAGTCTAAACAACAGCTACAAGAACAATCAAGTCTCCAAAAGATGCATATTCTGATATATAATAAAAATTTCCTTGGCCAAGCTTGTCCCTGTTATAACGTACATAGTGTACCTGTAATAGGCTTGACATATTAAAAAAAATGTTAACTTGAACTCATGGTAGTAGAGGTTAAAATGGGCAAGAAATAAACGGAATAAGTATGTCAGCATAATTAATAATCAAAGAGCTACAGGAACTGCCCCAGACCAAAGACTTCTTCCCACTAATAACTCAGATTTGTCAGATTTCCTTTTCTTTGTTACTTTTCTCAGACAGCATTTTTTCCCCTCAATATATTCCTGGGACGTGTAGCCCATTAAGTTTATAGGATGTTTTCATTTGGTGACCAGGGGCAACAGAGTACTTTAGGGGTGTGGCCTCTTAGTTGTGGCAGATGCTAAAAGGGGGCAAAGAGCGCAGAAAAGGGAACGGAATGCTGAATCAGACAGAGTTTTCATTCTCTTGGTTTTGTGAGTATATAGTAGCCATCCAGATAAAAATGTTAACTCATTCATTCATGTAACTTCTTTCTTTACCTGTAAATGAGAGTTCAGTGTAGTCACATCTTGCTTAGGGACAAGACCTAAAGTTGTCACATAAAGCAAAAATCATACACAGCCAAAATCACCCTTGAAAACCTTAAATCACCCTTGAAATGTAGTATATAGAGTTTTATAATCCTGTTTAACAATTTGTATGCCTAAATGTGTAATATATACTATATAATAAAAATGCATATGCAAATTTAAAAAAATAGACACAAAAATTATATGTATTAAAACCCTAGACTCACACTCAGCATGGCATGATGCTCATGCTTGGATGGAAGTGTTAACTACAGGTAACTGAGGCTCTCACATCCCATCCCATCTTCCCTCATTCCATGGCCCATGCTCATTCAGTGGAATGGCAGATTGAGTTGCAATGTAATTTTCCTCTTTTAATATTTTATCTTGGCATAATTTCAGATTTACCAAAAAGCTGCAAGAACAGTGCAAAGAATTCCCCAATGTTAACATTTCAACCACATTTGCCTTATTCTTTTTGCTCTCTCGTATTTTTGCAGTAGATTTTAAAAACTGTTTCCCCTTATTTGTGCGTATATTGATTGAGTTCACATATTTTAAGTGTACAAATGATACAACCCCACTCAAATTGCATCTCAGAGAAATTATGAGAGCGATTTAATTAATGTCACTGGTGTGCATTAGAATCTGACAAAAATGCATAAATCAGAGCTCAGTGAAATAAAGATGCCCAAAATGTTGACCTGGCCAAGTAAATTAATGCTAACAACTGTAAAAAATGAAAAACAGGCACTTCACTGTTGGTAAAAGTGCTATTTGGACTGAATTATGAAAATCTTCACTAAGCCAGAAAAAAGCCTGCCTTTTTGTAATTTGCATCACTAATGTGCTATTACACATTCGTGTTTTTTTGTTTGTTTAACATAGAGATGCAAGTGACATGTATGAGCTCATGAATAATTCAAAGATCCACTGTGAGTTCTCACCTCTGATTTCCATTGTTCCTCAGCAGAGGAGGTCAGCTTTCCATTACCATCGGAACTGGAAGAATTGTCACTGTGCAATATTATTATTATTAACATTATTACGAGTGATTATTGTGATTACAAGTGATTATTCTTACAAGTAATTATTAAGATCCTGAATTATCCGGTCTTCAAACATCAGGACACAACTCATGCATTTCAAAACATAACTCACTGCATCTTAATGTCTGTTTGCATATGAAGCTGGTCAGTAAGTTACTACCTGATGGAGAACTTGACCATCTTTGTGCTCTTGTACAGGCTTAGCATAGAAGTTACACTTTCTTAAACAATCTGTTTCAGATCATAGAAGATGCTAAAACACTTCTGAGAGCAGAGTAAGGAATATCCAAAAAGGGACCCCCAATGAATAAGTCAAGTCAATTGAAGTCTGCTGTTCTTTTTAGAAATGACCCTTTGTCAGCTGGTTGCCTTTATGATTTTAATGATATATTCAATACCTGCAGTACTGTTTCCAAATCGATGTACATAGAACTAATCTCCGTGACTTCCTTTGTCTATAGGATACTTAGTTTTACTTGTTAGCACATCTCGGCCCATGCCCAACACCCGCACACCCCTACCCCACCAAAAAAACAGTGAAAAGATGGAATAGTCAGTGATGGTTCAGAAACTCACAGAGAAAACAGTCTTTCAAATGAGTGCCTAGTGAACGTTGAGGAACACCAGCTGCTTGCTCTTATCTATTATAGGCTGTGGACATATAAGTCATTGAACCATAGTAACACTGTGAATAGAGTGAAATGTTTACTGTGGATATGGCACAGTGCAGGCACATCGTGGAAGGAAACTGAGGGCAATCCGAGAGCACGGAGACAGAGGACATGGGTCTCAGCACTGGATCTGCCATTTACTAGCTGTGTGACCCTGGGCATATAACTTAAGGGAGAGGCAAGAAGAAGGACTGTGTCTTTAATGCAGCATTTACTGGGACAAGAACTTATCAGAAGTCATGCCATTTAATCCACAAAACAGGCCCAGACACAGATGTTGTTAGCTGTATGCTATCTATGGGGAAACTGAAGCTCAGAGAGGTTGGAACCTGTCACCTTCTTAGAGCAAGGTAAACAGGAGGGCAGGCCACCATAAAGGTTAAGGGTATGGGCTCTGAGTCAGTCGGACAGAGGTTCAAATCCTCTGTCCTAGCTCTATCACTTATTGGCTGTGTATTCTCAGGAAAATTATTAAAATAAGCTTTATTTTTCTCATTTCTGAAATGGGAACATAATCACTTTTCTCTCCTGGGGTTGTTGTGAGGTGTAATTAAGATATTGCACTCAACTGCTTATCTCAGTGCCTGAGCCTATAAAGTGTTTAATTCTTTAGTTACGTTATTATTAATTTATGACAGAAGTGGAGTTTTTCAAACTCAAAAGCTCACAGATAACAATAATGACTCCCCTCTCTTCCCATATTATAAGCTTTTGGGGGAGCTGGTGAAATAATGTGAGGAAAGTATCTTGTAAATGGGTGTGTATGCACACTTTTGCAATTGTTCTATTTGTTCTTTATGAGTATGTCCTGGGTCTCTAGTCGCAATATAAGTTTCTGAAAAGCTGGAGTCATATTTTCATTTCTTCTAGACCTTGTGTTTCTAATTCAGATCTCTGAAAATGTAAAGTCCACAAAAAACCCTGATTCAGTAACTCTCACTGTCATTTATCTGCAGCACTTTTACTCAAATTAGAGTTTCTCAACTTAGAAACTTTTTATTTTGTATTTATCATCTTGGATGGAAAATTATATAATCCAATTTGTCTTATATAGAAGAAGGGTATTGAGACCCAAGAATGCCATGAGTCCAGCAATCACACTTTTATGATATTATAAATCTCCCCCTTCCACATGTCTTGAATATTGTTCATAGCAGCAGAAATCATTTTAAAGGGGCATGTTACTATTTTTAATACCCACAGGTGTTTCATTCTTAAACTTCTTTCTTGTCCACATGAATTGCTACTCTTACCCAGTACTGAAATAAATGCATATTAATTTTTAGGGTTGTTTATTTTATTTCTGCAGGTACATATTAATTTTGGAGTCCAGTTAAACCTGTCTAGACCTTAAATGCCAGCAGAGCTCTTAAACACATTTATTTTTTATTGTTTTTGTTACATTCTTTATTATCAGAATTAATGAATGTAGTTTTTATAAAGCTTATTACTTACTTACCCTGAAGACTGGATTTGAGCATGCTGTTCTGGTCTGCTGAGTAAATGGAGATTTAATTACAGATATTTAATTGCTTATAATGAACTTCATGGACTGGAACTAAATGAGCCCTTCTTACCCATTTTCCATATTTACATGCACTGTACAAACTCATCCTGGTCTAGCTTCCATTCTGTGCAGCTTTCACTACCAACTTATGAATCATCATCTCCTGGGGTTGTGATGTCAAACGTATGTATGTTGGACAGTCATACAGGGATGGTCCCTGGTTTTTAAAAGTATATAAAGGAAAAAATATTTTACTTGAAAGCAGAAATCAGGGTTAACCTTAAGAGAAATGAATTCATGAGCTAAAGAAGAAGATAACCTTCATTTTGGAGAAAGCATAATTGGAATTTTGAAATCAGAAACCTCACTCAAAGATTCAAGTGAAATGTGGAGTAAAATGAAACTCTAATATCTAACCATATTTATTTTCAAAAAAGTCAAATACAAAATGGGATATAATGGAATAGAGGGATTTTGGTGGTAGCAGGACATAGTATTAATATTAAACTGTAACAGTGATTGATTAAAGTTCAGTTACCGTTCCCCTTCACATTACTATTTTTTGGTGAAATGTTATGGAGAAAACTATATTTACTAAGATTTAATGGACTGAATTTTAGTAAAAAAATTATTTTACACTAGAAACACATTTATCCCGAAGTATAAAACAAACTTAAAATATGTATGTGATCCTGAAGGCTGATGAGTGCTTTAATCTGAACAATTTTATGATTAAATTTTCACTTCGAATTAAAACAGGTATTCATATTTGGACTTAGAATCTGGATACCGTTTATATTGGCTTGAAAGCAGGGAGTTAAAAAAAAAACTAGTTTCAGCAAAACTGTCTCAATCAATATGATTCCCAATATGGTGCCAAATATACTGTAAATTCACAAATAGTTTTTTTTTACTTTAAGTGTTCTTTGAATGTTATGTAACATCGTGGTCCCTTTTCTCTGTCTTGTGCATGTTTCCTTTATTTTCCTTTATTAGTAAGTCCATCTCCTTCTCTCAAACCTCACCCCTGGGATGTCCAAGAATCCCTCAGGGTGCTGGCTCAGGTCTTAGAGAGGGTCACCCTCACCTTGGTGCTGGATCCAACTTCAGCTAGGCCAGGGAACCTAGGAGGCCGATGAACTTCACAATCATCTCTAGAGATAGTTGCTTCAGAAGGAGCTGCAGAAGATCTCAGGTCAAACTCATGGAGTTGTCCATTATCACCACTAAGACCACTTTTAACACTGTCTCCTGTTAGACCGGAAGTGCTGACCCAGGGGCTGAGCTTTCTGGTCCAGTGGTTGCCACTGAGGCTGGTGTAAATTCCTTCTCTTGCGACAGTGCTTCAAGAATGTGATACTGGCCTCGGGCAATGGAGTAGCTCTTTTTATTTGATAACACAACGATATTCTCGCTGGCTGCCTTGGGTGTTGGAACATGTTCTCAGGGCTAGTAGTTTATAAATGTGGGGTATCCATTCCACTTTGGTCCTCCTCACCCTCACACTGCATGAACAGTCAGCCTTTATTCCCGTCTCTCATGGGGATTTTATTTCAGGGCTCTCATTACCCTTCCCTGTCACTTGCCATTTGTAAGGATTATCTCATTTCACCTTGTTAGGTTTCAGTATAAATCTTTTGAATCTTTATAGAGATATATCAACCTTCTGCCCAACAACCTTCAAGATCTCCATCCAACATGTACAAAATATCAGTTCTGCCTCCCTGGATTAGCCTCTACAAATATTTTCATTGAAGCAATTGTTTTCATAGAAAATACTGTATTTCATGAGCTTTCCATTTATGAAATTACAGTGTCTTAGGTTTTGGATAATGATCAAGACTCAATTTAAAATTATCTGAAAGAATAGTAATTTAGTAGAAATTATCTTCATTTGAAAAAGTGTGATACCCTTTTAAAAATTCTTAGTTTGTCTCATTGAAGAAAATTGTACAATATATTCTGGAAAAATATGAAACCTAAATACTCATGAAACTGTACTTTATCACATTTCATGCAATAGCTTTATTATTTTACTTTTTTTCTCATTTGCTATGAGGATGACAAAATGAATATAAACAGTACTCACAAAATTTGACATGTTCACTTTTTTGACCTTCAAAAAAATCAGATAATACATGATAAATTTTAAAAACTAGCTCTGCATTACATGTGGTCTATTGGACACAAACCAAAATCAGTTGATGCTTTTGACAGAAAGGAACTGCAGACATAAGCGTACGGTAGGAGGCTCTCTGAGTGTCGTGGGCTGGAGGGGATGGGTTAGGAGTAGGTGACTTCAGAGTGACCATGGGTGAAGATGTGAACACTTTCCTTCCCGTATGACCCAAAAAGATAGATGGAAGGCTGTTTGAATGTAGTCTAGCTTTGGATGATTTAAGATATATGATATCTTAAATATCATATATCTTAAACAAAAATATTGAACAATATTTTCAGAGAGTAGGGAACAGAAAAACATCTCCAGCTTAGTCTTTGACTCACCCTCAACGAGTTTCATGGCCATGACTATGAGATATTATGGCAGTCGAGGGTTTGGGACATCTCAATACCTTGGGGTTAAAGTCAGCTGTCAGCAGGTATAAGCAAAGTCAGTATTCAAAACAGCACTTTTCATTAAACTAAGACAAATTAAAAATATGCATGCTTTCTTTCCCTTGAATAACACATTTGTAAAGAATTATTGGGCAGACCCTTTGAGGGAAGGGAACATCAAGCATTGCGTTATCTCAGGGATTTGGGGAAAGATTAGTTCAGTCAGGTTGTTGGAGGTGTCAGCAGGGGAAGGAGGCTGACTTTCACTATCTCTGGTTCTTCTTGATGGATATGTCATCATGGACTCGGAGTGATTAATTGGAGTGATTTTCACCTCATATTTCTTTGACTCCTTGCACTTGGGCACAATTTTACTGATTACTCTTGGCTCTGTGACAGCCTAAGATAGTTTAACACTTCAAAGGCACAGCCATTGGAATGGAACCCTGTTATTTTTTAATAGGAAGGGGCCCTAGTCATTGTTTAGAGCTTTACCTTTACTTTAGACCTAAGACACATACAAGTTACTTGTTACAAGGATAGCAGGAACAGCTAACATTTATGGGCATTGTGATAAGCAAATAACATGGACAATTTCATGTAATCCTCATGATGATCCTGTGAGGTCCCCAAAGGATCATCATCCTATAGTCCCCACTTTACAGCAAGAAAACTGAGGCACAGACAGGTTTAGAATCCTGCCCAGAGTCACACAACTCAAAAGGGTAAAAGTGAAATTTGATCTAAGTAATCTGGCTGCAAAGGCAAAAGCTTAAATCTTATATCAATACTATACTGCCTTTTTATTTTATGCAAAATATTACATGGCAAATTAGTGCAACCCAGGTTGTCTGCCTCCCAGTCTTCTGCTATTAATCATTTGATTGAGCAATGGTAATAGCCTCCAGTTTTAAATATATTCATTCATCTATATTATATATACACACACATGCACACATATAATCAGCAGTCCTTACTTCATTGTCTTGCCCCTTTCCTCTATCTTTCTTTCTTTTCCCAGCTTTACTGAGATATAAATAACAAATAAAATTGTATGTATTTAAAGTGTACAACTTGGTGATTTATGTATATATTGAGAGATAAAGTTACCACAATCAGGTTAATTAACACATCCATCACATCACATTGTTATGTTTTGTATGTGTGTGGGATGAGAACACTTAAGATCTACTCTTTTAGCAAATTTCAAATATACAGTACAACATTATTATAGTCACCATGCTGTACATTTTGTATTTTCCTAAAGACCTTTGCCATGAGTTTAATTTACTCACCCTAAAGAATTTTGTACAACTGTTAATGTAAGTAACTGTTTGCAAACTAGGAGCATCTTTTTGTCCTTCCCAACCCCAATTCCCATATGTGAATTCTTTTTCCATTTGTTCCCCTTTCAACAAAAGGCTGTTTCTCTTCTGTATATTCCCTTGTTGATCAATTACTCTCCGTCAGTCCAAACACAAAATCCCACACTCTCCCAAGTACCTCTAGCAATTGATTTTATTTTTTGTCTTACTTATGAATTTATCATACAGAAAAGTGCATACACATAAGCTCCTTGACAGATTAATTACCATACAATGAAGCCACCCTGGTCAAGAAATCAAACATTGCCAACACTCAGAAGCCCTTTGTGGATGCTCCCTCATTATGCGCTCCCACCTCCCAAAAGGTAACCTCTATCCTCAATGCTGTGTTGTTTATTTTTTTTTAATATGTAGTTTTACCAGCTATGTATGCATACATTGAGTTTAATTCGACCAGTGTGATTCTCATTGTCTTCCTCTTCTCTTCATCTCCTTTAAGATGTCCTATGTTCTTCTTCTTGTCACCTTCACATTTCCAGTACAGAAACTCTCTGTTTAATCTTTGCATCATGCATATTTCTTCCACAGTTTAATCAAAGTTTTCCCTCTACCATTGCGGTGTACATTCATCTCTTGTGAATTCTCTGCTTGCCTTTTTCTTTTATTCATTGCTTAATTTTGTCCTTACATCTCATCATTCCCTAACATCATGAAAAGAAAGCAGAAATTCAGAAATGTGTTAGGGAAGGAGAAGTGGCAGGGTATGGCACTTAACTGTTTCTTACCTTCAGAGATAAGCACTTGAGTGTGGATTCCACACTTGATGAGCTCAGATCTCCAAAAGGCTGCATGTCAGCTGCTTGCACTCCTCCACAAAGAGCTGAATCAGTCCTTCCACACCACCCCACCCCATGAAAAATCCTAATGGAAAACGGAACACGTAACACATAGAACAAAACCTGGGATCTCTTTGTGCTTATTAGAAAAGGCCTATGATCTTCCCCAGCCAAAAACATTTCAACATTGTTTCATTTAAAGAAAATGACTATGCAGCTATCCCAAATCATGTTTTGAAGACCATTTTATGATCTGGGGCAAGTGCTCAAATTTCAAATTTTTTACAGTCAGTAAAAGAGCAGGACCCCAGACTCTATACAGAGCATAATCCCAATTTGGTGAAATAAATGCAAGGGGAAGAAATGTGGAGGAAAATATTACAAAATATTACTGTATTTATCTCTGGGTGGTGGTGGGATTCTGAATTATTTTTTACTTTGTTCTTTACATTTTTCTGGATGTACAGGCTTTTCTATAAGGATCATGTTACTTTGAAACCTGAAAAAAAAATGTTATGTTAAAAAAAAAAAAAGGAAAGAAAATTAATGACCTCATCAGGTAGTTTTCTGCGTATTCTCTGACAAAAAGAAACAAACAAAAGCAAATCCGGGGAGAGTTATACAAGCCTCAGTGTTTGTCTGAGTCAGAGCCCTGCTCTACAGTCATCATGGACCATCACCCCCCCAGCAAGACAAAAGAGTGCCGCCCCGGAGAACGAAGTCCCAGAGCTGTCTGGGGTCTTGACCTGGAGGAGATTTTGTTTTGATTGCAGACATTTAGGCTGGCACTGCTTTGCCCTTTCTGTTCCCATTCCTCAGGTGCCTTGATCTGGGCACTTTGGGGTCGTACTCAGCACCCGGACTTCTCACCTTACGTACCCCTAAGTGTTTCAGTAGGACCTGGGATCCGCGTTCCCCTGGTGAGTGAGGAGGCCGGGAGAAGCAAAGCGCTGCCTAATACTGCGTTCCTCGCCACCCCACACCTGCGTTCTCACGCCTGTGGGGGACACGTGGGACACCAGGGCATAGGGCGTGGCTGATTAAGGACACCCACTCTGTGGGTTCCTTTCTTCCTGCTCTGAGCTCGCCCCCCGCCCCGTACCCCCAATTGTTGGAGACTGCAAAACGATGGGCAGCGCCAGGAAGCAGCTAGAAATGTTGGGTCTCCGTGAAAGTGAGAGTTTGGGTTGCAAAGTTAATTGCAGTTTTCATCAGGATAAAGATATCCAGATGTGAGAAAGAATTAAGTCCTTGACCATGCCATGGAACAGATGACTGAGCTAAAAGAAACATTTATTCTATGAAGGAAGAAAATGAATACACCTGCATTACTTTCTGTCTATTCTCATGTTTCTCAAATTAAATTAAACCATCAAACAGGTTATACTCGCTAAGGGAACAAATGCAATACTTTACTCAAGAGTGTTTGATGTAAATTTCTTAATGAAGGAAGGATAAAAATACATTTACATGATATTTATGGATGTTGTAAGCATTGCAAGGGCTTACACAAAACTTCTTATTTCCAAACCTATCATATAAATGTGCTGAATCCATTCGGTACATTTTATCCATAGAACATTTGTGAGAAGTTATGAGAACAAGTTTCAGGTGAGGCTTGTATCTCATTACTTTAAAGTAGTACTTTATAAGATTTTTGACGGAATCGGAGAATTCTGGAGTTGGATCTCAAGGTTGAGATCATGTAGTTAATTTTTTATATGAAAAAAAGAAACACCGAGGTCCAGAAATAAATATATATACATACCCATTACATATATATGACTTGAAACCTAAATTGAAGTTAATGGATTTTTCTTCACATTTTAAAATATCCTACAAGTTCAATGCTCTGTTATATCAATATTAATATTTGTCAGTTAACTAGTTGGTAGATTTTTAACCATGGCAAAAAAATAATATTAAGCAAGAGAAGTAAAAGGGGCTAAAAGAAAAAATATCTATCATGAAAGTGGAAACCATGGCTTGGCATATGAAGGAAATAATATGTTTTTATTGCTACTAGTTACACAGCATAATTTTTAGCAGTGTTCTCATCCCAGATGACAGAAATCACCATCACACACTAAATAAAAGCATGGGCTGTGGATTTAGAAAAGACAGAGGGATGAAATTTGGGCCAAGTCTACAGTGAAGAGGTTCAAATATCTTATAGAGGATCAGACCAAACTGGTCTTTCAGAATTTGGGACAGTTTACTTTTGGCAAAGTCCAGTTTCCTGTTCACAAGAGCAATGGCTTCAGATTATTTTTTGAACATCAAACAGGCTTTTTTTTCAGGACCTCATTTTGATGAGTTCTGATGGGTAATCAGAAATACATGGATTAACTCTGCTTTCAAATAAACATGGGTTTAGCAATTAAAGAGAAGAAAGCTTGGCCCAGTGTGCTCTGAGTCATGCCAAACTCTAAACATGGGACTCGGCAGTTCAGGGTATGGGATGAGAACATGTGGTTGAATTAGGCCTCCTCCAGTATTATCTTAATAACCTACAGGTCACCCTATTTTGCTCAGGTCTATCCTGGAGGATGAGCAAACTCTTGGTGCCAGAATATTAGGGACTGTCCATCAATAGCCAGCCACACTTGTGTGGCAGAGATTCGGGTGACTGATCCTGTGCCACCAATTCTTTGGGTTTAGATGTGTTCCCACAAACCTCATTAGCTTTCCCTTCACATGACAGTACAGCGTGGTGGGCGAGGGCATGGTTTCTGGAACCAGATTCCAATCCCAGATCATCCACTTCCTACTTATGTGGCCTTGAGCATTTGATTTAACCTCTCTGTTTGCTTACCTATTAAATGGGAACAATAATACTGCCTGTTTTATAGGGTTGCTGTAATGATTTTATGAGGTAATAAACAAGTACCCAGTAGATGTAAGCCGTTATTGGTATCTATTTAAATTCTGAGAATTTGACTAAAATTTTTCAAAAATTTTGTCTCAGGCTCTTAAGAACAGACATGGATGGACCTAGAGATTATCATACTAAGTGAAGTAAGCCAGACAGAGAAAGACAAATATCATGTGATATCACTTATATGTGGAATCTAAAAAAAAATGATACAAATGAACTTATGTACAAAACAGAAATAAACCCACAGACATAGAAAACAAAAACTTATGGTTACCAAAGGGGAAAGTTTGGGGGGAGGGATAAATTAGGAGTTTGGGATTAACATACACACACTACTATATATAAAATAGATAACCAACAAGGACCTACTGTATAACACAGTGAACTATATTCAATATTTTGTAATATCCTATAAGAGAAAAGTATCTGAAAAACTATATATATATATGTATATATATATATATATATATTTATATATATATATAAAACTGAATCACTTTGTTGTACACCTGAAACTGACACAACATTGTACATCAACTATACCTCAACCAAAAAATAAAATAAAAAGACTAGACAGCACCGTTAACTCTAATGATGTGATACTTCCAGAGAGAGCTGGACTAGAAAAGCGTTAGCACTTTGAAAGGTCACATTTGATAAGAGACAGATATGGGAATGCTGCTATTCTCAGCACTCCTGGGTAGGGATTTACATTCTTCAGGAAGAAATCAAATTAACTAGGTTTTACACTGTCAGCAAAAATATGGGTAATGAGTTTAATAGGAGGAAAATATGGATTTTTCTTAAAGGCTGGTCTACATTAATAAAGTAGATGCTTGATATGCATTTAGATAAACATTTCCCAAAGTTTGTCCTATGGAACACCAATACTATAAGATGCACCTTGCAAAAAGGGTTCTATGGTCCAGTACATTTGGGAAATGATGATTTGCACTATGCCACTATTATCCCACCTTAAAAATTCATAAGGTACCTTAGCTTATGAAAGTCTCTGGTTAGTTCTGCTGTAAAGAAACCTATTTAACTTTAACCCAACATTTCCCAAAGTTATCTGACTGCAGATCCCAGGGGAATTTTCCATGGACCACACTTTGAAACATGCTAATATATATATCATCTAAGGAAACAATCATGGTTTCATTGTGCAAACTCAGGTGTACTGGAAGATTGGATTTCTTCAAAATCTTGCATATTGCTACCTCAACTGTAGGCTTTAAATTATTTAGTAGAGTGAACCTGCTTTGTTCCACCAGAAATCTGTGACTTAATCTTTCTTCATCTGAAGTTACAGAGAAACTGAAATTTCTGCAGGTAACTTCCCAATAGCTGCATTTCAGTACTTTTAGGTTCACTTAGATAAACATTCTTTCTCCACTGTGTTTCCTTAGCCTTTGAATTAATTGGGAGCAAGGAGTGGCACATTCAGACTTGTATGGACTGGACAGAGAGCTAGTGGGTGGAGATCCACTGGAATTATGAAACCAAGGCCATGATTTGAATAACAAAGTGCCAGACCCTCAGTTACTGGGAAGAAAGGCTCTCCCTCCATTTACCAACTGAGCAGATGGGATTCATCCCTGGATGAGACACTTTGAGGACCCCAGAGATGAGGGACAATCGCATCTATCACATGGCAGAGATGCTCAGATTTTTTTTTTCCCAGGCCCTACAATCAGTGCCAGAGTCCTTGGGACAGGAAACAGCAATGAAGACCAAGTCAAATTCCAAGCCTCTCAGAATATCGGAATAAAGTGCCCTGTTTTTAGTCCTAGTCTGTGGATTAACAGCTGGGTGTGGCATTGGTGGAGCACAGACACAGACCTTCTTCTTCACTCTGTTTAGAGCTGGGGCTGTGGGATGGGAGAGGGAAACACCAGGCTATTCACAGTGGAAGAGCAGCGCTTTACAGATGCTCATGTCTTCTCCAAGCTGTGGCGATAACAAGGGCAATGGTGTCTGGGGTCTCTAGGAAGTTCTTGTACTCAGTCCACAAGGAGGTTGTATGGGGGATAGTGACCCGGCATCAGGACCCCCGTGAGGAGGAACAGTACTTGAAATACCCTTGAGGCTTTTTATTCTTGCTGCAGCACTGCTGACATTCTGCCTTCTACCCTACTTACATGTGAGTTTGTTTTCCCCACCAACTGCACGTGCCTTAAGATCAGACCTGGATTCTTCGTGTAATGCCTGCTTCTCTGCACACAGTGCCCTTCACAGAAGCAAGTACTCAAGCAGAGACATATAGATTAAGTCCATATCTCAGATCTTTCTTTAGCTTATCCTGGATGAGGCAGCACAGCCACTAAGAGAGTAAGACTGGCACCAATACAACAGTAGACCCTTGCAAAGGAGCAAGAGAAAGGTGTGGCACTGAGTGAAATGTGGCAGGTGGATTCACATGTGGCAGGAACGGGGTGCCAGTCATGCTTGGCAGAAGGTGAGACCAGCTGCAGGAGGAAGGATGTGCAGGGGTCCTAAATCAAAGCCTCATCATGAAATAATTCACCTTGCTTTTGTTTTGGGGTAATCTCTTATTCCAGAGATTAATGGGAACAAAGTGAACTTCAAAGTTCCACGTGTGTGTGAAGGCCTGCTCTACTACATATGAACTATGTTCAAGGCACTGCATTGGATTCTGGGGCTCAGGCACCGTTCTTGCCCCTGAGGATCTCAGAGTTCAGGAGAGGGAAGCAAGACAAGTAAATGGTGGAGGCACGTAAGGAGAGGGCAGATCTGCTAGAGTGTACAAGGTAGAACAAGCCCTATGAAACTCAGCTTTTGCTGATATTAGAAAATTAGTGGCTAATCTAAATGATTACTAGGTAGAAAGGGCATGGTAGCTAGAAGGGACCTCATGAATGAAGAAAAGGAGGTGAACTACAACCATGGGTGTTTGGTGGGGATGACAAATAGTTGAGAGGACCCAGAGCATGAGTGGAGGCGTTGGCACAAGACTGTAAAAGTAAAACAGAGGCAGGTTCCTGGAGGTCCTTGTCTACCTCCCTCAGGGAGGAGTGGAAGCATCTGACCACCTTTCACCTGGATCTGCAATGATTCATACGTGAATTTTTAAAAGACCACAGAGCTACAGAACGTATAGAGGGCTAAGACTGCAAGACTAGAACAAAGAGATAGAAAAATCTGATAATAACTGCTATAAGAGAGAAGGGGGTCATAAAAGGATAGCAAGAGGGAAAGCAAGGAGAACCAACATAGAAACATGAAGACGAAAACATCAGAATGTACCTTCCTATTGGTGTCTTGGCTCCAGAGTCTCTCTGATCAAATGCCATCTCTTCCAGGAGGACACCCTTTCCTTGACCACCCTTTCTAAGACAGTATCCTCTACCTTGGTCCAGTCACCTTCTGTCCCTTATCTTACTGCATTTTCTTCACAGACCTCATCACTCCCTGGGGTAACATTTATATCTTGTTTATTGCCCATGAGGGAGGGACTTTGCCTTTGTCTCTGTATTCTCAGCAAAGAGAATTGTGCCTGGTAAGGATAGATACATAATAAATACGTTGTGTAAGAATGAATCGAGGACAATGGGGTCATTCATTGAGATTCCCACTAGTAGAGGAGTAAGTTTTTAGGAGGAAATGAAAAGCTTAATGCTTGACATACTGAGTTTGAGAGGAATCATCAAATACGTATTTGTAGGAACAATGGAAGTGAGACCTCCCTCCATGAGCTATGGAGTGGGGAGAGGGCCATCATAACAACAACAACCACAGCTAATGTTTATTGAGTGCTTGCTATGTGCCAGAAACTATTGTAAGCACATTGCTTATGCTAATTCACTTAATCTTCACAATAGCCCTCAGAAGGAGGTGCCATTATTATTCCCACTTTATAGCTGAAAAAATAGAGGCTTAGAATGATTTCTGAAACTCCTCCAAGGTCACACAACTGAGAAGTGATATAATTGGATCTCTTAAGAACACAATTATTTAAAAGTTGGACAGCAGACTGGGAACTGGTGAAGAATACTGGAAGAAGGAGGCCAGAGACATTAGTGGACAAGAGAGTTTAAGAAGGAAAAAGATGACATTATTAAATGCTGCAAGATGACAAAGGAAAAGAGTTCTTTAGTTTGGAAGTTTCATTTACATTTTTCAGAGCTTTTTCAGTGATATTTTCATCTGAACACACCAGGTGTCAGTGGTTTGAAGAGTGACTGGGAGGTGAGTAAGTTGGTCTCTCAGATTATTCTTCTGAGGAGCTTGGCTGTAAAGGGCTGGAGAGAGATGAGGAAATAACCAGAAGTAGACACAAAGTAGGAAGAGAATTTAAAAATAGATAATATAGATATTATGGGCTGCGGGGGGAAGAAAACAGAGATGGAAAGAATGAAATTACAGGAGAGAAAACAAAGTGCTGGTTTTGAAAAATGTGAAAAGAGATGGGACAGAGAACACAGGTGTCAGAGAGATGACAATCAGGGGCTTGGAAAGTGTGATTCAAGACATGGCAGAGGAAGCTGGCCAGGACCATGTAAAAGGACTGTAGGTTTCTGGACTTTCAAATAAATTTAGATGATACATTTCTCATGGACTCCGTCTATACGTGTGTGTGTTTGTGAGTACATGTGTGTGCTTACACAATAATACTTAGCATTCTGTGAGTGGAAACTAAAAGGTCACTAATGAGATTGAGCCAAAGTGGAAGGCAGAGTGGCAGGAGGATCCTGAGGGTTCTGGCTGAAGTGATGCAATGGGGCCTTTGAGAGTAGAGAAGGAAACAGCCATGGGGAGGGTTACGGTCAATGAAAAAAGAGAGGAGGAGGCTTTGAAGATCTGAGATTGGAGAGCAGTTGCATTGGAATCGAGGGGGTGAGATTGCTGGGGCCCAGGACTGTATTCAGGGACCACTAGATGGAGCAACCCTAGGTGATGATGGGGCCCGGGAGGGGTTCATAAGGGTGGGTGGCTGGGGTGGAGTGCAGGTGAAGGTTGTTGGTTTCAGGAAGTGAGAAGCTCTGCGGGTGGGTGATGGACGTGTCACTCACAAGATGGTGGATGCTGTCCAGTGATGGCAGGACTTGGGGTGGAGAAGTGGACAGTATATTCCAGGAATGGGTCTCAGGGGTGTGTGGGCTTGGGAGGTGTGTAGACGACATAACAGCGGCAAGATGAGAGGAATGGCTGGGTGACACAAGCTGAAAGGCAGAGAGGTCATTCTACGAAGGAAAAAGGTTAACGTCCTGAAGGTGGTAAACGGAGGAATAAGCAAATTCTGGAAGCCATTTCCCCATCCTAGCTATTGCTTCAAACCAACTTAGGTACCTCTTGATTCTGCTCGTTTTAGGACACTCTAGATATACCTAAAAGAACCAGCCTTATGCTGCTGCTCCACCCCCTCCCCCATCCACCTTCCGCCATATTCCACCCCCACCCCCATCTCCCCACCAGGGGTCACTTTCTTTGAGAAAGATAATGAATGCAGGTTTTCCAGTACAAGTGTCTCCAAAGAAGGCTAATATTTTAAGCTATCGTTTACTATGAACTGAGGTCTGATCACCTGTCCACTCAGCTAGGCAAGAACCTGAGAGACGAGAAATTGAATGAGATTTGCCAGAGAGTCTCCAGCAAAGAAAAGTTAGGTGCAGAGCACCTTCCTCTGGCTTGTGCCGGTGATCCAACCTGTAAATAGGAATTCTGACCCTGCAGCATGCATGGGCTACGTGAACGCCCGTGGGAAACTCAGGGGCACTGGACAAGCAGGTGACAAGTGGTGCTGCCCTGAGCCTGAGATGGATGCTCAGGGCCCTAATGGCAGGGCTGTGCAGAGACCTGGTTCCCTTATGAATATAGTCCTCATGCTGTTTTTTATCCTTTCTCACTCCTTTAACTTGTTAAAAATAGGAACAGAGTTATCTTTGCAGATGAGGCAGCACAGATAAGGAGGGACTGGGAAGGTTTTGTTAAGTCCCTATTTCTGTGTGTCTTGTTTGATGGGAGACAGGGCTCTAGGCTAGTCTTGGTTCTCCACCTACGGCTTTCTCTGAGCAGAGATTCCTGACCCTGTGACTGGGCACTTCAGCAATGCCATTTGCAGTGAGCCCAGAGAGGCAGTGTGCCAGCCTGGCAATCCAGTGGGCTCCAGCAAACAAACTATTCTCCTCCATCGGTAAACTGCTGTCTTGTCCTCCATCCCTGCTCCCAGACAGAAATGGGGAGAGTCAAACCCCAGTGCCAGTGTTTGCAAAGGTGCTATGCAGAGCTGCAGCTGGATTGTAATGGAGGAATGAAACACACAGAGGTACTGAAGCACAAGTGCTCCTGGGAAAGAGTCCACCCAGAGACAGCAGAGAAAACGGCTCTCTAAATGTGCCTTCATTATCCCAGGTATTTTAGTGGGTTATCTCAAAACAGGTGGCAAAGCAAATACATAACTTCTGAGTGCCTGATTTTATTGGGTGACAAAACATGCTGGGTAGTGAAAAGTGCCTTGGGTGGTTTGAACACTATAGACACATACCACAGATAGTTTGGTCCTAGTTTTTTCCCAGATGTACAGACTGATTGTTCACAGGGGGAGGAACTATGGATACCCAATAGTTGAGCACTGCCTGCCTTTTCAACTCTTGGAGACCTAGCCATTGATTTTGATTGGGGTCTCCCTCATCATCTTGATGACCCGTGAACTAGTTCAGCAGTCAGCCCTTCATATTTTAAAGAGAGCTCTCTCTCCAACAGGTGGGTCCACATATTCACAGGTCTCTCTGTTGCAGACAAAACAGGTCCGATTTCAAGTCTCAAGCCAGAAAAGGCCATTGTTATTGTTCTTACTGCAGGGGAATGGGGAAAGGAAAGGAAAAGCTAGGTAGAGGAAGGAGCTGGCTGGCCGCAATCTCTTCTTTAAGGCTTCTCTTTAGTCCTGCTAAATTCGCTTGATGTTTGTTCATTCTGAAGGTTTCATATTTTGTTCATATATGCATTTAGTCACAACGAAGGCATTTTTCTCTTTCATATAATGTGGAACATTAAAAAAAAATAAGAGTCTGGTGATGCACTGGGGAGGTTTGCTTTTCCTAGTGTGTGGTTCTTGGCCCAGAGTGTATAATGGTTGGAAAAAAATCAACACAAGGCTGCTCTGTACAATATTATGTCTCTGGAAGAGAGTGGTTTGGAGGGCTTTATGGAGCACGGATCCTAAAGGTAAGAGCCTTTAACGAGTCGCAACTTAGAGACTGATGAAACCTTACATTCAAACCTTAGATAAATAAACTAAAAAATTTCCAAAGGAGAGCAAGTCACCAAGTGTTCATGTTTGATTTAGATATTGCATTTAACTATTTTCCAAGTTTGATATATTCCCCTTTTTGGCAAGAAATTAATAAAACAAACATACATACATGTTGGTAATGCATGTCTCTTATTGATGTAATATCTTACTATTAGGATTTTACTATGTCCCTTCTAAAACAACTTGTCACTCTTCAGTTTTCCCCAGGAGCATTGGGGAAAGACCATCAGGTACAGTTTGCTAAAGACTCTTTGAGCAACCCTCTCCATTAAACTTCTCTGCCTTTTATATTTACTGGTCTTCACTGACCCCGTATCTTGGGTTTCTTTCCCCTTAATGACATCACTTATATTCAGAGAATTCCGTAAAGCCCATCACTAGTCTGAGGTAAGGAAGGCTTAGCATGCACTTACGATTTTACATATACCTCATGTTTTAATAAAGGACTGAGGCAGAAGTAACAGATTTTAGGGATGTTGGTGGTCCTCTGTAAGGGATCTTAGTGCAAGGGCGGGGATGTGGTGAAGAGGCTGCAGCACTTGATTCTGAGGCTAAATTGGCAGAGTGCATGATTACGCCTGGCTTCCTTAAGTGCTGTTTCTGCAAAGACAGGGATTTATTGTAAGGAACTTAGGAGTCATCCCTGACTCCTCACTTTGTCATCATCCCCTAACATCCATTCATTTCCAAATACTGATTCGTCTAAAATATTCCTTGAGCCCAGGCCCTTTCATCCCCCCGCTTTGCCACGCTGAACTGCTTCTAAGCTGGATTGGCTGCCTTTGGTTGCCTGCCCTTCCCAGTCCATTCTCTGCTCTGTCACAATGAAATCTAAGTCTGATCACATACCCTTCCTGAGGAAACACGTCCGTGGACCTCCCATTGCCTACTGAATGAAGAACAAAATCCTTACAGGGCCCATCAGGCCCCAAACGATCTGCACTGCACCCACCTATAGCCTCATCTTTAATTAGAAAAAAAAGTAAACCTAATGAGAGAGAGAGAGATGTTTGGCTAACAACAAACGTGATATTTGCTTGACGTACAGTGCAGTCAAAGAAACAAATAGATGCAAACACAAGTAGACATTTTAGCATAAACCCATGTAGTTCCAGGAACAAGGCTAAATTTTTTTCCCTCCCAATCTGCCTTCTCCCTTCCTTTTACTTTCAGCTCCACCCTACAATCTCAGTTTGGGGTTCTTTCAGGGTCCATGTAAGGTCAGCAAACTGTCTGCACCATGAATGGCAAATAGAAATACAATGTGAACCACATACGCCACCTTACATTTTCTAGGAGGCATATTTTAAAAAGTAAAAAGAAAGAAGTGAAATGAACACATTTCATTTAAATGTAATCATTTCAACATGTAATCAATATAAAAATGATTGAGATATTTTACATTGATTTTTTTTCATTCTAAGTCTTTAAACATCAGTGTGTGTTTTACACTTAGAGCTCATCTCAGCTTGTACCAATCTCATCTCAAATGCTCAATCAATAGTCACATGTCTCATGCCCACGCTATTAGGCAGAGCATGCCTAAGTCATTTATAGAGCATTGCAGGTTGGCCTGACATAAATTCCCATTCTTCACTTCTGTTTTTAAATATTCTGTGTTTTACATTCTGGGTATCTTTATAAGTTAAGACTATACCTCTGAGATTCAGGAATTAGGGTTGTTCCCCTAGAGGGCTCTGGAGCAGTATTCTTCCTTCTCTCCAACAAAATGGCCCCCAGATTCATTGTCCATCAGTCATTTATTTTGACAAGTCAGAGATTCCTAATATAGGGTCTGAAGTAATCACCCTAATTTTAGTTGCCCTCTGAACATCTGCATTCCAAAGTATCCAAGCATTGATGCTCATCCAGTGAGTGACTTAACAATGACTTGTCTACAAAAGGTATTCATGGTTCCTTATAAGAATCCTAAAATATGGAACTAGAAGGGATCATGATTATTATCTAATCCAATGCTGAGTTGTTAGGCAGCTTGATGAGGGAAATACAACCTAATAGTAGTAAGCACACATCTAGAACTTAGATTCCTGGACTCCTGGACCAGTGTGTATCCTGTCCATTACTTAGCATGAATATTGATGATTCACAGTCAGGACTCTGAGACCCAATGAACAGTGTTCCCATTAAGGGCCATACTCCTTGACTTCCTCTCAGCACATGATCAGTGAATGCAAATGTCATCTGGGTTAAATAGAAAGGCTGTGGGTAACACAGTATTAAGCCAACTATGCCCAAAGCAGCATGTCTTTTGGTATAGCTGAGTCAGGTATGTAGCCAGTCGTAAACCAAAATGAGGCCTACAGATTGTGGCTTTTCTTGAGATAAAAATGCTCTTTTCTCACGCACTCTACTACAATCTCTTTCTCCCACTTAGTTATGAGTGAAGAATCTCTATATACAATGACAGGATTCCTTTTGGTGAGACTAGCTGCTGCTCAACCCATGAACCACTGCCAATATCCTGGTCGGAGAGCGAGAACCACTCAGCTACTTACATTCAATTTTTGCTTTTGTTCCAAGCTGCTTTTCTCTGTTTGAAAAGCACCAGTCCCCTTATTTGTTCCACTTTGTAGTAATGTGTGAAAAGTGCCATCATTACTGGCAATAGCTTCCCGGGAGCTTTTCTTATCCTGGTTCAGCAGTTGCATGTTAACTAATCTGAAAATTATTTCCATGTTAAGTTCTCTTTTATGTTAAAAATAATAAACAGTGCAGCCTGCCTAGGAACTATTTACTTATTTTTAAGCAGGCTTAGTGGACACAGGATCTTGAAAAGATGTGAAAAGTGCTCAGTCTATGCCTGACTTATTCTAAATCATGAAGTGTGGAGAGCGCACTTAAAGAACTCAGACCTGAGCTGTGAGTTAGACGTGTATCTCCCATACAACATAATTGTGGGGTCTGAAAGGCGCGGGTTGCCTCTGTGGAAATACCATGGAGAATCACGTGGGAGGTTTCTATAGCAGTGCTCTTTCCTGCAGCATGCCAGCGAGGCAAATGGCAAAGGAGGCCTGGGACATTAAACCATGAAAAGTCATTAGCACTGTCCTCTAGGCCAGATGCTTTTCAAAGATTGCAATGAAGATTTCTCCCAAAGAAGATTGTCTGGTGATTGACTATTTGGCCACTTGAATAATTGCAAACTCATTTCCTTATGAGCATGGTTTCCTTTGGGTTGGCTCACTTGGAATCCTAGGATGTCAGGATCTTACCATCGCTGATGGTAAGAGACGAACACGAGGTTTTATGACTTGAAAAGGGTCACTCAGCTGGGACTAAAACCCAAATCTATTCCTAATAGTTCCTCAAAACCAGAGGACCTGGTGTGTTGCAGTTTGTTTTATTAACTCATTAAGAGAGCTGCCTCCTGATGGAAATGTCAAAAGAGAATATACCAAATTCTTCTCTCTGGAAAACTATCTAAATACATAGTAGGCATTACTTCTAATATCTACAGTCTCCATTGAATGTAACAGAATACACACTTAGTATTTATATTAATTCTGGTTTTAAGCCTTCCCATCTTAGAACATAGGTAAGCCATTGGAACCAATGATGAGAAAACAGGTTAGTCCCCGTCCAGCCACTCCAACCCAGGGATAAACTAGATTTGAATAACAGTGACAGGGTAGAATTTCCTTACTCACCTCCTGTCTAAAAGAATGTGTGGGGACTTCAGCCTCTTTAAATTCCTCCCAGTTAGCTTAAGAAATCCCTTGAGCTTATTTCCCTATGTGATCATGTAAACAATACTGCTGGCCAGTAGGTGGAGTCTTCCATTTTCTCCGGTATACACTTAAGGATGCTGTTCTGGTACCTCATAGAGAGGTAGCCCTTGCTTTCTCCCATCTGTCTGTTAGAGTAATGTTGAGCTCTCTGAACCCCATCTGATCCTCCTTGATGCATTATGTCCTGTGGGACTCCTAATCAACTCCAGACGTAAACCAGACAGACTAGTCAGGCTTCTGTGCCCTCTCCTGCTTTGCATCTTGTGTTGGGTTCCCTAAGTCCTGGTTCGGCATCCTGCTGAAGTGAAGAAAAATTCTCTATCCTAACTCGTCATACACTATTCCACGGTCACAAGGCTGGGCTGCCTCATGCTGTCAACGTCATACAGTGAGCTTAGGGAAATTGCATATTCGCTCCTGCTGCTGTCCTCTGCCTTTCAGAGGCTTCATCGTGTGGGACTGTGGCACAAAGCTGAAGTGGAGGAAAGAGCTAGAGGGCAGTATATATCCCAGCTGTGCTCACACCGTTGCCCTTGGTCCATACTTGGGTGAATCACATTTTTCTGTCCTTAGGATATGTTATTTCACATGGGGCTCTTCGTTTCCCCAGGAAGACATTGTCTTTGAGGCCCCATGCACGGTGCTCAGACAGATGTGGATTTATACGATGCACGTGGCTCAAGTCCCTAAGATGAGGATGTTTCCTTCTAGAACAACAGAAGAATGCATTTAATGTAAACGAGTTTCTGATTTCTACCAGAGTTCAAGACACAGAGAGACTTTTTGTCCTGTAGTTAATTTCTTTCGGTTCACAGTTATCCACAAAACTTGTAGTCAATAAGGTACTGTTCGTTGTACCACGTATGAACCATGGAACATTGTAGTCACTGGTATGCTGGTAAATTATCAGCAGCTACCTCTGGAGAGGACAAAAACCCTGATTTGTAGCATTTGTTGATTTCCATGGTGTAAATACTCCCACCAGTGCCAGTTTTAAGCCACCAAAGTAACATCACTGAAGGTGGAATTGGGAAGAGACATTCAGGACCACACCATTATATAGTATTTTCACCACGTAGAGTCAATAGTTATAAATAACCTCAAGGGCAGAGATATTAATAAAACATAGTAAAATAATTAGGAAGTGGTGAATTTTGAGTATTTGTTACCTTTGCTTTGAATATAATTTATTTAATTGTAAATTTATATAACTTTTCAATAATGGCTGTGTTGAATAAGTGCTCACAAAATTTTTGAAAATTTAACAGTCGGTTCTTACAAGCCAGCACAGCCTGGCTCCAGCCCTCCGCTGGGTGTAATATAATGAGGCGAGTCTAATACTAATCTTCCAGAGCTGTGTGAGCTAGCACTGCAGATTGTCGTGAGGGAAAAATGAATGCATATGAAATAAAAATGTCTAGCATAACGCCTGGCACATTGGGGCTCAATAAATCCTGAGTGAGACCAGAATAGTCTTGGATAGTAGAAGAGGCAGGAATTAGTTTGGTGCACTGAAGCAAGTCAGAGCTTTCATCTTAATAATTCTGAGACTGTGTGCATATTGTGTCCCGCTCAGGGTGGATCAAATCCTGCAGTTAGAGACCGAGAAGGAGAAAGAGAGAGACCAAATGACATCATCTTGCTTATGCTCCTCAAATGGTCCTCATTAAGTTGACTGCACAGACTATAAAGAGGGATTTTAAGAGCCTGGAAAAGTTGAAGGCAGACAGTCCCTTGTTCAGAGGATGAAATGGGGGTAAACCATAACATATGTATCAAATAATATAGTCTTTGTTTTATGTAAAATTTATTTTCTTCCCTCCCCTTCCTGGACATGGAAGAGACCTAACTTGAGGTCAGTTCTCAGTACCCTTGAAAGCTGAAGAAAGGGCAGGACTGATTTGACAGCTTCTCTGGCAGGCACACGGCTGGAGTCCACTGCACAGTGGCAGCCTCGCCAGTTAAATTACGAGGGCTGCTTTGATGAGAGGAGGTTTCGTGCTTTATGAGGCTGATAGCATTCAGCGTTTAAACCATTAAATTTGCATCTGGGAAAGCCTTGGTCAGGAAAAGGTAAAAAGGTCAAATTTTCATAATGGCTTTCAGAGCCAAAATGGTATCTTTCCTGAGGGGCTGGCTGGAAAACATTCAGCTTTTTGTTGTAATAGAGGTCTTGCTTAATTGAAAACCAGTGAGATAAAGAGATCTTTTAACAGGATGCTGGATACTTAATACTTAAACTCATTGACAGATATTTTCCTACTAATGATTGGGACTAGTGGCTAAATATAGGGCACTGCTGTAAACAGAATGAATCTCCACATTTAAAGTTGTGAGGATCTATTCCCCTGAATTCATCTTCATTGATACTGTCAAATTAAGCAGAGAATTGCCACACCTCCCATGAACTTAGTGCAGTGTAGAATCAGACTTAAAGTCAGATTTTCCAAATTGCTTTAGATGGAACCCCAGAATTTAGTAGGGATTTTGTAATTTCATTGTGCCAATGACAGCTTATTTTATTATTTTTTGTTTGCTTGTTTTTTGGGTTTTTTTTTTGCGGTACACGGGCCTCTCACTGCTGTGGCCTCTCCCGTTGCGGAGCACAGGCTCCGGACGCGCAGGCTCAGCGGCCATGGCTCACGGGCCCAGCCGCTCCGCAGCATGTGGGATCTTCCCAGACCGGGGCACGAACCCATATCCCCTGCATCGGCAGGTGGATTCTCAACCACTGGGCCACCAGGGAAGCCTGACAGCTTATTTTTAAATGATGTTTGCTGCCCTAATAGTTCTTAATTCTATTTCTCCCAAGAGCAGTTAGTTCTGCTATAATGTGACACGTGCATGCCTTAAAACCACATGCTATGCAAAATCATTTAACAGAAACCATAGAGCTTTGACACCAAAGCATGAAACACAAAAGGCAAAATTGACTGAACCTCATCAAAGTGAAAAACTTTTGATCTGTGAAAGACCCTGTTAAGAACATGGAAAGACAAGCTACAGACTGGGGAAAAAATTTGCCAACCACGTAGCTGACAAAGGACAAGTATCTAGGATATATAAAGAATCTTAAAATCTTAACAATACAAAAGCAAACAAGCTAATCTAATTAGAAAATAAGGAAAAGACATGAAGAGACATTTTACTGAAGAGGATATACAGATGGTAAATAAACACATGAAGAGACGTTCAACATTAGCCCTTAGAGAAATGCAAATTAAAATCACAAGAAGAGGGGCTTCCCTGGTGGCGCAGTGGTTGAGAATCTGCCTGCCAATGCAGGGGCCATGGGTTCAAGCCCTGGTCTGGGAGGATACCACATGCCGCGGGGCAGCTGGCCCCGTGAGCCACAATTACTGAGCCTGCGCGCCTGGAGCCTGTGCTCCACAAGAGAGGCCGCGATAGTGAGAGGCCCGCGCACCGCCATGAGGAGTGGCCCCCACTTGCCGCAACTAGAGAAAGCCCTCTCACAGAAACGAAGAGCCAGCACAGCCATAAATAAATAAATAAATAAATATTAAAAAAAAAAAATCACAAGAAGATATCCCCAAACCTGTCAGAATGGATAAAATTAAAAATGGTGACAATATTAAATGCTGGCAAGAATGTGGATTAACTGGGTCACTCATACCTTGCTAGTGGGAATGTAAAATGGTACAGCCACTCTGGAAAACAGTTGGACAATTTCTTAATAAAGTAAGCATGCAAATTCCATACAGCCCAAAATTTACACTCCTGGGCATTTATGCCAGAGAAATAAGGACTTAGGTTCACACAAAAACATTTACATGTATGTTCATAGCAGTTTTATTTGTAGCAGCCCAAAACCGGGAACAACCCAGATGCTCTTCAACCCTCAATAGTTTGTGGTACATCTGTACCATGGAAGGCTCCTCAGCAATAAAAAGGAATGAACTACAAATATATACATCGTGAATTGCCAGGGAATTACGCTGAGTGGAAAATTTCAATCCCCAGAAAGTGATATACTGTAGATTTCATTTACATAACACTCTTAAATTGACAAATCCATAGAAGTGGAGAACAGATTAGTAGTAGCCAGGCATTAAAGATGAGGAGGGAGACCAAGAGAAAAATAGTAGTATTTACAAAAAGGCAACAGGAAGGATCCCTGTGGGGATGGAATCGTTCTCTAACCTGACTGTCTCAATAACAATATCTTGATTGTGATATTATACTATCGTTTTGCAGGATGTTATTATTGGGGGAACTAACTAGGTAAAGGATACACTGGATATGTCAGTATTTCTTACAATTGCAAGTGAATCTACAATTATCTCTAAAGACAAATGTTTAATTAAGAAAATTACAAGGGTACTTTTAAAGAATAATAACCTTATAAAACTGGTAGCACAGTTTTACACAGTGTTTAAGAAATACATAAATACCACGCTAAACATGGCACTTTACCTTAATGAAGAGCTGAAGTTTGCATGTGGAAGTAGGCTTTGCAGGGCTTGCAGTTGTGAGTTACTGTGATGTGGTGGAAGGAGGGTTGTTACAAATGGGATGAAGAGTTATAACACCAGATGCATTGGTGTGGCTCATAACACATGCAGTGAACTGAAGTAGCTGGTGATGTTTGAGACCTGAGATGTTGCACGTATGTGTTTTGTGTATTCCTGCTCGTCTCATCATTGAGCTATGTACAGTTTTCTGTGTTCACCTACTGTTTCTTCCAGTCAGAATTACACATAAACACAAAATCTGTGTTATCCTAAAATTGTCTCCTGTTATATCAGTTGCTTTGAAACAAATTTGCATTTTTCAAAACAAGAATTAAAGCAGACCTGATTGTACATTCAGTAAACAAAAGTGATGGTATTTCCAGATAATTATTGGAAAGGGAAGAAAATCCGACTTCAAAATAGATGTCATCAAAGATTTCAGAGACTTTGGGTCATGTTGATCCTACATGTATTCCTTTCTACAACTGGAAAGTATGTTAAAATTTTGGCAAGATTTGGTTCTCTGTGTTTCTCCAATGTAAATTGATTAAACTTAAAAATAAATAAAACCTTCTAGATTTTGACTTAAAGACAGCATTAGGGTGGCATCAGATGTGAGCTAAAAGGAAATAACACAATTTGAGAAAAGAGATTGGGCATAAAATATTCTTTTTTTCTATTTTGTTTATCTTACCTTTACTTTGGTCTAACATGTAAGGGAGAGAAAAACATAGATGTGGTGAAAAATAATAGCTTTTTTTAAAGGAACTTGAAATTTATTATATTTTGTTATTAAGAAGTATTATACCTAATGAAGTAGATGAGAACATAAACAGATTGAATATTAGAGCACATTATTACAGAATAGAAAATTGAGCCCATGGTTGATTGGTTCACTTAGGTAGAAACAGAGTCCTAATAAAACAAAGGCCATAAGTTGGAGTCCTATGGCCAAGTTAACTGTTTATTTCTGTTGATACAGATGGCTCGCCTAACCAGACCTGCCATCTTGCAATACATCCTATTGGTCACAGAAGAAATTTATGAAATTATACATTGTTCAAATCTGTTGAGACCCTATTGCTTATAGATCAATAGTATAAAGGAATTTTAACTTAGATACCTAGGCAATGAGGCCGCCCATGACATTACTATAATCATGGATTTATTTTTGTATAACTGGTCTCAGAGCTCAAACACTGAAATATTATGTGGTGATACACAAATTATGGGGAGAAAAGCACCAGATGATTTTCTTGTTCCCAACTTAAAGTTAATAACCCCCAGAGATAGTGGGATAAGAAGCGGTTGTGGAGAAAAAGTCTGAGCTGGATGTTGAAACATTAAAAAAGATTCAGTTTTCTAGATGTGAGAAGATGATGGTAACAATGACAAAAAGACGGAGATACATGTGGGTAGGTTACGCTCCAGAAGAGGAAGACACCATGGGTAAAACTCACACTCTTTCTCAAACCCAACTGTGAACAATAAATTAGTGAAAAACTGAAGGGAAAAGCTCTCCATTTTTAATA
Organism: Mesoplodon bidens; assembly: GCF_964165515.1. Classification (NCBI taxonomy): domain Eukaryota; kingdom Metazoa; phylum Chordata; class Mammalia; order Artiodactyla; family Ziphiidae; genus Mesoplodon; species Mesoplodon bidens. The sequence goes on from NC_138160.1 coordinate 67,209,961, forward strand.
AAACAGAGAAATAACCACAACCTCAAACCACAAATTGTAAAGCAAACCTTCCAAATACTGAGAAATCTACACCAACAAAAACGAGAGGGAGCTGAGTGCCCAGACAAACCTTTTCAAACATCAGGCAGGAGACAAATTTCCTTAGAAGTCAGCGTTACGGTCCTGAAAGGCTCAGCCAATGATCCTTTAATTAAAGGGATAAGAGCTCCAGACTGTGGGCCAACCTAGGGGAAGTAAGAGTATTCCTTATAGACAGCTAGCTGAAATAGCTCAGAATGGCCAGGAATTACGTCTGCTCTAGCCTCTTAGCCTAGGTAAGTGATAGGGCAAAGAGGAAACAATCTGGCATTTGAGGGATTGTACTGTGAAGAACACTGGATTTTTGAATGCCAATCTTGAAGGAAGAGAAATACGTACCCAGATAAGAAGAGAAACAGACACGATGAGAAAGTGTCCAATATAAACCTGTGTTGTAGAGTTGTTCATCTGTTTATTCAAATAATATTGAGAACCTTCTTTGTGCCAGAACAACTGCTCTCTGTTGGAGAAACATCTCAACCCTCACAGAGTCACCTTCCAGGGATGAAGTTGCATTCACATTCCCAACTCAAGAACACTCTTCATGACACTATTCTTTTTTTTTTTTTTTTTTTAATTTATTTTTGGCTGCATTGGGTCTTCGTTGCTCCATGCGGGCTTTCTCTAGTTGCGGCGAGTGGGGCCTGTAGTAATCCTGTAGTCCTGCATTGGCAGGTGGATTCTTAACCACTGTGCCACCAGGGAAGCCCCATGACACTATTCTTTAGCAAAAAGCTGGCTCCATTTAAAAATGAGTAATCATTAGAAAAAAATGAAAATGGATCATACACATGAAAAGTGAGTAAAAATAAAGCAAAGAAAGAGCTTAAACAGCAGGTAAATGAAGAATATTATCTTTTTATTTTTATCACTATAAATGTTAATTTCACATCAATAAAATAAGAGTATGTTTTTAATTCCCAGGGACCAAAAATGAAGATGGAACTGAAAACCTCTTCTAATGCTAAGGCAGCCCTAAAGGTGTTTGCCAGTACCAGAAACGCATGGCCATCGATTTTAACAGCTACGTACAGGACAGAAATAAGGCATTAGGTCTGTGCAAGGTGGGGATTAGAACTAAGAATGCTATAGGGTAGGCAATAAAAATTTATGCTTTTTTGAAAAGGGAGACAATAAATTAATTTGTCTTTACAGTGAAAAAGAAAGAAATTATCTCCTGAGAATTTGTAACTGGAGACCAGCCATTATGTGAGTTTGGAGTTTTAAATTTGGACTACCTGTGCAGTCCAGGAAACCTAAAATAGGAAATTAATTTAAAGTGATCATAAGTGTTCCAGAGTCACTGGAAGAAACCAATGCAAAACTTCTCTGGAGGAATGTCTCTGCCGCTTAAACCCTCATGATTCCCACAAACATAGATTACCAAACTAGGAGCATACACTGAAATTATAAACAGCAAAACAAACCCCACAAATTAACAGAAACAAGTAAGGAATGAAAGCTCAAAGGACTTCAAATTTTGGAAATATCATGTAAGAAACATAAAGTGATTATCTTTAAATATATAAAGAAATGAGTGAATCTAAGAGACTATGAGAGCAAATTAGAAATGAAATGAAGAGTTTAATGGACAGGTTAAATAGGAGACCAAATACAAGTAAAGCAAGGAACAATAAACTGGAAGATAATTCTGAGAAAATCATGCGGAATATACGTCAAAGGGAAAGTGAGGGAAAACATGAAACTGAGTTAAAGAAACATAGGGAGGGTGGTAAAATGAGAAACTCAAAATCTACCTAATTGGATTCTTAAAAAGAGAAAATGATAGGAGCCAATGTTAGAGATAACTGCCTAAGAAGTTTATATAACTCAAGAGAAACATCAATCCAAAGATTCAGGAATCCCAACAAATCCCAGGAAGAATACAGTAAAAAATACATATCTACACACATTGTTGTGAAACTGCACAACAGCCAAACCAAACTAAAGATTTTGAAAGCACTTTGAGAGAAAAGAAACATTATCTATAAAGGAAAGAGACACTGATGGCTGACTTCTCAACAGCAATAGAAGTTGGAAGATAGTGAAATAATATCTTCAAAATGCTGCCAGAAGAGTATTATTAACTTGGAATATTTTTCCTAAAGAGCAAAATAGTCCACTTTCAGACAAATCAAAATGGAGATTAGATTACTAATGGACTTTCACAACAAAACCTTCTATGAGATGTACTTCAAGAAAAAAGAAATTGAACCCAAAAGTCCTCAGAGTCAAGAAGGAAAGATGAAGAAAGACATTTTAAACATGTGGGAAACTCCTCAAAAATATGAAGCATATAAAATAATAATGATTTCTTTAAAACAAGAGTTTAAGTATAGAAGCATAAATAACAAGATGGAAGATTAAATTGGACTTGTGGAATTTGTGTTCTAAGGTTTTTGTGTTGTATGTCAGGGAGGTAAAGATGATTAACTTAAAAAATCACTACAACAGTGTTAGGGAGTACCAAACATGAGAAGACTCTGGAGGGTGGAGAGAAGAAATCATGCCAGCTAGGGACCTTGGGATCGTTCTTATTTATTTATTTTTCCTGCCTTTTCAATTGGCAGATTTCATGCTATTACTTGATTGAATATTTTTTTCTTTCATTTGTTCTATTCTTTTTTCTAAGAACAACAATGTATACATTGGTATTCTTTTTTTCTGCTTTTCATCTTTTTTAGAATCACTTTTATATCTTTTTCTTTTCCATTTTATTTTTATATAATTTTATGAAACTTTTCTATCTCTTGTTTACCTTTTATTGTTTTTTTTTTTTTTTTTTTTTCTTTTCTTTTTGCGGTATGCGGGCCTCTCACTGTTGTGGCCTCTCCCGTTGCGGAGCACAGGCTCCGGATGCGCAGGCCCAGCGGCCATGGCTCACGGGCCCAGCCGCTCCGCGGCATATGGGATCCTCCCAGACCGGGGCACGAACCCGTATCCCCTGCATCGGCAGGCGGACTCTCAACCACTGCGCCACCAGGGAGGCCCCCTTTTATTGTTTTTAATGTAGCTTTCATCTGTTGAGGTTTTCTTTTTTTCTTCTATTCTTTCCTGAGCTTTAACTATTTGTTGGTCTTCTCCTGATGTTTTATCATCTTTTCTTTAACCTTTTATATGATTTATTTGGGATCCTTTTTTTTTTCAAAGGCCATGTTTCAATCTCTCAGAGAGTATGAGAATGATATAGATGCTTTCTCTTTCATATAAGGTTTTCATGTCCTTCTCCTTTGAGGTGTGTGTGTGTGTGTGTGTGTGTGTGCATGTGTATGTTTCTGTGCTCCTTTCTCATCTTTGGACCCAAGTAACTATATTAAAGTTAGTATTTGCTGATGAATAGTGTGGGGAGGGTTAGGACAGGGATCTAAGTCCATATGAGGCTTCAATTCAGGTTTGTTGTCTCAAACATCTTTCAAAAATTTGTTATTCTCTGCCATAGAGCTGCATATTCAAATCACTAATCAACATATGAAAAATGTTCAACATCCTTCATTATCAGACAAATGCAAGTTAAAATCACAGTGTGATACACATCCACTCGAATGGCTATGATAAATTGACTGACATTATTAAGTGTTGGAGTGTCTGTGCAGCTACTAGACTATCATATACCATTGGTGGGAAGGATACATTGATGCAAATGTTTTGGAAAATGGTTTGGCCACTAAAGTTAAATATATATATATTCCCTGAGCTATACCAGCATTGATCTGAGTGTTATTATAATGATGGAATAGAGAAAGTCAAGGTGAAGAGTGGATTTAACTGTTACACCAATCTTATTCTGAGCAGTAAAGTATTCACACTTTATAGAGTAAAACACTAGTTTCTTATAGGAAAAAATTAGTATCAAGTTGATACAACAAAAGATACAGAAATAATAAACTTTTGGGTAGATAATTTCTTTATTCATGGAGTCGTTCTACAAATATTTGTTGAGATTTACAATGTATCCCCCAGTACAGTTGCCATTACCAGGAGCTAACATCTGGTAGTAGGAGGTAGCTATATAAATAAACACAGTGAAGTGTTGTGTAGTCGGGATGGACGTGTGCACACTTACAGTGAGGGCACAAAGGAGGAAGTGGTTGGCTTTACCTGAGACAGTCAGAAAGGGCTTCATACAGAAGGTTATCTTAAGCTGAGTGTCTGTGTAATCATTATTGTTATTGATATTATCATCATTATTAAAGCATATAATTTAGAAATTTATAAGCATGGCAAAAATTACAAATTAATAGTGATAAAACTTGTATTTTTGATCTGTAGAGCAACATCATACAATGGTAAAGAACAATAAAGAAAGCTTAGGAGAAAAAGAAAGAGATGGATCATTTTGGGGGGTACAAGCTTCTAATCATTACTTTTTACCCTTGAGTTTGTGTTTGTTGACTGTGATTCCAGTGACTAGGCACTGAAACCTGACAGTTTTTCAGGACTGCCCCTCCCCCTCTCCCCCTCCCCCATACTCCTTTCGTCAAAGCATGAGTAGACCCAGTGTACACACCTGTGAGATCAACTTTCCAGTCTAAATATCTTACATAAAAATCTTTTGAAAGCAAGAGGGTGCACTCACTTAAAGCTTGAGGAATGGGAGCCAATTTTTAATTTGTTCCTCCTGTTTGCTGAAAATATAGTATTTTTCTTTCAAAGACTTTATTAGAAGCCTGGTTTTCTTATGGGAACACAGACAAGCAATTTACGGTGATAAATTAGTGATGATGGTTAGAGTCAAGAGTTTCTTCAGTTATTAGAGGTTTGTACTATTTTTCAAAAGCATTAAATTTGCACAAATATTTCAAATTTTAAAGGAGCCGGTTCCAAAAAGAGAAATAAGAGCAGTTAATAATGACAGTCATGATGACAACAGGGACAATGATGACTACTACCATACCTCACAATGTGCCAAGAACCATACAAAGCATTTTGCATATAGATTCTCTTTTAAGGTTAAGTGCAAGTGAATGTCAGAGTCTTATTAGAATTATGTCAGGAAGTCTATTGTAAAAATGTTGATGGCAGAAGAAAAAACTTGCTTTGGGTTATTTTTTGAAGCCATAAAAGCAAAGGAAAAATAGGCCTGCTGCCCAAGGACAATGGTACAATTTTGGAGATATGAAAAGCTGAACTCCACATTCTATTTTGCTTCTCTTGTCCGTCAAGAAGAATCATCTATAGATGGAAAACGGTGAGATGAATATGAATAAGGGGAAATAAGCCCATTAAACACAAAATGATTCTAAAAGTGGCCCTAACAGCTCTAAAGGAGTCTACCTAAAGACCAGAATAAATTCAACCACAAGGTACAAAAAGAACTTTCAAAGGAGAGCAGCACCAACCTTGGAATACAGAGGACTGCTGAGAGACCAGGGATGTGTGTGTGTAACTCTGCTATTTTACAACAGGAGAAAAGTATACTCCATGAACTGCTTTGACAGCCTAGATTGTAAGAGAGATTATTATATTTTCTTGATTTTAAGTCACACTTTTCTTTTTTGCACATTAACATTTTGGAAAATGAGAGGTGTCTAGTAACCAAAGACAAAGTACACCCTCAAGCCACCAGGCCCAATATAGATTTTTAATGCCTACAGATGCATTAGTGATGATTAGTTACCACGTGTTCTTCTGTTAAGTTATTTGCATTTAACATATATGGTAGATTTGAACTCAAATTTGGTTCCTTTTTTTGTCATATAAAATATCTTACAAACCATTTTGATCTATTGGAATGAAAAGCTATGGGGCATACAGAATATATATTACAAAAGAACACAATGATGACTGGAAGGAATGGTCATGTTTTCTGGAATAGATCATAGAATTTTCAAAGTTCAAAGTGTTTGTTGTGCTGAATCTATGTGATGTCCTCTACCTGACAAAAACTTCAGAGTGCATTTTTAAATTTTGTCAACAGCCAAGCCTAAAAGTAACAAGAGATCAAGACTATGAGTGTGGGTTGTGAAAGAAGAGTATTATGGCAAGCCAAAATTATTTAAAAGAATTCTTAGCTTCTGAATGTAAAGAAGGCTGAGATTTTTTGAAAGTAGTATATAATTATAGGGTAACTATGGGCTAGTTTTAATGAAAGACAAAAATAATGTAATTCCCCCCAAAATATACTATTAAATTGATGTAATTTCTTATCATTCTGTTATATTACAATTAGATAATAATGGCATTAAAGATAAACCCTAACACTTAGGGTTAAATGGTTTTAGACAAAGGGGCCAAGAAAATTCAATGAGGAATTTTCATAAATGATGCTGGATGCTGGACAAAAAGGTATCTATATGCCAAAAAAAAAAAAGAATTTAGACTCCTTTCACCTTACACAAAAATTACCTCAGAGTGGATCATCGGCATCCATATAAGAGTTAAAACTATAAAACTGTTAGAAGAAAACACAGAAGTAAATCTTTATGATCTTATGTTAGTCAATGACTTCTTAGACATGAAACCAAAAACCCAAGTGATAAAACATTGATAAAAGGGACTTCATCGGGGCTTCCCTGGTGGCGCAGTGGTTGAGAGTCTGCCTGCCAATGCAGGGAACACGGGTTCGTGACCCGGTCCAGGAGGATCCCACATGCCGCGGAGCGGCTAGGCCCGTGAGCTGTGGCCACTGAGCCTGTGCGTCCGGAGCCTGTGCCCGCAACGGGAGAGGCAACAGCAGTGAGAGGCCCGCATACCGCAAAAAAATAAAATAAAATAAAATAATAATAATAAAAAAAGGGACTTCATCAAGTTAAAAACTTTTGTGCTCCAAAGGATACCACCAAGAAAGTGAAAAGACAGCCAGCAGAATGTGGAAAAATATTTACAAATTATAGCTCTGTTAAGAGACTTGTAGTTAAGATATATGAGACTCAAAACTGAACAATAAAAAGGCAACCAAATTTTTTAAATGTACAAAGGATTTGAATAGACATTAATCCAAAGAAGATGACTAATTAGCAAATGAAAAGATGCTCAACATCATTGGTCATTAGGGAAATGCTGATCAAAACCATGTGATACCACTTCATACCCACTAGAGTGGCTATAATAAAAAGTGTTGATGAAGATGTTGAGAAACTGAAGCTCTCATCCATTGCTGGTGGGAATGTAAGATAGTACAGCCACTTTGGAAAATAGTTTGGTCGTTCCTCAAAACGTTAAACATAGAGCTAAATATGACCCAGCAATTTTATGCCTAAGTATTTACCCAAGAGAAATGAAAACATATCCTCACATGAAAACTTGTACACAGGAGCATTATTCACAACAGCTAAAAAGTGGAAATAACCCAGATGTCTATTACTTGATAACTGGATAAATAAAATGTGGTATACCCATAAAATGGACTCTTATGCAGCAATAAAAATGAAGTATTGATACATGTACCACATGGAAGAACCTCAAAAACATTAAATAAATTTTAAAAAGCCAGTCACAAAAGAACACACATTGTGTAATGCCATTTAAAGAGAGTGTCCAGAATAGGCAAATATATAGAGACAGAAGGTAGATTTGTGGTTGTCTGGGGCTATGGAGAAGGTGAATGGAATGGGGCAGGGATGGGGAGTAACTGCTAATGGGCACAAGATTTCCTTGGGGGATGGTGAAAGTGTTCTAAAGTTACATTATGGTGATAGTAGTATAACTCTGTAAATATACTAAAAATCATTTAATTGTACACTTTAAAAGGGTGAACTTTGTGGTATATAAACATATTTCAATAAAGCTATGTTTTTAAAAGGCATTAAAACTGAATAGTTTTCAAGCAAATTGAAAAGAAACCAGAGATCACAAGCGCCTGGACTGAGTTTACTAAAAGTAGGTCAAATTCCATTTTTCACAGGTGGGGTTACTCATCTACTAGATTGAGAAATGCCATTAACCTAGTGTATCTGAATTTTATTAAGTTATATTAGCAAGGTCTCTCATAAAGTCCCATTTGACAATTGAACAATTTTGGGAAATCAGACTTGAAATCATGGAGAGTTTGATGGATTCATAACAGAACAAATGTACAAAAAAGGGCTGATTGGGCTTCCCTGGTGGCGCAGTGGTTGAGAGTCCGCCTGCCGATGCAGGAGACACGGGTTCGTGCCCTGGTCCGGGAAGATCCCACATGCCGTGGAGCGGCTGGGCCCGTGAGCCATGGCTGCTGAGCCTGCGCGTCCGGAGCCTGAGCTCCGCAACAGGAGAGGCCACAACAGTGAGAGGCCCGCGTACCACAAAAAAAAAAAAAAAAAGGGCTGATTAATGAATATATATCATTGTTAGAGGGATACTTTGTTGTGAGTTGCAGTATTATGTATCAAATATTCTGATTAGCATTTTTATCAATGACTTGGTATATGAATGATCGATGAGAATAATCATTTATTGAATTCTAGCAGCAAATGCTATCACTGACAAAAGATCTCAATACATTTGCTAATATTTATCTGGATACACCTAGTAAAAGAAGCAAGAGGAAAATGAAACAAAAGGCAAGAAATATTTCCTGGGATGAAATTTTTATAGCTTATCATGTATTCATATGTTCCAAGTAACTATAAATGTTAAAATTTAGAAAAATGGGGTCTCAAGTTAACTACTTATTTTTCTCCAAAGTTCCCCCAAATTTCAATTCTGATCTGAGTAGCTAAAGCCACTGGGTGTTACACACATACTGAACAACATTGCTAGTCTTGGCCAGTACAGTCCCCCATGGACTAGAGCTGCAAGCCGGCCATAAAGGGTAGTACTGGGTTATGTTTCCAGACATAGAATCCACTTGCTAAAGCAAGAAAAGGCTAAGAGACTCTTGGGGAATTAACATCCTAAAAGAACCCATCAAGTCAACCCTCTGTTCTTCCAGCCAGTTTGAAACAGAACTGATGATTCTGTGCACATGTTGTCCTTCTGGATTGCATGTTGGCTGCTCCATCATATTTACTAAAGGTGGAGAAACCAAGTACAACATGTTTTGGAAACTAAATACCTGGTGTTCTGACATACTTTCTGGATGAGCCGTGAGTTAGTGGGTTCCTCACAAACATTGGTCTGTTCACTCATTGTTTACTGGGAAAGATGTTTGCTCTACTCTCTCTCTCTCTCTTTTTAAAATTGTTTGGTTAGAATAGATTTTTTCTTTGGACCTTTTGAATGAAGTTGGAAGTTATGGTTCTGCCAAAATGCAGGTTGCAAGGCACCTCTAGGTGACCTAAACTACTACACCAAGCATGAATCACATGCTTTCAACATTTTAGCAAGGGTCTTTCAAATACCAGTGTCTGTCCTATTCTCCAATGAAATAGATACTTGATGCTTTTCTCCCGGGGCTTCTCTCAGCAACCTACTTCCACAAACAATGCAAAGCAGAAAAGTGGTGGCATTTAAAAGGATGAATGCTGAAGATTACATTTCTCCTCTAAATAACATATACTATGTGAGGGCTTTAATAATTAATCTAAAGTATTCATAACATAGTCATTTCTACCTAGAATTCTCTGATAACATCTCTTTCCTCAGTCATAAAATATAATTTAGGTCAAACCACATGATTGCTTTGATTTGGATATGGGATTACTTTGCCTTGATTCTAGAGTTTTCAATGATTCTAGTAATCCTAACAATGCATACCATTTATAGAGAAAAGTGCCAGGCAGTTACGCCAAATATATGCCGTGTAACATGTCCAAACTTTTAGCGTTTCTGGGAGATAATTATTACTGTTCTCATTTTCTATATGAAGGTGTTGGCACTCAGAGTAATTAACTCATGCAGACTCAAAGCTAGTAAGTGGCAGAGTCAAGATTTGAACCCCTATTTGTCGGGCTCCAGTCTATTACTCCCTCTTCTGAGTTGGGTAAGGCAGTCCCACATTCCTTTTCTTTCAGTTTTGCAAGGCTTTGTTGTTGCTGAAGTGGGAATATGTAGATGATTATGTAGAGTAATGAATATTAGGTGAGAAAAGAATATTCCACTCAGGGGTGTTAACTATATGTGATTTTAAACCTTCATTTTATAAAAGTTGTAATTAACCCATCTGTTTATTCATAGCACAGATTATTTTCTTAGTCTAAACCCCTACCATTTTTCTACCTATATTAAGTCCTGAGTCTTAGTTTTTGATTTGATATTTTATTATCTTTTCTCCTTACTTATTCTAAACTATACATTTAAAAATAATTTATTTCTCTCATTTATTTGTTATCTCCAATTTCATATTTTTCTCAGACAATTCACACATGAGAAGAATATTGTGGACCACTAATATCAGAAAAGATAAGACTACCAAAAAAAGAAAAAAAAACGCAATCCCTCCCCAAACCTCTATGTTCCTATTCATTTGTCCTGTCTTTATTTTTTTTTGTCTAGCAAGACCAATAGCAGAGATATTACTTCTGTCCTATTTGTGTCTTATAATCAAAGATTTAAGAAGTGCTAGAGCTGCAGTATTTTGTAAGTAAAAAACAAAAAAACACAAAAACTTGATATAGAGGAGGGGAGTAATAAGACCAATTTATGTTTTAGGAAGCATATTCTGGAGATATGGAGCATATTTAGGAGATCATTGTAATAGTTTAGACAAAAGCCAGTGAGGTTTGAACAAAAATAGAGGGGATAGGTGATAGAGGTATCAGATATGGAAGCTGTTAAGGAGATACTATCTACTGAACTGGACGAATGATTGGATGACAGGTATGAGAAAGAGGAAATGTTCTAAAGTGCTTTCAAAATGAAGAAGAGTAGGTTTAGGAGGAAAGGTGACACAAATAGATTTTTTAATCTATTTGCTTATCACTCTACCATTAGACTGTAAGAGTCAGTAGGACACGGACTTAATTTTGTTTAATGCCTGACGTTTAATAGGCACTCAATATAGGGTAAGTTTAGTTTTGGTTATGTTGAGTTTAAGGCGTTCGTGGGTCATATAGTTAGAGATGTAAAGAGACTAGAAGAAAACAACTAAAATACACTTGTAATTCACTCTGGTTGTTAGAATTATGATAATTTTCAATTTATCATTTTATTCTGAGTACCCCAAGTTTATTTTAGTATTTTATTTTGAATACCCCAGATAACTACAGTGAATATACATTTTTATTTTAAGAAAAAGGTAAAGCTTATTTATTGTTTCAAAAAAGAATAAGACTGGACAGACAAATATGAAACCATCAAGGCAGCCTATAGGGACAAATAATATATATCAAAGAAATAGCTAGAAATTTGAACAGCAAGTTTATACTAATTTATATTCCAATCAAAATTTTGATAGTGCCTGTGTCACCACACAATAGAGCACAGATGTCATAGCTTATTTTCAAATTTCATATGCTCCTTTATTATTTATTAGGAGGATCAGAGTTCAGAGCTAAATCACTTGGTCCTAAAGACTAAAAAAGCAAATAGCTGGTAGCATCCCTTACCCATCAGCTCCACTCTTAACATTATCCACTTATCCTTTTGTTTTGAGTTTCTGAAGTCTTTTGTTTTAAGGCAAAAGAGGTCATTATATCTGCCTATAACTGCTGCTAGTTGTCTTTCAAACCAACCTTTTACAGAAAAAATTTTTATAGCAGGCAGACTATTTTACAACAAAATGAAATATGAGGGAAATGAAATAAAAGCCACACATATAAATTAGATGTACATAAAACAGTTCTTTGTTTTTGTCTTTCCAGCCAGTGAAACTTTCAATTGAGTTTCTCTAAAACAGAAAGGGTAAGACCTAACTTTATATAAGTCAGTAAGGCTGCTTTTCACGGCAGCGTAAAGAAAGAAGAGAAAAAAGGATGAAGAGATTTCTTTCAAGAACCATAAGAAACAAAGAATTAAAGGATGTTTAGTACCATAGAAGAATGGAAGAACTGTGATGCATTTGAGGAAACAGGAAAAAAAAAAAAAGATTTAGCAAGGAAGAGAGTAGGTACAAACAGAGCAGACATATTTCCTCCTGGTTAAAACGTAAAATATTAAGTATTCATTGCAGACAGCAATGAGAGCAAAGTGAAGAGATGGAGAAGGAAAAAAAGAACAAAGGCTGTCAAATGTCATATCGTGTTTCCTGTCATTAGCTTGTAGGATTTTAAACTCTAACCAAGTGCATGATACTCTGTATGTGTCTGTAATGTGGACACACACATTTGATATTTCTGGAAAACTTGACTTTTACTATTGACACTCTTCCTCTGCAAGAGGTTTCTTAGATGCAGACGTATTTTTAGTGAGATATGACAGATTAATGATGTACCAAGAACTGAGAATAAAAGATCTAAAAGGTTTCTAATGTCCCAAGAAGAGAAGAGGAAAAAAGATTACTTTGGGGGGAAAGCACCAAATTCAAAACCATCCTCATATTTCAACATTCAGAAAGAAGTTCAAAGACGTTATCAAGTGCCCCCTTCAGTATTTTACTGTGGGCATCTTCATTATAAAGTCACTAAGAATGTCATAAATGCCAAGTGTGAAAGAACATGATGTAAGGTTTAGAGACTGGGGAAATTCTTGAGTTACTTTTCAAAACCCATGTAGAGGGAAATAGTAAAAACTGCTGGCTGGAATATGTCATGACATCAAGGATGTATATCATTCATGTATTTATGAGCAAAGGTGTTGCTAGCTAGGTCATCATGCACAGGAGACATGGCAATGTTACAAAAGTCAGCTGTGGACCAGTTTCTAGGCAGATTTGAAGTATTTATAGAAGAATATAAATATAAGTAATAATCGTGACCAGGAGAGACTAGTATAAACCATCAATCACAGCTCTTTTTCATAACAGTGAAAACCTACGGAAGATATATTTGCCCTTAGATACTCATCATAAATTTGGGTTTTACATGCACTTAATTTGACTTGTGCAAAATTTAAACATTTCAGTTGTAGTCAACAGTGGCACACTATAACACGGAGAAAAATGTATATATTATATTATTTGCTTGGTAATGGAGTTTATATTTATTCCAGAAGAAAAGGAAAAATAGAAACAGTAATTAGGGTGAGACAAACTGTGAGAGAAATTGACAAATGCAGGAAAGGTGGTACAAGATGGCATTCAAGGGCAAAGTATGCATACATTAATGTATTATGATGCATGAAAGTTACTGGCCTAGGTTGTGAATTATATTATTAATAGCTTGGTAGACTCAGTGGCGATGATCTATTTATGTGTACATGGGTGTGATAAACTGATATCATTAATGGTCTCAGGTCTTCACCCTTCCCTAGGTCCCTGTCCTTTGCCGTGTGACTTTGCATGTGGAAGTGAAGTATATATCCATGCTTCTTGATTCAGGCCCTCAGCTATGTAACTCACTTTGGCTGGTAGGATTTAGAAGATATGACCAAGCAGAGACTTGGAAAAGTGTTGGCATATTTCTGCTTGTGCTTTCGTCCTCTGCCATCACCATGACGACAACATGTCTGAGCTAACCAGGATGATAAGATCCATGTGGAGTAGAACTGAGTCATCTAAGTCACTCTAGCCACAGCCATTAGATCAGCCTTTAGCTAGCCAACCCTGCACGTGCAAATGAACCCTGCCTGGATTACAGAGATGCTTAGCCGCAGGCCCTAGATGTGTGAGCAGTTGATGCTAATTGTTGTATGCCACTGAGGATTTGTGATTGGTCATTATAGGGCATCTTTGTGGCCATAGGAAAACAATTCAATGGGCAAGATGATTATACTTGTAATATCCAGGGCAGCCAAATGATTTCTTATGGATAGGCAGAGTGGATCATATACTTTCGGTTATCTGTCACTCCTAAGATTTGTTTTGAATAGTGGGAAATGATCAAGTTTTCAAAGACTTTTGTAAATGTCTTCCCTTGTAGAAATCAAATATTTAAAATATTTTATTAAATGTATTAAGAACCTAATGTTAGCCATCTGGCCCTCTATTTTGAAGGAAGAATTATAAAAAATAGAAAAGACCCCATAGAAATTTTCAATTTCTATGTAGAACAAAAATTAAACATAATTTTTATCCATATCTATTTTCCAAAGGTTTATGTGCTTTACAATAGTTAACACTGTTAAGTGCTTACTGTGTGCAATATTTTAAGAGAGGTACTAACACTATAATTTACAGTGAGAAAACTGAGACCCAGAGAGGTTAAGAAACTTGTTCAGAATCGCTGAGCTAGGAAGTGATTGAACTAGGACATAATAAACCTCCACACTTAACCACCACACTTCACTAGCCTGAAAAATAGGGAATAATTAAGTGCTAGATTTGGCAATACACTTGTGGTTTTATTTTTAAGGCAGTATTTCAGTGTAAATGTATTTTAATCATTTATAAGTGCCCAATACTTGTAATTGCTTTTCTATTCAATAAAGTGAAAAGAAAGAAATGTAGAATAAGGCATTTGGACACCTGCTGCTAGTTCTATCACCTTTATTTTTAGATATTTTTAGATATTTTTATACAAATTAACCACTTTTGTCTTCATTTCCATCATATACATAACTGGGGCAATAGCTTTTGATTCATTAAAAAAATAGTGCTTTGCATTTCCTACATTAAAATACAGAATAATTATCATTGTTATTTGTTGCATTAATACTTAAGAGATGGTAGTGATGGCAGTCACATGATGTCTAATCACATGATTCTGCAATGTATTGATAGAATCCTGATCTATTGATGGTACCACAACCATCATTATAGATGCCAAGACCCTTTGTACATAGTGTCCCCAATCCTAGGCTGATAATAACCATGCTTTGCCACTTCTAGGCAGTCAGGACTAATACCATTTAGCTTGCAAAAGAGCTATGCCTAATGCAGGCAGAATATACCACTAATTTTTTTTTGGAAAAAAAAAAGGTTTTTATTGGAACTCATCTTAACATCAGATATACCTGGTGTTGGTTAGAAAGAACCATTTGTATATTTGATATTGATGGTGCCAAAACCAAACAGTGACTGGACATGATGGGGAAAGATGTTGAGAACAAAAACCTGATTTTGGAGAGGAAAATAAAAGCCAGTCAGATTCAGTGAGGATGCCAAACCTGGTACAACAAAATCCTTTTACAAAATATAAATTTATTATGAAAACCTGGAATTATAATCTGAGAAAGGGAAAGAAAGATAAAACAAAGCCAGCAGGAAGGAGGCAGGAGGAGGGAGAGAGGGAAAAAGAGAAAACAAAGGGGAAATGAGAGGAAAAAGAAAATATAGCTGAGCATGACAGAAGTGCAGAAACTTACCTGCCCAAATGGCATTAAAGCCTTGCTATGTAATCTCATCATAAAACAAAGCATGCTGGAATACAGTGCTCTACCTCCCATCCATTACACCACTTTTAATTAGTTACTATGACTAACATTAGACCCATAAAACTTGTGTTGGCTGCACCTCCAACTACTGCGGAGAAAGGTTGTAACATGGGCTATGCTTGTCTTGGGTGGATCCTGGCATTGTAGAGACCTAGAAGAAAAAGGTGAAAACATCTCACGCTGTTCTTAGGCAATAGCTGGAGAAAATGAATGATACAGACCATGAATTTTTACTACTCTTTCAAGAAGAGTTTTTCTAAATGTGTTCCTCTTATTCTTAAACAATATGAAAGATCACATAGTGGAAAAATCATAGGTCTGAAGCAGAGGTTCTTAACTTTCACTATAAGTCTATGGTATTCTATTCTGGCAACACAAGCTGACTAAGACATTGATAGTCACAGGAACTAGGAATACCACAGAAATTTGTTGCATACATTTAAAATGGAAAGAAATGTTTAGTTACAAATTATAAAATAAAGATATAAATTGGTTTTCCTATCCAAGTTCATGGATCTCCTGAATCAGAGTCATAAATCTAGGTTTCAATAAGGGCTCTGTCACTTACTGACTGTGCAAACTTTGTCATTTTAACTTTCCAAGCTGGGATTTTTAAAATCTGTAGAATGAGGGCATGAATATATACTTTATAGTGTTGTTTCATGATCAAATGAGATAATAAAGATGGAAAAGCTTCATAAACTATAAAGTGATAACAAAATGTTAGCTAATTTTATTTTGTTTTTTTATACTTGCATCATTAAAGCAATTTTAAATTTGGTTTGGATTCAAGCCAAATTCAATAAGGTTGGAATCCAATTTGTTCTCTCCTGAAGTCAAATGATTCTTCAATCTCCCATCACCTTCTATGTAAACATAGGAATGAAAAAAAAAAGATGCAAGAAAAAGAGTTGAAAGAAGCTAAATAAAGTAGAGCAGGATCTAGTGAAAGGAGATTAACTGAAGCTAGTTCTCTCCTCTCTTCATTTTTTAAATGAAGTCAAACATTCATGTAGTCAAGTGCACAAAATGCACAAATTTTAGGATTATACACCTTAATGACGTTTTACTTCTCTACAGACCTGGGTAACTACTACCTAGAGCAAATTAAAAACATTTCCAGACATTCACAGAAAGGGAGACAAGATGAAAAGGCAGAGGGCTATGTACCAGATGAAGGAACAAGATAAAACTCCAGAAAAACAACTAAATGAAGTGGAGATAGGCAACCTTCCAGAAAAAGAATTCAGAATAATGATAGTGAAGATGATCCAGGACCTCGGAAAAAGAATGGAGGCAAAGATCGAGAAGATGCAAGAAATGTTTAACAAAGACCTAGAAGAATTAAAGAACAAACAAACAGAGATGAACAATACAATAACTGAAATGAAAACTACACTAGAAGGAATCAATAGCAGAATAACTGAGGCAGAAGAACAAATAAGTGACCTGGAAGACAGAATGGTGGAATTCACTGCTGCAGAACAGAATAAAGAAAAAAGAATGAAAAGAAAGGACGACAGCCTAAGAGACATCTGGGACAACATTAAACGCAACAACATTTGCATTATAGGGGTCCCAGAAGGAGAAGAGAGAGAGAAATGATCCGAGAAAATATTTGAAGAGATTATAGTTGAAAACTTCCCTAACATGGGAAAGGAAGTAGCCACACAAGTCCAGGAAGTGCAGAGATTCCCATATAGGATAAACCCAAGGAGAAACATGCTGAGACACATAGTAATCAAATTGGCAAAAATTAAAGACAAAGAAAAATTATTGAAAGCAGCAAGGGAAAAATGACAAATAACATACAAGGGAACTCCCAAAAGGTTAACAGCTGATTTCTCAGCAGAAACTCTACAAGCCAGAAGGGAGTGGCATGATATAATTGAAGTGATGAAAGGGAAGAACCTACAACCAAGATTACTCTACCCGGCAAGGATCTCATTCAGCTTCGATGGAGAAATCAAAAGCTTTACAGACAAGCAAAAGCTAAGAGAATTCAGCACCAACAAACCATCTCTCCAACAAATGCTAAAGGAACTTCTCTAAGTGGGAAACACAAGAGAAGAAAAGGACCTGCAAAAACAAACCCAAAACAATTAAGAAAATGGTCATAGGAACATACATATTGATAATTACCTTAAATGTGAATGGATTAAATGCTCAAACCAAAGGACAGAGACTTGCTGAATGGATACAAAAACAAGACCCATATATATGCTGTCTACAAGAGACCCACTTCAGACCTAGGGACACATTCAGACTGAAAGTGAGGGAATGGAAAAAGATATTCCATGCAAATTGAAATCAAAAGAAAGCTGGAGTAGCAGTACTCATATCAGATAAAATAGACTTTAAAATAAAGAATGTTACAACAGACAAGGAAGGACACTACATAATGATCAAGGGATCAATCCAAGAAGAAGATATAACAATTATAAATATATATGCACCCAACATAGGAGCACCTCAATACATAAGGCAACTGCTAACAGCTATAAAAGAGGAAATCAACAGTAACACAATAATAGTGGGGGACTTTAACACCTCACTTACACCAATGGACAGATCATCCAAAATGAAAATAAATAAGGAAACAGAAGCTTTGAATGACACAATAGACCAGATAGATTTAATTGATATTTATAGGACAATCCATCCAAAAACAGCAGATTACACTTTCTTCTCAAGTGTGCATGGAACATTCTCCAAGATAGATCACATCTTGGGTCACAAATCAAGCCGCAGTAAATTTAAGAAAATTGAAATCATATCAAGCATCTTTTCTGACCACAACGCTATGAGATTAGAAATCAATTACAGGGAAAAATACATAAAAAACACAAACACATGGAGGCTAAACAGTATGTTACTAAATAACCAAGAGATCACTGAAGAAATCAAAGAGGAAATCAAAAAATGCCTAGAGACAAATGACAATGAAAACGTGACGATCCAAAACCTATGGGATGCAGCAAAAGCAGTACTAAGAGGGAAGTTTATAGCTATACAAGCTACCTCAAGAAACAAGTAAAATCTCAAATAAACAATCTAACCTTACACCTAAAGGAATAGAGAAAGAAGAACAAACAAAACCCAAAGTTAGCAGAAGGAAAGAAATCATAAAGATCAGAGCAGAAATAAATGAAATAGAAACAAAGAAAACAATAGCAAAGATCAATAAAACTAAAAGCTGGTTCTTTGAGAAGATAAACAAAGTTGATAAACCATTAGCCAGACTCATCAAGAAAAAGAGGGAGAGGACTCAAACCAATAAAATTAGAAATGAAAAAGGAGAAGTTACAACAGACACCACAGAAATACAAAGCATCCTAAGAGACTACAACAAGCAACTCTATGCCAATAAAAAGGACAACCTGGAAGAAATGGACACATTCTTAGAAAGGTATAACCTTCCAAGACTGAACCAGGAAGAAATAGAAAATATGAACAGACAAATCACAAGTAATGAAATTGAAACTATGATTTAAAATCTTCCAACAAACAAAAGTCCAGGACCAGATGGCTTCACAGGTGAATTCTATCAAACATTTAGAGAAGAGCTAACACCTATCCTTCTCAAACTCTTCCAAAAAATTGCAGAGGAAGGAACACTCCCAAACTCATTCTATGAGGCCACCATCACCCTGAAACCAAAACCAGACAAAATACTACAAAAAAAGAAAATTACACAGCAATATCACTGATGAATATACATGCAAAAATCCTCAACAAAATACTAGCAAACAGAATCCAACAACACATTAAAAGGATCCTACACCATGATCAAGTGGGATGTATCCCAGAGATGCAAGGATTCTTCACTATACTCAAATCAATCAATGTGATACACCATATTAACAAATTGAAGAATAAAAACCATATGATCATCTCAATAGATGCAGAGAAAGCTTTTGACAACATTCAACACCCATTTATGATAAAAACTCTCCAGAAAGTGGGCATAAAGGGAACCTACCTCAACATAATAAGGGCCATATACAACAAACTCACAGTGAACATCATTCTCAATGGTGAAAAACTGAAAGTATTTCATCGAAGATCAGGAGCAAGACAAGGATGTCCATTCTCGCCACTATTATTCAACATAGTTTTGGAAGTCTTAGCCATGGCAATCAGAGAAGAAAAAGAGATAAAAGGAATACAAATTGGAAAAGAAGAAGTAAAACTGTCACTGTTTGCAGATGACATGATACTACACATAGAGAATCCTAAAGATGCCACCAGAAAACTACTAGAGCTAATCAATGAATTTGCTAAACTTGCAGGATACAAAACTAATGCACAGAAATCTCTTGCATTCCTATACAGTAATGATGAAAAATCTGAAAGAGAAATTAAGGAAACACTCCCATTTACCACCACAACAAAAAGAATAAAATACCTAGGAATAAACCTACCTAGGGAGACAAAAGACCTGTATGCAGAAAAGTATAAGACACTGATGAAAGAAATTAAAGATGATACAAACAGATGGAGAGATATACCATGTTCTTGGATTGGAAGAATCAATATTGTGAGAATGACTATACTACCCGAAGCAATCTACAGATTCAATGCAATCCCCATCAAATTACCAATGGCATTTTTTATGGGACTAGAATAAAAAATCTTAAAATTTGTATGGAGACACAAAAGACCCCGAAAAGCCAAAGCAGTCTTGAGGGAAAAACACGTAACTGGAGGAATCAGACTCCCTGACTTCAGACTATACTATAAAGCTACAGTAATCAAGACAATATGGTACCGGCACAAAAGCAGAAACATAGAGCAATGGAACAAGATAGAAAGCCCAGAAGTAAACCCACACACCTATGGTCAACTAATCTATGACAAAGGAGGCAAGGATATACAATGGAGAAATGACAGTCTCTTCAATAAGTGGTGCTGGGAAAACTGGACAGCTACATGTAAAAGAATGAAATTAGAACACTCCCTAACACCATACACAAAAATAAACTCAAAGTGGATTAGAGACCTAAACGTAAGACCAGAAACTATAAAACTCTTTGAGGAAAACATAAGAAGAACACTCTTTGACATAAATCACAGCAAGATCTTTTTTGATCCACCTCCTAGAGTAATGGAAATAAAAACAAAAATAAACAAATCGGACCTAATGAAACTTAAAACCTTTTTCACAGCAAAGGAAACCGTAAACAAGACGAAAAGGCAACCCTCAGAATGGGAGAAAATATTTGCAAATGAATCAACGGACAAAGGATTAATCTCCAAAATATATAAACAGCTCATGCAGCTCAATATTATAAAAACAAACAACTCAATCCAAAAATGGGCAGAAGACCTAAACAGACATTTCTCCAAAGAAGACATACAGATGGCCGAGAAGCACATGAAAACCTTCTGAACATCACTAATTATTAGAGAAATGCAAATCAAAACTACAATGAGGTGTCACCTCACACCGATTAGAATGGGCATCATCAGAAAATCTACAAACAACCAATGCTGGAGAGGGTGTGGAGAAAAGGGAACCCTCTTGCACTGTTTGTGGGAATGTAAATTGATACAGCCACTATGGAGAACAGTATGGAGGTTCCTTAAAAAACTAAAAGTAGAATTACCATATGATCCAGCAATCCCACTACTGGGCATATACCCAGAGAAAACCATAATTCAAAAAGACACATCCACCCCAATGTTCATTGCAGCACTATTTACAATAGCCAGGTCATGAAGGCAACCTAAATGCCCATCGACAGATGAATGGATAAAGAAGATGTGGTACATATATACAATGGAATATTACTCAGCCATAAAGATGAATGAAATTGGGTCATTTGTTGAGATGTGGATGGATCTAGAGACTGTCATACAGAGTGAAGTAAGTCAGAAAGAGAAAAACAAATATTGTATATTAACGCATATATGTGGAACCTTGAAAAATGGTACAGATGAACTGGTTTGCAGGTCAGAAATAGAGACACAGATGTAGAGAAGAAACGTATGGACACCAAGGGGGGAAAGCAGCAGGGGGTGGGGGTGGGGGTGTGATGAGTTGGATGATTGGGATTGACATGTATACACTGATGTGTATAAAATGGATGACTAATAAGAACCTGCTGTATAAAAAAATTAATTAAATTAAATTAAAAAAAAAATTTTCCATATGCCAGATGTTTCCTTCATGCCCTTCCCAGGCTTGTCCAACCCTTACCCTTGAGATAACCACTATTCTGACTTGAACACCATTGATGATTTTGCCTGTTCCTGAACTTCATATAATGAATCATATAGTATGTAGGCTTTTATGTCTAGCCTCTTTGCTCAGTGTCTGTGAGCTTCATCCATTTTGCTGCATGTTATCCATAGTTCATTGCTTTTATTTCTGTGTAGAGTCCCTTCACTTTTAGCACTGATTTCATCTTGCTCAGAATCCTACTAATTCAAGTTATAATCTGTGCCTCCACTTTAGAGATGGTACAAATATGTTGACCAGTTGCCCTCTTAGAAGAAATAGTTTCCAAGACAGCTCATAATTCGCAGATCTTTCCAATTCGGGAAGAAAACTCTTCCATTTCTTGTGGGTATACTTTCTTTCTCTAGGTCTGGAATGCATGAAAACATAAATAATCTATAGTGTGAAACAAGATAATATGAACATTTTTGTGGTCTTTTCTGCCACCATCTTTGAGCAATTTCCCAATAGACCAAATCAACATTGAATCAATAATGACCATTGTTATAAATTAAAGGAAAAAAATCCAGATCTAACATTCACAATAGAAGAGCAGAAAATCATCTGAGACTCTAATACAAACCTCTTCGGGAATTTGTGAGTATAACTCTGGTCCCATCATATTAAAGATTGTTATGCTTACAGAAAAACTGAGACACTGGGATCTGTTTGCAATTACCAAATCAGAATGCAATTAACTAGTCACTGGGAACAAACAATGGTGTCTTTAAATGCCCTTTTGGAAATGTAGAATTGGTAACGGGGATCAGGTTCCCGAGGTTCGGATGTTTTCACTTATGAGTCTTCCTATAAAATATAGGTATGAGGGCCACTGTGGTAGTTTGTCTTAGGAGAGAGAGAGAGAGAGAGAGAGAGAGAGAGAGAGAGAGAGCGCGCGCGATGGAAAACACAAAGTAAATGGCACTTCCATCTGTGTATTGGAGCTTCTCTTATTCTCAGAACACTTCAAAGGAAACTTTCCCTCCATTCCCTGAGTCATTTTGTTCTGACCTCACTTATGTATAAATACATTTCAACCTAAGGATTGAGGTTTGCTGGCACATGATCTTTTTTCCTTGTAAAATTATTATAGGAAATGTCTCTGATACAGCTGAGATGGGTAATTCGGGTTGAAAAAACTTTGCTGCGTATGGAAATAAGAATATTTCATTTTTCTTTCTATAGCAGCATAGCTGACAAGATAGAAACGTTCATTTTCCCCCTTCTGTTTTGCAAAAGCATTTCTCTAGTGTATGATTTCCTAAACATTTGTTTGATGTGTGTTAGCTATTTGATATGTCTCCCAAAATCGGTCTTTAGTCAGCTTTGGGCTCTAGCTTTTAGTGGAGAGCAAAAGCATTGAAATAGATACGTAATGGTAGCAATAATAAAAACAAAATAATAACATTTTCATACTTCCAATACTTGTCCATTACAAGGGACATTAACTCAGTGAAATTAATATCCATTTTCTTTATATTTCTCCTGATACTGTACTGATAGAGGTGGAAAAGTGTAGTACAATTGTTTAAAGTTGAGCAGGAGAAGAAGCAGTGAAGAGCCTGGATGATCCATGAGCTATTTCTCAGACTCAAGTTTGGTTCACTAATGGCCCTATAATGATGATCTCAGAGAGGATCATGGGAGCTGTGAAGGATTCCCCCGAATTCAGTTGACTTCTGAGGCTTATGTTCCACTCACTCAGAAACAGTGGGTTAGTTGAGCCTAGGCAGTTTATGCAAAAAAGTAGAAAAAACAATTATCTCTAAAGAGTGCTTCCTCAGCAAGAAGAAAGAAAGCAAGAAATCACTCCTAGTGATTGCAGGCCTGGGGGGAGAGTACAAATAGAGTATCTATACTGTTTCTCTAAATACTTAAACATGATACATCAAGAGAAAATACTCAAATAAAATATCCTAGCCTCCTACCTTAACAAATGTACCTTGATAACAAGCTGGAAAACCAGGTTAGAACTTGACCACTCAAGACTCCTGAGTTCCCAGCTGGCATGTGGCATATAAGGGAGGCTGGTCCAGGCTCTGCCCACCTCTCCCCATAACCCAGTCCCACTTCTCCTTCAAGCCCAGCTCCCTCCGAAATCTCAAGGTTTCTCATGGGTTCACGGGCAGACTAGCCCTCTGGTCCAAGCTCCATCCACAACCCCTGCAAACAGTCATCCCATGGCCAGCCTCCAGGCCTAGGGGTGTGTACATTATTGGCTCAGAGGGCCTCCCAGGAGATCAGACCTGCAGAAAGTGTGGCTCAGGTCCTTCAAAAAGCATTTGGGGCCATTTGTGCAGTGAATTCCAGGGTCCATGTATCTACAGCATAGTGTAGAAGCAAGGGGAGGGCCCTGGGTGGGTACGCCCCTCAGCCCCAAAGAAGCCTCACCCCACTGGGAGAGGCATGACTGCAGGAGGCCAGGGTAGAGCCCTTTACAGAAGGGGCCCCCCTTGCTTGGGTCTAAGACAGTACTGAATAGCTGCTCTTGATTATATGTTAAAGGATGTCAGACACTCCCCAAAGTCTGACCCTTAATGTACCAGGGACTGTGCCAGATACTGCAGATTCAGAGATGAATCAGTTACTACCCTTGAATGAATTATCCTCTTGTGAAAAGGCTACTATGAAATGCAAACATTAACACAGGCAGAGAGGGGAGTTCCTTCCTTTCCCAGGACCACTGTAATGTGACTTTGCCCCTAAGATGGGCTAATTGTTCTATTTAATGGGTAGCACTGAAAGCCAGACCCTGGTCAGCACGGCCACTGATTCACATTTTCTGAGAGATATACATGGTCAGGTAAACAGCTCTTGACCTAGTTCCTGCTTCAGTCCTGGCCCACTGCCTGCTCCCCACCCCTTCCTCTGACTGCAGTTTCCTAATCACAAACTGAAGAAAAGGGACACTCCCCTGCCAGCCAGTGCCCAGACTAACCCATCCACGATTTAGAATCTTCCTGAACAGTAGACACACACACCAGGGCTCTCTCCTGGCCTAAACCAGAAACCAGGGGAGGAGGCGTCTGGGTCTTTTGATTTTTTCCCATCCCCCAGACCCCCAGCTAGATTATCTGAATAACCAGAGAAACCTAGAAGGTGAGACACTTTGCTGGACTACTTGCCCTGTCCCGTTAACAAATTGAGGTCATAATAAAAAGATTGTATTTGAATAGAGACCTAAGGAACCTAATAACCAGATGAAATGAATCTTCTTGGATCCTAGATTTGACAAACCAGCTGTAAAAGTGTTTTAGAAACAATTGGGTAAATGTGAATGTGGTCTCAGTATTGATTGAAATGAAAATTTATTAAAAGGGAAAGATGGGGCTTCCCTGGTGGCACAGTGGTTGAGAGTCCGCCTGCCGATGCAGGGGACACAGGTTCGTGCCCCGGTCCGGGAGGATCCCACATGCCGTGGAGCGGCTGGGCCCGTGAGCCATGGCCACTGAGCCTGCGCGTCCAGAGCCTGTGCTCCGCAACGGGAGAGGCCACAGCAGTGAGAGGCCTGCATACCGCAAAAAAAAAAAAATAGGGAAAGATGAAGATCAGTGATTGGGAAAAAATCAAGTTGGCAAAAAAATAAAAAATAAAAAAGTACAACACTTGCAGAAATATCTGTAAAGATATGCTTAAGAATTTATAGTAGTAATCACTGGGTGGTGGCAATGTGAAGTTTTTATTTTTTTCTAATTATCTACAATGTCTGCATACTTCTATAATAAAAGTATTATTTAAAAATAATTAGAAGTTGTAATATTATATTTTTCTTTTTTTAGAGAATTACTACATACCTCTCAGCCTATTCTTTCAGACTAGCTCAGACCTGGTGCAGACCCCAGAGCAAGTTGTGATCTAAAAATCATGCATTCCCACAGGTATTCACAGGGAGAACCACATTAATCTTTTACCCCAAGTTTATTGAGTTAAGGTTAATGTTATTCCTTTAGCTTCCACAGAAATGAAATGGAAACATCCATTTGAAGAATGATTTAAAAAACTATAATAGAAGTCATTTTCTATTATTTCATGTGGTATCTCTTCAGTAAGTACCTAATTTATGAATTCTTTCTGGAGTTCAGTGCCTGGAAAAGAATGTTTTTCCTTTTATTAATTCTTTTTCTGGACAAGAGAATTCTATAATCTATCAGGTTTTCCTGTTGTCTTGGCTGCTGGGGAACTCAGATGTAAATTTAGCATGTAATTACATTAGCTAACTAATTACCTCAGAACTCGCAAGAGTCATCTATTTTCTCATTACATTTCATTATTATTTCATATAAATCTATTTTTAAAACAATTCTAATTGCCCTTTTCTGTTCATATGATCATTTTCTACACCATTTGAAATTCATCTGGGGAGAAGGTAGACTATAAATAAATAATAGGACTGCCCTACAGATCTCTGTAGAGCCTGCAGGCAATTTAACAAGTAGTAAATAGATAGTGTTTTAAAGCATCTTCCCAGCCTGACACTCGCCTCACTTTCTCTGAGTTGTGAGGCCCCTGGGGATGGACCTCCCCCACCCCAGCTGCAGTTATATAACTGGATTGGATGGACACATGACCAGATCCAAGCGTGAGAGACTCTATTCTGGGCATTTGGAATTGATAAAGTGAGTCTCTCTGGTCTTGCTTCCTTACTCAGGATGCTGTGAGGCATAAGTAAGCTAACAATTAAAACAGTGTGTAGTTGTCTCTTTTTATCTTTGAAAAGAAATGTAACTTAAACAAATCGTGTTGAATCATCTTATTTTGCTTTTTCTAAAAGATGTTGGAATTAAGAGAATATTCTAAGTTCTGGAACCAAAGACAATCAAACACAACAGTACACTGTGCAGTGTTTCATGAAGCACCCTTAGTGAGGTGGGAGGGGCAGGAGTGAGGTGGCCATCATCATCACTTGGGCATTGAGGACCAACAGCACATTTCATTCCTGCATCCCCCAGTTCCCTGTAGACGAGGAAGATTTCAGGAAAGTTTGTTTTTTAAAGGCTACTGATAATTCTCAGGCCTGCCTGTATCCCTACTTCTTCCAGGAATGAACAAAGAAAGGATTTGTGTCCTTTTTAGTGATGACTATCCCACTGAGCATCATTGCAAAGGTAATGGTGTATGTGCAGTACAACAAAGTCCCTGCCAGGGAAGTGTACTTACTTCCCTACATATAATGATCATTTTCAATCAACTCCACCTTTGTAGTTTCATACAGCAATTTTTGTTGTTGCTGGTGTACTATGTGGCATTCAATGCACTGTGTCTCCAAGTTTCAGTTTATTATGAGCACCGGAGTTGTTCCCCCAAAACTAGGAATTACACCAAATCCATGTTTTGTCTCATCAATTTGGTCTCTCTAACTAAGTGGGTTAGAATAAGAGTTCTCTCTTCTCCCACCAGAACTGATTAGGTTAGTTTTCAATAAACGGTCACTGATTTCAGTTGAATTAAAATTAAGGTCACACTATTTTAAGTGGCATGAGATTGCAGCTTGTTAAATAAGTTCCTTCTGGCTTGGAAGGGTCAATGAGTTTCTCAGATGAGACAGGCTCAGTGCTCTTACAACTAAAATGCCCTGAATAGAGCAGTGAGAGGTGGCTGGGATAGTTAAACCTCCACCAGATCAAGGACCTACTGTGAATCCACTGTACTATCCCTCCCAAACCCCCGACTCAAATTCTCTGCACAGATTTCTGATCCCTCTATTTTCTGATTTTCACATGTCTGTTTAAAAAAAAAGTGATGTATTCTCAAAACAGAAACAGATGTGAGATCCAATTTCTTATTGGAAGTGACAAAACATATAAAGATTTGGCAAGATATGTGTTTCACATATTTCAAGATTTCAAAAATAGTCATCAAACAAATGCAAGAAGAGTTAGATAGCAGGGTGGTCTTTCTCTGGTTTCTTTGTTCCTTTTTCTAAGATTCCCATGATGGCCTATTGTCAATAAGATATGGAAAATACAGAAATGTCTCATATATAACAGAAAATACATACTATTAAAGTAATGATTCAAGAGAAAAAGCAGTAAATGTTCTCCTAGTTTTAAATAACTGAATATAATCATTTCTACATTTTAACGTGACCATAAACTTTCATCAAATCACTTTTAACCAAATGAGCTTTTTCTATCAAAAAGAGAAAAAGCTCAGAAATGAATAATTTTGCTCATTAAGTTCTAAGGGCAGTTGCTATACAGAGCCAAGAAGCAGGTGTAATAGCCTTTAAGAAAGAAAGGTGTGAGGAGGAGGCACACCCTGATGAGCACGTGTGATTGTGATAAGTGACTAAGCTTGCATTTATACAGCACCATTTCTCAGCATTTATACAGCACCATTTCTCAAGGGAGGCAATCGGTAATATATTCGCTACAGTGCAGGGCTCTGCTGTAAAACCCATACTAAAGAGAAATGATGTGGCTCTTTTTAAAATAAAGGCATTTGGGTCTGATGAACACTTATCTAGTTCTTACAATGTACCAGACATCGGGCTAGATAAGGAATTCTTGCTGTGATTTAACTTTCACAATAACTCTCTTTGCTATCACTACCTCAATTTTTGTAAAGGGGGAAACTGAGGGTCCAGAAAAATGACTCAGTCAGAGTCACGTATTTGGTGAATTGCAGAGCCCGGATAAGAATGCAGAACTTTCTGGGGCTAAAGTTGTTTTCACTCTACCCCAGTTAAATCAAGGGAAAATGCTACAAATTTTCAGGGATTCTTATATTTGAAAAACACTTAAAGTTTGCAAATTAGTAGGACTCTATGGTAGAGATGAAGAAGGGTTTGCAGAGTTTCAGGGATGTGCCAAGTCTGCATGGCTTGGCCGCTTTGGGGGACTTGGTTTAGTGCCTGACACTCTAGTCAAACTCAACCATAGAAATGTTACTGCATGTGTCGCATGAAAAATCTGTTCTCCTTAGAATAGTTGTCTTCCAACTGTGTCTTGAGGAGCCTGAAGACCACTTCAGAGAGTCTCAGGTGGGCGCCTGGGAGAGAAAGGAAACAGCAGCTAAAGAACAAAGAACTGGGGTGGAATCCGTGCAAACAGGGCTGTAAGCAACCTCTCCCCTTTAATTGAGGAGGCTTGATTTAATTTGCTTTGTATATTTATCTCCCTCTTAAGACTTTGCTTGAAGAAAAGGGTTCTGTGGCCTTAAAGTGTTTGAAAACTAGATATTGCATCATTTTAAAGGTTTTGTACATTATGTATCCAATGCATTTAAGGAACCCAGTTAAAACCAGTGATTATGAAATAGACAAGAAAGGAAGGTGGTGCAGAGTGTTTAAGAGTGCATACGGTTATGCGCTATTCTTCATGGATGTCACAGTCGATACTTACCAGCTGGTTAATGTTTACCAGTAAGCAGAAAACTAACCAACTCTGTCCATGTTGAGGCTTCTGACATCAAACTTAATAGATGTTCTTAACGGGAGCCTTGTTAGTGTCCCAACAGCTGTCTGTGGAGCCTGAGGAAGTGAGCACGACACTGGTGGTTAGACTTCCAATTTTTAGAGTCACTGTGAGTCTTAAAAGTGAGTTGTGCTAAGACTTCTTACAGAAGGACACAAATAAATAGATCTCATTGTAGACACTCTCTCCCAAATTATCAACCACTTGGGGATATTCACACACACGCGTGCACACACACACACACCCTGTTCTTCTTACGTTGCTTCTGAGTCTATGCTCTAAAGAATTTTGTGCATACCGTTAGTGTAACCCCTACTATACAGCTAGTGGTGTCTGTGTCTGTTTCTCCCACTGGCCTGTCTGTTTCTCATAAAGATCAAATATTACTCATTGTAATCCCTGGAGTTGGCACTGAGCATGGCACACAGATGCTTAATGACAATTCTTTGAGTATTAAAGACTATATTAGAAAAAAAAAGAGGACAGAAACATATCAACTCTCATTTGATCCTTGTTAATACAAAGAGAAAGAAGGTTTATCTTCAGGTCTTGAAAAGCAGTATGCTGCCTTACAACTTGACTATTATTCATAATTATTCCAATTTCAAAAGTATCTACAATTAGGAAAATTGGTAATGGAGTTAGAAAAATGCCAATTTCTTTTTCTGCAAGACATTTTGCATTAGCAAATATAAGTCTCAGAAGACTAGGTGGAAAGAATGTGTATAATCTGACTTTGTACCTTCCAAAGTCAGTTCGCATAATGATGCCTTTTTATAACAAGGGTGTTGACTGTTCTTTGCAGGAAGAAGAGTATTGGATGAACTTCCAAGCTTCCTTAATATCAAAATCAAAAACTATCCTGACTGTTGTACACTGGTTCTCTGTCATATTTCTTTTACTTTTTCTCAATTTTAATTGGGTTGAAGTAAAATGGTGTGGTTTCTATCTTGTGTGACTCAGAGTTTCCCCATTGACAATCCAGGCCAGTCTGAGCTCAGGGATGGGAACTTATTCCAGGGGACGGCTTTCCTTCTTTGGCACCCAGAAAGGCTAGTTGAGTCTGCTGAGAACAAGGGCCCTGGGACATGATCCTGAACCTTCCAAAGTTCTTACTCCTGAAAGGGGCCTCTCAGCTGCTACAGGGGCCATTGTGACCATTGCTCTATTCTGCTCCAGCTGCCCTTGGCACCTGCTTTATTCCCATGTTTAAATGTCCTTCCCCAGTTTCCTCTGGGAGTTGAAGGAAAACATGAATACATCTACTTCTGAGTAAGTTGAAAGGAAAGATGAGAGACACCCTATTTCAAGGTATGTGTACCTCTCTGTGTCTTGACTAATCTTTCTTCTTCCTTTTTAATATTTACAATTGCATCAACTTGGCTCCGGTAGTTCAGAGTTCACCTTACACACTGTTCTCAGGAATGCTTCTATTTTTTTTCATTTGAAGGTACCTGAGGCAAATGAGGTGGCTTGAATCATGAAGCACCTTGTAACTCCCCAGTTGGGTGGCTGGGACATGATAAGGGAGGTTTTAACAGCATATTCTGGAACAGAAGTTCTCAAGCTCGGTGGCCCATGAGAGTGCCCCCTGCACGTCTGCCCAATTCTCTACAAATCTCTGAGTGTGGAACCAAGGCATCAGAGTTTCTTAAAAGTTCTCCAGGGGATTCAAAAGCATGGCCAAGCAGCCACTGCTATAGAGAGAGAGGTATGATCTTTCAAAAATGGTGATTGGGGGTAATCCATTAAACACATTTTATGGTTTGTTTCTTGCTGCTGTAATAGGCATCTTTCCATATCCTGAATGCAGAAGTCCATCCTTTACGAATCTAAGTCACCACAAGAAGATTTGACTAAGTCAGATGGTTTTCTTTCAAATTTAGGTACATCATGTAAACAGCACAAAATTGAAACACTGTTCTCTCAGATGAACTCAGAGACCGATAATACATCTTTATGAGCCAGGAGTACTACAATTTAACATTTAGAATTCATTTTCACTGCCATTCAAAATAAATTGCTCAATCACTGATAATTCTAAATTCTTGACTCATACTAGATGATAGAAAACAAACGTGGGTGTCTGGTTCCCAAAAGCTTTCTCTTATAACCTAGTTTCTTCATTCTTTCCCCTCCTGTCAAAATTTGGTGTGAAGGATGAAGATTTATAAAGAAGTGGATCTAGAAAATCTAATGTCAGTCCAAGAGCCATGTATGTTTTGAAATATCAGTGTCTTCTGTCATGGTTTTTAGTTTTAAATTCTCAGTCAATGTTTTAAAAGGCATAACTCATTTAAATGGCCAAATGTTTCTCTTTTCAACCAAGCCCAGAAATATTTCTTTTACTTTTTGGAAACAAACAGGGTAGGGATTCTTGCTGCTTAGAACACTTCTTGCTGGTAGAAAGGGAAGGCCTCTGTGTTTAGAAGGAAGTGAAGAAAGATCTCAGAGACATGATGTCATAGAGCAGTAAATTAGGGAAAAAAAGGAAAAAACTATTTTCAGACATCATTTAAAAAAGAGAAATAGGCTAAATTTGCTTTGTCAGATTTGATGGACATGCCATAAGCGGAAAGCCAGATTTCTTTTCCTAGAGAACAAGGATTAGTCTCTGGTTGGTAGCTACATTCTGTGAAATACCTTTCTCTTTCTTTAAAGTGTTTAAGATTGGGTGTATGGCCTATAGTCTGGGCAGGGCATTGGGAGGGCTGCCTCCTGATTGCAAAGGCTCCATCAGTATCTACCCAGTGACGTTATCTTTACAGTGGTGGGAAAGGACACTGCTTTCTCTCCTTTGGAAGCTGCGTGAGTTAATTAATTAGTCTGATAAACCTATGTTACTCTTATTTTCCACAAGAGAAAGGAGGGATAAATCTAGAAATAGCCTCAAAACTGGGCTGAGGGAGCTTCTTTCCTCCATACCCAGACAAAGCGAAACGAAGGGAAGTGAGCCCTTCTCTAGTTCAAAGAAATGGAATATGTTCCCTTTTATAACATGAAACATTTTTATTCCTTCCTTTCAGGAGAAGTTGGAAATCAAAATTAAGGTCACAGGGCCTCTCTGTTTCTGGTGTTGATTATGAACATAATCAAGATCTAATGCCACTGAGAGAAAATCCTTCTGTTAAATTCAGGAGGGCTCTGCGTAGAAGGAACCTCTCTTTGCTCACTCATCTTTAGACACCTCTCTCTATCACGTCAGCCCTTTCGGAGAACTTTGTGACCATGACGAGGAATCTCTGCATTCCTGTTACCATTATTTAAAGTACTTTCATTTATAAAATGACATGGTTTGACTTATTTCTTTCAATTTGATTACTAACCTTCAGAGTTTAGCAAAACTATAAGTAGTAGGTTACTTACTAAATTAAATAAGTCTTACCAATTTTAAGGAAAATCTGATTGCAAGAATAAATATTTAATATATATAATTAGCACTTTCCTATAGGTATTTGACTAGGCTCTCAAAAGATGTTTGTTGGTTAGTGGTTGATTGATAATAGGTTACCAGTTGAAATAAGACAAGGACAATTCTCTCTAAATACTCAGTGAGATACTTTTGAGTCTATCTGAACAGCATACATACTAAAGGAATGAAGAATGAGCCAGAATAAGATTTTTGCACCTGAGCTGAACTCCAAGAACTATAGCCCATTCCTGGACCTTAGGTGTATTGATGATGAGAAACAGGCCTTGAACAGGGAGTTGAAGAAATTCAAGTTCAAGTGGTAGAGAAGATAGATGGTGACCTAATCGGGGTCAGGGGTCCAGCTTGGGGTCTGAGATAGCCTTCCTCATGGGTGCACCACACCAGCCATCTAGCTGCTAGGTGCAGGGAGCATGGGAGCAGTCACATGTGATACTTTCTTTCATTTCTCTATTGAAGGAACAAAACAACAGCAAAGTTATTGTTGTTTTCTGAAGTTAGTTTGGGGAGGATGGGAAAAAACATAAAACTAACACATGCTTTTTGTAATAATTCCAACAATACAGACATGTTGTATAAAGAAAATGTTAATGTCTCACCAGAGCTACTCCATTCCAGTAAACAATGTTATCAGTCCAGTGTGATGATGTCTTATCCACCTTTTCCTATGCTCTTTATAAATATATACAAACACATTCTCACATAAGTCTTCTCCTCTATTATTTTTTTTACAAGCATAGGACCATAACATATATATTGCTTTGCAAACATTCTTTTTAGTAATTACATGATAAATTATAGTATGAATGTCCCACAGTTAGAAGGGGGTGGTGGTCCTTTTTTTCATGGAGGATAGGGGCACAGAAGTTGCATTATTGGGACAAAGAATTATTATGTTTAATAGATACTTTTCAAATATGATTTTTATATGCATTACATATATTAAAATTAGCACAGTGAAATAGAATGTCTCCATTTCTCATTCAGTAAGGTAAGGAAGTACATAAAGTGTGTAAGTTCTCAAGGTCTTTATCTCTACTAAAGACCTCAAAAGATGATGATGATGAGTGTGTGTGTGTGCGTGTGCATGAGTGTGTGTGTGTGTGTGTGTGTTGTATGTTACAACAAGTCTGGCTTAATAGAGCTTGACCTGGGAAGTTATGGAATTCCTGTAGTTATTTTGTCAGTCAAGTTTCAATCAAAGAAGTAGAACCACTAAAGTATATTAATAGATCTATTGATATTTTATCTATCTATCTATCTATAGCTATATCATCTATAATTATAGATATCAATGATATAGATATTAATACAGACTTTTAGAGTGATCTGATCTTACACAATCATGAGAGCTGGTTAAGCACTCTCTATAATGCCATTGTCCTTGCATCTGATGCTAAAGCCTGAAGTCTGCAGGGCAGGCAGCAGGAAGGGAAATGGGGAAGAGCAAGCGCAAGTTGGAATATATGAGGACACACACGTTGGTTTTCATTGTCTCTGACCTTGCTGGTGTGTGTCCCACAGAAGCTGGGGATCCTTTGTCTTGAAAGTAAACATAGACACTGGCCCAAGAATCAGAGAAGCTGAAGAAGTTCCAGGGAAGGGGGAGCAGTTGCAGTCTCCAAATCCCACAGAAGGATCTCTCATGGGGTCCACCTTAATGGGAAATGGACAGGAAAGGCAATTCTGGGAAACGTATTTCAGCCTAGCCAAGTTAACACTATGGTTATTATGCAAAAGGCTATAATAACGTCTCTAACCAATCCTCAGTATTCCAGCAACATTCTCATTTGGTTTTCTGGCTAGCCCCCAAGAAATTTTTTAGTGATCTAAACTAGAAAAAACAACATTCCCAGAAAGGTGAGATTGTTGTGACACAAACTTGCACATGGGCACACACACACACACAAACATACACACATTCTTTGATTATGATTACTGCCAAGGTTCCTGTTTTAATGTCTAATTCATCTAAGTTTCTACTTTCACCATACACCCTGATTTCTATTATTCTACGACACCAATAAACTCCTGAATAATATAATTTCTGTGTCATCTGGAAGTTAAAATGTCATCATTTATTTTTATGCTTAAAATATGGTAAAATGGGCTTGAGGGAAATTTTTGGCTTTTGTCCAAAATATGCTAAAAGCAACTGCTTGCTGTTTGTGTTGTGTTGTGGTGTATTCATACCCTGTTGGACAAACTGTATGTCTCCAATCCATCAGCATTTTGGATAGAAGAGGATCAATCTTGTCTTATGATGTCAATAATGTCTTATTGATGGCAACATTGTTTCACTTCAGTGAGTCTTGATTCAAATGATTCTTCTGTCTTTTACGATTAATACTACTTTTAGCCAAATGTATCTTTGTTTTTGGATCACTAACATAGGACATGTGTAAGTGGTTTTGAAGACGCAGGAAGCTAAAATCATAGAAATCCTTAGGTGTTCCCTTTGGATGTTAGCAGAAGTATTATTGAACCCATACCAAGTGTGGTTGTGTTTATGAATGTCAAAGGGATTTTCTTTTGTATTGAATTAATGGTCTTTTTGACTTCCTGTCTTCTCATCCTCTATTGCCCACACTATACATTTCAGCTGAGATCACTTAAAAATATAGATAAACTCTTTCCCACCCTGTGTTCTGGGACCGATACTTTTCTCAGTCCTTCTAGACTAGCGCAGGTGAGGTGGCATCTAGTCAACCTTACCAAGTCTTGTTTAGACCTCATGCTCTTTTTTTCATTTTTACATAATATATAGTTATTATTTAAAATGCAAGACAAAAATGACAGCTTATTCCAGCAGAGAGAGCATAAGTGTACATTGGGAAAGATTTGGCAAATATCTCAGTCCAACTGCATAGGAAAAAGGCAATGATGGAACAAGATATTAAAAGAAAAATAGACCTTCTGCTCTCAGAGCTCCCACTCCTAGGCCATGTGTGGGAGAAGCTTCCTTTTTACCAAAACGGCTGGTAGAAAAAAGGTCCCAAAATATGGTATCTGAATCATATGGTAAACTTTATAAATTTTCAGATCTCTAAGTCCCATTCCAAAAGTTCTTATTACCAGGTCTAGGGTAGGACCCAGGAAATAGTAAAGAAAACTTTCTCAGCTCTTTGAATGAATAGCTGGGTAGAGAGACAACTGACATGTTCTGTTGGTAAAGCAGCATTTCTATAGCCTCTGTTTTCTTTAGAGACTTACTTTCCAAGTAGAGAAAGTATCATTCTTGACCAGTACACTGTTGCTTTTTCCTGTTTTGATCAGGATCAGTCTTATTGGTAGAGAGTCAATTTTGTGCCTCTGTGTTGTGATTTTCTCCCATTAACTTGGAACCTTTACTAAAGTTTTATTATACTTTACAGACTAAGTTTAGATATGCAGGGGGGCAAGCCTTGCATTTTCCAGGACTTCCAGGGTTGCAAGTGACAGAAAACAACTCTTATTCACCTAGAGATTGTGAATTGGCTCCCAAAACTAGGAAGTCAAGAAGGGAGCTGGCTTAATTCATTGCTAGAAATAGAAATGTAGATGGTGTTGCTGGGGCCCTCTCTCTATCCATCCCTTGGCTCTGCTGCTTTTTGCCATGATGGTTGGATTGTCCCCCTCCTGCTGTAGCCCTCCCTATGGGGGCAGATGACATCCACTGGCACCTTGAGCCCCAATCTCTCCCCAGTCCTTATTTGTCCTTTGTATTGACAACCAAGTATTTGAATCCCAGTTTTAGAAAAAAGAATCTTTTCATATTCTATGTTCTTTATGCTTTGGATGGGAAGAAAAAGGGATAAAAATAGGCTTCTGAATTTAAGAAGAAAGATCATGAATATGACAAACTGCCTTCTTTATGAATTAGACAAAATACTACTTCTTTTGCAATCTAGGTAAGAAGACTGAAAATGTTATCAAATATATTATCACTGAACATTGCAATATCAGCTTCTGAGAGTAAAATTAAAAATCATTTTTATTAATTTTTAGGTAATTAGAGCAAGAAAGGAATTATAGTCGGGACCTGTGTTTTCTTAGAAAAACAAATTAGTGAGATGAAAATGTAGTATGTTTAGGCCATGAAAAGAGGTAAATCTACTTTACATCCACAAAGTGGCATTTCTCTTTCCCTTTCAAAAATGAGTCTTTTTCAGCTGCAAAGACCCTCTTCCCTCTGCAAACTGATATGATAAATGGGAATATGAAATCACTATAGAAGTAGAATTATTATTCCTGTTGTGGGATCTGCTTTTCTCTAAGGCATCATAACTCCACGTGGAGGAATTTAGGATTAACACCACTGGCCTCTCTCTGCCCCTCCCTTACTCCTGCCCAGGGGAGGAGGAGAGACTGCACAGGGCCTCAGAGCTTCTGGGTTGGCTCATCAGATCACCTGGTCCATGCTCCGCCATGTTCTCTGGAGCCTTCACTTCATGGGAGACCTGCAGCTGCTTGGCTCTGTCGGAAACTTTTGGAGGTGTAAATGCTGAAATATAAAATCACAAGCCATCTTGGCTGCAAATCAAAAGTCACATTGTCCAGTTTATCAGTAACAAAAGTAATACTTTGATCTCCATCTGTCTGACTCTTGGTTCTGTCTCTCAATTCTGCTTCGGAGTTCAGGTAGCAAAGAGAAGGATGCTAGATACTGATCCCCTAAAATCCCAACAATATTGTTATCATAAGCCACAGTAAAATTCATAAAATAAAGGACCGTGTCTTCTAAAGTTGTTTTTCACAGTAGCAAGTGCATGAACACATACATACAAATGGTGTTTGAAAGTGCAGTTTCCAACACCGAATTGGAACAGATGCCAAATAGTTTTCCTCCCTATGCAGCCAAAAGAGGAGAGTAACTCAGGCTAAAATCCAACATACATTTCCAGTCTCATGTGGGACTGAGACAACCAGAAACTGCCACTCACTTTCTGCTTTGCTAATATAATGTAACATATCTTACATCTTTATTTTTCTGAATAATCAGCTTATAATTTGACCAATCTTAAAAAAATCAGAAACATTTTTCTTTTTGTTTTATTCTAAATTCCCACTTCAATATATAAACTCCAATTTGTCCTGAAAAGGAGAAAGAATGTATTCCATTTGACAAATTGCAGCGCTCCCTCCTCCCTTACCTATCTCCCTTCCCGATTCCTTGTAATTCAGTTTGCTTTGCAATTGAAAAGAAAATACCAGATCCTCTAGATTTTTGGGTGTGATCCAAAATTGCTTTCAAGGATCCCGCTGGTTCTTTTGGTGAAGGAAAATCTCAGTAGATTACCTGACTGAAATAACAGGACCCCAAGAGAATTGGGCACTAAGCAGTGGTGCTTAGCTGCTGAAGTGAACTGGCTTAGTTACTTAGGAAACAATGCAAAATTTAAAAGTAATAATTACACATAAGAACCACTCCTCCCATTTGTTTTAGATTGCTTTTCTTTGTTCTCCTAAGTTGCTTAGATTTGGTCCACTTCCAAGTCCATTTAGAATTCTAGACTCTGGTAACGGAAAAGCCCTTTAATTCATCACCTCCATCCCTTGGATAACTCTTCATGTGTCGACTCAGACAGCTTAGCTGTACAACTAACACAGCATCACATACAAAGCCGACCAGAAAACAAACCCACCCATGAGCTTCCTTTTTAGTATTACTTGTTGATTTTCTCACTAACACTTGGCCGCGAGAATTCATAAGAAAATCTTTGAGAAGTCAGAAGTTTTTGTTTGGTCATTAATTTCAGCATGAAAGAAGAGTATAGAGAAAGCAGCAGAATCTGGGTAAATTTCCTTCTTCTTGATTCATAGTGCCTGAATAAAATGCATACAAGTTTACTTCTAGAAAGAACTCAGCTAGCACAATTAAGCTGACCAAAGAAAGCAGCTTTAATACGCAAGGATTGCCTCCAGCGTTTCACACCCCTCATCTCTTCCATCCCATTAATTCTTTGCCCCTGGATGTTTTTCTTCTCTGAGGAGAGTTTCTGACAGCTGAGGAGTGGGGAAGAGGGAAAGTTCTCTCATCCAGTGTTGGGAATTGAAGAGCTACTGGTGAGTCTTGAGTGCCTTTGGGACACAATGGCCTCACTTAGCCAGCTTGTTAGAGTTGCTGTATTTATTTCTTCTTATTCATTGTACTTGCTTGGCCATCCTTTTAGCCTTTTAGTGTCTCCTTCTCCTTTGTGCTTGCTAACATCCTGCACAGCACACCCATGGATAGAGATGATTAGACAGCACAGTCTAGGCTGACGGTAATGGAAAAGCAACACTATCTAAATTCCAAGTCCCAGCTGCATCTCCAAAATCCAGTCATGTTGACTATCTTTTGTGGTTTTCCTACTTTAGATTGATTTTATTTTATTTTATTTTATTTTTTAAACTTTTTTTTAAAGATGTTGGGGGTAGAAGTTTATTAATTAATTTATTTATTTTTGCTGTGTTGGGTCTTCGTTTCTGTGCGAGGGCTTTCTCTAGTTGTGGCAAGCGGGGACCACTCTTCATTGCGGTGCACGGGCTTCTCACTATCGCGGCCTCTCTTGTTGCGGAGCACAGGCTCCAGACGCGCAGGCTCAGTAGTTGTGGCTCACGGGCTTAGTTGCTCCGTGACATGTGGGATCATCCCAGACCAGAGCTCGAACCCGTGTCCCCTGCATTAGCAGGCAGATTCTCAACCACTGCGCCACCAGGGAAGCCCCTAGATTGATTTTAGAAAGGGACTTGGCCAAAGAACCATTGTTACTCAAGAACTTCTTAATACGTGATGTGAACCATTTTGAAAATCCTAAGTTTCTGGGACTTGGCTTCTAGGTTGCCACCTCTGAGATGTGCTGTAATTACAGAACATTCCACTGTCAACTAGAGTTGTCCCTTCAGACTGCACAAACCCCCTCCAATGTTTCACATAGAAATTCCTGGCCAGAGGTAAAAACAGCAAACAAATACAGTCCTTATCTTCTGATACTGGTTAGTTTGCTTCCAGTCCTCCTGTCCTATGAGAACCTCTGCCTTTCTCCTACTTCTTGTGATTAATCACACACACACAGACACACACACACACACACATACCTCCCTGGAAAAACAGTCGTGCTGTTTTCCTTTCTCTGAGGCTAGTCAGTGATAAGAACCATATTTGAAAGCCAAATAGTACAAAGTTAACCTCCCTTATGGCTAAAACACAAGATGCTATTTAGAAAAACGTTGATCCAATCACCTCTGGCTCTGTTAAATAAGGGATCCCTAATGTGGCCCGTGATCAAACTCACTTCCTCGTTAGGAGCAGGAGCATAGGAGAGACAGAGCCTCCTTTGTTTAACAGAGGCTGTGTGAACTCTGCCACGAGTCCCCAGACACCCCTAAGTCCTCTGTTCTGAACGTGTAATTAATTCTTAAGAAACCAGGTACCACAGCAGTCGTGGCTTGACAGTAGATTCATTCAGCACCAGCCAGATGTGAAGGGCTTTCAAAGGGACCAAAAGGCAAGCCTATTGCCTGGGGAAGCTGGAGATGGTAGCCTCTGGTTTGCAGCCTTGCCATCACCTGGTAATGCCATTTCTAATGTATTTCAGTTCGCTCTTAAGAGTCACAGATGGTTTTGCAAAACCAAAGGTTATTGATTAACCCAGAATGAGTAGGAGGTCCCTATCTGAGTTCTTATATTTTTCAGCCTAAAATAACTTAAAAACCACTCAGTAGGAAATCCTGACATTAATCATATATTACTATTTTTTGTGCTGTTTTTCAAAGATGGTAATGAGTTATTTTCAGGGATTAAAGGAAAGACACTTTCTTTTAAAAATTGTAGGTTCTTTAGAGAATTTGCTTCATGGAGAGGAATCATAAGTTTCCTCTGGGGAAACTCCATCAGAGTGTCACTAGATTCAGTTCTATTCAACCTCTATCAGCAATTAGGAAGCTATAGCAATTTCCCTTTTTTTTTTTTGGCAATTAGAAATGACACAAATACTTTGAAATACTTAATGCAATAAGCTAATTTGGAATGAAAAATTATCTTGACATTAGAATCAACAAAACAGACTTTATCAGCAATAAATATGTACACTTACATTCAGGATTTAAAAATCAATTATGCAAGAACAGGATAAAGGGGGCTGGGTTTCTTAGAATTCATATGAGTAAAAATCTGGGGATTTTACTTTTATCGAGTAAAATTCACTAAGAATTGGCCATATGGTTTGGCGATGAAAAAAATCTAACATAATTTTGGACTACATTAATAAAAGGTCATTTGTACATTAGTCACATTGTATTCTGCCCTAGCCAGAGAATATCTGCAGTATTATACAAAACTTGGGACATTGCATTTTTAGAGTGACCCAGCTTGTCCCGAAGGTGCAAATGGCAAGGAATTTGGAAACTTCGTCAGATTGTGTTAAATAAACTGAGTAGACATCTTCTAATACAGCTTCCTAACTGGTGTGACAGCATCCATGCCCAATTATCATTTATCTTTGGCTGTAATATGTTCAGTTATAAGGAGCTCATTACTCTACATTGTTGGGCAGCTTCCAATTTTAAAGTCTTTTCTAACTCTGCCTTCTGTATTGCACTCTTAAATCCTAGATTATTAGTAATCTATTTCTCCTGACAAGCCGTTATAGATTTTGAAAGCCTGTTATGACTTTTTCAGAGAATTTAAAGAAATTGTTTCTTTCCCTCAGAAAAATGAACTTGTGAGAAATCTTATCAATACAGTAATGAACAAAGATGTCTATCAAGTATTTGAAACACGAGGATAGGTAAAGATTGTAACTCTCATAGGTTGTTATAATGTTTGATAGATAATCAAGCTTTTTAAAGACTTCTTCACCTATTCTTATGTTTTGTCCTTTGAGACCCTGGCCTGATCTTTAAACATTGTTAGCAAATTTATCTGATGTAGTGACCTTGAATTACTACAGCATTCTCCTCGGAGGTCATCTCTCTAGTCAATTTCATGATGCAAGTGAGCCACAGCTGGTAGTTTGGGAATGAGTTGATTTTTGTCTTTAGGAATATTTGGGAATATGACTGATGAAAGTAGTAATTTACTGTTTTAAGTTGGCCCTAACTACTCTTTACTCTTTACTCCGCTAAAGACTTACCACGAAATGGTGAAGAAAAACTATCGAAGATAATAATCTTCATGTTACACTTGTTCTTAATTATTTAAAGTCTGTTGAGAGAGAGAGAGATTGGTTGATTCAGACAGTCTAATATCAAGTCACATAAAGAAGGAAGAATGGGCAAGAGACAGGAGCTAAAGGATTCCGAATTTGAAGCAGCACTAATAACCCTAAGTATTAATACCAAGCTTGTTTACAAAACCTCACATATCAGCCACTCTCTGTTAAGTTTTACATCTGCCTCTGACAAAGACAATGATCTAGAGGGTAATCTGGAATCTTTGGACTTATTTCCCCAAAGGTGATTTTTATCCAATGCTCCTTCACACTCTTTACACAGCGTCTGATTGTTCCAGGTAGGATTCTCTTCAGTCCATCTCTAACAAGAGCAGAAAATATGTCCTTGGCTTCCAAACTCAAGGAGACTAGTACAGAGAAATTCTGTTTGCTTTCATTTTTGCTAAATCTTAGTGGTAAGAGGCAAATTTCAGGGTCCCCTGAAGTCTATTTGAGAACTGAGGATGTCCCCATGTGAAATGTCCCCATGCACAAAAAAGGCTCTGGGTGATAAAGAGAAAAGAAAGGAAGAGAGAAAAGGAACCACACAGGGACTTGATGCCACTTGGATGGGAGCGCAGACAGGCAGTAGCTGAGGGGGAGGCCGTGGTTATTGCCCTGTTAACAGGTCCCTCTGAAAATCCATCATTAGAGGCGAGTCCTGAAACAAGGTGTGGGAACTGAGAAAAGGAAAAACAGGAAATACACACCAACAATAAAAAGTAGGCTTTTTAATGAAAAACATATCTATAACGTCCAAAGATTCAGCGATGAGAGATGCCAAATTCATGGAAATATTTATTAGTGAAGTGAGTGAGTTCATGTTCCTTAGGATGATCTCTTTCCTCTCCTCAAAGAGAAGAATAAGGAGAAAATGCACAGAATGAAAATTTTATCCATAAATATATAATCCTATGAAGTATATTTCAAAGCATTGTACAGAATTAATATCTTTGCTACTTCCAATGCTGCAGTTAATTAGCTCAGCCTATGTGGAAAAATGAAAAATGAGAGAACAATGAAGTAAAGCAGGTGCCAAAGGATCCTGGAATGAGAACAAAGACAAGGAAATGAGACAATTAGCAGCCATAGAGCAGTAATCCACAGGCAAATTTCCAGGAGACCTTTATGGTGGGTAATTCAGAAGTATTTATTCAGCATTTATTTGTTTAAGACTGTCCTAAGTACTGAAAAAAAAAAACTATCTAAAAATATGTACAAATAGGTAAGAAACTAAAGAACAAAATAAGGCCATTTGTTTCCAGTAATGAATGTGCACATGAATGAAAAAATTGTGTGGGTGAATTTGGCGTAGACATGGAAGGATCTAGAAATGATATAAATGTTCAAGGTTCTGAATTGCATTTCAGAGACCCTGATAGTAGAAATCATGTAGAAATGAAAGAGATTCTAGCCTTCTACTTTCTTTTCAATCTGCGTGTGAAGAACAGGGAGCCTTTGTTACATCGCCTCATATACTCAGCACGTAGATGGGGAGCATCCTGGGTGAC
Source organism: Mesoplodon bidens (assembly GCF_964165515.1). NCBI lineage: Eukaryota > Metazoa > Chordata > Mammalia > Artiodactyla > Ziphiidae > Mesoplodon > Mesoplodon bidens. The sequence continues at coordinate 67,253,058 of NC_138160.1, forward strand.
TTAGGATGAAACAAACAACCTCTGGGGTCACCAGCCACTCCTCTACAAAATGACACTTAGAATACTGTCACCTTAAGTGTGGCCTTTGCGCTCTGATGGTTATCACAGTGGTTCTAAGAGAGCCATTAATGGTTTTTTAAGCTTTACATATACATTAAATAATTCTTGAACAACCTCAAGTTTAGGTTCTTTGCCCCCATTTATATCTCACAAATCTAAAGGAAAGCGACAGAAAAGCTTTCCCCATATTGGGAGTGCCAGAGTGACTAGAGGAAATGAGTCATCAAGATAATTTATGATCTTTCCCATAAGTTGCAATGCACGAACATAGTAATCCTTTGTTATCCATCCCCTCAGTGACCAGACTCCCAGACCTTGATGGAACATAATTAAAATAGGATTTCTGTAGACTCAGGCTCTGCTGCATATCCCAAAATGGTTTTACCTCATTGAAATATACACATTTAATAATGTTTACTGTTTTTTACTTTCCTGCTATATAATCACATTAAGCTAGCCTCAGTAAGAAATTGTTTTTTAGATGAATGAAATAAATTTCATGGTTTCTCAGAGCTTATGATCTATAGGAGAAAAAGAGAATCCCCCATGGGAACCGGAATACTCAGTAAAGTGTGCTAGGAGTCACAGGAGAGGCTCAAAGTATTGGAGGAGAGAGAGAATTTACATTCAAACCAGGGGTGTTTGTTCAGTTGTGGTATTTTAAGATTTGAAGCTTCTGGATCAATGTGTAGCTTCTAATGAGGTATGAGTTTTAAAACTCTGGTTATTTTTGAGACTCTCTGGATAGGAAAGCCAAAAGGATGCTCTTCAACTCATTTGCAGGAGGTAAAATGTTTAAGAAATCTAAGAGATGGTTAAAGTCCTATATTTTAAATAATAGTTTTATATTTTCATATATTTGTAAAATTTCACTTTGAGTGTGTTTCTAGGTTTATCACACATTACCTTAAATTTTCCCCCACCCCTGAAATGTGATTTAGCCTGATTGGGTGTTGAGGGGTATCCTCCAGGCCCAGAGCAAGGATAGCCTTTCACATCCGGTCTTCTTATAAACACCCTATCATAAAGCACTTATCCTTAACACCTTGGAAAATTGGGTAAGGCCAAGCCTTTTGTCTGCCACTTTATTTATCATGTAGATGTAGACCATTGACAATTCCAGACACCACACAGGGGCAAAGAAATTTCTAAAGTAACACATCAACCTCCCTCTTGAACATCAAACTCTATTCTGTGTGGGAATATTTGCTGAGTCAAACTCTGGTTTGGTAAAAATATTTTCTTGGGTGGATCCAACTCAGCGCTTAAAAAAGTTATCTGACTCATGAAGAACACATTGCACATTGTTTAGTCCTGGATATGCCAGCCCATTACCTACCCTCCTGGAGACATTAGACCACATATCCGCACATGTGCACATGCGTGGTCCATGAGGTCAGCTAGCAATTGCTCATTGAAATACTAGGTGCGTTTTCCTAAAGTTTGAGTATTAACTAAATTATGTAAAAACCATAACGATTTAAAATATTTTCTTCTAGACAATGCAGTCCAATTTTTGGTTTAGAGAGTATGGTCACCATACAGTGTATATACAGTGATGCTGCTGACCCACCTTCAGTATGGCATATAAATCTTTGCAGTTCCCTAGTGATAATCTTGCCAACTTAAATGTCTGAGTAATAAATTAGTTAGTGAGATGCCTGGCTAGATTTTGCAACATTTGCTTAGCAAAATGGGTTGGAACCAAGTTATGGCCCTTTTAGGGAATAATCCAGGCAAAAAGGAGTATATGCTTTCTGAAGATGATGAGCTGAATGATAGGGAGAGAGTAAGATGCACAATAAATCCCAAGTAGAACAGAGATTCCAGAAAAAAAATAAGTGCAATCACAATACTATACCTCCACTTCTCTGTCTCTCAGATGTTTCTAATCTCTATTCTGTAAAAGGTTTTCTAAAATGTGATTCGCTTAAGGCACACAATTTGTGCTTCTATGTGCTGCTTCCCACGTTTGGCACTTCTATTTAGAAAGATTTCTGCAACATGTGGGATTGATTTTTAAGTTGTATACAGGTATAAAAAGAATTGGTAATTAGCCAGGGTGTTTAATAAACATAGAAACACCTAGACCTGATCATCCCAGTCTTAAATCTAATGCTACATTAGTCAAATTAACAAATTATTAATAATTATTTCCTTCCTTAAAGGGTGATGTGGCGTAGAGGAAGCAGAATTAATCTTTTTAACAGTCTACTATAAGTTATGCAGTTTATGCACAATAAGTGACTTCTGCTTCATGACAAACACTATTCTTAGCATTATTTTACTAATGAGAGAAATGGAGACTCAAATTAATAACTAGCCCGAGGTCACAGAACTAGTAGTCAGCAGAGCTAGAACTTGAATTTTGGTAGGCTGCAAAATCCAGGCTCTTTTTAAAACACTAAGCTGCCTGGATCAATTGAATTGATATTGCCTAAATGAAGAACAGTAAACCAAAAACATAAAACCAAGGAAAGATGGGAATATCCCTGTATGATCCAAATTTATTGTTTCTTCCTGGCAGCTATAACTATAGAATCCCTGGTGATCCTAAGCACTCGAAGATGAATGCATAAGGTATGAAAAGTCTTTGCATTGAAGAGCTAACTGATCAACTAATCATTCCAATATGTAGTCTATGGCAACCTCCAGTGCACTGTGTGGCCGGGGGAAATGAGATATAAAGGAAAGTACCACGGCTTCTTTTATTGGACTAGAAACATAAAAGAGGGGGTTAAGCAATAACACATATGAACATTCATTTGCAATTACCTCTCTTCTAACTTAATGTAGGGCCTTGGGTCATTTGATAAACTAGCAGTTTGGGCAATTCAAGGCATAATAACTTCCTCTCTTTTCATAGATCAGAGTCAGAGAATAACTCTCCCAAATCGTGCATTCCTAGAAGTCTCTACAATAAGCTTTTGGTGCTAACCAGTCTGGGATTTTTAGCCTTCTAAGTGACCTTCTAACACTTTCCTTCAAAACCTCATGCTTGTGGTTTGCTAAATCTGTCATGGGTCTTTTCATTAGGAACTGCTTCCTTTTCCTTATTTTGCATTGCTTCCCCTTGTTAATGGCAGTACTAAATTTACCAGTTGGGAATCTTCTTAAAGACAATGTGGAAATCAGTATTGGGAATTGAAATGAATTTCCAAAATGTTTATGTATCCAGATGAGTCCAAAAAGCCCAGTTAACAAAAAATGTCTCTGAGCTATGGAACTGAATGAAGTACCATCCAACTTATCTCTAGTCATCATTTACAGCATTGTTAATATCAGGGGAAAAAATGTATTCCCAGTTCTATATTTATTTACTTAGTTAGTTAGTTAGTTATATAAGATATACTCATGAATGCCTTCTAAGGGCCAGGTTAAATGGTAAGTGAATACCATGAGCTGCTCATGGAACATTCAGTCTAGTCAATTAAACACATTAACACACAAACACAAGTGTGATAAGGGAAAGTACAGGATGCTGCTGAATACAAGGCAGGGGCATGTAACAGCCCAAAAGATGAACAGGAATAAGCAGGTGAAGGTGACAAAGAGGAGGAGACAGGTCACAGGAAGAGGGAAAATGTGTGGAAGATGAAACAGGAAAAAACACAGTTCACTCAAAGTGCTTAAAAAGCTGAGCAAACTGGAGCTCAGTCTAAGAGGGGGTTAGTGACCGGATGAAGCTGGACAGATGGATGTGGGTTGGGCCTCAAGGGGTTTAGGAACAAGTGAAAGAGTTTAGACTTTGTCCCAGGGAAAAGGGAAGAGTTAAAGTAAGGCAATAGCTTTGTCGTATATTCTTTTTAAGAGATGCTTGTCAAACTTGGGAGTGCATAAAAATCATCTAGGGAACTTTTTAAAATATAGTTTCTTAGTCCCTACTTACAGAGAGTATGAATAGTGGTCCTGAATGGACTTGAGATTGCTGGTCCAGGGACCACACTTTGAGTGGTCCTGTTTTATAGCGTTCCCTCTGACACTCTGCGGAATATGTGGGAAAAGGGCGAGACTGGGAATAAAGAGCAATCAAGAAATTCAAACTGTCATTTATTTGTTGGTTCATTCACTCATTCAACAAGTGTTTATTTTGGAACAGTCCATGCCAAATAGTAAACACAGGTGATATAGAAGTGAAGAAAACAAAATCTCTTTTCTCATAGAGCTTACATTCTAATCAAGGAAACAGACTCCCCCTGCAAAAAATCTGATAAATAGATAAACTATATGAGTTGGTGATTAGTGCTATGAAGAAAACTAAAACAGGATAAAGGGAATAGGGAATGGTGGTAGGGGGGTGATGCTATTTTAACTAGTGTAGTCAAAAAAGGTCTCCCCGAAAATGTGACATTTGAGTGGCGATCTGAGTGAAGTAAAGAAGCAAGTCGTAGATGAAAGGAAAAGCTTTTCAGGCAGAGGGTTGGCGTGTGCAAAGGTCCTAAGTGGGAAGGTCTGGGGGGAGGTGTTTTGGGGGAGGAATAGCTAGAATGTCAGCAGGAGTCAAAGAGGGAAAGATGGGCATCAGAGGTATCAGCCAAGTCTGGGAGGCAGGAGACTGTGGTAGAGATTTTGGATTTTCTTTTGAGAGAATTTAGAGGTGATTGAAGGGGTATAGGTGTAGAGAGTTTGTTGTTCAATGTTTGAACAGAAGGAAAATTGCTAGTAGCGGTCACTGTGAAGAATGGGGAAAGCTGAGACAAGGGAAACATAGCAGGGCTGCTGGGAGTGCTTGAGGATGCTGTAGTGAGTTTAAGGTGCCCATCGATGTGGTTGTATGATTTTTCTCCAGCTGCTCCAGGTACAGGTGAAGAGAAGGGTGGCAGATAGATTAAGTATTTTGCAAGGAAGATGATATAATTTAAAAATGAGAAACTACAACAATAAATAAACTGAGCCGATCTCACCATGGAATATGACAATTTGTGACTTGTGTATTTTATAGATATACTTTCCTAGATGAGCATATTATTCAATGATTCCAATCTTCTGAGTGCTAATATTCACTAAACATATTCACTAAGTGCTAATATGAACACTTAAAGGCTTTTCCTAAACAGCACATCATCCAAAAGTAACTTAGTTTTGGATATCACTGAAGTTGTATCCTTGCTGACATTTGAGTGTAAGGTCTCCATGTTAAGCCCACCTATCAAGCAAAATAATGAACATACCTTTTTAAGGATGTGGAAGATGGAAAGAATACTGTGTCTTCACTCTATCCTCCTGCTTGGCTGATCTTTTAGTTCTGATTACATTGAAAAACTGATGCAAGCACCGCCAAAAGCTGATGATCTCTAAGCTTGCTTTTAAACACCATCCAATCAGCAGAAAGATAATGGTTTTGGTTTAAAAGAAAGCAGTATCCAATTCCAAAAAAGCTGGAGTAAACAACCATCTCAGCCTCACAATACTGAGGGGCGTGTGTCAGGAAGCACGGTGGTGGGATGCGGTAGTAGTGGCTTGGGAATCACATAAACTGTGTCTTTGCTACTTAAATCTGTGCCACACTGGGCAAGCCTCAGTGGCTTGTCTAGATCTTGACTTTCTCATCTGTTAAAATAAGGGTGGTTGTACCGAGATTGTAATGTGGTTACAAAAAACAACATGTAAAAAGCCTAAAGCTAACAGAGTGCCTAGTTCATGGTAAAGCTGCATACATTTTTAGCTGCCATTATTTTTTTGTTGTCTTGATTAACGAAGAACTTAAAAGATGATGGAAAAATGAGTAGGAATGTGAATGGAAGATTTGTGAGAAATAGCCTATATTGAAGGCAATTGAGAGATGGATGAATGAGGACATTTACATTATCAAAATTGTGAAAAAACACATTCAAAACTTACTTAACATTGTTGCACTTTGAATACTATAATCAATGAATATTGATTCTACTGGGAAATAGGCATTTGATGTACTTTTAAGTAAAAATTTAAATTAAAAATTAGGATACAATTAATAAATACAGTAGAAACTTTGGGTTACATTGCAGTAAATGCAATAAAGGAAATCACTCATAATCCCAGTGTCCAAAGAAGATGATCAAAGTTTTGGTGTATATCCTTTAAGCCTCTTACAAAATATACATCAATAATGTGGTTTATAAACAATATAACATTATCTTAAAATTAATTATGGCAATGATAGTGGTTTTATAGTAATGAGAGGTTCGATATTGTATCCAAGACAAAAGCCCATTCCATTGATTTCTTTTCTTACTGTTTATTCCTACTCAGTCAGAACTTCCTAACTCACAGTTATTAAGAATGGGACTAAGTGTTTGATGATTTTCTCAGATAACTCTGGAGATTCAGATGAAACAATGACCCAGAAACCATGGTGCCAAGAGAGTCCAGACAATAGTCCAATATCAAAGTGATAAAAGCTTGCAAGATGAGAATGGCACCAGCATTGTTGAAAAGTTCAGTGGTGATTATCCCCAGCACACATAGTAGGATATACTGTTAGACAACTGGGCTCCCTGGTAGCAATGTGGGTAAGAAGATACTAAAATAATAGAGGTCATATAGAGACTTAACTACCAGAAACAAGGTGGGTGCAAGTACAGCACTGAAAGGCAAGGTTAGAGGGGGTTATGGAGATAAAGAGAAGTTAGCATACCTAGCAGCAAAGTGAATGGAAAGGCAACAAGGATATTAATCTATACAATAAAAAGAAATGAAAGATAGATAGGATTAGATGGCCTGAGGGCAGCTGTCCAATAAATAAAAAGTTAAGATCCATTTCCCAGTTTTAGAAACTGAGCTGTTTTGGGGCTCAGAGCTCACTGACCATAGGATAAGGTAGGTCCCCAAGAGGAAAGACTGTGCAACATAACAGAAATACATAGAGTAACAATCCCCCAAGACCCTTCTCAAAGGAGGCCATTTACTCATGTAACTGTATTGTGAGAAAAGGAGAATACTCAGATGTTTTGAGGTCTGCTCTAACAGGGTCCAGGTTGACATCAACATCAAGGCACATAAAGCATCAAGACGGAAGGTGGCCCTATTCAAGGGCTTACAGAGTGTTCGATCCACTGACATGGCATCCTAACTATCATCCCATCAGACCAAGGATCCCAATTTAAAATAGAAAAGGGGAGGCAGTGGGCACATGCCTAGGCGATTCACTGATCCTACCCTATACTGTAGCACCCAGAAGTTGCCAGCCTGATAAAACAATGGAATGTCCTTAAGTTGGTGTAGGTGAGATCGAGTTTGGAGATGACACCTACTAGAATGAAGTATTATCCTTTAGAACAGAATATACCCCAAATTGATGACTATTACATGATGCTTTGTCCCCATGCAACCAATTCATGGTTCCAGGAATTAAGAGCAGAGCAAGACTGGCCCTACTTACTGTTGTGCCCAGAAACCCACCTCCTACGTGGCACAGGGTTCCCAAGCAAGCAAAAGCAGAAGTTGCAAAGACTTAGTAAGACTTAGGTCCGGAGCTGACACCATGTTGCTTCTGCTATATTTCATTGGTTAAAGCTAATCACAGGGCTAGTCCATATTCAACAGGTATTTACTGCCTTTCCAGAGTAGAAGGGGCTCAAGGTAGATAGCTTGCCATCTTGATGCATCAGGTCCCCTGATTATCAAAAAAACTTTGGACTGTGTCCAGCTGTTTTCAAAATATTCAGGTATTTCCCTTTCCCAGAATGCAGTCATATGAGTACACTGCCATGGGCCCCGTTGGGGAAGAATGAGGGGATTACTACTCTACATACTTATTATGGTGTTGAGGGGGCTTCCTACTGGGAACCTGGTTTGAAAATGTTGTTCTCTTTGGGGGCAACCAAAGGGCACAACTTCTAGGCCACTGGGAACCACCACTGTCACAGACTACAACACTCCAAAACAGCTCATTATTTCCCTTGGGTTTTCCATGGGAACCCAGGCTGTATCCAATTCCAAAGGTAGTGCTTCACTTGCCTTTCTATACCGTGAAGGAAAGCACCTCTAGCGTGAAGGAAGTGTGGGCTTCCCTTCTGAGCACATACCTATTGTCTCCAAGGTAAGGGTTATAAACTAGGAGTTAATTAGTATGAATATCCTAGGCCTCTTCTTATGTGATCCTGTATTTCTGCTTTAGGGTCTTATTCGTGTTTTTGTCAGATTAGTGTTTTGTCAGATTTTTGTCGGATCTGCAGATCATTTAATAATCCTAATACCTATCTCCTCTGGCACTTTACTTCTCTCTCCCATTTTTATTTATTAATATTTTATAGGCAGGTAGAGGAGGGAAAATCAGGAGTAAATAGTTTTCTGTCTTCATAATTAAAGATGAGTTTAATTCAGTCATTTGGAGCTGGGGTTGGTGAGGGGAGCCATTAGGGAGAGGAGAGGATGAGCAACATAATTAAGAAACTTTTCAAATTATGCACATAACTCTCTGGTGAGTTGGTAGAGAGGGGAAAGGGAAAAGTTTGAGGACCATCATCAGTACTTTTTAATGGAGAACATATTGCAAACATAATGCTTACTTTCCCAAAATTTATTGGGAAATGGGGAATATTCATCCTTAATTTTTATCTAAACCTTAATTCAACATTTACAATTTTTAAATTCTTTTTACTCACAATGTGTTTTACAGAATCTGACCCTTAGCAGTTAGTATGAGCTATCATTGCTTTTTGTTGAAATTTTTCTTGTGTCTGTACCTACCTAATAGGTAACATAAAGTAAGTGATACAATTTCTGGAAATTTTGAAGATAGAAAGTTATTTAGAGAGAAAAATGAAATTTGATGAAAAGCCAAGTATTTTCAGCACTCTCTCCATGGCCCTCTTTAGATATCTCAAATCCCTTTGTTTCTGATCAAGTAGCTCCCTCTTTGACTTAGGCAATTGTCCTTTACAAGGTGACTTGAAGGCCAAGTGATACTCTGGGTCAAATTAGCATTTAGTGAACTAGAAGTTTCTGCATACCACCACACTAGCTTGAGGCTTTGATCATGCTAAAAGCCCATTGTCCTAAGTCTGTCAGTGCACCTCCGCCAGACCCAGAGTGAGAACTGTCTCCTTGGTAGCTCAATTTCCAATTGTAAATTCAACAATAAAAATAAACATGTAATATGAGCTGACAAATGGTTGATAAAATATGAAAATATGCTTGACCTTTCTCATAATAAAAGAAATGGAAATTAAAACTATACAGGACATCCTTTTTTTTTTTTACTATTACATAAGCAAAACTTTTAAATATTCCTAGTAAACAATGCTGAATAACCTATAGAGAAATAAGCATTCTCATATATTGTTGACAGGGGCTTACCTTGAGTAATTTGAGATCCAACCATTATTTTTAAAGGCTTTCTTTGTTTTCTAGAAAATTTTCAGAAGGTGTTACTCTTCTATTATGTAGAGTATTCTAAAGAGTTGTAATTTTGCTATTTGATAATTTTATTCTGTAGGCAAGTTTTTCATAAAAACATTCCTATTGCCTTGGCAATATACATTGTTTGGGTAATTACTCTATAATAAAATCTTGAGAAAAAATTTGGAAAGTTTTAGAAAATCATACCCAGCATGATTTCTCTTCTGCCTAAAATGACCAGATATCTTACAACTAAATGTGTGTTGATTTACTTACTGATTACTAGTCCAAGAATTCAATCAATATTTTATATACCTTCTCAACCTTTCAAGATCGGTAGTGTTCACATAAAAATCCATATTTCTGGCCATACTTAAACTCAGTCCATATATTTCCATGAGAAATCAATGAATTGGAGCTGAGGTGCAGCTGGACACTTTAGAAGGAGCTATACTCTTTGAAGGGACACAATCCCACCCTGCCCAAGTTACTCTTTTATTGTTACCTACATGTCAGTTTATGGTGCACTTTCAGATTCCTACTGCGATTTACTGAGAGTTTCTCAACCTTGGCACCGTTGCTATTTGGGGCTGGATAAGTCTTTGTTGTAGGAGCTGTCCTGTGCATTGCAGGATGTTTAGCAGCATCCCTAGCCTCTTCCTGCTAGATGCCAATAATGCCCTCTCACCCCCAAACTCCATTGCAGCAACCCAAGATGTCTCCAGACATTGTCAGTGTCTCTTGGGGGGCAAAATTGTCACCAGTTGAGAACCTCTGGTTTAACTACAATCAAAACTGCAGAAAATATGACAGTTTTAATAAAACATACTTTTCAATTTACCTGTGGATACATGGTCAACCCACTATCTATCTAATATTTAACCAGTTGCAATACAGTAAAAACAACTGTATTTTGAAAGTGATTTCTGCTAGGATCAATAGTCTCTTTCCTTACTTTACCTTAGATCATGCTGCTTCAGATGTTTTTAGCCATGGTTTATGAATTATGCTTGACATCAAGGTTCAGATTATTAGGTTAAGTAAAAAGCAATTTGAAAATGGTCCAGTGGTGGCAAAAATAAGATGTTTATGCAGGAATGTAAGTTACATAGGATCATAAGGTTGTAAAGAGTCAACAGCAGCTGTTTTGGGAGAAAGTTTGACTGCGTATCAATTAGGTTCATTAAATGGATTTCCACCTCAAATTCGAATTTGCCTAATCCTGTTCAAATCATTATTCATCTCTGACAAGATAAAACAATTACTAAAGAAAGAAGGTCAAAAAGTTGTTTTTCTACTTAATCTTTCTGCGTTTGGATTTAGACAAGTACAGGATAGTCAAAGCACTAAGCTAGGGCACCTCCCTTCAAGGGGCCGATGGTGGGGGAGAGCAGGAATGCGGTGTAGCTGATTCACTTTGTTATGCAGCAGAAACTAACACACCATTGTAAAGCAATTATACTCCAATTAAGATGTTAAAAAAAAAAAGCTTTAGTGATGACACTGTGGTCCTCCCCTCCCAATTCTTTTGAAGGAATTTAAGAAAAAAATACAGAGTGAAGTAAGTCAGAAAGAGAAAAACAAATATCGTATATTAACGCATATATGTGGAACATGGAAAAATGGTACAGATGAACTGGTTTGCAGGGCAGAAATAGAGACACAGATGTAGAGAACAAATGTATGGACACCAAGGGGGTAAAGCGGCAGGGGGGTGGGGGGGGAGATTGGGATTGACATGTATACATGAATATGTATTAAATGGATAACTAATAAGAACCTGCTGTATATAAAAAAAATAAAATTCAAAAATTCAAAAAAAAGGAAAAAAAGGAATTGCCACCTAGTATTGGACAGTATCCTCTTGTGGCTTTATCCTCTTAGACTCAGCCTGACTACAGTGCCTGCCCTGCCTACCTCATAAGGAAATTTTCCACACCCACGGTCTTTTATGCCTGGTTAGCCCTGATTTACATTTCCTGAAAAACCTCGCTAACAACCCCAGCTGATCAGAGGTGGACATGTGACCCAAGCACATCCAATTCCTGACAGGGGATTATGACATTGTTCCGGTCCTAAAAAATGAACTAGACCAAATGTATTTCGTCTTGAGGATTTAATCTAGGAAATATACATAGGAAGTTGAAGTTAATATACTACATCGAGAAATTGGCCAAGGGGCACAGTGAGGGTGTTAAGATAGAGCTGTAAGGCATCATGCCAAATTAATGTTATGAATAAGAAAAACATCTATGAGTATACAGAAACTGAAATATAGAACAATCATATTCAGAATAGAAGAAAAGAATAACTCACTTCTTGACTAGCTATTTGGGAAAGAAAAAACTATTTTTGAATTTCCACCTCTCTCCTTTCATTAGAATTATTTGTAAGGATTCCAGCAAAAGGTAATATTGTCAAGTATGTCAGTTGTGGAATCAGGCAGCCTGGGTTCGAATCACAGCTTTACTATTTAGTAGCTGGAGTTTCATGGTTGTACAAATTACAAAACTCTCTGTGCTGCAGTTTTCTCCTTCCTCACAATATGGAGAGAATAAAGCTGAAAGGAATCATTTTAGAAATAATTTTCTTCTTAATGAGTGGGTTTTTGCATATGCTTACCTTCTTTTGTTCCAAGCTCTCAACGTTGTCTGCGGCCTTCTGTTTTCTTGTTACTTTTTTAGTTCCTGAGAATGTTAAAAACAACAACAACAGCAAAACCACCACCCATTGTGAGCTAGTCACTAGCTTAGGATATTATACCTTCCTGGGAGGCTTTTGGGCAAGTCATTACTTTCTAGGATACTAACTGCTCAAAACATCCCAGGTCCCTACACAATATAGCTCCACCTTTTCCAGGTTTACCTCCTTATTTCTTTTCTGAGATAATCACAGTCCTGAAACATTCACTGATTTCAGATACACCTCTCTCATTGCAGGCTGGGCAGTATGGGAGGCATTTTCTAAGATGGAGATGAATATGCTGGAAGGTTAGCAGGCAGCAGTCTTAGGATCAATGACTGTAGAAGGGGAGGGAAGGAAGCAAGATGAGCAGAGAAAGAAGCAGGGCTACAGAGCAGATCCAGCAAGGCCTGGGCAGGCCCGACGGGGGACATGGCAGCCAGGATAACCCTTCAGAGATTTCCCAAATCAGAGCAAGGGGACGAGACCTTTATACCCACGCTCACCCCATTGACCAGTTTTAGATGTGGGCGACCCCTGGAAGGGACAACTCTCATCAGCTGAATCAGCCCCCAGAAAGGCCCCACAATTGAGGTCTATTTGCGGGCAGCATCCCCAGCAGTTGTGAAAATACATCCTTCAGTCCTGAAAGGGAATCTTGGGGGGCATAGTCCAGGGTCCCAAACAGACCTCTGCAAAGATAAGGATATTGAGACCAGAAAGATCCAGTCTAGACTGTATCAGACAAGGTCCATATCGGTGTCACCAGCTGGCTTGTGACTCTTCAGCAGGTTTTCTCTTGCCCGTGTAATAAAGTACAGACTCTCCTACTTGGCAGCCAAGCCCCACTGTAGACCTTTCTCTCTCTCTCCTTCCTTTGCAACCCCCAAACCACTAGAATACTTTCTCCTGGGCTCATGTTTCTTCCTCTGTATGGAATACCCTTTGACAATCCAAGCTGTGTCCACCCTGGAAGCCTTCCCATTCGGTCCTTCACTGAACACTCACCCCAGCCTTGGCTACCAGTTCCTTCTGTGGCACATGTAGATAGTTCCATCTGCTCCATTCATCTGGGCCCTTGAATGCACCCTGCTCTGTGTAGCCATATATCTGGGCAATGTATCTATCTTGCTCTGCCTGTGAGATATTAAGCTCCTTGAGGCATGAACTATGTGTGTAACATCCAGCCTAGGGCCTGGTGCACGGTGCTCATCCAAAATACATTTACTCCTCAAACCCTGACCTACTTCAGATCAGCTGTGTAGAAGAAAAAAATCCTTGCTTCTTAAAAATGCTCATGAATGCCCTCCCTGAGCTCTCCTCATACCTGGGTGCCCCTGCTTCAAGAAGAACTCATAAGGCACTGCTTAGTAGACAAAAAAAAAAAAAAAAAAAAAAAGACAAATAAAAGGATGGGAGCCCCGTTCAGATGTCCTCCTCACTCACAGCATACTTCAGGACAGGAAATAAAGACTTCCTGCCCATTCAAATAGCATTATTTCTGTGTAAGCTTATCTACAGCCATGTAGAACGAAATACACACAAAGTGAGTTAATCATATATCGTATGAATTGGTTAAAATTGAGTTCAAGGAAATCAGAAATTTTTGAAGAATAACAAACTTCTGAAATTCACAGTCATTTCCTGAAAGTACAGTCTGGTAAAATTGGCTTATCACCTCACTTTTAATGCACATATACGATTTCCTTCTTACAACATTTCCCAAAGGGATGAGAAAAAAAAATATTTCACAACTAGGGAAGTTTTATAAGAGGGATTATCTATATTTCCTGAATAAGAAGACTTCTCCCTCTCCAAGCACACCTGCAGTTCCTAATAACCGACTTAATGCAATTTTCCTCTAATTGAATCAAAATTGGCAATGAATGTTGTATATGTCTCAAAAAGTGAATTTTTCAATCTCTTATTTACTGGTTCATGAAACTGGTTCCCTCTAGTTTCCCAATCTGGAGGGGTGGGTTTGCAAGGAGCAATTAGGGATAAGATAGCCAAAGAAACACAAAGTCGGTCGAAAAAAGAAATCTGTGTGTCTGGCTCTCTCTATGAATTATGACTATTCAAGGGGGAAAAAAATCTGAACCTTTGCCAAAAGGCTGGCGTGTAAAGGAACAGCTGGAGTTTTCTGTTAGGGGTTACAATGCATTGCTTGTTCCATAAGGGGAAAAGGGGATCACTTACCACAGAGACTACACATCGCATGAGACACTGGTACATCTCTACCTCGTGAAGAATTTTCTTCAAAGGAAAAGAACTAAATATTTCAGGAAGGTCATTGGAGATCTTTGGGTACAGACATGCTGACCTTCCTGGTAGAAATTTGTAGCCTTTGTGATGTGCAGACTCCGTCTCTATAGATGCCTTCATGTGCTATAACTTTTATACAGGATGTATTGTTTAAACTGCCAACCCTAGTTTCAGTTCTTTTCAAGGCTCAGGAAATTCTAAGTGAAATAAAACCCTATGGTATTTTTCCTTGGTTGAAATGCAAATAACATTTTGAATAAGAATGTAAACAAGCACATAAACATGGCACCAAGTTGGAACCTTCAATGGGACTCTAAAATTGAAATGTTTTAAACAGCAAAATACAAATGAGTGATGAAGAATGGGGAAAGAATGATAACCACATTTAAAAATCTATCAGAGAAACCAGAAACTCTGCCCCCACTGTGTTATGTCCCTGAATCTGTGCTCACAGTAGGTCTATCTGTTTGTTTATCAGCCCTGAGAACAGTACTAATCAGTGTAGGTTAAACTCAGAAGAACAGTCCTCCCCACCAGGGTCAAGGCAGAGACAGAGAAAGAGTCACATTTTTTCTAACACTACTTCTAAACAAACAAAAAGCTTTTTAAAGACTATTGGGCAAATCACGTTCAATGAGCTGTGATCAGTTTATTACATGCATTTGGGGTTAATTTCCTAAATTTCTAAAATCAGTGGAAGAGTCAGACTCCATCTTGCTGGTTGAACATATTAATTTTAAAATTTATCTTTGACTTGCTTTAGGAAGTCACATGTTTAGATATTCATAATATCTATGGAGAGAAAAAGTAGAACTGATGAATTTAAACCAAACTTGAGGGGTTTTTTTGGGGGGGGAGGTCTCAAACAAAGGGGAACAGGTTTCCAGGATTCATTGTAGGAATCCTCTATCAATAGAAGGCAGCTAGCTTAAGGGTGGAGCATACACCAGCCCTTGTGTCTTCTTGGATCATGGTCTCAACAATAAGCTGCACCAATGGGCCAGGGATTGTTCAGATTCAGGGGCAACTCTGAACCATTGTAGCAGGGAATATGCCACCCACTTGTCATTAGAGAACCCCTCACATATAATTTAGACGTCTGGCATTTGTGGTGAGACTTCAAAAGAAAGAAGTAACTATAGGAGACATGAATAATAGTTTCCAAAAAGGTTCTAGTTGCCTGACGGATTCCTATCATTTAAAATGTCTGTTGGCAGGTATACTGAATAAAAAGGATTTCTTCTCACCAGGATTTTACAAAATTGTTAAATGCTCATATTAATGTTAAAAGACTTGAAGGAAAATAAGAGGAGCCCACATTTTATTTTATGCTCTGTTTGCTCAGATCACATGTTAATGTTTCAGAAAGTAGCTTATTACCATTTCTATTAAGGAAGTCCCTTTCTACTTCATTTACCCGGTTGGATTTCTTTGTTATCCCACTGACAAAAGGAGTCTGTTTAGTACTTTTGTCACTGACCTTTTATCTTTGTTCATAGTTTACTCTATAATATCTTATGTGAGACTATGTATTTTTTAGAATGGGTAATGTCTGTAATCTTTTTTAATACCATACAAAGAAAAAAAGGAAGTCCTTAGTAGTAGAACTGTAGTTTTCGATCACATTTCCTTTTTTAAGCATCCTAATTTTTTAAATTGTGGTGAATACATATAACATAAAATTTAACCATATGAACCATTTTCAAGTATATAGTTCAGTATTAAGTATATTTCACAACATGCAACCAATCTCCAGAACTTTTTCATCTTGCAAAACTGAAACTGTACCCACATTCCTTCCCCCCTCCAGCCCCTGGTGACCACTATTCTACTCTCTGTTTCTATGAATTTGACTACTCCAGATATCCCATATGAGTGGAATCCTACAGTATTTGTCTATCTGTGACTGGCTTATTTCGCATAATACAATGTCCTCAAGGTCCATCCATGCTGTAGCATGTGTCCAAATTTCCTTCTTTTTTGAAGCTGAATAATATTCCATTTTACGTATATACCACATTTTGTTTACCCATTCATCTGTCAATGGACACTCGGGTTGCTCCACCTTTTGGCTACTGTGAATAATGCTCCCATAAACATAAATGTACAAATACCTGTCTGAGTCCTTTCAATTATTTTGGATATATAAGTGGAATTGCTGGATCATCTGGTAATTCTATTTTTAAATTTTGAGGAACCACCTTACTGTTTCCTACAGCAGCTATACCATTGTACATTCTCTCTAACAATGCACAAAAGTTCCAATTTTTCCATATTCTCATCATCATTTTATTTTTGTTTATATGATGAGCCATCCTGATGGGTATGAGGTGATATTTCACTGTAGGTTTTATTTTCACTTCCCTAATAATGAGTGATAGTGGACATATTTTCATATGCTTGTTGACCATTTTTATATCATCATTAGAAAAATATCTGTTGAAGCACTTTGCCCCATTTTAAATTAGGTTATTATTTTTTATTGTTGAGTTGTAGGACTTCTTTATATATTCTGGATATTAATCCCTTATCAGATAGATAATCTGCAAATGTTTTCTCCCAGTCTATAAATTGCCTTTTCATTCTGTTGATTATATCCTTTGATGCTTTGATATAGTTCAGTTTATTTACTTTTATGTTTGTTGCCTGCAGCCATAGTCAGTCAATTGAGATTTGTACATTGTGTAGAGACTTACTAGATTTCTACATCTGTAGTTGAATTTAATGCTGTTCCCATTTGGCAGTAGTTTCTAGTAATTTTTCAAGTTTTTAAGCTTGATGGACAAGATGATGACTCTATCCCTTTAAAGGGTTAATTAGGTTGATGAAAATACAGAGATTAGGGTGTATTTAGAGAACTGCATTTTTTTGTCCAGCCAAATTTATGCTACTCGTTTTTTTGCAGTGAAAGACTGAAGGGATTTTTCATTACTATATATTTTAGCTCTCTCAAACATAGTAAAAATGGAGAACTGATGCTTTTAACGTATAATCAGAAACCTATGCATTAGAACCCAACAGAGAAAAGCAAAAGATATTGTTCCTACAATATGTATTGTAACTACAATTAACACAACCTGCCTTCCTCCAAAAACCAAATCTTTTGATCTTCACTGAGACCAAACAGGAGTTTCTTTGTATAGTCTTAAAAGTCCTGAATGCTGAGAAGCTAACTCTGGGGGATAAAATATTAAAGAAGCTCTGTTTGTGTTAAGAGAGCTGTTGCTCAACATTTGTACAAGACTTAGTTACTCCACTTTAGTGAAAGTAGTACTGTAGGATTGTAGTTTCCTGGTGGAAAATATGGTAGCAAAATATCAATAAAAATTATATGGATTTACAGGTAAAGGGAGAAAGAGCAACAACAACAAAAAAATACAAACACTTGTTATTCTTCTCAAATAGCTACCATTAAATTTTTCTTTTGCTTTTTTCCCCTCCATTTGATTGTGACACATGTTGAACTAATGGATCTACGGTGTGTAGCATTTATTGTTTTTCTTTACAAATCTGTATTTAAGCAGTTAGAAGTATTTCACTTTTCTTTTTTCTATGGTAATTCAGTAATTACTAAAATAGATAAAGTTTAAGGTCCACAGCTATCTGCGTTATTCTCTGTCTCTCATAGCAGACAGATTCTTATGGGTCAAATCTGAATTTGGTCTTTGTAGAAGTTTTAAGACCTCAAGGCTGTCTCACACTTGCTGTCATTTGCCACTTTTGACTCTCAACTTACTGGGAGAGGGTATATTTCTGCTGGTCATGGACAACTTTTTGTTCTCATATACCTGAGATTTATAAGGACCTGAGTAATGTCATGATAACTGTATGTCACCTCTCGAGATGCAAATCTGGTTGGATGATGCCTCTATGGCTTTTTCTGTGAATACTTGACCATCTATGGAAAGGCAAATTGGCTTATTACATTAAAAGGAATATTTCTTTTCTCTTTCTTTTTTGGTTACTTTGATATTAATACTCTTATTTTTAGTTTTGGAAGGCGAGTAAGTGTTACAGTGGGGAAATTTAGAAATAAACAGAAGGAAAAAATAGAAATAAAAGAAATGATGAAGAGTTAAGAGAAAAAAAGGAGAATGATTAGGAGGAGGAAGTTGGGAAGAAAAGAAAAAGTACAACAGAAGATTTTGATCTGCCCCTCTGCTAATTTCCTACAGTTTGGGGATTTATACTGTAATTATTATTCAAATGACCTTACACATTAGTATGGTAAAATGAAAAGAGTTGATTAATTGGGAATTCAAGCTAAAGGAGCCTTTGAAAGAACCTCATCTAGCTTAGCCCCATAATTGCTGGGGAGGAAACCACACGGTGAAATGGTTTCGCCAAGTTCTTCCTGGTCATTAATAGTCGAACTGGAGTTAGAACTAATGACCAAGTCAGTATTATAAAGCGACCAACTCAAAATTTAACAAAGACCACCCCCCCATACATTATACACGCATAATTCATGCCACTGCAGTCTGTGTGAATCCTGCCCTAGGTGCTGTGCAACACAATGGAACTGGGTCAGAGGCCCTGGAAAAGGAATCAGAAACAAATTTAGGCCCTGACACAGTAGACACATCTGTTCACTTTTCTGGTCCAAATATAAGTGTTGGACTGATGACTTCTAAAGTCTTTTCCAGGTCTGAAAATAGATTTCTAGGAATATATCCTCATTCAAACTCACATGGAACTCCCCACATGCTCAGTCCAGGAGCACTTTTCCCAGAGCAATATTTGCCTAGTGGATCTCATCAGCACACAGCCTGCAGTGTCAACACAGTCAGCCTGGTTGGCCAGTCAGGTGGGGATAAGCTTTGCTATTTTACTCACTTTGAAACAATCAGAGTTACACTCTTCATCATCCACACCACCCAAGTGTGTATTCCTGATCTGGCCAAAGTTGTTAAATGGCTCAAAGGGGAAGGAATTTTTTCTTTTTCTTTTTAAAATTCTCAACAGAGAACAAAGTGAAGGATATTAGAAGACCACACACCCACAACTCCTGCGCTAGGCTCTGTATGTCATCCTAGGGAGGACAGGTCCCTCTTTCTCCAGCCCCCAAAAATCTAAAAAATAAACCTTAAATTTGTACAGCATGAAGTTAACTCCTTTGCACTGTGGAAAGAACCTCAAAAATAGACTTGGTTTACTGAAGAACAAAAGAATGAAAACAGACGTTAAGACTTTTGTAAACAGTAGAAAATGGTCTACAGATGGATGGATGGATTGCCATAAGAGCTGATGTACTTGTAACTAAGTGGAGGGAGCATACGTCCTGTTTGGCCTGGGACAGTCGTGAGTACTTCTCTTATCCCAGTGTAACTAACATCAGCACCTCCTTTCACTTCAAAAGTGTCCCACTTGGGACATAAAATAGCATGGTCATCCCTCAAATAGGCCACACTAATGAAAGTAAATCTTCCCCATTCCAGGAGGGAAGGGGACCGCTCTCTTCAAGGCTCTGTTTCAAGGTCCTCACCTTGAATTCTAAATTCAAGAACATTGGCCTCCTGTATATCCATTACCAAGTTGATCCTCTCACTTCAGTTGCCTATCTGTCTAACCATGAGAAAGCTATTTGATCATACTTCTGGCTGATCCTACCCTTATGTTGGTCCATATAAAGGCAGATTGCCAAAGGCAGCATCTTCTGAGCCGTGTGTCGTAACACTGGGAAAAGACCTTCTTCTCTGTTGAGAAACATTGGCTCTCTACAGCTTAACAATTTAGCCCTTATTCTCCCCTTTATGAAGGAGAGTGTGTTAACTGTTAACACGTGCCAGTTGCCAGCACCAATAAGAAGGAACAGTTTCATACTGGAACACAAAAAATTAAAAAGCTTGCTTGTGGGCAAGAGAAGTAGACTGTCAATACATTGTGTGTTTTTACAAACGTGAGCCAAAATAAATTTTCAGATGTTTTCTATGGATCATGTGACTGGGGAGAGGAATTGTTGTTGCTGGGCAAGACAGGGCTTCTAGCATCATCACTCATGTGGAAAGTCAGATCATCACACTGGGGCTTCGAACCAGGAAGTGCTGAGCATCCCATGACACAGAGAAACACATGTGGATGAACAGGGCATCCTCCGTTCCCCGTAAATCCAGATACATCCTGGGGAGCAAAGGGAAAGGAGATGAACCATCCACAGGAGGCATATTTATTCTGCAGCTCCCTCTTTTTTTTTCTGATGGTTGGTTTTAGTTTTAATTTTTTAGAAGTATATGGTGAATAACCTGGGAAGATTCATTTTTGCTTTACAGTGTCTCTAAACAGGCAGATGAGATGTCTCTGCATTAGACAATAATCGTATCAGCTATATCCTATGAGAAGAGCAAGAAGGATAAGATGTATATGACCTGTGATCATGTGTACAAGGAAAAGAAATCTCTTTTTTAATTTTTGCATTTTTTTCACCAGAAAACACTAACTGGAAATTTAAAGTTACCGTGTCTTACTCTGGGAGATTTTTTTTTTAACAGAAACATTAATAAGGTGTTTCAAGACCTTTCAAAGTAACAAAACCAGAATAAATAATTCACTTGTTTTTAAGACAACAAATGTTAGTGTTATTATTAATAATGTTAATATTTAAGTAGAAGAAAAAAGAAGCCATTTATTATAAAAATATTTTAGCAAACTCAGACTTAGCTTTCTGAAAACAACACCACTCCCCGGTCAAGCTTATTCATCCTATCTAAAATTCTTGTTTTGTTTTTAAGAAATTTCTCATCATCCATATCCCTGAAGCCATGTCTTTCTATAATATTACTTTGACATTTAAGTAAAGCTTTCCTTCCTAGTTCTGGAAGCCATTTCAGCTAACCTCTGAACACTTTTAAAATCACAAAAGGAGCTAGATTGAACTAAATTGTGTTCTTTTTTGACTTAAGGTAGATTCTGTTCCCTCAGTAGTTATTTAGCCAATAGTTCCCAGGGAATTTTCCTAAGATATAAAGTGAAGAGAATCAAATAGGAGACCCAGAATATTTGTACATAACTTTGGCATTGTATTTGCATAGACCTCCATGGAGCATGAAGTTTGCTTTCTGCCTAAAAATATTTGTTTGCTATGCTTGAGTTAATTTTTTTCTCCCAGTATCATGTCTTATCCCTCTTTGTACTCATTGCATCATTTATTAAAAATATTTATTGAGAGCGCAGAGCCTCAAATGCAGACAGCAGAGCAGCAGTGAGGAGGAAGCGAGAACCCAAGTCCCTCATGGGCCCCACACGGAGCTCAGGACCCCCAAAGAGGCAGCGGCAGGAGCGCACGGTGTACACCAAAGAGCAACTGGACGTGCTCAAGGAATACTTCCAGAAGAATGAGTACCCTGGCTACCAGGACCGCCTGTGCCTGGCGACCAGGCTCAGCCTAGAGGAGCACAAACTGCAGGTGTGGTTCAAGAACCGCCGGGCCCAGCGCTCCCGGCTGCAGCGACTGGCCAAGGGCTGCCGCTGCCGCCGCAGTTGCCGGCCCCGCATTCCCAGACGGCCCGGGATTCCGCAGGCCCCCTCTGCCCAGCCCCGCGGGGATGCTCCCAGCGCCAGAGCCCAGCATCTCCAGCCACAGCCCGGCCATGTGGGCCCCGGCATAAGGCGCCCAGGCGCCCGTCCAGGCTGCTTCAGACCCGGCCCCGGCCCCAGTCTGGCCTCTGGACCCCTACGCCCCCAACTTTGGCCCAGATCCTTTTCCAATTCCAGTGATATTCTCACGCCAAGACCCTTGCTTCCCGACGTCTGGGTAGCAAACAGAAGATAGCTTTGTGGATGAGAATGACTTAGGCCCCGGCCGGTTACTGACTTTATAGGGTCATCTGTCCCCGCAAAGTCCTGCAGACCCCGCGAGGCCAGAGAGAACTAATGCGTTATGGGCGCAGATGCGGGAAGTGGTGGCCGCTTGTCTTCACAGCTGGTTACTCTCAGGCACTTGTCCGCACCTCCCTTGATCCAGCCTGGGGAGGGGGCATTTTTGTGTCACTGTGAGGCCATCAAGGGTCGCGCAGCTCTGAATGTCCCCCTCCCAGTTAGTATTTGGGGAACACGTGGGCATTTCTGTCAATGCCTAAGTCAGAGGTGGAATTACGTTCGCAGTGTACATTTCGCTTTCGTGGATGCTCCCAAGAACTTTCTATAGGACCTTCACCAGCCTCGCAGTGAATTTAATTAAAATCGCGTTAAATCTTTAAATATATATATATATATTTATTGATTATAAAACTGTCCCATAAATTGACTAATGAGAATAAATAGGTCTAAGCAGTCCTTGGGAGCTTTTTCATCATGAAAATGATTTCAACTTTTGAAGGGTTTTTTTTTTTTTCTTTTTCCATTTTTGCTTCGATTTTTGTTTTTGTCCATTAAAGAGAGTATTCCAAGTAGGATGCTCTTAAGTGACATTCTGGGGGCAGGTCATTCCTCACATTTTTTTTAACTTTTTGGTTTATCAAGAAAAAAATCTAGAAGTGAGAGAACCAAAAGAGAGGAAAATGGCTTAGTTAGAGTCAGTGGAGAGTCTTTGAGGCATGCGAGATCATCACCTCGTCTCTGGGCTCCCATGTTCCCTGAAGCATGCCCTCTCTCGGGGCACCCGTCACCATCGTTCTAGCTACTCCTTACATGACTATTTCCCTCATCTTTTAATGGTTCAGTTGCTTTAGAAAAAGATCTTCCCTGAGCATATAAATGGAAAAATCATGAGGTCCCACTTCTCAAGATGTAATGACTTACTAGGATTTATAAATTTTTCAAAAATGAAATAAAAACCTGCAGATCCAGGCTGCATCATTGTCTCTTTTGCTTACAGAAGAGACTAGAAAGATTTGATGCCTAGTTCTTATTAAAACATCATACTGTTATAAAAATCCTTCTTAGTTGTACCAACTATCTGTAAACTAGATGCTTTCTTTGCCTTTAAGGCTGAAATAGCAGTCTTGCTTTTCATACTGTTCTGTGCTTAGCCTTACTTGAAATAAAAATCATGTCCAATTTTCTCACACATCAGGTTTCTTCATATGTGAAGACATTTGCTTTCTTACTTCAGACCAATGATCTGATTACTGTCCTTTAAAAAATAATATCTTGGAGGGTTAGGGTTCATCAGTATTTATGTTCCATTTATTTGCATTCTATCCCTTTGAGAAAATGGCAAATCCCTTTGGTATGCCAGCAGGAGAAGGGATGTACTTACATACAAAAGCAGAAACAACTTTTGTTTTTAACAAATAATTTTTTTCATCCAGTTCAAACAAGGATTTCTGTACAATCTGTCAGTTGATCTTACCACACAGTAAAGCTGACTCACCTGTTTAATTGACAGGAATCGGGTTTGAATGGGCTTGGATTTTTTTAATTTTTATTTTAAAGAAAAGAACTCAGCCTCCAGGAATACCATTTTAAAAATCAGGGCTTAATTCCTCTTCAGAATTACAATTACTCAACTCTTGTGCCTTATTCATTTTTACATAGTAGTTTTCTAAATCGTTTGTTAACCATTTTACAGCCATTTTACAGATTCATGATGAAATGTATTAGTCTCAGTATATATTAGTGAATAGCTACTTATAAGTACTAATCAAAATGAAACAACCTAGCACTTGAATATTCATGCAGAGTTTTATCTACCGGATAAATTATGGCCACTTGGTTTGGCTGGTCTAGTATCTTAGGCATTAATTGCATAATACTCACCACTTTCTCCAACTCAATTTTGTTGAGAATTTTGTTGTGTTTAAAGGTATCCTTAATTAATACATAAATCCCAGTATAAAATGAGAGATACTAATCAGTACTGGAAAGACATTTTTCTAGCGATTATAATTTTTGTTGTTCATATGTTCTGTATTGATGGAAAAAAGGAAGCTATCTTCTGCATCTAAAGCAAAACTTATTTGTTTTTATTTTTGACAAAAAATTCTAAAACCATAGTTCCTGATAATACCAGAATCACTGAAGTTTTGATCAGACTTATAAAGAGAAGCATAAAAACGTTTTTGTAGTTTTTACAGAACCTTTTAAAAACTTTTCTCCTTATCAGTTTGATGATGATGCATCTTGGTATAGCTTTCCTGTTTCTTGTGCTTGAGGTTTATTGAGCATCTTGGATCTGTGAGCTTATAGTTTCATCAGTTTTAACAATTTTGCTCAATTATTGCTTCAAATAGGTTTATATCTCACCCCTTTCTTTCCTCTCCTTTGGGAACTCTAATTATATATATATATATATATATATATATATATATATATATATATATATATATATATATATATATGGTCATTTGAAGCCATCCCACGGATCACTGATACATTGTTCTTTTTTGTTGTTTACACATTTTCCTCTGTGTTTTTTCATTTTACTGCTCTGTCTTCAAGCTTTGTAATCTTTTCTACTGCAATTTTTGATCTTCTGTTAATCTCATGCAGTGAATTTTTTTTAATCAGACGTAGTTTTCATCACTCTAAGTTAAATTTGGGTTGTTTTTATATTCTTCAGTGGATGGAATGCAATTATAATAATAAATATTTGAATGTCCTAATCTAATTCCATCATCTTTGTCATCTAAAAGTCAGTTGCAAATGATTGGTTTATCTCACTATTTTTCTTGTTTTTTGCATACCTTTAGATTTCAGACACTGTGAATTGTACTTAGTTGGGTGCTGGATATTTTTGTATACCTGTAAATATATATATATATATATATATATATATATATATATTTTTTTAGCAAGTGAGAGTGAATGGTTTCTCACTTTTCCTCTCCAGAACCTGCTGGCTCTCCTGCGGAATGTGTGAGCACTGCTTAATGACCCAGGGGGGACTGCCCCACTGGGGTAAAGGCTTTCATCCAGCTAAGCCTTCCTGATATAATTATTTGGAGAAAGTGGGTAGCAAGATTTGAAAGTGAATTCTTCACTGCAGAATATAAACCAAGTAAGGATAAATACAGCAGTTACTACATGACTTCCAAGTCTCATAAACAGAGTTCTCAGAGCCTAGGCCTCCAGAATGAAAACTGGTATTCTTTTATTTATTTATTCAATAAAGTCCTATGGAGACTACCAGGAGTTAGATAGTCGGGTTCCAGGGGTTCAAACAAGAAAGACTTGAGCTCATAATCTAGACAAAGGCCAGAGAACACATCTAATACAGTATGATAAGGGCCAAGTGTGGCAGATACAAGGCCACATGGAAGCAGAGGAGAAGCACTTGTTTTTGTTTTGTTTTGTTTTGTTTTTTACATCTTTATTGGAGTATAATTGCTTTACAATGGTGTGTTAGTTTCTGCTTTATAACAAAATGAATCAGTTATACATATACATATGTTCCCATATCCCCTCCCTCTTGCGTCTCCCTCTCACCCTCCCCATCCCACCCCTCCAGGCGGTCACAAAGCACCGAGCTGATCCCCCCGTGCTATGCGGTTCAGGTAGTTTCTTCACACACATGCCCCAATCAGTACTCGGCTGAATGCTCCTTTGCAGATCCCTGGACATCTATCTCCTGGGCAGCTATCTCCTCTCTGGTCCTCTGCAATCTCAAGGTACCTTGGCTTCCCAGACTCAAAGCTGCCTCCTCAACGCATGAACTCGCTGAGCCCTGCCTAGCTTCCCCCTCCTTTCCTGTGGCCTGGAAACTTTCTCCAGGCAATTGTAGAAGTCAACTGATGTGTTTTCCATGTCTGAGAGATCCTTCTCCACACGATGCCCAATGTTTTGAAAGTTGTTGTTTCCTATATTTTGTCTGCTTTTCTAATTGTTTCAGGCAGAAGGGTAAATTCAATCCTTATTCCTCCATCAGAAGCAGACTTTACAGGATGGATTTTAAAACAAAATTGCTTTATGTCAGCCCCTTAGCTCCAAATCTCCAAATAGTTTCCCTTGCAACACTCTTTGCCAAGGTCCGCAAGATTCTCCATGATCTCATTACCATTCTTACTCCACTTGACTCTCATTAGTTGTCTGGCTTTTCTCCCAATATGCCAAGCTTGTTCTTGCCCCAGGGCCTTTGCTCTAGTAGACGTCTCCCCCTGGAACACCTTTTTCTCATATTTTCCTGACTCCTCTTCACTCAAGGCTCTACTCAAAAATAATCTCCTCAACAGGGCCGTCCTATCTAAAAGAGTTCTGAACCTTACTTCATTGTATTTCCTTACACTGCTTTATTTTTCTAATGATCCCTTATTCCTGAAATTATATTATATAATTCTTTGCTTACTCACTTATGGCTGTTTCTCCTATAAAATAAGGGGAATGACTTTTTCTTATTCACTGCTTTATCATTGCCTGGCACTAAGTAAGTGCTCATTACAGATTCATTGCATGTGTGGATGGGTGGATGGATGGACATAACCTCGGAGTTAAAGGGTAGCAGAGGATCTATATAGGAATTTAGGTACTGATTAACATTTCAAACAACTCTTGTGTCATCAGCTGGTATAGGTGGCTGGAGAAAAAAAAACATTTTTTTGGTAGAAAATGGAAGCTAAAAAATTGCTCTCTTCTTCTTGTTCATTCAGAATTTAAAGGAAATCCACAACCCAGCAGTCAGAAAATGCAAGTGGTTAAAGGTTTACTCTGATGACCTCCCACCCCTTATTTTTCTTCCTTTTCTTGTTGCTTCAGCTGTTGTTTCTCTTTCATTTTGTCTGACAAAATCCTCTCTGTGGCTTGAAAGGCAAGTTCCCTGCCCCATGATGGCTGCATTCATGGTTCTTTTGTCTTAAGTCATGTAGGGCTACTTACTTTTGCCCTGTATGGCCAACAGCCCCATTCCTTTGTGGAGCCTGACACAACTTTGTCACTTTATAAGGCATAAAGATAAGTCTTCAGCTGCAGAGGACACATCCTGCCAAAACTCCTATACCATCTTTCAAAGTCATTTTTAGGAATACATTTCTTTCCACTAATATATCTATCACACATCTTCAGCTTGGCCGAAGTCATTCTGTCACTTGAGCTTGTTACTGAAGTGCCAAGCATCCTCAAAAATAGCATGTCCTACACCATGGTTTTAAGATACAAATTGGATAAGTTGATATTATTAAATACGATTAGACCTGATGCAGTAGATATCTTCTCTGAATGTTAAGTATAAAAGTCTAATTTTTTTTTCCAGATGAAAACAATCCTACTCGGAAATGAATATGTGGATTTCGTCTATGTCCCTCATTTATAAATATACACATTGGTAAAATATTACAAATTACTTCCTGGGGGAAAGGGTCTCTCACTCCCCACCCCAAACTCTTGAGAATAAACTTAAATTTAGTGACTTACCAAGTTATGCATGGATATCCTTGCCCTAAAATATTGCAATGGGAGGGGAGGGGAGACATCTGAGGAAAGAACATCTAATTCTGGGGGGAGAGACAGAGGAGCTGAATTTGCACATTAAGATTTCCTGACTTGATAAACTCCTACTTCCATGATGGTTATAGATGATCACATCATTTCAGGAATATTTATGATTGAAGTTGTTCATGGATTGATTTGGGAAACAACTTCCATATATATTGATAATACTGTTTCTATAGGAAAGTGTATTCTGAATTACAAATAACCACCTTATAGCTAAGCTTCTTTTTTTATAGCTAAGGTTTTGAAACACAATTTTCTATAATTTGGGGACCCTCTGCATTCAGGGAACAAAAAGACATAATTGCCAGTAAGTGCCTCTAGTAGGGAAGAGAATGATTCACTCCCGTAGAACAAAGTAAATCCAAAGAAGGAATAGGTTGGTCTTCCTTCAAAAGAGAAACTTCTGGTAGAGTAGAGAGTGTGAATTAGATCAGGGGACCTGACTCATCATCCCAACTCTGTCACTCCTAGCCTCAGTTTCCTCATCTATCAATTCATGACATTAGCCTTGATCTGTTCTTTGATTCTTAAAGATTGAAGGATCGGAAGAGTGGTTGCATGTGGCCTTGTTGCTACACTGAATCTTGTGACCACTGAATCTTGAGTCTTCCCAGTGTCAGGAGTGGGACTGCCAACCTACAAGTCCCTTGAAGTCAGCAGTCTGCAGCAGTCATCCACTGGAACCAGCTCTAGGCTAAATTGAAGAGACGGCTAACTTAGTCTTCATTCCCTCTTCCCTGCTCTCATCCTAGTGCCGTCCTTCTTGGTGCCCTAAGACTTCCTCTGACTTTGTGGGCTTCTCTTCCTCTGTTGACACCCATAAATAATGGTTTAAATGATGAAAAAGGCTCCATACACTCCTTTCTGGAGTATGTGCTTTATAACAGAGGACAAAGCCTCTTATTAAGTCAAAGGAATTCATCCCTAAGTGTTGAATCTTAGGCATTAATGTGTTATTTGGGGAGAAGCTCAGGGGAAAGAGGATTTTTTCAGCACCTAAGAAATCATACTGCATAAATAACCGATTTATTCTACTAGCTTTTCAGAAATTGACGGTACAGTAATGGTTTTCAGCTCTCTCTGCACATTAGAATCTCTGAGTTTTTAGAAAATATCTGAGGACACAAGTCCTGCCCACAAAGATTCTGACTTATTTGTTCCAGGGTGGAACCTGGGCACTGGGGTATTTTTAAAACTTTGCAGGTAATTCCAGTGGGAGACCAGGATTGAAAGCCCTTCTTATATAGGTACAAAAGCCCCTTTGCCCTTTCCTCCAGAGATCCCTTCTTTCCCATTCCCCCTGGCCCTGCCTCTAGGCCTCTAACAGGCCTGACAGTTCACCCCTCTCTCACCTCTGCCTCCTTGCTCCACAGGGCTGAGTGGGCCAGGGTGTCCACTCACTGCCCCAGGATGGAGGAGCAGCACTTCCCTGCCTGGAAAGGGGGTTTCTCTCAGAGGAAGATGTCAGTGGGGCCCCTGACTTGCCTCCTATGTGGGCCTGAGCAGGTGGGCCCTGGCCCACTGGGGAGAATAACATGCTCCTTATTCTCTAAGATGATTTTTCTAGTAGATGGACTTACAAGGGGAATTTTCTGAACAATTTGATCAAATTACAATCTATTTCTGCTCCTGTAAGTACCACAAATCAATAACAGCAGTTTCTATTGCAAGTTAGTGAGTTTAAACACTGGTATTAATGTTTTATGTGCTGAGAAATCTGTACATTTACTTGTAGTCTTTTTCTGAAAACCTTGATCACAGCCTTTTTTCTGTGAGCTCCTAAGAAAGCCATGCACAACTGATGGGCAGTTAATTGAATCAGTGAAGTCTCCCAATTCTATAGCCCTTGATTAATTAATTATTTTTGCAGAGAACTGGATCCACTTAGGCTGGTCTCTTAATGGTTCTCAATTCTGACTGCACATGAATCACCCAGAGAGATTTTTTTAAAAATATCTAGGCTCTGTACAGAGAGGAAAGAAAAACCCTCTGAGGATAGGGCACAGAAATGGTACTTATGAACTGTGCCCCAGGCCAGGAGATTTTAATGTGGAGCCAGGGGTGAGAATTGCCACTCCTCCACAGAGCTTAGCAAGTCGTTTTGGGGACAAGTCCACCGCTGCAACAAGTCTACTCAAACCTGTTCCACACACAGGTGAATTCTCTTCTGAGGTGCGATGTTTGGTTTGGTTTGATTTGTAAATCCTATAATGCCGAATTTTGAAGAATGATGTTGACCAGAAGCAAATGTAAGCAAACCTTTGGGAATCATCCGTTTTTCTGTATTTGAGGATCTGTTTTATACATAACGTCATAAAAACTATAAGTATTTTTGCTTTTCCTGCCCAACCACGCATTACGGAACTTTGCAAGAAAGAAGCTGGCCCATCATGAGGATAGGACATTTCTTTAACACTTCTGCAACACGAGAATACTGGAGCAACACAGTGACCTCCTTTTCCCTGGCCAGCAGAAGGGAGAAGGACATCACCTGTGACTGGACACTAGAAGGGACTATCGGAGGAAACTTTCTGATATCAGAGATTATTTGGGGGAGGAATTTTTTTTTTCTGTCATGAGAAACTGGAGTTTCCTTGCCTCTGGCATTTAGGAGAGCCCTTTAACTTCCTATACTAAAACTTTGGACAGTAGGATCTGAATGCTGTCTTTACCAGCCTTGCTGTAAATGTACTATATGATCAAATGGGAATTTTCTTGGGATGAAGAAGAGAACATAATCTGATCACTCCTGTTTCCAGCGAGGCAGCCAAACAGTGTGTTAGGGCCCACGATAGGGAATATGTGCTCTGCAAAGACACAAACCAAATTTGATTTTCTAGTTTCTGTGGAAATCTAAAGATGACATTTAGCAACTACTTCTAGTTGGAATCTTATTCTAAGTAATTGTAAAAAAAAAAAGTACACATAAAGTATACATATATATGTGCATATGTGTATATGCCATTTTTGACAAAGAAGAAGAAAAACACTGTCAAGAAGAATGATGCTTAAAACATGTCAAGACAATTTTATCAAATAGAAAATAAAAGAAAGGGAGGAAGAGGGGCTTCCCTGGTGGCGCAGTGGTTGAGAGCCCGCCTGCCGATGCAGGGGACACGGGTTTGTGCCCCGGTCCGGGAAGATCCCACATGCCGCGGAGCGGCTGGGCCCGTGAGCCATGGCCGCTGAGCCTGCGCGTCCGGAGCCTGTGCTCCGCAACGGGAGAGGCCACAACAGTGAGAGACCCGCGTACTGCAAAAAAAAAAAAAAAGAAAGGGAGGAAGAGAGGGAGGGAGAGAGGGGGGAAAGGGAGAGGGAGGGAAGGAGGGAAGGAGGGAAGGGGGAAGGGAGGAAGACAGGAAGGAGAAAAAGGAAGGGAAAGGAAGGGAGGAAGGAAGGGAAAGGAACGGAGGGAGGAAGGAAATCCTAGACTGTGAGAACCTGTCTGTCCAGACCAGCCGTATCCATCCAAGCCCTGTGAGGATGCTGTGAATGCAGAGTGATGATGACGTAGAACAAGGGTGGAGTCTGGGAGATCTCTTTCTGTCCTTTAGCATCTGTATGACCCCAGGCAGGTCTTTCTTCACCTCTGAGGGCCCCGCCTTCTGAAAAAGGACAAAATTTCCTTTGAGTTCTGAGATTTCCCAGGAAGAGGAATGAGGGGAAAAGTGCCATCTGAAGGCAAAAGGGAAATTTGCTGACAAAATTAGAAACATGCTAGTCAAATTTCAAACAAGTAAAGGCAGTAGCATATTATAAGACAAGGATGTATTCCGGCTCCCCCCATTCCTGATGTATTGACGTGAGTGATATCGGGGTATTTCAGGTTTATTTAAACAGAGAAGCTCTGCTTTGTGCAACTGTATTGCTTATCAGCAGCCTGCAGAGTCCCAAGAAAGGGATGTTTTGAAAATATGGAAAAGAAATGTCAGGGGCGGAGTCTAGCTTTTTGGCCCTGAAACGAGATTGCCCTGTGTTCTCTGGCCATTTTTAGGAATCTGTGTTAGTAAATGGAGGCCACAGCATTCAGTTTTGAGGAAGGTGGGAACTTGTACCTCTTCCTTTCTCCTTCTGTGTCAGACCTTCTAGGGGAGGTTCTAGAATGATTAGGCTTTTTCCAGTATTAGTACGATGGCTCTAAAATCTAATCATTATTTAAAATCTGCTATACTGACTAGGTGTGAGTTTGGGAATATATAGCACCTGAATACCTAGGCGCGTCCTGCCTCACCAAGGAGACGCTGTTATGGAGACAAAGTGCTAAGCTTTCAGCCTTTAGCAAGGATGAAAAACTCCACGCAACCCGTTCTGTTCATCTGAGGTTTAAAAGGCTCTTGCAATAATTAACGGGCGAGCCAGTTGACGTAGTGAGGTCTGTCCTCCTGGGAATTTGGGAAGCTGCCCACAAAACACTGGAGCTTTCTGCCCAAGCAGAGGATTACATCCTGATCCTTGGGAGAGACCCTCCCATTTGTCCTTTGAAGTGACTGCTTCTCTGCAGGTGTCAAGTAGCTAGCATCTTGGGGCTGGCTTGCAGATTTGGAGCTTTCTGCTAAGTACTCTCAGCAACGCTTCTCCACGGGTCTTTGGGAAATTTACTTAGTAATCCCTTAAAAGCTTTATGGATATCAGAGACAGTTCTGAAAGTAAAATCAAAGAAGGCTGCCCAGCACTCTCATTCCTGGCTTCAGTTTTTTTAAAGGTGGGGTAGCCCAGGTAAGGCCTGGAAACCGACTACCTCCTCCTATTCACACATTCAGCGCCCTGCCTGCCTGTTCCCAGTCAAGCACATGGGTCGTAAGTGGTCGTTCTTTGTTAAATGTCCCATACCAGGATTTACTGCACCCAGGAAGAGGCAGTAGGGGTGTGTCCCATTCCTGCGGCCACCTTGGCTGACATCCCTAGCTCAGCCTGGGGCTCCGGGACCAGCTGTTCCACCAGAGCCAGCCCCAGGTGTTCACTTTTCCTGTTTCCCCTTTCTCTCCCCAGCAGCTCTTTCAACCCCCTCTTAGTCAGGAAAGAGACATGATAGCCCTATTTGCCTCTGTGTGTATTTAGGATATTAGTATTTTCCATATTTTCTGATGATGTCCATTAGTGCTTTGGCAGGGAGGGCAGGACGAGGGGCCATGGAAGGTCACATCGGGACAGGATTCTTTGCTTCCTTCCCCAGCTATCACTTTTTGAAGTTTAACTTCATTGGTTGTGCCCCTTTGTTTAGCTGTTTCTTTCAAAAATTTTAAAACTTCACCAGACTTAAATTTTATTTAAAATCTGTACATGACCAATTAATTATATTCATTTTACTTCATGGTACGGAAGGTAGATTTTTTGATGGTTCTTTATTTCACCAGTTTTGGTCAGAATAATTGTTAAATATTCTAAAAATGTCTAAATTTTTTTTTTTTTGGTTAACAATAGACAATTTTATTTTCAAATAAGACTTGTTTGGTTTCAAGTCCTTGCCGTGTGACTTTGACCAAACTACTTCACCTCTGTAAGAGTCAGTTTCCTTAACTTTAAGAACTGAGATAATAATACCTACAGTCAGTGTTGTAATGATTGCATGAAGTAATGGTGTCCAGCTTTCAGGAGAACACCCGATCTATGGTAAAAAATCCATAAATGATAGTGGCTCTGAGGATGATAAGTGAATGCTCTTTGTGCAGAGGAAGGCACAAGGTAGGTGGTAGAGGAGGAAATCAGTGTGTTGGGAATATGCAAGTTTGGAGCACACATGAAAGCAACAAAAGGAAATACTTTATTTAAAGATTACAGTGATAAGCAACAGAAAAGAGCTCCAACAATATGTATAACAAGTAGTGAGATAGGCTTTGCTGACATGTACATCACATGCCCAAACACACACTCATTACCTCTCACCCACTTGCATATGCACACATATACATATAAAGTCACATACACACACCACACCCATGTACATACTCATCCACATACGATCATTTATGTATAGATATGTATAATGCATGGCTTGGAAAGCTATTGATAGTAAGGCTTTTAAAACTA
This sequence comes from Mesoplodon bidens, assembly GCF_964165515.1. Taxonomy (NCBI): domain Eukaryota; kingdom Metazoa; phylum Chordata; class Mammalia; order Artiodactyla; family Ziphiidae; genus Mesoplodon; species Mesoplodon bidens. The sequence continues at coordinate 67,286,775 of NC_138160.1, forward strand.
TGTGTTTAGCGTAATCAGTCAACCTGTCCTAGTCTTACTGCCACAAGTGTCCCTGGCTGTTTCCAGCACAATTCTATCCCAGATACAGGTCATTCACTTGACTATACATTGCATTGTCCTCGTAAACAAGCTTCTTTCCTTTCTGTGGCCCACGTGGTCTCTGTGGTCTTCTATTTTTTAATCTGTTAAAATACTTTGAAGTTCAGCTTTGTGGATTTGACATCCAGCTCTCACTGGAACCTAGTAGTGGTTTTCTATTTCTGGTTTATTGCTGAAGAGTGATCAAAAAGAGAAAGCATTAGGGCAAGGTCACTCCAATACACTAAAAAAGAAATATATCGATGGCGAACATTCCAAGGCAAAAAAAAAAAAAGAGGGCTCTCTCTCTCTCTCTCTCTCTCTCTCTCTCTCTCTCAGGGTGATTTCCTGTCTCTGTCCTGTCTTAGAAAATGAACTATAATTCTCTGAATTATTTGCCACATTACTTACTTTATCAACCATGATATTCCAATCTTTCTATCTGCTTGTAATTAAAGAGAAGAGTCTCTGAATGTCACCAGGACACTGGGGTACAGGCAATGGGACTTGTAAGCTGCTGTAGAAAGATTTTGGTTAAAATTTCCTGCTACTTTAAAACTCCACTACTCAAAAAAACAAAAACAAAAACAAAACCCGTCTAGTAACACTTTACCCCACAAAGCGCTGCTAAACCTTCAGATCTGTGCCAAGCTGCCAACATGAGTATCTGTTCGGACAGATGATGTTTGTACAATCTGTCAAGCATAAAACCTACCTGCGAGTACAATATAGGAGAAGATGAGAGGGGAGAACTGATTATTATGCTCAGAAATGCTTGGCGATCCAAGATAAGAGTAAACACATCCAAATACAGGATGGTCGTGTTACCAACAGAGAGGGCATTTGAGAAGGGTTTGTGCACATGAATCTCCAAAGTAAAGTGTGAAGTTTCCCCTGACAAATAGTGCTGTGGCACATGGTTTTGGGTCCTGCATGCCTGCTGTGGGCCAGCACTACTTCTTAATCTGCTTGGTGTGGATACAATCTATGAAGGTCAAGTGGAGGCAGGCAAAGACGAATACAAGGTAAATGTAGTCAAGACCAACCTGGTGCCTTTGCAAGCTGCTTGGGTACAAGCCTCACCAGAATGATCCCTGGAAACAAACCTTTTGGGGCTCTGAGGGAGCTGTGGATGGATGCAGATTCAACCCTAACAGCACCAAATGATTCCTGGGTTATGGTTGAGAAAGCAAAGAATCTAATGCAGAAGCACTTTGTAAGCACATCAAGGAAAGAAGATAAAGGAGTTTATAAGAAACCATTTTCTCTATATGTTAAGAACAGCGTAACTCCAGACCTGTTAAACACAGCTCTCTCAAATTCCTAAAACAAAAACAATCTTATCAAGTCTGATCAATTACCATCCGGTCTAGAATATCTCTATGGGACACATTTTAAAGAGGGCTTCCTAGGGTATAGACCCATGAGGCAATCAATTGTTGTCACCAGAGCACCATTACAGGACATGAAATGTGACAACTTCTGAATCTTAGCAATAATTCATTTTCTCCTCACTCTAAATGAGGTCAGTGAAAAGCCAATACTTGGGCTGGACCTCAAACCGTTATTTTAATAAAAACATATATGTAACTATATATGAATGGGAGTTGACGACCTCAGGGCTCTGGCCCTCTGTCAGTTGGCTCCCCAAATCACCTCTTTGGGGAACCCTTGAGAGAAATCCTATCTATGACAGACTTGCTGGCAAGGAAGAGTGGTGCAGAAGAGAGACCTGGAGTTTAATAGCAAACTGTGATCTTATTTAAGTAAACGTGTTCATAGATTATAGTCTGGATATGGGATTAAAAGGTGATGTGAATATAGTGATTCCTTTGACTTCAACAAGTCCATAAAATTTAGAAAGAAAAAAAATTTAATGTTGTGGAAAGAACTGGACACTGGCATTCTCATCAAGCTTTTGCCTCTAAGAATTATTTGACACAGACTAAGTAGTGCAGCCTCTCTAGAAGCCCGTCTTCACACCTATAAAACAGTGGGATTGGCTGAGAAAACCTGTAAGGCTTGCCAGTCACAGCCACAATAACTTAGAATTCTGGATTCCAAGTGTATGGATGAACATTCTTCTGAATTTCCCCAATATGTTGCCTATTCAGTACATTTTGCACCGATAATACTTTGAAACTTTATCAAGTTCAAAATTTCCTATTCAGGCAGAAACTAAAGAATAAAGAAACATTTACAAAATTCCTCTTTTAGTCATTATCTGGCATTGTTTTATGCCATGTGGACAATTTTAACCACTTAAGAATGATACCTTTACTCCATAAATATTAAATGTGATACTAATCCATTGTAATACTAAGTGCCAAGAGTCACAGATAACCATGCTAGTACAAGTTTTCTGCATTATGGTGAGAGAGATGGATTATACAGCACAATGCACTGGGGATATGAGGAGAACATGGAATTAGTAATAGTGTTTGTGTCGCTTTATAACAGCTTTTTGGTCTTTTAACAAGAATCCTGCCATGTGTGCCCTTTAGGGCTAAAGACTTTGCTCAGTGACTATCATTCCACTGCATTTTGCCCAGCATTGATATGTATGTAAAACATACAAAAGGATATCTAATCGTTCTTTTGTAAAAGTATCCATCCTTTTGGGTTTCTCTCTGGGATTGGACTGACCGTGAAGTCAGAAAACTCATAATAATGCTAGTGTTCCGAAAATACAATGGTGTGTCTCCAACCCTAAATAAATTGTAGAATGATGAAACACAATCCCATTATTCCATTTCTTTACATATGTGTCACTCTCCATTAGGTCATAAAATAAGGTTGCAAATTTAAATGTCTCAATGGACAGGGGAAGAGTGAATGAGTGAAACAGCTAGGATTAACATAATAGGGAATGATGGGGAGTGCAGAAAACTGGAAAGTGTGTACCACAACCTAGAGAATGCAAATGAACTTTCTAAAAGAAATAAAACAAAGACCCCCAAAAACTATGGGGCCAAAAACTTATGACACTGTTCTTTCCATGGATAAGCCACTAAAGTGGATGTGGACTCTTCAAGGTGGAGGAGGGTAAATACTAGTGACTGGCCGAGGTTTAGAAGAGTTTTCATGTCAAGGAGTTTCCTGGTTCCCTGTCTAGCGATATGTTCTACTGCCTAGGGGAGTAAACCACTGCTAATTGCCCTTACTTAAATTTCTATTATCTGAGAAAACAGGAAACAATTTTCATCCCAATACCTAATTGCGCACAGATTAATTTTACTTCCATAGAGAAAATCAAGTGAAGATATGATTCCCCATAAGTGCTATATGACTCTGCTTGACATCACACAACAGCTCTTTCTCATTAAGCAATAGGCTTAAATTCAAAATTTTAAAATATCAACAACATGTTCACATTTTATAGGCAACCATTGCACATCGTGTGTCTAATTGGGATCTAAATTTGTGGCCCGTTGTCAGATAATCTCCTCACTAATGCTCACAACAAGTCTGTTATAGGATTTATTCATTTTGACAACATTACTTTCTTGGGTGTTTTCACTTTCTTTGTTAGGGGTCTCGCTTCAAACTACATTTGATGGAGTACGTGCTAAGAGAAATACAAGCCAGAAGTTAGAGCAATGTCACCAGTCAGATGTTGCTCTGAGGAAATCAAATCTTAGAACTTCCAAAGGAAATGTGAAGAACAAACAGTGCTCGTAAACTCTCCTTATGAGCTCGTTAACCCCAGAGAAGACTATGATGAGTGAACTCTGTTAGAATTTTAGATGATGCTAATGTCATTTGAAGCATCTGCTTAGGTAGGCAGTGAAGTGAGGAGATTAATAATACAGGCTCTGAAGTCAGAGGGCTTGGGTCAAGTCTAAGCTCATACTTAATCACTTAAGACTCAGGTTCTTCATCTGTAAAACTAGCTGCCTCATAGGCTTGTTAAAAAGATCATGTGAGAGAATTTGCAAAGGATTTAGTGTCAATTCTGACACATAGTAGGACTTAATAAATGATAACATATACTACTGTTAGTATTTGTCTGAAATTAAAGCAAGAAATCAAATGGCATTTAATTATTTTGGGGTCATAAAGAAGCTTACATTCTACTATTCCTTATGCTGATTATTTAAAAACTTCAACATTTGTATTATATATATATGTGTGTGTGTATGTATATGTATATATATATTTATATATATACACACACAAACACATATATAGCAGTTTTTGTAAGATTATAGTTAAAAAATGATAATTTTACCTAGAGTTACAATGATGAGGGAATCATCTCCATGCAAACTCCATCAGCAGTGTTGGAAACTATGGCAAGAAACTAGTGTAATTACTACACATTCAAGGCCCTGCATTCTTCTTATTCAATTACTGACTTCACTGAACTTTCAGATTCTTATTCAAGCATGGTGAAGAGAATATAGTATGTTCAATCTCTAGTTGAGTAATTATAAATAATTAAATCTAATTAAACCCTCATTATGCATAGAGAAAAGCCTAGCATTTCCTTGGGTCTTGAGATGTTCACGCAGTCTCATGACTAGCTCGGCTGGCTGTACACAGCAGCACAAAACCTGACTTGATAAGAAACTTAAAAAATCAGCAGATGCCAGGAATTCCCTGGTGGTCCAGTGGTTAGGACTCTGCACTCTCACTGCCAAGGGCCCGGGTTCAATCCCTGATGGGGGAACTAAGATCCCACAAGCCGTGTGGCAGGGCCAAAGAAAAAGGAAAAAAAAAAAAAACAGCAGATGCCACTAACTCACTTGTGCCCTTGAACAAGTCACTCAGTTTCTGTTAAGACTTAACTTGCTCACCTACATAGCCTGGGGTAGGACCAGTTCCTTCCAAGATTTCTTCCAGATTTCAAAGTCTGTGCTTATATGTTCACCTGCTCCACCTTTTTCATATCCCAACATAATTTAAGGAGAGCAGCACATTCCCATCATAGGCAGTGGGAGAAATCCTAAAATAGGAGGATAGGTGCCGCCTACTGGAGAGTACCAGAATTGCTAGTGGGGTAGGAAAGGGGAATTTGTGGTTTGAAGAAATCCCTCCACCCCAAGGTAATCTTTCAATGCCCTACAAGCGGACTTTACTTCCCTCTTCTCCACTAACTGACTTACCCTAACCATCCAAATATTAAATTTTAAAGCTTATATTATTTAGAAAATCTCTAATCCAGGGGTCAGAATGGGGTGGCTCTCAACCATTAAGAGCCTGTATTTGTACTTTATACAGTCAGTGTTCTTAAGACATTTGAATTAGTTGTCAAAACTTACAATTCAGGAGAATTCACAAAAATCTGAATTTCTGGTTTCCTTTGGAAATTCAGACGATCAGGCTACACTAGGCTCATGTTCCTGCAGAGCAATAAGTGACTGCAGCAGAGAGGTAACTGAATCTCCCTGCCCTCCCACTGTCCACAGCCCTGCCACCTCCCATGACCTGCATAATGTTTATCACTCTGCATTGTTCTTTTTCTCTTCTAGTGGAGAAACATTTCTCTATACCCTAGCTCTATCGAAGGTAGGCCGAGTAAAGATAGACCATGCTTTTTACAACCACCCTGTTTCATTCATTTATCATCAGTGTGTCATCTTATTTGGCCCTGTACTACAACCCCTCAGTTTGTTTCCCATGGACTGGCCAGTCCAATATCAATTTTTTTTCAGCTTTGTCCTTTTGAGAAATACTTATTTGACCATTTTTTACTTATATTCATACACTCTCAAGTTGATTGCCATATTTTTCTTTCCTTTAAATCCCATTTAACAAAGTATATTATTTGTACAGAAAAGCACACATATCATATGTATGTAATAGAACAAAATTCACAATGGACACAAATACTATAAGGTAAATATAAGAAAATATAAGCAAGAACTTCACATAGAAGCTGACAAAGTATCTATGAAAGATATAAAATATCTAATTATAAGGAACAATATGCCATATTCATAAATAAGATGCAATAATATAAAAACATCATTTATCCCAAAATTCATTTATAAAGTCAATAAAATTCCTCCCAAAATTTAATATTTTTTGGTGAAACTTAATAAGATGATTCTAAAATTTACATATAAGTTTATAAAGGCCAAATCTATTGAAGAAAATTTTCAAAAAAGAAAAATGTAGAAGGACTTGTCCTAAAAATTTCAGGACTTTAAGCTATGGAAGTTAATATGATAAAGTATTGAAACAAGAATGAAAAAACAATACATAAATTGATACATCTGCGTTCCTAGTTTCTATATTATGGTCTCCAAATATAATTTCCTACTAAAATGAACCAGGGCTCCTTAGAAGAAATAGCTGATTCTAGGTTTGAGGTAATACATTTATAAGATGGTCTAAAATATCTTGTCATCTCCAAAGCAAGGAAGCTCTCAAAACTACTAAAATCATGACAGAAGGATTTAGGAGCCAACTTAAAGAGGTTCCCACAGACCAGAGATAATCTGAGTATCAATAAGAATGACAGTAAAAATGATTGAAGTAAATATGTATATATCCTTGAGATCACAGTGATACTACACAACAATAACCACCATAACACACCTCACTCATCATTTTTAGGGGACGCTACAGAACCAAGTCATTTTGCCAAGTAGTATATAAAGGTAAAGAATCAAGCATTTATCCTGACTTTCCAATCAAAACAATAACTCAAGTGATCCAAATAGGTGATGAGAATTTATTTTTATAAAAAGTTTTCAGCTAATAAATGAAGAAGGAATGACAGAATTAGAATATCACTACTTTGTAACCCTTGTGGAAATAATTAATCTAGGCAATGATTACTAACATCACCGAAAGCAATCAATCAATCAATCAATCAATAAATGACATGGCTTGCTTTCTAATAGAAGTACATGTCTCAAAAGTACCTGTGGGAGTTTTATACATAGAGGTGACTGAGTGAGGACATGGAGAGGCTTAAGGCATTGAAAGAAGAATTTTATCATTGATACTTACATGTCCCAAGAGGAGGGGGCATGCCATGCACTCGGGGTCATGTTGGGGAGCACCAGATTTGGTCAGGAGGCAGAAGGGACAAGGGGAAAGCATGGCCCATGGACTTCATTGTGTTTTCTGGTGGGAAAGCAAGAGAAACAGTTTAGGATTGGCTAGTTTGAATAATGTTGGCAGGCTCTGGTCTCTAGAGGTCATCTTTAGTTGTCCAGTACCTGGCCCTGGTAAGCAGGGATCTTGCCTCCTGGAATGTAAGGGCCAGATAGAGGAAGTGGTTCGGAGTCTGGGCTCTGAACTCGCTGGTGTATATATGAAAGTCCTTTGCTATCTCTAAGGATTGGCTAACGCTGGGAGGGGCAGCCTCTCCCCAGTCAGCAAGGCCACAAATAACAGAGCATCAGGAATACAGAAAATAGGAAAAGATAGTTTATACAGTACACACTGCCGCATATGAAATATTATTGCCTCCAAATCGAACCTGAAAGGTATAAACCAGCACACACGAAGTATTATTACCAAAAACAATTAAGCTGATCAAGATTTGAGACCTGACTGCCAATTTAAAGGATATAGATTGCAAAGAAGAAATTGTTAAAGGACACCCAAGGATACATTCAGCAAAATCCAAACTATAGGAGACTCTGTAAGACAGATAACACTGTTTCTTAAAAAAAAACAAATTGTGAAAGTAAATAAATAAATAGGAGAGGGGGACATATAAATGAAGAGATCACACATCAATCAATTGTAATATTTAGATCTTATTTGGATCCTGATTCAAATAGACAAACTAAAGATATACAATACAATTGGGAAAACTTGAACAGGAATTGGATATATAATATTAAAAGTTTTCATTAATTTTTTAGGTATGATAATGATTTTGTAGTTATTTTTAAAGAATCCTCCTATTTTAGAGACACAGGCTGAAATAGTTACATATGAAATAATATTCTGTCAGTGATTTGCTCCAAAATACCCAATGGTGGAAATGGGGTAGGTGTATAGGGAGTGGGTGCATGCCTGAAACAAGACTAACCATCAGCTGACCATTGTTGAAGCCGTATGAAATGAACATCAAAGTTCATTATATTATCTTTCTACTTTTTAAATATGTTTACATTTTTTAAAATTTATTATTTATTGGCTGTGTTTGGTCTTCCTTGCTGCGTGTGGGCTCTCTAGTTGCAGTGAGTGGGGGCTACTCTCTGTTGTGGTGTGTGCGCTTCTCATTGCGGTGGCTTCTCATTGCAGAGCACGGACTCTAGGCATGCAGGCTCAGTAGTTGTGGCTCACGGGCTTAGTTGCTCTGCAGCATGTGGGATCTTCCCAGACCAGGGCTTGAACCCATGTCCTCTGCATTAGCAGGCAGGTTCTTAACCACTGTGCCACCAGGGAAGCCCTATGTTTACATTTTTGCATAAAAGTTTAAAGTAAAAAGCTTAAAAAATAAAAAGCTGAGAAATTGAAATCTGACAATATCCAGTTTTGCAGGGGTGTAGAACACTAGGGGTATAAATTGATCCATTGACTGGATCAGTTGGTAATTGTGAGGACAGGGGTACTCCATGACACAACATATCTGGTAATTATGAGGACAGGGGTACTCCATGACACAACATATCTGGTAATTGTGAGGGCAGGGGTACTCCATGACACAACGTATCTGGTAATTGTGAAGACAGGGGTACTCCATGACACAACATATCTGGTAATTGTGAGGACAGGGGTACTCCATGACACAACATATCTGGTAATTGTGAGGACAGGGGTACTCCATGACACAACGTATCTGGTAATTGTGAGGACAGGGGTACTCCATGACACAACGTATCTGGTAATTGCGAAGACAGGTACTCCATGACACAACAGTTCCGCATCTACTTACTCCAGAGAAATTTTTCACCTATACATGGGAATATACACACAAGATTGCCGTTACTTGTTGCCAAAAAAAGAAAAAAAAGGAAATAACCTAAATGTTCATTAATATTTAGGAAAAGATAAATGAATCCATGTAAACAAAAGATACACCACAAATTTAAAAGACATGAATGAGAGCTTCATGCATCTTTCAACTCTTTTGAGTTGAAAGAAAGCAAGTTGCAGAATAATAGATGAAATATAATTTACATATAGCTTATATAAAGCTTAAAAACAAGCAAAATTAAATGGTATCATATTTATGAACAGATAACTAAATAGTAATAATATATGAAATATATGTTGGTCTGATAAACTCCAAATTCAGGACAGTAGTTACTGCTGGGAAGGAAGGGATCAATACAGGATCTTGGAGAAACCTCTAGGAAACAAATAAATAAGTGATACTTTATCTCTGAAACAAAAATAAAACTAAAGCAAATATAGCAAATTGTTAAAATTCACTAACTCTGGATGGTGGCTACTTAGTGTTTTTCTATATTATTTTCCATAGTTGCCAACATGTTTTAAGTAGTTTATCATCCTAAAATAAAAATGGTGGTATGGGGAATTCCCTGGTGGTCCAATGGTTAGGACCTGGTGCTTTACTGCTGGGGCTGAGGTTGGATTCCTGGTCAGGAACTAGGATCCCGCACACCACATGGTAGGGCCAAATTTAAAAAAAAAAAAAAAAAATGGTGGTATGCTCTGTGTTAATAATGCAAGAATGGAATGTTGCAGCTGTTTCAAAATTGCCTTTAAATAAATTAATAATTTAAGCCCAGGTGAACACAGTAATCGGTCGAGGGAATTGAAAGTTTGAACCTCTAGGGTATTAAGTGAGTGTTGTGCTACCCAACTGGCCTCGTAGCAAAGGTTTAGCTTTAACTGCTATTGAAAGGGGATAAACATATATCATTATACTAGCTTCTATTTTTAGTGCACACAATGAAGATTAGCTGTATTCCTTCCCTTGACTTTTGAAAATCATTGTTTCCACTTGTAATGTAAAACTTTTTTTAGTACTAGCTTGGCTTTGTAGGGTGACTGCATTATTAGATGCCTCATATACACAAATGCTCTCTCCTAATACATTTTAAAGAGCCCAAATGAGACATTCACTTTTTCTTTTTACACTGCATTTGAAATTAGGCTGTAGAAAACAGACAACTTAGTGATGACTGTCTCCAAATACTGAAGGCAATAAGGAGCTGCAGAACAATCCACTCCTTGTTAGTTACAATGGTTTCTTTCCAAATGAAAAAGATATTTTAAATACTCAGAGCTTGGGGTTTTTTTTTCCTCCCTTTCAATCTTATTTTCTGTCTTTCTTTTTTGTCATTAGTATTGTCCTAGAAAGGAGGACCTGTGACATCTCTTCAATTCTGAGAAAGTTTCATTTAATACTATAGCCGTATTTTACCGTTCTCAGTTGGCACTTAGCATGTTCACTCTCACAGGAAGCAAGGTGTGAAATGTACTATAGAGCAGTCCCATATGCATGACTCCACAAAGATGCCTTCTGCTGCACAGCTGAAGCCTGTCAGCAGTATCTTTGGGGTGCAGCAGTAACAAGTAGTGGTAAATGGAGACAGAAGGCTAGCCTCCGAGCACTACGAACCCTCAGCGTCTGAGGGGGGCTATTATTTGTTCCTTGTTAAGAAAGCAATAGAGAGATTCCAATACACTTGGTAGAATCCCTGAAAGAAAGCTTAGTCAAAAATCTCTAGGATCCCTGCCTCCTTAATTTCAGGCTGGTAAAACAAGAAAGACCTAGCTCTCTGCTCAGGTGAGTGATGAGATGGCACAATTACCCAAGGGTGACAGGCTTGGAGTAGACATCACTTTTATAATGTTGGAAAATTGTACATGGTCTTCAGAAGCAAGACCCGATGTAGATGTGTGTGTGTGTGACATATGGGGGACATTAACCCAGTGCTCTCCTTTTCAGACAATGATGCAGAACAAAAATGTAACAGAAAATCACTCAGGTTTGGAATGAATCATCAGATTCTACCCTCCTTCCTTTTCTTATGGGAGCACGCCAGGAAAATGGCCTCAATTATACAGGGAGGGAGAATGTGAAAGACTAAAGCTGTGCTTAAGTCAATGCAAAGACTCATATTTTCCCACTCTCCTCTGTTGCCCTTTCGTCAGATTTCCTTCCTAAACAGGGACTGAAATGGAATAGATACATGAACTCTTTAGTTTCTTTTTGTTAATCTGTACTTTTGCCTTCCATTTTATCTTCCTTGCTCTGTTCTCATCCCTTTCCTAATTTTCTTTCTCCTGCTTCTAGCTTGACATTCATAATAACCTTTTCATTTGGTTTTTACCCCAAACCACGTTTGCATATTTGTTCTTATAACTTCTGGTTATTGCAGTTGTCATAGTTCTTTGCTAGCTGTTTTCTCATCTTGTAACAGCTTCATCATAATTTGGATGTCTTCAACAAAATACATAAACTCACTCTCATACTAAACCACAATTTTTGAAATTAATCCAAAAAAATCATAGTATTTCATAAAATCCCCAGAGTTAATGGGTCAGTAAATAATCATAGGTTGTCTCCAAAAAAACCCCACAAAAAACCCAAAAAGTATTTTTACCAACGTGAACAGAAAATACAAATGTTCCCTATGAGACTCTGAAAAATATATGAATAATTAATTCCTGTAAACAAAATTCTCCTCCCATGGTTGCGATTATTTTGACTGAAATCTTAAGATTTATTTCTGAGTTTTTCTTGAGTCTACAGAGTCTACCATCTAGTCCTAGGGGTCACAGTTTGTAACAGTTCTTGGAATAACAAGAAAATCACTGCATATGTTCAGCTCCTCTTTGTCTCTGTCAATGAACTTTCATTGGTCTAATATTTTGTCAACAGTTCATCAAGGTAGTGAATGAGCAGTCTGACAGTTCTATCTCCCGGGAGCACCATTTCCATCTGTGAGGTCTTCCAGTTGTCTCTCCACAGAAGAGTGAATGCATAGGATTGTTTTAGGGACTGGGTGGAGGAGCATAGTCCTTTCATCCTCAGGAGTCTAATCCAATCATGGTAACAGGCCCAAGTCATTTATTCTTTCTCAAAATGTGTTTACAGAAGAATTTTTGTTTGTCTGCTCAAGCTCAGTTATTTATGTAATGGTATGGAGCATTTAGCATCCAATTTTTGTTTCTGAAGGACTGACCAAGTAAGCTGACCAGACTGGAACCACATCTTTCTCATTGTTATACCTCCAGGGTTTAGCTAATTTAACAACACAATGTAGCACTTCACAGACATTAACTCATTTCATCTCCACAGTAGCCCTGGGAAATAAGGCTATTTCTTTGAATTTATCCCCCTTTTAAGGCTGAGGAAGCTAAGGCACAAAGATGTTCAGTGACCTTACTTAAGGTCACCACAGCAAGTAGTAGAAATTGGCTCCAAGTCTCCACAATTATGATGCTAGTTTATATGTCTCTGCTCTACTGCTTTTGGTGCTTCTATGTATTCAGTATAAGTCTATGAATGAGAGAACAAGTAGAAAAGAGAAAAGGAAGAAAGAAGGGAAGGTGAGGAGGAAGCAATTTTAAAAATATATGAATCTCGGGCTTCCCTGGTGGTGCAGTGGTTGAGAGTCCGCCTGCCGATGCAGGGGACATGGGTTCGTGCCCTGGTCCGGGAGGATCCCACATGCCGCGGAGCGGCTAGGTCCGTGAGCCGTGGCCGCTGAGCCTGCGCGTCCGGAACCTGTGCTCCACAACGGGAGAGGCCACAACAGTGAGAGGCCCGTGTAACGCAAAAAACAAAACAAACAAACAAACAAACAAAATATATATATATATAAATCTAAAAATATTATTAATGATTCAGGGAAAAAATTTGGATCTGAATTCCCTTGTTATTATGTAGCACCAGCTGGAATAAATTTATCTTTTTAATATATTTTGATAGCTAAAAAATATAGGTAATATTTATTTAAATTTTTTTAATTAAAAAAATTATTTAAAATTTAAAGCATAATACAATGAATGTCCACAAAGCTAATACTCATTCAGAAACTAGAATGTAAGTCTACCTATGTGTTACTAACCTACCTCATCTCATTCCCCTGGGAAGAAGTAACAGCTAAGTGAATTTTGTGCTCATGATTCCCTTCCTTTTTTTGTATAGTTTTATCACCTATATAGGTAGGCTGAGCAATAGATTGTTTAGTTTTGCCTGGTTTTGAGCCATATTAAAATGGTATGATAGTGCATAAAATCCTCTATCATTTGCTTTTTTCCCTTCACATTCTACTTCTAAGATTCATATACGTTAACTCTTCTTTATAAAATGTCCTATAGTTTTCAATGCACTTTATGTAAATTATCTCATTTGATTCACATAAAAATCTATTGATAATAGATAGGTTGGTCTAATTTTTCCTATTCCTTTTATAACAATAGTATCAAGGACTACTCTGGCAGCCACTAACAAACCCAGATTTTTAGCCCAGCCACCGTATGCATCAAGACCCACAGGTCAATTTGGGTGCTAAGACTTAACACAAACAGCAACACTACAAGCCTTCGTATCAATGAATATGTTTGAATGCTTGCAATTGTGAATTTGCTTTCCATGTGGTGTGGGTGTTCCCACATAATACTGCGAGAAAAAAAAGTAAAATGAGTCAACGCCCTCTTCTTAGGACTTCTTGGAATTTCATCTGATCTCCATATGTATGGCACATAAGTAAAGGTTTGTGTTCATTCCAAATATGACTGTCATGTCTAGTTCACCATATCCAATAGGATATGGTAAATAATAGCATATGTAAATTCCAAAATAATATATCTGAGCGAAGATTCTGTCTTCTATTACCTTCCAAATATCTTTTACAGACATTCTTGCAGCTGCCTGGCAAGCACGTGAGGCAGGAAAAGACCTGACATTCCTGTGGTTGTCATGGCTTTTGTGTTACTTATTACTCAGTGATGTGCTAATATCTACCTTACAAAATAGCACCAGGTCAGCGGAGAAATTAGAATTTTGCTTCCTACATGAAATGTTCAAAACAAATATGCCAATGGCCCATGATACCTGTGAGAAGATTAAGAATGCAGAAAACTTCTGTCAACTAAATTGAAAGGGTGCTAAATCCTCTGGTGGTTTCCTCCATGACATTGGACTAACTGATATCTCCCTGTCTAATGTGGTATATTTGACACAACACTGATGCTTTCTTCATGAGTTTTGACTAAAGTTATGTTTTTATAGGGGGATTCATTAATGAATTGAAGAAACTAACCGGGCAATTCAAAGCACCCTTCCCTGACTATTGGGAAAGGGATGAGAGGTAAATTTTCCACATAAACTTTTCAAGTTTGTTCTTGTTTGTGGATTAATTAACTGCCTAGCCACACACACAGAAAAAATTAGCCATTACATGCGTATATGAGAAGCAGTGTATTCTGTAAAAATAGTGAGAATTGACTTGTGCTGAGACTAAAACAGTTACCATCCTACAGATAAGAACAAGTTGTCCTTTTTTTTTTTTAAGTTGTCCTTTTAAGTAGCCAAAAGAACTGCTCCCCTTTGAGTTTATATGACTTAAGAAAAAATGCAGAGCAAAAGTTGTTTCCTTTTGCCTCATTAGCCTACAGCACAGCAAGGAAGTTGAGGGCACTTGATTTGGAGTCAACCAGACTTAGGGTCAAGGCTCATCTTTGCCACTGATTAAATTTGGAGCTTAAGAAAATTACATAAGCTCTTTGAACCTCAGTTTCCAACATCATCAAATGGGGACATTTTAAATGGTCTTTATTTCATAGAGTTGCTCTATGAGGTAAAGCAGATAGACCAGCTGACAGTGCCTGACATATAGCAAGAGCTTCTTATAATAGCATGTCCTGTTGGGTGATGAGATCATCCTGCTCATTTAAAGAGTTCTGTCACACTTGCCATTCTAGAATAGTGCTTTCCTGCAGATGAAGTGCCAGTGGCCACACTCTTAGACATCATTTTGCATTTGGTTTCCATGTGGCCCCCCAGCTGGAGCAGAAGGACAGGCGTCAGTGCTCAGCAGCACCTGGGGAACAGCAGGTTTGCACTAGGGTTGCGCTTTCTCTACTCAGCCATCTGAGGGGCCGGAAGGGTCCCTCCAGCCTCCTCTCCAGCAGTGTGACCCCTATGGAGAGTCCGTATACACAACCCAATTTCATTCTGCTTCCACATGGTGATCGTTGTTCCTTTCTAGGGCTTCGTGTTTTCTTTCTTACCAAGTCCTTTTCATGTTGAAGTTAGTCAAGATGCACCTCCACAGCAGGCGTGCTCTCCCCTCCTGATGAGTATCTACTTCTTGTTTTCATCCCACATGGTCAAAGCTGGTTGTTTTGTGAAACAAACAGGCTAGGCTAGAGTGAGGGCAAACAGGCTGTGTTCCCACTCAGTGGGTGGCATCTATAAAGGAAAGTCCCACGTTCAGTACGCTCTCTTACCCAGTGACTCTGTTTGAAATGGTCAAGAAGAGCAAAGCAAATCTGGACAAAAGGAATAAAGTTCATGCAAGTGAGATTTGCTGGTTTTGATCACAGCCCATTCTGTCTCAGAAACAAAACTGAGCATGGTGTTTTAAAGACAAGTCATTTGGAAACTGTAATCAAGTAGCACAAATGTACTTACAATATGGAACTGAAGTGAGGAGTTCCATTCTGAAAACTGAATGATTCCAAGGGGCTTCCAATGACTGGTATTTAACTAAAACATGACAATTTTAGCTCACCACTGAATAATACACACCACAGGGAGGCAGAAGATAAAAAGCAAAGGAGAGGGGGACTTTCAGGTTCAGTTCAGGAATGGAAACCATAAAGAACAAGGGTAGAGTGGAGAAAAGAAAAACTGAAGGACAACGTTATGGAGTGTATTGAAGGAGCTATATGTTTAATGAGAAATGGTCATGCTCTGAGTTAAGAGTTCTCTGAACTCTGAAGTTCTCTGAAGTCTCAAGATTCCTCCTTGTTCGATGCTTCCCATAGGCAGTCAGCTGGCAACTTCCTAGGTTGCATGTTCCTCTCACAATAGTTTCATCTTTGACTGTTTGGCTTATCATTTCTTTTTCCCAATATAGTTCTTGTACATACTGTCATTCTTGATGTCTATACAGTCAGCTGCATTGATTGAGACTGAGTAGGATTTTCATCTTAAGCAGATTTTAAACTCATTTGAACATATTTCCAATTGAAATTATTTCAGTGCATTCTAGTACACTTTTTTTTTTTACTTTTGAATTTAATTTTATAAGAAATAAATTGAACTGTGGTGGTGGTTTTTTGAAACTGGACACTAAAAGGGTGAAATTTACTTAATATCAATTATACTTCAAATTTTAAAAAGCTTTAAACAAAGAGAAGTAAATGTTGCAGAAGTATCTGCTAAATTAGAGTGCAATAGATAAACAAAACAAGTTGGGTATAGTATACTGAAGCTTAGAACATCATGAGCCCTAGATTTTAGGCCTAGCTATGCCACTAATTAACTGTGGGGCCTTGATGTGCAATTTAACCTCTAAAAACTCAGTTTATCATCTGTAAGATGAAGGGCTTATCCAGATTAGCATTTCTCAAAGTAGCATTTGGCAAAATGCTAGTTCTTCAGAATGTTTGGAGTTTTGTGTAAAAAAAAAAGGCGGGAGGGGTGGGATTCCTTTGTCAAATAAATTTAAGAAGGGTTACATCAAACAAAATCAAATAGGTTTATTTGGTGCTGGACTTCTCATGCTTTTTGCCTATATACAAAATGTGTACAAAATTCCCTAAATGTATTTAATCATCATACCCTTTATCCTCTCCACCCCAGCCTCCAGCATCTAGTGTATAAACTTTGGGAGACACTTACTAAACCCTATTATCTTCTTGACAATTGTTCTGATAATTTTCTCAGGCAATAATTTTACTGTAACACTTAAGTTCAAATATAATGAAGCATCAAGCAAAATGAAGTTATTAGTTGCTTATTATAATACAGTGATTTGTCACAGGGAATGAATAGTCAGGACCACACTTCATGTTGCATGTGTAGACACAGACATGTTCAATGTATTCATCATATAAATACATTTCAGGTTTGCCCCAGCATCTTTTGAGTGATTTCTATGTAGAAAGCAGGCTGAGGCTAGCAGAAATAAGAGATAACAGTACAAGTATGGGCAGAGTCAAACCAAAGTCTATTGGAAAATATAAACAATGGTAGGCCTAAAAAATGTTTGAACTCTGTTACAAACTTGAATCAACTATTTTCTCTTTCCTCTCCAACAATTGTAAGAGCCAAGTCACAGTACAAAAGAGATCTCATTTTTAGCCCTATTCTGGGAGCCCCTATACTTATTGTTGGGGTGCAAATCTGGAAATGGGAGGATCTTTTTGAACTGAATGAACTAGATAAGCACTAGACTGTTTTTCCACACTCTGATCAGCAGCCCAGCTTTATGCAGTAGTGCTTCTAAGAAAAAGCTCATCTTAACTTTCCCAAAGTTTGTTTGGTATATATCAAATTATTTATATGCTGTCAAAAATTGGCTGAAACCCAGTTATTCACAGCTATCCACAATTGCTAGAAAACTTAGCATATAATGTTCCTGTGGCCTCTCTGCCTTTCTATGAGGAACTTATCTAGTTATTAATGGTTATTGGCCTCCTTTACCATTCTTTTGCAACAAAATCCTTCTGGACAGCACAAATATAGAAAATGTAAATAGGTCCCATATAATAAATGACTACTTTTACAATAGTTTGACTATATGCTGTATATGATGAACCCCAGCAGTCTTCTCTCTTTCCTAATTTTATTTATTAGCAACAGTGGTTGCTTTTCTTATGTTACCAGAAATAATACAGAATTAAGCAATTCCCAACATATATTTCTTATAAGTTAAATCCAAATAAAAACCTTGCAATTAAATTAATGGCACCATTTTCTTGGAAAAAAGTTGAACAAATGCAACGAGGAAAATATGAAGTCCTCAGTCAGAGTTGCAGAAAATAAAATTATGGTATACACAATTGGAAACAGAAGGATAACAGAAGTTTGTGGCCCCTCCAAGGCAAAATTTCAAGAGTGACCTCACTGGTCCTTTACTTGAGAAAATAAACCAATTTAGGTGTCTTCTCCTTCACAATATTAGAGATACTTATGTTTCATTTAAGCTTAAGAAGAAAGGAGGAAAACACAAGCAGATATTATTGTTTTCTCCTGTATATTAGAGCAGTGTTTATCCATCAGCTAGTAAATAACTAATTTTTAACAGTAGGATGCTTCCTTCTACTACTGACTATACTTATGCTACTATACTCCAATCATCCTGTAAGGGAATCAGAAGTACCGATGGGGTCACTAATAAAGCTCTGTAAATACCTTAAGTTGATATAACTCAACTTTGAATTAGTGAATTATAGTCTCACCTTCAGTCCCTAAACTATAACCTTTAACCTTTCCATAGTCTGCCTGGTCCCAGATGCTCCTCGGACCACTTGGGTGAAAACTGCTTTCATAATTGTAATATTTCTATACTTAGTTTGATATTGCTAACAAAGAATCAGATCTAGAGAATTAATACCATTAGCTTCTAAGACAGAGACATCAATTCTTGACCTAAATGTCAATAGTAAAAAATCTCATGGGATAATAAAATTGTATGGGCCTTTAGATTTTTTTGTTGTTGTTGTAATTTCCTTCAGTCCAGATATTTACAAAAGACCTTAAAAAGTAATATATTTGATTTTGGTTATACAAGATGGGTAAGTCCGAGAGATCTACTCTATAGCATAATGCCTACAGTTAACAATACTGTATTGTATACTTATAAATTTGATAAAAAGATAGATCTTATGTCAAGTGTTCTTATCACAATAATAATAGTAAGTAATAAAAGGACAGGAGGAAACTTTTGGAGGTGACGGACGGATAGGTTTATCGCATAGATTACGGTATGGTTTCACAGGTATATACTTACCTCCAAACTCATCAAACTGTATACATTAGTCATTTACAGCTTTTTGTATGTAAATCATTCAATCAATCAATCAATCAATAAGCAAACAAATAAATGGAAGAAATTAATTTTTAAAAATAATATATTTGAACTTCTTCAAAAATAAAATAACTGCCAGTTATATATGTCTTGTTCCTGTTCTGCAAAGAAAAAAGACGGAAAAGGTTACTTGAAAGTTTCCAGCAATACATTCAAGGTACATAGTAAGAGATTTTAAATGCTTATTGAATTGAAAGAATATCAGCTAATAAGTAATAATTTGTTACCTACTAATCTAATACTAATACCTACTAATCCCAACACTCAAACGTTGCCAAAACTAAACTATGGGCTGAAAAGTTTCAAAAAGCTTTAGAACAAAATAGGAACTGGGCTTTCTTCCTATTGCAGCAGGAAAACAGACATAATGTGTCCCAGCCACAGGGAACATTTTACTGTCCAATGAGTCTTCTACCTGCTATTAAATGCCAGCAAATTCTTCCCAGAGGGGAAATCATGGACATTTTCTGTATTTTGGGACAGAGCAAGATGAGTCTGTGCTCTTCATACCCTTGCCTACATGTCCCTACTATGTGCTAGGACAGGACTGCCATACTGGGCGACTGGAAAAAGGTGATGAGCTAAATTTGAGGAGCAAGAGAGAAGATGCTCCTGGTCCTAAAATATCATCCTTCCACATTTCCCAAATGGGTGTCCTCAATTCCTATATTACTGCTTCATGCCGAGACCTTGAAGACTGTTAAAATGAAAATATTTGGGTTTGCAGCACTTTGGCAAATAGGTTTGACCCCATTTGATTTCTCTGATCAAGTGGCAGAGGCTGTCTGTAGTGTGCTGACCACCTCCAAACTCAGCAGAAAATAATTCTGTTTTTGATTAGCGATGTCTGCTATGAACACAGAAGAAGAAATCTGTAACATGTAAGCTGAGTATTTCCTGACCCTGTTGTTTCTGCCACCATTATCTTGATTTTCCCTTGAAGATTCACTTCTTCCCTAACATATCCATTTGCATTCTAAAATATTTGTATCTCTGTTTTTTTAACACATTAAAATTCAGATCAGTTTGATTAAACAAGAAGTGTGTCAATAATCATAGGTGTTCCCTCCTGTCAACCACGTAGGCAAGCTATTTGGTTGGTGCAGAGAGGGGAGATTTGCTCTAACTTCAGTCCTATAATAAATGCATTGAAGATGAAAATTTTGCGTTGAATCATACACTTTGTGAAAACGTTCAGCAGTTAACAGAGCATTTTGCTGAGACAGAAAGAAAGAAAGAGAGAAAGAAAGAGAGGAAGAGAGAAGGAAAGAAAGGAGGAAAGGAGGAAAGAAGGAAAGGAAGAAAGGAAGAGAGAGAGGAAGGAAGGAAGGAAGGAAGGAAGGAGGAAGGAAGGAGATAAAAATATATTTCAAGCCAGTACAGGGTTGTTCAAGATATTTTAAAAGTGGTACAGAATTACATAACAAAACAATATATGTGTGTGTGTATATATATATATATATATATATATATATATATATATATATGATATATGAGATAATCTGCAGCAGCAAATTTTTTTCTGAAAAATTAAAGAAGCTGTTTAAAAAGAAGGGCTATCTACCAGTGCAAGTTTCTAATACTGATGTGCTTGGTTTCTTCTGCGAAAGGATATCTTATTTGATTTAATGTACTCCTAAAATACACTTACTTCCATGTTTATCTCTTTTTCTCTAACCATTTATTTTCCATGACAGTTTGATCTTGCTATCTATGACACTTTTGAAGAAGTAAGTCCAGACTTTGTCAAAGGGGTGTTATATATCCTTTTCCATAAGAAAATCTTTGAGACTTTCCTAATAGAGCTTGATCTTGGGATCCATGCTTTCAAAAATAAGTTTAAAGATTTTCTTTATTGAGCTATTTATTTCCTCTGTAGCACTTACCTCAATCTGTAATTATTTTGTTATCTGTTTCCCTGTTCTTTGTCTACCCCATACACTACATGAGGGCAGGGACTTGTCTGTCTTGTTCACTGCATCTCCAATACTAAGCAGAGTGTCTGGCACAATAATTATGTGTGAAAAGGATGATGAATGAATGAATGAAGCTGATGGTGATAGAACAGAATACAGGTGCTTTTATTTTGCAAACAGGTTTCTTCAACAATTTAAATGGGAAGATCCTAAGTAGAGCGTAGGAGTCTAGATTCCTAGGCCGCCACTCCCAGTGCATCCCTGCCATTCCTGGAATAAGGGATTATGAGCCCAAATCAGGTTTTCATGCCTCTGTTGGTCCTGACCCTGCCTGGAACCTTTATTCAGCAAAGCAAGCTATGGCACATTTTCTTCTCATTGTTTTACCATTTGAGTCTACACAAAAGTTTGGGCCTTTCAGTTCTCTGCCAAGAAACAGTCTCTACACCATTCATAACATCTGGCCTACAGCTTTTAATAACCCACAGGATGGCTTGACATAAGCAACAGCTAATTTCATATTATGCAAGGTTTTGGTAATATTAAAAAATGAGATAATATACATGAAAATGCTTTATAAACTATAAAACCCTATACAAATGAAATAGATAATGATCATGATTATTACTATGATCATTGTTGCCTTAGCTAAGACAGAAACCTCTTTGAAAAAGCCTTTTCACATTCTGTTCTTTTGGCTTTTAAGAAATATTGAGCTACATGCTTTCAAGGACATTGTTTCTTGGCATTAAAATAGAAAAAAAATTTTAAATCACATCAACACTTCCAAGTGCTATGTTATAAAAAAGAAGAGAAAAAACAAACAAAACCATTTCCTGTTGACCCAGATCCACCATTTATCCAAAATGTGGAGGACAGGCAATTCTGGGTAGTTTACATTTATTGGGCATATAACGTAAGGTTTGAAATATACTTTCATTTCCTACCATGAAGAATGAGGCTGATTCTCTTTTTACACAAATTGTCTCCTTATCCTGCTTCACAGAAACTATCTCCTCAGGGAAGAGACCTCGCTATGCGAATCAACACAACAGTATCTCAGATCACATCAGACTCATCATAAGAGAAATAGAAGTTGCCTTAAGTGTAACCTGAAGCATATCAGAAAGGTCCCCTAGACCCAAAGTCTCTACCTAGAGGTCTAGCCTTGAGTTCTGAACAGATGGAATAATAATCCTAGTCTCCCTGACTACTTTCAACTAACAAGCAAAAGTCACACTAAGCAAATGGGAGTACAAAGATAAATACATACAAACATGCTTCTTTAGCATACAAACTGAATTACATGTTATCAAGAGAGCTCGCTGAAAAAAGGGCAGTATCAGAAAGGGTCTTACAAACAAATTCATCTGTTTCACAGCTTTGACATTTGCTGTTCAAGAACATTCAGCTCTCTCCCACTACCCTGAGTAATATCACTATTTCCTAATAATCCAGATAAAATAAAATGTAGACCAAGAGTCGCTGAAAGCCCATAACTACTAAATAAATGATATAACAGGATTCTGAATAAGTTGATAGAGATTTCAAACATGAAACATACTTTCATGAGGGATTGTACTAGAAAAAATCTAGCTCATTAATTTTTGGACAAGCCAAAGCACTTTTCAAGGCTTATTTTTGCAACATCAGTTTCTCTTCCTTTAGCTCCCCTCTAGTTATGAAGAATCGGAGGGGAAAGTAATGAAATCTATCTCTGGTAAAAGGCATCTAATTAAAGAACCTCGATATTATTTACAAGCATTTGACACTGACTTGAGGTTTCACTGATGGTTGGACTGGAAATTGGCATTTGTGAAGAAGCTCTTAAAAATATGTATAATTTAGCTTTGGTAGTTTGCTTAAAGTAGAGGTTAGGCTCTGCCAGTGACCATTCATGAACCTCTAGGAGTGGATATTCTTTTGGTGAAAAGGTAAAAAATAAAGACTCCTTTTTCCTACCAAGGTGCTAATTATCCTTAAGTTTATGTAGCTCTGACTGTTCATGGGAGATCTTTATAATTTACTACTGGGTAGGTTCTCTCTGTGAAGCTTCTTTTTTTTTCCCTTGAGAGAAAAAATTTTTTTTAACTAACATCCTTGCAAATTGGATAAGTGTGGCATTACAGTGGTTTGCAACCCATTGATAGAGGCCCATATGCTTTGAGCTTTAGTAACAGCATTTGAAAGAGAGATTAAAATCCCCTTAACCAGCAAGCATTCACTTTCTAAAAGTTCCTATTTCCAAGGCATGAAAGCACGGCATTTTGAAAGCCATGTAAGTCCAAGCAAAGCAAAATGTACCTCTACACAAATGAGTTCAGTGGTGGTCAGGGCTTTCAGAAAATGACTTTTTTTGAGGCTGTCTGCCAGAAGAGCTGGCCCTTCACTCAACATCACAGCGTTCTTCTGCCATCATGGTAATTACACATGTTGCCAACCCAATTAAGATTGCATGGGGAGAGATGAGTATTCATTGTAGCCATTTCACTTTACAGTCAGTGGTAAATTCTGTGAGAAAACTTCATCCGGTGACTTTCCCATCCTCTTGGAAGGGGGGCCCTTGGTAGTCAGCCAGAAATATGCAAACCTATCAATATAATTCATGCTGCTTAGGGGTTCAAAAAAACAGATATTTCCCAAGGGCAAATTAGCCTTTGGCATTGGAGCTCTAGATTATTTATCCACTCAGGCACATCTATACAATGAGAAACAACTGCCTAGAAAGGCAATAAAATGTTGCATACAGTTCCCAGGGGAAGGCCTGCCTGATGAAGCATTTAATCAAGTAGGTCACAGAGCTGTTTGCCTTCTGCACGTGCAGGGGAGGTAGGCAGTGAAGCTGGTTGAGAGGAAGCCATCTAGCCCAGGGCCTGATTTTCTCCACAGGGCTCCTCAGGCCAAGTCCCAAAAGTCCATCTTCAGGCTCTTGAGGGGGTGTTTCCAAGCTCAGAATGTCAGCTCTGCTTTCTCAGAAAACTCAGGGCAGGAAGGTGTTTATTCTCTTACACTCTTCTTGAACTTTCAGACTTGTGGTCAGAGCTTCTTGCTCATCATTTTGAGTGCTTTAGTTTTCTTTCCTCAATAATAATGTAGACTACACAAAGGCAGGATGATGACATGTCCCCCACAGCATCTAAAAGAGTGCTTAGATGGATAATTGGTTCTTGAAAAATATGTCTCGATTGGTCTATTTATGGCTCCTCACCTAAACAAAATTTTTATTTGGAAATGGGAATACCCCAGTCACTTACGTAAACACTGCCTTCGCTTTCTTTTGATCTAAGCTTTTCCCTCAGCCCTTTCCATCTAATGGTTCCCTACTCTAAAGTCTCCTGGGTCCAAAATTTGCTACTTAAAAAATTTTCAGTATATAGGTTTTCAAAGTAACTATGCATCAGAGCAAAAGCACAGTATCCATTTATCTAATAGTATTTTGCATTATAAGAATACAAGGGAAAAGATCTTCCAGAACTCTAGTTGATCATCTCTAGAGGAGTATCTGTACAGATTATCTGGCCTCCTTATTCAGGAAGCACAAAGAACCTTTCTTTATGTATTTGAGTATTATGGATGCATTTGTTTGTATAAAATGGGCAGGCTCTACAATGAGTTCTAGTGCTAACCTCCAGTTCCTCTTCACTGTAGAACTGCTGATGACTCATTTGGGGTCTCTGTGCACTCAGACATAACATAGGATAATTCCAGCTGTATTTTGGTCACATTATTTAGCTTTGATATCTCAAGTTTCCAAATCTGTAAAATGGAAACAGCGATAGTACCAGTTCAAAAGGCTGTTGGGGAGATTAAATGAGTTAATACATGTAAAGCACTTACTGCCTAACACTTGATGTGTACTCATCAATTAATAGTTTTTTTTTTCTTCCAGATTTAGGGATGTTCTGATGTGTCCTAGTAAATCTTGTCCCATATCAGCTGAGAGTAGTAGGGAGATGCCTCTTAATTTGGGATTCTTAGTGCTGAGTCCTTGACCTTTTATCATATACTTGTTCAAATGACAGGCTTCAAGTGATGACTCTATTTCTACGACCTCCAGATTATAACTTAGATTGAGAGATTCCTAAGGACACAAACTCTATCCTAAATTTCTTTGTATTACCCACCATGTCTAACACAGTATGTCACACAGAGTAAGAGCTCCGTATTTATTTTTTGTTGATATTTTTTTCTGTTTCTTCCTCTCCCGTTGTCCAAGGCTGATTATGGCAGCGTTCCACTCTTCATTCTCTTCCGCACCATGTGTGTTTTGATCTGTGAGGGGTTACAGAGCCTGTGAAGCATAAAGCAATGGGGAACTTAACACATCAGTAACCAAACATGTGATCCTTGCCAGAACTTTTGCTCTTTAGATGGAAGAAGGGGCAGAGATTTTTTTGGACAGATTTGTGTCCTGGGTCATGTTATTTGTGGGCTACTGGTGGGTTACTTATGGGCAGGTATGCTGATAACATTGGAAGGCAATACAAAATTTTCACCAAAAATCAACTGAAGCCAATATGAGAAACATTGATTTTGATTGTAGCAACTTTGGCTACAACAGTGGGGGAGACAGTCCATAAAGCTGTGTTTATGAGAAATGCTCCACCATGTGAATGAAATAATGGATGAAAAATTCAAATTCACTGGGATAGACTCCTTTCCACACATTCTTATGTGGTCCAAGTACAAAATACCTTTATTCTCACCTATTCATTGCACCTTTGAATACAAATTCGATAGTGAATTGACTTCATTCTCTCCAGAGGAACTGTTTCCAGTGCTAAAAAATTCAACCACAAAAGAAAACCCTTGTAGAGGAATTTCACTCCAGTGGGAAGAAGCAACCCCCAAGCTACCAGATTGTTTTTTCATGAACTTTTTGGAAAGTCCCCTCTCTTATTTAGTCCCTTACCTCCCCATTCAGCCTACTCCCCTTATTTTAGTTTCCAGAGTTATCTTGTGATTATTATTAATGTTATTAACATGCTATTTCAGACAGCCTACTCTCCGGTCCATAAGAGTGAAGCATACCCTTTCTTTCCATCTACTGGCAAAAGACCTCTCTTGTACTTTTTTTTTCTTTAAGTTGTGACTTTTCCTGGCACTTTGGTTTCATCTCATTTGTTCTGTGACCTGTGTACAAGGCATGTCTTTTTAGTTGGAAATGAGGTAGGGTTTTTGGTGATCACTTACGCATGTTGCCGTTTTCCCTTTGTTTCTCTGCCTACTCCGTTCTAAACCCCTCACATGATAAGGTGAACTCAATTGATTTTGAACCAGGTGAGAATTGAACTTTGGACTAAAGTTTTAAACAAATGGGTTTTTCGAGTGAAGAGCTTTAATGGTTTTTGCTTTTAAATTTTGCTCTTTTCAGTCATGTACCACAATGTTCATTGCAGCTCTATTTACAGTAGCCAGGACCTGGAAGCAACCTAAGTGTCCATCAACAAATGAATGGATAAAGAAGATGTGGCACATATATACAATGGAATATTACTCAGCCATAAAAAGAAACAAAATTGAGTTATTTGTAGTGAGGTGGATAGACCTAGAGTCTGTCATACAGAGTGAAGTAAGTCAGAAAGAGAAAAACAAATACCATATGCTAACATGTATATATGGAATCAAAAAAAATGGTTCTGAAGAACCTAGGGGCAGGACAGGAATAAAGACGCAGTTGTAGAGAATGGACTTGAGGACACGGGGAGGGGGAAGGGTAAGCTGTGACAAAGCGAGAGAGTGGCATGGACATATATACACTACCAAACGTAAAATAGATAGCTAGTGGGAAGCAACCGCATAGCACAGGGAGATCAGCTCGGTGCTTTGTGACCACCTAGAGTGGTAGGATATGGAGGGTGGGAGGGAGACGCAAAAGGGAGGGGATATGGGGATATATGTACACGTATAGCTGATTGACTTCGTTATACAGCAAGTAACACACCATTGTAAAGCAATTATACTCCAATAAAGATGTTTAAAAATTTTTTTTTGCTCTTTTCAATGCTTTTCTAAAACCTGGATGTTGTTTATCATTAGTAGAGGGCATTTGAACTGCATGACTAAAAAGATATCAACTATTATTCAGTGTGTTACATATTTTTTAAACACATAAAATCAAATCAGAATTACTTGTTCATTAGTTGGTGACTTAAATTTGCACTATAATGAGAAGAATTTCATGCTATTGTCCAGCATGAATTACTGAGGCAATCTCAAATAAGGAAATCTTCCATTGGTCTGAACATCAGAAAAGGGGTAGTCATGTATCACACTAGTTTCTGTGGCTGCCAAAGGGGTCAGGAAGATCCTTCATGATGTGGGATGAGGGCAGTGATAATTGCAAGAAACAGAGTCTCCTTAATTTCTGGAACCTAAGACAAACCAGAGAGAAGGTTCCTGAAGGCAGGGATGAGATCTTTCTTTCTCATCCTACAAGCCCTCTCTTTCCCACCAGAATCAATAAGAGGGAATTTAAAAAGTCTAACATTAAATCTGAATTGAATTTTTAGTTTCGGTTAGAGTGAAAGCCTTTCAAATCTCCTAGAAATAATCACTAGGCAGTTGCTCCCTCCCCACCATAGCAAGTTACTTAATCTCTGTCTCAGTTTCCTCATCTTTGAAAGCTGTATAGCTTACCTCCTCCACCATCTCTCACATACCCAGCTTGTTACTCAAGCTGTACAGCTTTGTATCTTCAATGTAGGCTATTTCTACACAACTAAAGTGTAACAGAGAATTGAAAGTAGTATGAAGAATTGAAGTCTCAGGCCCAGTATCACTCTTGCAACACTCGGAGAATGACTATCTTTTGAATAGCTGTTTAAGTGCCCTGAAACTAGGCCCTGTGGTAAAGAGAGAAGTAGATGGTATAGGTAATATACCTATACCATGGTATAAGTAATACTACTTTACAGCCCATTTGCTTCAAACTTCACTTCACTTCACACTTCACCCCAAGTTCACTAAAATGACTTGTGCTAAGACCAGTATCTTCCTAATTATCAAATCCAATGGAAAGCCAAGCTATTCCCATTCATTATCTTAAGTGACCTCTCTGGAGCATGTGGCACTGTGCAAACGTGGACCACTCTCTTTATCTTGACTCTTTTCTTCTTTTTACTTTGGAGAGATATTATAGAAGAGACAAGGGTACCAAGTCTGGAATCACATGCCAACCCCACTACTAACTGGTACTCTTAGGCATGTTACTGGGCCTCTCTGTGCCTCGGTGTTCCCATCTTAAAAATGGAAATAATAGAACTTACTTTATAAGGTTATTGTGTTGGTTGAATTAACTGAAGCACAATGCTTAAAAAGAGCTCTCCCACGTAGTAGATTCAATAAATATTAGCTTCATTATTGATAACACTGTTTTTCTTAGCGTTCTTCCTGTTCTGATCATTGTCTCACCGTCTCCTTCAGGGGAACTAATTCCTTCGCCTAATCCCATAAAATCAGCATCCTTGTCATTCTTGCTCCACACACTCAGCTTACATGATCTCATTCACCCCAAACCTTCACTTACAATCAAGAGGTGAAAGCCCCTTCAATCTCAGTCTCCAGCCAGGCCTCTGAAGCTCCAAGCATATCTCCAAGTCTTTACTGTACAATTCCCCTTGTTTGTATTGCGGAAATCCCAAACGAACTTTTTGGCCAACCCAATGCTATCAGTACCTCAGATTTAATATGTCCACAGAGGAACTCATCAGCCCCTTTACAGAACTTTAACCACCAGAGACGAGGCTGTTCTATTCAAAACAAAATGGGCAACATGGGACGGGGCAGGGGCTTGGGGGGTGTGTGTTGAATGTTGACCGTTCTCCGGCTCAGTTCCAGCACAGGGTGGGCAAAGAGACTTCAATCCAAGAAGGTAGATTTGGCTCAGATTTTTATAAACCTTGCTTATAATTCTGAATCCCATTCCATAGGGAATGGGGGATCATTGAAAATTTCCGATTAGAGCAGCACCTAAAAATGTGATCGCATGTTTCTAGCTCCCGTGTCAGCTATTAGACTCTAATGATATCATGGATGACCTCAGTCTCTTTCTCTGTCTTCTATGTACCTCTGTAAAGAGCTTCCTGCTGTCAGATTTTCTCTGAGTGAGCTGAAAATGTTTAATATGTGAACACGAATCCTTTCCACCATGGAAACCTGAAGACCAGCTGTTCGGGCTCCCTGCCTTTTTCTGAAATCTCTGCTGAAATGAGATTATCCAGTTGCAGTTGCAGGACATCAGGCCACTCTGATAGTTGTTTCATGGCCTTTTAGACTGAACTATTTTAACTTGTACCTAGGAGGGTATTTTTCAGATTTCCTGAGTTATGATAACAGTTTAATATTAGATATCTCAATAGATGGTAGATTCTGATTTCTTTACTACCCATATATTCATGCAGCAAAAGACCAAAGGCCAGGGCCCAAACTGGTTGCTCACTGGTAATAATTTAAGCTACTCTAGAGAGTTAGCAGGGCAGCCAGACAACTCACAGGAGAGGCCCTCAAAGCATCTTTGCTTTATCTGGTAAGAAAATGTAGCAAGTCAAAGAAGATATCCTCACTCAAGACCATCACCTAACACAGTGCAGGACAAAAGAGGATCACAACCACACCAGGTTTAGATGGCATGGAGCATCCACAGCCAGGAAGAGAAATTTCTGACTGTTATATGCCAAGTACACAAAAATTACTCAGGAGGAATGCTGTTATTCACACCATTTCATTCAATATCTATTAATTTAGCACCTACTATATACCAATACAAGGCACTCTTCTAGATGCTGGGAATGTTCCAATAAACAAATAGACAAAAATCCTCATACTCGTGGAACTGACATCCTGTTGTACTGAGAAGGAATTTGAGACATAAGAGAAAGTTTGGTTGGAAATGTTTGCTTACTGTTCTTACTGAGACCAAATTTCTTAATTGTACATCTATGCTCTAGTGTTAAAACAAATAATAAAGCACACACACACACTGAGATGTATGCCTATATATGTATATATTCATACATAATCATATATATCAATATAATTAACAACACCATTCCCCTCACCCCACATGTATTTTTACAAGTAAGAAGGTATTCTCTCAGATGGTGTCACAGTTGAAAAGAAAAGCAGATGGTGCTTCTGGATGAGGCAGCTTGCTTGCTGAAATGTCATGGATATACAGAAATAAAACCGAAAATGAAAGGCAAGAAAAATTCTCATTTGAATAACGAACTATCTCATGTTTCCTCAGAGCCACGTAGCTCAGATAATGAAAAGAAACACTCTCAGACCCTTTGTTCTGCATGTACAATAAAACTCAAACCACATGTCTGTCATGTAACAAGCCACTCTGGATAATTTCTTGAAGAATAATAATCACTATTTGATGGGACCACTTGTAAAATCCAGAATGTACACCAGAGAAACTGGCACTCGGAGTAAACCATCCAAGGGGTAATTTGTGGGAACAAATGATACACCGAGTATTGCATTTGAACTTTGAAACAATCACTCACACACAAAAGAAAACTAATGTCTGAGCCTGCTCTCCACCCCAGCTTCCTGTCACTGTTCATTTTTCAGTGTTCCCCATAGTTGAAGGAAGCCCTCGGGACTCATGGCAGCAGATAGTTCAAAATGATGCCTATAAAGCTTTTATAATTATTATTATGTTAAACACATAATTTGGTGGCTTTGTTCTGTGACTATATGTGCTTATTTCAGCCTTATAATAGTTGCCAAATTCTGCTGCAGGATTTGTATCCTGCAGTGAAACACACAGACCACGGACTCTTTCCTCTGCACACACAGTTCCACCAGCACTAGGCACACAAACAATGCCCATCACTGTCTTCTGGGAGCCTTGTCCAGACCTGAAGTGACAAAAGGGAGTGACTTTGGACAAATCAACAGCATGTAATTACAGGTGAAGAGTTGGGCTTTACTCCCTTGAAAGGTCTTTGAGGCCTGGGATAAATTTTGACTCAACACCAATTCAGCTGGTTTTAGGATCAGTTGTTTACTTAAATCTGTAACATCCAGATTTTACACAAGCCAAGAGACCCACCCGCAGAGCCTGCCCAGAGTGTACTGTCTTCCAACTACCTTCTGGGGCAGGGAAAATCCTTCGGGAAAGATGAAATGAACGATACTTGAGATGTGACCTTTAGCACTGTCAGGGTGGACCAGAACCAAGCAGTTAAGGCCCCTGGGATCCCAGTGATGTGGAAGAGGAGCCGACCATTGTATAAACCCCTCTGATTGCCGTCCCCCCGACCCCCCCACTGGCTTCCTCCTCCAGAAGCTGCTTCTGGGAGCAAAGCAATTTGCCTGCTATTTGGAAACAAACCACCCCAGGTCTGAACAGACAGAACACACATTTCTTTTACGGAGAAGGTGAGATACCCTGAAAGCAATGTGAGCCAGCAAGGGAAGAGGTTTGGAAAATTGATTGAATTGTTTTCCCTTAAGAGTTATTTGATTGAATAGTGAGAGGCCAATTGTTAGGATTTGAAAACAATTCAGAAGCTGTAGAAATCCTTTGATTGTAACCTCCCTTGCCCAGACTTTGGTCTCATGAGAAAGAAAACGCTCCACAATTAGACTCAGCAAATAATGGCTCCACGAAGGTTCTCAGTAAGGGCAGATGAATCAAAGTCAACAGGAGGCAGCCGATAGCAGTGCTCTGCAGTCTGGCAAATCCTGGTTTTAAAAATCAGGCCTCTCCTACGTAGTGGAGAAATCGGACAGCATATTGACCAGGTGGTCACAATTAAAATATCAAGGAAGGGCAGACAGACTTTGGTGCCTCTGGGTGTCATATCCTGAGAAGCACACGACCTCATCTCGGTAGTCGTCTGAACAGGACATACATAAAGTTGACTCTAATCATAAGGAAACATCAGAAAAATAATTTTGGAGCACTTTATTTAAAAGGGAGGAGTGAGGCTGGAGGCTTCACAAATGACAATGTGATAAAAGGCAATGAAAGGATAACATGTGATCTTAGACTGGCTCCTGGATGGAGGGGGAAATGCTATAAAGAACACTGTTGGGCTAATTGAAACATGGAAATATTAATTAGAGATTAAAGTATCCAATGTTAAATGCCCTATTCTGGTTATGTAAGAGAATGTCCTTGTTCTTAGGAGATACACACTGAAGTATTTAGAAGTAAAGGGGCATAATATATGCAACATATTCTCAAACAGTTCAGAAAAAAATATACATATATATGAGAGAGAGAGAAGATGGGACAGAATGGAGGAGGAAGAGAGAACGAGAAAGGAAGGAAGAGAGGGAGGGAGGAAGGAAGGAATTAAGGAAGGAGGGAAGAAGAGAGGGAGGGAGGAAGGAAGGAATTAAGGAAGGAAGGAAGAAGAGAGGAAGGAAGGATAGGAGGACAGGAAGAAGGGGAAAAGTAACTGGAGCAGAATATGAACAATAGGAGAATCTTGGTAAATCATATAGCGATGTTCTTCGTACCATTCATGCCACTTTTCTATAAATTGAAATTAATTCTAAATAAATACATTTTTAAAAAAGCTTTTAGGATGGATACCAGGGTGTCCTTTAAGAGAAGGCAAATTGGTTCCTCTATTTATGTGTTCTAGTTTATTTCAGAATCTTCTCAGATTAAGGGTGATTAAATGATGAAGGAAAATATACATGGCATCCAGGCATTAGCTAAAACCTATATGAAAGGTTAAGTGAGTCTATTTTCTGATTATAATATTTGGTTAAGAAAGTATTTGAAAGACATTTAATAATTTTTTAAAACAAATCAATAATACTATAATAGAGCATTTAGTAAACATAAATCAGTTTCTAAACTTAAAGAAAAAAAGCAGCCTCTTCAGCTGCTTGTCCAAGATACTCAACCTTTCTGGGCCATGGTTTCCTTAGAGTAACATGGAAAAAAATGCTACCTCGACTTCTCCTAAGGTTTACATGAGATAACATATGTATCGGTGTACATGTTTTACTGTAACTAAAAACATAACTCAAAGTAGTTTAAATAGTAAGGGAACTTATTATCTCACAGAAGAAGGTGTTCCAGTTCAGGATATTGTCTCAGAATAAATATGCTGAACTTACTCTACTCCCTCTTTTCATGTCCTGCCCGTGTTCCCATTGGTTAGAACCAACTGGAAGCCAGAGGACAAGACAGCCCATCCATACAGGTGCAGACAAGTCGGTCTTTTACAGCAAAGAGAAGGGTGAGAAAAGTAGATGATGGCTATGCAGGGTGAAAGGAGGATATCTGCCCAGCGCAGTTTAGGTTTGGTTGATTGATTTAATGACTGTGGCATCAAGGATCTAGATCCTTCCATTAGATCCTTCTAGATCCTTCGGGGTCTGCCACCCCGAACTTTGGCTTCTTCCCCCCCAAAATGGAAAAACTCATTACTTTCAGTCAGATTTCCCAGATTAGGTCTCATGCCCAGCCTAAATCCAATGACCCATTAGGTGAGTGCAATGCTCTGATGGGCTTAAACCTGGGTTTTCAGAAGCCCCTACAGGAGAGAGAATGGAATTACTATGATGGGATTAGCCTGTTTAGAAACCATTCCTTTGTTACTGCACAAAGGAAGGTGTTGGAATGAAGGTCAGAGAGTTAATCTCAGTGTCTATTATAGATGTAAAGCACCCCTACAATTCCTGGCACTGAGTGGATGCTTAATCATTTTTTTTTTCTTCCTGCTGGGCAAGGCCCTCTGCCAAGCACTTTTCTTTCTTTTTTAAGATTTATTATTTATTTATTCTATTTCTTTATTTATTTTTGGCTGTGTCAGGTCTTAGTTGCGGCACGCTGTGTCTTCACTGTGGCGTGCGGGCTTCTCTCTGGTTGTGGTGGTGGATTTTCTCTTCTCTAGTTGTGGCGCGTGGGCTCCAGGGCATGTGGGCTCTGCACTTGTGGCTCAAAGGCTCTTTAGTTGAGGTGCACGAGCTCAGTAGCTGTGGCATGTGGGCTTGCCCCGCGGCATGTGGGATCTTAGTTCCCCGACCAGGGATCGAACCCACGTCCCCTACATTGTAAAGCAGATTCTTTATCACTAGACCACCAGGGAAGTCCCCAAGCACTTTTCTTGCTCCTAAACATTCCGGGCATTAGAATGTGACACATAGTTTCTCTTTTTAGAGGATTTGTGATCCACATGAAGGAGATGAGGAATATGAACATAAAAAATATATAACCGAAGAATATCAGTGCAAAGTGGTATATTACTAGGGGCACTGATTTGGGGCATTTAGAATAGTGGTTTCCATGACATGGTCTCTTGTAGACGGGTGGAAAGAGTAAAGCATTACAAGAGTTTGGGAATCCAAGTGCTCATCAAGCATTAACCCTAGGTTTCAGGCTGTATGTGTTAATAATAAATATATACCCCGAGTGCACTCACATTTCTTGGTGGTGGAGCAACCTTCAGCAGTCTCCCCTGCAAATGGGTTGGGTGGTCTAGCACCACCAGTCCCTTACACACCTGGGCTTTTGTTAGCCACAAGCGGAGCATGGCAGCCATGCTCTCCAGCAGCTGGCTCCTGGCTACTCCTTAGATGAGTGTTGGTGCTGCCTGGATTCCCCTTCCAGTAAAAGTTCCTGCAGAAGTGACAAGTACCCTGGGGAGCCATCCCTCACCACCCAGTTCCCCCCAAGGCAGGCCCTGGTGAGCCAGCTTGTCTTTGGAAAGTCCACTCTCCCCTCCTGGCCATGGTGTTGGAATCCCCAGAGCTCTCAGACTCTCCCCAAGGCTCTAGTGGCATAATCCTCTGTGAACTGGCTGGGGAAGCCAAGAGGAAGCAATTGGGTGGCTGGCAAGGCACAACTGCAGTCACCAGCCTTCATGTCAGAGGCAACAGAGCCCTAGCTAGGCAGGCTGCAGTGAGCACAGAAGCAGTTGGGTTTCTTTTTGCATCAAAACACCAAAAACGGGGCTTCCCTGGTGGCGCAGTGGTTGAGAGTCCACCTGCCGATGCAGGGGACACGGGTTCGTGCCCTGGTCCGGGAGGATCCCACATGCCGTGGAGCGGCTGGGCCCGTGAGCCATGGCCGCTGAGCCTGCGTGTCCGGAACCTGTGCTCCACAATGGGAGAGGCCACAACAGTGAGAGGCCCATTTATAGCAAAAAAAAAAAAACAAAACACCAAAAATGAAGTCAAGAGTACACCACTGTTACTACCCTTTCCTTATGCAACCAGCAGAAGTAAAATAATAAAATAAAAATATTATCTGCTAGTATTTGTGAAATGTTAGATACAAATTAACGTATTATTATATTCATGGTAGCTTTTTGCTATTATGTATTTCACTCAAAACTAATATTAAATGAACAACCATTGTCGTAACACATCCCTGAAATGCTTTTCATGCTTATGAGATATCAAACTGGAAAAAGTTGAGACCCCTGATTTAGGAGTTCTTAGTTGCTTTTACCCTTAGTTGTTTTACCCTCCTCCTCCCAGCACACGTTCCTTGTCTTCCTATGGGAATCATACGGGCTACTTCATTCTTGTCATGCTGTTCTGTGCCCCGTGAACTTTCAGCTGGAGTTTGTATTAAAGAAAGTACTGAGGAAAGGGAGAGATGTGCCTGGCAGGAGAACCTGACCCTTTTATAAGCTTCTGCTACCAGATCCCACTCACTTGCCCTGGGCTTCAGAGCATCCACTCTTCTTTCTGGACACAAAAGTGCTCTGTCAGAACTCTTGGGTTGAAGACCCATCTTGCCAAGGAACTATTTTCCACTGACAAATCAAGAACCACATGTGTGAATTTTCTGAGGAAGAACATCTATTTTCCCTCATTTCCCATTCTCAAGAGAGCAATGTAATATTTTTCCTGTAGAGACAGAATTTCCTCTATTTCATTCTCTCTAGGGGATTTGAAATTAGATAGACTTTTTCCAAATCCTAACTCTGTATTTACTAATCGCATGACCTCAAGCTGTATTTTACCCATCAGTAAAAATGGCTTATGGTGAAAGATAGGATATTCATCTTTACACCATCAAATACATATAGGAAGAATTCAGTAAACTGTTGAGTGTATGAAAGAATAAGTAAATAAATTCCTAAACATCCCTATCCCAGCCAAACTAGACCATGATCTTCTTTAAAGCCATAGAAATAAAACGTTAAGTGGCAAGTACAGCTGGAATGGTCTTGGGTGATCTGGAGAAGACATTCTCTTAATTGGAAACCTCTGGCTATTCCATTCTTGGTATATATCCCAAGGAGGTGCTCACACAGATCCAAGAGGACTTGTGCAAGGATGTCCACTGCAGCATTACATGTGGTGGCAGAGAGTTGGGGCGACATGGGTGTCTATCACTGGGAGTGTAACTGTCAAAAGAAATGGATTCAGTATACACATGGCAACATGGATGTATCTTAAAACAATGGTGCTTAAGGACAAAAGTAAAACACAAAGCAATTTACACACAGGCACACAGAACAGCAATAGTCATTTTGCCAGGAAAGCATGCAAATGAAAGATTCACAATAAAAGCCATTGCCTTTCTTTTTTCTTTCTTTCTTTTTTTTTTTTTTTACTTACTTTCATGGCAGGCAAGGTGTAAAAGGGGAAAAATCAGTTTTATTAATCAGATGTTACAAAAACAATATACCATTCCTTTTCACACAAGAATAAAAAGCAGGGGCTTCCCTGGTGGCACAGTGGTTGAGAGTCCGCCCGCTGATGCAGGGGACACCAGTTCGTGCCCCGGTCTGGGAAGATCCCACATGTCGCAGAGCGGCTGGGCCCGTGAGCCATGGCCGCTGAGCCTGCGCGTCCGGAGCCTGCGCTCCGCAGCAGGAGAGGCCACAGCAGTGAGAGGCCCGCGTACCGCAAAAAAAAAAAAAAAAAAAGAATAAAAAGCAAATCCAAGAAATTAGTTTGTTTAGTATTTCTTCAAATCACTTGACATTGGCAATAAAACATTAGCTGAGCTGGTATCTATTATAATTATGCATGCTGATGTATGTTATTTCTTATTCCATGGAACACGTGGCAACTCTCCAGAAACTCTTGGTCTGTTATTATATTGTAATATTCTTCAATACAGAGGAAAACTTTTTTAAAAAAATTTTCCACTTTTGTTTGAAATGATTTCCCATGCCTTTCATGGACCTTGGTAATGTTCCAATACTTTTCTAATCAATCTAACTTTGTAAGTTGTCAGAACAGATTTTCTTCCCTAAAATTTCTATGACACTATACATTTAATATCTTTTATACATAAATCCTTCTATTGTTTTTTCTTTGTATTGTTTCCTTTGTTTCTTGAGAGTCATTTTTTAAAGATCTATTGAGTTATCTCCAATTTTAAAAGCTTTATTAAATAAAGTAGCTCTAGAATTCTATTTTCAGAAAAACTGAATCTGTAAAATCTTTTTCACAATTTTCTATCATGTTCCTTGGGGTTTGTGACTCACTTCATTTGAAAAGTTTCTAAAAAGAGGGGTGTTAGAACTTTGAGGAGTATGAACTGTTTTGATTGAACTAGTTGGCAAATTCAGTCACATAACCAGAGAATTCTGATAAGAAGTTTGATGATTATGGGATTGTTTTGTTGTTCTTTTCATATATTGAGTGGCTGCCTTCATGAGTTTACCAAAACAGAAGTTTTGTTTGTTATGTTTTTGCCTCATTCTAGTCCATAATCAAAAACTAACTATATCGAACATAAAAGTAAAGATTAAAATTAAACAATAATTGTAACTTGATAAATGAAAGTTCCTTCTTCATGTAAACAGTTTACAAATCTCCCATGTTCAGAAGTTGTTTTCATTGTCTTCTTTGGCCATTAGCATCACTGACATAAAAATATCACACTGCACAAGCTCTTTAATCTATCGACATGATGTTGGCCTCCATTCCTAAAGAAAATCCTCTCTATGGTTTCTGTGGGTCATTGGATTTGATAATGTGAATAGAAAAATAACAATTGCCTGAAAACAGAACATAAGGGCTGCTTATGGTGTATTAAAATAATAGATCAGTTTATTGTCATTGGTTTGTTTTATAGATTTTGGGTTTGTAATTGCTGTCATCCTTTAATCTCCACCTGCAGTGCAGTGTAATTTAGGAGTCACTGGGTGTTGGTTCCATGTGGCTCATTTATGTCCCTGCTACTCAGTGTGGTCTGGGGGCCAGCAACATCAGTAGCTGCTATTGTTTTTTGGTTGTGCAGACTCAGGCCCCAATATGCACTTGAATAGACTCTCCAGATGCTTTGCGTGCACTTGACAGCTTTGACCTTCTAACTGGTTTCTTCTTGCATTCATGCATGTTCCTAACATGACTTCAGTTTCTGGGATGAATTACTTGTTTGTTGCTTAATTAAAATGATTATAACCCCACCAGCAATACTGTTTATTTCTGTGGACTTCTTTTTCACTGTCAGCAGTAACACAAAAACAAACACATTGACTTTCTCCCCCAAGTTAATTAAATCAGCAGAGTCCCATTTGAATGCCCTTTACCTGAAGTTCTGTCTTTAGGAACTGCCCTTCTCTAAGATGTGGCCTCACTAGCAACTCAAAGCTCACCTCAAACATGTCTGTTAACAGATGTTAAAGTTATAAAAACCAAACAGTAAAAGTGGGTCAAGGAAAGAATGCCTGCAGGAAGGAGGAGTGCTTCAGAATGCTCTACTCATTACCCTTTTGGTCCAAGGGGATTTCGCAGGTATCTTAAAGGCAGAAGGATCTGGCTACTGCAATTTCTGCACAATAACTCTCCTTTGCTCCTTTCTTGAATTTAGCTCAGCAGTTCACAAACTCTAATGTGCTGAAGAATTACTGTACAGCAATCTTATGCAATAATATACATCTTGGCCTCGATGGCCTAGTGAGGAAATTTAAGGGTGGGTTTGACTTCCTGAAATTTTTATCTTATGTAGTCATTTAAAACCTAATCTCCATATAAAATGGGGCTGTACTTTATTGTTTTAAACATCAATAACTGAAGTTCCTGAAGTGTTTGTATCATGTGATTAAATATTCAGAATTACTAGATTATTTTGGCATCAATTTACCAATTTTTTAAAGTACATATGTTATGTAGGTAAAATAATTGATAATTCGGGGAAATGCTCAAATGTTAATAATGGATTATCTGAGTGGGATGTAAAAATAACATTAT
This sequence comes from Mesoplodon bidens, assembly GCF_964165515.1. Classification (NCBI taxonomy): domain Eukaryota; kingdom Metazoa; phylum Chordata; class Mammalia; order Artiodactyla; family Ziphiidae; genus Mesoplodon; species Mesoplodon bidens. Next base: position 67,325,848 of record NC_138160.1, read on the forward strand.
GTAACAAATTAAAAGTGGAAAAACTGAGTCTGATATTCACCACATAAAATACTTTTCCTCTTTATATAATGTTACCTTAGCTGTCCAACTACAATTAAGATTTGAGCTGCATATTATATTTCAGTATTATATTAACTTTGTGTGTTACTGATTGTTCTTTCAAGAACATACATTGGAGAATATATGCAGAATTCTATATATTGTTTGCATCTCTTAAAGATCCCCCAACCATTGGGAATATGTCAGAATGGGTACGTGCTGACCTTGGAACCACTTACCTTTGTGTTACTCCTGTACATGCCATGTGGGGAAAAAAGGACTGAACATTAAAGAGTATGTGATTGACTGAGAACAGTGGAGACCAGCCAAGTCAGTGCTCATGAGTTAGTAAAAATCATAGTTATTTTGCAATATGAACCTTTCTGTTAATTTGGGTTTAAGGCTAAAGAAGCATTATATAAATACATTGACGTTAGACTGCTGACAAAGTAGAAATGTTTTGTTTTCTGAAAACACCACAGACTATTTCTGAAATGTTTAGACTTTAGCATTAACCAAATGTACTTTCCAAGTACCTTTCCCCTATTTATAAATATGAATACATATAGTCCATATGTTTCTGATTAACTTGCAACTAATTTATCAAAATTGGCAAGACCTATTTGCTAAGCACAAGGTCTAGGGAGTTCATGAAAAAAAAAAGAAAGTCTTTTAAAATCTTCCTTTTGGATTCAGTTAATCCAGAGGGGATTCAAGCTCTGATTATGAGAGTTTATTAAAAGTTGAGAAGCCATTGCATGTTTCTTTTCACTTTATTTTTTTCAAACTTGAAAAAAATTTATTTATTATTTATTTGGCCGCGCCGGGTCTTAGTTGTGGCAGGCAGGTTCCTTAGTTGTGGCTCATGGGCTCTTTTAGTTGTGGCTCGAGGGCTTCTTAGTTGCTGCTCAGTGGCTCCTTAGTTGCAGCATGAGAACTCTTAGTTGCGGCATGCATGTGGGATCTATTTCCCTGACCAGGGATTGAACCCAGACCCCCTGCATTGGGATCGTGCAGTCTTACCCACTGGACCACCAAGGAAGTTCCACTTTATTTTTCCTGTCTTATCTCCTTTGCCATTCTGAGAGGTCCCCAATTCTCCTATTGTTTGCTTTGCTCTCAGGATAGGTCGGACATGTCCATTAACAATATTAACAATGATAAATCCCCAAAATGTGTATTATGAATATGAATGCTTTCATCCCCCTTGATTCTTATTTTCCAAAAGAAAAAAGTTATTTGAAGTCAACTGTATAATAAATTCAGCACATGTGCTTTGAGTTTCTTCCATACTTAACTGATGGTGTGTTTCAGTCTAGATGTTCTCCACTTAAACATTCCCTAAGACCCAATACAGAAGCTAAGTGTGCATATGAGCAATGGAACAGCTGAATATCTACACGTCAATCTATCTGTTAATTAATCAGTTAAGAAATATTTCATATTATCCAGTCTCCCAAATGTGCTTTATCATAGGACTTACTTGAGCACTTCCTTAGCATACAGAATCCCAGGTCCCTGCTCTGGAAGCTGCGGAATGGGTATATTTAAACAATGCCACAGAGTGATTCTTGACAATCTGGTCCCCAGAGACACTATGCTGGTTAATTATGCTGCTATGAAACAGAAGTTCTCAAAAGGCCTTGATTTGGGGTCATTTTAATCTTTTCAATGAATATTACATTTTAAATGTACAATTATATGTGATTTAGTATTTACATATCATAAGACCTTTCCTATTAATATATTTATGAACTGGAAGATTTCCTGTATCAGACCACTTGTCTCAATTTTTCCTTTGGAAAAATGATCAACATAATATTAAGTATAGTCTTTTTCTTCAAGAAAATTGAAGAAGCTGTTTAGACAGGGGACGTAATATGATGGTGACAGCCACAAACTAGCTTTGTGATTTTGGACAAGTTACTTCATGTTTTTGAAATTTATATTTGGCCATGAAGGCAAATATCAAAATTAGAAATGGAGTTGCATATACTTTGAAAACAAAGTAGCGCTATGTCATTGTTTTTACTTTATTTGGTCAAAGTATTTATTTTTACTTTGTATTTTAGGTAACATTAAAAGAGTGGTAAATGTGTAAGTTTACTGTTATAAAATGGGGGACATGGATTAAAACAGGTTAAGTATAGGTTTAGGCAGTGCATTTGTTTTCTATTGCTGTGTAGCAAATTATCACCAACTTAGCAGCTTCCAGAAACACATTTTATGTCATAGCTTCTGTGGATCAGAAGTCCAGGTGTAGCTTAGCTGGCTCTTCTGCTCAGGATCTCATCAGTCTGTAATGCTGGATTGATTTGGAGCCTTGAATAGGGAAGAATCTGTTTCTAAGCTCATTCACATTGCTGGGAGAATTTATTTTGCTTTGGTTATAGGACTGAGGGCTCTTGCTTCTTACTGGTCATCAGCTGGAGGCCACCCACAATTCCCAGCCCTCTCCATTGGCAGTTTATACCATGGCCATTTGCTTTTTCAAGGCCAGCAGGAGAATCTCTCTCTCCAGTTCACTAAGATGGAGTCTCATATAACAAAACAATCAAGGAGTGACATCCAGCACCTTTGCTATATTCTGCTGATTAGAAGCAAATCATAGGCTTTATCTGCTCAAGTGGAAGGAATTCTACTAGAGGCATGAATCATGTGGGTCACCACGAGTGGGTCCACTTCAGGGGTGTCAACTAGATGATCTCTTGAGTAAGTTATTTACTTAGAAAATAGTGTGGCTTGAAATATGGTCCCTAGACCTCATACTTGAGAATCTCCTGAACTGCTTTCTAAAAATGCAGATTACTAGGTCCAAAGCCATACCTACTGAATCAGAATGTCTTGGAACAGGTTGAGGGAATCCTTGTTTTTCACAAGCTCCCAGGTTATTCTGATGCATATTAACATTTGGGGACATTATGATTCCTATGATTCTGTAAGTTAATTGTGGAAAAGTAACCTTTAAAAGGCAATGAGGATACCAAAGAAAAAATAAATTGGACTTCATTAAAATAAAAACGTTTGTGTTTCAAAGGACACTGTCAAGAAAATGAAAAGACAATTCACAAAATGAATAATGTACCTAATAAGGATCTATTTTCCGGAACATATTCTTACAACTAAAAATTCTTACAACTCAAGAAGACAAATAACCCAATAAAAAAGGGACAGAGAATTTGAATAGACATTTCTCCAAAGAAGATATAAGAATCTTTCCATAGGCATGTGAAGATATTCAACATTATTAGTCATTAGGAAAATGCAAATCAGAACCTCAATGAGATACTACTTCACACTCATTAGAGTATTAAAATAAAAAAGATGAACAATAACAAGTGTTGGTGAGGACATGAAGAAATCGGAACCCTTACATATTGTGGGTGACAAAGACCCCCTCCTTGATCAGACTTAAGTCAGGCTCCTCTGAGCCCTCATCTCCACTAGACATCATCCTTGGCCTGCCCATTCTTGGATTGATGAGCCCAGTTCAGCAAGAATCCTGCCAAGACAGTTTAGCAAGAATTACCCACCTTGATACCCAACTCAGATCCTCTTAATGATTTTCCATCCACCTACTCTCTCACCCTGCCAGCTGTCTGTAAATTCTCAGCTGTTCCTGTTATATCTGGAGTTGAGTTCAATCTCTCTCTCCTGTTGCAATAATTTTGAATAAGTCTTCCTTGCCTATTTAACTCCATCCAGTACAATTTTTATATGACAATGGTGAAAATGTAAAATGGTGCAGCTATTTTGAAAACAGTTTGGCAGTTCCTCAAGAGGTTAAATATAGAGTTACCCAGCAATTCCATCTCTAGGTATATATCCAGGAGGACTGAAAAGATACCTTCACAAAAATAATTTGCACACAAATGTTCATAGCGTATTCATAATAGCCAAAAAACAGAAACAACTCAAATGTCTATCAACTGATGAGTGGAAAAACAAAAGGTAGTATATCCATGCAATGGAATATCGGTCATCCATGAAAAGAAATGTAGTAATAGATGTTAAAACATGGATGATATGAAGACATTTTGCTTAGTAAAAGAAGCCAGGCATATAAGGCTATATATAACATAATTCCATTTATATGAATGTCCAGAAGAATCCATAGAGACAGAAAGGAGATGAATGACTATCAGGGCTGAGGGAGGAGGGGATTGGGGACTGACTGCTAATGGGTACGAGGTTTCTTTTCAGGATCATGTAAATTCCCTGGAGTTAGATAGTGTTAATGATTGTGCAATCTTGTGAATATACTAAAGGCCACAGAATTTTACACTTTAAGAATGTGAACTTTACGGTATATGGATTATATTTCAATTTTTTGAAGTATATTTTAAAAAGCAGTGAGGAAGAATCATCTTCTGAATGAACTTGCCTCGTGTGTTTGTGTTGTGTGTATGTCTGAGTGTTGAAAATGAATATTCATTATGAGACTAAAATAGAAATACTGAATGTTAATATTTCAAACAAGTACACCATCAGAATCCCTTCTCTTTTCCCAATCACTATACCTAACCTTACATTAAGCTTTTAAGGATTTGTCATCCCTAAATAATCAATAGAAAAGACACAGGGAACAAATATGTGTGAATGAACCTTTTCTGCATCACATTATCAGAGATACACACATCTTCTCAGGTACATAGCTTTTCTCACCTGTGCTTCTCTCAAGCTTTATGTTATCCAGGAAAGGGGGGAAAAAGAGGAGGAGGGGAAGGAGGAGAAGCAAGCAGAGGGAGAAGGAAAAGAGATCAAAAAAGAAAGGGAGAGGAGAGAGTCATCAACGTGCATCCCCAAAACTAAGCTTTCTGGCTTCGTGCTTTGAAGCTACTGCTGGTTTTCTCCAACACCTTCTTGAGCTTAGGCATTTTGGCTGCAGAGCATGTTATAATACCTTCCATAAAACATTCTGCAATATTCATTTGTAGCTGTTGAGTTACATAGCCAGTAGTTTGGAAGGAGAGAAATAAACCGGAGAGAAATAAACCAGAGAGAAATAAACTGCTTTGCATAAGAAAGAAACAGGAAACTCATGGGTGAGAGACAAGCAATTAAAACAGCCTAAGGAGGGGTGGGAGAATCTATTTAAAAGACAGGGTCCCAATAAAATGGTGAGATGTCCGGCTCCGTGGCAGGGATTAGCCATTGAGAATGAGGAGGGACTTTTTAAGAACAGGATTCTCTAATACAATTGAAAGTCACTTTCTGAGTGGTGCTATAGTAAATACCACTTGCTTTCCCTCAAAGTCTGCTGAATGCACAGCCTTGTGCATGTAGTAGTGTGAGGGGTGAATAAAAGCCAGAGGTCAGGGAGAGACTCCAGTATACAGGTGAGGCAGTGTGTGGGTTGCAAATGAACTGCACATATAATGAGGTGAGAGAGTAGGGATGTGTAAAAAGCAGGAGATAAACCTGATGAGGGGATATATTGACTGTATCAGAAGGACCCCTACATTTCCCAGTCTGTGTTCTGCTCAGCTTTCTTCTCAGAAGAGATGGTAATAGGGCCTCCTATGAGTCAACAAAGAGTAAAACTGAAAATATTAAGCTTATATGTTTCTTACCCTATGGACCAATTGTGATTATTTCTGGTCTGATCTTGAGTAAGGACTTGTAAGAATTCAATGTGCAGCATGTCACATACAGAGAATGACCCAAGTCCCTGCTAAAAGACCGGGTTTGAGCCAGAACACCCTAGCCTGCCCATCCAGCCATATTCACTGGGCAACTACAAAGTGTTTAATGCCTTGATCCATGTTTTGGCATGAAGATCAATAAAAGATGGTCTCTGCTATTAAGGAAATAGCTGATCTGTGTTTAAAATGCAAATATAACGTTAATGGTGCTCAAGTACAGTGCTACTCAGAGTGTGATCTGAACACCACTGCTAGTCCACAGATGTTTATTGTTTCAAGATAAGTACAGAAATTGAAAGTAAGTGTTTAAAACTTTTATTGTACATTGACAGAGTAATTTTGTACCTGTTGAATCTAATGATTAATAATTGTGATTGTATTATACATCTTTTTATTTCATTTTTCTATGAATTGATTTGTATTGTATTTTACAAAATTATTAGTCCATGATAGATTGGAGCTAAAAAAATACTAGTCCTTCACCACTGATACTTTGTGAAATTCTGTTCTAAAAGAGAGATGTGGGATGCACTATAAACTTTCCCTGGAGAGTCAGGGTAAACCTCCCAGAGGAGATGATTCTTCAGGAGAAACCTCAAAGATAAATAGATTTGTCAGGCAGGAGAAGGAAGAAAGGCATTGCAGGAAAGAAGTGCTTATACCAAGGTAGAGAGTCATCAGACAGCAAGGTGCTCTCAGAGGACTGCAAGTATTTCAGCATGGGTGCTGGGTTTGGGGGCAGGGGAAATTACCAAGATGAAATTGGAAAACGGCCTTATACCTAAGTTTGAATTTCATATTGCAGGCAATGTGTGAGGTTAGCAGGTAAGAAATATAGCTTGTCTTAGTCTGCTTGGGCTACCATAGCAAATTACTATAGGCTGGATGGCTTAAACAACAGGTGTTTATTTATCACAGTTCTGGAGGCTAGGAAGTCCAAGATCAAGGTGCTAGCAGATTTGGTTCTTGGTAATAGCTTTCTTCCTGGCTTGCAGACCACCGCCTTCTCACTGTGTCTCTACATGGCAGAGAGAGGAAGCTAAGGGCACTAATCCCATTAAGGGGGGGTCCATCCTCATTATCTCATCTCCCAAAGGCCCCACCTCCTAATACAATCACATTGGGGGTCAGGACTTTACACATGAATGGGGGTGGGGGGCACAAATGTATTTCCAAACATTCAGTCCATAACATAGCTAATGAGTTGGCCATATCTTATTAGAGTGGTAACTGTACATCCAGAAGAGCTGCCCAGTAGGCAGCTATGTATACCAGCAAGGTACACTGCAGAGACTCAACTAGGTTCAAGATTCGGTTTGTAAAGTCATCAACCTAAAGGTGATAGTTAAAGCCAAGGAAGCACTATGATGCTACAGATAAGAAATATAGAGTGAATAAAGAAGAGGGTCAAAAACCATAGCAGCTCCAAGGTGCAGACAGGGAAAGAGGAATCTGCTTAGGATTCCATAACACTCCGTCAGAGAGGGAGGAGGAGAATGGGAATGCAGAGTCAAAGAAGCAAAAGAGAATTCCAAGGATGGGGAAGGGCTATTCAGGAAGCACTAAGAAATTGATGTACCCCCTAGTGCCTCCTATTGGCTGGCCTTGTTGCTTAAAATTTCATCATCTGATCATCCCAAATGATGGCAACCTGGGGGTGGAAAGAGACAAGAGTATCTTGACTTGGCTTAGTTTCAGTTCAGACTTTGCTACTTATTGTGTCACCACCAGCAAATCATTTAGCCCCTCAGAACCATAGTGTGGTCATCTACAAAAATCAGGATACTATTGGATTGGCAAAAAAGTTCATCTCGGTTTTCCCATAAGATGTTATGGAAAACCCCGAACAAACTTTTTGGCCAACCCAATATTTCTAGCCACGTCTTCTCCTTCATGGGGTTGTCAGTATTGAGTGAAATCATATGTGTGATTATTAAAATGCTATATCTGCAAAGTGATAATATTTTAAAAGTCTTCTGCTAAGCTGCAACATCTTAACTGAGAAGAGTTAATCCATAATCATATTTATGGATAATTAGTTCTCATCAGCTTCCTCTCAGTGATGGAACATATGCTTAGGTGATCATAGGAAATGTCCACGGCAGGAAATACAAAGTTGGGCATCAGAGGGACACTGCAGAGATGGATGACAACTAAGGACAGGGGCTGTTGAAGAGGAAAATTGTCCTGGGCCAGAATCACTGGGAATAGAATGGGTCATGAATTCACAGCATTCCAAAGTCCCTGCAATCTGGTGAAAGGACAGGTGGTCCTTTGAACTTAAGTTTTAAAGTTACATTTAAAAGGCACATGCGGGGCTTCCCTGGTGGCGCAGTGGTTGAGAGTCCGCCTGCCGATGCAGGGGACACGGGTTCGTGCCCCAGTCCGGGAAGATCCCACATGCCGCAGAGCGGCTGGGCCCATGAGCCATGGCCGCTGAGCCTGCGCGTCCGGAACCTGTGCTCTGCAACGGGAGAGGCCACAACAGTGAGAGGCCCGCGTACCGCAAAAAAAATAAAATAAAAAATAAATAAAAGGCACATGCAGTAGAATAGGCCCTTTAAAAGAAATAATAGCTTAACTGTTGGCACAATTACCAGCAGGTTTTCTAGTGTTAAGTATACATTCTGAAAATAGAAAGGCCATTTCATAAAACTTCCTCTCTAGCCAAACAATCAAAAGCAAGTGTTAAAACTCTCAGACCTTTGGATGACAGAATTACTGAACTCAAGGAGGAGATACATTTCTTACCCTGGGACCTCTAAAATTACTGGTAACATGACTATGGAAAACGTGTCAAACAAAAACACCAACTTCAGACAACATAAGTTCCCAATTTCCCCATGAAGAATATCAAATGTTTTAGACTTACTGGGCCAAACATATGCTCAAGTTAGGTAAAGAGAGTGTGTTATAATATTTTTCATTTCTCTTGCTGTGCATTTATTGTTAATATATTACAAGGAAAATGAAGGTGATAAGTTGACAAAATACAGACTAGATGTCTTGATGGTCAAATTTAGTTCTGATTAAGGCAGCTGCTATTAGGGAATTTCCCATAAAGGGACTTAAGTCTTCCAGCCTTGGGCTTAAGGAGAAAGGGAGTTATTGATGTAGAGATAAATGAAATAAAAGAATAGGGAGATGACCTGCCAAGTGAAAGATTCTAAAGGGAGACAACTTTTCTTGAAAGCATGTATTCATTCATAAAACAAATCCACACTACAATTATTAATTAGCCCTTTTATGTGCCATACATGTTGCCAGTGCTGGGGAGAGAGCAGGAAGAACTTGGAAGGGGCCCCTGCTCTTATGAAGTTCACAGTATAGTTGGGAAGACTTAGATCAATCAAGCAATTAAACAAAGCATCACCTAACTGGACAGACAATGGAGTGTTGGATGGAGATGAATGAAAGGTCATTTGAGGCTATGGATACTGTTAATGTCTATAGCATCCCCTTTCCCTCCGATTCCTATTTGCCTCACACACTGTGACTCTGTTCCAGCCTTCCTTTGCTTTTAACAAAAAAATCTGAAAGGTTGCATGTCAGAAACCGAAGAAGCTCCTTGGCTCAGCATAGAATCAAGTGCAAGTTCCCTCACAGCAACCAAAGTTCAGCCATCAAACTAACGACATGCGTACTACCTATTGTGCTTCATTGTAATTAACCTAAATGGTTCAGTGAAATCACTTTAACTTGTATATGCCGACAGACTCAAACTACTTTTTTTGCTATTTTTCTCTTTACCTTTTAGTTTAATCTTGTCTGTTGTTGACATCATAGATCATGCTAGGAGACATCACTGTTTCTCCAATTTGCTACTGTCTGAAATTCCTTCCAAAATGATAAGAGAAAGGAGTGGTGTCTTGTATCCCATCAGCAGGGCTGGAATGAGTGACATTGAAGAGTCAGAGCTCCATATGCTTGGGCCCTTCCAAGCAACTTTTTGTATTTGTAATTGTGTATTCTTTTTTCTTGAAGAGTGTCCCCAAAACCTGGATCCACCCTCAAACAAGATTCAAACTAAAAAAACTATATGCCCCTGAGAATAAAAAATGTTGACTAAAGTATATTCCTATCATATCAACGGGGCATCACAATAAAAGATGTATTTGCAGGTGGGTCAGTACTGTCCAGGGAGGGAGGAAAAGGTATAGAAATAAACTTTACTGGTCTTCTTTACTCTTGCTTGGGGTGGACACTGTCCAAACATTCAATAATTCAACAAATAGTTGTTGTGTGCTCACTCTGTGCCAGGCAGTGTCCTAGAAAAGTGGGATTTATCAGGAAAATGAAACAACTAATAATACCTGACTTGTAGAGCTTACGATCTAGCAAGGGAAGACAGACAATAAACAGTAAGCATAATAAGTAAACATCTATTACCTTAGAAGGTAATAAATACAATAGGGGGGAAAGGTAGAGCAGGATAAGGGAGACTGAGAGTGTAGAGTGAGAAAACAAGTTCCACACTGATAGTAAAAGACTGGTTATTTTTGTAGCTCTAGTAACAAGACAACTTCAGTGAATCAGGACAACTCACCTCTGTGAACACACTTTTACAAGCCAAGCAATCAGTGTCAATCCCTTTCTTCTAAAAGTCAGCCAATCAGAAAGGAACTTGTTCCAAAAAATCATACCTCTGAGTGCCAACCCACCAATCAACAGTAGTCTCTTGGAGTAATCTCTCTTCTACCAATGAATTCATGCCTCTGAAATTCTGCCAATCCTTAAACTTCATGTTTCCCAAAACTTTATGTAAGATTAACGTAACAGTCTGCTCTCTGCTTTGCTTGGAGAAGCTGTGGGTGATCTGCATAGCTCTCTCTGACCATAGTAAGGAAAACAATTGAGCTTTGTCTTTTTAATCTCTGAGTTGCTAACGAATTGATGGGTAGACAGTATCGGGTGGTGGACAATTGGACAGAGTAGATCCCATTGAGAAGATGACATTTGAGCAAAGATAAGAAAGCTAGAGAGTTGGCCAAGTGAATAACTGGAGGCAGTACTAAGAAGGGATGAAAAAGGAGTTCACTCTTCCCTAGATCAGTTCCTGAGTTCTTCTCAGCAGGAGGTTAATGTTTAAAAACATGGACTTTTTAATGACATGGTTCTTACATGCAAACTTACTACACTACTTGGTGTTTAATCAGAGAAACAGGAATCTGTTCCAATATTGAAAGAAAAATTGACAGTGCTAGACATATTGAGAGATGGGCTGTGGGTCTCCAAAAAGGTAACTTCTTGAGGATTTTCATGGAAAATTTGATTATATCTAAATATCACTTTACTTACTGATTTTCAAACCTTATCATCAAGTAACATGCAATTCCATTTATATGGAGACATAATGCTGCTAACACTATATTTCAGGTACTATTAAGTAAGTTAATTTATTTAACCCTCATAATAACTCTATAAACTTATATGCATGCATCCCTATACACATACATAAAAATCCTATAAAGTTTTCATTTTACTTATGAAGGAACTGAGGAACAGAGAGGTTTAGCAACTTACCAGTGTTACACATGTGGTAATAGCAGAGCTCGGGTTTCAGACCCAGGGAGTCTGGCTCTGGAGTCTGAACTTCCACAAGACTAGGATATACTACTCTCTGAATGCTTTTATGATTAAGTACTGACTTTTGCAAACTCAAAAATGGTTACTTTCTTGCAAGCAAAGGCAAAGTGTCTTCTCACCAGGCAATCTGAAGTCATGAATTCACTGTGTAGCCAGAAAGGTTAAGTGTTGAGAGAGTCAAAAGAAATGTAGAATGTACAGACCCCTGATGTTTAGAAAAAATGAAACTCTCTAAGACAATAGAGAAACCTTCCTTGGCCTCTCCAAGTACACCGAGGTAGCATTTTCTGGGAATTAATCATCTGCTCATTCACCATTCTCCATGCCCCTCTGCACCTGCTGCATCCACCCTGCCCCTCCAGAATGGGAGCATCTGAGAAGGTAGAAATCTGCTGTCTTCCTCATAAAATCCTAGGTGCCTAGTATGGGGCCTGGCACAAAATAGAGTCTCAAAGTTGTTTTGAATGAAGTAATTAAATGAATGGGGAAAAAAAGGAATAAAATTGTCGTTTACATGATGATTGACATTTCTGTTCTTTTTTATATCTGTGTATGAGTCAAACATGCAACCATATATGCAGTAACCTTGAGGCTGCTGCTTGTCACTTTCATGGAACCCCAGGTAATTATGCTGTCCTGAAAACATCCATTACTTATGTAAAATCTTCAGATGTTTATCTCTAGGGGCAGTCAACTTTAGGTGACCTAAGGCAATTTTTGGAAGCAGTAGCTACTAAAACTAGTAGAGAGTGGTTGCTCTCTTTTATGTATATGGTAAATTTGCTGTCTTTAGTGTTGCCTTCAGAATAAGAGAAAGTATGCGCTTTTAGGCTGAAGAGTAGAGATAATGAAATGGTGAGGAAAAGGCCAAATTCTTTGCTGGCTTCTAATGATTAGCAATAAAGACAGTTAAAGTTCAAGGGTGTGCTGTCTGAGGCAGAGTTTTTCACCTCAGGGCAATCTTTGCTTCTTTGTGAAACCAAACTGCCTAATTGGTACCCTCCTCTGGGTCCCAGGAGCCCTGTAAGTATCTAGGGCTCCCAGCTATCTAGCAATAATGGGGACAAGAGGGGAATAAATTATCATTAAAGACTCATTGTCCTCCAAAGCTGGGAGTTTCAGCATTTGAAAACATCAAAATGTGCTAGGTCATTTAATAATTCACTTCCTGAAGCGCAATCTAATCTTAATTGAAATGTATGTTCTAATTAGCACTTTGTGGGAAACCTAAAATAGAACCACACTTCTAAAGGTATTTCTTTGAGGAAGCCTGGCTTTAGTTTTATTGAACAGCTTTCCCTTCATCTTCATAACTTTGTAGTTCACATAGGTTTTATAAAGATAACTTTATTTTATAAAGATAAATCTAAGGTGGGTTTTTTCCTTAGGATTTGTTCTCTCTCAGAATTCAGATGCCCGGCTCTACAACAGAAAGTGAACATGAGTGCTTTGCAGATGATTTTTACTTATACATATGGCTATTATGTTGTACATTTTAAACATTATATTTAATGCAGTAAATTCAAGTGCTTTCCATATATTTTTTTTCCTCCAACTCCATGTGGGTTAGTTCTTCCTCTACTATTTCATAACCTTGAGGGATATGTTAATAGGCCAAAGAACGACCACATACCAGCTTCAAATTGTATATAGTTAGGACTCTCTTGGCTGCAAGTAACACAAGACAGCTTAAACCATTAGGACAAATATTGTCTCATTAAATGGAAAGTCCAGAGTCAGGGCAAACTCCAAGTTTGATAAGCAGCCCAACAATGTCACCAAAGCCCTAGGTTCTTTCTTTCTCTCCTCTCTACTTAATTCAGTGTCAATGTCATCCAAAGGCTGGTTCCTCCTGTAGTACCAAGAAGGTTGACAGTGTTAATCAGGCCTTTATTCTTTCTTATTCTTGTCCAGCAGGAGAGAGAAAAGAGAATCTCTGCCCACAAGCAAGGTCTCTGCTGCCAGCCTGGCTGGGCAATCTTAGGCTCCAGATGAATTATAGTTTCCAAGGAAATGTAGTCAACTTAGACCTTCAGTGACCAATATGGTGGCCGCTAGTCACATATGGCTACTGGGCACTTTGAAATGTGGCTGGTCTAAGATGATATGTGCTGTAAGTGAAAAAGATACACTGGATTTCAAAGACTTAATATCAAAATTATATCACATATCTCAATAAGTTCTATATTGATTATATATTAAAATAATGTTAGATAAGATAAAATACATTATTAAAGTTAATTTTACCTGTTTATTTTTACTTTTTTAAAAAATGTGACTACTAGAATATTTTAAATTACATATATGACTCTCTGTATTTCCTTTGGACAGTGCTAACTAATCTGGATTCCGCCTGGGGGGTGGGGAGGTGGGCAGGTATACATTAAAACAAAATTCAGGGGTCTTTTAGAAAAAGAGAGAATTGGTGTTCAGTAAACAGATGGCCTACTACATCTGGAGAACTATTTCTTTAATTACTCTCGCTGTTTTTATTCTAATTGCTAATTGGTGGCTAGAGGATATAGGAAAATCAGTAGCCAGAGGTGGGTTTCATTTGGGACATGACAGTTTTCTCTAAGCATTCCAAACCTACAACCACTGTCCTGTCCGGGAGTTCCGAGAGAGCAGAGATTTCAAATACTCTTCCTCATTTACCTGCAAAACCACTTACATGTGGGAACAAAACTGGATTGATCTCATAGGCTTGAGTTCTCTTTGACTACTGATGCCAAAAACTCGACCTTTGTGCACCAGTGCTGAATTGAATCTCGGAGATAGAGTTTGGGGTGAAGTAGCAAAGAATATCTTTATTGCTTTGCCAGGCAAATGGGGGACACAGCGGGCTTGTGCCCCTCAAAATTGAGTGTCCCAACCCAGAGGGTATTTGGTGAGGAGTTTTATCGCGATGGTTCCAGGGTGGGGTTTCTGATAAGGATCAGGGTGTGAGCAGGGCCTGCACTCCTTTAATCTGTCCTCAGGTGGTCTCCTGATGAGCTTCTCTGGTTCCTTTAATCTGATCTCAGGTGATCTCCTGCTAAACTTCTTGAAGTTATCAAACTGTGGCCTTCTCTGGAATGAAAAATGCTAACATCTTCCATTTCTTCGGGGTTTAAGTTCTGTAGAAGAGCTCAGAGATATTGTTATGTGTATCCCTTGAGGCATAACCAGGACCCTGCCACAAGGCTGCACTATTGTTTCTTGACTGTTCCTGCCTTGTCTCTGCATCCCCTCCCTTCCCTGATTAGCAACAGTTGGAATCTGCCTTTTGGAACTCAGGGAAGGTCATGGAGGCTGGAGTCTATTCCCTACAAACAAGAAACAGGAGGGCTACCCTGGTGGCACAGTGGTTGAGAGTCCGCCTGCCGATGCAGGGGACACGGTCCAGGAAGATCCCACATGCCGCGGAGCGGCTGGGCCCGTGAGCCATGGCCACTGAGCCTGCGCATCCAGAGCCTGTGCTCCACAGCGGGAGAGGCCACAACAGTGAGAGGCCCGCGTACCAAAAAAGAAACGGGAGACAAAGAAAGGCTCCCAAGCCCAGAAGCCCCACAGGATCCTCCTAGGTTTCACTACTTAGGCCTAAACAATTTTATTTTGTTCATATGCAGTATTTATTGTTATTAAAGCTATATGTAACAGCAGCACCAAATGCATAACATTGATTAAAATGCTGTGGGGACAGGAAAATCATTGATGGGTATTGCTTCCTGCTTTTCTCCTCAGCACTATTTCTCTTTCTCCCCTTGTGTTTTCTTTCTCACGCTCATAGGTGGAAGGGTTCTTTTCCACATTTACCTTATTATGAGGTTATCCTTGTCTCTCTGACAGCTAATTGCACGACTGTTCTAAGAACAAGGATTCAAAAGAATTTGTAATCAGGAGAACTTTAGAAATTGGCAAAGAAAAATCAGTGTGAATTCTCAACAAATTATATGTTATAGTCAAGATTCTCAGTCATAAAGTGAAAACACTTGCTTTGAGAAAATTTCCCCTCTCTCTTCATTCAAGAAGTGCACATGGAGCAGAACTACATTCTCTTTTAGAGTCAACTATACCCAGAGCTGACATTCAGCTGGTGCAGCATACAGCACAGGCTATACCATGAGCTACAATACTGAAGTATTTGTGTAGTAATCAGTAAGTAACCATGGCCTCAAGCCCCCAGATGCCCTTTTTGCCACCCTGGCTCTCCTGGCCTCTCCCCTGCAACCATGTTTTTTTCAAAAAACATAATTAACTTCCAAGATTAAAAGAGACCTAGTTAACCATGAGCATATGAATGCTGTAGACTCAGGTCATGAGGCCATAATGCCTGGGTCACTCTTCACCTAAGAACTTCCTCATAGAGCAGGCAGACAGCTGTAATTAGAAGGAAAAGAATCAAGTTCTACAAGTGTGCATGCCAACCTAAGCCTGCAAAATGATGGCCAGCGTCCCAACCATACTTTAGCTTTAAAGTTGGATTGAGAATGAAGCAGCTCTTTGTTAAAACCAAAGTAGAACAAAGCATTTTTTTTAATCATGCTTGACGTAGATAACAAAAGAAATAAATCCAAATTAGAGCATGTGGTTGACCTTTTTTGGAGTGGGGGTGAGGATGGAAGTTGTTGAATGTAGACTTTACAAATGCATATTTGTTGCTTAGTAATATAAGGAGCAGCTTTTTACCAGGGGGGAGGAAGATGCAGGTGGGGAAGGCTTGAATCTGCTTTCAATAGGAACAGACAGGATGTATCTTCTCTGACCTCTTGCTACTCTCCTATTTATGTCAGGCCTTCTGGGTGACTGTGCTCAGTTTCTTATTTAAATCCAATTAAATCTGAGACTTGAGTAAACACACATGTATATCATCCAGAAGATAGTATTAAAGGATTCTGCACTTAGGCCAGAGCAGCTGTATCTTTTCTTCTATTTAAGATTTGTTCTTTTTCTTGGGATCTTTGGGGGAAAAAATTGGCAGTAAATATTGGGGGTTTTAATTTCATACAAAACCAAAGTGTTGCTCTTTTCTGGTCTTTCCCCCTTTTTGATCTAGGCCAGACTGATTATATTAAAACAGAGTCTGATTGGGTCTCCCTTTTCAGAGTCTCCCCATCACCCACAAAATAAAATCCAGCCTCCTAGGGGAACCTCAGATTCCCTTTATGTTCTAGTCCCTCCTTGCCTGTCTAGCTTTATGTCCTGCCACTTCTCACATAGAATATTCCACCAAACCCAGACTCTTGCAATTTCCCCTGCTCAGAGCTATTTCATACCTGCATGCTTTACCAGCCTCGTTTATCTTACCCACATTATTACCATGTGTGTTTGTGTGTGACTGATCCTCATCTAGCTGGTGAGCTCTGTAAGGGATGGTCCTCCCTCCTAATTGCCTTACACTCCTCAGTGGGTAGTACAGTAACCAGTACGTACATGGTTGATGTTCTGTGAACGTCTGATGAAAGAATAAGGCATCATGTTCCTGAGGTATAGGAGCCTGTAGACACTTTCATTATTATTGGATAGTTTCTAGAAAGAAGATGATTGAGGGCTACCTGTGAAGGGCAAGAGTTTGAATTTACGATACTTGCTTACTCGCTTTGTGCCAAAGTAAATGATAAAAGGTCATCAGAAACTATAGGACTTTAGCTGGCATACAACTGTTTTGCACTTCATGGACATGGATGTGGAGGGTATCAATTAATCAAGAACTAAACTGGGAGCATAACCATCCTGAGAACCAGCTAAGTGACCTTGGGCAAGCTGCTTAATCTCAGTATCATCTACTCTGTAAACTGGGAGCAATGATAGACTATTTGCATTCCCCACCTTAGGTGGAGGTGTTAGAAAATGAGAGAATATAATTTTTGTGGACATTTCTGAAAATGTAAATAAGGCAATTCCTAGCAAGGAGTGATCTTGCCCCACCCCCCAGAGGATCTTTGGTAACGTGTGGAGATATTTCTGGTTGTTGCAACTGTTACTGGCAGCGGTCACTGATGCTGGTAAAAAAAAAAAATCCACAATTCACAGGACAGTCCCCGGACTCTCAAGAAATAATTACCAGGCCCCAAATAACACTAGCTCTAAAGTTGGGAAATCTCTATGTATAGGGCACTGTGACATTTCTTAACATTTGGTTCTGTTAATATTTTTTCTTACATCTTTATTAAAGACAACAAAGGATGACAATAGTACTTAAGTTTTACCAACTGTAACTTGGAGACACGCTGGATTTATTGAATTGTAGATTGTCAACATGCCATTCTCTGCCACCTTGGTTAACTAGCTGCTATCATTGAGCCAGGTGCTATTCTAAGCACTTTACCTGTATTAACTCATTTAATCCTCACAACAACCCTATAAGGTAAATAATTTATTACCCCTATTTGACAGATGAGGAAACTGAGCCAAATTGACAAAGCCGGGTTCGAACCCAGTCTTGCTCCAGGCATCATGACAAAGATTCAGCGAAGACTAAGTCTCTCCACCCTCCACTACGAGTATCTCACTTCTGGTCTTAATTTTTTTTTTAAGCTTGTGTGATTTTCTTTTCATTGTCACCTTTGGCAGGGAAATTAACTCTGGTTTCTCAGGTCTTCTTAACGGAGGACCTACTGGTTTGAGGTGCTTGACTAACTGGAGAGGAAAACGGCAACAGCATGGAAAAGGACATAGGAAACAAACCTCTGAAGAATCTGGGATTTGAGCCTGGCAGTCTATGGAAAAGCACTTCATAAGTGGCAGGGCAGTGGTTTTCAAACTATAGCATATTCAAGAATTACCAGGGGAGCTTGTTAAAAATGCTGATTTCCCAGCATTACCCTAAGAGCTTCTGAATCAGAGGATCTAGGAGTCTCCCAGGAATCTGCCTCTTTAACAAGCTCCCACGTGAGCCTGATGCAGGTGGTCCAAGCGCACGCCTTGAGAAACACTCTGGTATATGTAGGGCTTGGGGACAAGCACTAGCTGATCCCAGAAGAAGATTTGGGTTTGCCTGCACATTAATTCAAACCACCTGCGAGGGAGCATATTCGTGCTGTTCTGGTCCTGTAATTCGCTAGCTTTAGGCCAAGGAGGTTGATTGAGAGGGCAGGGATGGGGAGGACGGAAAGGAGAAGAAAGGAGTAGGGCAATTACAACCACTTCCAGGGAGGTGATTGTTTCCCTGCTGACAGAGAAGGAGCTGTCACTGGAGACCCTTCTTCCTTCAGTGTCCCCCTAATTGGCTGTTGTGACTATCGTTCTGCCCCAAGGGAGTTTAATAGAATCAAGAAGAGAGAAGAAAAGGATGCCAAATAACTTGGAGCAGGAACAAAAGAGGAACAAGGCTCATTTCCACCAGCATGGAGAGAAGCCCTGATTGGTCCCTTTCCCCAAGGTCCTCTTTCACACCATCTCTGTCCGAGACCTTTCCCCTCTTTTTTCTTTTCTCCCTCCCAGGGACCAATAAATGCAGGTTGTCTGGACAAGCAGAGCTTTATAATTATACAGGGAAAAATTCCGATGGCCCAGAATTCTGCCATAAAGTCATGTTGTGCTATTGCAGCAGCAAAGCCGGGGATGTTTTAACCTTCTCGCTGAATCACATTGCTTTGGAGATGAACACCAGGCAGAGGCTTTTTTATTCTGAGCATCTTTTCAAGAGATCAATTGAGTTATTTTGATTTTAACATCTGAGCAGTATATGACATGCGTTAACAACGTAGGCAACTTCCCTTTCCCTGAACTGAGTAACTTAAAGCCATTTCAGCAATATAGTGTAGCATAGTGATTAAGATTGCCTGGCTTCATTCCTAGCCCTGCAAATCCCTGGCTGTGTGATGTTGAAGATTACTTTACATCTCTAAGTTGCAGGTACTAATCTGTAAAACTGAGATAATAATAGGACCCCACTCTCAAAACACACAGGCGCGTGTGCGCGTGCGCGTACGCGCGCGCACGCACACACACACACACACACACTTCAGTGGATTGTTGTGACCACCAGATGAGACAGTATATTTAAGATATTCTTCCTCTTTCACAATAAACCCACAGTGTTTGCCTCCATCATTCAACTTGTTTTCCCTGAATTATTAATGTTTGATATTTTAAACCCATCTCTGGACAAAAATCAGCAGAAAAACATAAGGAAAAGAGAAACAATGAGAAAGGTGTTTCCACTCTCTTCGCATTGAATTTCAAATTGTGAGCTGGACAACAGATGACTTCCATCCGAAGGGAAGTACACAGAACTTGAGAAGCAGACAGAGGAGAACAAGATAAATCACTCAGTTGCCTACCACACACATCGTGAGATATTCAGTGTGGATTAGAAGTTTCTTACCAACAGTTTGGCCTCCATTTCTTGAGTGGTTTTATATTTCCAGACTGCAAACAAATGATTATGTGTGTGAAAAAAATATGTAATAGGCTGGAGGACAGATTCAAGTGAGCCAGAAGACCAGGGGCTCTGGAGTTGCAGCTCTCTGCACAAGAAATCCTCTGAGTGCAGAGTTGCCGCCAGGCATCTCATTCACGGGCAGCTTCCTCCCGGTGGTGGCTCTTGAGAGTAACAGCCCCCAGTCAGTGTCGGGGTTAGCAAGCAACTCATTCCCACTTCGACATTCCAGGAGAGAAAGTCTTGATTTTAAAAACAAAAGAAAACCGAAAAGCCCTGCTGAGCAGACTTAATAATACACACACACACCCTTCTCCTTTAAGTAAATTAACCCTTGAGGTATTGTACCTTTACCAGATAGCACAACCTCCTGGGGAAATCGAGTTAGAAAGCAAGCTGCAATTTTACAAAGTAACTTCAAGCACCGTCCTAAATTACTGCTAATAAATTTTATTTTAAAGTGGAACCTCTTATAGTGAATTATATCATATGCCTCATCTCTCAATTGGGTGCCTGAATGAAAAGCAACTATCATCATCTTAATAATAGTTTTAGCCACTCAATTAGCCAGTTTTTACTTTTGGACTTAAAGTTGCGCTATTTTTGTGTGTGTGTGTATTATCCAAGTCATACATGCTTATGGCAAAAATTATTACATTTAAAGTAGTTAATGCACAGATGATAACAATGAATAGTTGACTGGATCATGAGCTTATTTTAAGAATTATAAATAGATCTGTACATATTTGCATGTTCCCTACATACCCCCTTAGGAGGACACAACAAAACATTTTTGTGTTCTGGTTCTCACCTTGATTAGCGTTTATTAAGCATTGATGTGTGCAGAGCATTGTGCTAGACTCCAGGGTTGAAGCGGGAAAAGGAAGAAGAGACACCATGTAATGGCATAAGGTCCAACCACTCTAGGAAGTGTACATTTCAATGGAACAAATAGACTCATGCATAGATAAAGCAAGAGGTGGTGGGAAGAGGAAAGAGAAAGCTCTTACTTATGTCATAATAATTGAAATTCCTAGCTTCAAGTAGCCAAGTGATAGCATCACTGTTCTAACCTTTCTCAGGATTGGGCAGGAGAGCAGTACAGAGGGAGTGGGAGAGAATTAGAACTCCCAAGTAGAAATGAGCCTGGGTCTGACAGCAGGCTGTACCTTCTGACCTTTTTCACATCATGGTATATTACGTAAAAAAAAAAACAAACAAAAAAACCCCCCACAATTTCATTTTTACAACGGATCAAGGCAAAAGGACTTGTGTTGGAGGAGAATGAGGCACCAATAACCCAGGTCTTATCCAGCTGCTTCCAAGTCACCTCTGGAGCCAGACATACCCATGGGAAGCCCTGCACATTCAAGACATGCTGCTTACATGGCTTTACCCACTGGGGAGCCAGAATCTTCAGCATAACATGAAGGAATGTTGTCCCTACAGAGCTAACTATGGTCTGTGGGATGTAGTGTGCTTAGCAAGGCAAACTGAGCTGGGATGGAACCCCAGCCTGAACACTCACTAGTTTACATGACCTTGGGCAAGTTAGCTCACGTCTCTAAATTTAGGAAAATGTCTAAATTTAGGGAAATAATATGTAGTGCCCTGTTGAACCATGTTGGGGCCTGAAACAAAAGGAAGAATATACCCTCCTACATACACTTATCAAAATACCCTTCCATATTTTGAATCAAGTAGAAAAATTTAGCAGAAGCTCTCCAGCGAAAAAACATGCCTTTTTATAAAGCTCTGTGTTGCCCAGTCCACTCACGCCATTACTAACTCTAATCAAGTGGCTGGTGGAGGACATGCTGACTGGGAATGACTGTTCCTATTGCATAATAGTACAGGGTTGTCAGACACAACCTGAAATTTTTATTTTTAAAAAAATTAAAAAAATTTTTTAAATTTTTATTTCAAATTATGTTTTATTCTTCATGGAGTTTTTGTATTAGTTTTGATTTTTAAAAAAATATTACATGAAAATATTTTGTTAAGTACAGAGTTTTTTGATGCCGCTTTAAATTTTGCTTCTGTAGTGAGTACATCACCTGCCTCATCGTGGTCCTGAAAATAGGGACTTTGAAAGACTATTATAATTAGGAGTAAAGACTGTAAAATACCTTCACAAAATCAGTACTTAAAAAGAGTAGCCATTGTGATTGTATTTCTACAAGATCTGCAGAGACTCTTGTAGCTATTACAGGACACATTGGCTGGGAATCCCTGAAGCAGCAGTGTGAGGACCTGCAGCTTAGTCAACAGCCTTGAGAAGATGGTCAGTGAGTTCTGTGATCAGCCCCCAGACCCTGCTCATCAGGAAGTGTTGATGATTCTTAACCAGAACCTGCAGGAGATGGGGTTTGGACCAGCTGGGATTTCTCTTAGGTTCTGGGGACTCTTTTGTGGATCCCAAGCTGCACGCACACCTGTCACTTTACACCGTAATGATTACACTCAGAGAGCTCTCAGTCTTCGCACCCAAAATAGTCTTAAGTACTGAGTTACCGGTAGACGTCTATAAAAAGCTCTGCTTCTCTCCTTCACATTCAGCAGAATGCAGACGGCCTGCTTGACTGTGCTGTAGGCCTTCTGTCTCTCCAGCTAGGGAACTCTTCTCTCTGGCCCAATATTGGGTCTCAGTGACAGACCTGGGGATTTTAAATCCCCCCTTGGCAGGAGGATCAACTCCCTTCTAGGAGTCTGCCCCAAAGCCTTCCCTGTTAGCAGCACTGGGCCTCTTCCTCCTCAGCAGGGGCAGCAACTCAACAGCTCTCCTGTCCAACCACTTCCCTTCTGATGGCGTGAAAGCTGCAGAAAACAAACCGACGCGAAACATCACTTACCTCTGCCTCTGAGAATATAGTTTGGGGGGATTTGATGGAAAGCATCGTAAAAGCACCAGCGTGCAGTTACATTCAACAAACACTGGAAAATTAGCACACTGACTGCCTCTAACTACCTCCACTTATTCTCTAACGTGGTGTCTAGCCAAACAGTTCCTGGGTAACTTTGTGATATGCTACTTTCAGCTTAAGAAAGCAAACAAATAGGTACTTTAACTTTTCATTCCCTGGGTTGTTTGCAGAGGGAAAAAAAAGAAAAAATCAACCTACTCAATACTGAAAAAATTTTAGGCATCAAGAGAAAGCGCTTACCAAAGGAAGGCCTTGACAAAACGTAATATCTAGACACAACACAGGCCTTCTCGCTTCTGATGCGTTTGCAGCCTAAATAGTAAAATATGCTCTTTCCCATTTCACCTTCTTTCCTCAGAGATCAGGCGGACAAACAGCCCATCACCAACAGTTATCACACTTTGTCTGTCCCGGATGCCAAAGGCTCTGTAAGCAGAGAATGAACAAATGTGAAATAAATGTTAGCTGCTGATTTCATTCTTACTCAGAACCGTCCCTCTCTCACTTCTGAGTCACTATGGAGCTCTCAGATTTGCCTCAATCGGACTCATTTTACACTCTGGCTTTTCTTCGATCTGCTTTTTTCTCTTGGTGTGCAGTAAAAATAAAGTGTACTACAAGATGGTGCTGTGTTCTGCATTTGCTTGTTTACATTTTAATTCCAATTCCTTTATTATTTATTCTCATTACAAAGGCAATCTATGTGCTATAAGCTATTCCAAAATAGAAAGATATAAAGAAAAAAGTGGAAAAAATCACTGATAATCTCATCATCAAAAAATAGTCACAAGCAACATTTTGATGTACCTTCTTCCGGATTTTTCCCTGCCTCCCCTTCCTTATTTATTTATTCTCTATCCATTTTCTTCCCCTGCTTATTTGAAATGCTAATTATATTACATAGAAAATTCCCAACGATTTGTCAGTGTGTTTTCTAGACTCTATCCCAGTGATTTTTTTGTACTGACTCAGAGTTCTGAGGGCTCTTCAGAGCCTTTGGGGTGTGGGCAGGAAGCACATCCGTCTGCTGAGAGCTGGAGGTTCTGGGTCTCCCAGTCCCCTTTTACCAGACCGATTTTTTTTTTTCCCAGACATTTGGGCTTGTGTGTGAGATTTTGTTAGAATAAAGAATTACATGGCAAAACCAAAATCAAATTCAGACTTCACATATTCTGCTCCATTTTCCCATCAGGGTAGACTTTGATATAACGCTTTAGTAGCAGTCATTTTGGTGTGACTGCATTGATGTGACGATTTTGAAGTTAGGATGTCTCTCTCTATGGCCTAAAAAGCAATCATTCCGTGGATAACTCATCAGTGAGTACTGTGTGAAATAGACAGACATCCTCACCAAATTCCTGAGCCATCCCTGGGCACAGTTGTCCTTTTCTGATGTCCCCTGTTGGTGCCTCTCTCCATCCCAGGGAAAGAAAAGAGTTCTCACAAGGTCTCCATTCATTCCTGGCTGCTCTCCCCGCCCATTCGTGGTGATGTGAAAGTTGGACACACCCCATAGCACTAGAGGCCTCCACAGTGGCTGAACCTGACTTGCTACCCAGGGACTACCCACCTGATACACTAGTTTTCTTGCTGTAGTAACTGCCTCCATGTACAGATGGGACTACGGGGCCCCAATTGCTCTTTGTCTGTCTTCATAGGCCAGGGACAGCTCACCAACCCCATTGTCATCCCCTCCCCCCTCACATTCCCTCACTCGCTAATGAAACCTCTCAATGTCTCACTTCTGCTCCAAGACTAACCATTTCCCAGGATTACTGAGAGTAGGAAAGGACCCACTTCTATCAACCAGGATGTGGTCTTGCCTCATGACCAAGAAGGAGAATAACAGACAAGTTTTACATTGGTATATATTATATATTTAAAGTGTGGGTTATCTGTCCTACTCATGACTACTTTGTCACATAAGCAAAGTAAGCAAAAAGTTTGTACATTTTCTGAGAATTTATTTGTATATTAAATGGTCTGCCTTTCAATACTTTCATTTCTCTATTTACTATGGCCTTATTCATGTACATTCAATTAATAAGTTATTGAACTCTTTACTAATGGCACTTATTTGAAGATCTAAAAGATATACACCTCTTTGTGTAGACTTCCTCCTTATTCTAAATCTATCTAAATCAACATAAAGTAGATACAAGAGAGTATGTATGAGAAGGGGCGGAGGGGGACTCAGACCTAACACTAACATTTATACAACGCCTCAATGATATATGTGAATTATATGAAATTTATAAATGGGGTTAGAAGAATAGGATTAATATATTTGGGGAGGCTGGTTTATAACAGGCTTTTGAAATATTTTATCGAATTCATATGACTGTAAAATTAATGCATATGTAATTTTTAAAATCCCAACAGTGTAGCACTGAGTAAAGTAAAAGTTCTTCATTTTTGGTGTAAGGGTTAGAGATAGAATAAGGGTAAAATGTGTCTTTGGTACAAATTTCTTGGAAATAAAAGAAAAAAAGTAGGATCACTTTTGTAGGATCATCTTGGTGTGATTATGCAAGAATATTTCAGATTGAAGGTCTACACCAAAACCACACAGTTTTCATTGCTGTAGCTTTATAATATGATTCAATATGTAGCAGGTCAAAGACCCACTAATTACTCTTCCCCCCATCCCCCCGCCCTCAGGATTTTAGTGATGACTCTTACTTGTTTATTGTTCACTTAAGAATCATTTGGCTAAGAATTGAATTAAACTTTGACCTTACAGAAACAGCATTTTTAGCAGCTAAGAGACATGAAAATATCTAAAGTCCTAGTCTTTCAATGCAACACTATTATAGGCTATAGGCATTTTGCTTCTGTGAGCATCACCAGAAACTATCTTGACCTTTAATGCTTAACATCTGTCCTCATGATAAATTAGAATTTGTGAACACAGTTGGTGGTTCTTTCTATTTTTACACTGTTTTTCCCCCGGGGAATGTTTCAAAGAAGTGAGCGTGTTGTCCTGATCAATTAGCACTTTATTGGCACCTAAGTGCAGCTCTGCAGCTCTCTTAACAGGAATCGTAGGGTATAAACTTGGTGGGGAAAAGAGGAGGAAGAAACTTCACATTACAAAGTGGGAAGTGGTCTCTTGAAGGCTAATTTTGTTTTTCCTGCAGGTTGCTCTTTGTAACTTCAGAAAATTTATTCAAATGTATCTATACACACAGTTTCTAGGTGGCAACACAAACGTTTCACCCATTCCCCTTCCTCTTCTCCTTTATCTTATGTTCTTGTAGGTTGTGATGAGCAGAGACTCACTCAAAATACTCAGGTTATTGGATTTTATTTTAAAGATATATGGGAAAATGAGGACTCTTTAAGCTCTTTCAGGTTACAAGGAACAGAGAACCTTGCGATGGCGGTTAAATATAAGGATGCCCACTGAAGTAAGAATAACAGGGGGAAAAAAAGAGTTTTATATTGGCATGTATGACATATTTTGAAGTGTGTGTTAGCTGTCCTACCTATGAATATTTTGCTGCATAAGCAAAGCAAGCAAACAAACGAAAACATGAATTTTCTGAGAATTCATTTGTTTATTAAATGATCTGCCTCTCAAATACTTTGATTTCTCTCTTGACTTTACCATGGTTTTATTCATTTTTACTCAACTAATAAATTGTTTGAATGTTTACTAATAGCAGCTGCCCATTCAGGCCTCAAGGAACTAGAACATGTTCTAAAACGGCATCAGAATATAATGCTTCCTACTCTAATACGTCCTTCTAATAGGTCTCAAGTTATCTCTGCTTTCACTTCTTCTGAGAATTCACTTCTGACCAGCGTTCTCTACTCTTTTTTTTTTTTTTTTTGTGGTACGCGGGCATCTCACTGTTGTGGCCTCTCCCGTTGAGGAGCACAGGCTCTGGACGCGCAGGCTCAGTGGCCGTGGCTCACGGGCCCAGCCGCTCCGCGGCATGTGAGATCTTCCCGGACCGGGGCACAAACCCGTGTCCTCTGCATCGGCAGGCGGACTCTCAACCACTGCGCCACGAGGGAAGCCCAGCGCTCTCTACTCTTATCCTCTTTGCTTGTGAGCACCTTCTTACTCCTGGTACATGGCATCTCCCTATTGCCTCCTTTCTCTGTCTCCCTCAACCCACGCTACTCTACTCTGCCAAGTCTCTCTGGATATCTGGCGTTCAAATTCACCCGGAGGGAGAATCTGATTAGTTCAGCCTGTCACAATCCTTACTAAAAAGCTTTTGTAGTAGCCTCTAAACGGACTGCTTTTGTATCAGGCATCAGTCCCTGGCCCAGTTAACTGTGACCAGGGCAGGGTCACCTGGCAGAAAGCATGAGTCTCCATGCCAGGGAATCCCCCTGCAGCTGCTTTTCTCTGAAAGACATAATGCATATGACAGGCCTTCAGAGTGGAAGGGCCTGGTTAGTATGGGAAAATTTTAGATTTCTATTCATGCTCACTAAAGGGGTCAACACTTATACGGCCACAAATACAGGTCTTGACATTGGTCATTGAAATGATAGAGCACCACGAATGCAGCTCAAAGTAGCACATGTTGGCAGCAAAGATTTCTTGGCCTTTACCACTCAAATACAGCAGTGAGTGATTCCAGCCAGAAAGGCGTAGCTGATGGGGAGTATGGTATGTGATCTAGATTTCCCCAATCATACCAGCCTGGGGAAAGGACATCAACAGCAGCAGCCAAATAGCATTTGTCAGAGTCCATCGTTTTGTGCTCAGAAGGAACTGGTTTTTTTCACCAATGGAGCTTGCATTTCCTGGAGGGTTTCTCTCATGTGCTAGCAGAAATAAGCCTCTGGACTACTGTGGCGTATTTGAATTCTATCCCTCTTTTGTCGTGACTCCTTGTGATGAAGACCCTAACTGCAGCTGATGCCAAGAGTAGCAGCTGTGCCGCCTGCCAAAAACACCATTGCAGCTGCTTCTGCTGCTGCCGCTGCCTTCCAAACAGAAACTGCTCCTGCCTGCAGAAAAAGATGTCACTATATCCACACCAAGTGTAACTCTGCCCACTGTAAAGACATGACAAACAGCCACAGCTGCAGCAAACTCCATTTCCACTAATGTTGCTGCTTTCATTGCCAGCAATGTTGTCACCACCACCAGTGCCACTCTTGGTGTCTGTGGGCCAGATGCCTTGCACTCTTAATGTCCCAGAGAGATGTAAGAAAAAATAGCTTTTTAACTTTTACTTGTTAAGTAAAAGTAACTTTTACTTTTACATTCAAATTTTATCCTCCATAAACTTGGCCATGAGTCCATAGGAGCTGGGCCAGGGCATAATCTAGGTGACAAATTGTGTCCAGAATCATCCCTCCCTTCCAGTATCAGCTCACTGGCTCCTCTCCATCTCCTCATTGCTTTGGGATGAGTTCTTTCCCACAAACTTCTTGGTGCCTCATGTGTATAGGAGTACGATCGGCCTCAGGCAGCCCACAAGCTGCAGAGTAATTAGCCACTTCAGGGGAATTAGCTATACCTTGTTATGTGATTAAGTAATTTAGAGATCACCCAGCCTAAACGATATAGTCTATAAGCATGTGTTTAAGGAGATTAGGGGATATCTTAACATATATGATTGATGTGAACAAGAATTCGAATTTTATCAGCTGTATTCTTCCCAGTCTACAGAAAGAAAGAGAAGGTAGGTGGTCTCCCTGCATTACAGAAATGGGAAGACCAAGATGCAGAATTTTTGCACTTATTCAACATCTTTCCGAGGAAGAAGACACTGAATCTGGCAGACAAAGATATCCCAATCATTACGAATGCGTAGTCTATTTTAGCATAAAAATATCTTCTTCTTCACCATAGCCTGAGTAAAATACCAATACTTCCTCAAGATTATTCAAGTATTTGCTCTACTTCTGTGTTCATCAAGACATTCTTGTGGACTATTAAATACATTCACTTTGAGCATTAATAAATTTGGGACTCTGCAGGGAAATCCATCCTCGTGTTTAGTGTTGGACACAGTATTAGTTTTCTGTATAATACTGAGTAAGTGTACACTATACTTACTGACTATATCCTACTTTAAAGTTTTAGAAAGTTACTCAAACTAAACTCTTTACTGCGAATTACAGGCACTCTTGATTCATAAACATCGTTATCTCCCTAAATTCATGTTCTTGTATATGATACTTATTTTAAATGGGAAATTAGAGAGACATCACTTAGTTTCTTTAAAAATAATAATTTTTCTAAAACTATAGAGAATGTGTCTTTTGTGAAAAAAAGTATTTATGCTGTCTTTTTATTTCCCCTAGGGCTATTAAACACTGTGTGCTAGTCCTTTATCAGCAGTGTTTATACTGCATGATTTTGTTTATTTAGATGCTTGTATAGAGTGTAAAATTATGGGTTTGGTGGTTTGCAGCTAAAATTTGCTTCCCCACTTCCATTCTTGCTTTTACTTGAATTTTGAAGGTTGTTTTTTTTTTTTTTTGGTATCTTTTGTTTTCCTCTGTAAAGCAGATAAAGAGTATGTAAACTCCCCAAGGAACTCTCTGCAGATTGATAATTGGGGAGAATTCCTCTCCATTTGGGAGGTGCACAATTTTCAAGTCCAGTCATATAAAAGGAGTATAGCTTGGGTCAGGCTGGGAATTGGCCTTGTAATGTCTGTAGCTTTTCCAGACCAGGGTAGTTCTTCTGCTTGCCCTTCACCTCTCCCAGAAGAGATCCTATTCTCTTTTTAGTTTAGGAAGCAACTTAGGAAGGCTGATTGGCTCAAAGCTGTGGAGAATATCAGTTTTCAGTTCATTTATTCTTTACATGAGTCAAATATAAGCCTACTTTGAAAGAATAATCTAGAGCTGAGTTGTTCACCTCTACTCCTTTAAATGGGTATTTGCTATGCACCCTCTGACAGGGGAACACTGGCCTTGGTCAACTTCTTAGATTGTTCTCAGCTCATCCTGATTTTGTGACTTCTACACTCTTAAGTCTCATGGACTCTTTGGAGCTAAAGTCAGTTTGCCTTTCAGAAGTCTACATGAAGTTACAATTATTGAACCTAACTCAATCATGCACAGCTATACAACATCAATTATATTAGTTTTTATTTTTGTTTTATTTTGTTTTGGAGGGCTAGGAAGGTCTGTTTTTTGTTTTTGTTTTTTGGTCGCAACTAACAGAAAATCAACTTGAACTAAGCCAGGCAACCAAAATAGGAAAGGGGATTTATCGGTTCATGGAGACTAAAGACTGAAGAAACAGAAAGGATACAAATGCATCTGGGTCTTAAGTCAACAGGAAACCTCCATCTGGATTTTGCAAGGTCTCTCTCATTCTCATTCTCTCTCTCCCACTTTCCCTCTCCATGACTCTCCTTGGCTCTTCTCAGGGAGTTGCCTTCATTCTCTTTCATGGAAGTCTTCTCCATGGGGCAAGAAACCACTGATGGCTTTTCATTTCCCTGTGTGGTTCCTATATACCAGAGAGGGGTACTGAGTCTCTTCTTGGTGGTTAGCATTGCTCAGGGAAGAGTTCAGAATGACTTAGCTGGGAAGGTGCCCACCCCTGGACTAATCAAAGGACTAATCAACAGTACTGCTTTGTAAGAATTTGGTGGTTTCCATAGGAACCACGGGTTAGATGGGGAGGGAAGGAAGGAGGAGGAACAAGTACCCCAGAAAGAAGGGGAGTAAGGGTGCATGGTATCCACAGAAAGGAAACAGTATATGCCCATTTGAGAAATGTGGTATAGCTGTATGGACACAAGGTTATTCCTTTTCCTTATTGGAGTAAGCTGACGTATGTTTATTTGTCACTGCCCCACATTCACTCCCAAGATTAGATTTTCCCCCTTTGCAGTATGTGGGAAAAATAGGCTTATTTGTACGTACTTAACAATAATTAAGATCTTTTTTGTATTGTGGGATAAGTTATCTGATTAAATTCAACTTTTTACTTCATGAATTTGTCAGCTGATTGGTTGATTCTGCATCCACAAAGGAGTTTGAAGTGGGTTAAAGGAAACACATTCAGACTCCTTCCATTGTGTGTGATATGCCGAAAGTAAAACAAATTTTCCACACAGCCAGTGCTGAAAATAAACTATGATTTCAATCGCAGAATCAAAGAGTCATCCAGAAAACCACCCTTTAATGGCACTCAAACTGCCATTTGAGTTACTTTTTATTTTTTTCTGACTTTAAAGGTTATGTAAGCATTGTGCAGCTCATGGCTCATCCAAATATTGGACAAAGGAAAACTTCAGAAATCTCCCAGGAATTTCCTCTGGTTGTAAATTAATAGAAAGGATGGAATTTTTGACAGTCAATGGATAAATTTAACAAATGATTACTCATTAAAAACACAAACAAAAAGAAACCAAAGCCACCCTGGCTTTGAGCATTGGCCTCACTAGCAAGATTTTTTTCCCATTTTCTTCCCCTTTTGCTCTTATTTAGATGGCTTTAGAGCAAAATGCACTGTTGGAAATTGAACAAACCAGTTATCTCTGAATACACTTCTTGCTTCCCTTTTCCCAGAATCCATCTTTGAATGCATACTTGCAGAAAGGGTCTGTCTTGATAGGCAGAAGGACATTTTCCACCAGAGGTCAATTTGGCAATACTTCAGCCACGCAATCTACAGACACTTACTGAAAGCCTACTCGGTGCCAGCGACAGTACTAGGTGCTGGGTTACAGCACTGAACAATCAGGATAAGGACCAATCTTCATAAAGTGCATAATATTCTCCAGTTTCTCTTCTTCCTCCTGCCATCAAAGTTCTGTCCTTGAATTTCTCTTTTTACTTGATCTCCTTTGATCATCACACGTAATGTTCCAGTTGTATAACTTGCGAATCTATAGCTTTGTGTGTTAAATAGAGTCCCATAGATCTAATGGCACGTAAAACTTGTCTGTATTTCTGGTTACCACCTCAAATTCAATATGTCCTGAAAAATGAATCATCTCCATCTGCCTTCAGTGTCCTCCTTCCTCCACTTCTGATCATTTCAGTCCCATTATTCCCACCCCATCACTCAGACTTAAAATCCCAAACGTCATTGCAATGGGTTTAACAGGTCTTTGGCTCCCAATATTTCCTCTTTCTTTGATCCAGATTAAATTTTGATGTCAGAGGAAAATTCATGACGAAAAACCAATCATTAACTCTGATCACATATAGGAAAGAACTTAGTAAATTACAAAAGTGTACCATGTTAGTTCTTTTCCATGTTCGTTATCATGTTACTACTCAGCTGAGGAGTTTTCAACAACTACCTACACTTCTCAAATTCTAAACTCTTGGACTGGACATTTGAGGCCCTATAGGATCTACCCCCTGTCTATTTTTCATACTTATCTGCCTTCGATTTTTCTGTGCATTGTTCACTGTTCCTTCACAGCCACATTGAAGAGCCTCGTCACGCATGCTTTTCCTTTGTCCTGGAACACACATCTCCCAGTCCGTCCCTTCATGTCTCTCTCCTTGTGACCAACAATTGAACTCTGCCAGGAGGAGAGGTCCTAACGTGGGAGTAACGGGATTCCACAGGGCATAGGATAACTGTGACTTCATGGACCAGTTAATATAAACCTTTGTTTGAAAATGCCAGGCATGAAAAGCTACGAAGAAGTATTGTAATTCAGGGAGGGAAAACGGGCAAAAATTTTATGGGGCTTGAGCAGTAGGACGACAGTCAGCATATGCTACTTTCAGAAGTGGGAATAGAGGGACTGATCTTGGAGTCTGGGTGTTTGGACAGTCTGGAGTTTTGATATCAAGAGCTGTGGAGAGGATGAGTTAGGGGATACAGTCATTTGCAAGGGGATATAGGGGTGGGGAGGAACAGCTGCAGGGACCCAGGACATGTGAGAACTGCCGTGGAAAATTCTCAAGCCTCAGGTCCTTCTGGGTCTCTCCCAGTAGACTCATATCTACTCCACTGTGGATTTACCCTAGATCGGAGAGCTAATACGGCCTCCTCTGAATCATATAAACTGGCTACAAAATTTTCAGTAAAGAGAAAGATGAATAAATTAAATTCTACCCTTCTTTGTGTGTGTGGTTCATTTAACTTGCACAAAGAACAACTGAAATCTGGAAACTTCCCAAGGACTTATTGTTTGTGCTTGTCAGCACACCTGAGTAAAATCAAACTCCTAAGAATTATCTAATCTAACTTTACAGGTGGCTACAGGGAGGAATAAATATCTAAATGCTTAGGGGCAAGTCAAGTGTAAAATATGCTTTGTGAAAATGCCTGATGAATTATGACATGATATGCTTCATTATAATAATGAATGATCTGAGAGTAAAGGACCCTCAGGCTTTTGAAGCTCATTGGTGTCAATTTGGGGAACAAGGGTAAAAGATTTAATCTTCAAGCTTTGCTGTTACGCTTTATATTGGGGTCTTTTTAGAAATGTTTATGATTGTTATTCAATAAAAACAACAAAAAGTAGATCTGCTATAGAATTTTTATATGAAAAATTATCAAGCTATAAATTTATCTTGTGATATTTAGTCTATGCCAACTCAATTTTGAAAATAAATATAGAAAAGTTAGAAGTTTATTTCTTGATTATTCATATCAACTTTCCATTTGTAGTTGTGACAGATTTCTCAAATTTGGTATTTCTTACACTGAACTCCTGATCTCCCTCCACCAGCCTGATCTACCTGAATACATACATGTCCAGCTCAGTAAATGGCGACTCCATCCTTCCAGTTGTTCAGGCCATGATCTTGAAGTCACCCCTGACTTCTCTCTTTTTTATATCCCAACGTTCAAGTGATCAGCATATTCTATTGATTCTATCTTCACAATAGATCCAGAATCCAATCAATCACTCCTCATGTCCTTCATCATCACCTTCCTGGTCTAAGCAACCATCATCTACTGTTTATTGCCGTAGCCTTATCCTTCTTTCGGCTTTCCTGCTTCACTCTTCTTCCATATAGTCTACTCTCAAAAGAGCAGCCAGAGTGATCCTCTAAAATCTCACATTCTTCTGCTTAAAACTTTTCAATATTCTCCCATTTCTCCCAAAGTAAAGATCCTTCAAAGTCTCTCAGAGCCTCCAAGGCCCTGCAAAATCTACCCCCTTATCTCATATCCTGTTTACCTCTCTGACCTCACCTCCTGGCACTCTCTCCCCTGCTGAGCTTCAGCCACATTATCTTCCCCGCCCTTCTTCCATTCTCAAGGTGCTAGTGGTAGCCTCTGGGACTCTTCCCTCCAATGTGAGTTTTCTATTCCTGACCCCATAGGAGCTGCATCCCCTGCATAAGAATTCCAGCCTTGAAGCTAGCAGTGGACAGTCATCAGGAGAAAACGGTTCCTACCATACTCCTTTAAATTTCTTCTATTGAAGTCACATGTTTACTCTAAGTATGAAGAACAGCTAAATCATACGTGATGGAAAGAAAAGAAAGGGAAGATGAGGAGACCTAATGGAACTATAAATTTATGAGAATGGAGCCTTAAGCCACAGCTGAGATTAATTCCCAAAGTACTTCATATTATTTTATATTCTTACTTTTCATTAAAACGAGAAATTTCACATGAACATTTCTGTACCATTTAGAAGAGAGACATGAATATATAAATGTGTAGACTGGTTCCTAGGCACCCAATTAAAGCTGCCAGAGTGGGTTATCTTCCAGATTCTGAGAAACACTGGTCAGCTTTGGAAGATAGAAATATTTCATCATTGATACCTCTAGCCTAGGCAAACAACTGAATTAAGATTATGAATTTTAAGGTCCTAGACACTGACCAAAGAATAAAGGAAATGAAAAAGCAAAAAAAATGCATGTTCTATGAGGTCCAGATTAAGAAACATTGATGAAATCGACAAAGCAAGCCTTGCTCTTTTTAGTATGTATTACACATTTTCTTAATAAAATAAGACTGTCCACATGATTCACCTCAGGTTTCCAGCACTGACTGCAAATATGTTCGTCCTTTGGGAAAACAGGAAAGGATATCTAATGATGCAGAAATAGTCATAGAGCAGCCAGGAAAGAAAGAGACCAGAAAGAGAAGCGAGGACTGGATGGCAAAAGCTACACCCAAAGAGCTTGAAGTCAGCAATCAAACACCTCCTCAAACTATGCTTGACGATTTCAAGGGGTGGGGGAAATAAAAGAGTAACAGACATTGAACCTCACTCGTTTTTCAGATGTACTGTGATTTTTGCTTGACTTCATCAGTAAAAGTACGCATTACCTTTGTCTTTTATGGTCAATTCCTAGACTATTTTAAACTGATCAAATTTTGTCCAGAAACTGGCATTCTTTTCCTATGATTTCCATATTTTCCAAACTCCTGGAGTTTCCTGAAATTCCTAGCAAGAATTCTAGATATCATAGTGTTAATTTTACTTCTTGTTAAAAATATTTTGCTCCCACCATCCATCCCAAATCCCCTTCACATTCCTTTTTTTACTTGTTTGTTTTATTGAGTTTTCGGTTTTAATAGACAAATAAAATTTTAGGATATTGAAAGGTAAAGATATTTACCTTCCTTGATTCCTGAATAGAAACACTTTTATCTATTTTTTGGTTCTTCTATTGTTTCTTCCTGTATCTCTAGATTATAAATTTACCTGCTAGCTTTTGATTTGTTCATTATAGTCATAATCTGCTATTAGCTTCCTGCTATGATGCATTATGATTTAACACATTTACATAATTATATTGCCAAATTTTATTTTTCTTTTAGTTTGCCTTTGTTGTTTATTTTTGTTTCTATCAACTACAAACAGTATTCTTGACTCTGCTTCACTACTGTTCTTCCCCACTTTCAACCATCTGTACTTATTATACATGTATATTGTCAAATTTAATAACATTTCATTTTGTTCTGTGTCAAGAAATACTTCTATTTTTTTAATATAAGGTTTGTTATTGTTTGGCTAACACCTATTGAGGACTTTCTACGTGTTAAACACTGTTACAAGTGCTTTGTTTAAATTAACTCAAGCCTCACGAGACTATAAAATAGATAACTTATTATTTCTATCCTACAGAAAGGAAATTGGGTAGTATAGAAATCAAGAAAATTTATAGATTCATATAGCCAGTAAGAAATTTAGAGATGGTGCTCGTAACAGCTGTGTAATACTATCTCTTTAGGTTGTCTGTTCAAGTTGAAACTCATTAACCACTATTTACATTCTAATAAGAAATCAAATGGAATCCATGGCAATGCCAAGTAGTGTGCTAGGATTATACTTAGTTTCTTATCTGGTCTGTTTTCTTAGAGTTCCTAAGTGCTTTTTTTTTTTTCTTACTTTACCTTCCTTTTCTGTCTCCTAAACTGTTTTAGGATCTCAGGAGTAGTATTAAATCTTTTTTTCCTTTGATACCTTTTCCCAAGCCTTCCATTATTCTGCTCCAAGTTGTTCTGATTTCTCTCTAGGATGGATCATCACAGCCCCCTCACAGATGACTGGATCATCTGTTTGCTAGATCTCATCTCTTCTTGGTTTACTGTCTCATTGTGCTATAGCATATTCTCAAGTAATATCCTAAGAAATAGGATAGTATCTTTCAGGGGATGTACATTTTTGAAGGTTTTAAAAATGTGTCCTTCTTTGGACAGTTGATTTGACTGCTTTTATGATTCTAAGTTGAAAATAATTTCCATTCAAAGCTTTGAAGGCTCCATTACCTTCTAGCATTCAAAATGGTTGACTGGATAACCAATGCCAAGCTTAAACTTATTATTTTTGTTGATATGCTCTTTCTTCTCCTTGAAAACTACTAGGATAGTCTTTCTCCATGGTATTCTGAAACTCTATGACAATATGACAATTAATCTGGGCTGTAATACGTGAGGCACTCTGGATTCCCTGGACTTATTTAGTCTGAAGACTTTTGTCTTATATTCTAGGAAATCTCTGTTTTTGTTTCCTCCCTTCTATCTTTTCTGTTCTCTTTCTAAAATTCCTATGAACAGGCTGTTGAGCTTTTGAATAATTATATATGTGAATATATATCTTAAAGCTTTTTTCTCTTATTTTCTTTTTAGCCTTTTGATTTTTATTCTAGAAAGTTCACTCAATAGTCTCTTTTAACCCTTCCATTTTTTTGCTTTTCTATTTTTTAGTTTCAGACAACATATTTTTAAGTATCTAGGGATCTCTTTGGTCTCTGGTTTTTATTTTTCATTGCATCCTGTTTTGTTTTATGGATGCAGAGTCTTCTCTGATTTCTCTATATTAATTAGAAGTGTTTGGGGTCTTTTTTTCTGAATTAACTCTATGTCCTCTAGGATCATGTTTTCCTGTTTGTTAATTTTGATCTTTCTCTTTTTTTGTTGCAGGGTTTTCTCATGTTCAGTGTCCCTTGTTTTTCATTTATAGTTAAGCACGAGGCCACAGAAGAGTCAGTCTCTCTGGGGTGAGTGGGGCTAGTCAACTGGCCAGCTCTCACACTAGGGGACTCTAAAATGACAGAACAGAGGCATTTGCTCCAGTGCCCTTCCTGGCTGTCCTGGTTCTCCTTAGATTGTTCATTCAATACGATGGGAAAAGATCTTCCTCCTTTTTTCATTGGTGGGTTTGTTTGTTTAAGGAGTGTGTGCCTAGCTTCCAGGAGTGCTGTGTGCAGGGGAAGGGAAGGCTGCAGCAGGGTAGTCTATATTCTGTACTTCAATTCACTCCCTATTCAGTGCCCCCTGCTTCACCCCTACTCTCCACTGTCCCTGTGATTCTACGAGCCACATTCTCTAGTGCTGTGAGAGCTGATGAGTTTCCATCTGACCTGCAGCTCTCCCCTCCCCTTTCAGGCTTCGGCCTTCTCTCCTCCACATCAACAAATCCCAATCATCCTTGTCCTTCCAGGAAAGTATTGAAATGTCTATTCCGATGATGGCTCCCTTCCCATTCTCTTCAATATTGAGAGTTTATACTTTCACTATTAATGTCAGACCCTGCAATCTTCACTAACAGAATGTGCTAAATGTTGTGGTTTGGCTATTAAGACATTTTATGTCAGCCCTTTTTTCTCAAAATATACCTCTCTTCAGCCTTGCAGGACTGAAGATATTCCTTTCTGGTTCTTCCACCACAGTGTAATGAAACCGGAAGTTCTGGAGTGAGCCTTAGTTTTGGGTGTTTTGGGGAAGCTCTGAGTGACTAGAACATGCAGCTGGGGCTGGAAGGACTGCTTTTGCTGGAAGCACAGAAGAGGCAAGCTGTAGTCCATCTCAGTGCTGATAGATGTCTCTGCGTGACCTATTTCGAATATTCTGCTTTGGTAGACATTTTTGAAAGACTTACTTGATAATATATTAAGTCATTAACTAAAGTTGAGAGAGTGCCGTATCAAGCTACCGAAGTGTTATCATCAAGTTCTGCTACTCGTCACGTGCAAGTAACTGTGTGTGTAATAGTTATAGGATCAGGACGTTGCCGACTCCTACTTTTCCATGGTGCAATGGGACGGAAAAGCCTCCTGTGATGTACGTCCACAAGAATGCAGGTCTCTGTGGGCGCTCATGCAATAAAGTCATGTTATGTCACTTTTAAACTTCCCATAAGGAAAAGTATGTATTTCTAAGTTAAACATCTATCCCAGTTCAATTACCAGTTCAATTACCAGTAAATTACCAGTATGATAAGTGCCCCCCAGATACTATTAGAACTGTTCATTTTTAATGTGCAAGTTTATAAAACATCTTGAAGCGTGATTGTGTCCCCTTGGCCAAAAAGCTCTGAGTTCCCTGCCCATGCCCCACTTTTACATTAAAGCTGCCACTCCTTGGAAGATAAGTTTTCCCAATATGAAAGAATTTTGAAATTCTAGTGTGTATCACCTGATGAGTTTATTAAAAATACAAAATTCTGGGCCTTGAGCTCAGAAAAACTGATTCAGTAGATGTGGCCCAGGAATCTGCATTGAATAAATTGTGCAGGTTATTCAAATGCAGGAGGTATTGAACCTTCCTTTGAGAATCACACTCTGAGGCATAGAGGAGAAAGAGGCAGATTAATTAGCAAGCCAGTGTCTTTTGATAAATACTTTAAGAGGAAACAGAGTAGAGAAAATCAGTATGTAAAGGTCTCTAAAGGACCTGAGTCCCACTAGTGCTAAATAGATGGTAATTCTTCACATTATACGTGTAAATGAACCAAAAAGATACGGAAATCATTATCAGGTTAATTTCATTTTTTAAAGAAAAACTCATTTACTTAGGTAAAGAACTTTTAGTTATCAAAATGCCAAACTTTGAAATGACAGTATTTTCATTCGCTTTGTGAAACCCTAATTCTACAGAATCATGCTTCTTCGGCATACAGGATTGACTTGTGTCTCCCAAACACAGAAGACACACAACCTCAGCCTGCCCTTTTAAAATAAATAGCAGTTTTCATACTTGTCTCTTCCCAAGAATATCTCTTAGTCTCTGAACCTCTGTGTGTTTGTTCGTTGTGTCAGGGCAAACCTCAGGCTCAAAGACAAAAGTGAACAGGTGAACATGTTGAAACTGGAGGCCTTTCTTTGCTGTCAACTATTTCACTCAGAGGAAAGATCACCAAAGGGGGCTAAATGGTTGAAGACAAGTATTCAGATGAAGTCAGTATTACATTCAAGCCACTCTATTCTTTTTTTAAAGAACCTGAGCTATTTTTCACTATGTTATCATAAATGTAGGCAGGTAGAAACCTGCAGACTCAAACTGTGAGGGAAGTAAAAGTGACAGAAGTATTTGTTAGATACTTAAGTAGCTTGGCCCATCTTCCTCTAGTGTATATCCATCAGACAAGCA
The DNA here is from genome assembly GCF_964165515.1 of Mesoplodon bidens. Lineage (NCBI taxonomy): Eukaryota > Metazoa > Chordata > Mammalia > Artiodactyla > Ziphiidae > Mesoplodon > Mesoplodon bidens. Next base: position 67,365,154 of record NC_138160.1, read on the forward strand.
GTTATGATTGCTTTACAGATATCAAATTCTTCAGGAAGGTGACTCACTCTGATCGAAAAGCCTAGCATGATGGGGCCCAAAATAACCATGGCCAGGTGCCAAGTGAAATTTCCCCTAAACATGACTATCTTGCCCATTTCCACAATCCCAGACAAGGGTTGCTTCAAATCGATTCACCACCCACCCCATCCCTCTACTGGTTAGAGCAAAAGTCCTTGACTTACTTTCCCAGTCCCCTAAATTGTCCCTTCTAGCCTGCATTTCTCATCTGGCTGTAAGTTTGTGGCCAGTATTTAGTGGCTGACCTGTGGATGGACTTAGCAAAGCTCAGATCTGCTCATCTTGCAGTTTTAAAGATATTTTGATTCCCAAAATGATTAGCTTCTTTTTATACATAGAAATGTCCTCAATTACGAGGCTCGTCACACAAGAGGGAGGAGAAAAGAGAGAAGGTAAAGGGAAAATAAAGGGGTCCCTGGAAGATGTCTGCTGTGAGCCAGCACTGGTTCTGCCTATGAACCCTTCACCCTCCTCCTTCAATAGGGTTTGGAAATTGGTACAAGTCTTTCCATTCTATTATTTACCTTGTGATTCAGATTTTATTTTTTTTAAAAAAGGATCAGTTTACCTATAACATATTGTGACCAAAAATAAAACTCAAATCAAGAGAAGTTTGCTAGTTGACTTATATTTTATAGGGTGATGAGAATATACTACGCCTTATGCCAAGTGAGTATCAGTGTTTCAACCATCTTCATTAATTAAAACTGCTTGTACTGATGGCCCATTCTGTGCCAGGCACTGAGTTGAAATAAAGGTCCCACTGTGCTCGCTTTGGCAGCACATATACTAAAATTGGAAGGAAACAAAGACAGTTAGCATGGCCACTGTGCAAGAATGGCATGCAAATTTGTGAAGCATTCCATATTAAAAAAAAAAAAAGGCAGTCCCACTGATCATTACATACATATCACCCAAACTTAAAAAAAAGGCAGTCTTAATTTCTACATGCCACTTGAGTTTATTTATTTTAATTTTTATAAAACAGTTTTTCATTTCTTGCCCTTTATTATCACTAAAGAATATTTTCTGTGTTTTCAAAATCTTCTATGATGGTTCATATGTCATCAGTCCTCAAACTGTGGTTGGTACACGCTGGGATGGAACTGCCATCCAGGGGCTTAGAGTCTGGTTGGTGAGAGAGATTATTCAAAATATGATGATCTAATGCAGTAACCATGTCTGTGATCCTAAGTTGAGATTTTACCTAATAAGTAATAACAATAATTATTTCCTCATTTTTTTCCTGGGAACTAATGATCAAGTTTAGAGAGATGCTATGTTAATACAGTAACACAAAACACTCAAAATATTTCCATTAGATTTTAAGTTTTTTCTTTTAATTACAGTAGAACATAGGTTTAGCTTTCTTCATTTCACAATACTTGAAATTATAATACATCTAATGAATGAAAGCAGGTGGTTCTCCCTGGCTCCGTGATTGAGTTTTCTGGGCCCAGGAGTAGAAACAGGCTACCCTGTGCAGACAGCTGAGAGCACCACAGCAGGTGAAGCTGAGAAGAGGAATTGAGGAGATAATGAGGCCTATGAGAGTGAACCAAGTAGTGTCAAGTAAATAATTTAATTCTAGCCTTTTTTCATTAATATTAAAAAATTAGACAAAAGGGGAGTTTTGGCTGTCTCCTTCTGGTACCCATAAATTACATGTGTAGCATTAAAAATGTCTGTTCCTGGTCTAGGCTTTTAAAAAGTAGCTCAGGGATTAGATTAGCCATAGGAGGTCTGAGACTAATACCTAGGATTCTGACTCCTAAGGCGATGTTTTTTCACTACCATATACAATAGCCTGATCGTCAGCAAGAGATATCTTACTGAAAGGGACTTTCTTATAGGACATAAAGGCGACTAATGATCTATTCTGGAATGCCCAGCAGAATTCTTTAGCTTTAGTCTTCAAGATTCAAGTGTGAGCAGCTGTCATAAAGAGCGAGTTCTCAGCAGAAACAAGGGCATGGGCACAGGGCGAGGTAGTGGTGGGAGGGGTAAGGATTGTCTCTTCTCCCCTGTCCTGCCCCAGGCCAAAATGTTCCCTTGACTCTCATTTCAGAATCACAAGTCAGAGGCAGCACTTGTAGAATGGCTGGATATTCACAAAAGCACTGCTCTTCCTTTCAGTACCCATCCAATCTGAAAACCAGAATGATTGTAATCTTTGATCTCTGGATTCAGCCACAGGGTTTAGAAACAGATGTACATGAAGAGAGACGCTGAGCTGATCAATTATTTTTCTAAGTCATTTTCTAACAGTCATATGAGAAATCTCATGACAAAACCCGACACAATTTAAACACAACCTTAAAAATTGCTTTCAGATATTATTATAAAAACACATCAATAATTAGTCGATAAAACTAACAATGTAATAGGGAGGTCAGAAATTGAGTTTTTACAATTAATAATAGAAATCACAGAAAACACACCATTCAAAGAAAGTAAGTGCTATTTAACACGTTTTTCTCCTTTTCTGGAAATGAAGGATGACAGTCTCAGAACTTCAAGAAGTAGAGGTATTTCTGTGAAAAGCAATCAATTAGATGGGTCAAATGAAGCTATCAATCATTTACATCTATGTATTCCCATTAACATTTACAAAGTTTTGGCTCTCCAGCTGGTCCCCATAAATTATATTCACAACACCCCAAATTTGTAAAGTGTTCAGTCTCAATTAAAAATAATTTGAAATTAAATTGGCAAGGGTGTGGTGGGTGAAGATTGAAAAAGCAGTGCAGGCCAGAGGGTAAAGTTAAATTTGAACCAAAGCCACAGCATCTTGTTATAAATATGCTTAAAATGTAAAGTCTTTGTCTTTGTCAAATGATGTGGGAAACTGAGAAAATTCTGTGGGGATAATTAAAAGAAAGTAAAGAGAAATCCAAAGTTACCTTTGATTTGAGGTATTCAGAAAATTCAAAACCAAAAAGATTTTTGATTTCGTTTTGGCTTGAATTATCTAAACATAATTGCTATGAATTTCTCCACTTCAGTTATTATGTTTCCCTTAGAATAAAAGATAAAAGGATACTATTTAGAAGCATGTTTGTTGAACAACAGCTAGAGTGAATTAATAAGTATAGTCTATACAAACACGTAAATCCCCACAATATTTCCTTTCTTCTTCTCACTTCTTTCTTGAGAATATCTGGAATTTTAATTGCCAATTATTCTTTTTTAAAGTAATAGAATACTATTTACACTTAACTATAAGTTCTATAGTTTTCCTTGCTCAATTATTATTTTTTTAACTCATAGTTTTTCTTATACTCAGTTTTTTATTTTGCTGTAGCGTATCCCCTTGAAATTCTTTCTGAGAAATTCTGTGGGTGGTAAACTTCATGACTCCTTATAGGTCTTAGTATTAGTTTGCATTCTTGATTCAAAATTATTTTCCCACAGAAATCTTGAAGAAATTGTTTCACTATTTTCTTGCATTCAGTGTTGCTGATGAAAAGTCAATAGAACATATTGATCTAGCACAAAGTAGGTAGATTCTGGAATTTAAACAATGAAAGAGATAAAGGAGTTCAGCGTTTTTACAGTGAGTGATTAATCTGAGCAAGGAGTGAAGGGTGGACAAAAGGGGGGTGATGAGAGTTTGAAAGTGGTAGGATCAATGGATTGGACTTCTTGACAAGGTCAAACGATAGATGGAGTGGGCATACAGAGTAGGTTTGATGATTAATTTTATGTGTCTATTTGACTGGCCCACGATGCCCAGATATTTGGTCAAACGTTATTCTAGATGTTTCTGTGAGAGTGTTTTTGGATGACATTCACATTTAAATTGGTAAATTTAAGTAAAGCAGATTTGAGTAAAGCAGATTGCCCTCTGTAATGTCTGTCAGCCTCATCCAAGCAGTTGGAGGCCTTTGGACTTGAATTGCAACATCAGCTCTGCCCTGGGTCTCAAATCTGCCAGCCTACCCTGAAGATTTTAGACTTGCCAGTCTCCATAATTGCATGAGCCAGTTCCATAAAATCTCTCTCTCTCTCATACCTATCTATCTATCTATCTATCTATTTATCTATCTATCTATCTATGTATCCAGGTACTGTCGATTTGGTTTCTCTGGAGAACCCTGACTAACACAATCGGTGAGCTGGAAGGAAGCACAGAAAGTCATGGTCAGAAGGTAAAATTGAGGATTTCTGATTGAATTATCTGAATAAATATATGTAATCTCTGATAGATTAAAAACATTAGTGAAAGTTTTCTAAAATGCTTAACCCATTCACAGGGCATTAATAAAGAGGCGGGAGTGTTTAGTTATACGCAGTATCCCATTTCCTTAGGATGTACTTAAGGTTAAGCTCTGTTCTTAAGGTTATACTTCAGATGATAAAAATAAATAATAGTAACAGTGATCATGGTGATGACACTGGTAGCAATAGTGGTATTAACAGCTAACAATAACAAGTGTTTTGTCTATGTCAGGCTCTATGTTAAGCACTCCAAGTGTCTTACTGCATTTAAACTTCACAGTAATTATGAGATAAGCACACTAGTGCACACTAGTTAGCATTATTTTAGAGATGAAGAAACTGAAACATATAAAGGTGAAACAAATTATCTAAGACCATATAACAACTAAGGGGCGATGTGGTCCTGGAAACCAGATCTGCTTTATCACTCCACTTACCTCTTTGTATATTTAACTTGGACACTAAGGTAGAATAATCTAGAATCACTACCTTATTCTTCTTCCCTTCCCCTCTACAATATCTTGCTCACGTGTTATTCTGTCCTCAGTCTTCTTCCTGGACTCTAGTGAGCCTGTGTCACTAACTAGATGCTCATCCCCGGGCAATTCACATCAGCCATGCAGACCTCGCCGTCTCATTCTACAATGTGAGGCTATCTTGGCCTCTGTGCCCCTTCTTTCCCCTCATCTTGTGAGCCTGTGCATTTGCCTAACATTTATTTCAGTAGCTGTACTTGTTTTCTTTCATTGCGTAACAAATCACCACAAACTTAGAGGCTTACTACAACACAAAGTTATCATCTCAGTTTCTGTGGGTCAGGAATTTTGGCACAAAATGCTCTGTTCCGGGCCTTACAAGACTGAAATCAAGAGTCACCTGGGGCTGTGAGCTCATCTGAGGCTCAGGTCCTCTCCCAAGCTCACCAGTTGTTGGCAGAATTCCGTTCCTTGTGGTTGTAAAGTCCCTGTTTTCTTGCTGGCTTGTGGTCGGGGATCATACTCAGCTTCCAGAGGCCACCTGCACTTGCCTGACATGTGGCCTCTCTGCAGTTTGTGTTTTCGAATCCACCAGGAAAATCTCTCTGATGTGTCTCTCTGTCTTCTAGAACCTCTATTAATAGGGCTCATCTGATTACATCTGACCCACCCACACTCAAGGAGAGATTTTTTTTCTCCAAGCAATATGATTTAGAGGGCCATCCATTCTGATACATGTTGTTTTTGCTCATTTATTTTTTAGTTGCTATATTGAATCCCATTGTATGAACATACCAGTCATCCTTTGGATCTTAGTTCACATATTTCTTCAGGAAGGACTTTTCAGATCTGACAAACTCCCCCCAATGCCTCATTACCATTTAAATAGATAGATAGATATAGATCAATCAGGTCCCCTAATGAGGCACTCTCATAGCACTTGGTAGTTTTCTTTGTAATGCATTTTTACTACTCATCATTATTTGGATTACTTGGTTAATTTCCCTCTTCCCCACCAGTTCATAAGCCCCATGAAAGAAACAATCATGTTTATTTTGCTCACTATCATGCCCTCAGTTCCTAGCATGAAGGAGTTCAATACATATTTGTTAAGACTGTTCTGGTGCAAACATTTCTAACAGCGTGGTTCTGATAGAATTATATGGCCATGGGCATTGGTGAAATGTGGAAGAGAACTTCAAAGTCAAATCCTCTGTCAGTGAGAGCAGGAAACTGGAGGTTGGTGCACACAGGGCAACAGACTTTGGAGCTGCAATAACGCTGGATCCCTGCAGTGGAGGGACAGTCATTGCTTCTCTTTTCTCCATCAATAGAGAGTTGTGTGTTTATGGGGCTCAAGGTTATTTTCTTTTGAGAGAGTTAGTTGATGGAAGGTTAAATAAAGCCACAAGTTTTTACTTAAAGAAAACAGAGAAAATGAAGAATTACTTTAATTATGAGCAATGTGTCAAAAGAAATGTTTCCAAAATTAATCTTTTCTGGGAGTGTAAAAATTCTTCCTATAATTCATTTTAACTCCTCTTAAAAAAGGAGGGGGCTACATTCTACCCAATCCTTCTCTTGTAGACACACACACACACACACACACACAGAGAGTGTTCAGTTAGCTCCTGCTCAGATTACAACAAACAACATGAATTAATTACAGGCATTAAAGCTTTTCTTTCCAAGGTGTTTGCTTTCCAAAGATTATTTTTTTCCGTGTTAGCTGCAGGAGGTACCCCTTTATGGTTAAAGAAGAGGCTCATTCTGGAAAGTGACTATAAAAGCCTTAGCACTGCTCCCCTCCTTCAAAATACCCCAAAACCAAGAGGTCAAGGGTCAGAAATGTTACACATCCAATTGTGTCTTTTAAAGACAGCTCAACTGAAATTCTCCTGGAGAAAGAGAGCAGAACAATCTTGGAATGGCTTGACTGTTAACATTTGTTCTTAATATATCAAAATTCTCCTACTCCTGTTCACAGAGTTTCTGAGTATTCTCTGAAACCTTTTCAGTTGAAAATCAGTCCAATCCCAGTAGTATGGGAGGATTTAAAAGAATGGAGAAGGTGTTCCATTGATTTCTTTTTTCCCTTCAATGTAGATTAGTGAGAACACTCTAAGACGTTGTTTCTTACAGGTCAGGGTTTGTTTGTTTGGGTTTTTTTCCTTCTTGGTCTCCCTAAGGGGAATGTGTTGGTAGGGGAGGAATTGTTGAAAAACAGGAAGGAGGAAACGAAGTGTGGGAAGAGAAGGATCTAAGATTGAAGATGTTAAGTGTAAAGTGAAATTGTCAGGATTTAAGTAGCTTCATCTAACTAACCTGCCATGAGCTCTGTGTGGTGACATTATAATGGTCCTGCAACCTGAAACCCAGGAAAGGCACGGAAAAACAGGGGGAAATTTGAGGTTTCCTATACAATAAATTCTGGCCAAGAGCCAGAAGCTTTGAGGGTTTTGCAGCCATTTTCAGACTGGTCATGTTTTTTTTTTTTGTTTTAACTTTACACTCATGCAGATTTTCTGGAAGTTCAAGGAGAGAGTTCACAATGTATTGGCCTTGGCTTCAGTGATTTGTGATAAACAGTAACCTTCTGCAGAGTTTAACAACGGTGGGACAAAGCACACCATAAAGAATACAGGGTAACTTCATATAGTATTAAGGAGTCATTGACATAAAAGTCCATGAAATGTTAGGTCTGTGAACAATGGCAGAGCAGAGTATCAGAAAAACAGTTACTGAAGATAAGTGGCTAAACCTAACGTTGGATGTAAGGCAGGCAGCAGGGGATAAAATGTCAAAAGAAGCAGGTCATAGATCTCTATCTCTTGTCTCAGCAGAGGAGGTCAACCAGATGTATAAAAACAACTAAGGATTTGGAAAGAGAACAGCGGGTCCTTTCCTTCTCCCCACATGCAAGGGAAATGGACATAGTTTTAAGAGAAATAAGTGAGGAATCGATATTCCCAGCTCCCCACATACCACCCCATTGTACTGACACTGATGATTTGCTCGGGGTCAGATGAATATCTTTAGAGGCTCTTAACATGGAAAATATTATGAGGTCCTTCCCACTGGCAATTTAAAACAATACCTAAAGAGTGAAACACAACTTGCAGGAATGCTGAAACTAAAATAGCCTCTTTCTAGATCTTTTTTAGTAAGAAAAATAGCTTTGCTGAGGTGTAACTGACATACAATAAACCAGATGTTTTGATTGCAGAATCTGGCTGAGTTCACTGGAGCTTGACTTCTCTTATTGGTGTGGGGTTGGTGGCTCAGCTTTGTTGTTGCCCTGGACCCACAGTGAGTCTGCTTGTTGGTTGATAACCCCCTGGACTCCTTCCAGATCCAAACAGGGGCTGGAGAAGGCAGAGGGAGAGGACCGGGGCACAGGAACAGAGCTTACACTGGATAACTGTGGAAAGCCTTCCAGAATCATCTTCCCTCTGAAGTGGCTGCTGGTCCCAGGCCTCAGCCCTCCTGGCCAGTGAGGAGGGTGTGAAGCAGTCCTCTTCCCCACATGGGCTGGGCTGCTGCATCTGAGGTGGTGTGAGCGAGGGGAGAGCCCTGACAGTGCCATGGTGGTCACTTAGCAGTTGAACTTCCAGGCTGCAGAGTCAAGCCACTGAAGGGAAAATGTCTGTACTTGAAGTAATCATAGGCTTTCTCCTCTAATACCAGCCTGTCCTGCCAGAGTGTCAGCAGCACAAAGGGCCCCAGTATTCTTCCTCCATCACAGAGTACATGGCACATCCCCCTGCCGCTTGGCTCCCAGCTCCCTGTCTGGACAGGAACACAGCTGGGCTTTCATCTAATAAGGGGTGGATTCAAGCTGATTACTTTTGTTTGGCCTTCACTGAAGACAACAGAGCAGGAGGCATTTTACATTTGTCTTGTATTCGAAGCCCCAATGCAGGATGACTCAAGAACATTTTCTTCTCAGAGCAAAGGCTGCTAGTGAAAAATCACATTAAGAAAATGCTCAGAATTTTGTACAGAAGGCATATATTACTTGCATCATCAGAAAAATAAAACAGGATTAATTTAAAAGAGGCAGAAAGAGAAAATCATCTTAATATTTTCAGTAATTGTCCAAAAGACAAATTGCTCTCTTTTCCTTACTCTCTCCTTGGCAATATCCTCTACCCCCATGGCCCCAACATTCACCCATAGGCTGATGGTTCCCCAAATCTATATCCTCAGCCCAGTCTTCCATATGAACCCCAAACTCATATGTATCCAACTGACTGCTTGTTGTCTCAATATATAAATATATCACAGCTTCCTCAAACTTAACACTTGAGACACTGAAATTCTTTCTTCTTTCATGACCTTCCCCAAATCCTCACCTCCTTCTATATTCTTTCCTTATTTATCATGCACTCAATCAATAATCCAGTTGTTCAAGTTATCCTTCTCTCCTTTTTTCATTTCCCTTTATCCTAACATTTCCTATATCCCATCAATTTTCTCCTTCTGGTAAAATTATACTTTCCTGTATAATAATACTAACACTTATTTAGCACTTGTGTTGTTCCAGATACTATTCTAATTGCTTTGTATGTATTAATTCATTTAACCCTCACAATGACTCTAAAAAGCAAGTACTATTTTAATCCCTATTTTACAGCTGAGGAAACTGAGGTGCAAAGATGTTATATAACTTGCCATATAATGTCATACAACAGGTAACTAAAGGAGGAAGGGCTCAGACCCAAGTGAGTAACGCCAGGGCCTATGCTCTCAATCCCAGTGCTGTTCTGCCTTCTCAAATTATTTATTATATACATTATATACATATGTATTTACATATACACACTGCTCTCCGTCCTCACCACTTAGATAAAGCTCTGACCATAATGTATCTGAATGATTCCTCCTCCAGAATTAAGTTCCTAAACCACAAATGTGCCACACTCCTGCTTAATCTCAATGGATTCTTAGGAATGATTCTCAATCATTTTCTCAGATGGTCATTCTCACAGATGTGTTGCTGAATTTGAGGCAACATGCACGTGTTTTGCCTTACTGGTTTACCAGGGCTGATACTGTGGCAGTGACACCTATCACACAGAACACTGAATTGGGGTGATCATGAAATGATGGAGAAGGGGTGTGGGTTGCTAAGTAGCCTAGAGAAATGTTAAGTTGGGCCAAGGAAAGCACATGTCCACGGAACACGAGTGAACTTTTCCATCTTTGTATAATCAAGGCAGGATGCAGTTCTACTCAAACCGTTGGCAAAAAAGATCTGCCATAAATATGGATGCAAGTTCATTTCTCTCAGGTGCCACCAGAAATCCAGTGTACAAACAGATGTGAGAAACTCAGACCTGTTAGGAAAAGCAAGTCTAGAGGATAAAGTTCAAAGTCCTTCTCACATCGACAATGCCATTTGTCTATTCTCTGGTCCCATCTACCATCACCCCACTTCTCCCTTCACCCCAAACTCTGCTCCAGCTTTAAGGACATTATGTCTGAGCACACATTCCTCCTTCATGCCTCCCCGCCTAAAGTTTCTATCTCCTCTGCCTAGACGGCCCTTTCTTGGCTTTCTGGAAGGTGTGTTTTTGTTTTTTAGGGCTTCACTCAAAGATCATCTCCTGTGCCTTGCCTACGCTTTGCACTGCGTAGATAAGCTACTATTCTCCCCTATACTGTGTTCATATACTCACCTAAATCAAATTCTATTACAGTGTTTCACAGAACATCGTAATCGTTCATTCTTATGTCTCCCTCACTAGACCAGTAGCTCCTTAAAAGTAGGGTCTTTGGTCATCTTTATATAGCAATTCCAAGCATACTGAATAACATATTGTAGATGCCCCATAAATACTGGAATGAAGGAAGGTACACTGTTTCTAAACTATTTAGTGAATCAGGTCACAAGTGTGTTGTTTTGGCTGAAATGACCTGTATAGCACATTCTCTTTGACTTTATCATTTTTATGCTACAAAGGAGAAAACACCAGAAAGCTTTATTTCAGCTAGTTGTCCTTTTTCCTCAAATAACATGGGAACACCTATTATAAAAAGTGCCAGTAAAGGGCCAGAGATGCTTTAATGGATTCTGAGGATGAAGGAAAGGAGTTTCCATGTGCCAGCAACTTAATATTTTCCTGCTTCAGCTGTCCTGCCAGAGACTATAATTCGGGAACTGATCTCAAGCTGAGCAGAGGAAAAAATTAGTTGCTTAATGAAAATGGCCAAATGTTATCAACAGCTATTTTGTGAGAGGAGATGTGTCAGGAGCCATCCCCAGGTAAAATGGACTTCTGCTGAATTCCAGCCATCTGCAGGCTTATGAAGCCTCGCAATACATCTCCTGAGGGAGCCTTTTCAGTTTTGTGCTTTTTCTGATGCTAAGAAATCAGACCCTTGTGATTTACTACAGGGCAGTTATAGGGATGAAGTCAACTATTTCCTAGGAAATCTAAAGACTGAAATGAGAAATTCAGAAAATAAAAATATTTTCTATGTTAGAAAAATATATATCAGAAAGCTTGAAAAGTAGGAAAAAAATAACTGCGCTTAATAAAATGTAGAGTAACGAGAGTCTGAAAATCCTTTAGTTTCCAGTATATTTTTTAAATATCTAAGCTATATTAGTTTTCTTTTTTGCCTGGGGAATTACAATATTGTGACTGTGTAAAAGAGTATCATTCTAAATAAATATTGTTAATTTCATTGAATATATCTTTGAAGGTTTAGTATTTTGATGTTTGAGGTCTCCATAGCACATTATAGAGAAGGAATATAGCACAGAAGAAGTATTAAAGGGCTCCAAGTAAGAAATGCTAGTCTGGCTTTATCATTTACAAATTCTGTGACCTTGAGCAAGTCATTTAGTCCCCGCAAAGTTTCAGGTACTTCATCTATAAAATAATTTTTTGATAGTGTTTTAAAATTAATTTATTGAATTTATTCATTTCTGGATGCACTGGGTCTTCATTGCTGTGCGTGGGCTTTCTCTAGCTGCTGCAAGCGGGGGCTACTCTTCGCTGCAGTGCGCGGGCTTCTCATTGTGGTGGCTTCTCCTGTTGCAGAGCACGGGCTCTAGGCACGCGGTCTTCAGTAGTTGTGGCTTGCGGGCTCTAGAGCACAGGCTCAGTAGAAGTGGCGCACAAGCTTAGTTGCTCCGCGGCATGTGCGATCTTCCCCGACCAGGGATCGAACCTGTGTCCCCTGCATTGGCAGGCGGATTCTCAACCACTGCGCCACCAGGGAAGCCCCTATAAAATAATTTTTAAAGATATCCCTACCATTCCACTCCCTATGTTCCTATCTCAGCTCATAAGGTGGAAATTGACCAGTACTTCTCACCTCATAGGCAATTCTTTGAGGCCAAACACAACTATTTTCTCTGCATTTTACTTTTCCTTCCCATGAGAGGAAGAAGTGATGTAATTGACTGATGCAATTAGGGAGAGTCTAATATCTATTAGTCTTGGTTCCTTTTTTGGAAGGGATAATGCCTTATTTTTTTCTGTTTAAATGTGGCCACTTTTTCGAGGTGGAAGGCTATTATCTTTGTTTTCAGTTGTTTCAGAATCAAGAAGAGGGGATGCATAATTAACTGGTAATCTCCAGTGATTCCCAACAATAACACTTGTGATGTTAGTTGCAGATCAGGAGGGCAGAACGTGCAGCAAACCTGCCATTGCTCTAAGGACTCGATGGAAATCCCAGTGATTTTAAGATATCATACAGCAGTACAAAAAAAAAAATTAATCTTATTAACAGAGAAGATAGTGAGGGGTTAGAGGTGGTAACATTCAGAACAGAGACTCTAACAAATTTTTGAAAATCTGAAAGGGTATAAAAGGCAATTGACATATGAAATAGAACACAGCAAAATGCAGGTCCAAATCCACTAATCCCAGACTGCAGTGGAGATGGAAGTGGGAGTCAGTTTTCCCATTGGAGGCCCCATGCTGAAGGTGGCAAAAAAGGAAGAGTGTGGGAGAGAGAAACAGAGCAAACAAAGATTATCTGGAGGTCTGTGAACCAAATCACTGCCCAGTGTACCTCTCATCTCTCCTTCCTCGCACCAGAAATAGAAGGTCAAGTAGCCTAAATTGCTTGAACTGCTAAGGCTTATGTTGTGGTATACAAGTTTGAAACCTCTTTGTCCTAGCATTTAGAGAAACCGCAACCTATCAGCTGATGTCCAGATCACTCACCCTGAAGCAAATCATTTTATTTGACACACCCTTGTCCACATACATAAAATTGTCCGTCAAATTTCAATGTAGTGGAGGGTACTTTTTGGGAAAAAACCTATTCACATACCAGCAGATGACACTTATACCAATCACTTAAAATAAAGAGCCTCATTCTTTTTTTTTAAAATAAATTTATTTATTTAATTTATTTATTTTTGTCTGCATTGGGTCTTCATTGCTGCACATGAGCTTTCTCTAGTTGTGGTGAGCACGGGCTACTCTTCCTTGTGGTGCGCAGGCTTCTCATTGCGGTGGCTTCTCTTGTTGCAGAGCATGGACTCTAGGTGCGCGGGCTTCAGTAGTTGTGGCACGCGGGCTCAGTAGTTGTGGCGCATGGGCTTAGTTGCTCCGCAGCATGTGGGATCTTCCTGCACCAGGGATCGAACCCGTGTCCCTGTATGGGCAGGAGGATTCTTAACCACTGCACCACCAGAGAAGTCCAAGAGCCTCATTCCTTATTCTTAAAGTGATTGAATAACAAAAACTATAGGAAAACTAGAAGCACAGAAGAAAAAGGACAAAATAATAAAACAGAAAAATCAACTTGGCAGAAAACAGAAGAGAGTTTAATAACAGCACTTGTATAGCACTTATTTGATGTCAGGCATTGTTTTAAGGACTTTATATATATTAACTTACGTATTCCTCACAACTACCTTGCCAAGTATGTATCATCACCATCCTCATTTTACCGGTAAGGAAACTGAGGCACAGAGAAGTGCGGTGAGTTCCCCAAGGGCATCCAGCTGGTACGTGGTGGAGGCATGATTCTAACAGGGGAGCCTGGCCCCAGAGTTTGCTCTCTTAATCAGTCTGCCAATTCTAATTAATATCCTACTGTGATGTGAGAAGACATTATATTCATGTAATAACAATAGAATGCAATATTTTAAAGGAACCTCCCTAAAAGTTGTTTAAAGATACAGAGGCAATCATGAGCAAGAGATACCATAGCTCCCATCTATTTGCCTAATTATATTCACAAACTGAATGTACAGACATTTTAGAAAAATTATGAAGTATTCTATTTAAACCATCCTACACAAGTGGAATCCATCCTAATATGGAAAGGTTGCCACAGAAGGAAATTCCACAAATTTCCTTTGTAAACCTTTGCAATATTTAACAACCCATATTATTAAGAAATTCTTCTTATATCTAACCTAAATCCCTCTCGCTACATTTTTAAACATTTCCTTGTTTCCTTATTTGGTGGAGATGGAGAACAGCTGGCCAGCATTTTGCATATTTCACCTTTAGGCCAAAATAATGACAGTTGTTTTAACTCTTCCTGGAAGGCTGTGCTCTCTATCCCTTTATTCCATTTTCTTAGATCTCTTCTGAATCCCCCTTCCATCTTCTCTGCATTTCCGATTCACCTTTAGGGCCCGTCTGGGAATTGAGCAATGTGAAAAAATTAACTCAGTCCTTTTTCAACATTATCAACACCAATTTCTAATTTGTAAACAACACTGTTAGAAGTACTTGAATTCATACTGAGTCATAGTGAGTAAGTCACATCCTGAGAACACTGATAATGAAAGAGAAATTATACTGACGCCTCCAGGACATGGGAACATTATTAAGGGGCAACACGGACAAGAGGGCAGCAGGAAAGAGCAAACCGTGGGTGTAGAGCAAGGACAATGAGTTGTGTTGGATGGGGCTCTGCTGAAAGTGGGAGCAAAGCTACACTCCTATGTCCTGGGTGTGTGTGCTTAGGGAGGGAAGCTCTGTGTGTGGTGAGGCAACTGCGTCACTTCCCCGGGGTGATAGTGTCTGTGCACAGCAGATGGGAGCTGGCAGAGGTGGGATGAATGAGCCATTTGAATGGGACACACCAGTTCTGAGGATGACTCTGTCTTCCAGCTGCCAAGGAGAGGGCTCTGCTGCTCTGATGGGGTGAGAGCAGGTGTAGACGGTGGTGGTGTGGAGAGACTCGGATCAGCCAGGCGAGGGCCTCCGTGGAATCCAGGACCAGTAACACCTTGTGTTTGCCCAGGATGGCCAACAAAGCACTTCCACATTCTTGAGTTATGTCACACTTCGCCCTGTGATGTTAACAGGCCACACATATTATCACCGCTCTACTGGGAAAGAGAGGAACGCACAATCACATGACCAGAAAAAAAGGGAGGAAAGCCCCTTGCCTTTTTGCCTCCTCCTCTGGTGCTCTTTGCTCCACACCACCCTACCTTTCCTGCAAGAGTTCTCAGGGCACGTATCAGTGAGCATTTTGTTGAGATTCTTCTGTAAGGAAGAGGGTGCTGCTTAATTAGCTAAAGACTTCCGGTACCTGAACCCAAGATGTGCAGAGAGCATGCTCCATAAACACTGAAAGGAGGTAATAACTAATATGATGAAATGGCAAGGAGGAGGAAGTTGTTTCATTGGCACGTTGAATGGTAGCCTGTAGACTCCCCCAAACAACTGATTACCCTCAGGAGACACCGTTTACTCTGGTTCAGGATTGGACAAAGCTGCCTTAACCACTGTTGTACTCCTTGGTGAATAAACACTGAACAGAAAGAAGACAAGTTCCTTAAATACATGTGCTCTTTAATCATATAAAAGAATATATTCAAAGAATTATTAACGTTATTTCCTATTCACAATACCCTAAAACCAAACATTATCCCCATCAGGGTAAGCTGTGTACATTGAATTGTTCATCAGTCAAGTAAGAACTGAATACTCTGTTGAAACCAAAGCAAAATTTGTTTTTTTTTCCCACGATAAGAAAAGGCTTCTTCTTCCCACTCCAAGAGTTTCCACACAGATTAGAGAATGGTCTATTTTATTTTGACAAAGCTTTTGGCAAAATGTTAACCAGCCACAAATGTGGCCTCCAAGCCCAGGAACCAAAGAAACTGATACTGTTCCTTTGAGAAATACATAGTTTGTCCAACAGATGAGAGAAAGTAGAAAACCCTAGTTTGTAACACCTAGTAAATTAGTAAATCCAACTATCCCAATTATAGTGTGAAATTTCTCATAAATCAGCTGCCATTAAGTCACATTACACAATATCACTTTTTATTTTTACCATATTTTGTCATGCTTCCCAATATAAATTAATGGCTAGCTTAGTGTGCTCAGTTGTTTATTCATTCAATACTCTTACAGGAATATGGAAACATTCAGCCTGTACAAGTCAGTTAGACAACATGCAACCGCCAGTAAAGAGCAAGACAGATACATCTGGCCCCTGCTCCACAGGGCAGTCATATAGGTGGCCAGATCCAAATCTTCCTGACCAATCAGAAAGAACAGCTATTAGATATCTTGGAACCAACCATGGAAGTATAACTATGAGCAATAGAATAGAAAACTCATTCTAAATCCCATGAGGCTATCCATGGAAAAGTACAGAAATTTTTTTGTTTTGTATTTGACTTCATAGTTCTGCCATTTTAATCAAAAATGTATTCTTGGTCCTAGGAATATAACTTCTCTAAATGATATTCCTTATTCTGTACAAATGTTCTTTATGTATTCTGATTACTGTAGGCTTAAAACTTCAATCATGAGATGATGGTGTTTATGGTGGTTTGTGGACCTACGTTCTCCATCTCATATATGTCTGAAGAATATTCAGTCTTATTTGCTCAGGGCATCAGTAGTTATAATCTGTCTACACAGTGTATCAAAGCATTCATTTATCTTAGTTCATGGTGTAAGTAAGGCCAGGTAGTATATTTGGTCCCTCTAAGAGTCATGCATTTTACACAGTGACAAACTGCTGCTTGGTCACCCTTGAACAGACCACAAAGGGAATTGGGCATCTTTGGATGATTCATTCCAAGACCTATTGCCTGCCAATGAAAAATGAGCTCTTGGGAGCCACTAAATGTGGGTTCTGTTCCATTATGTTCATCTGCAACCTTCTAATCTGCTTGTGTAGCCATTGAAATGTTTGCCCATTTCACACAGCCAGTGATCCCAGAGAGAAGGCCCTTGGAGGGACCAGGAAATCAGTGTGGGTCCAGAGCTTCCACAAAGAGCATCTTCACTGGCTGCACCACTCCTCTGTCCTGGCCTGGACTGGGTACCCTCTTTTGAACTTAGGCTGGGATGGCAGAGTTTCTCATCCCCTGTGATCATTTTTCTACACAGCTTTTATTAACTGAGCAGAGCAGAGAAATGCAACTTGCATTATAGCCAAACTAATATGTGGTAGAAATTCCCTGAGGGATTAAGGTGAACATACTGTCCCCTCCCTCTGAGAGACAAAGTCAGGAGAGTGACAAATCTGAGTTCTGCTTCATTATGCAAAATATACAATCCCCAAGGGCTTTATCTGAAAGGAATCTAAAGACTAATGAAATATAAAATTCCACCCTATAAATGAAGAAACTGGCAAACCAAGAAGTTAGCAAAGTGATTAATGTAGGTCAGTGGTGGAATAATGTATTAGCTTCTTATTACCATGAGCTTAAAATACAAATTTATTTTCTTAGAGTTCTGGAGGTCAGAAGTCTAAACTGAGCTAGCAGTGTTGTGTGCCTTCTGGAATCTCTACAGGTGCTTTTAGAGGCTACTGGCATTCCTTGGCTCATAACCCCACAGTCCCTCTTCAAAACGAGCTATGTAACATTATCAGGTATCTTTCCTCTCTGACCTCTGCATCTCTTGTCACCTCCCCTTCTCTGAGTCATCCTCTTACAACGACCCTTATAGTTAATAATCTCCCAACTCAAGATCTTTAACTTAATCATGAACGCAAAGTTTCTTTTACTGTGTAAGGTAGTATATTCACAGATTTTGAGTATATGGGGTGGGGGTCGGGGGGGAGGCAGGATATTATTCTGTCTGCCACAAATAACAACCAAAAAGTCTAAACCTCATTAGTGACTAAGAATCTAGCAAATACATGTGTTAATTTTGTTTTAAAAAGTTTAATAATTATTTACTAGATCTGGGATACTGTGATTGACAAACATGGCAAAGCAAATAATAGGCCTGAAATTCTCTCTATTTACTTTGCAAAGGTATATTTTAAATGTAATTCTCAAGTAGAGAAGCCTTCTTAAGATCCTTAGAAAGAAAAAAAATTAAGAATAAAACTGTGCTGACATATAGGAAACAAAGACCTCATAATCCCAATATTTTAAAAAATGATCTTACAAATCAAAAAGAATGGGATGAACAACACAATAGAAGACATGGATAAAATGAGCAATTTACATAATAAAACACACAAATGGAAAATGCATATGTAATAAGAAATCCTGTTTTACTTCTCAGATTGGCAAGATTAAAAAGATAGGTGATAATAATCTTTACAGTGGCCTACAAGGCCTGCATGATCTGCCTCCTCTCCCTCTCTGATCCTTCTCTCTCCCTCTCTGATCTGATCTCCTCCTCATCTCCACCTCACTTGTTTGCTCCATCCAAAAAAAGATGCCCTTTCACACACTGTAATAAAACAACCTTGCAATATCTACTAAAACTCAAATCTATATACCACTTGACCTAGCAATGCACTTATAGGAATTTAACTTTCATAAATATTTACACAATGAGGTTGTATTACAAAAGTGTAACTAAAAAAACTTCCCTGGTGGCGCAGTGGTTGAGAGTCCGCCTGCCAATGCAGGGGACACGGGTTCGTGCCCCGGTCCGGGAAGATCCCACATGCCGCTGAGTGGCTGGGTCCGTGAGCCGTAGCCGCTGAGCCTGCGTGGCCAGAGCCTGTGCTCCACAAAGGGAGAGGCCACAACAGTGAGAGGCCCGCATACTGCAAAACAAACAAACAAACAAAAAAACTTGGAAACAACCTAAATGTTCCTAACTAGAGATTTGGTTAAATAAATTAATGTAGGTTCATAAAACAAAATACTATGTGACAACTAATTTGAGTGTGTGCATGTGTATGTGTGTGTGTGTAAAATATTTCTCAAATATACCGACACGGGAAGATTTCTGAATTGTGTCATTTAAGATAACTAGTAACATGTCTATTTTTGTCCTTCAGGCTGCTGTAACAAAAACATCATAGTCTGGGTGGCTTATAAACAACAGAAACTTATTTCTCACATTTCTGGAAACTAGAAGTCTAAGGTCAGAGTACCAGCACGGTTGGGTTCTGGTGAGAACCATCTTCCAGGCTGTAGGCTGTCCGTCTTCCCATTGTCTGCTCACACAGTGGAAAGAAAGATGAGAGAGCTCACTGGCATCTCTTTAATAAGGGCACTAATCCCAGCTATGAAACCTCTGCCTTCATGACCTTTTTACCTCCCAAAGGCCTCTCCTCCTAATACTATGTCATTAGGGGTTAAGATTTGAAATTATGAATTTGGGAGGGGTACACAAACATTCAGTTCATAACAATGTATGTTATGTATTATATACTTATTCATTATACTTTGTATTACTTATAAAACAACTGTATCCTAATACACGTCCTTTCCAAAATACCTGAAAATGGCTGTAAGAGGAATGAATATTGTTTTCCATTTAGCTGATTATTGACATATATAAACTGTCTTAGTGCATTTGAGCTGCTCTAACAAATTGCCACAGAATGGGTGGCTTATAAACAACAGAAATTTATTTCTTACAGTTGTGGAAACTAGAAGTCTGAGATCAAGGAGCCAGCATGGTCAGGTGAGGGCCCCCTTCTGAGTGGCTGATTTATCATCATATCCTCACATGGCAGAAGGGGCTAGAGATTCTCTGGAACCTCTTTTATAAGACACTACTTCTATTCATGAGGATTCCACCCTCATGACTTAAGCATCTCCCAAAGGCCCCATCTGGTAATACCATCACATCACTTTTGGGGATTCGAATTTCAACATGTGAAGTCTGGGGGGACACACACATTTGCACCATAGCATAAGCCCAGAGGAAACATTTCTTCAAATCATTTTTTTAATTCTCCCTTCCAGTCAGAGAGAAAAGACCTAGCAAAAACTGGCTTTGTCAAAATATTGGAAAATCTCATTCCTTGTAGTCTCTGTTTTACTAGTCAAAGTCACCACCGTCTGTTATACACATTATACTCAAAGCCCTTTGGATGTTTTCATTACATTACGTATTACATAGAGAAGACTTAGGCATCCTTAGAATTTTTATAAGCATATGTTCTTCCTTCCTTATGAGGAAATGTAGATCTCATTAAAGTAAATTTTTCTAAAACGAAATATTTTAATATATAAGCTTAGTAAGACTGCATCTGAAAGCCACAACTTTTGTTTGCTACAATCTTACGTATGACCAAATTGACCTACAGCAAATTTTACTAAAGACAGAGCAATAACAACTTTGTCTTATTCTTTAAGAAAACTCAAAGACAGTGGTCTTTGTGTAATTTCTTCTAGTTTTTACATGTATATTATTTTTGTTCTCACTAAAATGGTTTCTAATCATTAGTGTCACCAGTTAAAATTATTTTAAATAACCAAATTCTCTATTTTTACCTTTAATGGAGTCATTTCCAAACAATCACTTTCAAGGTGGTTTTTAACTTTTTTTTTCTGCAAATCCATACATGCAATGTTATAGACAATTTCCCTCTGGACAACATCCTCCTAGCCATGCATGTTCAGTTTGTTCTCAATGTCCTACAAAAAAAAAAGCACTGTGTAAGGTTAAATTGAAGCAGATTAAATTTGAATTAGAAACACTTTTGTATTAACATGGAAGTGTTAGTCATATTTCCCCCTTCTACTCTTGGAAATCAAAAAGACAAGAAATATAAAAAGAACCCACAAACTCCATTTTGGCAAAACTAGGTAGCAGATTTAAATTACAGTCTCAAAAATAAATGTGAAGGCTACCAAAAGCAGCCAAGACCAGGCAGAAGCCACACATAAAACATGAGGAAAATAGCAAAGAGAGTCACAAGATGATCCAATGGCAGCAGATTTCAAAAAAACACACTTCCTGCAGGCGAGAGGTTCATTGAGAGGTGAGGAAGCTGTATCCATGTTGGCAGCAATGGATGTAGGACCTGTGTGAGTAGGGCTGGCAGCAGAAGTCTTCATGAACACAGTTAATTAGAGAGAAGCAGAGAAGGCGGGGTTACATAAAAAACACCCAGCTAAGCCATATTAGAAGGAAGAAGTCTGTCTCTGAGGAAGCAGAATAGGAGAGAGCACTGCATTAGGAAGCCTGAAAAGCTACAGTGGTGTTTCTTCTCCTATAGGAGCTTTCTATGAAAAGTTGCTCAGGAAAATTCAAATTGTTCATTAATAAAAGGAGTTGATACAGTATTGATACAAAGGTTACATAAGAGAAGATATGGAAAATAGCACTAAAACCTTCAAGTACGAGTAACATTCGCCAGAAAATGTTGCCACAAAGCAAATGAAAGTTGTAGCCAAATACTTCATTGTGAATTAAAAAATTTAATAGATCAGTTTTCTCTATAAAAGAAAATCATAAAGCAGAAATAAATAAGTAAATAATAAAAATATGGAAGACTGAAGTAACATGATAAATAAGACATCTCGTCAAATCAACTGATAAAGTGATATATGCAAGAAGAAATTTCTGACTATGGTAAACAAATGACTAACCTTTCTTTATATCATTTAAACATTTTTTCAAACATCTGTTTTATTCATTAGATTATTTAGTTTCCTCAACAAAGAGAATTATTTTTAAATAGTTAATATTTCTCTTTGGTTTACCATCACTTTGAGGAATTTGGTGCACCTAGGTCAGTGTTTCTTGAATTTCAGTAATATAACATTTTAAATGAAGAGAAAAGTTCTTGAAGCATTAATGTTAACTATAATTTTTATTATATTTTTTAATTGTACATATACCAAAAAATTAACTGTAAGCTTGTCTCACAGTTGTGCTACAACTATAAAACCAAAGCAGACAAATCAATGTAAACAAAATTACAAACATGAAGAAGTCAAAATTGAAATTAACAGATTATGTGATAAAGTACATTGTGTGGAAATGAAGTCACCATTCACAAGACCAGTAGAGAGTTCACATGCCAACACCTCTGTGTGCCTTTTGAAGATTCAAGTCTCCTTCCAAGTCTTTTTCAATTTCAAATTATGCCTAATGATGTAATTTGTTCTTTACTTAGTGGGAAGCCATCATTTCTAAATTAAGTAATCTTTTGTTCTCTTTCTAACTAGCACACAACAATGACAAGGTACTTTTTGGTACCAATAAGAAAGTTGAAAAAAATGCAACTGTAAGCACTAAAATCAGATGGTGCTATTCAGCTATAATCATTCAGAATAGCAAACTGAGCTTCTACTAATTTTATTTTAGCATTTTGTGGAATACAAAACAGAACTTTGAAAGTTATTTTTAGTGTTCTTTCAAACCCCTGTTTGAGAAACATTATTCGAAATTTTTAGAAACCTAAAAATTCCCTATAACCATCTTTAGATAACCATACTTGGTATGTTCTTGGCAAGCCAAGTGTGATTTTATAACATCCCAGAATTCTTGCTGCCTGAGTCTCACATTACACACAAGAGTACTGTTTTGTGCCCTCGTTATAAGACTTAATATCAGTGTGGAAATCTCAGGAACTTAATGTTTCACCTTTTCTGAGAGTAATAAAGACTCCAAAAACTCAGGGTATGACTCTTTAGATTTAAGGGGGAGTCAATTAGAAGACTTCAAGATTCCAGAATACGTAGTTAGGGGTCAGAGTCTGAACCCAGTGGACAGATGGAGAACTTTGGAGCTGGGAACAAATGAGAACATTAAGAACTATAAAGACATATAGTTTTATCTTCAGTACATATTACATACTATAGATGTAGAAGGGGAGATATGCAAATAATCAGTGATAGACTCAGAGTCACCCCAAAAAATAGATTGAGATTCCACCAGTCTCTTCTCCAAGCACTGAGGCTATAGAGCCTCTACGCTTTCACAAGGTGCCCTCCACATAGAAAATTCCCCTGGATACAGGAACTCACAAATCACTTGCTGGTCACCGTTAAGTTTTCAAAGATGCCTCTTTATGAGAATTATCATGCCCTCTTCTTTACCTCCCATACTTTCTCTGTCCACTTGTTCTAGAAAGAACTGTTCTGGAAGTCCCTTCAAGTTACTGTCTTTTCTGAAGGAAAATGGATAGCAGCAGGTGCTTGAGAGGTGTTTTCCCCATGAGAATAGATGGGAAATATTCCAGGTCTCTCTTCAAAACTATAATAGAATTAAGTTAACATTTAAGGCGTGACTAAGAGCTATAGGCAGAATCAACTAGTTCTTGACCATATTCTACATGTGCTTGTAATGGACTATTAAAAAAAAAAAAAAAGTGTGCTTAGGTTAAGAGTTCCAGGAACTGGTTAGTCACAGCTTTCCATGCTTTGTCATGGAGAGCACTTTTAAGCAACGAGAACAAATAAAAATACTGATCCCAAACCATATTGTTTTTATCATAAAAATATGGTAAAAACAGAGCCAGTGCAGTAAAAGTGAAATAACTATACAAATGTTATCATGTGACTCTGGTTTATTGAAGGGAAACCTCAACAAAACTATCATGTCTAGATCCAGCATCTAGGTCTCCTAGTCATAATGCACTATAACTAACAGAAGTGAGGGTTTATCCCTGCATTTGCTTAAATTTGCTATACTAACTTAGCTTTTTGTTTTTTTTAAGGGTGTATCAAAATAGGTTTACTCCCTTTGGGCTTTATCTCCAAATTATGGTATTTAGTTCAGTGCTATACCCAGCCTATAATACACTAGCAATAATGTGTGATGTACTGCTAATATCCTGGAGAATTCTACTGGCTGTGTTCTTGAAGCAATGTAGCACCTTAGCACCATGCCTGTTGAATAGTTATGGATCACACGTGGGAGCAAATATTATCCTGTTACCTTTTGTTCTACTTTAAGTTTTTTCATCATGATGTCTCAAGAAATTTTACTATGAACTGCAAGTTTTCTTCTTTTCCTATTCTAGATGAGGAGATATTGTATGACACAGGTGTTTTCAGATGCATAAGTACACACATATACTTCTCATCACCACAATCATTTTAACTGTCTGGACGGTATACTACCCCTGCACTTTACTCTTGGAAGTGGTCCTTGCTAACTAAGAAAATAGCTTTGGTTCATGTATTAGTCTGCTAGGGCTGCCATAACAAAATACACAGACTAGGTAGCTTAAACAGCAAAAATTGACTTTCTCACAGTTCTGGGGGTTGGAAGTTTAAGATCAAGGTGTCTGCAGTATTGGGTTATCCTTCGGCCCTTTTCCTTGGCTGGCAGATGGCCATCCTCCTGCTGTGTCCTCGAGCGGTCTTCTCTGTGCATCTCTGGTGTCTCTTCCTCTTTCTGTAAAGACACCAGTCCTGTTGGATTAGGGCCCCACCCTTATGACCTCATTTAACCTTAATTACCTCTTTAAAAGCTTTATCTCCAAATACCGTCACATTGAGGGTTAGGGCTTCAACATGTGAATTGTTGGGGGCATACAATTCAGTTCGTAATAGTTCATAATCTTAAAGAGATAATGGGCTGGTGTCTCAGTAATAGATAAAAACAGTCACACATTTCTCCTCTAAAGTCTCCAGATCTTTTCATGATATGTATAATCTTAACCCCAGGGTACCACATCACATCATGTGTCTTTCCAACCAACGTTATAATGGACACAAACACTTCCAGATGTTGACTGCTGGCTGAATCAGCCTAGAGCTGGATTCATGAGCCCTTTTCATGCCAGAGATTGGAGAAATAATTCTATTCTCTGCTCCAACTGGATCAATGCATAAGTGGCTGGAGTTATTTCAACTGGTATCATTTGGTCTAACCAAAAATTAAAATATGGCCTCATGAAACAAACAAACAAGCAAAGAAAGTTGAAATTATTCAGGTTAGAGGCTATAGACCACTTTGACAGCATGATCTCTGCTGGAAGGAATGCTCAGGCAAGCAGATAGAGCATCTCTAATTATGAGGGTGTTATAATATCACTGTCCTAACAAGTGTCCTTTAAGTTAGAACTAGAAAGTCTCCTCCTGTGAAAATGGAAAGTTTGCTGGGATTATTAAATTTTCATAACATGGTAGAGTTAATCCACTTGTTCTAGAGGGCAGGGACTGGGTAAAACATGAAGACAAGGATGAAATCACTCAGTAGCCTGACTGAAGTCAGGAGAAGAAATCTGTGCTCTAAAATAAAAAATTTTCTCTGAGTACCAAAAAAATGTAAACTCTGTAGACTCCTTCTATCCCTTATCAAAGTCCACTGGAAGATACACAGTGGACAGACCAGGTCAGGAAAACAGAAAAGAACAAAGGCAAGACTTCAGTTCCTCTTTATTAACCACCTGAGTTTCATTTTGAAGTAGAAGAGAAAAGGAACCTCCTCCAAAACAATTTCACCATTGTCGGTTACTCTTCAGGTCTCAGCCTGATTCCCTCCTCAGTTCTCTGAATCAGAAAAGAGACACATAAGACCGTGAGTGCAAATAAAATCACACAGACCAGTAGGCTGAATGTTGATTTGGTGTAATTAGGCAGCCCTGAGAGCTCTCAGTAGAAACTGCTTTGATTTTTGACTTTTAGAAAGTTGTTCTACCAGAGGATTATTATGGTAATTGAAATTAGGAATAGAATTATGGTTGGACCCTAAATAACACGATGTGGATGCTAAAGCTGGTATTTAGCTGTTACACTGAACAATTTGGAACAATGGGAGGGACAGGGTGTACTCGTGAGGGCTCTAATTTTAATTTTGGGATTGCCAATTTGTTAGCCTTTCACTGTTTCCTTAAAGGAAATGCAGGGTCTAAAGGAACTTGTTCAAGACCTATATTTAAGTAGAAAATTATGAGCTTCACCTCCTAAGGAGGAGATATTTAACTTTTTCTTTCTTTGAGGGTAGTTCACATTCACAGTTCTCAAAACCTCTGCTACAAAATGAGAGATACTCTACGATGGATCAGTTGTAAGAGCTCATTACTTTGGGAGCAATCCGTTTTACAAGTGTTTGTGTAACCCATTTTTCTGCAAAAAGGGTGCACGTAGGGGTGCTACTATAAAGACATGATTTATAGGCAAATGTATGATAGAAGATCAAGACTAAAATTCGCTTGTCATAAAGCATAATTCTGACAGTTAATTTGCTCTTATCTTCATCTGCAGACATTTGAATGAATGTATATCAATGGCAAAGAGTTGTTATGTATCTTCATTAGATGATAAAGAGGATTATTATGATAATTGAATTCAGGAGTCACAAAGAATCAGCTTAGAAATTAGAGTCACAAGGAGCAAATCAGTGAAAAGTAGGGAATATTTGTTTTGAAAAACAGAATAGGCGTGGCCTGTTATGTTTTCCCCAAATTGACAGTGCATCTCACTTTTGTCTCTACCTTTAAAAAAAAAAAATACATGTGATATTCATACACAACAAAGCTAGGGGAGAGTCCTTGTTATCTCAGCCTCTGAGAGAGAAGCACTATTAACAGTGCAGTGTGTTATTTTTTCAAATTTATTTTATGTATATACTATCATATTACTATCGCTGTAAGAATGGGAGTATATATAGTACATGTTGCTCTGCGATATTTTGTCACTAAACATATCATAGGTGACTTTCTATGTCATTTAATGAGAGAGAAATGTACAAATCACAGACATGTGCTAATAAATACATTAAAAGTTTTTGGAACAAACAGGAAACTATAAACTGTGCTTTGCTCTACAACGTGAAAATAGAGATGAGGACAGTGACTGCAAGACTTTTAATTCTCCATTTTGTTTTCTTTTAAATTATTAAAGTTTTATTTATAACCATGAATTATTTTTATCATAGAAAGCTAGAAAAGCAAGTGAGCAAGAAAGAGAAAAAGAGAAAGGCTAAATTTAAAAGGATAAAGTAGAAAAACAACCCAAGTTTCCTAGTTGTAATTTTTGTACTAAAAAAAATAATGAAAGATCAAATATTTAATCTATTAAATCTTTGGCTACTTCTAGAAAAGTCCATAAGCAGTAAAATTTTATCCAAACTCCCAGCGCAAATCGTTAGCTCTGGTACAAACCAAATCGACACCCCTCTCGTCCTCTGAGATGTGTTTTCATCGTGAGCTGCCCAATCTTGCTTTATTCATGTACTCTCCATGACAGGGAGGGATAATTCTAATACAAAGCATTGTTTTTTTGTGGCCAACCTAACTAATGACTCTAATGAACAGAAGGCCCAGTAAATTCCCTGAGAAGTTTGATTTCTACAGCCTACTTTTGGGTTCTTTTTTATTCCAAGGTAATGCCTGGACCCAGTGGAGGGAAATCTTTGTTTATTTCCTTTGATCTTACTAAGAGCTCATTTAAAGCAAAGGTCCCAACTGGGGACCTGCACGTGAGGACAAATATACTAAAAAGTATGATTTCTTGGCATTGCGCATCTTTCCGGTACATTGCACAGCGTCTCCTCTATGAAGACTCCAGGGAGAAATTTCCTTCTGGTCTCAAGAACAGTTGAAGGCACCTGAGCAATTGATTTGTTTTTACATTATGGACAATGTGGATTTTCCAATAAGGCCTGTTTCTGGTTTTTATATTATTTAAAATATGTAACCTAGATGTCCCTAGATCACACTAGCCTAGGGGCACAAGTGAGTCACATTAAGATTAACTCCCAAATACTACTGGCTGATGGGCCTCAACCCACTGCAGAGAAGACCCCATGCTCCAAGCATTTCTGCATATCCCTCAGGGGGAATCACATGTGTTTACATTCATTGATTTTTAAGTAGAAGAAACCAACTGTGTTAATTTAAGCAAAGAAAAACAAATTTATTGCAAGCATTAGGACATGACCCGTAGAACCTAAGGGCAAGAATGCATCCTTGCCTCAGAAAAGACTGGAACCAGAGATTCCAGTGTCGTCAGGATGTTTCCTCATCTCTGTTTCTTGCTGCCTAATATTCTCTCTCTCTCCCTCTCGCTCTCTCCCTCCTCCACCCCCAACCCCTCTCTTTCTCTCTCTCTCTCAGCTTCTCCTGCTGATCCAACTCAGTAACAGAAAATAAAGACAACTGAGGGCTCCCAGGTTTATATGATGCGCGTCCAGCTACCTGGAAAGAGACTGAAAAATATTTCTGGGTCCCTATTCTGAATTTCTGGGGAAGGGATTGAGAGCTGATAGTCACAGCTTGAAGAGAGTACTCACCTTTGTTTGCTCCAGCCCACTGTGGCAATGGTGACAAGGACATGTGGCCTTGCAATGGCCTTGTGGCTAGGTGGGTGGGAGGGTAATTCCCAGAGAAGGGGATGAGCAGAGCTATGCTGACAGCAGAAGACAGCTTCGGGGGGGAAAGAGACTGCCCTCTGGGTATGGTCACCCACCCCCATGGCCCCAGAGTGAGCTGCCGGGCTCATGCAAAACTCTGCTCTGCATTGTTCATCTGATCCAATTGCTGAGCAGTTTTAAAAGAGATTTTTTTTAATGAAAGCAATATTTACTGAAGATGTGACCTTTGATACTGCTGATTGGTGAAAAATCTTTCTGGAAGAAAATTTGGAAATAGGTATTTAAGGCCTTAAAATGCAAAGATCTTTCGACCCATTTCTGGAAATTTATCTAAGAAAACAGACAGATATATGTAGAGGTTTATCACATAACGAAATTGTTTATAGTGGAAAATTGATATGATGTTAAAGTGTTATAGTAGTTGGATAAATTATAGCACATTCGTTTCATGGACTATAACATCCATCTAAACATACAGTATATTTATTAACCTGGAAAGATGGTTGTGTATAATAATAGATATGAAACAGAACAGAACACACAGCACAAAGTTAAATAGTCATTTCTGGTTGAGCAAGTATAGTTGATTTCTATATATTTTCTCCAGATTGGTTTATTTATGTTTTCTAATTTGTCCTCAATAATCGTGTCACTTGTATAATATTTTTTTAATCTTTTGAAAAATCACACTAGTGATACAAGTTTTTTCAACACATAAACGTTACCCCAGCATTAGAGATAAATGTTTGTACATCCTTCTTTAAAAAGCAGAAAGGACAGCTCTCATAGTTATAGAGACTATGCTATGTAGCCCTCTATATATTAATTTCATAGTCAGCATTCAAAAATAGGAGAAGGAGGGTGAGAATAAAGAAAAAGTGCACAGAGATCTAAGGAAAAAACTTCTCTCTTTAACACCTTTGTCAGCTCTCCATCCTTCCGTGGTTCTCCAGCAGGGGTGGTACCACTCCTAGGGGCTGTTGGGAGATATTGGGCAGAGGACATTTTTGGTTGTCCAGGGACTAGTGAGCATGACTGACATTTAGTGGGTCGAGGGAAGAGAGGCTGGCTACCCTACAAGGCTTGGAAAATCCAGAACAAGAAAGACTTGTCCCGCTCAAATGTCAATCACACCCTCCACTGAGAGACCCTGCTAAACTAAACTTCTCTGAACAAAATCCAAGGCCTTCACTCGCTAACCCCTGCCTATTTTTCTAATCTCCTCTCTCCCAGCTTCCCTTCCTGTTTTATACCCTGCTCTGTCCCACTTTAATTCCTTTTTCCTCTGTCCCATGCCTTAACCATATCAAATTTCTGGCAATTCTCATAGAGTGCCAAGAAGTATTATGCTTCTCAGCTTTCATTTGGTTTAGATTATTTGCTCTGCCTAGAATACTCCTTTCATAAAGTCCTACTTATTCTTGAAGATTCAGCTTAATCATCTCCTTTGTGGAGCCTTTTTTTTGGATCATAATTCTTCCCCTATTTTGCCCTCATTGTTACTTTTGTGCATCGCTATTGTAACACTTAAAACACCATACAGTATTTCATGTCCGTATTCTCCTACTAGAGGTACAAGTTCCTTGTGGGCAAGGAGGGAATACTTATTCATGGCTTAACCCCAAACAAGAGGAAAAAAATCTCATGTTGCTCAACAAATGCTTGTTAGCTGGGAGAAAAAAATGGAAATCAGCTTTTCTTTCTGTTGCCATTGAAAAAAATAGAAAATTAATTCAATCAGTAAAAAAAAAGGGTTTGATTTCTGCCTCCAAATTATTTTCCATTTCAATAAAAATAATGTTGACATCTGCTTCATTACAATCGCACAAAATGATTGGGGGAAAAAAAGGCAAGAAAATATATTTATTGGCTCCAAATGTGTCCAAAGGCTTAAATGCTAAGAAATCCACATTTGTGTATGGTATGTGATATATATGTGTATCATTCTATTTGTAGTACAGTTTATTCTATTATAATGTAGACCTGCTGGCAAATGCAAAGCAAGTTTAGGCTAAGAAGAAATTCCAATAATCTTTATGATTGAAGTTCAAGGAACTCCGAGGAGATTCATTTTTACTGACAGTTGCCTCTTTTTGCTTACAGAACATATGCTATGTTACTGTGATCACTGAATTTAGGGAACTGAGCTATAAAAACATATTGAGCAAATTAAAATTAAGAGTCAGAGTCCAGGGCTTCCCTGGTGACGCAGTGGTTGAGAGTCCGCCTGCCGATGCAGGGGACATGGGTTCGTGCCTCGGTCCGGGAGGATCCCACATGCCACGGAGCGGCTAGGCCCGTGAGCCATGGCCGCTGAGCCTGCGCATCCAGAGCCTGTGCTCCGCGACGGGAGAGGCCACAACAGTGAGAGGCCCGCGTACTGCAAAAAAAAAAAAAAGAGTCAGAGGCCAAAGACAGTGATCTCACTTTTGTTTTCGTGTCTTGATCTTTAAGGTTAAATGTTTTCCCCCTTCTATTAATATAAAGTGTTTAGAAATATATTAGTCATTTATTAATAGGGCATCTATTAATTATGTTCATATTTTAGGAGACAAACACCGTTCTCTATTCTAATTAACAACTTGAAGCAATTAAAACATCAGATTTGTGAAGGGTGTCATAACCATCTAATGTTTCAACTGGCTATTTTATTCCACATCAGACACCACTCTTCCCCCTTGAAAATGATATAACTACAATGTACTAAGCACTGTGTATATTACTGTGGCAGAAGCAAAAAAATAAGAATCTGAACGCTCCCTTCTAACTGTTCAAACTTTAGTAGAAGGAAGAAAATATACATATAGATAAAGTAAAAAGAGTAATGACAAATCAGAGGAGAATCTTCTGGTTGTAGGAAACGTGAGAACATCTGAGGTAAAAATTGAAAGGTGGATAAGTTTTGGACTGCTTCATTCATGTGGATGAAGACTATGACAGATTCAAAAGAAACAGTCCTTGCAATCATAAAGATTTCACAAATAGTAAATTATTTGATTTGAAAATTAGGATGTATCTGTTCTTTATTTTAAAAATTATCAGTAGGATTTTTGCTTCAGGTCAAAATGGAATAACAGGGACTGGATCTACCCTTCTGCCTGAAACAACCAAAAATCAGAAAATACCTGAAACAATGGTGTTGAAGACACTGAACATCTATCAATAAAATACAATGATTCCTGAGAGATGGGAAAGAAACAAAGTGAGCAAATTGCCCCAGTTTACTGCCAGGGACCACAGCACGGAGAAGGAGAACTTGGGTGGAGTACTGCAGATTCCCTGAGTTGAGGGAATAATGATGAGAGTCTGGGGAAGTAAAAGCAGCAAGAGCTTGAAGGACAGAAAAACAAAGGAGAAAATTGCACAGAAAAAGAACCCCAGAGGCTCTTCAGAGTATCTCCATTGAGTATTCAACAGAGTATTGATAAGTGCATGCATAAGGAAACCACCCGGAGCTAGGGATAAAACTACCCCCAAAATAAAAAAGAATAGTACATGGGCTCACACAGGGCAAGAAGTATTGTCTGTCCCACCAGTCATACAGAAAAAACTCATAATTCAGAGGGCATCACAGAATACTTAGAATAGTCTTACTTCATGAGTGAACAATCAGTCCTAGTTTAAACATGGATCTAGTGCTGTTAACAAATCTTAAAATCAAGACCCAAAGGGATCATACTGTTTCCTAAGTAACTTAACAGCACCCCAGAACAAACTTCAAGAATATTCATAGGGGGCTTCTCTGGTGGCGCAGTGGTTGAGAGTCCGCCTGCCGATGCAGGGGACACGGTTCGTGCCCCGGTCCGGGAGGATCCCACATGCCGCGGAGCGGCTAGGCCCGTGAGCCATGGACGCTGAGCCTGCGCGTCCAGAGCCTGTGCTCCGCAACGGGAGAGGCCACAACAGTGAGAGGCCCGCGTACCGCACCAAAAAAAAAAAAAAAAGACTATTCATAGGAATATAAAAATGTCTAAAACCAAACGCCAACTTGACCTAATTAATATATGTGAGATGTTGCTAAGGAAAATATATACCCCTAAATGCCTATATTAGAAAAGAAGAGAGGTCCATCTTGGAAAAAGAAAAGCAAATGAAACTGAAAGAAAGTGATAAATAAGAGAGTATGAGAGTGGAAATCAATGAAAACCCAAAGCTAGGTTTTTAAGGTTTGTTTGTTTTTTTTAGGAAGATCAAGAAAAGTGATAAACTTCTATCCAGACTGATTAGGGAAAAAAAGAAAATATAGATATTACTGATACAGATATTACCAATATTCTGACAAGATTTGCTCTTTTTTTCAGTGAAACTGTTACTTCTTACTTGGTAGTAAATGCTAAATGATCTTTGAACACAAGTATTTTCCTACTTGTCTTGCCTCTTATTGAAAACAGAAATGTCTTTACGTTTGTGTGTATGAAAAACATTTAAAATATCTAACAGATTATCTTATCAAAGAAACTGAAATCTCCCAGCACCAGGAGATTATGTCTGAAAATGAAACTGCTTATGACTACCATCACTTCAAAAAATAATTGCTCTTCATCAAGTGACAGTAGTTGAAACCTGATTTTTCTTTGAATGTACATATGCTTTACCTCAAAAACCTGTGACATGTTGCTATGAATTGAAGAAAGTCTTTAAGTGCTCAGACCTCAAGTATAAAAATATGTCCACATTTTCCTCTGATCTTGAAGATTGACCTGTACATCTTCTAACTGTGCTCTAAACATTTCTATCCATATTTGATTGCTCCAAAAAAAAAGAAACCCTCTGAGATTAGTTAAATAACAGGCAATCTGTTTAGGGTTTAGTTCTGTCTTTTGGGCTTTATCAGGATGGAAGAAGCTTGTGATGTAAATTTCTCAAGTAAATATTCCTTGATTATCAAAATGAGATTTCTCACCAGCATTTTGCTTTTAACATCAGAAAGAAAGATGAAGGGAAGAAAGGCGATGTTTATACAGGGAAGCTGGGCAGTTGTTCAGGAATGAGTTCCAGATGCTATGGCCTTGAAGACCTTGGCTTCCATGGAAGGCCTTATGTCTTTCATGGTATGAGAAGCTCAGGAGAATAAATTTCCTTTCAAAACCAAATAACTCAATCTCTTCAGTAGTTGCAGCTTGATGGAAGAGGGTTTATTTACCCTGTCAGGTAATGTCAATACACCTAACAGGACCATGGTGCAGGCAGGTTATCGGAGAAACTGGAACATCTCCAAGGAATCTAGATGTATATAATATCAATTTATTATAGATTCTGCTGCTATTTCATTCATGATGCTAATTTATCACAATTCAAAAGAATGAGAAGTTTTCTCTAAGCTTATGTATGAAAAATGGGGGACTTCCCTGGTGGCGCAGTGGTTGAGAGTCCGCCTGCCGATGAGGGGGACACAGGTTCGTGCCCTGGTCCGGGAAGATCCCACGTGCTGCGGAGCGGCTGGGCCCGTGGGCCATGGCCACTGAGCCTGCGCGTCTGGAGCCTGTGCTCCGCAACGGGAGAGACCACAACAGTGAGAGGCCCGCGTACTGCAAAAAAAAAAAAAAAAAAGGGAAAATCCAGACTTTTTTGGATGATGTAAATCTTCAAAAAATTTTTGAGGATGTTTTCCTTAAAGAAGAGTTTAATGGCTCTATAGGTGCTTGTTAAATAAAAGATTATAATAGATACAAACACATTGAAATGGCAAAGACTTAATCCTATGAGAAACTTTCTGTGAATTATATCTTGTCTGCTATGAATTTTGTGTACATTATTAGGTTTAGATGAAACATTCTTTGTGTGACTCTATAATTTTGTTAAGAAGAAGGCTTTCTGTTATCAGTTTTATAGACCTGCCAAATCATGACAAATGTACTGAGCAGTAACTGTGTGGAGCACTGACCCTTGAACTTGTAGTTCATCCCTCATCTCTCAGTTTCCACCACTGCTCCCTGACAATCGATGCTCCAAACAAAAACAGTCAGAATGATCTTTTCTAAATGGAAAGAATTCATATCTTACTTCTGCTCAAGACCCTCCAATAGGTTTCCATCACATTCAGAATAAAACCCAAACTCCTTATTGTAGCTTTAGAAGTTTTTCATATTCTAGACCCTGCTTACCTGCCCCAAAGTCCTTTCATTCTTCTCCCCATTCACTCACTCTGCTCTAGCTACCTGCACCCAATCAGCAGTGAGAGCAGAAGTTTCCATTTTTTGTGTGCAAACATGGAGACTTGGTACATATTGCACATTAACAAATAACATACATTGAAAGGAGTTATTCTGCAGGTATAGAATTTAAATATCCCTGGAGAGCATTCTATCCAGCTTTTCCTTCTAGGTATGGACAACGTACACTCTTACATTCATTTCCTCTTTATAGATCATTGTTATGATGGGTCCTCTGAAGAAGGAGATAGAGGGAAGAAGGAGATAGCTAAAAGTCCTCCCTCAAAACAGTTTTTAAAAATTGGTTTATTTCTTATTTTATGTTATATAGATCTCTTCTCAATGGTTTATGTCTACCTTCACAGATTGAGATTCATTCCATAGGGGGATGGAAATAATGATTTTGAGAAGCCTGGCCACATTACTCTCATATTATTTACATTTTGACTGGTTTGCGTTTGCTTACATATGGGGCCAGGAGGGGAAGGGGCAGTATCAATTTGCCTTTAGGTTCATTTCTTCCAACTGCAAATATGAAACATACCTGTCTCCACATTTGTATTTTAAGATGATCTGTTTTGTTATTTTAAGTTTCCTATACATTAAACAGCAAACTCCATTTTTCAGTTCAGTCTCCACCACCACTTCCAACTGTTGATTATTGGGCACTTGCTTAGAACTGGAATCTGATCTACGTGGTTTAAATGAAGCAGCTCACAAGTGTCCTGCAAGGGCAAATCGTGGTGGCCCTTTTACACGTGAGGAAACTGAGAATTTAAGTGGTTTATCCAAATTCATGCATCCTATAAATACAACTGGACTGAACAACCAGGGAACTTTCTTTTGTCTTGGCTGGTAAAGTATTTGTGGCTGGTTAACTGGTTACCTAACAGCTGGTTAGAGGCTAAAGTTCAGTGCTAATGAGTTGAAAGTCATAAACGGGAAGTTTAAGTGCAGGCTTTCCTGTGATTCATAACTGAAAGTTCAACATTTAACCCTAGACAGTCAACATATACTGTTATTCACAAGGAGGACAGAGTGAAGGGTGGGTGGCTTAGTGTAATTCCATCACAAATGCAGGAAGCAGTACTCAGAAAACATGTTTCCTGATGAATAGCCAAAATCATCCTCTTTTTCCAAAAGCAACAATAAGTTACATTTAAGCTAGGAAATCATCAATAGTTTTCACTCTAATAGCCAGGCAATGGAAAAACCAGAGAATGGTTGAGCTGGATGCTACCAGCAGATCTCTCTGGTACAATCCCTTCATTTGACAGATAAGAAAACAAATTAAAATTCAAGAGCAGGGACAGGGGCAGGGATTACTGGATTATTTCCCCAATGTCTCTAAACCAGAAGTACAGAGTGGAGAGTAGAACTTGATTTCTCTGACTCTTGGTTTATGGTTCTTTCTACCAAACTAGGGAGAGGGTATGCTGCAGCCCCAGCCTGAGCCTGAGAGAAATTATTTTCTGGCTACCTCCTGAATGTGAAGAACACATAACTAACCTGCCTCCAGATGTAAAAGAGAGAATGGAATGCATTGTTTCCCTTAGGGGATGGCCAAATCAAGAGAACACTTTTTTTTTTTTTTTGATTCCCATTGAAAGCCTTTAGTTTTCCCTTAAAGCTTATTGAAATTTACATTTCAAATTTTTCTTTCTTTGCCTCATTAGTTCCCCTTTCTTCCTCTCAGAATCCTAAACCACACCATTCTCTGTGAGCAATGCTCCCAAGGTTGTCTTTCATGGATAAAACACCAACCAGCCTCTCCTAATGTCTGTGGGCACTTCAAGAACAGTGCCTGTTCCTTGTAGATTTCTTCTCTCTCTTCACATAGAAAATAAAAGAAATTTTCTAGAAAGAGATTGACTTTCATAGAAATACTGATTTCTAGCATATGTCTCTCTGTGTAGGTAAATTCTCCTTTCACCTTTAAATTGTGTAACTTGGCAGGATGTTGACAAAATAACAAACATGGAGACCAGGAAATTGTATAGAAAGAAAAATAAAGTAAAATAGGAATCTAAATATTTAGTATACATATATGATTCACCCTGTTTTCAGCCAGTTAGAGTCAACTTTTTATTCTTTGACTAAATTGAAAACAAGTGAAAAGAAAGCAATGTGATGGTGTAATACAGTTAATAAAGTCTTTTGTTTATATCACCATCACACTTTTAAATTATACTTTCTAAATTTGACTTCACATCTCCATGATACCTAATGAAAGCTGTAAATCAAGTAATTGTGTAGATTTTATTCAGAATTATAACACTGTACTCTTAATATTACTCATATGCTTAAAACAACTATGATGGAATTCTTTGTGATTTATTTAGACCAGTGGTTCTCAAATGTAGTGAGCATCAGGGTCACTGAGAGGGCTTGTTAAACAGAGATTGCTGGGCCCCCATCCCCAGATTTTCTGATTCAGTAGGACTATGTGATATCTGAGAATTTTCATTTGTTAAGAAGCTCCCCGGAAAGGCTAGTCCTGCACATTTTGAGAGCCACTGATTTATACCAATACAAGTCTGAAATTCTTTCTTTATGTTGGTGTAAAGAGACACCTTAACACAAAAGCAACCTCAGACACAGACCATTTGGCAAGAATCAGATTTGGATTTTTCAAGTGTCTGGAGAAAATGATTGTGGACAATTTCACTTTGCCTCTTTTCAGCAAAGTCTCTTCATCCAGGTGAGCCTCAAGTGACTCCCAGCCAGACTGTCAAATCTAATTCCAAATCCTAAGGTACTTGGAAAATACAATAAAATGTTTGTAAATGCAATTGATCTTGTGAATACATAGCAAGTGTCCTTAGAAACTAGCAGTTCATAGATCAAATTATGTAAATGCTGCTCAATGTTCATAATGTGCAAATGAGAAATACTGAAAGAAAGAAGTCCCACTCAACAGTTTGGTTATTAGGAACTACCTGGGTGGCACCCTTCATTCAGCCTTGTTCTCATCCTGAATGAAGTCAGTCCCTTTGCCCAGTAGTCAAAACAAACATTAGCAAGACAAGAAAAGAAGGAAACAATGAGGAAAGACGTAAATAATTACCTTATAGCTACTTGTAACATTGCTGCAGTTTTTATGCACAATAGAAATAGTCCCAGTTTTTCTTCCATTAAAAAAAAAAAGATCCGAATCATAAATATAAGTCATGCTCATTTACTTCCTCCGTGACAGAGTCAGCTTCAACAACACAGCTGGCTGAGATTTATTGCGCTAGACAACTGTTTGAGATCCATGGAAGCCGTTTGGGGAGCAGATAAGCACAGCCTAACTAGAGAAACACTAGGTTTACTTCGGTGTGGTCTGGTTGGTTACTCATTCTTCCTGGACTATTTCCTGAATGGAAGTAATCTATTTTGCAGTGGGTCTGAGTACCTTTTGTGAGAGACACTCTATGTTCTGAACCGTAAGTGGGAACTTCAGGCTTCACTGCCATCAGGCCTCCCCTGAAAGGCCAGTAACAGCTACGAAAGGACTTGATAATTTAAGATGAAAAGGCATGATTATGAGTCTCAAAACCCTAAGTGCCAAAAAGCATTTAAACAGAAGACTGACAGGCTTGTCAAGCAGTAATGCATCTGTATTTGCATCTGACCTGAAAGCACTTTCAACATATGCAAAGAAAAAAAAAAAATCAACTGAAGAAAAGTTTTTTTGGAGCAAAAGGTCACCCCAGCTCTTCAGCTGTCACCCCAAATTAGACGTTGTTTGGAATAGCTCTGTCTTTAGGGTTATGTATTTGTTTTCTTGAAGGATAAAGTAAGAGCAAGAGGGACAAAAAGAATGCATTTCATGTCCTTTTAACTGCAGTGAATCCACAGGCACTGGTTCAAAGATGGAGACTGAGCTGTCTGTCAACTTGGGTAGACATCTCCTTTGTCAACACTTTTGTCACCAACTTCCGTCTGGTCGGCTCGTAGCATTTGTAATCATTTCCTAGTATAAGGGGTTGGAAAAAGGTCTCAGTTTCATTACATCAACCATAGGTCAAAGTCTCCATTGATAAAGTGTGGATAGTAGAAGCCAAAAATATTTTAACCTTGGACTTTTTATTTTGTTCCAGCATAATAAACCTATGTATGAAATCAATCGAATGGGTCTTGCAAAGGCCTATGCCAATTAGAGAAAAAAAATTAAACGTTTCTCTTACTGTTATCTACCCATTATTCTCAACTGTCATTGTGTCTGTAACATAATGTGGATTCACTGGGTTTAACTAGGAATTTGAAGGTAACCTTATACACTGTATATTGTAAATGTTGTAAATTGATCAAATATATATGCCTTTGAGCATATATATTTCTCTTAAGAAAGAGAACTTTAGAGTAATTTTACACTCTTTTCCAGATATGCTTAAGTCCATTTTCTGTTGTAATTAACATAAGGAGAGCTCTCTTGAAGCTATTTACAGAATGCAATGTCTCTAGGGGTTAGTAAATTGCATGCTTTTGAGGTAATTTCCTAAGGAAGAAGCTTTTATACCTTACGATGAAATCTCTTGGACACCTCCCATGGAGCTACAGTTGACTTTCATATACAATATAATGACTACATGTCAAAGAAAGAGTGAAAAACTGTACGTCTTCAAAGAAATAGGAGCCCATAAGCTTGCTTTCTTTCTTTCGACACATTTAACATACAGTTAGCCCACAAAGACATTTGAAAATATATTTTCTTTTGCAAAGATGGGTGATTGTTTTCAACATTACAAAGCAACTGTAGCTTCCTTGTTTAAAATGTTTTGTTTATTACTGTTTTGTCGGGGAAGAAGAAAATTCTTCAACAAAGTAAGGATTTTGTAAAAATATAAACCTTAATGAAAAATCATATTATGTTTTATGAAGAAAACAAGCAAAAAAAAAATCTCTTGGTCAAAGTTCCCAGGAACTTAATAATTATAGGCTATAATATATATATATATATATATATATATATATATATATATATAATTTATATATATGAGCCCAGATCCTATATATCAGAACTTTAGAAATCTTAGACATTCTTCGTATTTTCAACTAGCATCATGATGCAGCTCTGTCCTATCTTCTATCTGTCCTTTCTGCAATGCTTTTTAATTTATACTCATTAGTATAAATGAGTGTCACTGCTATTCATGAAATGTTTCAATATCTGAGGGTAGCTTAGTGTAGATACATATATATATATAGTTATATTACAGGTCTGAGAGGGTTTTGTTTTTGTTTCTTTTTTTTGTTTTTTTTGCGGTACGCGGGCCACTCACTGTTGTGGCCTCTCCCGTTGCAGAGCACAGGCTCCGGCGTGCAGGCTCAGTGGCCATGGCTCACAGGCCCAGCCGCTCCGCGGCACGTGGGATCCTCCCGGACCGGGGCACGAACCCACATCCCCTGCATCAGCAGGCGGACTCTCAACCACTGCACCACTAGGGAAGCCCTTGTTTTGTTTTTTTAATTACTGAGCTGTTCTAAGCATAACCAAATACTGTAAAAAAAGGTTTTAAGAAATAAATTATCCTGCTAAAAGCAATTTATATAAAAATATAAAATATTTTGAATGACCTTGCTCAATAGTAAATATTTCTAGCCATAATAGAAGCCAAAGAAATAATCATATTTTCTTGGGAAATTAAGTCAAAACAGGATAGGTTTTAGCTTCCTGAAGTTTAAAAAGAAAGTTATATTTGGGAAACTGGGCATCATAATAATATTATATTAACTTTCTGTAGTGCTTTTTGAGTTTGCAAAACACTTTCAGATATATTACATTTTCTATCTTCAAAATAGCTTCATGAGACAGACAGTGCAAGTCATCATTTTCCAGATTGGGAGATTGATGCCCAAATTAGTTACCTGTCCAGGTTTATGCAACTCTCAGCCATGCCTCTGATTCCAGCCAAGTCATGGTGAACACGTGTATAGATTTTGACCCACTTCCTTCTGCCAGTGCCCATCCTCAGATATAAGCTCCTGAATGCTAGCTTCCTTCCAGGGGCTTCTCTATCTCTCGTGTGGGATGTCCATTTCAAGGGAGTCCACGCAGCATTGAGTTGAGCCACCAGAAGCATGAGGGAATAAACACCAAGTGGGGCAATTCTCAAAAAATGGGGGAAGGCAGACAATGGATAAAGCCTCTTCCTTTCATGCTCTGTGTAGACAATTCTGAGAAGCCTTTTAGAAGGAGTTTTGTGTGAGCCTTTATAAGGCTCCTGAGAAGACCAACGCAACATAGCATTCTCCAACACCCTTAGAATAGCGTTCTCTCCTTCCATTTCCCCTTTGTCTGGTCTCAACTTCTGTTCACATCCCCAAATAAACTACCCTGTCTCAGACTCTGCTTTCCAGAGAGGACTCAAGTTAAAATAGTCACCTACATAGTCAGAGTAGGTAGTGGGAAGTAGTACGGTTTTGGACCTCAAGAGAGGAGTAGACATTTGAGATACGTAGTTGGAAATAATTGTTTATTTACTTTAATTGTTTAGTATGTAGGGAATTCCCTAGCAGTCCAGTGGTCAGGACTCCGTGCTTTCACTGTTGAGGGCTCGGGATCAATCCCTGGTTGGTGAACTAAGATCCTGCAAGATGCGCATCTTGTCCAAAAAAAAAAAAAATAGTGTGTAAAGCCTTAGGAATACATGGTAGAAGAGGAGAAAGAAGAGGGAGAATCCTGAAAAGAGAGAAGACCTACAGACAGAACGGTAGGGAAGAGCAACATCAACAAGATACATAGAGGAAAAATATCTAGCAAAAGAGAAAGAGAAAGAATAGTCAGGGAAGTAAGAAAACCAGAAAAAGGTAGTCATGGAGGCCAAGAAAAGAATTTCTACAAGGAGCCATTTTCCACCTGGTTCAGTGCTGTGTTCCAAGATGCCCAACATGAAAGACTAAAGAAAAGTAGGAAAGATACAGAAAGGGGAAACAGTGTGCTATACTGGACACATGTTTGGTTTTTGTTGCACTACAGAGTATAGCACATGAGCACACAGACAATTCCAGTGCTTCTTCCCAGTGGCTGGTAGATGAGTTTCTAATTGTGACCTCCTATAACCTCAAGCTGAAAAACACACTTCACAGTGGTTATCTCTATGTATTTTCCTGAGTATGCTTTACAAAATAAAATGCCAGTTGTCCAGGGAGCTTATCATCCTATCTGAATAACCATAAAATGATCTAGAATACCATAGCAAAATAATTTTTCAAGATTATTAGTTTTCTTCTTAAAAGCATTTGCTGCAATCCTACATGTGTGTATGTGTCTGTGTGTGTGCATTTAAAAAGTTTGGAAAAACATATGCCAACATAACAGTGGCAATCATTGGGTGTTGGGATTACTGGAATATTTTAGGTTTTTTTTTGGGGGGGTGAAGTAGAAAAGAATAGCTTTATTGCTTTGCCAGGCAATGGGGGACACAACAGGCTCATGCCCTTCAAAAACTGTGTGTCTCAACCAGAGGGAATTTTTTTTTTTTTACATCTTTATTGGAGTATAATTGCTTAACAATGGTGTGTTAGTTTCTGCTTTATAACAAAGTGAATCAGTTATACATATACATATGTTCCCATATCCCCTCCCTCTTGTGTCTCCCTCCCACCCTCCCTATCCCACCCCTCCAGGTGGTCACAAAGCACCGAGCTGATTTCCCTGTGCTATGCGGCTGCTTCCCACTAGCTATCTACCTTACGTTTGGTAGTGTATATATGTCCATGCCTCTCTTTCACTTTGTCACAGCTTACCCTTCCCCTTCCCCATATCCTCAAGTCCATTCTCAAATAGGTCTGTGTCTTTATTCCTGTATTACCCCTAGGTTCTTCATGACATTTTTTTTTCTTCTTAAATTCCATATATATGTATTAGCATACGGTATTTGTCTTTCTCTTTCTGACTTACTTCACTCTGTATGACAGACTCTAGGTCTATCCACCTCATTACAAATAGCTCAATTTCGTTTCTTTTTATGGCTGAATAATATTCCGTTGTATATATGTGCCATATCTTCTTTATCCATACATCCGATGATGGACACTTAGGTTGTTTCCAGCTCCAGGCTATTGTAAATAGGGCTACAATGAACATTTTGGTACATGACTCTTTTTGAATTATGGTTTTCTCAGGGTATATGCCCAGTAGTGGGATTGCTGGGTCATATGGTAATTCTATTTGTAGTTTTTTAAGGAACCTCCATACTGTTCTCCATAGTGGCTGTACCAGTTCACATTCCCACCAGCAGTGCAAGAGTGTTCCCTTTTCTCCACACCCTCTCCAGCATTTATTGTTTCTAGATTTTTTGATGATGGCCATTCTGACTGGTGTGAGATGATATCTCATTGTAGTTTTGATTTGCATTTCTCTAATGATTAAAGATGTTGAGCATTCTTTCATGTGTTTGTTGGCAGTCTGCATATCTTCTGTGGAGAAATGTCTCTTTAGGTCTTCTGCCCATTTTTGGATTGGGTTGTTTGTTTTTTTGTTATTGAGCTGCATGAGCTGTTTATAAATTTTGGAGATTAATCCTTTGTCAGTTGCTTCATTTGCAAATATTTTCTCCCATTCTGAGGGTTGTCTTTTGGTCTTGTTTATGGTTTCCTTTGCTGTGCAAAAGCTTTGAAGTTTAATTAGGTCCCATGTGTTTATTTTTCTAGGAGGTGGGTCAAAAAGGGTCTTGCTGTGATTTATGTCATAGAGTGTTCTGCCTATGTTTTCCTCTAAGAGTTTGATAGTTTCTGGCCTTACATTTAGGTCTTTAATCCATTTTGAGCTTATTTTTGTGTATGGTGTTAGGGAGTGATCTAATCTCATACTTTTACATGTCCCTGTCCAGTTTTCCCAGTACCACTTATTGAAGAGGCTGTCCTTTCTCCACTGTACATTCCTGCCTCCTTTATCAAAGATAAGGTGACCATATGTGCGT
The DNA here is from genome assembly GCF_964165515.1 of Mesoplodon bidens. Taxonomy (NCBI): domain Eukaryota; kingdom Metazoa; phylum Chordata; class Mammalia; order Artiodactyla; family Ziphiidae; genus Mesoplodon; species Mesoplodon bidens. The sequence goes on from NC_138160.1 coordinate 67,408,410, forward strand.
GGGTTTGTCTCTGGGCTTTCTATCCTGTTCCATTGATCTATCTTTCTGTTTTTGTGCCAGTACCATACTGTCTTGATTACTGTAGCTTTGTAGTATAGTCTGAAGTCAGGGAGCCTGATTCCTCCAGCTCCATTTTTCGTTCTCAAGATTGCTTTGGCTATTTGGGGTCTTTTGTGTTTCCATACAAATTGTGAAATTTTTTGTTCTAGTTCTGTGAAAATTGCCGGTGGTAGTTTGATAGGGATTGCATTGAATCTGTAGATTGCTTTGGGTAGTAGAGTCATTTTCACAATGTTGATTCTTCCAGTCCAAGAACATGGAATACCTCTCCATCTGTTTGTATCATCTTTAATTTCTTTCATCACTGTCTTATAATTTTCTGCATACAGGTCTTTTGTCTCCTTAAGTAGGTTTATTCCTAGATATTTTATTCTTTTTGTTGCAATGGTAAATGGGAGGGTTTTCTTGATTGCACTTTCAGATTTTTCATCATATAGGATGCCAGAGATTTCTGTGCATTAATTTTGTATCCTGCTACTTTACCAAATTCATTGATTAGCTCTAGTAGTTTTCTGGTAGCATCCTTAGGATTCTCTATGTGTAGTATCATGTAATCAGCAAACAGTGACAGCTTTACTTCTTTTCCAATTTGGATTCCTTTTATTTCCTTTTCTTCTCTGATTGCTGTGGCTAAAACTTCCAAAACTATGTTGAATAAGAGTGGTGAGAGTGGGCAACCTTGTCTTGTTCCTGATCTTAATGGAAATGCTTTCAGTTTTTCACCATTGAGGACGATGTTGGCTGTGGGTTTGTCATATATGGCCTTTATTATGTTGGGGAAAGTTCCCTCTATGCCTACTTTCTGCAGGGTTTTTATCATAAATGGGTGTTGAATTTTGTCGAAAGCTTTCTCTGCATCTATTGAGATGATCATATGGTTTTTCTCCTTCAATTTGTTAATATGGTGTATCACATTGATTGATTTGCGTGTATTGAAGAATCCTTGCATTCCTGGAAGAAACCCCACTTGATCATGGTGTATGATCCTCTTAATGTGCTGTTGGATTCTGTTTGCTAGTATTTTGTTGAGGATGTTTGCATCTATGTTCATCAGTGATATTGGCCTATAGTTTTCTTTCTTTGTGACATCCTTGCCTGGTTTTGGTATCAAGGTGATGGTGGCCTCGTAGAATGAGTTTGGGAGTGTTCCTCCCTCTGCTATATTTTGGAAGATTTTGAGAAGGATAGGTGTTAGCTCTTCTCTAAATGTTTGATAGAATTCGCCTGTGAAGCCATATTGTCCTGGGCTTTTGTTTGTTGGAAGATCTTTTATCACAGTTTCAATTTCACTGCTTGTGATTGGTCTATTCATATTTTCTATTTCTTCCTGATTCAGTCTTGGCAGGTTGTGCATTTCTAAGAATTTGTCCATTTCTTCCAGGTTGTCCATTTTATTGGCATACAGTTGCTTGTAGTAATCTCTTATGATCTTTTGTATTTCTGCAGTGTCAGTTGTTACTTTTCCTTTTTCATTTCTAATTCTATTGATTTGAGTCTTCTCCCTTTTTTTTCTTGATGAGTCTAGCTAATGGTTTATCAATTTTGTTTATCTTCTCAAAGAACCAGCTTTTAGTTTTATTGATCTTTGCTATCGTTTCCTTCATTTCTTTTTCATTTATTTCTGATCTGATTTTTATGATTTCTTTCCTTCTGCTAACTTCGGGGTGTTTTTGTTCTTCTTTGTCTAATTGCTTTAGGTGCAAGGTTAGGTTGTTTATTCGAGATGTTTCCTGTTTCTTAAGGTGGGATTGTATTGCTATAAACTTCCCCTTTAGAACTGCTTTTGCTGCATCCCATAGGTTTTGGGTTGTCGTGTCTCCATTGTCATTTGTTTCTAGGTATTTTTTTATTACCTCTTTGATTTCTTCAGTGATCACTTAGTTATTAAGTATTGTATTGTTTAGCCTCCATGTGTTTGTATTTTTTACAGATCTTTTCCTGTAATTGATATCTAGTCTCATAGCATTGTGGTCGGAAAAGATACTTGATACAATTTCAATTTTCTTAAATTTACCAAGGCTTGATTTGTGACCCAAGATATGATCTATCCTGGAGAATGTTCCATGAGCACTTGAGAAAAATGTGTATTCTGTTGTTTTTGGATGGAATGTCCTATAAATATCAATTAAGTCCATCTTGTTTAATGTATCATTTAAAGCTTGTGTTTCCTTATTTATTTTCATTTTGGATGATCTGTCCATTGGTGAAAGTGGGGTGTTAAAGTCCCCTACTATGAATGTGTTACTGTCGATTTCCCCTTTTATGGCTGTTAGTATTTGCCTTATGTATTGAGGTGCTCCTATGTTGGGTGCATAAATATTTACAACTGTTATATCTTCTTCTTGGATCAATCCCTTGATCATTATGTAGTGTCCTTCTTTGTCTCTTCTAATAGTCTTTATTTTAAAGTCTATTTTGTCTGATATGAGAATTGCTACTCCAGCTTTCTTTTGGTTTCCATTTGCATGGAGTATCTTGTTCCATCCCCTTACTTTCAGTCTGAATGTGTCCCTAGGTCTGAAGTGGGTCTCTTGTAGACAGCATATATATGGGTCTTGTTTTTGTATCCATTCAGCCAATCTGTGTCTTTTGGTGGGAGCATTTAGTCCATTTATATTTAAGGTAATTATCAATATGTATGTTCCTATTCCCATTTTCTTGATTGTTTTGGGTTCGTTATTGTAGGTCTTTTCCTTCTGTTGTGTTTCTTGCCTAGAGAAGTTCCTTTAGCATTTGTTATAAAGCTGGTCTGGTGGTGCTGAACTCTCTCAGCTTTTGCTCGTCTGTAAACGTTTTAATTTCTCCATCAAATCTGAATAAGATCCTTGCTGGGTAGAGTAATCTTGGTTGTAGGTTTTTCTGCTTCATCACTTTAAATATGTTTTGCCAGTCCCTTCTGGCTTGTAGAGTTTCTGCTGAAAGATCAGCTGTTAACCTGATTGGGATTCCCTTGTGTTATTTGTTGTTTTTCCTTTGCTGCTTTTAATATGTTTTCTTTGTATTTAATTTTTGACAGTTTGATTAATATGTGTCTTGGCATATTTCTCCTTGGATTTATCTTGTATGGGACTCTCTGTGCCTCCTGGTCTTGATTAACTATTTCCTGTCCCATATTAGGGAAGTTTTCAACTATAATCTCTTCAAATATTTTCTCAGTCCCTTTCTTTTTCTCTTCTTCTTCTGGAACCCCTATAATTCGAATGTTGGTGCGTTTAATGTTGTCCCAGAGGTCTCTGAGACTGTCCTCAGTTCTTTTCATTTTTTTTCTTTCTTCTGCTCTGCAGTAGTTATTTCCACTATTTTATCTTGCATGTCACTTATCCATTCTTCTGCCTCAGTTATTCTGCTATTGATCCCATCTAGAGTATTTTTAATTTCATTTATTGTGTTGTTCATCGTTGCTTGTTTCATCTTTAGTTCTCCTAGGTCCTTGTTAACTGTTTCTTGCATTTTGTCTATTCTATTTCACAGATTTTGGATCATCTTTACTATCATTATTCTGAATTCTTTTTCAGGTAGACTGCCTATTTCCTCTTCATTTGTTAGGTCTGTTGGGTTTTTATCTTGCTCCTTCACCTGCTGTGTGTTTTTCTGCCTTCTCATTTTGCTTATCTTACTGTGTTTGGGGTCTCCTTTTTGCAGGCTGCAGGTTCGTAGTTCCCGTTGTGTTTGTTGTCTGTCCCCAGTGGCTAAGGTTGGTTCAGTGGGTTGCGTAGGCTTCCTGGTGGAGGGGACTAGTGCCTGTGTTCTGGTGGATGAGGCTGGATCTTGTCTTTCTGGTGGGCAGGTCCACATCTGGTGGTGTGTTTTGGGGTGTCTGTGGACTTTTTATGATTTTAGGCAGCCTCTCTACTAACAGGTGGCGTTGTGTTCCTGTCTTGCTAGTTGTTTGGCATAGGGTGTCCAGCACTGTAGCTTGCTGGTCGTTGAGTGAAGCTGGGTGCTGGTGTTGAGATGGAGACCTCTGGAAGATTTTCGCCGTTTGCTATTATGTGGAGCTGGGAGGTCTTTTGTGGACCAGTGTCCTGAAGTTGGCTCTCCCACCTCAGAGGCACAGCACTGACTCCTGGCTGCAGCATCAAGAAACTTTCATCCACACGGCTCCTCAATTTGGGATGATTCGTTGTCTATTCATGTATTCCACAGATGCAGGGTACATCAAGTTGATTGTGGAGCTTTAATCCACTGCTTCTGAGGCTGCTGGGAGAGGTTTCCCTTTCTCTTCTTTGTTCTCACAGCTCCCGGGTCTCAGCTTTTGATTTGGCCCCGCCTCTGCGTGTAGGTCACCGGAGGGCGTCTGTTCTTCGCTCAGACAGGACAGGGTTAAGGAGCAGCCTCTCCGGGGACTCTGGCTCACTCAGGCTGTGGGGGAGGGAGGGGCACGGAGTGCGGGGCGAGCCTGCGGCGGCAGAGGCCAGCGTGACGTTGCACCAGCCCAAGGTGCGCTGTGCGCTCTCCCAGGGAAGCCATCCCTGGATCCCGGGACCCCGGCAGTGGCGGGCTGCACAGGCTCCCCAGAAGGGGGGCGTGGACAGTGACCTGCGCTCGCACACAGGCCTCTTGGCAGTGGCAGCAGCAGCCCCAGCGTCCCACGCCCGTCTCTGGAGCTCCTTTAAGCAGCGCTCTTAATCCCCTCTCCTCGCGCACCAGGAAACAAAGAGGTAAGAAAAAGTCTCTTGCCTCTTCGGCAGGTCCAGATTTTTTCCCGGACTCCCTCCCAGCCAGCCGTGCCGCACTAACCTCTTCAGGCTGTGTTCATGCCGCCAACCCCAGTCCTCTCCCTGCGCTCCGACCGAAGCCCGAGCCTCAGCTCCCAGCCCCACCAGCCCCATCGGCTGAGCAGAGAAGCCTCTCGGGCTGGTGGGTGCCGTGCGGCACCGATCCTCTGTGCGGGAATCTCTCCACTTTGCCCTCCGCACCCCTGTTGCTGTGTTCTCCTCCGCGGCTACGATGCTCCCCCCTCCGCCGCCCACAGTCTCCGCCCGCGAAGGGGCTCCTAGTGTGTGGAAACCTTTCCTCCTTCACGGCTCCCTCCCACTGGTGCAGATCCCGTCCCTATTCTTTGTCTCTGTTTTTTCTTTTTTCTTTTGCCCTACCCAGGTACGTGGGGAGTTTCTTGCCTTTTGGGTGGTCTGAAGTCTTCTGCCAGCATTCAGTGGGTGTTCTGTAGGAGTTGTTCCACGTGTAGATGTATTTCTGATGTATCTGTGGGGAGAAAGGTGATCTCCGCATCTTACTCTTCCGCCATCTTCCCCGGAAGTCGAATTTTTTAGTTTTAAAAAATATTTTTATTTATTTAATGAGATTTGTGGGAAGGGTATGTTTTTCTCTTAGAATTAATACAAAAACTATCAAAAAATTTTTAACCTAAATTGAATTATGTAAAAAATGTTTCCTTCATAAATTGTTGGCTACTTAAACCATCTCATCTTCAATATGTTGTCAACTCTTCTATTTGCAGCCCAGATAAATGGGGTTTTCTTCCAAAGCAGTTACCTGTAGATGGAGGTAAAAGTGGTACAGAAATGTCTCCCTGCTGGCTTAGTGCAAATAGATCAAGGAAGGAAAACTGAACACTCATGCAGCTCTTGTTTTCTGTGGATTAAAAGATATTAGTCCTTATTGTAAATATCTGGGACATCAACTGTGTATTAATTTTCCCCTTTAAGGAGAGGTGTGAAGGGAAACTCACAAAATTTAATCCTAAAAATGACCTAATTCTGAATCAGAGGTATTCTTCTTAGAAAGTGATGGTTGGATTTATTTTGTGTTTTTGGTTTTTAAATTTCATTTCATTAGGCTAACAGATGTGTCAACTTTCATGCTATCATTTGAAATACTGAATGGATTCAGCAGAAGTTAGTTGATTTTCTCTGATAGGAACCTGAAATGTTTTCTCTTTTGAGGGTTTGGAATATATAAAATTGATTATAAGAAGGAAAATTCTTCAGCAAAAGGCTTTAATTTACAAGAAACAACTTGCATGTCCAAAGACATAACTTTGAACCCTGCTGAAGATTTGGTGTTGGGTGAACCCTGACAGCAATAAGAGTCTTTCTGGTTTACTGTGCAGGGCACCAAATCCCTTCCATCAGTGGTTTTCAACTCCTCAAGGTTAAAAACTCATTGTACCAAAACTAAAAAAAAAAAAAAAAAAAGAGAAAACTCTCCGTAATAGTTGCTGTTAGGGAAATATATAATGTCAGAGAGCTATTATAAATTCATTATGTCTTTGAAATAAATGTTTTATTTTAAAAAATTCCATCAGCATCCACACACATTCGAATATATGTCATTTATCTGGGAGTCTAAACAAAGAAAGCATCAAAAGTGGAAATTTCCAGTTTTTCTCTATGACCATAATTTTTTTAAAATCTCCATTATAATAATTGAAGGACAATTTGTTATAATGCGTAATATTCAAGGAAGACATTGTGCGGTAGGAGCAAATGAGCAATATTGACAAGTGTGGTATGATTCAAACAGGTGAAATGCCCACACATTGGTCTTGCTGTTTGTATATTTTGGCAAATAACAAATGTTTTAAAGATTTAAGCTGCAATGGTTAAAATGCTTATTTTTATGCATCTTCTTTCTTAATATATATAACAGAAAGAAAACCCAAAAGAATACATCCAGAAAATTTGGAGTATACTTGTTTTGAATTGACGTATCTAAATTTTGGTAGTCATTAATTTGAAAGTGGTTATTTCCATTTAGTCTGAATAAACACCCTTCTACTGGGAAGATGTATGTGGAAGGGTAATTTTTTGAGATCTTAGCATCTGTTTTGTTTACTTTTTGATCTTTCCCTCCCCTGCATTGTGATCATGAAGCACAGTGTATCAGTAAAGACCATGAGTAAGGACTCTCAGTCACAGTGCAAAGTGAAATCACCACAAAAGATTACTGATTGGCTTCCCTAGAAAGTCCAAGCATGGCTAGAACCAAAGCTCAAATGTTGCTAACTGTCTCTGCCTATCTCTGCTCTGCTTTTCTTTGGACTGTTTCCATTGTCTTGTGGGCTCCCACCCCAGCTCTCAGCAGCTCCAGAAAAAAAGCCTTGGGTCTTACTGGCCTGGCTTGGGTCTTCTATGCATCTCTTACCAATCACTATAGTTAAAGGGATAAAATACTCTTATTGGTCAGGATTGGGTTATGTGTCCAGCTCAGCAAAAATTCTTCCCATATAAGCCAAACAAACTAATAGTGGGGAAGAGTTGTATTCCCCAAGGAAACCAAGGTACTGTTACCAAAATAAGGAAAAGTTACAGGGCAGACAAAAGCAAATATATTCAAATCTCCCTGTCTCAGGAATTTTTACAGAGATGAAAGCAGATGTTGCTTGAAGACCACATTCCAGCAGGTCCTGAGCCCTTAGGGATCCAGGCAGCCTGGAGCCAGAGAGCAGTAAGCTTTGCAGAGGGACCAGTGAGAAATGCAGGGGCCTCCTCAGGCTTTGGTGCTACACAAAGACTGAGGACTCTGATACAACCAAGGGGAAGGAAACCCAGTGATGATTATGACAGAATTTCCCATCAGCCTAGTATGTTGGGTGCTTGGTATTTGATGACTAAGATTTATGTGACCACCCATATTATTCAGGAAACAGGAAGTACTTAGAGCATATGAACTCATGCCATCTTTGACAAAACCATGACACTCTAGGAGCCTGTGAGCTCTGGGTTGGAAAGTAAATTCCAGATCCACTTCAGCAGTATTATGCATAAACACACTGTTGTGAAACAGATCTCCAGAACTTTTTCATTTTACAAATCTGAAACTATACCCACTAAACAAAAACTCCTCTTTTCCTCCTCCAAGCCCCTGGTAACCACAATTTTACTTTCTAGTTTCATTCCATTTGTGATTGAAGAAAATACTTTGTGTGATTTTAATCTTCTTGAGTTTGTTAAGATTTGTTTTGTGGCCTAACATGTGGTCTATCCTGGGGGATGTTCCATGTGCACTGAAGAAGAATGGGTATCCTGTTGTTGGATGGAGTGTTCTGTATATGTCTGTTTGGTCTAATTGGTCTTTCCTATTGTTTAAGTCCTCTGTTTCTTTATTGATCTTCTGTTTGGTTGTTCTAATTAACCTTTATAAGTCTCAGTTCCTCATCTGTAAAATGATGAAAAAAGCAGTACCTACCTCACAGGTTGATATAAGGATTAAAAATGCTACTCTTCATTAAGTGTTAATACTTGACATGTAGTAACTGCTCTTTAATGTCAGTTACTATTATTAATCCCAAAGAAAGCATGAAAAGGTCAGAGTATATCCATCACCATATTTCACACATCAGTGCAAGATGCTTAGCCAAAAGACCAAAAGGTACAATTAGTTGAATTATTGAAGGACAGATTTGCCAAGCAGTGGAAAAGAGGAATATTACAAATTTCATTTGTATTTATTGTAACCCAGTTGTCAGCTGGATGCCTTCCTACCTCCACCTTCAGCCATCTACCAATCAAGAAGTCTTCCTGCTCTCACCTATATGCTCTCATCACAAGATTTAGGAATACTTGACATAAACTCCTAATTTTCATGACCCAGAAGGGTCCAGAGCCCTCCCCATACTTTCTACCGATTTGTAACAATTTGAATTCTAATATTTTCCCTGAAACTGTATAGGATGCCTTGTTTCAGCCTCTGCTGACCTAGATCCAAAATTCAATTTCTTAGCTGATGTCCACAAAAGATCAATTTGAGGGGACTTCCGGGTAAGATGGCGGAAGAGTAAGACGCGGAGATCAACTTCCTCCCCATGGATAAACCAGAAATACAGCTACACGTGGAACAACTCCTACAGAACACCTACTGAATGCTGGCAGAAGACCCCAGACCTCCCAAAAGGCAAGAAACTCCCCACATACTTGGGTAGGGCAAAGCGGAGAGATTCCTGCACAGAGGATTGGTGCCGAGTGGCACTCACCAGCCCGAGAGGCTTGTCTGCTCGCCCGCCGGGGCAGGCGGCGCTGGAAGCTGAGGCTTGGGCTTCGGTCAGAGCGCAGGGAGAGGACTGGGGCTGGCGGCAAGAACTCAGCCTGAAGGGGGCTAATGTGCCACAACTAGCCGGGAGGGAGTCCGGGAAAACTCTGGAGCTGCCGAAGAGGCAAGAGACTTTTTCTTCCCTCTTGGTTTCCTGGTGCGCGAGGAGAGGGGATTAAGAGCGCTGCTTAAAGGGGCTCCACAGACGGGCGCGAGTCGCGGCTGAAAGCGCGGAGCCCAGAGACGGGCGTGGGACGCTGGGGCTGCTGCTGCCGCTGCCAAGAAGCCTGTGTGCGAGCGCAGGTCACTGTCCACACCGCCCTTCCGGGAGCCTGTGCAGCCCGCCACTGCCGGGGTCCTGGGATCCAGGGGCGGCTTCCCTGGGAGAACGCACGGCACGCCTTGGGCTGCTGCAACGTCACGCCGACCTCTGCCGCTGCAGGCTCGCCCCGCACTCCGTGCCCCTCCCTCCCGCCCGGCCTGAGTGAGCCAGAGTCCCCGAAGAGGCTGCTCCTTAACCCTGTCCTGTCTGAGCGAAGAACAGACACCCTCCAGCGACCTACACGCAGAGGTGGGGCCAAATCCAAAGCTGAGACCCGGGAGCTGTGAGAACAAAGAAGAGAAAGGGAAACCTCTCCCAGCAGCCTCAGAAGCAGTGGATTAAAGCTCCACAATCAACTTGATGTACCCTGCATCTGTGGAATACATGAATAGACAACGAATCGTCCCAAATTGAGGAGCCGTGTGGATGAAAGTTTCATGATGCTGCAGCCAGGAGTCAGTGCTGTGCCTCTGAGGTGGGAGAGCCAACTTCAGGACACTGGTCCACAAAAGACCTCCCAGCTCCACATAATAGCAAACGGCGAAAATCTTCCAGAGGTCTCCATCTCAACACCAGCACCCAGCTTCACTCAACGACCAGCAAGCTACAGTGCTGGACACCCTATGCCAAACAACTAGCAAGACAGGAACACAACGCCACCTGTTAGTAGAGAGGCTGCCTAAAATCATAAAAAGTCCACAGACACCCCAAAACACACCACCAGATGTGGACCTGCCCACCAGAAAGACAAGATCCAGCCTCATCCACCAGAACACAGGCACTAGTCCCCTCCACCAGGAAGCCTACGCAACCCACTGAACCAACCTTAGCCACTGGGGACAGACAACAAACACAACGGGAACTACGAACCTGCAGCCTGCAAAAAGGAGACCCCAAACACAGTAAGATAAGCAAAATGAGAAGGCAGAAAAACACACAGCAGGTGAAGGAGCAAGATAAAAACCCAACAGACCTAACAAATGAAGAGGAAATAGGCAGTCTACCTGAAAAAGAATTCAGAATAATGATAGTAAAGATGATCCAAAATCTGTGAAATAGAATAGACAAAATGCAAGAAACAGTTAACAAGGACCTAGGAGAACTAAAGATGAAACAAGCAACGATGAACAACACAATAAATGAAATTAAAAATACTCTAGATGGGATCAATAGCAGAATAACTGAGGCAGAAGAATGGATAAGTGACATGCAAGATAAAATAGTGGAAGTAACTACTGCAGAGCAGAAGAAAGAAAAAAAATGAAAAGAACTGAGGACAGTCTCAGAGACCTCTGGGACAACATTAAACGCACCAACATTCGAATTATAGGGGTTCCAGAAGAAGAAGAGAAAAAGAAAGGGACTGAGAAAATATTTGAAGAGATTATAGTTGAAAACTTCCCTAATATGGGACAGGAAATAGTTAATCAAGTCCAGGAGGCACAGAGAGTCCCATACAGAATAAATCCAAGGAGAAATACGCCAAGACACATATTAATCAAACTGTCAAAAATTAAACACAAAGAAATCATATTAAAAGCAGCAAGGCAAAAACAACAAATAACACACAAGGGAATCCCAATCAGGATAACAGCTGATCTCTCAGCAGAAACTCTACAAGCCAGAAGGGAGTGGCAGGACATAATTAAAGTGATGAAGGAGAGAAACCTGCAACCAAGACTACTCTACCCAGCAAGGATCTTATTCAGATTTGATGGAGAAATTAAAACCTTTACAGACAAGCAAAAGCTGAGAGAGTTCAGCACCACCAAACCAACTTTACAACGAATGCTAAAGGAACTTCTCTAGGCAAGAAACACAACAGAGGGAATATACCTACAATAACGAACCCAAAGCAATTAAGGAAATGGGAATAGGAACATACATATCAATAATTACCTTAAATGTAAATGGACTAAATGCTCCCACCAAAAGACACAGATTGGCTGAATGGATACAAAAACAAGACCCATATATATGCTGTCTACAAGAGACCCTCTGCAGACCTAGAGACACATACAGACTGAAAGTAAGGGGATGGAAAAAGATATTCCATGCAAATGGAAACCAAAAGAAAGCTGGAGTAGCAATTCTCATATCAGACAAAATAGACTTTAAAATAAAGACTATTAGAAGAGACAAAGAAGGACACTACATAATGATCAAGGGATCGATCCAAGAAGAAGATATAACAATTGTAAATATTTATGCACCCAACATAGGAGCACCTCAATACATAAGGCAAGTACTAACAGCCATAAAAGGAGAAATCGACAGTAACACAATCATAGTAGGGGACTTTAACACCCCACTTTCACCAATGGACAGATCATCCAAAATGAAAATAAATAAGGAAACACAAGCTTTAAATGATACATTAAACAAGATGGACTTAATTGATATTTATAGGACATTCCATCCAAAAACAACAGAATACACATTTTTCTCAAGTGCTCATGGAACATTCTCCAGGATAGATCATATCTTGGGTCACAAATCAAGCCTTGGTAAATTTAAGAAAATTGAAATTGTATCAAGTATCTTTTCCAACCACAATGCTATGAGACTAGATAACAATTACAGGAAAAGATCTGTAAAAAATACAAACACATGGAGGCTAAACAATACACTACTTAATAACAAAGTAATCACTGAAGAAATCAAAGAGGAAATTAAAAAATACCTAGAAACAAATGACAATGGAGACACGACGACCTAAAACCTATGGGATGCAGCAAAAGCAGTTCTAAGAGGGAAGTTTATAGCAATACAATCCCACCTTAAGAAACAGGAAACATCTCGAATAAACAACCTAACCTTGCACCTAAAGCAATTAGAGAAAGAAGAACAAAAACATCCCAAAGTTAGCAGAAGGAAAGAAATCATAAAAATCAGATCAGAAATAAATGAAAAAGAAATGAAGGAAACGATAGCAAAGATCAATAAAACTAAAAGCTGGTTCTTTGAGAAGATAAACAAAATTGATAAACCATTAGCCAGACTCATCAAGAAAAAAAGGGAGAAGACTCAAATCAATAGAATTAGAAATGAAAAAGGAGAAGTAACAACTGACACTGGAGAAATACAAAAGATCATGAGAGATTACTACAAGCAACTCTATGCCAATAAAATGGACAACCTGGAAGAAATGGACACATTCTTAGAAATGCACAACCTGCCAAGACTGAATCAGGAAGAAATAGAAAATATGAACAGACCAATCACAAGCACTGAAATTGAAACTGTGATTAAAAATCTTCCAACAAACAAAAGCCCAGGACCAGATGGCTTCACAGGTGAATTCTATCAAGCATTTAGAGAAGAGCTAACACCTATCCTTCTCAAACTCTTCCAAAATATAGCAGAGGGAGGAACACTCCCAAACTCATTCTATGAGGCCACCATCACCTTGATACCAAAAGCAGACAAGGATGTCACAAAGAAAGAAAACTACAGGCCAATATCACTGATGAACATAGATGCAAAAATCCTCAACAAAATACTAGCAAACAGAATCCAACAGCACATTAAGAGGATCATACACCATGATCAAGTGGGGTTTCTTCCAGGAATGCAAGGATTCTTCAATACACGCAAATCAATCAACGTGATACACCATATTAACAAATTGAAGGAGAAAAACCATATGATCATCTCAATAGATGCAGAGAAAGCTTTCGACAAAATTCAACACCCATTTATGATAAAAACCCTGCAGAAAGTAGGCATAGAGGGAACTTTCCTCAACATAATAAAGGCCATATATGACAAACCCACAGCCAGCATCGTCCTCAATGGTGAAAAACTAAAACCATTTCCACTAAGATCAGGAACAAGACAAGGTTGCCCACTCTCACCACTCTTATTCAACATAGTTTTGGAAGTTTTAGCCACAGCAATCAGAGAAGAAAAGGAAATAAAAGGAATCCAAATTGGAAAAGAAGTAAAGCTGTCACTGTTTGCAGATGACATGATACTATACGTAGAGAATCCTAAAGATGCTACCGGAAAACTACTAGAGCTAATCAATGAATTTGGTAAAGTAGCAGGATACAAAATTAATGCACAGAAATCTCTGGCATTCCTATATACTAATGATGAAAAATCTGAAAGTGAAATCAAGGAAACACTCCCATTTACCATTGCAACAAAAAGAATAAAATATCTAGGAATAAACCTACCTAAGGAGACAAAAGACTTGTAGGTAGAAAATTATAAGACACTGATGAAAGAAATTAAAGATGATACAAATAGATGGAGAGATGTACCATGTTCTTGGATTGGAAGAATCAACATTGTGAAAATGACTCTACTACCCAAAGCAATCTACAGATTCAATGCAATCCCTATCAAACTACCACTGGCATTTTTCACAGAACTAGAACAAAAAATTTCACAATTTGTATGGAAACACAAAAGACCCCGAATAGCCAAAGCAATCTTGAGAATGAAAAATGGAGCTGGGGGAATCAGGCTCCCTGACTTCAGACTATACTACAAAGCTACAGTAATCAAGACAGTATGGTACTGGCACAAAAACAGAAAGATAGATCAATGGAACAGGATAGAAAGCCCAGAGATAAACCCACGGACATATGGTCACCTTATCTTTGATAAAGGAGGCAGGAATGTACAGTGGAGAAAGGACAGTCTCTTCAATAAGTGGTGCTGGGGAAACTGGATAGGGACATGTAAAAGTATGAGATTAGATCACTCCCTAACACCATACACAAAAATAAGCTCAAAATGGATTAAAGACCTAAATGTAAGGCCAGACACTATCAAACTCTTAGAGGGAAACATAGGCAGAACACTCTATGACATAAATCACAGCAAGATCCTTTTTGACCCACCTCCTAGAGAAATGGAAATAAAGACAAAAATCAACACATGGAACCTAATGAAACTTCAAAGCTTTTGCACAGCAAAGGAAACCATAAAGAAGACCAAAAGACAACCCTCAGAATGGGAGAAAATATTTGCAAATGAAGCAACTGACAAAGGATTAATCTCCAAAATTTATAAACAGCTCATGCAGCTCAATAACAAAAAAACAAACAACCCAATCCAAAAATGGGCAGAAGACCTAAATAGGCATTTCTCCACAGAAGATATACAGACTGCCAACAAACACATGAAAGGATGCTCAACATCTTTTCATTAGAGAAATGCAAATCAAAACTACAATGAGATATCATCTCACACTAGTCAGAATGGCCATCATCAAAAAATCTAGAAACAATAAATGCTGGAGAGGGTGTGGAAAAAAGGGAACACTCTTGCACTGCTGGTGGGAATGTGAACTGGTACAGCCACTATGGAGAACGTTATGGAGGTTCCTTAAAAAACTACAAATAGAACTACCATATGACCCAGCAATCCCACTACTGGGCATATACCCTGAGAAAACCATAATTCAAAAAGAGACATGTACCAAAATGTTCATAGCAGCCCTATTTACAATAGCCCGGAGATGGAAACAACCTAAGTGTCCATCATCGGATGAATGGGTAAAGAAGATGTGGCACATATATACAATGGAATATTACTCAGCCATAAAAAGAAATGAAATTGAGCTATTTGTAATGAGGTGGATGGACCTAGAGTCTGTCATACAGAGTGAAGTAAGTCAGAAAGAGAAAGACAAATACTGTATGCTGACGCATATATATGGAATTTAAGGGAAAAAAATGTCATGAAGAACATAGGGGTAAGACAGGAATAAAGACACAGACCTACTAGAGAATGGACTTGAGGTTATGGGGAGGGGGAAGGGTAAGCTGTGACAAAGTGAAAGAGCAGCATGGACTTATATACACTCCCAAACGTAAGGTAGATAGCTAGTGGGAAGCAGCCGCATAGCACAGGGAGATCAGCTCGGTGCTTTGTGACCGCCTGGAGGTGTGGGATAGGGAGGGCGGGAGGGAGACGCAAAAGGGAGGGGATATGGGAACATATGTATATGTATAACTGATTAAATTTGTTATAAAGCAAAAAAAAAAAACAGATCCAGAAATCTAATTCTCCCCCAAACCTACAAAACACAAATTTACATTCCTTTCTGAGAAACTGGGCAATAAAATATTCACCAAAATTTTATATAACAACAACAACAAAAAAAAGATCAATTTGAGCTAACAATTTCATGCATTCTAAAACGTTCCTAAAGTTTCACAAGGTCATGGGAAGAGGTCACATCCCACTCTGCCATTTTCCTAGACCTACCCTGTTCATTCTCTCCTTCCTTTGCTCCAACCGCTCTAGAGTAATAAGCAATCCTTACTCGTATCCCTTGGAATGAACTTTTTACTTTCAAGGACAATTATCAAGATATATTTTCCAAGCAAATGTAGTTTTCTTATTGAGGAATTCTATTGCAAATGTTAGACAACTAATATTTTTAAGCCCATGACATTCAGTTAGGCTCCATTATATACTCCCATTCAGGAGACAGAAACTGTGCCCATTCTTCATAAAAGTTATAGAACAGGAGCGAGACCTTTTTTTTTTTTTTGGCCACACTGCATGGCATGCGGGGTCAAACCCATGCCCCGTGCAGTGGAAGCGTGGAGTCCTAACCACTGGACCACCAGGGAATTCCCAGGAGTGAGGCCTTGAGCAGAAATGCTACCACCTAATCTACTGCAAATGAAATAACATTACATGACACTGTACCAATAATGAACACCAAGAGTGTAATGAATCTGCAAGAATTTTAAAATGAAATATTACTATGTTTAAAACTCCAAATTATTATGACTATCTAAGTGTTTATAATTGCAGACTTACTTTTATCTCTATTTTCAATGCTGATATTTTGTATAATTTGTATATATTTCATTAAACTCTGGGGATTGCAACTAAGACAAAGAACGTGATTTTCTGGTCTATAGGAGATTAAGATTCCTTCAAATTATCTGTGTTTCCAAGAGAAGATAACTCTGAGATTACAAAAGTATTTACTTAGAAAGTTAATAATAGATATAAACTCCAGGAAGGCAGGAACTTTTGTTCACTAAAGTATCCCAAGCTCATAGAATAGCATCTGGCAGGAACTCACTTCACTTTGGAAAAATTAATTAACATGTAATAATTTATAGAACTTCATTTATCCAACTTACATTTATTATGTGCCTATTTTATGCATGGCTGCTTCTAGGTGAATTAGACTTTCAATTTATCCAATTTTATTTTTAAGGTCCCCAAATATTGAAACTTCCATCACTTTCTTAGAGAGATTAACAGCTCTTATACTTAGGAAGCTTTCCCTGACAATTAAATATTTTATTTTTCTTTTTATTCTTTCACACAGCTCAATCCTTCAACTTCCTTCTCAGGTGATCTTTGCTGGCCTACGCACAGCATCTTTTCTGTACAGTATGACTTGTGCTAAACAAAGCATCATGTTCCAGATGTGAACTCTTGAGTCATTTTGCAAGGAGCTATCAGTTCTCTGTTAAGCACAATAATTAAGTGTAGTTTTTTGTGGCATTCAATTTTTATATTTTTATTGACATAATTGCTACTGAAAATTACCTTTCCTTTTTTCCCTTCATTTGGAACTTTTTCAGGATGACTGTGTTTTCATCAGTATATTACTAAAGCTAATATCTAAAAAACTTCTACAGCTAACTTTGAGAGTCATTTTACCTACATTTTCTCATGTAATTCTCACAATAAAATCTCAGTGATATAAATATTATTATTATGGCCATGATACAGGTGGAGGATGGGGTCACATAGCTATATTGAACTGAGATTTGAATCTGTCTGTTGTGACTCAAACTCTTAACTACTCTGCTATTGTTGTCACATGTTAGATCGAGTTTATTTACACTTAACTACTTTTGGCTTAATATTTAAACTTTCCTTAACTACTTTTGGTTTAATATTCAAACTTCTGTGCTTATTGTTGGTCTATATCTCAGGACAAAATCTTGGGATGGAAAGGTTCTTATTTTTCTCCACACTCGGTACAATAATACACGTTCAATTTGGAAGTAGATGTTTGTTGGTAGCCTATCAGGTATCCATTCCTGTCTTTCCCCTTCCTAAGAGCAACCAGATTTTCCTCTGGGGGATCAATCTTCCCCCATTGTGCAGCAAGCATATGGTTTGAATGGAACTGACCCCACTTCCTGCTCTAGGTGTGGACTGTGATATCAATCCACCTGTTCATCCAATCCCTGATGGTTGAGGAAGGAACAGTCATTTAGATTAAAGTCAATCAGAACATGGCATTCATTTGACTTCAGAGACTGGTTTAGCTTGGTCCAGGGTGAAATTCAGATGTTTATGATATGGTGGAGGGAAGAAAAGCCCTCTCTCTTGCTTTGGATAGTGTCATGAATGCTAGTGAGACCTGGAATTGCTGCAACTGTTTGGTTATCATGATGGAGGCCAGTCTAGACAAACCAATGCATGGAGTGAGACTGAGCCAGGTGAACTGATGGGAATTTCAGCCAACTTCCTGGTTAAACCATGACTGAAGCCCACTCTGTACAGATGAACTAATAGTTATATATGCCAATAAATTTCTTCTGTCTTTTGTTGCTTGGAACTGACATCATCCAAACTGATAGAACTACTCTCATTTTTATTTCTTCTTAATTTTCCTTTTCTGTTACTTGACCAAGAAGTTTCTCTCAAATTTCTACTTTTGAAGGATATATTCTGTGTTGAACTTTGTCCTTGGAATAACATAAATTTTAAAAACTCATTTAAATTAGTTTCTAGATTTTTCTAATTTCCTAGTCATTTCCTTTTTTGGTGCTTTATTCACTTGAAATCCTTTCCCTGAAGCCCATTTATTAGTGTACTGAATTATCACAGTTCAAGGTCACCATAGCAAAGTTGCCTCTTAACTTCACATTGCCAATCAATTAGTTCCTGCCAGTAAACTGTAAATATAATATAAATATTCCTGTCAATAAGCTGTGGATACAGTATGGCTTTGCATCCATTCAGACCACAAAAACCATATAATCTTAATGGTGGAAGGAACCTTAGAAGTCATCTAATCCTGCTTAATTATTTTACAGATTGGAAAATTAGAGCCAAAAGAAATTAAATGACCTGCCTAAGGTCACACAGCTAATGGTAGGTCTCCTGTGATTCCTGGTTCTTTCCATTAAATCATGCCCCCCCATGTGCAATGAAGCCTACCAAAATTAAATAAATATAACCCAGTATTTCAGGAGACTAGTATAATTCCATAATGTCTCATGTAACCAGTGTGCCATAAACCTTGGAAGCAACATAAGAAGGGCACTGAATTGAATTGAATTGGTTTTCAAGTCTCTGTGGAAATTAATATAGTTTTCTGTGGTTAAAATTCTATTTGAAATTTGACAATCACTGAAGATTGATTTTTAATACATTTTGGATCATAAAGTTGACTTCTTAATGCTAAAAAATTTCACTGAAGATACAATGTAGATTGTTTTCATAAAACAACAGAAATATTAAGTATGAAAGAACATGATTTTGGGTGGACTCTTCTTTCCCTACTTGAAGACAATGATATTTATATATTAAAATTATTTTTCACATACTTCCTATACAGCAGATACACTCCTCTGTTGTTCTCCTCATATGTAGCATGGCTCTCATCAGAATCAGCCTGGGACAGTTCTAAAATTACAGATTCTCAGATGCATCTAGAACCAGAAGCTCAGAAGGAGAGCTCAGATATCTGTATTGTTTTAAAAGTTCCTCTGGTGATTCTGCTAGTTGGTCAAGTTTAGGAAGCACAGCTCTATAGCATTCTATAAAATATGTGTCTAGAAATGTTTTACTGTAAAAACAAACAAACAAAAAAACTCCAGTGTACAAACACACACACTCATTCTGAGAACAGTGGATGATGACTACAATACTTAACAAGATAAATAGTCACATCTTCTGTGTTGGTGAAAATAAGCATGCAAAAAAAAAGCCAAATTTCATTGACTCCAAGATACCATTGACTGTAAGGTGCACCATTATTTATGTACCACTTGGGGGAAAGGAAAGTTACTAAGCTGACATGCCATCAGTTGTAACATGCCTTGTGATTTCAGAGATGATAAAAAACATGCATCTTAAAATGGATGAAGTACAGTAAGTTCTACTCTTGTAATTGGAGTTATAATGGTGCCCGCCAGGTTGAAAGTGTATAAAAGAGGGAGATTAACTTCTAGAATATTAGGATAAGGGGAAACCATATTAATGATCCTAGCAATGCTACTAAGAAATCTCTGTGGATCTTATATGCATCAACTTCCAAGGCTTTTCTGATAACCAGAAATCCATCCTGCTGAGATATGAGCTCCCATGACACCTTAGGGAGCTTTGGTTAAAATTGATGGTGGAACAAGGCCCTTTATCTACAGATCTGACTTGATGCACACCACCTCCACCCACACCCTGCCCCCCACATTCTTCTCAGAGGGGTCACAGAGAAGCAAAGTACTGAAAGCAGAACATGCAGAAGAAAAAGAAAGTGACTGTTCATAAGGGTGGCACTCAATTTTTATTGTGCATTGAGGTGAGAGAATCTAATTTTAAAGGGTTTCATATTATTGTTGCTTGGACCAAAATTGTAGTTGTATTTTCTGTTAGGCTGCTCAACTTGGTTCCTATAGCCAACTCTAGAAATGCTTTTAGTTTATCTCACAAAAGAAAAGCCAAGATTTATTGAAAGTCTTTGGTATTAATAGGTGAATAGTGACTGAAAAGTATGGACTGAACTTATATTCTAACCAAAGTAAACCTCTTATCCTTCTCCCTCCTTGATATTCATTGTAAATAATGATGCATTTGGATTTATCTGTCTTCTTTGTTTCAAAACTACCCATACTAATTTCATGGACATAATATCCTTCCTTGTTTATAATGTTAATGTCATATATTTTAGCATTCCCTCTGGCTGCCCTGCTAACTCAGTTTCCTTTGGTCCTGAGGATACCACCTCCCTTTATGCTGTTGGCTTTTCTTAAGTGTGCCTTAAGAAAAGGATATTTTTGGATTGTGCCTTTATGTTTACCATTGGGAGTCCTTATTAGATTGTCTTGACACATCTATTCATGTAGTTTCTTTGGGAGAATGTGGGCACTGCTGTTGCAGCTTGCATGCCACGCTGCTTTTAGTGAGAAAGGGGGTAGGGCAAGATATGCCACTAGGCAGTAGCTGTTTTCGTGATCTGGGGTGATTCCTTCTTTAATCAGAGTGCCCGTTTTCGTTGTCCCTAACTGGAGGCAGACTTTAGATTTTGTGGTCCAAGGTAGGAACATGAATAGAGCTCAACATTCATTTCTACTCCTTATGACTGACTCCAAATAATGATCCTATCCAATGTCCCACCTATGCTTGGCTTCCTCTCACTCTGTCTGTGACCCACCGCTAGTACTCCTCTGCACACATCCTGGCCCACAATTTCTCAATTTAACTTGATGTCATCTGCTTTCTAACATTCATGGGTTCATCACAGGTTTCAGTCATATGAGTTTTATGTCTTATTTTCATGAGCAGCTATATATTTATGCATGTTGTATGTGTAATTTTAGAGGTTTGGTGAAGGAGGGTTGAATGTCAGTTTGCCAGATTGGAAGATTGGAGGAGGGAAAAAGTCAGGGTATTTCCCTTCCGTTTCGTCTGTTTTTTTTTTGGCATCTCTAGCAATAGTTCTGTTTTCTCTGCGGCTTCAATACCCATTTACCCCACGTTTAAGGATCCCAGACCAAGGCTAGACCAATAGCTGTATGGTTCTACCCTCTAAGCTGTGTTCCCAGAGCTTGTAAATAGTGGTTTCCTGCTATCGTATGCCTTTTATTTCTCTTAACATCTCCTCTTTTCCTTTCTACGTTTTGATTGTGTGGTAACCAATCACCTGTACTAAATTCCTTTCATTTAAAATGCCTGGGACTTTCCTGGTGGTGCAGTGGTTAAGAATCTGCCTGCCAATGCAGGGGACATGGGTTCAAACCCTGGTCTGGGAAGATCCCACATGCCACGGAGCAACTAAGCCCGTGCGCCACAACTACTGAGCCTGTGCTCTAGAGCCCACGAGCCACAACTGCTGAGCCCGCGTGCCACAGCTACTGAAGCCCGCATGCCTAGAGCCCATGCTCCGCAACAAGAGAAGCCACTGCATTGAGTAGCCAGCTCACAGCAACCAAGAGTAGCCTCCGCCTGCCGCAATTAGAGGAAGTCTGCAAGCAGTAACGAAGACCCAACGCTGCCAAAAATCAAAAAATTAATAAATTTATTAAAAATAAATAAAATGCCTAGAATAGTTTGTTTTCTTGCTAGTCCCTAAATGATAGAGTAGAAGACCAAAGCACCTTCTCAATCCACCATCTTAAAATAAACATTTAGAAATGTTAATAATGTTTTAAGAGCACAGTTGAAATGCTATTTAAAATCATCTAGGAAACCACAGATCTATTTTCTGTACCAGGTCCACAACTCCCTAGCTGAGTAATTTGACAGAGCAGTTGGGACCATTCTGGTCGTTACATAGGCTGCCATTTCCAGGCATACCTGCAACTGTGCTTTAGTGACAATGATTATTATTTATCTAATACTGTTTATATCCATTTTTAATTTGCAACCAGAAGAACTGTTTTCAACCTGCACTGCACCTGTTTTTATGTTCAAAAGAATTTTGATGTCAACTCCAGCCAGCTGATGCAGTTTGGTGTTGCCATGCTTGCCATGAAAGACATTACTTCAGCCACCAAAAGCCTTTAATTGTCTACATATTTTAATTTCTTTGGCAAGCACTTTGCCCATTTAACCCAAGAAATCAAAACTCTTGTATTTTCTTTGTCCAACGAGAATTTCCTCCCTGCATTGTCCTTGTCTCATGGCAAGTGAGGAAGAGACGGTTACCAAGGAGCCACTGTATGCAACTCATATTTCTCCAAGGCCCTTTTCTTCTCAAGAACCATCAGTAGCTCTTCTCCCAATTTACTCCTTGCTTTCAATTAAAATTTTAGGTTTAGATCAGTAATTACTTATTATTTTATATAGAATGATTTAAGATTACCCATTAACAAGTTCAGCATGATGGGTTTTTTTGGGGTTTTTTTTGCAGTACGCGGGCCTCTCACTGTTGTGGCCTCTCCTGTTGCGGAGCACAGGCTCCGGACGCGCAGGCCCAGCAGCCATGGCTCACGGGCCCAGCCGCTCCGCGGCACGTGGGATCTTCCCGGACCAGGGCACGAACCCGTGTCCCCTGTATCGGCAGGCGGACTCTCAACCACTGCACCACCAGGGAAGCCCAGCATGATGTTTTTTAACAAGAGATTTTTACAAGGCCTAACTTCTTTTTTTCTCATGAATATTTATACCTCTGAACTAAACACAAGAGCTTTAAGTCATCCAGGTGATGATTTGTTCACAGGTAGTTGTAATTAAAGCAAATCTATTTTAAAGTGACCTTCCATATGTGGACACATCTTGTACCTGAATTATAAGCATTCATTGTAATTGAATAGGACAGCTAAAATTTTCAGTTTGGATCTTCCCTCTCTAAATTTCTAAAGCAACTCAGATTTTTTTATAGGCCCTGAGAAACTGCAGTTTGATAACCACATAGCAGCTTTTGAAAAAATAGGCCTCTGACAAAGCAGATTCCAAACACAGTTTCACTAGACTTTTAAGAGGACCATCATTTCTTTGTCAAATCACACACACACACACACAAAAACTCAGTCTAAAATATTCCATAAGCGTAGACCCTTTGAAGATGGATGAAGAACAGCTACAAGGCAAGAAAACAAAGTTTTCATTTCTTCTGGAACTTAGAATAGCTGCTTCTTCGTTCTGCACAATCTCACCCACTAGTAGTTTCACCCACTGGTCTGACTGAGGCAAAATAAGTCATAGGCTGTATCTCAGATATTTGTTCTGACGGTCAATGTCTTACTTCTCAAACAAGCTAAAATAAGGCACCATGAACTCTCTACAAAGGAAGTAGACAATATATATCACCTCTATACTGGTTTACTCACCCTTCCCCAGATTTCCATCTGGAAGCACCATTTTCAAGCAAGCATCATAAATATGTGGAGGGCCAAATTGGCTGGCTGTGTAAATACTTATGCCTCAGAAAACCCTTTTATTCATGGCAAGGCTGGATTCCACTGGGACAGCCAATGTGGGCACATTTAGCCTTGGCTTTTAGTCCTGGCTCATTCCTTCCCTCCTGAGTTTCTGAGCCACATATATTTTAATCATTCCAGCACACTGATTCATTGAAAAATAAACACTGAGGCGATAATTAATTAGAAAGGCTGCATATTCTTCTCCTACAGCAAGTTGAGTCTCTTCCTGCCAGAAATTGACTGTCAGGAAAGGAGGTGTGTAATATCCTTATGTTTTGGTTTACATTGGTTCATTTTTCATCAGATCCTCCAAGCTTTGATACCTGTGGCTTAATATTCATAACATTTTGCTTGGATTTTTGACTTTATTCAAAACCCGTATAACTTCCACAACCAATTGAAACAAACCAGATGAAAGATTTCAACCACATCCACTCATCAAACCAATTTGTTGCTGTTTTCTTAGGTTTCTGATTCCCCCATCTGTGTGGCTTGGTTCATGTGAGGCCAAATTCAGAAATGGGTGGGAACATATTGCCTAACTAAAGGAGTGTTAATCATTTCCACTAATAGAGGGAACCTTTCTATTGCTACTTTACTGATGGAATCTTTACCCCAAGGCAAGAAACAATAACAAAATCCCTCCTACCTTCCTGTCTCAAAAGAATTATAATCTGTCTGGGAAACAGCCATCCCCAAGAGATGTTTATTGAATGCCCTCAGGGGGTGGTACTCCTCTGGAAATAAGCAGCAGGTCAGGAAAGAGTAAGCACTGCACTTGGAGGCTCTGGGTTCCAGTTCTGGTCTGCCATTTATATCCGTTCTAACCTTGGAGAAGAACGGTCATCATTTACTGAACAGCTCAAATTTGCCAGGTATTTTCCATCCATTTAAAAAATGTCACTAGGGCTTCCCTGGTGGCGCAGTGGTTGAAGGTCCGTCTGCCGATGCAGGGGGCGTGGGTTCGTGCCCCGGTCCGAGAGGGTCCCGCGTGCTGCGGAGTGGCTGGGCCCGTGAGCCATGGCCGCTGGGCCTGCGTGTCCGGAGCCTGTGCTCTGCAACGGGAGAGGCCACAACAGTGAGAGGCCGGCGTACCACAAAAAAAAAAAAAAAAAAAAAAGTCAATAATGCTACAATAATGATTAAACCCCCATTTTATAGACTAAAATGAAGTAAGGCACAGAGAGGTTCAGTGACCTGCTCAAGTACTAATAGCTAGCTAGCAATTTGCAGAGCCAGGAGCTAGCCCTGGGTTTGATTTTTCAGACTCCAAAGCCTACTGCCGCTTCACTATACTATGACAAGTAATTTTCCTTTGCTGGGTTTTAGTTTTGATTTATTTTAATCTGAAAAAATAAGATGATTGGACTAAAACTTAAAAACCCCTTTGAACATGGATACCATATGGTCCTATAATTGAGCCTAAGCTTTAAACGTGTAGAGATTATAGTTTGGTTCAGTTCAACCCAAACAATACACATATTTATAAAATAAATTTGGGCGGCAGTGGGGAGGGGTGGTATGAGATTAAGGGTCTGGTATTAATCTGGGAAAGCTTCCGGCCTAAAGGGTTTTCATCTGGTACAGGCAGGAAGAGACACGATGTAGGATGGCAGATGGGAGGAGGTCAGCTCCAACCTCCGAGGGTCTCTGGGCAAACGCGGTCGGGGAGGATTCAAAGTAAGAGAACATTAGCAGGTCTGACTGGCTGAATGACAGACTCTCTGGATCAAGGCATCCATGCTGAGGAAAAGGAAAATGGGTCCTTTACTCAGTATTCTTCCCTCCATGGGAATTCAATAAACATTATTGACTGACTAGCTGAGGTGAACTGAACTGCAGAATTGCTTTGAAGCCCATAGTTACAAGCTATAATTGAGAAACTATCAAGAGATTCAAATTCATGGAAAACCAGGAAAGAATAATGTTTCCATGTTTCAGAGCTTGCCAAAATATAGTTCCCTTTCTGCTGTTCATTTCCTCCCCGGCTTCTAATTCACTTTTTAAAACTTTTCCATCAAGGAGAAGTCTATTTTGTAACTATGCATAATTACTGTTTAGCATCTTTCTTTCTTTTCAAAATGTTGAGAACTGTAACTTTTCTAGTACCCTAGGGGGAAAGGGGCACTAGTTGTAAAGACTGTTCTATTTGTTTTCCCTGATAAAGGAAGGACCCTATTAAGAAAGGAATACTAATATCCACAGGATCACTAGCTACAAAATAACCATAAATAAATGCAGGTTGAGAACTATAGCCCAACTCTGTACAGTGAGTTCTTCCAGTCTTTTTCCTCTGACACTGTATTAATCGTTGGCTCCTGAGTGGCTTGAAATATGCGATCTTTGAACCTATAAAACAATCATATATACTATATGCCAGGCACCTTTTGCTAGACACTTTATGTATATTACCTTTAATCTTTGAAGCAATTCTTTAAGGAAAAGGAGATGTCAGGGCAGAGTAACATGCCCATGGTGGTAAAGCCAGGTCCCAACGCTGGTCTTTTTGACATCAATCCCTTTCTCCTTCCTCTCTGTACCTTACAGAAGACAGGTATCGACCAGCAGGTACCTGTGCTTGTCCTTCTGACAAAATCACTGATGTGATCTTTAATCATTCTTTCAGAGTATCTTTGGACTAGTCCTTTACAGAATCATGTGAAATGTGCCATAAACACAGCCACTTATACCCAGATATGTCCCGCACCTTGGTCTGGAAGCAAATTTTCCATTTTGAAGTTAATGGGTGAAATTTTAAAGAAAGGGCCTAGGTGTGAAGAACTGTTTACCAGAAAGTTAAAATTACTGTTTAAACAGACCTCTTTGTTAAGCGATAAAGGCAAACCTTGGGATGGGTGAGATCCTGCTACGTTCTCATGCAGGTTAATAATTGCCTTACAAACGAGCACAGCACACGGACACTCAGTTGCTCCAGGTCAATTTCCTGCAAAGATAAACAATGACATGGGCACTACTAAAATCAAATGCATCTCCTTAAACATATATGCCCATAAATGTGTACATATGGTATATTAGGTTGTTTTCATTCGACAATTTTTTAATTAATAAAATTCACTCACAATTTGACTCTCTAAGGAAAACCCAATGATTGATCATCTCCTAGGTTATCTAATTAAGTAGGTCTAAATAAAAGTTTGCTTTTCTCAAAGGATCCATGTAATATAAATATTAAGAAAAGTACAGAGTGGATTTGTCAGCTAACTCATCTTAAGTGAAGGAACAAGAGGTCTTGGAAATCACAATGATGTGTTCATTTCACTTTGTTGAATAAAAATGATAGATGCCATGGCAATTTCAACAAACAAAGCTAAGGAAACACAGTGTGAGGGCAGCCCATGAGGAAATTAGTAGAACATGGAGAATAAGCTTCTTGATCTACTGATTTTTGATCCATTGCAATTTATTATGTATCTTCATGCTCTTTGAATCTGTGATTCTCTGTGAAAGTTGTTTCTTTGTTCTTAAAGCAGAAGTTAGGTGCAAATACTAGGAATGAGACAGAAGTAAACCGATGTGGTTAGCCCATGAGCTCAGGGCTAAATCCCAAGCTATAAGTTTTTCAAGTCAAAACAAATGTGTAAACTAAGAAAAATGTCTTGGTAAATGCCACCAACCCAGCGATTCCCACAGGCACTCAAAAAGCCTCAGCTACAAAACTACTGTGGAAGAGTTGAGTATTTGGAGACATTAGCTAGGATAGCCTCAGTCAGCAGATAGCATTTGGATCAATAATCACTCCAAAAATTATCACTCCAAAAGCAGTCAGAGGCTTCTTATTGTGTACGTTAGATTTATTTGTGTATTTGCGCACTTACTCTTGCCACTAAAATAGCAAGTCTTTTGTTCAAAGTAGAAAACTGCCATTATTTTATTTATTTCATGCCTTCATGATTAATACATTGTCCTCCTTCTATGGCACCACTAATAAACCTGGTATGTTCTTTTTTGGCAAATTCTTGAAGATAAAAATTCAATAAAGACAGAAATGTTAAATATCTTGAAATCAATTTGGACCATTTTTCAGTTCTTTTCTCTATAATTCCTCCTTTTTAAAAAACACGCAAAGTTTAGACTCAGAAGAATTTTATTTTCAAATTCCAAAATTTAATTAGAAAACCTTACTTATTAA
This sequence comes from Mesoplodon bidens, assembly GCF_964165515.1. Lineage (NCBI taxonomy): Eukaryota > Metazoa > Chordata > Mammalia > Artiodactyla > Ziphiidae > Mesoplodon > Mesoplodon bidens. The sequence continues at coordinate 67,436,023 of NC_138160.1, forward strand.
ACAGTAACTGGATATCAGTTTAGAACCATTTTCTCCCAAAGGGCTGGCAGTATACGTGGGAGTCTTCGAAATTTTCTGGCACATCAAACACCTAACACCTTTAGCCTTTCCTTTCAGGGGAAGAACTTGCCCATAGAACTGTTTCACTACAGTTTTATTAAGCAACTAGTGACAAATAATATTTTTATATCAACCCAGGGAGGTAATCTAAGTACCTTAAATTATTGACTCACTGTTCTGAAAATGTTAAACATATATTGCCCTCATGTTTTAAAATGTATCCTAAGAAACAGACTTGCCTGGTCATCGCAGTGGACAATCTCTAGAGTGTGGACCACATTCACAGAAGTAACTGATATAATTGTCTGATATCTAAGTTATTGGTAACCTCCACCAGTAGCATACAAATGAACTTATTTACAAAACAGAAATGGACTCACAAACATAGAAAACAAACATGGTTACCAAAGAAGATGGGGAGGGGGGAGATAAATTAGGGGGTTGGGATTAACGTATACACAGTACTATATATAAGAGAGGTAAACAACAAGGACCTACTATATAGCACAGGGAACTCTACTCGTATCTTGTAATAACCTATAATGGAAAAGAATCTGAAAAAGAATAGAGAGATAGATATGTATAACTGAATCACTTTGCTGTACACTTAAAACTAACACAACATTGTAAATTAACTATACCTCAATTTTAAAACTGTAATTATAAAGAAGAAGACCAAACCTTCACTTTATGGTACTGGATTAGGCACCACACAATCATGTGCAATAGACACAATCTGTTCCTGCCACTAGCTCCAAAAATAAAAATGACTGTGTCTTCATGTTATCACATATAATGTATGTTAATTCCATCAATGTGATTTGAGTCCTGATTTCTAGTCTGCCTTAGTATAAGAAAAAAAATGAAAAAAAAATTGGGTTGACCATAATTCTTTTCAGGGAAGACACTGAAATTCTTCAGAAAAACTTTCATAGACTCTTGGGATTAAAGGTACAAGTAAGGCTGCTCTTCAAACTGTTCTGCAAGACCAAGTGGAAGAATTTCCTGGTTATATCAGAGAGGTATGGACAGGAGTGGAAATTAAAGGAAAATGGAAGAAGAGGAGTAAAAAGAGTGCTAACAAAATTCTGTCACTCCACAGTGAGACCCCATTCACCTAATATCTTCCATAAAGTTACAGAACCCCAAGCTGCTTCAGTTCATGTAGATGAATCAGTAAATTTATTCACTTTTTAACTTAGTTATTAAAACAGGTGACAGGAGGGCAGCTGGGACTGCAGGTGTTAACAGAGAAGTGAAGTAGACAAAGAAAGAGGAGATAAACTTTAAATCAAATTTTACTAATACCCCAAGGGGAAAATAGGCCCCAAATGGAGTGTGGGTTGCATACGGTTTTTCCAGACCTTTCCAAACACTGTGCAGTGAGCTTCCCAAGCACAATAATCTCATACTGTATATAGAAAACTATCTCCTGAAGGACACTGCTGTTTGCCCTAGTTTCATATGAACTTTTTTACTGACTATTCCTATATCATATAGACTTACCTTTTATGCCTATAATCCTGATATTCTTCAATTAGATTACAGCAGAGTTATGGACAAATAGAGGTATTTCAGGTGTCCCTTTACACACAGATTTCAAAACAATGTACATCTTTCAAAATGTTTAGAATTTATCATGAATTACATATTTTCAAGGTATGAAGATGAAGTAAATTAAAAATTCTCTTTATGCTATTACCATGTGGCAATCCCCACATGGGGGCTGATAAATAGAAATGCTTGTCACCCTTTTTGAATGATATGGGGAAATTAGTCTTGAATAATGCAGATTATTCAGGGTAATTGGGAATGTTTCTTTGGCATAGAGTATGATCACCCTGCTGTTAAAGAGATTGGAAAAAGCATCAGAGAGTAGCTGGCATGAGATATGGAACTTGAATGACAGGACTATAACAGGCAGAAATGAGAAGATATCATTTAGAAAGAGGGAAGACACGGGGACAAGAAATCAGATGTGTTTGGGGGAAGAGCCTACAGTCCCATTCATCTGTAGAGTGAAGTCCAGAAGTCAGCCTTGGGAGCCAGCTCTTGGCACAAGTGTCAGTGTTCTCATGATGGAACAGTGGTCAGCTCCTTCATTGAGCTTTTTATGAAGCAGGCGTTGACAAGAGGAAAGAAGAAAGGAAGAAGTTGGAAGATGCTAAGTGTTGACTACAGCTGGCAAATGGGTGTGATTGGGATCAAAATTATTAATGTATGACTGTTGCCAGCCTTTCCCATCCACCGACTGGCTCAAGAGGAGTCTTGCTTTTCTATGCCATTTCTTCCCTTTCTCCAGCCACCTAGGAGGCCCTTGCCTTGTCAGTTTCATTCTGTAGGTTCTCACAATCAAGAATGGAAAATAGACAAAAGAGCACATAATCAGAGAGGCAACAGAAGGCCTGTGCCATTGTTATTGGAATATAAAGGAGTACAGCAATCTTCAGGAAAACCCAATACACAAGCTGAAAACAGCTTTCTTTTTCTGTTTCTTTTTCTTTTTTTAATCCAAAGCAAAGTTAGATAATAAGAACCAGAAGTTTAAGGAATATCCTCTGCAGGGGGTAGCTCAGCACCATTGTAATTTAGACATAAATATAAATTATATTCATTGGTTAGTGGGATCAGGGCTATTATGGTAGGCATAAATAACAGACTGGGGAGATTTTGCTAAATTAGACAAAGACTAGGGAGACATTGAGGGCTCCTGAACAAGGTGGTGATGTGATTAGTATTCTTCTTTAGGAAAAATTATCTAACAGCTTTATCCACATAAATGAGAGAGGAAAAAAATTGAAGACAAGTAAAATCAGATAGACTTTGCAATATGCCAGTTTAAAGGTAGTGAGGAACTAAAAGAGGAGAGTGAGGACAGAAAAGAGAAGATGGCAAGGTATTTGGAAAGCAAGCTCAACAGTACCATGATGAGAGGAAAAGGAAAAGAGATAACAATTTGAGGTTTCAGGCCTCAGAAATTGAGGGAATAGAAGTGCCATTAACAAAAGTGAGGATACCAGAAGGAAAAGCTGACTTCAGGGCAGACATCGTTAGGTCAATTTTACATACATTGTTTTTTATGTACATCTGGGTGAGAATGTCCCATGGACAAATTGAAATGTAAGCTCCAAGAGGAAAGGCCTGTGTGTGCCTTGCTCCCTTTGCCCCATGGTATCTCTGAAGCCCAGCATATAACAGGTGATCAATAAACACTGCTGAATAAATGAAGAATGAAAGTCTACCCAATACTCTGAGTTCTTATGATACATGATTACAATTTTTCATGCTTGTTTCTCTTTATTTATAGATTCTGCTTTATACACATGTGTCTTAGATCTCCATTTCCGAGTGCCCTCAACCCTTGTTTGTTGAATTAATGTTAGTAGATGCTCTTTAATCGTAGTTTATGTACAACCCCATTCACAATTCTCATCTGCTTTTAGCATATTCAAATAAGATAAAACTCACTAAATGCCATATTAATATAAATAGAGAAATATACATATCTCTAATACTTATTTTAGGGAAAGAGCAACAGATATAAATAACTACAGGTATAACTACGTAAATAACCATCAGCATTTCATCTGGTTATTCTGTTTGGTTAAGAGCCTACTTGAAGTTGTCAACTATTACATTTCCTTTCAACTACAAAGAGCCTGAAAGGGCTTCCCTGGTGGCGCAGTGGTTGAGAGTCTGCCTGCCAATGCAGGGGACACGGGTTCATGCCCTGGTCCGGGAAGATCCCACATGCCGCGGAGCGGCTGGCCCCGTGAGCCATGGCCGCTGAGCCTGCACATCCAGAGCCTGTGCTCCGCAACGGGAGAGGCCACAGCAGTGAGAGGCCCGCGTACCACAAAAAAAAAAAAAAAAAAAAAGGAGCCTGAAAAAGACTGTTGGGCAACAACTTGGAAAAGACTATTTAAAAGGTAAATATGGGTCCTGGTCGAAGATGGCAGCGGCAGCTGGAGCCCAGGTTTCTGGGCTGCTAGGTCGTTCCTGGCTGTTGAGCCAGCCTATGTCGAGTGGCGCCCACAGCAAGGAGGGCTCAGCTCGCATGTGGAAGGCCCTCACCAACTTCGTGGCGCTCCCCGCGGTGGGAGTGAGCATGCTGAATGTCTTCTTGAAGTCACACCACGGAGAGGAGGAGAGACCCGAGTTCATCGCCTACCCCTATATCCACATCAGGTCCAAGCCCTTTCCCTGGGGAGATGGTAACCATACACTTTCCGTAACCCTCATGTGAATCCGCTTCCAATTGGCTATGAAGACGAATAAAGAGAACCTGGACCACTACCCAGTGAAGACCACAACACTGGTTTGGACCATTACTCTGCACACATGGACCAGAAAATTGTACGGGACCTTAAGCTCACCTCCTTGTATCCAGTGATGACCATTATACTTGATGGCCATTATACTGATCTTCTGTCCCTTTGCTTATGGCTTAAATAAATAACTTAGTCACGAGCTGAAAAAAAATGTAAATATGTTTTAATTTCATGAATGGCTGGAGATTCCCTGTACTCAGCAGTAACATATGACTCACATTTGTCCATGGCACAAACTTGTAGAGCAGATACAGATCACAAAACTGACTGTCTCACAAGGCTCCTGTGATACAAACTTTTCCCAAGGTCCTCTCTCTCCTCCTGCAGTGTGTGAGGGCCTTCATAAGGAACATGGTGTTTCTATTTCAGAAAAACTGCACATCCCATATTCTATTTTAAAGGATTTGACAATATATGAGCAGTGTATATATTTATATTGAAAAGGTCTCTTTGGTCATTATGGATGATTCACTGGAGATGTTCCTCATAAGCATGGATTTTAATCTGCAGTGATTCGCCTTACCCCTTGGACTGAGATGGCTTCATGAAAGTTAGATTTTTTTTTAAAAGGCAAACCTTGAAAACAACATCTGGTGTTGAGTTCAGAAATTAGAACCAGATATGCTTCCTTATCCATATTTCGGTTCACATGAGTAGGCTGCCAGGATGGTGAAAGGGAAAAGGTTTGCTAATTTAATTTTTGTCTTGTTTTTAAAGAAATAAGAGAAATATTTTAATGCTCAAAGTAGTTATGGGTCTTTTTAAGTATACAGACCATCCCTGAATGTACATAAAGAAATATTAGAATTAATATAAATTTTAGGTAATAGTTAGCATTGTAACAATTCACATTCAAAGGATTCGCCGAGGGTTTCCTCTAAGTAACAAGAGCCAAACAGTATAAAGGCCTCATAGATTGCTTTTAAAACCAGTTTTCCAAATAATTTATGGTATATGTGTTCCCCCAAAAAACTGAGACAGCAAATAACTATTTGATTCAGCTATATTTCGAGCATTAGTATACATCCCATTCAGAATGTCAACATGAAAGAGCAACTAGAATTTTTGTTTTCTAAAACTTCAACAATAACTAAAGGTATGCACAGAAACGTTGGGGATGGTGATTAATAGAATTCTAATTTGGGGTTTACAATTTACCAAGCACTACAGAGCCTATTTTATTTTGCCTTTATAATAAGCTTAAAGTAAACCAAGCATATATTGTTATTTCCATTTAACAGATGTTAAAATTGAAATCTTCAAACATAATGTGTTACATAGTTACTTTCGTAGATCCAGTAAGTACTAGAACCTAGATCATCTGTATCTTAGAGCTTTTTCTATTATTTCATAATACCTTTCTGCATGATGAAAATCCAACAAACAGTGTCCCTAATTGGCTGGTATTTGAAACCTTGGTTTTAACTGCACTCAATTCTAGAAAAATCGATCTGAGTGAAACATCAGCATTAAAAAACAGACATACTAACATTGCACTTGGAATATCTGTGTGATAAGGAATCCATTAGATCTGGAACTCATTACTTTGACAGGATATCTCTATTAGTGAATTTTTCTAATTGACTTTGTAAGTATGATTTTTATCTTCTACTTTTTTTCAATTGTTTTACATGTAAGTTTCTCCATAATCTTTCCATTTCAAGCAATTCTACATCATGAAAATATGTCCTTTGTTCATCCAAGTGTAGAAAGGGTATAAAATTGTCTAATGCATATGCTACATCAATAAGATTTATTTTCCTTTTTTGGTGGGGTGGGGGTGAAAAGGCATCTTTTAAATTCTGCTCTACATCTTACAAATGAGAAAATTGAAATGGAATGTTTCCCTTTTTTAAAATAGGGTTTTTCTTGGTGGCATAGCCCTTTGGCTATTCTGTTGAGGTCAAAGTTTTATTCCAGCACTAGATTATTGGGTTTCCCAAAATGAGCATGAACCCTGGGACATTTTGCATTTTTCTTACTCCCTCCCCAAATAATGGATAGTCAATCCGTCTCTTTATATGAGATTAATAGCAACAACAACAACAATAATAGATGTCTTTAATTATAAAATTTAGTGTTTCCAGGTGTGGAAAAACAGTAAGGAAGGATGAGAAAATTACAAAATAATGATAATGCATACTTTTTTTTGTACTTTATAGTTAATACAATTTGGCTGATTCCTCAAAATCTATGATGTAGACAGTGAAATTTTTATTCTTTCTGTGCTCAAGAGATAGAAATAGGGGCTCAGAGAAGATAAATAAGTTGTACAAGCTGATATGCTCAGTAAATGGCAGAAGTGGATTAAGAATCCAAGCAGCTCTGCTCTGCTACTGATTTGCAGTGTTTATGCTACAAAGTTCTCTAATTCTGAAACTACATTCACTTTGAATAGCCAGATGAGACAAGTGCAGACTGGTCTGAAATTCAGGAGCTCTGAATTCCTGTCTCCACCCCATTTGGCCTGATTTAGTATTCTCAAGTAGCATGGCATCACAGTTAAGTGCATGGGCTCCAGAGGCACCCAGACCTGGCCTTACATCCCCATTCCTCCACTTAGCATCTCAAGGAAGCTTCACAAGTTAGTTTCTCCAAGCTTTAATTTCCTCATCTGTGAAACAAAAATTGTTATGAAACTTAAATATAACAAATGTAAAAGTCTTGGCCACAATAAGTATTGGATAAATCATTGCTACTAGCACTTCACTTTATGCTGATTTCTCTTTTCCCATTAATACATATATTTCTTGGAGGAAAGAAAGTGAAAACCCATAGAGGTTTCATCACACACAAAATGCTGACCACACACAGAGAGCCCTCCCCCAGGCACTTACGTTCTACCTTGGACACCTTGGAAGTATTGCAAAGGTTCTTGAATACAGATGTACAAGAATAATTTCTTTGAACTGAATAAGTAGTATGTCTTACAGAGCTATGTGACTCTATTTCTTTTATCTCTAGGTTTTTTTTTTTTTTTTTTTTTTGTGGTAGGCGGGCCTCTCACTGTTGTGGCCTCTCCCCTTGCGGAGCACAGGCTCCGGACGCGCAGGCTCAGTGGCCATGGCTCACGGGCCTAGCCGCTCTGCGGCATGTGGGATCTTCCCAGACCGGGGCACGAACCCGTGTCCCCTGCATCGGCAGGCGGACTCTCAACCACTGCGCCACCAGGGAAGCCCTATCTCTAGGGTTTTGATCTCATAATAAATAAGCTGAAAATTTACTAAAAAGCTTTATTGAATTCCAGTATAGATTTTCTTGATCAACAGATGGTTAGAGTATTACCATAATTGTAGATGGGGTAGGAAGGCATTGCTTTGTGAAAATATCTGACATTATTCAAAAGGGATGGGAATCAATGTTAGTTTTCAAACCTCAATCAGCATGAATTCATAAGTATTTCTAAAATCAGATGGTACAATTTGATACTGATTCCTAGAGGCTAAAGGATTCCTTTTAATTTATGGCTTGGATTCATTTCCTTGAATGTATCCCAACAACTAAAAAAAGATCATGTTTGATGAAATAATCATAGTTAACAATGAATGCCCTGTTTTTTCCTTGTCTCCTTTTAATTCTGTTACCATTCCAAAAATATAGGATTGGAAATCAGTAGTAATAAATGTAAAGGTGAGAAACTCAATTATAATTCCAAGGGACTCATTCAAAGACACCCCAAAATCTTTACACAAATATTAGTGTTGATAACTCCATTAATATACTTATGTACATAAATTCAGAGTATTTCTGTATCATTTACCATGTTCTCAGTCACAAGTAATAGGAAGCTCAAAATGGATTAAACATTAAGGAAACTATTGGCTTTCATAGCTGGAAATTCAGAGGTAAGGTGAACTTTGGAGGAGGCATTATCCAGTGGTTCTGGTTGGGTTCCCTGACAGTTTTCTCTGCTCTGTCCCACTCCTCAGGATGGAGCAGAATAGCTTCAGAAGATACAAACCCCACAACAGCAAATGACCACAGCCAAGAGAAGAAAAAAGTAGCTTTCAGAACTCTCATAAAAGAGAGAGAACTTCTTTCTGAATCCCCCCAAAATTCCCCCTCAAATGTGTTTGGTTGAAATTGAGTTGCATGCTCATTTTTATTCCAGTGTTTGGGGTGGTAGAGTGATGGAATTATGGCCACTCAAGGTCAACTTTCCCTGAGGTACTTGGCTGTGTAGTAAAAGGGTAATGAATGAAACAAAACTGAGATTCTCTTGGGAAGGAATAAATGGAGAATATGTACCTCTACATAGGCAACGATCAGTGTCTTCTGCCTCTTTCAATATCTACCCATTCATTTTTCTAAGAGGTATTAACTGAGATAGTTAACAATATCTACCCATTCATTTTTCTAAGAGGTATTTACTGAGATAGTTAAGATCCTGAAACAAAAATACTCCTTCTGATATACTCTTGGAAGAAAAGTACAAATATTTTAAGTATTAAATAAATTGGCTTGAGCTATGAAATTCTTATATTGCTGGCAAGCAACTATGTCACAAGTCATGGACAAGATTAAACTTTAAGTTTAATGGCTGGGATAAATCCAAGTATAAGAAAGGAGCACACTGCAAATATGTTTCATGCTCATACAATGGTGCATATCACCTCTTAAAAATGTAAACCAGAAGATTTCATGCAAACTAAAACACGTTTTCTCATAGAAAGCACTCAGTTTTGGGATAGGCATTCAGGAGTGGGATGGTATTAAGATTCATATAATGCCAGATGCTACTATGATCCACAAATTAATTTTAACCAGTGATCTGTCCAGAACCCAGTAACAAAAATACTTCCCTGGAAATGAGATTTTACTTAAAAAAAGATTTATATATGACTGTTAATGTTTACCACGATTTTTAAAAATGAAAAATGAAGATTTTCAGAGGTCTAATGAAGCCAAGAGGAAAATAAAGACTTTCTGGAAATGGTGTTTTGGACAGTGTTGACTGCATCAAAGTAGGAAATTTTTTTTTTTATTTTAGAGTTTCTTTTTATTCATGCCCTATAATTATTTTTAAAGCACTTACAAATCTCTTCCCCAAAAAAGTTTGGGCTTTTCTTTTTTTTTTAATATATATATTTTTTAATGTGACTTTATTTGGAAATAGGGTCTTTTAATCTATTTAATTTATTTATTTTTGGCTGCATTGGGTCTTTGTTGCTGCACTCAGGCTTTCTCTAGTTGTGGCGAGTGGGGGCTACTCTTCCTTGTGGTGCACAGGCTTCTCATTGCAGTGGCTTCTCTTGTTGTGGAGCATGGGCTCTAGGCGCACGGGCTTCAGCAGATGTGGCGCTTGGGCTCAGTAGTTGTGGCTCACGGGCTCTAGAGTGCAGGCTCAGTAGTTGTGGCACACATGCCTAGTTGCTCTGCAGCATGTGGGATCTTCCCAGACCAGGGCTCAAATCTGTGTCCCCTGCATTGGCAGGTGGATTCTTAACCGCCGCACCACCAGGGAAGCCCTGGGCTTTTCTTTAAAACTAATTTAACTTTGAAAAATTATTGTTTATATTAATTGATTAAGTACAAAACGGATACTATACCCAGAAAGAATTAAAATGCATAGTCCTGCCCTCAAGAATTTAAAATCTATTTGAGGACATCAATCCAAAAATATAAGAAACAATTAATAAACAAAAAAATGATAGCATTTAATTAACCACTAAATTGTGAATTAAGGCATAGTCATATAGAAAAGACCAGATGAGGAAAATCATGTACTTCAGAGAAGTTGCAGAAGCCTTATTAACATCATACTAACATCTATTGAATACTCACCATGTACCAGATATGTTTAATCATTAAATCATATCATTTAATCCCACTACAACCCTATACATTCCAATCATTATCATCAATATTTTACAGACAAAGAAATTAAGGCTTAGAGAGATTAACTTGCTCAAGTTGAAAAGTTAGTAAAAAGCAGAATTGGGAATTGAGCCCATATAGTCAAATCCTACCATGTGGTTACTTAGTTACTAAGGTATTCTGCCTCCATGGAATATGACAAACTTGGTGAGCACTTTCAAGACTTAGAGGTCCTTCTAAATCAAGGAGGATAGAGAGAGGTATTTTAGGAAGGAGGACCAACACCATTGAAGGCATAGTTGCTGGAGTGTCCATGGTATATATTAGGGCCCTTAAAAGAAACTGCGCAGACTGAGTCTAAAGTTTGAACCAAGTCAAAGAGAAGAAAAGGTTGGACAAATTCAGTGGAGTTGGGTTACAGAGATTAACAGAGGCATTGATGGTTTTACAAAACAATTTCTCAATATAAAATAACCATTTGAGGGACTTCCCTGGTGGCGCAGTGGTTAAGAATCCGCTGGCCAATGCAGGGGACACGGGTCCGAGCCCTGGTCCGGGAAGATCCCACATGCCGCGGAGCAACTAAGCCCGTGCGCCACAACTACTGAGCCTGAGCGCCACATCTACTGAACCCCACATGCCGAGAGCCCGTGCTCCACAACAAGAGACGCCACTGCAATGAGAAGCCCGCACACCGCAATGAAGAGTAACCCCCGCTCGTGCAACTAGAGAAAGCCCATGCACAGCAACAAAGACCCAATGCAGCCCAAAATATAAATAAATAAATAAATTTATAAATAAAAAATAACTGTTTGAACTCTTTCCTCCCCCCTCTTTCTCTTCCTCAGCTGCATCTTCAAATTCCAAAAGACTTGAAATGAATCACCAGAGACCACCCAACATCTTTCAGACATTTAGATTAAACTCAAAAGCATAGAAGTGTTCTTAATAGCTAAAAGGTTAATACTTTTCAAATCCTGGGTCAGCCTACCCCAGAGAGAAAGCAAGAGACATCCTGGTAACCTGGAAAGCCCCCAGGCCCCCAGGTGACCTTCCAGGGATGCTCCTCCACATTCCACATATTTTGCAGTCTAGCCTTGCCTTGTCAGTTCGAAATGGAATGTTTATAAATACGTGGTTAATCTCTGGGCTAAAAACTGGCCATTGTGATTGCCTCAGGGAAAGATAGCTGGATGGTTGGGGAACATTCAAAGAGAAGAGACTTGCTTTCCTTCTCCCTACCAACCCCTTGGACGTTTTCAATTTTGAAGGCTATACATGTTTATGCAATATGTTTATTGCAAATGAATTAACTTTTTAGTGGCCTTTTTGCCTGTCTCAGAATGCATTCAAAGCACAATTGCCAGCCAAGTTCCCAAAAGCACAGTTCCCATCACATCCTGCCCCATCCCAAACCTTCAGTGCATGCCCATTACTAATAATAACTAACTCACAAGGTTCACAAGAATTGATTTACTGATATCTTTTATGTTTCACACCACACTTTGAAGTAGGTTATGCCTCATATGACAAGTAGTAAAATGGCACGTAGTGAATTTAAAAGATTTGTTCAGGGTTACACAGCTAACTGGTAATGCTGCTGAGACTTGAGCTTTTAATACATGCCACTTTCTGTGATATCATGCAGCCTCTCACATACAGCATAATCAGATCAAAACTCTTTAGCCTACCATTGATTTCTAACCTTCCTTGGAAGTTTTCTCATGCAAATCCTCAACACCTATCCTTCGCTCCAGGTAAACTAGTACTTAAACACTGGTTCCCCAAATACCTCTCACTCTTCTATCACTGTATCTTTTCTCATGTTCTCTCTTTCCCCTTAGAATGTCTCCCCACTTCATTTGTCACTGAAAATCTTCCAGTTAACCACAAATGGTCCCCCTTAATGCACCTTTCCCAGAATCCCCCAGTTTTCAATTATTCTCTTCTCAGTACTTTATTATGTATCTCACAAAACTACATGTTAGTCTTAAATTGAGTTGAATTGGTATTTGTCTTAACCTCACTACAAAACTGTAAACGTTGAGAACAAAGATCATTGCTATCCATGTTCGTTTTTCCAAATATCTAGGAAACTATTTTCACTTATTAGAGGCTCAGAAACATTTGTTGAATTCAGTTTGATAACTGATTTTTCTGGAACACCAGGGGTGCGTTGTAAGATGAAGCAAACTTTGGAGAGAACCCAGAAACTGATTTTACAGTAGACATCACGAACTGGTAGTTTGTGACACTCTGAAAGACATGTGTGTTGTTAGCACAGGGTTTGTTTCTTTGGGGGTTTAATTTTTAATTTGAATTATTTGCCAGCATTTAAAATCAGAAGATCTCATGTAAAAATCTAAATTTCTAGCTTTTCTTGAAAATGGGAAAATCTAGCAACACTGAGCCTGCTCTACCACATGACAAAATTGGCTAGAGTTGGTAAAACCTGCCCGTTTTCAATAAGGTGCCGGCTGTCTGGTGTGCCACAGCCCACCATTCATGGTTGTCTCACACCGAGGGGGCTATACTGATTTGTGATACCTGTTGGATGCTATACATTTACGTTTGCAATTCCTATCAGAAATGTTGATCCTTTTTCCTTCAGAAAAAAGTCCCTAAGGCTCATTACCTCTACCCAGAGCTCTACACCTATTTCAACAATGGGCTGGTGAAAGCAATTTTCTCAACCATCTTTGAAAAAGTAGCTTACCCTCCTCATGTAGGAAAACCTCAAGGAGAAGTTAAGTCAGTTGTTACATTCAGGTGTATTAATGGAAATACAGAGAAATTCTATACACAGAAAGAAAACTGTCATTTGAACTACAGGATGTCACACTGAGACATTGCCAGGGAAGCTATTTACTAGTGTCCCACAGTTGGGGGGGAGCAGAATACAATGCAGGTGACAGAATCCCATAGCAAGAAGGGATCTAAAGAAAGGCAATCCAATGCTTTAATTATTTTTATGACATTCCTACCAAATTGATTTTTTATATCTTCAGCTCTCTGATGAGGGCAAGCCCATTTAAATTTTCACAATTTGTACTTCAAAAGCATTCTTTTTTGCATGTAAGGAAAAGATGATTTATTGTAACTTTCCCTCATTAGTCCTTCATTTACCCTCTGGGGTAACAATAATCACATGTGACAAACTTTTTTTATATTTAAAGACAATGGTCATAGTTGCCTCAAAGTCTTCCATTCTTCAGGTGAAACACATTTGGTTTCTGGTTAGTAAGACTCTCTTCACCCCCTGATTATTTCTTCTCTGGTTCATTATATTCCATCAAAATTCTTGGCACCCCAAACTGGCCAGAGCATTACAAGTATTGTCTGGTCCAACAGAGCACAGCAGAGAATACTGAATCACTTTGTTACAATAACTTTATTTATGCATTCTTGAAGTTTAATTAGTTGTTTTGGCAGCTACAAATCTCTGTTGACTCACATGTGGTTGCAGTCAACTGGAACCGAGTTGCACCACCAAGTTCTGTTAAAGCTCATCTTCACCATCGTGTGCTTCCACAATTAGCCTTCTGGATTTCATATTTATCCCCATTAAATCTCATCATGTTTATATTGGCCCATTATTCCAACCTGTCAAGGTCTTTTTGGATTTGATTCTAGAACTCTCTCTCCTTGATTTCTATCTCTGAAAATTTCATGTGTAGTCAATTATTTCCTCCAAGTCACTAGAAAATAAGCAGAGCAGGAAAGGACTGTGCTTCAGGTCCTCCTTTCTGGTTTCCAGATTCAAGCTGGTCCTTCAATATGTTTTGAGAAGAGACATTTACCTGTCAGTGATCCACCCAACTCTATTGTTAGTTTTCTTTATCTGTCTTTAAGAATACTATGGGAAAAGAAATGTTGAATCCCTCAAGTGCACATGCATACACAAAAATATATACTTTCCTCGGGAGAGGATTCATAGCTTCCACTAGATCGTCAGAAAGTTTCCTGACATAAAAAAGATTAAGAACCATTAACTTATTAATTCTCCAGATACACAATATATTAAAATAGTTCTATTTTTTAAATCTCTGATGATCATTATTTATTGAGTGCCTACCTTGTGCCAGGAAAGCTCTAAATATTGAGATATCAATGTGAACATAATAGACCAATCCTCTGCCCTCATGGAGTTTACATTCTAGTGAGGCAGAACATTGACCATAATGACCAAGATTAATAAGGAAGCCAATAGTATGTTTAATAGTAAGTAGTGCTAAGGAACAAAAATAATATAGAGTGAGAGGATATGAAGTGTTGAGTGAGAAGGCTGCCTCACTGAGAAGATGACATTTGCGTAAATACAGCAGCAAGTGCAAGGCACCCTGTTAGCAAAATGCTTAGTCTACCCAACGAACAGCAAAACTGCAACAGAGTAAGCCAGGGGAAATAGTAGAGATGATTTAGGAGAGGACTGTGGGTAGGGAAGCCAAAATATTTCTCCAACGTGGAGGGAGTTTCCCCTTAGGGTGCAGCTAGAAATGTGGGAGAGAGGTTTTTTTAGTTGTCGCAAGGACTCCGGGACCCTACTGGCACTTTAGGGGAGCAGAGGCACTCTGTAGGACTCTTTTGTATGGTGGAAAGCTGTTTTGCCCATTGACAACAATGGACTTTACTCCAAATGAGATGGGAAGCCATTAGAGATCTCAGTGCAGGAGAGTGAGTGGTCTAACATATTTATCAAGGCTCAGCCTAGCCGTCGTGTTGGAGATGAAGAAGACCACAGCAGAAGCACAGAGACCAGTTAAGAGGCTGTCACAATAATCCATGTAAAAGATGATGATGGCTGAACCAGGGTGGTAGAAAGGAGGAGATGACAACTGGTTGGATTCTGAATAACTACTTAAGATTGAGTCAACAGGTATTGCTGATGCAGTAGAAGTGGCGTGAGAGAAAAAGAAGAGTAGAGGATGAATCCAAGATTTTAGGCCTGATTACTATCTATCATTTGGAAGGATAGAATCGTCATTTGTGGTTGTGATGGAAAACTCAGAGGGAACACAATTTTGGTTGGAGGTGGAGGGAGTAGGAAGAAAGGCCACATGGCATAGCCACTTAGACTGATGGATGAATGCAAGTATATAAGGATATGTATTGTATGTAGATACAGTTACAGAGAGATAAAGATACAGATATGAGTACTGACACAGAAAAAATATAGAAATGGGGATGTAGGAAGAAATCTAAAAGAGACCAAAAATGTTAACACCAGCTATCTCTAGCTTTTTACTTCATACGAAGATTTTTTTCTTACATGTTTCCTAGATTATTTACATTAAGCATGTCTTAATCTTGTGAAATGTAAAAATTTTGAATATCTACAACACTCATTTATGAAAGCGACAGAGCTCTGATGTGGTTTTTCTTTTCAGTAGACTCCTCCTCCCTCTCCAACTGCTTAGGCATCAGTTAGCAATGGACTCCCAACTTGCGAGGCCACTTGTAGGGATTTTAAATCTCAGCCTTACTCTACTGTGGTCATTATAACCATGCAATACATTTCCAGACCCCCAGGATTTTCATTTCGAGGAGAAACGGTGGAATTGTTAGCAGCTGGATCCTCTTTGAAGGAGCAAGCCACACATATTTATAGAGCTTTGGGGGATTGTAGGAGGAGCGAAACAATTGTCACTCAGGTCCCCTTTCCTGGCAGCACCTCAAAGGTTACCAAGTGAGAACAGCAGTGCCCAGCTGCCCTGAAAATCCAGAGAGAGTGAAATTTAAAACTTGAATTGCCTCTCTCTTCTCATTATGTATTATTTGTCAATCATGGATAAAAAGTGGTTTTTGCCCTCCAGCTGCTAGCCCTGGGGTGCACATATCACTCAGTGGTGCCACTTTCTTGTGGAACATTGCAAGAAAAATCAATGATTACACCTTTCTTTGAAAGGAAGTGTGGTCTTTCTTTTCCTCATTTTTTTTTCTTTTTTCATTTTAACCTGATGGCTTAAACTAAGAAGGCAAGTCACTTGGAAAAATATAAATAAACTTTGTTGTTATGGTGATAGACATCTTAGATATGGAAATAATATGTATTAGAACACATACACTTTCCTTTTTCCTATTGGAGCCAACATGTCTGAAATGTGCTGAATGACTACAGCCTGGTGGGAGAGGGATACTGTACTCCTTTGTACCGGACCTTGCAAGTGAGCAATAAAATGCACATTATCACTCTGTATGAAATTCAGACCTTTAAAAATAGATTCATTTTGATGCCCGCCTTTCAAGCTTGTTTTACAACATCAAAACACATCGCCCTCATTTGTACATTTCACTCATGTGACGATGGAGTGCTTTTAAAAATTTTTTAGCACCATTTTAGGACTCAGTAACTTTTTATTGTACTCTGCAGGGAGTGAAGATACAAAGCTCAAATACGTTTTCAGTTGATGTGATAAATACGCATTAAGCCATACTGTACACAACTTTCTGTCTAATGTTCTTAAACAAAGTACCAAAGCATCATCTGTTATTCAAGCACATTCAAATAGGAAACATTAGCATCTGTTTGTTTCTAAAATTTGCACCTTTGGCTTGTATAAAGGAGAAAAGTCCCAATAGAGGCAATGCTGAACTTTTTAAAAGATTTATTTAGTCAGGAAAAGTACACTAAAGGCATCAGTTGTCACAGTTTTATTCTTTTGTAAGTTAAATACCACTCACCAAACAATTCAAAATTGTGGTTAAAAGTACACATTTTATAGGTGAATCAAAATGCTAACATAATTGATAACCTACAATGAAACAGATCCTGTTAAATTAAGATAAGACGATATGGTCTCCCTCTCATTCTTTTCTTTTTGTCATAATTCCACCTAGGCACAGACATTGATGCCAACTGGAAAAATCCAATAATGGAAGCCCCAGCAGGTTCAGCTTCCCCTTTCATGCTCTAATTGACATGGAAATGTGAGGTGATCACATATGTCATAAATTTTACAGAATGTAGGTTTGGGCAGTAAGGACAATCCAATAGTTTGGGCCCACCTATTTCTTCAAGCTTCTTATTTTCTGTGGGCAGGATATGCACCCTGCAGTAAGCTCAGGTTCAGATGGAACACACTGAACTGACTGGGCTTCTGGCCAAAGCTGTGCATTGCCATGGCATTTCATATGGTTTCCACCTGAGTACTGAGGATGTCTGTCTGTACCTGTGAATGTATGTATGCAGGCTGCCACCTCAGCTGGTTCTGATTTACACCTAATTCTCTACAGGATCCCTAGAAGTGAACTTTGGTGAACTTTGTACAAGTTTGACCTTCAGAACAGACCTGAAATCCCAGTTTTGTCTGGGATTCCATTTCAAAGTGAGGACGTCTTTCCAAGTTACATGTTTCCAACTATTGTTGATTATTTGGCCCCAGTATCTATCATGTTTAATATTGTACATTACTGAATATCTAGACAGTGTTAAAGAACTGGAACTTAGAGGACCAGCACCATGGAATGGGTGGTTGTAGAACACCTACAGTTTCAAAGTGTGTCTCATTAAAGAAACTTCCAAATACGTGAGGATTTTGTGGTGGTCCTTGGCAACAAGTATCTACTAGTTGCTTTTAATGCTCCTCTTTTTCTCTTTATACCTCTTTACTCTTCCCAACTGACCCATCAAAACTGAGAAAATAAGTCAGCCAAACTGAATGCTTGCTCTTGCTTTGTTGATTGTCTCTGAGTTCCCAATTTTATGCCTTTGTTCTCCTGTCCTTTACATGGGCTACCTTTCTCTTTTTGCCATGTGTTCATAACCTCACTAATCATATGGCTCCATTTACAGCCTCTTCATCCATGAAGACTTTCATGACCCTGTCAGCTGGAAATAATCCTTCCTTTATCTGAGCTTCCATAACTCTGATGGAGTGGTATCATCATCATCATGTATATACATGTATTATCTCCCACACTAGACTATAAGATGCTTGAGGGCAGGACCAATTTTTTAAAAAAAATTTTATTGAAGTATAGTTGATTTACAATGCTGTGCCAATCTCTGCTGTACAGCAAAGTGATCCAGTTATACACATACATACATTCTTTTTTTAAAAATTATTTTCCATTATGGTTTATCACAGGATTTTGAGTATAGTTCCCTCTGCTATACAGTAGGACCTTGTTGTTTATCCATTCTAAATGTAATAGTTTACATCTACTAACCCCAAACTCCTAGTCCATCCCTCTCCCTCCCCCCTTCCCCTTGGCAACCTCAAGTCCGTTCTCTATGTGAGTCTTTCTATTTTGTAGAGAGTTTGATTTGTACCATATTTTAGATTCCACATATAAGTGATATCATATGGTATTTGTCTTTCTCTTTCTGACTTACTTCACTTAGTATGATAACCTCTCGTTGCATCCACGTTGCTGCAAATGGCATTATTTCATTCTTTTGTTGGCTGAGTAGTATTCCATTGTATATATGTACCACATCTTCTTTATCCATTCATCTGTTGATGGACATTTAGGTTGTTTCCATGTTTTGGCTATTGTGAACAGTGCTGCTATGAACATAGGGGTGCATGTATCTTTTTGAATTATAGTTTTGTCTGGGTATATTCCCAGGAGTGGGATTGCTGGATCATATGGTAATGCTATTTTTAGTGTTCCGAGGAATCTTCATACTGTTTTCTATAGTGGCTGTGCCAACTTACATTCCCACCAACTGTGTAGGAGGGTTCCTTTTTCTCCACACCCTCTCCAGCATTTATTGTTTGTAGACTTTTTGATGATGGCCATTCTGACTGGTGTGAGGTGGTACCTCATTGTAGTTTTGATTTGCATTTCTCTAATAATTAGTGATGTTGAGCAGCTTTTCACGTGCCTACTGGCCATCTGTATGTCTTCTTTGGAGAGATGTTTATTAAGGTCTTCGAGGGCAGTACTAATTCATCTTCCTTTCACTCAATTGTTAGAAAGATGATAGAGTCACTCAAATGATTTGTTGAAAGAATAATGAATGAATAGATAGATGAATATTCATTATATTCAAATATAAAGTGACAGGAGAACTTAAATACAGGCAATAAGTATCATAAGAGAAGGCTGCAGTGATAAAAAGTATTTAAAGAGGAAAGACATTTTCAGGGCCCTCATTGCTCTTGTGTACTGTCTAGTTAGTGCCAACGTCACCACCACTGTGAGCCTCAGAAGGACAAGCACCTCATGGTCCTCATTCAAAGCTACATCCCCAGTCCCTAAGCCCGGAAACTGGCATATAACAGACACTCAATAAATGTTTTTTTTTGAATGAATAACATGTTGAATTTTTAAAAGCAAAGACTCTTTATATAATGTAAGCCTCTGGGCTAGAAAGAGAAATTTTAGGGACATCAGGAGAAGATTTAAAAAAAACACACACAAAAAAAACCCTAAAGCATCTTAAGGCAAAACACTAAAAATGTTCTCCCAATATCTACCTGTCTGACCTTGTCTGAGCCTCCTTGAGCTTTGAGTTCTCCCCCTGTTCAATGTCAAGTTGATGAGACAGCCACAAATGATAAACTCAACCACTCTCTGTGTAAACTCAACCACTCTCTCATTAGCCCAGAAACAGATTAAAAACTGATACTGGCTCTTGAGAGTTCTTCTGTTGAGCACTCTCTTATTTCCAGAGTAGCTCCAAATTTGATAAGATCCAAGCCTTTGGAGGAAAGATTAGCATCAAGCCCAGTGGGGATTTTTAATCACATTAAAACAAGATAACATGTTATCTGAGAGAAAATTAATCCTCACATCTAGGCCATGTTATTTATGCAACTTGACACATGGGTATTCTTTTAAATAGTTATCTGGTCCATTTCATTTCATAGACTTTATTGCCTTGACACCTAAATATCTTTAATTTATGAGCATTCAAATGTTTCTTGATTAAAATAACTAGAAATTTTATTATTTCTTGCTTCATAAAATAAGTCATATAGTCAAACTCCTAAAGAGAGCATGTTGATATCATATTTCCAGGTTTATAACATCAGGTACCCAAAACTGACAACATAAACAAATTCATTTAGTTCTGCACTTACAACTTAATATTAGTTGGAAGAGATCTACAGAAAATTACCTGGTGGCTGGTGCTCATTCATGAAGTGATGAAGAAAGGTGGATGCATGTTTGAATGAACTTTGTAAAACAACTAACTGCTTGTTTTGGTATCATATCCTACTTCAAAGTATGCAAAACCTTTATTTATTTATTGAACTAGCTATTCACAACTCTTTCCACAAATGACTTTATTTTTTTTAACATCTTTATTGGAGTATAATTGCTTTACAGTGGTGTGTTAGTGTCTGCTTTATAAAAAAGTGAAACAGCTATACATATACATTTATCCCCATGTCTCCTCCCTCTTGCATCTCCCTCCCACCCTCCCTATCCCACCCCTCTAGGTGGACACAAAGCACCAAGCTGATCTCCCTGTGCTATGAGACTTCTTCCCACTAGCTATCTATTCTACATTTGGTAGTATATATATGTCCATGCCATTCTCTCACTTCCTCCCAGCTTACCCTTCCCCTCCCTGTGTCCTCAAGTCCATTCTCTACATCTGCATCTTTATTCCTGTCCTGCCCCTAGGTTCTTCAGAACCTTTTTTTTTTTTAGATTCCATACCTATGTGTTAGCATACAGTATATATTTTTGTCTTTCTGACATACTTCACTCTGTATGACAGCCTCTACTTCCATCTACCTCACTGCAAATAACTCAATTGAGTTTCTTTTTTATGGCCGAGTAATATTCCATTGTATGTATGTGCCACATCTTCTTTATCCATTCATCTGTCGATGGACACTTAGGTTGCTTCCATGTCCTGGCTATTGTAAATAGAGATGCAATGAACATTGTGGTACACGACTCCTTTTGAATTATGGTTTTCTCAGGGTATATGTCCAGTAGTGGGATTGCTGGGTCATATGGTAGTTCTATTTTTAGTCTTTTAAGGAACCTCCGTACTGTTCTCCATAGTGGCTGTATCAATTTACATTCCAACCAACAGTGCAAGACGGTTCCCTTTTCTCCACACCCTCTCCAGCATTTATTGTTTGTAGATGTTTTGATGATGGCCATTCTGACTGGTGTGAAGTGATGCCTCGTTGTAGTTTTGATTTGCATTGCTCTAATGATTAGTGATGGTGAGTGTCCTTTCATGTGTGTGTTGGCAATCTGTATATCTTCTTTGGAGAAATGTCTATTGATGTCTTCTGCCCATTTTTGGATTGGGTGGTTTGTTTTTTTGATATTGAGCTGCATGAGCTGCTTCTATATCTTGGAGATTAATCCTCTGTCAGTTGCTTAATATGCAAATATTTTCTCCCATTCTGAGCGTTGTCTTTTTGTCTTCTTTATGGTTTCCTTTGCTGTGCAAAAGCTTTTAAGTTTCATTAGTTCCCATTTGTTTATTTTTGTTTTTATTTCCATTTCTCTAGGAGGTGGGTCAAAAGGATCTTGCTGTGATTTATGTCATAGAGAGTTCTGCCTATGTTTTCCTGTAAGAGTTTTATAGTGTCTGGCCTTACATTTAGGTCTTTAATCCATTTTGAGTTTATTTTTCTGTATGGTATTAGGGAGTGTTCAAATTTCATTCTTTCACATGTAGCTCTCCAGCTTTCCCTGCACCACTTATTGAAGAGGCTATCTTTCCTCCATTATATATACTTGCCTCCTTTATCAAAGATAAGGTGACCATATGTGTGGGGGTTTATCTCTGGGCTTTCTATCCTGTTCCATTGATCTGTGTTTCTGTTTTTGTGCCAGTACCATACTGTCTTGATTACTGTAGCTTTGTAGTATAATCTGAAGTCAGGGAGCCTGATACCTCCACCTCTGTTTCTCTTTCTCAAGATTGCTTTGGCTATTCGGGGTCCTTTGTGTTTCCATACAAACTGTGAAATTTTTTGTTCTACTTCTGTGAAAAAGGCCATTGGTAGTTTGACAGGGATTACATTGAATCTGTAGACTGCTTTGGGTGGTATAGTCATTTTCACAATGTTGATTCTTCCAGTCCAAGAACATGGAATATCTCTCCATCTGTTTGTATCATCTTTAATTTCTTTCATCAGTGTCTTATAATTTTCTGCATACAGGTCTTTTGTCTCCTTAGGTAGGTTTATTCCTAGGTATTTTATTCTTTTTGTTGCAATGGGAAGTGGGAGTGTTTCCTTAATTTCTCTTTCAGAATTTTTGTCATTAGTGTATAGGAATGCAAGAGATTTCTCTGCATTAATTTTCTATCCTGCTATTTTACCCAATTCATTGATTAGCTCTAGTAGTTTTCTGGTAGCATTTTTAGGATTCTCTATGTATAGTATCATGTCATCTGCAAACAGTGACAGTTTTACTTCTTCTTCTCTGATTTGGATTGCTTTTATTTCTTTTTCTTCTAGGATTGCTATGGCTAAAACTTCCAAAACTATGTTGAATAGCAGTGGTGAGAGTGGACTACCTTGTCTTCTTCTGATCTTAATGGAAATGGTTTCAGCTTTTCACCATTGAGGACCATGCTGGCTGTGGGTTTGTCATATATGGCCTTTATTATGTTGAGGTAAGTTCCCTCTATGCCTACTTTCTGGAGGGTTTTTATCATAAATGCGTATTGAATTTTGTCAAAACCTTTTTCTGCATCTATTGAGATGATCATATGGTTTTTATCCTTCAGTTTATTAATATGGTGTATCACGTTGATTGATTTGCATATATTGAAGAATCCTTGCATTCCTGGGATAAACCCCACTTGATCATGGTGTATGATCCCTTTAATGTGCTGTTGGATTTTGTTTGCTAGTATTTTGTTGAGGATTTTTGCATTTGTGTTCATCAGTGATATGGCCTGTAGTTTTCTTTTTTTGTGACATCTTTGTCTGGTTTTGGTGTCAGGGTGATGGTGGCCTCACAGAATGAGTTTGGGAGTTTTCCTTCCTCTGCTATATTTCGGAAGAGTTTGAGAAGGATAGGTGTTAGCTCTTCTCTAAATGTTTGATAGAATTCACCTGTTAAGCCATCCATTCCTGGACTTTTGTTTGTTGGAAGATTTTTAGTCACAGTTTCAATTTCAGTGCTTGTGATTGGTCTGTTTATATTTTCTATTTCTTCCTTGTTCAGTCTCAGAATGTTGTGCTTTTCTAAGAATTTGTCCATTTCTTCCAGGTTGTCCATTTTATTGGCATATAATTGTTTGTAGTAATCTCTCATGATCCTTTGTATTTCTTCAGTGTCAGTTGTTACTTCTCCTTTTTCATTTCTAATTCTATTGATTTGAGTTTTCTCCCTTTTTTCTTAATGAGTCTGGCTAATGGTTTATCAATTTTGTTTATCTTCTCAAAGAACCAGCTTTTAGTTTTATTGATCTTTGCTATTGTTTCCTTCATTTCTTTTTCATTTATTTCTAATCTGATCTTTATGATTTCTTTCCTTCTGCTAACTTTGGGGTTTTTTTTTTTGTTCTTCTTTCTCTAATTGCTTTAGGTGTAAGGTTAGGTTGTTTATTTGAATTGTTTCTTGTTTCTTGAGGTAGGATTGTATTGCTATAAACTTCTCTCTTAGAACTGCTTTTGCTGCATCCCATAGGTTTTGGGTCATCATGTTTTCATTGCCAATTGTTTCTAGGTATTTTTGGATTTCTTCAGTGATCTCTTGGTTATTTAGTAGTGTATTGTTTAGCCTCCATGTGTTTGTATTTTTTACAGACTTTTTCCTGTAATTGATATCTAGTCTCATAACGTAGTGGTTGGAAAAGATAGTTGATATGATTTCAATTTTCTTAAATTTACTAAGACTTGATTTGTGACCAAAGCTATGATCTATCCTGGAGAATATTCCATGAGCACTTGAGAAGAAAGTGTAATTTGATGTTTTTGGATGGAATGTCCTATAAATACCAATTAAGTCAATCTTGTTTAATCTGTCATTAAAGCTTGTGTTTCCTTATTTATTTTCATTTTGGATGATCTGTCCATTAGTGAAAGTGGGGTCTTAAAGTTCCCTACTATGATTGTGTTACTGTCAATTTCACCTTTTATGGCTGTTAGCATTTGCCTTATGTATTGAGGTGCTCCTATGTTGGGTGCATGTATATTTATAATTGTTATAACTTCTTCCTGGATTGATCCCTTGATCATTGTGTAGTGTCCTTCTTTGTCTCTTGTAACAGTCTTTATTTTAAAGTCTATTTTGTCTGATATGAGAATGGTTCCTCCAGCTTTCTTTTGATTTCCATTTACAGGGAATATGTTTTTCCGTCCCCTCACTTTCAGTCTGTATGTGTCCCTAGGTCTGAAGTGGGTCTCTCGTAGACAGCATATATATGGGTCCTGTTTCTGTATCCATTCTGCCAGTCTATGTCTTTTGGTTGGAGCATTTAATCCATTTACATTTAAGGTAGTTATTGATATGTATGTTCCTATTACCATTTTCTTAATTGTTTTGGGGTTGTCATTGTAGGTCTTTTCCTTCCTGTGTTTCCTGCCTAGAGAAGTTCCTTTAGCATCTCTTGTAAAGCTGGTTTGGTGGTGCTGAATTCTCTTAACTTTTGCTTGTCTGTAAAGGTTTTAATTTCTCTGTCAAATCTGAATGAGATGCTTGCTGGGTAGAGTAATCTTGGTTGTAGGTTTTTCCCTTTCATCACTTTATTTTTATTTTTATTTTTTTTTTGCGGTACGCGAGCCTCTCACTGTTGTGGCCTCTCCCATTGTGGAGCACTGGCTCCGGACGCGCAGGCTCAGCGGCCATGGCTCACGGGCCCAGCCGCTCCACGGCATGTGGGATCTTCCCGGACCAGGGTACGAACCCGTATCCCCTGCATCGGCAGGCGGACTCTCAACCACGGCGCCACCAGGAAAGCCCCCTTTCATCACTTTAAATATGTCCTGCCACTCCCTTCTGGTTTGCAGAGTTTCTGCTGAACGATCAACTGTTAACCTTATGGGTGTTCCCATGTATGTTAATTGTTGTTTTTCCCTTGCCTCTTTTAATATTTTTCCTTTGTATTTAATTTTCGATAGTTTGATTAATATATGTCTTGGCATGTTTCTCCTTGGATTTATCCTGTATAGGACTCTCTGTGCTTCCTGGACTTAATTAACCATTTCCTTTCACATATTAGGGAAGTTTTCAACTACAATCTCTTCAAATATCTTCTCAGTCCCTTTTTTATTCTCTTCTTCTTCTGGGACCCCTATTATTTGAATGTTGGTGCATTTAATGTTGTCCCAGAGGTCTCTGAGACTGTCCTCAATTCTTTTCATTCTTTTTTCTTTATTCTTCTCTGCAATAGTTATTTCCACTATTTTATCTTCCAGGTAATTTATCCATTTTTCTGCCTCAGTTATTCTGCTACTGATTCCTTCTAGAGAATTTTTAATTTCATTTATTGTGTTGTTCACCATTGTTTGTTTGCTCTTTAGTTCTTCCAGGTCCTTGTTAAGTGTTTCGTGTATTTTCTCCATTCTATTTCCAAGATTTTGGATTATCTATACTATCATTACTCTGAATTCTTTTTCAGGTAGACTGCCTATTTCTTCTTCATTTGTTTGGTCTGGTGGGTTTTTACCTTGCTCTTTCATCTGCTGTGTATTTCTCTGTCTCCTCATCTTGCTTAACTTACTGTGTTTGGGGTCTCCTTTTCACAGGCTGCAGGTTCGTAGTTCCCATTGTTTTTGGTGTCTGCCCCCAGTGGCTAAGGTTGGTTCAGTGGGTTGTGTAGGCTTCCTGGTGGAACAGACTGGTGCCTGTGTTCTAGTCGATGAGACTGGATCTGGTCTTTCTGCTGGGCAGGACCACATCCGGTCATGTGTTTTGGGGTGTCTGTGACCTTATTATGATTTTAGGTAGCCTCCCTGCTAATGGTTGGGGTTGTGTTCCTGTCTTGCTAGTTGTCTGGCATAGGGTGTCCAGCACTGTAGCTTGCTGGTTGTTGAGTGGAACTGGGTCTTCGTGTTGAGATGGAGATCTCTGGGAGAGCTTTTTCTGTTTGACATTATGTGGGGCTGGGAGGTCTCTGGTGGACCAGTGTCCTGAATTCGGCTCTCCCGCCTCAGAGGCTCAGGCCTGACACCTGGCCAGAGCCCCAAGACCCTGACAGCCACTCGGCTCAGAAGAAAAGTGAGAGAAAGAAAGAAAGAAAGAAAAAGTTAATAAAATAAAATAAAATAATTAAAATAAAAAAATATTATTAAAAATAAAAATATAGGGCCTCCCTGGTGGCGCAGTGGTTGAGAGTCCGCCTGCCGATGCAGGGGATACGGGTTCGTGCCCCGGTCCGGGAGGATCCCATATGCCGCGGAGCGGCTGGGCCCGTGAGCCATGGCCGCTGAGCCTGCGCATCCGGAGCCTGTGCTCCGCAAGGGGAGAGGCCACAACAGTGAGAGGCCCGCGTACCGCAAAAAATAAATAAATAAATAAATAAATAAATAAATAAATAAATAAAAATAAAAATATATAAAAGCAATTAAAAAAAGGAAGAAAGAACAACCAAACCAAAAAACCAATCCAACAATGATAACAAGCACTAAAAACTACACACACTAAAAAAACAAAAACAAAAAAATGAACAGACAGGATCCTAGGACAAATGATAAAAGCAAAGCTATACAGACGAAATCACACAAGGAAGCATACACATGCACACTCACAAAAAGTAAAAAAGTAAAAAATATACATATAAAAAAAGGAAGAGGGCAACCAAATCAATAAACAAATCTACCAATTATAATAAGCTCTAAATACTAAACTAAAATAAACATAAAACCAGCAACAAATTAGATGCAGAAAGCAAACACCAAGTCTACAGTTGCTCCCAAAGTCCACCACCTGAATTTTGGGATGATTCGTTGTCTATTAAAGTATTCCACAGATGCAGGGTACATCAAGGTGATTGTGGAGATTTAAT
This sequence comes from Mesoplodon bidens, assembly GCF_964165515.1. Lineage (NCBI taxonomy): Eukaryota > Metazoa > Chordata > Mammalia > Artiodactyla > Ziphiidae > Mesoplodon > Mesoplodon bidens. The sequence continues at coordinate 67,463,119 of NC_138160.1, forward strand.
CCGCTGCTCCTGAGGCTGCTGGGAGAGATTTCCCTTTCTCTTCTTTGTTCGCACAGCTCCTGGGGTTCAGCTTTGGATTTGGCCCCGCCTCTGCATGTAGGTTGCCTGAGGACATCTGTTCCTTGCCCAGACAGGACAGGGTTAAAGTAGCAGCTGATTAGGGGGCTCTGGCTCACTCAGACTGGGGGGAGGGAGGGGTACTGTATGCGGGGCAGGGCTGCAGCAACAGAGGCCAGTGTGACGTTGCAACAGCCTGAGACGTGCCACGTGTTCCCCCTGGGAAGTTGTCCCTGTATCACGGGACCCTGGCATTGGTGGGCTGCACAGGTTCCCAGGAGCAGAGGTGTGGATAGCGATCTGTGCTTGCACACAGGCTTCTTGGTGGCTGCAGCAGCAGCCTTAGCATTTCATGCCCGTCTCTGGAGTCCGCGCTGATAGCCGCAGCTCGCGCCAATCTCTGGAACTCGTTTAGGCGGTACTCTGAATCCCCTCTCCTTGCGCACCCTGAAACAATGATCTCCTACCTCTTAGGCAGGTCCAGACTTTTTCGGACTCCCTCCTGGCTGGCTGTGGCACACTAGCCCCCTTCAGGCTGTGTTCATGCAGCCAACCCCAGTACTCTCCCTGGGATCTGACCTCCGAAGCCCGAGCCTCAGCTCCCAGCCCCCGCCCGCCCCAGTGGGTGAGCAGACAAGCCTCTCGGGCTGGTGAGTGCTGGTTGGCACCGATCCTCTGTGTGGGAATCTCTCCGCTTTGCCCTCTGCACCCCTGTTGCTGCGCTCTCCTCCGTGGCTCCGAAGCTTCCCCCTTCCGCCACCTGCAGTCTCGGCCCATGTAGGGGCTTTCTAGTGTGTGGAAACCTTTCCTCCTTCACAGCTCCCTCCCAGAGGGGCAGGTCCCGTCCCTATTGTTTTGTCTCTGTTTTTTATTTTTTCTTTTGCCCTACCCAGGTACGTGGGGAGTTTCTTGCCTTCTGGGAAGTCTGAGGTCTTCTGCCAGTGTTCAGTAGGTGTTCTGTAGGAGTTGTTCCACATGTAGATGTATTTTTGATGTATTTGTGGGGAGGAAGGTGATATCCATGTCTTACTCCTCTGCCATCTTGAAGGTCCCTCCCACAAATGACTTTAAATGGATTCTTCCCTGATATGATTTCATTAGAAGTGAAAGGGAAAGTTTACCATTACTTAACAAACTTTACCTGGTTAGTGAAAATGAAAAGTATAAATGAGATTATAAAGAGAGAGTTTAAGATATGTCAATACCTCAAATACCTTTAACAATTTAATAAATATCATTCATATATCAATTACCTAGCCAGGAAACATTTCTCAATCACTAATATTAAATGAAGCAAGTACAGCCAAAAGCTATTTAAATCCAATAATATGAAAATTAACATTATTACATTATAACCAAATTACATCCAGTGAACTACCAGTTATTCTTATTTACTTATTATAAAGAAAGCTAGTCCCAAAAGCTCTCTCTGTTACCTGGGTTGTTACTATTTATAACTGTAGCAATCAAGTTCCTAAAAAGTCACTTAAAGCATATTTAATATCACATTCTCAAACTAAAATTTTACAACATCAATTACCAAAAAGGTGAGAGTACAAACAAATTTATTTAGTTTAGTCACTTATTTTACTTTAAAATGTTCTACTTTGTGTGTGATATGCATTCTAGCAAGCTACTCATAGGATGCATTCTAATTTTCAGATACAAACTACAAAGGCCTGCATAATTACATTTCTGATTTGGACTAATGCAGTAAAACAGTTTCAAAATTCTGATAAGGAAAGCATTCACTCAATATTTTAGGTAATCATTAATTTTTCACCTGAAAACACAAAGTGACTACCTCAATGATGAGTTCAAGCTTAATCATAGGTTCCAAAGTGTTACGTTAGTTAAAACATGACAAACAACCACAAAGCAGCATTTCTTTTCTACCCTCACTTATTCATGGAAATGCTATGACCAGGCTTAAACTACACTATCACATATTCCCTCTTTTTTGAAAATTAAAACCAATAAAGTAGGCAGAACAGGCATTCTCACTCCATTTTACATATGAGAATTTTGAGACTCAGAGATCACACAGTTGGTAAACAGCAGACCCAGAGAGCCAGATTGCTGGGAAAAGAATTTGCCAGCAAAAATTAATGAAGCATTTTGCATTCAGGTCAATCATAACCACTAGCTCTTCATTTCCTATATTTTTTCCAAGAACCCTTATTTGCTTTCCTATGGATCAACCTAATTTGTTTCTACTCTACTCATATAGTAGCATGTCTACTATATGTGATCCATTTATTCCAGTCAGATTTCTATTTTCCATTGTCCTTGGACTCATGTGTTGGTATCCTTAAACAGTTTTGGGGGTTTTTTAGGTTGTCAATCAAAGGTCTTATAAGTTTTTCTACCTTTCAAAGTACCCTGTACCTGAGAAAAATTAGAAGAGCAGAAATAAAATTCAGCCAGGTCAAAAACATATCTTAAGAAGAAATTTGCTTTGTGTACTGCCATTTACCAAGTACTCACTTGATTCCTACCATGTATCTTACAATGATTGAGGGAGTCATTACCTAACAAGGGAGACATATAATAAGCCAAAGATGACTACATGTACCATGGTATGTGCTCTAATAAAAGCAACAAGTTAGAGAGCTTCCAGGAGGGCGTATGTAACACTGGGGGAATTAGGGAAGGTTAATAGAGAAGGGTCATTGAAAGATGAAAAGGAATGAGCAAAGAAGACCAATCCAGGTGAAGAAGAGAGTTGCCCAACCTGGTGTGGCACTTTTAAGAACCTGCCTCTTTCTGGCAGAATGTGATGTGTCCCACAGTGTAGAATTTCCCATTGCATGCTCAATTTTACTAAACTTTTCTTCTTGAAACTCCATTTTTCACCAGCTTTGTATGACCCATCTGCTACCATTCTGTACCTTGACCTCTACCCCATTGGCTCGATAAAGGAGCCAATCTGTCTTACACCTTGACCCTAGCAATGGTTCATATCTCAGCATAATTGTGGGAAATTCTTGGACAACACCACCTCCATTCAACCCAAAGTCTAGCACCTTCCAATGATCCATAGCTCCTTAAATCACTTCTCTATAAAGTCTGCCTCTTCCTCCTGGGCAGGACCTGAAAAATGGTGGGAAATCACAGGATATCCTCCAGAGACAGACAAAAGTTGAATACGGCTAGAAAATGTTTGGGAAAAAACAAATACTAGAGCTAGAAAAGTAAAAACAACAACAGTAATAAAAATTTTCAAGCATTGAGCAGTAGCTATCTGTTAGGCATCATGTCAAGAATTTTTGTGTTATCTAATTTAATCCTCACAACAATTTCACAAGGTAGATCCTCTTACTTTCTCTATTTTACACATGAAGTGACTGAAGTTCAGAGTGGTTCAGTAATTCCTGAAAATCACACAAATGGTAAAGGAAACAGTCAGGCTCACCCACACTCCAGAACCCACACTCTTAAGCTATATGCCTCCCAAATGTAGATCAGGTTAGCTTGTAAAACCCCATTTCGTGCTTCATTAAAAATCTGAATTTGATTCTTATGCAATGAGCCATTGAAGGTTTTTAAGCAGTGGTGTGTTTAGACTTGAAATTTAGAAAAGGTCATTCTGGGGACATAGGATAGGATAGAGAGAATGGAGAGAGTTCAAAGAGCACTGCAGGACCCCATGGTGATGAAATGAGGCCCTCAACTTGTATGGTAGCCATGGCAAAAGGAAGTGATAAGAAATATTTGAGAAGTAACTTACCATGTGTGAATGGATGAGGAAGGGGAATCAAAGAGCATTCCAAAGTCTTTCATCTAGCTGGCTATTGGTGGCTGCGAACAGTATCAGCAAAGAGAGAGAACACAGAAGGAACTGGTTTAAGAGACAGGATAAGGAGTTGTATTACAGCCCACCACCAGACACACTTCCCTCCATGATCAAGCTTGCTTGGTCCAGATTGTTCTTCCAAGTCAATTTTATAGCTGAAATTTTTTTTTTTAAAGTAACTTTCTTGGAGATCTTTCAAAGAGTATAAAATCCATGGAGACTAAGAATTTGTGGACAGTCTGTTCTGATGGGTCTGGCTTCACATTCCCTTCCTACTCCATTTTCTAGAATATTTGTAGGCACCACAAAGAGAATCCACTACTATCTTCCAAATCAGCATCCAAGCCTTACAGGAAAAAGCCCACCCAGCAGGTTTTTAATTACCTCTACATCTAACAACACAAATATCTTCATTATCTTCTCTCTCTCTTTTTTTTTTTTTTTTTTTAATACCATGACTCATCAGACCACCAGGTAAAAAGCCTCAGGTCAGCAAGCCAGCAGCCAGGGAGAGCACAGAAAGGAGAGAGAATGGCTCTTAAAGTCTCTCACTTCAAAAAGCTTTTGTAGCTTATTCTTGCAGAGCAGAAAGCAACTTTTGAGTAGTCCAATTTACTGAGATACCACAAGGCTGACACAGTTGAAAATCAGTCCTAATATGAAAATATAAATTGGCTTCCCATGCTGAGAAAAACATTTCCACAGAGCCAAATATTTCATCACAATAACTAAAGCCTCTGTCTTAGTTCTAAGTCATGTGTCAATAAGAGGGTTGCTTATTTTTTAAACCTTGTGTCATGTGACCCAACTGCACCATCTATAATAATTTTCTGGAGTGAAACAGACAACCAGGACCCTCTCTCAAACACAAATACCGAGGCCAAGTCAAATCAGCAGCTGCTCTGTTTCTGAATGAGCTGTTGTAATTTAAACGTCTCATTCCATTGGGAACTAAGGGAGGTGACATAACCCAGAAGAAGCTCGGAAGTGAGAGTGTTTGTGGGGGTGGCTGAACTATGTGACCTTTAAGGTCACCTTTAAGGTCTGCCCTCCAATTCTGTCTTCAGGAGTCAATGAATGTACTTCAGGAGTTTTTGGTGCTCAGGACAAGCTCCTTGAGATTTTAATTTGAAAGAAAAAGAAAAGTGAGGCTACAAGTAGGTGGATATGATGAAAGGTTTTTCTTTACATCACCTTCCATGGAAAGTATTTTTAAGTAGCTAGTTAAACAGTGGATGTCTATTATGCTCTGTATTATGAGAAAACAGGAAGTTCATTTTCTTGGACCAAATCCATACTACAATGAAGAGTGCTTGAGTAGCAGTAACGGGCAGAGATCAAGTTGATTCTAGGACTTTGCTTTAACTCAGCTAAGACTATCACTAAGCACTCTCTGTATTTTATTGTTTAAAAAACAAAATAGAGGTAGTTAAAATGGACTTGGAACATGATACACAGACTGTCACTTCAGTAATGTGGTCAAATTTTCTCATGAAAGGTGGATCTCAGTTTTTATTCTAAATTGTACAGAGTCCATTTTTCTGTTTACTAAATGGTATCATTCAGTTAGCATTCAATAATGCCTAATTTAAAAGATCATATAATTAGCTCAATAGATGCAGAAAATCATCTGACAAGATGATAAGATTCAACACCCTTTCAGGATAAAAATCTTCAACAAACTAGAAATATCATGTAGTCTTAAAAAGAAGAAAATCCTTCTCGTTTGCAATAATATGGATAAAACTGGAGGACATTATGCTAAGTGAAATAAGCCAGACACCGAAAAATAAATACTGCATGATCTCACTTATATGTGGAATTTTAAAAAGTCAAACTCTTAGAAGCAGAGAGTAGAATGGTAGTTACCAGAGGATGGGGGTGGGAAAAATGCAGAAATGTTGGTCAAAAGGTACAAAGCTTCAATTATGCCAAATGAGTACATTCTGGAGATTGAATGTGCAGCATGGTAACTATTGTTAAAAATATTGTATTGTACGCTTAAAATCAGCTAAGGGAATAGATCTTAATCTTTCTCACCAAAAAAAAAAAAGATAACAATGTGAGGTGATAGATATGTTAATTAGCTTGATTGAGTGTGGTAAACATTTCACAATGTATACATTTATCAAAACCTCACATCGTACCCCTTAAATACTTACAATTTTAGTTTGTCAGTTATACCTACATAAGGTTGAAGAAAATAATGGAAAGAATGGCTAATATACTTCCACTTAGAATTTGGCTTGTTGTATTATATTCCAGTTTGGGGAGGAGGGTACAGTATAAGACATAACTCTTCTAATTGACTAAACATTCCAAGCAGGGTTTTTACCATTTATTTTTAATATTCTTTAGAGAAAATTTATCAGCATGATCTTTTGGTTGGGCCAAGAGCATTTTACAGATTTCTATTCGTTACATTGAATAGTAGTATGTACAATAAATATCTTAGAAATTTTCCAGCTAGTTTAGGCCTCTTATCCTAAAGTTAAGATTGCTATCAAAGCTAACATTTATGGAAAGATCATGATGAGATTAAGAAAGTATTGAGATTCTGTCTTTGTAAAAGCATATAAGGTCCCTGGGTATAAGGGTCTAATTATCATGGTATAAGGTCATGTGCCATATCCTAGACCTTACCATGAACTCTGAATTTATGTCTCAAGTGATATATAGTGCTAATTTCAATTCCAAAGGATCTAGAAGTTACTCATATTTAATCATTTATGTTATATATTGAACCAATTTCTCACCCTCTATGAGAACTGCCTGGGATGTTTTATGAGCCTGAAATTCCCCCATAGGCCATCTAGTGTGTATCCAAGTGTTCTGTGTTACTTGGATCAAAGTACTCTATTTACAGCCTTTGGAATACCACACAGCTTCCAGTGATTTCTGACCTTCTGTGGAAGTTTGGATATGGGAGTGCTTGTCAGATTTGTCTACTGGACACCGCCTAGACGTGGGGTCCGGTCCTCCTCTGTTCTTGCCCTCCCTTGACCCCCAAATCCAGGATTGCTGGCAGAGTAGTTCATACATAGCTCAGCTTGGAAGTAGAGCACACCCATCCAAGCCTTAAGGACTGCTTTCAAAATGACATTTTGAGAGTAAATTTGGGAATCTTCTCAGGCCTTCAGCTGGGACTCTTTTCCAAACTAGTGCTGCTGCTTATTTGGTGCGCTCAAATTGGAAGAATTTCTCAGGTACTCTGAGGCTGTCTTTGACTGTGAGGAGAGAAGCAGAAATGAAACCACTGCCTCCACTGATCTCAAAGACAGAAGTATCCTAACCAGCAGAGATGATTCAGCCATACCAATCTCTTCCTACTTCTTCTGGCCTCTGATCAGCTTTAGTCTTGGGTTCTGGTTTTTTTCTTGTTTGGGCTTTGTTTCTATTTTCTAGCTCTCAACTTAGCTTGGCCCTTGTTTTTTATTGCTTAAATAGAGCTGTTTAAAGAACACTGATTAATGGATTAATGTGAAACTGGAGGGAGCTTTTCAGAAACCTGTGCAGAGTATCCTTTGCCCTATTGTCATATTCACCTATTCCAATGGCTTGGATAAGACATTATGCTTCTCAAAATTTCAAACTCTACATGGTAGAATTCATATTAATATTCTTTATATTTATTCAGGGCTTTGCTGTTTTAAAAAGTTTCTGCATATAGTATCTCATTTGATTCTAGGAATGATGGGTGCAGATGATAAGATAAATTTCAGTTCAGTATGAAAGACAGCTTTCCATAAATTGACCTGTCCACAAATGAAACAGCAAGCTTCAGAAAGAAATAAATTCCAGGCAGTGGAAATGTTTGAGTAGATGGTAAACAGTCAACTCTCAGGGATTTTGTAAAAAGATCCTTGGTTTGGGTGAAATCTTGGATTAAATGACACTGTGATGAGAAAGACAGAAAATGAGAGGAGATACATATTAATTCAAATATATTGTCTCGGGAGAGAGAAAAAAATGAGAATACAAGCTACAGTTTTCTTAAAATCTTTGGCTAGATTATAGAACTCCCAAATACAGCTTTAATATAGCACATGTAGTTGAGCAATTCATCATTTTTTAGGTTTTGTTTCAAAAGTTCAATAAGAATCTGAAATGGTATAGGCTTAAATCATGGTCTCAGGATTACAACAGGGATGTGTGATTTACTTCTCCTCAGACCAAAATGACCTAAAACTGAAGAGTTAATGGGAATATCTGAGGGTTAAGTGTAAGTGGGAGCAAGATGCATGTGAAGACTGAAGACACTGCCCGGGTACAGATAGAAGGATGGGGGTGGGAAGGTCAGCTGGCTGTGGAAAATGCTGGGGTGGCCAAAATGAAGAGAGTAGAATTACCAACCCAGCATAGGGCAGGGCTAGAATGAGGTCACTGCCCTTTTGAATTAGAAGCAAAGGAATCAAACAAACAGCAGAACTGGTTTGCATTAGTGCTTCCATAGTTGAAAGAAATGCCTCCCTTCTTCACTCCAAGACCAGCTCCAGTGGAATGTTTTAGTAAAATATTCACTTGGCCTAGTCCAACGTTACCTTAAGAAAGAAATCTTTTTGTAAGTTCTTAGAAAAAAGTTTTTAATGATTTTATGGTACTGGGATGGGCAGGTAGGGCAAGGGACCAACACATTTTCCTTTCTATTTTACTGAGGTGATTTTTTTGGGGGTGTAATATACTATAATGTAACATAAATAACATTAAATTCAAATCACTTGCTGTCTTTCATATCTGACTCACATCACACACAAAAAAAGATTATGAAAAGTGTTATTTGCTTGGCTTGGGTACATTTTCTATCCTACACCTTGATTGCCATTGACAGGAATGCCAGGCTAAAGATGCTCTTCAAATTTTACCATGTGTAAATGTGTAACTTGGAAAACGTTCAGGATAGTTGCTCACTTTTTTCAGGGGAAACTGATTATAAATTACTAACAATGCTTTATAAAATGATAAGTACCTAGCAATCAGATCTTGTTGTTTTTGTTTTGTGTTTTACCATTCTCCAATAAAAGAAACCAGGGCTTCTTGGAGGAACATCTGATTCTAGGACTAGGACAGGAAATATATAAAATGATCCTGGAACATAGTGCCAGAAAGTAAGGAAGTTCTCAAAAACAAAACAAAACAAAACAACAAAACAAAAAGAATCTAAAAAGACCACAATGATGGGGGGGGGGATGTCAAAGAGATACAGGCACCAACTGAAAGCTTCCCAGTGGCCCAGCCAAAGCGGAAATGATTTGAGCAGCCAAGTAAATAAAGTTGTATTGGATAATAACCCAAAGTATAAAATAAATATTAGTGAGTCCAGACAGCTATAAGAAAATAGGATTGGTTAAAAAATAATAATAAATTGGGTAAAGAGACAAATCTTTCATGCAAAAATAATTCCAAATAATTTATGAAGCTATTCTGCCCTCAGGGAGGTGGAGCATAATTCCCTACTATTTTAGTTTGGACTACACATAGTAACTAACTTCCTGCCCAAGTGTACTGTATGGAAAAGGTAAAAAAGAGAAGCTTTAGAGTGTAGAAATCTGACAAACACCGCCTGAACCAAGTGGTCAAGGTTAACATCACAGTCATAAGTCATATGCATAGTGTGTGATGAGAAGGGCACTTTACATGTGTGCTCTTCCTCCCCCAAACTCATAAGCTCAGTCTAATGATGAAAACAAAAATCAAAGAAATCCCAACTGAGAGCCATTCTACAAAATGCCTGACTAGTGCTTCTCTGAATTGTGAATGTTTTTAAAAACAAGAAAAGCCTGAGAAACTGTCACAGCCAATAGGAGCCTAAAGAGACATGAAGTCTAAATGTAACGTGGTAGACTGGCACAGAAAAAGGACATTAGGAAAAAACTAAGGAGATCTGAATAAAGCATGGACTTCACTTCATAACAATGTATCACCATTGGTCTATTAATTATGACAAGTGTACCATACTCATATAAGATATTAATATTTGGGGAAACTGGATTCAAGGTAAATGGAAGCTCTCTGTACTATCTTTACAATTTTTCTATAAATCTAAAAATACACCCCAAATAGCTGGAATTATGCTACACTAAAGCAATTTCTCTGAGATGATTTTTGCTGCCATGAAAAACCACCTACCGAGATAAGAAGCTTTCTTGACTTTTCACGCTTATTAGCTTGAAGATTACATGTAAGAAGGGACGCTGGAGACCCACTTCTTGAAGGACTTGTCAGTGAGAAAATTTAAATGTATAATGAACTATGTGCCACTGTGTAGAGCACTTATACCAGCGCTTTTATGGGTTTACCTCTGAAGTGGAGATGTCGCTGCTTTCATATTCCACTTGCAACATTTTTAAAAGCACGAAAGTGTTCTAAGGCAGTAGTATCCATATTACAGCAAAGCAACCAGTCGAAAAATAAAATAATGACATATCAGTTGTTTGGACTGTAGAGGCTATCAGACAACCAGGGCGAACAATTAACAAGAGCCCGCTTAGTTTGCTAAATGTAAATTTCTTCTTAAAAGATGAGTGAAGAACAGGCTTCAGCTGGTATGGAAGGCAAATATGTGTGCTTTTTCATTTTGAACAAAATTTTGGCTTTTAAATTATTCTTCCTTGAGTGCATTATCTTGAGAAGAAAGAAATGAGAGCCACACAGAATGTTTCAGTTTTACATAGCAACATAGGTAGATCTGATCATAAAATTTCTAAATTTAATTAAAGTTTATCACTGTAAGCAAGATAAATCAATTGCCAACAAATATGGTCACCTTCTGCTCTGAGAGGCTCTTAGCCAAAAGGAGAGAAAGCCCTGTCTTTTTGTGGAAGAGCCTTGGGAAAAGAGGTTCAGTGAAGAATTTGTCTTACTCTGATGGGTAGAATTGAGCATGAGACGTGAGAAGGGGACAGCATAAAAACATAATTTATGTTACAGTTTATAACCTGACTATTCATACAATGGCATCTACACTGGCACTGCAGGAGATTCATCTTGAAATTGTAGGCAGGAGCCCAGTAACCAAGACTAGCAATCTATGTACCTAACACACACAGGTGAGAAAACAGAGGCACAGAAAGCCCAAGTTATTTGCAATCATACAGTCATGCAGGGGGTCCTGGACTGGGGCTCTGTGACCTTGGGTTCTTCCTAGGAACGATCCCTGCCTCTTTTACAAATATCAACCTCAGCAGATAGACCTAACTAGTGTTCTGGGAGGCTACAGAACACCTAATGTCAGGTTAAAAAAAACCTGCTCACAAAGTTCAGGTTGATTGATCCTGATTCTTTTCTTGAAGCAGAAGGAAGAAAAGATGCTCCTACCCTTTCACTGTGTCTCTCACTGAGACCTCAGAGTTAGGAAAGCTCTGTCTGAATGGTGTCACTCTGCCTCAGAAGTTCAACTTGATCAGCTCATATACCTATGCAAACCCCACCAAGCTTCTGAAGCAATCACACGAGGGAGTCTAAACATGTTCTGATGCACACGAAGAGCAGGAAACGTGTCCTGCGCATCTCAGCTTCTGTGCGGGATGGATATGCTCACTGCCTCTGGCAGAAGCCAGCTCAGCGTGCCCCCTTGATTCCAGCTCTGAAACCCAAGTCCTGTGTTAAGGGCCAGAGGAGGGGGGCTCCGTGCACGGCTGGAGAAGCACATCAGTAATAATTTAGCACTCAGCAGCTGCAAGAGCAGGGGTCCCTGCCAAGTGCCAGTCTTTGATTCTCCTCTCTACCAGGCAGTAGCTAGTTCATTTCCTGGGCACCCAGCCACATTTCAGAGAGAGCAGGACTGGTGATGGCTGGGACAGCACAGACACACAGCCCCCTGAACAAGTAACGGCTATGAACCAGCCTGCACTATTAACAGTGTTGAAGAATTGAGCTATTAGCCATAACTAAGAGGATACGGGGAATGATTCATTTATAGAATTGTAGAGTCAGTAAAAATGTAAAAAGTTCTAAATAAACGCATTATAATAAGCAGAACATGATTTAGAGCCCCAGCTTACAGGGTGGCTTCTAAGGTAAGTTCCAGTTTTGTTTACATGGATTCTGGAGCTCAACTGGTTTTATAATTAAAAAATAAACAATCCACCGTTTCCTGTCAGATCCCAGGGTGGTTCCTTGGAGTCAAAGGGGCATCCGTCATTCCAAACATAAGATAATCAATGGATAGGAGTGTGTATGTGGGAAGTAGGGTTTATGAAACAATGGCTGCCTCGGCAGTGTGTGAAAGGCTCCTCGAATTACCACTGCCCAACAGAAAATCTCATTCATATCTTCCCTAGTTTTTCACCATCAATCTCATCTAGATCAGATCCATGATTTCAACATCAAGTCCTGTTCGTGGTGGCATTATTGCAGCACTCTGTTTTTATTGGAAATGGCAGCTCTTATTTCAACAGACCCCCTGGCTTCTGTTTGTGGCAGTCTGGGTTTGTGTTCGTTGTCAGCCTAAGGGTTAAAATTCATTTTAAATTACAGCATGATGGATGCAATCCTTCTTTTCACTTGCTTCAGGAACCATTTGGTAATTTGCATTTAAAGTCACAGACTCTATTTGGGTTTAAAAGCAAATTGTATTACAATTAGTCTCTTTTTTTGAAGGTACAAGGAAAAATAAAATCATTATTTAATCGACAGTGAGCTAACCTGGCGTGTTGCTGAAAAGTTTTTGAATACTAACGATAAGTTAATTCTGTAATTTAAGATAGATGACAACGCAATTGCAGTCACCATGTTTTGAACATCTGTATGCATATTTTTTCAAGAAAGAAAGAACCTTGAATCATCCTGGCCTTAACCCCTTAGAAGTCCTAAGGGATGCCTGAGCCAATTAATAAGGAGCCCCTTCACTTGAAGTATTTGGAAAGCCAACATTTGTGGTTAACAGGGAACATCAGTTAATCACATATTAGGGATGATTCCTTTGTTCACTGTATAAAAGTGGTTTCTAGCAGATATTCTTATATTCCCATACACAATATTTATCTTCTCAAAGCCAAACAAATTCCAACAGCCAATGTGACCTTTAAATAGTATTTTTTTCTGTCTCTTAGAAAACAATTTAAGGGGTTTCACTATATTAGTGGGATTTTCCCCTTTTTTTTCTAGTCTTCAAAAGATTTTACTTTCATCTTCTTTTGCTTTCTCTCCAGCTACAAAATGTGCTCATTACGGGCCTGTCTGCCAGCTACAAAAGGGAGGAGACTCCTATTTCAACAGGTCTGAATCTCAATAGCCACTTTCATCTCCCGAGAGTTCAATTCTGCTCTATTTAATAAAACCCAACACTTCAGTTATCAGAGTCATTAGGAGGAAGCAGGATTGGAAGAAGGAAAGCCTTCATTTATTTCAGTGCCATATATAATTACACCATTTATTTCCCTAATGGGGTCTACACTTTTCCACTACCTTTTTTCTCCTTTCAGAATATTTCTAAGGAAAGCTCATCATTTAGAAAACAAAGACTAAGCAGTAACAAAATTTAAAAAAACACTCCTTCAGAAACCAAAGTAGTTCTAGTACCAGGCAGTTAACACCAAGTAAGTGCCAGGATGCTATTCATCCCTAAATAAACCAAACCCCCCTGAATATCATTGTCACTTTGTTTATTGTCTTTTCCCTTCAACTAAGGTGAAGTATTTTGATGAGCCAAGTTTTCCCTATGACACAGAATAAAAGGGATTTAAGTTTGATAACTCTAAAGGGCTACAAGTCTCTGTGGACTGCAGATATGACCGATAAAAGTTACAAAATGCATCTCCTGAAGGTGCAATCAGAAATCCAGTATTACATTAGCACATGAAAACCAAGCTCAATTAATTAATTATTTCTAATCATCCATCCTTTGTTTAAGAAACTAAAAGTTACAATTAATTGAAAGTGCAAAATATCCTGAAAATTATCTGTTAGGTCTATAGGGAAGTGGTTTTCAATGGTTTTCCACCAAGGTCATCCATATCCTGATTCCCCAGAGTTCTGTGAGCTATGAGATAAGCCATCAGCTCTTCCTGATTGATATTAACTCAGATGATTTAAAAAATGAAATCACATCATCCTAGAATTTTTTAAGCAGAAAAAAAACCCCAAACCCATATAGTTGGGAAATTGCTAACCTGGAGCTCATAACCTCCTGAATATATAAGCATAATTGTTTATAGGTATGTGCATACTTTTGGGAAGAGGATCCTTGGGTTTTGTCAGCTTTCTTAAAAGATTTATGACCCAAGGAAATGTAAAAATTATTAATCTAGTTCATTCTCCATCTCTGCAAGAACTTGCTATATAATAAAGCTGTATTTTTTTCTAATGTTCTAAGCTAATCCATGATTGATGGTCAATCTGCATACTGTCAGCCAGAATTGTGTAATATTCTCCACATACCGTTGTTGGTTCAGTGCATTTAATGAACAGAATCAGAAACTTTGCAACACAAAGCAAAATGTGCTCTAACTTGCCCTTGGTCTCCTGGGTCAAGAGTTTTATTATAGTCGTATAGATTAATCTGACAATTTTCTTTCTTCAGAAATCATTGCTGGTTCTTATTCAAGCTCTCTATAAAATATAATAAAAACTAATTTTTATACCTTTTTCATATTTTTTCAAAGCCTTATAAAGGTATGCTGAGCTATAATTTCTAGTCTTGATGGACTGAAACTGGAAATGTGAATTTCATTGAGGAGTGAACTGGAAACCTGTAAAGATTATGGATGACATGTGCACCATATGGAAAACATTGTTCAAAATTCAAATTGTTCCTTTCAAGTGTCTCTCACGTCTCAACATGGCTTTGTTTTTCTAACATAAAAAGGTCAGATCCCTGGTATGAGGTGTCTTTTGCCTAGATTTGACATCCTGCAGCACCAAGAATCTTTTTTTGTTTTGTTTTTCTACTACTTTTCCTGGTGTTAGTTTACTCCTCATCTCTTCCCCACCTTCCGCATCGCATGTATTCTCCCCTTCCTACTCAGCCTTACCAACCAGAAAAAGAAAATAAAACTTGTAATGCCATGTAAAAGTAGACCAAAATGAACTATCCTGACAATTATGTGAAAAACGACAAAATCATAAGTCATTACAATCTATATAGTAAAGCAAAAGTCAAAGACTCCCAGGCATCTGAAAATGAAAGGAAGGGAAAATCTTACTTTTTAAATTTATGTGAAATGTATGAAGACAGAGAAATAGATTTTAACTGGTGGTCACAAATGGTGGTGGTTTCCTCTAGATTTACTCAAGAAAAGGCTACATGTCTGGTTTAGCTGAAGCTAGTTCCCTGGCAAGAAGAAAATGGAGTTATAAGTGCCTCTACTTTGTATAAATGTATACACTGATTTCAAAACTGATGGTGTTCATGTGTCACTTTCCTTTTTCAGTAACACTTCCATGTATCTAGCTTACAGAATTCAGAGTCATATCACATGAAAAGGTCTAACCCTGGTGTCAAACCATCTAAGTCTTAGACTAGAGCCACCACTTACTAACACTGTAACTCGTCTCTTAATCTCCTGAAGCCTTCATATATTTAGGTACAAAATGGGGATAATAATAGCAACTACTTCAGACTTTTTGTGAGGTTTTAATAAGATCATGAATGTAAAGCAAAATGTCTGACACACTCAAGTTTGCCATAAACATTACCATTATTAGTACTGTTATTTTTATTATTATTAAGTTCCGTGCCTTGTGCTCTCATTTCAGAAAACAAGCCACAGTGCCCTTCTCGTTGGGATTCCAACGTCATTCAGATCATTTTCATCTTAACATCCTTCTATACCAGTGGTTCTCAAACTTCAGCCTGCATCAGAGTCACCTATCTGGCTTGTTTAAAAACACAGATTTCTGGGCTCTGTTCTCATTGTTTCTAATTCAAAAAGCCTGGGTAAGCCCAAGACAGCATTTCTAACAAGTTTCCAGGTGGTAATGATGCTGCTAGTCATGAATCATACTTTAAGCACCAATGCTTCTATATCAGGGTTGGCAAACTTTTTCTATAAAGCACCAGGCAGTAAATATTTCAAAAGCAACCCTGGACAATACATAGATAAATGAGTGTGACTGTGTTTTGGTCAAAGTATATTTAGGCACAGTGATACCCTGCATTTTATATAAGGAACTTGAGCATCTGTGGATTTTGGTATCTTGGGGGGGTGTCCTGGAACTAATTCCCCCGTGTATACAAGGGATGACTGTACTTGAATTTTATATAATTTTTATTTCATGGAATATCATTCTTTTTAAAATGTTTTAGTCATTAAAAAAATAAAAAAAAACATTCTTAACTTGTGGGTCATATGGAAATAGGCTAGGGGACATTTTTGGCCTGTGGGCCATAGTTTGTCAATCCTTATTCTATGGAGACCCAAGTGCTCTTTACCTGCCCAGTCTGAAGCAGAGTCATCGACCTTCCTCCCTGGCTCAGCCTGAGCCTGGTGGTTTACTCACTACCAATTGGCATCTCACCAGCAGGTTGGATAAATTACTGGTTTTTTAGCCTGCTCACTACTGCCCTTCCTAGAAAGTGCTACTTCTATTACTCTAGCTTATTAGCTGCAGCTTCGGCCTCTCAGAGCATATACTTCAGTATGTGTAGAGGAGTCGGTTGTCTCTCCAGTGCTGATATCCCTCGTCTTCTAACAAGTTTACACTAATTTCCTTTAGGGTGTGTACTTAATTTCCTCCACTGGTAATGGCCCTGTGATTTGGGTAAGTTAGGCCAATCAGAGCATCTGATTTCCCCTGGTCATGGTGATTGGTTTAGGACCTCATTCTGGCCAACGAAACATGAAAGGACTTTTGCTGGGGAATCCTGGGAAAGGAGTTTATCCACTCTTCATCAGGAGCTAAGGAAGAGGTCCTTTCTTTCCCTGTGTACTGCATGGTAAGGAAGCAAATTCCGTAATTGCTGTAGCCATTAATGTTATTATGAAAGAAATAAGGGTGAGGCAAAAGCAAAAATAGAGAGGATAGAGCTGAGAAAACTATATGTAAACAACCAGAGTCTTATTCACAGTTCGTGATCACACTTCTGGATCAAGCCACATCTGAATCAATTTGATTACTTATTAACTGTGATTAAGGTTTTTTATAAGATTCTCTGATTTAAGCAGCCATTGAAAAACTTCATCAATTTTTCCCCTCCTCTTTTCTCTTATGGGATATACTTCAATTAGGCGTTACACCCAGGGGTAAGGGATAAAAGAACAAGTAATTAAACCGTTGCTGTAATCTTAATTACCACTAATTGAATGAACCCTTGGTGTGGCAGAATAAGATTGTTTCTTGCAGTCTTTTTTATCAAAAGGCTATTTGACGGAGTGGATGGATAGTCAAGGCAAAGCTGGCAGGAATTATAAATATTCTTTGATTCCCTTTCTCATTTGTTTCTCATTATAGAAAGATGACCTATGACTTATTTAGAAACATCTGGGTATCTTGAGGCATATTCTAAGAACTCTCCTTATTATAAGACTTGAATATATACAAAGTGCTTGAGAAATAAGAAGCATAATTATGACTAGAGTCATAAGTAGCGTAGATACCACTTCAGTCATGTCTTATGTTTTCCAGTGTTTAAAAAGATCAGTTAGCTGCTGTTTGACTTCATCTGGGTGTCCCTGTCCTTGTTAGAAGATGGGAAGCATTCAACCAGCCACCTATTCTGGAGGATGTTATTAGAAGGAGCACTTGACAATGAGCTCTTCCTGGATTCTTTAGTGGGTATAAAATAACACTGCGTAATTGTGAGAGTCTGTGGGTAACTTGCATGTCCTTGAACCCCAAGAGGAATGTGTTGGAATAGTTATTTTAGTTTCAAACAACAGAAACAAAATATAGCTAATTTAAGCAAAAATAATGATAATATTAAAATAAAAGGAGTAGGAAAGTTACTAGAAAGCTTTTGAGGGTTTTCATGAGGATCTCACCAGAATGCTGCCATTAATGCACCTTAACTCCACTTACTCCAAGACTCACTGTCTCTCCAAACTAGATTTCAGATACCTGGGGGAAAGAATCTGGTAGTCTCTCCTAGCCAGGTGTCATCCACACCTGGAAAATTCAGCCCTTTGTGGGGTATTCCCAGAGAAGCAGGAAAACTAAGCTAGGCTGGCAATCAGAAAGGGTCTAGCTCAGGAAACTTGTATCAGGTACACATCACTCAAACTCACCTGATCTTTAGGAAAATGCCCGAGTTGGGGGCAAAGATCTAACTTCCATAAGAAGGAAGAAGTCTATTTCTTGTCGAATTCAATCAGACTTAACATGTTTGGTTTTTTGTGGGGGTGTTTTTGTTTGTTTGTTTTTGTTTATTTTGCTAAGGAAAAATTCAGTATTAGGCATACATCTGCATTTTGATGGCCAGGGCACAGCCTGTTCCTCATTGCCTTGGTGTTCAGTACCTCATGTCCATTGAACTGGCAGAAAGATAGAAGCTGTTTAAGATGCTCCTTAGGAAGTGGGTGATGTTAATGAAAGTTTTGAGCCTATTTCTTACCTAGAGAAATCAGTATAATGTATGGTCATCAATAGCAATAGCAACAGCTACTTATTTACAAATTGACCTCTCCATGAGTCACTTTTGCTATACCAGTAGCAGTATAATATCTGGCCCATCTCTAAGCCTAGCAGTATTTTCTGGTGAATGACCCTGTAACTCTCTCCAGCAACAAGCTAGGTGAACCTAATCTGATGGTGGGGAAATGCATCTGAACTCAACTTCCCATGGGAACTTGGATGTGCAAAGTCTCCAGGAGCTGAACAGCTATCTCTTATTATTGTCCTAAACAACTAATGGCTTATTTTGCTTGGCAGCTGAGTCCAAATCATGTGTTCCTCCAACTAATGTTACTTTCAAACCTGACCTATGAGAAGGAAGAGCAACAGGGGTCAAGGTCCATTTCCTGGAGCACCCTTTATATTAGCTATGCACCAGCCCAAACATGCCCCCCTGAAGGATGTGGGGTAACTAGTTACCCATGGACAGCTCACATTTCTGCCTCTACATTCTTGTCTTCACCAAGTAATACCACTTGGGTTAACTCTAAACTTTTTGCCCAACACATAGATATGCCTGAAGTTACATTCAAGAAAGTTGTAGAAGTCAAGAGACTAGAGGTAAAATCAGACTAGATTTGCCCCAGATTTGTTTTCGTTTCTATAGCGGTGCTATCAACCTAATGATTGTTAAAATTCTTAAGAGAAAAGTGGTGTTTGGCAGAAGATTTCCCTGCTTTTTTTTAAGGAGTTTAACTTTTGCTCCTGGGATATGTGCATGTGCAGAGAATTGAACACCTTCATAAATGAGAGTGTTCCTTTCTTTCCTTTTCACATATATTTACTTCCAGTAAATCACTTGGGGTGTGAGGATGAGAGAAGAATAGCATATTGATTCAGGGTTCTATGTAAAGACAGGACAAAGGTCTTACAAGTATGATCATCTCATTGTCATTATTCTAGAGAAAATGATGTTTTTTCCTTTTTCCTACATGTAGCCCAAATCTCCAAATTCCTACTCTGATTTAGTCTCCACTTTCCAGGTATGCCACTTCTTTACTGTCTACTGAAACTCCATGGAAGGGAATGGGAAAGCATAATGACTGGGCACTTTTGATAGATATTTGTTGCTTTGATACCTGCTTAGCATTTGAACCCCCTCCCGGTAGGTCCCTTACTCCCCTACAGAAGTAGAAAGGACCAGATAGTTGCTCTACTCATCTGCATGGCAGCCAGGGCACTATCAGAAGACCTAAACTTGACCAGTAGTAATTGCCACTGGAATAAATTGAAATATTAGCCCCAATTCTTCATCCCATCCTGTGTGTGTGACTTTTGCTATGTCACTTCACAGCTCTTCTCATTAGAGGTGGAATGTTTTTTGTTGTCCCCTTGACTTTGGGCTTGCCATGTGACTTGGATTTGCCAACAGAATGTTAGTAGATTTGATGTTGAAGAAATTTGAAACATACTTATACAGTTTGGCTTGCCATCTTGAACTTCTGCCATCACCGTGAGAAGAGATGTCAGGCAGCTGACTGATGCAAAAAAAAAGAGATAAGGAGTTTTAGTGGAACCCAACTTGAGGTTTGGAGCCAAGTACAGCCAAGTATAGCTTAGATCAGCTAACCCCCACCTCACCCACAAATGAACAAAAATAAAATACTGTTATTTTAAGCCACTGAATTTCAGAGTGCTTTGTTATGCAGCTCTGGTGTGGGAACAGTTGACCAATACACTCAGCTTGGCACTTTGAATCTATAGCCCATGATGCATAGGAACAGACACTGAAGAATTTATCTCCTCCACAGAGAGACTGTATTCAGGGACAAGTGATGAAGTGCTGAGGACAAGGCTCAGTGTGCAACCAGGGCATTAACTTGGCTAAGATTTTGGCTACCCAGCTTCCCTCTCTTCTTGTTTGATTTCCTTACCTGGTTTGTTGGTCTTCTCGGTTATTCTATGAGATAACTAATATCCTTCCAGTGAACTTATTTTCTGCTTAACTTGGTTTGGGTCAGTATGTAGTGTTTGCAAATAAGAACCTGTCTGAATCAGCCCTTATATTTCACTGGAAGTGGAGGATATGGAAAAGCAGAGAGTGAAACTGGCCAAGAGTGGAGGAAGCAGGGACATTAGTTCATGGGTCCACAGTTCTGATGGCAGGGTGTGGAGAATTTCTGCATAGTGTAAGGTGGGGTTTTTATTTTATGCTTCTGAGAACTTTCAATGATTCCTACTTTCACATAGAGCATGTGAGTAATGGGGTCGGTGAGTAAGCTTTCTTTCAAAAGGAGTGATCAAACTTTTTCAGTCAGTAAACTATGTTCATCAACAATCGTAAAACTAATAAATTATGTCTCACTGACACTTCTATTCCTTATGTAATTGTGTTTTTTTCACATCTTTTTGGAGTATAAATGCTTTACAATGTTGTGTCAGTTTCTGCTGTACAACAAAGTGAATCAGCTATATGTATACATATATCCCCATATCTCCTCCCTCTTGAGCCTCCCTCCCACCCTCCCTATCCCATGCCTCTAGGTCATAACAGAGCATTGAATTGATCTCCTTGTGCTATGCAGCAGCTTCCCAGTAGCCATCCATTTTACATTCCGTAGTGTATATATGTCAATGCTACTCTCTCACTTTATCCCAGCTTCCCCTTCCCCACCATGCCCTCAAGTCCTTTCTCTATGTCTACGTCTTTATTCCTGCCCTGACACTAAGTTCATCAGTACTGCTTTTTAAAATTCCATATATATGTGTTAGCATACAGTATTTGCTTTTCCCTTTCTGACTTACTTCACTGTGTATGACAGATTCTGGGTCCATCCACCTCACTGCAAATATCTCAATTTTGTTCCTTTTTATGGCTGAGTAATACTACATTGTATATATGTGCCAGATCTTTATCCATTCTTTTTTTGATGGACATTTAGGTTCATTCCATGTCCTGGCTATTGTAAATAGTGTTGCAATGAACATTGTGGTATATGTATCTTTCTGAATTATGATCTTCTCAGGGTATATGCCCAGTAGTGGGATTGCTGGGTCATATGGTACTTCTATTTTTAGTTTTTTAAGGAACCTCCATACAGTTCTCCATAGTGGCTCTATCAATTTACATTCCCACCAACAGTGCAGGAGGGTTCCCTTTTCTCCACACCCTCTCCAGCGTTTATGTTTGTAGATTTTTTGATGATGGCCATTCTGACTGGTGTGAGGTGATACCTCATTGTTGTTTTGATTTGCATTTCTCTAATGATCAGTGATGTTGAGCATCTTTTCATTTATTTTTTGGCCATCTGTATGTCTTCTCTGGAGAAATGTCTATTTAGGTCTTCTTCCCATTTTTGGATTGGGTTGTTTGTGTGATATTGAGCTGCATGAGCTGCTTGTATATTTTGGAGATGAATCCTTTGCCAGTTGCTTCAGTTGCAAATATTTTCTCCCATTCTGAGGGTTGTCTTTTTGTCTTGTCTTTGCTGTGCAAAAGCTTTTAAGTTTCATTAGGTCCCATTTGTTTATTTTTGTTTTTATTTCCCTTACTCTAGGAAGTGGGTCAAAAAGGATCTTGCTGTGAGTTATGTCATAGAGTGTTCTCTCTGTGTTTTCCTCTAAGAGTTTGATAGTGTCTGGCCTTACCTTTAGGTCTTTAATCCATTTTGAGTTTATTTTTGTGTATGGTGTTAGGGAGTGTTCTAATTTCATTCTTTTACACGTAGCTGTCCAGTTTTCCCCACACCACTTATTGAAGAGGCTGTCTTTTCTCCATTGCATATTCTTGCATCCTTTGTCAAAGATAAGGTGACCATATGTGCAGGGGTTTATCTCTGGGCTTTCTATCCTGTTCCATTGATCTATATTTCTGTTTTAGTTCCAGTACCATACTGTCTTGATTACTGTAGCTTTGTAGTGTAGTCTGAGGTCAGGGAGCCTGATTCCTCCAGCTCTGTTTTTCTTTCTTAAGATTGCTTTGGCTATTCGGGGTCTTTTGTGTTTCCATACAAATTGTGAAATTTTTTGTTCTAGTTCCGTGAAAAATGCCATTGGTAATTTGATAGGGATTGCATTGAACTTGTAGATTGCTTTGGGTAGTACAGTCATTTTCACAATATTGATTCTTCCAATCCAGGAGCATAGTATATCTCTCCATCTGTTTATGTTATCTTTGATTTCTTTCATCACTGTTTTATAGTTTTCTGAGTACAGGTCTTTTTCCCCCTTAGGTAAGTTTATCCCTAGGTATTTTATTCTTTTTGTTGCAATAGTAAATGGGATTCTTTGCTTATTTTCTCTTTCTGATATTTTGCTTTTATTGTATAGGAATGCAAGAGATTTCTCTGCATTAATTTTGTATCCTGCGACCTTACCAAATTCATTGATTCATTCTAGTAGTTTTCTGGTGGCATCTTTAGGATTTTCTATGTATAGTATCATGTCATTGGCAAACAGTGACAGTTTTACTTCTTCTTTTCCAATTTCTGTTCCTTTTATTTCTTTTTCTTCTCTGATTGCTATGGCCAGGACTTCCAATACTGTGTTGAATAATAGTGGTGAGAGTGGACATCCTTGTCTTGTTCCTCATCTTAGAGGAGATATTTTCAGTTTTTCACCATTGAGAATGATGTTTGCTGGGGGTTTGTCATATATGGCTTTTATTATGTTGAGGTAGGTTCCCTCTATGCCCACTTTCTGGAGAGTTTTTATCACAAATGGGTGTTGAATTTTGTCAAAAGCTTTTTCTGCATCTATTGAGATGATCATATGATTTTTATTCTTTAATTTGTTAATATGGTGTATAACATTGATTGTTTTGCATATATTGAAGAATCCTTGCATCCCTGGGATAAATCCCACTTAATCAACAGTGTATGATCCTTTTAATGTGTTGTTGGTTTCTGTTTGCTAGTATTTTGTTGAGGATTTTTGCATTTATGTTCATCAGTGTTGTTGGTCTATAATTTTCTCCTTTTTGTGATACCTTTGTCTGGTTTTGGTATCAGGGTGTTGGTGGCCTCATAGAATGAGTTTGAGAGTGTTCCTCCCTCTGCAATTTTTTGGAAAAGTTTGAGAAGGATAGGTGTTAACTCTTCTCTAAATGTTTGATAGAATTTGCCTGTGAAGCCACCTGGCCCTGGACTTTTGTTTGTTGGAAGATTTTAAATTTCAGTTTCAATTTCATTACCTGTGATTGGTCTGTTTATATTTTCTAATTCTTCCTGGTTCATTCTTGGAAGGGTGTACTTTTCCAAGAATTTGTCCACTTCTTCCAAGTTGTCCATTTTATTGGCATATAGTTGCTTGTCATAGTCTCTTATGATCTTTTGTATTTCTGTGGTGTCTGTTGTAAGTTCTCCTTTTTCATTTCTAATTTTGTTGATTTGAGTCTTCTCCCTTTTTTTCTTGATAAGTCTGGCTAAAGGTTTATCAATTTTGTTTATTTTCTCAAGGAACCAACTTTTAGTTTTATTGATCTTTGCTATTGTTTTCTTTGTTTCTATTTCATTGATCTCCACTCTGATCTTTACAATTTCTTCCTTCTACTAACTTTGGGTTTTCTTTGTTCTTCTTTGTCTAGTTGCTTTAGGTGTAAGCTTAGATTTTTTATGTGAGATTTTTGTTGTTTCTTGGGGTGAGTTTCAATTGCTATGAACTTGCCTCTTAGAACTGCCTTTGCTGCATCCCATAGGTTCTGGAGCATTGTCTTTTCATTGTCATTTGTTTCTAGGTATTTTTAAATTTCTTCTTTGATTTCTTCAGTGATCTCTTGGTTATTTAGCAATACGTTGTTTAGGCTCCATGTATTTGTGTTTTTTACTGTTTTTTTTTTTTTTTTTACTGTAACTGATTTCTAATCTCATAGTATTGTGGTCAGAAAAGATGCTTGATACAATTTCAATTTTCTTAAATTTTCTTAAATCACAAAGGTTGATTTGTGACCCAGGATATGATCTATTCTGGAGAACATTCTGTGTGCACTTGAGAAGAAAGTGTATTCTTGTGCTTTTGGGTGGAATGTCCTAAAAATATCAATTAGGTCTATCTGGTCTATTGTGTCATTTAAATCTTGTGTTTCATTATTTATTTTCTGTCTAGATGATCTGTCTGTTGGTGTAAGTGGGGTGCTAAAGTCCTCCACTATTATTGTGTTACTGTAGATTTCTCCTTTTATGGCTGTTATCATTTCCCTTATGTACTGAGGTGCTCCTACGTTGGGTACATAAATACTTGTAATTGTTATGTTTTCTTCTTGGATTGATCTCTTGATCATTATGTAGTGTCCTTCCTTATCTCTTGTAACATTCTTTATTTTAAAGTCTATTTTATCTGATATGACTATTGCTACTCCAGCTTTCTTGTGATTTCCATTTGCATGGAATATCTTTTTCCATCCTCTCACTTTCAGTCTGTATGTATCCCTAGGTCTGAAGTGGGTTCCTTGTAGACAGCGTATATATGGGACTTGTTTTTGTATCCATTCAGCCAGTCTTGTCTTTTGGTTGGAGCATTTAATCCATTTACATTCAAGGTGATTATCGATATGTGTGTTCCTATTACCATTTTCTTAATTGATTTGTGTTTGTTTTTGTGGGTCTTTTTTTCTCTTCTGATCTCTGCTTAGAGAAGTTCCTTCAGTATTTGTTGTAAAGTTGGTTTGGTGGTGCTGAATTCTTATAGATTTTGCTTATCTGTAAAGCTTTTGATTTCCCCATTGAATCTGAATGAGATCCTTGCTGGGTGGAGTAATCTTGCATATAGGTTTTCCCCTTTCATCACTTTAAATATGTCCTGCCACTCCCTTCTGGCTCTCAGAGTTCCTACTGAAAGATCAGCTGTTAACCATATGGGGATTCCCTTGTATGTTATTTGTTGCTTTTCCCTTGCTGCTTTTAATATTTTTTCTTTGTGTTTAATTTTTGGTAGTTTGATTAATATGTGTCTCAGTGTGTTTCTCTTTGGGTTTTTTTTTTTTTTTTTTTTTTTTTTGGCAGTATGCGGGCCTCCCACTGTTGTGGCCTCTCCCGCTGCGGAGCACAGGCTCCAGACACGCAGGCTCAGCGGCAATGGCTCACTGGCCTAGCCGCTCCACGGCACGTGGGCTCCTCCCAGACCGGGGCACGAACCCGCGTCCCCTGCATCGGCAGGCAGACTCCCAACCACTGCGCCACCAGGGAAGCCCTCTCTTTGGGTTTATCCTGTATGGGACTCTCTGTGCTTCCTGGACTTAATTAACTATTTCCTTTCCCATGTTAGGGAAGTTTTCGACTATAATCTCTTCAAATATTTTCTCAGGCCCTTTCTTCTTCTCTTCTTCTTCTGGGACCCCTATAATTTGAATGTTTGTGCATTTAATCTTGTCCCAGAGGTCTCTGAGACTGTCCTCAATTCTTTTCATTCTTTTTTCTTTATTCTGCTCCCTGGCAGTTATTTCCACCATTTTATCTTCCAGCTCACTTATCCGTTCTTCTGCCTTAGTTATTCTGCTATTGATTCCTTCTAGAGTATTTTTAATTTCAGTTATTTTGTAGATCATCACTGTTTGCTCTTTCATTCTTCTAACTACTTGCTAAACGTTTCTTGTATTTTCTCCATTCTGTTTCTGAGATTATGGATCATCTTTACTATCATTACTCTGAATTCTTTTTCAGATATGTTGCCTATTTCATCTTCATTTATTTGGTCTTGTAGGTTTTTACCTTGCTTCTTTGTCTGTAACATATGTTTTTGTAGTTTCTTTTTTTTTGTTGTTTTTTTGATGGGTGGGGCTGTATTCCTGTCTTACTTGTTGTTTGGCCTGAGGCCTCCAGCACTGGAGTTTGAAGGCAGTTGAGTAGAGCCAGATCTTGGTGCCGAGATGCGGACCTCCGGGAGGCCTCACTCCGATTAATATTCTCTGGGGTCTGAGGTTCTCTGTTAGTCCAGTGGTTTGGACTCAGCGCTCCCACCATAGGAGCTCGGGCCTGACCTCCAGACTGGGAACCAAGATCCCGCAAACTGATAAGAAATGGTGTGAATAATTTTTCTCCACTGTAAGTATAGCTTATTGTCCAATATGCCAGCCACTAGCCACATGGAGCTATTCAGCATTGAAAGGTGGCTAGTTCAGATTGAGATGTCCTTCACTCTGTTCAGTGGCCACCAACTGGATCCTTAGTTTCACTTAACTTCTTGGAAAACGCATGTTGTTGCTCACAAAGAGAACAGGAGGGTGTTGAGGAAATGTATCACTTCTTCTAACTGTGCTCCTGTCACTGGAATCCCTGCCTCACCCCATGGGCAAGCGGCCAAGCAGGCCCCTTATCTAATTGTTAATACTTAGATGGCTTTTTGATATTCTAAGAACTCCTAGTGAGGAAGGTGGAATAAATCATTAAGTGAGAAGGAAGGCTTCAATCATTAGCCACAACTCCTATATTATAGGCTTCTTCAACATGCCATTCATTAACCTGGTTTCAGTAATTAACAGAATTATAGAAAAATGTTTTAAATGTCCAAAGCTATACATAACTGCTACAAAATCATTCATGCTCAGATTTTCTTACTAAGACTTGTCAAGTGCTTCATTTT
The DNA here is from genome assembly GCF_964165515.1 of Mesoplodon bidens. NCBI lineage: Eukaryota > Metazoa > Chordata > Mammalia > Artiodactyla > Ziphiidae > Mesoplodon > Mesoplodon bidens. The sequence goes on from NC_138160.1 coordinate 67,490,033, forward strand.
TTCAAAAGCCTAAAAGTATACATAATTGAGTGGTGTAATAAATACTAAATTCTCTAGTATTGTATTAAGTATGTAATGTGAATGGAGATATGTTTGCCATTATTTTCATAAACCAGAGAGTCAGGAAATTTTATAAAGTTGACATCTTTGTGTCATGTAATTGCAGATAGATGCATATAATTCCATTTAAAATAAAAAAGAATTGAGTTTCATCACTTAAAAAAATAAATTCATTTACTTAGCATGAATTTTACATTCACTGCAAGACATTTATTTCTGGAACTTGGATCACACTCACTGTGTTGTATATGTAAAACCTTCATTGACTAGTATATACATTTTAAGTTTATTATCTTTTGCCTTTACACAAAACCCTTGGCAGACTAGTCTTAATGCATACATGTTGGAGATAACTGAGTCTGTTTCTTGTCAGTTCTAAATTTAAATGATTTACTTTTCTTGATGGTTGAAAATGCTTGAAGTTGGGGCATTAGGGGGTAAATTCAGGCCATTTGTGCTTCTTCAAAGAATTTAGAATTTACATGATAGATGAAAGGTTACTAAATACTGTTCACATTCTGGATTTAGAGAGGCAAATAGGAGTGCCCATCCTTAAATATATTAACTTCATATGAAACATCTAGTTTGAGAAAATGAGTGTGGGAGGAAGTGGGAAAAAGGGAAGATTAGAGCAACATATTTGGAGAGAAAATGACAAAGACCTTTTATATTCTCATGGGAATGAAACAAAGAGGGGAAAAATATCAATAAAGCAAGTTGCAAAGAAAGTTTGATGGCCTGAAAATAAAAGCATGAAGAAAAAAAGTAGAGCATGAAATTCAAATGTACATTTGTTGCCATTTATTTTATCATGTATGTTTACCATAAAAATGCAGATTTAAAAAATAAAAGGAAAGAGAAAAACACTGTCATTCCTACCCCTAGAGAAAGTCATTCTTAGTATGTTGGTATATATTTTTACAGTCTTTTCCTAAAAATGTGTGTGTGTGTGTGTGAGCACACACACACATACACACTTACACGTAGAGGATTTTTTACACTAAGGGATCTCATTCTATCAAGTGTTTTGTAACATATTTCATCACTTAATATAGTGTGTGCATCCTTTCATGTCAAAAATCGACTTCAATATAAATACACTTAATGGCTGCATAAATATTCCATTTTGTAGAATAAACAAATAAAAGAATTCTATCAAAATATTCTGTAAATTGATCCCTCACAACTTCCATTATTAAAATGGAGCTACAGCCCCCCTACACCCTGAATGACTGAAAAACTGTGGAAGCAGAGGCATCAGTAGGCTAGAGTGCTGTTGCATACAGGAGTGCTTTGCTTAGTCTGAAGGATCTACAACACTCCCACAGCCTCAGCTCACTGTTCAGTTTCCTGTGTCTGATGTTATTCAGTCTCTCTCACTTCCCAGATGCCTAATTTCTTTTGCCCAGCCTGGGGAACATATCTGTTTTTCTCAGTGTCCTGCAATGTTTGATAGAACTGGATTCAAATATGGTACTTCAGTGGCTGATTCCCCCATCTAATGCATGCACGTGCTTCACTGAAGACTCATGGTCTTGGGGGAGGGAATAATTTAAAATGCATCATGTCCAACTCTAGAGAAAACTGATAAAATATGAATGTTAAGCTTTTTAAGGGTGTGATTTCAGTTTGCAGGTAGAGGTGAAATGGAGAGATATTTCCAAGTGCCCTTGAAATAATCAGAAATAAGCAGTCAACTCTTTTGCATACATGTGCCTCTTATCTTGAACAAGAGACCTGTTCATGCAGACCTAAGTGGAACTTTGGAATATCCATTTAACTTAGGTACCTGTGTAATATACATTAATCTTAGAGGACACTGATATGATTTGTGCCGTGCTGTCCTTTTAAATATGTCATTACCAAAGTGGAAACAATATACTTATCCAATAACAGTCTATGGGTTAGATAAATTATGTTGTATTCTATAGCAGAATACTCTCCAATTATTTTTAAATGGTATAATAGCAAAAATCTATAATTTATGTAAAGATGTTCATGATGTATTTTTTTGTGTTTTAATTTTTTATTATTATTAAAATTTTTTAAATTGAATTTTCATTTTATAGTTGACTTACAATGTTGTGTTAGTTTCAGGTGTACAACAAAGTAATTCAGTTATACATATACATATATTTATTCTTTTTTTAGATTCTTTTCCTATATAGGATATTACAGAATATTGAGTAGAGTTCCCTGTGCTATATAGTAGGTCCTTGTTGGTTACCTATTTTATATATATTAATGTGCATATGTAAATCCAAAACCCCTAATTTGTCCCTCCCCCGACCTTTTCCCTTTGGTAGCCATAAGTTTGTTTTCTATGTCTGTGAGTCTGTTTCTGTTTTGTAAATAAGTTCATTTGTATCATTTTTTTAGATTCCACATATAAATGATACCATATGGTATTTGTCTCTCTCTCTCTGACTTACTTCACTTAGTATGATAATCTCTAAGTCCATCCATGTTGCTGCAAATGGCATTATTTCATTCTTTTTTATGGCTGAGTAATATTCCATCATATATATGTACAACATCTTCTTTATCTATTCTTCTGTTGATCGACATTTAGGTTGCTTCCCTGTCTTGGCTATTGTAAATCGTGCTGCAATGAGCATTGGGTTGCATGGATCTTTTCAAATTATGGATTTCTTCAGATATATGCCCAGGAGTGGGATTGATGGATCATATGGTAGTTCTATTTTTAGTTTTTTAAGGAATCTTAAAAATTCCTTAGTGGTTGTACCAATTTACATTCCCCACAACAGTGTAGGAGGGTTCCCTTTTCTCCACACCCTCTCCAGCATTCACTGTAGACTTTTTGATGATGGCAATTTTGACCAGTGTGAGGTGATATTTCATTGCAGTTTTGATTTGCATTTCTCTAATAATTAGCAATGTTGAGCATCTTTTCATGCGCTTTTTGGTCACCTGTATGTCTTCTTTGGAGAAAAATCTATTTAGGACTTCTGCCCATGTTTTGATTAGGTTTTTGTTTTTTTGACATAGAGCTGCTTGAGCCATTTGTATATTTCAGAGATTAATCCCTTGTCGGTGGCTTCATTAGCAACTATTTTCTCCCTTTCTGAGGGTTGTCTTTTGATCTTCTTTATGGTTTCTTTGCTGTGCAGAAGCTTTTAAGTTTAATTAGATCCCATTTGTTTACTTTTGTTCTTATTTTCATTACTCCAGGAGGTGGATCAAGGAAGATGTTGCTGAGATTTATGTCAAAGAGTTTTTTGCCTATGTTTTCTTCTAAGAGTTTTATAGTGTCCGGCCTTACATTTAGGTCTATGATCCATTTTGAGTTTATTTTTGTGTTTAGTGTAAGAAAATTGTTCTAATTTCATTCTGTTACATGTAGCTGTTCAGTTTTCCGAGCACAACTTATTAAAGAGACTTTCTTTTCTCCATTGTGTATTCTTACCTCCTTTGTCATAGATTAATTGACATAGGTGTGTGAGTTTATTTCTCGGCTTTCTGTCCTCTTCCATTGATCTATATTTCTGTTTTGTGCCAGTACCATACTGTTTTGATGACTGTAGCTTTGTAGCATAGTCTGAAGTCAGGGAGCCTCATTCCTCCAGCTCTATTTTTCTTTCTCAGGATTACTTTGGCTATTCGGGGTCTTTAGTGTTTTCATACAAATTTAAAAATTTTTTGTTCTAGTTCTGTGAAAAATGCCATTGGTAATTTAATAGGGACTGCATTGAATTTGTAGATTGTCTTGCGTAGTATAGTCATTTTGACAATATTGATTCTGCCAATTCAAGAACATGGTGTATCTTTTAATTTGTTTGTGTCATCTTTGATTTCTTTCATCAGCATCTTATAGTTTTCAGAGGACAGATCTTTTGTCTCCTTAGGTAGGTTTATTCCTAGGTACTTCATTCTTTTTGATGTGATGGTAAATGGGATTGTTTCCTTAATTTCTCTTTCTGAGCTTTAATTGTTAGTGTATAGGAATGCAAGAGATTTCTGTGTATCAATTTTGTATTCTGCAACTTTACCAAATTCATTGATTAGCTCTAGTAGTTTTCTGGTAGCATCTTTAGGATTTTCTATGTATAGTGTCATATCATCTGCAAGCAGTAACAGTTTTACCTCTTCTTTTGCAATTTGGGTTCCTTTTATTACTTTTTCTTCTCTGATTGCTGTGGCTAGGACTTCCAAAAGTATGTTGAATAAAAGTGATGGAGGGGACATCCTTGTCTTATTCCTGATCCTAGAGGGAATGCTTTCAGCTTTTCACCATTGTGAATGATGTTAGCTGTGTGTTTGCCATATATGGCCTATATTATATTGAGGTAAATTCCCTCTATGCCCACCTTCTGGAGAGTTTTTCTCATAAATGGGTGTTGAATTTTGTCAAAAGCTTTTTCTGCATCTATTGAGATGATCGTATGGTTTTTATTCTTCAGTTTGTTAATATGGTGTATCACATTGATTGATTTGCGTATATTGAAGAATCCTTGCATCCCTGGGCTAAATCCCACATGATCGTGGTGTATGATCCTTTTAATATATTCTTGGATTTGGTTTGCTAGTTTTTGTTGAGGATTTTTGTGTCTATGTTCATCAGTGAAATTGGCCTGTAATTTTCTTTTTTTGTGGTATCTTTGTCTGCTTTTGGTATCAGGGTGATTGTGGCCTCATAGAATGAGCTTGGGAGTGTTCCTCCTGCAATCTTTTGGAAGAGTTTCAGAAGGATAGGTCGGAAGGATAGGATAAGATAGTTTCAGAAGGATAGGATATCAAACATTTATCTCTTCTCTAAATGTTTGATAGAATTGGCTTCTGAGCCATCTGGTCCTGGACTTTTGTTTGTTGGAAGTTTTTTAAATCACTGTTTCAATTTCTGGTGGGCAGGGCCATGTCAGGTAGTGAGCTGTGAGGTCAGTAAGGCTCTAGACAGCCTGTCTGCTGAGGGGTGGGGCTGTGATCTTATCCTGCTGGTTGTTTGGTCTGAGGTATTCCAGCACTGGAGCTTGTAGGCTGCTGGGTAGGGCCAGGTCTTTATGCCAAAATTGCAACCTCTGGGAGAGCTTACACCCATCAATATTCTCTGGGGCCTCTGTCACCAGTGTCCTTGCTGCCCCAGTAAGCCACAGCTGATCCCCTCCTCTCCAGGCAACCCTCCAAGACTCATAGGTACGTCTGGCCCAGGATCCTATGGAGTTACTTCTTTTTGCTGGGTCCCAGTGCACGTGAATCCTTGTGTGCACCCTTCAAGAGTGTATTCTTTGTTTCCCCTAGTCCTGTGGAGCTCCTTTACTCAAGCCCTGCTGGCCTTCAAAGCCAAATGCTCTGGGGGATCCTCCTCCTGATAGCAGATCCTCAGGCTGGGGAGCCTGACATGGGGCTTAGAACTCTCACTCCTATGGGAGAACCTCTGTGACACAATTATTTTCCATTGTGTGGGCCACCCACCCAGTGAGTATGGGATTTGATTATATTGTAGAAGCACCCCTCCTACCATCTCGCTGTGGCTTCCTCTGTGTCTTTGGGTGTAGAATATCATTTTTGTAGGTTCAAGCTTTTTTTGTTGATGGTCGTTCAGCAGTTAGTTGTGACTTTGGTGTTTTTATGAGAGGAGGTGAGCTCAAATCCTTCTACTCCGCCATATTGTCCAGGAATCTCCCATGATGTACTGATAAACAGGGAGGCTACAAAATAGCACGTGCTATTTTATAAAAATAAATTGTATGCTTTATCTTTACATGGCTATCTTTGCATGAATATCTTTACATGAATTATTAATGGTGGTTGTTTTAGACTGATAGGATTATTGGAAACTTCTATTTTTTTTCTTTTTGTGTATTTGTATTTTTTAAGTTTTCTGTAAATCATAGATTTCAATTTTGTAGTGAGATAAAAAAATTTGAAGGGGCTCATTATACCATCTCTCAAGCAGATGGCTTGTCATTCAGAGGTTGCCATTCTCTTAAAAGGCAGAATCAATAGCAGAAATTAGAAGTATCTCCTGCTGAGTGACTCATACTGTCCTAGGGTGATGAGAGGTAAGGGGCAGCTACATTAGCATGTTTCCTTGGATTATCATGAGTAAAAACATTTGGACAGCAGAGAGTAGGGGGAAATGATTAGCAATTCAAGGCCTAAAAGTTATTTTCTTAATATTTTTTTCCTCCTTCTTTTCTTTCAAGTTGATGTGGACATTTCCCTTTGCATGGTGTAGCTAATGGGTGAGCTGATTCTTGCTGATATTCATAGAATAGGTTAATCTCAGGATTAGGTTTAAAAAAAAAAAAACAGGAGCAACAAGCACATGCTCCCTGAATATTTCCTACTGAAATAACCACTGTTCAAATCACAGAATGTCTCCTGTAACTCTTTAAAATGATTGAAGTGAGTCCTTATAGAATTTCTGGCAAGGTGAATTCCTGGGTACATTTCACAAAGTAGAATTTCCAACCACAGTGGGATTTCCAAGAATATGTCTAGAAGAAAACAAATGAATCTTCACTCTCTAAGAGCTCTTTTTCTTTGTTTAACCAACTGCTGAGAAATATAAGTGGGGGCCAGTGAAGAACAGCTTGTGCTATAAATAGTCATCGGTTTTTAGAGCTGGACAGGCTTTTAGAGATCATCTAACTCAAATCTGAGAAAGATGAGGAGACTCGCCCCAAAGTTTTGTATCTATCATACAGATGGCGGCTCCCTTCTCACCACTTTCCCATTATATACGTGGAAAAGGAGGACTGTATTCACTTTCTTAGGCTGAAGCTCTGTTCCTTACTCATATTTTCTCATTATGCCTTTTGGCATTTGTGCCGCAACTGCAACTACATATGCTTCAGTAGATGGAAGAAGTGGGAGTAGGATTTGTAACATGAGCTATACCTAGATTATGTGGACGAGAATATTAAATAGAATGTACTCAGAGATATTTGTCCCCTTTCAAAGAAAATTAAGCATAAGAATTCAGTTTATTTCAGTTTTAAATCTCAACAAGTTTATTCTCTGAGAGCCAATTTCTCTAGATTTCCATGACATTTTCAGATGGAGCAGAAAAAGTCCCTATGGAATAGATTAGAGAGTGTTAATATGCTTAAGTAGAAAGAAAACCTCTATAGAAGAATTAGTGCACGTGACTAAGGTTCTGTGAAGTCTGCTGATTGTACCAGCACCAGCTCACCAGTACCTTCCAATGACCACTTCTTTCCTTGTAACTCCATTGGGTGTGATTCAGATTGACCAAGATCATCTATCATTTCGTTGGACTTCTTCACAGCCCCTCTGCTTCCTAGCTGAGTTATTTATGTAACATTATTCCACATGGGAAAGTCCAGCTGTTAAAGTTTTAGAATCGGGAATAAGAACAGATTTTTATTAGATCTTTCATCTTGTCTACAGTGTGTTTTTCTTGGTTTAAATAATGATAACAGCATGCTAGCACCTCTGCCATAACTCACTCTCCTGTACGTGTCTTTGGAGGGGAGAATGCCCTTGTACTTCTGGAGTTCCAGAATGAGGCTTATATAAAACTGAATCTGAAATCAATGTGTGGGATGGTATAGCCACCTGGTGAGTTTGAACTCATATGCCTGGGGTAGGCACTGCAGAGGTAAAAATGATAGAACTAAACTACAGATTGGCGGGAGCAAGGGAGGGATATGAGAGAGAGAAAAGAAAGGAGTTTAGGGGATTAGAAAGTTTCTATCATAGAAGGAAAGTTGTACTGTTTACAAAAATAAGGAAACCCAGACAGAAGCAGATTTAGAAGGGATAAACAGTTTTGTTTGGCATATGTTTTTGACTTGCTGGGAGGCGATCCAAGTGGGTCTTTAAGAAGATGTGATGCCCTTGTGTCAGCTTGGTTAGGCCATCCTACATTTCCCAGAACTCCATTTCCTCTAAGGTTTGGTTAGAGTGGGCCACAGGAGAGTCTCATGTGAAATTTGAGGGCAGAGGTGCAGCAACCACCGTTTTGTTAGCTCACACATGTTGTCCCAGGTGTGCTAAACTTTTTAGCATGAGGCAATGGCTGGGCCTATAACTATTCCACTTTCTCCTTCAGTTTCTCTGACCCTTGGCCAGATGTGTGTTTAGCTCCAAGGTGAAGGGCACTGGCTTCTTTCTGCAGGACGTCCACAGCACCAAGATCAGAGCAATAATAACCGATGGGTTTCAGTCCATCCTGAAGCTTCTAGCCTTTCCTTCCCAATTACCTGCCCTGTGGATTTCAGTTCCAATACGAGATCCAAGGACAGCCTGATAAGACACTATACCTGCTCCAATTTTGCAAGCAGGTATTGACTCATCCTTTGCATGAGTCTGCCAGTCTTCTCTATGGCTCAAAGCACTGCATAATTTGGCTTATTTTTCTATCCAACTTCTACCATTCTTTGTCTTATTTAGTTCATGCTTGTTTCCTATCAACTTCTCCACTTCAAGTCCCAAGCTCTTTCCCGTCTCTGGGTTCTCGAGTATGCTGTTCCTTCTGCCTCCTGGCTCATGCTCTTTTCGTCTGCAGGTCTTAGCCTAACCCATCAACTTTATGGACTGGCCATCTCTGACCACTCCATCTAAAATCATCCTTTGTTTGGTGTCTTCAAGGTCCTTACTAGAGGTTGTGTATGCCTATCTAATTATTTTGATTAGTTGGTCTTCATTAGACTCGAGGTTCTGTGACAGGAGGAGCTGTCTTGTTCCACATTGTATATGCTGATGCTGGCACTGTATCTGGCAAACAGCCAGTTCTCAAAGGATTCTTCTAGAAATAGAAAGGAAGATGTGGAGGAACCTACTTTGTGGGACAGCCATGTCAGAGGGATTAATTTTACATTCCTTGGAGGCATAAAGACTATCCTGAATTCTACCCTTATTTCTGTTATTCATGGCAAGTCAAATAATTGCCTAGGGATTCAGGAACCATCTCAATAGTTTCCTATGTCCAATTTCTGTCTTAACAGATTCAATTACGCCTCTTTGAAAGGATGCTTGTGATAGTAATACTTAAAAATAAAAACAACTAGGATTGGAGTTGCCAGTAGTATGAATGCAGTTTTAAGTTATGGGTTTTAAGTTCTGTTACTGTATGTTATTTTAGCTTTGATTCACTTAGAGCTCAAAACAGTGACCCATTAACAGAGATCTGAATGAGGTTTAGATTACATACTCATAAAACTAACTTTTCTGAAAACTCATCTAACTTTATTACCCTATATTTTGTGTTCTACAGCTCTTTTAATTTCATACTGTAAACTTCTTAAACATATTTTATAAGTCAAAGTACTCTCATCACTTTCCAAGATTTAATAGAGGTTCCTCCATTTGTGAATAACGTTAGCTAAAAAGCAGGCAAAGAATAAACAATACTTTTATTAAATAAAATCAAAAGGAAAATCCTATCTTGTTTTTCTAAGGCCCTAATGAAATGTTATTGAAAGAGTATTCTATCTTCCTTTCAGTCTCCAAGATCAAATCTTTTGGTGTTCCCCTGAGTCTGCAGATCATTTTTCTTTAAAACTTCACTACTGCAAATATTCCTTCTTTGATGCCAGCCTTCTTGAAATCCTTCATGCCTTAAATGTGTCCTTATTTCTTTTTAAGCAGTCTAATATCTTTGCACATTACTTTTCCAGCATTTAGCCTACACATACTACGTGATCAAAAGTGTTGAAGTGGCTCATAAATTAGACGTTTTTGGCAATTTGGGTACAAACCTTCGATTACTACACATTTGCTCCCAGGCTACCTCCCTTGCCAAATAAAGCTCAAACAGTAGTGGTGTCTGGGTATTTTGAAATTCCTGAGTGTTCTCATCCTCCACAAAGTGTGTGTGAAGTGACGTACCCTATTTCCAATATTTATGTTTCTCTCTCTTTTTTCCTCCCAGCAAATCTGTTATGGTTCAGGATATTAATGCAAACCCTCCGAATAGAAAACAGACTTTGCTTTCCTACTGTGTTAAACTAATGGTCTCAGGCAAAGCCATTTTGAATTCTTTTGATCTAAGTTAGAAATCAGAAACTTAGTAATTTTTCTCTATAGTCTCACATCAACTCGTAGTTACAGTGGAGCAGTGAGGGAGGTTTATAATACACTGAGGATACAACTAAGATACTGTTTTTCTATTCGTATATGAAGTTTTTTTTTTTTTTTTTTTTGCGGTACGCGGGCCTCTCACTGTTGTGGCCTCTCCCGTTGCGGAGCACAGGCTCCGGACGCGCAGGCTCAGCAGCCATGGCTCACGGGCCCAGCCGCTCCGCGGCATGTGGGATCTTCCCAGATCGGGGCACGAACCCACGTCCCCTGCATCGGCAGGCGGACTCTCAACCACTGCGCCACCAGGGAAGCCCTATGAAGTACTTTTTGAATTCAAAACTCAACTAAAAATATAGTTGTTGCAATTCACTTAGTTAAGTCAATTATTTCCGGTAACAGGTCTAACAAATGTTTGTGTGTTAACTGGGTGCTGGGAAGATAACAGTAGAAAGACCATGCTACCCAAAGCAAGGTACACAGTACATGTTTTTTTTTTTCCATATTTCTCAATAAATGGTATAAATTGGCTGAAAAATCTCACTCTGATGGTCACTGCTCACAGATTTTGATAGCTACTTGCCAGAAGGCTTGGGCATCTGAAGGCTCTCAGTTGAGGACAAGTTGAAAGTCACTGTCAATAATTAATTGTTGGGTTTCCCTGGTGGCGCAGTGGTTGGGAGTCCGCCTGCCGATGCAGGGGACACGGGTTCGTGCCCCGGTCCGGGAAGATCCCACATGCCGTGGAGCGGCTGGACCCGTGAGCCATGGCCGCTGAGCCTGCGCGTCCGGAGCCTGTGCTCTGCAATGGGAGAGGCCACAGCAGTGAGAGGTCCGCGTACCACAAAAAAAAAAAAAAAAAAAAAAATTGTCACTTGTACTCAGAATCAGATTTCCACCATCTCTGGAGGGAATTCATGACTTCACATCTAAAGCAAGTCATAAGACTCTTGAAGGCTCACTCAAAGAAACAGCAATATAATAGATTGAACAGCTTTAAGATGTAAAACAATATAAAAATAAAACTTCCCCAAACCCACCTTGACCAGCCATGAATTAAAATGCAGGTAAAACAAACAGAAACATTCCTCTATTCCCATCTTACTCAAAACATGGCAATTTCAATACTCTAACCAACCCCTAAAAAACCTTTCACTCATCTGACAATAAGACAAAACTAGGAGGCTCTTGCAAGTTCATTTTGATTTTTATTACATACCACAGACGTATGCACTAACCATAGAGTAGGATGATTTTTTATATTCTCAAGACCACAGGAAATATATTTCCACATACCCTTTTTTTTTTTTCTGATATTGGAGTGGCATTTCAGATAACCATTTTGGGACTGGTTGAGGGCAAAGTAAAAGAAACTGTGGAAGGCAATGTATAGATTACATAATCATGAAGCTATTTTTGGAAGCTAGTAGTAACTTATTGAGAATAACAGGGCTGTGCAGTACTCACGATGCTGATATTATACAAGTACTTATATTTTGTTCATCTACTGTTACTGGATACCAAAGAAAGTAAAGAGGGGTCCCTAAGAATCTTCCATTCTCGTTTTCAGTTTCCTATGATCCAGTATTTCTCAAAGGCTTTGAAAGGAGCACATGTCCTTGTTTATTAGAAATCTTTTCTGTGCACCCTGGAAATGTAGAAATTGCAACCACCTTCGCTTCTTATGCACATGCGTGCTTTAACAATCCTGACTACTTTTGGCACTGATAGAGTATGAGCTACTCAGAGTTCCTGAAAATACTTGACCTGACTGGTAAGTTACCTTGGCTTTATGCTATGCAGGTGCCTCTGGAGAGGAATGTATTCTTGGTCCAAAATAAGGTTGGCATGGATATATTCAACCTTGTTTACACATACACCAAGGGAGGATTTTATTTTTATTCTTGAATTTTTTTGTCAGGCAGGAGGAAGCATATTCAGCTTCAATTCTGAGGTAGATAATAGATGGAAATGAGAAAAATACAAGACCCTCTAGGATCTAACCTCTCTCCACCTTTCTAGGCTTATATCGTAGTGTAGTTGACCCTTGAACAATGTGGGGGTTAGGGGCGTTGACCGTCTGCGCAGTCCACACTCCAGGGATATCCTACAGTCAGCCATCCATAAGCGAGGTTCCGTAGCCAGAGATTCGACCAACCTGGGATCGTGCAGTACTGTAGCATTTACGACTGAAAAAAACCCAACATATAAGTGGAGCTGCATAGTTCAAACCTGTGTTGTTCAAGGCTCAGCTGTACTCCCCAAGTGGCTGGCACGACAAGCTAGGTACTGATGGTCCATAATATACCCCTGGTGCTTTTGCATATTGCTCTTAAATTCAGCTTAAGCCTTGCTTCTCTGGAAGGAAGTTCATACCCCTGACTGAGCTGTCACCTTTTTATTTTCTTCTAGAATCCTGGTGTTATCTCAATAATAAATGCTATCACATTGCACTTCATATAAAATAACCTAATTTCTCTCTCACTCACTACATTATGAACTGCTAGAGGGAAGAAAACCGTGTACTTGTGTTCAGTGATAATAGATTGAATGTACTCTCTTAATGCCTCTTAAAAATGCTGAGGGCTTCCCTGGTGGCGCAGTGGTTGAGAGTCCGCCTGCCGATGCAGGGGACGTGGGTTCGTGCCCCGGTCCAGGAAGATCCCACGTGCCGCGGAGCGGCTGGACCCGTGAGCCGTGGCCGCTGAGCCTGCGCGTCCGGAGCCTGTGCTCCGCAACGGGAGAGGCCACAGCAGTGAGAGGCCCGCATACCGCAAAAAAAAAAAAAAAAAAAAAAAAAAGCTGAAATATAAATATTCTATTTACAAGTGGTAGGTCTTTTTCACAAAACCAGGCAGAGATCTTTTTTTTTTTTTTTTGATGCGGGTAGGAGTTAATTAATTAATTAATTAATTAATTATTGCTGTGTTGGGTCTTTGTTTCTGTGCAAGGGCTTTCTCTAGTTGTGGCAAGTGGGGGCCACTCTTCATTGCGGTGCACGGGCCTCTCACTATTGCGGCCTCTCTTGTTGTGGAGCACAGGCTTAGTAGTTGTGGCTCACGGGCCTAGTTGCTCCGAGGCATGTGGGATCCTCCCAGACCAGGGCGCGAACCCGTGTTCCCCTGCATTGGCAGGCAGATTCTCAACCACTGCGCCACCAGGGAAGCCCCGAAATCTGTTCATTTTTGATTTTGTGAACTTGAAGAAGTTACTTCACTGAAATCTCAATTTTGTGCTAGGTTAGAACTAGACTGATCTGCATTTTACTAAGATGATGGTGTCTATTACAAGTTACATATTACTACTTTTCCCAGCATAGGACTGTTTTGAATCTGACGATGTAAGAACATTCAGGATAGTAGTGTCTGGCACAGCAGCATAGGCATTAACAAAATACTGGACTTGAATCTAAACTTTTTTAAGCCACAGAGGGAATTCAGCAGACTATGTCTTCTTTTGATTGAACATCTTTTAAGACTGCCTGGAAAGAAGGCATGCTCCTGCCATTGGCAAAGCTGAGGCCAATCAGGAACTAAACATGAGCACAAAACAAATTCCAGGCAAGATGAAATCAAGAGATTCTGGAGCCAGGAAGGAGCTTAGGGAGGGTATTTGAATCTAGCAAGCTGTGGACGTTAGTGCCCATCATCCCATCTGGCCCTGCACCAAGACTATGTGACAGAGGCCGTCCATCTGATGTTTAAATTGATCCTTGGTCCTCTTCTGCATCTTACCACCTCACCAAGACCACAAAAGGAATATCTGAATATTCTGTGGGCTTAAAACTACCTACACCACCCTTTGGGTTAGAGAAAAGGATTTAGTGGTAATTCTTTGGAAAAAAAATACATTAAAGAAAATGCTCATTGCTTTTCTTCACAGGATCTTGTGTCTTTCACCACCTCCCAAAGAGCTTGTGTTTCAAAAGGTCAGAATGTCTGGGGTCAGAAATAAGCTGCTTCCCCTTCTGTTCAGCATCTACACACAGTAAAAAAATGTTTATATGTTGCCACAAATTTTCCAAAAAATTACTTCTTCCTCTACTTTCCACCTACCTCCTCTGAAATGCCAACTTAAAAGAAATGTCCTAGAACTGATTATCTAGAATAGTCCTCCCTTTTTCATATTAGATTTGTGTTAGTATATAAAAAATTAGTTGATATAGCTTTTGGAAAGTCTAGTTGGCAGCAGAGCTGGACAACAGATGGCCACTCAAGAAACTAGACCCAGAAAGGTGACTTACTCTGCACGTATATGCTGATAAGAGTCCTATTTTGGTGATACCCTGAAAATCCTTGACCTAATGCAAAGCCCAAGAGACAGTGCAGAGTAGGAACAATTATCATAACCTGATTAACCCGTTTAAGGCAAAATATACCATTTTAAACCAACTATAGATAAGCCAGAAATGTACAATAAACAAATATACTGACAGCCAAACAGCAGCTTTTATCTTTTGCAAAAAAAAAAAGCAGGCAATGTGTAACAAGATTTTCTTAGATGTTTCCTAGAATTCTAAGTATTTTAAAGTGGTCCTAAAAATAGGTAACTTTTAGTTCCATACTTTGTTTCTGCAGAAACAGCTACTGGAAGGCTCGTTTAAAAATAATTCTAAACAATTTTTTTTCTTAAAAAAAAAGTTTATTCTTTTTATCTTTATGGGGAATTAACAGCTGACGACAATATCTAATTAATACTATGTATAATGGGCAATTTTTAGTTAAGAAGTTCTCCTTCACTTTGAAACTTTAACTGAATTTTGAAATGTTAACCATAAATGTGTAATAACGGCTCTACTACAAAATTTATGCCACATTTCCAATGTTTCTCTTGCCTCAGTGAAAATTACTGAAGGTCCTCCTTTATCATCAAAGCTCAAAGACATTTATGCCATGGCATACGGTAAGTAGATGTGAAAACTGTTTATCATCATGTAGTAAGTTACACAAGATTCCAGTTCAAGTTGATAGACAAAACATAAACTAGATTTAAAGTGCTGTATTAAAAAACAAAAACACAGTTTGCATTTTGGGGTAATTAAAATGTAGAGACCTAACACTAAAAAGAATGAAAAACACGTGTAAGATTATCATTCTGTTTAGCTCTTTTTTACGCTAAGCATGTAGTCTTATTCCAAAAACAACAGTTAGCTGGTCAAATTTATGCTTAAGACATTGATCCATACTTAACCAGAGGTTTCAGAGGCGATAACACCAGTCAGGTATTCTGAATTCTTTTATGTTAAATAGGAACATTTTCTCAATAGCACTCTTAAGTCACTTCTCATTTATCTTCCTCCTTAAGAACTGCATAGGCTTGTTTTAAATAGTTTAAATACCTGTAATAAACTACAGTTTGCTAACAGTAGAGGTACTCTGGTTAATGCTCAAAATGATGTGGCCAGAGGAAAAGCAAGCATTATTAAATATGAAGGCGTCCTTTCCAACACGAATTGAACCTTTTTTTTTTTTCAATAAAAAAGCTAGTCCAGAAAGTCTCATTCTATAAAGATTTATCGTTTCCAAATCATGGTGAAAGGAACTTAATTTACCAATTTTGTTTTCTCTTATGTGCCTTAAAGATACCTCACTAAAAACTGGTATCTGACACAATAGAATGACATATGCAGAATGTAATATTGTAGTGACAGTACTGAGGTTGATTGTTACAGACATATTTAAACTCTGAGTATTAAATGGTTACATCCTAATTATTTATATAGAACATTGGTCCAATAACAAAAATAGAGAACAGCAGCTGAAAATTTATCTCATTCAATGTTCAGAGATAAAAGGGTTAAACATTCTTTCCATTATTTTCTGCAGACAAGTCCTTTTTTTCATATTTAAATCTGATTGCAACTGAATTCTGGCATTTTTCCAAGCTACTGTATGAAGAGGATGCTGAAGGCCATCACAATACAGCATACCGCAACATAAGGACTCTTCCGTTCACCTGTTGGAAAAAAGGTAGATATATTCACGTTGGTTAGCATAAGGCTATTACTTACTACAGGAAAGGGGCATATAAAAAACCAAGATAAAATTCTTGCCTATGAAGCCCATATATTTAGGGGCAGGGGTGGGCAAAACAAACTACATGCAACATAAAAATGAGTATACTCCAGAATGAGCTAGACTATACTGATCTATTTCTAAGACCACCTCCTTTTCATGCCTTTAGAAAACCCTTCATGAGCCATTTCAGTGTCACTGCATAAACCCAGATATTAAAAAATATAACACAGAGTGTAGGCTAAAGAGCCAAATGAAATTATCTCAAAAACTCAATTAAAACCAAAGAAATATTGCTTGTTTTTTCCCTATAAAAAAGGGAAATTTCCACCTATAAAAAGAAATTCAACATACAGTTTCTAGCCATACTTTTTTTCTTCATTGATAGCAATTCATGACAGTTATAAGGGGTAAAAAATAAGCATTCCTAGATGAAAATAAACAGAGGGTGTTCAATCAAACTGCATTTACAAAATCAACATAATGTAGAATGTTTAATAAAAACATATCAGAGAAAACTAAACTATTTCTGAAATGGATTTCATATCAAATCTTTTACAGTATAATTACTCTGGGTTAGAGATGTAGAACTTAGAACAACCACTTCTGTATTAGTCAATTTTCACATGTGTTTAAGGAGTGTTTGTTTATACTCAGAGACTTTCCTTTGCATGAAGTAGATCTGGAGTTGGCTTGTGAAACTGTCTTATAAACAGAGATCCTGCAATTGTGAGCTAACTCAAACTCATCTTGTTCTTTCCTGTTTCTTCAGTAATTGCAAGGCTGCACAAAGCACCAGGCATTTTTATGCTGCCTTGAGGGCACGTAAGAAAGGAAGAAGGAAGGAGAAAGAGTGATGTGCTACTTCTAGGAATAATCCTGGGTATGTACCTGGTTCCTTTACAGAGATGGTTTATACTCACCTCACCTGTGTTTTTCTATGATGTTTAAAATAATCTTTTCAAGTAACTAAGTTCCGTATTTCACTAGCAAGTTCAGTTAACTACTTCTGGAAAATGTCAATCTTGACCACTTATCAACTAAAACCTTGAAGGTCATCTTCATTTTCAGAGCTTCCTCACTGAGATCATAGTGATACAGTCAAAAAATTTATATCTTTGTTCAATGGTAATATTCACAGAAGACATTATACACATACAAATAAAATAAACATTTGGTGTTTTTCTGAAAGTTTTTTTCTATCCGTAGACATTTAATGGCCTGCATTCCAGCTAAAGGAAAAAATCTAGAAAGTGAGAAAATACAGTGTTTTTACAATATTATCTCAACTGGAAAAAAAAATCTTTTGAAACTAAAAAATACCGTGGTTCCTCATTTTTTTAGCCATGCTGATTCTTTCAGGGTAAAAATCTCAAGTTACCCAACAAAACAACAACAACAACAAAACAATCAGACCAAAATTTCTGGGAGATCTCATAAGGAAGCCTGTCACTCACCATAGGGCTAGATACTCTCACTGTCTAATATAGTCTTCTTAAACACTAAAAGAAGAAACTAATATTGTCCTAAATTTTCCATCTGCTGGAAATTAATTTTTGAGGAAGTTCTTCTCTTCCTCATCCTCCAACTTAGAATGCTATAATTTATATATGGGTTTCATTTTCCCGTTTTTAATTTTCTTAAAAGAGACTGCCATGTGGTAGAGGCTAAACATCTTCGGTTGAACTTGGGTTAGAATGTTACTTCTTGTCTGGTCTTAGGTCTCTATAAGTGAATGTGAAACAGTTGCTGTAATGTGATGTGTAACATGATAAGATGATCTGGCTGGGCCTTTTCCCATTAAAACTGTTTCCTTTCTTTGTGGATATATTCTGTGTCAAGATAAGAGAGGAGCGTGTGGTTGAGAAAGCACCATATCACCATCAACATTTTCTAAACCACTTTGCCAAAATGAAAAGCTAATGCTTTCCACCTAATTGGCAAAAATGAATAACTGAACCATTTAACCTATGGTATTCATATAGTCAAGACAGGAAAATGGAAATACATGGGCAAACAAAAAAAGGCACAGTTTATAATTAGACATAAAAATAGGTAGTACTATAGGATAACATGAAGAAAGCTATAAACTAGATGTCTGAAAACTTTAGCTATACTTTCAAGTAAAAATTGTGAACAAAAGGATCACCTGGATTGGCTACTAAATGGAGTTGTACATCGTTTTCTAATTTATTACACAAAAGGTGGATTTAAAATATCTTAATATTTTATTCATGAGCTAGCAACTTTAATGTTAGTATGACTCTAATCCAGTGATATTCTCTACTCCCTCAAACTGTCTTGCTCTTCCATATGTTCTCTCTCTTTTTTATTGAAGAATAGTTGATTCAATGTTTCAGGTGTTCAGCAAAGCGATTCAGATAGACACACACACACACACACACACACATTTATACATATACTCTTTTCCAGATTCTTTTCCATTACAGGTTATTACAAGATATTGAATATAGTTCCCTGTGCTATATAGTAAGTAGGTCCTTGCTATTTCTATTTTATCTATAGTAGTGCGTATCTGTTAATCCCAATTTCCTAATTTATCCCCTCCCCTTGCCCCTGCCTTTCCCCTTTGGTAACCATAAGTTTGCTTTCAATGTCTATGAGCCTATTTGTTTTGTAAATAAATTCATTTGTATCATTTTTTTTAGATTCCACATATAAGTGAGATCATATGATATTTGTCTTTCTCTGACTTAATCTCTAGATCCATCCATGTTGCTGCAAATGGCATTATTTCACTCTTTTTTATGGTTGAGTGATATTCTATGACTGCAGTGAACATTGGGGTGCATGTATCGTTTTGAATTATGGTTTTCTCTGGATATATGCCCAGGAGTGTGATTGCTGGATCATATGGTAACTCTATTTTTAGTTTTTAAAGGGTTCTCCATAGTGGCTGCACCAATTTACATTCTCAACAACAGTGTAGGAGGGTTCCCTTTTCTCCACAACCCCTCCAACATTTACTATTTGCAAACTTTTTGATGCTGGCCATTCTGACCAGAGTGAGGTGATACCTCATTGTCGTTCTGATTAGCATTTCTCTAGTAACTAGTGATGTTGAGCATCTTTTCATGTGCCTGTTGGCCATCTGTATGTCTTCTTTGAAGAAATGTCTATTTAGATCTTCTGCCCATTTTTTGATTGGGTTGTCTCTTTGATACTGAGCTGTACAAGCTGTTTGTATACTTTGGACATTAATTCCTTGTTGGTCACATCATTTGCAAATATTTTCTCCCATTCCATAGACTGTCTTTTCGTTTTGTTTATGGTTTCCTTTGCTGTGCAAAAGCATGTAAGTGTGATTAGGTCCCATTTGTTTATTTTTGTTTTTGTTTCCATTACTCTAGGAGTCGTATCCAAAAATATATTGCTGCGATTTATGTCAAAGAGTGTTCCGCCTATGTTTTCCTCTAGGAGTTTCATAGTATCTCTTAAAATGGATTAAACCACTAGATGTGAGTTTATTTTTGTATGGTGTTAGAGAATCTTCTTAATTTCATTCTTTTACATGTAGCTGTCCAGTTTTCCCAGCACCACTTACTGAAGAGACTGTCTTTTCTCCATTGTATATTCTTGCCTCCACTGTCCTAGATTAATTGACCATAAGTGCGTGGGGTTTATTTCTGGGCTTTCTATCCTGTCCCACTGACCTATATGTCTGTTTTTGTGCCAGTACCATACTGTTTTTATGACCATACCCTTGTAATAGTCTGAAGTCAGAGGGCAAGATTCCTCCAGCTGTTCTTCCTTCTCAAGATTATTCTGGCTAATCGGAATTTTTGTGTTTCTATACAAATTTTTAAATTATCTGTTCTAGTTCTGTGAAAAACACCATTGGTAATTTGATAGGGAATGCAACTGAATCTGTAGATTTCCTTGGGTACTATGGTCATTTTAACAATATTGATTCTTCTAATCCAAGAACACGGTGTATCTTTCCATCTGTTTGTGTTATCTTCAATTTATTTCATCAGTGTCTTCTAGTTTTCCGAGTACAGGTCTCTAACCTCCTTAGCTTTATTGCTAGGTATTCGATTCTTTTTGATGAGATGGTAAATGGGGAAACTACTAGAGCTCAACGAATCTGGTAAAGTCGCAGGATACAAAATTAATATACAGAAATCTGTTGCATTTCTATACACTAACAAACAACGAAATACCAGAAAGTGAAATTTTGGAGACAATCCCATTATATTTTCTCTTTGTAGTTTACGTGAGGTATTATTACCAGCCTGTTCCTTAGCGAGATTACTTTTTTCCTTGAGTGACCTGGATCTTGAAGCAAGGAGTTTGGTGTATATATATTTACATTTACCATTAGCTATCAGCATTAGCCCTTGAGGGTGCTTTTTTGTCTCGTTCTCGCCCTCTTTTTGGTTACTTTTGAAGGGCTTAAGATTTCTTCTGTTGTTTCAGGGTTTGCATTGGGACTCTGCAAACGTGCACTAAAAGCATCAGAAAATACTGTCTCTTGGGGAGATTGGCCAAGATGGCGGAGTAGAAACACCCGGAGCTCACCTCCTCTCACAAGCACACCAAAATCACAACTATTTGCAGAACAACCATCAATGAAAAAGACTGGAACCTACCAGAAAAGATCTTCTACAACCAAAGACACAAAGAAAGAACCACAAGGAGACAGGTAGGTGGGAAGACTAGCTGTATAGTCAAGTCCCATACCACTGGGTGGACAACCCACAAACTGGAGAATAATTACATTGTAGAGATTCTCTCAAAGGAGTGAAAGGTCTGAGCTGAACATCAGGCTCTCCAGCCTGGAGGTCCTGCACTGGGAAGATGAGCCCCCAGAGCACTGGCTTTGAAGGCCAGTGGGCCTTAATTTCGGGAGTCCCATAGGACTTCGGGGAGAGAGACTTCACTCTTAAAGGGCACCCACAAAATTTCACACACTCCAGGACTCAGGGCAAAAGCAGTAATTTGATAGGAGCCTGGGTCAGACCTACCTGCTGGTCTTGGAGAATCTCCCGAAGGAGCAGGAAGCAACTGCAACTCACCCTGGGGACACAGACACTGGTGGCAGCCATTCATAGAGTTACTTCTACCATGGGGACACTGGTGCTAGCAGGTACCATTGTGGAATCTTCCCTCTACCTTATTAGTGCTAGGACCCAACCGTGCCCTGGCCCAACAGTCTATAGGTGCCAGTGCTGGGACACCTCAGGCCAAGCAACTCACTCAGTGGGGATAGAGCCCCACCCATCAGCAGACAGGCTGCCTTAAGACCCCCTGAGCCCACAGCTGCCTCTGATCATGGCCCTGTCCAGCAGGGTCCCAGCACCCAGTTCCCCAACCAGTGGGCAGGCACCAGCCCCAGAAACTCCTGGAGCCCAGCCCTGCCCTCGCCTCTGGACCAGCTTCATCAGGTGGCAGACACCAAATTCAAGAAAACCACAATCCTGCAATCTGCAGACAGCCTGCCCACACCCCTCAGTAGGCCAGACCCTGCCCTGGGACCAGTTGGGACATGGTCCTGCCCACTAGCAGGCCAACACAAGTTTCAGGACACCCTGGACTCCATACAAAACTGTGTCAGGATCCCCTCCCCACCCCCCTCAGTGGTGCTGGGAAAACAGCTACATGTAAAAGAATGAAGTCAGAATAGTTTCTCATACCACATATAAAAATAATCTCAAAATGGATTGAAGACCTAAATGTAGGACCGGAAACCATAAAACTCCCAGAAGAAAAACTAAGTGGAACACTCTTTGACATAAATCATATTTTTTTTGGATCTGTCTCCTAAAGCAAAGGAAACAAAAGCAAAAATAAACAAATCAGGCCTAATTAAACATAAAAGCTTTCACACAGCAAAGGAAGCCATCAGCAAAACAAAAAGACAAACTACACAATGGGGGAAAATATTTGCTAATGATATGACTGATAAGGGATTAATATACAAAATCTATAAACAGCTCATACAACTCAACATCAAAAAAACAAACAACCCAATTAAAACTGTGCAGAAGACCTGAATAGAAATTTTTTCAAAGAAGACATAGAGATGACCAACAGGCAGATGAAAAGATGCTCAACACTATTAATCATCAGAGAAATGCAAATTAAAACCAAAAATGAGATGTTATCTCACACCTGTCAGAATGCCTATCATCAGAAAGAACACAACAAATGTTGCTGAGGATGTGGATGGTGGTGGGAATGTAAATTGGTGCAGCCACTGCGGGAAACAGGATGGAGGTTTCTCCAAACAGTAAAAATAGAGCTACCATATGACCCAGCAATCCCACTCCTGGATACATATCCGAATAAAACAAAAACATTATTTTGAAAAGATACATGCACCATAATGTTCAAAGTAGTATTACTTACAATTGCCATGATATGGAAGCAACCTAAGTGTCCATCAACAGGTGAATTGATAAAGATGTGGCACACACACACACACACACACACATACTCTCTCTCTCTCTCTCTCTCTGGAATACTACTCAGCCATAAAAAAGAATGAAAATTTGCCATTTGCAACCACATGGATAGACTTGAAGGTTTTTATGCTAAGTGAAATAAGTCAGACACAGAAAGACAAACACTGTATGATATCACTTATATGTAGAATCTAAAAAATAAAACCAAATAGTGAATATAGGAAAAAGTAAACAGATTCACAGATCTAGAGAACAAACTAGTAGTTACCAGTGGTGAGAGAGAAGGGGGGAGGGGAAAGACAGGAGTAGGGAGTTCAGAAGTACAAACTGTAATGTATAAGATACATAAGCCACAAGAATATATAGTACAACACAGGGAATATAGCCACTATTTTATAATAACTATAAATGGAATTTAACCTTTAAAAATTATGAATCACTATGTTGTACACCTGTATCTTATGTAATATTCTACATCAACTATACTGCAATAAAAAAAGAATACTGGCAAATAAAATGCATTTTAATTCATTTACTTACCAATCATTTGAGAGTCTACTATGTGCTGGGCACTGTGTTAAATGTTATTATATACATAGTGTTATGGGACAATGTATAGTATATATTGTTATCTAACCATAAACACAAACACACTTAAGGTGCTACTAATCTTATTATGAAAAGTTAGAAGATATCCACATTTACACAAAGTTCAAGTATGACCACATACATGGATTCAAAAGATGAAATAGTTCATGTTTTCTAAAAGCAACCAATAAGTTTCTATGACCTAGCAGAGGGCGATTAGATGGTTGCTCAGCAAGCCTTTCATTAAATGGAAAAATCATACTGTTATCAAAATGGTACACATTATACAGAATTGCATGCTCTATACTAAAGTATGTATGCATGAAACTATACATATTTGTCTGAAATCTCTCCAAAACCAGGAATGCATAGTATTTGATATCTGAATTAGAGAGACTTTTGTCATATTTTCCATCTCCCTGCTAATGAAGTATTATGAGCTATCTATGAAGTCTAGTTTTAAATAGTGTCAGGAAAAGAGTTAGGTGGAACTCTACAAACTACTGCAAAATGCACATAGTTGGGAAGGCTGCACTTTAAAAACTGACATTTGATTTGTTTGAACACAACAAGTAAATTGGCCAACAATTTACAGATGAAGAAGTGGAGAGGGATTATAGATAGATACTCACCAATTCTGGCACACTTCCAAAATATACCCAACAACCTGCAAAAGAATTAAAAAAAGTAGCTACTGTTTACTGGGAAAGGTGAATTATTCAGAACTATATGGAGAATTTATTATATAATAGTATTTTAACTGCTGATGCTTTGCTTTAAACTGAAATGTAGTTGATGTTGAGCCACCACTTATGGAGAAAAGCAGGACACAATAATAGCTTATCAACCATCAATGTATAGAAACTGTCAGAAACTGAACATATGTTGCGTCACAGGTTAAGCCCAAAGTAAATTAATGTGAGAGTGGCAAAAATTTGCACCAGGGCTTACTATCAGAAGATTGATTCAGTCAACTTCAAGTGCTTTACCTTCAAAAGCAGAAAATACATATGCCCATTTAAATAAATGTTAACTTTGAGAAAACAGTAAATGGGAACAGTTGGTTCTGGATAAATTTTGACATTAAAAAATAAAACTCATACTGAAAAAACTTACTTCTTACTGAATATAGTTCTTTATTTAAATGATCTATAATCATGAACTCCAATGATAGCATTTACATAACTATAACATTAAATAAGGAGGAATACAAAAATATGAGCCTATATTTCAGTGTAATATATTCAATATAATATATTTCAACATATATATTTCAATGTAAGTGGAAAACCCTAGTTTCATATAATTGTATATGAAATTAACTAAATATGCCATTTAAAACACATATACTCTGGAAATAAGAAAAATTAGACTAATGTGTCCATTTCAGTTCTATGAATGAATATATTATGAATACATATTATATAGATATATCACTTATTTTGCATGCATTAAAAAATACCAGCTCAAAAAAAAGGACAAGTCATTCAATGAAGAGATATTTTGAAAAAAAAACACACTGTAGACAACTATTTTGTTGGTGTGACAAAAGAATAGAATTATAGTTACACATGGTTACAAATCAAGATAAATTAACATTACTTATTAGGACTGGTATAAGAAAATCATAATGTTTAAATTACAGGGAAATTTATAATTTTTTTTTTTGGCCCAAAGAGATGGCTGGCAATGAATCATTGTATTCGAATGGTTAAGACTGAAAGAAAATGCTGATTCAATTAAGTTCTATACACTTTCCTCCTTCGAAGTGTACAGTAAATTCCTGACATCAAAGCAAGAAGTCTCTTAGTACAGATTAAATGAAACGGGCAAAAATACAAGTTTATTGTGAGGGATGGGCATTCTGACAAGTGAAACAATTTTCTTCTCATAGGAATAAAAAGGACAAAAATCATATACATTCTTGAAAGCAAAGGATCAGGGCTAGATTGTGCCTAAGTTCAACCCTACTTAATTGGTTGCATAACTGTGGGCAAGTTATTTTACCTCTTTTATCTCTTTATCTCATCCTCATAGGGTTGTTACAAGGAGTAAATGAGTTATTACACAGAAAGTCTTTAGAATAGTGATTAACATGCGCTGTGTTCAGTATTACACAGGCTAAAGGTGTATGTGACATAACTCCAGGTATCACTTAAATTGGCTTACATTTCATCAAAAAATGAAAGACAACTGGTTAGTGATCTGCAAAGCCTTGAATGCTTGATTCTAAAAGTCTATGGATTATAAAATGCATTACTGACTTAAAGCTTCTCTGGCTGAGGTACTCAGAGGCAGGACACCTGAAGTTCCTCTATGCTTAGGGCCCCACAGAATAATCTGAAACCACATGACCACAGTCAAGGTCTTTTCAGGTCTTATAGTCTAGAAATAACTAAAAGCCTCATCAGGAAATTGGTATAACACACTTAGCATATTGAAAGCTATTTAAATGAAAAAAATTTCCCAACTTGGCAACTTAAGAGATTAATTGGTACTGCTTTGGCCTTTTTCATGTATTTCCCTAGCTAGACATTTCTGTAATATCCCAAATGCTAAAAGGAACTTTCTTAGCTGGTAAAAACCAATGCAGGTACGCTGCTTAGTTTCTATGGATATAAGCCAATAAGTATATCTGCTGATAAAACTATTAAGTCTACGAAAATATGAAGCAAGACAAAGTAGCAATCTTTCTTTGCTGCTTTTTAGTCCTATATTATTTGAGGCAGCAAAAAATTAATTTGTTATTTTCAACAGTGAAGTTATCAAGAACTCATTTTATCTAATTGGTCCAGATTATCTTCACTTTAGCATGGAATACTCACTATAATGAAAGGAAAGCTTATTTTTTTTAAATTTATTTTTTGCGGTACGCGGGCCCCTCACTGTTGTGGCCTCTCCCGCTGTGAAGCACAGGCTCCGGACGCGCAGGCCCAGCGGCCATGGCTCACGGGCCCAGCCGCTCCACCGCATGTGGGATCCTCCTAGACTGGGGCACGAACCCGTGTCCCCTGCATCGGCAGGCGGACTCTCAACCACTGCGCCACCAGGGAAGCCCGGAAAGCTTATTTTGAGTCTCATAAAAATATGTATTACAACAGAACAATGACCAGTAAAAATTTCTTCTACAGAAAATACTTCACATGTACAAGTCAAAATAAAAGGGGCTTAACATTTATATAAATAGAAGCAAAGTTTTTAAAAAAAGCTTTGAAACTGTTGACTATATCATTATATATTTTAAAATGTGAAAATAGGCATGCTATTTCTTTGGTTTTTATGTAGGAGAAATATACTACTACTCAACCTCTACTGTAAGGTTGGCAGCCCTGAGAACTCCTTTTTTAATGTAGCATGTTATGGATGTATTCCTGCTTCCAAAGGAATGAGGAGCAGACATTTCCACATGCAATCTACTTTTTTGGTCACAGCATCAGAAAAGTACAAATACACTGTTCTGCCACTATGAGATTATTCTTCAATGACATAAACACTTAAATTCCTTATTAGACATTATGTATTACATTAGAAATCTAAACTAATGATCAATGATACTGTTTACTGGATTCTACCATATGCTTTAACTATAAGTTAATCGTTGGGGGTTGCAGAGGAAGGGTAGGAGGAAATAAAACTGGCTGGGTAGAAAGGCTTCAGGCACAACTAAGCAACAAAGAAGATTATATAATTTCAACAAAGGGACAAAGTATTGAGTGCTGAGTTCAGAGAAAAAGGTGGACTGATGAGAAGATAATGTCTACAAAGGAAGTGAGGCATTGTCAGAAAAACTGATGGACAAATAACATCTATTTTCACCTTCAGTAGGTTAAATAAAATCCCTCATGCCAATAGAGACAGACAATCAGTTTACTGGAACAGGATTATAGATTTTCATTATTCAAAACTGGTTAGGGGTTCTATTTATATCTTTATAGATGTTCAAACAAACCTATGTAATAAAAAGGAACAGTAACAAAAGCCAAATGATTTAGATAATAGGATGTTTGAATAAATGTTAATTATGACTCCAAAGATATAATAGAGTTGAAGGAAAGAGAATTATTTCCTCTCATGGTTGAGTATCTACTACCTGGCCTTTTGTAGGGGCTTTTTATTAGTGGAAAAGCAGAGTTTGACCTTGCAGGATCTTAATTTGGCCCTTTTCCTTTCATCAAAAACAAAAAAGGTGCTGGAGATAATTAATTATTTGTATGTGAAGTATTCTACTATTCCATCCTATTATTTTTTAAGATGATTAAGTGAGGTACAGGATCTTACCACAAAAGAATTCAGACAATTGTGAATTCAAGAAATTAATAAATCTGTAAGGCAAAGAAAGTCTGCATAGTTTTCACCACATGGTCTCTGTTTTTTTACATACTTGTCCTTCTGGTTGAACTCAATATGCATTTCTGTATTAGGAACATGGCACTTAAAAATTTTAAGTCTTTGTGGTGTCATTTTAAGCTTAAATTTTTTTGGGGCGTGAACATATAATTAAAAGTGATGTGACATGCCCAAGACTTAATTTTTATTACTTTTTTAAGTAAGCTAAATAAATTTCTCCAAAGATGTTTGCTTTATGATACAGATGAGGAGCCTATATGATTAGACCAATCTTGGAATGAAGAGGCAATGTCTATATTATTATTTTTATGGACACAGCGCTAATAAGATGTTTAATGCTTTCAAAATATGATAACCAATTTTACTAATATTCTATTAAATACTAAGGCCAAACACTGTCTTTGAAAGTACTAAATTGTAGCTTCAATCTCCGAAAAAAATCTATCACATCTTTTAAAATACACTTTTTTTTTCAGTCCAACACATTTCAGGTCACTTCTGATATTTATATTTTTATTTAGTGAGCTTCTGTGAATATAAAGATTTGGATTTTTAAAAATAGGGAAAAAATAATATAAAAAGTTATTACAAACTAAATTACATACAGAAATTAAATTATTTAATGACTTTCAATAACTGACATTCAATATCTCTAAGAACTAATTTGGGTGATTAGACATTATTAGTGACATACCCAGTTTTATTCCTGTCCAGGAGGCTGGGTGCCAAGGATCGGATATAAGCACAGGTACATATAAGCAGCAAGATTACAGTCAACAGACTCTGAAAATTGAAAATGGCAGACTAAAAAGAGAAAAAGAAAAATTAATGTCACAAGATAAACTGCACAGGTAAAAAATGTCAATTTCATATTAAGAATCATACTTTTTTCTTCAAAAAGGCAAACAGAATGACATGTCTGAGAACACTTTAAAAGCAAAACCACAAGGTATTTTGAGAGCATACTTTCGTCTCCATTCTTTGGGCTAAGGAATTCAGAAGATGTAACAAAAATTCTAAATTCAAGAACTTAAAAACACTACCAAAAATGTCATGAATCCAAAACAGCTCACCAAAGCTTAACCAATAATTAATAGAGATATTATTCTAGGATCCCAGACTACTAGGCAGGATATGGGGTCTCCAAGCTCTGCAAGTAAGCTGGTTATATGACCTCAGTTGACTATTGGCTTCTCTAAATCTCTGTTTCACATCAGTAAAACTGGGTGGAGAATGGGGAGACAGACTCAATGCTGGCTCAAGTTTCTTTAAATTCTGAAATTCTTTTAGAATAAGAATGCTTTAAATTTAAGTAATCATGTTCTATTTATTGACTAATACTACTAGCCTATTAGGTTTTGGTGAAAGAAAAGAACTTGCTCATTCACTGCTGAATTTTTAAAAGTTATTAAAATAAAATTTAACACAGGATTCTGTTCCTGAAGAAAACTGTTATATGTTTATCACAATACTCATCCCTGAAGAGTGGACATTGTCTATGAACTCTGAATCTCCAGCACCTGACTATGTGCCAGCCGCACAGTGGGAGCCCAATAAGAGATGACTGAATACAGAAAATAATTTTTAAAAAGTGCAGGAATACTACTGTACGTATAATAAAGAATAACATTTCCATTATATACAGGCAGCTAAAATATATCAATCTCACACAGTAGCCAGCAATATGCTTATTTAGTAAATTCAGAAGTACTTCCCGAGGGGGATCATGATGGCAGAGTAGGAGGATGTGAAGCTCACCTCCCCCAACAAACACATCGAAAATACATCTACATGTGGAACAATTCTCACAGAAAACCAATGGGAAATGGGCAGAAGATCTATACAACCAAAGCTGCAAGAAAGACCTCCGTGTAAGTAGGTAGGACAGGAAAAGAAAAAAATGGATCAGGATGGGACCTGAGCCTCTGGGGGGGATGTGTAAAGGAGAAAAGGTCCACACAGGCAGGCTTAGGGAGACCCCTTGCCTGCTGGGACAGACAGAGGGGCTAGAGAAGCCTGGACTTTACTTGAGAGGAGTATGCGCAGGCTGGCTTGCTAACAGTCACGGTGGAGGGAGACTGGTGCTGGCACCTGTACCTCACCACACTTCCCAATCAAAGTGTGAATCTGGTGGGGCTACAAATACCTACAGCAGCTAAGCAGTGAATCTTGGCAGACAAACCCTAGGGAAAGACTCCATTTAGCTGCAAGGAGCTAGTCCTGAGGGTCTGGGGTGTGGTCCAGGTCTAACAACAGAGCGCACTGTCCCGATGTCAGCACTCCTAAGGCGGGGGTGGGGGGAAAGGGGGTGGGTCTGGGCTTTGTCAGCAGCACCTGGTGGAGCACAGAAAGGCATGTATCTGGTACAAAGCCTCTAGGGAGGAGTACTCAGTGCTCCAGTTCTGCCAACCCCACACCTCTGCTTGGAGTTGGATCTGGGGTGGACAGGTCCTGGGAGAGGCCTGCCACAGAGGCCGTCAAGGTCCCAGGCAGCAGCCCAACCATCTTGATTCATGCAGCCACAGCACCCTGGCCCCCAGCGCCAGCCTAGTCCATACCACAGCCTAGTACTACATCTAGGACGAACACAATGGAAAAAGGGAAGCAACTTTGGACTGCATGGGAGGTACATAGGTTCACCGTGACCACATGGGCCTCACCTGCTTCAGCGGTCACCTCCTTTGGGACAGGGCACACACTCAAGGGCAACGGAGCCTCATCAAATCCAACCCTCAGGGCTTCTACTCCAACAACTGGGGAGGAGGCCCTGACTCCAGCAGGCCATGGAGCAATGAGGGGGCTCTGCCTAACACCCAGTGCAGGCCCTGGACACCAAAACACCAATCACATCCCCATCAAGGGGATGACAGCCAGCAGACTCTGGGGAGAAGAGGTGGCTGGCATCCATACCAAAACCAGCCCTCACACCAAAAATACTGGACTCACACAGAGTACATATGATGCTCCCACGTTGAAAACACCCCTTCAAGACCACAGTAGAAAACGTTTCTCCTAAATTCAGACAGAAGAAGTTAAGCAAAATGAAAAAGGAGAGGAGCTACTCCCAATTAAAAGAACAACAGACATCCCCTGAAAGAAATGAAGCAGACCTCACCAGTCTCCTAGACCCTGAGTTCAAAAAGCAGATAAGAAAAATGCTAAAGGAATTAAGATTACCAATAGAAATGCAGACCACTGTAACAAGGAACTAGAAACTACAAAGATGAAGCAATCAAAAGTGCTGAGATAACAACCAATCTAGAGCAATCAACAGCAGACTAAATAACACTGAAGAACAAATAAGTGATCTGGAGAACAGAATGATGGAAATCACTCAATCAGAACAGCTAAAGAAAAACAAAATTTAAAAATGAAAACAACTTACGAGATTTCTGGTATAACATTAACCATACTAATGTTCACATTACAATGGTCTCAGAAGAAGAGAGGTAAAAGGGGATTGAAAATTTATTTGAGGAAATTAGGGCTAAAAATTTCCCAAGTCAAAAGAAAGAAACAGATATCCAGGTACAGGAAGCACAGAAGGTCCCCAAAAAGATGAACCCAAACAGACCTATACCAAGACATATCATAATTAAAATGGCAAAAGTTAAAAACAGAGAGAGAGCTCTAAAGGCAGCAAGAGAAAAACGAAGAGCCATATACAAGGGAATCCCTATCAGGCTATCAGCTGAATGAATTCTCTGCAGAATATTACAAACCAGAAGGAAGTGGCATGATATACTCAAAGTCCTGAAAGGGAAAAACCTGCAACATACTTTACCCAGCAAGAATATCATTTAGAATAGAAGGAGAGATAAAGAATTTCTCAAACAAGTAAAAACTAAAAGAATACAGCAATACTAAACCTACCCTAAGGTCTCCTCAAAAGAGAAAAGTAGCAAGAATTTATACGAAAGTGAAAATTACAATAGGAAAGGCAAACATATAAAAGGATTGAAGATCATTTAAATAAGACATTACATTGATTAAAAACAAGAAGGGACTTCCCTGTAGCGAAGTGGTTAAGAATCCACCTGCCAATGCAGGGGACACAGGTTCAATCCCTGATCCAGGAAGATCCTACATGCTGAGGAGCAACTAAGCCTGTGTGCCATAACTACTCAGCCTGCGCTCTAGAGCCTGCATGCCACAACTACCGAAGCCCATGCACCTAGAGCCTGTGCTCCGTGACAAGAGAATCCACCACAATGAGAAGCCCATGCACCGCAACAAAGAGTAGCCCCTGCTCACTGCAACTAGAGAAAGCCCATGTGTGGCAATGAAGATGCGATGCAGCAAAGACAAAAACAAAAACAACAACAAAAAAAACTGTAAAAAGCAAGTAGAGATAGTTATGGATCAACATACTTGAAAACCCAGTTCACCACAAAATAAAAAACATACGATAGATTCACAAAAATCAAAAAGAAAGGAACTCAAGCATAATACAAAAGAAAATCATCAAACCACAAAAGGAAAAAGAAGAAGAAATCAACAAAGAAGTACAAAATTAACTGGAAAACAAGGTTTAAAATGGCAATAAGCACATACCCATCAATAACTACTTTAAATGTCAATAGACTAAATGACCCGATCAAAAGACACAGAGTGGCAGATTAGATAAAAAATAAGAACCTACAATATGCTACCTACAAGAGACTCACTTCAGGGCTAAGGAGACACAGACTGAAAGTGAGGAGATGAAAAAAAATATTTCAGGTAAATGGAAATGACAGTAAAGTGGTGGCAGCAATAATCATATCAGACAAAGTAGACTTAAAGTCCATAAAGAAAAAGGACATTATACAATGATAAAGGGATCAATACAATTAGAGGATATTATACTCATTAACATATATGCACCCAGTATAAGCACCTAAATATATATCAATAGAATACTAACACATAGAGGGAGAAACTGGCAGAAATACAATAATAGTAGGAGACTTTAACATCCCACTGACATCAATGGACAGATCTTCCAGACAGAAAATCAGTAAGAAAACAGATGTCCGAAATGACACAATAGACCAGTTGGACTTAATTGACATCTACAAGACACTACATCCCAGAAAACCAGAATACACATTTTTTTTCAAGCGTACATGGAACATTCTCTAGGATAGACCACATACTGGGTCACAAAACAAGCCTCAACAAATTTAAGAGCATAGAAATTATTTTAAGTATCTTTTCTGACCACAATGGTATGAAACTAGACATCAACCACAGGAAGAAAAATGGGAAAAGAACAAACACATGGAGACTAAACAACATGCTACTAAAAAAACCAATGGGTAGGGGCTTCCCTGGTGGCGCAGTGGTTGAGAGTCCGCCTGCCGATGCAGGGGACACGGGTTCGTGCCCCAGTCTGGGAAGATCCCACATGCCACAGAGCGGCTGGGCCCGTGAGCCATGGCCGCTGAGCCTGCGCGTCCGGAGCCTGTGCTCCGCAATGGGAGGAGGCCACAACAGTGAGAGGCCAGCGTACAGCAAAAAACAAACAAACAAACAAAGAAAAACAAAAAACCAAAACAAAACAAAAACCAATGGGTAAAGGATGAAAAAAGAAAAAAAATCAGAAAATACCTTGAGACAAATGACAATAAAAACATAACTTTACACAATCAATGGGATGCAGCAAAAGTTGTTCTAAGAAGAAGTTCATAGCAGTACAGGTCTTCCTCAAGAAATAAGAAAAATCTCAAATAAACAACCTAACCTACTACCTAAAAGAATTAGAAAAGAACAAACAAAACCCAAAGTGAGCAGAAGGAAGGAAATAAAGATGAGAGAAGAAATAAAGATTAAAAAATCCCCAAACTAACAGAAAAGATCAGTAAAACGAAGAGCTGGTTTTCTGAAAAGATATACAAAATCTACAAACTCTAGCCAGGCTCACCAAGAAGAAAAGAATGGGCCCAAATAAACAAAATAAGAAATGAAAAAGGAGAAATAACAATTGATACCACAGAAATCATAAGAGAATACTATGAATAACTATATGCCAAGAAATTGGACAACCCAGAAGAAATGGACTAGTTTCTAGAAACACACAGCCTGCCAAAATTGAGTCAAGAAGAAACATAATTTTAACAGAACAATCAAAGTGAAATAGAACCTGTAAGAAAATACTCCCTGCGAACAAAAGTCCAGGGCTGGATGGCTTCACTGGGAATTTCTACCTAACCTAGAAAGAACTTAAACCTATCCTTCTCAAACTGGTCCAAAAGGTTGAAGAGGAGGGAACTCTACCAAATTCATTCTATGAAGCCACTATCACCTTGTTACCAAAGCCAAAGACACTACAAAAACAGAAAATTATAGGCCAATACCTTTGATGAATATAGATACAGAAATACTCAAAATGTTAGCAAACTGAATCCAACAATACGTTAAAAGGATCATACACCATGATCAAGGGGGATTTAGCCCAAGGATGCAAGGATTTAACAGTATCCACAAATCACTCAATGTGATATACCACATTAGCAAATGGATGAATAAAAATCACATGATCATCTCAATACATATAGAAAAAGCAAACAAAATTCAACATCCATTCATAATAAAAACTCTTGTGAAAGTAGATACAGATGAAACATATCTCAACACAATAAAAGCCATTTACGACAAACCCACAGCCAACAATACTCAACCCTGAAAAGCTAAAGGCCTTCCCACTAAATTCAGGAACAAGACAAGGATGCACACTCTCACCAATTCTATTCAGCACAGTATTGAAAATCTTAGCCACAGCAATCAGACAAGGAAAAGAAAAGGTATCCAAATTGAAAGGGAAGAGTAAAACTGTCTCTGTTTGCAGATGATATGATACTCTATTTAGAGAACCCTAAAGTCTCCACACAAAAATTAGCAGAATAAATGGGGCTTCCCTGGTGGCACAGTGGTTGAGAGTCCGCCTGCTGATGCAGGGGACAGGGGTTCGTGCCTCGGTCTGGGAAGATCCCACGTGCTGTGGAGCGGCTGGGTCTGTGAAGATCCCACGTGCTGTGGAGCGGCTGGGTCTGTGAGCCATGGCCACTGAGCCTGTGCGTCCGGAGCCTGTGCTCCGCAACGGGAGAGGCCACAACAGTGAGAGGCCCACGTACCGCAAAAAAAAAAAAAAAAAAAAAAAAAAAAAATTAACAGAATAAATGAATTCAGCAAGGTAGCAGGATACAAGATTAATATAGAGAAAGCCATTGCTTTTCTTTTCACTAACAATGAACTATCAGAAAGAGAAAGTAAAAAAACAATCTTGTTTAAAATCATCTCAAAAAGAAAAGAAAACCCTAGAAATAAATTTATCCAAGGAGGTGAAAGACCTATATGCTGAAAACTATAAAACACTGATAAAGAAAACTGAAGATAACTCAAAGAAATGGAAAGATGTCCCATGCTCTTGGATTGGAAGAATTAACATTGTTAAAATGGCCATACTACCCAAAGCAATCTACAAATTTAATGCAATCCCTATCAAAACACCCATGACATTTTTCACAGAACTAGAACAAATAACCCTAAAATTTACATAGAACCACATAATTCCCAAAATTGCTGAAGCAATACTGAGGAAAAAGGACAAAACCGAAGGCCTAACACTTCCAGACTTCAGACAATAGTACACAAAGCTACAGTAATCAAAACAGCATG
Organism: Mesoplodon bidens; assembly: GCF_964165515.1. Lineage (NCBI taxonomy): Eukaryota > Metazoa > Chordata > Mammalia > Artiodactyla > Ziphiidae > Mesoplodon > Mesoplodon bidens. The sequence goes on from NC_138160.1 coordinate 67,525,134, forward strand.
GTACTGGCACAAAAACAAACATACAGATCAATGGATAGAACAGAAAGCCCAGAAATAAAACCACACACCTACGGTCAATTAATCCAGAACAAAGGAAGCAAGAATATATAATGGAGAAAAACAGTGTCTTCAACAAGTGTTGTTGGGAAAGCTGGACAGCTACACATAAATCAATGAAACTAGAATATTCCCTCACACCATATACAAACTCCAAATGGATTAAAGACCTAAATACAAGACATGACACCATAACTCCTAGAAGAAAACATAGGCAAAACATTCTCAGATATAAATTGTAGCAATATTTTTTTTAGCTCAGTTTCCCACGGCAAAAGAAATAAAAGCAAAACAAACAAATGGGACCTAATCAAACTTAAAGGTTATTACACAGCCAAGGAAACCATCAACAAAATGAAAAGACCACCTATGGAATGGGAGAAAATATTTGCAATGGATGAGACCTACAAGGGGATAATATCCAAAATACACAAACAGCTCATACAACTCAATATGAAAAAAACAACCCAATCAAAAAGTGAGCAGAAGACCTAAAACTAAATAGACATCTCTCCAAAGAAGACATTCAGATGGCCAATAGGCACATGAAAAAATGCTCAACATCACTAATTAGAAAAATGCAAATCCAAACCACAATGAGATACCACCTCACACCCATCAGAATGGCTCTCATCAAAAAGTCTACAAATAACAAATGCTGGAGAGGGTGTGGAGAAAAGGGAACCCTCCTATTCTGTTTGTGGGAATGTAAATTGGTGCAGCCAGTATGGAAAACAGTATGGAGTTTCCTTAAAAAAGGAAAAATAGAGCTATCATATGATCCAGCAATCCCACTCCTAGCCATATATCTGGAAAAGATGGAAACTCCAATTTGAAAAGATAGATGCACCCCAGTGTTCATAGCAGCACTATTTACAATAGCCAAGCAATGAAAACTAGTCAAGTGCCCAACAACAGTGGATTGGTTTAAGAAGATGTCACACACACACACACACACACACACGCACAAACACACAATGGAATATTACTCAGCCACAAAAAGAATGAAATACTGCTATTTGCAGCAACATGGATGAACCTAGAGAATATCACACTAAGTGAAGTAAGTTAAAGACAAATATCATATGACATCACTTATACGTAGAATCTAAAACATAATACAAATGAATCTATATACAAAACAGAGACAGACTCAGAGACACAGAAAACAAACTTATGGTTGCCAAAGGGCAAAGGTACATGGGGAGGGATAAATTAGGAGTATGGGATTAGCAGATGTAAACTATTATACATAAAAGAGATAAGCAATAAGGGTTTATTGTATAGCAAAGGGAGCTATATTCAATATCTTGTAATAACCTGTAATGGAAAAGAATCTGAAAAAAATATATCTGAATCACTTTGCTGAACACCAGAAACTAACAGAATATTGTAAATCAACTACAATTAAAAAAAAGTATTTCTTGTAAAGTCAGGAGTTAGACCAAAAATAAGAGTTGTAAAAAAAACTATTTTAAGGTGAAACTGTTACTTGCAAATATAAAGTGTTACCTGAAAAGCCCAAAAGAATCTAGTGAAAAATGATTACAGACCATAAGGGAATTAAAATTGATTAAGGTGGCTAGGCACATATTTAAAATACTTAAATCAACAATCATCAAAATTACAGTATCAACCAGTTGAGAAACAAAATGGAAAAAAAGGACTCCATTTATAACAGCAATTAGAACAAAACACTAAAATATATAGGAATAATCTTAACAAGAAATCTGTAATATTGGCATCAAAGGCCAATTGACAAAGCCTTACAACATACTGAAGCATACAAAAGTAGAATGGAGTGGTATGCCAGGTTCTTATATTGAAAGGCAATACTGTAAAGCTAATCTATAAATTTAAAATGAACCCAACTGCAACAAGTTACTTTTGTTGAAATTGACAACTGATACTGAAATTCATATGGAAAAATAAGTAAGGAAGAATAGCCAAGAGATCCTAAAAAAAGAATTAGCTATCAGAAACTGTCATAATATTTTTTAACCTTTTACACATTTAATGATTTTTATTTGCTAACTATTCAAAACATTAAAAAAATTATACATGTTATTTGCCAATATTTTAAGGACAAAAAAATGCTTCTGTACAATGCTACGTGATGGAAAAACATGATTTCACAATCGGTATATCTGTAGCTATGTAAACCTTTATGCAAAGAGAAGACAATGAAGTGATTATCACTGGAAGGTTTTCAACCTAATTATCAACTTTTCTGGATTTCTCAAATTTTCTAAGTGTTACGATTATGGTCTGAAGAAGGTAAAATTGATTTGTAATTACTATTTTAATAACTGTTCTCTGTGCAAATCATTTCTTCATGGATATAATAAGGATAAAGTTTAATATGTCTTGTTTTTAATTGAACTGGATTTTAACCTTGCATCTGTGAAAGCAAGTAATATGTATTTTTAAACTTGAAATAAGTCAATAAAAGAAATGGTGATCAACTCTAGAGAGAAATCATAGTATCTCACAATGCTTATTTTTAAAGGTCATATTTTGAACATGTATATGAATCTGTCGATGAATAGTATTTGATAATAATCTAATAAAATATAAAGCACAGGTTTCCTCCTAGCCAACATAACTAAACATGTATTTGATATCTACTTTGTCTGGAGCATGAGGGTAGACACTGGATTAAAAAAAGTACATAGCAAAACAGGAGACAAGATGGTGGAGCAGAAGGACTTGAGCCCATGTACTCTCATGAAAACACCAAAATCGCGACAAACTGTTGAACAACCCTCGACAGAAAAGACTCCAATCTACCAAAAAAGATATTCTACATCCAAAGATGAAGAAGCCACAATGAGACAGTAGGAGAGGTGCTTTTGGCAGGTGGGCGACCCACAAACAGGAAAATACTTATATTGCAAAGGTTCTCCCACAGGAGTGAGAGTTCTGAGCCCCACGTCAGGCTCCCCAGCCTGGGGGTCTGGCAGTGGGAAGAGCAGCCCCCAGAGCATTTGGCTCTGAAGGCCAGCGTGGCTTTAATGTAGGAGCTCCACAGGACTGGGGGACAGGACTCGACTCCAGGAGGGCAAACACAAGGTATCACGTGCACTGGGACCCAGGGCAAAGCAGTGACTCCATAGGAGCCTGGGTCACACCTACTTATGGGGATTGGAGGGTCTCCTGGGGAGGCAGGGAGTGGCTGTGGGGGCAAGGACACTGCTGGTGGAGGCCCAGGGAATACCCACTGGCTGCCATGTTGGCCTCAGCCAATGGCCTGCAGGCTCCAGAACTGGGATGCCTCAGGCCAAGCAACCAACAGGGTGAGAACACAGCCCCACCCATCAACACACAGGCTGCCTAAAGCCTTACTGAGCTCACAGCCAGCTCTAAACACACCCCTTGACACGGCCCTGTCCACTAGAGGGACAAGACCTGGCTCCACACAACAGTAGGCAGGCAACAGTCCCTTCAACCAGAAGGCCTGCACAGACCCCTGGACCAACCTTACCCACCAGGTGCATTCCTATACACTAATAACGAAAGATCAGAAAGAGAAATTAAGGAAACAATCCCATTTACCATCGCATCAAAAAGAATAAAACACCTAGGAATAAACCTAGCTAAGGAGGCAAAAGACCTGTACTCTGAAACCTACAAGACTTTGATAAAAGAAACTAAAGATGACACAAACAAATGGAAAGATATACTATGTTCTTGGATTGGAAGAATCAATATTTTCAAAATGACTATAATACCCAAGGCCATCTACAGATTCAATGCAATCCCTATCAAATTACCAATGGCATTTTTCACAGAACTAGAACAAAAAAATCTTAAAATATGTATGGAGATACAAAAGACCCTGAATATTCAAAGCAACCTTGAGAAAGAGGAACAGAGCTGGAGGAATGAGGCTCCCTAACTTCAGACTCTACTACAAAGCTAGTCAACAAAACAGTATGGTACTGGCACAAAAACAGAAATATAGATCAATGGAACAGGATAGAAAGCCCAGAGGTAAACTCATGCACCTATGGTCACCTAATCTATGACAAAGGAGGCAAGAATACACAATGGAGAAAAGACAGTCTCTTCAATAAGTGGTGCTGGGAAAACTGGACAACTACATGTAAAAGAATGAAATTAGAACATTCCCTAACACCATACACAAAAATAAACTCAAAATAGATTAAAGACCTAAAGGTAAGGCCAGACACTATAAAGTCTTAGAGAAAAACATAGGCAAAACACTCTGACATAAATCATAGCAATATCTTTTTGGATCCAATTCCTAGAGTAATGGAAATAAATACAAAAATAAACAAACGGGACCTAATTAAACTTAAAAGCTTTTGCACAGCAAAGGAAACCATAAACAAAACGAAAAGACAACCCACAGAATGGCAGAAAATATTTGCAAACCAAGTGACTGACAAAGGATTAATCTCCCAACCTAAACATCCACCAACAGAAGAATGGATAAAGAAGATGTGGTATATATATATAATGGAATATTATTCAGCCATAAAAAAGAATGAAATGCCATTTGCAGCAACATAGATGGGCCTAGAGATTATCATACTAAGTGAAGTAAGTCAGACAGAGAAAGAAAAATATAATATCACTTATATGTGGAATCTAAAAAGATGATACAAATGAACTTATTTACAAAACAGAAACAGACTCACAGACTTTGAAAACAAACTTATGGTTACTAAAGGGGAGAGGTGGGGGGAGGGATAAATTAGGAGTTGGGGATTAATATATACACACTACTTTGTATAAAATAGATAATCAAGAAAGACCTACTGTAAAGTACTAGGAACTCTACTCAATATTCTGTAATAATCTATATGGGAAACAAATTTGAGAAGAATGGATATATGTACATGTATAACTGAATCACTTTGCTGTACATCTGAAACTAGCACAACATTGTAAATCAACTGTACCCCAATATAAAATAAATATTAAATTTCAAAAAAGGACACAGCATGATTCCTTTTCAGTTTATAGCTGACAACAAAAATAACTGATATTCACGGAATTCTTTTTTTTGGTTATCCTATCTATCCTCATATTTGAGGCAGTTGTTATTAATATCCTTCTTTTATACATGAGACAACTGAAGCACACAGTAGTTATAATCAAGTTAGAATATTAAACTTTAAAAACTCAATAGCAACTCATAGCATATGTAAATGATAAGTCAGCAATGCTCACAAAAAAAAGAAAAAGAAAAAAAAGAGGCCATTTTCCCAAAGAAAGGTCAGGAGAATCTTCAAGGAGAAGGCAGGAACTGAATCAAGCCTTAAACGGCACAGTCACATGGCAAAGAATAGAGAGCAGGCTCCAGAGGAGACAAAAGCATGGAAAACGTCCCCACAGAATCAGGAATTCGCAAGTTCAGGGAATAATGAGCAGACTTATTGTTTTAAGCAAAGGATTCACTTAGTTAAGTGGTTGGAAAAGAAATTTGCAAAGTAGGTTTATCATCTTCCTAATAGAGTATCTAAATTCATGATTTTGCAATGTATACTTTTTTTATTCCTTGAATGTCTTGTTAAAGAAACATGCTTACATGATATGTCTGGGATTGGTTTCTAAATAATCCAGTGTGTATGGTGGGAGGCGTGGGGCTGATGATGAAACACTAAGTAACTGAGACTTAGTTACACTCTTCTTTCTTCCTTTGTATGTTTGAATTTTTTCAAAATAAAAGATTTTTAAGAGGCACTTAAAAACATACTGTTATTAAAGAAGTGGGGTGTGTATATCTGTGTGTGAAACCGTTTACAACTGAAAACCATTTACAAGTATGCACTATATGATACATACAACTTTGTTCCTGGGGTTTATAGACCCTTAAATTTAAACAAATAACCTTAGGTGGTACAGTCTTTTAGATGTACTCAGTCTCTGGTCAAGAGTGTTTCAAACTCACGGACACTAGCCTACCACTGCTCAGCCTACCTAAGCATTCCTCTTAATGCTTAGCATCTGTTGCCCACTGATAAAATTTTAGTCTCAGAGTTAAAGGAAACAGATGTTACTGTCCTTTAGAAAAATAATTGAGATTTTCAATACGAAAATGTTATTAAAGGGAAGGGAGGAAGCTAAGAAGCAAGCAAACATTCGATCACAATATAGAGGGTAAGATGATTAAAAAAAAGGTGATAAGGGAAGTAAAATTCATTTACTATGTTTTTTTCTCAGATCCTTCAAATCATGCAACCTTTTTCAAGGTACTCTGTGTTTTTGTACATGCTATCTATTTTTTTCAACCTTTTGGTCTCAACTCAAGAGTCGCCTCTTCTGAAAAGTGTTCCTTGTCCCTACTCCCCACACCAAGCAAAGTCTGTATCTTTGTACACCTATGTGTTACACACATACCTGCCACCCACCAAATTGTAGTGTAATTGTCTCCTCTATTTTATTGAGGTTCTTATCAATCCCCTGTGCCTATTAAACAAAATAGTGCACAGTAGTCACTGAAAAATGCTGAACTAACAGGAACTTGACAACAATTGCAAATAATGAACATTTTAACAAATTCAAGAGAACATTTTAACAAATTCAAAGGCACACTTAGATTACAAATTAACAATGCATGCTATGTTTTCTTTAAGAGAAACCTCCACACATTGCTTTGCATGTATATTTACTTGTCTGATATTTTGGAAAATTCAGAATGAAGAAGCAAATATATTTATGTTTATGGTAAGGGACCAGGCTGTAGGGTTTCTCCTCAGCATCCAAATCTTTTATCACTAACTGGAATTCAGAGAAAGTTCAATTGAGCAGCCAGCCTCGAGGTGCCTGCATATGGGAGTGTGTTTTTCTGAGTCCACTTAATTTGTAAGAGAGACACCCTCAAGAGTTCTGGATGCCTGAGTAGGCAAGCTGGCTGGCAGAAAATTCTTGGACCTGAAATAGTTCTCAAACCTAAGGTTTACCTAATTTTCATCGAGTACACCCAGTGGCAATGCCCTGTGACAATGCCAGGGAGTATACAATGGCACGCTATTCATTTTAATAAATTTAGCTAACTATTAAATAACACACATTGGAACTAAGGAGTTATAAAACACAAGACAATGTGTTTGTTCTGGAGGCTGTAGGGAAGAATCTCTTTTCTTGCCTTTTCCAGCTTCTAAAGGCTGCCCGATTCCTTAGCTTTGTGACTTCCTGATCACTCTGACCTTGACAACTTCTTTTGTTATGTTATGACTGTCCCGCCTCCCTCTTACAAGGATCCTTGTGAATAAACTGCCCTGTCTCCCCATAATTCAAGATAATCTTCCCATTCCAAAATTCTTAACTTAATCACACATGCAAAGTCCCTTGTGTCAAGTAAGATAACATATTCACAGTGTTTTTTTTTTTTTTTAAAAACGGGGTTGGAGAGAAGGGCATTGTCTACCACACCTACATTTCCTTTTTATAAAGAGGTATCCAGTAACATTCCCTAGACTCAGGGCTGCCTGTAGCAACTTCTGGAGCACATCCTCAAATACAATCAGAATGGTAACCTTTGGGGTCCTGGAATACAGGAGCCCTGCCCTGACCCTAACTGGCAATGAAAATCCCAAACTTTTTTTCTCCAAAGGCCCCTTTTACTATCCCTCCATATTCCAGACCCATCATACTACTCAGAGCTGATTAGAGCTTCTGATATGCTTCAAATCATTGTACTAAACTAACTTATCCAAACCAGAGGAAATACACTTAATGACTCAGTCACTTTGTATAATCAATCTGAAGTAAATCGCAATTTGTTAGGCCACTGAAATAACAAAAATAATTCAGACTTTCAGTTGGTCACCACTAGATCAAACTGTTCATCAATGAAAGATAGAGATTGGCCAATGCAAAGCTTAGTTTCCAAACATGAAATAACCTCTAGTGTTGACACATCTCTTTAAAATTCTCTGTTCTCAAGTCAATTTGAAAAGTTAGGAATATTTATTTCAGATTCAATTTCTATCATTCTATCTATAAAGATATAATTTCTTATTTTCAGAGTCATTCCTGAACGTTAAAACTATATTAAGTATGGATATAAGGGCAAGAATTCAATACAGAGTTTTGTTTTTAGCTGTAGAAATAAAAATGCTTCTAAGTAAAAGAATACCCAAAACATTAGGAACAGAGGAAAAAACGGTGAAAAGATCCAAGCAACAGAACAGAACAAATAAGGAAACATTGAGAAAAGCAGAAGAAATACACATATTGATATGCTAAACAGTGCTCTGCCCAAGATGCTAAATGACTGGTTTCTAACTGTACTTAATTGGCAGAAAGACTTCGACTAAGCCTCCAGTATATTCATTAGTCCTGGATCACTTGAGCTTCATGGAGCTTATTTACTTATTTTTAGGATTAGCAACACAAATTATTTAACCAATGTATTGATTAAGGCCCGTTTTTATGCATAACACTGTCTAGGAGCTTCAAATGTTGACTATGTGGGAAATACATTTTTACTGACATATTAACTAATTCTTCCAGTTTAACTGAATACCAAAATTTTCTAAAACTGCAAACACTAACAATTTTACTTGTTTTAAAAACCTACTGTTTTTACACAAAACTAAAGTCACTGATCCCTTTCTGGAGGTGGAAGGAAACCCAGAAATGACATTCCTGACCTAATTGTGATAGAAATTATACAGCACTGGAAAAGTGGGTCAGCATTTTATCATTTACAAATCTAGGTGAGGTCAGCATTTCCCAACTAGTTTCTACTTTTAAATTCATATGCACCACTATTATCCCTTAAAATGGAGAACGTGGAAATACAGGGACAAATGTAAGGTAATATGTGAATGTGCAAAGACACCCAACACGCCGTGTGCCCAAGATAAGTGACCACAGGTGACTGAAAAGATTTCTAATAACACACAGAAATATTAACATTTTCTTTTGCACCTCAACTCTATTCTCCACTGGCAACATTGGTGGTCATTTGTGCCTATTTTCATCTCATTGTCATGGTACCTAGAGTGCATTTGCTATATTTGTGCTGCTTAATTTGAGCTATTTTATGGACACCTCACATCTAAATATAAAGCAACAAGAGTGTCACAGGTATTAACAAGAGAAAGCATACATATAACTATGATTAATAGTAGACCTAAGAAAATGAAGATGTAAATGCTTCACATGTCCTTGATAAATTGATAAGAGAATTGATAAGAGATAAGAGAATTGATAAGATAATTGATAAGATTGATAAGAGAAACTATTCTGAAGGAAAAGTGCAAATTCTGCTATGAAAAAAGTACTCTGATCATGCAGTCAGATAAAGACAAAGAATGACAAAATGGAAAAACCTGCAAAAATATCAAGTCAGGGTAGGAACCCTGGCTACTCATTAGAATCACCTAGAGCTTTAAAAAACAATCAATGCCCAGAAATTTGGACTGAATTGGGTGGGCATATAGTTTCTCAAAGTTCCCTGGGAGTTTTTACTTGCAGTCAAGGTTACAAGTCACTGTGCTACAGAAGACCAGCATCTACTTCAGATACCTACCTATTAGCCTGAGGTAGTAGTTTTCAAAGTGTAGTTTATGGAATTTTTCATGGGTTTATGCAGTCAAAACTACTTTTATAATGCTAAGAAAATAACCTGCCTTTCTACTGTGATGTTATTTGTATTGATGGTGCAAAAGCAATAGTAGCTACAGAATTGTCATCTTAACAAACTCCCTCCACCCTCAACCACTGAGGCATACAAACACTGCTTTTTCTCTTGAATTTCCTGTGGAATTATCGGCATTGTTGTGTAATAAAAAGGGCTCAAGGTTTGGTGACAAACAGAGCTGTTAAGTTTAAATTTGAGCTTCACTATTTATCAGCAGTATGGTCTTGGGCAAGACACGTAATCATTCTGCGCCTTTTTCTTCATATGTACACTGTGGCCAATAATGTAAGTTTTCAATAAAGCATTGTATGTAAAACACATGACAGAGTAGGTGCTTAATCAATATTTCCTTGCAATCCAACCAATTATCTAAACTGGAGTTGTGCTTCACCACTCCTTACTAAGCACCATCAAAATGATTTTATTTATCCTTATCTTTCAAACCTAACTACTATTGTCAAGAGTTAAGGCATTCAATCATCTACTATCACTGTATTTGTTTCTAAACTAGTCTTCCAGATTTTAATCTTCTATGTAAATAGACCCTGCACATTGTTACCAGTTGGTTTTCCAAAATGCACACCATTCTTTTCCCTGCTCAAAGTTTTTATCAGGTACACAAACATCATCAAAATATAAAGGCCTTGAAATGACTTTAAGATCTGGCCCCAATCTTTCTAGTCTCATCTCTCATCATTTCACTGCTTAACTTCTGTTCCTGCCAGTCCCCAAGCAACTATTCGACTTCATGCACTTTGTGTCCATAACTACCATTTCCTTTATCTGTCTGAAGGATAGAAAATGCTTTCCCAGCTCTAGCTAATGATTCCTTCCCTAATCCCTACTCACTCCTTAATATACAGGTCAGAGTGTTACCTCTTTGGGGATGTCTCCCCAGCAGTTCTGAGCCACAATTACTCTTTGCTCTGTTTCTAACATATTTCCTATGTATCTCAGCTACAAGATGAGGGAAACTATCTCACACCCTTTCTCTGATATTTGATTTAACTATAAAATGGGGGCAATAGGTCCTACTTTGCAGGGTTTATGAGCATTAAATGAATACATCTGTAAGTCACGTAACACATCAACAGAGGAAGAAATGAAGACAAACTTCCTCAGGTTGATCAAGCAAAGGCTGGGCACTGGGAATGATTATAACCCTGTTTGGCTCAGTCTAAAGCCCATGTTCTTTCCACCACACATGTCGTCTCTCTACGTCCTAGCAGCTAACACATAAAATTTACTTATTTAATACTCGCCCCCACTGGACTGTAAAATCCTTGAAGACAATGAGCACGTTTTACATGACTTTGTATCCCCAGACTCTCATTCATTTGAGTACCAACTCTGACACTGTGATGTAGAGATTAAAAGACGCAGTTCCTACTTTAAGAGCTCTGCCTAGAGAAGGGAAAAATATAGGCAACACTTTACTGCTGTTTTCTATGCAAGAGAAGCACTGGGGGTATATACATGGAGTACAGATGTCCAAATAGATACCTAAAAGGAGCAGAAGAAAACAGAAGGTACAGGGAAGGCTTCTTGGGAAGAGACGAAATTAAAAGTATTAATTCATAAATGATATAATTATCAGACTGTTTATGCTTTGATACTTGTAAATTATTATTGCTGATAAACATTTTATGGTCTTCAAATGCATTTTAAAAAATGGATTCATTAAAATACAGTAATTCAGATTTAAGTCATTATCACTGGGCTACCTCACAAATATACCAAGTGTAGGTACAAACTCAAAAAGAAACCTCATTGTGTAGCTCTTCCAACTACAATGTACGTTTTCTGAAATGTGGACAACTTAAGCTCACAGGAACAGGGCAGGAATGAAAAATTAACCACCGGGCAGTTGTTTCTATTTTCCCCCATGTCTGATTGACATGTTATATCTGATAGCAACAAATCATTACGACATATTTTATCCTCAGTTATGTTGTTTTTATTAACAACAGCATGAGGACTTCTGGCATCTGGACATTAAAATAAGTTTGAGTTCTGGCTTCACTACCTACTAGGTGTATAACCCCAAGCACGTCAGTCTCCTTGTGCCTGACTTCCATTGCCTGCAAACATATATTCAGTTTCGAGCCTGAAATAAGACAGTGCTTATAAACTGATTTTTCAAATGCAGCCTGGCACATAGCAAGTGCTAATAAACGAGAGCTATTATAGTTACTTTGAAAAAACAAGTATGGCCAGATGATTCAAATACTATTAATCTTAAACACAGTATGTCTTGCTTCTGGATAGCACATAAGACAGTAAGGTGATGAAAAGAATAATCTATCTCTGACTGTACTATGAGCAAAATAACCCAACTTCAGCCTCGAAGAGCATATGCAAGAATTAAGAGTAACAGTCTCTCTACTCTTTTTGAATTGAAAAAGGAACATTTTCTAAGTTAAATAACCGCTCACTCATGACACAAGTGTATCCGTCCTATCATGTGGTAGGTGGAAAAAGACGCTGGCCAAGGAAGGAATAACCCGCTAATAAACTGCCATCTCATCTATAAATGGTAAACTTCTCCAGGGAAGACACTGTGACTTATGCCCCAGCTATAACCAAAGTAGCTGGCATAAAGCAAACAACAATTAATGAGTTTTCGATTAAATGTCTAAGGGTTTTGTGCTGTATGGGATTCTGCAGGAACTTCTGGGAACACAAGCTCAGCAACTTTTCACTGTATAAGAGCTTTTTTGTCATGGTTGCTTTTGATACCATAATAAAAGGCATGCATCTTTTCCCCATAAATATGCTCATAAACGCAAATCTGGCACATGGACCTCATACATTCACCTCGAGGCCTGGTGTAGAGGCTGTTGGCATTTACCGTAACGAAGGTGAAATGCCTGCAGACATAGCTTGGGAGATTTTTGCTATTACTACTGATTATTACATCTGTCCTCTGCCTATGCTGGCTTTATTTTTCTCAACCTGGAGACGTAAGCATTTTGCGAAATTTTGTGACTTATTTCAAGCTTTTCTAAAAGGCCCAAACTATTAAAGGAATCTGCAATAAGACAAAGTAACACATAAAACCTTCTTAATGTGCGGAAGGGGAGGAAGGCCCGAGGCCAGACACACTCCAAGCACATTAAGCTCCTAGAAGAGAAGCCACCTCCGCAGACAACTCCAATCATTAAAATATAGCTCATAAAGTAGCATCTCTAAAGTTGAGAGAATGGAGTTGGAGGGACCCAAAAGGCCACTAATTCAACATGTGAAAATTAAGGTGTAGCACTTGGGGTTTATTTGACAGCAGGGAAATAAAAACCTGGATCAGGCCCGCGGAGAGAGAAGGCGCCGCAACATAACAAGCGCAAACCCGGGCAGCGCTAATGCCTCAAAATGACCACAAAGAGTCTAAGTAACTGATGGGTTAAACCAAACCAGCGCACTTCTTCGAAACAAGTCAGGAAAGTGGCCTCGGCGTGTGAGGAGGGGTTCCGCGGCCCCGGGGTCTTTCTTGGGCTGCCGGCCCTCGTTCTCCCTGGTTGGACGTGGAGGGGCCACATGGCTCCCGGGCCTGTGCATCCTCCGAGGCCCGGGAAAATCAAGTTAGTGACAGGGTTCCCTAGCCGGGGACCCAGGATCGCCGCCCAACCCTCCAGCCCTTGTGCGGGCCCGCAGCCCCTTCACAAAGCTCAGCCGCGACCCCAAAGCCCCGGTTCTTACCATAGTGAGGCCGGCGAAACACCAGCCACATCACCCTTCCGGGCCCTGGGCGGAAGAGGCGTGCTGGCCCGACTTGCCTTTCTCGCTCCTTCCGCGGTCTGGTTGGGCCTGTCAGGGTACCTCCTCCTGAGCCGCACGTCTCAGACTCTACGATAGGCTCCTCTGTACCGGAAAGGGCGGGGTTTAAGTGACGTCATTCAGCCCCGCTGAAGTAAATGACACTCTCATTGGCTGCTGGTCGTCTGCCTGTGGGAGCGGGGCTTTTCGAGGAGACCGGAAGTGGAATTACTGACAGGTAGGGTCCTGAAGTGGCGACTGCCTCGTTAGTCCAGTTCTTTTCTTTTTTAGCTTTGTAGAACTCCGCAGCGCGCAAATTTTTTCCTGCTTGGATTCCCCCGCCTACGATGTGTAAGCTTTTGGCCCTTCTGTTTATGGACTCTTCGGGAACACCTGGGTTCCCTGGGCTTACACGCAGGGCGTTCATCTCCTGGGCTCCCTTCTCAGTTTCTCCCTTTGCACCTGAGAGAGATTCTTTGGAATGTAAAGCGCCTTTGAAATGCCCTGTAAAGTTGTGGGATTAGGAGGACACTTGAATTCGGTGGGTTGTGTTGAGAAGGTGTTGCATAATTTCTCTAACATTGGCGTTCTCTCTCTTCCAATCCCCAGCTTTTTGTAAATTGTAAATGGGTTCCATCTGGGGCTGAAACGTACTAGGCCCGTTGGGGTCAGGAAAGAACTTTCTGTGGTAACAAATGGAAAGGAACTGCGTTTCCTGAGTTCAGTAGTTGATTAGGTACTCCAGAGAAGGAGTCCAGCTGTAAGATCAATAACATGCCAACTTTTTCTTTTAATCAGTAGTATTATTATTTAGCTTTCTCTAATTTTAATAATCCCATTAGATAAGACTCTATTCCCCCCCACCCCGAGATTCTTTTTAAAATGTTATCAGTTTTTTAATGCTTTGACTTAAAGTGGGGTAGAGAAAAAGAGGAAAGGAAACTCACATGAGGTGTTGATTTATGTGCTGTTCTTGGCCAAACTATGAGACCCTTCTATATTTAGGGCAACAGTGATTAGAACATTTGGGTTTCTCCTGTGATTACATCGTTGGCTACAGCCCAACACGTTTTCTTTTTCTTTTTTTTAACCATAACTAACTTTACTTTTGAATCTATTGAATTGTTAAGAGTTGGTCAAATACACAAATTTAGCAAGTATTTAGCTGAGCTTTATTCATGGGATCATGAGAGTGCAGTAGAGGAATAAAGATGGCCTGTTCCTTCCAGAAATTTAATGGGCATGGGGAAGAGAGGAATAAGAAATGTATAAAAACGTACTGTACCCTCCTCCTATCAAAAAACAAGCCATAGTGCTCTGGCTTGTGATTGCTTTAGAGTATACCTTGCAAGTCTTGCCATTCAAATTAAATAACCTTGGCTTAGTTATGGGAAATTATGTTGTGCAACTCATCAAGCTTGGCTTCTAAAGTAGTAACTGTGTCTGCAGACATTTTGCTTTCATGTGAAGATTGTTTTCATCTTTAGGAACGCTTAGGGTAATATGTAATACCTGAAGTGCACCAGGAAACTGAAGTTGTTAGAGATCACAATTTACTATATTTATGGATTTGAATTAATTTTAGGCCATGGGCTCTTATGTACTTCAGCTTCAAAATAGGAAAGAACAATGTCAGTTATTTTAAAGTTACCCATAGAGGAGCCCACATAGCAATAGATAAGGCTGAACATACGTAAATGTGTAGTTTGTTTTTCATGTATCACAGCAAACAAAGTTAATCTGATGTGTGGCAAGATCTCTAGGGAGGTGGTAATTGAGCTATATGGTCATTAAGCACATAAACTCCCTGCTCTTGGTTTTCACTGTGAACTAATGTAAGTACTATCTTACATTGCCGTTTCCAAAGTCTACTTTCCATAGCTCTGCTATGGATTCTCATTTCAAACTATCTTGGATCATTTTCTTACTTACTAAAAATGAAATCTGACTCTATTATTTCCTTCTTCAAAAATTATTGTCTCTCCTGCATCCAGAAGAGTATTTTAAACTTTGGTTTCATGGGTTCAGTAGGATTGTATGCAAAAATAGTATGTATTTATGTTTTTCTGTGGAGAGAATGCATAGGCTTCCCCAGTTATTGTAAGGATTAAATGAGTTATTACAAGTAAGTCATCTAGCCAGGTATTTGACATACACTAAGCACTCAGTAAGGGTTGCCTGTTGTGTGCCTGGCTTGCTTTCTTCACTAAATTAAAAACTCTTTGAAGGGAGGGATAATGGTGGAGGGCTGATTGACTTGCATGTTAAGCACTCAGTAAAAGGTTTTTTAAATTAATGGTTTTTAAAATTAAATTGGTATTGCTTTTATACCACCAGACCACTTTCTTCCCTCTTCTCTTTTTACTTTGTGTCTAGTATTGATAGTGTTGATTATTTCCTTTTATCTGACTTCCTTTTTTCCCCCTCATTCAATGATATTCACATATGTTAGAAGACGATGGTTTTACTTAACTCGTTTTCTTTGATCCTCAACTAGTTTTCTTTGATCCTCAACTAGTCTCCATAGACTGAGGTTGAAGTTCTTTGTTATCTAGTGTTCGTTTTTGTCCTTTTTTTCTCCCTCTTTTTTTTTTTTTTTTTTTTTTGCCGTACGCGGACCTCTCACTGCCGTGGCCTCCCCCGTTGCGGAGCACAGGCTCCGGACGCGCAGGCCCAGCGGCCATGGCTCACGGGCCCAGTCGCTCCGTGGCATGTGGGATCCTCCCGGACCGGGGCACGAACCCGTGTCCCCTGCATCGGCAGGCGGGCTCTCAACCACTGCGCCACCAGCGAAACCCAGCAAATTTTTAATATTGATAAAATTGGGCTCTTTCTAGGAAAAAAAACACCACTGAGACTTTCGTTGCCCAAAAGAAAAAATCTGTGTGAGATTTCCAAACTGTTGATGAGGCATTCATGCTTTTACTAGATGCCAGTATTGCCAATAGCTTTAAATTAAACTTTTGCTTTTGTGCTATTGGGAAATCCCAGGGTATTTACAAGGTAGTGCACAGATTTTCTCCCAATGATGGAAATTTGCTCTTAAGATTGAGTTAATGATGGTTAGTTTGTTAACATGATTTCTGATACTTGGCACAAAAGTTAGGTACACTAATTTTGCATATAAAACACTGTTTAATTCTAGATAATGAGCCAGACTTTCCAACTACCTTTTATGGCAGGCATTCTGGATTCAAACTTCTCTCTGAATATCATCATCATTGTTGCAGTCTGTAAACCAATCTTTTATAAATTTGTCTAGCTTTTAGGACTAACAAAAAAGGAAATAATTTAATTCGATAAATTCTGAAAACGCTTCGGCGGCTTTCACCCTTAGCAATGGGGTTGAAAATGATGATTAGGCTTGGAATTGCTGTAGTCAAAAACAAGTATTACTTGGAGTACACTCCTGAATTTGTGCCTTGTTTCTTTGAGCGTTACTAACCCTGCAGAAGTGACCAAAATGTTGAAATAAGCAAGGAGTTCAGTCTGGTCTTTGTGTGAGAGGATGCTATTAGCTTACTTGTAATTTTGTCGGAACAGTTAGTGAGAATTTTATTGAATAAAGAAAGATCTTGCTCAGTTGGAACAGAAACAAGTGGCTGCCAAGAAATAAGATGCAGTCATTCTTGAAGAGACTCATCAAAGTGTCCTGACAGTATAAATATTGACATGCTGAGATATGTCAATATTTACCATAGAATTTGGAAGTTGCCAAGTTCCTGTTTAAGAAATGTGACCCTAGCATTGAACACAGTATATCAATAAATAAGGAGCATGTCCAAATGAACAGCTGCTCAGAGAAAATCTCAGAGAAAATAGGATAACATCTGTCTAAACTTTAGGGCACTTCAAAAGTTAAATTTTAAAAATTTATTGATGCTTCTTTGGTAATTTTTAGGTAGATACATGTATAATATAGTATATTAATATAGTTCTATATGTAGGTTTAACTTAAGTGTTTTTTAAAAAAATTACCACATGGTTGCAATTTATAACTTTGTAAATTAGTGGTGCTGTGATACTCATCTCTAAAATGAATAAAAAATAAATCTTGCCATAATATTGTGTTTAAGCACCAACCTCTTCATTTTAAGCATTATTCTTACAGAAATTGGCTCGTCATGCCTTAGATATTACTTTTGGGAACCAAAAGTTTGTGCTCTGAGAATTTAGCAATAGAGAAAACATAAGCTTCTGAAGTTTTACTGTAATGAAGAAATTTGTCCTGGTTATTATCTGAAAACTATGTCTTAGAAGAAAATCTGTAGGGTAATGAGCAAGTAAAGTCAATATGTTTGGTTGAGTATCACAGGTCACCACTGTTAATTCCCATATGAATATCACTGTAATATAACAGAGCACTTGGTGAAAAACAGATGTTTGAAACCTTTATATCAAGTCATTGGAACCACACAAACAACGTGACATCTATTTTGCAGACTTCTAGAAGGTTAAACTTAACATTCTTAGAATAATAATAGTCCAAGCAGTCCTAGAAGAGCATAAACCATGGGTATTGGGACTGGTCCTCTCATTGCTTCTCTTTTCTGATAGCAAAGATTGATTTTGTACAGTAATCTAATCATGTTACCATATTGTAATGTTATGTTTATATTGTGAACAGTGAATCCAAAGTACAGTTGAGGTCATATATTCTTGCAGAAGCTACATTTGTTTCTATAAATAACTTGATAAACATGAAGAAACAGCTTTGCTTAGAGGTTCATAAAAGACTTTTGATCTATTTTCAGTGTATTAAAGACAGAAGCAAAAACACAATTTTAAAATTTAAATTGACTGGATCCCTCTTTTGGGGAGGCTTTGCCAATATTTTGAGGTAAGATGTTGAGTTTTAAGGAGAAAACATTAGAATATTAATTAGTGATTTTTAAAACTTGGGAAACATTTTTTGCCCTGTAACGAAGACTTGAACCTTTGTTTTGAATAGACTTTTATGATTTTTTTTCTAGAATCATTAGCGCCTTATGCAAAATATTTACCAGTTGTCTTCTTGAACCACCTGTTTACTGGTTATTTATTATGTAGTGACAACAAAGTCCCAGTGTTTTTGAAATGCCATGTGTTTTGGATTTGATAAGAACGGAAGCATATAAAGCTGAAAATGTAAAACTTCCTGTTTGGTATTGAATATTATGTTTAATAGAGTGTTTCCCAAAGTGTGTACTTATACCACTGATGGAGTATATACATTTGCTTACTTACAACTGTTTTGCACGTACTTTGAGATAATTCACGTAACCAATGAATGACAATGAAGATTCGTCCTGAAATATGCCTGATTCCAAAGACTGACACAGGTAGCTTAAGGAAAAAGGAATTTCTTGGCCTCACACCTAAAACATTCACAGTTAGATCTAGATTCTGGTGCTGCTGAAATCAGATCTGACCTGCTGGCCACCCCTCAGTTCTACTTTCTGCTCTCTTGGTTTTGTTCCCAACAGCTCCAGTCTTGGTTTTGTTCCCAACAGCTCCAGTCTTACAGCGTCGTAACACCAAATCCAGTAGAGAAGAGTATCTATCCTTTATATTCAAATAAAAGTCCTGAAATTGAGCCTTACTGGCCTTAGTTGTCCTAACTTGAATCACGTGCTCATCTTTGAATCAGTTACTGGGGATTAAAATGTAATGTTGGTTTAGCCCGGGTCTGTGTTCTGCTGGAACTTGGGGCCAAAAGTCAGCTTGCTCATAGCCTGTGGATAAGAATAGCAGATGTGAGGGGGGCGGTCACTCGAAGTTTTATTGCTACCAGTAGGGAGTCTGTTTTGGGTAACAAAAATCAACAAATTCTCTCTAAATGTTGGGTGAATGAACACTTTTAACCTGAATTGTGGTGGAGCATGGACCAAGACACTGATGGCATTCTCTGACCGATGTTTAGTGACAGCTAATAATACAGAACTCTTCAGTTGAGAATGGAGGAGGAAAAGTATAAACTAGAGTCATTCCAATTGGTACAGATTAAATGAATTCAGCCATTTAAGTTAGAATCGTTTATTGATTACGAGTCAGGAACTATAATAGGTATTTGACTTATATTGGTTAGATAAAAAAATCAAAGATATCATGAGTCTAATGATGTGCCATAGGATGGGAAATTTTGGAAAGTTTCAGTACAATTATTACTTCTGGTTTCTTTATTGTGGATATTCTGTGCAATCTTTGAATATACTTGTGATTCATATTGAATATTTTGTTCAATTAAAATTTTTTACACATTTTGGCCTTAAGACCAAATTACTATTTTTTAAAATGTTTGTTTATTTTATTTTATTATTTATTTTCTTTTTATTATTTTTTGGCTGCGTCGGGTCTTAATTGTGGCACGCGGGATCTTCGTTGAGGCATGCAGGATCTTTTTCGTTGTGGCGTGCAGGTTTTCTCTCTCTGGTTGTGGTGCGTGGGTTCCAGAGTGCATGGGCTCTGTAGTTTGCTGCATGCGGGCTTCAGTTGAGGTGTGCGAGCTCAGTAGTTGTGGTGCATGGCCTTAGTTACCCTGCGGCATGTGGCATCTTAGTTCCCTGACCAGGGATCGAACCCACGTCTCCTGCATTGGAAGGCAGATTCTTTACCACTGGACCACCAGGGCAGTCCAAAGACCAAATTATTAATGTATAGCTGATAAATATTGAAATAATTTAGGTATTTTTATTATCACCTTTTCAGTTGATTATACAAAACAGATTTTTTATCCTTAGTATCTTTGATTCATTATTGTATAATAAAATTCAACAATGTATTATGCACTAGTATCCCTGGTGTAATGTTTATCAGATAGGAGTATTTACTAGGACCAATAATGAGTTCCATACTTTTTTAGATAGGCTCCTAAATTTTGAAGTATTAAATTATATATGTAAGAATAAATTTCTAATAGACGACTTTTTCTTTTTTACAGAAGTACCCTATACAAACAATTATCCTGATGGTCAAAGAACACTTTTTGAAAACACTTTTCTTTTTCTTTTTCTTTTATTTATTTTTTTAACATCTTTATTGCAGTATAATTGCTTTACAAGACTGTATTAGTTTCTGCTTTATAACAAAGTGAATCACTTATACATATACATATATCCCCATATCTCTTCCCTCTTGCGTCTACCTCCCTCCCACCCTCCCTATCCCACCCCTCTAGGTGGTCACAAAGCACCGAGCTGATCTCCCTTTGCTATGCGGCTGCTTCCCACTAGCTATCTATTTTACGTTTGGTAGTGTATATATGTCCATGCCGCTCTCTCACTTTGTCACAGCTTACCACTTTTCTTTTTATACATTTTATTATGGAAAATTTCAAACATATGTAACAGTAGAGAGAATAATGGATTCCTATTATCTAGCACAACAATTATCAACTCATGGCCCATCTCATTTCATTTATATCTTACTCAAACTTCACTCTTCTTTTCTAAATTATTTTTAAACAATCCCAGACATCATATCACCTGTAAATATTCTAACATGTATCTTTAAAAAGTAAGGACACTGTAGAAAACATAACCACAATTCTATTAACATAGCTTAAAAAATTAACAGTAATTCCCTAGTACTACCAGGTACCTAATCTGTCTTCAAATTCCTCAATTACTACTTCATAAATTTTAATATTTTGTTAGTTGAGTCAAGATTTAAATAAGGTCTTTAAATTGCAGTTGCTTGTGGCTTTTAAGTCTCTTTTAACTTAAATAGTCCAACCCTCCTCTCCCTTTTGCACGGAAGTTTACTTGTTGAAAAAACTGTCAGTTGCCCCATGAAGTGTCCCACTGTTTAGATTTTGCTGATTGCATCCCTTTAGTGCCATTTAACATGTTCCTTCATCCCTTGTGTTGCCTATAAATTGGAGGTTTGATCTGATTCTGTTGAATTGTTTTTTTTTTTAGCATGAATATATCATAAGTAATGCTATGTAGAGTTTTATGGCTTTTACCAAGGCAACCAATGGGTTATGAGTTCTTTTTTGTATTGGTTAAGCCAGTGGGTTTTGAATTCTTTTCTGTTTATATCTCAAAATACAGTAAGTTTGGCTTTAAGACAGAATTTGTATTAGGAAATAAAAGAAGTCAGGATGTGGGGAAAGGGAAGAGGAATACTTATATATATAGATATGTTTACTGGCCATAAATTTGTCATTACTCTAGTAACTCTTCACTTCTCTAATTTTAAAACAAGTGATGTTAGGAGTTCCTGTCTTGAGCCATATAGACTCAAAGAATGTTTTTCTTTAGAATTTCATGAGTTCTCATTAGTAGAAGAAGGATTGGCTCTATACCTTGAAAATTCTGTTTGTGGTTAGAATAATCTAAAATAAAGCAGTTGTTTGTAGAGAAGGTATGGTAAAGTTGTATAAAGAACTTTCCCTCTACTATTTGAAGTCTGTACCTGGGTTATTTTGGGTTATACATCAGGTCATGATTTAGATTTGTGTTAATACATTGTGATACTTTGTTCATAGGTTAAGGAAAAGCAATTCAGTACCTTGATAGTTATAAAATGAGAAAATTCAGAGAGAGGCTGAGAGCTAAGAAGTAGAGTTAAATATGAGACTCATAAAGAGGCTATCTAGGGTTGAGACACTTTTAAGGCAGTGTGTTGGATAGACCTAGTTTTGAATACACTTCTATCTTTACTACACCTTGCTGAATTTCAGTTTTCTTGTTTTTAGAATGGTTCTGAAGATTAAAACAATATATGTAAAATTCTCAGCACAGTTCATGACATATGCTCAGTTCATTTTTGTTCCACTCCCTCACTGACAGCCACATAGCTTGAGTTTTTAGGATAAATTAATGACTTAATAAAGCTCTATCTGTATCGTACATTTTAATTAGCTATATATGTACCTTAATTTTTCTGTGTTTATCTAGTTGTTTTTGTTCTCAGATTATTACCACCCTCTTTTTCATTTTGTCCCGAGTCTAAGAACCTCCTTAGATGTTAAACCAGATATACCTGAACTGAATGTTTTCATCTAACTCTCTAACCATGATCTTCATGTCCTAGAATAGTCTAACTTGATTGAATCTTATTGGCCATCAGTTAAATAGATACCTCTATTACAGATAATTTCCAAACAAGGTTTAACCAAAAATTAGGCATTTCCAAATAACACCAGTTCTGTAAAATTGGTCATGGTCATCATTTGTCTATGTTTTCTGAGCAAGCAAGATACCATACTAAAAGACACAAAAAATTTAATATGATTTTGTTTTTGAAAATTTGATCATTTATTTTGATGTACGTCTTTATTTAGTTTGGAGCTAGGTCCCTTTTTATAATGAAAAGCATTTATATCAGTGGGCATCTTCCTGGATATTTTGTGCTATGTTTCATTGGACATTCTTGTATCTTGGCCAAAGAGGAGTATTCATGCAGGAAGAATTGAATTTACTAATATGCGTTTCACTTGTTAATTAAAGATAATTTTCAAGGCATTGGATTACATTGTTGTTGTTTTTAGTGAATCTACGAGTTTATTATTGGAATTTTATTTTATAAACATTGGATTCCTCATATGGACATACTCTTAATATCTCTTGTTTTTGTTTATTTTGGGCCTGTAAGTTTTTTTTTTTTACATTATAAAATGTAGCAACTTCATATATCATCTACCATGTATTTAAGGTATCTCTTCCTTACTTTTTTATTATTATTTTAGCTCCCATCTAGCAAAATTATATACTACCTTGTATTTTAGTTATAATTTTGTAGAACTCTATTTTGTCGTGTTCTTGTAACTGGATTAAAAGCTCCTGAGGGAAGGCATCATTCCTTTTTTTTTTTTTAATTTGCTGTTGTTCTTATTGAGCACAAAGTTTGCACATAATGCTTCCTCAGTGAATGTTTGACTGGTAATGGAGTGGACTTTTTTTAACTGGCTTTCCTCAAATTGATATCAGTTCATTATTTCAATTTATGGAAAGTTTTGGTTTTGTTCTATGTACTAAGTGACTCTGAAACTAACTTTACTTTGAATGGCTTTTCAGATCAGCTCTTTAAATTCCTCATTGCAAAATTAAACTTACTTCTCTTCCACAAAGTAGCTTCATTTGTTACTAAATATTTTATTAATTCTTTGGGGAAAGTGTTTGTTTAAAAGATAATTATTTCTAAAGAATGTGATATTTCCAACTTCTTCCTAATGAGAAGAATCATCATTGATGACTCTGTAGTTTGAATTTTGTTGATGACTTTAATTGTTTTATAGGATGAACATCTCTGATTCAGTGCTATTTCATAATCTTTTTAGGATTTAGTTTCAAAATTGATGTTTTGTTGTAGTCAGAAAAAGACAATGGATTGATTAATCTTTCTGATTAATATGGTAATGCAAAGAGGCTCTTTCTTAGCTATGTGACCTTATTTTTTTGCTGCCTGCTACAGATATTGGCTGCCAGACACTGCCATTCCACACTGTAGAAGCACAGCCTCCAAAATTCTGATACCTTAATAACAAATGACTTTTAATCTAGGTTAACTTCATTGCTTGCTTTATTCAAATGTTGTAGAAGTCAAACCATAGGAAGTCAGCAGAGTGGTACTAGAATTCTGAAGCTGTCAAAATTCCATTTCAGAGTCAGAAGCTGTATACTCTAAACTCACTGTTGAGTGATTCAATGGGCATAATTCAGCTCAGGCCCTCTTCCATCAGGAGGAAGAGCTGGAAGAATCTCTCTGACCACGATGATCCTGATATCTTCCCTATATTAGACCTTCTTTCTTTTTTCCCCAGTTGGTGAATAAGATGATTGACAGCTGGGATCCTTGGAGGCTGATTCTAACTGCTTTCAATGCTTCTGGACCTTGAAAGGATGGATAGATATTCACAGGTATAGACCAGAGGTAGATATTTTAGGAGAGGGAATAGCATAAGCAAAAGGGCAGTTGCAAGGGTGGATTCAGAATTCCTACTCAGCCTTTAGGTCTTAGATCTCATTTCCTCTAGAAAACTTCCCATGACTGTCAATCTGGGTGTGTCTGATCTGGGTTCCCCTCTTGCCTCTTACTGCCTTTTTATGACTCTTAACCTCAATGTTTTGTAACATGTGTTTATTTGACTTTCTCTTCATGAGAGTATAAATGTTCTGAGGTCAAGGGATATGTCTATTTTATTCATAGGTCTATTCTCAGCACCTAGCATAGTACCTGTTGTCTGGCAGGATCTAAATAAATATTTATACATGACTCGTCATATTTCAAAAGTCACTTTTTTTGTGAGAGGCCAATCTGGGCCTCTTTATCCAGTGACATTAGAAAAGACCAGATTTCTCAGGTAAAGATTCCCTATTCCAAGAGCTTGGGGACAAAAGAATTGATTTCCGATTTAGTGGAGGATATACACCAACAGCCTTAAATAAAGCTGGACTAAGGCTATTTTGTTTGGCACATTGGGGTGTTTTCCAGCACCAATAACCAATTCTCCAGTTCTCCAATACCAACTAGGTGTCCGAAAATTCTATTTAATTCTTACACTGCCTACCTGGAGTTAGTGTCAGTTTCCATAGGTTAAAGGGTTCAGTCCCACAAGACTGCTGTCACTTCAGATGCCAGTTGCAGGTCCCGGGTCACCCATACTTCTGACCTGCTACAAATTGGGGGTTCCCATGACCATCTCCTCAGATTTGATAATTTGCTAGAATGGCTTACAGAACTCAGGAAAACACTAAAACACTTTACTTTTTAATTTACTGGTTCAGTAAAAAAGATACAGCTGAGGAACAACTGGAAGAGATGCATAGGACAAGGTATAGGTTAGGGTGCAGAGCTTCAGTGTATTGACTGGGTAAGCCGCTCTCCCAGTACTTAGATATGTTCACCAACCCAGAAGCACCCCTCCCCCAATTTCTTTGTTCCAGAGTTTTAATTGAGCTCAATCTCCAGTTCCACACTCCTCTCTGGAGTTGAGGTGGGGGTGAGGCTGAAAGTGCCAACCCTTTAATCTTTTGGCCTTTCTGGTGAACAGCCACATCCTGAGGCTATCTAGTGACCCCACCCTAAGTCAACTCATTAGCATAAACACTGGTATGATTGAAAGGGGCTCTTCATGAAAAACAAAAGACACTCCTGGTGTTAGGACTTGTACTCTTCATAAATTGTACAAGGCTTGATTTAAATTTTAGGGATACAAAGTTTCAATTCAATTTGAGAATGCATCACATAAGGGGACTCAGAATTGAATCTTTTCTTTGATCTTGGAATCTCCTCCCACTAGAGTTATCCACAGTCTGTTCAGGGATGTGTTTGGAAGTGACTCAGACTCAGCAATTACAGCATGGGAGATAAGTGTGTAATTATTCGTCCAGTTAGGTATGTTAAGTAATCATGTGCCATTTATAACTTAGTATAATTTGAACCATGTGAAATTGCCATTTTTTTATAGGTTAAAAAATGTGAAATATTGGCAATTTCATATGGTTCCTAAATTCTTTTGTTTGGCTGAATTAGGTAGGGTCACCAGTTGAGGATATGTTGTAGGGTTTTTTTTTCAGGGTTAACTCTCATTTGTACCCCAGTCTTATCATTCATCCCCTTGTTTGCCATTAGAAAATAGGCAGATAAATGGGTATAGTTTTAAGTAAATGGTGGATTTGTGAATGGGGGAAAAGTATAGTACAAGTCTTGTTTCTTTTCCATACAAGTGCTTTTAGTTACATTTCAGTTCTGAGCAGCACATTTTTCTAGTAGAAGAGGCTTGAATCTTTTGATCTTTTTGATCTGGCCACCCAAGATGTCTATTCTCTTGATTTGTACATCCCCTGCTTAACCAGTGCCTGCTTCACCTACACCCTCCTCACAGGACTGACCTTCTTACATACGTGCCCCTGCCCCAGCTAGTGATTGTTCACATCAAGGGTCAGTGAGGGGCCTGTGCCCCTCTGCTAGTTTCCCTGGTAGTTGAGGAGCCCACCTGATGTCAGTTCCCCCTGTAACTGGGAACTTCCCCCTTCCCACCCCCCTGGAGCGAAGCCTGCCATCACATCCTGCCTGCTGTCTGCCACACTTGGTGAGGTGTTGCTCCAGGATCTTGCTTCAGACATGTAAGCTCCCCTTATACATTAAACCACTCATGTCTCTGTTACTGACTCCAGGCTCTTTCTTCGGTCTTGAAGCTGGGCAAGTACAGGCCTTGCAGGCCTGCATGGTGTAGCCCAACAACTTTGTGTAAGCTTAACTGATGGTGTTTCATAGGAACCTCTTCACTCTTTCTGAAATTAAAATATGAGAGAGGGTCAAAATTTTGAGGCTTAAGAAATCATAATTGTTAAATTCTTAATGAAAAAATACTGTTGGTTAAGCTAATACTATATTTGAGGTACTATCTTACTTCTTCATTTCTGTTGTGTCTTTCTCATAAGAAACTGCAATCAGAATGGAAGTATTGTTGTGAACATTTAGAAAGTTTCCAAAATGTTAAGTATACTCTCATTCTTTCTGCCAAAGTTGTTTGTAATCAAAAGTGTCCATTTGATGAATATAAAGGAAATCATAGTCTTGGAACTTTGAGTCCAATTCTAGGTGTTAGATTTTATGTGGGAAATTTATTCAGGCCATTTTATTGTTTTTTAATACTTCATTGGGTAAGAGAAAAGAAAGGAGAGGAAGTGGAATTTGAACAAATCACTGAAACTAATGATTATTAATGGTGTTTGTAAAAGATAAGCAGAGGAAATGAGCAGTAATATGATATTTGGAATGCCAGCAGCTGGCATTCCATACTCATAAGAGATAATTGAAAATAGTCTGTAACCATGGCAAAGATACTTTAGGTTTAGACTTATTTTATTGTTCTAATGCTTTATTCCTGAAGCATCAGATTGTTTATTTAATGTCTTCTTTGAATATCAGCTGTATATTACAAGTGTTTGAACAAGATTATACCAACAGTCTTAATTATATTTTGCTCTTAGGGTAACCAACCATCCTAGTTTGCCTGGGGTTGTTGAGAGATTTCCTAGGACATGGGACTTTCAGTGTTAAAACCGGAAAAATCTCAGGCAAGCCTGGACAGATGGTCACCTTACTTTCATTTCAAATTTAATCGAATGGAGAAAATCCTGACATAATTAGAAAGGTATTTAAGAATCCTGTAAATTCTTTACCCTTAACGTTTAGAAAATTCTAACTTGAAAACATTATTTCAGGAAAGCATTTCTTCTATAGAAGGTTAGTTTTGTTTTAATTGCTTTGGAAATTTAAAGGTAAATTGATTTTGTGGTCATTTTTCAAAAAGACCTTAATTTACCCTTTGGTCACATAGATAACAACCAGCAAATCGACATGCTATTAATAATGAAAATGCTAGGAATAAATTATTAATTAAAAAATACTCAGTGTGGGAATTCTGATAAGATAAACAGGAATAGTCATTGCTTTTAAGAAGTTCTGAACAAATAAGAAAATAGTCTTCTTTTCTGAAATTGTTATATGATGTTTGTGTTAAACGTAAGTAGCTGAGCGGCTGTTGTATAAACCTTTCTTTCCTTTTTATATATCCTTGAAGTTTTGTAACATGATAAACTTTTAAAAATTTATCACCACACTTTTGGTTTACAATTTATATTTTTTTCTTTTCCTCGTTTTTAAAAAAGGGAAGGTCAAACAAAATAATGTGATCAGGAATCTAATTACAGACTATTAACAGCATGTGCATGTGCTAATCTTTATTCTGAACTCACTTTAGTTATCAGCCTACTTTTCTCAACAAGGGGGCACTTAAGTTAATTGCTTCATTAGAAACATGCTTTTACCCCTTTCTGATCCATAAGTACGACTCCTTGGCAGAGCTGCAGAAGTTTGAACACCTGCAGCCCAAGCATCTTGAAAGGAAGCCATAACTCACTATAAAGGAAAATAAAAGAAGCTCAAGTTCAAAATGGTGTTATCAATGATACAGTGTTGTCACTAACTTGAGCTGACCTAAGAGAATTGGCTTCTGCATTGCTTCTTATCAGCATCCAAAAGGGCATACAAAATTCTTTGTAAACTAATTTAAAAAGTGTCTTGTTTATTCAGAAGCAACTGTGAATGGTATTTGTTCAGAGTGTAGATCACATCAGCCAACAACTTATTTCTCTTCTAAGAGAGAAGCCAAGTATCAAAGACACAAAGTACTAAAGATAAGCTTCTCAATTCTCAACTGTTCTGAGCTCTCAATAAAGCTACTGATGTACAAATTGGGGTGGGACCCAACTGTTTCCACCTGCAGGCTTGTCTTAGATCCTTGGCTCTGGCTCGGAGAGGTGCTGATACTAGTCTGACCTTTAGTGCCCTTAGAAAACAAAACACAGGCTTTCTTATGGCCCTAATCAATCATTCCTTCTGAAGATTCCATCCCCTTTTTTCAAGTACTAGTCTTGGGGCAAAAAACCCATGGCTGACTATTCCCATTTACAGTGCTGGTGAAAGCAGAGATCCTTGATTCGCTCTTAGGGAATCTTAAAAGACATTATAAGTCATCCTTTTTCCTGTTTCTATGGTGGAGTCTTAGATGATTTGTATTTGATATTTAATGAGAGGGTGACCTCAGTAAGTAAAAGAATGAAGTGCTTTCAAAACTGGTTCAAATAGTATATTATCAGGAAATTAAGACAGTTGATATAAAGAAAACATAAGGCTATTGAGGCATAAAATACTTATAGGATACTGAGTTGTCACATTTGAGCTATTAATATGTTAAGTCCCTAAGTGTGGCCAGCAGGTAGCATCCAAAATTTCAAATCTGAGTTAACTAGAATAGAGTCTTTAAAATAAAATCATTTACTTTCTGTGATGAGTATCTAGAGTTAATCAGAAAATTGGAAAATATTTGAAACATGAATAATTCAAAGATGTTAGAACTAATCTGACCCCTAAATGTCTTTTTAACATTATTATGACTAAAACCTTTTGTATCATTGTGAAAGTAGGATTTACTGATAGGTATCTGGAATATTGAATTTCAAATTAACTTGTTTCTATAATTAGAAATTCGTCACTTGTTTCAAACATGCTAAGAAATAACAGTGAAACCAATTGCTGTTTTAGAGTAATTCTAAGTTTCATTAATGCTAAAAATAGCCAGGATTCTTCAGGCACATTTAAGAAAAAATAATCTGCGTAAGTGTGTGTGTATCTTTGTGTGTGCATATAAATTCTATACAGGCAAAAAACTTCATCAGTAGTTTCTATTACATTCTTCCCTCCCGGAATTGTGGTTTTGGGCCCATTAGAATTATGTAAGCCTATAAGTATGTCTTTTTCAATGATTGGCATAGAAAAACCGTAACATATTTTCCAGTAATTTTCGAATTTAAGAATTGCAGACCATATGGGTAATTTACTGCATGTTAAATGTATTGACTAATTGATCTAAAGAAAATATTTACAAGTGGATGAAGCATTTCAGAATTAAGTACATCTAGGCAAAGAAGAGCTCAATGTAGGAAAAATTTTTGACTAAGTGAAATATTTAAAAATAATTATATTTTTTCAGTGATTATGATGTAGTCAAATTTACAAATTTCATATTTAAAAATATTAACATAATTGATGTGGCTACAAATATGGTTATTTTAAACTGTCTTTTTCTTCTGGGAAGAAGAATAATTTTCTAAGTAAACTTTAGGCAGATATTAGAATGATTGATAACTTATCAATTTAGAGGTATCTTACACTTTTTTTTGGAATTTTTGAATTTTATTTTATTTATTTTTTTATACAGCAGGTTCTTATTAGTTATCCATTTAATACATTTTAGTGTATACATGTCAATCCCAATCTCCCAGTTCATCACACCACCCCCCCACCCCACGTTGCTTTCCCCCTTTCGTGTTCATATGTTTGTTCTCTACATCTGTATCTCAGTTTTTGCCCTGCAAACCGGTTCATCTGTACCATTTTTCGAGGTTCCACATATAGGCGTTAATATACGATATTTGTTTTTCTCTTTCTGACTCACTTCACTCTGTATGACAGTCTCTAGATCCATCCACGTCTCAACAAATGACCCAATTTCGTTCTTTTTTATGGCTGAGTAATATACCATTGTATATATGTACCACATCTTCCTTATCCATTCACCTGTCGATGGGCATTTACGTTACTACCATGACCTAGCTATTGTAAATAGTGCTGCAGTGAACATTGGGATGCATGTGTCTTTTTGAATTATGGTTTTCTCTGGGTATATGCCCAGTAGTGGGATTGCTGGGTCATATGGTAATTCTATTTTTAGTTTTTTAAGGAACCTCCATACTGTTCTCCATAGTGGTGGTATCAATTTACATTCCCACCAACAGTGCAAGAGGGTTCCCTTTTCTCCACACCCTCTCCAGCATTTGTTGTTTATAGATTTTCTGATGATGCCCATTCTAACTGGTGTGAGGTGATAACTCCTTGTAGTTTTGATTTGCATTTCTCTAATAATTAGTGATGTTGAGAAGCTTTTCATGTGCTTCCTGGCCATCTGTATGTCTTCTTTGGAGAAATGTCTATTTAGGTCTTCTGCCCATTTTTGGATTGGGTTGTTTGTCTTTTAGTATTGAGCTGCATGAGCTGTTTATATATTTTGGAGATTAATCCTTTGTCCGTTGATTCATTTGCAAATATTTTCTCCCATTCTGAGGGTTGTCTTTTCGTCTTGTTTATAGTTTCCTTTGCTGTGCAAAAGCTTTTAAGTTTCATTAGGTCCCATTTGTTTATTTTTGTTTTTACTTCCATTACTCTAGGAGGTGGATCAAAAAAGATCTTGCAAAAAAAAAAAAAGATCTTGCTGTGATTTATGTCAAAGAGTGTTCTTCCTATGTTTTCCTCTAAGAGTTTTATAGTGTCTGGTCTTACATTTAGGTTTCGAATGCATTTTGAGTTTATTTTTCTGTATGGTGTTAGGAAATGTTCTAATTTCATTCTTTTACATGGAGCTGTCCAGTTTTCTCAGCACAACTTATTGAAGAGACTATCTTTTCTCCATTGTATATCCTTGCCTCCTTTGTCATAGATTAGTTGACCATAGGTGCGTGGGTTTATCTCTGGGCTTTCTATCTTGTTCCATTGATCTATATTTCTGTTTTTGTGCCTGTACCATATTGTCTTAATTACTGTAGCTTTGTAGTATAGTCTGAAGTCAGGGAGTCTGATTCCTCCAGCTCTGTATTTCCCCCTCAAGACTGCTTTGGCTATTCGGGGTCTTTTGTGTCTCCATACAAATTTTAAGATTTTTTTTGTTCTAGTTCTGTAAAAATGCCATTGGTAATTTGATGGGGATTGCATTGAATCTGTAGATTGCTTTGGATAGTATAGTCTTTTTCACAATATTGATTCTTCCAATCCAAGAACATGGTATATCTCTCCATCTGTTTGTATCATCTTTAATTTCTTTCATCAGTGTCTTATAGTTTTCTGCATACAGGTCTTTTGTCTCCCTAGGTAGGTTTATTCCTAGGTATTTTATTCTTTTTGTTGCAGTGGTAAATGGGAGTGTTTCCTTAATTTCTCTTTCAGATTTTTTGTCATTAGTGTATAGGAGTGCAAGAGATTTCTGTGCATTAATATTGTATCCTGTAACTTTACCTAATTCATTGATTAGCTCTAGTAGTTTTCTGGTGGCATCTTTAGGATTCTCTATGTATAGTGTCGTGTTATATGCAAACAGTGACAGTATTACTTCTTCTTTTCCAATTTGTATTCCTTTTATTTCTTTTTCTTCTCTGATTGCTGTGGCTAGGACTTCCAAAACTATGTTGAATAATAGTGGCGAGAGTGAACATCCCTGTCTTGTTACTGATCTTCGATGAAATGCTTTCAGTTTTTCACCATTGAGAATGATGTTTGCTTGGGTTTGTCCTATACGACCTTTATTATGCTGA
The DNA here is from genome assembly GCF_964165515.1 of Mesoplodon bidens. NCBI lineage: Eukaryota > Metazoa > Chordata > Mammalia > Artiodactyla > Ziphiidae > Mesoplodon > Mesoplodon bidens. The sequence goes on from NC_138160.1 coordinate 67,557,423, forward strand.
GGTAGGTTCCCTTTCTTCCCACTTTCTGGAGAGTTTTTATCATAAATGGGTATTGAATTTTTTCAAAAGCTTTTTCTGCATCTGTTGAGATGATCATGTGGTTTTTCTTCTTCAATTTGTTAATATGGTGTATCACTTTGATTGGCTTGTGTATATTGAAGAATCCTTGCATCCCTGGGATAAATCCCACTTGATCATGGTGTATGATCCTTTTAACATATTGGTGGATTCTGTTTGCTAGTATTTTGTTGAGGATTTTTGCTTTTGTTGAGGATCTATGTTCATCAGTGATATTGGTCTATAATTTTCTCTTTTTTGTGATGCCTTTGTCTGGTTTTGGTATCAGGGTGATGGTGGCCTCATAGAATGAATTTGGGAGTGTTCCTTCCTCTGAAATATTTTGGAAGAGTTTGAGAAGGATGGGTGTTAGCTCTTCTCTAAATATTTGATAGAATTTACCTGTGAAGCCATCTGGTCCTGGACTTTTGTTTGTTGGAAGTATTTTAATTTCAGTTTCAATTTCATTACTTGTGATTGGTCTGTTCATATTTTGTATTTCTTCCTGGTTCAGACTTGGAAGGTTATACCTTTCTAAGAATTTGCCCATTTCTTCCAGGTTGTCCATTTTATTGGCATAGAGTTGCTTGTAGTAGTCTCTTAGGATGCTTTGTATTTCTGTGGTGTCTGTTGTAACTTCTCCTTTTTTATTTCTAATTTTATTGATTTGAGTCCTCTCCTTCTTTTTCTTGATGAGTCTGGCTAATGGTTTATCAATTTTGTTTATCTTCTCAAAGAACCAGCTTTTAATTGTATTGATCTTTGCTATTGTTTCTATTTCAGTTATTTCTGCTCTTATCTTTATGATTTCTTTCCTTATGCTAAGTGGGTTTTGTGTGTTCTTCTTTCTCTAGTTCCTTTAGGTGTAAGGTTAGATTGTTTATTTAAGATTCTTCTTGTTTCTTGAGGTAGGCTTTATTGCTATAAACTTCCCTCTTAGAACTGCTTTTGCTGCATCCCATAGGTTTTGGATTGTCGTGTTTTCATTGTCATTTATCTCTAGGTATTTTAAAATTTCCTCTTTGATTTCTTCAGTGATCTCTTGGCTATTTAGTAATGTATTGTTTAGCCTCGATATGTTTGTGTTTTTTACGTTATTTTTTTCCCTGTAATTGATTTCTAATCTCATAGCGTTGTGGTCAGAAAAGATGCTTGATATGATTTCAGTTTTCTTAAATTTACTGAGGCTTGATTTGAGACCCAAGATGTGATCTATCCTGGAGAATGTTCCGTGTGTACTTAAGAAGAAAGGGTAATCTGTTGTTTTTGGATGGAATGTCCTATAAATATCAATGAAATCTATCTGGTCTGTTGTGTCATTTAAAACTTGTGTTTCCTTATTAATTTTCTGTTTGGGTGATCTGTCCATTGTTGTAAGTGAGGTGTTAAAGTCTCCCACTATTATTGTGTTACTGTCGATTTCCTCTTTTATAGATGTTAGCAGTTGCCTTATATATTGAGGTGCTCCTATGTTGGGTGCATATATTTTTATAATTGTTATATCTTCTTCTTGGATTGATCCCTTGATCTTTATGTAGTGTCCTTCCTTGTCTCTTGTAACATTCTTTATTTTAAAGTCTATTTTATCTGATACGAATTTTGCTACTCCAGCTTTCTTTGATTTCCATTTGCATTGAATATCTTTTTCCATCCCCTCACTTTCAGTCTGTATGTGTCCCTAGGTCTGAAGTGGGTCTCTTGTAGACAGCATATATATGGGTCTTGTTTTTGTATCCATTCAGTGAGCCTGTTTCTTTTGGTTGGAGCATTTAATCCATTCACGTTTAAGGTAATTATCGATATGTATGTTCCTATGACCATTTTCTTAATTGTTTTGGGTTTGTTTTTGTAGGTCCTTTTCTTCCCTTGTTTTTCCCACTTAGAGAAGTTCCTTTAGCATTTGTTGTAGAGCTGGTTTGGCAGTGCTGAATTTTCTTAGCTTTTGCTTGTCTGTAAAGCTTTTGATTTCTCCATCGAATCTGAATGAGATCCTTGCTGTGTAGAGTAATCTTGGTTGTATGTTCTTCCCTTTCATCACTTTAAGTATATCATGCCACTTTCTTCTGTCTTGTAGAGTTTCTGCTGAGAAATCAGTTGTTAACCTTATGGGAGTTCCCTTGTATGTTATTTGTCATTTTTCCCTTGATGCTTTTAATAATTTTCCTTTGTCTTTAATTTTTGCCAATTTGATTACTATGTGTCTTGGCATGTTTCTCCTTGGGTTTATCCTATACGGGACTCTCTGCGCTTCCTGGACTTGGTTGGCTATTTCCTTTCCCATGTTAGGGAAGTTTTCGACTATAATCTCTTCAGATATTTTCTCGGGCCCTTTCTCTCTCTCTTCTCCTTCTGGAACCCCTATAATGTGAATGTTTTTGCATTTAATGTTGTCCCAGAGGTCTCTTAGGCTGTCCTCATTTCTTTTCATTCTTCTTTCTTTACTCTGTTCCGCAGCAGTGAATTCCAGAATTCTGTCTTCCAGGTCACTTATCCGTTCTTCTGCCTCAGTTTTTCTAATATTGATTCCTTCTAGTGTATTTTTCATTTCAGTTATTGTATTGTTAACCTCTGTTTGTTTGTTTTTTAGTTCTTCTAGATCTTTGTTAAACATTTCTTGCATCTTCTTGATCTTTGCCTCCATTCTTTTTCCGAGGTCCTGGATCATCTTCACCATCATTATTCTGAATTCTTTTTTGGAAGGTTGCCTGTCTCCACTTCATTTAGTTGTTTTTCTATTTTTCCTTCATGCAGTAGAAATCTGTCTGACTTTTCATCTTGTCTCTGTTTCTGTGAATGTGGTTTTTTTCCACATGCTGCAGGATTGTAGTTCTTCTTGCTTCTGCTCTCTGTCCTCTGGTGGATGAGGCTATCTAAGAAGCTTGTGCAAGTTTACTGATGGGAGGGACTGGTGGTGGGTAGAGTTGGCTGTTGCTCAGGTGGGTAGTGCTCAATAAAACTTTAATCCACTTGTCTGCTGATAAGTGGGTCTGAGTTCCCTCCCTGTTGGTTGTTTGGCCTGGGCGAACCCAACACTGGAGGCTACTTGGGCTCTTTGTTGGGGCTGATGGCGGACTCTGGGAGGTCTCATGCCAAGTAGTACTTCCCAGAGCTTCTGCTGCCAGTGTCCTTGTCCTCACGGTAAGACACAGCCACACCCCGCCTCTGCAGGAGACCCTCTAGCACTAGCAGGTAGGTCTGTTTCAACCTCCTATGGGGTCACTGCTCCTTCCCCTGTGGCCCAATGCACACACTACTTTGTGCCCTCCAAGAGTGGAGTCTCTGTTTCCCCCAGTCCTGTCAAAGTCCTGCAATCAAATCCCACTAGCCTTCAAAGTCTGATTCTCTAGGAATTCCTCCTCCCATTGCTGGACCCCCAGGTTGGGAAGCCTGACATGGGGCTCAGAACCTTCATTCCAGTGGGTGGACTTCTGTGGTATAAGTGTTCTCCAGTTTGTGAGTCACCCACCCAGCAGTTATTGGGTTTGATTTTATTGTGATTGCACCCCTCCTACCTTCTCATTGTGGCTTCTCCTTTGTCTTTGGATGTGTGGTATCTTTTTTGCTGAATTCCAGTGTCTTCGTGTTGATGATTGTTCAGCATTTAGTTGTGATTCCGGTGCTCTTGCAAGAGGCAGTGAGAGCATGTCCTTCTACTCCACCATCTTTTTTTTTTTACGCGCAGGCTCAGCGGCCATGGCTCACGGGCCCAGCCGCTCCGCGGTATGTGGGATCTTCCCAGACCAGGGCATGAACCCGTGTCCCCTGCATCAGCAGCCAGACTCTCAACCACTGCGCCACCAGGGAAGCCCCCTACTCCACCATCTTGAACCAATCTCATTAGACTGTTAATTTTAGATTTTTTTTCTATCATTCTGGAAGTTTCTCTGCTTCCTTGTGCTTTTTTCTGTAAGATAGTACAGCTCTAGCCTTCTATAATTAAGCATGCCTCTCATCCCCCAGAAGATAGAGAAGTTAGTTTTGTTTTGTGAAGATCTGACAGAATGAGTTGTTTTGATTTTCATATTCATTTGTTAATTGAGAAAAATATGATGCTTTATTTAGGAGGACATAATAGTTTTAAATTGAGAAAGCAAATTAAAATGACTTAAAAATTTGGCTTTTATTAAAACTTATTAGTTATCAATGAAATGTCAATTAATAATTTACCTTTGGATTGTCACAACATAGTATTTATATTGATCATAAAACTTGGAGGCAATTTTATACTCTTAGCTTTTTTAGGATCACCTAGTAAGAGATTCATGCTATGTGATTGAAGAATAATTCTCTCTAGTTTTTCATCTTTGAAGTGTGTGCTTTGTTCCACATTTTGACTTTTTATAATGTTTTTTCTTTGCATATTTGTAATTTTTAGGGTATTCCTTTAGTTTTGTTAGCATCTATAGCTTAAGTATTTCTTAATGAAATGTACATGGGCAAAGGATATACCAGTATTAGAAAAAATATAGTTTTTTGCTTTGAACTAAATAATACGTGGCATATTGCAGTCTGGTAAGTTTGAGGTCAATCTGGGCAAGATTCTAGAGTGAATTACTGGAAGAATTGTTTTTGAATTAATAGAAAAATAACCTGTAATCATTAGAAATGAGAGTGGGATCACTAAGAAAAGGTCTGTCTTAATTTCTTTTCCCTCCCCTCCCCTCCCCTTCCCTTCCCTTCTTTTCTTTTTTTTTTTTAATAGCACTCCTAGACTGGCAGAGTAGGTAGGTTTTACGAAGGACCATCTTGATATCCTTGTGACTTAAATGGAGGTATCAGCAGTACACCCACCTAGTAGTAGTGATTGATGTCTAAGAGAGGCTTGTTTCTAATGGCAGGCCACAGAAGTCTATGCTTGAGCTTATTCTGCTCAACATTTTACATAAATGATTTTAATACTCAGAAGGGAGGTTTATTAAACTTTTAAATGGCAGGGTCAGCAAGGGATTATAAATGTGCTGGATCACAGTAACAGAATCACTATTCAGTGTAACCTTGACAAGCCAAATGTATAATATTTGAAATTGCTCATCTGCAAAGAATGAACAAAACAAAAATTGAACCTTGTACACATATTCGGTCACATGATTTATGACAAAAGTAACAGCATTGCAGTAGGAAAGGGTAGTCTTTAATAAATAATACTTGGTCAATTTGATATCCATGTGGAAAAAATATATTTTGACCCCTCCTGACAATTGATGTACAAAAATCAATTCCATATGGATTGCAGTTCTAAATGTGAGAGGTACAATTATAAAGCTCTTAGATAAACATAGGAGAACATCTTGGTGACTAAAGAGTTCTTAAGTAGTACAGAAAAAGTATAACTATAACATACAGATTTTGATAAATTTTAACTTCATGAAAATTGGAAATTTCTTTTCATCCAAAGATACCATTATGAGAATGAAAAGATAACTTACAGAATGGCAGAACTGTACATATATCTGTAAAAGGATTCATAATCCAAAAAGTAAAGAACAAAACAAAAAGAAAATAATATATCAATAAGAACGTCAATAAGAAAAATACAACTGAATAAAAACATTGGCAAGATTTAACAGATACTCCACAAAACAGGATGTTCAAATGCACAATCAAGATATGAAAGGGACTCAACATCATTAATCATCAGGGAAATGTGAATAAACCATTGTGTAATACTACATACCCACCAAAATGGCTAAAATTAAAAAGATGAGAAATGTTTGTAAGGACATGGAGTGATCAGAACTGACATACCAAGTGTGTAAATTGGTGCAAACCTTTTAGAAAGTTTTTGGCTGTGTACTACTAAAACTGAACATATGCATATCCTCTGGTCCAGAAATTTCACTCATGGGTATATACTCATAGGTATATGCCCAACAGAAAAGCCTAGATATTGCTAGCGTATTTATGGAAGCACTATTTATGCTAGTCAAAACCTGGAAAGTACTCAAAAACCTGTCGCTAGTAGAATGGATAAATAAATTGTACTATACCCACATAATGGAATATTATACAACTATGAGCATGATCTACAATTCTAAGAAGGATTTCTCAAACGTAATGTTCCATAAAAGAAGCCAGACACAAAATAAAATGTGCTGTATGATTATATCTACATGAAAGGACAAAGATACTCAAAATTCTAATCTGTTAGGAAAGTGGTTATTTGGGGACACAGTGACTGGAAAAGGGGCGTTGTGAGAATGAGTTCTGGGGTGGTAATGTTCTGCTTCCTGATCTAGGTACTGCTTACATGGATTTGCTCAATTATAAAACTTCCAAGTTAGGTTTTAGATATCTGTAATTTTGCCTGGATATGATACTTCAATATAAAGTTTTAAAAATGCAAAAAGTTTATTAGCCTTAGGCTCTAATAGCTTGATATAATCCATCTCCATTACAGGGTACTTCTATCTCAGTGGACAGAGTGAGTCCTGGGAACCCCTTTCTTAGAGAAGATGTGATAGGTATGGCCAACTCTTGGGTTCTGAGATTTTCTTTTCCAAATCTTTATGCTACTCTCCTTTTTCATTTACACAGTCTTTCTCCAGATAGACTAAGAACTTGATCCAATTTATCCTCACTAATTATAATCAGATTCCAATCCTGAGATTACTCCCAGATCACTCACACAAGTTCTTGTGACCATTTGTCATAGAGAAAGAGGCTTTGGGGAAAATGTGATCTTCATATTGTTGGAGATGGTCTTTTTTATTCAGCTACACAACTTGGGCAAATCATTTATGAGCCTCTGCTTTTATCTGTAAAAATTGTGAATCAGTATTGAACAGAACTGTGATTTACTGAGTTTGATGGTTGGCTATTATATAGCTTTTTGTTTTACTTATTTCCTTGGTGCTTTGTATAGCTGAGAGACCAGTACAGAAAGCATCATTATTTGATAGTCACAGTTTCCTGCAAAAATATTTTTTTTCTTTTATAACAGGTGATCAGAAATGGAGAGAAAAGTAAGCAGAATCTATTTTGCTTCTGAACCTGATATAATTCATTTTCTACAAGTTGCTTGGGAAAAAACACTAGGATCTGGTTTTGTTATTACACTTACTGATGGGCAGTCAGCATGGACTGGGACAGGTAATGTTAAAAGCGAATTTTTTAAAGAAAAATTTCAATAATGTGCTATTCTTCAGTCCTCAGTGATACTTCAAATTAAAGTGTTTCTTTAATAGATATTGGTTAAGAGGAACATGATTGCTTTTACTTGTTACTGCTGTCTGATTTACACACAGATTTGTAATATTAATATTATTTTCTGTAAGTAATTAATAGAAGGATAGAGAAATAACCATTTGAGTCATAGTTCTTGGAGTTGGTCAGAGTTTTTAAAATGATCTCTTTATACAAAACATAAATAGTACTTTTTATATGTATCTTTTCTTAGGACCCCAGGGAAATATTGGGAGGCACAGGAAGGTGGATTGGCTGGGCCAAGGCTTGGGAGAGTGGGGTGATGGTGGTTTTCTTTTTATTTCATATACTTACATTGTTGAATTATTTTCCAGTGAACATGTACTACATTTGTAACAAAATGAAGCAGAACTAGTAGCCTAAAACTTTGTAAACCAAAGTTCAAACCCATATATGGGATTTTGGCTGTTATTTTATGAAATAGACTTTTGCTTTTTTTATCTTTGGTAATAATCTTTTTAAAGAGGTTAATGACCCTGAAATCATTTATGGAACATTGCAGATATAAAGTCAAAATATCTAGAATTATGTTTTACTCATATAGCAAAGTTTTGTTGATAATATACTTCTAAAGTGTTTTATTGAAAGATTTAAAAAGCTATTTCTACAGTTATGAAATAGTCATTTCTAGAGTTATGTTGTAAATGATGTTTTAGGTAAAATAATTTTGTCATGTTAATTTATGTGCTATTTGTATCTTCTATCAACTTTTGAAATATTCCCCTAAAATTTATTACTGTAATAATTATTATCACCTTTTAAAATCACAATACATTGTGAAGTTTTGTTTTCTTCTTGAGTATTACAAATTCTGTTATACAACATAGTCAAACTGAATTTGTACTTACAGGGTTTTGGTTTTTATTACTCATTTTTTTATGACAGAGAATGAGGAATGGTAATATAAGTATTACTGTAAAATAAAGAAATTTCAAGGATAATGTTTGTAGTACCTGTTATGGTATCTATTTAAGCTGTAAATTTCTATGTAAGAGAATTCAGTTGTTGGTTTGTTGTTGCAGTGCAGAACTGGAGGAAAATTTGTCAGGTTAGCTCTATGTATGCTGGTGAAGGTATACCCAACTGACAATAACTCTGTTTTGGGGTAAATGGTACACAGGGTTGAAGACAATGGCAGTAGGCTAATGCCAGTTTTCAGGGAGAAAAGAACAGTTCCAACAGCACAGCCCAGGAGGCAGGTCCTAGGTGATGTGGTTGGTTGTATGTAAGGAATTTATAACTTAGATATTTCCAATTAACCAATGGTTTATTCTGTATAACAAGAAGTTATGGTCAGACGGATGACCTTGAGGTATTTTAAGGGCCTTAATTATCAAAGAAAAATATTAAATTTTGATGTAGTCAGTAAACCTCGTTCACCAAGACAAAGAACAATATTACGTTGTTTGAATTTTTTTTAATACCATTAAGGACTGGGAAAAGAAAAAGAATACTGTGGTTAACTCTTAAATCTTAATTTAACCAGAAATTTAAGTTAACTTTAAATTTATGGAACATTTTGTTTATGTCATACAAAATGTGCTGGCAGTTGTTCTTAATGTTGTTAACATGAATATTGTTTCACTAGCCTACATTCATTGAGAGCAAAGGACACATCTGATTTGCCAACCACTGTTCATAAGTATTTCTATTAGTACATAGGACATACATGCCTTGATGGATATTCTCTGAAAGAAAGAATGAAAGGATGCCTGAAATATATAAAATTGGTTAGGAAAAAGAAGAAAGTAAACTACTCATTTTAGAGTTAGCATATATTTTAATGAAAACTCCAGTTTCATATTTACTTGTTGGCATTGATCATAAATGCAGTATGTTTTACCATTTGTTTTTCAGCTAATGAAATTTAGTGTGACAAAAATGTGATATCAAACTTCTGTATCCCTTGGTGGATTGTTAATATTTTGGCTTCCTGTACTGAACAAGCTTTCAAACAGAAAATTTTATAGTGCACTGGATCTGGTCATTTATTTTCAAAGATACTGAAGTTTTAAATCTCACAAATGTTTAATGCCTTTTATTACTCACTTGTGTGAATTTCAGGGACAAAATACGTAACCAAATAATATAATATTGTTTCCATGTTTAGTTAAGTCTTATACATAAATATAATTTAGTTTGGCACTTTATAGATAGACAATAAAATAATTAAGAATATTGAAACAATTAAATAATTGAAACATGAAAATGAATTTCCTTCCTATACCTCATCCTGTTTTTTGTACAACTTTTTGATTTCTGCAACCTTCAATTTGGATAATTTTTTTTCTCTTTTCATTTGAGTGAAATTAAAAGGATGTGGGGTTCCTTTTAATCTCCCACACACTAAACTCACTGATTTCTTTTCCATTAGCAATGTTTTATCTAATGAATGTTTTGGGGTCTAATTATCATGTGGTCTATCATCACTTCAGCATTATAGAGGGTTGTATCACAGGATTAAGTCACAAAGTGGGTTAATGATCGATGACTGTTATTTGACTTTCATAAGAATTGCAGTCAGCGGTAAGAAACTTATATCACCCATCTCTGGAGTAAAGTTCATTGAAGAGTAAATTAAACTTTTTAATGCATTTATTATCAAATAATTATATCCACCTATATTTGTTCTAAACACTGATATGTTTGGTGACCTATATGGAGATTATGTGACAGAGCTCAGTAGAAAAAGGATTTTTAAAGAATGAAGTAGAAAAGTGGGTCCGTGATATGATGACTTATTAAGTCTGTGTGTCTTCTCAGCTCTGACACAAACTTAGGATATGCAGTCTTTTGGTTCATTATACATAAGGATCCAAAGTAAAGAATTTTCTTTCCTTACTTATATCTTCACCTACCCACAAATGGTGTTAAAGTGATGCTTTCTTGGATCCTTCCTATCCGAGAACAATTCCTTGTTTTTTGGTCATCTTGGCCTGCTCACTTTTTATGCCATATTATGTTGCTCATCTGTATCCTTGCTGAATTTTATTATTTCCATGGCTTTTATCCGTGGTCACTGAAGTTTTTAAAGGAGCTTTGACTGCTTACAGCTGTGCTTCCTGCAGCACAAAATTCAAAACCGGTGACCAACTTGTTTTTCTAGGATTGAAGTTCTAAATAGGCAGTCAGAATTTCATATTGACTGTTATAGGAAATGTTCAAGTAAATTTTTCTTCTTAAACTAATACCTTTTTTTTTTACAAAACATATTTTTTAAAGGAGAGGCATAAATAGAAATAATTTCCTTTCACATGTTTTTTTCCTGTCAAGAATGAAATATTTTGAAACACTAACCAATGCAGCATTCATAGATGGAGTAACATACTAAGAGGGTATCTGAAAGGTTATCTAAGATGTCAGCACTTGAATCAAGGCTCCATAAGCCTGGCATTTTTGTCTGTCTAATGGTTGTATCCCTCGTGCCTAGAATAGTGCCTGGCACATAGTAGACTCTCATTAAGCATTTTTGGACTAAATGAATTGAATCAATAAATTCTATTAAATATTTTCAGACAGGCATCTTTTCATTGTAATGAAATTTAGAATACTTTTTACTAGATGTTTTATCAGACATACTTTATTATTTTTTTAATTTAATATTTATTTTATATTGGAGTATAGTTGATTTACAATGTTGTGTTAGTTTCAGGTGTACTGCAGAGTGATTCAGTTATACATATACATATATCCATTCTTTTTCAGATTCTTTTCCCATATAGGTTATTACAGAATATTGAGTTCCCTGTGCCATACAGTAGGGCCTTGTTGGTTAGCTATTTTATATATAGTAGTGTGTATATGTTAATCCCAAACTCCTAATTTATCCCCTCTATCCCACCTTTCCCCTTTGGTAACCATAAATTTGTTTTTGAAGTCTGTGAGTCTCTTTCTATTTAGTAAAGAAGTTCATTTGTATCATTTATTTTTTTTCATGTTTTCTTATAAGTTTTTCTATAGTTGCATTAAAGATAGTTTCTACAGATTATTTCCTATTTCTCTGAGAAGTAATTTCTCTCTCTCTAGGTACTTATAACTCTTCAAAATTATCCAAACACAAAATATGAAATTATTCCTCAGATAATATGCATTTGCCTTCTTACTTTTATGTTTTTTCAGAAGAGTTAATAGGGTATTTGAAAGGTCAATAGATTTGATAGTGGTGATCATCTTAAATATGCATATGCTTCAGAGAGAGAAAAAAGTATGTTGAAGTATTTTAGAAGCTGTAAAATTACACAAGAATATTTTTATTCTTACCTTTTTTCAAAGGCTGTGTTGAGACTCATATTTCAATATTAGAATTTATCAAAAACTGATCAGGAAAAATATATGGATGCATTCCCAGACTCTCTTCCTCATTGCCTGTCATGGGGCTTCTAGACCCTTGATAGCACATGGACCAATGTTATGAAAAGCTGTTATATTTTTAGGGATTCTTTTTTTTTTTTTTTTTTGCGGTACGCAGGCCTCTCACTGCTGTGGCCTCTCGCATTGCGGAGCACAGGCTCCAGAGGCGCAGGCTCAGCGGCCATGGCTCACGGGCCCAGCCGCTCCGCGGCTTGTGGGATCTTCCCGGACCGGGGCACGAACCCGTGTCCCCTGCATCAGCAGGCAGACTCCCAACCACTGCGCCACCAGGGAAGCCCTTTTAGGGATTCTTTAATCAAGATTTTATTGTTTCTATATTATTTCATACCAGTGTGTTTTCTTAATGTTATGGAAGTAAATAATTTAGCTAATGTCCCATATCTCTGCTTCACCTCAAACCAGAACAACCAGAGAGATATAAGTATGACCCCAGTTTTACCACTTACCTACTTCATGACCCTAGATCATTACTTGATCTCTCTGAGCCTCACTTTTATCATTTGTAAAATGAGAATATCTATCTTTCAGTGTTGTAAGGAATAAAATAGATAAATGTAACCTTTAAGTAAAAAAGTATAGAACCCTATGAGTCTTTCATCATTGTGGTATCCTGAGTTGATACAGGAAACCACCCAACCATACGTACATTCCAAATAAATATTAGATTAAATCTTGTAATTTTAAAAGCAAATAAAGAGACACATTGCAGCCTTTGAATCTAAGAAAGGGAATCCCCAGGTGCCATGTGTGAAGAGGTATCTGAAAACCGAAGTGGTTAATGGGAACTAAAGAACTATAAGTTCATGGAATATCTGAACTAGTTACACATCTAAGTGACTGTGGTTGTAATACCTGAGTGGAGTGGCATGTTGAGACTGCAGGCCTCTTAAGGAATTTCTTTATCTCTAAAGATAAAGAAAGTAACCTGGAAGTGATCCTGTTAGAAAAATCTTTAAAAAAACAAACAAAAAAATTACTCTGGCTTGGAGATGTAGAATCAGAGTAGTCACGAAGGGTTATGAGTAAATTAAAAGTCCTAACAGAAATCAGAATCCTGTCTGTGTTATATAAGTGTGAGGGTGGGGGGTTTAAATTTGAGCTCCCTTAAATTTGCCACAAGTGTAAAAACCAAGTGAAGAAATTAACTTTCAAAACTGGACCAGAACTGGTGAAACCTGTAGGGACTACAAGAAAGGCCAACCAGTAACCTTCATTTAAAGCCTTAAATGAAGGACTTCCCTGCTGGCACAGTGGTTTAGAATCTGCCTGCCAATGCAGGAGACACGGGTTCAATCCCTGGTCCGGGAAGATCCCACATGCTGCGGAGCAACTAAGCCTGTGCTCCACAACTACTGAGCCTGCACTCTAGAGCTCATGAGCCACAGCTACTGAGCCCACGTGCCACAACTACTGAAGCCCGCGCGCCTAGAGCCCGTGCTCCACAACAAGAGAAGCCACCGCAATGAGAAGGCCACACACCACAACGAAGAATAGCCCCCACTCACCACAACCAGAGAACAGCCCACGTGCAGTGAAGACCCAACACAGCCAAAAATAATAAAATAAAATAAATAAATTTATTTTAAAAAATAAATAAAATAAATAAGTAACGTCTTAAATGAAGACTTTCTGCTGTCCAGAGCACTTGATACTCTGGCTAGAGGAGAGTCATGTTCACACCTCACAAAGCAGGAAAGGAAAAAAGGCAGAGCAAGAATGTGTCAGCAGCTAGAAGAAATGGCATTCATACCCTAGGAACCACGCAAAGAGAGTGATCTGAATGAGATCTTAAATATATTTAAATCCTTCAAATATTGAAAATAAGGGTGTGGCAAGAACAAGATATTATGAAAAAGAAACAGAGGATATCTAAAATTGAACACGTAATTATTGAATTAAAAATCTCTATGGATGAGTAAAACATCAGTTTTAAATGTACCTAGATGAGAGAATTGGAAGCCAGATATATAATATAACGCAAGCCATAGAGGAGACAATAAATATTAATTCCCTTCCCTTTCCTTCCTCATCGACTCCCTTCATCTACCGTTTTTATTGTTGGCACATAATTAGATGAGAAGAATGAACTCCATTTTTAGTTTAATTTGACTCTGCCCATGTGAGTGAGAAATAGACTATAGACTATTTAATCTCTTTAATAATTGAGGCAAGGAAGAAAGATGTTTTAAAATATTGAGCTTACTAATCATTATAAGAAATAATTGCTATGACCTAAGAGCAGGTACACAAGATGGTTGTTTCTTTGGTAACTTATAATCCATGTATTTGATCTGAGGACAGAGAAAGAACACAAGGAGTCTAATGCTTTCTGATGAGATTTGAGACTAAATTAATGTCTCAAAAATTGCTAGTTCAGTTAAAAGGTATAATTTGACTTAAAAATGTGTGGTGCAGACATTGATTTTACTTTTTGTTTAAATTTCTGTTACATAAGTAATAAATTAGTAGCAACAGGTAAATATGTTTATTCTTAGGTTTAGAATTTATTTTCAAGTAAATAAGGCTTTTATTACTGTTTCTCATAGTTTGTGAATCAGAGATTTCCCAAGAAGCTGATGACATGGCAATGGAAAAAGAGAAATATGTTGATGAACTGAGAAAAGCATTGGTGTCAGGAGCAGGACCAACTGACACATACAAGTTTAATTTTTGGAAAGAGTCTTGCCACTTCTCCTTTGAGAAAAACTTGAAAGATGTTTCAGTAAGTAAAACTTTCCATAATGTTATAATTGGTAAAATGTTAGAGAATACTTATTGAGAAATTATTTAAGTAACTAGCATATTATTCCCAGAATAGCTCAGAAACAAAAGTTTAAAAAGTACTTGGTTTCCAAGTGGAAGAATGCTTCAAAGTTATATCATTAAATGCTTTATATTAATGAATTGTGAAAAAAATTATTGGAAAATATATTTCATTTTTAATGCTTTAAGACTAAGTATTATTGAGATAATTACATGAATGAGCAGTATGAAAAGTGGCGTCAGAAGTTTTAGACCGTGAGACAAGGCTTACTGAAATGAGTTTGGGGAAATACTGATTTTTGAGAAAGAAAATAATATATTTTTCTTTGAATATTTAATAATTATAACCTATTTTCTTCTTTATTAGCATGTATTTGCAATTACAAAATTATATAGATAAGTGTAGTAAGACATTTGATTAGAAATTAAGGTATTTTATTTATATTATCAAAGTTAGAAGTATTAAAATAGAAAGAAATAACTTTCAACCCAAGCTTTCTTAAGTTTACAGTTATTGAACAGTTTGTGCTGAAACTAAATCGAGTTTAAAAAATTCTTTTTAAAAAAAAATCTTTAATTCAGAATGATTAAAGGGATTTCACCAATTAGAGAAACATTTGAAGCAACAGATGGAATCATTAATTTGAAATATATATTATCCTGTATAGAATAATACAGAGAGCCTGGCTTCAGTAATTATTTCTGAAAAATTTAGAATTATTCTGAATTGTTTAGAAGATACATACTAATAGTACTTAGCTGCCAATTTATGTAAGTTTCAATAAGCTGAGGTTCTTAAGATGATAATTTAAATTAGGGTAAGGTTTGAACTGACTATTGAAATTTTGTTATTTATCGCAAAGTGCTCTTTCCTGTGGCTCAAGTACAATCAAATGATGTTATATACTATGGAACTGCTGACTGTTTCTTCTAATATTTTGAAGCAGATCATTGTCAAATTGGTTATAATGCCATTTCCCACTCAACAAGCATATGTATGTAATGACTAACATTATTTCATGCCTCCAGTTTCTGGTTTTCATATGTTTTGTGTACACTGGTGCATAACAAATTAAGAGCGTGAGAGTACTTTTGGGTACTTGAAAGGCTTTTGGTATCTTTGACATGGTGAAAAGGAGGGTTTGGATGGAGTACTTGCCATGCTTAGCTATACATTGGAACTTGCTGCCTTGGTGAAGAAAGTCCTCATGACTTCAGTTGTTTACAATTGGCTTGGCATGTATCAGACTCAAAAACCGTGACAATAATCCTGGAAGATAGCTTGCTTACTACCCTGATATTAATCAACTTTATCAGAGCCAAAGGCTTGAACCACTAGCTTTTCAACAGGTTTTCTCAAAAAATAGAAACAGAGTAAGAGATTCCTAGTAAGGCAAATGAGTGTTGGTTCCCTAACAAATATGCCCTAAAGCACTACAATGCAGTTTAGATACCTGCCTCACTATTTATTCATTTATTAATTTGCCTATGAGAAAAAGAAAGGCTACTTTCAGAATGGTTTGATGAGGAGGAGTTCATGACTTGGCTTACTTGAGAGATATTTTTGGATGTTTGAATGAGAAAAAACTTTCAGTATGAGGTGCTACAGTCAGCCTTACGGATGCAGATGAAAATCACAAGTTTATTTGGCCAAATTTCCGTGGGAATCTTCTAGTGCTGTAGGATGTGCTTCTGCAAATTGAATTTTAGAGTGACAGTATCTTTTAAATTCATCTGCTGGCAAAAATATGCAGACAATTGGAAACATGGCAGAATACTTTTTAAGGCTAATTTTGCTTTGGATGACCTAAAACTTTAAAAGGAGTTTGTAATCCATTCCTTGATGACACAGATGTCTGATTGTTGCCAAAAATGACCTCTTACACTTAGAAGAAAAGAATAAACATAGATTCACCTCAAAAGGTTATAGTGAATTACGTTTTGTTGTTGATATAAGGTTACTCTCCCATGACAAAGAATATTCCATGAGTTCTAAGTACATTTGCTACCAGTTTCATACCTCTTAGAGTCAGGGTTTTTGGGCATTTGTTGTCATCAATTCAAGAAGTTTTATCTGTCTAATTCTGTGTTGAAGATCGCTGCATAATTTGAACATTTTGAGTATTCAAGTCATATGACTTATTTGAAATTTACATTTCTATCAAAAATTTTTTTCCTATTTTTAAAAGAGAAGTAACTACTAATTTTTATATTCAAGAAGACCTGTTTTTTTTGAAATATTACCTTGTGTTTTAATTGTCCATTTCCAAAGCAATGAAATATTTAATATGTATAATGTATATGTTGATGTTTATATACATTTTTTGAGGGATGGGTCCATAATTTTCATGAGATTGCTTTTGAGTTCATAATACTCAAAATTTCATTTTTGCTCTCATTGGCTTTTCCTTACAGATAACATAGACTTTTAATTTTAGCTTAATTCTCATTGGGATAAATGTTGAATGGCCAGTTGGACGCTAACTCTTTTTCTCCGTACAGTACAAACCTCTGGGACCCTTCCTGCCCCATCACCAGGACACTTCAGTTGGCAGTAGATTGTTCTGGATGACAGCATACTCTAGTACAAGCCCTTAGAACTCATTATCTCTTCACTATAAGTACTGTCGCCTACTCAAGAGATTATCATGTACTTTGTGTCACCGTTTTCCCCCTGCCTTTCGCAGTTCATATGGATTTTGCAGTATATACTTTGTCATGCAAATAATACATCTTAATTAAAAATGTCTTCCTCTTCTTCTCTCATAATTTGCTCTGTTCCTTCAGAAAACATTTTCATTCATGAGCCATGTATAAAAGACCTAATTTTTTTTTGATAAGAGTAACCCTGGGGGGAGACAAAATACCTGTATGCAGAAAACTATAAGACACTGATGAAAGAAATTAAAGATGATACAAACAGATGGAGAGATATACCATGTTCTTGGATTGGAAGAATCAATATTGTGAAAATGACTATACTACCCAAAGCAATCTACAGATTCAATGTAATCCCTATCAAATTACCAATGGCATTTTTACAGAACTAGAACAAAAAAATCTTAAAATTTGTATGGAGACACAAAAGACCCCGAATAGCCAAAGCAGTCTTGAGGGAAAAACATGGAGCTGGAGGAATCAGACTCCCTGACTTCAGACTATACTACAAAGCTACAGTAATCAAGACAATATGGTACTGGCACAAAAACAGAAACATAGATCAACGGAACAAGATAGAAGGCCCAGAGATAAACCCACGCACCTATGGTCAACTAATCTATGACAAAGGAGGCAAGGATATACAATGGAGAAAAGACAGTCTCTTCAATAAGTGGTGCTGGGAACACTGGACAGCTACATGTAAAAGAATGAAATTAGAACACTCCCTAACACACACAAAAATAAACTCAAAATGGATTTGAGACCTAAATGTAAGAGCAGACACTATAAAACTCTTAGAGGAAAACATAGGAAGAACACTATTTGACATAAATCACAGCAAGATCTTTTTTGATCCACCTCCTAGAGTAATGGAAGTAAAACCAAAAATAAACAAATGGGACCTAATGAAACTTAAAAGCTTTTGCACAGCAAAGGAGACTATAAACAAGATGAAAAGACAACCCTCAGGATGGGAGAAAATATTTGCAAATGAATCAATGGACAAAGGATTAATCTCCAAAATATATAAACAGCTCATGCAGCTCAATATTAAAAACACAAACAACCCAATCCAAAAATGGGCAGAAGACCTAAATAGACATTTCTCCAAAGAAGACATACAGATGGCCAGGAAGCACATGAAAAGCTTCTCAACATTACTAATTATTAGAGAAATGCAAATCAAAACTACAAGGAGTTATCACCTCACAACAGTTAGAATGGGCATGATCAGAAAATCTATAAACAACAAATGCTGGAGAGGGTGTGGAGAAAAGGGAACCCTCTTGCACTGTTGGTGGGAATGTAAATTGATACAGCCACTATGGAGAACAGTATGGAGGTTCCTTAAAAAACTAAAAATAGAATTACCATATGACCCAGCAATCCCACTACTGGGCATATACCCAGAGAAAACCATAATTCACAAAGACACATGCACCCCAATGTTCATTGCAGCACTATTTACAATAGCCAGGTCATGGAAGCAACCTAAATGCCCATCGACAGGTGAATGGATAAGGAAGATGTGGTACATATATACAATGGAATATTACTCAGCCATAAAAAGGAACAAAATTGAGTTATTTGTTGAGACGTGGATGGATCTAGAGACTGTCATACAGAGTGAAGTAAGTCAGAGAGAGAAAAACAAATATCGTATATTAACACATGTATGTTGAACCTAGAAAAATAGTACAGATGAACTGGTTTGCAGGGCAGAAGTTGAGACGCAGATGTAGAGAACAAACATATGGACACCAAGGGGGGAAAGCCACGGGGTGGGGGGTGGTGGTGGTGTGCTGAATTGGGCAATTGGGATTGACATGTATACAGTGATGTGTATAAAATTGACGACCAATAAGAACCTGCTGTATAAAAAAAAAATTAAATAAAATTCAAAAATTAAAAAAAAAAGAGTAACCCTGGGTTCATAGTTTAGTTTGCTCATATGTCTGTTTTCTCATCTATAAAGTTTTGAAGTGATTTCTTGGATTCATTCCAGGTCATCTAACATACTGCAGTTTTATGTTTCCAAAAATAGTCCTAATGAAGGAAAGCCATGAGGTTTGAAAGAAAATTAAACATGATAAGCACACATACACACACCCCCCCACACACACTATAAGCATACACATGAAAATTGGCTTTAGGTTTCTATTAGAATTAAAATAAAGTCTTTTTGCATTTCTCTCCCTTCCTCTCTCCTGACCCTACCAGCAGATATTGGCTTCGGATACAGTTAGCCTGAAAATTTGATGACTTAAATAGCATGGAGGTTTGCTTTTCTCTGATGTAATGATCCAAATAGGCAGGCCTGGGTTAATACAATGATTTTATGATGCAGGGGCCCAGGCTTCTTCAATCGTGTTGCTTTACCATTTTTAACAAGGAGTTTTTATCTCATTGTTACTGTTATGCTCACCTTTCAGGCAACAAGACTGAGTTAAAGAGAAAATAAAGCACACATGCATTTTCTTTGACCATCACTGTAAAATTGCATGCATTACTTTTGCTTGCATCCCATTGTCCAGAACTGTCACATGGCTTCACCTAGTTGCAAGGGAATCTGTGAAGTGTGATCTTCAGCTGTGTCCTATGCCCAGAAATTTTCATTACTGTGTAAAAAGGGGAAGGTGGATATTGAGGGACAAGGAGCAATCTCTGCATGTTACAGTTTAGGAGAGATTGAAGTGTCATTCAATCATTTAGAAGGGTTTACTTTTATTGTTACAAGGGTCTTTCTCTAGAATTTTCATTATAAATAATTGTTTCAGTTGTTTAAAAAATGTTACAACATATAGTAAGATATAGGTTAGTTTGTATCTTACTATATATCATAACTGTTTTTTTAAGTGGAAGTTAAAAAAGTTCAATCAACCTCCCTACATTTATTTAACTTACATTTCTCAGATATAGAAAAATGAAGTAAAATAAGTTAGCCCAAAGCAGTCAAAGTTGTTTTTAAAAACAGCAGTCTAAAATCCTATATTATTGCCATGTGTCCCTGTGGTTTGGGGGACTTTGAAATCAAATGGGTATTTCTAGATGAAGTATCAGAATTGGAGCATTTGTTATGGTACTCTGCCAAAGAGTTTGTCAAAAATAGTAATGATTTTCAGGTTTGTGGGAGTATGGGTTGCAAATGTGTTGCTTGAATGCCTCAAAAAGAAATTGTAGTATTCTTTATTTCCATGATAAAAGTATTTGTATACATACGTCTGCCATTTTTGTATTAAACGCTTTATAATTCCTGACCTTTTGGAATGTGGGAACTAAATCAGTAATGTAAGTGGTGCAGAAGTCCTGATCAAAGTATATGTTTTGTAGCTAAGTCATGGAAAAGACTTTAGAATTATTACTTAAAAAAATTAATTTTTAGTTATACAGCTTTGTATTTGAGAACTCATTTTCCTTTTCTTTTTTCATATTGCTCTGCTTTGATTTAAACTGTTTTCTTCTTTTATAAGAAACACCTCAGTCATTATATTTTAATTTTTTCAGTTATTCCAGGATTTTTCAGAAAATAAACAACTTAGAGTAAAAACAGAAGTAGGAAGTAGCATGTAAAAACTATGCTCTGGGCTTCCCTGGTGGCGCAGTGGTTGAGAGTCCGCCTGCCGATGCAGGGGACACGGGTTCGTGCCCCGATCCGGGAAGATCCCACATGCCGCGGAGCGTCTGGGCCCGTGAGCCATGGCCGCTGAGCCTGTGCGTCCAGAGCCTGTGCTCTGCAAAGGGAGAGGCCACAACAGTGAGGGGCCCGCGTAAAGCAAAAAAAAAAAAAAAAAAAAAACTATGCTCTGAGAACTTTTGAGTATTAATATTAATATTTGCTTATTATTTTTCAGTTAATCTCCTTTTCAGTTAACATGTACTCTCGCTTCATCATGTGGCGTTGGCATCGTCACTCTCTGTATGTGAGGAAACATTTGCTAAAAGCATAAGCAAGTTCCTAAGGAAAGCACAGGTAGTAAGTCAGGTAGGGTAGAATCCAGGTCTCTGTCAAGATCAAGTAAAATTATTGTTGTTGTTGTTTAGGTGTAGTGTACATACAGTAAAATGTACCTATGTAAAATTCAGTTTTCATTACTCTAGACAGTTCCTTTGTGCCTCTTTGAGGTCAATCCCCAATTAGCCCCTTTCTTCCTCACTCTGCTTACTCTCCAGGCTCCAGGCAGCCACTAAACTTTTAAATTTATTTGGACTTATACTGAGGCTCCAGATATAGTCTCTCTTGTTCAGTGGTCTTTGAACACTTGAAAGAAATGTTTATTCTGCTGTTGTTTGGTGGATTGTTCTATAAATGTCAGATCAAGTCAGTTGAGCTTGTTTAAGTTTTCTATATTTTTGCTTATTTTCTATCTACTTGTTGCACCAATGACAGAGAATGTATTCAAATCTGTAACTGTAATTATGGATTGGTTTATTCTCCTTGAAGCACAATCAGGTCTTGCTTCATGTATTTTTGAATCTTTGTTATAAAGTGCAAAACATTAAGGTTTGTCTTGTCCTCGTGATGATTTGACCCCTTATCATTATGAAATGACCCTCTAACACTTAAAATTCTTTGATCTAAAATCCACTTCCAGCTTTCTTTTGATAGGAGTTAGCATGGCGTATCTTTTTCCATCCTTCTGCTTTTGACTATTTTTGTCTTTATTTAAATTGGGTTTCTTTTAAGAAATATATAGTTGGATTTTGCTTTTTTAATCCAATCTGGCCATCTGTGTCTTTTAATTGGGGTGTTTAGGGCATTTACAGTTTATGTAATTATTGATGATGGTTTTAAAATCTGCTGTCTCTTTCTGTTTCACCTTATTTCCTTGTTTCTCTTATTGTGTCTTTTTTTGGACTAGTTTAGTATTTTTTTATGATACTATTTAATCTTTTTGGTTGGCTTATAACTCATTTTTATGCTATTTTAAAGCTTGCTTTAGAGTTTATAGCATGTATCTTTACCTTATCACAGTCTACCTTGAAGTGATATACTGTTTTACAGATAGTTTAAAACTCTTATAGCAATATACATTATATATACACACACACATTATACATCCATTTTTTCTCTCCTGGCCTTTATGTTATTTTGGTCATACATTTTACTTCTATTGATATGTATGTTATAAACTCCACAATATAGTATAATAATTTGTGTTTTTAACAGCCAATTAACTTTTAAAATCTATTTTGAAATAATTTTAGACTCACAAAAAGTTTCAAAAATAATACATAGAGTTCAGGATACCCTGCACCTGGGTTCCCCAATGATAACAATATATAACCATAGTACATTATTAAGAGCAGGAAATTGACACTGGCACAATATTATTAACTAAACTACAAACCTTATACAGATTTTGCTACTTTTTACAAGTAATCTGTTTTTTTGTTATGCTTTTTTGTTTCATTTTTGTGTGTTTATAGTTATATGAATTTTATTACATGTATGGATTCATATAACCACTACCACAATCAGGGTGCAGAACTGTTCTGTTATCACAAAGAAACCTCTTCGGTCCTTTGTGCTACCCCTTTATAGTTGTACCCGCTCTCCAATGTAACCCTCAGCAAACACTTATCTGTTCTTCATTACTGCGCTTTTGTCATTTCAAGAATATTACATTAATGAAATCATACAGTATGTAGCCTTTTGCGATTAGCTTCCTCTACCCACTGAGCATAGTAATGCCCTTGAGAGACATTCAAGTTGTTGCAAATATCACTAATTTATTTTTATTTATTTCTGAGTAGTCCATTGTATGACTGTATCAGTTTGTTCATCCATTAATGACTTAAGAACATTTGTGTTATTTCCACTTTTGGGCTATTACAAAGCTGCTTTAAACATTCATGCATAGGTTTCTGTGTGAATATAAGTCCTCATTTCTCTAGTGCAGAGATTGGCAAACTATATCCTGTAAATCGGCTGCCCATTTTGGTAAAGTTTTACTGGGACATAAGTGTGCCCATTTGTTTGTGTATTGTCTGTGACTGCTTTTGTGTTATAATGGCAAAGTTGAATAGCTGCAACAGGACACTGTGGTGTGTAATGACTAAAATATTTACTTTTGGTCCTCTTAGAAAGAGTTCGCTGATCTCCACCTTAAGATAAATATCTAAGATTGGGAATACTGGGTTGTGTGATAAGTATGTGTTTACCTTTATAAAGAAACTGCTAAACTGTATTCAAAATTGGGTGTACCATTTTATATTCCTACCTGAAATGTATGAAAGATCCACACTCTTTCCAGCACTTAGTGTTGTCTGTATTTTTTATTTGAGCCATTCTAATAGGCATGGTATGTATGGTACCTTATTGTGGCTTTAATTTCTATTTCCCTAATGGCTAAGGCTGTTGGTTTCATGTGCTTATTTGACATCTGTATAACCTTCTTGGTGAAGAGTCTTTTCAAATTTTACCCATGTTTTTAGTTGCATTGTTTGCATTTATTTATCAGATATGTGATTTGCAAATATCTTCTAGTCTATCATTGGTATGTTCTTTTTTTTTTTTACATCTTTTTTTTTTTTTAAGAGAAATTGCAGAAGAAACCAGAAGTTTCTAGGAGGTTGAAATGAGGGGTTTTTTTTCTTTTTAAATTTACTTATTTATTCATTTTTGGCTGCATTGGGTCTTCGTTACTGTGTGTGGGCCTCTCACTGAGGTGGCTTCTCCTGTTGCAGAGCATGGCCCTAGGGCGTGAAGGCTTCAGTAGTTGTGGCTCGCGGGCTCTAGAGCGCAGGCTCAGTAGTTGTGGTGCACGGGCCCAGTTGCTCCGCGGCATGTGGGATCTTCCCGGACCAGAGCTCGAACCCGTGTCCCCTGCACTGGCAGGTGGATTCTTAACTGCTGCACCACCAGGGAAGCCTTGGTATGTTCATTTTATTAATAGGGTCTTTTGTAGAGCAGTTTTAATTTTTGATGAATGGTCCAATTTGTGGATTTTTTTTATTTTTATGGATTATTCTTTGGTGTCATGTGTAAGGACACTTTACCTATCCCTAGGTCATGAAGATTTTCCATGATTTTCTTTAAAAAAGTTTTATAGTTTCATGTTTTACATTTAGATCTGTTATCTGTTTTGAGTTCACTTTTGTTTAGGTTAAGGTCCATTTTCTTGGGTATAAATGTCCAGTTGAACTAAGACCATTAGTTGAAAAGACTCTCCTTTCTCCATTGAATTGCTTTTGCCCCTTTATTAAAAATCATTGGCTGTACTTGTGTGGGTCTATTTCTGGACTCTGTATTCTGTTTCATGAATCTATATGTATATCCCTCCACCAGTACCACACTGTCATAATTACTGTAGCTACATTATAAGCCTTAAAATTAGGTTGTGTAATTCCTCTAACTTTATTCTTTTTTCAATGTTGTTTTAGATAATTTAGTTTCTTTGCCTTTCCAAATACATTTTAAAAGCAGCTTTACTCTGTTTACAAAAAAACCACAATTGAATCTTCTAGTCCATAAGCACAGTATTTTTTAGATTTTCTTTGATATCTTTCATCAGTATTTTGTAGTGTTTATTAGCACACAGATCCTGTATGTGTTTTGTTAGATTTATTTCTAGTTGTTTCAGTCTTTCTGGAATTATTATAAATGGTTTTGTTTTTTTAAATTTGAGTTTCCAATAATTCCATTACTCATATATAAATATAGTTTATTTTTTTGTGTTGACCTTATAATCACCAACCTTGCTAAATTTCCTTATTTGTTCTAGAGTGTTTTGTTGTTGTTGTTTTATTATATGTGTGTAATTTTGTTGGTATCTTTTACTTATATAATAATGTCTGCCAGTGGGTATAGTTTTATTTCCTTTTCTCCCCCCCCCCCAATATTTATGCCTTTTATTTCCTCTCTTTGCCTTATTTCACTGGCTAGGACATGAAACTAGTATGTGGAATTTTAGTGGTGAGAACAGAAATCCTTGCCTTATGCCCCATTTTAGGGGGAAGGCATTCAGGCTTTCACCATTAAGTATGCTGTTAGCTGTAGTTTTATTTTTCAAATGCTCTTTATCAGATTATGGAAATTTCTTTCTATTCTTAGTTTGCTGATTGGTTTTATTATGGATAGATATTGAATGGTCTTAAATGCTTGTTTCTGTATCAAGTCATGGTCATATGAGTTTTCTTTTTTAGACTGTTAATATGGTGGATTACAAAGATTGAGCTTTTGCCTTGAATTCCTGGAATATACTTGATCATGGTGTATGTTTGTGGTACTGGGGAGAAGAGTGCCACCTGATTAGTGCAGAGTGAGAATGGCTGGATGTTAAGTCCCTGCCCACCATTTCCATGGCCACAGCCCCAAGCAGAGAGAGGAAGGGACTTCACCTTCTGAGTTCAGGGTGAGGGTGGTAGACTAGGCTCCACCTACAGCCTCCTGTCTTTAGTACAGGATTGGGATCAGGATGGGGATAGGCATGTTTCTTCTGGGTTCTTAGCCTGAACTGAGAGGGGAAGGGTTTTAGGCAAAAGGCTTCTGCCTTTCCTGGCTACCCTTTTCTACTTACCACAGCCAGACAGAAGTAGTTTTTCTTTTTGTTTATTTGTACCCACTGGTGTTTTCATGTTGCAGGCTTCTTTAATATCCAGGTTGGATATATGAAAGTCAACAAAACAAAACCAACCAGGGAACTTTCTGCCAGTCTTTCCTCAAGTTCCAAGGTTCCTAGTAAATCTGCTTTCTTTTCTCTACCTTAAAGAATCTTTTAATAGTTGCTTTAAGTCTTTCAGGATTTTTGTTTGTAATTAGTGAGAGTAATAGAATGTAATGAGCTATCTCCATCTTGTCCAGAATCAGAATTCTGAGTTGTCTTTTAAAGTGATTTAAATATTTTGAAAGTCTTTTATATTTACCCACAAATTTACCTCTTCTGGAGCAATTCATTATTCTGTGTAGATCCAGTTTTCCATGAAATATTATTTATGTCCTGTCAGAAGGACTTTGTTTAATGTTTCTTTTCATGAAGGTCTGCTTGTGATGGATTCTGTCAGGTTTTGTGAATCTGCAAAAGTCTGTATTTCACTCTTCTTTTTAAAAGATATTTTCACTGGGTAGAAAATTCTAAGTTAACAGTTTTTTTCTTTCAGTACTTTAAAAATGTTGCTCTATTGTCTTCTGGCTAGTCAGTTGTCATTGTTCGTATCTAAGCAATGTGCCTTCTTTCTCCAGCTTCTTTTAAGATTTTTCTCTTTATCACTGTCTTTGAACAATTTGATTATGATATGCCTTAGTGTAGTTTTTTATCTTTATTGAGCCTCTTTGATCTGTTAGTTTATATTTTTAGTCAGTTTTGGAAAAATTTGGTCATTATCCAAATAGTTTTTCTGTTTCCCTTCCTTCCTGTTTGGAGACTCCAATTATATATATCAATACATATATATTATGTTGCTTGAGTTTGTTCTATAGCTCCTTGAGCCTCTTTTCTTTCTTCCTTTCTTTTTTTTCTCCCCATTTTTATTTTTGAATAGTTTCTATTGCTCTGTCTTCATATTCACTAGTTGTTTCTTTTGCTATGTGTAATATGCTGTTAATTCCATTCAGTGTATCTTTTATCTCAGAAATTGTGGTTTTCATCAAAGTTTGATTTACATCTATTTAATGTCTTTTCTAACTCTTCTTACCATGTTTCTTTTACATTCTTGAATATATGGAATAAAATTATAGTCACTTTCAATGACCTTGTCCATTAATTTGGTAACCTGTATTATTTTGGCATAGGTATTGATAGATTTTTCTGCCCTATCATATTTTCTGTGTTATATTTTCCCTTTTTGTTGCATGCCTGCTAATCTTTGATTGGATGCCAAATATTGTAAATCTTACTTGGTGCTGCATATTTTTGTATTTCTATGAACTTTTGTTTTGTTCTGGGACACAGTTTAAGTTACGATGGAACAGTGTAATCCTTAGGGTCTTGCCTTTTAAAGCTCTGTTAAAGAGGACCAGAACATTTATTTTAGGTCCAATTTTACACCCTATTGAGATAAAAGACTTCCAACTCCCTTATCTGATTCCCATTCTTTCTACAGAGGGTAGTAAAATGAAGAATTTTGCAATTATGTGTAGCATGTTAGCTTTGTCTGTCAATTACAGTACCTTAAGTTAGATCACATGTTGTGATAATGTCTCTTAGATCTGTTGCTTATTTTGCCCCTACAGAAACTTTTAAAATTTGAGATGGTATTTCCCCCCTGGGTAGGATGGCATGGTCTTCTAGGTATCATGATGCATTGCATCATGCCATGCACTTAAGACACTAAGGTTAGGAAGAAGATTATCAAGACACCCAAGTTGTGATAATCTTCATTATTTAGTTACTTTTTTTGAATTTGGATTTTCTTTTAATTCTCATGACACTCCAGCTTTAACTAAGTCATTAAGTTATCATCATTTAAAATTTGAGTCTACTAAGGATAAAGTACTTAAGGTGATTCTAGGCCTTTGACATTCTTACTTCAGAATTTTAAATTTGCAAAATATTTTTAGGTCACCTACATTCTTTTTTTTTTAACATCTTTATTGGAGTATAATTGCTTTACAATCACCTACATTCTTAATACTGTTTTAAATTATTGCATAGAAAAAATTAAAATTAGTTATACTTAGACAACTTGATTTTCTGAAGCTATAAAGACCTACGGTCTTCTTTATCAATTTAATCAAATTACATTCAGTTGTTTGTTTTCTTAGATAGGCATTGCTTTTTTATTTCTAGAAGAAAATTGTTTATTATGAAATTCAGTCAAGAATCAGATTTTCATTGACTGTTACTATCCTGAAATTGTAGGTAAATAACCAATTGAGAAAATTAATAGAATCTAAAATATTTGAGGAACATGTAAAATCAGATGGTAATGATGATGATGAAGGTGGTACATACTTTTGTATTAGCAGGAAAAATTGTGGAACATAATTGCTAATTAAGTTGATATTAAAACTAGGTATTTTAAAAATGAATGCAGAACAGAAATCTTTAATGTTGATAAAAAATCATAACTAATGTAATAATTAGACCACGTAGGATATTTCAGTGGTTAGGTTTGGAAGAGATGCAGTGTAGTATAGCTGTATGTACCTCTTCAAAAAATATTGAATTTAGGAAGTTTATAGAGAGAGAAGTACTGTTCAAATGACTTTGAAACTATTATACATTTTTTAAAGGCTATACTTTTATACTTTAAAAATTCACTACTAAAACAGTTTATAGCCTACTGCACCTATGTAACCCATTCTGGACATGCTACTGTCCCATTGCCTGATGACCTGATTTGGATCTCAGGTGTGGGACTGTGGGCAGCTTATTCAGTTGTTTGTCCTCAGTTTTTCTCTTGTAATTCAGAAATAATACTAATACCTGACTTAGTGATTGTAAGGATTTAATGAATTAGTGTATAGGTGTGTGTGTGTGTATACTTTTTCTAGGACAGTTCTTGCTTATAATAGGCACTTTATAAATATTTGTTGTTATTAATTATTTACTTGGGTGTCTCTTCCATTATACAGTAAAATCCTTGAGGGCAGTGACCATGTCTTAGCTGAGTTTGAAATTCCAGCAAATCTGGATGTCTTGGGAGTGACCTTTTGTTGAGAGGAAATGTGGCATAATGGAAAGAACTTGAGATCTTGTCTTGAGTCTTGTATCTATTTCTAATTATATGGGTTTCAGCAAGTCATTTGTCTTTATTTAATGATGAAAAAACTGAGTTCATATAGGCTAATAATGAGAACACCCAGAGTTTATGGCTGTAGGCAGTAAGATTGATGTGTGTGTGCAGATCTTTGTTAACTGTGAATTGTATGGTTTGTGACCTGTCCCATCAGGTTGATGCCTTGTATTCAGAAGGGCCTCCAGCATATATTTCTGATATTATCTATAAATGGGTTTATACACATTGTCTTAGCAGATATTCTTTATGCCAGTTTAAAATTTTATCCCATTTCAAGCTATATCATTTGAAGCACACTATAAATAAAATCAATTTAAATATGATGATATAATTTTTGTAATCTTGATTTCACTTTTGATGTGTCTGGAGATTAAAAAATTGGGAGTGATGTAGAACTCCCTTGACCTCAGAGAAGCCTTGTTAAACACATGTTATTGTTATACTGTATGCTCTATCAGATGTAAGTTTACTGGTGGATCCAGAGCTTCGTTTTCTCTGTTGAATTTTCTGGTATAGTAACATAACATACGTTGATTAAAATTGGCCCCATAGTAAATAATTTTTATTCAAAACAGGAAGCATGCAAAAAAAATAATTGTTTAAAAAGGTATACCATTATAACAATTAAAGATTAATTGCTTTATTTGTGCAGCTTCTGGAGAGGGTGTGATATTTCTGGCTACAAATGATCCAAAACCAGTCCAATAGTGGAGATATGCCCATGTGACTAGAACGATAGTGGTGGATTATAATGATGTTTTTCCTGATTTGTTATGGTTCTTGATCAATTTATATCTTTTGACAGCTATCTTTTTTAACACTTTAATTTTAGACTTATAGAGAAAGTGGCAAAAATACTAAGGAGAATTCCTGCATATCTTTTACTCTATATTCCCTAATATTCACATTTTGCATAATCATGGTACAGTTATTAACAATCAAGACATTAACATTGACACAGTAATCTACAGATCTTATTTGAATTTTCCCATTTTTACCACTCTTAGTCTGCCCTGGCTTCCATAACAAAATACCATAGACTGGTGGCTTACACAGCAGAAATTTATTTCTTACCGTTCTGTAGGATGGGAAGTCCAAGATCAAGGAACCATCCAGTTCAGTTCTTGGGAAGAACCTGCCTCCTGGCTTGCAGTCGGCTGCCTTCTTGCTGTATTCTTACGTGGTGGACAGAGAGCTAGCTCTAATCTCTTCCTCTTCTTTTTTTTTTTTTTAATTTAATTTAATTTAATTTTTTTATACAGCAGGTTCTTATTAGTTATCTATTTTATACATATTAGAGTATATATGTCTTCCTCTTCTTATAAAGTTACTAATCCTATCAGGGGACCCTGCCCTTGTGAATTCATCTAAACCAAATTACCTCCCAAATGCCCCACCTCCAAATACCATCACATTAGAAGGGGTTAGGGCGTCAATGTATGAATTTTGAGGAGAAACAAACATTTCAGTTCATTATGCTCACTAAAGTTTTTTTTCCTGGTCCAGAATACAAGTGTCTCACATTGCATTTGATGGTCTCCATTATCTTTTAGTCTGTGAAAATTCTTCAGTCTTGGTTTTCCTACCTTTGAAGAACACTGGCTGGTTATTTTGTCTGATGTTTTCTCATGGTTAGGTTGAATTTATGGATTTCTACAAGAATATCAAAGAAATGATGTTCTATCCTTCTCAATGCAACATATTATGAGGTACATGTTATCTATCTGCATTATTACTAGTGATATTAACTTTGAATACTTGATTAAGGGAGTGTCTGCCAGGTTTCTTTCCACTGAAAACTTGCTATTTTTTCCTTTTGTTGTTAATAAGTATCTTGTGTTTAGGTAATTTTGAGAGTATACAAATATCCTATTTTTCATCATAATTTTACCCACTAATTTTAACATGCATTGATGATTTTTGTCTCCAACAGTTATTAGTCTGATATATCTAATTATGATTTTCTAGTTTCATCATTCCTTTACTTCATTAATTGGAATTCTTCATTAATTGGAATTCTCCTGTAAGGAAAAGCTGTTTCTTCTCTTCCAT
The DNA here is from genome assembly GCF_964165515.1 of Mesoplodon bidens. Taxonomy (NCBI): domain Eukaryota; kingdom Metazoa; phylum Chordata; class Mammalia; order Artiodactyla; family Ziphiidae; genus Mesoplodon; species Mesoplodon bidens. The sequence goes on from NC_138160.1 coordinate 67,588,209, forward strand.
TTATTTATTCAATTATTTATTTATATGAGTGTATAATCTTATGAGTACATTTATTTTATTCTGTGGGTTAAATTACTCTCATTATTTGTTGCTCAAATTGTCCTCGATTTTGCCATTGGGAACTTCATCAACTTTCAGGTCTTTGAGATATGTCTCCATTACCTTGAGCCCTTCCTGACTTTCTGGCACTGCAAGATGTACCAGGCTCATCTTGTCTTTCCTGACTCAGCCCTGGAATCAACCATTTATCCAAAGAGCAATAGTTCCTTTTATTTAAGATTACATTTTATAATCAACATCTGGATACTAGCTGGGCTTCTTGCTACTGCGGTGCCATTGCTTCTGGGTCCTCTCAGTGGACTAGCAGAGCTAGCAAATACATGTGTAAACTTATAAATATATGGGCACACATCTGCATTTCTCCATTTGTATATGTTAAAAGCCTTTAGTTCAACCCAGTGTCACAGAGTTTATTCTAGCCTTCCCCTCTTGCTTATTTGCCACTTCCTCTGGCAGTGAAAAGTCTGGCTTTCATTATCCACAATATGTTTACTTATTTACTCAGTCCTAGTGTAAATGTAAAGTAGTTTCAGAGTTGTTTACTTATATCCCAGTGAAAAACAAATTTTCTAAATATAGTGCACTATTTGTATATAGTTCTTTTTGTCTTTATCCTTACAATGTACATTTAAAATACGATTTTCCAAAATGTATTAAATTAGTTTTGTTCCTTCCCATCCTTTCAGTGTTCCTATTCCATTTTGGGTTCAACTCACATTCCGATTGATATTATTTATTTAGTTTTTGGGATGTGAACATTTGCCAAGAATCAGCTATATACAAAGGTATATTCAGAAAAGGGCCACTTCTCCCTCATCCCTACTACCCTCTTCCCATTCCAGTACTTTTTCCATTAAGTTCCAGCAGCTCCTCTAGGTAACCAAGCTCATTAGTTTCTGGTTTATATGTCCCGTATTTCTTTTGTACAAACGAGCATGTATATTTTTTCACATTTTATTCTTTCTTATATGAAGTGTAGTATGCTGTAAACACTTTTTTTTGAATTTTTTATTTTTTCACATAACAACGTTTCCTGGAAATCACTCCATGTCAATTCATAAAGATTTTCCTCTTTCATCTTTACAGGCACTTCATATTCCATTGTGTGGGAATATAAAATTTTCAACTTCTCTCCTATGTATGAGCATCTAAGTTGTTTCCAGTATTCTGCAATTCAGAGAGTGCTGCAGTGAATTATCTATGTATTTTTGCATTGTTGGGGGTTTATCTTCAGGGTAAATTCCCAGATGTGTGATTGCTAAAAAATAAGTGCATATATTGTTTTCTTAGATATTGCCAAATTCCCCTCCAGAAGAGTTGAACCAGGTTGTATTACCATCAGCAACATATGAAATTGTCTGGTTCCCCAGAGCCTCACTAACAGAACATACTGCTATACTTTTTAACTTTTTCCAGTCTGATAGGTACAAAGTGGTACCTCAGTGTTAGTTTGCATTTCTCTAATTTTGAATGAATTCGAACACCTTTTTATATGTTTATGGGTCATTTTTGTATCTTTTTTTAATATATGGTCTGTTCATTTATTTTACATTTTTTTCTGTTGGATTTTGGTCCTTTGTACTTGAAATGTTAAGAGGTCTTTCTGTGTTAGAGGCATTAGCCCTTTGTGTGGGTATTCTTTTAAAGTGTTGCAGTGAGATTTATTCAGTCAGTGTGCTTCTTTGGAGTTAAACTTCCCAAAATATTAATCTGAAACAGATAAATATATAAATAGCCTTGTGCTGAAAAAATAATGCTATTTCAGTCTCTTTGTGACAGAAATGAATCAGATATTTTGATCACCTCTGTAAGGCCCTTGTTATTCTCTAAATACCTCTTACATATACTATCTTATGAAAAGTGCATATTTTTGTGGGTATGTGGAAATGCCTTATTCTTCAAGAAGTTTTCACTTACCTTCTTTTTTTTTTCAAAACTGGTGTCACCTTTCTTGTTATTCCTATAGGTCATCGAATTATTTCGTAATTCGATTTACACTGAGTTGAGTTCAATTTATAGCTGCATAAGGTCTGGGACATTGTAATTGTCATATTTCATTATTTTACTGTGCTTAATAATGAGAATGACCTCTGTATGCCATACATTATGCCACATGCAACCCTGATGATTTTATGAAATAGGTCCTGTTTATTCTCACTATTATGGATGAGGAAACTAACATTCAGTGGTGTATTACTTAATTCGGAGCCAAATAGCTAGTGAGTGGCAGAGTTAGTGACTTCAAAAGCATGTGGGCTAATTACCATGCTCTATATAATATCTCTTAATTTTGGATGTAGTTAATGTGCTCAAATTTTTATTGAATTGATTTATTAAAGTTCTAAGGCATTCACTATATTCCAGGTGTAAAGTTGGGAGGACCTTGGCTAAAGGAGCAGCAGTAAGTGGAAAGAGTCATGGCAAGACAAATTGCACATCCACATGCAGCCAGTATATACTGAGCTTATGTTGCCAAGTTTGTAAGGATCTTTGAAGTTTTGTCAGGGTAAGCTTCCTTATTTTTAAAGAAATTATCATTAATTTTGATTACACTGGTAAAATAGCTCATTCTGTACATGGCAACTGGGTAGTTGACATCCCTGAGATGCCCATTTCCTTTGTATGTTGTTGCAAAATTGTTATTTAGAGATCCCAGCTGTGATTTTATTTTTATTTCTAAGTGCTAAATGTTAGACATTATTAAAATCTCCTTCAGATAAATTACTTGTTCAAATAATTTTTACAAATCCTGTTTAACATAAATTTTTTTCAATAGGTTTGCTTGTCTATTTGGGATACATTACTTTTGATACAACTTCATTTATATTATGTGATCTTTTACACTTCATACCACTTAAATATAGACATTCAAATAGTTATCAGTGACAGAATACTTTTTGATGAAAAGTGACAACTTTTTTTCATGTCATTTTACAGCCTCCTTATAACCCTGTGGAATAGGTATGATTATTTGTTAAGGTGATTCAGAGATTAAATGGTTTACCTATTCCAGTGCTGTTTTGATTTTTGGAGAATCACTTTTATTAGTATTTTTTTTTAATTTACTATTATACTTAGGTATAGTAAAGTCTGTTGAACATTTAAATTAAATGAAAATATAGAAATGTAATGTAAAACAGCTGTTACTTAATTTTTTGGGGGGAATAGCTGTTACTTAATTTTAAAGATATTCAATATAAGTTAATATTACAAGTTCACTCAAGTTGATTAACTTTTCCTCTTAATTAAAAATATGACTGCTAAAAGCAAAAATTTTAACATTATACTGTGGGATTGCTATTTACCATTTCTTTTTGCTCCTTATTCCTTCCTGCTGATCTGTATTCTTATCTGGTATCATTTCCTTTTAGCCTAAAGATGTTGCTCTAGCATTTTTTGTAGTGTAGGTTTGCTGGCAATGAGTTCTCTTAGTTTTATTTTATCTGCAGTTGCCTTTATTTTGCCTTCAATTTTGGAAGATCTTTTTGTTGGGCAAAGAATTCTAGATAGACTTTTGTTGTTGTTTTAGAAATTTCAGTGTGTTAATTTTCTGTTTTTCAACCTGTTGTTTCTGATGAGAATTTAGCATTCACTTGAATTATTGTTCTCCTGTTTATAATGTGTTTTTTTCCTGGCTGCTTTTAATAGTTTCTCTTTATAGTTGGTTTTAAACAATTTGACCATGATATGCCTAGGAGTGGAGTTTAAAATTACTTCACAGGGGTTCCTGAGTTTCTTGAATCTATAAGTTTATGTCTTTCATTAAAATTGAGAAATTCTGGGCCATTATTTCTCAAAAAAGTTTTATTTACTGTCATTCTCTTTCTTCTTTCCTTCTGAGACTTCAGTTAAAGGGTCCTGAGCCTCTATTTATTTAAAAAATCCTTTTTCTCTCTGTTCTTCAGATTCAATCATCTATATTGATCTTTCTTCAAGTACATTGTCTCATTTTTCAATTCAATCCAGTAGTTTTTGAATTTAATATTTTTTATTTGTAATATTTCCTTTAGGTTCTTCTTTATAACTTTTATTTTTCTGCTAAGATTCTCTACTTTTTCATTTATTATCATCATATTTTACTTTAAATCCTTGATCATAGTTATATTGGCTGACTTAAAACCCTTGTCTGGGGCTTCGCTGGTGGCACAGTGGTTGACAGTCCGCCTGCCGATGCAGGGGATGCGGGTTCATGCCCTGGTCCGGGAGGATCCCACATGCCATGGAGCGGTTGGGCCCGTGAGCCATGGCCTCTGAGCCTGCGCGTCTGGAGCCTGTGCTCCTCACCGGGGAGGCCACAACAGTGAGAGGCCCGTGTACCGCAAAAACAAAACAAAACAAAACAAAAAAAACCCCTTGTCTGCTAATTGCAACATCTGGATAAACTCATGTCAATCTTCATTGATTGTATGTATTCTATTTTTAATATGTTTTTGTTTCTTCATTTGTTGAGAACTTTCAGATTTTGTCCTGGACATTGTGAATGATATATTGTAGAAAGTGGATTCTGTTAGACTCATTTGAAGAATATTGAATTTTATTTTTGCCTGTTTGTTTTTTAAGTCATTTAACTTGGCTGTACTCCAACTTCAAATTCTGTTTCCCATGTGGTGGGTGTTAGCTGAAATTTCAGGTCAGTTCTTTTAACCTTAGGAAGGCTGCTTGGAATCTTTGTCTTACATACTTGTTTTGAGGATTAGCAAGAGACTTGAACAGTTTATCCATAGAATTTAGAGCTTCCCTTCTCTGGTTCTCTCCTTTACAGAATTCTTCCCCTTACTTTCTTGCTGTGGTTTCCCTGGATTCTGTCTTTCAATTCTATAGGAGAGTAAGACTACTGTTTTCTATTAAATTTTAACTGCTCTTCATGGCAGGGATTGGGGTCCTAACTCAGGCCATAAAAATGAGAATCTTACTCAGTGCAATTTCCTTTTTTCCAAATTCAGCCTGCTTTTGTTCACTTTCCTGTGCCTTCAGTTCTTTTTTTTTTTTTTTCTGAACTATTTTATTCAGAGTTTATAATTGTTATCTAGGGTAGGGTTGGTTTTATGGGAACTATTTGACCATGACTAGAAGCAGAGATCTGTACTTAGCTTTTGAGTTCTCCAGTCCCTTATGGTCTGTGGCTTTTCTCCATATTTCAAAAGAAGTATGTTTATACTGTTGAACTTTATGCTTGTTCAGAAATTGGTGCTCTGGCCTAATTTCTTAGAATCAGTCTCTCTGCTGTCCTAGTTTATGCCTTGTCTAATTAAAGTCATGCCTGTATTTGAAAAGTGGACAATTTCCAGGGAAAGTGAGCAGCTGGTATTGACACTCAAAAGAGTTATGAAATGAAAGTAAGCAAAGGGCCAGTTCGGCTGAACCTCAGGAAAAAATATCTAATGGTGAGATTTGTGAGACTAAACAATCTGGCAAGGGGACTTTCTCTGAGCTGTTTCAAACTGAATTGGAAAAGTCAGAGGAAAAACAAGTAATCAGCCCAGGTCATGTATTGGCTGATGGACAGTTTATATGATCTCATAGTTACCTTTCCTAGTGGCTATTTGACTCTGTGGTCATTATCAAGAAAGCCTTTTAGGTTTTATTTTATTAACATGCGTGTCTGCATTGGAGTGACAAAATGGATTCCTCTAAAAAGTTTATAATTGATAGTAAAAATTCTCCTGGAAAGGAGGAAATAGTATGATATTAATTTTATATGTTCTTTATATAATTTTTTGATATCAAGGACTTGAACTGTTTATCATTGTATTCCCAACACCCAGGATAGTGCCTGGCTCATAGAAGGAATTCAATAAGTATTAGTATCTTTTGTGCTTTTATTATGCTTACTAAGAAACAACCTAATCTCAAATGAATGTCAGTTATTGAAAGTGACAATTAAATTTGATGTTTTCTATTATTTCTCTTAGTCTTCTCTGTTTCTGTTTCCAACCCTAAGTCCAGAGGCCTGAATTTAAGATGTTTAGGTGTGCTTTGTAGTTTTGGTCACAGGAAAAAACAAAAGGTTAATTTTGTTGTAACTGTGAAATGCACTGTAGGAAAACAGAAAATCAAAGTTTTTTTTTTCTGGAAGTGAGAGTATTAAACAAAGTGGTTAACGGTACCAGATATGAAGTCAAATAGTTCTGACTTTAAATTCTGGCTACATATTACACTCGCTTGTGACCTTTGAAAACTTCCTTAACCTCTCTGAACCTCAGTTTCATCATCTTTAAAAAATGTGGATAATTAATACCTATTTCATGTGGCAGATGAGAGTTTAAGATGAGTTTATTGTATAAAATGATTTAGCATCATACCAGATACACGATAGACACTCAGTAAAAGCTGCTATTTTGTGGCGATTCTTCTATTCATCTTAATCTTCTTTGTAGTTTCTTCTTTCTTGCTTTTTAGGTAATTTTATATTTTAACATGGGACCACTTACTTGCTCTGTGACCTTGAACCTTTCTGGTTTACTTTTGATCCTCAGTTAAAATGTTTATGAAATGAGGAATTGAATTAACTCAGAGTCTCTCCCTTGTGCCATCTCTGATTGATGGGAGCTTCTTGGAGCTCTATTCTTCAGAATACTCTGGAGCTACTTTCATGGTTCACTAGAGGACATCCTGTAATGATATGAATCTGAACCAGATTTGACATCACTTATCTATTCATAGGCTCAGTCTTCAACTTCCAGTAAAGGAGAATGTAAAACAAGTCCTTAAAGACATGTTTATGTAACTTTACATTTTTAAAGACAAATACTTATTGAGTGCCTGCTTTATATAATGCCTTGTGTTAGGTGCTTACTTTGGGTTTGTGAGGGGTGAAGATATCAGTGAATAAATGACTTTCTGTGGAATAGATAGCTTAATTAGGACATTCAGTATAATAATAATAAAGAAATTATAGTAAAGACACAAGAAAATAAGACACAAAGAAAGACACAAAGAAATTGTATTAAATGTACTCTAAATAGATATGCTTTTTAACAGAATATTTAACAAGCTGTAAGAACTTTAATTCCTACCAGCAAAAACAAGAGTTTATGATATTTTATTTTTTCAGTGTTGTACAGTGAATAGCCCTATCTAAAACAAGAAATTTATTATTAAATCAGAATACTAAAATATAGTGCATTTTGTATTTAATTATCAGATCATATAGTTGATATGTCAATATGACCATATTGGTTTATATTTTTATTTCCTAATGGTTTCTGCAGCCAGACAGAGATTTGGATCAACCCATTGATGGTTCTTTTTGATGGATCTTGAAATGTGAGAAAAGTCTCCACTTTACATAGTATTCTGGTATTCATAGAGTTTATGTTGGGCTCTTGTTCTGTTTAGTTAATCAGGGTTAGCATGTATTCTTCAAATGACTGAAACACATTGAAATGTGTTATATTACCTTACTCTTGGTCTACAATATTTTAATTTTTATTTTTTTGAGATATAGGAAACGTGTAATGAATGTGTCATTACATGTTACATTGTGTTACATGTTATACTTTAATAGCAGCGTAATGATTAAAGGCAGCTTTAAAGCAAAATGAATAATTTATTCAACACAACAAGAAACTCCAAATATTTTTAGTATTCTAATTATAATTCTTGTTCTCCTTTCAGTTTTTTGAAGCAGTGATCAAAGAAGTTGCATTTCTGTGTGATTCAGTATTTTGAAATATTTAGTCCCAACCAAAGTAATATTTCATCAAAAGAGATGGTGTCGTTAGAACTGATTTATAAATGCACTGATATGCTAATCCTCTAAGCTGCTATCTGGCAGGTTGTAAATGTTTTATATAGGAGCACTTTTTTTGGGTTTTGATTAGAGTGAGCAGAGGATGTTGTTTATTTCTATTAATGTAACAGTTTGGTATACTGTGGCTAAACTGACTGCAGTGTCAAAATGGACCACCCACAGAGAGTCCAGTGAGGGCTTACTGAGGATTGGCTGCTTAAACTGCTGCCACTTACCCAAATAGCATTGCTGATTCTGTGACTTAGTGCTTGATCTAAGTTAGTGATTACTTAGAAATGAATCTTTCCAAGTGCCTGAACTGCTGATATTCTATATTAAAAAATATAGGAAGAATCTTCTTTGGTATAAATCTAAAATCTGATAAGTAAATTGAATCTTCAAATTGTGGCTATTCTCTTAAATATTAGCATGGAAAACATCTTATTATTTTAAATAATGTCTAGCTTTCTATATAATGCTATCATTCTTCATAAAATATTATATTTGTATTGTCTGTCTCTGTGTTTTGCCACTACAGTGGGATTTTTGAGAATATTAAAAAAGCAGTTATCTCTCTGATACTAATTTTATTTGGTGTCCTTGAATGATGCACATTCATAGCAATCTACCATAATGAAGTAAGTTTTACTTTGCAGGAGAAGCCTCTTGGTGTTAAATCTTCCTAAGGATGATGTGGTAGATCAGGGTTTGAATGGTAGTATAACTGTTTGGTCTGAGGATATAGTGTTTGGAATAGCAGAGGTCACTTGGAGTTCAGAGTGTTTCTTAGGTAATTTAACTAACTGCTCAATTAAGGGAAAAAGCCTTGCTCTAAGATGAAGTTGTTTTTATTAGTCACAGAAAATATAGGTACAATGAAGATATTTGTGAGTATTTACTACTTACTGAGGGTTTAACATAAGTACACACACACACACACACAAGTCCTCGCACTGAGGGTATATGAACAGTGAGAAAGATTATTGGACTTGTGCGCTATGAAGTTTTTCCAAAAATTACTCTGTGCTCTGTCACACAGCTATAAACTAGTGTGAAGGATTTCTAGGATTTAGTGTGGTTGGAATTGTTACTTTCATGATAAACATAAACCTAATTATTCAGGGAATTGGGTGTTTGTATAATTCATAGTCTGCTGGTCAAGAGAATTTTTTTATATTGAAATATATGTCATATAAATAGAGCTTGTGTGTTTTTTTAATATAGTAAGTTTTAAAATAAGATTTGTTTAAAATAAAAACAAAATTCCTACATAAGCATTCTTATGTAAACATAAGCATATAGCACTTTTTAAGTGGTTTGTTTGTCTATGGCCCTCAATGTAGAGAGTGGTAAGTTAAGTGAAAATGAGTTAGTGTAAATTATGGTAATTTATGTTACAATTATAGTGGAGTCTTGAATGAGGGCTAAGTTTTAAAATCAGTTCCTAAGGTAATAGTTGGATGTAATAAAAATTACCCTCGAAAGTCCTTTAAATTGGTCTTAAGTATAACATCTATGGCACTAAGTCCAGCATAGGCAGTTTTTTCCTCTAGTGATAAAAGATATTACTGCTTCTTTCACTGGCCACCAGGTAAAGTAGTAAAAGCTACCTTTAGTTTAGGTACTTTGTACCAAAAATATTTGTTTGTATTTTTTTACATAAGCACATAGAGTTGATTTTGCATATCTTAAGTATGTGTATGATGTAACTTCACAGTATTGCTTGTGGTGATAGCCTTAAGGTAAGTATTTATAAAAAGTTGCCAAGAAGAAAGGAACATAGAGGAGCTACAAACAACAGCCAGAAAACAATTAATAAAATGGCAATAAGTACAAACCTATCACTAATTACTTTAAATATAAATGGACTAAATTCTCCAGTCAAAAGACATAGGGTAGTTGAATGGATTATAAAAAGAAGATCCTGAGCTTCCCTGGTGGCACAGTGGTTGAGAGTCCGCCTGCTGATGCAGGGGACACGGGTTCGTGCCCCGATTTGGGAAGATCCCACATGCTGCAGAGTGGCTAGGCCCGTGAGCCATGGCCACTGAGCCTGTGTGTCCGGAGCCTGTGCTCTGCAACGGGAGAGGCCACAACAGTGAGAGGCCCGTGTACTGCAAAAAAAAAAAAAAAACCAAACAAAAAAACCCCCTGCTATTTGCTGCTTACAAGGGATTTACTTCAAACCTAAAGACACTAACAGACTGAAAGTAAAGGGATAGAAAAAGGTATTCCATAAAAATCGAAATGAAAAGAAAGCTGCTTTCTTAATACTTATGTCATAGAAAATAGACTTGAAAACAAAGACTGCAAGAAATGACGTAGAAGAGCAGCATAATGATAAAGCAGTCAGTCCAACAAGAGGATATAAAACTTGTAAACATTTATACACCCAACATAGGAGCAACTAAACATATAAAGCAAGTGTGAACAGAAATAAATGAAGAAATAGACAACAATATAATAATAGTAGGAAACTTCAGTACCCCTCTTACATCAATGGATAGATCACCCCGACAGAAAATCAGTATGGAAACACTGGCCTTAAACAACACATTAGGGCTTCCCTGGTGGCGCAGTGGTTGAGAGTCTGCCTGCCGATGCAGGGGACGTGGGTTCGTGGCCCGGTCCAGGGAGATCCCACATGCCGCGGAGCGGCTGGGCCAGTGAGCCATGGCCGCTGAGCCTGCGTGTCCGGAGCCTGTGCTCCATAACGGGAGATGCCACAACAGTGAGAGGCTCACATACCGCAAAAACAAAACAAAACAAAACAAACAACAACATAAAACAACAACACATTATATGGGATTAATAGATATATGCAGAACATTCCATCCAAAACAGCAGAATACGCATTTTTTTCCAAGTGCATGTGGAGTATTCTCCAGGATAGATCACACTTTAGGCCACAAAAAAAAAAGAAGTCTCAGTACATTTAAGAAGACTGAAATCATATCAAGCATCTTTTCCAACCACAGCACTTTGAAACTAGAAATTAATTACAAGACGAAAACTGGAAAAAACACAAAATATGGAGACTAAACAACATGCCACTGAACAGTCATTGGGTAAACAAAGAAATAAAAGAGATCAAGAATACCTTGAGACAAATGAAAATGGAACCACAACTTTCCAAAATCTATGAGACACGGTAAAAGCAGTTCTACGAAGGAAGTTCATAGTGATATTGGCCTACCCCAAGAAACAAGAAAAATCTGTAATAATCTAACTTTATATTTAAAGGAACTAGAAAAAGAAGAACAGATAGAGCCCAAAGTTAGTAGAAGGAAGGAAATAATAAAGATCAGAGTGGAATAAGTGAAATAGAAACTAAAAGTAAAAAATAAAGAGATCAATGAAACTAAGAGCTGGTTGTCTAAAAGATAAAATCGACAAAACTTTAGCCAGACTTATCAAGAAAAAAAGAGAGAGACGCAAATAAATAAAATCAGAAATGAAAGAGAAGAAATTACAGTCAGTACTACAGAAATACAAAGGATCATAAGAGAATACTATGAACAATTATATGCCAAAAAATTAGACAACCTAAAAGAAATGCATAAATTCCTAGAAACATACACTTTTCCAAGACTGAATCATGAAGACATAAAAAATCCAAATAGACCAATTATTAGTAATAAAATTGAATCAGTAATCAATAAAACTCCAACAAAGTCCAGATCCACATGGCTTCACAGGTGAATTTTACCAAACATTTAAAGAAGAGTTAATATCTATTCTTCTCAAATTATTTCAAAAAATTGAAGAAGAAGGAACATTTCCAAACTCATTTTATGAGGCCAGTATTATTCCTGATACCAATACCAGACAAAGACACTACAAAAAAAGAAAATGACAGGCCAATACCCTTGATGGAAATCAATGCAAAAATCTTCAACAAAATATTAGCAAACCAAATTCAACAATGTATTAAAAAGATCATCCACCATGATCAAGTGGGATTTATTCCAGGGAGGCAAGTATGGTTCAACATCCACAAATCAGTCAATGTGATACACCACATTAACAAAACAAAGGATAAAAGTCATATCACCATCTGAATAGTTGCAGAAAAAGCACTTGATAAAATTCAACATCTATTCATGGTAAAAACTCTCAACGAAGTGGATATAGAAGAAACATAACTCAAGATAATAAAGGCTATACATGACAAACCCATAGCTAATACACTCAGTGGTAAAAAGCTTTAAGGTTTTCCTCTAACATCAAGAACAAGACAAAGATTCCCACTCTGGCCACTTTTATTCAACATAGTATTGGAAGTCCTAACCATAGCAGTTAGGCAAGTAAAAGAAGTAAAAGTCATCCAAATTGAAAAGGAAGAAGTAAAACTATTACTGTTTACAGGTGGCATGACACTGTACATAAAAAACACCAAAGACTCTACCAAAGATATGATTTGAACTAATAAATTAATTTAGTAAAATTGAAGGGTTTAAAATTAAGATACAGAAAACTTGCATTTCTATATACTAACAGTTATTAGAATGAGAAATGCAGAAAACAATCCCATTTATAATTGCATCAAAAAGAATAAAATACCTAGGAATAAATTTAACCAAGAGGTGAAAGACCTGTACCCTGATAACTATAAGACATTGATGAAAGGAATTGGAGGTGACACAGATAAATGGAAATATATACTGTGATCATGGATTGGATGAATAAATATTGTTAAAATGTTTATACTACCCAAAGCACTCTACAGATTCAATATAGTTCCTATCAAAATATCCATAACATTTTTCACAGAACTAGAACAAATAATTCTAAAATTTGTATGGAACCACAAAAAGATCCTGAATAGATAAAGTAATCTTGAGAAAGAACAAAGTTGGAGGTATCACATTCTCTGATTTTAAACTACACTACAAAGGTACAGTAATCAAAACGGTATGGTACTGGTACAAAAACATACATGTAGATTAAGGGAAGAGAAATGAGAACCTAGAAGTGTAAAATGTTGCCAATATGTAATCAGAAGAGCTTGGGCTTTGGTGATAGATAACTCCCGTTATCTATCACCAAAGCCAGCCCATTTACTCAGTGTGTGGCCTAGGGCATTTTCCTAAACTTCTATGCGTCAACCTACTTACAATGGGAACAGTAATATTTCTCTGATAGTGTGTGAAAGTGGTCTAGTAATAAGTTAACAACAACTACATTTCTGTTTTCTTTTTCTATTTCCCTATGAATGTAACTACAAACACTTTTGAAAAGTAACTAGAATTACATTGGTTATTTTAAGTGCATCTAATTTATAAAGACTTTTTAAAGCCAAATAATTTGTTATTAGTCATAACACATTCTGTATCCCCTTCCTGCTTAAAATATTTTAACAATTCTTCAAAGTTTTCTGATAAAACTCAAGTTTTTATCATGGCACATGAGGCCCTTCATGATCTGGTGTTCTCCAACTTTCCCTGTCCACTTTCACGAAAAAACTCTTTCTGCTGGTGCTGCTAGTTCTCTCACTATCCTTATCCTGACTAACTGCCAGCACTTTGACACTTATCAACATATGCCCCTTGGTTTCTCAAGTCATCTCATCTCCACCCAGTCTTCTCTTACAGGTCTGAATTCTATTCCTTCTATGTATTTCCACAACACCCTGTATGTTGACATAGGTATTGTAAATATTTGACCTACCTCTTAAATGCTGTGCTTTACTTTATTTGAGGTTGTGGACCATGTATACACAATACGCAGCATAAGTATGTGAGATCATTAACCAATCTTTGGCTCAATTAAAATGTGGAATTTTGAAAAATAGAGAAGAGTTTATTTGAGCACTGCTCTGTTCCTTTGAAATAGTTTTTGAGACCCACAGTTTTCAGTTGCACACTAAACTGTGAATTTTTTATGGACAGTCAAGATTCCAACTATATCATATTTTTATGTTACAAACTGAACATCGTTGCTTTTTGAGAACTGGTGGTTTCCCATGAACAATACAATGGGCTTGAAAATGTCTTCTATGCTTTACTCAGAGGGTTTATCACCCTTTTAATTCTATTGGCATCAGAAGACAAAATAATCATCATCAGTAGTCAATTTTTGTCTGAGCATCTAGACATATTAGTCAGAAGCACTTGTGAGAAACTGGTGCGCCACTGTAATTAACTAACTGGGTGTTTCATGGAAGCAGTTGGCAATGTCACAGTCAAGAGATTTCAACTGTGATAAATCTGCAGAGTGGTTTGCTTGTAAATATGGGTGCTATTTTAGGAAAAAAAAATTGAGAACTGCTTTTCTAAATCAATGCTCAACTAGTCTGTTGGCCAGATACCGCCTGTCTGCTGTTTTTTTAAATAAAGTTTTATTGTAACATAGCTACGCTGATTTGTTTCCATATTGTCTGTGGCTGCTTTTGTGCTACATGGCTGAGACAAATCATTGCAACAGAGAACTGCATTGTCCTCAAAGGCTAAAATATTACTATCTGACCCTTAGCTGAAAAAGTTTGCTGACCCTTGCATTAGGTATTTTGCCAGTTTTACAGTTTGACAAATGTAGAGTGAGAAATTTATATATACATACTCTAGCAAGGAAAGTAAACTCCCTCAGAGGCAGGTTAGTAAAATGAAACCTACTTTTGGTTTTTATTATATCTATTAAAAGTATACCTTTGGGCTTCCCTGGTGGCGCAGTGGTTGAGAGTCTGCCTGCCAATGCAGGGGACACGGGTTCATGCCCCGGTCTGGGAAGGTCCCACATGCCGCAGAGCGGCTAGGCCCGTGAGCCATGGCCACTGAGCCTGCAAGTCCGGAGCCTGTGATTCACAACGGGAGAGGCCACAACAATGAGAGGCCCGCGTACCGCAAAAAAAAAAAAAAAAGTATACCTTCAAAATGTAAAAATCATGACTCTCCTATAAATATAAAATGAACCCATAAAAATTTCTACTTAACTCATTAATTAATGAGGGAGCCTATGTTAAAAATATTTCAAAGGAGAATATTATATATATGTGTATTTAATCAGTAATTCTGAAATAAAGTTACTAATCCACATAACACTGCATAATATTTTATAGGGCAATGTAATATTTGGAATCATATTTTCTGTGGGTGAAAATGAGTGTATTTGTTCCAGACAAAATTCATTTCTGTGTACAAAATCATTAGCACTGTCAGTTTTCTATAACTTACCAAATTATAAAAGAGCCTTGTCTAAGACAGTTATGTTTGTACACCTCTATAGAATCAGATAACTTGGAAGGCTCTCTAGAGAACATCCCGCATTCCATTGAAAAGACTGGGAGATATCTCTTTGCCTATTTCAAAGTCTTTAACAATTTTCCCAATCAAATATAAGCCAGTTAAAAAATACTTTGAAACAATAAAAATGTAGGAATTAAAATAAAAAATAATGCTATTAACTGTTGTTCCAAAGAAAATGAAACACTCAGGTATAAACTTACTAAAACATGTATAGAATCTATATCAGAAATCAAAGAAGATCTAAATCAGTGGAGAGATATATTATGTTCATGGATTGGAAGACTACGTAGTAAAGATTTCATTTCTCTCCAAATTGATCCGTAGATTTAATTCACTTTCTATCAAATTACAGTAAGTTTTCTATAGACACTGTCAAATTTATAAATTTTATTCAAATGGAAAGGCATAGACCCTAGAATATCTAAACAATCTTGACAAGGAAGAATAAAGTGAGAGGAATCACTCTACTTGATATGAAGGCTTGCTATAGGCTACACTAATCAATACAGTATGGTGTTGGCAGAGACATAGACACAGATCAATGGAACAGAATTGAGAACCACTGAAAGACCCACACAATTATGACATTGATGTTTTCAAGAAACGATTTTACTTTAATTCATTAAGTGTTGTAATCAAAGTAGATATAAAGTCCTGAGACAGGAATTATCAGGGAATGGTCAACTGTGGGTCAAGGAACCAGGAAGTGCCTCAAGAAGTGAGCATAGTAATTAAGATGGCTCTGCTCCACTTTGCATCATTGTTTAAGATTTATGCTAATCTAAAATTAGCATAAATTAGACTTTTTTTTTTTTTGCTCTGGCTCTCCTTGAGGAAGATGGTGAAGAGAAGTGAAGTGGCTACTACTACAGCCACCTGGGACTGCTCCCCAACCTTATTTTTTTTTTTTCCAACTGATTTTGATAGAAGTGCAAAAGCAAGTAAATGGAGGTAGGATAGCCTTTTCAACAAATGGTGCTGGAGCATCCATAGGCAAGAAAATGAAGCTCAACCTAAACCTCATACCTTATACAAAAATTAACTCAAAATGGATCACAGGTTTGTTTGGTTTTTTTGCGGTACGCGGGCCTCACTGTTGTGGCCTTTCCCATTGTGGAGCACAGGCTCCAGACACACAGGCTCAGTGGCCATGGCTCATGGGCCTAGCCGCTCCATGGCATGTGGGATCTTCCCGGACCGGGGCACGAACCCATGTCGCCTGCATTGGCAGGCGGACTCTCAACCACTGCGCCATCAGGGAAGCCCCGGATCACAGGTTTAAATGTAAAACATAAGACTATATATATTTAGAAAAGGTGACATAAGGAAAAATCTTTGGGATATTTTTGGGATCTAGGTATAGGTAAAAAGCTCTTAGCCTTGATGCCAAAAGCATGATTCATGAAAGGAGAAATTGTTAAAATGGAACTTAAAAAAACTTAAAATATTTGCTTTGCAAAAGACCTGTGAAGGGCTTCCCTGGTGGCGCAGTGGTTGAGAGTCCGCCTGCCGATGCAGGGGACACGGGTTCGTGCCCCGGTCCAGGAAGATCCCACATGCTGTGGAGCAGCTGGGCCCGTGAGCCATGGTCGCTGAGCCTGCGCATCCAGAGCCTGTGCTCCGCAACGGGAGAGGCCACAAAAGACCTGTGAAGAGGATGAAAAGACAAGCTATAGACTGGAGAAAATATTTGCAAACCACATTTCCCACAGAGGACTAGTGTCTAGAATATATAAGGAGCTCTGAAAATGCATTAGAAAAAACACAAATGATTAAATTATAACAATGGGTAAAAGACATGAGCAGACATTTCACTGTTCTGTTCACTGAAGAAAATATTTAAGTGGCAAATAAGCACATGAAAAGATGTTCAACATCATTAGCCATTAGGGAAATTCAAATTAAAACCACAATGAAATATCACTGCACACCTATCAGAATGACTCAAATAAGAAATAGTGACAGTAGCTGATGCTGGAGAAGATGTGGAATAACTATCAGGTGCATTGCTTTTGTGAATATAAATTGTCACAGTCACTCTGGAAAACAATTTGGCTGGTTATTATGAAACAAAACATACACTTATCACGTGACCTACCAATGATACTCCTGGACATTTATCCCAGAGAGATGAAGACTTATCTTTACACAAAAACTGTTCAATAATGATCATGGTAGCTATGTTCTTAGCCAGAAACTGGAAACAACCCATATGTCCATCAACAGGTGAATGGTTGTACAAACTGTGGTACATCTAAAATGGAGTACTACTCAACAATAAAAGTGAATGAACTATTCCTATACACAGCAACTTGGATGAATCCCAAGGGAATTATGCTGAGTGAACAAGGCCAATTGCAAAATGATGCCATTTATATCAAATTCTTGAAATGACAAAATATAGAGATGGAGAACAGATTAATGGTTGCCAGGGTTTAGGGACAGAGCAACACGAAGGATTCTTATGGTTGAAGAAACTGTGGTAATGGAATGTGCTCTTGATTCTGGTGATGGATACAGGAACCTACACATAAAATACCAATACTTAGAACTTAATATACACACAAAAATGAATACATGTAAAACTGTAGATATCTGGATGAGTAGAGTATAGCAGTGTCAATTTTCTGGTTGTGATATTGCACAATAGTTTTCCAAGATGTTACCATTTGGGAAACTGGGTAAAATCTACAGAGGATCTCTTTGTACTACTCCTACAACTGCATATGAATCCACAATTCTCTCAACATTAAAAATTTAATAAGAAGAAAAGAACATGGATCTTTCCAGAACATTCTTTTAACCTTAAAACAGTTATTTAAAATAAATATGTTTGAAGCCCTAGAACAATTGTACTTCTATATACAGGTAAATATTCTTAGGTATTAAGTTTAAATTAGGAAGGGGGGAATCTCTTAGTTCCTTAAAATTAAACAAACGTGGATATATATTTTTTAATTTGAATAATTAGAAATCAATATTTATCATTAACAGCAGTGAAATTAACATTTTTAATCTTTTATAGTTTGGTAACAGCTAATTCATTACTTTAGTTACCAAGAACTATTGTATCATTTAAAAATTTCTATAAAATATTAGTTATAAGTTAGTATGTTTTGTACTATATAGGCTTAGAAAATAATAAATAATTTTAAGCCATTCTTATGGAATTATAAGTAGTTCTGTGACTACCTGGCTAACTATAGCTCCATTTTAGAGTACTCCTTGGGATCAGTCCTAGTGTCTGTAGTGACAAAGTGCTTTAGCAAGGGAAATGATGAATATAGAAAATATTGTAGTTATGTATGGATTTGGATAATTTCTACTGAACTGAATGTGTATTATAAAACTTGACTGTTTTTATTCCACATTAAACCACATATTCAGGTTACATTATTATGTACTGACATCTAATTTTTTCTTTGAGTGAGTTCCTGACTTTTCCCTAGTGGTGCAATTTCAGCAGAAATGTATTAATCAGAAATAACAGTGCACATAGACCCTTGGTAATCAAAATGGAAAAATGTGTGTCACTGGTTTTAAATGAAGTTTTTTTATTGTTCTTAATAGAAGCACAACTAAAATGAAAATAGCTTCCTTCATTTTTATACTAACTGAAGATTTTATAGCTTTCTTGGAAATAATTTCTGTTCATCAGCTTTTAGAGTTAGATAAAAAATAATATACATTTAAAAACTTTTCGTTGATGAGATTTTCTATAAACCTTCTACAAAGGAAAAGATAATTACTTTTGGATTCAGTTCAGTGACAGTTCTTGTTCTTCATATATCACTTTTTTGACAGTAGGTAAACCTGGTATACCAGGAAGAAAGCCACCTGCATACTAAATATCATTCTGGTCTCTCATCTTATTTTCTCCAATGTGACAGTCAGTGGCTATACTATTCTTATAAAACGCTATCTTGTGAAGAAAATACTGTCATGATTATGATATATGTTTTCCAGAGTTCTGAATCTAATTTCAAGACACTATGTTTATTCTGAAAAGTAAAATACACATTAATGATTGTTTTAATTTTATGAAGACATTTGGTATCTTTTCCATGTTTGCCTGTGTCTAAAATTTATAGTTAGATACATAGATATAGATATATATAGATATCTCCTTGCTACTTTACAAGTTTTTTGCATATAGTAGGTATTAGTTTTCTATGGCTGCTGTAACAAATTACCACAAGCTGGATGGCTTAAATCAAATTTATTCTCTCACAGTTCTGGAGGCCAGAGGCCCCAAATCAATGTGTCTGTGTAGACAGGGCCATACTCCCTCTAGAGGTTCTGGGGGAAAATCTTTTCCTTGCCTCTCCCAGGGTTTTTTTGTTTGTTTGTTTGTTTTTCCAGTTGAAAAAAACTTGTGGTGAAAAATCCTGTAGCTAGTTAACCTCTAAAGTCTGACTGTATGATCAATTTTAAATGCTACAAAGAAGTCTGATTGGGTTTGTCAGCTCAGGACCTTGGATGAGCTACTTACCTCTATATGCCTCACTGTCTTAAAAGGTGGGGATTATAGTAGCACATATCTCTTAGGCTAATAGGGAGAATTAAATGAGTTAATTCATAATTAACTGTGAGCTATTATTATAATTATTATCTGAAATGTACACAGTTCTTAGGGATCTACCCTCCCAACTAGAACATAAATACCACGAGGACAAGAAATTTGTCTTGTTGGTTGCTGGGACTCCAGAAGCTAGAACAAAACCTGACACACACTAGACCCTCAATAAACACACCTTGTTATGTTGTCTTTTTCCAGCTAACCTATTCTTTTAAAATCAACATTATTAACATTTTTGAAATTTAGCTTTTATTTTATCTGCATATGAACATCTAAATACATTTACTACCTCCATCTGTGTCAGAGTTTCTCAGCCTAAGCACTGCTGACATTTTGGGCTAAATAGTTCTTTGCTGTGGGGGTGGTGGGAGCTGTTGTTGTAGGATGTTTAGCAGTATCTTTTTTTTTTTTTTTTTTTTTTTTTGCGGTACGCGGGCCTCTCACTGTTGTGGCCTCTCCCGTTGCGGAGCACAGGCTCCGGACGCGCAGGCTCAGTGGCCATGGCTCACGGGCCCAGCCGCTCCGCGGCATGTGGAATCTTCCCAGACCGGGGCACGAACCCGTGTCCCCTGCATCGGCAGGCGAACTTTCAACCACTGTGCCACCAGGGAAGCCCTTAGCAGTATCTTTGACTTCTACTTACTAGATGCCAGTAGCAACTTCCCAGTTGTGACAACCAAAAATGTCTCCAGACATCGCTAAATGTCCCTGAGGGTCAAAATTGCTGCAGTTGAGAACAACTGACTTTAATTCAGATGTCTCTCTCTAGCTGGCATTTCCCTTCTCAAATGTCCTGCTTGACCCCAGGAAGTCTTAGTCCCACTAGCTTCCCCTCCTGCGGCTTCCTAGAAAGTTTCTCACACATTGGCATGGTCCCCTGCCTTAGTTCCCTATGTGATAACCAGTACGCTTTACAAGGAATTACACAGAGAAAACCACTGAGTGCTGAATATGGCTGTTCTGAATTATCACATTGCAGGAGTTAACAAAAACAACAAAAAAATGGTGAAATACATGTAACATAAAATGTACCATCTTAACCATTTTTAAGTGTGCAGTTAAATGACATTCACATTATTTTATTTGCCTTTTCTCGCTTTTATAGCTGCTGTTCCTTGTCTTGTGGCCACATCACTGTAGTTTCTGCCTCATCTTCATCTCACCTTCTTTGTGTGTGTACGTGTGTGTGTGTGTGTGTGTGTGTGTATGTGTGTAAACTCCCTCTCTCTCTTATAAGGAGGATAAGCTCTTTCTCTCAAGACCTCTAACTTAATCACATATTTTGCCATATAAATTAATATTTACAGGTTCCAGGGATCAGGAAGTGAATATATTTGGGGGGAGCCCATTATTTGAGACCATCACAGTAGACATTCATTAAATATTTAATTATAGACAAAATATGGAGTTACTTTTAGGATTATTTTATGTAAGTGATTTCTTTACATATCAACTTTACAAATCAACTGGACAAGTCATGAGGTAACTACAAAGTGCCTCTTGGTCCCCTACAGGATATGGCTCAAACTTCTTCACATAGTCTTTAAGGTGCCTGTTACTTGGCTTGTGTCTTCATCCCCCTTCATCTCTAATCTTTCCCAGTCTTATGGATTCTTATATATCCAGACAGATGCATGTGGTCTACCCAGAAACTACTCTGTTATTTTATTCTGTACTCTTGCTGATGTTCTCAACTTATCCAGAATTCTCTTTTTTAGCCCTTCATGCATTCTTTAAAACAAATAATTCTTAGGTTTAGGGCTGAGAAACAAGGAAGAAAATGGATATAATTTAAACAAGCATATCCAGTATTATAATAATCACACATTTGGAAAAGTAACAGTTTGTTTCTTTGTTTTAAATTTAAATTACCACAGTTTATTTATCCAGTCACCTACTGAAGGACATCTTGGCTGCTTCCAAGTTTTGGCAACTATAAATAAAGCTGCTATAAACTTATGTCCACACAAAGACGTGAACAGGGATGTTTATAGCAGTTTTATCCATAATTGCCAAAACTTGGAAGCAACCAAGATGTCCCTCAGTAGGTGAATAGATAAATTAGCTGTGGTACATCAGATAATTTAATATGTTGATAATGGGGGAGGCGATGCATGTGTGGGGGGGTAAATGGGAAATTTCTGTACCTTCCTCTTAATTTTGCTGTGAACCTAAAACTGCTCTAAAAAAGAAAGTCTTAAAAATTTAATTTCTAAAAACAAAGCTTGTCAGATCTTGCTTGCTAAAAGTATGCTCAAGATTTGATTCTCGATCAGACCTCCTTGGGGGAGTCCTCATTAAACTCTGAAGAGAACCTTGATGTATTTCTAAAGAGGGAAAGGATTAAAATACTTTAACAAAATATTACTTTTGTCACCTTTAGACAGTTAACAAAATATTACTTTTGTCACCTTTCCTTCAGTTCCTATATTCAAGCAAGTAGTATACAAAACTATTAATTGCTCCATACATACCTGTCACCTGCCAGTTGTATTTACTAGCCTAAAGGGGTTTCATGTGATCTTACATTATGTGAAATTGGAAACTAATAAGTTAGATGTAAAGTACAAAATAAATGTTTATTGAGTCTCTAACTCTGTCCTCAGTGGATTTCATTCCAGCAGGTGAAGATTCATTTTAAATTAGCCTCTTCTAGAATTATTTAGAGTTGAAATCAGGAAGCAGCTCTTAGATGATCATAGTTTAGGCCTTTTTCTAATACATCAAAAAATGAACCTAAAAATGCTGTTCAAGCTGTAAGAATAGACATGATTAGAATATGATTAACTAATAGTAATTTAGCATGTAGAATGCTTTAAAATCATTTACACAATTTGAATGTCAGTATTCATTTTGGTACCAAGAAAAACTTAAGAAAAGTCATTTTCAACACAATGATTTCTTTCAAAAATCATTTAAAAACTAGAAACTTCTAGGATATTTTGTTTGAAACTTTTATTTTAGCTGTTTTTTCTCTAGCTTTATACAGGCAATATGAACTGTAATCTTCATTTTTTTTTGCGGTACGCAGGCCTCTCACTGTTGTGGCCTCTCCCGTTGCGGAGCACAGGCTCCGGACGCGCAGGCTTAGCGGCCATGGCTCATGGGCCCAGCCGCTCCATGGCATGTGGGATCTTCACGGACTGGGGCACGAACCCGTGTCCCCTGCATCAGCAGGCGGACTCTCAACCACTGCGCCACCAGGGAAGCCCTTCATTTTTTTTTACATGTTAATTTTACTCTCATTAGTTAAATGCTTTCTGGAAATTGGTAGCTTTAAAATGGAAGAGTAAATTAAACAAGTTATTATAACTGATAGGTCAGTTGTGAATGAAATATGTTCAGTGCCAGAGAACTCTTAACTATTTTATTTCAAAATTTTTAGAAGGGCAAACTGGAAAGGATATAACCTTTCATTCTGAAATGAGGTCTTCAAGCATCATTTATTTACAAGTATATTCTTCAGGGAATGTAACCTATCTTCTTTGCCTTTTGACAAACAGTTGAAAATTTAAGACATTCATCAAAGCAATTCCCCGGCCAATAATGGTCTGGTCCAGATGGGATTTTCTCAAGTGCTTTGTCTGGGCTAGTTCTCAGATATGATCAGGCTTAAGTGAAGGGGCGTTCATTGCATACCTAGGGAGATTATTGCATCATTTGATAGACTTCACTTTAAGAAAATGTTTTGCTTTGTTCGGATTTATATTGTTATTGTAGTCATGCCCTTTAAGCCACTTCTATTTTTTCCTTTTACTCATCCTCTTTTTTGCCCCTACTGCTATATTTACATTTGTTTCAAGGTGATTTATTCATTGTATAGAAAGCAAAATGTCTTTTATGGAATGATTCACATAGTACATGTGAGTCTTAGGAACTGAATTTAGGTTTCTAGAGGACCTAAATGCTAGTAATAGTAATTTCTACATATTATTGTTTTTAAATTATGTGTACTTATAGTATGTTTCATAGATCTTTTTCAGCTATTCTTTAATAAGTAAGAACTTTTATTTTTTGAATTATTTGAATGTTTTATATTTAGGAATACTCATACCTATTTTGATACATGGAATACAAACATGGAAGAGAAGGGATTATGGCAGAATTACTGAAAGTTTCCTAAACAGGCATACATAATGTTATTTAATTTTGAGTATGTATTGTGAAATCATACTATTACTATATAATATAATTATGTAATTATATTATGAGTTTGTGCTAATATCATCTAAAATAAATGAACAAATATAGTTACCATTGTATTTTTGCTTGTGCCAAATGTACATTTTGTATAGTTGAGTAAATAATAATTACATAACAGACATCTCAGTCCTAGTTACTGTATATGTCTTTACATTGTGTATTTCATGTAATAGCTTATTTCTGGCTGAGGGTTTTATGCACTTTGATTTCTTTTTGTCTCATCTTTCTAAACATTGTTCTTTTCGTGGATAATATGGGGTACAAGTAGTTTAAAAAAACTAACTGTGGGCTTCCCTGGTGGCGCAGTGGTTGAGAGTCCGCCTGCCAATGCAGGGGACACGGGTTCGTGCCCCGGTCCGGGAAGATCTCACATGCCACAGAGCGGCTGGGCCTGTGAGACATGGCCGCTGAGCCTGCGTGTCCGGAGCCTGTGCTCCATGACGGGAGAGCCCACAGCAGTGAGAGGCCTGCGTACCTCAAAAAAAAAAAAAACAAAAAACTAACTGTGTATTCTATTATCTTAGTGTTTGTAGTGTAATTAGAAAAACTTAATGAAAACATTAAAACTAAATGATAAAATTCTCGATGAAGACTATGACTAAAGGCCTATAGCTCTGAGTGTATCCTTGGTATTCAAGAATTTACATTGTTGTGCTTCCAAAATTTGTGATGTAAAATAATTTCTTTCTCAAGGCACAAATTCAAATCCTGTATACCGCAGAGGATCTTCTGTGGAAGTTAAGTCACTAAGTGAGAGAGTAAAATTGATAAATTGATAACTCAAAACAATTTTGTCTTTTTGCAACCCACAATGTTATAAACAAAAACTATTATGAAGTAATAAAACTATTTCTTTGTGAAAATCGTTATTCACAAGGAAATGAAAATGTGCTAGTGATGAACTGGCATTAAGAAATAAAATGTAAAAAATAAAAGTTAGGCAAACTGAGGACTACCATGTGAACATTCCATTTATTACTTAGGCTATGGTAGTTATTCTTTAAAAGGTTACAATATTTCGTGAGCATTAAAATATTAATATATTCTCAGTGATATACTTTTTTTTAACATCTTTATTGGAGTATAATTGCTTTACAATTGTTTGTTAGTTTCTGCTTTATAACAAAGTGAATCAGTTATACATATACATATGTTCCCATATCTCTTCCCTCTTGCGTCTCCCTCCCTCCCACCCTCTCTATCCCACCCTTCTAGGTGGTCACAAACCACAGAGCTGATCTCCCTGTGCTATGTGGCTGCTTCCCACTAGCTAGCTATTTTACGTTTGGTAGTGTATATATGTCCATGCCACTCTCTCACTTTGTCCCAGCTTACCCTCCCCCCTCCCCATATCCTCAAGTCCATTCTCTAGTAGGTCTGTGTCTTTATTCCTGTCTTACCCCTAGGTTCTTCATGACCTTTTTTTTTTTTTTTTCCTTAGATTCCATATATATGTGTTAGCATACGGTATTTGTTTTTCTCTTTCTGACTTACTTCACTCTGTATGACAGACTCTGGGTCCATCCACCTCACTACAAATAACTCAATTTCGTTTCTTTTTATGGCTGAGTAATATTCCATTGTATATAGCCACATCTTCTTTATCCATTCATCTGTTGACGGACACTTAGGTTGCTTCCATCTCCTGGCTATTGTAAATAGAGCTGCAATGAACATTTTGGTACATGACTCTTTTTGAATTATGATATACTTTAAAAATAATCAAAAGTCATAACTGAGAAATACTATCATATACATCAAATTAAGTTCCTTAGTGAGATAATACTTTTAGGTAGTGAAGAGGTCTAAGAAATTGATGAATCTTACTTAAAAATTAGTTTTTATTAGTTGAACAAGGAAATGTTGAAACTAGGGAGTATCTCTCAGATCTATGTCTTAAACATATCTAAAATCAAAATCCTCAGTATTTATTTGGTAAAATATTAATTATTGCAAAACCACCTATTTTAAGGTACATATAATCTTCAATATGAAATATATCACTAATCTTATGGCAAAACTTTTGGTTATTTAACTAGCTGGAGATATATATACACACATATGTATTTTCTCTTCCTTTCTTTCTAATAAAATTTATATGCAGTGAAATGCACCTATTTTAAACATACAGTTTGATGCCTTTTGAAGATGTATACACCTATGTAACCACCACCTCAATCAGGGTACAGAACCTTAACATCACCTCAGAATGTTTTCTTGTGCCCCTATCCATTCAATCCCCAGCCCCTATAGGCAGCCACCCTTCTGATTTCTCTCAAGGTAGATCAATTTTGCTTGTTCTTGCACTTCACATAAATAGAATCATACAGTATGTAATCTGATATGGCCAGCTTCTTTTGCTCAGCATACCATCTGTGAGATTCATCCAGTTGGTGCCTGTATCAGTAGTTCATTCCATCTCATCGTTGAACAATACTGTGTTGCTTTCATATACCAGAATTTGATTATCCATTAACCAGTTGTTGGACTTTTACATGGTTACAGTTACAACTAGATTTGGTTTATCTTATTTCTTTAATTGTTTTTTTTCTCATCAATATTTTTAGAGCAGCTGTAGGATCACAGCAAAATTGAGAGGAAATTACAGAGATTTTCCGTATATGTATAGCCCTATTCCCACGCATGTACAACCTCTTCAGTGATCAACAACCCCATTTGTTACAATCAATGAACCTTCATTGACACATCATTTATCATCCAAAGTCCATAGTTTATGTTAGGGTTTAGTCTTGGTGTTATACATTTTGTGGGTTTGGACTAATGTATAATGACATGTATCCATCAATTACAGTATCATGTAGAGTGTTTTCACTGCCCTAAAATCCTCTGTTCCTCTGCCTACTTATCCTTCTCTCCACTTCAGTCCCTGGCAACCACTGATCTTTTTATTATTTCCATGGTTTTGCTTTTTACAGAATGTCACATAGTTGGAATAATACAGTATGTAGACTTTTCAGATTGGCTTTTTAAATTAAGTAATATACATTTAAGATTCCTTCATGTCTTACACAGCTTGATAGCTCATTTCTTTTTAGTACCAAATATTATTCCATTGTCTGGATATACTACAGTTTATTCATTCACCTACTGAAGGACATCTTAGTTGTTTCCAAGTTTTGGCAGTTATGAATAAAGCTGCTATACACATCTATGTGCAGGGTTTTTTTGTAGATAAAGTTTTCAAGTCCTTTGAATAAATACCAAAAAGTGCAATTGCTAGATTGTGTGGTAAGAGTATGTTTAGTTTTGTAAGAAACCCCCAAGCTCTCTTCCAAGGTGACTGTACCATTTTGCAATTCCACCAGCAATGAAAAAGTTTCTGTTGCTCTATGTCCTGTCAGCATTAGGTGTTGTCAGTGTTCCAGATTTTGTGCTTTCTGACAAGTGTGTAGCAGTACCTCATTGTTGTTTTATTTTGCGGTTCCCTGATGACATATGGTGTGGAACATCTTTTATATGCTTATTTGCCATCTGTATATCTTCTTTGGTGAGGTGTCTGTTAAGGTCTTTCCCTTATTTTCAAATTAGGTTGTTTGTTTTCTTATTATTGAGTTTTAAGGGTTCATTGTATATTTTGGTTAACAGTCTTTCATCATATTTGTCTTTGCAAATGTTTTCTCCCAGTCTGTAGCTTGTTTTTTTATTCTCTTGAAATTATCTTTTGCAGAACAATTTTTTGTAATGAAGTTCAGTTTATCATTTATTTCTTTGGTGGATTGTGTCTTTGGTGTTGTATCTAAAAACTCATTGCTGTACCTAAGGTCATCTAAATTTTCTTCTATATTATCTTCTAGGAGTTTTATAGTTTTGTACTATACATATAGTTCTATGATCCACACTTTGAGTTAATTTTTGTGACGCATATAAGGTTTGTGCCTAGATTTTTTTGTGTGTGTATGGACGTCCAGTTGTTCTAGCATGATTTGTTGAAACCAACTGTCTGTGCTCCATTGTTTTGCCTTTGTTCTTTTGCCAAAGATGTTTTTCATTAATTTTTGAATGTCAGAGACTATGTTTATTTAACCACTGTTCCTCAAACATTTCCATTCAATTATTCTTTTTGGCTAAAGGGAGTGAGCTGGGTGTATGGCCTATTAGTTAGCATAAATGCAAAATTCCCTTGAAGTGTATTGCTTTAAATATTTCATATGATGCTTTCTGTTAACATGGCAGAAACTCAGTATAAATTCACAAGGTTAAGAAGAATAGCAGAGGATATCTAAAAAATAGATCAGCTCGGTGCTTTGTGACCACCTAGAGAGGTGGGGTGGGGAGGGTGGGAGGGAGACACAAGAGGGAGGGGATATGGGGATATATGTATATGTATAGCTGATTCACTTTGTTATACAGCAGAAACTAACACAAAAATGTAAAGCAATTATACCGCAATAAAGATGTTAAAAAAAAGAAATATCTATACAATTTTTGAAGATGGGAGACAAACGATTTGTAACTCAGTAAGTGGAATGGAAAAAGAGTCTAATTCTTTTAGGAGAGGTTGCTACAGAGGCAAACAGATTCCTAAACAGAAAGCCTCAGGAATTGGAGGTATCAGTTATATACCTCCAAAGCTAAGGGTATAGAACACTGTTAAAATCATGATAATTTGTTTAAGGCTAATAAGGGACACTTAGACCACCCAGGTAGCCATGCACCTAATTTTCCCTCTTCTCATTCTCAGAAAAAAAAAAAAATCTGGGTTTACAGACACCAAACAAAGCTGAAGAAAGGTTGAGTGACTTTACTAAAAACATGAGGATTAAATGAAAGTCTCCATAATGAACACTGGGAACAGGCTCCCTTCCCTTGCTTAATTGCAAGAATATAAGCAGCCAGTCTTATAACTCCTAAGGACAAGGATGAGCTGATCAAGAGTAAAGACTCGGATATCGGCAGATGGTGGGGGGGGGGTCTTTGAATACAGTGACTCTGCATGACCACACTATACTGAGGCCTCCCTATACAGAGATTACAATCAGGTTTTAGTTTTTCACTGTCAAATACAGATGGCTAGCAAAGATTGCCAGACATTGGGGGAAATCCTGTAATATAAAACACAGTGATCAAATCAAATAAAAAATATAAAACAACTTTGAATAAACAGAGATACTGAAGGGGAAAGAATAAATTTCTAATAACTTATAATTAATATGTTCAGATAAATAAGAGAAGTTTGCATTAGTAAGGCAAAGATAGGATATATGCTATTAAAACAGAGCTGTCAGAGAAAGGGCAAAGGGTCTGGGAAATTAAAATAAGTTTTAAAAAATATTAGAATAGTGGAAGATAAACAAAGGCAGTCTTCTAGGAAGTAAAATTATAAGAAAAAGAGATTAACGAAATGGGAGAGGAAAGAAAATTTGATCATCAATCCAGGAATTGCATTCTCTAGTAAGGGTTCCAGAAAGAAATAAAGAGGAAAATGATAAAGAAAAAGTTAATTTTTAAAAGACAAAATACAAGAATATTTGTTGGATACGTGGGACATATATAACATATATGAAAGTGTCCAGCACAATGAATGTAAAAAGACCCATACCAGCTCACATATCATTGTGAAATTTCAAAGCACCAGTAATATATTGATGAGCCCCCAAAAATCTGGAAAAGGAAGAAAATAGATAGAATAAATATACACTAAACATTGGGAATGAGAAAATATTTGTAATTCTCAATAGCAATACTGGAAGCTATCAAGAAGTAGACCAAATTTTGAGGGACAATAAGGTTTAACCAGGAATTCTTTCATAACCAACCAAACTGTCAGTTGTCAATAAGGATACTTGCAAATATTCAAGGTCTCAGAAATTTTATCCAACAAAAATTCCTTCTCATTAAGTTTCTTAAGAGTGTGTTTCACTAAAATGGGAGTACACCAAGGAAGAAGGAAAATACAGGTAATTACATCATAAATAGATATCCAAGGAGAGAAGCAAAGGGAAAGATAGGTTGATGGTGATGGGGTAAAATCCCAGGATAACTGCTTTGTTTCAGCCTTAGGGAGTAACCACCTGAGAGTTGACAAGATGATGGAGGGCTTTAGGAAGGTTTTACCCAGGGGAAAATGTATTGCCTAATTAATGGTTGTCCATGTTGAGAGACATTTATAACTCTGTTGGAGACTTTGGGGATGAATTAGTGATAAGCATGTAGAATACAGGTGCAAAAATGAGGCAATAATTAATTCAGAGAAAACAAATAAAGTTGACCCTTGAACAGTGTGGTAGTCAGGGGCACTGACCTCCTACCCAGTCAAAAAATCTACCCGGAATTTTACAGTTGGCCCTTTATATCCACAGTTCCTCTGTATTCCCGCTTCCTCTGTATCTGCAGCTGTGCATCCCTGGATTCAACCAATCTTGGATTGTATAGTACTATATAAGTGGACCCATGCAGTTCAAACCTGTGTTGTTCATGTTAACTGTTGCTGTACAAGAAAGAAAATAATAAAACATAGTGTATTATGTAGTTCAGCCATGAACAGTTTTACACATTGCATCATTATGTAAACACTGAAATGATTTATTAAGAAGTTTAACTGTGGTGAATGAGTGGAAGCAGAGAAAATGAATTAGGGGTGAAGAGTGGTAAAAAGAGTTAAATTCACATCTTGCATAGTGAGGAGATTGAAGAAAGACTATAAAGGAAATAGTGAATGGCTAAAATTGACAAGTTGTGAAAAGTAGCTAAAAGCATGAAAAGGGATGCTTCTCTGGAGCTGGAATCTGGGTGTGGGAGTGGAATGGGGCTTTTTCAGAATAAATCTTGTAGAACTCTTTGACTTTTTAAATTACATGTGTGCATTATTTTGGTTAAAAATGGAATTAAAATATGCCCATGACTTCAATATTCTCTTCCATATTGTACTTGTAATAGTTTTAATATTAATAAAAATTTCTACCTCTCAAAATGCCTGAGTTAAGTGTTCACTGGATGTGCCAGTTGAATATGTGGATTGCTGTGCCCACTTCCTTGGACCATAGCCGCATACTTCTAATACGATATAAAACCTAGTCTGAGAAGTATAGATTTAAATTTTTTTTACATAAAAATCGTGCTGTGAACATTTAAGAACATGAATACATTTTTAATAAATAAAGTTATGATAATGGCCACTAGTGCACAAATGAAAGCTGTTAAGAAAAACACAACACCCCCAAACTTCGGATATTCTGTGACTGAAAACAGCAATCTTTGTTTTGAAATTTGTTGTCCATCCAATCTGCTGTTTATCAAGAACCTACATTTAGGTGGATAGTACATTGTATGGTGAAGAGTTTGCTTATTCAAATGCTATTTGGAAGTTTTTGTAAATAAAGATATGACTGCTTTATAATAATCTCATTGTATTGAGGAAGCACTCCCTAAATCTAAATGCTTATGTGGGATTTTTATCTCTTGAAAACAAATTGAGAAAAGCTGACTGTATTCAATAACTTTAAATTTGTGAAACCATGGGATTTCTATCAAGTAAAGGACTAGGACATCATCTTCTGTAACAATCTGTCATGCTTCTGGGCTAGGAATAAATCCATGACAGGAGATGGATTAGATGATCTAATAGTTATTTTTCCTTTTAAAAAGAATTCTTGTTTTCTTTTTAATAAATTAAGAAAAACAACCACCCCTCATATGACAGGGATTAGACCTCCTTCTAGATTGTGAAAGAATTATTGTCTATATTTTAGAAACAATATAAGAGGATTTTGTATTGATAATTAATGTAAAACCATTGCCAACCTATGAAAGAGACTTTATCTTGAATGTATTTAAAAAAATAAACCAATAAAATTTACCTAATATACACAAAATAACAGTTACTTCATGCAAAGATGATAGTAATGTCAAATACTGTAAAGTATTTGTAAATACTGTAAAATACTGTAAAAAAATGAATTTTGAGAAACAAAAGAGGAAGGTAGGGGGAAGTAATTTATGATTGGGCAAAGACAACTTGATGTTTGTCTTTTATGACTCATAATGAATATCACAAATTTGTTTTTCATGAGACTGTGGCATATTAAGCTGGAGAACTGTAATAGATTTTAATCGTAGGAGACAGAAGGGAATGTTGTCCAGTTTTGCTGAGAGAAACTGTGCTTTTTTCTTTAGTTATGAAATAGAAAATAGGATAATCATAAAGAACTAATCTTGTGTGTACAACATTGAGCAAAAAGTATTTATTTTTTAATTCTTATAGTTATGTTCATTCCTTTCTTAGTTTTCTTATACCGCTCACCAAATTGCATTACTTCTCCAAGTAAAGGTATATATACTTCTCCAAGTAAAGGTATACTTCTCCAAGATATATGCCGCTATGACACAGACATCCAAATTAAGAGAAGAAGACAAAGTATTGAGTAGAGTTCCCTGTGCTATACAGTAGGTCCTTATTAGTTATCTATTTTGTATATAGTAGTGTGTATATGTCACAAACTTAGACTTTTTTTTAACATCTTTATTGGAGTATAATTGCTTTACAGTGGTGTTAGTTTCTGCTCTATAACAAAGTGAATCAGCTATACATATACATATATCCCCATATCCCCTCCTTCTTGCACCTCCCTCCCACCCTCCCTATCCCACCCCTCTAGGTGGTCACAAAGCACTGAGCTGATCTCCCTGTGCTATACAGCTGCTTCCCACTAGCTATCTATTTTACATTTGGTAGTGTATATATGTCCATGCCACTCTCTCACTTCATCCCAGCTTACCCTTCCCCCTCCCCGTGTCCTCAAGTCTGTTTTCTACGTCTGCGTCTTTATTCCTGTCCTGCCCCTAGGTTCTTCAGAACCTTTTTTTTTTTTAGATTCCATATATATGTGTTAGCATATGGTATTTGTTTTTCTCTTTCTGACTTACTTCACTCTGTATGACAGTCTCTAGGTCCACTCTAGGTCCATCCACCTCACTACAAATAACTCAATTTTGTTTCTTTTTATGGCTGAGTAATATTCCATTGTGTATATGTGCCATATCTTCTTCATCCATTCATCTGTGGATGGACACTTAGGTTGCTTCCATGTCCTGGCTATTGTAAATAGAGCTGCAGTGGACATTGTGGTACATGACTCATTTTGAATTATGGTTTTCTCAGGGTATATGTCCTGTAGTAGTATTGCTGGGTCGTATGGTAGCTCTATTTTTAGACAAACTTAGACTTTTTGATGATATTTTCAAATAAGAGTTTACCTACAGTTCCAGAGACACCCTGACAGGATAAAAAAATAATATTTTTTTATCTTACTTCTTAAAATTTGAGTCCCATTGTCAGATTAGATCACCTATATTGCACTATGAATATTGTTTATTATTGTAAATGCATGATTTTATTATGATTAGACGTGCATAGAATTTTATATTAAACCGTTGTAAAGGCACATAATTTTATGTTAAATCAATAATTTGTTAAATGTAAACATTTAGAAGAGTTCCTTATATTTAAGACTGTGTTTAATATTTCTCATTTTCAATATGTCGTGAGCTAAAATTTTAAAAATAAAAAAGAAGTGGAAGTGGCTCTGAATCTTATCTTCCAAATTTTACCCTATTTCTGAAATTAAATTAAAAAATTAAGCTTATTAAATAATTACATTTCTGAGAGCCCTGTGAAAGACTAACTTTTAATGATAGGGTATGCCATTTGAATTGTATCAATCAGATAATATTAAATTATTTCAGGGAACACAAAAGAAAAAGCTCAAGGAGCCTATGCTTGTGATTGTACAGCAGTCAGCTTTCAAATTCATGATCAAACACATAAATCATATTCTATAGATCTTTGATGCATTATTATTAATTATAATTATGTATGTGCAGTGTCTATTTGGAAAGTAGTCTAATCAATTCTGTTTCATTTACTTGTATTTCCTTGAAACGTTCTAGTAATAGCCTCTTTGTTCCAAGTTATCAAATTTTTTATAACCAAAATTAGATATTAAGTATGTGTAGTCAGCTATCACCAGTGTACCATATAGGATGATTGATAACTTTTGTTTATATTATTCTGTGAAGTTCTTTTGTTTATTATTACTTCAGATAGTGTTCTTTCAGAATTCTAATCAGATGGCATTTTCATGTAGGAAGTCAGATTGCCTGTCATTAGAGTGTTCCTGCTTTTCTTCTCAGTGTATCTTCATGACTTATCTTTTGGTTGTTTACAGACTGCTATCACCTCAGTGCCATAAGAGATAGTGTAGACCTCTATGTCTTTTGTCCCCCCACTTAAGAAGACCAAATATAAATTTGATTACTTGGAAACAATTATTTTTAAATTTTGTCACATGATAGTCTATAAGTTGTCATTTTTCAGACACTTAATATAGCATTTATATGAGCTAGGATTGTTATAAGTGCTATATCAGCTAATTTAATAATAACAACTATATGCAGTTGATACTATTTATTTATTTATTTATTTGGCTGCATGGAGTCTTAGTTGAGGCACACTGGATCTTTTAGCATGCGGGCTTTTAGTTGTGGCATGTGGGATCTAGTTCCCTGACCAGAGATCGAACCCGGGCCCCCTGCATTGGGAACACGGAATCTTAACCACTGGACCACCAGGAAAGTCCCTTGGTTGATACTGGTATCATCCCCATTTTACAGATGAGGAAGCTGATACACAGAGAGGCACATAGCTAGTAAATGACCATTGTGCCCTCAGTTCTTTTTATTTTTATTGGATGAATAATAAGAAATTTTTTTTTATAGTGTTTATTTTTACTTGTTGACAGTTTGCTTTATTTATTTATTTATTTTTGGCTGTATTGGGTCTTCGTTTCTGTGCGAGGG
Source organism: Mesoplodon bidens (assembly GCF_964165515.1). Lineage (NCBI taxonomy): Eukaryota > Metazoa > Chordata > Mammalia > Artiodactyla > Ziphiidae > Mesoplodon > Mesoplodon bidens. The sequence continues at coordinate 67,622,842 of NC_138160.1, forward strand.
CTTTCTCTAGTTGTGGAGAGCGGGGGCCACTCTTCATCGTGGTGTGCAGGCCTCTCACTATCGCGGCCTCTCTTGTTGTGGAGCACAGGCTCCAGACGCGCAGGCTCAGTAATTTTGGCTCACGGGCCCAGTCGCTCCGCGGCATGCGGGATCCTCCCAGACCAGGGCACGAACCCGTGTCCCCTGCATCGGCAGGCAGACTCTCAACCACTGTGCCACCAGGGAAGCCCCCAAGAAATTTTTGACCTTAAAAAGCGTCCCTATGATTACAAATCATACCTTTTAGTAGATAAGAATAAAAACAGTATCTGATTAAAGAAGTCTAAGGAATCCCTTTAATACTTATTAATATACTCAACTTCCATTTATTTTATTTCAATTCAAATCAGTTGCATTTTTTTAAGCCTCAATAGAATTATGTGCTAGTAGAGCACTGGGTTGCTCCAGGTTACTCATGAAGTACTGTTCTTTCCTTCACTAAGCATATTTGTTCATTTGTCTTTTCTATTAGAAGTATAAAGAACTTTAATAAGTAGACTATATTTTCTATATTGTCCTTGAATCTGGACTCATAATTTCATGTGAATTTGCTACTTTTGGCTTACTTATACCAGCAACTATTTTGTACTCTTACCTTAAATTCTAGTTTGGCATATGCCTTTAAATCTTAGTCTCTATGAGTAGATATTGAAGTCCAATGCTTATGTAAAATTTAAGTTCATTTATTTTCTGCAGTGAGGATGCTAATTCCCTCTTATGTTGGGTTACCCTGCTTGCTGTTGTCATTTTTAACTAAATAGCTATGGACTATCCGAACTTCGCATGGCTAAGCATTAGTTGATCAGGGGAAAAAATTAAATTAAATTGCGTTTTATTTCCTGTCTTATCTTTGGATTTCTATTTTAATGACAATCAATTTGTAATAGTGGAGTTTATGGAGTTTACCAATTTCAGTAAACTCACAACCCACCTCTTCAGCTGCTTTGATTATTGAAAAAGGAAGGAAGAAATATATCTGGAAGGCTTTTGATTAACTCTTAGTTATATACCTACTAAAATGTATCACACATTTTGCCACTGGGACATTTTATAGCTGTCTCCTTTTTGTTTTTAATACACTTTTTTCCCCATGTGAAGACATCTCTAAAGTTACTGGGTTTCTAGAAACATAAATAGAGAACAGATGGCCACTCACACCTTATGATGAATACAATGGGGACAGAGGACTTTCATCACGTCATGGGCAACATGCTAGCTGTCATGTGGTGGACATCTGTGACTGAAATAGTCCCTGCTGTTGTTGTGGAGTCTCTCAGGTCTGGTGTCAGTCCTTTTTACAGTAGCTTATTTTCAAGCAATTGGGTTTCTCAGTTGTTTATTAGTCTGAAAAAAAGAAAGATAACTCTGAATAAATAAGAGTTAGGAAGTGTCCCAAATAAAGTTGTTTTTCTTTTAGATTGTCCTGTAGTTGTGCAAACTGATTCGTTAATGTTGACTGATATCTCATTACTCATCAGCATTGCCAAATTTGGGAATTGAATTTCATTAATGAAACGATCTTAATGGACACATTGCTATACTTGTATACCTGTGGACAGAGCGCTGTAAAACAAAATAAAGCATTGCAATTTAGATTAACTCAGGGAGAAGACCAAAGGTAAAAGTTAAATCATGAATTATATCAGTAGGCTTCCAATATTTATAACTTTAATATCCAAATCATGAGCAATCCCTAAGGGTCTATGACAGGACAGAAATGATCAGTAATTTTCTGTAACTATGAATTTTAATTTTTCATCGCAGATTCTTAGATGGCAGAGTTTCCTCTTTATCCACATATAATATGATATTTTGTTACAGTAGCCTTTGAAGTTTCCAAAACATTGTGTCTTTATGGAAAAATGGTCATCAGATCAGAAGGAAAATTTTGGTGAATATTGAAAATGCTCTTAACTTGTAACAAAACATATCTGAAACACATCTCCTGAGAGCAGTGTGGCTTTGAAAATGTTAGGAGCTATTGGAAAGGTTTATGTTTTGTAAATGTGAATTCCTAAGGTCTTAGAAAATCTAACCATGTCAAAGGTCTTGTATGAAATTTGTAAATAAATGGTATAATAGAGGGCATTAAGGTTCTTAAACAAAACAAAGCAAAAACGGAGACAAAACCAAAAGGATAAGTTTTAAAAATTACCTGATTCTTAGAAAGAAATTTGAACTATTTGGAAGTCTTATCCACTCTAGTGACCTCTATATAAGAATTTACTAAACAGAAAAAAATCTCAGTTTTATACTATCTAAAGTACCATGAAATTTGGAATTGTAGAATATATACTAATTAATTTTATTCTGTCAGCAGAGCCTGTGAGTGAATTTCACATATTTAAGCTGTTCTTCAGAGAAATTTTTGTTACACATGTTTTACAGTAACATTTTCAATAGATTATTCTTTGGAAAAGTCAAAACTCATTACTTTTTAGATAGTATGAAGATTAAGGACAGGAAATTTTAAAATTTTACACTTTGGTATATATTTTGGGCATGTAACATATTATATTAAAGTATTTCCGTTAAAAAAAATTCTTTCAATCTCTCATATTTTCTCCCAAGCTAAATAAGACTGCATCTATGAATCACATTGATTTTATTTTGTTAAAGACTGTAAGAAATTATTAGGAGCAAACTCATAATTATAGCTGGCAATATAAAACTTGTTAGGAATATGAATTTGCTTTATGGAGGATGTATAAGTTATGATTGTGTATCGTTTGATGTGTTTATTTTGATATGTTTATTTAATTTTAAATAGTAATTAAAATTGTTTTTCTCTCAATGCTCTAAATAATGTGAAATGTTAAAGAAACTATTACCTGATTAGGTAAGGGTTTAAGATAATCCTATTATACAATAAAATAACATCCTAGAACTTTAAAACTTTGAACAAACATGCAGAATTAGTTACCATTTTTCAATTCAAAATGAAAACAAATGTGAAAGTTTCCTGATCCAGGGAATAATGAAATAACCCTCCTTTCTAAATAGGTATAACCTCTGAAAGTAAAATTAGTTTCTGTGAGGAGATATTCTTTCTGAAAAGTCTCTAGCATTTCTTGAGGTGAAATACATGTCTATGATTAGGGTAATCTCTGGACATAATTGATTTTATTAGATTTATCTTAAAATATTATGAAGAAGACACTATGGAATTAGAGGATTTTATGTTCTGGATAGAAAACTGGAATCGTGGTAATACTGCATGTTGAAATCGCTGAGGACAATGATGCATAATCCTCAGGCCTTTTGTAAATCCAAGTGGACAGAGAACATGACCTTCTTGTCATTCACATTTGTGCTGAGCTGATCACTCAATAAAATACCAAATGATATTCATGAAAGTAATGTGAGTGATCAGAAAATTGTTATATGGATTTCTAGGACTGACCTATGATATAAGTCTCCATCCCATTCCAGGTACATAGAAATGCTGAGACATGAAAAGAGGGGTGAAATCTCCAGGGGACAGAAATGAAAAGATAACTTGAAGCTGGAGTTTTGCTGCATTGGCCAGAGAGGTCATTTGGCCAGTATAGTTCTAGAGACTTGAATTTAATGTCTACATGGTGATAGGATACTAGGGATTCACTGTGGGAGGCAGGGCAAGGGTGAAAAGGGAGGGAGCCTCTTGTGCACATGTGTAAATGGAATCAGAGTTTATAATGTCCCCACAGCACAGGGATCCCAGGCCAAGAGTTTGTCATAAATAATTTCTCAAACTCTTGCAAAAGCAAATGCTAAGCTATATAGAAGCTAGTGCAAAGCCCATGCAAATGGGAATCTTATGAAGAGAATACCCCTTCTGAAGACGAGTTCAAAATAAAAAATTCCAGCCCACATGAATCATCTAACATGACTAACATGATACAGTCAGCAACCACAATAAAAAGGACAGTTATTACCATGAAGTATGAAATAATATAAAAAAGTAATATAAACTAAGCATATTTTAAGTGATTAAGCATATTTTAAAGGAATATGAAACAATAAAAGGGAGCAAAGGAAACATAAAGACATAGAAAATAGAGGAACAAAGTAAGATGGTAGAAATAAACTGGTAAATCAATTATGTGAATATTAACTCTCTTAAAGAGATTCTAGATTCTACAAAATGCAAAATCCAACTTTATGCTGTTTATAAGAAAGACATCTAAAACATAAGGATCAAAATGATTGAGAAGAATGATAAAAGTAATGCACCAGACAAATATTAATCAAAATATAATTTATGAGGGAATTTTATTATTATACCAAAAATATACCTGAAGCCAATAAGTGTTGCTGGGAATAGGGAAGAACTAGAAAAACATAATAATTCTGAGAACCTGTATTCACCAGACAACATAATCTCAAAATTCATAAAGTAACAATTAATTGACTCAGTTACAAGTTGAAATTTAAAAATCCAAACTCATATGGAAAGTTTTTAAAACATCTCTCTCAAAAATCAATATATTAAGCATATGAGAAAACAGCAAGAAAATAGAAGACGTGAACAGTGTATTTTAACAAGATTACTTGGATGGGTGGATGGATGGATGGATGGGTGGATGGGTGGATGGATAGATAAGCAGATAAGTAGATAGATAGATAAATGGATAGATGGATAAATAGATCTATCTAAATGGGTAGATTCTCTAACATTAGAGAATATACACTTCTTTTCAATCTTACTAAAGCATGACACAATATTTAACTATGTACTAGGCCACAAAGGACTAGTAAACTAGAGAATCAACATGCAGTTCTAGTTTTCTATAAAGAGTTAATTACGAAAAGATTGTTTCTGCCACAAATATAAAGCATACACATATAAGAAAATTCATGGGCCAGAGAAGCAATTTAAAGAAAGTTTATGTAATATTTAGAATTGAACAGCAGCCAAAACACTGCATATCAGAACTTGAAGCTAAAGAGTTAGCATAGTTTTTAAACGCATATTTTAGCAATGATTGAAGATTGATGAGCCAAGCTTTCAACTCAATGCCACACGATCTGAGAAGCAGGGTGTACAACAAAGAGAATCCTCAAGATGATGCTGAAGGGAGATCCAGGATGACTGCACTACAGTTGACTTAGAGAGCATACATCCATCTTGGAGTAGTGGTTGGTCAGAGAGCCAAGAGGGATGAATCTGAGGGGGCTGGTAGTGGGTGTGCTTATTTGTTGTGTTGGATTGTTTTGAGTTAAGAGTTGAAATTTGCCAAACGTAAGTTGTTTTTAATATTTCCCCATTATCATTTAACATCTATTTTATCCTTCCATTTTTTTAAAGAATATGTTTCAGATTTATGTTCTAATTTTTTGTAAAATAGTCATTTTTTCATAGTTCATTTCCTTTTTAAAATTATGGATGATTTTATGTTGTTTGACTAAGTTTAAAGGGAAGTGCTTTTGTTCGGTTTAGAATATATGCTGACTGGATAGCAAAGAATACCACCTTGAAACTGTTCATCTGAGGACAACTCTAAATTTTAAATACTATTTTCTCAAAGATTGATTTTCTTATATTCCTTGATTTGGAGTAGACTTTTCACTTTTAATCTAGAGGGAATTGTTTTGTTCTCTTTAGGGAAAGAGAGTTGAACTTTTACAAGAGGATTATGAAACACGAAGCGAGTGCTGTACTTGCTAACATAAAATGAACAAAATGGACACATCATGTCACGGGCTGCTTGTCTCCCTCAAGAGACAAAGACTAGGCCAATCTGGGCTCTCCTTCTATGAAGTTAGAACAGCTGGAGTTTGACATTTTTCTTCTCTAAATCTAAAGACTGGATAATGTTCATATTGGATCTTACTTGTCTTTCCCACTTTTGGTCTCCTGTGTTCTTTTTGGCTTGGGATCTTGGTTAGTGTGCAGGATAAGCTTGAGGAAAAAAAAAATCCTTCTCATTTCAGGATGAAATATTTAAAATAAACAGGCTGTGTGTTTATTACTGTGGAAACCAGACAGTAAGTATGACTGTAAACAGAGTGATTTCAAAAGACTAAGTGATTAAATGCCAACAGGACTGCAATAATGCTATCATTCTTTCATAGCTTTTATTTCTACCGTAATTATTGAAATGCTTTCTGAAATAATTTTATGAAACTTACGTTAACCTTTTGTCATACATACATGATTTTTTAAAGAGTTTTAGAAGAAATGTCATTTATTTTACTGAATGGAGAAACTTGAAGGTATACTTGTTTTCAGCAATTATGATGGTTAGACTCTTCTGAAAGTGTTAAATTCTCAGGAATCACTTGATAACATTTTTCATGTTTGTTAACCACCAGTGAAATAGTGATTTTGTATCTTGTGAGTTTGCTGCATCCATCTGCTTTCTTCTCCAGTCTTTTCATGGGAATGCATTCTGAAAACCTAGTTGTAACTGTCCAACTCCTCTGATATATAACTTAAGATTTTATGTAACACAGGTTATTTCTCATTCTAGTGAATCATTTTGTGCCTGATAGGACATTTGGGTAAAGCTTAATGAAACCAAAGTTGCTAGAAAATGAATTTGGCTTGACTCACTCATGGTAGTTGCACCAGCCTTATCTTGAATCAGTCCCTGTTGTTTCATTCAAAAAAACTGTATTTTCTATATACTAAGTACATTAGTTTTCTATTGTTATATAACAGATTGTCACAAATTTAGCAGCTTAAAGCACCATCCATTATCTCACAGTTTCTGTAGGTCAGAAGTCCAGCCATGGCACAAGTGGGTTCTCTGCTCAGGATCTCACAAGTCTGAAATCACAGTGTCAGCCAAACTGCATTTTCACCTGGAGCTCAGATTCCTCTTCCAAGCTCAAGTGGTTGATGGCAGCATTTATTTCCTTGCTGGCTGTTAGCCAAGGATTGTTCTCAGCCCCTGGAAGCCACTCTTATGGCTCCCTCCATCTTCAAATCCAGCAACAGAGAACTTCCTTCAAGTTGACTCCTTTCTCTTCACAAAGATCCCAGTCCATTTTGAGGGCTCACATGCTTTGCTCAGGCCCACCAGAATAATCTGTCTTTTTAAAAGTCAGCTGTGCTATATAACCTAACCTAATCATGGGTGTGACTATCTCATTAAATTCTCAAGTTCTCACACAAAAGGAGAGGATTACACGGAACATGTACACCAGAGGACTGGAATCTTGAGGTGCATCTTAGAATTCTGCCTACCATTAAAATAATAGAGGCTGTTAGGTATGTATTTCTTCAGTTTCTTTTTTCCATCTTCATCTGTGTCTGTATTCTTTTCTTCCTCTAGTTTCAGAAAAGGAAGACTCTTTATTTGAAGTTTAAATTCTTCCTTCCTGGTCTTTCCCACCCCTCCTTGAATTTGCTCTATTAGACCTGCATGTGTTCTCACCCTCACACTCAGCTTTACTCTTGTATTTTCATTTCTCCCTGTCTATTTGCTCCTTCCCTTCAACTTATATGTTGCGTGGTCCTCAGTTCTCTTCACTCAAGTGAATCTGACTGCACTTTTCTATGGCTCAGGTTTAAGTCTCCTATCTTTTTTGAAGGAACTTTTCCAAACAGCTGATTTTCCTGTCTCTGGTCCTCCCTACTCTCATCTACTCCCAGAGGGACATTCTAAAATGCAAATCTAATCACACTATTCTGCTTAAAAATCAGTGGAAGTCCCACCTTGTTGCCTTTACCAGAGGACCACATATGGACTACAGACAGGTTATGTTTGGCCCTTATATGCAGAAAACACTTTAAACCAGTTTCCAAGAATTTAAATCAGGAGCTTATACCTAAAAATATGGATTTCTGGCCTCTCTTGAAAAATTAGAAATCTGAGTAGTCTGGCCTACATTTCTACAAGGCAACTACTCCTTCCACTACTACTACTACTAGCTGCCCCTGTAGGTGGGAAATGTTCTGTATAGTTTTGCCAACCCATCAACTTTATTCATTTACTTTACCTGCCTAGCCCCTGAAGACAGTGACTTTACAAGCCCTGACCTAGAGAATAAAGACTAAATGTCTTAGCATTTATCATTTTTCGTAACATCATTCCATTCATAATTTTCAAATCATGTTGCATCTTAGTTGACTGATTACGTTTCAGTTTCTCCTGCCAGATTATGATTTCCATAAGGACAGGAAGTATGCTTTGTTTATGCTTTCACTCTCAGCCCCTAACAATTTCTAACACATACCAGGAACTCAGTGAAATTGATTTAAATGGTGCTGATTGTACTTTCACACTTACATACTGATTTTATGTGTCCATATAAATTGCTAAAAAGGCAATACAGACAAAAGTAGGTATCAACTCTCTAGCACTATTGGAAAATCTTAAAGCATAACTTTATGGTCTACCAAAAGTGAATCAATAGAGTCATTTTGACTGACAAAGAATAATCCATTGTAATACTGTTATAGTGGCAGTGGTGGTGGAAACCCTTCAACATTTTCAATGTCTTGTTCCTTTTATACTTTCATTGGAGTATAGGAATTTGGACTCCCCTGACGGTGTTGTACGTTCAGAACATAGAGAAAATAGGGCTTCCAGTTAGCTCTTGTTCCTTTCTCTGTAAGATACTGAAAGGCTTTCTCTTTGTTTACATCCATCAATCAATAAATATTTATAATTTTTCGAAGTAGGTTTCCTAACCATTGCTATTCATTAAAGAGCATTTTAAACTATGATTTTTTAAGGTGTTTTGAGAATGATGGTTTTGGTTATTGGAGGTGATTAATAGAATTTCCACTGTAATTCTTTATGATTGGATTAAAACATGAAAATGTAAATGGGATTATTGAACATACATAAATCTAGAAGGATGAAGTTTGTAGTGCTTTGTGTACTTAAATTTTCTTGTTAGGGTTTGTCTGCAGATTTTAGTTCTGTTTTTCAGAAATGTCATATTGAATTACTTAAAAAAAATCTTTCTCTCCAGTATCCCACAGAAGCATACTTGCATGGAATTAGAGGTAGATTCTCATGTTAAAAAGAATCATAGATTGTTGTTGGCAATGAGAGGGAAATCATATTTAATCCAAGACAGGGTGGTTCCTCTAGGTTACTCACTGATGAGACAAAAACAATGGAAAAATTTGCATCATTGCTCTTTTTCTCCCTCTCAGTAAAATTGTGAACAAATTCTTTTTGTGATCCTGTTTTTGTGTTGATCTCACAAGTTGAAAACATTCTGGACTGTTCCCTATTTCAATGGTAGTTCACAGTGATGACGTGAATTGTCTACAAGAAATTGTTTTCTGCATATGTTCCAAAAACAGTCATTATTTGCGATATTCTCTGGTTTTATTTTTAAATATTGTTTCAGTATTTCTTTATTTTGTTATTTATAATGTTCAATCAACACTCATTAAAAAAAAAACAAAAACCTGGATAAAGGTAGTGCTTACCCACTTCACGTTTTTTTTATTTTTTTTAATTGAATTGGCCAAAAGATAATCAGGGCACAGTGGGGAAATTTAAGAAATGAGTTATCTTTAGGACATAACCATAGGCACTATAAGACTGAAATACTACCTGTATTAGAGTTTTCCAGAGAAAAAAATATATATCTCCTATGTAAAGTATCTATCTATATAGATACAGATATCGTAAGGTATTGGGTCACACAGTATGGAGGCTGAAAAGTCTCACTATCTGGAGACCCAGGAAAGCTGGTGGTGTAGTTTAAAGGCCTGATAGCTGGAGAGCTGATATTGAATTTCCAGTTCAGGTCTGAAGCCCTAAGAACCAGGAGAATCAAGGGCAGGAAAAGATCTATGTTGCAGTTCAAGTTGTCAGGTAGAGAGTGAATTTAACTTTCCTCTGCCTTTTTGTTCTATTCTGGCCCGCAGCTGTATGGATGGTGCCCGCCCACAATGGGGAGGGCAATCTATTTGACTTAGTTCAGTAATTCAAATGCTAATCTCTTCCAGAAACACCCTTACAGACGCACCCAGAAATAATGTTTAACCAGCTCTCTGGGCATCCAAATAAAATTGACACATAAAATTAATCACCACACTAGCTATTGCCAATCTTGATATTGAGAGTCTGATTATGGTCCTATATATTGATATCGTCCTTAAAATTTCACACTGCTACTATAATCCCCAAAATGTGCCCATCTATTCTGAGATTGATGAACTTGTGAAAAACATTGAATATAATGAGCATTTTTAAAAATTGAAGTATAGTTGATTTACAGTGTGTTAATTTCTGCTGTACAGCAAAGTGATTCAGTTATATATATATACATATATATATTATATTCTTTTTCATTATGGTTTATCACAGGATATTGAATATAGTTCTCTGTGCTATATAGTAGGATCTTGTTGTTTATCTATTCTATATATGATAGTTTGCATCTTAATGAGCATTTTTAATAACACTTCTCATATTATATAACAGGTACCTTTTTATAAGAGTCTCTTTGTGGGCAGGAGCACTGTATTATTTCTTTGTACCTTTGATATATATATATTAGTATTTGGTGAAAAATTCCTTTAAACTGTTAGTTGGGTTAAAAGTGTGAGAATGAACAATTCTTTGAAGTTACATATTAATTTTTCTTTTTCTTTTTGAATGTCACTCATATATTACCTGGGAATTAGGGTAAACAGGTTGGATGATAGTATTATTTCAACTTTTTGAAGTTCAAAGATCAAGGTCACAGCTTGTTGGCAAAGCAACCTCATCCTAGACGATAATATTTATATTTTGTATATCTTGTTCTGGAATTTAAGTACCAAGAATGCGGATAACATAAAGAAGAGAATTTCAAATTTTAGAGCCATTTTGTGACACATCCCGTTTTTCTTCATATTTTTAGCTTCAGCCAAAAGGAAAATATACATAGGAAGAAAGAAGTGTGTTAAGAAAAACCAGAATTCAAATCTAATTGTCAATCTTTGATATCACATTTAGGTCTAAGAAATGGCTATTAAAACCAATTTAATTGTTACATTTGACAACATCAAAATTGTAAAGTAGACTTTGAATTTATGCTCAATAAAAACAGTTGCTGCTAAGATACAGAGTTGTTAAAAGTAAAAATCTCAGTTAAACAAATGCTAAACAAATAGGAATTTACATTTCAGATAGCTATTCCAGTAGATATTCAAGTTCAGAAAATCTTTCTAGATTGCAGAGTCAAGGTGGCCAGATTTCTTAAAATCATTAAGAGGAGATCTACACAGATGACCTTTGAGGGTGGAAGTATATTAGGTGTATCCATATGGATGAGAGTATTTTGGTTAAGGGGAAGATAAGGGCAGAATAAAAAATAGCCTTTTTTAGCCCCCCAATAATGCCTGGTTTCTATTTCCTATGAGACTAATGTGCAATGAACTAAAATATTAGCTCTGTCCAGTTTAGGAAAACAACCTAACCTTATGGGAGCCATCTTCTATTTATTTACTTAAAATTACTACTTCCGTAGTGATTCTAAGGAACATGGAATGTGATGATTGCTGTCACTTAATATATAGAATCCCTTTGGGAAGAGTTTAGGTCAAATCATTTCAAAAGCAGTTGGCCATCCCCATGTAACTTTCTTTGGCTTATGCATTGGCCCAGTTAGCAATACTTCAGTGGCAAATTTGAGTTTATCCAAAGCATGAACTTGTAAAAAAGCTTGCCATGAACTTCAGAAGTGTACTTACCCAGTTTAAAAATTAAATAAACCTGTCAGAGCTCCCTTTCCAATGAGGAGCTCTGTATGTGCACACCAGGCATTATGGCCTCCTTCTTCAATTTATAACCAAACACTGATTTATAAAATTAAGTCATGGTAATTTTTAAAGAGTCTACATTCTGTGGTTTTCTGGACTGGCTTATTAAGGGGAGTGCTTTTTTTCTCCGTTAGTATGTTGTAACCTTGACGATAAGTGCCAAAGCGTTTCTCATAGCTAAATATAAACCTTTGATCTGACCTTTTGAGTCATACAATCAAAGAAAAATTATTCTTTAAAAATTTTATGAAATATTCATTTTGTGTCTGACATTATTTCCCCATTGGCTTTGACTTTTCATGTAACCATATATCTCAGTATACACGGTATTTTCAGAATGCCACCCTCCCTTCCATTGCTCCCTCACTTGAGTTTTAGAGATTCATCCCTTAGCACCCCATTGAATGAATGGAGATTACTACATTGTCAAAATACAATAACTGCTATACCATTTGGACATTTTTGGCAATGGGTAAGTGTTCTCATTTGAGATTGCTTCATAAGAAACAGTTCACAGAAGTGGAACTACAATATGCCAAAGCAGTTGATTTCTTTTGGACTTAACTAAGTTTCTGGTTTTAATATTTGCTAACAGCAAGGTGCTATTATATGTAACATGACTTATTTACATAATTACCACAAAACACTTGGTATTTCATCTAGTAATGACATTATTTCATTGAAAACAGTAATTTTACTACTGCAATATTTTGACATTTTTGTCTGGCTACATTTACACTTTGAGCTTTTAAAGGCTGAAAATTCATGGTTGTAGTATAGTTTGTATCAATTTTTCTAAAATTAATCTACTAACATTGTAGGCCTTATAAAATACTACTACCCTCTTTACATTTATGTAAAGCAGATATTCTATCTGATTCATCTTTCTGTAATGTAGATTGCCTTGTACATATACATGGTAGGAACTAAAGAAAGAATATTTAATTGAATTTCAAGTCTTCATGTAGGATTCTACAGAAACTTATTGACCATATTTCATATATTCCTTGTACTACTTTAGTCTTAGATCCAGAGCTCAAAATCTGAATTTATTACAATTAGCCCCAGAGAAATATAATTTGATTTATTTCATCACATTGAGTGGTGAAACATATTCTCTGAACATGTCTTTATTATTTTGAGGACATTAATTCATTGACTTCTGGTATCCAACATTGCCATGGAAATCCAGTGCCATTCTAATTCCTTATAACTCATTCACAAGTAACCTATTTTATTGCTGTGTAATCTCTTAGGATTCTCTTTTTGTCCCATATGTTCTAAAATTTGATGATGCCTTGCCTTGCTATGAGTCCTCTTTTGATTAAGAGTGCTGGGACCTTAGTAGACCCTTTCCATTTGGAAATTTAAATCTTTCAGTTCATGTATTTCTTCTGCTTTTTAAATTCCTTCTCTGTTTTGTTGTCTGTTTTGGCTAATTCTATTATGTGGATTTTAACTCATCCTGTACTGTACTGATCCTCTCATTTTCTCTCCTATTTTCCATCTATTTACTTATTTGTGTGTGTGTGTGTGTGTGTGTGTGTGTGTGTTTAGCCCAGAATTCCATCCTTTGACACCTCAAGTCAGGAAGAGAGGACTCTACTTGTTCTACATGAGCTCTAGGACCGGACAGTGCCATGTGAGGAACAGTCATACAAACATGGATCTCACCCTATTTGAGTACTTTCTAGTTGCTGCCTGTTTTCTGTCATTCTTCAGTCCTTGAAATAGGGTTTTGTTTCTTGGGTGTTCTTTTTTTTTTTTTTTAAGTGTTGGGGGGCGTCAGAGTTTATAATTGTTATCTCCAGGAGGGCTTAGTCTAATACAGCTTACTTTGCTATTAGCTGAACTAGAACTATCTCAATGTTAACTTTTAATTACATTTTTCTTTGTGAGAAAATTCGGTTCAATGCATGGTTACCATCCATTGTACTCTCCAATTCTTCTCAATCTCATTAAAAATAGTTGTTAATTTTTATACTTTACAGGCAGTTTTCCTATTAGGTAATTATCACCTAAAAAAAACTACCTTGAAAAATTTAAAATGTTTTTTAGACCAATAATTTATTTTTATCTTGTCTCTATGTCAATAAAGAAATAAAGTAAATATTACTAGTTTTCTATATAAATATTTTAGATTGGAATTTGTTTTTTAGAGATCTGCCATTAAATTATAATAAGTATGCTTGTTAGGATTCTTAGTAAATATATTTGGATGAAAATTCTGACAGAAGAATTTTTTTTATTATTATTTTTTTAACATCTTTATTGGAGTATAATTGCTTTACAGTGTTGTGTTAGTTTCTGCTGTATAACAAAATACATCAGCTATATGCAGACATATATCCCCATATCCCCTCCCTCTTGCATCTCCCTCCCACCCTCCTTATCCCACCCCTCTAGGTGGTCGCAGAGCACCGAGCTGATCTCCCTGTGCCATGCAGCTGCTTCCCACTAGCTATCTGTTTGACATTTGGTAGTGTATATATGTCCATGCCACTGTCTCACTTCGTCCCAGCTTACCCTTCCCTCTCCCCGTGTCCTCAACTCCATTATCTACGTCTGTGTCTTTATTCCTGTCTTGCCCCTAGGTTCATAGAACCTTTTTTTTTTTTTTTAGATTCTATATATGTGTGTTAGCATATGGTATTTGTTTTTCTCTTTCTGACTTACTTCACTCTGTATGACAGATTCTAGGTCCATCCACCTCACTACAAATAACTCATTCGTTTCCTCTTATGGCTGAGTAATATTCCATTGTATATGTATGCCACATCTTCTTTATCCATTCAACTGTCGATGGACACATAGTTTGCTTCCACATCCTGGCTATTGTAAATAGTGCTGCAGTGAACATTGTGGTACCTGACTCTTTGAATTATGGTTTTCTCAGGGTATATGCCCAGTAGTAGGATTGCTGGGTCATATGGTAGTTCTATTTTTAGTTTTTTAAGGAATCTTCATACTGTTTTCCATAGTGGCTGTACCAATTTACATTCCCACCAACAGTGCAAGAGGGTTCCCTTTTCTCCACACGCTCTCCAGCATTTATTTGTTTATTTTTGGATGATGGCCATTCTGACTGGTGGGAGGTGATACCTCATTGTAGTTTTGATTTGCATTTCTCTAATAACTGGTGATGTTGAGCATCTTTTTGTGTGTTAGTTGGCAATCTGTATAACTTCTTTGCAGAAATGTCTATTTAGGTCTTCTGCCCATTTTTGGACTGCATTGTTGTGGGGGTTTTTTTTTGATATTAAGCTGCATGAGCTGCTTGTATATTTTGGAGATTAATCCTCTGTTGGTTGCTTCATTTGCAAATATTTTCTCCCATTCTGAGGGTTGTCTTTTTGTCTTGTTTACGGTTTCCTTTCCTGTGGAAATGCTTTGAAGTTTCATTAGGTCCCATTTGTTTATTTTTTTTTATTACCATTTCTCTAGGTGGTGGGTCAAAAAGGATCTTGGTGTGACTTATGTCATAGAGTGTTCTGCCAGTGTTTTCCTCTAAGAGTTTTATTGTGTCTGGCCTTAATCTTTAATTATCTTTAATCTTTAATCTTTAATTAAAGACCTTAGGTCTTTAATCCGTTTTGAGATTATTTTTGTGTATGATGTTAGAGAGTGTTCTAATTTCATTCTTTTACATGTAGCTGTCCAGTTTCCCGAGCACCACTTATTGAACAGGCTGTGTGTTGTCCATTGTATATGCTTGCCTCCTTTATCAAAGATAAGGTGACCAGAGGTGCATGGGTTTATCTGTGGGCTTTCTATCCTGTTCCATTGATCTATATTTCTGTTTTTGTGCCAGCACCATACTGTCTTGATTACTGTAGCTTTGTAGTATAGTCTGAAGTCCAGGAACCTAATTCCTCCAGCTCCATTTTTCTTTCTCAAGATTGTTTTAGCTGTTTGGGGTCTTTTGTGTTTTGATACAAATTGTGCAGTTTTTTTGTTCTAGTTCTGTGAAAAATGCCATTGGTAGTTTGATAGGGATTGCACTGAATCTGTTGATTGCTTTGGGTAGTATAGTCATTTTCCCAATGTTGATTCTTCCTATCCAAGAACACAGTATATCTCTCCATCTGTTTGTATCATCTTTCATTTTTTTCATCAGTGTCTTATAGTTTTCTGAGTACAGGTCTTTTGTTTCCTTAGGTTTATTCCTAGCTATTTTATTCTTTTTGCTGCAATGGTAAATGGGAGTGTTTCCTTAATTTATTTTTCAGATTTTTCATCATTAGTGTATAGGAATGCAAGAGATTTCTGTGCATTAATTTTGTATCCTGCTACTGTACCAAATTCATTGATTAGCTCTAGTAGTTTTGTGGTAGCATCTTTAGGGTTCTCAATGTATAGTATCATGTCATCTGCAAACAGTGACAGCTTTACTTCTTCTTTTCCGATTTGGATTCCTTTTATTTCTTTTTCCTCTCTGATTGCTGTGGCTTAACCTCCAAAACTATGTTGAATAATAATGGTGAGAGTGGGCAACCTTGTATTGTTCCTGATCTTAGCAAAAACAGTTTCAGTTTTTCACCATTGAGAACGATGTTTGCTGTGGGTTTGTCATATATGGCTTTTATTATGTTGAGGTAAGTTCCCTCTATGCCTACTTTCTGGAGGGTTTTTATTATAAATGGGTGTTGAATTTTGTCGAAAGTTTTTTCTGCATCTATTGAAATGATCATGTTGTTTTTATCCTTCAGTTTGTTAATATGGTGTATCACATTGATTAATTTGCGTATATTGAAGAATCCTTGCATTCCTGGGATAAACCCCACTTGATCATGGTGTATGATCCTTTTAATGTGCTATTGGATTCTGTTTGCTGGTATTTACTTGAGGATTTTTGCATCTATGTTCATCAGAGATATTGGCCTGTAGTTTTCTTTTTTTGTGACATCTTTGTCTGGTTTTGTTATGAGGGTGATGGTGGCCTCGTAGAATGAGTTTGGGAGTGTTTCTCCCTCTGCTATATTTTGGAAGCGTTTGAGAAGGATAGGTGTTAGCTCTTCTCTAAATGTTTGATAGAATTCTCCTGTAAAGCCATCTGGGCCTGGGCGTTTGTTTGTTGGAAGATTTAATCACCGTTTCAATTTCAATGCTAGTGATTGGTCTGTTTATATTTTCTATTTCTTCCCAATTCAGTCTTGGAAGGTTGTGCTTTTCTTAGAATTTGTCTGTTTCTTCCAGTTTGTCCATTTTATTGGCATATCGTTGTTTGTAGTAATCTCTCATGATCCTTTGTATTTCTGCAGTGTCAGTTGTTACTTCTCCTTTTTCATTTTAATTCTGTTGATTTGAGTCTTCTCCCTTTTTTTCTTAATGAGTCTGGCTAATGGTTTATCAATTTTGTTTATCTTCTCAAAGAACCAGCTTTTAGTTTTATTGATCTTTTCTATTGTTTCGTTCCTTTCTTTTTAATTTATTTCTGGTCTGATGTTTATGATTTCTTTCCTTCTGCTAACTTTGGGTTTTTTGTTGTTGTTGTTCTTCTTTCTCTAATTGCTTTATGTGTAAAGTTAGGTTGTTTATTTGGGATTTTTCTTCTTTCTTGAGGTAGGATTTTATTGCTATAAACTTCCCTGTTAGAACTGCTTTTGCAGCATCCCATAGGTTTTGGGTCATCTTGTTTTCATTGTCATTTGTTTCTAGGAATTTTTTGATTTCCTCTTTGATTTCTTCAGTGATCTCTTGGTTATTTAGTAATGTATTGCTTAGCCTCCATTTGTTTTGTTTTGTTTTTACAGTTTTTTTTCCCTGTAATTGATATCTAGTCTTGTAGCAGTGTAATCGGAAAAGATACTTGATATGATTTCAATTTTCTTAAATTTACCAAGACTTGATTTGTGACCCAAGATATGGTCTATCCTGGAGAATGTTCCATGAGCACTTGAGAAAAATGTGTATTCTGTTGTTTTTGGATGGAATGTCCTATAAATATTAAGTTTGTCTTGTTTAATCTGTCATTTAAAGCTTGTGTTTCCTTATTTTCATTTTGGATGATCTATTGGTGAAAGTGGCATGTTAAAGTCCCCTACTATGATAGTGTTACTGTCAATTTCCCCATTTATGGCTGTTAGCATTTGCCTTATGTATTGAGGTGCTCCTATGTTGGGTGCATAAATATTTACAGTTGTTATATCTCCTTGGATTAATCCCTTGATCATTATGTAATGTCCTTCTTTTTCTCTTGTAATAGTCTTTGTTTTAAAGTCTATTTTGTCTGATATGAGAATTGCTACTCCAGCTTTCTTTTGATTTCCATTTTCATGGAATATCTTTTTCCATCCCCTCACTTTCAGTCTGTATGTGTCCCTAGGTCTGAAGTGTTTCTCTTGTAGACAGCATATGTACAGGTCTTGTTTCTATATCCATTCAGCCAGTCTATGACTTTTGGTTGGAGCATTAAATCCATTTACATTTAAGGTAATTATTGATATGTATGTTCCTATTACCATTTTCTTAATTGTTTTGGGTTTGTTTTTGTAGGTGTTTCCCTTCTCTTGTGTTTCCCGCCTAGAGAGGTTCCTTTAGCATTTGCTGTAAAGCTGGTTTGGTGATGCTGAATTCTCTTAGTTTTTGCTCATCTGTAAAGGTTTTAATTTCTCCGTCAAATCTAAGTGAGGTGCTTGCTGGGTAGTGTAATCTTGGTTGTAGGTTTTTCCCTCTCATCACTTTAAATATGTCCTGCCACTCCCTTCTGGCTTACAGAGTTTCTGCTGAACGATCAGCTGTTAACATTATGGGGATTCCCTTGTATGTTATTTGTTGCTTTTCCCTTGCTTCTTTTAGTATTTTTCCTTTGTATTTAATTTTTGATAGTTTGATTAATATGTGTCTTGGTTTGTTTCTCTTTGCGTTTATCCTATATGGTACTCTCTGTGCTTCCTGGACTTGATTGACTCTTTCCTTTCCCACATTAGGGGAGTTTTCGACTATAATCTCTTCAAGTATTTTCTCAGACTCTTTTTCTCTTCTTGTTCTGGGACCCCTAGAATTCGAGTGTTGGTGCATTTAATGTTGTCCCAGACGTCTCTGAGACTGTCCTCAATTCTTTTCATTCTTTTTTCTTTATTCTGCTCCCTGGCAGTTATTTCCACCATTTTATCTTCCAGGTCACTTATCCATTCTTCTGGCTCAGTTATTCTGTTATTGATTCCTTGTAGAGTATTTTTAATTTCAGTAATTGTGTTGTTCATCACTGCTTGTTTGCTTTTTAGTTCTACTAGATCCTTCTTAAAAGTTTCTTGTATTTTCTATATTCTGTTTCTGAGATTTTGGATTATCTTTACTGTCATTACTCTGAATTGTTTTTCAGGCCGCTTGCCTATTTTGCCTTCATTTATTTGGTCATGTAGGTTTTTACCTTGCTCCTTCATCCTGAACAAATATTTTTGTCGTTTCTTTTTTTTTTTTTTTTTTTTAATGGGTGGTGGTATATTCCTGTCTTACTGGTTGTTTGGCCTGAGACATCCAGCAGTGGAGTTTGCAGGCAGTTGGATAGAGCTGGCTCTTCGTGCTGAGATGAGGGCCTCCAGGAGGCCTCACTCCGATTGATATTCCCTGGGGTCTGAGGTTCTCAGTCCAGCAGTTTGGAGTCGAGCTCCCACCACAGGAGCCTGGGTCCCACCTGTGGCCTCGGAACCAAGATCCTGCAAGCTTCATGGCACTGTGAAAAAAAAAAAAAGAAGGAAAAAGGAAGAAAAAAGAAGGAGCAGTACAATATCAAAGAATAAAAAACAAAATAAAATTAGAAAGATAAAAAATAAATTAGAAAAATAAAACTATAATCGAAACAGTTGCAACAAGGTAAGAAAAAACCACAACAGGAAAAAGAAAAATAAAGGGGGAGGGGGCGGAGAACAAGCCAGAAGGAGAGATCACTAACAAAGTATAAAAATAAAATTAGAAAAGTGAAAGGTTTATAAACGAATCAACAACAATGAATCAATAAGATAAAGCAACCCCAATCTAAAAGAGGAAAAAAAAAAAAAAGCCTTGGCTATAGGGGCAGAGTTTAGGCAGGGGGTGGAACTTAGGCAGGGGCAGGGTTTTGGGTGGCAAAGAACCTAGGCAGGTGGAGGGGTGATGGTTGAGTGTGCGGCACGGTCTCTGCTTAGGACCTACACAGGAGGGGAGAGGTAGCATGTTGAAAGGAGGGCCTTTGGATTGTGGAGTTCGGAGTTCTGGAGTTTGGAGGTAGGGCCCTGGGTGGGGTGTGTGGGTGGGGTTTAGGCCCAGCGTTGGAGGGGGTCTCCGAGTGTAGAGGTAGGGCACTGGGTAGGTGGGTGTAGGGGCGGGGCTTGGGCTCTGTGTGGCAGGAGGGAGGCTCCAAGGGCAGAGGATTAGGTCCTGGAGCCCAACAGGCTTCCCGTTGCCTAAGTGGACAGGGAAAGCACAGGCCCCGTTCCCTTCCATTCCTTTGCACCCCTCCCCCACCATCTCCCCCAGGGTCTCCCCGTCACCACTGGACCCCTAACCGTGGGTGAGTCCCGCTGGGTGTAGGAACTCCTTCCCTTCCCCAGCCGCCCCTCAGGGGTGCCGGTCCCGGGGGTCCGGCCTTTACTTTTGCTCCCCCTCCTCTCCCTCCCACTCCCTCAGGACCCATTCAGCTGGAGGGAGCCTAGGTGGGCAGAGGATCAGGCCTGGGATCTCGGCAGGTTCCTGGGAGTCCAAGTGGGCAGGGGAAACCTGGCCACGCTCCCTTTTGATCCTCTGCCCTCCCAATGGTTCCCCAATTTCCCCCTTCAGGTGTGGGATCCCTTCCCCTCCCGCATCTGTCCCTCAGGGCCTCCAGTCCCATCCCACCTCCACTTCTCCCCCTTCACTCCCCCCACACCCCACGTCCTACCTGGTGACCTACTCTGGGGGTTCCTCCCATCCCCTTAGGTGTCTGTGATCCCCCACCGGTGCCTGGTAGGTGCCCTAGTCATGAGGAGGCGCGAATTCCGTGTCCTCCTAGTACGCCATCTTGATTCCGCCAAGATGGAATTTTTTAATCCATAGTTTAAAAAGACAGTTATTAAGCTTTGTGAGATTTTTTTTGAAAGAAATTCATATACCAAACAAAAAATGGACATTTTTTTTCTGGATTCCTATATTTTATCATTTCATTTAAACGAGGATTTTAAAATCCTAGTTGGTACTTCTATGGCTTTTTAAAGATCACCCCTTTTGAGTTTACTAGTTTATGATAACTGATTTTAAGGAAATGCAGTTATAGTTAACACAATAAGTGTTTATGATTTTCTTTGTTTGTTTCCAAAAATTTCTAATGTCAATATAATGCCTTTTAACTAGTCAAGCTGTTTCATGAAATATATATAGTTCAGTGCTTTGGGATTGAGAGAGTGGAGGTTGGCTTTAAGTTTCTGTAATTTTTAACTGATGAAAGTCCAGGATTCATAATCAGAAAAAAATGTAAGATTCTATTGTTTTCATTTAATTTTCCTAGAGAATGTTAGAGAGACCTAAGCAGTTGTTACTAAACAGTGTAAACTGGTTTAAATTCAGAAATAAATAGTCCATGATATTTTGTACTATGTCTTATTAGGATATATTTCCTAAGTATCTCATAGTAGATATTTTATCATATTGTAAGTTTTTTTTTCCCCAGTGTTGGCTTGCTTATTGTTTCTATGAGGCCTTAGGAGCTAAGCAATAGCACACAGTGATTCCAGCCCCAGTGAGATTTTTCTCTGTCATACTCACTCTGGAATGCTACTGTGTTAAAGTAATCAACCGTTTTTAGAAGACAAATCAATATCAAACTAACAAGAGAGTGGAGTTTCGTGCCGTTTGGTATTATTTCTGTTGTGGCTTATTTGTAAAATCCTTCATGCCCAGCCCTTAGATTGTGTTCATGAATGTCTTATAGGATAAGTCATTATTTTGAATACAGTGGTTATATTTGCTTGTTCACGACCCACTTCAAATAAATGTCAGTATTGGGATTCTAAAATAGAGACTGCTAACTTTCCCAAATACCATATAATCCTTTTGATATGACCAAGGAATTCAAAATAACAAAAAATAAGACTACTAAGTAGGCAGTTACATTCATATTTCTACCTACACATCATTTGGGAGTCTTATCAGCTACAGTGTAGGGAGTTTGATTAAAAAATAAGCAATTGGTACAGCCACTATGGATATAAGAGTATATACATTCCTCAATAAACTAAAAATGGACCTACCATCTGATTCAGCAATTCTACTCTTGGGTGTATATCCAAAGAAAACGAAAACACTACTTTGAAGAGATATATGCACCCCAGTGTTCACAGCAGCATTATTTACAATAACCAGGATATGGAAGCAATTTAAGTTTCCATCAAGAGATGAATGGGTAAAGGAGATATGGTACACACACACACACACACACACACACACACACACACACACTGGAATATTACTCAGCCATAAAAAGAGTGAGTTTTTGCCATTTGCAACAGCATGGATGGACTTGGAGGATATTATGCTTAGTGAAGTAAATCAGACAGAGAAAAACAAATACTACATGTGTTCACTTAAATGTGGAATTTAAGAAATAAGACATGAACGAATGTAACAAAACAGAAACAGACTCAACAGATACAGATAACAAACTAGTGGTTGCCAGTGGAGAAGAGGGATTGAGGGAAGGAGCAAGATAGGAGAAGGGGATTAAGAGATACAAACTAAGAGGTATAAAATAAATAAGATACAAGGATATAATGTACAGCACAGGGAATACAGTCAATATTTTATAATAACTTTAAGTGGAGTATAATCTGTAAAAATATCAAATCACTATGTTATACATCTGAAACTAACATGACATTGTAAATCAACTATACTTCAATAAAAATTTTTTTAAATGAAAATAGAAACGAACAAAAAATTAACAATGAGAAACTTAACCAAAGGATATAAAAATAACCCTTGATTAGATAAAGAAATGCAGTGGTCCTGAATGGAGAAATTACACTGTAATTCATGTTGGAAATAAGTTAATTCCTTATAAAATAACTTGAAAATGAGTGTAATTCCAAACCAAATTCCTAGTATATTTTTTATGCTTCTTTGTTTTTAGTTTGTCTGAAATTCTGATATGTGTCACTTTTGCCATATTCTCTTAGTTAGAAGCAAGTCAGAGACCTGCCCACACTCAGGCAGAGGGAATTACATGGGGCCTGAGTACCAGGAGGTTGGGATAATCGGGGGCAATCTTAGAGGAAATGCTGAGTATTCTGTAAGCACTTGTTTTTCTGCCTGTAATCTTCTGATGGCTTTTTCTTAGAATAAGTTCTGAACTTGTTACTGTGGCCTACAAAATCCTATATGATCTACTCTCCTGTATACCTTTCCAATCTCGTCTCTGTTCTCTACCTCAGTTTTTGCAAGGATTGTTCCCTGACCACTATATCTAAGCATACTCTGCCCTCTAGTAGCTATCTTATGACTCATTTTATTTTCTTCATTGAATTTACAACTGTGTGAAATTATTATTTGATCATTTGGCATCATCAACCTCCTCTACTAAAATATAAGGTCCAAGAGATTGGACACATTGTTTTTCTTGTTCACAACAGTATCTCCAATGCTTAACATATAGTACATACTCAGAAAGTCTGATAAATGAAGGAATGAATACATTCTATGTTTAACCATGTAAGAATGGGGATACTAATTTGAGTAATATGTAGCCCCTATCCCTTTGCAGCTTTCAGACTAGTACAAGAAAAAAAAGTTAATATTGTAATGCTATGATAATTGTCCATGTTCACCCACTAGACTACCCAAGTGTAACTGAATGAATGTCTAATGGAAAGTACAGGGAGGAGTTAGTTTAGTAGTGAGAGGGATGGACAATGAATTCTGTCTTAGCATTTGAAGTTTCAGGTCTGAATAGGACATACTGGTGACATCACTCCAAAAATGAGTTAAATGTTTATAGAAGTCTGGACTTTAGGAGAGGTACCACCTGTAGATACACGTTTGGCAGTTTTCAGCTTATCTGTAATAATGGAAGCTGTGATTGTGGATAACCCTAAAACTCTACAGAGAAAAAAGAGAAGTAGGTCAAGGGACCATTCCAAGAAATATTACCATTTAGGCTCTAAGTGGAAGACAGAGAAGCATACTATGAAGATATGATTAGATGAATATTATGAAATCTAGTAGAGTGTCAGGAAATCCAAGGCAATATTTCTTTATCAGAACCTAATATCAAAATTAAAGTAACAGGCAAATAATAGGCAACCCCTGCCTTCTACCTACCCCACTACCCCCAATTCAGTTAACTATGGGAAAAGCCTTTTAGTTGATTCTAAATCCATGTATAGTAAAAATTTTCATTGTTAATTATAACCCCTAATTAGACCAGATAAGTCTTCTAGTTTTTACTATATTTTCCATGAACCAAAAGGCTCATCATCTCTATTTCAAAACATAATGGAATGAACATTTACAGTCATTCAAAGTAAAAGTAACTTCTGAGATACTCTTATCACGTGAACCTTTGGGCTTTTCATTCTCAAGGATTCTCTGACTCCCACAATGAATTTTGCAATTATGAATACCAAATAATTCTTAGATGGTACTTAATATATTAAAACATATAGCATGGCCTTAAAATCTAATAATTTTTATCCCTATAATTAGAGCTCAGTGTATTTTCACTTTTAGATGATTGCATTTTGATTGTAAGAACCTATAGGATCTACAGATCTACAACTCTGCATATGCAGAGCCTTGTTTGATCATATAATCATCTTGAGATATTTAAACCTTTTAAAATAAGCTTTAAGAAATTTGGTCAAGAAAATAGTTGGAAAGGTGAGATTAATAGTCTCACAATAAAGCTCTCTTATCTGTTTAGAAAGTCCTTATCAGTATTCTTTTCTCAGTTCTAGCTACCTTGGAAGTTAAATGTGACCAGTTGTCAACCTAGGTATGTCACTGCTTTAGAAGATTCATTTGTAATATTTTTTATTTAAATCTAAAATAACATTTCAGCAGGTCACAAAACCAAAGAGTTCATGATACTAAGATCTTAGTAAAAAATAGTTGATTCAAAATACTTACAGTTGATGATTAACATAACTAGGCCAAAGTAATACAGTTTAGTTTCTTTTTTACTACATAACTTGACTGATTTCCTTTATTACTAGAATTTTACAACTATGTATTACAGCAATGGTATATTTACAACTATGTATTTGTCTACAATAGACAAAATATCCTGTATTACAAACTATAATTAAATAGGCTTTACTTTTTTAGTGTATACATATCTAGACACAGCTAAACTTTTTTTTTAATACTAATAAATTTTAAAACACATACTGAAAAAAAAGGAGTTCCTATCTGACCATTATTGCCTAGGAATCACATCAAAATATCTTTATTCCTCCTTTTCCTTTAGCTTTACATCTTGGTTCCCAGGACAGTAACGAAGATTAATTTTGTAAGGTTATTTAGACTACTTTGATAACATATCAAAATTCAGCTCTTTAGTTGATATATTCTTAGCAGAGTATCAACTCACACCTTGATAATCCTCCTATCCCCAGAAACATTTGGAATGACCATAGACAATTCCCCTGGAATTAGTGTTTATTTAGTGTATTTTACCAATACTATATATTCTCTTTTATCTGTTTGGCCACTCCAAAGAACCTGATAACTGAGTACATATATAACTTTATACATTCTTTAAAAAAAAAGTATGTTTTTAGGTTTTTATAAACTTATGTATTATCACAGTATTGAGAGCTATTATGCGATATTTTAACCATGCCCTTTTGGTTGAAATTATACTATTCAATAAAATAAAACCGTTACATCCTTAAACAGATTAAAATATTTCTTAATTTGTATTCAGAGAATCACTGTCCCAATTATTTCCTTTACCTGCCACATTATAATTGTATTCTCTTATTAATAAGGATCATTGCAATTTTTAAAAATTCGTCTTTATTGAGCACTTAATATATGTCTAGAACTGTATAAGACACTGTGGAGACTAAGGAAGACATAAGATAGGGTCTCTGACCTCAAAGAGGTAGAAATTTAAAGGAAAAGACTGCATTTCTGAAACAACAAGAGAAAAATATGGGGAGGATGAAACTGAGTGAAAAATTGTGTGAGACAAACTCTGAAGTATCAAGAACAGAGAAGCCAATGTAGGCTAAAGTAGTTAAAGAGAATTTGATCTGGACTTTGAAGTGATGAGTAAGGGGGTGTGCCATTTAATCTTGGATTTAAAGAATTGACAGATAGGTATCCAGAATAAAAGCCTGGCTAAAGAAAATGGATAAGTTTTCTGAAATTGAGAATTTTTAATGCAGATCAGATCAAAGATGCTATCTGTTTTGCTAGTTAAAATAATGACAATTTAGAGTCAACTAGTGCAACCTACTATGATTACCAGTATTTAAGAAGTTAATTGTTTTCAACTTTTTTTTACATGGAAAAATAAAAACATAGCTTAAAATCTTAGATTATAGACTGAATGAGATGCTTAATATAGGTCTGTGTACACTGAATTCTCCATACGATCTTGAGAACTAACTACAAGAAAGAAATTTATTTTTGCCCATGCCTCTAAAGAAGAGATATACTTTCAAAATGTCTTTAATTTGTGGTTTCTGACTCTGGTGTACCATTTGAAGTCCTGATTTCATATTGCAGATTATTTTGAAATTACAGAACTAATAAAGAACATCTGTGTTAATAGCCTTACATGTCCAACAAAAAACTAAAGTAAAAGATTTTTAAATTGACAAAAACATACAGTGTAACTTTTGTTGGAATTTGCTAGTTTTAAAAACAATACTTTTCTAAAGTTGTCACTTCATTTGAGGGATGGTATAAAGATGGGCTGAATATAGAGTTAGAGCACAAAAGTATTTTATGCTTCTCAACTCATTAGGCCTGATTTGAGGCCCTTCTGTAAATGCAGTTCACATGGGCGTGTGGTCCCTTGCATCTATGAGGTAGACAGGCTGGAACAGAGGTAGTGAGAGTGGAAGGGTGCTTCCTGCCTTGGCTCTGAACCATACAGACAGGATGGTCCAGCAGACTCACTCTCTCATACATTCCAGAATTTTTCTACAAAATAAGCAAATATCTCAAGTAAAATATTTTTCTTGGATTGAGTTTTAAATACTTCTTGATTATTTTTATTGTTTGGAATAACAGATGTTCACGCCTGTTAAAGGACCCCAAACTAGTGAATATAATTAGAAAAAATAGAAACTGAAAAATACTTGCCTACTCTTAAGAGGAAATGACATTTTAAGTTTATTCTATACCGAATAGCCAAGAAGAAATTTAAGAATTCTCGTTTGAGAATGGACTTGAGGATATGGGGAAGGGGAAGGGTAAGCTGTGACAAAGAGAGAGTGGCATGGACATATATACACTACCAAACGTAAAATAGATAGCTAGTGGGAAGCAGCCGCATAGCACAGGGAGATCAGCTCAGTGCTTTGTGACCACCTAGAGGGGGCTAGGGAGGATGGGAGGGAGATGTAAGAGGGAGGAGATATGGGGATATATGTATATGTATAACTGATTCACTTTGTTATAAAGCAGAAACTAACACACCATTCTAAAGCAATTATACTCAAATAAAGATGTAAAAAAAAAAGAATTCTCTTTTGGAATTTTGGATATAAGAATTTGAATGATACTTTGAAAGAAGTTTCTTGTTATTAGTGATTTAAAATTATTCCCTTTTTCTTTTGCCATCTAAAATAGAATGTTAGGGGGCTATCCTTGTGTTTACCTATGCATTTGTATTTTACTGATTACTGTATTCAGGATCAGCTTGTGATCCTGAATATCACACTTTGAAATGGATAATGGATCCTTATCCATTTGACATTGTTGAAACTTCCAAGTGATGAAAAACTCTTTTCTTTCTAAAAATGTCCATCTTAGTCAAAGCTTCCTGACAATTGTGATAATGCGAGAATACAAAATCACGGTGTGGGTTTATGTTTTACTGATAATGTAATCTATTGTCTAAAGATAAAATAAGCTTAATTTTTCTTCTGTATCGACTCAAAAAAGTAATATTCTACAGCTAATCTTTATTTTTTGTATGTTTGTTTGCATAAGAGAAGCTTTAAAAGGTTAGTGCTCAAATTTACTTTCAATTTATATATTCTTTACATAGATAAAACTTTCCTATTGAAACTTATATACTTGTTAAATGGACTCATTATATGCACTTATATGCAAATGTTTTTGGCCATTTGATTCTAAGTATAAGAGAAATAAATCAGATGTGACAAATAATCTGAAATAATTTCAAAATTCTTAGAATTTTTCCAAGTCTCTTTTGGGTAAAGGTTTAATAATAATAATTATACTATTTTAAAATAATAATTTTGCTATTAAAATTAGAATTCAGCTCTAATTTAGGTTTTATTTATCTATCTACACAACTGGATGTACTTATTGAAATATTGAAATAAAGGACAATTTTTCTTAATCTGATTCCCATTATTTTGTTAAGAAAGAGAAAGAGGTGAGATAAAACAGATAAAACAAATTAAAAGATTAAGAAGACATTGTGACCACCTCGGATTTCAAAAAAAAAATTACACAAATACATACACAATTTCTTTGTGACTAAACCAGTACTATTCAGTCCTCTAAAATGTGCCTATAATAGAAGAATGTAAATATCCTTTGTTTTCCTTTACATTTTAAGAAAGTATATATAAATGTTTTTCAACACCTCGGAATTGTCAGTGTTTAACTCTTTTCACAGGGTTTCTAATATATTAAGTAAAACATCTACCTGTGTTTTCGATCTGAAAATTTTAAATAAATTGGTAAATATAATTCATCCAGAAAAGTTTACTGTGTGGGGTTAAACAACTAAATGCTTCTAAATTATAGGAATTAACTGAAATGTTTTATAAATTGCCACTCAGATTGCAAACATTGAATTTTTACTGTAGTGACTTTTAGTTTTATTTGTAAATTGACTAACAGTGATTTGTCTCAGAATTATCAATCACTGTTAAATATTTCTCAATCTGTATGTAACATATTTATAGAAATACTCCTTTACAAGCAAGACATTTTAGAAATATTCCTATTAGTGAATGCCATAATAGAAATTACTGATCCAGGAGACAAACAACAACACAAAACCAAAAAAACCCTTTTGAACTCTCAATTTTGCCACCTACTTAATGCCTTTAAAATATCTCTTCAGAATTATGTATAGGTTCTGAACCTAATTCTTCCTCTTACTTGTTTGTTTAGCATACTCATTTATGTCAGGAAACAGTGTAACAGGATAGTATAGTAGGATCTTGATTTTATTCCTTCAATATATTAGATAACTACTCTGAACCTCACTTTACTAATCTATAAAATGGATATAATAATAGTTCCATTTTGGTGATGATTAGATTAATTTGTATTTGTGCTATGCTTGAGTTATACTTCAATTATAAGGTATATAATTATAATTGTCATTTAAAAGCTTATTTTAGTTACAATAATTCTCATTTTAATAGTAAGGACATTATAGTTATTAGTAAATCATTGTGTTTCAGTATCTTTATCTACCAAATGAGGAGAGCCTGTGTTCCTTTCAGAATTCCTTAACTATAATAAAATTGTATTACACTGTTTTATTTTGTAGTGCCCTCTAACAGAGGAATTAAGATATTTTTATGTCTTACCTTTATGCAAAAGTACTCAAGTTTGACATGTGACATTATTATTTATAAGTTATAGTAATAAATTGTTGGTTTTTGATAAACCTGGTAACAGTCATTACTCCTTTATCTGTTTTTTAAAACCTGTTTTTTAAAACCTGTTTTTTATATTTTTCTTAGATATTACAAAAATTTTTCTCTTCACAAGTAGCTTCTGTCAGTTATTTGATTTTACCATCAGTACTAACAGAAACTAGAGTTAAGAATCTTCATGTAGGGACTTCCCTGGTGGTCCAGTGGTTAAGACTCTACGCTTCCACTGCAGGGGGCACAGGTTTGATCCCTAGTCAGGGAACGAAGATCCTGCATGCATGCCACATGGCCAAAAAAAAGAAAAAAAGAGTCTTCATGTATAATTTCTTTCCTTATTCTGAGCATAGTGACTTAAATTAGGTAGTAGCAAACAGATGGTAGTATGCTTATATGGTATTTATGTTGTTTTCTTTGCTGCTAGGAGGTGGGGGAATGACTTACCACTTAAAAAGAATTATTCTTAGGTTATATGTTGATTTATATGATAAGCTTTAGTAAGAAAGTAGGAAATTGCCCAGTAATTTTGTTCATTGTATTTATATATGGTAAATGCTCTAGATTGAAATCTTTTACCTTTTTTCCCCTCAGAAGAAAATATGTGTATTTAAAACTGGGCCACTCAAACTTGATATTCTCCCCCAAAGCTAATCATGTTTTCCTTTCATCCTAGTTCAGACTTGGTTCCTTCAACCTACAGAAAGTTGCAAACCCAGCTGAGGTCATTAGAGAACTTATTTGTCATTGCCTGGACACCACTGCAGAAAACCAAGCCAAAAATGAGCACCTGCAGAAAGAAAATGAAAGGCTTCTGAGAGACTGGAATGATGTCCAAGGACGGTGTGTGCATAATGTGCTTGTATCATAAAAACACTAAGTTCTTTATATCATTGTAGCTATAAGTTAATGATTTATACATTTATAATATATGTAGACTAGCATATATTTAAAATGAAATCTGTCATTAATTATACCTTTGCTTAATATGATTAAACTAAATTATTGGTCATTATTGTACATTATATGAGTACATTAACACTTTTAGGTCCTTAGTATTTGGTGGCACCGGCAAACTAATAACAATAAGGAGTAATTGGACAATGAGAATCAGAACCCATTAATACTAATCAAAGTTTAAGAAGTTGATGTTTATAAGGATTAATTGACTTCAAGTTATAAGATTAATAATGAATAAAAAAGACATGAAATATAAATAAGCATAGTTGATTCCTTATTTGGAATCTTTTTATGAATGGCATCTATTTCAGGTGAAGTTTGTGTTTGGTTCCTAATAAAGACTTATTTTTGCTGATTGATTGAAAATTCATACTATCAGCATTTTAAAAAGAAGTAATTGTTACTACTGGATAAGACATTTGAAAGTCTTTATTTTCCTGATTTTCTCCTTATCTTTTAAACGATGAAGAAGAAAGTGACCTATCTTCTCAATTATGCATTTTCTCAACTATATCATAATCTAGGCTGGTCCAGGGTATAGCGTGTATTACTCTATTATGTAAAAGATGTTTGAAGGAAATAAAATATATGTTCTGAATATTTGTATCTCTATAAAGATATATTAATATAATATGCATGCATTTGTATATATATACATTGCAACATTTGAAATAATTATGTAGAATATATAAAATAATAATAATTATTATTACATCCAGTAAGTAGATTTTTTATCTTCCATTCAAACCAGTTGCTCTAAAACATAAGAACATTTATCCAATTTAGGGTCTTTTTAGGGCACTCA
Organism: Mesoplodon bidens; assembly: GCF_964165515.1. Taxonomy (NCBI): domain Eukaryota; kingdom Metazoa; phylum Chordata; class Mammalia; order Artiodactyla; family Ziphiidae; genus Mesoplodon; species Mesoplodon bidens. The sequence continues at coordinate 67,654,115 of NC_138160.1, forward strand.
CTAAGATTGTTCTTTATGGACATTAGTAAGTATATGGGGGAGTGCATGAAAAACGTGAAGGGTTTTATCATCATCAATATATGTATGTGAAAATGAGGTTGACTAGAGGAAATTGTTTCTATACATTTACTTATATTTATTAATTAATGCAAGGCATCAACTTAACACCTATCACCTAAAACTTGGTTCTATTTGGCTCTCATTTATTACATTAATAAAGTATCTTGTTTTCTTTTAGTTTTTTTTTTTATAAATTTATTTATTTTATTTATTTATTTTTGGCTGTGTTGGGTCTTCGTTGCTGTGCACGGGCTTTCTCTAGTTGTGGGTCGCAGGCTCTAGAGCGCAGGCTCAGGAGTTGTGGCGCGCGGGCTTAGCTGCTCCACGGCATGTGGGATCTTCCCCGACCAGGGCTCGAACCCGTGTCCCCTGCATTGGCAGGCAGATTCTTAACCACTGCGCCACCAAGGAAGTCCCTCTTTTAGTTTTGAATTAATTTTTATCTCCAATTATAGAAAGTGATTAGACCAAATCAAAATTATATAAATGTTAGGAAACCATACAGAAAAATAATTTAGCATTTCTCTTTAACTTTCTCTTTAAAATTCATGTTCCTATGAATTAATATCAAATATTTGTTCTAGAAAGCATGTTTTGGGGCTCATGTCAGTAGTTTGGGTGTGTTTTTCTATTTTATATACAAAATAAATCAAATGAAATGAGACGTACTCTGCTCGTGATAAGCCATTATATTAAAAACTCAAAATACCCTCAGGATGATTGGAAATTTGATTCACAAATTGCCCACAAAAATGCAGACTGGGTACTTGGTACTTGAGCAAATTGCTTTAAAATGTCTGCCAGAGGTTGAAAGAGGTATTATCTCATCAGTATTCAACAACACTGCCATAGGATGGAAAGCAGCAGGGAACAAAGATGAGACAGTGGAGACAAATATACCTTGTGCTGTAAAACAGCATATGAGGGTATATATAATATGTGCCCCACGGATGCTTGATTTGCTATTTCTGAATTATCCAGAAAATTCTTTGTGTTATTGTGGCAAAAAGTTACCTATTTGATCAAAAGCATAGCCATGTAGCTTATCACCAGTCTTATTATGCTCCAGCTATTCTTTTTTTTTTTTGTAAATACTGGATCACATATCTTCTTCAGGAATTGAAGATGTGTGCCCTTGGAGTGGCCCTTCAAACAGAGGAAACAAAATCCATTCCAGAGAATTCTAGGCTCTTGGTTGTATTCTAGATGTTGGATTAGTAGATTTATCTATTTTCCAAATTTGGTTTTCTTTCCTATCACAGAGAAAGTGGCCATTTTAAAGAACTGTAAATACACCTTGGTCGTGGCCAAGCAGTATTTCCTGAAGTGTTCCCTCTCCAGAGCCTTAGTACACTGGGAAATGAGTAAAGGATTTACAGCTCCTGCTTCCATAAGGCAGTAGTACTGATCAAGAGTCTTTAGAGAGATTAGAAATAGGATACAAACATAGTGAGTTAGGTAACTGACCACATAGATAGTAGAGTTGAGGTCATCTCATTAGGCCTGGTCACAGTTCAGTTTCCTGTGCTGCTTCTGATTAGTCTTATATCAGTGTCCATTCATGATCCAATCATTTCTTCCTTATCATTGTTCAAGACTATGTGTGCCTGGGAGAGTGGGGGTGTGGGGCACAAAATAGGTGCTGAGAATTCCCTTAGAAGCTATGGTACATAGGTCTGAAATATATTTAATACACAATAGGATATTATATGAGCAAAAAGCAGTCATATACATGTGTGCTTATACCATGGAAAATGTTCATGATGTGTTGAGGTGAAATGTGAATTTCCAAAAATATGAAGAGTATCTCATGTTTTTTGTAAAATATGTCTTTAGATAGAGAGTATCTAGAAGGAGAAAATTCAGTGATAATAGTGTGTGTCTGAAATTGTGGATTAAATTTTCCTTTACTTCTTGGGAGTATTTTTTGCATATATTTTTATATTTAAATATGTATCATTATTATAATCAGAGCCAAATCTAAAGCTATTTCCATTTGGGATGACAGTGGAGAATAAATAAGGTTTGAGTAAGGAGTGAGGAATTACAGTAAGAGTAAAAAGAATGAGCTTTAACGTGTAGACTTTTAACATATATATTTGCTGTTATTCTTTTATTTGCTATTTAATAATTGCAGTCTTAGCTCCATTTTAAACAAGTGACATTACTGGATTAATTTAATTCTGTATAGTTTAGATAAAGGAGAAGACATTAGAAATATTGTATGTAAATCCTTAGGTCATTAGCTATATTTATTTCACTGGTTTTTCCTATTTAGTTTCAAATAACAACTCTCAAGTTCCACGTTACTGAATAGGTCTTTTGTTTGCACTCAGACATCAAGTTAGAAACTCTCTAGCTTTGCTCTGAGTTATAGTTATTAAACCTATAACTGAAGGCAGTTTTCAGCATTTTGAATTGGATTGACACTCATGGAATCATTAGAATAGAAGAGACCTTGAAAGCTCTTCTACTTCATCTCTCTGCCTTCAAGCTAGGATCACATTATAGCCAGATGAATTTAGTCCAATTTTTAAAGACCTCAAGAGGTATCTTCAACTCCCGTTGGTAGCCCATTACATTGTTTAAGAACAGTCACAGGCAGAAAATTCTTCCTTCCACCTATTGGTAATCTGAGTCCTTCATGGTGTACTGAAGGCCATTTCCTCTTGTTCTGTCATCAGAAAGGATGAGGAACAGCTGTTTACCATCTTCTTCAGTACTTAAAGGCTTATTAAATCTCTTTACCACTGCTTGCTTTTCCGTTTCTTTTTAGCATTCTTTGTCCTCTGAACTCTATGTAGATTTTCTTTTGCTGCACAACCCTGACCTGGATATAAATTTGATCAGAGCTGTAAATACAAGGATTACTGCACTGTTTCTAAGTACCACATGTTCACATTTACATATATATTGTTTTATTTTGGGTTATCATTTACTCTTTTATTTTGGATGTTATTTCTCCATGAAATTACCTTGTTTCTGCTCTTATTTTTGTTGTTTTTTTGACATTTATTCTTAAATTCTTTGTTTTCCCATCCAGAAATATTTTATTTTGAATATTCAGTGTTTTCCATATTTAGTTTTTACTCTTTTAGTTTTTTTTTTTTTTTTTTTTAAGTACTATCCTTTGGTCTGAGTTCCTAGATAACCTCAGTCCTAGGCTGCTAATTAAACTTTATTGTTCTGTTGTCCCAGTCACTGTTAAAAGGATAAAGCATCATTAGGCCTTTCCTGTTTGATGTTTATGGTTTCATCAGGTTTGAGCTTTGCTTTGTAGATGATCCTTGGACTAGCTGTGGTCTGATCTGGTTGTATGTGAATTCTCCTTTAGTATTGCTAAACTTAGCAATGAATCCCGTATGTCTCACTTACTAATACCTGTTCATTTCTTGAGGTGGAGGGTTGGCAGGAGGCAAGTATCAATAATATGGAAGGCATAGTAACATCATAATGCTGTAAGGGAGGAATGGCATTACAAATGTGATGGGAGGATGGTATGTACCTGTTAGTTACTGAATATTAAATAAAAAGATAGAGTTCTCTGAATTTGTTAATAATTAATAATCAAGAGTAAATTCATATCCTGAAACTATTCACAATAATAGTATTTCCTAGCCAACCCCCACTCCCCAGCTTTGTCTAGGAAGTGTTATTCAGTTAAATGATTAGAGGTTTGGTTGTAATAAAATCCTAAAGCTTTGCTAAAACCAAGCAAGGTTAACTCACAGAATGCCATGCATTCTACTGAGTTTGCTTTCCTATCACAGAAATGTTGTTACCATTGACAATGTAGCCGTGACACTATCTATTTAGATAAATAATATTCTTTAGACAAAAAAGATATATTTCATTTTGATATCTATTTTCATTTTTAATTCATGAGTTATACCAAATGTTAATTTTAATAAAGGTTTGGAAATTTGCTTGATAGTTGATAAGTACACATAATCTTTCAATCAAGAATTATTGAAGTGATTTATATGGAAATTAAATATGCCTTTAAATCAGATAAATTACTAATTGGTTACTATTGTTATGGTTTTACATATTAAATTATTATACAAGATTTTTATTTTAAATTTTTATAACTGATTTTTCCTTTGTATATGTTTAAAGTATTTTATTGTACACTCAGGTGTATGTTCTAGTTATCATTTAACATTTGTTGTTGTGTTACATTGGAAAATAGTACAAGAAAGTAAGAATATAATGTTTACAAACACTTTGCATCTGAAATATAAATGCAGTAACGTCCCAGCTGAAAATAAGCCATCAGTATTGGCAGCTTCTCCTCAACTTTGGCTCTATTTTTTCCCCACACCTTTTGGAGTACTTCTTTCTCAGAGAGCTTTGCTTGATGATAGAGGTACTGCTATATTAATATTTATCACAGTTTTTTTTGCAAGTGGATAAACAATTTTTTAAATTAAAGTTAAGCCTGTATAAAATGTTCAGCAAGTACAGATGAGTATGAAATTAAAAATCCTCTATCCTTAGCCTACCCTTGGAGGTAATTAATTTTTAGAATTTCTATTTTCATTCTTTTGGTGATTTGCTACATATACTTATTCACTCTACTTCTTAATGTTCTGAAATTTAAGATTTACTTGTTTGCTCCCTGCTATAAGATGAGGAATTTTGAGCACTTCCCCTGGTCTTGTTTTTCTCCCCTGAACCGCATCCCAGGTTTCATTTTAATTTTACTTTCATGCATCTTTTGGTCACATTTATTTATTTTTAAGTCCATTAGCCTTTTAGGCAATGTAATTGATTCCCTCTTTACAAAATATAAGCATTAAGCATCCCTACGCTCTTTCATTTATTTTCTTCCTTTCTATGCCTAAACTCTTTTAGCTGTACCATTATGTGCATCACTTAAATATCACAATTTTTTAGAAGCTTGAAGACAATGAAAAATATTACTGTTACAATAGTGAATAGCTATTAAAGGAGTGAAAAATATAATATTCAGAAACACTGGTTTTCCATTTCTTTATAAGATGTCCATATTAACTTGCTCACTTCATTCATTTATCTGATAAATAGCTATTCAACATGTGTTGAATGCCAAACACTATGCTAGGCACAGAGGATAAAGCAGCCAATAAAACATACATGCTCTCTGCCCTTACGGAGTTCATAGCCTTGGCAATGACTACGGTATAAGACTGCCGTAATTGGTCCCAGAAAATATAATGCCATATGTTCCCTTTCATCCCTTGAGAGGCCCTAATTCTTTGCATTTCTAGCTAGGTAGTCTCTTGAAAGTATAAGGGCATGTATATCAAATTTTGACATTTTTGTTTCTAATTATTTCACTGAAAAATATATATAGTTAAATAATATATATAATGAAAATACTAGAATACCTGTATAGAACAACAAGTATAATTAACAGTATGGTAAAGAGAAAACCAGGCAGAGCTAAACTACTTTTAAAAGAATATATTACATGAAATAATTTATATTTGAATCTTTAAAATAGAGGTTTATTCATGGTGTGTGTGTATGCACATATCAAGTATATACAACCTCTGCTAGTTTGCCTTCTTTATTTTATATATATCTGAGAGATTAAAATTAGTAAGTCTCTTGTTAGCTCATTTGAACATTGTAGGAAGAATTATAGATAGAGAATTTTATGTTTTGTCTTATATATCTAAAATTTAAAATGTATAGTGTTTCACATTTGCTGTTTCATTAATCTCCTTGGAAATTTCAAGTTGGATAAATATGTGTGTGTGTGTGTGTGTGTGTGTGTTTGCTGGGTTATAAGATACAACTGGGTATGTCATGTTCTTGTGGAGCAGTTCATAATCTATTTGGGGAGAACAGATTAGGTAAATCACTTAATCACAAAACAAGATCATGGTTGCTATTATAGTAATATTAACAAAGTACAAGAAACATAGGCTATAGTTACTCTTGTTTGAAATTTCTCCCACAAATATGTGCTTTTGGAAATAAACCATAGATGTGAATAAGTTATTACATTTAGAGGTTTAGATGTTTTAAAAGCTTTTTTGCTATCAGTTTCCAATTTCTATCCTTTTCTCAGTATGTAAACTACAAACGCTAATGAACAATAAGTTCTAATTATTTGTTTACCTGTATAAAACTTTAAATCAATGAAAACATGTTTAAATGATTTTAATGGTATTTTTCTTGAAAAATTTTCTTGAAATTGTCTTCAGTATTAGATTGAATAATGCTAAAACAAAACACATGATTTATTTATTTGTTTATATTTTAGATTTGAAAAATATGTGAGTGCTAAGGAAGCTTTGGAGACTGATCTTTATAAACGGTTCATTCTGGTGCTGAATGAGAAGAAAGCAAAGATCAGAAGCTTACATCAATTGTTAAATGAAGTTCAAGAACTGGAAAAGAACATCGAGCATAAAAGGTATTTTGACCTTTCTGTTTTGGGATGGCAGATGCAGACATTTTAGTGGAATTTCTTCCCAAACTTAATGAAAGTTAGATGCCAACTTTTTAGTAATATGAGATCATTTGATAGTCTGGGGTTGGATGCTCTTGTTGTTAGATGCAGTGGACTGGAGAATTCTCAACATGATCTCTCCATGCCTGCCCAACTGTCACACCTAGACTTAAATCATAAAACTGGCATGAGATTTACCTAAATAATATTAATTTAATTCTTAGGCATCACTAAGAAATATATTAATTAAAAGCTTTCATCTTCTGCAGAACCATAGAGTTGGGCACACATTTGTAATCTCGATGTCTAAGCAATGCTTAATTTTAGAATCAAGTGGCTCTAAGTGTGAATATGTACTTGATTTTTAAGGAAGAATCATAGGTGACTTATGACTGGTATGGCTTGGACAATCCTTAAACTCTCTGTGCCTTACTTGGATATCTTCGTAATAAGAATAAAGGTACCCATCTCAGAGTTTTGGGGAGACCAAATGAAAGGCAGAACTGCTTTGAGATCAGTAAAGTACTGATTACTCTGTGACCCACAGAAAGTAATTTAGAAGAATAGTATTGTGATTTGATAGATAAATAATAAATGATAATAAACTGACTCAAGAATTAATTATAGTGAGCACTAAACCACATTTATATAAGGTAAAAGAGAAACTTGTTCTTAAGAGAGTTAACATATAGTCTTTAAAGTGCTTTCATCCTAATTATATATATTTCAATATATATTTGTTTAATTATAATGTTTTTCCAGGGATATTTTCTATAATTACTTACTGGTGAATTTGATACCTAGCCAGGAATGAACCATAAGTCTACCTCTCTCTGTTTCTAGGGAAACTCCAACATGTTCTGAAATGACTACTGACAGAGATGCAATCTATGATGAAAGTACTGATGAGGAAAGTGAAATCCCACCTAATCCCTCTGGGTTAAGTCCAGGTAAAGTAAATACATTTATTTCCTTTGTTGAACATCTCACTTGGGCTTATTATTTATTACTTATTATGATAATAAACCTTAAAGAAAAATGTTATGAAAATAATTTTTTCTACACACATTCTTTAGGGTTTTTAGTCTAAAACCACAAGTACTTAATGTTAAAAATTAATATTTATTATAAAATGCAGCAACTCATTGGCAACAACAAAACAAGCAAGCATGCACATGTATATACATACACACACACATATACATCAAGGTATACTATTCCTCATTAAACAAAGATGCATAAACGATAAGCAAGATATGTCTTCACGTCAAATATGTACCAGGAACTCTTCTATGCAGTAGAGAGCAAAACACAAAAATTTCCTCTTTCGTGGAGTTTAAATTCTAGCCAGGGAAACAGAAATAGCAAGATGAGTAAATTAAAGTGTGTTAGTGATAAATGCTGAGGAGAAAAATAAACCAGGGAAGGATGATAAAAAATGTCAGGGTGGGAATAGGGATGAGGGTTGTGATTTTAGCTAAGGCACCAGAAAAGACCTCGGTGATAAGGTGTAAGTCTACCTGTGGGAAGAGCGTGCCAGGCAGAAAAAGCAGTTAAGTACAAAAGCCCTAATGTGGGAGTTTGCCTGATGTGTTCAAGCAATAGCATGGAGAGCAGTATGCATAAAGTGGAAAGATGAAGATAGGGAGTATTAGGAGATGAGGTCAAAGAGGCCAGATGATGTATAAGGTCTTCTAGGCCATTGTATGGATTTCAGTTTTCAATTTGAGTGATACTGGAAACTGTTACAGAATTTTAACTAGTCAAGTGACATGATCTGACTTGAGTTTCTTTTTTTTTTTTTTTTTTTTTGCGATACGCGGGCCTCTCACTGTTGTGGCCTCTGCCATTGCGGAGCACAGGCTCCAGATGCTCAGGCCCAGCGGCCATGGCTCATGGGCCCAGCCGCTCCACGGCATGTGGGATCTTCCCAGACCGGGGCACGAACCCGTGTCCCCTGCACCAGCAGGCGGACTCTCAACCACTGCGCCACCAGGGAAGCCCCTGACTTAAGTTTTAACAGGATTAATCTGTTGTGTTGAGAATATAGGATGATAAGTGCAGAAGATATAACAGACAGAAAGCTAGTTCAACAGTGAGTGAAGGATGAGAGGGCCTTAGACGAGAGTGAAAGCAGTGAAGGTGGTAAACAAAGGGCAGATTCTAGAAATGTTTAGAGGCAGCAGAATTTGCTGATGAAGTGGGTATGGGTCATCAGAGAAAGATAGCGGTGATGGTAAGCTTTTTGGAATGAACTATTGAAAGATGCAGTTGACCTAGCAAGGTGGGGGAGACTGCGAGGGAAAGGGCTGGAACTCAGTTTTGGAAACATTAATTTTGAGATATTGAGTAGAGAGATGGATATACAAATTTGGACTTTGGGGGAGGGCTCCTGCTGACAAATAAGATGGTATTTAGAGCTGGCTGAGATCTGAAGGGAGTTTGAGAAGACTGAAAAGAGCAGTGGTCCAGGGACTCAGCCCTAATACACTTGAGTGTGCAGAGGTCAGGAAGATGAGGAGACCAACGCAGAAGACTGAGGGAGCAGCAAATATTGTAGGTGTGGGATCCTGAAAGCCAAGTCGACAAAGTGTTTCAGGGAGGAGACTGTGATCAGCTGAGTTGAATGCTGCAAATTGGTCAAGGAAGAGGAGGATGAGCACTGACTGCTGTATTTAGCAATATAAATGTTATTGGGGCTCTTAATAAAACATTTTCAGTGGAATGGTGGGGAATAGAATAGGAGGCACAAAAGGAATGAGAAGAGAGAGTTGGAGAAGAGATAGCTAATATAAGCAACGTTTTTAACAAGTTTTACTGTAAAAAAAAAAAAAAAGGAAAGACCCAGGTCAAGAGCTCGAGGGGGAAGTGAGGTCAAGAGGGTTTTTTTTTTCTCTTAGATGAGAGAAATAATGCTTTGTTTGCATACTGATGGGAGTACATAAGGAGAGAGAGAAAAAAATGTCCAGGCAGTAGACAGAGGTAAGAATTGCTAGAATACTGTCTCGAAGTAGATAAGATGGGATCAGATGCACAAACGGCAGGATTCATTTAGCTAGGAGCATGGGCACTTCCCCTAATGACAGGAAAGAAGGTAGAATAAATGAACAAAGACACAGGAAAGTGTCTAATTACATTCATGGAAACGTTCTGTTGTTGATTAAATTAGTTGATTGATTAATCTGATTCTAATTAGATTTGAATTGGGTCAGTCACACACAGACTCTCATTTTGCACATGAGAGTAAAATTTCATTTGGAGGCTATGCTTGGTTTACATTTGTGGCCCATTTAAAGTGAAATCCTTTTTTAAAATAATCAGATGTAATTGAAAGCTCACAAAGAAAGAGAATCTGTACTCTTTCCAATTTGAACGTTCTGAATTTTTATTAAACACAATGGCCTTTGATTTTGTTCCCTATTCAGAGTATCTCACGAAACTTTGATGTAGATGAAAATTATTTTTGAAGAGAAAGTATACAGTTAAACATGGGTACATGAGAATGGGGTCCTTTATGTGTTGTCTCTTTTAAGCAAAGCTTTACGTTATAATAGTACTCTTTTAAATTTGGCAAAATTTCTCTTCAAAAATGTTTAGGTCATTGCATATTTTTTCTATATTTTACATGGAATTTTTTCTTTAACTCATATCTAGTTCACAACATATTTGACCATAGGTCTCTGATTCTAATTTTTTTTGTTTTGCATTTAACTTGCTTTTTACAAGTTTTCTATGTCAAGAATTAAGAGCATTTTTTATTAGAAGTTTTAACTATTCTTTTCTCTCTGCTTCAGCAAGAAGTGTTCATGAAACTGGTTTGCTAAAGGAAAAAAAAGTGAATCTTAGATCTAAAATGCTTAATTTTGCATTAAGCACTAGATTCCGTAGATCTGAGGAAAAACATTATACATGTTAAACAATAAAATCAGCCTCATAATTTACCAGATTCCATAATCTATTCTTTTATGGAGACAAAATATATTCTTAGTCCATGAGTTTTTTTTTTTTTAATCACAGTTTAGTCTTTTGGTATTTTATATATTACTACTATGTGTTTGGGGTACAACAGTGAGAATTTCTTCCCTATTCTGCTGTCTTGACAATAACTTCTTAGAGTACCAGTAAATACATGAATTTATTTTAGATACTGCAGGTTCATGTGTGTTTTCTGTACAATAAAAACTAGAGGAAAACAAATCGATGGGATTTAATACATTTATCTTTCAGAAAGCCATTTCTTTAAATGGCTAGATCTGTAACTTGACAGTAATTTTTATTAAAAAATATATTTTCATTATTAATTATTAAAATCACCAGATTTCCTCATGAGTTGTTTACATTATTACCTCATTCCTGCATAATGAAGAGGTTTAGTGAGCCCAGAATCGTTTAGTGGTTCCACAATATTCATTCAAGTAAAAGATTTGAATGAATATTGTGGAACCACTAAACAATTTTTATGCATATACCCAGAAGTAGGGAAGGGATATTGTAGTTTGTAGGAAACTGATAGGTAACATTTTTATGAATAAGCAATCTGTTTTATTACTTTTTTCCTCCAAAGTTTTTAAATTTCCCTCATCGTTAGGATTGTTGAGGAAATAACTAATGACAAGTAGTTCAATCCAATAAGTGACATCATGTTCATATGTACTACACCATATTTAAAGGTTTAAGAAAAACCTTTAAAATATTCACTAACAGTTTATTAGCTAAAAGTAGATCTCTGAAGTATTCTAAAACTTGAACATCACAGTCGATAGCACCCCACGACTATGTTTTATGTTTTTCTCTAGTAAGATTTGCTTTCTCCATGTCTTAATTTCCAGAATTTCTAGAGAGGTAGCAGTTGTTTTACAGACTTTATTTTCTAAACTGTGACTGCATACTGAAGCCCTAGAGTTCATAGATATTCACTTTGTTTCAGATTAAGATTATGACAGATAAACTAGTTGCTGTGTTCCCTATTTATAGCTCAATTCCTGGATTACAAAGGAGGATGGGTCACTTGCATTCTCATCTAGTTGGTATTAACTCCTTGTGGCTTTCCTGGTTAGTCTGGACTCCTCCTACCTCCAGAGTTGTTTTTGTTTTTTAATTCAATGGAAACGTATTGGGTTATTATAGATATTATTAAACAACCTTCTCTACAGGAAATCCTCTGTTTCTTTAGTTACAATTCAAGGTAATACCTGAGGTCCATCACTGTGGAGAAACTTCAAGTTGAACTAGGTCCACTGAATAACAGAACCTCACCAAAATATACAGAGATATAAGTGTAATTGGTATAGCATTTTAGTGACAAAAGGCCACTAAGCAGCAGTGCGTGCAAGTGGCCTTTCATTTGCCCCAACAATAGCTGATCTAACCTAAGAAATAACTTAGGGTTATGCAGATTTTTATATTGTTTTATAACCATTTTGATACTGCAATAAAAGTAGAATTATGTGAAAACAAGTTTTAAATGTATGTGAATGTTCTAAGAATTTTGGCAATTATTACAAAGCATTTCTTAGTCTTAACAGAATTCAAAATGCATGTGAATATTTAGGGAAAAATTGGGTTTATTTTATAGAAATAGGATCTTTATGTGAAGCATTTTGAAAACATATGGTTAATGGCTCCTACTTAGCCACCACAAGAGAACTTATTTTAACATGTCATTAATTATTTTTAATATTATTTAAAATTATTTTCATGAATAACCAGTATTTTAAAATTATAGTTATTTCTATTAGAAATTGACAAATTTATAACATTTAGAGAACAATTAAATCAGCCTTACCAGAAGTTCAAATAAGAAATATACTTATTCTAGAATGTTTTAGCCTTCTTAGCTTCATATAAAGGTGCACAACCACTAAAAACTGATAAAATAAGCTTTCTTACCACTTTTCTGCATAATTATTAGCCCGAGATTTAGCACATTCATTTAATTAGTCCTCCTGCTTAACCAACAGGAAGGTCCCTGTATAACTGCTATCAGTAGTTCAGGCTTCTCTTAGTTGGTGGGCTTCCTGAAAGGAAGGGTAATTATAGAATAGCCTTTTGAATATAAATGAATGGCCATGTCAAACAGTTGATGAATACTGATATAGTAGCTTTTAAAAATAGAACAGAATGCAAAATTTCCAAGTATCAAAGAGCTCGTTGCTTTGAACACTGAATGTCTCCTCACAGAGGGGATAACAGCATGTCCTGCCAAAGAGATTACTCAGAATTCAGCTTTAGAATCACAGACTCTGCCCTTAATATTATCCAGCTTGTTTATCATAGGCACACTTGTTTATAAATTCTGAGTAAAAAAGCTTGATTTAGTAGAACCTATCACAAAACTGGAAAAGCAATTTGAGTGTATTTCCTAGCGATCATGGGCTCTTATATATAAGCAACTTTGCAGAGGAATGATGGCATATATTTGAGAAATCTAGATCTAATATAGTTCTAGATCTGCTAGTACAAGCCCATCATTTTTCAGATGAGGAAACATAGGCCTAGAAATGTTAAGTACATTACTTTTGGCCACACAGGAGAAAAGAATGAGAAAATATTTGCCTTCTGTAATAATAGAGTGCCCACTTTTGCACATTTCTTTTTGAGGTATTGTAAAAACCCTTGGGACTTTGCTAGCACTAAAGAGACTGCCACTGATGCAATAGAATAATGAGAGCATTTTTTTCTTCTAAAGAGAAGAGAGATCCTATTTATACATAAATTTTCCATAGAGGTAGTCAATATCATCAGATTAAACAAGCTAGGCTTTATGATGTAAAGCTTGTGGAGAAAATTCCAGAATGTACATATTTCTATTGAGGTCATCCCTCTGTATATTTTTTTTAATTGAGATATAATTGACATATAACATTGTGTAAGGTGTACAATGTGTTGATTTGGTACATTTATAAATGCAATGTGATTACCACCGAAGAGTTAGCTAACACCTCTATTACATCACATATTTATCATTTCTGTGGTGAGAACAATTAAGATCTAGTCTCTTAGCAACTTTGAAGTTTATAATACAGTATTATTGACTGTAATCACTCTGCTGTGCATTAGATCTGCAGGATTTATTGATCTACTAGTTGCAAGTTTGTACCCTTAAACAACAACTCCCCAGTTTCCCCACCCCCAGCCCCCAGTAACCATCATTCCACTCTGTTTTTATGAGTTCGGCTTTTTTAGATTTCACATATAAGTGAGATCATACAGTATCTGTCTTTCTCTGTCTGACTTACCTCACTCCCTGTGTATACTAATTGCTTTAGATTTTGACTTAGTATTTTATTTACCTGAGAACTCTCAAATGTACCAAAGGTATTTAGCAGATTTGTGATAACTTCTCTATACCCCACTATTAAAATATAACTTTGATATAACCTCCTAGGCAACTATTTCTACATTTTTTTATGTTCTTGGAGAGACAAAAATAAATTCTGTTAAGGATATTTGTCTCCGGCTATGGGTGATGAGAAGGTTGGCAGAATCTCTCCTCCAAAAGTAATTATGTATCTAAAATTGCCAAAAAAGAAATAAACATATACTTCATTGCTCTGGAAATGAGCAAAAAGCAAACAGCAATATTAGAAGTATTTATGCTTAAAAAAATTACTGAAATTCAGGTAAGAATTGGGAGTCTGTGGAGTTCTTGCCCCAGCTACCCTCGTTGCTGTTCCCCCATCCTCTGTTTCCTGAACTTGATAGATATGGAGTTCTGTCAGGACCTGGGAGGACTGGGAACTGTTTCCAGCCATGAGGACTGGAAACTGTTATGCCTGGACCAAATAGGTCTCACTTAATTATCAGTGGAAGGTGATACCCACATCCAACAGTGTTGTTGGTGGCAGTAACTATCTTGCCAACAGTGGCTAACTGGGTTGGGCCAGTGAATCTAAATAACGTGAGGTTAGCCTGCTATGTGGCTACATTTATACCATCTTTCTCCAAGTATGTATGACTAGGATTTTACAGAGTATGGCGACTTGACATAAGTAGTCATCTACATGATGTTTCAATGGGTAATACATATGTGAGAAAAAACTATGTGGTCACTTATTTAACTTAAACAATTTTTTTCTTTCCTGCATAATCTCTCCTAGTCTCTAATATGTTAATGTGCATAATGATGAAAGATAGAATGTATTGTGAAACAGATCTCAAAATTATAAGACCTTAGGAACTTTTAAAATGGGCTTTATTATTCTGTGGAACCCAAGTGAGAAACTCTGCTTTATATGGTTTTGAATCATATATGAATTAGGTGAGAAAAAGGGAAGTATCTAAAGAAAATAAATATTTTCCTATATTTCTGTATGTCCCAATTTTAAGAGGACATGTACTAAACATGAGCAGAAGATCATGTAAATAAGGTTATAGTCTCAAAGTGTAGCATAACCCATGAGAATCATATTAAACCTTAGAACATGCAGTGACTTGCAGGAATTCTGAGAATAATTTAAAAATGTTATTTTACCATTCTTGTGGTAAGAAGCCTGATCTGAGAATGGACATAGGACAAATGTTGGTTGATATAATTAATGTTAATAAGTGACAGAAACACTACATAAATGCTTTTTAATTTGTTCAATCCAAAGTGAGTTCTTAAACTCTGGTTCTTTTTCTTGTTTGTTTTTGTTTCGTTTTTATAAATTTATTTATTTTTGGCTGTGTTGGGTCTTTGTTGCTGTGTGCGGGCTTTCTCTAGTTGTGGTGAGCGGGCGCTACTCTTCGTTGCAGTGCATGGGCTTGTCATTGTCGTGGCTTCTCTTGTTGTGGAGCACAGGCTCTAGGCACGTAGGCTTCAGTAGTTGTGGCATGTGGGCTCAGTAGTTGTGGCTTGCAGGCTCTAGAGCTCAGGCTCAGTAGTTGTGGTGCACAGGCTTAGTTGCTCTGCAACATGTGGGATCTTCCCGGGCCAGGGCTCGAACCCATGTCCCCTGCATTGGCAGGCGGATTCTTAACCACTGCTCCACCAGGGAAGCCCAACCTCTGGTTCTTAAAGAATGTTTAGTGGGGAATCTTTGAGCCCTTTGGAATTATATGTAAAGTTATATGTATGTATGCATGTATTAGTTTGCTAAGGCTGCTGTAACAAAGTACCACAAACTAGGTAGCTTATACAATAGAAATAAATTGTCTTAAAGTTCTGAAGACTAGAAGTCTGAAATCAAGATGTCAACAGGGTTGGTTCCTTCTGAGGGCCATGAGGGAGAAGGATCTATTCCAAAATTCTCTCCTTGGCTTGTCAATAGCCATCTTCTCCCTGTGTCTCTTCACATAATCTTCCCTCTATGTATACCTGTGTCCAAATTTCTTCTTTTAATAAGAACACCAATCATATTGTATTAGGACCCACACAGATGAGCTCATGACTTTATTACCTCTAAATACTCTATCTCCAAGTGAGGTCACATTCTTAGGTACTGGGGATTAGGACTCTAAAATATCTTTCTGGGAGGGGATACAATTCAACTCATAACAATGGAAATGTACGTTTTTCTGAAGCAAGGACCCAAACTTTTTATCTTTTCAATAGGAACCATGTTCCAAAAAAGATTCAGAACCATTGACCTAGGAAAACGATGTTTAAACCAGAAAAGATGGAATAAGACTCATTAAAAGGAAACTTAAGCTTAGAATAAATGAGAAATTGAGGTGAAAAGAAGAGAAAATAGCCATGTTCAGACAGAAGCTAAGTCACCATCTATTAATACATTGGACTGGAGGTTTGTCTAGAGCTGCATTGTTCAATAAAATAGCCATCAGTCACATGAAGCTTTCGAACAGTGGAAATGTGGCTAGTCCAAATTGAAATGTGCTGTAAGGATAAACCACACATTGGATTTCAAAAATTTAGTATGAAAAAAGAATATAACATGTCTAATAAATTTTGATATTAATTATATATTAAAATAATATTTTAGATATATTTAGTTAAATATAATATTACTATTAACTTCATCTTCTTTTTTACTTTTTAAAATAAGGCTAATAAGAATTTTAAAATTCTCTATGTGACTCACATTGTATCTCTATTTTACACACGTAAGATCTATTTGATCTTAATGTTTAGAAACCTTCCATCTCAGGCTGATTCTGTGGTTCTAGAACAGATTTAGAGTATTGTGAAAAAGAAATCAGATTTTACTAGCAAGTTTTTATGAAGCTCTTAAGGTAAGTCATGAGACCTTTGGGTGGGTGTAGATGATTGTGGGTGTAATTGAGTATTGTAATACCTAGTAAACGCAAAAGGTGTTACACTGTTTTTTGGATTCATTGTAGTAAAACAGATTTCAGAAATCTGTTTTACTACATTTATCAATTTGACTGAGAAAAATGAAGCTAAACATTTTCACTGGCGCTGTAAAACTGCAAACCCCTGTTAAGACAAAGGGGTGTAATGCATCAGCAATCTCTAAATCAGCTGAATGTCTATACAGTAATATGTAGGATTCTCATCTCTCTGTGATTGTGACAGGGATCTCTACCACAGACAACACATCTGGTTCCTTTAGCCATTTCATCAATATCACCTATAAGCCATACTTAAGATCAAAAGGATAGAGAAGGTTACCAGTGATGAGGTTCTGGAATGTTGCCAGCCCACCAGCATTGACAACGATATTTGCTGCAACTTAACTCTGAGGGCCTGGGGATGTGTGAAGGATGGATATCAGCAGGCTTGCTAAGCAGAGTCTGAATGCATGATGCAGTGAAAGAGAACAGTTACAAGTAGGGTAGGCAAAAGAAGTACTCAAACTGAGACCCTAAGTGCCAAATTCAAGCCTTGTAAAGCTCAAGAATGCTGAGAAATAGTAGCTGCAAATATATACCTATTGGCACTCAGGATTTTGTGGGGAGAGGGGAAGGGTTATAACTTGGGGGATGACAGAACAAAAAAAACTTAGGGTACTTTCAATCACAGTGACTAGCTATATTAACAACCATATTAAAAAAAATTAAATGCATAACTTGGACTAAGTCAGAGGTTGTAAACTGTTGATCCTTGTTACAATCTAGGTCACATACTTTGTTTTTCCTCGGTGATATCAGTGTTTCAAATAATAAATTTGAATGCATTTAAACAGGGCATAGGTTTCCTTGTTTTCTGTAGTCCTCAACACTTCTCTTAGATCTGGCTTACTTCATTCATTGATATCACTTGCATGATTTCTGGAAGTATTTGAGTGTGTGGCCCCTGGAAATTGATGGTTATACTGACAATGAAGACTATCGCAATAGTTCTTCTATCTATCATAACTATCATATCATTACTACTACTACTCCTACTACTACTACTATCACCACTACCACCACCACTACCATTACTACATCTACTTCTATTACTATTACTGTTCTGTTATGGTTCCACTACCATTATTACTGGTAGCATCATCACCACCACCACAACGACTACAGACTCATAGTTATTTTACTCACAGCCCTTATAAATGGGTGCCAGAGTCTATTCTAGGTTTCTTAGATGCATTGTTTCATTTACATCTAATAATAATCCTACAAAGTGTGTACTGTGATTATGACCATTTCACAGCTGAGAGAACTGAGGCACAGAAATATTAGAGAACTTGCCCAATGTAACAAGCCTAATAAGTTATGGAGTTGAGGTTCTAACACAGGCATCTAACCACAGAGCTCATCTCTGAGAACGCTTCCCATGCTAAAATTCTTCATGTTCAGTAAATAGAACACTAATTTATTAAAATCTTAAGAGTTCTGTATGATTTCATATTTTAATTCAAGTATATTTGATGCCTTCATTTTTATAAAATAATTTAAGCCTCTTAAAAAAGGAAGCATGGAATATTTGGCCTCCTTCTTACTTAATAGAGTGGGCACACATTCTACTAGAAAAGCTATAGCTTGGTGACATTAATGCACCGTTAAGATGAATGAGAATGTTCATGTCTCTTTTGGAAGTTGTGTTATGATTTGATGGCAAAGCAAATAAGGCAGGAGAATGGTGATTTATACTCAGTCCTTGTTTAAAAGCCTTGGGTAAAGTGCTAAATAAATATTAAGTAACACTATCAAATGTCCATATGGACATTAAAAAATATAGATTTATAGTTTTAAGTATAGACTTATTCTATATGCTGTTTATTTATTATTTGGTGGATAGAAATTTTAGAATTGTTTTATCTTTCTGGTGAATTGACTTTTTCTTATCATTATGAAATATCTCTCCTTATGTCTAGTAATGTTTCTTTCCTTAAAGTTGTCTTTGTCTGATAATAGTATAGCTATAACTTTCTTTTCCTTGCTGTTTACAATGGTTTATCTTTTTCATGTTTTCCCATTTTTTTCAACCTTTCATATATTTAAAATCTGTCATTTGTTAGCAATATATAGTTGTTTTTTAAATCTACCCAGATAATCTTTGTCTTTTAAATTGGTTTGTTTACTCCCTTTATAGTTCAAGTAGTTACTTATATACTTAGATTTAGATCTACTAAGACACTATTTGTTTACTTTTATTATTTAAACTTCCCCCTTGTTAATTGTGCATTAACTTGTTAATTATGCATTCTTGTGTCTTTTTTTTTGTTTTGTATCTTTGTCTTAGTGATTACTCTAGAGATGGCAACATACATATCTGACCTATTACATTCTAGTGTAAATTTAACTTTCATACTTCCTAGATAATGCTAGGACTTAGGGCAATTTAACCACTTAACCTCATCACTATTTTGCATTATTGTAACATGTATTTGAATTTGTCATATATTCGAGACCTCATAAAGTATTATTATTGTAACTTTGAAAAGTTAATATTCATTTATGTTTATCCATATCTTTACCTTTTACTTTGTTCTTTTCTATGCTTTCTGTTTTCATTCCAGATTATTTTTCTTCAACTTAGAGAATTGCCTTTAATATTTCTTTTAGTGTACTTCAGATTTTGACAAATTCTCTTGGTTGTGGTTTTTGTGAAAGCCTTCAGTTTTTTAAGGAATTTTTGCTGGTATGGATTTCTAGGTTGACAGTTGATTTTCCTTCAGCACTTTGAAGATGCCGCTCCATTGTCTTCTGGCTTCTTTTGCTCCTTGGAAATGAGTCAGCTCTTAGTCATATTGATGCTCCTATGAAGTTAACGTCTTTTTTTTATTCTTGCTGATTTTATCCTATGGCTCTGGTGTTTAGCAAGTTTTCTCTGATGTACCTAAGTGTGGTCTTCTTTTTATTTTTCCTGCTTGAAGTCGTAGAGCTTCTTGAATTGGTAGCTTGGCATCTTTTGTCAGTTTTAGAAAATTATTGGCTGGTAATTTTTCAGATATTGACCCTATCCTGTTCTTTCCCTTCTCCCTTTCTGAGAATATGATTACACTGATATTTGAGTTTTCCACATGTTAGAGTTTTCACCATGTTTCACACATTTCTTATGTTCTTTTCCTTAATTTCAATCCTTTCAGATTTCTGTGCTCCAGCCTAAATATTTTCAATTGATCCACTTTTGTTTATTAATATTTCCAATATTTGTTAATTTGTTCTTTACTTATCTCCCTTTTATATCAGGAGTCAATTAGGGAGGTATTTTAATCTACTATGAAGATATGTTTCTCTCCATTAGGTTGTTAGCTGTTCGAAGGTGGTGGTCCCTCATGGCACCTAGTTCATTCAGTGTCTTGCAACTAAAAGGAAAGTAGTAATTTTTAAAAAATAATTTATTTAGTAAATTCAATTATGTGTATGCCCCATATTGTTTTACTGAAGAAAGATATATGCAATGTACTTTGAAAGTGTTTTTTCTCCATTGATGATATAAAAGTGCCGAAACTAGTAATAAGCATGTTGTAGTCATATACTAAATGGGTTTGTAGTAAACTGTTCATATAATTAAGAAGTAATTGTCTTAAATTATCTATATGGTTTTCTCTGGTTAATACTGTGCTCTGTGACATGCATTTTCAACATTGTTGTCTAAAGACAGATATTAGCGTGTTTTCCAGTTGGGATGATTTCAGCTGCAAGTATTACAAAGACTCAGTTTTAGGTAGCAACAAGGAGTTTATTATCTCATATAGCAAGTTTGAACATAAAGAATTTCCATGGTTGGATAATTCAGTATGTCCACACTGTCATCAAGAACTCAAGTTGTTTTTATCTTTCTACTCTATTCTCTTCAGGCTTTTTCTTTCATGTGGTAAAATACTAGACGGCTGTCATTGCTTCAGCATATCTATCATATGTGTATGTACATTTCTTCTCAGGGCTTCTTAAAGAGTTGCCACAAACCCTTTTCTGAAACCATCACTTGTAGGGAGAATGACATACCTTCAATGATTGGCTTAACTAGTCAAGCCTTCATCTCTAAGGCTCCCCTGTGGAAAATGAACAAAAAGCATTATCTGTAATCAGAAAAGAAGGGATGTTGGAATGGCTGTTGGCTAGACGTGGAAAAAAGCAAAACTAAGAGTCATCTCCTGAAAAAGTTATATTTTCCATGCCACTGTCAGGAATCCTTCATGCTTGGTGAAGTGGATTTATCAAGGGATTTCCTAGGAAACAAACTGGGTATCTATATTTTACAACTCTGCACTTTATTTATTAAAAAGGTCTTTATTTAATCTCAGTTCTGTGATCATTGAAATAATGTATAACAATTTTTACAATGAAGTATGTCTGTTGTTCATAATTTTGAATATATGTGGTAGACCAAAACGTTGGTTTCATGCTGAATCTCATTGTGATACTACTTTTAGATATGTCATCTTGATTATAAATTACTTGAGAGCAAAAACCAGGTACTTTTCTGCCTCCAAAGTTTCTATCTGAAGTAGGACTTGCATAAAGGTTTTAAAGAGGTAGAACTAATCTCTAGCCTAAGCCAACACTTGAAAAGCAATTATTGATAATATTTTCAAGAATAACTATAATAAAATCACCAGTGCTCAGTTGCTAGAAAGTTGAGTCCACATCTAGGGTTTTAGATGCTGGCCAATAATTAATGAGCATCCATTCATAATAGATATCTACATTTCACTATTTTAAAAAACACTATTTTGGAAGATTTTTATTGTTTTATTTTTCATTTATAGCATGTAAACTTTGGTGGTTAACTTCATTAAAAAAAAGAAAAAAATGTTCAGAACTGAAGTGCCCTAGATGCTGATTTTTCAGGTCATCAGTTTTGGCTACATTCTCTTCCATGAGGCCCTTTATGATATTCTGCTTTTTCCTTTACCTTAAACATTTACAGTCTCTTTTTTTGATTAAGATATATTTAGGCACGATACACCTTACCATCCCTATATTAGCAATATGGGATTTATGTGTGTCAATAATAGCCAAATACTGGCAATTCTGTGTGTTTCAACCAAATATTACAGCTCCCTTGGTTCAGAAAAACAGAGACCAGCTTGATTTGCAGAGGATTTGTCAAGTGCAAATTAGCACCTTAACTGAATCCCAGCAAAAGATAATTAAAATCAACATAAACAACTCCAGAATTTAAACACTATTGTTCATTTTTTCCATGTCTCTTGATATAATGCTCCACTGTTTATCATTGGGAGGGAACTAGGAATGGTGTTGCAATGTAAATGGGAATTTTAAAAAAATTTGGTGTGTAAGCTGGCCTTGATATGAGGCTTTGACATATACCATGATACTCTTAGGCATTATGATGGCAAATATTGTGATGACTACAAGATGCATTAACTAAGATTATACAAGTCAGGCTGAACTCTTTCCTCAATATATCACTTTGGTGACTCCAAGGTTATTAAAACTGCTGAGGCCAGTAGTGTTAACAGTTGGTGATAGGATTTCAGGGATAATTCTATTATTGTTGACCCAAAAGGCCAGTGACGGATTCTGAAGAATGCCTTCCTTTGAATACATTTGTAATGGTTTTTATTTGGAAGAAATGGTTCAGTTGAGTACTAACAGGAAGATGAATTTGAACTAGAGAAATATCTTCTGACAGATTATCTTCATTCCATTAAAAATATTCTAACAAGAAATATTAACATATTTTTTGCTAAAAATGAGTTTTGTGACCAAATAAGTTTGGAAAACACTGAGTTAATAAAAACTAAACATGTTTCTTCTAAATTGTTCAGTCTTTAATATGGTAATTAGTATGCACTTTTTAATACAGCATGCACTATTTTCCACATTTTACCATTTGAATGATTAGAAAGTTAATTTATTTCCAACAGAACATGAGATTATTGAAAATTAAATAAAGTGCATAACAATATTTGATATACTTTTTAATTTGCCTTCCTATACTGGGATTAATTTCATTGATACTAGATTAAGTTTTTAATAACAGTGTTTACTGAAATAGAGGATCTGTGCATTTATCTTTATTTACTTTTATTGGTTATTCTTTTTCATAGATATATTGGTAGCATACTTGATTTAGAAGTGCAAAATTATGAAGTTAGGTAATATTTTTAAAATAAAAATTTTAATAGTATCAATTTTTGAGAGATTAAAAAATGTCAGATAGGTTTAGTTTACCTGACAAAACACTTGGCACTTTCCTTAATAAAAAAGACTAATTTCAAAGGCTAATTAATGTGACTTTCTTCTTGAAAACTCTGAAGGCTTCTTTTCATGATTTTTCAACTGCAGATCAAGACTTCACAGATCTTTCTCTGCTATATTATGGTATAGCTTTCCAAAGTGAAATAAAATAGACTGTGCTACCACTAGAGTCAGAATTCACGTGAACAATATCTTTAAAACATGGTGTGCAAAGTATTTTATACTTGCTGTAATTTCCATTACAAAGGAGATTAGCAATAATGAGTCATTTCTTTAAAAAACTTAATTGCTTTTTAAGTGACAGCCTTTCTTTTACATTTTATTTTAAGCTCAAAGATAAACAAAACAAAAAAATAGCATCTGATAGTTAAATGGAGAACCTCCCATAGTCATGCTGTCAGTTGGAAAGCCTTTATTTTCAAGCCAATTTCTTATAGCTCAAGTTACAAAGAGTGTGATTGGCAGCTCAGTCACTTGGTAACTCAGAAGTGTGTTGCTTTAAAAACATAAGATGAAGGTGCTGCCACTTTATTAGCATCTTTGTGTTGCTTCATTCACTTCATGCTTATTTAGGACCAGAGAATTAAAAACCAAAAATTAAATACTTTAAGAACTAATCTGTGTGGCTCACTTAGAAGGAAATTTGACATTTGAATTCTGATAAGTCACCCTCTTGTAAGAATTCCTTTTTGCCTAAGGTTGCTTGTGTATTGTTCTATCTGCTTATTTAAATATCACATAAGTGGTAACAACCCACATATTTTAGATGGTACCTCATTTTAGTGCTACTTCTTTATTTGATTGTCAGCATCATGTAAATAAAATACATGTTCATAAGGAGAAGCATAGCCTATTTTAATGGAAAAGATTTAGACAGTGAGCTGAGAGCTCATGTCTAATCTTCCCTTTATTATTGTGGATAAGGATACATGTCCCTTACCTCTGTATCAGGCAGGGATTCTGGAAGCCATGTATCAATAATATATATGAAAGTGTTTGCACTCTCTAGAGCACATGGACTAGTATTATTCTTGTCCATGTTACTCTTTCATCTAGGAGATAACGTTTTTCTTTGTTTCCCATACTCTTTGTTCTGTGTTCTAAGAGGTAGATGAGTTAATTTACTGTTATTCCTGCATCACCTAGCACAGAGCCTTGCTCACAATAGAATTTTTAAATTTGTTTATAAAGTGGTGAATGCATCCTTTACAGTATAATTGAATATATTTGACATGAACATAATAAATGCAGTTTACATTGGATTATTATTTTAAATTCATTTTACCTGTCATGTTGTTTAAACATCATTAGTAAAATTTCACAAATTTGGTCTTTTATTGTTGTTACCTGGCATAACATCAGGACTGCCTCAGAGTTTATTTTAGCATCGTAATATTGCTAAACAAAGCCCAGCAATTGTGACTTTTATTTGGCGCAATTTCCTACCTATTTCAGAAGGATAAAGTATGGTTTATTCAGTTGTTTTTCTCTACGCTTCATAACACTTATTTAAACATTGTGTTATATCAAATTAGCCTAAAAGACTCCATTCATTCTCTGTTCTTTGGCTGGTGTGCCACTTACTCACAGATTCATTGACTATGATTGATTATAAACTGCCTGTGAGACCCACTTACATGGATTCGTCATTTGTTAGAGTTTAAATGAGTCACAATTCCCTCTGCTATTGGACTTTACGACGTGTTATAAGGTGTTTTTAATGACTTTCCCTGCAAAATACACTTCTTTCATCTGCAGGTCAGCTTGGTTTAAATCTCTATTTTGTTGGACATCACCCCAAAGAAAACTTTTATTCTTCATTATTCTTTTCTTTCCATGAAATATGTTCTTTCCTAAAATGTTTTAAAAGTCAAAGTGCAAACTAATTATGCTTCCATAAAATATTTTCACATAAAAGTTGCAATATTCTACATCAGCCTTTTACATTTTCTGCATTCCTGATCAATTTTAGAATGTTCAACAAATGCCACCAATTTAATCAGTTGTCTACTTACCTGATCATGAGCTCCTAAAGAAAAGGGATAATACCATGGTTTACTCTTGCTTCCCAGCATCAGCATAGTGCTTTGTACCTAAGGGGTAACCAACATTTTTTGTCACACTGAATTGTCCTAATATTTCCATAAAAGGTCTATGAAAGATCTTCCTAGGGAGAGCTCCACAAAAGTCTTTAGTAGAACTATTGCCTCAAACCAAAAATTCAAACAATAGCTGAGCTGTCACGTTTCTTAGGTGGCTGTGCAAAAGACTAGGCATTAGAGCATTAGGACTTTCATCTGAAACTACTCGTACAGTTTGAGGTTGAATATGTGGAGTTTTATCCACATTCATCTAGATAACCTCTTTTATGCCCCTTTCATTCTAATATCTAAATTAGGATAACTAGGATTATTTTAATCAAATTCTGTTCAAGAGCAAGGTCAATGAGTCTGGTAAGTTTCTGGTCCAAAGAGTAATGGGAAAGTGAACTAACATTGATTTTGTGCTGCCCTGTTGGGATGCCATGCTGTGTGCTTTACGTAATTTATCTCATTTAATCTTGACCACAATCAATATTAGGCCTTAGAGCTCTCAATTCAAGAGAGGTTAAGTAATTTGTCCAAGGTCATTCACTTAGTAAGATAAACAGCTAAAATTTGAACTCACTTGTGGCTGACAACAAAGTCTATGCTTTTTTGTTTGTTTGTTTGTTTTTGCGGTATGTGGGCCTCTCACTGTTGTGGCCTCTCCCGTTGCGGAGCACAGGCTCCGGACGCGCAGGCTCAACGGCCATGGCTCACGGGCCCAGCCGCTCCGCGGCATGTGGGATCTTCCCGGACCGGGGCACGAACCCGTGTCCCCTGCATCGGCAGGCGGACTCTCAACCACCGCGCCACCAGGGAAGCCCTATGCTTTTTAATTACTAACTCTGTTATTCAGGTTCTCTTATTATCAAGTAATAACTAGATTTGGTTGTTAAATCTTATTTTATATGGGTGAACTGACAAGATTTAATATAAAGAATATTGAAGTCAGAAAGCTATTTTGACATTTATTATACTGGAAAATAAACAGTTACGTAGACATTATTTATTATTTAATTTGATGCATAAAAGGATCAATCTGTAAAGAACGCCTTATAGTTGAATAATTCCAATGTCAATATAAATCTTATTTCTCTAACTTTGACCTGCATACCCATGTGTTCTGTGTCTGTCTGTGCAATAGGCAAATGGAAGTACCCAACCGATTCAATTCTGATTTTCTCTGGATGTGAATCCAGAGAAAGAATAAAATCCTCCTCTACTCTTCCTTAATCTTCAGCACTATTACTGTTGTTAATAATTGGCTAGAGTCCTTCCTCGGTATCTGTGGGGTATTGGTTCTAGGACCCCTGTGGATACCAAAATCCAAGGATGCTCAGTCCCTTATATAAAATGGTATAGTATTTGCATATAACCTATGCACATCCTCCCATATACCATAAGTCATCTCTGGATTACTTACAATGCCTAATGCAGTATAAATGCTATATAAATAGTTGCCAGGGTACAGCAAATAAGTTTTGCTTTTTTGAACTTTCTGGGATTGTTTTGCCAAATATTTTTAATCCACAGTTGGTTGAATCTGTGAGACCAACTGTACATCACTTTTGAAGCATTAATTTAGTATAGTATAATTGATTTTTTGCTTACTGATTGTTGCATTAGGGGCAACTCATTCTTCCCCAGAAAAGCACAGATCTCTCTTGAATTAATATATTATCCAGAAATGTTTATTTCCTATAACTTCCATTAAAAAAATCTTATATACCAACAATAATTATTGAGTGATTTATACCGCAATTATTTACAGCACTATGAAACCTAGGATTCCACTGTAGTGCTACCAATACCTTAGTTCTTTCATCAAGGCATTTTTTGCTAACCTCTTGCATCTCGTTTTTCTCATCTATAAAATTTAAGGAGAAAATTAGATGATCTCTGAAGTTCAGCCAACTCTAAATTTATGGTTTTCCAATGCATTTAAAGTCTACTGTTTGTTCTACAATATAATGAGGTCAGGGGAAGTCTGTGGTGGCCTAGGAGATAACTATGTAATGCCATTTGGTAGAAGCGTATTCCTAAGTTTTCTTCTACCTATTGCCATCCCAATAATTCTGAAAAGAATTATATAAGTGACTCACTGCTGAAATCACAGCTTTATTTCCCTCCATCTGATTTTTGGAAAGTCCTAAGGTATTTGATAATTCCGCCCATCAGAAATTATAAACTAGAAATATAATCAAGGGGAAACTTAAAAGGTATAAAATTTATCAGCCTGGGCTAGAACATTTCTTCTGTGTCACTAGGAAAATGTATGTTTTACCTTATTTGTATTGCTAAGTCGGGGCAGGGGATATATTAATGGAGACTACTATAAGTTCCAAAAGGTTTAAATTTAAACCTCTTTAAATAAATCTTTATGATTTACATATTTATATAGTATTAATTATACCTTTAATATAGTATCCATCAATACTCAATAAAAATTAGCTGAAGCTAGCATTATTATTAATATCGCTATTACTATTGGTAGTGGTCATGGTAAGATGTACCACTGTTAAATATTATATTTTATTTAAATTTTCAAAAAATATCTAAAGAAAATGTTGCCAATAGCATTCATTCTAGAAATTCAAATATTTATAAAAATATTCTTGGAATTTAATCTTAGTAGAATTTGATGAGATTTATGAAGAGTTATAGTGGCAGTACTCAGAAAATAAGAGCTTGTCTCTTGAACAGATACTTTTGATTTTGGGAAAGGATCTGCCAGTCTTCAGAGAAATGTAAATTGTTAGGATAAACAATGAGTCTTCATCCCTGTGTGCCTTTCAGAATTTGGACAAAGCTGCTGTGTGCTAATAATCTTTTAGTGCTTATTTGTATCAGTAGATGTTATTAAATGCTCACATAGCTCTTTCTTGAGCAAATTCTGTAATTTGCAGATTGATTTTAAATAGCACAAAGATAAATATTAAAGGATGAGCTATGAAATAAAATAATAAACACTAATAAATGCCAGTAGACCCAAAGCATTCATCTATGTGTGTATATGAGCAAATAAGAGAGAATTGTATTTACATATGTGATTTTGCTGATGTTGAAGTAAGTTTGATTTTTCCATGAGTCAATTTATTCTTCATAAAAGAAGCAAGCTTACATCATACCTTTTAGCTATATGGTTCCCAGGTTCATTAGTAATAAAAAAAAAATTAAACCATTTTCTTAGGAAATGTAAAATTTTTTAAGATACAGAATTTTTGAAGCATAGAAACTAGGCAAAATAGGGTTAACTTTTTCTTTCAGAAATAGTTAGTTGCTAAGAGACCACCAATAGATGTAATGATTCCAAGTTTCAGGCGTCTCTTAAATAGGCTTGTATCTCTTTATCAAAGTTGTTTAATTCCTGTCACACTAGACTATGTCATTAATAATTAAATGCCTAATGATTCTGTTCTCAGAAAATTTTAAATTTTGTTGGGGAGAAGAAAATAGTGTGTTAGAAAGCATCAAATTAATTTATTTACTTCAACATTTGTTAAGTGCCTGTTAGGTGTTGGGCCTGATGTCTGGCTCCAGGGATGCCACATTGAACAGGATGTTGTTTCTGCCTTTTAGGAGTTTAACTTCTATTTGAGGAAAGGAACAATTAATTACAATGTAAAGTAACAAGTGTACATCATAGAAGGTACTTAGTATATGGTAAGTGAATGAATGATTAATGAATGAATGTTTAAAATGCTATGTAGAAAGTGCCCTGAGGTAAAGAGGATGGTTTACAGAGATGGTGAAGTTTGAGCTGTATATTGAAGAGTGAGGAGTAAAACTAAAGAGTGAGAAGGCTGAGAAGGTAGTACAGGACATTCCAGGTAGAGAAAAAAACATATGCAAAGGCATGAAGGTGCTTTGTTTTTTGTTTGTTTGTTTTAAGAAGAATAAAAGAGTAGGACAAATTCAAGGAAGGGAGACAAGTTGTATGTGACTGGCTCCGAACATGTGTGGCAGAGTGGTGAGAAGTGAGCTGGACAGGAGGTCTGAGAGTGTTATGATTAGACTGACATTTTAGAAAGAAAACTCTGGTTAGAGTGTGGAGGATGGGCCAGAAAGAGGAAACCCAGAAGGCAGAGATGAATTAAAAGGGTACTGAATAAAAACAAGAGAAAATAGTGTCCTCCAGAATAGAGGGGAGAGAGACAGCAGGCTGTTGGAGATAAAATTTGACAGAACTTGGTGATTTCTTCCACACGAATGGGAGCATCCTGACTTTTAGGTTTCCATCGTAAGTTAGTAGGTAG
Organism: Mesoplodon bidens; assembly: GCF_964165515.1. Lineage (NCBI taxonomy): Eukaryota > Metazoa > Chordata > Mammalia > Artiodactyla > Ziphiidae > Mesoplodon > Mesoplodon bidens. Next base: position 67,683,475 of record NC_138160.1, read on the forward strand.
ATGGTAAAGCTAGAAATCAAAACTAATGAATTAAAATTTTCACATACTAAATTTATGTTTGGGAGACCATATATATATATATATATATATTTTGGCTGCGTTGGGTCTTCATTGTCGCACATGGGCTTTCTCTAGTTGTGGTGAGCGGGGGCTACTCTTCGTTGCGGTGTGGGGGCTTCTCATTGTGGAGGCTTCTCTTATTGTGGAGCACAGGTTCTAGGCACACGGGCTTCAGTAGTTGCAGCACGTGGGCTCAGAAGTTGCAGCACACAGGCCCTAGAGCACGCAGGCTTCAGTAGTTGTGGTGCATGGGCTCAGTAGTGTGGCACGTGAGCTCTAGGCTTCAGTAATTGTGGCATGCGGGCTTAGCAGTTGTGGCTCGCGGGCTCTATAACACAGCCTCAGTAGTTGTGGTGCATGGGCTTAGTTGCTCCACGGCATGTGGGATCTTCCTGGACCAGGGATCAAACCCATGTCCCCTGCATTGATAGGTGGATTCTTAACCACTGAGCCACCAGGGAAGTCCCGAGACCTCAGATTTTTCAAAAATATACTGGAAACAGTTGGAATCCTGTATCCAGAAAGCACACAATGGTAGATGCTTGTGCCTTTGTGTGTAGGTGGTTTCTGAAGCTGTGAAAGTGGGCAGGGTCTCCAGGGAGAACCAGTACCATGAGATACTGAGAGCTCTGAAACTTACCCTCTACGGGCACTGTCAGAAAAAACAAAGATTATTTTTGAGGGGTTTCTAAAGTAACCCAAAATAAGTAATACAGATGTGTGAAAACCAATCTTTATATCTGACATCTGGTTAATGTCCCACAGGACTTTCAAAGAGTGATTCATTCACTGTGTTAAAAATTCAGCAATAAAAAATAAAGAAAATAAAAATTTGAGTTGTAAGATTTTTAAGTTAATACATTTGTTAAATCATTGGATTCATATTATTTATTTTAAAATCCAAACAGCCCAAGTCTGTTTTTCTTGTAATGAATATACGTGTGAATTAATTCTGTTAAATAGAGTAATACTTTCCCAGTGCCAGTTCACTGATCCTTTTTTCTTCTCACCTCAGAAGAAAAGTCTATCTCTTTCAAAAATGGCTTATGCTCTAAAATAAGTCTTTCAACTTTTACTTATACAATAAGAATATATTTCACATATCAACTGAGTAAACACATTTGTCTGTATGTGTGTGTAAAGCTGACACACATTTTATGAAACACTACTTACGCTTGTTATATCTTATGATCTCTGATATTCTCTAGGATATTTTATTTTTTTAAAAATCTGAGTACCGGGCTTCCCTGGTGGCGCAGTGGTTGAGAGTCCGCCTGCCGATGAGGCGACACAGGTTCGTGCCCCAGTCCTGGAAGATCCCACATGCCACGGAGCGGCTGGGCCCGTGAGCCATGGCCGCTGAGCCTGCACTCCACAACAGTGAGAGGCCTGCGTACCGCAAAAAAAAAAAAAAGTAATTTCTGTAACACCACATTGCTGTTTGTATTTGCAAATAAGACACCTCTCTCTCTAGAAGTAGCAGTAGTTGGTAAGTGTTCTGGTTATACACTTGTCTTCGAGGGATAAGAATGATGTTTTAAGGGCTGTGGTGTCATTAAGTTAGTTTTGCAATGATGAGAAGGTTGAGTGAATGTTCCAGCAAAAAATGAAAATATATTCAGGAGTGTACTGGTTTGCTAGGGTTGCCATAGCAAGCCTGTGGCTTAAACAACAGAAATTTATTTTCTTACATTTCTGGAGGCTGGAAGTCCCAGATCAAGGTGTCATCGGGTTTAATTTCTACTCTCTTGTTTGCAGGTGGCTTCCTTCTCGCTGCATCCTCATGTGGCCTTTTTTCTGTGTGTGCATATCCCTGGTGTCTCTTCTTACAACGGCAACAGTCATTTTGTATTAGGGCCACTCATACAATCTCATTTAACCTTAATTACCTCTTTAAATGCTGATCTCTAAAATCAGTAGCATTCTGAGACGTATTGGGGATTAGGGCTTTAAAAATATGGGTTTGGGGGGCACACAATTCAGTACATAACAAGGAGTTTCTTATCATGAAAAAAAGGTAATCTCCTGCACATAGTTACCTGGATTGTGGATCAGTTTAATGAAAATGAGAGCTAACAAAGAGATATTGACAGATAGAGCACTGATCCTGAATACTGATGTCAGCAGGATAAAGGAGGCAATAGGTGAGGAAATTGGAAGCACATTTTTATGATGTGGAGAAAGGAAGGACAAGACAGGAAGATGTGCTAAATTTGTTAGCCTAACCAGCCTCCCTAGATGCAAGCATAAAGTTGATGTTCAGAGCTCTGCAAAGTTTACATCTTGCTTCATGCCAGACACTGAGAAAGTCTAAATTAATAGAGCATGGAGTAAGTGATAGTAGGGATGTGGCAGATGAAGGCAGGCTCTCAGAGCATATCTTTTTGAGATAATACATAAAGTTAAAATGTTTGGAATATGTGTGTAATTTGAAGATACTGTTTTTCTAAAATTCCAAAGATTGTACTATTTTACATGGTGAATGTAGTAGAAAACTGAATATAACTCTCCTCATCATGTACTTTAAGTATTAGTTATTTCTTCCTTATTATGGATTAAATTTTCCTATTTTACATGTTTAGTAATTTTTTTTATTATATACTAGGCATTACGATCTTTATGTTGTTGAGAGTCTAGAATCTGTTGTCTTTCTTTAAAGAGTGTTGAATTTTGTTCTGGCAGGCAGTTAATTTACTGGCAAACACATTTGACCCTTTTCTTTTCTTTTTAAGCTTTCTTAAGGTGGGTTTAAACATTTCAGAAGTATCGTTGAATGCTCAGCATTTTCAATGTGGTGTTTTACTCTGCCTGTCAGAAGTTCTACATCTCTCAGTATATATTTAACATCTGGAGTATCTATTCAGCTCACAGCTCTGGCTCATCAGCTATTTTCTGCTGAGCTTCACAGTCTTGCTCTCTGCACTTGCAGCTTGTTATTCATCCAATAACTTAAGATGACCCTTTTGGGGGCTCATTTTTTGTGCAGTTATTTCTTTTTCAGTACCCAGCCCCGCAGGTTCCAACTATTTAAATGACACCAGACTCTGATTTCTGCCTCTTCAGTTGAGGGAAATCATTATGCCGGGCTTGAGTTCCATCTACCTCCCTGTGCTGCGGCCTGGAAAGTGCCACCAGTCAGAAAGACAGAGTGGTCCTGGGCTCACCTCTTGTATCTCCCTTTTTTCTGGAAGGATAGTACTGCATTAACTACTGTCCAATGTGGAAACCAATTATTTCTTCCTGAGGAATTGAAAACACCTTTAACCTGAGTTATGATAAAATTAAATTCAGCTTTGTAGAGGTTATTTTTTTGCTGAGGTTAATTTCATATATTCATACTAATATTACTACTGTGTTGAAGAAGTTAAACATGGCTATATGTTAGCAACATATCAAAGATAAATCACACCAGTTTGAAACATTAATGTAAACCACTTTATAGGAACCCCATCCTGAGAAGGAGAAGCATGTTAAAATCGCTTGTGTTGAGAGAGGTGTTCTGAGGATGGTTCTACTAAAGAAAGTTTGTTTTCTTAGCTTTTGATGTCCTTGGGTAACAAAGTCAACATTCTTCCGTATTTAATGAAAATAGGTTTGGAAATAGCAACAGGTGTTTTGGTAATAAAAAACTATTCATGGCTTAAATCATTAGGGTGCCCTGTTTTCTTTATTATAATTACTGAAACAAGAGATTTTGAAATTAAACTGTTGCCCTGTAGACTTGAAGAAGGGAGTCTAGGAAGTGACCTTATTGATCTTTGGACCTATCATGTTTAGTATAACAACTTAGAGTTAGTAGATTTTAAAATAATTTATTGTCCAAAAACGTAAACAAAACAGAAACATGTAGCTACTAGAAACCTAAGAATATCATTTGTATTGTCATCATAGAAATAACATATTAATAAATATAAAATAAATAAGGAAAAGTTAGACAAATTACTTTTTGAACGACTGTATAAGATTTTTTTCATGAATGTCAAAATGTGCCAGTTTATTTAAATTTCCAATTTAAAAATGTTATGTGATATCTGTATTTAAAAAGAATGATTATTTACCTAAAAGTTACATGGATAGAATAAATAATTGTTTGAGAGATATTTAAAAATATTTCATGTGATCAGTGAAGAAAAACATATAAATTAATTTTAGATAGAAGTTCAATAAATATTTCCTCCTTGGTCTGTCTTTTCTCCCTCCGAATCATTCTCCTCCGTCCCCTCTTCACCCTTTCTGTTTCTCTCTCCCCCTCCCTGCTTTCTGACTTTATTTTAAAAATAAATACATAAATTTGGATCTAATATTATTGTGTGTTATCGTGATCTACTGAAAAAAAAAAGCCTTGAGGCCAGGTCTCCCAAAATGGTGAGATAGTGATCTGGGTAATCAGGCAGAGGTTCCAGTTACTTCCCTGAGAGATAACATTTGCATTTTGCCAGTGTATCTGGATAATTGCCTCTAAAGCCTAATTTTCTGTAACTGTAGAGGCATGGCATGAAGGTGTGTTCATACCATCCTCTTTCCCAACTTTGATACTTTATGATTGAATTGCTTATTTTTCCTTATTTGTGTTCTTTCTACTTCCCTAAATTCAGGATTCAAGGCAATTGTTTGAGTGTCATGATGGGCTTGACATCTATGTTGTTACACTGGCAGCCAAGGTCCAGCTCTTGGCAAGGTCTTAAATCCTGCATGATTATAGTGGGAAGCAGCAGCACAGCACAGGGAGATCATCTTAGTGCTTTGTGATGACCTAGAGGGGTGGGATAGGGAGGGTGGGAGGGAGGCTCAAGAGGGAGGGGATATGGGGATATATGTATACATATGGCTGATTCACTTTGTTGTACAACAGAAACTAATGCAGTATTGTGAAGCAATTATACTCCAATAAAGATCTATTAAAAAATAATAGTAAAAAATAAAAGTTTTGACAACATACAATATGAATGCACTTTAAAAAAAAAGAGAAAAATTTAAACCTTACAGAATTTCTAGTTGCTGCTTAAACCATTTTAAAAATGTACCAAGGGGCTTCCCTGGTGGCGCAGTGGTTGAGAGTCCGCCTGCCGATGCAGGGACACGGGTTCGTGCCCCGGTCTGGGAGGATCCCACATGCCGCGGAGTGGCTGGGCCCGTGAGCCATGGCCGCTGAGCCTGCGCGTCCAGAGCCTGTGCTCCGCAACGGGAGAGGCCACAACAATGAGAGGCCCGCATACTGCAAAAAAAAAAAAAGTACCAAGTGTTAAGAAAGGAAGGTGATTTTTTTTATGTCTATTTTCTATTCCATTGTTGTTCCTAGATTATTATCCCTTATGGGTAGAGATTGTGTCTATTAATTTTTTTAAAGGGCAATTTTATAAAAGGCTGGTATCTATTTAATGCATGGTTTTCATGACATATATATTTAACTAATGATCTATATTAGTTTATCCATAAAGAACAATTACAGGAGTCTGTATACTGGCTCAGCCATTTATTAGCTTTGTGATCTTGGGTACTTAATGTCTCTTGAATGATTTCTCATATGGAATATAAAGATGATAATAGTGCCTATCTCATAGAGTTGTTGAGATTCAATGAGTTAATCTAAATGAAACACTAGAATAATGTAGCTAGGTATTTGCCATCATTATCAAAATAACAGCTAATTTATTCATATGCTAATATGTCTTAAAGTCTTACTGTTATCAGTGTTCTATGTAAGCAATCGTACATCCTATGTGCTTCCTTATATAAACAGTAAATGCAAAGTATATGCATTCTGCTATGATCACAGTGTTTGTCCCCCCAGGATTCATATGTTGAAATTCTAATGCCCAATGTTTAGAAGTGAGGGCTTTGGGAAGTGATTAAGTCATGAGGGTGGAGTATTCATGAATGGGATTAGTGCCCTTATAAAAGAGGTTCAAGAAAACTCCCTTGCCCCTTCTACCACGTGAAGAAGGAGAAAAAAGTCAGCAATATGCAACCCAGAAGAGGGCCTTCACCAGAATCTGACCAGTCTTGCAAAATCAGAATTTAGGGGCAATTATTCAGATACACTGGCAAAATGCAATCTTCACCAATCTGACTAGCCTCCAGAATTGTGTGAAATAAATCTGTTGTTATGAGCTACCCAGTTTGTCATACTTTGTTATAGCAGCCCTAACAGACCAAGATACATTCCCATTTTCTTACATAATATTATTTTGTTTCTGTTTGATTAAAAACAATAATGCATTTTCATTTAATAGTCTTATTAGAATTTAGAAATGTGACCTTTCAAAGTTGATTTTATATTTTTGAAAGTATTTATTTCAATATATTTAAATGTTACTACACAAAGTGACTTAGACTTAGAAATTAGAACACAATGATCTAGTCTAACCCAATAATTTTTGAGTTTAGGAAATTTAGGACTAGCAGAGTTACTTTTTAAATTTCACTATTAGATGGTGTCTTAGATGAGGATTAAACTGTGATCTCCTAATTCACATCTAGTGTACTTTTAACTACTCTGTGCTGATATTATAGGGCTCAAAAAAGGGGGAGAAGGTCTTTGCTGTCCGAATATTTGAACAGAAATATATTTAAAATTGTCTAAGATATCTGATTTGGATGATAAAGTTTGTGGGTATGTGTCTTTCTCCTGCCTGGTAACTACTCTCTCTGTCACTACCCTTCTAATAGCTCACAGATTAACATACATATCTAAGAAAGAATTGTATATTATGAGCAAAGAAACACATGCCTAATTGCTTTTGCTGTGTAAAAATGTACTCTTTTTAAGATGTGAAATATTTATGAATTGACAATAACAAATCTGCTAGAAGATTTAAAGCACTCGGAACTTTGGTTCTTTGACTCTACTCTGAGGTTATCATTGGTAACTGGTATTTGAGTTACTCATCATTAGCACTGCTGTGCTAATGGATTAACACCTGTTGAAACTTTTCAAAAACATAAGTAATAACCTATGACTTATTGCATCAGAATTTTTAACAGGTGAGGGCTGGGGTTTTACATTTTTTACGTGCTGAGGATTATAAAATGCACCTCCTGTTGAGAGCTACTGCTATAAAAGATAGTTTTGGTGGTTATGGGAAACGATTTAAAAAAACCCACCACCTAAAGAAAGTATGGTCCCTAGGTAATCTTTTATACTATTGCTACACCTGTATAGGAATCTTCCAATAATATCATTCCAAATATGTTGTAAAGAACACCAGTTCCTCAATATGTTAATAGGTTTGAGTAGGGAAGTTGGGGACGTATTCTATAAAGTTTTAGAATTACAAGTTTCAGAAAACACAAACTTCATATGTTTAAGATCTTCAGAATGTTAAAACAGAGTTGTTTCCCAATTCTTTTATGGATTCTTTTATGGTGGACTCTTTTGTATGTTCTACATACCAGAAACACATAAAACAAAAAAGCGTGGGAATATTCAGACTTAAAACTACATTAATTCTGAGAAATATTCCCACCAGAGGGATGACTGTGGGCAGGGGGACACATTAAGGTTACTGAATAAAAAACGTTGACACTTTCTCTCTATTAATACCAACTTAATTTGCCTACTTCTGAGTAATTATTTGACTCTTTTCAGTCATGATGAGTCAGAATGGAACTCAAAACCTTACTCTTCCCATTCCTGTTTCTGCTGAATCTGTACTCATCCTGAAAAATCATTCTTATACAATACTCTAAGATACTTTTACTAAACTATTAGAGTTGGCATTAAAGATGATATCCAAAAAAAGTAAGTATTTTTTTTATGTTTCTGTTGAATCAGTACCTGAACCAGAAGTTTAAACAAACATTTTGTGCTGAGTCCACTCTAAGACAGTAACATCAGCTTTTACTCAAATGATTTATGAACTCATTAAATTTACCTTTTTTTCCTCTGCTGTTTGAATTGGTAAAATAAATCCAATGGCAATTATTTAGACAGTGAGTTTAACTCTTTGTATAGTCATCTACAATAATCATGTGACCAACAAGAAATGTGTTACTGTCTGTTGAATACTCATTCTTGAAAGTCTCCATTTCTTTCACCCTCGTGTTTCTATATTTTCTCTATCAAGTTATTTGTCTAAGTTTCTGACCAGTTATCTTTTTTTTTTTATCTTTGGCCTTGGTTAGGCATAATACTTCTCACTTTTATTTAGGGCATTTACAGTTTTTGGTTTTCTAATTTATGTATAATCTATATGTATTTATATAGATATGGATCCATTTATCTATCTGAATAAACACCAACACAAGTACACACTTTTTTTCTGCTTCTGTACTTTCCCGGCTGTGTCATGGTAACTTCCCTCTGTAACTGTGTTTCTTGGCTAAGATGTCTGGTAACCATTATTTACAAATAATATACTCTTTTGTACAAGGTTAGAATATTCTCCACAAGGGCATTTTAAATGCCAACCATAGTTTAATGTATTAGGTTTTGAAATCAGTGTTTGCTTTATAATGAATATTACAGGCTGTTTTTTTAGAAGTTATGTTTATGGATAAACAAATCAGTCAAACTTTTATGTTTTTTTTAAAACTTATTTTTATTGGAGTATAGTTGATTTACAATGCTGTGTTAGTTTCAGGTGTATGGAAAAGTGAATCAGTTATGCATATATCCACTCTTTTTTAGATTCTTTTCCCATATAGCACAGGGAACTCTACTCAATATTCTGTAATGGCTTATTTTGCTATTTTTGCTTATGTTTAACTGCAAAAGGTTTGCTCTCTTTTAGAGTCTATTTATAAAATCTTCAGTATTTTCCTTGGTGATATTTTCATTCAACAATGATATGTTGAGCACCTACAACATACCAGGCAACATGATGAACTATTTTCCTAAATGTCAGTTTATTATGGATTAATTATAAACATCAAAAATGTGGGGATACACAGCATTTACATCATTGGAAAGACATTACTTATATTGGTAGTCTTATCATTTTTTTTCATTTTATACAAAATTATAATGCCTAAAAATTTCTAGCTCTTCATAGTAACAGTTTGTCCATTTTCATTTTTGACTAAACATTATGGTAAGTGCATCTGTGCAAAAGCTTGTTTTATGAATTTCAGGGAGAGTAAGACGCATAACTCTGTGAGGCCAGCTATTGGTATGATGTCCCTACTTCCCATTTCATGATTAAAATACCTTGAGAGATTGAAATTTGGACTAGTCGTTTATGAATTATAGTGAAGTGGCATCATATATATACTTAATTTAACCTTATTTAACTAAATTTTCTAGATAAATATAGATTTTACAAATGAAGAAAATCGCAGTTTTAAATAGTTCTGCTGACTGCCTGCTATTCTACTTAACAAGTCTATGTCTACAGTGGTGGATATAATTAAGCCTGACAAGAGTAAATACCATTGTGAAAAACCTAGGAACAAGTATGACTAACTTTAAAGTTTGGGGCTATTGACAAGGAAACGGTAATTACTGATTTAGGTAGCCAAGCAAATAAGGTGATAATGTGACCCAGGAAAAAAAAAACAATGAAAAATTAATTTGGAACCAAAAAGAAATTTGAATAAGGAAGCATCAGAGGAACTGATACATCTTTCATAGAAGGTTAAGATAATGACATTAAACTAGAAGAAGTAGGAATTGAATCTTTCTGTATTGATGATGTGTTTAGATTATTGAAAACCTGGGGTGATTTTCTTTCTGAATGTAATTTCTCTATGAAACTATGTATGGTATTCATTAAGTAGTTATGTATGAACATTACCATACAGAGTTATATATACTGTGTATTATTGTACTTATTGGACAATTTAAGGAATTTTCAAGGGTAGTTTTGCTTAATTGTGATTGTTTGCCTTATTCACTGACTTTACAATAAAATTTAACCCCACTTTATCTACTTCTCCAGGAAAACCCAAAACAGTTTTTCTCTGTTTTCCTTCATCTGTGACCTTAATCACTCTTCTATACTGCAGTGATAGAAGGAGTAAAACGTACTATGAAGGCACAGAGAAGGGATATCTAATTGACACTTCTAAGGCCTCCTGACAGAGTAACATCTTTACTGAGATATCAAGGATGGGTGTGAGTTAGCCAGTGGGTGGTAGATGGTGGAACACTATTCCTAGAAGAAGATCACATGTGCAAAATTCAGGAGTAGAGAGAGAGGTAGAATGGAACATCAAACAAAATTCAGTAAGGCTGTAAAAGTAAGCTGAATCAGGAAAAGTAGGAGACAATAAAGTTTATTAGGAATTTTATCTTTTTCTTCAAGGTAGTAGAAGAGTACATGACTTGATCAAATTTGTATTTTTGGAACAATTCTCCTAGATGTTTTGTAGGGAATGAAGTGTAACTGCTTTGGCCATTTATAAGCTATAGCAATAATCTAGGTAAGAGATTATGGACGTACTGGGGATGCAGAGAATTATTAGACAAATTTAAGAACTTTTTAGGAGGTGCTGATTGGATGTGTAAGATGAAGTTTTGGAAGGCATCAAGAATGATTGTTTGGCTATTGGCAAGTTGTAGGGATAATGGCATTATGAAGGCTTTGTCCTGAGACTGCACATTACTGAGCAACATGTTGAAAATGATTGTTAGACAAGCTTCATAAACATGTGAAAAGTATATATTCTAACGTGAAGATCTAACGTGAAGAGTATAGATTCATAATAAACTAATAACTTTCTGAAGTATTATTCTCTTTGTCAAATCAATGCCTAAAATATTTTTTGCTCTTATTTGTTTACTTTTGAGTATTAAGATGAAAGAATATACAAATTATTTGTTTAAAAATAAACACTTTACAGGGTTTTTATTGAAAAATTAAAAATCCATGAGCATTATGAAACAGTGTAAAATGTTTGGAAATGTAGATGTTTGGAAATGAAATTTCTGAAGAAAAACTTTCTCATTTGGGTAAAACATTTAACCCCAAACTAACTTAAAAGTGCTTCAAAATGGTCTGAAAACACATTTCTTTTTCTTACCAAATTTAGATAATATTAAGGTAATCATTTTTAAAAAGCATAATAACTTAAATTGTAGAATCAAGGCATTTTTTTTTTCCACCGGAAATAACTATTTGGTCTAACTTCTCCACACCTGATTTTGTGGATTAAAAATAAAAACCTTCACAGAATTGTTACGGGATTTACACTAAGTCATTAAGACGTTGATTAACAGAGTCAGGTTTAGGATCCTTGTGAAGTATTTTGCTAATTCTGTGTAAATGTTATCTTAGTTATTTGACCATTTGGCACATATTTTTTTCTTAATCCTTCTTAGTGAAAGTATTACTTTAATCACATTTGGTTTGAAAGATAGTTGGCACAACATGCCTAGCACCACAGATCTGGGAATCTCCCTTTTGAAAAGCATCCCACAGTTGTCAAGGGACACCTCGGAAATTTAACTTCATATTTGCCTCTTCATACAACTACTCCAAACTGGCTAAGTGATACCAGAGAGGCATTTACCTCATTGTAAAGGAGTTTAAATAAGTGCAAATAAAGCACTTTTTCTTAATGTACCAAAGTTATTCTAAATCTAAGATTAAGCAAATACTAGCAAAATGAAGTGGGAAAGTCTATCATGTCACAGAACCACAGTCAAGTTCTTCTTCTTACCCCTGTGAATATTCAAAGAAAGGGTTTGTGCTACAGGTTAATGACTCTTACCTACCCAATTCATCAGAAGAGGAAATAGAGGTAAGTTTAATGAGTTCATAAATCATTTGAGTAAAAGCTGATGTTATTGTCTTAGAGTGGACTCAGCACAAAATGTTTGTTTAAAACTTCTGGTTCAGGTACTGATTCAATAGAAACATAAAAAAAAAAAACTTACTTCTTTTGGATATCAGCTTTGATGCTAACTCTAATAGTTTAGTAAAAGTATCTTACGAGTATTGTATAAGAATGATTTTTCAGGATGAGTACAGATTCAGCAGAAACAGGAATGGGAAGGGTAAGGTTTTGAGTTCCATCCTGACTCATCATGACTGTAAAGAATCAAATAATTACTCAGAAATAGGCAAATTAAGTTGGTATTAATAGAGGGAAAATGTCAACATTTTTTATTTTGACTTGCTAGTTACACTAGTGATCTTGTCCTAGTTCTAACCAGTTCACCTAGAGTCACTGCAGATAACATAATGGTAACACATTATTAAAATAGAAACAAACTGGAAGATTCCCTGTATCATTTCATTAGTTTTTGTATTTCACTTATTTTTGTCCATTTTTTTCAGTTATACTAGTTCAATAAAATCCTCCTGAAGCTATGTAAAATGTCCAGGTTTTATTAAAAGTTGGCCAACATAAAAGAGGATGAAAATTTTAAAAAGCTTTAAATCTATTAAGAAAATGCTGGAAAAAATGTCTTAAGTCGACAGAAGTCCATACCTGACTCATGTACAACAATGAAAGCTTTATGTTGGCTCCAAACATTGCATGATGTAGGTCATAGGCAGAGACCCCTTCATAAAGCTGGTGAAAGCTGAAAAATTGTGGTTTTGTTTTCTGAAAACTTATTAACCATTAAAATGACTTTCCAGTGTTTGTTATTTTGAATCATAAAATAATATAAATTGAAGGCTAATGTTGCTCTTTCATAAACTGCTTTTCCCTACTAATATTTTTATTTTCTTAATGTTAACTGGACTGGCAGCAGCAGGCATAGCTAATCGATAGTGTAGTATTTTATGTAGATTTAAAATAATTTTTTAAAAGTTATTTTTAACTCTATTAGTATTTGAGAATTTATGCCAATCAACTAACATTTATTGAGGAATTATTATGTATTAGAGACCATGCTAGTCCGTCTTATACCAACAGTGAATTAGACAAGCTCAGCCCCTGCCTTCATGGAGTTTTATAAATATTAGATAAATTATTAAAAGTATGATGAAATCTACTAAGGATGTTGTGGGGACTTATGAAGGACTACTAGTCTTTTAATTTTCTCCTTTGGGAAACCTACTTCAGAGCTGGCTGATACTAACAATTATGCTTTCAAAAGAAATACCCATACAAGAAAAAAAAAACAAACCAAAAACCCAGAATGAGAAATCAGGTTACAATTGGTGTTTCATAATGAAAAAAGAGGAATTAAAGCTTCACAGATTAATTTGGAAAACAGTAAAAGGTTGGAAAAGTCTGCCTACCTTAGAACTTTCAAATCCGTGCCTTTATAATTGCTTGTGTAACTAATAGCTTTCTTGCAAAAATAGTTGTGTCTTTCTGCCCTTCAATTATACACTTTTTGAATACATGGTGATGGTGTCTTTGGGATAGTGCCTGACATATAGAAGCTACTCAATAAATATTTGTTGAATAAGTGAAAGAATAAATGAATCCTTAAGATTTCAAGAACTGAGTTCATTTAATATTAAAATTCTTAGAAATATATTTTTAAGTGGATTGTTTTGTAGATATGGAACAAAACTTAGTATATTCAACTTATATTTTTTTCTACACTGTGAACACTTTTGAAGCCTGTATTTTATCTTTAGTGGCCCACCCTGCCTCTGACATTGAAAGTATTGGATTTCCAAAGATGACCTTTTGGGTTACCCCAGTGTCAGTAAGTATTTGTCATTAAGTCTGACTCCCATCTGTGCTGGCTAAAAGCGGAGCCTGACTTTTGGAAAAGTGTATGCACATGGATGTGCGTGCATACATACACTTTTAAGTGTTTAGTGAGATGTTAATTATCAGTTTATTTGGTGATTGCTAATAATAGGTTAGACCATTGACCTTCCGTGTAAGGTCATCAGTTATTCAGGTTAGATTGTGAGAGCTGGGTAGAAACTGATTACAGATTTAGAAAAGGGCTATTTGACGGTGAGGAAAAAATAATGTTTGCTTGTTTGGTCAGATTAGAAATTTACTACCTCAAGATAAGTCACTTTAAGATACTGCTTATTGAAGTATGGTGTGACTAACCCTATCTAAGCTTTTTTTGCTTATCTTTATACCTGTCAGTAAGACAAACTACAGAGGCACATTGGTTGGTTATTTTCCTTGGTGAAAGAAAGAGTATGTTTTTTGAAGTTTCAGCTCTACTTAGGGTAGTATTTTAAGGTTTGGATTTTGGTTTTTCCCCTCAATATTTTACATCTTTCAAAAGAAAACACAATGACTTATTGATTCTAACACTTAATAAACATTTATGAAATGAATAAATGAATAAAATAGAAAAAAACAGCCACAGCAGGCTGGCTGATCTATATTCATAACAGATGATAGTTCTGTGACAGTTGGGTTATTTTGAATTTGGAAAACCATGAATTTATTTTAATTTTTTAAATTTAATTTTTATGTGCCTAAGAAGCTATAGAAGATAGCCTGAAAGCTCTTCAGATTCACCTAAATGAATCTGAGTATACAGGTGTTGAAGGGCACACACATTTTGTTAATAATACTTATTGCTGATATCAAATATTTCTGACAATATCAAATATTTCTGACACTATGATTTATAAAACAGTTATATTATCCCATGTAATCATGGTTAATATACATTTTTTTCACAGAGGAACTTAGAGATTCTGTAATACGTCAAAGGTAAATGGCAGAAATAAAGATTCCAACCCAGGTCTTCTGATTGGATTTTTCCCTATACTTCTTCTGAGGTCCATAAGTAAATAAGTTTTGATTAAAAAAATAAGATACACATTTCAAAATAGGAGTTCAAGTCATCACATTTCTCATGTATAACACGATTGGGTAATACATTAGGAATATAGCAAACTATAAGGCATGGCCTCTAGCTGTTGAGTGTTCATAATCTATTTGGGAAATAGGAGATATACATAAAAAGAATAACAATACAAGATAGTATTGAGTGGTTCAAACTATAAGCCCTATAGAGAAAGGAGAGATTGCTATGGACTGGAACTACTAGGGGTGACTGAAATGACTGAAATGGGCTGTGCTGAAGGGGAGCACATAGTTGAGCCAATAGAGGATTGGAGGACATTCAAGACAAGGAAAGTAAGGAACAAAAAAGGAAGATGTCGGAAGCCTGGAGCCCTTGGAATAGTTTATATACTATGGTAGAAGGTTTGTGGGAGGTATGGTCAGAGAGGCAGGTGAGGGTCATGTTGTAGGGAGATTTGAATGTAGGACTAAGATCTTAGGACCTTATTTTATAGGTGATGGGGAACCACTCAAAGTTTTTTGTTTGGATATGGCATATTGTAAATAGCATACATTTTTTTTCTGCTCCAGGGACCTGAAGATCAGAGCCTTCTTCATTCAGTAATTAAAGAGCTAAGGAGCCATTGCCATGAATAACGTGCCTCAGGACATTAATTTTTTTGTGTGGGAGGGAAGTGGGTTCAGGGGCTGGAGATAGGTGTATATGTTTGGTGGGGGACCAGAAGGAGAATGGTGACAATCTCCATTACAGTTCCATAGACTCTTTGTGTATGTGAAGATATGTATATTATGAAGAAGGAAAAAAATCCATAGATATGAGATAATAAAGAATCCCTAATAAAATTAATTATAAATCTGAAAAATGATTTTTTTTTTTTTTTTTTTTTTTTTTTTTTGCGGTATGCGGGCCTCTCACTGTTGTGGCCTCTCCTGTTGCGGAGCACAGGCTCCGGACGCACAGGCTCAGCGGCCATGGCTCACGGGTCCAGCCGCTCCACGGCATGTGGGATCCTCCCGGACCGGGGCACGAACCCGTGTCCCCTGCATCGGCAGGCGGACTCTCAACCACTGCGCCACCAGGGAAGCCCTGAAAAATGATTTTTAAAAATATCAATATTTAGGTGTTTAATCATCAGAGACTTAAGTTTACCAGGTAGTTTAACTCATGGGGCTTAGGCTTAGTTTAGCCAACAGTGTCATTTCACTTCAACATTGAGAGCACCCAGGAAGGCCAAGACTCTGCCCCGCTCATGTCTGAACCACTGCTGCCAAGCTCCTGTAGTTCTTCTATCAGATAAGAAGAAGGGTGGCTTTCTGTGGAGCCTCCTTTTACAATAACAAGGCTTGTGTAAAGATTCCCCATTTTCTAGATGCAGTGAAGCTAATTAGAAATTGAAATTCATCCCACAGCTCTGCCAATCAGTATTTCAGCTGTAGTAAGTTAATTGGCAATAGTTTTTTCTTTTCTTTTCTTTCTTTTTCCTTTTCCTTTCTTTTCTTTTCTTCTCTTCTCTTCTCTTTTCTTTTTTTTAATTTCCTGGAAATGGTGAAAGACACATTGTTATGACAAAGAAACTGATGATAATATTAAAAACTGAGAATTCTGGTTGTGGAATCTCAGAAAAAAGCTCCCCTGTCAATATCAGATTCATACTCTTCTGCCTGGATTTGAAAGCTTGCAAATTTATTTAACATGTCTCTCTATCTTCTTTTTCCTTCCTCTCCTTACCTGCTGCCCATACTTATCCAGTCTCATTTCCTGCATCTTTTTCTCTCATGAACACTCCTCCAAACAGGCCACACTCCTTCTCATTACCCTTTGAACATTTGTTATTCTTTCCAACTATATTCAAACTCTTCCTCACAGCTAAAATGAATATGTATTACCTGGTAAGCTTAATATGAATTGATTTTTTTCCTTAAAAATGGCATGCAAAACTTGAAAGTGAAAACTTTGTCACCATTAAAAATATGTAGGGTTATGAATAATATAGACATTTTGGAAGTTCCATATTTGGCTTTGTGTAGATGTAGTTCAGATATCTTCTGTTGTATATAAAACAGCTTTGCTTGTTTTGAGATCCAGAATCGTTGTTCAAGGCATCCAGAGTCAGAATAGAAATAAAGTATACAGCCTTGAGACCAAATGGAATCTGAGGACCAAACATCAGCACAAGTAGTGGAGAGAGGTGGGATGGCTTGAAATTTGAGGAGTGCTCGAGCTGAGCAATTTAACACGTAGGTACCAGATGTTTGGAGTAGCGCCTCATTTTCCTGGTTACTGGCATTGTAGTGCGAAGAGGAAAGGATAAGATGGAATGTTTTCCTTTTTTAAAAGGCTATATAATTATTATCAAAACTTCGTGTTAAAGACATATATATTAAGTGAATCTATTACAATATGATTCGCTATTGCATGTATGTAGTAAACTGAAGGGAAAACTGTTTCTCATGGTGCAAACACAAACCAGAAAAGATATACTTGGTTTAACCAGTAATTAAGCTTTTATGGTAGTCATTTTTCCTTATGGCAGTGTTACAGAGAGCTACACTGTAACTGTAAAGAGAAAGGAATAAACATGGTGCAGTAAACTGACGTGAAACTCTTGGTTATACAAAACTCTTAAGTTCTTTGTGGTACATAATGGTAGCCACCAAGAAGTTTAAACTGTAGGAATAATAATAAATTATCAGATTAGGTTTTCCCACATATACAATTATCAGCTAAATATTTACTAACAAGTAAAGACAAAATAATTCATGAACTTGTTCTATAAGCTTGAAGAAGTTCCAGCTGTGTGTCCTTTTAGGTGTTCCAGTCACCCCCTCATATAAAATGTTCACTTTTGACAAATATAAAGATTCCTGAGGTAGGAATGGCAATTTTTCCTGGCATCAGGCAACCATAATCATCCAGAGTTCACAACTAGACACAGAACTACTTGAAGATTTAGCACAGGGCATCGTCTCTAAGAGTAAACAGACCTCATTGGATTCTTATAGCCTGTTCATAAAATGGTGGGGAGTATCTCTAAAATATTTTAGCCAATTTTTGTATCTTAAATGCCTTTAATTTTACTCATGAGAGCTCATATGCAATATTCATCATGCATATTTTCATACCTTGTTTTCACCAATAGATACACATTTTTGTCATTCAGTATACTAATTAGTGAATCATCAGTTATTGAGATGTAAATAAAATAAGTGCCTCTAGTAGCCCCCTCAAGTATATAGACTTTATTATTAGAATCCCAGAAAACTACTCCTGGTCCGTAATTCTTGAGTAGATGCCACGCTCTTACTAATACACACCTTTAATCACATTGAATTTTAAAATAAATTCTAGGCATTATAACAAATAATATAACCATTTGACGTATAAAATACCCTATTGGGTGCCAATGCGTAAGTTGTTATCTGGAGTTTTGAAATGAATGGCAGAACTTTTATGTAACTTTATTTTTTAAAAGTTCACCTTAGCTTTTAATTTAAACAACATTCTTCCCTCATAATGTCTAACATGTCATTAAATGCAATCTTTCTCCATTTTACAAGTCTATCTACAGTTGAAGCATCCTCTAACTCTGATAATTTTGCTAGTTTTATTCATAGACAAGATTGTACTTTGTTGATTGCTTATGTGATTGAGTAAACCCTGTGTAAGAGCTGACTGGGTGAGAAATCAGAATTATCTTCCTTAGTCACCTCATAGCTTAATAAAAATCAGGGTATCATTCAGCTGGAATACATTCAGAGAAAAACCCCTTTTTATTTAACTTTCTTTATTCCCAATACATTTTTAGAGGTTAATAAAATAATGTATAAGAAATCTAATGGAACTTGCATGTCTTAATAACTTAAGCAGCTTTGGAAAGTAAAATATGCTTTGATGAACATTCAGTTAATATTTTATCAATAAGTAATTTGCCTACCAAGCAGAAATATTTTTTAATTGTCATAATGATAAAATATAAAAGCAAAAGCTGGGCTTCCCTGGTGGCGCGGTGGTTGAGAGTTTGCCTGCCAATGCAAAGGACGTGGGTTCGTGCCCCTGTCCGGGAGGATCCCACATGCCGCAGAGCGGCTGGGCCCGTGAGCCATGGCCGCTGAGCCTGCGCATCCGGAGCCTGTGCTCCACAACGGGAGAGGCCACAACAGTGAGAGGCCCATGTACCGCAAAAAAAAAAAACAAAAAAAACAAAAAACAAAAAAAGCAAAAGCTGTGTGATTTGGGCAAGTTACTTAACCTCTCTAAAGTCTTGGTTTCCTCATAAATAAAATGAAGTTAGTAAGTACTTCACAAGGTTAAAGATGAATAAGATAATATTTACAAAACCCATAGCAAAGTGTCCAGCACATACATTCTCAAAAATGGTTGTTAGTTCCAGGAAAAAAAATCCAAAGAAGCATTTCAAGAGGGTGGTCAGTAGTGTCCAAGTGATGTCAGGTCACTCAGAGAAACCTGGACTGCACAGAATGAGAACTCAAAATGCAGACTTTTCTTCTAGAATGTGATATATGTGTGCCTGAACAACTACTCACTCTGCAAATTAGCACACTAAAATTAATAGAGCTTATGGGGAAAAAAAGTTAAGTTTTGGGCAGAGCACTTAAAGTCTATGCAGCTTTACATTGTTGTTGTTAGTTCTCCAGTTACAATCCTAATAAAAACATCAACTCCATTAAATCTCTAATAACATTTGCACCAAGCATCACAGTCGGCTAACCCTTTGCATCATCATACTTCCTTTTAAACGGAGGAGATAGGAGGTATTGAATGCATTTGATTACACTAGTTTCATCAAAATTAAACATCTGATTTGAGATACAGGGAGAAATGTCTTCACAGCTCTTTAGGTGTAATTGCAGCTTCAGCAGAGAGCTTAACTTTTGAAAAGTATCGGGTTCTTGACTCCACTAAACCAGCCCGTTTGTGCTAACGGGATGGACTTGTATAGGATTTTTAGACACTCATCTCCACTTTTTAAGGCCTTTATACATTGCTAAGGTTTTCTCTTTAATTGGGGTGAAAGCTTGCCCGTGATCACTTTTAAACATTAACAAGCTGGAAAAAAATCATATGAACCAACAGGACATCCAGAGTCCAAATTATACTGATATTGTTCATGATTTACCAATAGCAAAGGAGCTCTTTTTTACAGAAATATGTGTTATAGAGAATATACTGTGTATTGGATGAAACAATGAATATTCTGAACTCCCCTAAAGCTCTTGGCAATTAAGTTTTTCATAGAGAATAAAGGAATATAAATCAAGCCTGTTTCTATTGTTGCTTCTGTTTCATGTATATCAAACATTTTTCAGAGTAATTTAATGGTTTAGCCACATTAGAGACATCTGATAGTATTTTCTTACATTTTTCTTGTGCTTATTCCCTACAGTTGGCTAAAAAGTTTATGAAAATTATCTCTGGATCACTAGAAGTCCCCATTCCTGCTAACAATTACTGTTTTGCTGTCAGTTTGATTCATTATTTCCATAGCAGTATCCCCCCCACCAAACACCTTTTAGAGTTGCCTCTAATTCAGTTTTATCTATGCATTTGAGAAGGTTGTTGTTCAAGATAGGCAAAGACTGTTTTGATCATGTTGTTCCGTGTGTACAATATACTTCAGATTTTATATTGGTATTAAAGTATTATATACTATCTAACTAGCTCACCTCACCAAATCTGAATAAATTAAAAAAGTAATTTTGCTATATTTCAATGTGTCACTTTATATCAGTGCTCAAGCGGCAAGTTGATACTGTGCTCAAAAATTATATGCATAATTTTGTTGGGTCACATTTTTATGTGATTTTATTTTAGCTACTGTAAGAAGAGATGATTCCATTATTTCAAGTCCTGATGTCACTGATATTGCACCAACTAGAAAGAGGAGGCAGCGGATGCAAAAAAATCTTGGGACAGAGCCTAAAATGGCTTCTCAGGAGCATCAGCTTCAAGAAAAGGAAAAGTAAGTCATTTTATTCTTTGCCAAATAGTGAGATGACATTTAAAAATCTAATATATAATCTTAAAATTATATTTTTATTTCTGAATTTACTTATGGCTATTTTTAAGAACAAAAATTATGATTTTGGAAATTGTAAAATGTTAGAATCCATTTATTTTCTCTGGTTTTTGGTTAATTCCTATTAATATTTAAAGTGGAAGTGCTAAAAATATAAGTAAATTTTTTTCCTTGTGGTTTTATGGATTAATTAGAAATGGCATGTAGGATACTAAAAACATTAGAATCCAGCTTATGTTCAGTAAAGAACTTCGATCGAATTTACTGCTTTAAAGAGACTCATAGAACATTCGGCTTAGCCACTTGATTTGATTATGTTTGGTATTTTTTCAAAATGTCTCTTTGTAGTAATCAATTTATTCCTATTAGATTTTGGAATTATAAACTGTATTTTTGCTGTTTTTCACTTTTTGCTTCAGACTTCCCTCCTTCAGTATACATCCCAATTTAGTTGTCATATGTTGAGGTGTTGGGATAACTAACATTTCATTGCAGTAAAACAGTCTGCATTTATAAGGAATATTATCAGTTGAATCCAAAATGAATGTACAAATCATTTGTATGTGTGTGTGAGATATATATATATATATATATATATATATATATATATATATATATATATATATATGCCCTAAGGTTTTATTTCTTTTTCTCTAAACTTTTTATTAATTTAGCAAATGGTAGTTGAAAAATAGCCTTGTGACAGATGATATTACAGACCACTGGTATTCAAAGTATAGAATGAGGATCTGAGGGTTCCCAAGGCCCTTTGTGGTGATCCACAGGGTCATCCCTTCTTCAGTTCCATAGCTATGTGAGGCCAGATTTTCTTCATATATTTTAATTAAAATAATTGTCATATCTGTTTGAATGCAGAAGCTAATGAGAATCTAACTGTTTTCATTCAAGCCAGCCATCAACAGATTTGCAAAACATTGACCTCACAAGATTTTTTGTTTGGGAAATATAATGATTTTTGTAAAGAATGTGTTATTCATGTTATCATATACTCGGTTTATTATTATTTTTAATTATTTAATGCATATTTTAAGTTTTTCTCAGTTTTTATTTTGAATATGGCAAATACAGTCCACATGAACAAAAGTTCTTGAGGTCCTCAAGAACTTTTGAAAGTGTAAAGGGGTCCTGAGAGCAAGAAGTTTTAGGATTCTGTTATAGACAATGAGGATGCCAAGACAGGCACAATCCATGCATTCAGGAAACTGAGCCTGATAGGGGGGAATTTTCGAGTTTCTTGCATCAAAGTTTGCATTGTACAGTTAATAGTGGCATTGTTTTGTTGTCTGTTTATCATTGGGTTTTGAGTTTATAGTTGCATTACCATGGCTTATTAACCATTATATCCCATTAAATTTAGCTAGGAAGCCTGACTTCATTACTTGTTTTCAATTCTAAGCATATGCTGGATTTCAAACATTTCTGTCAGTCGCTCACAATGGTATTTCCTCTGTATCTCCTGCAGTAGTCTCTCAGTAGAATTTACATTCATTGTATGACTACCACATGATTTCACATTGTCTAAGGAAATGCCCAGTAGTTACTGTTGTTTGTTGAGAACAAAATAATTGTGGCTATGGCCTTCCCTCATTCATTCGTTCATGTATCATTCTTTTAACATATGTTTACATGCTGAGCAAACTTGACACAGTCCCTGATGTCATAAAGCTTAGTCTACGTGAGAGGAGACAAACATTACTCATATGATTACATAGATATGAGGAGTACAGTAGTGGAGTAGAGAGCAGAGATTTAGGCAGAGGAAACAGCCTGTAAACATGTGCTGAGGTGGACTGTGTGAGGGTGAGGGCAGTGGAGAGGGAGCAAGGAAGGGAGGGATTGCGATGAGGCTGAAGGCTGCTCAGAGGCCAGTCCTAGCTGGGCTGTGTGACCCTTGTTAAAAATTCAGCCTTTTCTCATGTATATGATAGCATTTCTGGTTCTCACATCGCAGAGGATTTTTCTTTTGGTTGTCCCTACCTTTTGATATTGCTTTTTGACTCTTCTTAAGGGTTATCAAAATATTAGATTGACTAGAAGTCTCTGATATTTTAGTCATTATTGTGTCTTCTTAGATATAGTCATTTAAAATTATCTAAAGCTATTGTCCTTCCTTTCTTTTTCATTTTTTAATTCTGCTTTCAAACTGCTGAATGTTGTACAGTTTTGGATTCCCAATAATAAAACTTTAATTCTTTTGAAACACAGTAAACTAGAAAATTGAAAACATACTGAAACTTATGTAGAGTACTCACAAGGATAATAGCCTAAATTGGCATGTGTTAGCAGTCCTGAGGTGCAGAATTGTACTGACATTTTGCCTTTTTCTTTTTTTTTCGGTAAATATAAATTGTTTTCAGGAATATTTTTAGATCTTTGATGATCTCCCGCTTTTAGTAAGACTCTGAAATCCTTGAATCTGGTATCTATTGATAAATATTCATTAAAATTTTTAGTGTGACTAATCCACACAATATGATTATACTTGGGGAACCCTCATCCTCTCTGTCAACTAGCGTCAACACTAAGAGTTATTATTCAACATAACCATGTGGTATACATTCCTTGCTATTTACTATCTTACATCACTTGAAATTATGATTTGTAGAGTTGTTTGGTATGTCCTTTTAATTCTACATATTAAACAAAATGAACCAGCTGACAAAGACTACAGAAACTGTGAACTTATTTTCATCCTTATATACTTTATTAATATCATCAGGTAAAATTCTGAGTGTAAACAATTTAAAATCACTTTCTATAAATATACAATGGCATGGACTTCCCTGGTGGTGCAGTGGTTAAGAATCCGCCTGCCAATGCAGGGGACACGGGTTCGAGCCCTGGTCCGGGAAGATCCCACATGCTGTGGAGCAACTAAGCCTGGGTGCCACAACTACTGAGCCTGCACTCTAGAGCCCGCGAACCACAACTACTGAGCCCATGTGCCACAACTACTGAAGCCCATGTGCCTAGAGCCCATGCTCTGCAACAAGAGAAGCCACTGCGGTGAGGAGCCTGTGCACCGCAATGAAGAGTAGCCCATGCTGGCTGCAACTAGAGAAAGCCTATGTACAGCAATAAAGACCCAATGCAGCCAAAAATAAATAAATTTTGAAAAGTAAATTAAAAAATATATATATATATATATACAATGACACAATATGTATTTAAATTAAATAACACTATATTTGGGCTTTATTAGACACCCAGCTTAAGTTTTTAATGCTTTATCATATAACATAATAATTGAGGAAGAATTTTCATTTCAATTTTTTAAATTTAAGAGCTCTTATTAATTCTTTCAACATCCTCAGAAAGCTAATATAATAAAAGTCTGTTAATACCATTTTGTTGGTATGACATGAAATCATTATGGCTAGGTAGACTAGTTGGATTATTTTAACAAAATGATTAATCCAGTCATTATTCACTTATTTGTCTAAATTGAATCAGTGTCCCAGTCTGTTGAAATTAGCAACCAGTTAACAAAGTCAGCCAATAAACAAAATGCTCAGTTTAAGTGATTTAATCAATACTTTAATGTCTGTTACTTCTTCAACTATTTCAGCTCATTTCTCCCCACCTGCAAATTCTGCTTTACCTTCTTTTGGCTGTTCTGTTTCTCATTTCTGTAGATTTTCTTTATCAAAAGCAAACTACTTTTTTAAGAGATACTGAAATTTGTATCTGAACAAGGGACCTATAAATGAAAACTTTCTCTTAGAATCAGGGCTCCAGACCCTGGGAGACGTGACCAAGAAGAGAGCCAAACCCAGGTTACAACCAAATCATGTTTGTACTGGAGACCAAGACAAGGAGCCAAACACAGGGCTACACCATGCAGACCTAGTTACCAAAACCGGGATATGAAGTTCTTATTGGAGCAGGAACAAGGGTTATCGCAAATCTCAAGCAACTCTAACTCTGAGCTCCTCCTTAAATGACTCTTGACTAGAAAAAGCATTAGCTTCTGTAGTCAGAAGAGCTGCTAAATATATAGGTGGAACAAAATGCCTCTAGCTCCGAGATTTGAGTAGGGGGGGCAAGAAAGCTCAGACGTTTATTCAAGTTAAATGATATTGAGTACAGAATTTATTCTTTATGATAGCATTCACAGGCTGCATTCTACAGAATTATATAAAAGGAGATCTTAATAGGTATCCCACAGAGGGTTTCATATTCAAATAAGTTTAGAAATTGCAATTTCTAAATTCAATTGGAATTTCTAAACTTATTTGAATATGAAACCCTCTGTGGGATACCTATTAGTAAGGATCTCCTTTTACATAATTCTGTAGAATGCAGTCTGTGAATGAGAAGGAAATCCAAAAAAGAGGGAATATATGTATACGTGTAGCTGATTCACTTTGCTGTACAGTATAAACTAACACAATATTGTAAAGCAACTATACTCCAATTAAAAATAAATAAATAAAACTAAATTTCCCTCTCAAAAAAAAAAAAGAAAAAGAAATTGCTGCATACCACGCTCCCTTATGCTCCAACCCCTAAAACTTGGAGATTTATATGTTAAAGGATCTAAAAAAATCCATAGTAAATAATTCATTTGACTTGTTTAATCATTTTTCAAAAGTACTCAAGCATAGCACCATCATGCAGTCTGCTTTCCTCCCTCCCAAAAAGGGATTAGTGACAGTCCAAGGGGTAGCATTCTTTAGGGCCGTAGTTTGGGATATGAACTCTCAAAATTCTCAAACATTAGTGATTTTAAGTATATAAGATCCTTTCAACCATAATTATAGGGTTTTAGGCATTAAATGTATCTCAAGAACAAAATGTTAGTTTGTATATAGGACCTTCCTCCCCACCTCCCCATCTCCCCACAATCCTATTGCTTAGAAAACCTCCTACTTGTCCGAGCAACTGCCCTTCTGGGAGCAGCAGGGTCATTTTCCAAGAGAATTCTAGTGATTGGAACACATTCGTACACCCCTAAAAGAAGGAGTTCAACATCATCTCAGCTGCAGGATAAAATCATTAAAATAGTTTGGGCCAAAATTACAAAAAAATACTTGTATAGTCTTTAGACACTTTTATGTAGTCTTTGTTTCTGCAGGCTAGCAAGTAAAAATATATAGGTTCACATATCTCGTGTAAGGCACACAGACATGATGTAGTCTTCTTTGTGATGGATGTTTTCTGAAAACACAGAGTTCTAACACATTGTTCCAAACAACCTTAAAAATATTACCAAATTATAACTTTTCACAGATGTTGCTTCTTGAACTGTAAGGAAGAAGTTTTAACTGTGTGTTCTGAATCAACCTTTAAGTGGTCCCGTTAAGCAGTTGTGTAGCTGCAATATTTTAGGTGTTAGGTTGTAAATCAACATGTGCATCCGCACGCACATGCAGAGTCACGCACCCCTACGTTAAGTTCACAATTTAATTAGCCAAGGTTGCACAATCTTATCATAGTCCATGTGGCTGCACAGAGCAGGAAAAGGTGCAGCACATCTTAGCACAGTATTTCTTCACCTCCTTGGAGTGGGGTGAGGTACTACACAGCCACCACTGATACAATTTGTTTAAGATACAATCTTCCTCGACTCAGAAAAGCTCAGTCTTTCCTTTTTATTCTAGAAGCTTACAGCATCATCCAGGATGAAATTGCACAATCCATGCACTTTTGTTTAGAGGAATAATTATACACATCAGGCTCTCCTGGCTCTGAACCAAAGTTCTCATGTCTATCAGAGCTTTCCAGGGTTCTAGAGAGTCCACTTCCCCACTGTAGCCCAATTGCAGTCAAATAGAGTTTAAATGAAATATTTACTATTACTAAGATTCTTCTTAGGATGATGTGTTGAAGAAAGTTATTTGCCTTCTTCCTGTGTTTCTGTTATCAATGTTATAGATTATAAAAAACTAAATAAAACCTAACAGTAGGCAGGGAAAGAGCCCAGTATTTATTAATTAATTATCTTGCTTACTTTATTTTTTTTAACATCTTTATTGGAGTATAATTGCTTTACAATGTTGTGTTAGTTCTGCTGTATAACAAAGTGAATCAGCTATATGCATATGTATATCCCCATATCCCCTCCCTTTTGCGTCTCCCTCCCACCCTCCTTATCCCATCCCTCTAGGTGGTTGCAAAGCACGGAGCTGATCTCCCTGTGCTATAGCTGCTTCCTACTAGCTATCTATTTTACATTTGGTAGTGTATATATGTCAGTGTTACTCTCTCACTTCATCCCAGTTTACCCTTCCCCCTCCCCGTGTCCTCAAGTCCATTCTCTTTGTCTGTGTCTTTATTCCTGTCCTGCCCCTAGGTTCATCAGAACCATTTTTTTTAGATTCCATATATATGTGTTAGCATACGGTATTTGTTTTTCTCTTTCTGACTTCACTCTGTAGGACAGACTCTAGGTCCATCCACCTCACTACAAATAACTCAATTTCGTTTCTTTTTATGGCTGAGTAATATTCCATTGTATATATGTTTTAGGGTAGTTTTAGGTTCACAGCAAAATTGGGTGGAAAGTACAGAGAGTAGCCATCTACCTCTGTCCCCACACATGCACAACTTCCCCCACTCTCAGCAGCCCCCATCAAAATAGTACATTTATTACAATTGATGAACCTACCTCGACAAATCATTATCACCCAAGGTCCGTATTTTACGGGTTCACTCTTGGTGTTGCACATTCTATGATTTGGACATATATATAATGTATATAATATAATATAATAATTTGGACATATATATAATATATATAATGTATCCATCATTGTAGTATTATACTGAATTGTTTCATTACCCTAAAAATCCTCTGTGCTCCACCAATTTACCCCTCTTTCCCCTTAACCTCTGGCAGCTACTAATCTTTGAAATATCTCCATAGTTTTGCCTTAACCAGAATGTCTTATAGTTGGAATCATACAGTATGCAGCCTTTTCAGATTGCATTCTTTCACTTAATAATATACACTTAAGTTTCCTACATATCATTTGATGATTTGATAGCTCATTTCTTTCTGGTGCTGAATAGTAATCCATTGTCTGGATGCACCACAGTTTATCCACTTACCTACTAAAGGAATCCATTTATTTCTCAATAAAATGAGGTTCATCTTCTTTGTTTCCCAATTGTAAAAGCACCGCATGCTTATCTCCCTCCCAAAAGCAGAAAGTATACAGAAACAAAATGGTAGCTAGGAAATGCATAATCCCACCCACATGGAGACCACCACTATTACCACCATGGTATTCTGTATATTTGCAGATCTCTTCTCTTCCACACTTTACGTGCAAAACAAGGCTCGTACTGTTTATGATGTAGCCTGCTATTTTATTTTATTTTTTGTGGTACGCGGGCCTCTCACTGTTGTGGCCTCTCCCATTGCAGAGCACAGGCTCCGGATGCGCAGGCTCAGCGGCCGGCTCACGGGCCCAGCCGCTCCGTGGCACGTAGGATCTTCCCAGACTGGGGCATGAACCAGTGTCCCCTGCATCAGCAGGAGGACTCTCAACCACTGCGCCACCAAGGGAAGCCCGAAGCCTGCTATTTTAATATTTAAATGTATATCTCTACTTTAATAGATACATTGCTTCAACATCATTTTATATTTATAGTGTCCCCTTGTGTAAATGTATCATAATTTCTTTAACCATTTCCCATACTATACATTTAGGCCTTATCCACATTTGTCCTATCGCAAAGAATGTTGTATATACTTGTACATTTCTACTATCGCAAAGAATGTTGTATATACTTGTACATAAATTTGCACATATGACTGATTGTTTCCTTAGTATGAATTCCCAAAAGTGAAATTACTAGGTTAGTAATGTACTTATTAGGCATATGTCTTGTTAGTCCTTTGTTATGTTTTGACAGAGTTCCTCCAGAAAGCTATCACAGCTGGTACTCCCACAAGCAGTGTTTGCCTTTTGTTCTTTTGTTTTCCAATTCATTCTGATCATTGCTGGGTCATTTTAATCATTTAATCAATAAATAGTATCTCATTGTTTAAGTTTTGTACCTAGCCTTTAGAGACATCCTTTTTCTCTGACATTTATTGATTATTGATATTTCATCTTTTTTTATTACCTATCCATAACCTCAGCTGATTTTCAGTGGAGGTCTTTGTCTCCTATTGCTTTATATCTAAAAGTATTAATTTTATTTTACCCAGACTATCATTTGCCTTTTAATTTTTGTTAATGATATTTTGTATTTACATAAGTTATTAGTTAATCAAATCCATCTATCAATAATAATGATAATATTTAACATTCACTGAATACTTATGTCCTAGATACTGTGCTAAACCCTTTATATATGCCCTTTATATGTCTCACTAAACTATACCCATTTTATAGATTAGGAAGCTCAGTCCTAGAGAGATTAGATAACTTGCCCAAAGGCAATGCTACGTCTGTGATTTTGAATCTAGGATCATCTTATTCCAAAGACCATACTTTTTAGCTACTTTATTATACTGCTTCAATAAGTAATATTTAATACGATTAGTGTGCGCCAGGGGTTGTGTTAAGCACTTAAATTCCTTTAATTCATTCATTTAATTCATTCAATTCTTACAGAAACTCAGTGAATTAAGAGCTGAGTAAATATCAGATTCAGTGACTTCGACTGTTTGTTCAAAATTTCTACAATAACACAGTAGAGATAGAACTGCAGCTCTGTGAGTACAAGGACTGGTTTAATAGTACCTCCTGCCTGCCTTTCAACATGGATATGAGGGTCAGATGAGATCACATGAATGAAAGCACCATCTAAGTAGGAAGCTCTAAGACTGTGATACACTGTTATTTTTAAAGCACTGTTTTCCCAGGGCTTTTGGCTAAATCTTGGAAATCTCTTCCTGGAAAGGAAACTTTGTTTATGGAGTTTTTTAACCTGTAGTGTTTCCTTTCCTCATAATTCTTATGGAAATGAGGATTGCCCATACCTTTCTATGGCACATTTGCTGAGTGTTAACTCAGCAAATCTTCTTTCCTTCCAATTAGCAGTCAATAAGATTATATTGAAGGAAAATAACACAATTGGAAGACCGGGTTTTAAAAGCAGTTGATAATAAGTAAGTAAATAAATAGATAGATATTTACATATATTTACATTATATATATGCATTTGTATTCTATCATTTTGTTTCATTCAAAATTTAATTTCTAACTCATTCAAACATTTACTCATTTTTTACAGTTTATTCATTTGCATCTGCCAATTTAGAATATGGTAGTTGACCATCCTATTCTTTCAAAAAGAAACTATTTTCATGTTTATACCTTGATTGCTTTTTTTTCTAATTTAAACCTCAACATATCTGATGTGTGTGTGTGTGTCTGTGCACGTGTGTGTATTTAATTTTCGTGGATAATATAATTTATCAGATTTAAATATCTAATTCTTGAAGGTTTTTGGTAACTGAACTTTAAACTTCTCTAGTGTCAAATTAGGGACATAAAATGTATGTGCAATTGCTATATATTTGCTTTGGTCATCATTAGCAAACCTCATTTTTTATACAACTTTAATTTTATCATAATGTTTATCTTAGTTGCAAAAGTAAACACAGTGGTGGTTTTAAAATGAGATAGGTTTTTATTAACTTCACTGTGTGTTTACCTAACTCTTCAGGCTGTGGCTCTCACTTTCCTTGCTGCATGTTTTGATTAATGGCCCCCTGGACTTGTTCCAGAATATACTGATTATGGTCAGTGCATTTCAAAGATGATTTATTAGTTGTGTTTGCAACTCAAAATAATTAAGTAAAGATTGATCATATGCATTATTATAGGTTTGCCAATAAAATCAGCAGTTACACTTTAAGATACAGGTTGCCTGAGTGGACTTTTTTCGCTATACAGAAAGGACAAAATATTAATATTTTTAAAAAACATATTCAATATCAACCACAGCTTTATGGCCTTTTAAAGCATGATTATTAAATATGTCCGAAGCTTAGGCTTATAAGTACATGCATTTTAAGTTCTTTTTTAACATAATTTCAAAATAATATGTTTCAATGGAGATTACATAGATGTTTAAATAGAGTATTTCCATGTTTATAGCTCACCCTGGGAACAACCTGTACTACAATTCCCTCAGGCTATTACATGCATTTAGATTTCAAATTACTGACAGACTTGGATTTCTGTTTTAAAACAATTTTAATAAGAAGCTATTATAATCTTTCTGTGTTTTAGGTAAAGGGAATTTATCACATATTTCATATATATTATATTTCTGTCACTTGAAAGACTTTCTCACATAAAATTTTTCCAAATTTCACTTGATAATCATTATTGTTTCAGGCATTTTAAGTACTCTACCAACACAGAATAATGTGTAAATATTCATTATACCTGGTCAGAGGGGTTATTAATCAAAGGAAGTGACTCCCTGTTCATAATTTATAGTTTAATATTCTTTTTTTTTTTTTTTTTTTTTGCGGTACACGGGCCTCTCACCGTTGCGGCCTCTCCCGCCGCGGAGCACAGGCTCCGGACGCGCAGGCCCAGCGGCCATGGCCCACGGGCCCAGCCGCTCCACGGCATGCGGGATCCTCCCAGACCGGGGCACGAACCCATGTCCCCTGCATTGGCAGGCAGACTCTCAACCACTGTGCCACCAGGGAAGCCCTCATATATATTATATTTCTGTCACTTGAAAGACTTTCTCACATAAAATTTTTCCAAATTTCACTTGATAATCATTATTGTTTCAGGCATTTTAAGTACTCTACCAACATAGAATAATGTGTAAATATTCATTATACCTGGTCAGAGGGGTTATTAATCAAAGGAAGTGACTCCCTGTTCATAATTTATAGTTTAATATTCAAAGAAATATAGGAGCATTTATTTTTTATTATTTGGCATACTGTATTCAAAATTTACATTTTAACAGTGAAATTCTATAACTTAAATCATCTACTATGATATGTAACTAAATGTTAAATAGGTATTTGTTTTGTATTAAACATCCTGAAATGAAATAAAATGGCTGTTTCATGTTCTAAGCTTGTGTGAAAGCATAAACTACTTATGTCAAAATAAGAAGATATAAACCCACAAGTAACAGTTCTTGGCAAGTAGAGTAAGGAAATCAAATATGAGGATAAAGAAACAAGAAATGAACAAACAGAAAACCTAAATAAATTAAAAGTATATAACTATTCATAAGTATTATTCAAGGATTTTGTTCAGTTTTGGTAAATCATTATGAAAGGACAAAGAATACAGACATGCTTTGTTTAAACATCATTATTAAAAGTTTTTTCAGTAAAATTTTAGGACATTGTTTACTTGAAAATCTTTTACAATAATTTTGTTTCTAAGTAATTCCTTAAATTATAATTTATCAGTGACTTGAATAAAGCAATGTTATCATTACCAGCATTATTGAATGCTGTCTTCTGCATACACCACTTCTAGAAATACAGAATAAAGACTGTGTCTTCTACAATCTTTGTATAGGAAATAAAACAATGAAGGAAGATTAATCAATAGCATACATTTATCTTTTCCTTTTTGGCCACATTATTTTTCCTGACAGATTATCTTTAATATGTATATAGCTAAAATGTGCTAAACTCCATAATAGGTACAAGAACTTTGAAATTTCAGAGAAGGGAGAGTTGATATTCCATTCGGAGGACTATGGAATAAGCAGATGTGATAAGATCAGAGAAGACTGGCTAGAAGAAGGTGATATTTGAGTTTAGCTTTGTAAAGTAAATGGGGGTGTCTAGAGACAAAAACTGAAGAAAGATAATGCAGAAACTAATAATTGAATCCAGGCTCCCAACTCCCCTTCTTTCTTTTAGTAATAGAACCCGTTCTGCCATCCCATGCATCTGCGTGTTTTAACAGGGCACATGGCTCCCAGCCTAGAGGATACATTTCCCAGCCTCCCTGGCAGTGAGTTATGGCCATGTGACACAGTCCTTGCCAATAGGATGTGAATGGGAATGATGTGTACAATTTGGGGATCTTGCCCATAAAATGATTCGACATACATTCTTGACAACCCTGTCTCTTTCTCCCTTCTCAGCCCATCTTCTACCAGGCATTTAAGGAAAACATCCTAGGAGATGCTAGAGTAAAAAAAGAGGAAGAATTGTAGTCCCTGGACAATCTTATGGGGCAGGGCAGCATATCCACCACGGACTACCCACTACCTTTAGACTATTGTGTGAAAGAGAAATAAATGTCTAGCTTGATTGAGCCATGGTGCTTTTGGGGTCTGTTACAGAAATGAAATATCTCCTGACTAAGAAGGGCCTTCCTGTCAGAGGAACAGAGTGCATAAGTAAATATATGGAGGAAGAGTCTGGAAGATAGGGAACCAGTGACCTTATCATGAGATGCAGAGAAATGTGAATAAAACCAGCGAGGTAGATGGAATTTGGTACTTAAATGCTAAGCTGATTTATTTGGACTTCTTTTATGAAAGCAGCAAGGACCTGTTAAACATTTTCAGCCGAAGAATATCATAATGAACAGTACGTTAGGAACATTTCTTTGGAAACCATACATTTGATGGAGGGAATGTTTACAGATTGGCAGTGAAGCTAGGATATTACAGTAGTCCAGGAAGAATTATCTGAAGAAGAATAATGATTATAGGTGTGAGCATGATTGAAAAAAAGGGAAGGGATGGATTGAGAAACACTTAAGGTTGCTATCCTCTTACTATGGAAGAACTGGGAAACCTCATCAGTTATTGAAAGCTATTTGTTAAACATTGTCTTTATAAAAGTAAGTCATCTGTCTTACTTTAGAAATCAGCCTACCGCAAAAGCTGGATAAACAAAACTTGGTGGTCATGGGCATTGACTTCCCAGAAGACTGGAAAAGTTTTCTTTGTCAGGCTGGGATATTTGTACACTCAAGTATATAGACATATACTACATTAATTTTATATTATTTTACTTCTTTTTATTTATTCAATTTTTTAAAATTAATTTTTAGCATATAAGAAAGTATTTTAATCAGTAGACTATGTCCAAGTCACATTTTTAAAAATTATTTATTTATTTATTTATTTTTATTGTTGTCCAAGTCCCATTTTTAAAAAAGTTGTCATTCGGGAATGTGTACTATAGCCTTTGAAAGCCTTCCTTGATGTAGGTGGGGTCCTTGTTAGCTCCAATCCCAGGAAGTATTCCTTTTGGACATGTACTTTCATTGCAGTCTGAAGTTATGGGATTTTTCTTACTTGGAGATATATTCTACTTATGGACTACAGAGAAAATCAACTTTTTCACTGTCACAATCTGTTATGGATATAGTGCTGATTTTATGAAGTGTTTTGCCTAGGGCCAAAATATCTGACTTTGTAGGAATTTCCAGACTATAGGGGATAAAATAGGAATTGTACTCACAAATGAATTTGGCAAACTAATGAAGTTATGAGATAATGATATAAAGCCAAACGGACCTATATATTCAGAAACCGTGAAAATAATACTTTTTTATTTATTGAGGTTTATTTTTGGTTAAGCAATAAATGACACCATATAAAGCACAGAAACTGTTAAAGAAAATATTTCATTTGTTTTCAACTGCTGTGTGTGCAGGTAAGACAAACGAAAATCTCCATATTCTTACTGAGTAATAAGATGGTCTTTCAGTCTAAAGTATACTTTCGGAGTCTTCCATATAAACTGTTAGGAACATACACCAGTAACTTCTAAAGGAGGAAAATAACCCAGCATAGGAAAGAAAACTAACCATTACAGATTATCATTAGATATGGTTATAGGCCTCTGTCTTTTATCTCCTCCTTAATATAGGAATGGAGTACCTATTATGTGTCAATTACTGTGCCTGGTGCAGGGCTACAGCACCAAACAAGATAGAACAGGTACTTTGCCTTTGGAAGGATATGATATAGTTGCAGAAACAGATCAATAAATAATTACAGTACAGTGTGATAATGAGGCCATGTGATATGAGGTCCAGATACATTTGGAATGCCTAATTAAAATGAATACTAGAGGTAGGCACCAATAACACAAAGGAAAAATTATTACCTTTTTTCCGTTAACCCAGGATGGACACGCAGATAAGTGACTGCAAATAAGAAAATATATTACATTAATAGAGTTCAAAAATTAACCTCCAAAACTGGGAATTTCATACAAATCAACCATTACAGAAAAGAAAATATTCTACAACTAGCATGATACCTGGCACATAGTTGGTACTCTATAATCATCAAGTAAATGAAGTAATAAACAGGTCTATAATGAGATAAAGGAGATATCAAAGTAGATCTCATGCGGTTGAGTCTTCCCATTTTTTGGTAAATGTTTCTACCATCTACATAGTAATGAAAGCCTGAAATTGAATCATCCTGAACTTCTCCCTCTCCCTCACCCCACATCCAGTACAACTGCTCATCTCATACATTCTGCCTTTAAAATATCTCTTAGAATCTTTTCACTTGTTGCCCGTTTCTACTGCTGCTAAGCTAATGTAAACCACAATCATAATTTACCTAAATACTGCCGCCTGCTCCTTCTTGGTTTCCGCGTTTCACTTCTCCATCCTCTAATCCATTCTCCACATACTGAACTTCAGAAAACAGAAATTTGATTATATCTTTATACTTCTCACTGTCTCTCCCACTTCCTATACTTTCCCTAAAATATTCCAGTGGCTTCCCATTGTACTTAAAATCTAAACTCATTACCATGCTCTGAATGACCTTGCCCCTGCCTCTTGAACTAATTGTGTGATTCATTCGTTTAACAAAGATTTGGGGACACAGGCATATATAGTCAATTCTCATTCACAGTAGTTATGTACTATAAAGTTGCTGGGGACACTGAATTAACAAATACTGTGTCATTGTCTCTAGGGGAAATACAGGGTTAGGTTCCTGAAGCCTCTGGTCACATTTTTGCCAACCAATCAATACATAACCTGGTTTTATGTACATTTCTGTTTAAAGACACCATATTTGATATATATTGTTGATTTATTAACATTGAACTCATGGCCAACAGCACTATAACTCATGCTTGGATGAAGCTTATCTAACATATATTTTCTCCTATAAGGAATATCATAGCCTTCTTGTGATTGGGAACATTAGGTAGCACTCCAGTTCTATACTTGGGGGCCATTTAAAAAAGCAAAATCGGCAATAAAAAGCACAAAAATGGAAAAAAAGGCACTAAATACACTGCAAAAAGGACACTTGTGTTTACAAGTATGAGAGGTGAAACTGGAAGATGCTAACCTTGTTCCACCTCAGCTGGGCATATGTACTTCAGGGACTCAAATTTTTCACTGCTCCATGCATGAGCATGTCTGCAAATGACTGAGAGAACACTTTAAGTGTAGATTTGAAGGTTGGAAGTAAATTTTAGCTAGTAGGTGAATCTGGAATTCATGAATAATGAGGATTGACTGTAATTAGTATTTAAACCATGGGATCAGAGAAAATTCTGAATAAAGGATACCCATGACTGAGCCTTTAGAACGTTTGTTTCAGGATTTGGGGATTAGGTTCTACATATATCATCAATGAGAGGCCAAGCTCTGAGAAAGGGGGACTATTACATAGGAAGAAGATGAGGTGATTATGATTTAATAGAAGCTAAAAATATGTTTTGAAAAGAAAAGATCAACTCTCAACTGCTACTGAGAAATCAATAAGGACAGAGACGCTACCCGGGTCTCAGGGAGTTTTGAGACAGATGACTAATTAGAGTGGAATGAGGTGAGAATTAGACACATAGAATATGGGTAAAACTTTGAAGGAGTTTTGCTCTAAAAATGAGCAGACAAGTAGAGATGTAGCCAGAGAGGGCTGTAGGCTTGCTTTCTTGCTTATTTAATATAGGAAGTAAGAGAATGTGTTGTTATGCTTTTGTTGATGACCAAGTCAAGTAGAAAATAGTGATCTTGACCAAGTTATTCAACGTTTCTTGGCCTTACTTTTTCTTTCTAAAAAATGTAGGACTTAACCAGACAAAATTATCTTGATTTACTTTATATGTAGTGAAACACCATATTATAGTGATTTAGAGTATGGATGCTGAAATCCAACTGCCTGGGTCTGTGTTTTAGCTTCACAACTTACCACATGTCAGCTTGTGGACATCACACTCAACCTTTATATGCTTTGATTTCCTTATCAGTAAAAAAAAAAAGGGTAATAATAGTGCCTACCTAGATTTGTGAGAATTTTTAGATAGTGCATGTAAAATTCTTAGCACAGTGCCTGGCACAAATACTAGCACTCAGTACATGTTAACTCTTTTCTATTTATCATCATTTTTATCATCTATCTCTAATATGCTATCATCTGTGAATTTCATGTTTATATTACTTGTTCTTTCAACTCTCTGCACATGCTCTATAGTATATACATAGTGTGGAAATGTCTTCCACCATTTTCTGTAATACTTTTATAAACAATGATAATTTCTATTAGTGAACCAGTAGAAAGTCCCATATTTAAAGCAGGACTCTTTGGAGGAGATAGTTTTTCTAATAAAAAAATTATTCAGCAAATATTTGAAGGCCTAATATTTGCCAGGCACTGTCTTAAGTGATATAATAGTGAACAAAACAGAGTCCTTGCTTTCATGGAGCTGAAGTCTTAGTTGAAAAAGAGAAATCTTGAACTCATCACAAATTTCAATTCCTTTTCGAAGTCCTGTAACATGTGTCTTTGAAAATTTAGAAAATCATGTTTTAAAAAAAAAGGAAAGGAAAGGAAAGATTTTTGGAAAGAAACAAATGTCAGAGGAAGAAAGAGAGGGAGTAAAAGGGAAGAAAATAAAAAGGGAGGGAAAGAACCTCAGTATGATAATGTGTAAAGGTTAAAAGTTTATTTTTCTGGTTGTCTGGAGTCTTGTGTATATCTGCCAAATCCTCCTTCAGAAGTTCGCTATTAATATTTTTTTTTCATGATTTAAACATGCTGTCATTTAAAAAAATCATCTTCTAACTCTAATCTTAATGTTACCCAGTCAGTGGTGTTCGCTAATATGTCATATATATCTCATCTCAGAGTTCAGGCCCACATTTACTGAGTACCAGACACTGTACCATTCCTTTTTCTCAAGGAGCTAGCAGCCAAGTCATCTAGTTAAAAAGATAATTTCTACATAATATAACAACTTTTAAAATACAGATATACACAGGCTACATATAGGAAAACAGAAGGGATTTTATTTAGCCCTTTATAATCAACTGCTGACTCAAATGTATTCCTGAATTATGTTTCAGAGGTAGTATTATACCTTGTCTATTCAGTGAACCCAACTGAAATTTTCTTTTTGTTAAAGTCACCTGAAACTTTGAAAAATCTTGTTTCTTTTGGCATTTATATTATTTTATTTCATTTTCTACTGTCTTTTGCACTTTTCTTTAAACTTTATAGTTATTGTAATTCTATTCTTTATTTCAAATAATTTATAATGATAAGACATCCAATCCAGTGACTCATTCAGTCTGAACTTTAGAGATATCATAGATCACTGATTTACTCTAAGATTCTTAAATTTATTACTTATTACACTCCCATTTGGATTTCAAGCAATGAAGGGGACGCTATTGTGCATTATGTAAAGTAGCAGACTGTAATTCTTTTCTTCCTACTATTTTATTTTCATTTTGCCCACTTCAGATAATTATTGTATTAGTATTGGAATGAAATTTATTATCTAATCCAAAATATATGGTCATGTAACCTTTATATAAATATTTTGTGGGACAAAAAAGTTTTACTGCTTTAAATGAAAGCCTGTTTCACATGCCAGTGTCTACCTATTAGCCCTACTTCTTCTGCCTTCTGTGTCATATCAGATATTCTACATTAAAGTCACTCATACAGTATAGTGGAGTTGTGTTCTAAATGCAAACAGCTTATTCACATTCAGCATACACTCTCCATTCCCCTCTCCCACCATAAAAAGGGGAGGAGGAGGGAGATAGGAAAAAGAACAATTTAAATAGTTCAGGGCATTCTACTCAAACATGCCCAGAAGTGGATGTCAAGTGGGAAACATATCTTCTTATCCCCTGCTTTCTCATTATTCTTCCATAATATGAGGAGCACATCTAAAGAGAAACCTTTTTCATACAACTGGCCACTAAACACAAGATAACTACTTCACAAAAAGCCATTTATCAAAATAGCAGGAAAACCCTGTGGTGCTGGACCAATTGAAATTGGTATATCGTGATGGAGTATAATATTTTCCAAAGGGTTTTTCAGGATAACTTGATTTTCACATTAAGACATACCATTAAAACCCAACCCCTAACTATCACTGCATTTAATTTGGAGACCATTTCATCCTCTGAGTTTTCTCCTCTGCACACTAGAAGAACCTAAGTTTACCAGCACTCCCCAAGTATAGCGTGGTTTTACATGGGCAGTCTCTTGGTTGTGGTTGCCTTTCACTGAACGTGTATAGTTTGCCATCGCTCCATTAAAGTCGTGTTCCCAGAGTCCCCTTATATTTCAGATGTGGTGTGATCTATACAGAGAAGAATGAGACACCACACTTCTGTTAATATGGGATGTTCCGTTGCTGTTACACCTTTTTTTTTTTTTTTTTTTGCGGTACGCGGGCCTCTCACTGTTGTGGCCTCTCCCGTTGCGGAGCACAGGCTCAGGACGCACAGGCTCAGCGGCCATGGCGCACGGGCCCAGCCACTCCACGGCATGTGGGATCTTCCCAGACTGGGGCACAAACCCGTGTCCCCTGCATCGGCAGGCGGACTCTCAACCACTGCGCCACCAGGGAAGCCCGCTGTTGCACCTTTTATTCCTCAGATATCACTAATTTTTTTTTTTTTGAAAACCTACTTAAAAAGGTAAGTACGAATGCCCTGAATTTCCTAAACTTCAGTTGTGCATGGGCCACCATTTGGATTTGCATTGTATCTGAGTTTCACCGCCTCCCTCCACGATTTTTGCCACTTCTTGGTAACAGTTTCACTATGAGTTAATTATTGATTAAATCACTTTACTTTTTAAATTAAATAAACTTATTTAAAGAAGAAGCTACACTTTCTTATCTTAAATGGAGAACCAGTATCACTTGAACGTAAATGTAAATTTTCATACAACATAAAGTTAATGAATACAGTAAAATTTGATCGTTATCTGAAGGCTCTGCACCTGTCTATGGTTCCCTCTCTATTAAAAGGTCTACCAGCCATCAGCTCTTTGAGAGAGAGATCACTAATTTTACAGCTGTAGCAGCTGCTGCTGCTTCTCAGTCAGGACTCCCCAGGTAACTGCCTTCTAAGGACATGCCATGGAGTAAAGAATTAGAGATAGATTAATATCATAGCTCTGTTCGATGCTGTGTGATTTGGGTCAAGATACTTTATCACTCTGAGCCTTAATAGTCTAATTTCTAAAGTGGGAATAGTAATACCCACCTCGTTAAAATTGATGAGGGGACTAATATAATGTGCCAGTCACGTGGTAAATGCTCAGCAGTGGTTACTACTGCTACTCGGTTCTTGTTCATTTTCTTTTTCCCTTCCAGTGTCTGACTGTCTAGGTTTGAATGCAAATTGTCTTCCAAGTTAACTACTTGTGATAAAATTATACTATGAAAGCATTTAATTTACGTATTATTACGTTTAATAATTTATAATCTAATAATTTTTATCACTGGAAATTCCAGAATAATTATAGAGTGGCCAAAGATGAATTTAGAAGTGTTATGTTATGTAACATTTGTTTCTTGCTTGCTGATACCGTGTACCTTGTACATACTCAAATCATAAATACCTTTTCAACAGATATTTGCTCAGTACCTAGCATGAGCCAGGCACTGATCTCGTCACAGAGGATATGGCACAGCACAAAACAGCTGACGTTACATTCTAGTGGTGTGAAATAAGCAAACAATAAACAAACAAGGACACATCAGATAATAATCAAGAGATATGCAGATAATTAAAAGAGGGTGACATGGGCTTCCCTGGTGGCACAGTGGTTGAGAATCTGCCTGCTAATGCAGGGGACACGGGTTCGAGCCCTGGTCTGGGAAGATCCCACATGCCGCGGAGCAACTGGGCCTGTGAGCCACAACTACTGAGCCTGCTCATCTGGAGCCTGTGCTCCGCAACAAGAGAGGCCGCGATAGTGAGAGGCCCGCGCACCGCGATGAAGAGTGGCCCCCACTCGCCACAACTAGATGCACAGAAACAAAGACCCAACACAGCCAAAAATAAATAAATTAATTAATTTTTTAAAAAGTAACAAATGTGCAAGTACAATTGGTGTCTTTAAAAAAAAAAAAGAGGGTGACGTAAAAGATAGTGATAAGATGGTTCCTCTTTATATAAAGAGGTCATGGAAGGTCCCTCTGAGGAATTGATATTTAAAAACGGAACCTAAATGACAAGCAGACATTGCTGCAAAGACTGGGAGGAAACAAGTAATGCAAAGGCCCTAAGGTGAGCCAAACCTGGCATGCTGAAGAAAAGAGGGTCCATGTAGTGGGAAAGCGAGGGAGTGGTATGTATCGATAATATAACTGTGTGGTCAGTGAAATGGATTCAGTCAGGTCATGCAGGGCTTTGAGGGCCGATATTCTTTAAATTTTAGTCACAGTGTAATGGGAGATTTTAAGGAGGGAAATGTCATGGTCTGATGTTTGTTTAAAAGATTGCTATGACCACTATGTTGAAAACGGATGTAGTGGTGGGGGTTAGTGAAAACAGAAGATCAGTTAGGAGGTTTTACGGTAGTCCAGGTGAAAGTCGGTCACGGCTCAGGCTATTTGTGGGGAGAGCGAGGCGTTCTTAGACCGCGGGTATGCTTTAGCAGTAAAGTTGCCAGGACTTGCTTCTAGGTTTGACTTAGAAGAATAAGGGATGGAGGGGAATCAGGAGGATTCCTATGTTTTTAGCTTGAGAAACTAGGTTAGTGGTGCTGTTTTCAGACACAGGAACGACTAAGAAAGCAGATTTGCAGAGCAGAAAAATGAAAAGTTCTGTTTTGGCTAGGTTATGTTTAAAATACTTAGTAGACATCAAAGCAGAGATAGCAAGATATATGATTCTGGAGTTCCTGGAAGAGTGAGGTCTGGAGATAAAGATTTGAGAGTCCTAAACATTTGGGATTTATGGCTATGATCTTAAAGTGAGAACACTTGGCATGAGTGAGTGTTTCTCTTCAGCAGTGCTTGAGTGGTTCCTAATGTGGAGCTTTAAACAGTAAATACAGTAAAGGTAAAGAGAGATAATATTGTAGTGTCAGAGTTCCAGGCTTTATTCTTTAATAGATTGTAACATCTGTGGAAAAATGAATTCAGTCCATTTTTGATTATCTATTTTATGATTACACCTGGCTTGCATAGCCAGGTGATTACTTTCTGGGCTTGCAATTCATCTGAATAATTTTGTTATCTATTTCTGGCAACTTTACTGTATCAGAACTGAACTTTAAAATATAGTATTGGGGGAAAATTTCCAAAAGGACATAATTACTTTACTGAAATCACACTTTAATCAAGCTGTTCTCTTCATGTACTGGATCAAAAGAATTTGTTGGGAGCCTTTTAAGTCATAGGTTCTAACTTAACAGTCCAGCCAAGTAGAGAAAACAAAGATACATGAAACCATAATAGACCAATTATTTGGGTGACTGTGATAGTCATTAGTTCTGTTCACTAAATATTTCCAGTTCTCTGTCATCTGGGCACATGGTAAAACTGAACTTCATAGCTATAGCTGAGTGCAGCTGTGATTCTAGTTCTCACCAGCAAGTTTTGATTAAAAGTGAGCGTCGTGTAATTTCTGAGCCAGAGAACTTTCTTTCCTTCTGCCATGGTGACTGGCAATGCTGGTAACTGCCCTGTCATCCAAAGTCCTAGAATGAGGACAGCACAGAGTGGAGCCCCCAAGCTACCCGTGATGAACATATGGCACTAATGAGAAATCAAAGCTTTGTTGTTTCAAGCCACTGATTTATTGGGATATTTGCTACTGTGGTGTAACCTAACCTATTCCAACCGATAGAATAGAGTGTCTAGTCTACATATAGCATATTCTTAGTACCATCACAGTACAGCTTAAAAAAATAACCATAAGACAACATTGGTTGAAAGTTCAATACCACTCCCATGAAGTAAACATTGACACCCTTGCCATAAACAGAGTAGAGGGTCACAATAAGCCACTGTTTAGCTACATTATTACAAACTTATTGCATTACATTATTACAAACTTAAAATATATAACATCATTCCAGATGTTATGATCGGGAAGTTTTATTTTCTCTCTGTACCAATGTAATTGCATAATATGGAAACTTTAGGAAACATCAAATTCTCAACAATTTTGCAAATTAATATCTTGTTTAATAAAGAAAAATACAGCATTTTCAGCTTTTTCTCAAGCAGGTAGTAAGGGTAGATTTTATTATTCACAGAGCTATTTAATAAATGCTCTTTTATAAACTCATCTTGTGCCAGCCAGACAAATGGAGTCCAGCTCCCATCCAGAAGGTTAAGAGAGAAAACACTCAGAGATTTGACATCACTTCACCCCACCTAGTGACTTCACTTTCCACTTGACTTGCTTGTTGTCTGGCTCCGTTATTCATTGAACTAAAAAATGTACTAACCAAATTAAAGCTGTAGTCTTCACTTGCACTAAGTGTGCAGGGATTAACCACAATGCCGATGACCCAGAAACTCATTAATTGAGTAATTTTTAGTCATAAAATTTTTGAGGCAGGAGTGCAGTAAGATAGTCCCTTCTTTTCCTTTACCAAATACTTAATAATATCTTCATCCATTGTTTAGTTGTAAACTGGCATAGAATGTTAGCCAGTGAAGCATGATAGATGGGCTTTATTCACGGTCAGTGTCTGTGCCCACTGTCTATCTCCTCATGATTTCTCTGTATATCCTCTTTCCTGGAGTTTACTTTAGTGTAGAGTTTGCCTACACTATACTAATAGTATCTATAGGAAAAAATTCTGGTGTTTCAAGGTAATGTTTGCAAAGAATCTCCCCTGTAACTTATTAATTGCAAACCAAATAGTATTCTACTCAAAAAGGCATCCTACAATGTTGGTATAGTTATAAGAATATCAAGCAAGGGAGTAGGAGACCTACGTTCAAGTTTCAACTGTAATTTACTAAACTGTTTGCCTTGTTTAACATCTTTCAAATCTGCCTCCTCCGTTCCATGTCCCTGTCACCACCTTGGTTTAAGCACTTGTTACATAGCAACCTTCCAGACTTCACACAGCTGCCAGAGTGACCCTTCTAAGATGTTAATCACTTCAAGTCTTTTAATGAGTCCCTACAGTTTTCAGGATAAAGTCCAAACCCCTCAGCTTAGTACACAGAGCCTTTCATGAGCTGCTCCTGGCCTAACTCTCTAGCCCCGAGGTTGTAAACTGGCAGACTATTAGCAAAATTCAACTCACATATGTGTTTGGTCTTGTTTGTACCATGTTTTCTTTAAAATTTGGTACCAACACTTATTTAAAAATTAAAAGATTTCTGGCTTCTCTTCAGATTATAAGATTATCCCCTCACATGGTGACAATTGGCTATACTGACATTTTCTCTTTAGAGAGGAC
Organism: Mesoplodon bidens; assembly: GCF_964165515.1. Taxonomy (NCBI): domain Eukaryota; kingdom Metazoa; phylum Chordata; class Mammalia; order Artiodactyla; family Ziphiidae; genus Mesoplodon; species Mesoplodon bidens. The sequence continues at coordinate 67,727,811 of NC_138160.1, forward strand.
ATTAATTTACCACAGACCTCATCCATGAAGTTTCACCCATTTATGTAACTTGTGTGCATTCAAATTTTAACCCCCTAGTGTTCTCCTCTCCAGCCACTTTTTAAGGTTTATCCTTTAGAGTACTGAATTATTCCCAGTTCTTCCAAAGTTTTATGCTTATCCTTGCCTAGAAGGCCCTACAGCCTTTCCATTTCTTTATGTCACTGGCCCATTCACTTCCTTCAAAGTACAGTAAAACTGTTGCCTTCTTCAGAAAATTCTTCCAACCTATCCTTCTGAGGTACCTGCATTACCTTATTCTCCCATAGCATCTATCACACAGGATAGTGTTGTTGATTTGTTTGTTGGTATTCCCGCTAGGCAGTCAACTCCTTGGGGACAGAGATAATGCATAATTTGTCTTTGTGTCATAATTTGGGCTCTAGGAAGCCACTGTGGGCCTTAGTATCATCATCTATAAAATGAAGAACATAGATAATCTCCAGGGTCTCTTCTTATTTGAAAATCTGCTTTATACTGTTCATTTTTAGGAATCTGGAGTCAGAGGCTGCTTTGAATAGATTTTAACCAAAGCTTAGATATAACAAATAAGACTTAAAGTAAGGCATGTTGTGCCCTAAGGCACCAAGTAACAAAGATATTCCCCTCCAAAGGGGACTATATGCTTTGGTTGGTCATTCCTATATAGAAGCTGACTGCTTGACTGATCATTGTCCAAAGAAAGCAAAAGACTAATCCATTGGGCATCTGGTGGCATTTAACAAAAACGAATTATTGGTGCTTCGAAGAGGGCACTTATTTAACCTTAATAGCAATCTGTTTGGCATCATGAGGAAGAGACAGAGAAGAAGAGGAAATATGTCAGAGAGAAATAGAATCTGATTCAAATGTTACACATGGGTTAGTTACCGTTAAAAGCAGAACAGAAAATGGGTACCTCCTGCTGGTGTCAACTGGTTTGGGTGTATTGCTAGCCTGAATTGGATCGAAATAAATATACTAGCCATTATCCCCATTATAATAAAAAAAACTTTAACCCACTAGCCATTGAAGCCTCCACTAAGTATTTCTTAACACAAGCTACCACATCCATGCTACTTATAAGAGCAGTCATCATTAACTTACTATATTCTGGCCAATGAACTATTACAAAAATATTCAACCCAACAGCATCAACAGTAGTAACAGTAGCCCTGGCCATAAAACTAGGACTATCCCCTTTTCACTTTTGAGTGCCCAAGGTAACACAAGGCATCCCATTAATGGCAGGCCTAATCCTATTGACATGACCAAAACTTGCACCTCTATCAATCCTTTAGCAAATCTCACCATCAATCAACCTAAACCTAATACTATCCCTGTCCATACTGTCCATTCTAATTGGAGGGTGAGGTGGATTAAATCAAACCCAACTCCGAAAAATCATGGTTTACTCATCAATCACCCACATAGGTTGAATAACAGCCGTCTTACTATACAACCCAACTATAACAACTCTAAACCTAGTAATCTACACTATAATAACCCTCACTATATTCATATTATTTATTCACAGCTCGGCCACTACTACACTGTCACTGTCACACACATGAAACAAAACACCTGTGATCACAACCCTTACCCTAGGCACTCTACTATCAATAGGGGGACTCCCACCACTATCAGGATTCATGCCTAAATGAATAATTATTCAAGAAATAACAAAAAACAATAATATTATTTTACCCACACTTACAGCCATCACAGCACTACTTAACCTGTACTTCTACATGCGACTCACATACTCCACTGTGCTGACCACATTCCCCTCCATAAAAAACATGAAAATAAAAAGACAGTTTGACTCCACAAAACAAATAATCCTCCTACCAACTATGATCGTAATATCCACAATACTTCTGCCCCTCACACCAATACTATCAGTGTTGGATAGGAATTTAGTTTAAAACAGACCAAGAGCCTTCAAAACCCTAAGCAAGTATAATTTACTTAATTCCTGCCTAGTAAGGATTGCAAGACTATATCCTACATCAACTGAATGCAAATCAAACACTTTAATGAAGCTAATCCTCACTAGATTGAAGGGATACATCTCCCAAGAATTTTTAGTTAACAGCTAAATACCCTAGTCAACTGGCTTCAATCTACTTCTCCCGCAGCAGGAAAAAAACAGCGGGAGAAGCCCCTGCAGGGTTGAAGCTGCTTCTTCGAATTTGCAATTCAATATGAACAATTCACCACAGGGCTTGGCAAAAAGAGGACATCACCTCTGTCTTTAGATTTACAGTCTAATGCCTACTCGGCCATTTTACCTATGTTCAAAAACCGCTGATTATTCTCAACCAACCACAAAGACATTGGTACTTAATATTTGATATTTGGTGCCTGAGCTGGAATAGTAGGTACCGGCCTGAGCCTGCTAATTCGTGCTCAGTTAGGTCAGCCTGGAACACTGCTCGGAGACGACCAAATTTATAATGTGGTAGTAACAGCTCATACATTTGTAATAATTTTCTTTATGGTCATACCCGTTATGATCGGTGGCTTCGGAAACTGGCTACGCCTCTAATAATTGGAGCACCTGATATGGCTTTCCCCCATATGAATAGCGTGAGTGAGTTTTTGACTACTCCCTCCTTCTTTCTTATTGTTGCTGGCACTGTCAATAGTTGAAGCCAGTGCAGGTACAGGCTGAACCGTATATCCACCCTTGGCTGGAAATTTAGCACGTGCAGGAGCTTCAGTTGACCTTGCTATTTTTTCCCTACATTTAGCTGGTGTGTCCTCAATTCTAGGGGCTATCAATTGTATCACCACTATTATTAATATAAAGCCACCACTGTAAACCAATATCAAACACCATTATTTGAATGATCAGTATTAATCACAGCAGTATTACTTCTATTATCCATACCTGTACTAGCAGCCAGAATCACTATACTGCTAATTGACCGAAACTTAAACACAACCTTTTTTGACCCTGCATGACCCTGATGATATAAGATGGGGGAGATCCCATCTTATATTAACACCTGTTTTGATTCTTTGGACACCCTGAAGTATATATTTTAATCCTGCCCGGATTTGGAATGATTTCACACATTGTAACCTATTACTCAGGAAAAAAAGAGCCTTTCAGGTACATGGGTATGGTATGAGCTATAATGTCAACTGGATACTTAGGGTTCATTGTATGAGCCCACCACATATTCACAGTGGGTATAGACGTTGACACACGAGCATAGTTTACATCAGCTACTATAATCATCACTGTCCCAACAGGAGAGAAAGTGTTTAGTTGACTGGCAGCACTCCATGGAGGTAACATTAAATGGTCCCCAGCCATGATGTGAGCCCTGGGTTTCATCTTCCTTTTCACAGTCGGTGGGCCAACAGGTATTGTCCTAGCTAACTCATCATTAGATATTGTCTTTCATGATACTTACTATGTAGTCGCATATTTTCACTATGTACTTTCAATGGGGGCTGGTTTTGCTATCATAGGAGGGTTTGTGCACTGATTCTCACTATTCTTAGGATATACATTCAACTCAACATGAGCAGAAATTCACTTTGTAATCATATTTGTGAGTGTCAACATAACTTTCTTCCCACAACATTTTTTAGGTCTATCTGGCATACCTCGACGATACTCCGACTACCCAGATGCCTATACAACATGAAACACTATCTCATCAATAGGCTCATTCATCTCATTAACAGCTGTCATGTTGATAATTTTCATTACCTGAGAGGCATTCATATCCAAACGAGAAGTCCTAGCAGTAGAACTTACTACTACAAACTTAGAGTGGTTAAATGGCTGTCCTCCACCATATCATACATTTGAGGAGCCAACTTAACGTCAGTCTAAAATAGTCAAGAAAGGAAGGAGTCAAACCCTCTTTTATCGGTGTCAAGCCAACATCATAACCACTATGTCTTTCTCCATAAATGAGATATTAGTAAAATTTTATGTAACTTTGTCAAAGTTAAGTCACAGGTGGAAATCCTGTATATCTCTACGGCATATCCTTTCCAACTAGGGTTTCAAGATGCAACATCACCCATCATGGAAGAATTACTACACTTTCACAACCACACACTAATAATTGTCTTCTTAATTAGCTCTCCGGTTCTTTGTATCATCTCACTAGTGCTAACAGCTAAGCTAACACGTACCAGCACAATAGACGCACCATCTGAACCATCTTACCGACCATTATCTTGCTTTTATTGCCCTGCCATCGTTCCGAATCCTGTACATGATAGATGAGATCAACAATCCATCTCTTACTCTAAAAACTATAGGCCACCAATGATACTGAAGTTATGAGTACACTGACTACAGAGACTTAAATTTTGACTCCTATATAATCCCAACATCAGACTTAAAACCACGGGGAGTTACAACTGCTAGAAGTAGATAACCCAGTAGTGTTGCCCATAGAAATAACAATCCGAATACTGATCTCCTCTGAAGATGTATTACACTCATGAGCCGTACCTTCCCTAGGCCTGAAAGCAGACGCAATCCCAGGGCGCCTAAATCAAACAACCCTAATATCAACACGACCAGGTTTGTATTACGGACAGTGTTCAGAGATTTGTGTATCAAACCTTAGCTTCATGCCAATTGTCCTTGAATTAGTACCCCTAAAATACTTCGAAAAATGATCCACATCAATATTCTAAACTCATTAAGAAGCTAGATAGCATTAATCTTTTAAGTTAAAGACCAAGAGCTGAGACTCTCCTTAATGGCATGCCACAATTAGATACATCAACATGATTCATTACCATCTCATCTGTGTTTCTAACACTGTTTATTATATTTCAACTAAAAGTCTCAAAGTACACTTATTACCCCAACTCAGAATCAACACACACCAAAGTGTAAAAACAGTCCACCCCTTGAGAAACGAAATGAATGAAAATCTATTTGCCTCTTTCATAACCCCAAAAATAATAGGACTCCCTGTAGTTATTTTAATTATTATGTTTCCAAGTATTTTATTTCCAACATCAAAATGACTAATAATCGCATAATTTCCCTTCAACAATGACTAGTCCAACTTACATCAAAACAAATAATAAGCACCCATAATCACAAGGGACAGGCTTGATCATTAATTCTAATATCACTCATTTTATTTATTGGGTCAGCCAGCCTTCTAGGACTACTACCCCACTCGTTTACACCCACCACACAACTCTGAGTAAATGTAGAAGTAGCAGTTCCCCTATGAGCCGGCACCGTGATTACAGGTTTTCATAACAGAACAAAGGTATCTCTAGCTCACTTCTTGCCGCAAGGCACACCCACCCCCCTCATCCCCATACTAGTGATTATCGAAACTATTAGCCTGTTTATCCAACCAGTAGCACTAGTTGTGCAATTAACAGCCAATATTACAGCAGGACATTTATTAATACATCTAATTGGAGGGACAACTTTAGCACTAATAAGCATCAGCACTACCACAGCTTTTATTACATTCATCATTCTTACCCTACTTACTATCCTCGAATTTGCCGTTGCTATAATTCAAGCCTGTGTTTACCCTCCTAGTAAGCCTATATCTGCGTGACAATAATAATGACCCAGCAGACCCACACATGCCGCATAGTAAAGCCCAGTCCTTGACCCCTTACAGGGGCCCTTTCAGCCCTCCTAATAACATCCGGCCTAATCATGTGATTCCACTTCAACTCAATAATCCTACTAATATTAGGCCTACTAACTAATACTCTAACAATATATCAGTGGTGGCAAGAGAGAGAGCACTTTCCAAGGCCACCATACACCAACTGTCCAAAAAGGGCTTCGATATGGGATAATCTTACTTATCGTCTCAGAAGTCCTTTTTTACCAGCTTCTTTTGAGCCTTCTATTACTCAAGCCTCGCCCCTACTCCTGAATTAGGCGGGTGCTGGCCACCAACAGGCATTCGCCCTCTAAACCCCCTAGAGGTACTGCTTCTCAACGCTTCCGTGCTACTAGCCTCTGGCGTGTCTATTACTTGAGTCCACCACAGACTTACAGAAGGAAATCCGCAAGCACATACTCCAAGCCCTCTTTATTACAATTGCCTTGGTTGTATATTTTACACTCCTACAACCCTCAGAGTATTATGAAGCTCCACTTACAATCTCAAACGGAGTATATGGATCAACTTTCTTCATGGCCACAGGGTTCCATGGCCAGCATTATGAGCCCATAATCATTGGGTTCACCTTCCTTACTGTCTGTTTTCTGCGCCAATTAAAATTCCACTTCACATCCAGCCACCACTTCGGCTTTGAAGCCGCTGCTTGATACTGATATTTTGTAGATGTTGTGTGACTATTCCTTACGTATCCATCTATTGATGAGGCTCATAATTCTTTTAGTATTAATTAGTACGACTAAATTCCAATCAGTTAGTCTTGGTACACTCTGAAAAAGAATAAGAAACTTAATAATAACCCTACTAACAAATACAGCACTGGCTTCATTGCTCATACTCATTGCCTTCTGACGCCCTCAGCTAAACACTTAAACAGAAAAAATAAGTCCCTATGAATGTGGATTTGACTCCACAGGATCCACCCACCTGTCCTTTTCTATAAAAGTTTTCCTAGTAGCAATTACATTCCCCCTCTTTGACCTAGAAATTGCCCTCCTACTGCCCCTCCCCTGGGCAACTCAAACAAATAATCTAAAAACAATACTTACCATAGCTCTACTTCTAATCACATTATTGGCAATTACCCCAGCCTATGAATGAACTCAAAAGGGGCTAGAATGAAAAAAAAGGGGGGGGGCTAGAATGAACTGAATATGGTACTTAGTTTAAAATAAAACAAATGATTTCGACTCATTAGATTATGACTAAACTCATAACTACCAAGTGTCTTTAGTGTACATAAATATTATTATAGCTTTCACAGTATCCCTTGTAGGGCTGCTAATATATCGATCCCACTTAATGTCCTCACTATTATGTCTAGAAGTCATAATATTATCACTATTCATCATGGCAACCCTAATAATCCTAAACTCACACTTTACCTTAGCCAGCATAATACCAACCATCCTACTGCTGTTCGCAGCCCGCGAAGCCACACTCAGATTATCCTTGTTAGGAATAATATCAAATACATATGGCACCGACTACGTACAAAACCTTAACCTCCTCCAATGCTAAAATTTATTATCCCTACGATTATACTATGCAATGGGCGATCCTTAGGATAAGTTGGTATGACAATGAATACCTTAAAACCATTTGATCCAGAAATTTAGCCTCCAGGAATTATCCTAAGGAAATAACCATGACTGTGCACAAAGATCTGACTTATTTATAAAAGCAAAAACAAACACACAAACAAACAAAACCACAGAAACAGTGTAAATGTCCAGCATTAGGAAATTAAGTCAATGGTTTTAAAACAGTACTTGTTTGAGTACAGGGCTCCATAGAAGTGTGTTGACAATCACCTCAGGAAAACCCTGGCCCTTCATCACCATTTCAGAGTATTTTCATTTTTATTTCTTGTACATATTAAGGTTACATGTGAGATTTTCTTTAGAAAAAAATTATTCTGCACATAAAAAAATTTGAAAACCACTGGATTCAATACATTACAGTAATTGATATAACGATAGATGTGGAAACAGGTATGTTAACAGATCAGTTTATCTTTGGGTAGTGATTATAGGTCATTCTTTTTCTTAGTTGGGTTTGTCTCTATTTTCCACATTGCCTACAGATAATGTGTAATTATTTCTGTAGCCAGACCCCCAAAAAAATGGTTTTTGAAAAAAAGAATTAGTTGACAGCAATAAGTATTCCACAAGCCATTAAAAATTTCCCAGGTTACCATTTTTGGCATTCAAATCATAGGTTTTATAAGCCCACTACCATTATGAAATTTTTCCCATGAAATATCATAGGCTGTAGAGAACATTGAAGATATAGTCCAACCCCCTCATTTTATATTTGAAGAAACTGTGATCCAAAATGTTTTAGTATATTGAAGCTAGGGCTTAGAGCCTGTGGTCTTGTGAGATTCCATGTGCTTTTTCTGCTGTTCACCTAATTTGTAGAATGGATAGTTATAATTTTCATTTCTCTCATTTTTGTGTACCTAGTCTGAGCATCTGTCATTGTGTTATTGCTTACTTTTTCCTATGAGTGAAAATTTGAAGTACCAATGGTCAGAATTTCTCTATTTAGAGAAATTGGCACAAACTATAAAACATTAAAATGGGTCCTAAAACTGTCATATGACTCATTGTTCTGATTTATACAATTAGAGTTTTATGATCTACTGTATTCCACTAATTCATTAAATGTGTATGTTCACTTAGATTTATAATTTAGAGCTGGATTAAATTGACCTCAAATAATTCTTACAGTTCGCCTTCACTCTTGGCATCTAAAAGGGAGACATTAGATACATGTTCCATCTGCCCCGCCTTCCTTCTCAGACATGAATGTACTTGGAAATCACTCTTAGTTGTGTTTCAGGATCTTAACTCAGCTCTGAGTTATCTTGCTATGATCACATTGACACCCCCCAAAATGTTATGGCTTTGTGTAATATTTTTTACATATATGTATATACGTCAGTACTTTCCTATGGTTCTTTTTTTTTTTTTTTTTTTTTTAATGACTCCGTGTGTTTGGGACTTTGTTTCTAGGGCTGCTGGAGACAGTAGTGACACCTCCCATTGAGAGGTGTGTTTGCCAGTTTAGTCATTTTCCAAATCAAATCAGGTCCCTCTGGGAGTCCTTTGTGATTCTTTTATTTATTTATTATTTATTTATTTATATATATATATTTTAACATCTTTATTAGAGTATAATTGCTTTACAATGGTATGTTAGTTTCTGCTTTATAACAAAGTGAATCAGTTATACATATACATATGTTCCCATATCTCTTCCCTCTTGCGTCTCCCTCCCTCCCACCCTCCCTATCCCGCCCCTCTAGGTGGTCACAAACCACCAAGCTGATCTCCCTATGCTATGGGGCTGCTTCCCACTAGCTATCTATTTTACGTTTGGTAGTGTATATATGTCCATGCCACTCTCTCACTTTATCACAGCTTACCCTTCCCCACCCCCGTATCCTCAAGTCCATTCTCTAGTAGGTCTGTGTCTTTATTCCTGTCTTACCCCTAGGTTCTTCATGACCTTTTCTTTTTTTTCTTAGATTCCATATATATGTGTTAGCATACGGTATTTGTTTTTCTCTTTCTGACTTACTTCACTCTGTATGACAGACTCTACGTCCATCCACCTCACTGAAAATAACTCAATTTCGTTTCTTTTTATGGCTGAGTAATATTCCATTGTATATATGTGCCACATCTTCTTTATCCATTCATCTGTTGATGGACACTTAGGTTGCTTCCATGTCCTGGCTATTGTAAATAGAGCTGCAATGAGCATTTTGGTACATGACTCTTTTTGAATTCTGGTTTTCTCAGGGTATATGCCCAGTAGTTAGATTGCTGGGTCATATGGTAGTTCTATTTTTAGTTTTTTAAGGAACCTCCATACTGTTCTCCATAGTGGCTGTATCAATTTACATTCCCACCAACAGTGCAAGAGTGTTCCCTTTTCTCCACACCCTCTCCAGCATTTATTGTTTCTAGATTTTTTGATGATGGCCATTCAGTATGAGATGATATCTCATTGTAGTTTTGATTTGCACTTCTCTAATGATTAATGATGTTGAGCCCATGGTTCTTTTTTGTTTTAATGTTAAGCAGTGAAAATTAGGTAGCCCTTTGAACTTGGAGATGCTGAAGAAATAGTGTGAAGTAATGTGTTTCAAATAAAGGAAATTGGATAGGTTGAAAAACATGTCACTTCCTCAAAGCCTCCTCTGAACCCCCAGCTCCCCCCTCCCCACCAAAAGTGAGTAATTCATAAGGAAAAGCAAACAGAACAAATACATGGCAGTTTTCAGTTTAGGTGAAGGTGATATTGTTTGTTATTGAAAAAAACTAGAAATGAGGGGGACTTTGTAGTGCATTCTTTTTTAACTATTTCCCCCAAGAATCTTAATGTCTGAATTTACTTAAAATGCAGACCTTCCAGGCTTCTATCTTATAAAGAGCATTTTGCTAAAAAGAGTTGTAACTTAAACTGAAATAATTTACACAGTTGTTTTTACTAAAATAGTAGATTTAGCATAAATTTTAATATATTTTTAAATGTCATAGTTTTGCAAATCTGTTTTCTGATTTCGTTATTCTAACTGTTTTAATACATTAGGGCTGCTGTTCATTTACTCTCGGAATCAAGCACAGAAGCTCACAGAATTAAAAATTGAATCAAATTTGTAAACAGTTTAATAACTTGAGCTTACATGCAAATTTATTTTCTCATGATTAAACCTTTGATGTAATGCTTCCAATGAAGCATTCAAAAGCTAGGAATGCTATGCCACTAGCTAAATGTTTCAATATTGTGGCACTTCTTGGTTAAAATTTTGAGTTAAATACCTATAGTATATAGTTTTAGAATAGTAGCACTACCTGATTTTATTTTCCAGATAATATTTAAGAAATCACATTTTATTTATATATAAAACTGTACAGCTTTTAAAACACACACACATATTACTTCATTTAGTTTTTACACAAAACCTGTAAGAGAGGGAGATGGAAGATTATTCAGAAATGAGGATAGTGAAGTTAGTAAGGGACCCAAAATTTCATGGTTGTGCACATGTTCTTAGAACCTGCTGTGTGTCCACCATTGTTTCCACTAATCTTTTAGCCTCTATAAGTGAATATGTGTACCCTAGAATTTCTTACAACTTAATAAAAGCAAGTTACAAGATTGTACATACATTATAATGGCAATTGGTAAAAAACAGAACAGAAAATGGCAAGTATTTTCTATTGGTGAATAAAGGTTTTGAAAGGTTACATATACACTGTTAATAATGGCTACCTCTGATGCAGATGGGGGTTGGAATTGGGGGCGAGGGTGAGTATCTCAAACGAGATTTTAGCCTTATCTAAAGTACAGTCTAAGTACATTCATGTATGACTTGTAGAATTTAAAATAATTTTTAAAAACTGTAAGGAATGTAGAGTTGGATTCTGGGAGTTATTGGACTATATCAGGAAAGAGAAGGGATAGATTGAGAGGTAAGTGGGGGAGTTACTACATTTTGTAAATAAAAACAGGTCATCAAGCTGTCTTTGGAATCTCTGTGTAAAACAAAGGAATGGAAAGTAAGTATCTTTTCAGAATCATTCTGATTTGTTCATAGTTTTGGGAAATACTCTGCAAAGAGAAACTGGCTGTGGTGCTATATTGTGCAACAAATTAATATCAATCAAAGTGAGGGGGGATGTTTGTTTCATCACAATAGCTTTGGTAAATTAAAAGTAATAAATCCCTCTGAGAACCATGAGTATGTTCTTGTAAATTCTTCATTGTATAACTTTCTGGTCCTGTGGGTAATTCCTTTGGCCTTTATTTAGAGGGGTGGAGGCATGGACTGTGGTTACCTCCGCTTCTCTCCACCCTCCTGGAATGTAGCGTCTGATTTACAAAAACTTAAAAACATGACTTTTCACAGGAGCTCGCTATTACCTTTTTCAAAGTTTGCTTGAATCAGAAGTGGGATTCGTGTAAAATATCCCCTGACCTTGTCATGTGTTCCTTTAGAAAAGCCAGCAGATCCAGCCCTTAATGCTTGGTTAGTAAGAGAATATCCATAGCTGGGTGAGGTTCTAGAATAATTTAACATCCACCACACATCTCTGACTGAAACCTAAATGTGACTCTTGGGACCAATGGACTATGACTTGGTCTGTCTGTGTGAATTTCAGTATCCTTTCTCCACTAATCAATTTCATGCCTAAAATCTCTAAAAGAAGCTCCCTGTTACAGTTCTTCTCTGACCTTTCTGACTCACACATTCACTTTTCCGTCTGACAGCTTGTCACCTTTATTCCACGCCCAAAGCAGCCAACTGTGGTCTTCACCCTCACTTAGTGGCTCTCTGAAGTGATTCTCCAAGATCCTCTCTTTATAATACAGGCAACTCTCTACATTTATTTGTGATAACAGTAATAATGATAGCAATAATAACAGCAGCCATAATTTATTTAGCACCTACTATGTTTTCACCATTCACTACATAGATTCTCTCTAGTCTTTACAACAGTCTTGCAAGGTAGGTCTTGTTATCCTCATTCAACTCATGAAGAAACTGAGGTACAGGGAGCTTTTCCAAGCGAACTTTCCCAAGGATATGGCAAAGTAAGGATATAGATCCATGTCTAAATAGTATACTCCAAAATAAGCGTGCCTGATAGCAGATCTCACTCTATAGTGGTAACTGTGAGGTTCCAATGAACACATATTGCTATCAAAATCAGTTTTTTGCCACGCATCAGTTTCTTGTTAATTTTGATGTTTGCTATAAATTAAACAGATATGAGTTAAACTGTTGAAAGATAGTTACTATTACCTTTTCCTGGCATTTTCTGCTTCAAAGTCTATATTAAATGCTATTTTCAGATATTTATACTAATCTGATTATCTGCTAGTCACATTCCTATCCTAGAAATTGTTCAAAAGAATTGCGTACCAGTGGTCTCTGTTCTTCAGTAACTACAACAAAGTCAACATATAGTCAATCACTGGTTTGGAAAGGTGGAATGAATTCTATTCATTCAAAATCATTTCTTGGTTAAATAGCAGTTAAGAACACAGGCTTTAGAATCATGAGCTCCCAGCTTTTTTGACCTCAGGCAAATTACTTCATATCACTAAACTTTTTTCTTCTCTGTTAAAGGTCATATTAAGAGGTCATAGCTTGTAGTTTTTTGTTTGTTTGTTTCCTCTTGTTTTGATATTGAATGAGATAATCCATGTAAAACACATAGCATAGTGTATATCTTATGATAATAAATGTTTCTCTTTATTATTATGTAATTTTTATTTGAAAATAATTGTTTAGCATTTGTAGCTATGTAGCATAATGACTTAACACACTTGACATACTGCAAAAATTTGTTGATTTAGATCATAAAACATTGCAAGGTTTTGGTGAAAGTTTTTATTATTCTTAGCTAGACTGCAAATACATACTAATGTGTAGTATATATCTTGAAGCCCTTATAAAAAGGCTTCCTTAAAAATTTCTTAATTGGTAGTAAAGATGGAATTAAGAACAGAATTCGTTGTTTGGGACTTTTATCATGTGAAAACATATTTTCCCATTGCTGCTTAGATCAGATGAAAATAAAAAGTTATTGAACATCATTATTCCAGTAACATGAGCCATCTTCTTGGTCCTAAATGTCAAAGACCTAAGCATTGCATCAGTGTCACTGGGAAGCCTAAGGCAAAAATGAACAAATAGAAAATTTTGTGTCAGTCAAGGTTCTCCAGAGGAACAGAACCAACAGGAGAGGGGTGTGTGTGTGTGTGTGTGTGTGTGTGTGTGTGTGTGTGTACACATATACACTTTCATTCATACATATATACACACATATGTATATGTATATATATGAATTGTGTGTGTATATACATAATATATGTATGTATACACACACAGTTCTAGTCAACATATTCTTAGATAGGCAATTGGAAATGAAAGGCATACATACTAGATCTGTCAGTGGATTTGGTATTCGGTCCATTCATAAGGTTTCAGGGACAATATGAGGAAGAAAAAGAAAAATCTTCAGTGCAAAATTATTGGCAGAAGCTTATCCATCTGACAAGGAAATCTGTTTTCAAACAACATACAACTCAACATGCCAGGGCAACAGGGAGAAGATAGCACAGCTCTCTAGACCTTATTCTGCAAAAGTTAATCCAAAGGGTTGAAAAATAAAGCTGAGTTAAATTTTATTAATGTTGATGTTTGATTATTTCAGCCTGACAATTTACAACACCATTTTATAATGCAAATAGTTTTCTTTGCTAACCTTATAGATGATTCAGGATGGAAGTGCAGACAGGTATCTAGAATCTAATCATAAAATCCTTGTGATATATCTCATCCATAAATTATGCAAAAGACTGTGGATTGCTGTCAGTGTTTTCACCATCTGTACTATGTTCAGTCCTCCCCCAAATTTGAACATATTTTAAATTAATGAATAAATTCAGTATTATATAAGATATTTACAGTTCACAAGGTACTTCCATATACATTGTCTAATGTAATAATTTTTTTCATCTTTTCATGAAACAGCTTTTGGTTTAATTGATTTTCTCTATTGCTATTTTGTTTCCAATTTCATTGTTTTTTGCTCTAATATTTACTGTTTCTTTTCTTCTCGTTGTTTTAAGCTTAAATTAGTCTTCTGTCTCCTCAAATGGAAGCTTAGGTTATTGATTTTAGATCTTTCTTCTTTTCAAATATATGCATTCAAAGCTATAAATTTCCCTCTAAGTACTGCTTTTCATCCATCCCACAAATTTTAATAAGTTGTATTTTCCTTTTCATTTACTTTAGAGTTTTAAAATTTCTCTTGAGATTTTTTATTTGACCCATGTGTTTAGAAGTATGTTGTTTGGAAGTAATTAGAAATATGTTGTTTAACCTCCAAATACTTTGGAATTTTCCAGCTGTAACGTTTCTGTTACTGGTTTCCAGTTTATTTCCATTATGGTTTAAAAACATACTTTGTATGATTTCTGTTCTTTTAAATGTGTTAGGCTATGTTTTATAGCCCAGTGGATGGTCTATCTTTGTGAATGTTACTTGTGAGCTTGAGAAGAGTGTGTATCCTGCTGTTGTCGGATGAAGGATTCTATAAATGTCATTTAAATCAAGGTGATTGATAGTGCTGTTCAGGCCCACTGTATCCTTACTGATTTTCTACCTGCATGATCTGTCAGTTACTCAAATAAGGGTATTGAATCTCCAACTCTAATAGTGGATTTTTCTGTTATACCTTTCAGGTCTATCAGTTTTGCTTCTTGTATTTTGACCCTGTTATTAGTTGCATACACACTTAGGATTATTATGTTTTGTTGTCTATTATATCTTTTTTTGGTTTTCTGAGAAAAGCATTATTTCTCTGATTTTGAAGGATAATTTCACTAGATATAGACTTTTAGATTTTTGGGCTTTTTCTTCAACACTTTAAATATTTCACTCCACTTTCTTTTTGTTTGCATGGTTTCTGATGAGAAGTCCACTGTAATTCTTTACTTGTTCCTCTCTAGGTAAGATATCTTACCTGCTCTTGCCTCTTTCAAGATTTTTTCTTTGTCTTTAGTTTTCTGCAATTTGAATATGATATGCCTAGGTGTATGTTTTTTGTTTTATTTTTTTTTCTGATGTTTGTCTAGTTTGGTATTTCCTGACCTTCCTGGATATGTGGCTTGTTTTCTGTCTTTAATTTTGAAAAATTCTCAGACATTAGTACTTCAGATATTTCTTCTACTCTGCTTCCTCTTCTTTCTTCTTGTGTATTCCAATTATTCATATGTTATACTTTTTGAAATCGTCCCATAGTTCTTGGATATCCTGTCATTTTTCATTCTTTTAATGTTTCATATTTCAGTTTTGCTACTTTCTGCTTACCTGTTTTCAAGCTCACTGATTTTTTTTCCCTTGGCTGTCTGCAGTCTGTTGATGAGCCCATCAAATATATTCTTCATTTCTATTATAGTGCTTTTGATTTCTAGCATTTCATTTTGATTTTTTTCTTAGAGTCTTCATCTCTCTGCTTACATTGTTCATCTGTTCTTGCAAATTGTCTACTTTTTCCATTAGCACCCTTAACATATTCATTGTAATTATTTTAAATTCTCTGTGTGATGATTCCAACATCTATTCCATGTCTCAGTCAGGTTCTGATGCTTGCTTTTACTCTTAACACTGTTTTTTTTTCCTTGCTGTCTATCATGCCGTGTAATTTTTTGTTGAAAGCTGGACATGTATTGAGTAATAGGAGCTGAAGAGGACTTTAATGTGAGGATTTATGTTACTGTGCTCAGAGTTGTGCTGTATCTAATGTTTATTGTCAGAAGCTTCAGATTCCCCCGGTGCCCTTGTTTTTGTCTCTCCTCTTATCTTTGGACTTCCCTGAATACTTCTCCTCAAAGAGAGTCTTCCAGCTCTTTCAACTCTAATCAACTGTGTTTTACTGAAACCCTATTGGTGTGATGGTATGGTGTAGGAGAAAGGCATTCTACCTTTTTATGATTAAATATCAGTCTTTCAGCAGGCCTGTGTCTTGAGGCTGTGAGTTTCATAAGTGTTTATCTGATGTTATAGCTCTTTTTTCCCCTCTTCTCTTAAGTGAAATAAGAAAGGGAGGGAGGCTGGAGCATGAGAAATATCCTTACCCGATATGGGAAGAAACTCAGATCAGGTCTTTTTCCCTGGAGAGTAGGCCTTTGCTACAGAGAGTCTCTGGGTGTATTTCACAAAGATGACTCATTCCCTCCCCCCTGCTAGAATCAGGAGAAGATCTTTCTTGGATCTTCACTATGAGAACCTGGTGGGATTCCTGGAGGCAAAATCCAGGAAAGGGTGGGGATTCCCCAAAATGTGCCCCCCACCCCAGGAGTTTCTTAATCTCCAGCTAGTCTACATTCAGTCTCCAGCAGTGCATTGCCATTTAACCAATTTATGGCTCCCGGGTCCTCAACTCCAGGGAAACAGATCTCAGCCTTGATAATCTGGATTAACATATCTCTCCAGATTTTGAGGTGATGGTTTCCTCTCCAATCTCAATTATCTGATTGGTCCAACAAACTGATTTTCAGTTTGTTCAGCTTTATTTGTAAGTATAAGAGTGATGACTTCCAAGCTCTTTACATATCAGAAATGAAACTGGACATCTCCCTTATGCAATACATTAAAGTTACTTAATCCAAAACAGAGAACTGAAATATTGTTGACTAAATTCAGCTTTAACAATTGAGAAATTATAAAAATGTGGTTACGTATACATTATATAAGAATGATATATAAAGTGGGTACTTTTATTAATTCTGTTTAAGAAAGTCAAAACTTAAATGTCCATCTGTATTTCATTCATTTTATAAATACTTATTGCATGATAACTACATTACAAGTACTCTGATTATATTCTGTACCATGTGATTTATAAGGATTCTCTGCTAAAAATAAATCTTCATTACTTGGACACTTAAAAAGCACATTATTAAGGCTCAAGCTAGCAGTTTCTTGACTGAAAAATAGTTGGGAAGAATCTGTTTCACCTTATTATTTGCATAAAAGGAAATTTTTCATTATTTGTGACTTCTTGTTTAAGAGCCTATGTAGTAATTTAGAGAGCTCAGGGATTTTCTAAATTAATACAAAGAAGTCTAAGTTCTCTACAGTTTTCTTTTCTCTAATCTAAATAAATTGAATTTTTATCCTTTTGTCAATAGTCACTATTCAGAGATTTGTAGAATGCTACAAAATTACCAATCCTTGTGAATATTGGCCGGTAAAGATGTGCTTTTCTTTAGGCATGATAATAACAGTATCACTTTTTTTGGGGGGTGGCTGTGTTGGGTCTTAGCTGCAGCACCTGTGATATTTGCTGCGGCATGTGGGATCTTTTGTTGCAGCACACGGGCTCTTCGTTGCGATGTGCAGGTTACTCTTTAGTTGTGGCATGCGGGTTTTCTCTCTCTAGTTGTGGCACACAGGCTCCAGAGCGCACGAGCTCTGTTGTTTGCGGTACGCAGGCTCTCCTGTTGTGGCATGCAAGCTCAGCAGTTGTGGCATGTGGGCCTAGCTGCCCTGCAGCATGTGGGATCCTAGTTCCCCAACCAGGGATCGAACCCACGTCCCCTGCACTGGAAGGCGGATTCTTTACCACTGGACCACCAGGGAAGTCCCAATAATAGTATCACTTCTGAAGGAGAAATGTACACTCAAAAATCATTACTTCGTCATGTTTTGTGGTCAGTCAGCTTAGGTAGGTTATGCGTGTGTTGTCAAGACTTCAAAATCAGCAGATGAATATGAATAAATTCAGAAAGGAAATAAAATAAACATTGCTGGTAACTTTTAATATTTAGACATGTAAGTATGTAGAATACAAGCACAAAATGTATTACTATATCTTATTTTTCTGCAATGTGTGAAGATTTTCAAAAGCAAAACAGGGCTTCCCTGGTGGCACAGTGGTTGAGAGTCCGCCTGCCGATGCAGGGGACATGGGTTCGTGCCCCGGTCCGGGAAGATCCCACATGCCATGGAGTGGCTGGCCCAGTGAGCCATGGCCACTGAGCCTGTGCATCCAGAGCCTGTGCTCCGCAACAGGAGAGGCCACAGCAGTGAGAGACCCGCGTACCGCAAAAGAAAAAAGAAAAAAAAGCAAAACAAAACAAAAATGTGGGAGGCACTCTGGTGAATTGGAAAGCCTAGGGGACAAAGAGTTGAAAGATTTGGGTTTTAAGCTCTGGTTAGGCAACGTGTTTGTGTGACTTTGAGTTCATTTATCACCTCTCCTTCCTTTTAAAATTTCATACATAAATGAGACTTTTGGATCAGGTCATTAGTAAGAGTAGTTTCAGCTCATAAATTATATAATTCTACTTCACAGTTCACACTAGGATTATGCAATTATAAATTTTATAAAATATGTATAAAAAAAGTTTTGTCATTTTCCTATAAAATTTGCCTGAATTTTCTTTCTCTCTTTCTTTCTTTCTCTATTTTCTGTTTCTTTCTCTGTTTTTTTCTTTTGTGTTGGGAAGGGTAGAAGAAGAACATTGAAAAATTTAAATACTTTTCCCAAAGAATAATAGCAATGCTTTCCTTGGATAAAAATTTGTTACTGGACTTACACGTAAACAAGGTGGATAGATGCTTATGTAGAATAGTTGTTGGATCAGCAGAATAGAACATCTTCCCTCTGACTTAATCCACCTTCAAACTTCATTTACTGTTTATGGTTTATTTCTTTAGGTTAAGACAGATAGGCCTGTGCTTTTAAAATTTCTGTACACCTGATTATTACCAACTTTATCTGCCAAATCATTTTAATTTATTAGGTGCTTTTCTATGACACCTGATTCAGAGGCACTATGTGTTAAGACTTGATTTGGGAGAAAGGGAAGGAGAAAACAACTGGATCCTGGGGCATTGCTCAGAGAGGGTAAATTTTGATAGGTAGATAGATATGAAAGATACATACATACTTAAAATTTTGTATTTGTATAAATGCGGCATATATATTGTGTGTATGTGTGTGTATTTATATATATTTGAGGTGTAGGGCAAGATGTGGGACTTGAGGACATTCTGTGAATAAGACATAAAGAAAGGTGAAGCGAAACTACCAAAGTTTGTAGGGAAAACTGAATCCCATCATTTCTTATAAAGCAACATCTCAGAGTTTGTTCCTTGAAATAGTAAAAGGGACTGTCCGGCAAGTAAGAGGTTCCCTAGCCATCTGCTTTGGGGAAACTTTGCAGGCTATAGCCCTTCCCTGAGATTCACAGTGAACGTTTACGTGTTAGCTTTATTGAATCAACATTTCCCAAACGTGTTTGAATTTAAAACATCTTTTACTGGAGTGTCTCATGGGATTTTGGAAAACACTTGCAGAGAGCACTTCCTGTTTACAATTATTACAAATTCTAGTAAGTATCCTCCTGAATAATTGAGATTGACTAAATATTTTTCTGCTGAAGAATTAAGTGTTTTGTGGTATTCATTAGCAACAAACTTAAGCTCTAGTATCTAATTTGAAGTAAATCTTTAAATATGTATTCAACTTTCCCACTGTTTGCCTTATGGTAATGAAGTGGCATTATTTTACTTCATATAAATGAAATTTTAAATTGTACCGTATTTCCAAAATTAATGAAATGATTTATTTTTGTAGATAAAATAATTTATAGTTCTGCAAGTTAAACACAGCAGGACTCTTTCTTTTTTTTTTTTTTTAATTAGTTTCTGCTTTATAACAAAGTGAATCAGTCATACATATACATCTGTTCCCACATCCCTTCCCTCATGCATCTCCCTCCCTCCCACCCTCCCCATCCCACCCCTCCAGGCGGTCACAAAGCACCGAGCTGATCTCCCTGTGCTCTGCGGCTGCTTCCCACTATCTATCTACCTTACGTTTGGTAGTGTATATATGTCCATGCCTCTCTTTCGCTTTGTCACAGCTTACCCTTCCCCCTCCCCATATCCTCAAGTCCATTCTCAAGTAGGTCTGTGTCTTTATTCTCGTTTTGCCCCTAGGTTCTTCATGACATTTTTTTTTTAAATTCCGTATATATGTGTTAGCATACGGTATTTGTCTTTCTCTTTCTGACTAACTTCACTCTGTATGACAGACTCTAGGTCTATCCACCTCATTACAAATAGCTCAGTTTCGTTTCTTTTTATGGCTGAGTAATATTCCATTGTATATATGTGCCACATCTTCTTTATCCATTCATCCGATGATGGACACTTAGGTTGTTTCCAGCTCCGGGCTATTGTGAATAGAGCTGCAATGAACATTTTGGTACATGTCTCTTTTGGAATTATGGTTTTCTCAGGGTATATGCCCAGTAGTGGGATTGCTGGGTCATATGGTAGTTCTATTTGTAGTTTTTTAAGGAACCTCCATACCGTTCTCCATAGTGGCTGTACCAATTCACATTCCCACCAGCAGTGCAAGAGTGTTCCCTTTTCTCCACACCCTCTCCAGCATTTATTGTTTCTAGATTCCTTGATGATGGCCATTCTGACTGGTGTGAGATGATATCTCATTGTAGTTTTGATTTGCATTTCTCTAATGATTAATGATGTTGAGCATTCTTTCATGTGTTTGTTGGCAGTCTGTATATCTTCTTTGGAGAAATGCCTATTTAAGTCTTCTGCCCATTTTTGGATTGGGTTGTCTGTTTTTTTGCTATTGAGCTGCATGAGCTGTTTATAAATTTTGGAGATTAATCCTTTGTCAGTTGCTTCATTTGCAAATATTTTCTCCCATTCTGAGGGTTGTCTTTTGGTCTTCTTTATGGTTTCCTTTGCTGTGCAAAAGCTTTGAAGTTTCATTAGGTCCCATTTGTTTATCTTTGTTTTTATTTCCATTTCTCTAGGAGGTGGGTCCAAAAGGATCTTGCTGTGATTTATGTCATAGAGTGTTCTACCTATGTTTTCCTCTAAGAGTTTGATAGTTTCTGGCCTTACATTTAAGTCTTTAATCCATTTTGAGCTTATTTTTGTGTATGGTGCTAGGGAATGATCTAATCTCAAACTTTTACATGTCCCTGTCCAGTTTTCCCAGCACCACTTATTGAAGAGGCTGTCCTTTCTCCACTGTACATTCCTGCCTCCTTTATCAAAGATAAGTTGGCCATATGTGCGTGGGTTTATCTCTGGGCTTTCTATCCTGATCCACTGATCTATCTTTCTGTTTTTATGCCAGTACCAGACTGTCTTAATTACTGTAGCTTTGTAGTATAGTCTGAAGTCAGGGAGCCTGATTCCTCCAGCTCCGTTTTTCGTTCTCAAGATTGCTTTAGCTATTCGGGGCCTTTTGTTTTTCCAAACAAATTTTGAAATTTTTTGTTCTAGTTCTGTGAAAAATGCCATTGGTAGTTTGATAGGGATTGCATTGAATCTGTAGATTGCTTTGGGTAGTAGAGTCATTTTCACAATATTGATTCTTCCAATCCAGGAGCATGGTATATCTCTCCATCTATTTGTATCATCTTTAATTTCTTTCATCAGTGTCTTATAGTTTTCTGCATACAGGTCTTTTGTCTCCTTAGGTAGGTTTATTCCTAGATATTTTATTCTTTTTGTTGCGATGGTAAATGGGAGTGTTTTCTTGATTTCATTTTCAGATTTTTCATCATTAGTGTATAGGAATGCCAGAGATTTCTGTACATTAATTTTATATCCTGCTACTTTACCAAATTCATTGATTAGCTCTAGTAGTTTTTCGGTAGCATCTTTAGGATTCTCTATGTATAGTATCATGTCATCTGCAAACAGTGACAGCTTTACTTCTTCTTTTCCAATTTGGATTCCTTTTATTTCCTTTTCTTCTCTGATTGCTGTGGCTAAAACTTCCAAAACTATGTTGAATAAGAGTGGTGAGAGTGGGCAGCCTTGTCTTGTTCCTGATCTTAGTGGAAATGGTTTCAGTTTTTCACCATTGAGGACAATGTTGGCTGTGGGTTTGTCATATATGGCCTTTATTATGTTGAGGAAAGATCCCTCTATACCTACTTTCTGCAGGGTTTTTATCATAAATGGGTGTTGAATTTTGTCGAAAGCTTTCTCTGCATCTACTGAGATGATCATATGGTTTTTCTCCTTCAACTTGTTAATATGGTGTATTACATTGATTGATTTGCGTATATTGAAGAATCCTTGCATTCCTGGGATAAACCCCACTTGATCATGGTGTATGATCCTTTTAATGTGCTGTTGGATTCTGTTTGCTAGTATTTTGTTGAGGATTTTTGCATCTATGTTCATCAGTGATATTGGCCTGTAGTTTTCTTTCTTTGTGACATCCTTGCCTGGTTTTGGTATCAAGGTGATGTCGGCCTCGTAGAATGAGTTTGGGAGTGTTCCTCCCTCTGCTATATTTTGGAAGAGTTTGAGAAGGATAGGTGTTAGCTCTTCTCTAAATGTTTGATAGAATTCACCTGTGAAGCCATCTGGTCCTGGGCTTTTGTTTGATGGAAGATTTTTAATCACAGTTTCAATTTCAGTGCTTGTGATTGGTCTATTCATATTTTCTATTTCTTCCTGAGTCAGTCTTGGCAGGTTGTGCATTTCTAAGAATGTGTCCATTTCTTCCAGGTTGTCCATTTTATTGGAATAGAGTTGCTTATAGTAATCTCTCATAATCTTTTGTATTTCTGCAGTGTCAGTTGTTACTTCTCCTTTTTCATTTCTAATTCTATTGATTTGAGTCTTCTCCCTTTTTTTCTTGATGAGTCTGGCTAATGGTTTGTCAATTTTGTTTATCTTCTCAAAGAACCAGCTTTTAGTTTGGTTGATCTTTGCTATCGTTTCCTTCATTTCTTTTTCATTTATTTCTGATCTGATCTTTATGATTTCTTTCCTTCTGCTAGCTTTGGGGTATTTTTGTTCTTCTTTCTCTAATTGCTTTAGGTGCAGGGTCAGGTTGTTTACTCGAAATGCTTCCTGTTTCTTAAGGTGGGATTGTATTGCTATAAACTTCCCCCTTAGAACTGCTTTTGCTGCGTCCCATAGGTTTTGGGTCGTCGTGTCTCCATTGTCATTTGTTTCTAGGTATTTTTTAATTTCCTCTTTGATTTCTTCAGTGATCACTTCGTTATTGAGTAGTGTATTGTTTAGCCTCCATGTGTTTGTATTTTTTACACATCTTTTCCTGTAATTGATGTCTAGTCTCATAGCATTGTGGTCGGAGAAGATACTTGATACAATTTCAATTTTCTTAAAATTACCGAGGCTTGATTTGTGACCCAAGATATGATCTATCCTGGAGAATGTTCCATGAGCACTTGAGAAAAATGTGTATTCTGTTGTTTTTGGATGGAATGTCCTATAAATATCAACTAAGTCCATCTCGTTTAATGTATCATTTAAAGCTTGTGTTTCCTTATTTATTTTCATTTTGGATGATCTGTCCATTGGTGTAAGTGGGGTGTTAAAGTCCCCTACTATGATTGTGTTACTGTCGATTTCCCCTTTTATGGCTGTTAGTATTTGCCTTATGTATTGAGGTGCTCCTATGTTGGGTGCATAAATATTTACAATTGTTATATCTTCTTCTTGGATCGATCCCTTTATCGTTATGTAGTGTCCTTCCTTGTCTCTTCTAATAGTCTTTATTTTAAAGTCTATTTTGTCTGATATAAGAATTGCTACTCCAGCTTTCTTTTGATTTCCATTTGCATGGAATATCTTTTTCCATCCCTTTACTTTCAATCTGTATGTGTCTCTAGGTCTGAAGTGGGTCTCTTGTAGACAGCATATATATGGGTCTTGTTTTTGTATCCATTCAGCCACTCTGTGTCTTTTGGTGGGAGCATTTAGTCCATTTACATTTAAGGTAATTATTGATATGTATGTTCCTATTCCCATTTCCTTAATTGCTTTGGGTTCGTTATTGTAGGTATATTCCTTCTGTTGTGTTTCTTGCCTAGAGAAGTTCCTTTAGCATTTGTTGTAAAGCTGGTTTGGTGGTGCTGAACTCTCTCAGCTTTTGCTTGTCTGTAAAGGTTTTAATTTCTCCATCAAATCTGAATGAGATCCTTGCTGGGTAGAGTAATCTAGGTTGCAGGTTTCTCTCCTTCATCACTTTAATTATGTCCTGCCACTCCCTTCTGGCTTGGAGGGTTTCTGCTGAGAGATCAGCTGTTAACCTTATGGGGATTCCCTTGTGTGTTATTTGTTGTTTTTGCCTTGCTGCTTTTAATATGATTTCTTTGTGTTTAATTTTTGACAGTTTGATTAATATGTGTCTTGGTGTATTTCTCCTTGGATTTATTCTGTATGGGACTCTCTGTGCCTCCTGGACTTGATTAACTATTTCCTTTCCCAAATTAGGGAAGTTTTCAACTATAATCTCTTCAAATATTTTCTCAGTCCCTTTCTTTTTCTCTTCTTCTTCTGGAACCCCTATAATTCGAATGTTGGTGCGTTTAATGTTGTCCCAGAGATCTCTGAGACTCTCCTCTGTTCTTTTCATTCTTTTTTCTTTATTTTGCTCTGCATCAGTTATTTCCACTATTTTATCTTCCACCTCACTTATCCGTTCTTCTGCCTCAGTTATTCTGCTATTGATCCCATCTAGAGTATTTTTCATTTCATTTATTGTGTTTTTAATCGATGCTTGATTCATCTTTAGTTCTTCTAGGTCCTTGTTAACTGTTTCTTGCATGTTGTCTATTCTATTTCCAAGATTATGGATCATGGAAATAGAATCTTGGATCAGCTTTACTATCATTATTCTGAATTCTTTTTCAGGTAGACTGCCTATTACCTCTTCATTTGTTAGGTCTGGTAGGTGTTTATCTTGCTCCTTCACCTGCTGTGTGTTTTTCTGCCTTCTCATTTTGCTTATGTTACTGTGTTTGGGGTCTCCTTTTTGCCGGCTGCAGATTCGTAGTTCCCGTTGTTTTTGGTGTCTGACCCCAGTGGCTAAGGTTGTTTCAGTAGGTTGTGTAGGCTTCCTGGTGGGGGGGACTAATTCCTGTGCTCTGGTGGTTGAGGCTCGATCTTGTCTTTCTGGTGGACAGGTCCACGTCTGGTGGTGTGTTTTGGGGTGCCTATGGCCTTATTATGTTTTTAGGTAGCCTCTCTGCTAATGGGTGGGGTTGTGTTCCTGCCTTGCTAGTTGCTTGGCATAGGGTGACCTGCACTGTAGCTTGCTGGTCGTTGACTGAAGCTGGGTGCTGGTGTTGGGATGGAGATCTCTGGGAGATTTTCGCTGCTTGATATTATGTGGAGCTGGGAGGTCTCTTGTGGACCCGTGTCCTGAAGTTGGCTCTCCCACTTCAGAGGCACAGCACTGGCTCCTGGCTGCAGCACCAAGAGCCTTTCATCCACCCGGCTCAGAGTAACAGGGAGAAAAAGTAGAAAGAAAGAATTAGTAGAAGAAAGAAAGAGAGAGGGAAAGAAAGGAAGAAGGGAAGAAAGGAAGGAAGGAAGGAAGGAAGAAAGAAAGGAGGGAGGGAGGGAGGGAGGAAGGATGGAAAGAAAGAAGGAAAGAAAGGAGGGAGGGAGGGAGGAAGGAAAGGAAGAAAGACAGGAGGGAGGGAGGAAGGAAAGAAAAAGAAAGTGGAAAGAAGAAGGGTGGGAGGGAGGAAAGAAAAAGAAAGAAGGAAAGGAGGAGCGGAGGGAGGGAGGGAGGAAGGGAGAGTAGGAAAAAAAGAAAGAGCAGGTAAAGTAAAATAGAATAAAGTATGAAATATAGTAGCGTTATTAAAATTAGAAAGTAATTATTGAAAAAAAAAAAAAAAAACGGACCGATAGAACCCTGAGACATATGGTGGAAGCAAAGCTATACAGAGAGAATCTTACACAGAAGATTACACATACACATTCACAAAAAGAGAGCAGGGGGAAAAATCAAAAATCTTGCTCTCCAAGTCCACCTCCTCAATTTGGGATAATTCGTTGTAAAAAGAGGAAAAGGGCGAGAAGTCTGAAATCTTGCTCTCTAAGTCCACCTCCTTAATTTGGAATAATTCGTTGTAAAAAGAGGAAAAGGGGGGAAAGTCTTAAATCTTGTCCTCAAAGTCCACTTCCTCAATTTGGGATGATTCGCTGTCCATTCATGCACTCCACAGACGCAGGGCACATCAAATGGACCGTGGAGCTTTAATCCGCTGCCTCCGAGGCTGCACAGAGAGATTTCCCTGCCTCTGCTCTCACAGCTCCCGGGTCTCAGCCTTGGACCTGGCCCCGCCTCTGCGCGTAGGTCGCCGGAGGGCGTCCGTTCTTCGCTCAGACAGGACGGGTTTAAAGGAGCCGCTGATTCGGGGGCTCTGGCTCACTCAGGCAGAGGGGAGGGAGGGGCGCGCAGTGTGGGGCGGGCCTGCGGCGGCAGAGGCCGGCGTGACGTTGCAGCAGCCCGTGGCGCTCCGTGCGCTTTCCCGGGAAAGCCGTCCCCGGGTCTTGGGGACCCCGGCAGTGGCGGGGTGCACAGGCCCCCCGGAAGGCGGGGCGGACAGTGACCCGCGCTCGCACACAGGCCCCGCGGCGGCGGCGGCAGCGGCGGCGGCGGCGGGCCGCGGTGGCGGCGGCGGGCCGCGGCGGCGGCGGCGGCGGCGGGCCGCGGCGGGCGGCGGCGGCGGCGGGCCGCGGCGGGCGGCGGCGGCGGCGGCGGCGGCGGGCCGCGGCGGGCGGCGGTGGCGGCGGCGGCGGCGGGCCGCGGCGGCGGGCGGCGGGCCGCGGCGGCGGCGGCGGCCCACGCCCGTCTCCGAGGTCCGCGCCTTACCCGCGGCTCGTGCCTGTCTCCGGCGCTTCCCCAAGCAGCCCTCTTAATGCCCTCTCCTCGCGCACCAGGAAACAAAAGGGAAAAGAGTCTCTTGCCTCTTCAGCAGCTCCAGACCCTTTCCCCGGACTCCCTCCGGGCTAGCCGTGGTGCACTAACCCCTTCAGGCTCTCTTCCTGCCGCCAGCCCCAGTCCTCTCCCTGCGCTCCGACTGAAAGCCGATACCCGAGCCTCAGCTCCCAGCCCCGCCCGCCACGGCGGCCGAGCAGACAAGCCTCTCGGGCTGGTGTGTGCCTGAGGGCACCGGTCCTCTGTGCCAGAATCTCTCCGCTTTGCCCTCCGCACCCCTGTTGCTGTGCTCTCCTCCGCTACTCCGAAGCTTTCCCCCTCCGCCACCTGCAGTCTCCGCCCGCGAAGGGGCTTGTAGTGTGTAGAAACCTTCCCCCCTTCACGGCTCCCTCCCACTGGTGCAGGTCCCGTCCCTATCCTATTGTCTCTGTTTATTCTTTTTTTCTTTTGCCCTACCCAGGTATGTGGGGAGCTTCTTGCCTTTTGGGGGGTCTGAGGTCTTCTGTCAGCGTTCAGTAGGTGTTCTGTAGGAGTTGTTCCACGTGTAGATGAATTTCTGATGTATCTGTGGGGAGGAAGGTGATCTCCGCGTCTTACTCTTCCGCCATCTTCCTCCGGGGTCAGGACTCTTTCTTTATTCTCATACTTACAGACTAGTTAACATCCCAGTGAACTTAATGGACCGGCAATTCTTTCTTTCCTCCCCCCCACCTTTTTTTTTTTTTGGTTTAGTTGTTTGACCAATCGCATATTAATGAAATTATTTTTTCATAAATTCACAATTTCATCAAATGTGTGTCTTTTGTTTATTTTCTAGACTAGCTGACAAAAATGTATTTTGGATTTTTCTTAGTTCACCAGAAAAGAGAGGAACTTAAGTCTTTATTTTATTGTAGATTTAGTGACAGGATAAAGTGATCTTTTAAAACTCAGTATATAGTATATATAGGAACTAGAATTAGTTCCTATTGTCATAAAAATAGAAATAATAGTGAGATTTATTATTGGCCCATTTCTTGCTCAATGTAATTTTATTTAACAGTTATAATTTAAAATGTAAATAAAGATATGGATCTCCATTTTTGTCATCTGACTAAGCTGTTCTTTTCATGGATACATTCCCACCACACCAGAGACTTTGTCTCTAGTCATAGACCCAGTAGAAGATGTTCTCCACTCCTTATTATTTGTCACCAGTCATACTCATCTTATATATCACTATAGCTTCTTCCCTCCTCTCCCAAAGAAAATGATGTCCTTTTTCATGACCAAACCTCCACAATCTTATCTCCTAATACTACCCTATGCTTTACTTATCAGTTACTGTTCTCAAATCAGACTTACTGAAATTCTGTAAATATTTCTCATCTCTTCACTTTTATGTTTTTGTTTTGCCTAAACTCTCTGCTTGAAAATTCTTATTTCCTATTCTTTTATAGTCCTAGCCTTTAAAAGTCACCTCTTCTACCAGACTTTCCTGGAAATACTGAGTACAGTCTTTCCTCTTTGAGCTTGTAGGCTATTAAGTACATCATCTAATTTTTAATCCATTTTGCCTGGTATTTATGTATGTGAATTACCTCCATACTAGGTTTTTAAGCTGCTTGAATGCTGAGGCAGTGCTCCGGCACCTTCTGTATTCATAGAGCTTCCATGTTAGGAAAGTAACTTTGTAAAAAGTTGACAAATATAAAAACTAATCGTACACTATGATGTATGCTAAAAACAGGGAGTTGAGATACGTGGTCAGGAAAGACTCGAGGCAGGTAATATTTAAGCTTCATGTAAATAGAAGGAATAGGCTTTTAGAAGTGAGATATTCCGTGAAGAAAGAAGGGTATATGCAAATGTTCTAAGGTGGATAGAACCTCGGCACGCTTAGGTAGTAACATACACAGGAGGTTAACACACACACACACACGCACACACGGAGAGGTAGGCAGGCCAGATCATGCAGAGCTTAGAGCCCAAAGTAAGGGAGGTTGGATTTTATTCTTTGTGCTTTGGGAAACTTGCGGGGTTTTAAACAGTGAATTTTGTTATTTGATTTACATTGTGAGATCACTTTTTCTGCTCTATGATAGATTGATTGAAAGTGGTCCCAAGTGGAACTCTGGAAGACCAGTTAAAAGGCTGCTCTAATCCAGATGAAAGATGAAAGGGGTGATGTATTGTCAGATTCTAGATACAGTTTGATGCTTTGCAGTGGAAGATAAGAGAGAAGTAGCAAATAAGCATGACCTTGATCTCCTTTACCTCCTCTGCTCTTCTTTCCAGATAGCAGCAGCAGTGATATTTAGCATTACTTTTTGCCAGAGTGTAAATTATATAAATTACAAATCTCTCTTGAGGTTGACTTTATTTGATGTAACGTTTGGAAGAGTTCCAAAATGATTGGCAGAAACAATGTGTAAAATCATTTGGAATCACATCTACCTCTTTGCCTGTTCCATCCATCTTATTCTGACACTATTTCAGCACATCCTTTCATTTCGAATGAATCTCATTTTCTTTTATGACACTCTTGTATAGGACATGCAGATGAAAATTAATTTGGTACTATGAGAAATGAGAACTAATTTAGCAAGGATATGTCACCATGGCATTCTCTGCAATAGCTGTCCTTATCAGCACTATCATTTACACTAGCCAAGTGTTATTCCCCCTAAATTTAAATCTTGCTTCCTACCACTTATGGCCTTTGAGTCCATGATAGAAAAAGCAAAAGCAAAACTAAGGGGGGGACCTCTTCCATATAGAATGTTTATGCTACACAGACATATTATTCAGACTAATTTTAACTTCACTTACTCAAACTTAAATTACATATACTTTTATATGTTAGCCAAATTCCAAGTAAATGAAAATTATAAAGAAAATAGAGTTTTCTTTAATATTCGCTTCATTTGTGTTAACGAACTGAATGGCCTCAAAAATCTGTGCATAGAAATATTTTCTCTTGAGTTTTCTAAGATTATTTAGAGAATACACTAATATGCAAATATTTTAAGTATCTGTTAATAGCAAGTAACAGAAATATGCAGTGTTTACTTTGGGGGATTGGCTGTGAAGAAGTACCTAACAGTGAGGATTATTAAACTTTAGATGATATTAAAGAGTGAGATCAGAGAATACTTTAAAAATAGACTTATTTAAAAAATAAATCTATATCTGTTATCTATATAGTATATGTATATACACACAAATAAAATATACCATAGCTCAGTTGCTTTTCCGTGTAGGTCATAGAGATATTGCCTTAAAGATTGCGTCTTAAATTCTCTCTTTTTAATGAATGAAAAAATTGTGTGCTTTAACATTTTCAGTTATTCACCAAAGAATTTTAAAGTAATAGCTATATATTTAGTAGACCTAGTTTCTGTTAGTTCTCTTTGGCACTGAAATTGTAAACAGGAAGGTAAATATCTGTGAAGATATGTCCTTTCACACGCTCTTCAAGCCCTCATTATTTCTTATCTGATGTATTATAATTTTTCCTAACACATCACCCTGCTTCTAGTTTTCCCTTTCTCTAAGCCATTCTCTGTCTTGCTGCCAAAATGATCTTTCTAAAACATATCTAATCATGCCATTCCTTGTTTAAATTCATTATTTTAAAATCCAAACCATCTCTCATTGCGTGTAGGACCCCTCAGTGCATCATCTCTTTCTGTTTCTGGTTACACAGCTGATGTATACCATTGTTACCCCATTTTGAAGTTAGGAGACTGAAGCTCAGAAAGGCTAAAGAACTTCAGCAATGTCACAAAGCTAATAAGTGACAGAGTTTAGGTTACATGTTATATGAATTCAGTCCTTTGAAGTTTGTTGAAAATTTTCTTAGGCACCATAAATGTTCTATATGTGCTAGAAGAGAATATGTCTGCATTTGTTGGGTGAAGTGTTCTATATATGTTCAGTGGGTCAAATTTGTTAATCTTCTTATTAAAATCTATATCCACATCCATTTTCCTCTGGTTATTCTATGAAAAGAGATGTGTTAAAATCTTTCACTACCATAATAAGCTTGTCTATATCTTATTGTAGTTGTTAATCTGAGTCTATGTTATTAGATAAAATAGTTTATCTTCCTGAAAAATGGAATCTTTAAATTATTATAAAATCACTCTCATTATTTCTAGTAATTCTGTTTATCTCAATAAAAGATATTAATATAATCACGAGTTTTCTTTTTGTTAGCATTTACCTGGTATATATGTTTTTCCATCTTTGTTACTTTCTACCTTTAGATATCCTTACATTTTGGAAATCTCTCTGGTATACTGCATTTAACTGCATTTTTTGTTTGTTCGTTTTTGTTTTGTTCTGTTTTGTTAATCTCATCTGATAGTTTTTGTCTTTCAACTTTTGTTTTTTTACTGTTTTGGAGTAAATATACTGTTTCTCTTCTTTTAGTGGCTACTCTACAATTCCAACATGTTTTCTTAACTTATGAAAGTGTAGAAGTCAATCATGTACCCTTTTGCTCCCATCAGAGAACACAATATTTGGAACACTTGAATTCCTTTAAACTTTAATTCCTTTAATACCTAAATCCCACAAAGTTATATGTTATTTTAATGTATTTGAGGATAGTTAAATTCTTTTTTTTAAAAGACATTCTTCTTATTGTTTCATATATGTAGCCAGTGATCATTTAAATTTATCTACAAATTTATAACTGTCACTGTTCTTATTTTCCTTCTTGGATTTAGAACTACTTGCATTTTAGAACTACTATCTGGAATTATTTTCCATTTATCTGAAATACATTCTTCAGAATTGCCTTTAATGAAGCTCTATTAGAGGCAAACTTTCTCAGTTTTTTAGTGGGTTGAAAAATGTCTTTGACTTTTGCTCTTGTGAAAGTTCTACTGGAGCTAGAATTTGGGTTAGCAGTTATTTTCTTTCAACATGCTAAAGATTTAATTTCATGGGAAATTGAACATTTGCTGACAGTCTCACAATCACTCTTTGGGAGGTAATCTGCCTTTTCTCACTGGCTACTTTTAAGATTACATCTTTGTCTTTGGTGTTCTGAAGTTTCACTCTGGTACATCCAAGTGTGAATTTCTTTTTGGTTATTTTGCTTGTGATTTGTGATTTTTAAGGAGAATGATTGGTCACTTTCATTGGTTCCAAAAATTTCTCAGTCATTATTTCTTCAAATATCTCTTCTGTCTTATTCTCTCTGTCCCTTTCTTTTGGAACTCAAATTACACTTAGGTAAGGCCATCTTACTCTATTTTCTATGTCTCTTAACCTTTCTTTGACTTCCTATGCTGAATTCTGCATAATTCCTTCTAGTCATGTTTCAGGTTACTAATTCTCTCTTCATATCTGAAAACCTAATCTCTGTTAAGCCTGACCATTGAATTTTGAATTTCAGGTATTATATTTTTTATTTCTAGAAATTGTATGTGGTTCTCTTTCAAATATG
This sequence comes from Mesoplodon bidens, assembly GCF_964165515.1. Taxonomy (NCBI): domain Eukaryota; kingdom Metazoa; phylum Chordata; class Mammalia; order Artiodactyla; family Ziphiidae; genus Mesoplodon; species Mesoplodon bidens. The sequence continues at coordinate 67,760,228 of NC_138160.1, forward strand.
CTTTATCATTGTTTATAGTTTCCTGTTACTATTCTTAAGAGTATCTTTTATTTCTTGAAATTTAGTAAGCATTGTTATTTTATTGCTGTCTGTTAGTTCTAATATTTGAAATCTTTGCAACCAGTTTCTGTTGTTCTTGTTTCTACTGTTCTTGTTCATAAGTGTTGTTTCTTTATGAGTGAAGTAATTTTTTACTGTGTGATACTCATTTTTTCTTAGAAAATTACTTGTAGGAGGTCTTTGAGACCTAGTATAAAGGTGTTTTCTCTGAAAAATATTTGTCATTGCTTCTGCCACAAAGGGGCACTAATGGTCTTCAACTACTTTAAACTACCTGGTTTGAGGTGTTCTTGTTTGTTTATTTTTCATTTTTATTGAGGTATAATTGACAAATGAAAGTGTAATCTATTTAAAGTGTACAACATGATGATATGTATATATTGTGAAAGAATTACCACAATCCAGCTAACACATTCACCGTTGAGGGTTTGCTTTTGTTTGTTTGTTTTTTAAACTACCCAAGTCACATTAATTTGAGCTGCAAATACACCCAAGGGTAGGTTTGTGGTTACTAAATGAATCTCGGGTGACCCACTTCTATGGGGGAGGGTCTCCTCTTTGGGCAATCCCTAAGCTTTGTCTCTGTACCCCTGTGCTCTGCAACTCTGTGAAAACTGCAGCCTAAGGTCACAAAGTTCCAGTAAATGTCCTCATGCAAAAAAACGCTTTAGTGCATTTTAACCCTCTAGGGTACTGCCTTCTTTAGATTTTCTTCTAATAATTTCCCTAGTACTTTATCAGCTCTCCAATGCTATTAAGAAAAAAACCCAAATGTATGTATACACACACACACACACACACGCACACACTCACACTCCAGCATGTTTAGTTCTTTTAAGCAAGAGATATTATGCAAACACCTAGCCTTTCAAATATTGGAAACAATCATTCAAATTCATAAGCTAAAATTTAGCAAGATTTATACTAAAGGTATAAGTAGAATAACTTAATGGGTAAAGTTAATCAGATGGCTATAAGGCAGCTTATTGTGACATACAAATTTCATCTTTAATAGAAAACAAATTGTGGAAGACCTAATTCAAGGAGAAATAGCTCATAAGGGTTCTTGGGAGGGTGAAAAATAACACCAGCAAAATTAATAATAGCTAATACTATTAAGGACTTAAAATGTAACGATTTTTCAAAGTGCTTTACATGCATTACCTTAGTTAACCCTTCCACTAAGTCTATGACATACCTAGTATTTTTATCCCCATTTTATACATGAGAAGACTGAGATGCAGAGAATCACAGATTATAAGTGGTATAAAAGGGAGTCAAACCTGGGTAGTAACAGTCTAAAATCCATGCTTTATCTATTGATATATTGCTGCCATAACAGTAAAGGAAAATGATGGATATATATTTTTAAATTTATGTGTGAAGAAAGGTTTCAACTATATCTCATTGTGGGTAAAATTAAAGCAAAACATGCATTTGAAAGAACAGTTATTACATAGTATAGGAGAAATCACATAAATGTTGGCTGGTGACTGAATGTTCTTATAAGAAAGCTTTGATTATTATTGTGATAGTATAAAATAAAGTATAAGGAAAATAAGTAACAGCAATAATCTACTATACTTCCAAATTGTAAAAAAGAGAGATTATTTTCATGGCAAATTTTAAAGAATGGGTCAATTAAAATAACTTTAATTTTATACTGCAATAACTTGTGAAAATCAAGTATAATCTAGCAAAAAAACCTACAAATAACATAATAGAAAATTCAATTAAAGAGACAAAGAATACCACATACCCTACTTATATTTAGTTAATATTATGTGGAGTAAACTATTTAAGAATGAAGGATTTGAGGGAATGATTCATCTGAGTGCAACTTCAAGTTAAAAAAATGGTTACAAATATAATTAGGGAAAACTGATAATATTTGCAGATGACACATGGCAAATCAGGAAACAATTTGAGAATATAGTAAAACTAATTACTTGGAACTCAACTACATTCAACCCTTGTTTAACTGGCATAAATGGGGTGACGAATAGATAGAAAGGAAACCACAGACTACCCAGAATCCTGGTTAAAACAAAACTGTAAAACTAATAACAATATGACATAAAACAAATTTATGAATAATCTAGTAGTTCAACACAGTCCACAGATGTTACCCAAAAGTGTAAAAGAAATACAAGTACTTGGATTTAAGACCATGTAAATTATCTGCCAAAAAAGTACTGGGCTGTTAAACAACTCTTAGTAAAGATCCTTGTATTTATGAGTCTTGAATTAAGCAGACACATGCCTCCTTTCTCTTTCATTACTACCCTTAATTAGAAGTTCAACCAAACTTCTTGCTCAGTGGTGTTAGAATACAGGCATACCTTGTTTTATTGAGCTTCACTTTATTACACTTCTCAAGTATTGTGGGGTTTTTTGTTGTTTTGTTTTGTTTTTTACACATTGAAGGTTTGTGCCAACCCTGTGTCAAGCAAGTCATTTTCCAATAGCATTTATTCACTTCATGACTCTGTGTCACATTTTGGTAATTCTCAGAATATTTCAAACTTTTTCATTATCATTATATTTGTTATGGTGATCTATGATCAGTGATCTTTGATGTTACTATAGTAGCTGTTTGGGGCTGCCATGAACCACACCTATGTAAGACAACAAACTTAATCAATAAATGTTGTGTGTGTTCTCATTGCTCCACCCACCAACCATTCCCCCATCATTCTCCTTCTCCTTGTGCCTCCCTATTCCCTGAGATACAATAGGATGTTGAAATTAAGCCAATTAATAACCCTACAATGGCCTCTAAGTGTTCAAGTGAAAGAAAGAATCTTACTCTTTCTGTAAATCAGAAGCTAGAAATGATTAAGCTTAGTGAGGAAGGCATGTCAAAAGCAGAGATAGGCTGATAGATAGGATTCCTGTACCAAACAGTTAGCCACACTGTGAATGCAAAGGGGAAAGTTCCTGAAGGAAATTAAAATCGCTTTGCCAGTAAACACACAAAAGATAAGAAAGCAAAACAGCCTTACTGCTGATATGGAGAAGGTTTTTGTGGTCTGGATAGATCAAACCAGCCACAACATTCCCTTAAGCCAAAGCCTAATCCAGAGCAAGGCCCTAACTCTCTTCAATTCTGTGAAGGCCGAGAGAGGTGAAGAAGCTGCAGAAGAAAAGTTTGAAGCTAGCAGAAGTTGGTTCATGAGGTTGAAGGAAAGAAGCCACCTACATAACATAAAAGTACAAGGTGAAGCAGCAAGTGCTGATGTAGAAGCTACAACAAGTTATCCAGAAGATCTAGTTAAGATTATTAATGAAGGGGGATACACTAAACAACAGATTTTTAATTGTGGACAAAATAGCCTTATACTGGAAGAATATGCTATTTGGACTTTCATAGCTAGAGAAGAGAAGTCAATGCCTGGCTTCGAAGCTTCAAAGGATTGGCTGACTCTTGTTAGGTAGAGGCTGGTGCAGCTGGTGACTAACTTGAAACCAGTGCTCATTTACCATTCCGAAAATCCTAAGGCCCTTAAGAATTATGCTAAATCTACTCTGCCTGTGCTCTGTAAGTGGGACAACAAAGCCTGGATAATAGCACATCTGCTGACAATATGGTTTAGTGTTTTAAGCCCACTGATGAGACCTACTGCTCAGAAAAAGATTCCTTTCAAAATATTACTGCTCATCGACAATGCTCCTGGTCGTTCAAGAGCTCTGATGGAGATGTACAACGAGATTAATGTTGTTTTCATGCCTGCTCACACAACATCCATTCTGCAGCCCATGGGTCAAGGAGTCATTTTGACTTTCAAGTCTTATTATTTAAGAAATACATTTCAGCTTTCTTCTTCCTCTTCTGGGGATGGTACCTAGAGGCATTCAGGATGGTTCAGCGTTTGACATACCATCGTAGGCTGTCCTACCATACAGACTCTAACAAAACCAGGCTGTCCCGAACCCCTGGTAATAGAATTATTTACCTTTATACCAAGAAAGTTGGGAAAGCACCAAAATCCGCATGTGGTGTGTGCCCAGGCCGACTTCGAGGAGTTCGTGCTATGAGACCTAAAGTTCTTATGAGGTTGTCTAAAACGAAAAAACGTGTTAGCCAGGCCTATGGTGGTTCCATGTGTGCTAAATGTGTCCGTGACAGGATCAAGTGCGCTTTCCTCATTGAGGAGCAGAAAATCGTTGTGAAAGTGTTGAAAGCACAAGCGCAGAGTCAGAAAGCTAAATAAAAAAATGAAGCTTCTTTGAGTAATAAAAAAATCAAAAAGAAAAAAAAAGACATACATTTCATAAGATGATAGCTGCCATAAAGAGTGATTCCTATGATGGATCTGGGCAAAGTAAGTTGCAAACCTTCTAGAAAGGATTCACCATTCTAGATGTCATTAAGCATATTTGTGTTTCATGGGAAGAGGTCAAAATATCAACATTCACAGGAGTTTGGAACAGGTTGATTCCAACCCTCATGGATGACTTTGTGGGGCGAAAGACTTCAGTGGAGGAGGAAACTGCTGATGTAGTGGAAACAGCAAGAGAACTAGAACTAGAAGTAGAAGATGTGACTGAATTGCTGCAATCTCATGATAAATCTTGAGCAGATGAGAAATTGCTTATTATGGATGGGCAAGAAAGTGTTTTGAAATAGAATCTAGTACTAGTGGTGATGTTGTGAAAGTTGTTGAAATGACAACAAAGGATTTAGAATAAATATTGCACTAACTTATTTAATAAAGCAATGGCAGGGTTTGAGAGGATTGTCTCCAACTTTGAAAGCAGCTCTACTCTGGGTAAAATGCTATCAAATAGCATTGCGTACTACAGAAAAATTGTTCATGAAAGGAAGAGTTAATCAATGTGGCAAGCTTCACTGTTGTCTTATTTTAAGAAATAGCCACAGCCACCCCAACCTTCAGCAACCACCACCCTGATGAGTCAGCAGCCATCAACATCAAGGCAAGACACTCCACCAGCAAAAAGATTGTGACTCTCTGAAGGCTCAGATGATGGTTAGCATTTTTTAGTAATAAAGCATTTTTAATTAAAGTATATGCATTTTTTAGACATAATGCTATTGCACGCTTAATAGACTACAATATAGTGTAAACATTTATATGCACTGGGAAACCAAAAAATTCATGTGACTTGCTTTATTGTGATATTCGCTTTATTGCAGTGGTCTGGACCCCAATCCACAATTATCTCTGAAGTGTGCCTGTACCCCACAAGTACTTCTGTATGAGCTGAGGGATAGGGCCTAGTCTATCAGGCTATCTTAGATAGCTCTGTACCCTTTATTTATTACTACAAATATCTTTTGGTATATAGTTGTTTTATTCATAGTAATTTTCATTTGTTTACAAATATACTCTTTATGATTAATTATTACTTTAGTTTATCTTCTCCCAGGTAATCAAGAGTTGAGTGCCCTCCCAAATATGTAATCATTTAGATATTGTCTAGAGAAAATTTACCTTTGCTTTTTTGCTGTAAAAATTTCACATAAACTATAGATTTTTGCATAAATTGATATTTAGATAAAACTCTAGGAATAATGTTTCCTTTGTTTCAGAAAACAAAAACTTTGTTTCCTTTAAAGACACACTCAGATTGGTTGGTATGATATAGCAACCTAAAAATATTTATTAAATTGAATTACTGAACTGAAGTTGAATTTCTGAATTAATAACAAACATGGAAATAAACTAATTATAACTAATTCATATCCTGAGAACATTTTATAGTGATTGGGGAAAAAAGAAAAAAACCCAAACCTTACTAATCATTTTGCAGCTGAGAAGACCATTATACTGAGCTGACCAAGACCTCACATCAGCAGCCTATTAGAACGGAATCTTCAGCTTCCAAATGAACTTTTTTTTTTTATGATGGACTATATTTTTTAGAATAGTTTTAATTTAGATTTACAGAAAAATTGAGAAAATAGTACAGAGTATTCCCATATATACCCCCCCTCATCTTCTATTATTCACATCTTGCCTTAGTATGATACATTTATTACAGGTAACACACCAATACTGAAACCCTTATTTTCAACTAAGTCTATAGTTTAATTCTGAAAATCACCCTTTGGAAAATTCTGTCCTACAACATACCATGGCCTACCACATTAACTTAGATTGGGTTAATATATAAATCTGAAAGCATTAAAACTCAGTTTCATTAGAATTATCTCTGGGAGTGTAGCTAAGAAATTAATAATAGCAGTTAGTTCTTAGAGAGAGTTATTGGCTGAAGGTATAAAAATGAAGGGAAGATCTGTTTCTTGTGTACCACTGTGTACCTTTTAAAGTTTTTACCAAGTATATATATTACCTATTTAAAAATTAACAAAAATTAGGGCTTCCCTGGTGGCACAGTGGTTGAGAGTCCGCCTGCCGATGCAGGGGACACGGGTTCGTGCCCCGGTCCAGGAAGATCCCACATGCCACGGAGTGGCTGGGCCCGTGAGCCATGGCCGCTGAGCCTGCACATCCGGAGCCTGTGCTCCGCAATGGGAGAGGCCACAACAGTGAGAGGCCCGCATACCAAAAAAAAAAAAAAAAAAAAAAATTAACAAAATGCTATAAATTCGATTACTCTGTAATTCAGTCTGTCCTGGAAAAAAGGGTTTACTGTGTAAATATGGATTTTGTTACCATAACTTTTATAATACATGTCCACAGCAATAAAACATTGTTGCTAACTAAAATCATACACATATAACCTGTTCTCAAATATAGGATGGTAAATTGTTTAACATAAAGCAATCAGTATAGGAGTATTTTAGAAAATAACTAACACACGATGTTCTTAGATAAGATAGTGAGAAATCAGAGAATTATACTCACAAGACATGCATGTCTATAATTTAATAAAATAAATAGTGTAGTATGCCTTATTGATTTTAGTTTTTAACGTAATATGAGTAATATGTTTTTAAAAGTTGGTTATTCTGGAGAAATTAACCCAAATTTGCCAAAGAAAATCAAAATAAAAGTTCATTAAACAATGTGTTCTGCAAGGAGGGATTCATCATAATTTAGCCTCTGTGCAAGCAGCAACTTTCTCAGCCATTTCACTGGGAAATGTCTATCTAAATAAAATTGTTGTAAAATACTTGGCTAGTGGGGTCTATACTATAGCATATTATTCTGATTTACAATAATAAAATTATAACCTACTTTCATTTATTTCCATATATTTATACTGTTATTATCATTATTATTAGTTTACCCTTTCAGTAGTCCTGGGAAATATACTTTTTTTTTTTTTTTTTGCGTTACGCGGGCCTCTCACTGTTGTGGCCTCTCCCCCTTGCGGAGCACAGGCTCTGGACGCACAGGCTCCGGATGCACAGGCCCAGCGGCCATGGCTCACGGGCCCAGCCGCTCCACGGCATGTGGGATCCTCCCAGACCGGGGCACGAACCCGTGTCCCCTGCATCGGCAGGCGGACTCTCAACCACTGCGCCACCAGGGAAGCCCGGAAGTATACTTTTGATGCCACTTTCCAAAGCAGGGGACGGACACAGCAATCAAAGGTCTTTTTCTAGGTTACCCAGAGATCTCAGAGCATCGTCAACTCTACTTTCTTGACCCAGGTCAAGGTACCCCCTCTTTATATTATACTCCCTGACTGTAACTACAGCTTAATTATGCAAAGCCTTAATAATTAGAAATTCAAGCAGAATTAATTAAAAAAGAGAAAGATGATATTAAGTATTTTTAGAATAACAGTGTCCAAGGAGCTTCAGAATAATCTCTCAGGATCACAACGCAGTGAGAACTGATTCTCAGGATGATCACATGATGGAGATGTTAAACTTTAATCTGCAGGCTCTATTAATTAAATCAGGAAAGTAGGATGTATTTCACAAAAGTTTTCAGCAAACATCTCTTGCATTAGTGCTCAGTTATCCCAAAAAAACTCAAAACTATTAACCATACCAATTTTATCCCTGAACAGTCCAGTGAATTTTCTACAGAAGATTGCAAATTCTTAGTGAGCAGAAACCATGTGGTCCTCATCAAGAGTTGTTATGATACCTATATGTGCTGTTGCGTAATCAGTGCTTGTATCTATACATCAGTAAATATTCATGAGGACCAAGAAGTAGGAAAATGAGTAGTTATTAAAAACCATGGAATTTGTCATCACATTAAAATTTATTTGAGATTAATTTGTCATCCTATCTTCATCTCATTTTAGACATGTAAGGAGAAATATTTCAGTAGATGAAATCACAGATTATTGAATTCCCATGTTAGGCTTTATAGTCACAATTTAAAGTGGGGCCAAACTTAAAAACATTCAAGTAATCAGGTAAATCTCTTAAGATTGTGGACTCTTAAGATTGACTTCAGGTGCCAAATGTTTAAGATTTTATGTTAACAAAAATAATTTTATGATCAAAGGAGTGTCAGTGTCATAGAAATGGAGTGATACAGTTCCCAGCCATTGTTGTTTTAGACTTTGTATAGTTTAGGATTTTCAGCAATACCTGGCACTGGTGGAGAGTGGATGATGCGTGCAAAGCCACAGCGGCAATATCCCTCCCCAACTCCTGTGAGAGGGCCGATTAGGCAACAGGAATCTGCATCACTGAAGTGCTTCAGCCCGGCCAGTGTTTCTATCACAGACGCTGGAAACACTGATTCATCTTTGTGCCTTCTTTTCTTCCATTGTGAGGCACAAAATACAGAACAGAGAACAGAGCACAACAAAAAACAGGGGAAAGGAGAAAGGGAAATGTTGTAACTCTAAAATATTTAATTGTTCAATGCTTTGGCCAGACCTTATTTCTGCGACAGTAAGTAGTCAGAATTGCTCGTGTTGGGGATTCAAGGCTATTACTACACCAGGGGAGAGCACAGTTTCCTTTATTCCTGCTCCCCCTGTTATGTATTCTAGCCTCACCCTGGCCAGATATTGAACAGAAGTACAAGACTTTTCCCCAAAGTATTTCAGTCCAGCACACTTTTTTGCTAATGGAAGAATTTGAAAAGCGCTCAGGGAATTCTGATGGGATTTTTAATTTTATTAATTCAAACTAGTAATGTTTACTCACTTTTTTCTAAAAGTGGTTATACATGGTTTCTGCCAGTTGTTTGGCATTTGGGGGCAGTGGAGGAATTGTAGAGAATAGGTAATTTTTCTATCTATGGCCCTTCCATAAGCAATTCTGAAAGATCTCACACTATACTCAACACAGGGGCTACCAGCTTTCCTTAATGTTAACTCCCTAGACATAGCTATAATTTAGCTGAGAGATGAACAAGTACACAAAATCTATACTTCAAGGCAAAATAGAACATATATCTTAAGAAAACTGTAAGAAAATATTTTTATTTGTTAAGAGAATCATAAGCAGGGTGTCATAGACGGGGTGGAGGGCATACTGAAAGTCATGACTATCAGGAAGCTTTATACCAAAGTGGTAAAGAGCTGGGTTTGTGAATGGTGAAGGCAAGGCAGAATCCCAACAGAGAATGACAGATTTAGAAGCACAGGAATAGAAAAACAAAAAATATGTGTGAGGGGCAGAAAGCACTTAGCAGTTCTTTTTTAGTTGAAATGTAGGGCATAGCAGGAAGATTGAGAGAACTGCGTAAGTAAGGTGAAAGCCAGGAGGCATTATGTGGTTATGTATTCAGTTCTTTACTACATGTACATGCTATAAAGGATTGGCTGTCTAGAACCATGTGGAATTCCAGATAGAAAATTCCAGATCAAATAACTATAAATGATTGAACCTTACATTTTAACTTTTGTGAAGAAAGCCCTTATGAAACATGCAGTATACTCTGCGTCTCACTAAAGCATGTTATATATATTCCCCCCTTTCCGACTGTGTTTCATGAAGCCCTAAAAATTTGTCAGATATATTTTGGAGGACCAAGGGAGCTGGTGGTAAATGAGACGGTCTTCCTGCTACCTCCTCTCCCTCATTCCCAGAGCAGTTTAACGTTTTACTGTTTTTCTTGTTAGATTACTTCTACAAGATTTCATTTGAAGAAGGAGTTCCACCAATAACATGAAGTTTGAGTCCAGTGAGAAACCCTTGTGTAGTCAGATTACTAAGAAAGCATTGACGTATTGTAAGCAGTTTATTTTCTTTAATGCAATAGACATAAATGTCATAGATAGATGAATAGATAGAAGCATAGGCACATGGATGGAAGTAGTAGTACATGGTAGGGGATATTTGAATGAAAAAATATGTGTGTGGGAAGAAGTTAACATCATATTATAGAAATAGACAACTTTTAACCATTTATCTTTTGGAGAACATAGAGATCTTGTTTAATATATGGATACAGGCATTTACAAAATAATTACCTGGTTTCCTTAGAAGGGTCAGTGCCGAAAGTCCTCCACACTTTTGAACATGTTTTTTGTCCTTAATTCAAAAGTTCTCTTTGAAAATTTTTACATCCTGAGAAAATGTAAGTACTTGTAATATTTGGCATGTTTGTTACCTAATAGAAAAAGATTCTTATTAAATAATATCTCCTAAACTTAAAATAATAGTAAATAAAATCCTAGTTGTGTTTTTTAAATGAAATGTTTCTAACTTTTACTCCTTGTATAATCCACAAGCCATTCATTAAATTTTAACTTTCATAATCATTAAATCTTTGTGCAACTTAGTCTTGATTCATAATTATTTCAATTAATATTTTTATCCCAATACTCAAATCTGACTTGAGTTGTCCATAGTTCCATGTTTAGGAATTCATGATATGAAAACCATCCTTTTCATTTCTTGCATAGCAAGATCAACTCTTAAGAGAGTATTATCCATAGAAAATGTAATTTGCCCTTTTGAGATGGCTATTTATGGCGATCACATTAAGTTACAAACATTGAAATATTAAAATAGAAATTTTCTCCGTGCTCTGTTAAGCTACTTTTGTTAATATTTAGAGGAATGTGATTTTCTGTGCTTTTTTAACAGAAAGAATTATTTTGGGTCTTCTCACAAATGGATTAAGGATTTAGGAAAAAGGAACTTTTACATTCTATCTACTGTCATCTCTTTGTAGTTGGTGACTGGTCTAAGTACAAAGTGAAAGCACAGGAAATTAATAAGAATTTTTAAACTAATGTTTATATAATAGGAAGTTTAGAGAAAAATACACATATTCTATACATATAAAAATAGGCATATGCTAAAAAATGTATTAAACCTCCATGTTGTATACACCTCAAATTTATACACTGTTACATTCGGTTATGTCTCAGTTTTTAAAAAATCACTGTTTTAAAAAGGTAAACATGTTTTTTAAGCTTAGTAGCATGAATTTCCTTTTGCTGTATTCAGGAATGACAAATAATTAACTGCCTGTGAATGCAAACTAGAGTATCTGATGTCCAGGAGCTTACATTCCTTCTGGGGATAAAGATGTGGTCATATGTGAAGATAACTGCACACAGTCATAAATCTTATGATGGTAAAGGCAATATTACAGGATCCTAAAACTCTCTCTAAACTGAAGTGATGGGGGAAGATTTTAGGGAGTGGGAAGGATTTCTGTTGGTCCTGGCAATAATGAGGGAGAATTGAGCTGTAGGGAGAGGAAGGAGGAGGCCATTCCACCTCCTTCCAGATGGGGGAAGTTCATGTAGCCACTTGTGGACGCTTGATGTGCTCTAGCAGGAGGTTTATCTAGTAGAGCAGCAGGAGTCCAAGCTAAATAGGAAGGATGGGCCAGATGTGGGGAAGGTGATAAAAGAAAAAAATCCGCCTGGCAGCATTAAAAAGTTTATTTATTTATTTATTTATTTTAAAATTTATTTATTTATTTTTGGCTGTGTTGGGTCTTTGTTTCTGTACCAGGGCTTTCTCAGTTGTGGCAAGCGGGGGCCACTCTTCATCATGATGCACGGGCCTCTCACTATCACGGCCTCTCTTGTTGCGGAGCACAGGCTCCAGACGCGCAGGCTCAGTAATTGTGGCTCACGGGCCCAGTTGCTCCGTGGCATGTGGGATTCTCCCAGACCAGGGCTCGAACCCGTGTCCCCTGCATTGGCAGGCAGATTCTCAACCACTGCACCACCAGGGAAGCCTAAAAGTTTATTATTTTTATATCATGTTTTCACATGTGTTCTATACCTTTCTGTGGCAGGTAGGATAATGCTTCTTCCCACTCACCATCCCAAGATGTCAGCTTCCTAATGCCTGGAACCTGTGACTGTGTTATCCCATGTGACATGTGAAAGAGGAAGGCGTAGTGTGGTAGGCTGAATAATAGTCCCCAAAGACATCCAAGTCCTAATCCCTGGAACCCATGAACGTTTTCCTATGACAAGTGAATTTTGTAGTTGTGATTAAATTAAGGATAATTAGATGCAGAAATTATTCTGGATTGTCCAGATGAGCCCTAAATACAATTACAAGTGTCCTTATTTAGGAGGAGGAAGAGGGATATTTCAGACAGATGAGAAGGAGGCTATGTGATGAAAGCAGAGTCAGAGAAGATGCTGAGGTGCTGACTTTGAACACACAGGAAGCGGACATGAGCCAAGGAATACAAGAAACATATTTCTGTACACTGGAAAAGACAAGGAAATGGATTTATTCTAGAGCCTCTGGAGGAAGCTTAGTCCTGCTAACACCTTAATGTGAGCCCCATAAGACTCCTTTCAGACTTATGGCCTCTAAAACTGTAAGAGCATAAATTTCTCTTGTGTGGGTCACCAAGTTTGTTATAATTTAGCCACAGAAAATTAATACACATAAGGTATCATGTGCTCATAAAGTCATTGGAAAACCTGGACTGTGCTCTAGTGGACTTATAAGAATGGTCTACCTCAGGCTGCCATGAGAACACAAGAAGTCATTACCATAACTCTAATCCAGTTGCCAGGAACCTCCTCTGCATGACAGCCTCAAAATTGGTGAATGGCCACTGGAACTTGTATTCTGACTGTCATCTCAGCCACAACGACCTCTTGACACACAGCTGAAAAATGGGCACAGGAATCTGCTGCAGGAAAAAAAAACCCAAAAAAAACCCCACCTCTTAATTTTCCATTAAGACTTTGCTTTTGGGGGTATGGGGGGACAGTAAAATAAGTCAAGAAGCTGTCCTTTGCCTCCTTTTCACCTTCTAGATATCTCAGTAGTTTTACAAAGGAGACAGAAATACAGTTTTTAGCTTTCCAGCTCCTGCAGTAGTAAAAAGTTATCCTAGAAAGAGAATGAATGAATGAAAGATGAGCAGAAAAATCCACAGAATTTATCACAAAGGTTTTGAGGTTATTTACATGACCACTCTGACCTCCATCATTCCCTATGCTTTTTATAAAATTACAGTTGACCTTTGAACAACATGAGTTAAAACTGCGTGGGTCCATTTAAATGTGGGTTTTTTCCAATGGTAAATACTACGTGATCTGCAGTTGGTTGAAGTTGCAGATAGAGAAAAACTGCATTTGGGGGGTGGATTTTGACTGTGCAGAGGGTCTGTGCCCCTAACTCCCCATTGTTCAAGGGTCAACTGTACTTTCTAAGCAATGTGAATTAATAAAATTGCCAATTAATGCAGCAATGTGAACAGAACATCTACTGTGTGCAGAGTATCATATGAGGTCAAGATGGGAAGATACTAAGGAAAGGAAAGACTTGGTCCCTGTTCTTTCAGAGAGTACATGCTTAATGTGAAACAGAACTGATGTGTACATATAGGTAATACAGGATAAATTGTGTTTGGAAGTTCTGAATGAATTCAGAGAGTCGTCATGTGGGAGGAGAGTTTTGAAAGAAGAGACTCTTTCTCTGAGAAGAGTAGAAAATGCGCCTCTGGATGATTGAGAACTTAGCTTATCTGTAGGATGGAGGCAGGAGGGAATGTAGTCATATGTGTGATTCTAGTTGGTTGGCACACAAGTAAACATGGAGAAGTTATGGAAATGAAAGTGCTAAGGTTGACATTGTTGCTAAGTAGCCAAGAGGAAATTGAGGAACTGATTTTTCTTAGTGAAAAAGTTATTATGACCTGGTAAAATCATTGGAATAAGCTCTGAGAAAGGAAGTTAGGAAACAAGAACACTTGCGAAATTCATTTAAGGATGCTGAGATGGCATCCAAACTGCAAAAGGCAAAACTCTTACATCAACTGCTGATGAGGTTTGACTGAAAAGAGACCATGCTGCAGATACACAAATAGCTCTTTTTCTTGTATTTTTAGAGTAAAAGTAATGTGTAGAGAAGGTTTTTTTAAAAGTACAGAAAAGTGTAAAATGAAAAGTAAAAACCTCTCTCATTCTCCACTCCACTTCTGGATCTTCTGTCTAAAGGTTCCTGCTATTAACCGTTTCCTATGTATCCTTTGGGAAAGCATTTTTCTGACATAAAGACCACATGTAAATATACACAGATAGGATCATGGTATTATACAGTGCTTACCCTGTCCATTGAGATCTTTTAATACCAACACATTTAGATCTAACCTATTCTTGGTATGACTCTAAAAGTATCTCATTGTACAGAGTTCTCATGATACATATAATCAGTCTACTACTGCAGGATATTTATGTTGGTTTTTTCCCCCCAGTTTTTACCTATTTGTCCCATTTACCTCTCTGAGCTCATCTACTCTTCTCCCTAGGGCTCACTCTGCTCCAGCCACACCAGCCTCCTGCATATTCTTCAAACACATCAGTTGTAGCCTTGCTTTTGCACAAGCATTGCTCTGCCTAGAATGCTCTTCCTTTACATATCGACTTGCTTCCTCCTTCACACCTTAGCTCACATCTCAACTTCATCTTTTTTTTTTTTTTTTTTTTTTTACGGTACACGGGCCTCTCACTGCTGTGACCTCTCCCGTTGCGGAGCACAGGCTCCGGACGCGCAGGCTCAGCGGCCATGGCTCACTGGCCTAGCCGCTCTGGGGCATGTGGGATCCTCCCGGACCGGGTCACAAACCCGTGTCCCCTGCATCGGCAGGTGGACTCTCAACCACTGCGCCACCAGGGAAGCCCCTCAACTTCATCTTTGATTGTGCTATATGATATTGTAATTCCATCACACTTCCAGTCTACTTCCTTTTAAAATTTTTTTTCTCCATAGAACATTTCACTCTCTAAAATATCATATGCTAATTTATTTTATTTGCCTCTTTTTTCCCCTAAAATTTAAGTTTCATAAGGAGAGTAATTTTGTATGTTATTTGTTACTAATACCTTTAGGAGTTAAGAATTGCTAGACGTGTCTAGACAAGAATATAATCTTAAATAAAATCTTATTCTCAATCAAATTATTTAATTATTGTTTAATCACATCTTTGCTCCATATATCTCTCTTTTGATTTTCAAATATCTCCTAACACTGTAGACTTTTCCTTTTAGTATATATTACTTTTATATTCCTTTAAAGAGGATGATCTTAGCACATAACAGACACCAGTTTAAAAAAAAACCAAAAACTGTACCTGACCTAGTGAAAGAAAATCATTTGATTGCACAAAAGAGTTCTAATTGCAGATAAAATTGTTATGTGTAATAGTCTGGATTCTCTGTACCCCAAATTGAAAGAGGGAGCAATTTAAATGATGTAGATGATAACAGCTTTCAGTGGACACTCTTGTTCCAATATTCAGTAAACAATAGTTTTGAGCATTATGGGTGCTATAAATTTATATCAGTTTCACTTCATTTTTTTCAAGTTGCAGAATTTGCCACAAATTTCATCAGATATTTTGGAATGACATAGCAGGGTGCATCAACAAAATACCCAAATCTTTTGACAGTAAGTGCTTTCAGAGATTTTAGATCCTTCTCCTTCATGGAAACTTTTATATTATTAACATAGAAAAACTTAGATTAAATTATTTTCTTGGTAGCTTGGTATGTTCTATTAAGCTACAGCAAATATTTGTTAATAAGGTTAACAATAATTAAATAGTTGTTAACAATATTCACTTTTTTATTTTTCAAATTGCTGTTAATCTCAAGTACACTTTGGAGAACAAACATACAAACAACTTGATACCTCATAATATAAAGTATGTGGGTAAGTTAGATCTGTCTACCTTCCAGGCACAAGTATGGAGGGCTTATTTCATGGCTTTAACTGGAATTGTGGAATACAGGTAGGAACATTAATGTAATTGCAGAGATGTAGTGATCCCTGAAGAATGGCCTCTATCATGACATTTATCATCCTTGATCAAGGTGTAAAGAAACTGTAATGTGTTGTGATATTTTCTATTACTCATGATTAAGTCACACCAAAATGGCACGAAGACCAGGAAACCAGTTAGATGTTCACCAGTGGCATTCATATTTAATCTCTGAGAGATCCAATTGACTTCTATGAGTTAGTTAATAGTTCATTACCTAGTATGTATGATTTTCAAATAAAACAACCCTTTTAAAGATAATAATTGCAAATATGTGAACTGTATTTTTAATTAGAAAAATAGTGAGCTTGTACTGGTAAGCTATTTCTTATCATATGTTTGGTGCTGTCACACTTAACAGTTATTTAATTATTTGTAAATTTTTCTGGTTGAAGAATTTTTTCCTATTTGATGTCAGCATAGTTTTTGAGTGTTGTCAGACATTAAATGGGAACCTAATTATAAAACAAATTCAGCTGTTCAATATATATGGCCAGGGCTTCCCTGGTGGCGCAGTGGTTGAGAGTCCGCCTGCCGATGCAGGGGACACGGGTTCGTGCCCCGGTCTGGGAAGATCCCACATGCCGCGGAGCGGCTGGGCCGGTGAGCCATGGCCGCTGAGCCTGCACATCCGGAGCTGTGCTCCGTAACGGGAGAGGCCACAACAGTGAGAGGCCCGCGTACCACAAAAATAAATAAATAAATAAAATAAAAAAATATATATGTATGGCCACTAATAATGCTATTATTAGCCTGTGAAAGCCTCTAGTCAGTTTTTCTTAATACTGAATTCTACTGAACACTATAAACTCACAATTTTGCATGACTTTATGTACAGTTAAAACCTCAGTGAAATTATGTATTTGTTTATTCAACAATTATATAACATTTACTCTGCACCAGGTAATGTACTAAGGACTGAAGGTATCAACATGAATAAGATACCTCTCCCTCACTGAGTGTGATAGACTGAATAATTGCCCCCTAAGATGTCCATATCTTAATCCCTGGAACATGTGACTGTTACATATACAGCATGGCACAGACTTTGTAGATGTGATCAAGTTAAGGATCTTGGGATTATCCAACGATTATCCTAGAGTATTGAGGTGGACTCAAATGCAATTACACATATTCTTTTAAGATAGAGGTACAGGGAGATTTGACCAGAAAGAAGGAGAGAGAGCAATGTGACGGTGGAGGCAGAGACTGGGGTGACGTGCCTCCAAGCCAGTGGATGCTGCAACACGTATAAGCTGGAAGAAGCAAAGACCAGATTCTTCCCTAGTGAGTATGGAGGGAGCTAAGCCCTCCTGACCCCTTGATTTTGGTCCAGTGATACTAATTTTAGACTTATCGACTCCAGAACTGTGAGAGAATAAATGTGTTTTGTTTTGTTTTTGGCTGCGTTGGGTCTTCATTGCAGTGCACGGGCTTTCTCTAGTTGTGGTGAGCAGGGGCTGCTCTTCGTTGCAGTGTGCGGACTTATTACGGTAGCTTCTCTTGTTGCAGAGCAGGGGCTCTAGACACGTGGGATTCAGTAGTTGTGGCACATGGGCTCAGTAGTTGTAGCTCGAGGGCTCTAGAGTGCAGGCTCAGTAGTTGTGGTGCACGGGCTTAGTTGCTCCACGGCATGTGGAATTCTCCCGGACCAGGGCTCGAACCCCTGTCCCCTGCATTGGCAGGCGGATTCTTAACCACTGTGCTACCAGGGAAGTCCCCAATGTGTATTGTTTTTAATCATCAAGTTTGTGATAATTTGTTGCAGTAGTCACCAGAAATGAATATACTGAGGTACTCAACATTTAGTGAGAGACAGACACAAAAACTAATAATTATTGTGCAGTGAGAGTGCTATGGGAGGTATGTGGGAAAAAGGAAGTGGGAGGACAGGTGTGGAGCACTAACTCTGACAGATCAAGTTCTTATAAAGCTACTTAGAAGATCTGGACTGAGGCTTGAAGTAAAAATAAGAGTTTTCCAAGCAAGGAGAGGAGTACAAAATGGCAAAACAAAAAAAGTGCAGTGAGTTGTATTACAAGACCGTATTTTGAATTGCATATTTTATTTCAGGAAATACTAAGCGCTAACATAATTTTCATTGACTTTTAATATTTTGATTAGTTGTCATTTATCAAAGAAGAGCATAAGGCTGTATGAAGCATTCTTGGAAAAAGTAATATCATATATACTACAAATAAGATAAAAGAATAATCCAGTGTTACAGAAGTAAAGAATAATTATTATTTCCTGTCATTGCTAGTAGCTGGGTGTTTTAGAGAGGTTATTACATGGAAATTTTGATTAAAGTCATCTCAACAGTGTTGTAGTGTAATCAGTTGGAGAGAGAGATCATTTATTCTAGTTATACAAATAATCACCAGCCACTCAAATCGTAGTAAAAATAAGGCAACAATTTTAATAAAATCTTTCTCTTATCTTCTTTCATTTTATTTGGATTATTAAGAAGTTTGCCTAGAAGTTTTGGGCCAAGTAAAAAAGTAGAGAGAGGTCATTTCTCTGTATTCTCTTGTCAAAATTAAACAATAGAAGTAGTGATGATGACTGAACAAAACACCTGATACTGTGTTGCGGACCCCTAGAAATTTTGCAAACTGAACAGAATCTGCATGAGTTTTGAAATCTATTTTCAGAGTTGAATTAAGTATTAGAATGATAACAAAAAGAGGTCATAAATCAAGTGGATATTTATTACAGCGTGCATCAGGTATCAGTGATTTGGCTGTGAGAACAAGGTAAAGACAAATAAATTATAATATAAAGGACAATTAGATTATCCAGGATGACAAGAAAAGTAAAATTAAAAAAGCAGCTGTTAGGGCCTCCCTGGTGGCGCAGTGGTTGAGAGTCTGCCTGCCGATGCAGGGGATACGGGTTCGTGCCCCGGTCTGGGAGGATCCCATATGCCGCGGAGCGGCTGGGCCCGTGAGCCATGGCCGCTGGGCCTGCGCATCCGGAGCCTGTGCTCCGCAACGGGAGAGGCCACAAGAGTGAGAGGCCCGCATACCGCAAAAAGAAAAAAAAAAAAAAAAAAAAAAAAAGCAGCTGTTGGTTTTAGTTCTTTTCCCAGAGCCAAGAAACTGGATTAGCTGATCACTAGATACTGAGAATTTCATTCCCACACCCTTCACAGCATTAGGCATTATCAAACTTTTTAATTCTGTAGGGAAAGAAGCCAAATACTGGCACTTCCCAAAACACTAGGGAAAACATTTTTTTAAATAGTGTTTTAGCCATATTCACTAGGCTTGCTCCCCTCCTCAGCATCTCCAAGTCACCTGAGGGCCGTGGAGCTCACAACCCCTCCCCAGACCTTCCTGGACTCTGACCCAAACCCTAGGTAAAATGAACCATGTCTACACCCCACTCAAAAATAGATTTGTAAACTCAGCCACTCAGGGAGGTCTAATTTCACATTTCATTTTGGCAGAGGGTTTTCTGGGATAATTGCCTCCAATACAGTCTAAACAACTTTGCTATTAATGGAAATCGAAGCAGAACTGAGAAGGAGATTAGAATTCATTTAGATGGCAATATTCTGTTTTGTTTTGTTTAATCAATGGTCCAAGAGAGCTTTCCCATTGATACAACTTTAAAAATACTTTAATCATATGCACAGTAACTATACTTGAATAATGGATGGCGCTTAGTCTAGGAAATCCTCTTTCTCCTTATTTCTGTGAGCGTAGTTTCATTTTTTTCCTGTATATATCATTTTTTCCTCTATATCCTATAAATATAATCAAGGTAATAGTATAATAGTATGATAACCTATAGGAACAGTACATATGCTAAAATTCACTTATAGAAAAAATTTATTTTAAATATTTTACAATTTCTACTTCTCATTTTACTGCAAAACAAAAGATTTCTATGATTATCCTAAAAATATACTTATCCCTTAGTTTTGTAATGAGATACCCAAGTGTTTCATGTACATTGGTAGTATCATCTGTTTACAGAGGCATATACCTTTCCATTGATTTTCAAGGAGTTTTCATAAGTTATGTCTGTCAGCTACTCTGTTAACAAAAAATATAGTTTTATGCTGTCTCTATCTCTCTGGTTTCTATCCACATCAACCTAAGCCTGGAAACCAGTCATTACAAAATTATTTAGTCTGCTAGTCTCTAGACAACAAATTATTTCAGTTAGTTACCATTTGACAATAATAGGGAAACTAAGCTGAAAAGTAATTACCAGTTTAATCAGCCAATATACCAATGTGAATTTTACAAAAGTCACAGTTGTACTTGGGATACTGTGTTAATTTATTTAGAATGTTAACAGGTCTTATCCTTGCCCCAGCCTAACAGATGTAAGAGAGAAACAGTAAGATGTCTGCATCAATGCTTCTTTTTTTTAAGTACATAAGATGGGGTTGGCTTTTGCTATCCCTGCAGCTTTTTGTGCAGCTAGAAGAAGGAAAATACAGTTTTTATTACTCTAGGAAGAATAAAGTATGCTCTAGTAAATGGGATCTATTTGACATGAGGTAGTCAACTTAAGGGGGTAAAGATTTTGATTGACTCAAGATAATATACCTACTGTCACGATTTAAATTCAAAAACAAACCCACTCTGTAAAAACAGACTAAAAATCACTTGAAAATAGAATTATTGGGAACTCACAAGATTGATTTGGTCCCGGGTCATCAACTATAATGGGATCTCTCCCCACTTTTTGCTACTTTCACAGATAAGATAGGAGCCCTTCAAGTGATTTTTTATGAAGTTGCTTCCTAGAACAATGTAGAACAGTATAGTCTTTCTTGACATGTAGGCATTTCCTATTCTATTCCCTACTACGATCTAATTCCAAAGTCAATATTCCCTTTTTGCAGTGAGGCTGGAAATGTTTCTGCCTCATAATCAAACTATCACATAGTTGAGCTTATTGTACTTTTAGAAATTGTGACTTTACTTGCTTTCAGCCAGATTCTCTTGTTACTAATAGGCAGTTTTCCTCCAAATTCCATTTTATTTATTCATGATAGAATCTGTGTCTAATTTTTTAAGTATGATTGAAATAAATTAAGTAATCTTTCTAACCAGGCGTGAGCCATTTCACATTTTATATTCTTTATGGGAAAATCCGTTTTGTATCTATATATTCTATTAATACCACGTTTTCCACTCTTCCATTTTGAACTACAATATGGTTTATTTCTTGAAGTTTGGCTTTGACAAGTGTAATTTTGTCATTGCATAACATGAGTTTTTAGTACTGTACATTTCATTTGGTCTTATAGCGAGTAATTCTTGCCAGAAAGCATCTCATAATCTATGTCTTAAAGAGTGTAGAAAGAAATAGAAAATCTTAAGAAGAAACATATTCAACATCCCTTGACAGTTTGAAACTAACAAGCCCCTTTCCTTAATCACTTTCCTCCATTACCAGAGGCTTGGTAAGGAACTCTTATTGCTATTCCATGGATATGTATTTCACAATTAACAATACACTGTATTTTTTTAATCAGTAGATTTTAAAAATAACTAACAGCATAACTCTGTATGTTAATCAGAGATGAAAAGCTCATCGTGAATATAGCTTGAAAATGCTCTTTCAGGGGAAAGATTGCTACCTGTTTTTAATTTGTATGTTTTGCTTATTGAGGAAAAATTACCATAAAGTAAAATTAAGGATTCTTAGTTGTATAGTGCTATGAATTTTGACAAACAAACAATAAAGCTAGGAAATATTTCCATCATCCCAAAAAGTGTCTTCACGCCTGTTTGTAGTCAATACCGTCTTCCCACACTCAGCCCTGGCAACACTGATCCATCCCAATTTTTGCTTTTTCTGGACTGTCATATAAAATCATGCAGTATGTAGCCATTTTTGAGTCTGTCTTCTTTCACGTAGCATAATGCCTTTGAGATTCTTCCATGCAGAACTGTGTCAATGTTTCATTGCTTTTAATAAGTAGCACTCCATGTGTGGCTGTATCATGATTATTTATCTATTCACCTTATAAATTCTCCCACTATTAATTATATTATTATTGTTATTATTATTTGGCTATTATTTTAAAGTACTTATTATGTGCCAAGTACCATGGCAAACTTTTTACGTAATTTGAATGATTTAATGCCGCAAATTATAGCACAGTGTTTTTTTTTTAACAACAGAGTCAGACTTCAGGTTTGACTCCTATCTCCTCCACTTATTAGTTTTATGGCCTTGGGCAAGTTACTTAACACCCTTTAATTTTACACAACTATGCAAAGGTGATGATAATAATACTACTTCACAGAGCTGTTGTAAAGATTAAATGGGTTAGTACCTATGAGTGTTTGACTCTTAGTGTTCAGTAAATATCAGTTATATTTTGTAGGAGTTAGTCCCCAATTTGAAGAGGAGACAAACTCAGAAAAGTTCAGACTTCCTCAAAATCACATGATAACTAAAGTGGAAGATCCAAGATTTTAATCCAGCTTTATCTGACTCCAAACTAGGTACCTCTTCCATGACAAGACATTATTTATTGTCAGATTGAAATCACTGGATCTTTCTCTGATATTATGGCAAACTAGACATTCTGAGAGATCCACTAAAATGTAAAATGCTGAATTATGAATATACATATTTTTTCTAGTGCACACAAAAATGAGATTAAAATTATAAGAATCTTCAAGACCAAAACAGCAAGCTGAAGCCAAAGCAGGCACCTTGCTACAAGCAGTAAACAAACTGAAAAACTGTGCTGCCCTGAGATAAACATGCTGATTGAATGCAGCCACTGAAAGACTACATTAGGCCCTGAGCACCCAGGAGTAGTACCCCCTGCTCTCATTAGAAATAAACACAAATCCTCTCTGGAGGAAGGTCCTCAGATTTTGCAAGGAACGAGTCATTTTAATATTATCAAACTTTTCTGGCAAAGTGAATGGGAGCACTCCCAACTCATTCTATAAAGCTAACATAACCTCAGTTCTGGAACCAAAAAAAAAAAGTAACAGCTCGACACAGAAAATTACAGACCCATATTATTCCTGAATATAGGTGGAAAAGAAAAATCCTGACTGGTATTAGAAAACTAAATCTAGCAATGCATATTTTAAGCATAAAAAATATATGATGAAAAAGTTGGGTTTATTTCCAGGAGGAATAATTATAATATATCACATTAGATAAAAGGAGAAAAAACATATGATCAACTCAATTGGTGCATAGAAACTTAATGAAATTCACCACCCAAACATAACATTTCCTTGAAAATTAGGATTTATAGGAATTTCCTTATGTACCTAACAAAAGCTCATGAGAAATAGCAGTGTTGTTTGTATTAGATAGATAATAGATAGATAGATAGATAGATAGATAGATAATGTGTGTACATACACAACTATAATATGTATACATATGTATATAAAATCACACAATATAATATTATACAACAGTGAAAATGAATGAGATGGAATCATAGTTACTTAATGTTGAGTGAAAGAAGCAAGTCACAGAAGGCTAGCCATAGTGTGATTCCATTTTTATAGAGCTCAAAAATAAAGTAGGATTTATACATTATTTAGGAATCTGTACATGTGTAATAAAACTCTCCTTTTATGGCAAAGGAATGATTGACACATAATATAGGTTACAGTTATAACTCTGTGGGGAAGCCAGGGGAGAAGGTTGGGGAAGGAGCATGTTGGATGTAACAATATTAGTAATTTGTATTCTTAAATTAAGCTGTAGCAATGCATTAGTTTGATTTATTATGATGATTTTTATATGTATTTATATAGTATGTATCAAATATTACATAAAACTATTTTTAAGTTATTGAAAACACTGAGTAATTTAAGGTAACAGGTTTGAGTTTTCCCGCTTGATGCTGGAGAGAAAGGGGAAGACACAGCAAATCAATCTGCCAGGACATTTTTGACTATGTAGTCAAACAATAAAAGAAAACCCGGGGGCTAAAGCATTAAAATACAGCTCAGTATTATGTCCCAAGGGCCCAGGTTATTTGAGAATACTTACAACTGTTTCTACCTCAGCCTTAAACTACAGCAGGGCTGGTTGGATACAATATTCTAGATGCCTTTGATGCTGTGTGCCCACCTCGTGTATAGTTTCCTAACCAAAGTGTTCCATAGAAGTAGACTTTGGCATGCTGATTTTCCTTGTTTTAAAGGGTCTCCTTGAAGAAGAAAATTAAACTCTTAAAAGGCTTTGCTGTTAACTAGAGAAGTCCATCTCTACTTGTCAGATGGTGCTCTGACACATGAAGAAAACAAGCAATCGATTATGTAAATAGGTAGACAGCTTTATGAAACACAGACTAGTGACCCTTGGAGCTCAGAGAGTCAATGTTGTAAAACATAGATGATTCCTGACAGCTTTTACATGGGTTTTGTTTATCTGCAATGAATCCATATATATTGAATCAACATTTAAACTATATGCAAAAGAAAACATTTGTAGTCGTTTAATACTGAGCTCACATTCTGAGGTACTGTACATGAATACTTACCCTAACAGTCATTAATTAGATCTATAGGAGTTGTATGGCCACTAAACATTTTATTTTCTGTTGAAGTAAAATCCTTTGAAAAGGAGAGGATATAATGTAAACTTTATTGGCACAATCTTTACTAATAAAATGTAGCAATAGACATCTGTCCCAAAGATATTTGACTGAACACATATAATCATCACTTACCTCACCACAAGGATAATATAGCAAAGCAGCAGAAGAAGAGTTTATATTTTAACATCTCAAAGTACCCATTTTTGTATTTTCCACTACTTCAGGATGGATAGTACCATATGGCTTCCACATAAGTGAACCTGTTACCAATAAACTAGGACCAATGTGTAATTACATTTTCAGTGATTCATCTGTGAAACACCCTGGGTTATTTTACATGGAAGCATCTGGTTCACATGTGTACAGTGGTTATTCTGTGGTGATTGACATCTGTATTCTTCTAATAAAGTCCCAGTCTCCCAGATGTGAGCCATTGCCTTCTTTCTTATACAGACAAAACCTGCGTTTGAAAAATCCTTACCTCAACCCTGAATATGAACACTTCAGCCTTCTACACACACACACACACACACACACACACACACACACACCACTTGCACTGTGACTAGAACATAATATAAATATTTCATGCAGTGTATTTCAATTGTTGAACAGATGTATGTGAGCACCTTTATCTCTTTCTATGTTTGTTTATACCATGACATCTGTTTTAGATTTTAAGCTCAAAGAGGGCAGTGACCATGTCAATTGACTATTATGCAGACAATGTCCAGTAAAGCATAATTCACTCTCAAATGTTTATTAAGTATTTGTCCATTAAGATGGTGATGTTAATGACTTTAAGGAAAAATAGAGCTTATAATCTGACTGTAAACACCTTTTTGTGCTTTAAGAAATATTTGCTGTAAATGGCCCTGCTTTCAATTACACACATTATAATTAACCAGGTAACATATAAAGCTATGTTGTTTTGAGCAGAATTAGTTTACTTTATGTTAGAATAATTCTGTAGTGATGCATGATATGAGATTTCAAAGAGGCAGAGTTCAGGTCAAGTTTCATGAAGGTGTAGAATTTTAGCTGAGCCTTCAAGATTAAGTAGAATGTGGGCATGTAATAATGAAGGAAAAGACATCTGAGGCAAAGAGAAAAAGGGAAAGAGGCACTGGTTAAAAGCATGGAGGAGGCCAGCAGGCCTGGGCTCAAGTCTTGCATTGGCCATTTATGAATTGTGAGAACTTGGGTGAGTTGCTCAAATATCTAAGCTTTTGGTTTCTCATCTGGAAAATAGAGACTATACAGGACATAAGATTATTGTGACAATTACATGAATCAGGAGTTTAACGCAGTATCTGGCATAAGGAAAACATTTAACAAGTGTTAGCTGTTGTTCTCAGTGATAGATTAGCAACTTTGAATAGACTTTCAACAGAATTTTGAATATTGAATTTGAGAAAAAACAAGACAGAGAGGGCAGCTTCAGACTGTGTTGGAAGATCTAAAACTTCCAGGTGGGATTCTTATTTGTACCAAGAAAGGTCAAGTTTCTCTTCTAAAAAAGTTATCTTTTTCCCTCTTAAATTATTCTCTTCAGTTACATATGTGGCAGAGTGACATCAGAGCATGATTATGTATGCTTGAATTAAAATATCAATATCTCAATGAATAAAAACTTTTCAATGAGTTGTCACCTTTGTTTTTTGTTTTTGTTTTTGTTTTTTGTACTTTTACTTATCCTCTGCACACGAGGCTCAGAAACATTGTCTGCTCTGACTCTCCCTGAATTCTGTGAAAAAAACTCTTTGCCTTATCTCCAAATTGATAATAACCATTTATTTCATGTGTAAGAAAGAGAGTTTGGCTCACACGTCAACTAGCAGACACAAAACACTTATCTTCTGTAATAGGTCAGATGACCTAATCTAATTTCCCCAAGAAAAATAAATAAAATTAGCAGTCAGTATATAATATTTATGAGGTCCACCTCTGAAGTCCAATAGCAAAACCTTTTGACTTAGAAGCAAAGTGAGGGTGGTCTTCAATGAGAAACATAAATAATTTCTAACTATTTTCTATGTTGGTAATATTTTATTTATTTTATTTTAATGAGTACTCTTCACTTTCCCAGGTTTTTGTTTTTGTTTTGTTTTTAATAAATTTATTTATTTATTTATTTTTGGCTGCATTGTATCTTCATTGCCACATGCAGGCTTTCTCTAGTAGCGGTGAGCAGGGGCCACTCTTCATTGTAGTGGCTTCTCTTGTTGCAGAGCATGGGCTCTAGGAGCATGGGCTTCAGTAGTTGTGGCTCATGGGCTCTAGAGTGCAGGCTCAGTAGTTGTGTCACACGGATTTAGTTGCTCCGTGGCATGTGGGATCTTCCCAGACCAGGGCTCGAACCCATGTCCCCTGCATCAGCAGGCGGATTCTTAACCACTGCACCACCAGGGAAGTCCCAGTTTCCCAGGTTTTAATCACTATTTTTTTCCAGGTTTATATATATTGTTACTGTGTTTGTTCTTAACATAGAATTTTCATCTAAAAATAATTTAATTTCCAGGTAGTTAAAATACATATATGCTACTTTCTTCGTTGTGAGCTGTACTTTTCCCCTTAGCATTCCTAAGAGTAAGAAATTTCAGGAACTATAGTCTTATAGTCAACCATTTTCATTTAGAATTAAATAGACCTGTTGTCTTAACATTACTTAGAAAGAGTATATTTAAGGATGTTCATTTAAATATAATTTACAACAAGTATTTAAATTATTTCTAGTATTTGTCTATGGATCAAGATTAGTTATAATTTTAAGGTAGCTCAGTGTGATGGAATACTATGAGGACATTAAAAATGATTATGTAGACCCATAATTGTTGACAAAGAGAGGTATTCCTCAATTAATTTTTAAGAAAAATATAATAAAAAGTACTTTTCATAGTAGTTATTTTAAAAAGACTTTGTATATATAATATCATGTATATAAATTCAGAAAAGATATACACTAAAATATCAACAAGTGAATGAATAGACAGAGGATAATCTTTATTTTATTCTATTTTGATGAAATTTTTGAAGTCTTTGTAATATACATATATATTACTTTATATACTCCCAAATAAATAATTTTTTTGTTGCTTGCATCTACTAGGATTGTTACAGGATTTTTGAATTTCTATATTTGAAATCTAAGTCTTCTTAAGAAATGATTAGGAAATGTCATTATTTCTTTTTACCAAATATTTAAGAAGTAACAATTTCATGCTAAGGAATTTTTTTTTTTTTTTTTTTTTTTTTTTTTTTTTTGCGGTATGCGGGCCTCTCACTGTTGTTGTGGCCTCTCCCGTTGCGGAGCACAGGCTCCGGACGCGCAGGCTCAGCGGCCATGGCTTACGGGCCCAGCCACTCCGCGGC
This sequence comes from Mesoplodon bidens, assembly GCF_964165515.1. NCBI lineage: Eukaryota > Metazoa > Chordata > Mammalia > Artiodactyla > Ziphiidae > Mesoplodon > Mesoplodon bidens. The sequence continues at coordinate 67,788,326 of NC_138160.1, forward strand.
ACGTGGGATCTTCCCGGACCGGGGCACGAACCCGTGTCCCCTGCATTGGCAGGCGGACTCTCAACCACTGCGCCACCAGGGAAGCCCAGGAATATTTTTTTTATTATGATTCAACACCCAAAATAAGTTAAGGAGAGAAGGTTATACAGAAAATTTAGATTCATAACTTTGGATGAAACCTAAAAGTTGCACTAGTCTCTTCTATCCTGAAAATACAATACTAGAATTTTGGACCTACAGGGGAAATTCAGATGTGGAAATAGCCTTTTAACCCCATCCCACCTAAATGTTGGATATTTGGATTGGGTTTGTCTGGATAGTGTCTATCATTATTTTAATAAAATTCTCATGAGTATAAATAAATGTTTCCCTTAAGTATTCAGTGTTCTGATACAGCAATCAATTCCATTTTCTTTATGAGAAAAGTTGCTTAAGGAAAGAAAACAGTCATTGCTATTGTGAGTAAAAATTACTTTTAATCGTTAATAATCAAGTATCTCTTCAAGAGTTATGGGAAATTACCATGTAGTAAACATCAAAATCTGTAACATGTTTATTTTTATGTGTACAACTGCAAATACAAATAAGCCTTCCATAAGCACAGATGTGTTCCTGACATCTAGATTTGGAAAGTAAAATATTTTTTTAATCTTATAAATCAATACTTTGTACATACTTCATCACACATGTTATATTTAATTATTCAAATACATTTTTGTTCAACTGGACTGTGAGATTTTCAGAGTCTGGGATTATGTTTTATTTGTTGATCTCAGAAGCTGGCACAGTGCCTTATACTGAGAAAATATTGCTTGAAGTAAGAAGTGTATGAAAAACAGATTTTTACAATTATGTTGACCACTAGTTCTCATCATTAATACTTTCTAATAGTTTGTCTATATCATAGGCTAAATAGTCTTAGTGGAATGATCTGAGAAAATCTATTATTTATAACATTTCTAAAAAATGTATCCTGAGTTTGTTTAAAAACAAACTCTATTAAGAACAATTCTTTCCTAAGTTGTAAATCTCCTATATGTGGTTAAACTATACAAAGATAAGCATGGTTCCTGCCTTCTGGAAACTTAACACTCTTAAAAATGGAATTTTTAAGTGGTCCTTCTAGTCACTTCCAAAGTTCTTAGTTATAGAAAAGTGTCCAGTGATAGATTAGGAAATGTCAAATATCTTTCTTCTTTTGCAGTATGATAAGCGGGCCTATTTTTACAGAAAGCAGTAAAAGAATGCACTGTAGACAGCAATTTAAATGAATTAAGATTTAAGATTTTCTCTGATTACCAATCCACAGAGGCCTAGTAACATTTTGAGGGGACTTTGGAGGTTATATATATTTTAAGGGAAATTATGATCAGACTGTAGAATCTAGCTGAATATTTTCCATGCATGGTTATAGCCTGTTCAATTTTCATGGTTGTCTTTTGGAGCTGCATGTGAATTTATGGGTGACAGCTTTCCTAATTCCAAACAACTGTTAGAATTTCTTGGTTTAACATTTAATTTCTGTTTATGGTTTCTGATTTTTGAAATCTGATTATTCTTCTTCATTGGTCATTGAAGGTGAGATTGTTGGTGGTAATTCTGTGTTGCTAACAGGGGTCACATTTCTTCTCAGAATAAAGGATGTATGGAGATGAAGATTTTATTTCACTTCTGACTTTTACTTGCATTAGTAATGAAAGTGTGATTGCTTCTTACTGTTGTTGTTTCTCAATAACCAGATAGAAGAGGTTTAAATTAACTAACACTCCTAAAGCTTAAGTAATAATAATAATAACTTAATGAAACTTAAGTTAATAGAAAATCCAACTAACTAGATCCTTCTAGTAGTTGAGTTCTGAGTGTGTGTTTATTTAGAAGTTGACCAGCATTTGCTAGTGAGGCTTTTAGCCATGAGGATTGAAACACCATTCATTTAACCATAGATCTCCCTTCCCAAACATTCCAGTGAAGTGGAGTATAACTAAACTAATGGTATTGTGTGAACTTGTAAGCATATAAATTTATAAACATCCAGAACTACTTGGAAAAGTAAATAATTTAAGTTACTTAATAATGGAAAGTGAGCTAACTAGTGGCCAGCAAAAGTTGTCAGAAATTAAAATTTCCTTGCTGAAGTATAAATTTTATGTGATTGCATTTCTAAAAATCTATATAGTTGCCCTTCTGATCTGGAATGGTTTTTATTCTGTGTAAATTGTATATGAAACTAGCTATAGCTTTTTCATACTCAGCTCTTAGAGAAAAAAGGCAAACACCCTCAATAAGACACTTCTTAGTCAGTTTCAGTGCACATAGTTCATTATTCTAGGAATTGTGCCAGATTCTGAAAGAAACAGTAATTCTAAATCATAGTCCTTGTTCTCTGATTGCTTACAATGTAAGTGACAAAGATGTGCAGAATTAAAGTCTGAGGTTGATATTCCTTCCTTTGAGAAGTGGTTTCTATATCCCCTCCCCTTGTATCTAGGTGGGCTTTTGACTCTTTTGTAAACAATAGAATGCAGGAGAAGTGATGCTCTGTGATTTCCAGAGAGGCTAAGTCAACAAAGGCACCTCATGCTTACAGCCCTAAGCTTTCATGTAAAAAGTCTGACTATCCTAGGCTGCCAGGCTGTAAGGAAGCCAAGCCACTGAAGAGTCTCCAGGAGCCAGTCCTATTCTTTCAAGGCTCCCAGCCAAGCACCAGATATGAGTGAATGAGCTTTTCAGAGGATTCCAGCTCCCAGCCATCATGTCAGCCCCAGTTTTTCTGGTATCCCCAGTTAAGGCCCTGATACCATGGCGCGATGACAGACCATCCTCACTGTGCCCTGTGAGATTCATGGAAAGTATGAGCATAATAAAATTGTCATTGTTTTGTGCCACTAAGTTTAGGGTCGTTTATTACACAGCAATAGGTATAGGAACAAAGAGCTGCTTGATTTAAGATGTACTATGGGAGAATAGGAGATGATTAATTCCTCTGCCTAGGAGGGTTTCCCAGAAGCAGTGACATCTGAACTTGGCTTTTAATGATGAGTAGGAGCCTGCTAAGTAAAGAAGGCAGGAGAAAGAGTCCTCAAGCTGAGGGAACTGTATGGAAAAGTATGGCAATGAAGACAGAATGATGCATTTGGTGGATGACAAGAAGTTTGGTGTGGAAGAGCATTGGATAGCTAGAACCAGAAAGGCAGACATGAAGCTAGAAATTTTGTGATTTTTTTTTTGTTTTTTGTTTTTTTTGCTATGCCAAGGGAGTTTCAACTACAGCCTTGTAGGAGTACAAAGTAATAATCAGACTTGTGTTGTAGAAAACATTTGCAGCAGTTGGAAGATGGGCTGAAGGAGAAAACAATAAAACGCAAGGAGAAATGTCAATAATTGTACAGTTCAGGGCTTCCCTGGTGGTGCAGTGGTTGAGAGTGCACCTGCCGATGCAGGGGACACGGGTTCGTGCCCCGGTCCAGGAAGATCCCACGTGCCGCAGACCGGCTGGGCCCGTGAGCCATGGCCGCTGAGCCTGCGCGTCCGGAGCCTGTGTTCCGCAGTGGGAGAGGCCCCAGCAGTGAGAGGCCCGCGTACCGCAAAAAAAAAAAAAAAAAAAAAAAAAATTGTACAGTTCAGATGGCAGATGATCAAAGCTGAGATATATAGCTTTCTTATAGTAGCAAAATAAGATCAGTTAGGTAACAGTGGTTATTTAAATTGCTGATCAGTTATTTACTGAATGTGTCTGTTCCAGCCTTAATAATTAAGTGCTACAGCCAGTCCAGCATTTTGGCAAATCAAAACAATGCCTTTACAAAACACTGATCTCATTACATTTGTTAATGATAGTTCAGTGCCATGTAAAATCTTCCTCCACTATGAATTTTGGAGAATTATGACTAAATAATACTATTTTTACATTTTTTAAGACATAGATTGCAATGGGACATTTAAAGGAATGAGACCAAACTGTACCAGTTAATACACTAATGGAACCATATGTGACACTTACTCTACTCCCTCAAAATAAACATTAGTTCAGTAAAAAATCTTGAAAAAAAATGGTAATTTATGTAATCATAAAGATATCACAATGAGAAAGGTATATGGTGCACTTAGTAAAGATAGTTATCTAAACATAACACACAACTGCAGTCAACAGCTTTTTGTGTGGATTGGATTGTAGTTTAGCAGTGATATTTGAACTTTTTTTGAAATCATAGTACCATACATGTAATAAACTTTTCCAGGGCAAAAAGGTTAGATAGGTCTTTCTCCAGTCATTCTGAGCATATAGACTGAATCCTCCATGGCTTATACTGCCTTATCTCACAGTGACTTGCCACCAGTTGTGAGGTATAGTGATTTGTTTTAAAAACATTCTATACAACTTGGTTTTACTTTACACTTTGGTTATATTTTTAAAGTCAACTGAAAAATTTAATCTTTTTAATTAAAAATCAAAATCCACAGAATTTTGTAGATTGTTTCCATCTGCCTTCTTGCAGTGCTCTGACTCCTTTCTGGCATGTTTCTTTAAGACAGAACATCTCCCAGAATTTGAGCAGAGACTGTCTTTACATTTGCCAATAATACCACATTGAGTTAGTATGCTTTGTGAAGAGATGTTTTTTTTTTGTTCATTTTATGTATCAGTTATATGATACTCATTTTATCTAAAAGTTATATGATGTTGGTGGTGTTACAAAGTAGTCTGTCTTCTTTAAAATGTCTGGCTGCCACATGATCCTTGGTCAACCATTCCATGTAAAGCTAGGAAAATATTCAGGAAGGATTTGGGGCAGACTGATACTCAACAAATCAAAAGGGAAAGAGATAGGTAGGCCACAGCACAGGATGGCACTGATGAGAGGTTTGCTGCTTTGTGAGCCAAGGAATTAATTAGAGTGGGTAATTTTGAGAACACTAAGAATCAAGTCCACTAGCTAGGACTAAAGTAATGGAAAAATCTGTTAATTAAAATAGAAACTGAATTCTCTTACTATAAAACAAAAGACAGTGGAGCTTTAAAAGAGAGAGAGAGAGAGAGAGAGAGAGAGAGAGAGAAGGCAAGGGAGGAGAAGGAGAAGCCTAACAAAGCGGAGTATTTATTTGCCAGGAAACTACATTCATTCTTATTAATTTACAGGTCAAAAAAAAATTACCAGTGAAAAAATTCACCAAGTAGTTCCCTGAAGAGAAAAAGCAAGTGCTTTTCAAGTGTTAAAAAGGAGGTTTACTGGTGGTTAGGCTAATTAAGGATTAAAACTCCATTCTGAATAGGACAGAATGAGTCCATCATCAGTACATAATTAGTTAAAAAAAAAAGTCCCATTGTTTATTGGTCCAGAATAAGTGTGAGCAATTGTTTAGGTTCAGTTTGGGTCTGGTGTATGAAGGTCACTGAAAGTGCGTGGTCTGGACAGACTGCAATAATTTGCAGGACCAGTGTAAAATGAAAATGCAGAGCCCTTTTGTTCAAAATTATTAAGAATTTCAGGACAGTGACAACAGACCATTAAAGCAGTGATGAGGCCCCTCTAAGCTTGTGGCCTTGTGTGACTGACAGCACAGTAACACACCCATGAAGGTAGCATTGTCTGTGGTTCTTTAATAGCCTCACTCGTTAGAGCTGTCATAGTGAAACAGTCTCTGTGTTATCCCCTAGACAAGGGTTGTAGTTAGTGTGTGTTCAGGGCAGCTCAGCCGCTCAGGGTTACCTCTGCCTTGGACCATTTGTTTGTTCCCTTTGTATCCCAAGCATCTTGCACAGTCTCTGACCCTTGGTAAGCACTCAGTAAATAGTAGACACGGTAGGTGATGGATGATGTAGTTGACAGCCTATCTCAATGATTCTGGTTCAGTTCATCTCTAGATATGGAGCCCCAGTGTGGATTCTTTTGAGTTTCAGGTCATATTGCACAGACCTTGCAGATGCCTCCTCCAGCCAGCTTGAAGGTTTCTTTTAGCTCTGGGCCTTGTGGGTCCTGCTCTTTCTCAAAGCCTGTTTCTCTGTTAAATGATCCTGAAACATTTAAACTGATAGATTAGAGTAACAGTTGAGCCCTAACCAAGTTAAGGCTGGAGCGGTAGGCAGAATAATGCGTTCCCCACCCACTGCCGCCAAAAAAGGATGTCAAAGTCTTAATTCCTGGAACCTGAGACTGTGTTAGAGCACATGGCAAAAGGACATTAAGGTTGCAGATGGATTAAAGTTGCTAATTAGCTGACCATAAAAGTAGCTAAATTATCCTAGATTATCCGGGTGGGTGCATTGTATCACAAAGGAAGAGAGAGGCAGAAGGAGAGTCAGAGAAAGATGTGACAAAGGAAGCCGGCTCAGAGTGATGTGATGTGAGAAGGTATCCACCTGCCATTGCTGGCTTTGAAGATGTAGCCTCTGGAAGTTTCTCCGCTAGAGCTTCCAGAGAGGAGCACAGCTCTGCCAACACCTGCATTTTAGCCCAGTGAGACGTGGGTCAGATTGCCGACCTCCAGAACTGTAAGATAATGAATTTGTGTTGTTTTAAGCTGCTATGTTATGGTAATTTGTTACAGCAGCAGCAGGAAACCAACAGCTGGTTCCACATTGTGGTGAAACTATCACTCCTGGTCCCTGGTTCATTAGAAGTCACTAACCTCCATGGCTGGGTATTATTTTCTGCCCATTCTTTTTCCACTTCTCTTGGTAGCCTGAAGTAGAATTCTTTTTTTTTTTTTTCTGTGTTTTTTTTCTCTTCATTGGACCACTACATTTTTGGGTTCACGCTAGTAGATATTGTATTCTCAGGAAAGCAAGCAATGCAGGCTGTTCTAGAAATACTCGTTTCTTGGGATATTAGTAATTGAGAGATAGTGAGAAAAGAGGCTTTGACTGCCAAATTCATTTGTAAAACTGAGGATAAACAAGCTATTTTTTTCTTAAAGCACTTTAAAAAGATATAATCTGTATATAAATTTTTTTTTTTAATCTCAACTGTTTAAAAGACTATCCAGCAAAAATTATCCCTGGCCTTCAGCCCAAGCTCCTCTCTCCAGAGTCAGCCATTGCTGGTTTCTTGTGAATCCTTCCAGAGATACTCTGATATTCTATATACATATAAATGCACACATACACACACACATATAAATTTGTACATATATGTGTGTGTGTGTGTGTGTATATATATATATATATACACACACTCTAATTTTCTACACACACTCTCCTGCACCTTGCTTTTGTTTTACTTAATAATTTAACAAGTTTATGGAATGACTTTAATAGCTTTAAATGTATAATATGCACATGAAACACTTAGAGGACTTAATGGAGAAAAATAATTACTTTCCAAACATTTTAGACTGCAGATTTTATTTTTTAGAGTGTCTCATGGAATTACTTTTTCAGACACACTGCACAGCACCAACTTGCCTTCCTCTGCAGTAGAAATAAGAATTAGTGACTCCCATATACTGGTATAGTAAGAAGGGTATGGATTTCGGAGTGAGGGAAATCTAGGCTAATACCCTGGCTTCATTGTTGACTTGCCTGCCTGCTCACATTCATGTTTATTGGCTGTGTGGCTTTGGGCAGGTTGCTTAACTTTATTGAGGCTTCTTGTTAATACTGTCTACTTCATTCATTCAATCATTTGTTCATTAATTAATACATGCAATCATTGGAACGTTTATGAGCCAGGTCGTATAAAGCAGAGTCATTCTACTTGAAAAGCTTCTAATCTAGTGAGGGAGGCTTCATTTGTAACACACCAAGTAGCAAAGAGCAATGGCCTGTCTTAAAAGTAAAGTTGTGGAAAATCATTTTTTATTAAGATGACAGTTTTCTGCTTTTATAGGCACAGATCACCAGTAGCAAATGTCACCTATACCGTTTCAAAACTTGCAAGGGATACAAGAAGTTTAACATAGGGTTTTTCGGGTATTGAGTTTTTAAAGCATGTATGGGCTTTGATATTGCTGATCTAATGAATTATCACAGTAATGTTACTTATCTAAATAAAGTAGAGTAAGAATGACAAAATCTTCCAATTTATTATTATGAAATTCCTACATAAATTCTGGCATCCCTGTGGATTATGGACATATTGATCCTAATGTTTGTAACTTTAAATGTTAACTTGGATAAAACTAGAGAATCTTATTTTCAAACCCATAATATGAATATTTTACAGGGAAATTTTATAATTATTCTTTCCCAATATCTATAAAGCATGTAAGTGAATTTTAACATTGTGTATTTACTCTTCATAAGTCTCTATTCTATGTTTTATTCAAAATTACTTATTTCAAAAGCCTATTTCTATTTTATTCTTTTTCTTGATAAAGTTAAACAGCAAAAGAATATTCATTAGAAAAAAAATATAGGAATTTAGTTGAAAATAACTAACGCAATTTATTTATTTGCCATTTTGGTTGCCAGAAAGAAAGTTTCAACTTTTTTTCATTTTCTCAGACTAGTGAAATGCTGTTCTAGGCCTATTGAATTCCAGACAATGTTTGGAATTCACTTGTTTTACTGAATCCTGATGACTTCAGTCTGTTAATTTATTTAGGAGATGCTTTTGGTTTTTATATAGTCAACTAGAAATGTGTAGCTATTTTCCCATTTATTCAAAGTTCAAATATTTTTTTAAATACTAAAATTTAATTTGAAAATACAGTGGTAATGTTGGTGATGTCAAATCTTTAAGCCCATTATTTATAACTTTTCCATTTAAAAGATATTTCTCTAATTGAGTTTGTTCCATAATGAGAACTCTGTTAAGGCCAGTTCGATAGCTGTCTAGTTATTTAATAGTAACAAGTACATAATACTTTGACTTGGCTGTTTTTGTGGTCATTTTGATGAAGGTTTGATTTGTTACATCCTAAAAAACAAACCATTAGATATTTGGCTTTTATTATTACCATTTGGTAATAATATTCGGGTCTGTTTCTCTCCTAATACATTGCCCTTACCTCATCTCTTGCCACACATCTGACCTCTACCCCAGTCCCAGGGGAAAGTCAGAGGTGAGGTGGGTAGATGCCAGGGAAGTTGCTAGTAAAACAAAGCTCTCTTTCTCTCTCTCTTTCTGTCTCTCTGTCTCTGTCTCTCTGTCTCTTTCTCTCTCTCCCACTCTGTCTGTCTATCTATCTATATACATATATATATATATATAATTATTTTATCATAATGTGAGAGAAAGAGCTACTTACGAATGCTTTGCTTTGGTTGCCAGGCAGGAGTTGACCATTAACCATTTTGCTAGATTTTTGCTCTGACGGCTGCAGTCCAAGGGTTTAAGACTTTCTTCCTCCCAAAAGAAAACATTCCCTGTTCTTCTTGTCTGTAACGAATCACAAGCATAGCAGCATCCTTCCAGCTTATTCTTCTCAGCTCCAGATAATTCTTAGTGGGTGAAAATAATTTACCTAATATGTGTTTACAGATTCAGCAGTCAAAGTTGTATAGAAAGCCAGCATTTGGGTGGCAAATGGGAGTACCACAGCTGTGGGCACACAAAATAAACTTGGTTCTTGGTTGCCACAACAACTCTCTTCCCTGGTTCTCCCCATATCTCTTGAATCATTCTATTTCAGTCTCCTTTTATTCATTTCTCTCTCTTGCCATCTGCCCCTGTAATTTTAACATTTCCCAGGATTCTATATTAAACGTTTTTTCTCTGGTAGACTCTCTCTGGGAGTTTCTTCAACTCATTTGAAGATCTCTTCAACTCATTTGTCTTTAGTGGCCAGTAGTAATGGCAGTGACTGCTATCTCTGTACATGTAGTCCAGTCATCTCTCCTGAGCTCTACATCTATACAAGCATTTACCTACTCAACATCTATCTCCATTTAGATATCCTGCGGTCACTTCAGAGTCACCCATTATACCTGAAATGGAACCCTTTATGCATAGTCCTCAACCTGCCCCTTCTGTAAAACCATCTTCACAATTGCCAAAGTTACAAGACTCAGAAATCTGAGAGCATTGTCTTGGAAGAGCAAACAAGATCCAGAACTATTATGTACATACACAGATACACACACACACACACACACAATCAGTGTTCAAAGAGTAATATTTATATAGTTTTGCATGTTTTTGACTTTAAGTAAATAGAATCATATTGTGTATTATTTTGTGCCTTGCTTTTTTGTTCACCCATCATGTTTGAGATTCGTGCATGTGTGTAGCTGCATCATAGTCCATGGTGTGAAAATTCTATAATTTACTTGCCCATCCTGTGAAGAGACATTTGGGTAGTTTTCAGTTTTTCACTATTATAAATAATGCACCTGTGAACATTTGTGCACATATATCCTGACACACATATGCAAATATTTCCCGGAGTATGTAACTAGAAGTGGAATTCCTAGTTATAAGTACATAAATCTTCATGTACCTGGACAGTTATTGCCAAATTGTTATGTAAAGTAGTTTCAAATGTTTACACTCCAGCCAGTAGTAATTCATCTTGTCATTTCATGTTCTCTGTGATCTTTGCTATTGTTGGACATTTTCGTTTTTGCTAATCTAGTATAAAATACTTCATACTGGTTTTCATTTGCACTTCTTTGGTTTCTAATGAAGTTGAGCTAGTTATCATATGCTTATTTGCCTTCACTGTTCCCTCTTCTTGGAAGTTCTTGAAGTCTTTGGCATATATTTTTTAATAATGTTGGGTTTTAAAAAATTGTAGTAATTCTTTAGATAATCCTTTGTTAATAGCATATGTTGCAGTATTTCCTCTCAGTTTGTGACTTGTCTTTTCATTGTCTTTAAGATGTCTATTGATGAATAGGAGTACTTACTTCTAATGCTTCTTATGTAATTGAATTTATCTATCTTTACCTTTATGGTTTCACTTTCCACCTTAAAAAAAACTTTCTATCCTAAGATCCTAAAGAAATTCTCCTCTGTTTTCTTCTAAATGCTTTAAAATTTTGCCTTTTCTCATTTAAATGTTTAATTCACCTGGAATTGAATTGTATGTGTAGGTAGAGATATAGTTAAGCCACATACAAATTGACTTTTGGTTTTTGACTTTAGAACCATTGTTTGTGTCATAGTCAAAGGAAAATGATTTTTCAAGTGTCACAGTGCCATCAATCATTACACCTTTTCCTGGACCTCTCAGTCTGCTCAAACTGGCACCTTGACATTTTTCAGAAATATTATTTTCAGAATATGTTATAAAATGCAAGTAATTCACTCCAAACAATACTAATGATTCTCATTTAAATAAGAAAAGATTGATACTCCAGCCATGGTAATACTAATATTAAACGTGGCTGAGAAAATGCCTTTACAAAATGAGCCAATAACTGGAAATAATCATTTTAAAAGATGTCGGTAATTTAACTCTCAGAAAGTTAGAAGTCAATCATTCCTTCTAACATTTAGAGAAACTTTGCCAGGATGAGATATTTCTTTTGACAAATCTAACTTCTGATCTACACTATTTACTTTTAATTAGATGGTGGTAATGCAATTTTGATTCAGGTTATAGAGTGTGTGTGTGTGTGTGTGTTTTAATGCAGTGTGAAATCAAGTAATAAAACATAAAACTCTCTGCAAATTATTGAGACCATAAGCCATTTTTTAATAAGGCTGTCATCATCTGGAGAAGTTTCATTTATTCACTTTATTTAAAAAGTCCTTATACTTTAGCCTTTAACTCTACAAAGACTATTTCTTATTCTGTCATTAACCTTTCCTTTTTAATTCACCTTTTTTCATTTATTCCACAGGTATTTATTGAGAGCCTGTATTTTGCAAAGTAGTCTATTTGAGTATAACTGTCTCAGAATTTAGGGACTGAAAGAACTTCCAAGATCATTTATAGTAACCCTAACTTTCTACAGCTTAAATCAAGACAGAGATCCAGAAAGGTGCTGCCACCTGACCAAAATCTTAATGTGGTGAAGCATAAATAAAGATCGCCTAAGCTTGGATTCAGGATTCTTCCTTTTGAACCATGTTGTCCATAAAAACTATCTAAAAGTCTACTTGAATCCTATATACTGATTTAATGTTTATAGAAATTCCTAAAGGGATATATCACTGTGAACAAATTATATTACACAGTCGTTGCCTTAAAGCTACTTATAAAATGTTTAGGGTAAAAAAACATATTTGAAAAAAAATTAGAGAAAGTAAAAAGTTTAACTGAAAGATTCCTGAGGGCAGAAATTATGTGTTACCTTTATCAAATTTGTTATATTTTCCTAACACAATGAGCTGATCATAGTACATACTTAAATATTGATTAAAGGAAAAACTAGTATTGAAATATTGGATGCAGACATTTGGTACTTTAAATGATTAGAGAACATGAAAATCAGCTTCAATGTGGAAAGTTAAAAAAAAAAAAAGGAAAAAGAAAAAAAGTCTTCATGGAAGATTTAGAATTTAAAATGGGCCATAACTAGTGCTTGTAACTTAATTAGAAAGCGAGGAACTCCCAAGTTTCAAATTGCTTGTTTAGCTCACTTTCTATTAAGACTTCAGGTACAGGTTCTCTGAGTTATTTGCTTTCAGATTTCACCTATAAGCGTGAATGCTTGGAATAAGCATGCTCGTGAAAAAATAATATGATAAATATACTAAGATATAGGTATAAGGTTATTGATCGTTGTGTTGTTTATAAGAGCATTAAGAAATGGAACCAACCCAAACAGTCATCAGTGTATTCTTAGTACAAACAAATTAAAATTAATGATGAGTATAGATCTGAATATATTTTTCAACATGCAGAGACATTTCTAATATATTTTAGAGTAAAGACATCAAGCTGAAAAATTATATGTATAATCTCATGTTTGTAAAAAAAAAAAGACATGAAAATACAAATGATGCAAAGTAGGATGATGGACATTTTAATTTTCTTTATGTTTTTCAGGAGTTTTATAAAGTCTTACAATAAACATTTATTACTTATAAAAATGATTAAACTATTTTTTTGGCTGTGGGGAGAGTTCTAAATTTACTCTGTTGACTTGCCACAGATATGAAAGCTGTACAACAATGATCTCCATTCATGGAACAGCTTTCATTGAGCACCTATTATGTACTAGACACTAAGAACAAAAGAGTCAAAATCTATATCTTAGGCTCCCCGTAACTTTAGAAGGAGATGGGAATCTTAAATGGAGAACCAGGGATCTATTCCCTTCAGATTTGTAACTTCACAGTGGTCCTTTTGTCATATGCTGATTTTTTTTTTTTTTTTTTTTTTTTTTTTTTTTTGCGGTATGCGGGCCTCTCACTGTTGTGGCCTCTCCCGTTGCGGAGCACAGGCTCCGGACGTGCAGGCTCAGCGTCCATGGCTCACGGGCCTAGCCGCTCCGCGGCATGTGGGATCTTCCCGGACCGGGGCACGAACCCGTGTCCCCTGCATCGGCAGGCGGACTCTCAACCACTGCGCCACCAGGGAAGCCCCTGATTTTTTTTTTAACTAAATTGATCACTCTTTCTGTTCTGGTTGTACAGTGTCTAGACGATGAATGAAATTACAAAGGTTTTTCCATATCTGGCTTTTTAATGGAAATAATTCAATTCTCTCTTTTGCAAGGAGGAAAAAAAGCAATTCTAAGATGTATAATTTGTTTTGAGTTGACATTGAAAACTTATACATGTAATAATTATACTTCTGTACTGTATCATTTTCTCCTTCTATGGAATATATTTTTAGATATTTAATTACATGTTACAGTAATTATTTCAGTATTTATTGTTAATTTTAACATTGAAACTCCCAGAGGGTAGTACTTGTCATCTTGACAATGCATTAATGCGTAGCACCTCCGCATTCCTGTGAGGGTTATGTTATCTTAACTTGGCTTGCTCAGGATAAGATAGAACATGTCCCAGGCCTAGTAGCAGCCAACCAAGGTTAATTGTATGCAGTCATGAGGCCAAGGAGGACCCTGTGGTGGATTCATTTTTAATAATCTGTGCAACTAAGTATGGGTGCAGGCTTTTGGAAGTACTCATAATCTAAACATAACATTTGGGGATCTTTAGTTGATTAGTCTTTTAAATTAAAGAAACTATTAGCAGGAGCTCTTTTGTAATTTATGCAATATTAGGAGCTAATAATAGTAGTTTCCAAATGTTTTGTGGGAATTTACAAGCATTTTCATTTATAACATCTCATTTAATCTTTAGACCACCTCTGAGGTGAGAGAACAGAAGTCCAGTTAGGTTAAATGACTTGCCTAAAGTCACATGGCTAATAAGAAATAGACCTGGATTTAAACCCTATGTGTCCTGACTTCAAGTCCTATTCTTTTTGTGTATGTGGGTGGCTGTGTTGGGTCTTTGTTTCTCTGCGCAGGCTTTCTCTAGTTGCGTCGAGCAGGAGCTGCTCTTCGTTGTGGTGCACGGGCTTCTCATTGCGGTGGCTTCTCTTGTTGCGGAGCATGGGCTCACGGGCTTCAGTAGTTGTGGCATGCGGGCTCAGTAGTTGTGGCTCATGGGCTCTAGAGCACAGGCTCAGTAGTTGTGGCACACGGGCTTAGTCGTTCTGCGGCATGTGGGATCTTCCCAGACCAGGGGTCAAACCCATGTCCCCTGCCTTGGCAGGTGGTTTCTTAACCACTCACCCACCAGGGAGGTCCCTCAAGTCCTATTCTTTTTTAGCTGTGCCAAACTGCTATGATGCTTCTGCCTTTGTAGTTGGAAATATGGGTATTTTACTGAGTATTACTGGGTTGATTCAGACAAGCTTTATACAAGGTTATAAATATACATTCCTAAGGTCTTCTTCTGATTGAGCTTTGTTACCCTCCAGCTCACCATTTTTGAAACACCAATTATCTGTTAGTGATCATGCCTTTTATCCTAGGACTCAGAGAACATTTACATAAATATAGAGATCAGTCCATTCATTTAGTAACTACAGTACTGAAACTGAATAAATTCACTTACTAAATGAAGATATGTAGATTCAGTAAATGAATATGGACCAACAGCATTTCATCAACAACTGTAAAAACATGAAGTCATTATATACACACAATCAAATGACCACTAAAAGAAATTTATGTGATCAGAACTTCCTGCTGTTGAGATTCAAATGAATGTTAATAGTTAGAATTTAAGGGAGCCGAAGGAAAGTGTAAATTGTGATGGAATTATTAAAGAAATGGCTTGAGAAATCTTCAGTATCTTGGCATAAAAGTACAGCACAGAGGATATTTTATTTCTTGACCTTAATTATGAATATTGTTGTAGGCCCTTGAATTTTCGTTAGCTCAGAATAGAGGCAGATTAATTCCAAAGCAGTTAAAGAAATTAAATGCCTTTCATCTCTCTTTATGTTAATGCAGCAGTTTGGAAACAGGGTTTAACTTTTATTTCACTTATGTATCTCTTAATTTTCTTTTACTCTGTATATAGTTTTTCAAAATAAAATTATCTTGATTTTTCTTTTTACTCTAGGCTTGATCCTCCACTACCTGAGATGCTGAAAAAGGATCACAGCCCAGCTGAAAACATGTCTTTAGAAACTCTAAGAAACAGTAGTCCAGGAGACCTCTTTGATGAGATTTAATTGTCTCAAAAAGTACTTTGATGTTCACAAGACTGTGTTTTCTATTCATTTCCTTAAATGGCAAAAGAAAAATTTCAACTCAGCAGCAGCTCTTAGTGTGCTTTACAATGTAATTATATACACACTGAGCTGAAACCATTATGCAAAATGGATTACACATGTATATGAAGATATGATTTGATGACAGTAGTGCATTATTCTAAGCTATTCATTCAGCATGCCTATAATTAGATAAAATCTCAGACCTTTTTGTTGCAAAGGTCACATTTACCTTATTCAGTTCACACATATTATATGTAGTAGCTATCTATTCTGTCTCAGAAGATTTTGAAAATAGGACAAAGAAAATGTCTACAAATCCTTTTTTGAATAGTCATTCTGAACACTGATGTTTGAACATTTTAATTTGTGGAATGATGTGTAAAATCTATTTTTAGTTTGTACACAAACAACCTGAAAATCTGATGATAAAACTTTTGATTGAAGATTTTGTGTTCTTAATAAAAGATGTTATTTAGTTTAACTTTTTCCTGCAATATAGTAACAGGTCTTTATAGAGTATATATTAATATAAATGTAACCCTGTTTTGTATCAAAGAGTGTTTTTCAGAGATTGTTGATAAAAGCTTTATCTTATAGGTACAAGGGCCCTCTTTGAAGACAAGGACCTTGTTGTATCCACTTATCTACCCCCATTTACATCTGGCACAGATTTTTTTTTTAATATTCATCGTTTCTACTTCCTGACCTCTCATTCACTTCTATCCAGCTGAACATCCATTCCCTCTATGCCACTCAAGTTAACAATGACCACCATGTTGCTTGTTGGTCCATTCCCAGTCCTCATCTTACTAAGCCTCTCGGCGAAACATTTGACAGAGCCAATCACTTCTCCTTAAGAAACATTTTCTTCACTTGACTTTTGCAATAACATATGCTATTTGTATTTCTCTTCCATTCTGGCCACTGATTTTTTAGACTTCTTGGCTGAGTCCTTCTCCTTGTCCAACAGTTAAAAGTTTCAGTGTCCTGGGCTTAATCTTTAGCCTTTTCTTTTCATTATTTACATTGTCTCCCTAGATTATCTGTGGTTTTAAATACCATCTATATGCTAATATCTCCAAACTTAAAATGCTTCCCTTTCTTCCCTTCCCTTCCCTCCTCTCCCTCTCTCTCTTTCTTTCTCTCTCTCTCTCCAACTCCCCCTTCCCCCATCACCCCTGTTTCTCTGTCTCCCTAGAAAGTAAACCCCATCCTAGCAGAGGCATGGCCGTCTGGTTTATCTCGCAGTACCTAGGACAGGGCTGGATTCATAGAGACTTAGTAAGTGTTTGTTGAAGGAATAAATGCATGTCTATCACATAGTAGCCCCTCAAATCATCTAGTTTCTTTAAGTTACTAGATCACTTTGAAAAGAAACTCATTAAAAGATTGAAATTTAGCTTGATGATTTGATACAAAGAAATAGTTGTTCAGAAAGCTCAACTACCTTTTGTGATTAATTATAAATAAATATACATATATGTTTATGCATAGGCTTGACTACAGAGAGGGAATGAGAAGGAAATTATACATTATTGTTTATATCAGAAATGGAATTTTATTAAGTCAATGGAACAACAAAATATTTTAAATAGAAATTTTACTGTATTTTTATTTCTATACTAGCTTCCATTTAAGAGGAAAAATTTTAATTAAATGTAAATATAAATATGTGAAATATAATTATAAAATTCTACTCAGTCACCTAGGAAATTCACTATAATAATGAATTAATATAATCCAAGATTTACCTTGGATCTTTCCAAGGAGATTGTGTACATAAAGTACCAGAATCTCAAGATAATGATACCACATCTGAATAGACCACAAATGACTAACCAAAATTAGCATACATCAGTGTATATATGTATGTATATATGTGTATGTTATATATATGTATATATATATATTTTTTTAAGTGAAAGAGAAGAAGAAGAAAACAGAATATTGGCTGTTAACTCACTAGTGGTGAGAAAGGGATACATGGAAATTGTTTCCTAAGTAATCATAACGAGGGAATCTGTAAAGTTCATGGTACAGTTGACCCTTGAACAGCATAGGTTTGAACTATGCAGGTCCACTTATAAGCGGATTTTTTTCAATAGTAAATAATATTGTACTACACAATCTGCAGTTGGTTGAGTCTTCAGATGCAAAATTGCAGATATGGAGGATCTGAAGATATGGAGGAGCCACAGATAAGAAGGGCTGACTATAAATTATACTCAGATTTTTGACTATCTGAAGGGTCAGCACCCCATCCCCCATGTTGTTCAGGGGTCAGTTGTATTTTTTCAGCGCAGTGGATCTTTTCAACCACTGCTATGTGTCAGATTAATTCAGCTGGTTAGAACAGAAAAGAATAAGCCCATAATCATAGTTTCCTCTTTTCTATCTCTTGTGGTTTTAAAGTTCTTGTCCTCTATAGACAGATATCTATAGATTTGGTTAAGATGTCCAGATTCTATCATTCCATGCCATGATTTTTTTCCCACATTTTTCCATTGTCTATACTCTAAAATAGATTTTTGTGGAAGACACTGAAATGGAAGGCACAAGAATTGAGTTATAATGCAGCATGGCTTTTTTTTTAACATATATACAATTTTATTTGCCAATTATACCTTGATAAAATGGGAAAATTACCAAAGGATTTGAATAGATATGTTTACAAAGAAGATATAAAAATTGTAAGAAACACATGAACAGAAGCACAACTTCATCACTCATTAGGGAAATGCAAATCAAAACTATATTGAAACCCCAATACATAAAATAGATAACTAATAAAGATCTACCCGTAGCACAGGGAACTCTACTAAATACTCTGTAATGACCTACATGGGAACAGAATCTAAAAAAGAGTGGATACATGTATACATATAGCTGACTCATTTTGTTGCACAGCAGAAACCAACACACATTTTAAATCAACCATACTCCAATTAAAAAATAACTATATTGAAACCAGGTCACACATACTAGGATGGCATAAAGACTATGCCATATTGTCCTTATGCTGGCATAAGGACTCCTGTACAACCAAGACTATAAGATAGATATATACATAATTGGGAAAAATGGAAAGAAAAGCAATTGGGTCAGGACTTGTGCTCCTGTGAGGGGATTCAGAGAAAAAGGGAGATTGTATGGGTGGGCACCCTCCCTGGGGAGTGGGTGGGTCGAGAGCCACAGACCCGGTGTGTCAGTTCCCGGGTCCTGTGTAGGAGACCAGCACCCTTGGCTGGTTGAAGAACCTCTGGGACAGATAGAAAGGCTGGAGAAGCCTGGACCCCTTCTTAAGGAGTGCACACATGCTGACTTGCCACCAGACAGGTGCTTCATGTATTTCAAATATTTGTTCAGTTAAGATACCTTTGACATCTTCAGCATTATTCTTTCTGGAAATGTATTTTGTTTTGAAATAGATTTTATTTGATGTTAATATAAAGACTCTAGCCTTATTATTATTATTACTATTTGAATTGTACATTTTTTTCTGTCAATTTAGTTTTAACCTATAATATTTTAGGTTCTATTGTGGGAAGCATAAAGTTAAGTTTTTTTTTAAAACACATTCTGTTAACCTCTATCAGTAGATGGTGTTTAGACCATTAGCAATTAGTTTGATGTGATAATTATGATTTTGTTTCAGTCTACCAATTCATTTTTTGTTTTATAAATTATTTTCTTATTGATGATAATGATTATGAATATGATTTTGTTCTCATTTATTTATTTATTTATTTAATACCTTCATTGGAATATAAGTGCTTCACAATGTTCTGTTAGTTTCTGCTGCACAACAAAGTGAATCAGCCATACGTACATATATATTCCCATATCCCCTCCCTCTTGAGACTCCGTCTCACCCTCCCTATCCCACTCCTCTAGGTCATCACAGAGCATCGAGCTTATCTCCCTGTGCTATGCAGCAGCTTCCCACTAGCAGCATGGCTTTTTTGATCTTGATGCCCTCACTTCTAAAACAAGGTGATTGCATTTCTGAAGGTTTTTTCAGCTTAAGATTTATAATGATTGACCCTGGCATCAGATGGTATGGGTCATGCTTCATTAGGGAAGTTCATGGAAGAAAAAAAATCCCATCCCAGGAAGAGAAGTCTTTATTATGTAGTTTTAAAAAAGGTCAGGAAACTACTTAAAACTTTTTTCTTAGTGGTTAATAACTCAAATTTATAAAATACTAGATCCCATGTTTTGGAGCCAAGCAGCTCTTGGCTCTTGGGTAAGTTTGTTTCAACAAATGTTTCTAAGGGATTAGTTATGCACAAAATACAGAACTGAGCCATGTGGAGAATTTAAGGATAAATCCATCCATTCACCAGATATTTGTTAAGCGCTTGCGTCAATCTCTGTTCTGGGCACTAGATGAGGCAATGAATAGTACAACTGCTCTGTTACTGTGGAGTTTATAGTGACGTGAAATTTGGGGTCTGCTCTCCAAGAGTGGAGTATATGAGTGAGTATATGAGAGTGGGGTTGAGATTGGGCTCGAAACCGCTGTATGGTGAACTATAATATCAAGGAGTAGTAGGATAAGTGGCTTAAAGAGAAGGATAAAAAATTTAAAGTTGCGGGTGAGGATCCATAGAAGACAAAGGATCCAGTTGGGGGCTTAAGAGAAATTGGTAGGGGTTGGGGGAAAGTCAGCTGAGGGTGAAGCTGTCTTCCAGGTCAGAGGAGAGTACAGAGGGTCCTGGGGGATCAGGTGTGAGGTTAATTTCCAAGTTTGTAATTGTGAATCATCCGAATGAAGAAGACAAGTTAAAAGGTATCCCAGGAGGAATGTTGGCCCGGAGCGTTTAAGAATGTGAAACTAAGTTATATAATAAAGATATGGAGAGAATTGAGCTC
This sequence comes from Mesoplodon bidens, assembly GCF_964165515.1. Taxonomy (NCBI): domain Eukaryota; kingdom Metazoa; phylum Chordata; class Mammalia; order Artiodactyla; family Ziphiidae; genus Mesoplodon; species Mesoplodon bidens. The sequence goes on from NC_138160.1 coordinate 67,808,777, forward strand.
CATAGTTCTAACTGGCACTTCCTTGGGAAGGTATGGGCTGCCAGAAAACTTTAGGTCATGGAACCCTTCCTGGGCATCTGGGAATGGGAAAGGAAGGCCAGTCAGTAGGCCCCTTAGCAGACATTTCCCTGAGGTGCAGCCAACCCTCATCCTTTTGTATCTCTCTCATTCTTTTACTCAGTTATATTTGTATAGAATCCTTTTTTAATAAAATGAAATTAAATAGCTGACATCTAAATTCATGAAAGGCCTCATGAACTTACCTATAAATCAGGAAATTTAAAAAAATAGGTAGTTAACACATTTTGTAAGGGTGAATGATATAGTCACAAAAGAACTATTCATGCATCCATGTGTAGCTATTGTCTGAATTAAAACTTTTCACTGCTGATCTGACAGCTTCTAGTAAATGCTTCTCAGGAGGGCAGATTTCATTTGCAAGTGTTCTGTGCTCAAACCTGAAATGATTTCCTCTATTTTAATAACTGGAAAGGATACCTTGGAAAATATATGACAGGCAAGCACCATCTCCTGTCCTGTCTCCCAGCTCTCTTTTACCTACTCAACCTAAAACACTCTCCAGCCTCCCTTTTACTCATTTTCTCCCTTTCAAATATCCACATTCCCTCTCATTTACCAACTATGATCCTCACTTTTTGATTTTCCTCTCCTCTATTTGAATAAAATTCAATATGAATTTTATTGTTCATATGTTGGTTTTTCTTCTCTCTTCTGGAGGCCCTTCATCCTAAACTCTCATCTCACAATCTCACTGAGAACTATGCTTTCTGAGTAAGGGTCTCTTTGTCCCTAAAGGCTCTTGGTTCTACAGAAAAAAGAGATTTCCTTCTTGACAGTAGATGTTCCTATTAATGGCAGGAGCAATTTTGGTGGCCACTGTTCCAGTAAATAGAATGTAGGTTAGTCCTGAAACACTTACTTTTTTTTAAATTTATTTTTTATTGAAGTATAGTTGATTTACAATGTTGTGTTACTTTTTGCTGTACAGCAAAGTGGGTTCTCCCTCTCCCTCCCGCTTTCTCTCTCTCTCTCTCTCTCTCTCTCTCTCTCTTTCCGTCTCTCTCTCCCTCCCTCCCTGCCTCTCCTAAATGGTCCGATTGAAAACCTCATGAGACTTCTAGAATCCCTACTGGGACAAAATGGTGGTAGAGATGATGAGAGAAGTAGGCTTGAAAGAGGTGGTTTTGTCCTTATGCTTTGCAAACATTTAGGGAACTCAAGCATGTGAAATTTTCCAGAGCCCCTACTAAATAATATTGGAAGCAATCTTGTTCCACTCCCCTAAGAGATATAATGTATCTCTCTGAGGAACTAAGTTTACAGAGGAGTAATTAGATTACTATGAAAGATTAAAATATTGTCAATAAATTTTTGCTCTTCACCACCACCACTCAGTTGACTTGCTTTGGCTGATAAAATGTGGATGAAATAACAATATACACGTTTTTGAGCCTAGGAGTTAAGAGGCATTACATGTTTCTGCTTTTCGCTTTGGGAGATGCTGATCTCTGCCATGAGACAGACACGCCCCGGGTAGCTGTCACCCTTCCTGCCTGGGCCCCTCGTGAGCTACAGAGTGGAGTTGAACTCAGTGCCAAGCTGGAGCCAAGCTCACTACCCTGAAACCTAGAGAAGAGCCTTCCGTCTGAGCCCAATCTAGATAAACTGAACTATAGTCAACCGTGCTGATTGTGAGCATGAGAATAATTGCTTTCTACTCAAAGCCACTGAGATTTGGGATAGTTTGTTATATAACTATTTTGATAAGCGCTGACTAAAACAGTTAATCACATAGAATAACAAAGACAATTTTGCATTTGTAATAGCTTTCAGTGTATACATGGCACAAAAATCTGGTGTCTTCTGGCTAGAACCTGATAATAGAATAAATAGGAATTAGGAATGTGAATTTGGGGACTTAAGCCAGGTTTCTACTCTGTGTCTGCCAGCTGTTAACTGTCTAACCTTGGGCAAATTCTCTGAACTTGAGCTTTCTTATCCATACATTGAGAATTAAGTAAGATAATGCACAGTGCCTGCTTCACAGTAAGTGAAGCACATAAGGAAGATCGTATGATTGTTACTGTTGTTCTGTCTTATGATGGTTGTGTTGCACATAATGAATCAGCACAGTTATGTACCACCAGATTATCAGTTACACTGACCCTCTCTTTGAAATTTATTAGCTCAAGCTCCTTGTCCCTGATCCATTCTAAAGTCTGATGCTTTTCCCAAGAATTTTGTGAATTCCTGCGGGGTTTATTTTCATGGCTACCTCTGCTCTGAATTCTGTGGGGCTGAGCCTCATGTTTTATCAACCCCAATTTTCTTTTTTCTCCCATCCATGCCAACTCAGCCATGGAACTCACTTCATTTTCTTTGATTTACATGACAAAAGCACTGAGAAATCTCTGTGTATAGCAGAATTTATTGAAGGTGTGGGTCAGAGAGGCAGTTTACCTCAAAATGAGTACTTATCTTTGACTTTACCATAACTCTATTCTTTAAAGTCTTCTGGCTTTCCTACTCATGAATCTCCCATTGGCAACTTGTCTCCATAAGATCCAGCCTGCTGCCCCGTTGTCCATCCATCCCTTCCCTCTCTCCTCCCTCCTCTCCTCTCCTCTCCTCTCCTCTCAGCTTTCCCCCAATTCTTCTTATTTTCTCATGCAGAACCACTCAGCTATTATCTCTTTCTTTTAATTGTTCCTTGTTTTTATCAGTCAGGGAACATGTTTTCATATTACATTTTCCCTAGTGTTAAATGTTAAAATAATACTGTCTACCCCCCCCCACCATACCTGCAATGTCATTTTTTTTTTAAATGGCGTGACTTCTAGGCAAAGCAAGACCTGATTGAAGATATTGACCTATCTAAAGAAATAATGTAACTGTCAGAAGGGAGGTGGATTGGCCACTGAAATATAAAAAATGAAGAACTCCAGAGGAAAACACTTTAGGTGTCTGTCCAAGTGCTTTCTAGGGAAGAGAAAATCTATCCCAGAGCTTTAAGTATGTTCATGTATTCACTCATTAATTCATTTATTCATACTCTCCCTCAAAAGATAAAATTGCAGTTCTTCTGTATTGGCCATAACTGGTTATCTTTCCTTATGATTAGAATGTCAAAATTCTGACTTGGAGACAGATCTTCATACTTAACAATATATCATCTGGAGGCCATGTTTGTTTAATAAGAATTTTATATTCTGTAAGAATTATGGAATTTGAGGAAGGTGAGAGAGAGAAAAAAGTATATAATAAAACAAATACTAGTATTTTATTGAGGAATTTTATATAAAATATTTACATTTCTGAAGGGCATTTCTTTTTTTAATTAATTTATTTAATTTATTTGTCTTTGGCTGCATTGGGTCTTCATTGCTGTGCGCGGACTTTCTCTAGTTGCGGTGAGCAGGGGCTACTCTTTGTTGTGGTGCATGGGTTTCTCATTGCGGTGGCTTCTCTTGTTGTGGAGCACAGGCTGTAGGCACGCGGGCTTCAGTTGTTGTGGCATGTGGGCTCAGTAGTTGTGGCTCGCATGCTCTAGAGCGCAGGCTCAGTAGTTGTGGCGCACGGGCTTAGTTGCTCTGAGGCATGTGGGATCCTCCTGGACCAGGGATCGAACCCGTGTCCCCTGCATTGGCAGGTGGATTCTTAACCACTGTGCCACTAGGGAAGTCCCTGAAGGGCATTTCTTTGGTTTTTTCTATTACAGCCCTAACCTGTCATACATGACATCAGTAACTTTCATAATTTTTTAAAAATTTTTATTGGAGTATAGTTGATTTACAATGTTGTGTTACTTTTTGCTGTACAGCAAAGTGAATCAGTTATACATATATATATATATACACTCTTTTTTAGATTCTTTTCCCATATAGATCATTACAGAGTACTGAGTAGAGTTCCCTGTGCTATACAGTAGGTTCTTATTAGTTATGTTTTATATATAGTAGTGTGTATATGTCAATCCCAATCTCCCAATTTATCCCTCCCTCCACTTACCCCCAGGTAACCTTAAGATTGTTTTCTACATCTGTAATTCTATTTCTGTTTTGTAAATAAGTTCATTTTTACCATTCAGTAACTTTCTAATTGCCTACAATCAGCCAATGTTGAATTTCTTTTGCTGATAGTAACCCAGTGGTACTTTCACTTTTACTATCCTTTGTATCAGTCATCTTATTAAACTTAAGAATTTGAAATTTGGATTCTGAACAAGGATATGGTACCTTAAGCTTACGCACAATTCTCACTTATGGTTAGAACACAAGTCCTGACGTGTATATGTTCATTCATTCATCAAATGTCTACCCAACACTTTGTGCCAAGCACTCTGCCAGGTACTGGGGCTAGAAAAATAAATAAGACATCACTTTTGTCTCTCGGTGTCTGGAAGTCGAGACTAAGAAAAGAGGCAGAGCTGTACACAGACAATCAGGGTGTGGTAAGTGCCGTGAAAGAGCTGTGCCCCGTGTGCTCAGTACACAGGGAGGATCAATCTGATCTTATTTTGTTGGGAGAGTACAGGGAGAAGAGGCTGTAGCCAAGGGAAACTTGAAAGAGGAGACAGAAGAACTTTGAGCTGAATTCTGGGATGACTCTGGCCTTGCCAGTTGGCTGAGGGATCCTCAGCCGTGTGTGAGGCTCCGAGGAACGGGTGAGTGTGGCATCTTCTGTGCCTTGTGGCTTCAGTGAAGGGAGAGAGAAAAAATGAAGCACGAGGCTGAGAGGGTAGTGCAGGCTACCTATTGGTTTTGACTTGAGTGAACGTCTATAGAAGGATCTTAAGGGAAGTAAGGGGTGACCTGATTAGATTTGTACTTTGAAAGGGAGCACATAAGGGCATAACCACAGGCACCCAGAGGTCTCCCATCTCTTTGCGGCTTGTATAACTCCATGATGCTTTGTCAAAACCCACTGCACACCACCACAGATTAAACCTTTCCGATAATCTTTGGAAGTTGCGAGTCTCCTGTTAGAGCGACATGACGCATTCACAACAGATGAACCCCTTTCTAGTGCCTGGGCCCAGGCCTTTGGTACAAGCAGAAATGGTTTCATCATTTCCTCTCAGAGCGATTTCAGGATATTTTTAAGCCTCTTGTGGAACTAGCCTCTTTCTTGAACATTCCCAGCCCTGCTTTGACTTCCCATTTCCTGCAGACTGTGGCTTGTATACACCTTTGGAGGAGCTGCCGTCGCTGTCCTCATTAATTCACTCCTTGCACCTCTTTCTGGAGGCTGTAGGTGCAACCACGCTATTGGAAGCAATATTCACATTTATTTCCTAAGGCTTCAACACTTTGTACCTGTTCTGGATCCAAATCTCACTGGGGGAGGGAGGGCGTGGATTTCAATACACTGGTGCCATTCAATGGATGTTAAATAACATAAAGCATCATGAAAGAGGGGCTTAAATCCTGGAAGGAGACATTGTGAACTAACCCTTTATTCCCTGGGATTCTGATCTCAGGACAGTTAAGAGCTATAGAGTACCTTTTCCCCAAATATAAAGTGGCAGAAATAACACTTTTTGAAAAATCAAATTATATTTTGTTTTCAACTTTCAACAGAAAACTTGAGACAATATTTCTCACTGTCTTTCTAGTAGATACATATTTTGGCCACTATTTCTCCACAGATTTCAGTGGGCAAGTGCGTGAGGAGGTACTTTTTCCACCTCACTGATGATTTTCTCAGTAACTGAACTTTATAAGAATATAGAAAATCTTCACAAGTCAGTCTTCCAGTGCACTTGAAAATAATTAGGTGTTCTATCACTTTCCTTTATCGCCTTATCAGAGGAGCATTTGCAACCAGGCCTTCTATGAATGTGGCTAAATCATACCATAGAATCATTGAGAATGTCTTAAATATTAAAACAAGTATCAGCGTCCCCACATCAGTCCTGCTAATGGAACAACCCAGCAGCCTGTTATAAAGAAATGTGAGGCTTAGTCCTTATTTTATTCCATTTAATTAGAGAACAGCTGAAAATCCTGTCTTGCATTTTCAACACATGTTTCCAATTAGTGTAGCGGAGCAGGACCCTGAATGTGATAAAAGCACTGATGTGTACCTTTGGTGCCTGTACAATGTACTCTTTCATTTTACAAGGTGGCTGAAGTGCAGTTTTAAATATCTTTTTTTAAATGCTAACAAAAACCCAGGGGTTTAAACTTAGAAAAAAGTGAAGAGAGGCAAACACAATTTTGTTTGAATTGCTTGCCTAGACTTTTAGAACCCTGTACGCAGAAGGAAGCTTATTTGGTAAAATCTGCACTGGGCATTTACAGGCTTGTGTGCAAAAAGCATTATGGTTTATGCGAATTGTGCTCAGAGGCCATTAGACGGGAGATCCATCACCTCAGGAAATACCACTTACTGTACTGTAAATTTGCTTCATGTGACCGATCTGCTTAAAAGGCAATGGAAATCCCATTCAAATAAATTGTTTCAGACCATGCTATAACTGATAGGACATTTGCCTTCGGTGAAACTCTTTCTGGGTAACTTTTGGAAGTTCATATATCTTTAAGTAGGAAAGTAAAACTGGTGTTCAAGAATCTGGGAATTAGATGTGGAAAAGCGTAATTTAGGTCATCACATCCCACCTCCTGCCAAAATAAAGGGAACTAGCAAGAGGAAAAAGTAAGATAAAACAAGTAAAATATTTTATGACTCCTTCACATGGTGTGTGTTCCAAGCTGTGCCAGGAACAGTGGAATGATTTTCCATTTTGGGTCATGGGAAAGCATGATGTCTTTAGTCCAAGAAGGTAGAGACACTTATACTGTTATAGGGTCCTACATGAAGATTAAAAACAAACCTCTTTGTGCCTGAATTTTATTTTCAAAACTACCATTCCAGTTTTGGTTCATAATTCACAGACTAGAGAAATGTGCCCATCAAAAACAAGAAACTCCATCTCCTAGACTCATTACCAATTACTTTATTCAGAAATAACCAAAAGTGCCAAGATAATAACAAAAATCTGAATAGAGGGCTTCCCTGGTGGTGCAGTGGTTGCGAGTCCGCCTGCCGATGCAGGGGACACAGGTTCGTGCCCCGGTCCGGGAAGATCCCACATGCTGCAGAGCAGCTAGGCCTGTGAGCCATGGCCGCTGAGCCTGCGCGTCTGGAGCCTGTGATCCACAATGGGAGAGGCCACAACAGTGAGAGGCCCACGTACAGCAAAAAAAAAAGAAAAAAAAAATCTGAATAGAATAAAACTGAGTAACTGGATTCCTTATAACCAACTTAAACTTAAGAAAAAATAACTCAAGTGAGAACACTTAAGATCTACTCTCAGCAAATTTCAAGTATATAAAACATTAGTATTAACCATAGTCACCAAGCTGTTTATTAGGTCTCTAGAACTATGTATCTTATAAACTGAAAGTTTGTGCCCTTTGATCAATATCTTCCATTCCCCAGCCCCCCCCCCAGCCTATCATAACCACCGTCGTACTCTCTGTTACTATGAGTTTGGCTTTTTTTTTTTAGATTCCACATATAAGTAAAATCATATGATATTTATCTTTCTGTGTCTGGCTTATTTCACTTAACGTAATGCCCTCCAGTTTCATCCATATTGTTGCAAATGGCAGCATTTCCTTCTTTTTAAAAGCTAAATAATAGTCCATTCTATATATATATATATATATATATATATATATATATATACCACATTTTCTTTATTCATTCATCTTTTGACAGACACTTACTTTATTTCCATATTTTGGCTACTGTGACTAATAATGCTTCAATGAACTAATTTTCACCAAAGTGCCAAGAATACACAATGGGGAAAAGATAGTCTTCAATAAATGGTGTTGGGAAAACTGGATTACCACATGCAAAAGAATGAAAGGAGTCTTATCTTGCACCATACACAAAAATCAACTCAAAATGGATTAAAGACTTAAATGTATGCCCTGAAACCATAAAACTCCTAGAAGAAAACAGGGGGTAAGCTCCTTGATGTTGGACTTGGAAATGAATTTTTTGGAATTGACATCAAAGCACAGACAGCAAAAGCAAAAATAAACAAGGGGGACTGCATCAAACTAAAAAGTTTCTGCACAAGGGGAACCGTCAACAAAATGAAAAGGTGACCTGTGGAATGGGAGAAAATATTTGCAAGTCATACATCTGATAAGGGATTAATATCCAAAATATATAAGGAATTTCTACAACTCAATAGCAAAAACAACAAATAACCATATTTTAAAATGGGCAAAGGTCTTGAATAGACATTTTTCCAAAGAAGAAGTAAGATGCCCAACAGGTATAAGAAGAGATGCTCAACAGCACTAATGATCAGAGAAATGCAAATCAAAACCGTAATGAGATGTCACCTCACACCTGTTACAATGACTATCATCAAAAAGTAAAAGATAGGGGCTTCCCTGGTGGCGCAGTGGTTGAGAGTCCGCCTGCCGATGCAGGGGACACGGGTTCGTGCCCTGGTCCAGGAAGATCCCACATGCCGCGGAGTGGATGGGCCCGTGAGCCATGGCCGCTGAGCCTGCGCGTCCGGAGCCTGTGCTCCGCAATGGGAGAGGCCACAGCAGTGAGAGGCCCGCGTACCGCAAAAAAAAAAAAAATAAATGATAGGGACTTCCCTGGTGGTCCAGTGGCTAAGACTCCATGCTCCCAATGCAGGGGGCCAGGGTTCAATCCCTGGTCAGGGCACTAGATCCCACATGCCGCAACTAAAAATCCTGCACGCAGCAACGAAGATCCCACGTGCCTCCACTAAGACCCGGCGCAGCCAGATAAATAAATATTTCTTTTTTAATAAAGTAAAACATAACAAGTATTGGTGAGCATGTGGAAAAAAGGAAACTTTTGTGCACTGTTGGTGAGAATGTAAACTGGTTCAGCCATTACGAAAAACAGTATGGAGGTTCTTCAAAACATTATATATACAACTGCCATACAATCCAGCAATCCCACTTCTGTATGTATCCAAAGAAAATGAAATCATTATCTTGAAGAGATATTTGCACTGCCATGTTCATATTAACTTTAAATATCCAATATAAAGATCTGAGCCTTCACCTTATGTGACTGTTGGGCTCTTCTCTCTACAGGTTCTCCCTGGTCATCATTTATCATTTCAACCAACTATCTGGCTCAGAATTTAGGTCTCACTTTCTTCTGTGGGCCACTGATCATTCCTTTATCTTCCTAGAATGAGTTTCCTTAAGCTGCCACTGCCCCACCATATTGCTTCATCCCCAAAAGGGGCATCAAGCCTTCTTTGATTCCCCACGGTGCAGCAGAGACCAGGCTGTTACTTTATTTTTTTTTATTTTTTTTTTTTTTGGCGGTATGTGGGCCTCTCACTGTTGTGGCCTCTCCCGTTGCGGAGCACAGGCTCTGGACATTCAGGCTCAGCAGCCACGGCTCACGGGCCCAGCCGCTCCGCGGCATGTGGGATCTTCCCGGACTGGGGCACGAACCCGTGTCCCCTGCATCGGCAGGCGGACTCTCAACCACTGCGCCACCAGGGAAGCCCCAGGCTGTTACTTTAAATAAGTCTTTATCAAGGTCCCCAGAGAATTCCATATTGGTAAATTTGGTGGTCATTCCATGCTACAACCCTGATTACTTGAAAACCTAAAAAGTTGGCAATTATGCATGGGAAGTACACCACACTGACTAATTTAATTACCATAACCAGACCTATAGTGAGTCACCAGTGACATGCGAGCATGTTGCAAGAACCAGCTTATCATCACATACCCTCCAGCACACACATATGCACCCCCCTCAATGGGAGTCTCCCCTCCTGGCCCAATTACCTTGAGGCCCCAAAGGAAAAAGAAGTCATCTTAAGTCAGCTTCCTGGCCCATCACTGCATATCCCAGGATCTGTCTCTTTCCAGGATGATTGTGTTCATTCTCCAAGGGAAGCTCCATACTCTACCTGAACCAGCCTTAATCTATATACTTCAGCAGACAAATGTTTCAATATCAGTATATTTCTCCCAAACTGTGACTATTGAGCCATTTATTACACCAAGTATGGACATCTGTAACCCAATCAAAAGTCTTTTATAAAATGTCACGTTCAGACATAGCCAACTTTCCTGCAGTCTTCAGATTCTCTGATACAAGGATCTTGTATGGGAACAGTAACGCATAAACACATGCATTTATGTACACAAACACACACACACACAGGCCTGCATGCTCTGAGAGGGTCTTCTTAACAATAAACAATATGCTATTGTAAAGCAGCATAAATCTATATAAAGAAAAAAGTTGTCTACCCTGGATTCTGCCCTCCTCCACCACAAAGAGTATCTTCAGAGAAAGAGAAGTCTGTTAGATTATATTTGATTTATGTGACTAAATGGACCTCTGGGTTTAAAGTATCTGAATCCAGGTTATTATTTCTCCCCCAAGAAGAACAGAGGGTAGTTACTTTCTTTATTTTTCAGAACTGAAAGCCATATTGGATAGCTTTTCACAGAATCAAAAATCTGTCTGCTCTAGGTCTCACTTCTTGGGATATAAAAAATTACTTGCAGCGTCAAAGTGGCAGATTCCTCAGCTTCTGCCTTTTGGTGTACAAGAACTTTGAAGTACAGACATGCAGGAAATCCCATTGCATTTGATTTGCTGAGTGTTTGTGGTTTATACACATTACTTCTCTATAATCTGGGCTTCCTTTATCTATTAGATAATAGTGATGCTTTGCTTCCAAAAAGTTTTCATGCCATACAATAAATTCTCACAACATCTTTTCTGAACTGGGAAATGATAGCTGTCTCTAGAAGGAAGATAGTATGTTTTTCTAACTGTAGAACTGTCATTAGGAAAAATTATAAAGAGACTTGCCATGTAGTTTCTTAGAGTGGCCGCTAAGAAATTAAATCTGATTAATTGCCTTTCAAATAAACTGCAATGCATCAGAGCCATCTCTTTTTTTTTTTTTTAAATTTCTTCTATGTGGGACTAGCACATTATGGAAAAAAAAAAAAAGCTTTTCCCTCATTTGTCCCACTTGATCTCTCATGAGCTCTTCAGTGGGTCCCCACTGTTGTAACTATCTCTGACCTTCCCACTAACAAAATATACCTGCCCATGTGTTCTGTCCTGGGACATTCCTGAATGACAAGGTGACTAATAAATTGATGCCAAAGATAGATGGGAGTTAATTTGTACTGGGCTACCCTTTGTCTTGTCATATGATCAGTTTGACAGGCCTTCGTTGATCTAACCCAGAGTTACTGACATAAGATTTTAGGCTTTGTAGCCAATCAGTAGGGTTTTTCTTTTCATCAGTCATTTAGTGGCCCTTGAGTGCACAATGCGGGCACTTCTGGGTTCCATTGCAGTAGAACTGCTTCAAATGCTGCCCAGAGACAACAGAGTCAATGCAGGCCCTTCGAACTGTTTTTAAAACATGGCTGTGGACCCTTATTTCAATAAGCTCTGCATTGAACCTCAGTATATAAAATAACAAAAGAAGAGTTGCTTGGTTGGGGTAGGATCCTGGAGCTATGCCCCTTCATCCTTTGGGAACAAAGTTGCAAGCCATTGGTCCAGTGATTAAGGGGACAGATTCAAGAGTCAAACAGTTGAGTTCAAACCCCAGTTCTGGATGACCCTTGGGAAATGTCTTCCTCTCCTTGAACTTCAGTTTTGTCATTTCTAAAATGCAGCCAATAATCCCACATTGCAGGTGGTTCTAAGGATTAAATGAGATCATGTAAAACAGCGTTTAGAACAGCGCCTGGTGCACAAGAATAGCTGCATGAGGGATACAGGTTATTAGTGTTAAAATGCCACTTCCATTGCAGCCAAAAGTGTTACAGAGGAAGGATGGGGACTGTATGATGTGGGACCAACAAAAGCTGATGCTGGTGACTAACTAAACACTCCCCTGAGGATAGTGGAACAGTCTTATAAACTGAGCCACACTCCCTGGTGTGGCTGACAATGAGTAATTCAGCAGAAGGGAGTTGGCCACCCTTGTCAGGAAGTTGACCTGACTCTGTGTATAGAAATTCAGGTCACCGATGAGCCCTAATCCCGTAGCTCCTGCCACAGTTCTTAACTTAGAACAAATATACTCATTTGTAGAAGAAATTTCAACCCTTAACATACGCTAATTATAATTTTTCTGGGCATTCCTAACAGACTTCCTAGAGTGAAATACACTCAATTAATGGTGTATTGATAGCCTGTTGATGAGGCAGGTTATGTTGGAAATATTTTATGGGTAAAAATTATAAATATTTATAATTATAAATAAATACTTTATGTGTAAAATATTAGCATGGAGAGAGACAGAGGATGTGATAGATGATAAGTAATGGGAACGTGAACTGGAAAACTCATGTTGAAAACAGAAAAATGGTCCCCTTGCACCACAATATTTGAATTCTTCCATTTTTGTCCTGCTAACAGCACAGAGAAGCACAGTATTTCAACTAAGTGTGTTAGAAAGGTATTGGCATTAAACAGATATCTAGCAATTTGAATGATTTCTTCAAAGTGACTGAAATACACTTCCTCATTTTTTCTTTCACTTCTACATATTGCTTCAGATAGGATTGCACAAGCGATGATCTTGCAAGAAATAAGACCTCCACTGCAAATGGTTTGCACCATTAAAATACAAAAGAAAATTCACAAGCCAACAAAGCTAAAATGAGAAAAGTTAATATTTTTCTTCCCATACATCCAATCTGTCTAGACTCATTTCAACTTGGTCTGATTTGCTGATCCCAAACCTGGATATATTGCTTAGATCTTGCCAGGATCCTGAGAAAGGACAAGAGCCCCCCACTCAGGTTGTAGCTATTTCAGGGCTGCTTCTACTTCCCCAAACTCCTTACCCTCTATGACCACTGAGGCCTATTAAAGCCTATTGCTGAGAACTTGGCAATGAGGTCATGTGAGCTTTGGCACTAAGTATCTGATTCTCATTGCAGAGTCCTGATACCCCAATTCTCAAAGCCATGGCTCTTGAGCGGTGGCTTCTGTCTGACTGTCATGGGAAGTGTCCTCCCACTTAGAAGAAAGGTAGATTCCCCCTAGAAGCATGTCATGCCCACTCTCCACGTCATGCATCATGGGTCACTCAGATGTACCCCCTGAGATGGGTCCCAGGAACAGAGACATCATCATTATTTCCTCCTTCCTTTACTTATACTTGAAAGAGACAGAGGAGAGCCAGTATCTTTCAGGGTCCCCACTTCCTGTCTGTGTCTCTGCTTGTGAAGAGTGTCAACAAACTCAACGGAACTCATAATCTCCCTTCTGCCTTTAGCCACATCTTGTTCCTACTTGGGTGTTTTCCAGATGGGTGAAAGGCACCAACCTTATCAGGATTATTAATGACTCTTACACCTCCCTGACCAGATGTTGTTCCCTATCCTAGGCCCCAGCCAATCACCAGATCTTGCTGTTTCTTCCTTTGTAATGTTTTTTTCTGTTCCATGAATACTACCACCATCTGTTGCCTGGATCAATGCGACAGACTCCTAACAAGTCTTCCTTCCTCTAACCTTGCCCCATTCCAATCCTTTCTTCCACTTCAGTCATTTTCCAGCTCAACATTCTTCAGTGGCTCCCCACTGCCTTCAATGAAAGAGTCCAGTCTTCTTAAATTGTCTTACAAGGGCTGTCATATGATTCCTCTTCCCTCCGGTGACATTTTTATCATTCCGCCTTTGTTACCCTTTCCCCCCAAATACTCTACATTTGACTGGCACTAAACTACTCCATCTCTCCACAATCTCTCTTCACCTCCAAGCCCCTGCATCTGCTCTTTTGTTTGTCTTGGGTCCCCTTTCTCACTTCACTTTCTCTGTTCTCTTCCCCTCCTATTCATCTTTCAAGTCCTGAATTAGATTTCACTTCCTCAGGAAAGTTTCCATGCCCTTCTACATCCTGATTAGGCATTCCTCATAAGTCCTTTCTTAACGCAGTGTTTTCCCCACCTTAATACTAATATCTAGCACACTTTATTGTAACTGTGTATTTCCCTCTCTGTCTCTCTCACACTGTCATTCATAAAGACAAGAACCCACTCCTTCTTTTTCACTGTTCTATTCTTTGTACTTAGAACAAGTCTTCCTGAATGAATAAATGAATGAGTATAGTTGATACAAACTTAAGTATTCAAAGGAGTGTCAACATGTCAGATGCGCCTTAGAAAAGCAAGTGAGCTGACAACCAAAAAGTGACCTTTGGGCTCATATGGAAGTGGCTTGTGATCATGACAAGAGCACTTTCAGTGGGACAACGGAGACAGAAGTCAGAGTAGAGTGGGTTGAAACTGGCTAGGACGTGAATTCATGTAGACAGCAAATATAGACAAGTTTATTGGAAAGTTGTGCCATGGTAAGAAGGAGACACTGTTGATGCAGGAGGGAGAGGGGGCACCTGTAGGAAGATACCCATGAAAGACTGGAGAAACTGCCTGTGAGAAAGTCAGAGCTGTCCTTAGGGTCACACACAAGGCAGCCACAAAAGAAGCGAAGCACAACTGGGCTAAAGTCTACAAGCACATTTTGAATCCCAAGTTCTGATGCCATTTGCTAAGACAAATGAGTTGAAATTCCATAAAGCACTCAGAAAGAGGTTTACAGTGTTGCTTAGCTCTGCTTTGTATAGCAAGTAAGAACTTTATTGGTAGACTTTGTTGGCCTATGGTGATAATATATATATATATATATATATATATATATATATATATACTTTTAAAATTTATTTATTTTTTGCATTTATTCTTGGCTGCATTGGGTCTTTGTTGCCGCGCGGGCTTTCTCTAGTTGCGGTGAGCGGGGGCTACTCTTTGTTGTGGTGCGCGGGCTTCTCATTGCGATGGCTTCTCTTGCTTTGGAGCACAGGCTGTAGGCGAGCGGGCTTCAGCAGTTGTGGCATGCAGGCTCAGTAGTTGTGGCTCGCGGGCTCCAGAGTGCAGGCTCAGTAGCTGTGGCGCACGGGCTTTGTTGCTCCGCGGCATGTGGGATCTTCCCAGAGCAAGGCTGGAACTGTGTCCCCTGCATTGGCAGGCAGATTCTTAACCACTGCGCCACCAGGGAAACCTTTTTTTTTTTTTTTTTTAACTGAGATGCAGGAAATCCTTGTGCTTTCATTTATTATTAAATATGGACGTTTCAAAGGTATGGAAAGTCATGCAGCAAACAACCGTGTATCACCACCTGCCTTAAGGAAGAACATATCGTTAAATGCAGTAGTGGACCTGCTACATCTTGAATTTAAAACAACTCTTCTAGTTGTTCAAGTCTCTATTCAAAGTGCAATTCATTTTTTATCATGAAAGAAAAAAGTTTCCACTGCGAAAGTCATAACCAACTTGTTGAGGTTTATACAAAAAATATTTTCAGTAAACAAATCCAAGTACAGGGTTTCAGGAAGAAAGTGTGAGGGTCATGATGATAAAACCAGTGGAAGCCCAGCAGATGTGCCCCAGGCTTTCCTCATTGTCGTCAGTCATAAGCCTGTCCTACCCTGTGGTTCCCAACCAGTAGGTCTTGGGCCCCTGGGTGTAGCAGAATTTATTATAAGGGGCCTATATATCCATATGCACATTTAGTATAGTAGACTAAATAAATAATATGTCATATACACACACACTACTATTTTTTTTAGATGTCTATAGATGAAATTTTGAATAAAATACCAATTTGCTTACTTGCTTTACTGAATTAATAGCAGCCTTTGGTCACTGTGTGTTTTCTCAAATCGTAGACATTGAAAATATAATGTATAGCATGATACAGTCCTCATACTCAAAAAGGTTGGTCTCTTGGTATAGTTATTTGCTAGAAAGCCACTGGATGATGATTTAAACAGGAGGCAAAACGTGTTCTTTAATATTTTAAAAATTGTTGGCCTTATAAAAATCTGTTCTTCAAAATACTTGCAATATGTTTCAACACACAAACTTGTTTTATTCACAAACGTATGGACACCAAGGGGGGAAAGTGGCGGGGCGGGGGTGGGTGGTGGGTGGTGGTGGTGGGATGCATTGGAACATTGGGATTGACATACATACACTAATATGTATAAAATAAATAACTAATAAGAACCACTGTATAAAAAAATAAAATTCAAAAAAAAAACTTGTTTTATTCAGTCTTTGCTTCTGCAGGATGCTTTTGTGCTAAAGCCCACCTTAGTCCATACTCAACACAGCAAACACCTCAGATCTTGCACCATCAGAGCATCCAAAGGCCAATTCTTTACGAGTCTGAGTGGGGTTTCTCTCCTTCTTTGACCACAGATAGTATTTCCAGAGGCAGAAAAGTAGGATCAGAAATCCCACCTTCCTTTTACTTCCCTTCTGCTTGCCATGCCCTGAGGCCCACTGGGCTGCTTCTATCAGACATGACTCATTTCTGATTTGCCCAGAAGAAGCACTGTTTTGTGTGTTATTCATGCAGAGGAGCCCAGGGGCTTCTTATGTGCTTTCATCTGGCCAGGTACTTGGATAAGAACCCTTCATTGAGCGTTGATTTGTTTAGTCGTTATTTGTTTCAAATATATTTGCCCCTCCTCACCAAGAGAACAAGCTACTCGAATAGCTGAGCACATAATTCATATTGTGTGTCGAGTGGCATTGACTGTGGAGGAAAAGCAACACCCAACCTTGTCTCCAGTTCTCTTCCTCACGAGCATCTAATTGAGCAGCAGAAATGCTCTTTCAGTCAAGGCAAGTTTTACAGAAACTCTTCCCTACAGTATTTCCCAAGTTGAGAGAGCACACAAGATGGCACAGTGACCCAGCATCATTACTCTGAATCCTATAATGAAAAATTGATTTCTTTATCAATTTTCTCTCAATCCTCTGATCACACAAAAGAGATCTTAAGTTAGTGCTGGCATGTGTTTGACATTCCTTACAGTGTCCCCTGCCCTCTCTCCACTTTTCTTTTCTTTCTTTCTATCTTTTTCTTTCTTTCTTTCTTTCTTTCTTTCTTTCTTTCTTTCTTTCTTTCTTTCTTTCTTTCTTTCTTTCTTTCTTTCTTTTTGACAGAGAGAGTATCTAGGGCTCACATTCAGCGTTTTTAGCACAAGGTAACAATATTTACCTAAACTTTAAAGCATTGTTTTATATTCATTATATATTTTATAGCTACCTCCTATTTAAGGCAAATAATATACTCTAACCATTTACAGTAGTGATGTAATCTTTTAAAATAGTAGAAAAAGTGGGTCAATTTAAAGAAGAGTATTATATAGATATTGGTGGTTTCACAGTACAGCAAAAACCATGTGAGTTATTCAAGATCAAAGTTTGTGAGATCCTGTCCTATCACAAAGCAAATAGATTACTAGGAGACACAGAATACTAACCTGTGAGCACGAAGTAGTTTATCAAGGTAGAAAATCCACTCATCACCCAGCATCCTTAATAAGAGGACCCAGAATAAGTCAGTGTTATGGCCATAGGGCTGTGAGTTCTGATTTGACCCTTTCTGCCACATTAGCAGACGCTGTTACCACTTGCATTGGCCCCAGCAACTCTGAAAGTGAAGAAGAATGATAAAAGCAGTTTTTCATCATGTTTTTAACCTGGCAGTGTATCATTTTTCCCATGCCACAGTGTCACAGGCTCCATTAATATAAGGGGTTAAAGATTATGTTCTGAGTGGCTGGCAAAACAGTTCTCAAGTGCATTACTCAGCTCAAGGCAGACGTCACAAGGGGAACTGGCTATCGTTTTCAAGCCAGTGGGTGTAAAACTTACTGTTCCTTTCTATTTGTCTGTGAGATAATTCTGGCTCTCCCTTTCCCTCCAGGATATGGCTGCCAAAACGAATTAATCCCATACCCCATTCGTTATGACCTCCACAACAGAAGTAAATGTTTCTTACTGCTAACTGGAAACATTTCCCCCAAATGATCGCAAATAGCGTGAGTGCCTGTTCCATAATTCCAGCAACAGTTTTTTTTTTCAGCAGAGTGGAGGTAGCGTCACAGTGGGATCAAATGGGCTGGAGCCACTAACTTTGATGTTCCAATCCTGGCTCTCCTGCTTCCTAGCTCTCTCCTCTCCAACCAGCCACTTAACCTCTTTTTGGAAGGCAGTTTCCTCCAGAATGAGACCTGCTCATATGTACTTCTTGTCTGAGCGTGGATAAGGCAGATGCTGTACAGAGGCAGTAGCCACAGCCTAATTGACAGTGCAGAAGTGCTTTCCAGAAGTTTTTATTTTCTAAGTGATTTCTTAGATCACTTAATTTCAAATACTCCCCACCAGTGCCCAAGACTCCAGCCAGACAGAAAACCCTTGCTTGTACTGAAGAACATCCCTTTGCCTGGTTGTGGGCTCATTAACCACATAGCATGATACACTTATAGAAATAGTGGACTTGCTTTTCTTACTATCTCTACGTTGGTGGATATCATCTAAGTGGAAAATTTTTCATTTTTTTTGTTGTTGTTTGTTGTGTTTTTTGTCTTTGCTTTTGTTTGTGCTTTGAGACTCTGAATTTCCAGATATCTGCAGAAACCGGAAAAAATACGCCTTACTTCCCAGAGAAATAGTTTTTATAAAACAGAGATGTCTAGGACTTCCCTGGTGGTCCAGTGGTTAAGACTTCGTTTTTCCACTACAGGGGGCTCAGGTTCCATCCCTGGTCAGGGCATGGCCAAAACAAACAAACAAACAGACAGAGATGTCATTTGTTATCCACAAAACATGCTTTGCCTTTTGACATCACCTGGAACGTTGACAAGATGTACTCATGTGTCTACTTGGGCTGAGAATAGATAGCCAAAGTTGATCTTGGAAATACATAAAGATGTCACTGTTATCTTTCACCTCAGCCATTACCAAAGAATTGGATTGGGTTGGAATAGGTATTTGCTGAGCAGTAAGGAACACTGAGAGAACAGATTTTATTTAAAAGTGGCAAGCTAAAAGTGGTATCTTGCATGGACAAATTAGTTTGTGTACTTGAGCCAAATAGTTAGCAGAGAGCAAGAGGCACCTAGCTTTTCAGAACCCTGCCCCATAGGCTGTTGACTCCTGGTAGCTATTTCCTACGTGATACTCTAGTGGACTGAAAAAGCCAAGTGACTTCCAAAATTTACCCTATGTTTACATAAAAGTACAACATACATGGAATGTTTTAGTCACACTAAATGCTTTGGTGTCTCATCTTTAATAAGGAGCTAACTGGATTAAATTTAAATCTCTCAGGTATAAGGTAAAACATACATTTAGAGCATTTTTACAACTTTTGTGACTATAGAAAGCAATAAATGTAAACCAATTTGTGAACCTAACCTTGATGCCCAGGGTTCAAAGGAACAGGTTATAATGGACAAGACTGATGAGAAACCACATGTGTAGAAGATCATGGTGAAATGAAATAAAAGAGGCCTCAGAGATATTTTTTGTACCTGATTTGGCCCTATCTATTGACCACTTTGGCTTTTCATCTGTCTCACTGGAAATAGTTTTCAACAAATATGTCCATTAGACAAATTACAAATGGTGTGTTAATGTGTTTGATGAGGTTTTTCGTTTTTCTTTCTTCGAAGCTCTGAAAACAACTTTCTGGTAATTATTATAATTGAAGTCCACTTGCAGACTGGATTCCCTTTATTTCTTATTAACTATGATTTTGGGCTGAATTTCCACCAAGGGAAAGTAGCACTGGTGCTAATCCCAACTTGGCAGAATTACTGGGTTCCACCCCAGCAGTCACCAAAACATTTGGGTTTAGTCAGAACACCAATTCATCACTTCCTAAAACCAAATCTCTTCTCCATCCTTCAATAACCTGTTCATAGACCATAGGGAGAGTGAGAGAAATGTGAATAGACTCATTGAATAATAGGGCCCAGGCCTCTGAGGTGTCAAGAGAGATCTGAGCCACTTTCATTTTTTTGAGTCTCCTGGAATATTAAAAAAGAAGAAGGAAGAAATGCCAGAACAGGATAGCAGAAATTGTATCACATTTTAAGTACTTAAAAGCATGCTTTAAACACATAAAAAAATAAACTAACCTTTTTGGGAATGCAGATCAAAAGGCCAGATTTGAGGCCCTTTGTGAATATAAGGCCCTGGCTAAATGGCTCTCCTGAAGACACCTATTTCCCCGCCATTATGGCTCCTGCTCTGATCTGGATGGAAGTTCCAGGATCATTTAGCCTCATTTGATAGATAAGAAAACTGAGGCCAAAGAATGTAAATTATGTGCTTTGCAGCACAGTTAGTTGATGACAAACATATCTCGGTTTGCTCTGTATGTAGACAGGAGGCACAAGAGGAGGTCTTGCATGGGTGGAGTGACTACCAGCAACTGATCAGGTGACGCGTATTGAGAGCATTATTGCAGGGAAAATAAAAATATTGGTCAAAGGCACCATAAAATGGACTGAGTCATGGCCAGATGTGGCTAATCAAGACTCCAGATTTAAATATCCACACAATTTCGGTGAGTGCTGTAGTTGTAATGCTACTCCGTAAGTGGGACCCAGAAGTTCCTTATTTTTAATACTCTTTCTTACTCTGTTTTTAGTCCTCTGGTTGGGAATCTATGTGAGATCCCTGTGTAGAGAGGAGACAACTTTTTCCAATGAATGTCTAAGCTAGGAAGCAGGAACATTAGGAGTTGATTTTGACTCAGTCTTTTGTGAGACACTCTCTTCTCTGAGTCATGCATTAATAATTTGGATCTCAGCAAGGATTTTATTTATTTAGGGGAATTTTACTTTTCTAGACAGCCAGAATAATTCCTCCCTTGTAGATATCAGAAGCAGACACTGGAAAAGCTGCTTTCTGTGTCTTTCTCATAGTGCAGGGATTCTGGGCGCCTTGGTAACTTGGCCAGCCATCTTGAATCAAATGTTAGACAAGTATTGGCTCTATCTACTCAGAGATCATTTCCAGCTGTTAGCGCAACACAAATATGAGATCTTCTAAGCCAAGTAAACTTGAAATTTGTATTGGATCCCCCATACAAAGATTGGATGCAATGATTAAAAGGAAGTGTCAATCCCCTGTGTTTTGAGGGTGACAGGATACAGGTATCATAACACTGTTAGTGGAAATGTAACTTGATGCATACACTTTAGTAGGCAAATTAGCAATATGTATCAAAAACCTCAAAATGCATATATTTTCCAATTCAAGATGGCAGACTGAACACATGCATTGGCCTCCCATTTCTTCAAAGAACTCATTGAATTAAAAGTATGGAAATATAGAATAGAATATCCCCTTTATATCTATATCTCTCAGAATTCAGCCAGAAAAAGTTGAGCCAAGTAGTTCAATAGAGAGAACTCACCATGGGGAACTATTTATGAAGGTGTAGGAACATGTTAAAAAAAAAAAAAACAGATACATTAGCAACATTGGGTGCTACTATCAGCACTAGGACTCAAAAGACCAAAGAAGAAGTTATTACCCCTGGAGCCTAGGAGCCAGGGCTATGTGGCAGGAGCTGGAACCACGCGAAAAGGGGCTGCTTGGGGTCAGGACATATTGGACAAGATGGAAAAATGTAGCCACTTTAGAGATATTGCCCAAGGCAGAAAGAAAAGAGAGAAATATCCTGCCTTCTCTCTTCTTCCTTCTCTCCAATATCCATCCTATCAGTTTCCCACTGGCTGAACCTAGGTGGAAGCCAGTTGGCATGGACATGTCATTTGCAGGAGTCACTTCCCTGTGATGGAGAGCAAAGCAGAGGAGTGGTGAATAATGGCTGAAAGCAAAGCAAGAAGGCAGCTGCCTGGCACAAGAGACAGGGGAGCATGTGGGTGTGTCTGTGTTACTAAAGGGTGAGATATTTAATAACTTCTGGACTACAAAATATAGACAGGAGCCATTAGAGGAAAAGGGCAGAGAAATCATCAGCTTGGAGGAGACTCTGTCAGCTCTGTACGTAGAGGAAGAAAGCTAATCTGCCCCGTGGAACCCCAGATGCCTTTGGTACAGAGTCAGCAGACATAACAGAGGGAGAGAGTGAAAGATGGAGCTAAAAAGAGAGAGATTACTTAAAGGTCTGAATATGTTCTGAATTCTTCCAGTCAGCACCCCATCTCCAACATGTACACCATGAGCAGGCGGCCAGCAATTTACCCCCAGGCAAAACATGACCACTCCTCTCTAAAATTAAACAAACTGGGAAAAGATAACATTTCTAAATTTGTTGGTGCCTCAAAGGGAAGCCATTATCATTGGGGCATTTTGCAGGCACTCAGCCTGACAGCCAGTTCCCACTCCATTGATCCTCAGTCAGAGTTCACCAGTCAACACTGCCTGACCTATCCTAGGAAGAAATTTCAGAAGGGAACACACCCATTAGGAAAACAGTGTTATTCATACAGAAGCAGAAACATCTATTCCATCTACCCAAGCCTCCTTTTTTAATAACAGAGAGGAATCACTAGAATGTAAGGAGAACTAGCAATATAAAAAGAGAAATACCAAATTTTATAAAACAGAAAAGCAAAAAAGAACTTTAAAAATCATCCTTATGTCCTCAAAAAGATTCAAGGAAACATTACATCTACAAAACAATAAATAGAACAATGAGGGAACGAGAAGAGGTATTAGCAATTTAAAATGTAATTGCCAAAATTAAAAATTTAGTAGAGATACTAGAAAAATAAAAAAGAAATCTTCCAAAATATTAAACAACAAGCAAAAGAGGGAGAATATGAGGAACAAATTGAGAGGACCTATATTCAACCAATAAACACCTGGAAAGAGAGAGAGAGGCAAAGAAGTGTTGAAATGATTCAAGCAAATGATAAAAAGATATGTACCAGAGCCAAAGAAGGATAGAATCTTTAGTTTGAAATGGCCCACTGAATGTTTAACCCAATGAATGAAAAAAGACCCCCACCTAGCCACACTGTGGTGAAACAGTTTCAGAACAATATAATTAAAAAGAAGAATCTAAAAGCTTCTAGGAAGAAAAAGGTCACAAGTTATTGCAAAGCTGCTTGAGAGTACTTCAGC
This sequence comes from Mesoplodon bidens, assembly GCF_964165515.1. NCBI lineage: Eukaryota > Metazoa > Chordata > Mammalia > Artiodactyla > Ziphiidae > Mesoplodon > Mesoplodon bidens. Next base: position 67,831,785 of record NC_138160.1, read on the forward strand.
AGCACAGATCAGCAACCTAGGAAGGGAGGAACAATAGATCTGACCCAGGAAAGGAGTAAAGGGATGTCCCAGGTTGCCACAGGTCTAGGGGAGTGAGACCATAGCCCAGGGATAGGCTTCTGGGACGATCCATGGCTTGTGGAATAGCGAATATGTCTTAGAGTGTGGGAAAACTAAAGGACAAATAACAAAAGGGATGGGGTCGGGGTGGAAATAATAGGAACTCCAGGGGAAAAATTGTACTTGATAGAAGTAGGAAGTAAGCTAAATGCTGTGATTTTAAGGAATCGGTGGACCTTCATGCTAGGAACAGTATTCTTTGGGTGGCCCAGATTCCTGAACGAGGGCCCACGGGGAAGGCATTGAAAGCCTAGTGCATCACTTTGCATGGCGTAGATCTGTTTTTGCATTAAAGCCTGACACCAGCAAATCTGTTTGTTGGTTTTCTGCTTTAAGAAACAACCCAAGGACATAAAACGGCAGATTTATCTGTGGTTCCAGGAGAGAACAGAATAGTAACTACCTGGATTATTTATATGTCAAAACAAAGCTAACAAAAGATGGAACAAAATTTTTCTGAGAGGAAAGATGGAAGGAAAAATAGGATACTAATCATCTCATCTTTTAATGGGGGTTGAGTATCAAGAAATACTGTCAATATAGGAGAAAGAAACTGGAATTTAGTTATATTATCTAATAAAATTACCAAAGTAATCAATAGTAGAAGTAGAAGTAATAATATAACAAGCATTGAAAGAAGGAGGTGAGAGGGAAGAATGAAAAGAAGCAAACTCTGTCTTTAACTCAGGGAGTCACTGCCTGTTGTCGAAAGGAGTTAAATAGAAGAATATCCGTATTATCTAGCTCCTCAATACACCGAAGTGTGGTCTGCAGACCAGAGGTTTTTTTTTTTTTTTTTTTTTTTTTTGCGGTTGTGTCGCCTCTCCCGTTGCGGAGCACAGGCTCCGGACGTGCAGGCTCAGCGGCCATGGCTCATGGGCCCAGCCGCCCCGTGGCACGTGGGATCCTCCTGGACCGGGGCACGAACCCATGTCCCCTGCATCGGCAGGCGGACTCTCAACCAGTGCGCCACCAGGGAAGCCCAGAACAGAGGTTTTTTTGGGTTTTTTTTAACATCTTTATTGGAGTATAATTGCTTTACAATGGTGTGTTAGTTTCTGCTTTATAACAAAGTGAATCAGTTATACATATACATATGTTCCCATATCTCTTCCCAGACCACAGGTTTTGACATCACCTATTAGAAAAGCCGAACCTCAGCTCCTCCCACCCCCGACCCCTTGCAGAACTACTGAAATGGAATCTGCATTTTAACAAGTTCCATCAGTGTTTCATATGCATGTTAGAGTTTGAATAACACTCTTCCAAAAACAGTGAGTCTCAGGTTTGGCTATGCATTATTAGAATCACCTAGGAAGATTTTTAAAATATTATTTAATAAGGGGCAAAGCCCAGACCCCACCTTAGGAGATTATGCTTTAAATGGTCTGGGATAGAGTCCAGAAATAAATAATTTTTTAACAGCCTCTAAAGTGGCTGTAATGTATAGTTATGGTTGAGAAGTTATGATCTAGAATGACTGTGGTAAATGACCAAGAGAATGGGAAAAAAACAATTTCGAAAATGTGCTTCTGGATCTATCTGGTCAATGGACTGAGGATGGGGAAGCATGAGAAAGAGCACGATTATTTTGATTGTAAGAAATTTTGTAATGTTTGATCTGTACCTTGTGAATGTATTACTTTGAAATATATGTTAATTTTCCATGCATATACCCTTTGACTCAGCAATTCTACTTCTAGGAATTTTCTTAAGAAAATAATTCACCAATTATACAATTATTTATGTTCATAGAAGTTCATTATAATGTTCATAATTTTAAGAATTATAAACTATAAATACTGCACACCCATATTTATAGCAGCACTATTCATGATAGCTGAGAGGCAGAAGCAACCCAAGTGTCCATCAGTGGGTAAATGGATAAACATAAAGTGGTACATACATACAATGGAATATAATTCAGCCTTATAAAGGAAGGAAATTCCTTTACATGCTGTAACATGGATGAACCTTGAAGACATTAAGCTAAGTGAAATAAGCCATTCACAAAAAGACAAACACTGTATGATTGCATTTATATGAGGTATCTAAAATAGTCAAATTCATAGAAACAGAGTGGTACTTACCAGGGACTGGGGGGAGAGCTGATGATTCATGGATGTAGAGTTTTAGTTCTGCAAGATGAAAAAGTCCTGGAGATCTGTTTCAAAACAATGTGAATAGGGCTTCCCTGGTGGCGCAGTGGTTGAGAGTCTGCCTGCCGATGCAGAGGACACGGGTTCGTGCCCCGGTCCGGGAAGATCCCACATGCCGCGGAGCGGCTGGGCCCGTGAGCCATGGCTGCTGAGCCTGCACGTCCGGAGCCTGTGCTCTGCAATGGGAGAGGCCACAACAGTGAGAGGCCCACGTACCAAAAAAAAAAAAAACCAATGTGAATAAACTGTGCACTTAAAATGGTTAAGATTGTAAATTTTATGTTATGTGTTTTTCATCACAATAAAAAGGATGTATTTTGGTAAACAACTCTGTGTGTTTGAATGCATATTAAAAATTACAGAAGCGGGGCTTCCCTGGTGGCGCAGTGGTTGAGAGTCCGCCTGACGATGCAGGGGACACGGGTTCGTGCCCCTGTCCGGGTGGATCCCACATGCCGTGGAGCAGCTGGGCCCGTGAGCCATGGCCACTGATCCTGCGCGTCCGGAGCCTGTGCTCCGCAACAGGAGAGGCGACAACAGTGAGAGGCCCGCGTACCGCAACGACAACAACAACAAATAAATTACAGAAGGGTATGCAACAAATTGGTTGTAATGCCTAGCACAGCTACAGTTAAGACCTCTTGTCTTACCTTTCTAGATTCTCTAATATTTATAGACTAAGCACAAAATATTGTTGTAATTATGAGGAAAATACAAAGTTCTTTTGATTTGAAAATATAAAACAAAACTTCCATTGGGGCTCACTATGAGTGAATGACTCATGTACTGCAATCAAATCCCTTATTTTCCAAGGAAGCAATTCCATTCTCCTGAGAAAGTCAAGGCTTCACAACCCTGTAGATCTTTGAATACTGTCTGGATCTTCTGAGACTTCTGCAGTTCTGTCTAGTCTTGGGAAGAAGAAACAAAAGCTAGTTAGCCCTCTTTCATGTGAAGTAGTAAAACTCATTATCTTCAAAGAACAAATCGTGTTTCATAAATTGCTTTAACTTCAAGGAACCAGGAAGCAGAGGTAGACATTGGGGAAAATAAGAGGTAGGGGGCCTAGGGAGGACATTAATTGCTTTGGACAAAATGGCCCAGCCCAAGTGTAAGTTGACATTTTAGCTTTGTGTTAACAGCTGTTTTATCTTGACCTCGCCTGTGTATCCTGAGCCACAGTGACAAACAAGTGGGTCATTACATCACAATTGTTTTACTACTATTTGTGTATTTGCCTTTTGGCGCTTGAGGCTGTGGTCCTTTGCTACACTATATTGTGCTGAAAGGGGATCATTAATCATTTTTCTTTTATTTTAAAAGATTGGCCAGATGAAGTATCTATGAAAGTATAAGAAAGAGTTAAAGATTTAAAGAAAGTTAAAAAGTTCAAGATTATTAAAACCAAATGTTCAGAAAAGGAGTTTCCTGTGAATGTCAAAGTCTCTCTGTGGCTCTGTAATGCTTTTACATTCTACCAGCTATTAAAGTTCATCAATAAGACAATGTATATCTCAATCAGCAAAACCCATGGATCATACCTGTGTGGGACTTCTTTTGTGGGGTTTTAAGCATTCTAATACAAATGGCTCCAGACACCAATGCTGAGTGCTTTTTAACCTCATAAAAATCAGATGGTATGCAATAGTCTTGGCAATCAAGAGTTTAAAAACATTGATAAAGGTATCATAGAATAAATATAGCAGTTAGATATATTTGAATCAAAGAATTTAACATGGGCTTCCCTGGTGGTGCAGTGGTTGAGAGTCTGCCTGCCGATGCAAGGGACACAGGTTCGTGCCCCGGTCCAGGAAGATTCCACATGCCGCGGAGCAGCTAGACCCGTGAGCCATGGCCGCTGAGCCTGCGCGTCCGGAGTCTGTGCTCCGCAACGGGAGAGGCCACAACAGTGAGAGGCCCGCATACCGCAAAAAAAAAAAAAAAAAAAGAATTTAACAAATCTTATCTTCAATCTAACATTAGAATTGTGATCCTAACCTACTTCTATTCTTGTTATTAGGCTTGAATATACAGCTTTGGTTTGTCATTCTCATTTTTTTCTCACTTTTATTTTTAAGGAATAACCCTGAAATATCACATTTCTGGTTCATCTTTTCCTTCCTATAATCCATTACTCAGTTTAGAATACAACTTCCATTTTTTGAAGAGAATGAATGTAGTTGCTGAAGATAAAATAGTTTCAATAATTCAGTAATGATTTTTGCAGTATAAGTGACCCAAGTTTTTATATACTTAGTAATCTTTCATGATATTGGTTGTTGATATTTTAGTCATGAAAAAAGAAGGAGAGGGGGGATAAAAGTAAATGAGAGAGAACAGAAGTAAAGAAAGGAGGGAAATGAGGAAAAAAAGCAAAATAAGAAAGGAAGAAGGAAGGAGAGAGGGAGGGAGGAAAGAAGGCAAACAATCAGAGCTGACTTTTCAGATATGTGTTTCTTCCGATATTGGAACTTGTCCAGAGTAATCAATTGAATTTCCGCACTAAGTCCAATTTGAATAAATGTTCAGATCTGTAGAATAAAAGTAAAACATATACAAAAATAGCCCCAAGTTGTTTTATTGAATCTAAGAGAATTTCTTTTTTTAATCTTAGAGGTAAAATGTTGCTACAGTGTTTCAAAACAACATTATAATTTTTAAATAATGTCATGCAAAGGGAAAATAAATTTTCTTATTGCCTCCAGGATAATTTGGGTAGCAAGCCACACAAAATTTTTGAGTGGATTTGTGCTGACTTAGAAAACATTCTCAATATCTGGGTCTTAAAAAAATTGTGCTAAGCTTGCAATTCCTTAGCAGATCAAGAATAAGAACTGTCTTAGGCCATTTGTTGGTTTTTCTTTAGTTTATATGTAGCCAGCTGGTTTCTGACCTCTTTGTGTAAATATCCAGCTTTTCACATAATCAGACTCCATATTACCTTGTTATGACATCATTCAGGGCAGACTTTGATCCCTTACTAACTTTTCCAAACTGTACACAGAGACTTAAATAACAATAAGAGGATGGCTGCTTATCCACTAAATACCACTGCTGGTGGTGTAAAAAAATGTATATATGTATACATATACATACTGAGAAGTATATCCTATTTGATACTGGATTACTGAATTTTCAAAAATGTATATCTCTAGTGAAATATACATTTAAGTTCCCACTTTCTGCAATAGTAACTGATATTTTTGTTCAACTGATATTTTTAAAGCAGGTGAATTGAAATATAGGATTCAGAAACCCTGTCACATATTATTTTTCTACATGGATAGATGAAAGTAAAGGTTAAGCTGTATTCTTTGGTGATCCAGGAACCATGGTATAAAACAATGATCTCGTAAATTATTAAAAAATGGCTTATTTAGTGTCTGATCAAGATAAATGACACAAAGCAGGTGTAAAAAGGATTCCCACTAGCCACTGACCCATAAACAGTAGTGTCATTTTTCATTTTTAGAGAACCTAAATCAATTTAAAATAATACCACATCTTTAGATATAGAATTAAATGTCCTAAATTCTGCTTCACAGGATATTTTAATTAATGTTATTTTTTAATTTAAAAATACATTAAAACATTCTGATTTCTATAGAACTTGGATGGCTATTAAATATGAATCATCTTTCTCTGGGTACACTGTATCCCCAACACCTAGAACAGTGCCTGGTACATAGTAAGTGTTCAATAAATATTGTTGAATGAATGAATATGAATAACATATTAACTCATGTGGAGGTTTGGATACTAAAAATGTTGTCACACACACAAAAGATAAATATACAGAATTAATAGACACATAATAGTAATGAATACTTATTGGCCACTTTTTATGTGCCAGGTGTGATGCTAAGTGCTCTACCTGTCTTCTCTTAAATATTGATCAAAATAGCCTTATATAAAGTGGTGGTTAGGCTATCTCACATGAAAAACTGTGGCTTAGAAAATAGTAATAATATGTTCAAGGTTACACAGCAAACAAATGGAGCCTCAGTTAAAATTCACACCATCCCGGCTCTAGGGCATACATGTTTTTAACAAGTAGGTACCACTCTCTTCGACACACTGGTTTCATGGTGACTTTATGTTCTCTAGGATCAGTCATAGACTACAGCTACAAAGAAAAGAAAAACTACATTTTCTACTTCTAGAAGAATTAAGGCTCTCATGAAGTATTGTTTTCCATCAACAGATTAAATGTTTCCATTATTATAGTATGTAGAAATTTTAAAATCGATTGATCATATTGTGCTTTTTCTGCTCAATACATAGGAATTTATCCTGTAAGTACATTTGCACAAATGGGAAAAGAAGTAGGTATAAGGATTTAATAGTTGTGTTTTTTCGTAATAGCACGAAACTGGCAACAGCCTCAATGCAACTCAGTAGAAGTCTGATTAAGCAAATTATGAATGTGTAGTGGATGGCTACACAGTTATTAAAAAGACTGACAAATGAAATTCCAAATTTGAAAAAGAAAATAGCAAACTGCACATGGGTACCACAGACTTGGAATCAAGTGGATCTGGGTTCAGTCCCAGCTCATGCCCACTTACCAGATGTGTGACACAAAGCAATTATTTAACCTTTATAAGCCTCATTTCTTTCATCTGTAAAATGTGGATGCTAATAGTATCTACCACATGGAGTTGTAAATGGCACTGGTGAAGAAGGTGTGGGGGGTTGCGGGAGGGAGTTTAAATGCTGATCCAGCATATATTTTTCTGTCTCCATGCTGCAGTATTTGAAGTATCTGGATCAATATCACTAGATAATTACCAACGGCAGTCATAGGGAAAGATGACCAAATTGCCGTGCAGAGTTACAACATTCTCAAATTCCTTTTTATTTTTATTTATTTATTTTTTTAAACATCTTTATTGGAGTATAATTGCTTTACAATGGTCTGTTAGTTTCTGCTTTATAACAAAGTGAATCAGCTATACATATACATATATCCCCATATCCCCTCCCCCTTGCATCTCCCTCCCACCCTCCCTATCCCACCCCTCTAGGTGGTCACAAAGCACCTAGCTGATCTCCCTGTGCTATGCGGCTGTTTCCCACTAGCTATCTATTTTACATTTGGTAGTATATATAAGTCGATGCCACTCTCTTACTTTGTCACAGCTTACCCTTCCTCCTCCCCGTGTCCTCAAGTCCATTCTCTACATCGGCATCTTTATTCCTGTCCTGCCCCTAGGTGCTTCGGAAACTTTTTAATTTTTTTCAGATTCCATATATATCTGTTAACATATGCTATTTGTTTTTCTCTTTCTGACTTACTTCACTCTGTATGACAGAATCTAGGTCCATCCACCTCACTACAAATAACTCAATTGCATTTCCTTTTATGGCTGAGTAATATTCCATTGTCTATATGTGCCACATCTTCTTCATCCATTCATCTCTTGATGGACACTTAGGTTGCTTCCATGTCTTGGCTATTGTACATAGAGCTGCAATGAACATTGTGGTACATGACTCTTTTTGAATTATGGTTTTCTCAGGGTATATGCCCAGTAGTGGGATTGCTGGGTCATATGGTACTTCTATTTTTAGTTTTTTAAGGAACCTCCATACTGTTCTCCATAGCGGCTGTATCCATTTACATTCCCACCAACAATGCAAGAGGCTTCCCTTTTCTCCACACCCTCTCCAGCATTTATTGTTTGTAGATTTTTTGATGATGGCCTTTCTGACTGGTGTGAGGTGATACCTCATTGTAGTTTTGACTTGCATTTCTCTAATGATTAGTGGTGTAGAGCATCCTTTCATGTGTTTGTTGGCAATCTGTATATCTTCTTTGGAGAAATGTCTATTTAGGTCTTCTGCCCATTTTTGGATTGGGTTGTTTGTTTTTTAGATATCGAGCTGCATGCACTGCTTGTAAATTTTGGAGATTAATCCTTTGTCAGTTGCTTCCTTTGCAAATATTTTCTCCCATTCTTAGTGTTTTCTTTTCGTCTTGTTTATGGTTTCCTTTTCTGTGCAAAAGATTTGAAGTTTCATTAGGTCCCATTTGTTTTTGTTTTTTCTAAATTTCCATTTCTCTAAGAGGTGGGGCAAAAAGGATCTTGCTGTGTTTTATGTCATAGAGTGTTCTGCCTATGTTTTCCTCTAAGAAAACATAGTTTTCTTATATAGTCTTTGTGATTTCTGTCATAGAGTGTACTGCCTATGTTTGCTTATAGTGTCTGGCCTTACACTTAGGTCTTTAATCCATTTTGAGTTTATTTTTGTGTATGGTGTTAGGGAGTGTTCTTTTTTATTATTTATTTATTTATTTATTTATTTATTTATTTATTTATTTATTTTTAATTAGTTTCTGCTTTATAACAAAGTGAATCAGTCATACATATACATCTGTTCCCATATCCCTTCCCTCATGCGGGAGTGTTCTAATTTCATCCTTTTACATGTAACTGTCCAGTTTTCCCAACACCACTTACTGAAGAGGCTGTCTTTTCTCCATTGTATATTCGTGCCTCCTTTATCAAAAATAAGGTGACCATATGTGCATGGGTTTATCTCTGGGTTTTCTATCCTGTTCCATTGATCTATGTTTCTGTTTTTGTGCCAGTACCATACTGTCTTGATTACTGTAGCTTTGTAGTATAGTCTGAAGTCCAGGAGCCTGATTCCTCCAGTTCCGTTTTTCTTTCTCAAGATTGCTTTGGCTACTTAGCATCTTTTGTGTTTCCATACAAATTGTGCAAATTTTTGTTCTAGGTCTGTGAAAAATGCCATTGGTAGTTTGATAGGGATTTCATTGAATCTGTAGATTGCTTTGGGTAGTAGAGTCATTTTCACAATGTTGATTCTTCCAATCCAAGAACATGGTTTATCTCTCCATCTGTTTGGATCATCTTTAATTTCTTTCATCAGTGTCTTATAGTTTTCTACATATAGGTCTTTTGTCTCCTTAGGTAAGTTTATTCCTAGGCATTTTATTCTTTTTGTTGTGGTAGTAAATGGGAGTGTTTCCTTAATTTCTCTTTCAGATTTTTCATCATTAGTGTATAGGAATGCAAGAGATTTCTGTGCATTAATTTTGTATCCTGCTACTTTACCAAATTCATTGATTAGCTCTAGTAGTTTTCTGGTAGAGTCTTTAGGATTCTCTATGTATAGTATCATGTCATCTGCAAACAGTGACAGCTTTACTTCTTCTTTTCCAATTTGGATTCCATTTATTTCTTTTTCTTCTCTGATTGCTGTGGCTAAAACTTCCAAAACTATGCTGAATAATAGTGGTGAGAGTGGACAACCTTGTCTTGTTCCTGAGCTTAGAGGAAATGATTTCAGTTTTCCCACCCCTGAGAACGATGTTGACTGTGGGTTTATCATATATGGCCTTTGATATGTTGAGGTAAGTTCCCTCTATGCCTACTTTCTGGAGAGTTTTGATCATAAATGGGTGTTCAATTTTGTTGAAAGCTTTTTCTGCATCTATTGAGATGATCATATGGTTTTTCTCCTTCAATTTGTTAATGTGGTTTATCACATTGATTGATTTGCATATATTAAAGAATCCTTGCATTCCTGGGATAAACCCTACTTGATTGTATGGTGTTTGATACTTCTAATTTGCTGTTTGATTCTGTTTGCTAGTGTATTGTTCAGAGGAGTTTTGCATCTATGTTCATCAGTGATATTGGCCTGTAGTTTTCTTTCTTTGTGACATCTTTGTCTGGTTTTGGTATTAGGGTGATGGTGGCCTCATAGAATGAGTTTGGGAATGTTCCTCCCTCTGCTATATTTTGGAAGAGTTTGAGAAGGATAGGTGTTAGCTCTTCTCTAAATGTTTGATAGAATTCGCCTGTGAAGCCCTCTGGTCCTGGGCTTTTGTTTGTTGGAAGATTTTTAAACACAGTCTCAATTTCAGTGCTTGTGATTGGTCTGTTTATACTTTCTATTTCATCCTGGTTCAGTATTGGAAGGTTGTGCTTTTCTAAGAATTTGTCCATTTCTTTGTGGTTGTCTATTTTATTAGCATATAGATGTTTGTAGTAATATCTCATGATTCTTTGTATTTCTGCAGTGTAGTTGTTACTTCCTTTGCATTTCTAATTCTATCGATTTGAGTCTTCTCCCTTTTTTTCTTGATGAGTCTGGCTAATGGTTTATCAATTTTGTTTGTCTTCTCAAAGAACCAGCTTTTACTTTTATTGATGTTTGCTATTGTTTCCTTCATTTCTTTTTCATTTATTTCTGATCTGATCTTTATGATTTCTTTCCTTCTGCTAACTTTGGGTGTTTTTTGTTCTTCTTTCTCTAATTGCTTTAGTTGTAAGGTTAGGTTGTTAATTTGCGTTGTTTCTTTTTTCTTGAGGTAGGATTGTATTGCTATAAACTTCCCTCTTAGAACTGCTTTTGCTCCATCCCATAGGTTTTTGGTCATCGTGTTTTCATTGTCATTTGTTTATAGGAATTTTTTGATTTCTTCTTTGATTTCTTCAGTGATCTCTTGGTTATTTAGTAGTGTGTTGTGTAGCCTCCATGTTTTTGTATTTTTTACAGTTTTTTTCCTGTAATTGTTATCTAGTCTCATAGCATTGTGGTCGGAAAAGATACTTGTTACAATTTTAGTTTTCTTAAATTTACCAAGGCTTGATTTGAGACCCAAGATATGATCTATCCTGGAGAATGTTCCATGAGCACTTGTGAAGAAAGTGTATTCTGTTGTTCTGGATGGAATGCCCTATAAATATCAATTAAGTCCATCTTGTTTAATGTATCATTTAAAGCTTGTGTTTTCTTGTTTATTTTCATTATGGATGACCTGTCCATTGGTGAAAGTGGGGTGTTAAAGTTCCCTACTATGATTGTGTTACTGTCAATTTCCCCTTTTATGGCTGTTAGCATTTGCCTTATGTATTGAGGTGCTCCTATGTTGGGTGCATAAATATTTACAATTGTTATATCTTCTTCTTGGATTGATCCCTTGATCATTATGTAGTGTCCTTCTTTGTCTCTTGCAATAGTCTTTATTTTAAAGTCTATTTTGTCTTTCATGAGAATTGCTACACCACCTTTCTTGTGATTTCCATTTGCATGGAATATCTTTTTCTACCCTCTCACTTTCAGCCTGTATGTGTCCCTAGGTCTAAAGTGGATCTCCTGTAGACAGCATATATATGGGTCTTGTTTTTGTATCCATTCAGCAAGTCTATGTCTCTTGGATGGAGCACTTAGTCCAGTTACATTTAAGGTAATTATCGATATGTATGTTTCTATTACCATTTTCTTAATTGTTTTGGTTTTCTTATTGTAGGTCTTTTCCTTCTCTTGTGTTTCCTGCATAGAGAAGTTCCTGTAGCATTGGTTGTAAAGCTGGTTTGGTGGTGCTGAATTCCCTTAGCTTTTGTTTGTCTGTAAAGGTTTTAATTTCTCCATCAAATCTGAATGAGATCCTTGCTGGGTAGAGTAATCTTGGTTGTAGGTTTTTCCCTTTCATCACTTTAAATATGTCCTGCCACTCCCTTCTGGCTTGCAGAGTTTCTGCTGAAAGATCAGCTGTTAACCTTATGGGGATTCCCTTGTATATTATTTGTTGTTTCTCCCTTGCTGCTTTTAATATTTTTTCTTTGTATTTAATTTTTGATAATTTGATCAATATGTGTCTTGGCATGTTTTCCTTTGATTTTTCCTGTATGGGACTCTCTGTGCTTCCTGGACTTGACTGACTATTTCCTTTCCCATATCAGGGAAGTTTTCAACTATAATCTCTTCAAATATTTTCTCAGTCCCTTTCTTTTTCTCTTCTTCTCTGGGACCCCTATCATTCGAATGTTGGCGCATTGAACGTTGTCCCAGAGGTTTCTGAGACTGTCCTCAGTTCTTTTCATTGTTTTTTCTTTATTCTGCTCTGTGGTAGTTATTTCCACTATTTTATCTTCCAGGTCACTTGCCCATTCTTCTGCCTCAGTTATTCTGCTATTGATTCCTTCTAGAGAATTTTTAATTTCATTTATTGTGTTCTTCATCATCATTTGTTTGCTCTTTAGTTCTTCTAGGTCCTTGTTAAGCGTTTCTTGTATTTTCTCCATTCTGTTTCCAAGATTTTGTATCATCTTTACTATCATTACTCTGAATTCTTTTTCATGTAGACTGCCTATTTCCTCATTTGTTTGGTCTGGTGTGTTTTTACCTTGCTCCTTCATCTGCTGTGTGTTTCTCTGTCTTCTCATTTTGCTTAACTTACTGTGTTTGGGGTCTCCTTTTTGCAGGCTGCAGGTTCGTAGTTCCCATTGTTTTTTGTGTCTGCCCCCAGTGGTTAAGGTTGGTTCCGTGGGTTGTGTAGGCTTCCTGGTGGAGGGGACTGGTGCCTGTGTTCTGGTGGATGAGGCTGGATCTTGTCTTTCTGGTGGGCAGGACCATGTCCGGTGTTGTGTTTTGGGGTGTCTGTGACCTTGTTATGATTTTAGGCAGCCTCTCTGCTAGTGGGTGGGGTTGTGTTCCTGTATTGCTAGTTGTTTGGCATGGGGTGTCCAGCATTGGAGCTTGCTCGTTGTTGAGTGGAGCTGTGTTGTAGCATTGAGATGGAGATCCCTGGGAGAGCTTTCACCGTTTGATATTTCATGGAGCCGGGAGGTCTCTAGTGGATCAATGTCCTGAACTTGGCACTCGGCTCTCGCACCTCAGAGTCACAGGCCTGACACTTGGCCGGAGGACCAAGACCCGGTCAGCCTCATGGCTCAGAAGAAAAGGGAGAATGGAAGGAAGAAGGAAGGAAGGAAGGAAGGAAGGGAGGGAGGGAGGGAAGAAAGAAAGAAAGAAAGAAAGAATAAAGGAAGGAAGGAACAAAGAACTAATTATTAAAAATAAAAAGATTAAAATGTAATTAAACAAAAGAAAAAAGAACACAAAGAAAGAAAGAAGAGAGCAACCAAACCAAAAAACAAATCCACCAATGATAACAAGTGCTACAAAGTATACTAAGAAAAAAAAAAAACAGACCGAACCCTAGGACAAATGGTAAAAGCAAATCTATACAGACAAAATCACAAAAAGAAGCATACACGTACACACTCACAAAGAGAAAAAGGAAAAAATATATATATGTATATATTAAAAAAAAGGAAGAGTAACCCAATGAAAAAACAAATCTACCAGTGATAATAAACTCTAAACACTAAGGTAAACATAAAACCAGGAACAAATTAGATGCAGAAAGCAAACTCCAAGTCTACAGTTGCTCCCAAATTCCCCCGCCTCAACTTTGGGATGATTTGTTGTCTATTCAGGTATTCCACAGATACAGGGTACATCAGGTTGACTGTGGAGATATAATCCGCTGCTCCTGAGGCTGCTGGGAGAGATTTCCCTTTCTCTTCTTTGTTCGCACAGCTCCTGGGGTTCAGCTTTGGATTTGGCCCCACCTCTGTGTGTAGGTCGCCTAAGGGCGTCTGTTCTTCGCTCAGACAGGACGGGGTTAAAGGAGCCGCTGATTCAGGGGCTCTGGCTCACTCAGGCCGGGGTTAGGGACGGGTACGGATGCGGGGCGAGCCGCGGCAGAGGCCGGCATGACGTTGCACCAGACTGAGGCGCGCCATGCGTTCTCCCGGGGAAGTTGTCCCTGGATCCCGGGACCCTGGCAGTAGTGGGCTGCGCAGGCTCCCGGAAGGGGGGGTGTGGATAGTGACCTGTGCTTGCACACAGGCTTCTTGGTGGCGGCAGCAGCAGCCTTAGCGTCTCATGCCTGTCTGTGGGGTCCGCGCTGTTAGCCGCGGCTTGCGCCCGTCTCTGGAGCTCCTTTAAGCAGCGCTCTTAATTAATCCCCTCTTCTCGTGCACCAGGAAACAAAGAGGGAAGAAAAACTCTCTTGTCTCTTCGGCAGCTCCAGACTTATTCCTGTACTCCCTCCCTGCTAGCCATGGTGCACTAACCCCCTTCAGGCTGTGTTCACGCCGCCAACCCCAGTCCTCTCCCTGCGCTCCAACCGAAGCCCGAGCCTCAGCTCCCAGCCCCGCCTGCCCCGGCGGTTGAGCAGACAAGCCTCTCGGGCTGGTGAGTGCCGGTCGGCACCGATCCTCTGTGCGGGAATCTCTCCGCTTTGCCCTACCCAGGTACGTGGGGAGTTTCTTGCCTTTTGGGAGGTCTGAGGTCTCCTGCCAGCGTTCCGTAGGTGTTCTGTAGGAGTTGTTCCACGTGTAGATGTATTTCTGATGTATTTGTGGGGAGGAAGGTGATCTCCACGTCTTACTCCTCCGTCATCTTGAAGGTGTCGTCCTCAGATTCTTTTTTAAAAGACTATTTCTGGTAGAAATATTAAATTTTACTAACAACTGTATCTTTTTTACTTACCAGTCCAAGTGCTTCTTTATATGACATAGTCAATGGACCTCCAATCAGATTCTTTTACTGAATTGAGGAAAATGTTCATGAAATACCTTTCAAGGGAGGAAGAGCTGTCTGACAATGCCTTTTTTCCCCCTTTTAAATCATTAATACTGTTAATTACATGTCAGTAAACAAAAGAAGAGAGACAAACATTTTAAGCACAACAAGATCAACTGTCTGCATCCAATACTTAAACTCCATTTTCAGTTGCAGCTCTCTGCCTATCAGTGTACAGTGAAAACATTCAGACTTTGGCCATAGAACTGGCTTCAGAAAAAAAAAAAAATCTAAATAAGCTAGCTCTCTGAGCCAATCTTATTATCAGAAGCACAATGAACTCATTAATCTTATTCAGAGTTTTACCTTTTGTCATCATGTTTTTTGTTTACTTTCCTTCCTGAAGTAAAACATGTTTTCAGTTCTGAATCCAAACTCTTGATCATCTCCTCCCTTTGGAAAAGCTAGTCTGCATCTGTATAAGGAAAGCAGAGCTTCAAAGGAACTTCCTAAGTTCACTTCAACCTCAAAATAGGAAAATTAAAATTACATTTCCAAAGTTTACTATTTTACTTCCCTGTGGTTCACACTAAAAAATTGGGACATAAATGTAGGTAAGATTGGGAGCAGGTGAGACAAAAGCTGCTGGGACTCCCAGGCCTTATTGTAGGCAGTTTACCTGAGGATAAAGTCCACAGACTTTAACACGGCATACACAGCTATTCCTGATGGGCCCCTGACACTTCATTCCAATTTCAGGTTTTGACTCTTCTGAACATACTTCATTTCCTCACATGCTTATAGGCCTTTCAAAGTGCAATCCCTATTGCCTGGAACTATTTGCACCCTTACCTGTTCTGTGTGACTTCTCCTCTTAACTCCTACTTATTATTGTTTCTTTATCCTTCAGCCAAGATGTCACTTCCTTTGTGAAATCTCCTGGGGCCGTGATTGGCTGAGGTAGCTCTTCAGTATGCTTCCATGGCTCTGCATAGTTTTGCTGTCTTGATACAGTTATCACAATATATCATAGTCCTTCCTGTTCACTGATGAATTCCCAGGTCTTAGCATAGTGTGCTGAGACCAAAGGAGGAGTTTAACAAGTAGATGAATGAATACTGCATTTTCTAATACTGAGTAAATAAAATATGTCTCTACTCCAGACCTGCAGAAGAAAGCATAAGACAGGTCACTATTGAAAAATAGAATTCTTATGTAAACTATTCATGTAAACAGCATGCATGAATCCTAATTGCATTTTGTTAAGTGAAAGAAGCCATACATAAAAGGCTGCATATAGTGTCAATATGATTTCATTTATATGTCATTCTGGGAAAAGCAAAACTATAGGATCAGAAGATAGATCAGCCATCTCCAGGGGTTCTGGGTGGATGGATGGGGAAACTGTAAAGTGGCAGCCCAGGGAAATTTAGGGTCATGGAATCGGTCGGTGTGGCACTGTGGAGCTGGATGCATGACTCCATGCATTTGTCAAAAATCATAGAGCTGTACACTGTGCAACCTGTATGCAAGTGTAAAAGGATTAATCAGGATGTTGAGAGAACCCAGGATGGGATGCAGAGTGTGACAAATGAATCTAACCATTAAAACACCATAGTACCTGCACTGTAGGCAGTGACAAATGCCGAAATTAGTGGGTGGAAACTTTAAGGAGGAATGGAATGTTTGCATCACTTTAAAGTATCTCCTTTATTTATGAATTACTGTGGTGGTTTTAACATATGTCCATAAATTCAAGAAGTTGAAACTTAATGTCCTCCTCTGGCTGAACTTGGTGACTTGCTTCTAACAAATAGAATATAGAAAGGGAAAAATAGTAACTTAACATTGGAGAAATGTAACAAACGCTAGGTTAACCTGCATGTCACAGTCAACATCGCCAGTGATAAGACCTATCAAAATCCTGTACCTAGTTGTTTTTTTTTTTTTAATATTTTCTTGGCCGTGCCATGCGGCATGTGGGATCTTGGTTCCCGCCCTTTGCATTGGAAGCATGGAATCTTAACCACTGGATTACCAGGGAAGTCCCCAAATCCTGTACCTCTTGACGTGATGTATTGAGAAGGCACATCACTTCTGTGGATTCCTCTTCCAGGATCCATAAGCTCAGTCTAATCATGAGAGAAAAACACCAGACAAATCCAGATTGAGGGGGCTTCCCTGGTGGCGCAGTGGTTGAGAGTCCGCCTGCCGATGCGGGGGACACGGGTTCGTGCCCCGGTCCGGGAAAATCCCACATGCCGCGGAGCACCTGGGCCCGTGAGCCATGGCCGCTGAGCCTGTGCGTCCAGAGCCTGTGCTCCCCAACTGGAGAGGCCACAACAGCGAGGGGCCCGCGTACCACAAAAAAAAAAAATCCAGATTGAGGGGCATATTGCAAAATACCTGACCACAAATGTGTCACAGCCATAAGAGAGATGAGGAAAGACCAAGAAACCGTGACAGACTGGAGGAGACTGAGGAGACAGGATGAGTGCATGTAGTGTGGTGTCATGAATTGTATCCTGAAACAGAAAAAGTCATTAGTGGAAAAACGGAGGCAACCTGAATAGAGGTTAGTTAATAGTATTGCACCATTGTTAATGTTGATAGATGTACCATTGTTATGTAAAATGTTAATATTAGAGGAAGCTGAATGAAGGGTATATGGAAGCTCTGTTTACTGTTTTTGCAACTCTTTTGCAAATCTAAGATAATTCCAAGGAAAAAGATTTAAAAAGGAAAAAAAAGGGTACCAGATAGTTCATTGATTTGCTGAGATCATAGGAGTAGCAGGCTCAAAGGCCACACAACCAGAAGCACTGTCCCAAATGCTGTGGTGAAACTGACCTCCCCAGCATATGGCTCTCTCTGCTGTTTGAACTGCCAACACCACTGGCGCTGATTCACCCAGAGGGAGCCATGGTCCCTGCTGCCCTGGGAATGGAGTCTTGTTGCAATAGTCACTGACTCTAGAAAGAATTCCCTGAGCTCCTGCTTTGTATCAATAGCCTTCTACAAATATGGCATATGTATGTGATTAGTGGATGTCAGGTCTTATGCCTATATCTTGCTTAGAGAAACTGGGAAAGTGAGTGTCTGGCCTTTTTTCAGTTTGTCTAATGATGGATAGATAATAGATGAATATAGGAAGGGAGTTCAGATACTTGGCAGCCAAGGATAATGAAAAAAACCTGCTATATTTTGTGAATATAATGTTGGTACAATTAGAACATTCAAGCTATTATAAAAGAAGTCTAAGAGCAATTCGATTCAGCATGTCTAATTGTATAAAACAGAAAACTAGGTAGAAAGACAAGGTAAACAGAAGTGTTTTGTTTAAGCTTTGAAAGATATGTATTTTGATTTAACTTCCTAGTATTCAGTCTCCTACAACTCATCATTTTTCTTTATTGGCAATCCTGCCCCTTCACTTTAAAAAAAAGGGTGGGGGGGAATGCAAACAAAAAGCTCTGCATCGTCTGTTTCCAAGTGAAAATATTTATTCCTCTCTCATTGAAGACAAGTTTTTGTCACAAAGGTTCTTCTTAATTTTAAAATATGCATCACTTATAAATCACTAATAAATATTTCAGGGATTTAATTTATGAAACAAACCAAATAGATAATGACTTGTACTCAAGCTTTAAAAATCAAGTGAGCATCTATGCTTTCTTTTTTCTTTTCCTTTTCTTTTTTTCTTCCTTTTTCTTTTTTTTTTTTAATCTTCTGTGAGCAATGAACTCAATGCAGACAGTGTGGGCAAGTCTGAGCAATTATCATCATCCCAATATCGACAAGTTTCCCTTTGTTGTTACCATGTACCTTTGGTCACATTCATGGTCTCTGCTTCTACCCCATCTGTTATCTTTTTAAACTTATGGACAGTTAACTGACTTCTGAAATGGAGAGAAATGGAACTGAAACACTCTGGCCAATAATTACTTTTTAACCTTCATAAGCGAGTCTGGCTGCCTCCATGATAAAGTGTCCAATGAAAGAGAAAGGGCAACAGTGTCCTTTCAAGCATTAATCATTACCTATTGCCAGGGATTTGGAGAAAAAATTAAGAATGTCTTAATGTGTGAAAATTCATTATAAATTCCACCCCCCTCAACCAAAATCTTGGCTCATGATGGAGCTACCCATTCCTTACAACCATGATAGGAAAACTGGCCTTGAACTTCCCACTGTAACTCAGCCACACTGAAAAATGTGGCAAAGACTGGGTAGGCTTAGGCAACAGAAATCTGAACTCAGATTCATGCCTTGTAAAAATGCCCTTTCAGCAGCAGGAAGGGGACAGACACATCCACCTGGACCCAGATCTCACCTCCAAGTTATTGTTGCCTGTGAGTGTCTTAAGCCAATTCAAATTTAAAAGTTTTCTTGGGATTTCCTTGGTGGCACAGTGGTTAAGAATCCGCCTGCCAATGAAGGGGACATGGGTTCGATCCCTGGTCTGGGAAGATCCCACATGCTGCAGAGCAACTAAGCCTGTGCGCCACAACTACTGAAGCCTGTGCACCTAGAGCCCGTGCTCCACAACAAGAGAAGCCACTGCAATGAGAAGCCCACATACTGCAATGAAGAGTAGCCCCTGCTTGCCACAACTAGAGACAGACCGCACGCAGCAACGAAGACCCAAAGCAGCCAAAAATAAATTTTAAAAAATAATAAAAAGGTTTCTTTTTTATAAATCTGAAAGTAAAAAAACCAAAAGATTCTTCCCTTCTGACTGTGTGAGAACATAAATGAGTGAACTCAAAGAATAGAAATATAGTAAAAGAAAAACTTTATTACTGCCTCCCGGCATCCCTAGACATGGAGAGAAGAAGAGAAGGTGAGAGAAGGTCCTTTGCCTAGAAAAGATGTAAGAGTTATAAGGCTTAATCTTCCAAGCAGGAGGGGAAGAATGACTCAAGTATTATGATAAAAATGCTAACAGTAATAACTAACATAGATTGAGTGCACACCATGTGCCAGATACTCTTTTAAATGCTTTATATTGCTTAACTTGTTTAGTCCTCAAAACAACTCTATGATATAGGTATTATTATTTTAATGACTTAACAGATAAGAAAGATGAGCACAGAGATTTTAATCAAATTGCCAAGTGACTCAGCCACTAAGAGGTGAAAGCAGGATTGAACTCAGGTAGTTTACCCAGACTCCACCACGTGAGTCTTTAAGGAGTCACAGGTCCATAGGATTTGAGAGGAGGGCAGCAGGTCCCTCAGCAGGTTCCAGCAGATTTAGTGGAGAGAGAACCAATCTGACTACATGTTCTACTGGGCCAAAGTGGTTGCTGGGAGCAGTCATGACTCTTAACAGGATCAACCAGGCCTTTGCAGGTGAGGCCACGTGTACAAATAACACACCCATTTTCCCCAACACACATCACTAAATACCAATCATAATCTTTATTTAAAATGCAGCATTCACCCCAGTGTTCATACTCCAGGACTGTTTTAGTTCAGATAAATAATGTTAGGTGCTGTTAAAATCCCAGTGACCTAATAAAGTAAAACTTATTCTCACTCTCGCCATTCTCTGATGCAGGTTGTCAGGGAGCCCCTGCCCCACCCACTTGATCAGGGACCTAATTTGCTTCCTTCCTCAACACAAGCTTGCCTAGTGTCATCTAGTAGGTGGATGAGGAAAGAGAATGAGAATGGAGGATCCCAAGAGAGGTTGTTAGAGACCAGGCACATGACTTCTACTCATGTTTCATTGGTCAGAATGTCAAGAGGCCAGGAAGTACAGTTTAGTGTTGGTTCCAGGTAGAAGAGGAAAGTTGTGTGTATATATAGGCACTGGCGTTCTGTGCTACAAAAATTCTAACCGATTTTACCAGTATGTTTGTGTGGTAGGGTGTATAGGCTTCAACTAATTTAGGAGATCATCTGGGAACCAAAGGGAGAAATTCTGACTTCAAAATAGCTTGAAGTATCTGCAGTGCACACTTGTCTTCTGACCACTCTTCATTGCTATGTTCTCTTGTTTGCTCATGGGATCAGTTTATGACCTGGCTTCTGGCTTTACAATGGTTTGTTCTTCAAGCTCATATTAATCCCTTAAATTCTGTCAATGAAATGTCCCTCCATAGATTTCTCCACCAGTAAGGTACCCATGATTATATTTGAGACTGTGTTTTTTTGTCTCCCCAACATTGTCTTAGAGTGAATTGCTATTAACTACTCAAATATTTCTTATTTTGATTTTATTAAAAATAAAATATGACTGATTCCTTAAAAGGTATATTTTATCACTAACTTTATAAAATCATCACAATATAAGATATTCTGAAATCATAATTTTTAATATTTGTGCTGAGTGATATGGGCTATATCCAAACCTTCAGAAAAATTCTCTAAAATTAAGAAATCATGAATATGTTAAGAGAGCAAAATGACTCATAATGGATGGGTCACTCCATTAAAGCATTTAGCATTTCTTATTATATTTGCTTTGGAAAGTATCAACCTTGCTTTAGTGATGAAAGAACTTAGCTGATCTCCAGTGATTACAGGAGGGAGTAAAGGTTAAGAGCTTAGACTCTGGTGACAGACTTCTTGAGTTTTATTAGCTCGTGTTTTGGGGCAAGTCACTTAACCTTTCTGTGCCTCAGTCTCCTCAGCTATAAAACAGAAATAAGAATAGTACTTACCCCATAGGGTTGATGTAAGAATTAAATAAATAGTAATAAATAAATTTAAATAAATAAGTTAAATAATTGTTATATCTTCATAACAACCTAGTGGGGTGGCTACTATTATTTTATACCAACATGTGAAAGCACTTAGAGTAGTGCTTGGCCCATACTAAGTAACCAATAAATGTTAGCCACAATCATCATCAGTATTATCATTATTATTATTTATTATTACCCCTGCCAATCAAGAAATAATTTTTGCATTTTTAGATAAAAGCTTTATTTTTATTTTGAGATAGTTGAGAGCCAAAGTATTAGACTGCGGTCCAGAAGAAATACTGCACTGAGGATTAGTTGTTAATACACCCAATGGTCAAGAGTCAGCCAGCTTGAGCCCTCATTCTCAACTATAATTTATTCATTCGTTTATTCATTCAATCAATACTTATTGCATTTCTACAATGTGTCAATATTATAGCTCTGCCACTTAGCAGCTGTGTGAACTGGAGCAACTTTCATTACCTCTCTGAACTTGATTTTCTTCATCTGAGAAGTAGAATAATAATATCTACTTTTATCTCTGTTGTGGAGAGTAAATTAAGTAAGAAATTTTATGAAGCACTGGCATAGTGCCTGGCCTGTAATAAGCACTCAATAAATAAATTATTATTTTTACAAAAATTAATATTAAAAGATGTTTGTCCTGAGATATGGTTCTTTCATACAGTTTTTCAAAGTGCAGATCTTGATCCATTGGTAGGTGGTAAAATCAATTTTTAACATAAAATCAGCACTTTTAAAAAACAAAATTTGGGGGCGGAGTCAAGGTGGCATACTAGGAGGACACGGAATTCACATCTCCTCACAACTAGGGCACCTACCAGGCACCGGTAGGGGACCATGGACACCTAAGGAGACGGGAGGAACCCTCAGAGCCTGGGTAGGATGTGGGGTGTGGGGGGAGTGAAAGGGGAGGAGAAGTGGAGGTGGGACGGGACTGGAGCCCCTGAGGGGCGGCTGGGGGAGGGGAAGGGATTCCACACCCGAAGAGGGAAACTGGGGAACCATTGGGAGGGCAGAGGATCAAAAGGGAGCGTGGCCAGGTTTCCCCTGCCCACTTGGGCCCCCAGGAACCTGCTGAGATCCCGGGCCTGATCCTCTGCCCACCTAGGCCCCCTCCAGCCGAATGGGTCCTGAGGGAGTGGGAGGGAGGGGAGGGGGAGCAAAAGTAAAGGCTGGATCTCTGGGACCGGCACCCCTGAGGGGCGGCTGGGGAAGAGAAGGAGTTCCTACACCCAGCATGACCCACCCACGGTTAGGGATCCAGCGGTGACAGGGAGACCCTGGGGGAGATGGTGGGGGAGGGGTGCGAAGGAACGGAAGGGAATGGGGCCTGTGCTTTTGGAGCCTCCCTCCTGCCACACAGAGCCCAAGCCCCGCCTCCATAGGCAGAACACTCTATGACATACATCACAAGATTGTTTTTGACCCACCTCTTAGAGAAAGGAAAGTAAAAACAAAAATAAACAAATGGGACCTAGTGAAACTTAAAAGCTTTTGCACAGTAAAGGAAACCATAAACAAGACGAAAAGACAATGCTAAGAATGGGAGAAAATATTTGCAAATGAAGCAGTTGACGAAGGATTAATCTCCAAAATTTACAAGCAGCGCATGCAGCTCAATATCAAAAAACAAACAACCCAATCCAAAAATGGGCAGAAGACCTACATAGACATTTCTCCAAAGAAGACATACAGATGGCCAACAAACATATGAAAGGATGCTCAACATCACTAATCATTAGAGAAATGCAAATCAAAACTACAATGAGGTATCACCTCACACCAGTCAGAATGGCCATCATCCAAAAATCCACAAACAATAAATGCTGGAGAGGGTGTGAAGAAAAGGGAAGCCTCTTGCACTGTTGGTGGGAATGTAAATAGATACAGCCGCTATGGAGGACAGTATGGAGGTTCCTTAAAAAACTAAAAATAGAAGTACCATATGACCCAGCAATCCCACTACTGGGCATATACCCTAAGAAAACCATAATTCTAAAAGAGTCATGTACCACAATGTTCATCACAGCTCTATTTACAATAACCAGGACATGGAAGCAACTTAAGTGTCCATCGACAGATGAATGGATAAAGAAGATGTGGCACATATATACAATGGAATATTACTCAGCCATAAAAAGAAATGCAATTGAGTTATTTGTAGTGAGGTGGATGGACCTAGATTCTGTCATACAGAGTGAAGTAAGTCAGAAAGAGAAAAACAAATACTGTATGCTAACACATATAAATGGAATCTAAAAAAATTTTTTGTTCTGAAGAACCTAGGGGCAGGACAGGAATAAAGACACAGACGTAGAGAATGGACTTGAGGACACCGGGAGGGGGAAGGGTAAGCTGGGACAAACTAAGGTAGTAAGATTGACATATATACACTACTAAATGTAAAATAGGTAGCTAGTGGGAAGCAGCTGCATGGCACAGGGAGATCAGCTTAGTGCTTTGTGACCAACTAAAGGGGTGGGATAAGGAGGGTGGGAGGGAGACGCAAGAGGGAGGGGATATGGGGATATACGTATGCATATAGCTGATTTACTTTGTTATACAGCAGAAACTAACACAACACTGTAAAGCAATTATACTCCAATAAAGATGTTAAAAACAAAAACAATATTTAAAAAAATAGACTAGGCTACAATAGAATAGTATACATGAAAGGAAGAGGTTAATATAGAGCAATACAGGTAACAGTGTATCACATGTACTGAAACATTAATTTTACCTATGAAATGCCTACATGTATATGGATATTGATTGTGTGTAAAACATATTTCTTACTATGGGTTGCAGTCAAGAAACTTTGAAAGCTTTTTAACAATATATGATCGTGCTATGTTGGTACCTTTAATTGCCCAGAAGTCAGAAGATTGTGTTTGTTATGAAACTAGTTCAAAGAAATATCTTTACCAGCGTGTGGCAGAAATTGCACATATAGAATTTTTAACTCAGTCAGTGCCAAGCTTGCTTGGTTTGGTGGAAAGGATTAAAACCATTATCTAAAAAGGAAAAATCAGCATTATTGATAAATTGCATTTTTATGTGCTACTTCTGCCCACTGTCATTCTGTAAAATTTAAAAAGTCATTTATCATGGAGATAAGTCATATGAATGTATGATACCTTTGAAACATTCTGCATTAAACCTGCCTTCTCAGATGCGAGGGGAAATCCAGCAGTCCTCTGTTGTTCCTCGTGTTTAGCCATGTAGACTACAGGGAAGAGAGCTGTCACCAATCGCCTGAAAAACTAGGTGAATAACTGCCACCTTCTCAGGAGTGTCCTTTGCCCTAAAAGCCTTCAATTCCAGATCATCTGTCTTTAGAGTTTCTTGGCCACAGAGGCTTCCTGTCTCTTTTTCCAAATTAAGGGCACTCAACAGAGCTGCCACACTGGGCACTAATGAATTCTCTGAGACTAATCTACACAGTAATGAGAACTGGTATCTGTCACTCACTCTCCCAGGAGGTAACAGTTCACACGCCATTACATCACCCTATTAAAATAACTTATTAGCTGTGTTACTTGTCCGCTACTATTCACTAAGAAGGTACGACCAAAGAGACATGTATTTGCACAAATGATGAGATTTAATTTGATTTCTTCTCCATTTTGTTTTTATGGCTGAGTGCACACATGCTGTAAGTAAATGTAAGCATTTTATACAGATCATCCGTACCTTAGGGAAGCATCAACACAATTATGACTTTTCACCAATTAGATGAAAAACAAGTTAGATGAGACTCTGCATCCCATTCAAAATGTGTGAGGAACTCGTATACTCCATTCCTTGCATTTTTGTATCCCAGGAAGTATTTATATTTTTGCAGAGGCTTTCGTTATAGGCATAATACCATGAAACCACTGATAAATGATTCTGAGAGCTAAATTAGGGAGGGTAATTTTGGATGGAGTAATAGAGAGTTGGTACAATTTTTATCACAAACTCACCAAATTATGTAAACATTTCTTTGCTGTTTATTTTTGTCAATGTAATATCTCAGTAAGAGCATGGGCTTTTGTCCTTATATGGAGGTTACTTAAGTCCTGGCTTTTCCTTTTGGTGGTTGGTTGTGTGATCTTAGAGGAAGTTACTTAGATTTTTATCCTCATTTACTTCATCTGTAGGATGAGAGTAAAATAATATCTATCTCATAACCTGAGGTCATTAAGAGGATTAAATGTGTTTAAACAGTGCTTGACCCACAGTAAATACTGAATAATACCAATTATTATTATCATTATCCAGTCTTCCTCCTTAAAGAAAAAGTCAGAAAGAGATTTTTTTGCATTTTTGCTATATTTTAAAGTGTTCTTTTGATGCAGTTGTCTGAAAACTATCGAGTGTAGTTCAAAAAATACTGGAAAGCAGCATCAATGCTTTAGTAAGCTCAGTGGCCCCATCAATTGCCCTGCAGGTCCATCCTCCAACACCGTTCTCTGAAGAAAAGCATTTCTTCCACTTATTGCTATGGCTCTGCCAGTTATTAGCTGTGTGATTATGAGCAAGCTTCTTTAAATCTCCAAGCTTCGTGTTCTTCTTCTTTGGAAAGGGGATAATAATACCTCCTTCATTGTATTGCTATGAAGATTAAATCAAATTAAACAGACTTTGTAAAACATCTATCACTGTATCTAGCAGGTGTAAGTATTCAGTAACCTGCAATTGTAATGATTATTATTACTCATAATGCCACTGACCCATCATCTGTAAGAGCAGTTCTGAATTACTTTCTAACAGTTGCATAGATGCACACTCTATCCTCCCCACCCTTGCCTAGTCTCTCTTGTGTCCTCA
Organism: Mesoplodon bidens; assembly: GCF_964165515.1. Taxonomy (NCBI): domain Eukaryota; kingdom Metazoa; phylum Chordata; class Mammalia; order Artiodactyla; family Ziphiidae; genus Mesoplodon; species Mesoplodon bidens. The sequence continues at coordinate 67,857,948 of NC_138160.1, forward strand.
AAAGCCAGCAGTCCCAGGAGGCTGCCTGGAAGTGCACTTATTATAGAACAGAGCTTTTCAAGCTAGACCATGTCATACTTAAATAGAATCTATAATTTTGGCCTCATTTGCTCAACATTAGAGCAAACTATACAAAGTAGCCTATGTTAGTGTCCTAGTTGTTTTATTATTATATCATTAATTGGATTAACTACTATTTAAAAATGTTTTAAAATAACATTTGTATTCATATTATCAGTGAACAACATAAACCACTCACAGGCTTTCAAAACTACTGGAATTAAAAGGATATTCCAAAAATATCAATCACATAAGGCCAATTATTCTATAACATAATAGGTTGAAGAAGAGATTTGATAATTTTGTATTTTTCAGAGTCAAGCTAAATTCATGAACAACTGGCAATTAAAATTGTACCCAAATGCTATTTAAAACAAACCAGATTCTTTTCTGCACTTTGGGGCTTGGCATGAGAATGTTTTGGGAGTTTTATAGCCGCATGGTGCATACAAAATGAGGTGCTGAGTTTCTGTCGTTCTGCATGAAATATGTCTTTCCAGATTTGTGTTTCCCACAAATCTTATCATAGTTTTCTAAAATGCAATATAGTTTGGTTAAAAGCAAATTCTTAATAACAATCTTGAAAATACATATAAAGAGTTATCTCCACTTTTATTTTTCTTGTCTAGACTAAAACATCCTTAATAGATAGCTCACCATCTTAAATTAGAATAATAATAATAATAGTAATACGGTAATAATAGCAAATACTTCTTCCCTACTTCTACATCCTGCATAAGCCGCTTACACATATTTAATCCTCATAGCAACCCTATGAGGTAGGTACTATTTTTGACTCCATTTTACATTGCAGGAAAGTGAGCCCAGAGGAGTAAAGTAACTTGCTGAAGGTCACACAGGAAGTGGAAGAACCATGACTCAGACGTCAGGTTTTTACCCTAAAATATCATCTGGCTAAAATTGTTATGTGGTCAAAACTTACTCATCAATGTCAAACTTATGGCACATCAGTTGGTGATGAAGACCCCTGTCTTGGAATGCAGTACTCGTATATAATTCCTAACTAGGAAGAAAAATTCCTTCTTTTCTATGGCCTGGTTTCTCTCAAACTAAGCTAAATTTCTTTCCTGTTTGCATGATCTGGGCTACTTTACATGACTAGTTTAGATAAAGCAAGTAAGAGAAGATACTTTTAAAAATCACATTAGTATAAATTTCTAACTCAAAATTGAATCGTTTATTGGCATTTGAAAGCAACATGGTGACTGTATCAAGCTAATCAAAAAACAATATAGGTCTTTTAGAAAAAGCTGGTTACAGGGATAGTGTAATTGACCTTCTAACATGCAGCAGCCATGTGGTTTGGGAGCTGACCCTAATTCTCGAGGCAGGTTCTGATTCGACTAAGCCAATTATAATAATCCTATCTTCCTTGCCAGTATTTCTTGAGGAACCTGTGCTTAAGCCAATCAGAATACAGCATTCCTCTGGCTGTCATTTGCTGAAGAATGAGTGACCTAAGTTGGCCCAGTCAGACTCAATGGGAGGGACTTACGGTTGAGAGGAGCTGCCTTTACTCCCACTGGAGAAATAGAAGTGGGATGAAGTTAATACTGTGGACAAGATAGAAGAATGAGAAAGAACCTGAATGTTTGATGACATTCTTAAGTTGCTAAATCCACCAGCCCTGAAGGCCACACTACCTTGAACTTCATCTTGAAGGAAAAAATACATTTTTTATTACAGTTTAAGTTTGTTTTAAGTCTGGCTTTCTGTTAATTTTTGCAGCTCAAGCACAGCTAGGAAACACATTTTCACCCCTTAGCACCTGCCCTATAGTCTTGGTTTTAAAGGCGCAGTTAGGATCTGTGCATTTTGAATCATTAATAATTTGGTTCAAACACATGAACTGACCCAGATTCATATCTATATTTATTAAGCACATAATGTAACACATGCCAATAAAACAATGTAGACACTTTCGTATACATTATCTAGAAGTACCTTCGCAACAGGCTCAGGGAAAGAGAGATCATTATCTGCATTTTTTAGGTGAATAAGTAGAATTCAGAGTGGTTATGTTACTTTCCTCCCATCACACTATTAGTTGTTGGAAAATTCTTACTTGAGCTCAGGTCTTTCAAATCCAGTTTCCATTACCCTGGCACTTTGATTCAGTGCAGGAAAGATGGGGATGCATGAAGAACCCCATATTGTATCATTTGGAGGCAATTTCTTTTCATGGGATAGACCCCTACTTACTACCATGAACCTTATACTCTAACACTTTTTTTCCCTGTTGTATCTTGTGGAAAATTACCAAAATCATCATGTGTGTAACATTCTATAATTCTATGAAAATTGAAGTAGAAATATCTATTCTGGCACAACTAACACATTTCTGAAGTTTCTTTGCAGTCACATAATAAAATTATGTGTATATATATGTATGAATATATATATAATATATATATAGAGAGAGATAGTATATCTGAAGCATACTTAATTTAGCTTTTAATTTCTTTATTGTCTCACGCTTCTCCCTTTCTTGGATTTGCTAACTTAAAACATTCTAATGCCATTCTAAATGGGAAATATTCCATACTCATTCTAGGGCCACATGCTGAATTAGGTTTGAATAACATAGTAAATAAAGATGATTATCACACAAGAGAGTGAAACAACGCAATGTCAATCTCAGATGACAAGATCTCTGTAGAGCTCTGCTTTTTGCTTTTAAAAGCCTGAAGTTCTTCAGAAAGGGCTACTGCAGGTTCTCTTGATTCTTATAAAATAATGTCTGGAAAGATAAAAACTCAAATAATCAAAAATTTTTCCTCTTCCTCTCCCATCCAGCGCTTTCTCTTGAGTGTTTCTTTTAAAGCCATTGCATTTGTTGCAGTTTTGGACTTTAGCATGAAATTAATTTTTACCATAGCCAACAACTGGTGTTCAAGCCCAAGTGTGGCATGCAAATTGTCCAGAGATGTTGTAAACCTAGATCTCAACCATAAGGCTGGGGAAACATAGAACTTGGGGAAGCAGGATAAGTTCAGACTTTGACCAGTCATACTAGCAATGATTTAACTCAGCGGTCCCCAACCTTTTTGGCACCAGGGACTGGTTTCCTGGAAGACAATTTTTCCACGGATGGGGGAGGGGAGATGGTTCAGGCAGTAATGCGAGTGATGGGGAGTGATGGGGAGCGATGGGGAGCGATGGGGAGCGGCAGATGAAACTTCCCTTGCTTGCCCACCACTCACCTCCTGCTGTGCAGCCCCATTCCAACAGGCCACGGACCAGTACCAGTCCACGGCCCAGGGGTTGGGGGATCCCTGACTTAACTTCAAGGAGCTCAGTACGAACTAAGAGGCATTGTAAGGCTGCCCAGAGCGTGCTGGGCTGAATAGAAATTCCACTGGATATTGATAGGTAATATGTATTCCATGGATAGTAAGTACTCTATGGATAGTAAGTATTCCATGGATACAGGATGTAGGATTGCCTAAATTTATTTATCCAAAGAACCTATTGTGTGTGTGTGTCTGTGTGTCTGTGTGTAGCATCTTAGCAGACCAGTGCTCTACAAAACACACATGGGGAAGTGTAAAACACACTGTATAGAAAGGCTCCATTTGAAATAGGTTAACTACATGAAAATAAAGAGGATACAATGGAGAAAACATTTCTTTTTAACTATTTTTGTTTGGAAGTTTTACTTTGAATCCTTTCATTGAAATAATAACATTTTGTTTAGTGTAAACACTACTTTTTTCTAAATAAATCCCTCTCCATTTCTTCTTTTTACTCTCAAGGAAACTCTGAGAGGATAATTAGGACAGTTGTATTCTATTTTACAGTTGAAGAAACTGATGCAGAGAGAAGTAAATGTCTTTTACACTTAACATAGGCTAGGTAAGGGCATTGGAAAACTAGGGCCAAATCTGGTTTGCAGCTTATTTTTGTGCAGTCTGGAACTAAGAATTGTTTTAAAGGCTCGTTAAGAAAAATAAAAAGTGGAATATTTGCTATCTGGCCTTTTACCAAAAAAGTATGCCAACCTCTGGACTAAGTTATGCTGTGGTAACAAACAATACTTATATCTCAGTGGTTTTGTCAGACAAAAATGTATTTCTTGCTGACACTGCATGTCCAACACAGGCTGCTGGGAGTCTCTGCTTCCAGATCACTCAGGAAGCCAGACTGACAGAGACCTTGTGTCATTATATGCTTCTGTGGCTGCCACAGCCACTGGAAGGGAATATGATGAGATGAACACTGGCTCTCAAAATTTCCACCTGGGTGTGAAACATACCACTTCTGCTCACATTTCACTGGCCAAGCAAGTCACATGGTGTCAGCTCACTTCAAAGGGACAGGGAAATGCTGTCCTACCTTGTGTGTACAAGAAGGAAATCCAAAAATATTTGGTGAACAATCGCACTAATACAGGCTACACATACTCGCACACACACATATGTGTGTAGAAAGCTAATTCAAGAAACTATATCCTGTGAAACTTGATTTATTGATCCTTTCTCTCTCTCTCTCTCTCTCTCTCTTTCTCTCTCTCTCTCTCTTTCTCTCTCTCTCTCTCTCTCTATATATATATATACGTACATACATACATATATGTGTGTAGCTATCTCTATTATATATATAGAAATCTCTATTATATATAATTCTTATCCTATGTATAATTCCATATATATATCTCAACATGTAATAGTTATCTCTTTATATAGGTAGACCTATGTATCTATCTGTTGACAAATATTAACATTAGAAGGAAACCTACAGCTGGTTCTAAGGAAACTTTTTCTATTTTATAAAGACAGGTGAGATTAATAGTGACAGATCCAAAGTGCAAGATTCTTATCAATTTTTAGGTTCCCGATAATCTCTTGAGTACTTCTTCCTGTACATTAAACTTCTTCTTTTCTAAGTAAAAGCCTTATATCATTTTGAAATCATGCTAGATAGATTTGTTTGTTTGTTTGTTTTTGCGATACGCGGGCCTCTCACTGTTGTGGCCTCTCCCGTTGCAGAGCACAGGCTCCAGACGCGCAGGCTCAGTGGCCATGGCTCACGGGCCTAGCTGCTCCGTGGCATGTGGGATCTTCCTGGACCTGGGCATGAACCTGTGTCCCCTGCATCGGCAGGCGGACTCTCAACCACTGTGCCACCAGGGAAGCCCTAGATAGATTTTTATATGTTCTCATGTTGGAAGTATTTGCTCTGTGTGACAAAGAGAAGTCTGCCTACCCCCAACCCCCACCATCCCCCCCCACACAGCAAAGAACAATCTTGGTTTCCAAGAGTCATTGTGAATTGACAGTGTCCTTACTACATGCCTGCATGCACAAGGTCAAACTGTGCTCTGAAATAATCCCACACCTGAGAGCACAGTGGCCACACTCTTCCTGGCTCAGTGGCTAAGCAAGAAAATTTGGGGTGATAAGGAAGTGAAGGAATCATTTTTTCCTCTTCATGTATGTGTCCTTCCTTCAACCAGAGATTATTGGTGGGTTTGTCTCCTTCCATCTTCAGCCCTTTCTCTTTACTTAGGAGATGCCAAATGAGAGAAACATCAATTGTGAGGTTTCTTAACCATACACTTGGCCATTCCATCCGTGTACACTTTGTCCCTAGAGAGCTATTACTGCAAAAATGGCAAGTTACAAATAACCAATTCCTGGTGAGGGGGAAAAACCCTGAAAGGGACAATTTCTTTTCAGGAGAATAAATCATAATATTTAAAAAGGGGAGATCTTGGAAAAAGCCACCAGTGGAAGAGTCCAAGCAGGTCTTCCATCTGTGTTTGGGGAATGGTTAACAGCAATATGTGGGAAGTCAAACAAAAATGGAGAGCAGAGATTTTCTTTGCTTATTTTTTTTTTTAAAGGATGTTTGTTTAAGGAAAGTATGCGTGGGGGCAGGAATGGGGAGAGCCATGGCTCCAGTGAAAGAGATGAGTCTTGGTGAGACAAATACCAGCAGTAGTTCAAAGGACTTCTTGGCATGAAGATAGTAAATAAATGAAAAAGGCAATTTTCGTAAAAAATATTTGCCCAGCCATAGAGGGAAGACAGTGAAATTGTAAGGTTGCTGTTCAATAATTAAATCCATCATGTAGGGCTCAACTCATGAACATCACTGATATCCATCTCAGTTGGTCTCTGGGTTTTTCCATTTTTTTCTCTGAAAGTCTCCATATTTCCATTGAATTTCTTCTGGAATTAACCTGTACCTCTGAGAAATGTGATTAAACTGCTTTTAAAAGCCCCTGGTTTCCATCAGGAAAGAGAAAATATAAATGCAAAGAGAGTGCAATAGCTCCTAGCTCTATTTCCACGGCATCTGGATGTCAGCAAGTTGAAGAATAAAGTAAGGAAGTCATTTTATCAGACACTATGGAAAGTGATGCAGAAATCCCAGAGAAGATAGCAACTTTTTTTTTTTAAAGGAGCACGAACATCCAGTTATAAAGGCTACATTTTGGTTAAAGATTATGTCTGCTGAAATGAAAAGAGTTGGAAGAATCATTTTATATGACTTTGTTGGCTCATGAATATAATCAACTTAAAAATATTGTAAACTCTTACTTTGAAAGGACCCAGTAATAATTTTATTATTTGTCTTCAAAGAGAAACAAGTTTAAGATTCTCAGTTTTTCACTGATGAAATTACAGGCTATCTGGTTCTCTATGCAGATGATAAAGGAACTTATATAAAATTTTATCCCCACATATTTAAACCTTTCTTATTATTGTAAATTCAAGTCAATATATGAAAGTTAAAACATAGCTCATATTTGGACTGAAATTAAACTTATTTCAAAGAAAATATTCAAATATACAATGTATCATTCAATTTCAGAAAATAGAAAGTCTTCAGATTTTACATATTGCAGGCTTTATATGTTAGTGGATCATACTTAATCACTGAAGGGTTAATATTCTATGCATACTGTAATTAAAAATAAATAGATTTCTAAGCCATCTTGTTCTTAAATGTGCCAGATGAGGCAAACATTTCACTTCTGTAAAAATAACTTTCTAATTTTGAAGCATTAGTTGAGCCTCCCATCAAGGAATTCTGTGGTGTTTGTTCATTTATCTAAGATACTTTTTTTTCAGACTCATGAATATTTATGAACTACTGGGTTCAACTGAGTGTTATAAGAAGTGAAAAAAAAAAAAAAAGAAGTGAGAGGTAGTGTCTTCCAGATGTAAAGGGTGCTTTTAATTCTATTGCTTCTCCAGATATTCACTGGCACCTTGTCATGCTTGAATGAGCCATTCAAAGTAGAGCTGCCATCTAATCGAAGTACCTGAAGTGCAAAGACGAGAGGAGAATTTAATGAAGCATAAATTGTCTGTTTGGTTGGAGATACAGACTCCTTTACCATAGCACAATTAAATAAAGCATAGTGAAGGCTTCCATTTATCAACCGCAGCCACCTTCTGTTTTGCAGACACAAAACCTACAAGATCAATTAATGTCTTTATTATGAAGTGTGATGCATGGACAGTAAATGTGTTCTCTGTGTGTGTGTGTGTGTGTGTGTGTGTGTGTGTGTTTATAATTAAGAGTGTACTTTGGGCTTCCCTGGTGGCGCAGTGGTTAAGAATCTGCCTGCCAATGCAGGGGACACGGGTTCGATCCCTGGCCTGGGAAGATGCCGCGGATCGACTAAGCCTGTGTGTCTCAACTACTGAGCCTGTGCTCTAGAGCCCGTGAGCCACAACTACTGAAGCCCATGTGCCTAGAGCCCGCGCTCCCCAACAAGAGAAGCCACTGCAATGAGGAGCCCGCACACCACAAGGAAGAGTAACCCCCTCTCACCGCAACTAGAGAAAGCCCACAAGCAGCAGCGAAGACCCAACGCAGCCAAAAATAAATTAAAAAAAAAAAAAAAAAGAGTGTACCATGACAGATGTACCACTCTGATGGGGGATATGCGGGAGGATAGTGGGGGGAGGTTGTACATGTAGGTTCAGGGGATAAAAAGGAATTCTTTGTATATTCCACTCAATTTTGTAGTGAACCTAACTAAAACTGCTCTAAAAATGAAGTCTATTTTAAAATATGAAAAAATAATAATAAATAAAAGAGCCTACCATGTGTAAGACACTCTGTTCAGTGCTGGTAGAGGATACTAAGATTAATCAAAATGGTCCCACCTGCTATAGGAAACAATAGCCCTTATCAGGTACCAACAAACTGGCTTATTGTTTAACAACAACAACAAAAAAAGTCATTATGCAGCTCTTCAGGCTAAGGCTGTGAAAAGTGCAGGCATTGGAATTTGGAGGAATGGCAACTAGAGTGGCTCAATGGAAAAAACCTCATCTATTTTTGGGATAATGAACTTTCTTCTGGTTGTGAACTGTATTGAATTTCTTAGTCTTATGGGTGTGTCCATGGGTGACTATGAGCAAGAAAGTCAGAAGCTTAGTCATTAAGGGGAGAGAAAGCAGAGGGCTGTGGGAGGAGTAGCAATGGTCAAGTACACACTCTCCCCACTTGTAATTCTATGGGAACCAAGCAGCTCAAGACATGGAAATGACAACTGGCTGAGAGACCAACCAAGTTCAGGAAATGGGAATGGCAACAAAGAGATCTAAAAATCCACCAATAACATGCTATTCATTCATATATTCTTTAGTTTAGAAACTGTTTCTTGAGGACCTATACATATATGTAAAGTGTTTGGGGTGCTAGTCACCAGGTATATAGTAGTGAACAAGATTGACATATTTCCTGCCTTTTTGTCATTGATAATCTAGTGGTGAATGGTTGGCTCTTTGTGCCAGAAGGCTGTATCACCTGCCACTTTTCCTTTTACCATCACGGAGCTCCAGGATCCAGTTCAGGATCATTCATTGCATTTAGTTGTTATATCTCTTTATAGACTTCTTTCATCTAGAATAGTTCTTCACCCTTCCTTTCATTTTCTTGACCTTGACTCTTTGAAAAATACAGGCATGTTATTTCGCAGAATTTCCCTTAATTTTGGTTGTCTCATGTTTCCTTACAATTAGAATCTTGTTTTCCTTCCATGGCTCTATAGATTGGTCCTCAGCCTAAGACTCAAGGGGACCCTTCTGCAGATCCAGAGCTTTCTGTCTGTGCAGTTCCTTCCTCTGGTAACTCTGTCGCATGAATTCTAACTCCTTGGCTTTCCTAAACTCAGATCTCTATCTCCTGAACTCAGTGAAACCAGTGTGCTTTGCACATTGCACATTGTACTGTGCTGTAACCTGTAAACTACCTCCAGGAAATAAGCTCTCCTCTTTCTTGCCCTTCTCTGGGATAATGGTATGGTGATTCCTGTTGTCCAATGTCTTAAAATTATTGTTTCACATGTTTTCTCATGTTCTCTGATTGTTTAAGAAGAAAGAATGTATTTGGTCCTTGTACCCTATCATGACCAGAAGCCGAAATCTATTATTGTCTTCTGACAATTGAAACTACAGCATAAAAATTTAGTGAGTTGACAGATGCTAAATGCCTAGATTGACTGTAGTTTCCTTCTTCAAGTATATGTGTCTGGAACCTAGAGCTTACTCCTGATCAACTACTCCAAACTGGACAAGTCTTTTCAATAAAGAATTATGGTACAAAACAAAAAAGTCCTGATGGGTCCCAACTGTGTGGCAGGGGACGATCCCCCATCCCAACACCTGCGGGTACATGCACAGAATGCCCATGGTGCCAGGGAGCTCCTGAAGGGACCGCAGCAGCCACAACCACACATGTAAATGGATTAAACGCAACAACCAAAAGACATAGACTGGCTGAATGGATGCAAAAACAAGACCCATATATATGCTGTCTTCAAGAGATGCACATCAGACCTAGGGACACATACAGACTGAAAGTGAGGGGGTGGAAAATGATATTCCATGCAAATGGAAATCAAAAGAAAGCTGGAGTAGCAATTCTCATATCAGGCAAAATAGATTTAAAATAAAGACTATTAGAAGAGACAAAGAAGCACACTACCTAATGGTCAAGGGATCAATCCAAGAAGAAGATATAACAATTGTAAATATTTATGCACCCAACATAGGAGCACCTCAGTACATAAGGCAAATGCTAACAGCCATAAAAGGGGAAATTGACAGTAACACAATCATAGTAGGGGACTTTAACACCCCACTTTCACCAATGGACAGATCAACCAAAATGAAAATAAATAAGGAAACACAAGCTTTAAATGACACATTAAACAAGATGGATTTAACTGATATTTATACGACATTCCATCCAAAAACAACAGAATATACTTTCTTCTCAAGTGCACAGGGAACATTCTCTAGGATAGATCATACCTTGGGTCAAAAATCAAGCCTTGGTAAATTTAAGAAAACTGAAAGCATATCAAGTATCTTTTCCGACCACAATGCTATGAGAGTACATATCAATTACAGGAAAAAAACTATAAAAAATACAAACACATGGAGGCTAAAAAATGCGCTACTAAATAACCAAGAGATCACTGAAGAAATCAAAGAGGAAGTAAAGAAATACCTAGAAACAACTGACAATGAAAACACGACGACCCAAAACCTATGGGATGCAGCAAAAGCATTTCTAAGAGGGAAGTTTATAGCAATACAATCCTACCTCAAGAAACAAAAAAACTCTCAGATAAACAACCTAATCTTACCCCTAAAGCAATTAGAGAAAGAAGAACAAAAAAACCCCAAAGTTAGCAGAGGGAAATAAATCATAAAGATCAGATCAGAAATAAATGAAAAGGAAATGAAGGAAATGATTGCAAAGAGAATAAAACTAAAAGCTGGTTCTTTGAGAAGATAAAAAAAAATTGATAGGGGCTTCCCTGGTGGCGCAGTGGTTGAGAGTCTGCCTGCCAATGCAGGGGACACGGGTTCGTGCCCCGGTCTGGGAAGATCCCACATGCCACAGAGTGACTGGGCCCGTGAGCCATGGCCGCTGAGCCTGCACGTCCAGAGCCTGTGCTCCGCAACGGGAGAGGCCACAATAGTGAGAGGCCCACATACCGGAAAAAAAAAAAAAAAAAAAAAATTGATAAACTATTACCCAGACTCATCAAGAAAAAAAGGGAGACAAATCAACCGAATTAGAAAAGAAAAAGGATAAGTAACAACTGACACTGCAGAAATACAGAGGATCATGAGAGATACTACAAACAACTATATGCCAATAAAGTGGACAACCTGGAAAAAATGGACAAATTCTTAGAAAAGCACAACTTTCTGAGAGTAAACCAAGAAGAAATAGAAAATATAAACAGACTAGTCACTAGCACTGAAATTGGAACGGTGATTAAAAATCTCCCAACAGGGGCTTCCCTGGTGGCGCAGTGGTTGAGAGTCCGCCTGCCGATGCAGGGGACACGGGTTCGTGCCCCTATCCCGGAAGATCCCACATGCCGCGCAGCGGCTGGGCCCGCGAGCCATGGCCGCGGAGCCTGTGTGTCCGGAGCCTGTGCTCCGCAACGGGAGAGGCCACAGCAGTGAGAGGCCCGCGTACAGCAAAAAAAAAAAAAAAAAAAAAATCTCCCAACAAACAAAAGCCCAGGACCAGATAGCTTCACAGGTGAATTCTTTCAAACATTTACAGAAGAGCTAAAACCTATCCTTCTCAAACTCTTCCAAAATATAGCAGAGGGAGGAACACTCCCAAACTCATTCTACGAGGCCACCATCACCCTCATAACAAAACCAGACAAAGATGTCACAAAGAAGGAAAACTACAGGCCAAATTCACTGACGAACATAGATGCAAACAAAATACTAGCAAACAGAATCCAACAGCAACTTACAAGGATCATACACCATGATCAAGTTGGGTTTATTCCAGGAATGCAAGGATTCTTTACACAAATCAATCAATGTGATAAACCATATTAACAAATTGAAGGAGAAAAACCATATGATCATCTCAATAGATGAAGAAAATCTTTTGACAAATTCAACACCCATTTATGATAAAAATGCTCCAGAAAGTAGGCGTAGAGGGAACTTACCCCAACATAATAAAGGCCATATATGATAAACCCACAGTCAACATCATTCTCAATGGTGAAAAACTGAAACCATTTCCTCTAAGATCAGGAACAAGACAAGGTTCCCACTCTCACCACTATTATTCAACATAGTTTTGGAAGTTTTAACCACAACAATCAGAGAAGAAAAAGAAATAAAAGGAATCCATGGGCTTCCCTGGTGGCGCAGTGGTTGAGAGTCCACCTGCCGATGCAGGGGAAATGGGTTCATGTCCCGATCCGGGAGGATCCCACATGCCGCGGAGTGGCTGGGCCCATGAGCCATGGCTGCTGAGCCTGCGCGACCAGAGCCTGTGCTCCACAACAGGAGAGACCACAGCAGTGAGAGGCCCGCGTACTGCCAAAAAAAAAAAAAAAAGGAATCCAAATTGGAAAAGAAGAAGTAAAGCTGCCACTGTTTGCAGATGACGTGATACTATACATAGAGAATCCTAAAGACTCTACCAGAAAACTACTAGAGCTAATCAATGATTTTGGTAAAGTAGCAGGATACAAAATTAATGCACAGATATCTCTTGCATTCCTATACATGAATGATGAAGAATATGAAAGAGAAATTAAGGAAACACTCCCATTTACCATTGCAGCAAAAAGAATAAAATACCTATGAATAAACCTACCTAAGGGGACAAAAGACTTGTATGCAAAAAGCTAAAGGACACTGATGAAAGAAATTAAATATGATACAAACAGATGGCGAGATATACCATGTTCTTGGATTGGAAAAATCAATATTGTGAAAATGACTATACTACCCAAAGCAATCTACAGATTCAATGCAATCCCTATCAAACTACCAGTGTGATTTTTCATAGAACTAGAACAAGAAATTTTACAATTTGTATGGAAACACAAAGACCCCAAATAGCCAAAGCAATCTTGAGGGAAAAAAACGGAGCTGGAGGAATCAGGCTCCCAGACTTCAGACTATACTACAAAGCTACAGTAATCAAGACAGTATGGTACTGGCACAAAAACAGAAACATAGATCAATGGAACAGGATAGAAAGCCCAGAGATAAACCCACACACATATGGTCACCTTATTTTTGATAAAAGAGGCAAGAATATACAATGGAGAAAAGACAGCCTGTTCAATAAGTGGTTCTTATTGTCCAGTGGAAAACTGGACAGCTACATGTAAAAGAATGAAATAGAACACTCCCTAACACCATACACAAAAATAAACTCAAAATGGATTAAAGACCTAAATGTAAGGTCAGGCACTATAAAACTCTTAGAGGAAAACATAGGCAAAACACTCTATGACATAAATCACAGCAAGATCCTTTTTGACCCACCTCCTAGAGAAATGGAAGTAAAAACAAAAATAAACAAATGGGACCTAATGAAACTTAAAAGCTTTTGCACAGCAAAGGAAACCATAAACAAGACGAAAAGACAACCCTCAGAATGGGCGAAAATATTTGCCAATGAAGCAACTGACAAAGGATTAATCTCCAAAATATACAAGCAGCTCATGAAGCTCAATATCAAAAAAAAAAAATCCAGTTAAAAAATGCATGGAAGACCTAAGTAGACGTTTCTGCAAAGAAGATATACAGATTGCCAACAAACACATGAAAGGATGCTCAACAATACTAATCATTAGAGAAATGCAAGTCAAAACTACAATGAGGTATCACCTCACACCAGTCAGAATGGCCATCATCAAAAAATCTAAAAACAGTAAATGCTGGAGAGGGTGTGGAGAAAAGGGAACCCTCTTGCACTGTTGGTGGAAATGTAAATAGATACAGCCACTATGGAGAACAGTATGGAGGTTCCTTAAAAAACTAAAAATAGAAGTACCATATGACCCAGCAATCCCGCTACTGGCCATATACCCTAAGAAAACCATAATTCTAAAACAGTCATGTACCACAATGTTCATTGCAGCTCTGTTTACAATAGCCAGGACATGGAAGCAATCCAAGTGTCCATCGACAGATGAATGGATAAAGAAGATGTGACACATATATACAATGGAATATTGCTCAGCTCTAAAAAGAAACGAAATTGAGTTATTTGTAGTGAGGTGGATGGACCTAGATTCTGTCATACAGAGTGAAGTAAGTCAGGAAGAGAAAAACAAATAACGTATGTTTACAGATATATATGGAATCTAAAAATATAAAAAATAAAAAAAATGTTTCTGAAGAACCTAGGGGCAGGACAGGAATAAAGACGCAGAGGTAGAGAATGGACTTGAGGACATGGGGAGGGGGAAAGGGTAAGCTGGGACAAAGTGAGGGAGTAACATGGACACATATACACTACCAAATGTAAAATAGCTAGTGGGAAGCAGCCGCATAGCACAGGGAGATCAGCTTGGTGCTTTGTGACCACCTAGAGGGGTGGGATAGGGAGGGTGGGAGGGAGATGCAAGAAGGAGGAGATATGGGGATATAAGTATACGTATAGCTGATTCACTTTGTTATACAGCAGAAACTAACACAACAATGTAAAGCAATTATACTCCAATAAAGATGTTAAATAAATAACTAAATAAATAAAAGTGCAAATGAAAAAAAATGTACTAACTTACTGTACAAAAAAATGTTAAACAAATTTGTAACAGAGGTTAACAACTTTTACATAGTAGTTGATTATTGGCAGAAGAAAATTTGATCTGTGTATCCTGATTTCCAGCCTGAGCTTTTTTATATAAACTAAATAAAAGTTATTTCATAAAGTTTTATGACAGTGAAACACTTTAGAGGTAAGTATTAGGGACTAGGTTTTTCTCTAGTATTTTTTTTTTTTTGGATGTGTTGGGTCTTTGTTTCCGTGCAAGGGCTTTCTCTAGTTGTGGTGAGCTGGGGCCACTCTTCATCGTGGTGCGCGGGCCTCTCACTGTCGCGGCCTTCTCTTGTTGCGGGGCACAGGCTGCAGACGCGCAGCCTCAGTAGCTGTGGCGCACGGGCTTAGTTGCTCCACGGCATGTGGGATCTTCCCAGACCAGGGCTCGAACCCGTGTCCCCTGCATTGACAGGCAGATTCTCAACCACTGTGCCACCAGGGAAGCCCTCTAGTATTTTAAGTATATAAAATTATAAACTATTTTTGAATGTTTTAGACTTTTGTTAAATACAAGTGATTTTTGTCAAGTACATTTTCTTTGTGTTTCTTTGTGTTTCTTTTTGGATTCTTCCAGGCTTTATTTCCTTAAAATGAATGTTTAACCTACTAGATTCACTCACACAATGACAATTGGCTTTCTAAGAACTATTAGATGGGCAAGAAACCTTTGAGCCTAATAAGAGTTCATTCTTAGAAACAGGAAACAAAACTTTGCCAAGATTAAACAAGACCAAACACCAAAGGTTCCAGGTCAGTTTGAAACAGAAACCACAAATTTTGATTGTATCTAAACATGGCAGTGTAAGACTCTCAAGGATTGTTTCCAGTATTATATAGAGGAGATATATATACACAGTCTAACAAAGGGAGACAGGAAGGCCAGTTTAATCTAGCAGAACGTTCAGGGAAGGATTGAAAACTCAAGTGTGTTGTCATGAACATATACCTGGAGCCCCGAGTCTCATGTTCTGTCACTAACACACCTGGAGTAAGTTAACAGAAGGACAAATGCTTTTGGAGACGTCAACTAACTTTTCTGAGGTGAATGAATGACATACAGCACTATGCCAAGTACACCCTCCTCCTCAGAGAGAAAGCAACGCTAAGAAATGAGAGTTCAAAGGATAGAGTTTAAACATGAAAAAATTAATTTCAGAATTCTCATTTTCTTAATTTATATGATGTAGTTAACTGGCCAGCATCCCCTCATTTGGTTACCAGGAGGCTAAGAAAAGCAAAAAGATATTCGTGAAGTGTTTTCGAGTCACTAAAAAGAAAGTGGAAATATACATTAAAATGCTTTACTTTTAAAGTGCAACTATAAAAGAAATTGTTATTATACAGCTGGAAACCAGTTTTTCATTGTCAGTGCAACTCAGGGAATACGACTCTTGGGTTTGTTAGCACTTCACTGTGTTTCTTAAAGGGCCTCACAAATTCAAAAACACAGACCATAACATTTTTTAAGCTTTTTTTTTTTTACTATGAAATATAATGCACATAAAGAAAAGTATAATATATAAAATAACATTATTATAAAACAAAGTAACATGGAACCACCACATACATCACGAAATAGAACAATGTCAGCAACCCACCGGTCCTTCCCAAGGTTTGTGACATATTGAGTTGTTCGTTAAAATAATCCATAATGTTTTCAGAGGATAAAAACATCATAAATCATGTCTTCAAAAATTCACATCCCAGATAAGAGGCATGTTCCAGACTCACTTAAACACGGTAAATTCAAACCAACAATAAGCCAAGATTTGTATTTGGTTTGAGTGAAACATGTCAAGTTAGGAGTTAGAGATAATGAATACAGTCAGTATCCAACAGAAAACTCAGCTCTGCCCTCCTGGTACTTTGCTTCACAATGAAATTATGCTGTTAAGATCTGAGACCCACCTACGGCTTTTGGCGGGGAGAGGCGCCTGAGAAAACAGGTAAATATCATAAGGCCTCGAGGCAAAATTTGTGTAGGAGTAGGTTAATATTGGCCTGATCTGGCATTCACTTTCTAGAGTAAAGGAAGAACTTGTCTTTCTCACAATTTACTTGGTGTTCTTGCTTCCATCTTTCCCAGACCCAATGCTTCCTCTTAATTGGAAATTGTTTCTGGCAGCAGGTATGTGGTCACGCACAGCTAGAGAGTCTTCACAAATGGATTCCAAGATAGCTTCTCTTCAAAAGAGGCCATGTGCCTACTATAATATCTTTTCCTCACCTCTTCTTCACCAAATCTTCTCCCGTATGTTTTGAGATGAGCACAGATTTCTGAAATTTTGCATACCAAGTTTGTTAAACTTTTGATAAGGATAACTCCGTAGCTGGGTGCAATTGTTAGGTGAGTAAACTCAATCTCTCTCTGTATATGTAGCTTCATCAAGAAAAACAGAAAGAATAAATGAATAAGTGAATGAATGAGTGAATGGAGTCCTACTTGTGTGTGCTTTCCAGCAGATGCTGGGCTGCTCATGTCTTGGAACTATTTCTTGTCCCAGCAGAAAGCATATTAGAAGCTTCCTGACTAGGACAAAATTGATTTGCACACCAGATTCTTGTATCCTTACTGGTTACCTGATCAACTACTGCCCGTCTTCGCTGTCAAGGTTTTTTCCTCATCACCTTGCCTAACCTCTGGCTTCCTTCTTGATTGCCTCATGCCATCTTCCTGGTCTCTACTCACTTGCCTGGGCTTTGGCTTGTGTGGCATCTGACTCCAACATGGATCCTGCAGCTAACCTGGTTATGGCACAGCCTTGCTGTTAACCCCTGGCACTTATGTTTTCCATTTCTAACCAAACTGCCTTACCTTTGCCTTTGTTTGAGTCCTTGACCAACTTCTGAACTCACCTCCTCTCCCACACCCTCAGCCTTGCCTCACTTTTCTCAAGGCCTGCCTTTGCCTTGTCACATGACACATTCTGTTCGGAGCACCAGGCACTGGTCATTGTTTAATGCACTCTCTGTATTTTTATGGCCATGAGATTATTTGTTTCTCCAGCTATACTATAAGGACTGATTTAAGACAGGTGCCATTTCTGCACCTGCAGCATCTAGCTTTTTGCCTAGAGCTTAATGTGCCTATATGTACATTTGTTGACGAAAGCTTTTAACCTGGACCAGGATGATGCAAGTGACATGGAGTCTAATCCCTATCTAATACTATAACCTTAGGCAAGAGATTTGATATCCTTGGTTCTCAGTGTCTTCACTTGCAAAACAAGGATGATCATTGGGATGTCCAGCTTCAAATTCTTCAACTGTGCTTGATACTCAGAACCTTAATTATGAAATCTTCCATAACGATAGTACTCAATTTTCATCCTAAAAGGGGGATCTGCATTGTTCTCACCATTATTCAAAACTGATTTTCATAGAAAAGTGATTTTGAAGGCAAACAATCCATATTTACCTTTCTCACGCCCATCACAGTGCTTAGCAGACAGGTTCTTCCATCCTAGGACTAATGTAAGAGATGAATCGCCACCTAGTGGACATGTCCCTAGCCTGTGCACTCCCCACCAGAACAAGAGGGAGCTTTGTTCTCTGTGGCTGATGGATCCTACCCACAGCTTCTTCCTCCACCTGACATGCATCTCAACCTTGTAACTGCTTTTGCATTCTAAAAAAAAAAAGTAACAGACACGTTCATTTTGGTAAGAAAAATGTATTTATTTTGACCATATTTGATTTAATTTTTACCTGTTTGTGTTTCACAGTTACAGTGTGGTAGGCATTTTAGGGAAAAAAGATAATGTCCAGCAAACTCAGACTGAATCTTTTTAGTCTCTTATCAGTTTGTTTTGAAAACAGTCCTTGAGCATTCAAAGACACCTTGGCTAGACACGCAGAAAAGGGATAGTAGAATTCACACGTCTCCCAAGCAGAACAGACTATAGGTAGCCCAACTTTTCATCCAGTTCATCACCAAAGGCTCAGAGTTTTACAGTTTTTTGTTTGTTTGTTTAAAGGAAGACCATTTAGAGGCTAATTTAGGGCTTTGGATTAGTAGTTATTTCTGTGTGGAGTGGAATCTTCGCCTGGATAATGTTTTCACTGAGCTTAAGGAAATCTAAGTGACCACTGCTTAGAATGAACAAAAGGATATAACTGCACTAGTTTTTCTTTCTCCATCTAGGAAAAAATAGCCATGAGTTCTGTCAGTGGAGGTTCAAAGAAGCTTAGGAGAGGGTGGTCTTAGTTAATTAATGCAATAGCAAGAGAATTGCTACAGATCTTCAACACAGCTTCTGATGCCTCTAAGGTACTTAATTATTTTAGCAACAGAAACATATTCATTTAGCCAGCGCTAATGATTCCTTCCAGCAGCCCCAGATTGTCCAGCTATTCATACTGTAATTGCAGCACAAGGCTCTACATTTCTCCCGCCTTCTCCACAAACACATTTTTCCCCTTTTCATTAGTTTTTCTTTGCCAGCCAGCTCATGACCTTCTGAGAATTTAATTCCTGTTTCCTACAACCAACAACCCAGAGCAAAATTTCTTCACTTCTCCACAGACTTTTGTTTAATTTCTCTCTCTGATATCTCTTACTATGTCTCAAAAAAAACTTTGGAAGTTCTTTGAACCTAAAAATAACTTTTCTATTGATCCTAATATCTATTCAAACTAAAGTTCTCTCCACCCTCCCTCCTTACCCCCTTCCTTCCTTCCTTTCAAGATAATCGTTCCAAACAGTTCTAACCAAGGTATTATTACAGTCTCCCTGAGTTCTACAGACATATTGCCCAGTGGCAATCCTGTAGAGCCTCAGTCCTAACTAAATCACTCAAAGGATTTTGTCAAGATTTCTAAGCCATGTTCTTGTACCTTGCTCTTGAACAGACTTTACAGGCTTGCTCTTTTTACCTGTATTTTCTAGAAGCAGGTATGTAAGTCAATCCAAATAACCAAATAGAAAGGACTCAGTAGGGGGTGGAGGGAGGAATGAAGAAATTATCAGCCTAGAGCTAGTCTTACTCATGCTTTCACACCCGACCCCCGAAGGAAAATATACTGTCCTACGAAAGCTATTCTTGTTCCTCTGCTACATTCATACTCTTAGCAAAATCTCTACAGAGATCAGGAAAAAAGACTAATTTCAAAATGAATATACTAATTGATAAGCAATCAATAAATATCTGTCAATGTGCGTTAGGCTGTCTTAGGTGTTGAGTAGAAAAGAGAAATAAATGTAAAGCACTGTACTTGGATTCTCAGAGCTTAAAATATCAGTTGAATGTTGAACTAACATTTAAATATTCATGGAAAACATAAGCAGCCATGTCATAAATCACATGTAATTTTTTCTATAGAAATCATGGCAGAGTTAAGCCTTGTGTTGTGGACCAAGGACTTGATGCTCAGCCCTTCATGGAATTAAAAATGAGAGCCACATTAAGTATAAATAGTATATCTGTATGGTATAAATGTTTCTAAGAGGTGTATCAGGAGATCAGACAGTGAAATGTGGTATATTCTGTCAGATGGTGGACTGACAAAAAAAGTATATGTTCACATCTTAATCCCCGGAACCTGGAAATGTGACCTTATTTGAAAAAAAAGGGTCTTTGCACATGTAATTAACTTAAGGATCTTAAAGTGAGATTACCCTGGATTACCCTGGTGGGCCTTAAATCCTATGACAAGTATCCTTATAAGAGAAAGAAGAGAAGACACAGACACAGAGGAAAAGGTTATATGAACACAGAAGCAGATATTCAAATTTTACAGCCACAAACCAAGGAACCCCTGGTACCACAAGAAGCTAGAAGAGGCAAGGAAGGTCCATTCCTAGAGCCTTCAAAGGGAGAGATGCCCGGCTAACAACTTGATTGCAGACTTGTAGTCCATAATTGTGAGAAAATAAATTTCTATTATTTTAAGCCACCAAGTTTGTAGTAATTTGTTGTGACAGACACAAGATTTTAATACACATGGTAACCAAGTACATAAAACCTTTCGATGGTCTTATTTTACTTACCATAAATTCTGCCTGACCTTTACTGTAATTAATCAGAAATTAAAGGTATAGCCATATAGGATTAACGAAATTCAGTAGATTTTCTCTGGGGAGTGTGATAGCATCTTTGAAGAGATGTGTGGGGATGATAAAAAAGATTTACAGAAACTTATACACATGTATCTGCTTTGCTCTCACCTTTTTCTTTTCTTTTCTTTTTTTCTAAGTTCTGGGTAACACCTAAAGGAATTAGGGAGTAAGCTTTGGCTCATCTGTTACTCTCAAACCCAAGTGTGCCTGGCTTTTTGAGGCAAACCTAATTTTAAAAATTGTATTGTTTTTCTTATCTGTAACACATTTGAGAAAACCAGATCACAAATCTTTAAAATATTCGAACCAATCCTTTAATTTACCACAGCATTACTTCATCATTTTGGAATCCTTAAAGCTATGTTTGGATTTGATGACCAAATCGTTGTCGAAATTTGATCCTGAATGTGTATAATTAAAAGCGTTTGTATCCTAGTCATAAGACTAACTCTTTATCAGATATTGTTTGTAATCATAATCATTAGTCAATTTAAGGGAAATCCAAGATATAATCCTGAAGTAATGACATTGAATCCTAAACAATGCCAGGTATATAGTAGGCACTCAAGAAATATTTGTTCAGTGAATGAATTTATTCCGCTAAAAAAGAGTTTGACTTCAGGTAGTCCTCTGGTTAGAATTGCATAATAAAAATAAACCCATTAAAGCTGAGGATACCTATAGAAAGTCAGAGACAGTGATAAGATAATACAACTGTAGAAGAAACAGCTGCAAATCCCTGAAGAGGCTGGAAGAGTGACGCTGCCTGGAGTGAGATAAGAGAGGGGTTGGGACTGGGGTAGCTAGAGGGCACACACTGTCTTGAGGGAGCAGCCACTACTCAGCTGTAGCCAATTGTCCCCATGCAGAAATTTGAAACTAATTAACCATTCGTCTGTATTTTCAAGAGAAGCCAGAAATATAGATGAGAACACTTGCCATTTTAAAAGTTGGCAATGAATTCACTTTTTAAAAAAATGCTCTGTGATGACCAAACAAAACATCTGCTGGCCAGATAGGGCTAGAGCCCTCCAGTCTGGGTCTCTGCTTCCCAGCATCTTTCCCTTTCTCTACCTCCCTCGGGTTTCTCTCTATTTCCTCTTTCTTTCGCTTTCTCTCCTCAGCCTCTTGAACCACTAATTGTCTAGAAACTAATGTCTCAGATAAAAGTTGTGCAGGGCAAAAAGACCGGAGAACTGGATGGGTTCTGAATGTCAGAACAAGGCTTACCTTGTGCAAGTCAGAAAACAGACCAGGAAGCAAGTAAATGGGCTTTGGATGTCATAAATGCTGGGGTTTAGTACATAATCTAATGAATATCTAATCACTGGAACATTAATTCTTTGGTTCTTAGTTTCTCCATCAATAAAATGGGGATAATTGCACCCATGTCAACTGCACCATTATTATGAAACCAAATGAGATAATAGTTTTAAAAGAGCCGCATCAATATAAAGGGCTGTACAGTTAGTAATCATACAGTAGTTACTAGTAATGAGAGGCATATTTGTGTGCTGCATGTTCGTTATCATATGATGGTTCTATTCACAGAGCACCAGAAATGTGGGTAGCCAGAAGTCAGATAGTCATAAATCAAACATGCTGTAGTGAGTTCTACAAGACAGTGTATAATTCAGTGCTAAATTATGTGGTAGAGACTAAAAGTGCTATAAAATTTCAGAGAAGATTGATGACAACTAGAGTAATAGGAGAAAGAGTCCTCAAGGAAGCTGGACTTATACTAGACTTTGAAGGCCACAAAGGATACTCATAATATTATTGGGTTGTTTCAGTTGTCAAAACAAATTTTACTTTAGAATCACGTTTTTATGAATATATCCTATGTAGAGCAACAAACAAGTTTAGTTGTTGGTTTCCCAAACTTCATTCATTCGTTCATCCATCCATCCATCCATTCATTCATTCAGCTGACACTTATTGACATCTATATGTGCCAGGAACTTTGATAGGTGCTAGGAACACATTGTCTGTGTCCTTGGGGAGCTTACCATCAAGAAGTTTGGAAAATGCTAGGTTAATCAAGATAAAACCTTTTTGGGTGAGGTTACTGTGTGTATGTGTATGCGTATATATATGTGTGTTTAACTGAAGAATTTTCAGATCTTTTGATATCCTTGAGTCTGAAAATATATAGAAAATGGTGTATTGAGAGTTATTTTACAGATTAGCAATTGGACCCAGCATTTAGCCACCTGAAAAATTGTCTAGAGGTTGAAGAAAAATATTGTATCATTTGAAAACATAATATTAGACTCTTCAAACATAAATTGATCTTCTGTTTCCTGCATGTATAATAATAGCCAATTTGTAGATTACAGAGATATTTGAAGGTATCCAGGAACTCATCTATAGTGAGGTATCTAGGAACTCATCTAGTGTCACTGGTTAATAGGGCTTGTACATATGTCTGACCACTGTGATCAGCAAAATACAAAACCATTTAAAATTGTTCAGTCATATTGTTATTATGTAGTTGGTCAATTTTTAGGATGTCTATCATGGAGTTGCGCTCAATTTTTAAATTTTAGTTTAGAATAGGATTCTCTGACATACGTTACCACCAGTCTTACAGACACATTACAATACTTGTGTAGTTTATTTTGTTCTACTGTTTTCTTACTAAAACAAAACCTCAACTTTAGGAGCTTCAAAATTTATTTGGAAAAATATTGGTCTCATGTAAAGCTGACTACAGTGGCAGGTCTATATCTTACCAATAACTTAAATTTTGAAACATGGAATTTCTGTGAGAGATTTTGAATGAAACTATTGTTTCATTCTTCTCTAAATCCATAGTTCATTCATTATCCCATGCAATCACCAATAAACAGGCACCTAGTATGTGCAAAGAGCACCAAGGTTCGAGGTAGCTTTTTTTCAATAATGACCATGCATTTTAAAATAAGCTTTCTACTTGTTTGCTCTAATTTCAACTTCATGACTTTGTTTTTTTATAAAAAATGCCAAGTATCTCTCCATTTTTGAGGGATTAAATAAAGAAGCATTTAAGTGATAGTGTTTTTAAAGTAGAAAAGTAAGTTAGATTTAAGAAAAACAGACCCTAAGGAAAAATACAGAGAAAAAATAGGCATAAAACATAAGCAGCCTGAGCCAATGATTTTCAAGCAAAATTGTTTTCCAAAAAAATAATTTTCAAAGTTTTTCAAAAGGCATCTAGGTTTCTTGAAGATAAATTATATATTATAACATTTAAGGTAAAATTCAGCTTCTTTTTTATACATTAACCTTTATCCATTAACACAAATACTAATTGAATTTAGTTTACTAAACTCTAACATTTTTTGAAAATTAAAAATAATTTTAAAATTAAATTTAAATAATATAAAGCTTTATAATTTCTTCAGTAATTTAAGCTACTTTGAAGCATAGTAGTATTCTCTTTAAATTCCTTTAAGAAACTATCTTGTTTGAAAGCAGAATGCAGGAATGCCGTAATTTTTGTTTCTACTTTTCCTATAACTGCAAGCTCTTTGCTCTAGCTATCTCCATACCAATGATGTAGGTTTCTAGTAAGGCAGCCAGCAGGTTTTTATTCCCACTTAACAAATGTTAGTAGTAACAATGGTAATGGCCAATACATAAAACAAGCAAATCCACAAATCAAACCAAACCTAAACAACAACAGTAACAAATAAAGTTTTCACCTGTTGAGCCTAAAGGTGGAGTATGAGACTAGTAATCAAAGATGTGCTTATTAAAAGAAGAATAAACATTATTTATCACCTGACAGATTAGTGTAGATTAAAAGTAATATTTTATCTGATGATTCTGAGGGCACAGAGAAACGGTTGCACTAAATAAGTAAACTTCTGGAGGGAAATGTAAAATGTGTGCATCTTTGCTACCTGGTACTGAAATGTCCATCCCAGCTTTGGTTTCAGCAGACACCAGTTGGAACTATGCAAATAACCAATAGCAGAGGACTTGAGTACTAAATCACTGTACATCCAGACAGAAGCTTAAAGCATTTTTTTAAATGTTCAGTGAAATTGGTTTTTCATGAAAAATAAGTTCTTTTCAAATTATTTTAGCTGTTTAGTATTACTAAGTATTATTATATTAATGATGTTAGTATTTAAATAATTTTACTCAGTGAAAACTGAGTAAAACATACTACAGAATACTTAGGGTGTTTAAGATGCTAAAGTACATTATGGATTTTCTAAAGGAAGGTTAGTATTTAATGTTTATGGGATCAGAGAATCCTTTTTCCAAGACATAGGTAACAGAATTAGTGCTCTAGGAAACTATATTCTCTGCTTTCTACCATATAACCTCTCCTTTTAATTCTATATCCCTGTTATTTCAACATTTTTAAAATTATAATATTTTTGAAGGTAAAAAAATCATAAAACATTGTATAAGGTGTAGTATTACTGTTATTTAATGCACTTAAAATATATGAGTACATATGAAAAAATATGTAGATATACTATATATGGAAATATGTAAATAAAAGTGTCTAGAAAGCTATGCATCAAAGAATTTGCAGTGCTTATCTCTGAAGAGTGGCATGACTAGTAATATTTCTTTTTTTAATTATATTAATATTTTCCTGTAAAGTATATGTATTGAGATAATAATTTATTATTTATTTCTTTAAATTATTGTTTCAAGAGTATAACATACAAAGATTAGGAAGGTGAGTAGTATGGGCTTAAACTTGAGATTTATAGCAGAGCATTAGGAGACCCATAAGAACAAGATAGGAGTCATTAGGAAAGCAGGTGCCTTAACAGGAGGGTGTCAGCGGGGAAAGCTGTATCTCTTGCAGAAAATGTATAACTTATTCACATTGGAACTGTGGTTCAGTTGTATCCATTTGTGAGCTGGAT
Organism: Mesoplodon bidens; assembly: GCF_964165515.1. NCBI lineage: Eukaryota > Metazoa > Chordata > Mammalia > Artiodactyla > Ziphiidae > Mesoplodon > Mesoplodon bidens. The sequence goes on from NC_138160.1 coordinate 67,883,547, forward strand.
CTGGCTTGTACCATCATCATAGGGCCAACTGTGTGCACCTCTTCCCAGGAACTCATTCAGTGATACCACACTGATAACTCAAAATTGGCCACAGTTAGAGTATTTAAGCCATGAAAATTGGGAAACACTATAAATCAGGGATCCTGCACCTCTGCAGAGAGCCAATTGTTAAACACTTACCATCACAGTACTGGTTATATGCAAGTTGTTCATGCACCTAAAGTATGCTTTTCTTTTTATTTTTAATAAATTTATTTATTTTATTTATTACTTTTGGGTGTATCTTCATTGCTGTGCACAGGCTTTCACTAGCTGCAGCGAGTGGTGGCTACTCTTTGTTGTGGTGCATAGGCTTCTCACTGCAGTGTCTTCTCTTGTTGAAGAGCATGGGCTCTAGGTGTGTGGGCTTCAGTAATTGTGGCATGCGCGCTCAGTAGTTGTGGCTTGCAGGCTCTAGAGCGCAGGAGCAGTAGTTGTGGTGCACAGGCTTAGTTGCTCCATGGCATGTGGAATCTTCCCAGACCAGGGGTCGAACCAGTGTCCCCTGCATTGGCAGGCAGATGCTTAACCACTGCACCACCAGGGAAGTCCCCCAAAGTATGCTTTTCTTACTGCTACCTACCACACATGTATCTCTTATGGTAAACCACCTCTGCTTACACGACTTAAAATCTTTAGAGGAAATGATTAGGTTGGTTTGGTCAATTTCAAGTTGATAAAGCAGGCTTAGGAAAAAAACTTTGAAGAGTGCTATCTACTAAATATGGAGATATTTCTTCCTCCATCTTGACTCCATCCAACAATTCACCCAGCCAGCCATCATTTTAACCCTCAGAAGTAAAGAAAGAAGAAGGCACTCAACACAAAGACTAATCACCTTGTATTATTTCCACCTGGAATACCTGAGGAGCTAAGGGTGTTTTCTTTCACTTGACTCTGTGAATTGACTCTTATTTTAGATTCAAGTTATTTCTGTGGCCAGAGATACTTATTTTATTTCTATATTTGGTGTTAATATTGGTATCTAAACTAACAAGAATCCTAAAAAAATTAAGAAAGCAATTCTATGTACAATAGCATCAAAAAGAATAAAATACTGAAGAATTAATTTAACCAAGGAGGTGAAGGACTCATATAATGAAATCTACAAAACATTGCTGAAATAAAGGAAAGATAGATAAATGGAAAGACATCCCATGTTCATAGATTGGAAAATTTAATATTGTTAAGATGTCAATGCTACTCAAAGAAATCTACAGATTTAATGCAATCCCTATCAAAATCCCAATGCCTTTTTCTGCAAAAATAGAAAAACCCATCGTAAAATTCATACGGAATCTCAAGGACTCCAAGTAGCCAAAAAATCTTGAAAAGGAAGAACAAAGCTAGAGGAATCGTATTTCCTGTTTTCAAAACTTACTACAAAGCTACAGTAATCAAAATAGTGTGGAGTTGGCATAAAGACAGACATTCACTTATGTGAAATACACAGAATAGTCAAATTCATAGAGACAGAAAGTAAAATGGTGATTCCAGGGTCAGGGGGCAGGGGGGAGGGGGAAGGTGGACAGAAGAATGAGAAGTTATTATTTAATAGGTATAGTATTTCAGTTTTGGAAGATGAAAAGAGCTTTAGGGATGGATGGTGGTGATGGTTGCACAATAATGTGAACATACCTGATGCCACTGAACTATACACTTAAAATGGTTATTTAAAATAGTAAATTTTTTGTTATGTTTATCTTACCACAATACAGAAATTGGGGGAAAATAGTAAATTGATTTTTAAATAATTATGATAAAACATTGACTTTGGAGTTTTTAAAGACTTCAGCCTACACCACTTGAGCTTTCTCTTCTTTCTCACTCTTCACTATTGTTTTTGTTTTGCTTCACTTCAGGGCCTTTGGATCCAAAAAGTTCATGTTCAAAACTCTTGAAACATGGGCACATTTATTTACAGGCCTTTTACACACAGTGAGGGTGTTTCAGTTGCCCAGTTCCATCACCAGTCTGAACCTGCACTAGAGGGATTTATTACAAATGAACACCTTGTAGTCAGGGCCTCCTCTTTGCCTCAGGACACTCACCATCTTGAGAGGCTCCCCCAGAGGTTGCTCAGCCTTCTGGGAACCATTTTACTTCCCCCGGAGGGCTGCCACTTTCCACGCCACCACCTCCGATATGTGCATGTCAGTGGTTTCACCCAAAGGCTAGAATAATTTTCTCCTCTGAATTGGCTTTCATTTGAAACAATATAAAGATGGAAGAATAACATGAGGGGAATGGATACTTAAAATGTGCACTAACGAGAACCCTCAGATCCACAAGTCCATGAACTCTCCACTCTGTGACTTCCCAGAAAATGATAGCCAGTGACTCAGATGAGAGCGTCTCAGGGCTGACCTTCCTTTTGAGTTGTCAGAGAGCGGCATTTAAATTGCCCTAACTCCCCAAAGCTAGGAAATCTACTCTTCACAGACAAAACACCCTGCTGACACCAGAAAAGATGCAAAGCATAATGTGATCTGTTAATCAGCCACCAGAGTACCTAGGGCAATAAGGTTCTTTATAAACCCTATTTAATGAGAGTTGCTTGATAAACCGCATCAGATGTAAAGTATAATAAAGTGAAAAAGTCCTTAGAGGTCTCTCTTGCGGTTTAGCTGATGTGTAACTGGGTTTCTAAGCTACCCATCTTCATTAGTAAGTTCTTACAATTGACTGGGTGCGGCCCTTTTTCATTTTGCAATTCTGGACACATTAATATGTTTGTCACTCATATTTCAATAAAGCTGCTGGAGGAGGGGGAGTAGAAGGAGGGGGAGAGAAAGGAGAGGGGAGTCGCCACAAAGCAGGGATTTTCTTCTCAGATTTTAAAAATGAAAGTAGATTGTCAGACACTAGCCTGATAATTGGTCATTGTTCCCATGGTCTGGGCCTTGTGCAAAGTCCTTTGTGTACATTATATCCTCTAATACCCACAAGAACCCTATGAGGTAAGTAGTGTCATAATCCCTATTTTACAGATGAATACACTGAAGACTTCTCTTTTGGGGAGATGGTAGAATTAATTTACTTTTCCAGGTTTATTTAGCTAGTAAAGTGGTGAAGTCACATTTCAAACCCAGGCAGTCTATTGCTATTTCAACCTTTATATGTCTATGAATAATTTTTTAATGATGACAAAATAGGTGCACTAAAGAGTTTATTTCATTTTGAGAACTGAGAAGGAAACAAAAGAATCTCTGAAGTAGAAATTAGATGTTCTTTCTCATCATTTATTTTTTTCACCAAATAATTTTTCAGGTTATCTAGATGTCAAACGCTGCTCCAGAAATCTGAGACACAGGTATAAAACAAAATAAAACAAAACAAAAAAACAAAAAAACCATGATCCTTGCTTTATAGTTATGTAACCCATGAATTTTAGCCTTCTGGGATAAATGTAATAATGGAAGTACATACAATTTATAGTAGCAGATTCCCTGGTTAAGAATCCACCTACCAATGCAGGGGACACGGGTTTGAGCCCTGGTCCAGGAAGATCCCACATGCCGCGGAGCAACTAAGCCCGTGCGCCACAACTACTGAGCCTGTGCTCTAGAGCCCACAAGCCACAACTACTGAGCCCCCGTGCCACAACTACTGAAGCCAGTGCTCCTAGAGCCCGTGCTCCACAACAAGAGAAGCCACTGCAATTAGAAGCCCGCTCACTGCAACAAAGAGTAGCCCTCACTCGTTGCAACTAGAGAAAGCCCGCGCACAGCAATGAAGACACAACGCAGCCGAAAATAAATAAATAAATAAATAAATAAATAAATAAATAAATAAATTTATTAAACAAAAATTTTATAGTAGCTACCTCTTCTGAGAGGCAGCAGGGGTGAGGTAGGGGTGAGCATGGGACTACCTCAGAAAAACTTCATGGAGCACTATAAACTTAATCTAAGTCTTGAAATTTTGGTCACTTTTTTCCAGATAAACCAAGGTGGGAAGCAGAAAAAGAAGTTTACAGGCTATAGAAACAACATATGAGGCAGGCAGGGTGGTATAAAAGAGCAGATGTTTTCAAAGGTAGAAGCCACAAGGAAATTAATTTTTAAGTCAAATAAGAAAAATCATCCATATTAGAGTTGGAAATTTCTGGAACATGAAGAGTGTCCATTAGGCTATAGTAATTTCCAGAAATAAACATGAAACCCATTGTGCTTTACGGCCAAGATGTGAAAAAAAAAAAAAAGATGAACTTGAGGAGTTTAGCTGTGATAGACACTTCAGGTCACAAGGTGTGACCTAGGATTGCTCAGTGCGTGGTATCTCAGTAAAATGAAAATAATTTGGGTCTGGACTAAACTTTTCCTGGTAAACTAAATTTTACATGGCAACAAGACCACCTCAAAGATATTTTAATAAATGAACTAATGTTTATTAAACCTGCTTTACAAACTTTACACTTTTATGAAAATGTCATAAACTACTTTTCTAAATCCCACTTTCTCTTTAGGAAAATGGAGCACTTGAAATGCCCAAACTTTTAATGCTCATTTTCCCCTTACAGAGTCTTATTCTTATGAAATTGCTGTCTTACTTTTGTTGGAAAATTTTAAGTCTATCATTTTTAATACCATATAAATGGACGTTTCTTAGTTATCTTCTTAAAGAATTTCTGGTTTTATTTTTATAGATTATTGACTTAATTTGTAAACATTGCATTAACTTTAAAGAAACCTCCAAAGACAGTTTATTGTTTTTGTTTTTTTTTTAAGGCCAGAATTTCCTGAAGATTTTGAAACTTCAGTTCATGTTTATTATGACTACCTCAGGGACTGATAGGAGTCTGAGAACACGGATAAGTTATTACAGCAAGTCCTATTGAGCTTATTTCAAGAACATTTCTATCTGTGAGGGCTAATACCCAAGGCTGATGCTATCACGTCGTGTTACTTTGAAGCTTGGTAGGGAAAAAAGAAAAAAAAAAAGGTGAAAAGAAGCATTTAATTGACTAAAAGCAATGGAACAAAACACCGATTGATTTTTCTGTGTTCTTGCATAAAACTGAATGAGGCAGAAGACAAATTATCAAAATCAAAATAATACGTCCCCAGAACAGAGTTTATCATTACGTCCGGGATGGTAAGGATTTACAGAGCGCTTAACTAAGTCTGAGGCCACTTAAATGTGATAAGCAGTTTTGCCACACACTTCCCTTCCTTTTCCTCTTTTTTCTTTTTCTTTTTCTTTTTTTTTAAAGAGGGTGGGAGTAGGGCAGTCCCTGTTCTGTTCAGCCTCAGTTTAGAAAAGAAAAAGGGGAAAAAAGTGGCCCTCTATCTAAACAGTAAGAACTTCCTGGGAAAGTTAAAGAATACTTATTCTTTGGAAATTCAATTGTAACCTTTTCCTAGATTAAGTTTTGCTTTGGACCTGATGGTGTCTCAGGTCTGAGAATAAAAAAAAAAATTGTCACAATCCACACTGTCATGCTCTCATAAGACATATATGAACTTGTTTGCTGTAATCTCACTCTTGCTCTCTCTGCCCTCAGTCCCTTTCTCTATCTCCTCCAAAAACTGTATAGAGACATATATGGTATGTTGTACATGGACATAGCAGAGGGGATCAGTCATATCTTGACTGCTTGAGGTAGTGTCTTTTTCCTCTGAACTTCAGGTTTCCCTTCTGTAAAGCTAGAGTAATCATATCTACTCTTCAAGATTATTATGAAGATATGCTTGGCTTATATTAAATACTCAGCAGTTGGTGGCCATTATTACTGTTATTTTTATTATTGTCATTATTATTCTTTATTACTACCATAATCATGTTTGGAGAATGAATGAAAGAAATTTAGAGCTCCTCTGAGATTGTAGTACCTTTTGTATCTTTTAGCCACACACTTTCCTGGAAACAAAATATTTTGGTTTCCATAACTAGAAGATAGAATAATGATTAGACTTATCACCAAAATAGAAGTAAGAAATCAATGCCAGCCTTGTACATTTACCTTAACCAAGAAGAACATCCTTTTTCAAACCTAATGGTGGTTGCCCCATTCAGTTTAAAAACTAGTTTTGGCTGCAAACTTTTTGAATGTAACTTTAGCCAGCATTTTAGGTTAAAATTGTTCTAAAATCATTATTTCAAGATGGCTAACAGTACTGCCCCATGCCAGCCACACGAAGCCAGCACTCCCAGGGGCCTTCACCTCAGGCCACAGGCCCTCCTGCTTCCCTTCTTGCTCTCAGGAAGAACTGGAGACCATGTCAGCCATACAAAACGCAAAGCTAATTTTCAAGCAATATGAGAGTATTTGAAAGCACTTCTACTAATTACAACTTATGACATAGGAGATATAGTAGTATTTTGCTTATAGTAATACAGAACAAGTTAGAGTAGGAAAACTTCTGAATCAATAAAGAATGCTTGCTTTTAAGCCTATTCCATTTCCTATGAAACGTACTTGAACAAGAGGGAAAAATATATGACTTTTCAAGGAAGGGGAAAACTTGTGAATTAAACTATGAATTTTAGGGTGTTTTTAGAAAAGTATCTCTTCGGTCTGTGGAGGCAAAATTCAGTTTTGCAGTTGCTATTATTATGCATGTGTGTTTTAGAGCAACTGGCAGATAATTGCAGAATACTGTTACAGTGCATATAAAATTTTGACACTATTTTTCTTACACCTGCAGAGTTGATATGATATATCCTATTGATGAAAATATTTTATACTTGTTTTCTTCTTACAAATTAATTATCTCAATCATCACTTAACTACATCTCCCAATTAAAGCACAATTTTAAGTACCGAAAATCAAATTGGACCCTTCAAATAAATGAATCCCCCAATATCACATGTTCTAAATAAACTAAATTTGAATCCAATATCTAATCTTTCTTTCATAAAAAAAGTCTCTAGTCATTTATGTCAAAATTGGACCTCCCCAATGGAGTTCCTATGTACCTATTTCCGTCCTCAAACCACTCATTTGGTTCACAAATCACGTGATTATGAGTACAAAGGGATCTTGGGAAGTGCAATCACTTTACTGGCACATGTAAGTAAAATATGGCTACTCAATTTCCATCTTAATGCATGCAAATGATAGACCCACACATCCAGGCATCATAACTGCCCCTGTGCACAGCCAGTCATGTTGGCTATCGAATTTAAGGGAGATAACCCTGCTCCTCTGAACATGCTGAACAACATTCAGCAGAATTGTCTCCAACTCTATTTTTGTTTAAATGTCTTACTTTTATTTCTAAGTAGGTAAATATTGAATTCTAGTAATTAACTTTTTTTTTTTTTTTTTTTTGCGGTACGCGGGCCTCTCCCTGTTGTGGCCTCTCCCATTGCGGAGCACAGACTCCGGATGCGCAGGCTCAGCGGCCATGGCTCACGGGCCCAGCCGCTCCGCGGCATGTGGGATCTTCCCGGACTGGGGCATGAACCCGTGTCCCCTGCATCGGCAGGTGGACTCTCAACCACTGTGCCACCAGGGAAGCCCTACTTAACATATTTTTATCTTTTGCCTAAGAAAGTTGATGTGTTACTATATTTTATTTTATAATGAAACTACCACATTGTCCTCTGTCAATTCTATAATCCTTGTAGGGCTTTGGATCTAAGATTTGCTAAAGGTGTGGCCTAACCTCCTTGAGCTTTGCTGTCCTCATTGGAGAAACGGAACTGTATTTAGGGGTGCCACGCTCAGCACAGAGGCTGTACGCTGTGCAGTGTGAAAGATGCTTGCACAACTGGACACCACAGCTCAACTATCTATGTTAGGATACAGGTTTAATCTTTGTAACAGAGGCTCAAAATTAGTGACTTAACAAGCTATCAGTTGATTTCTCTCTCATGGGTCAGTCTGATTAACTGAATGTAAGCCAATCAACACTGTCACGGCAGAGTCACAGGTCCTAGGCTCCTTCCCCATTGCTTCTCTGCCATCCCTAGGCTGTTGTCCTATAAACATGATCCAAGAAGGCTAACTGCCACATCTGCATTTCAGGTGGCAGGATGAAGGAAGAAGGGAAGAGGGGCCATGTTGCCATCCTTGAAGGACATATCCTAGAATTTGCTCACATCATTTCCCCTCCTGTCACATTGGCCAGAATCTGGTCATGCGGTCCTTTGTGATTGCAAGAGACTCTGGGAAATGTTTTCATTTTCCCAGCAGTGATAATCCAAGTATGCTATGCAAGAAGGAGTGACCTATTGGACAGTTAGCTGGGGGGAAGTACACCGACTGTATTTCTTTATTTTCTATGTTCTTGACACTCTAGCATTTGGGGCCTTGATCCTGGAGGGACTGCTCCTCCTGGAGCCAGCTAATTCCTAAATAAGAGCATGCCTCCCACTCAGAAACCAACCAATCCAGAGCCCATACCCTCAACCATCTCTTGTATCAAATGCTCACACACCAAGCTAACACAATCCCTACATCTTCCCAGAGCCAGGGGCTGAACAATTAGGGACCACCTCTACAGCCCAGGGCCTGCCAAACTATTCAAACTATCCAACCCCAAAGTTACTCAGTGAACCTACCCTGTCTTGTCCATACCTCCCACAAAGTAATGATGATAATAATAATAATAATAATAATAATAATAATAATAATAATAATAAAAGGCTCTGGATCATGTTCTGCTCTCGCTTCTCTTCTGGCTTTTGACCATCCTGGTCCTTCTCCAGGTGACCCTGTGGGGCATGCCGTTCATCTGTTTCTAGGGATCTGCAAGTACAAACTTCTTCCTTCATGACAATCATTTCCATGTCTGCTGTCTTACTATACCTGACTAAAACTAATTCTGGGTACTTTTTTTTTTTTTAACATCTTTATTGGAGTATAATTGCTTTACAATGTTGTGTTAGTTTCTGCTTTATAACAAAGTGAATCAGTTATACATATACATCTGTTCCCATATCCCTTCCCTCTTGCATCTCCCTCCCTCCCACCCTCCCTTTCCCACCCCTCTAGGTGGTCACAAAGCACCGAGCTGATCTCCCTGTGCTATGCAGCTGCTTCCCACTAGCTATCTATTTTACGGTTGGTAGTGTGTATATGTCCATGCCACTCTCTCACTTTGTCCCAGCTTACCCTTCCCCCTCCCCGTATCCTCAAGTCCATTCTCTAGTAGGTCTGCGTCTTTATTCCCGTCTTGCCCCTAGGTTCTTCTGACCATTTTCTTTCTTTCTTTCTTTCTTTTTTTAATTTTGGGTACATTTTTAACATAGGGAGCAACTAGGAGTCTCTGCCAGAGGGCCTGTTACTATCTTTCATATATACTACACAGGGATAGTTCAAGGATTAAGTCACTAGTGAACACTAACTTTGTAACTTTGTAAATACTAACATTCTATACAAATATAAAGACAGTTATACAATCCAAGAGTAAAAGATCTTTAATATGAAAATTTTTAATATTAATATTTATTGTGTCATGCTGTTGAAAGTAACATCCCTCACCACTAACTTTTATTCTGATTTGGCAAACGCTGTAAAAAGAATGGCCAGATTTGAGATGTGGGAGATGAAATCTCATCCCAGTGCTTAACGGTGAAGGGGCAAGTAGAAACTAGATCCCCCAAGTTTTAGACACCTTCTATAGAGCCTTCTTGTCTTTATTTTGGTTGATTGTGGGGACAATGGTAATAGAAATTTCTTCCATGAATTACTGAAATTTTCCTTGGTTTTCCTTGTATTACCTTTAATTTTTATCACTGAGCACACTAATAAGAAAACTAGAAAGACAGAATCTTCCATTTAGTTGCCTTTAACAATTAACACTGAGAAAAGAGGTGTTTTTTTTGTCCAAACTGTTTCTCAACTGTTGAACTTCAAATTTGCATGTATTACAAGGAAAAATCTCCCAGCAAAAGCTACAACCCAGATATAATACAATTCATTTGTAGGACAAAGTTTTTGTGTGGTTGACAAACTTGATACAAATGAGAATGACCCAGTGTACTTGTTTATATTGCGCATTCCTGAATTTCACTCACAGAAATTCCAATTTAGTGCGTTTGAAGAAGGGCTCCGGCACCTGCAATTTTACAAGCATCACAAGTAATTTTTTAATATACATTTTTGTTAAGACCTTTTGAGATATAATTCATGTACCATACAACTCACCCATTTAAAGTGTACAATTAAATGCTTTTTATTGTATTCAGAGAGTTATGCATCCATCAGTGCTAACGTAATCCATAACATTTTCATTACCACAAAAAAGAAACACCATACCCATTAGCAGTCAACCCCATTTCCCTGTACTCCCCAGCCCTAGGCAAAGCACTAGTCTATATTCTCTCTGTATACATTTGCCTATTCTGGACATTTCATGTAAGTGGAATCATACATTATGTGGTCTTTTGTGTCTGGCTTGTTTCCCTTAGAGTAATGTTTTCAAAGTTCATCCATGTTGTAACATGCATATATCATTACTTCAGTCCTCTTTATTGCTGAATACTATTCTTTTATATGGACATACCATATTTTATTTATTCATTCATCAGCTGATGGGCATGTAGATTGTTTCCACTTCTGACTACTGTGACTAATGCTTCTACGAACATTTGATTATAAGTTTTTGTGTGGATATACGTTTTCATTTCTCTCAGATATATACCTAGGAGTGAAATTTCTGGGGCAAATCAGTAACTTTATGCTGAACCTTCCGAGGAATAGCCAGACCGTTTCCCAAAGTGGCTGCACCATCTCACATTCCCAACGCCAGAATGTGAGGGTTCTGAATTTCTGCACATATCACCAATGCTTGTTATCTGACATTTTGATTCCAGCCATCTTAGTGGGTGTGAAGTAGTATCTCATTGTGGTTTTGAATAATATTTTCCTGATAGTTAATCAGCATCTTTTCATGTGTTTACTGGTTATTTGTATATCTTCTTTGGAGAAATACCCATTCGGACACTCTGCTCATTTTTTAAAATTAGGTTATTCATCTTTTTCTTACTGAGTTGTAAAAGTACTTTATATACTCTAGATACAAGTTTCCTAAGACAGATGATTTGCAAAAATCGTCTCCTATTTGTGGATTGTCTTTTCACTTTCTTTAAGCACAAAAGTTTTCAATTGTCGTGTAGCTCCATGTTTTCATCTTTCTGCTATTGCTTGTGATTTTGGTGTCAGAGCTATAAATTCCAAATGATTTTTTGCAGTGACACAAGATATATCTTGAGAAATGCTGACCTAGTTGCAGATGGTCCTTGACTAGTTTATTCTTTTAAAAAATAATAATTAATTAATTAATTTTGGCTGCATTGGGTCTTCTTTGCTGCACGTGGGCTTTCTCTAGCTGTGGCGAGTGGGGGCTACTCTTTGTTGTGGTGCGCGGGCTTCTCATTGCGGTGGCTTCTCTTGTTGCAGAGCACGGGCTCTAAGTGCGCAGCCTTCAGTAGTTGCAGCACACGGGCTCAGTAGTTGTGGCGCACGGGCTTAGTTGCTCCGCGGCATGTGGGATCTTCCTGGACCAGGGATCAAACCCGTGTCCCCTGTATTGGCAGGCAGATTCTTAACCACTGTGCCACCACAGAAGTCCTAGTTCATTCTTTTGGAGGCTGCTCTTGTGGATGTATTGAGAGCTATCCTCAAGGAGAGCTGGGAAGGTTAGCCTAAGCACCCCTGTTACAAGACAGTCTTCCATTTAGTCATTCATCTAGTAGCTATTAAAGTATTACAGACATTATGAAAATTAGAAAGAGGTACCAGCTGTGGGAAGATAGAATCTTTGGTACAAGTCTCAGTGGTAGGCTTGTGTCAGATGTGGAAGACCATTTGCCCCTTTCTCCTGTCCTGTGTAACCCTGTGCTGGGTCAGTGGCTTAACTAACAGACCTTGGGAGCTATTTCAAGCCCTGCTTATTTGCTTGGCTGGACACTTGTATAGTGCACAGCTGTACATGGTGGCCTGGCCACTTTATTGGGTGCTTTGTTTTGTTATCTCATCAAATCTTTGTGTTAACACCTCTGTTGTATAGATATTGTTACCCCCATATGGCCAGTGAAGATATTCGGGCAGGTCAATTGGCTTCCTTAAGTTTACAAAACTTGTACGTAGTAGTAGAACTGAGATGTACACCCCCATCTGGTGACTTCGATTCTAACGGTCTTTCCATTATGCAACTTTCTTGTATTCTATGTGTCACTCAACTTTTAAGACCTTAAAGCTTAGTAAATTCCTCTATCTGAAACCAGATCAGGAACTACTTGACATGTCGGGAACCTATTTACCTTGCCTGAGTCTGAACTCAGATCACTACTACCTTCCCGTTGCTTCCCTACATCAAACACCTGCTCTTTGAACTCAGGGGCTTGGCAGTGTTCCTCTTCCTGTGCTGCTGAACCAGAGGAAGAGCTCTTCTACTTTCATGGAGTTGCCAAAATGCTGTGAATCAGAAGAAATTCTGGAATTTGGGATGGGATTACCTAATCCCTGGAATGCCTGGAAGGTTTTTATTCAAATGAGACGTAAAGGTCTGGGATATGAAGCTCATGAACACACACAGGTACACAAGGGCACAGAAAGAAAACCAAGGGGCTATGGCAGAGGAGACTGGAGGAAAGGCTTTTATAATTCCTTTCTTTGCCGGCAAATCCTTTTTTCACCCATGAGATACATATGGCTGCATCTCTGGACAACCTGACAACTTGTTGTTCACCTCACTGATATCTCTCACACTGCTTTCCACCTATACTATGTTTCACTGTGTGTGAGTGTGTGTGAGTGTGTGTGTGTGTGTGTGTGTGTGTGTGTGGAGAGAGGGGCTGTCTATTTTCTCTCTTCTCCTCAAGGGAGAAATAAAAAGGAGGCTACAAGAGAATGATTCACAGAAATTCAGGATGTCTGTAGGAAGTAGAACTCAGCATAGGTAGTGGATTTGTTGCTCATCCTTGTACCTACCTGAACAGGAGCAAAGGTATTTGGAGAGAAGTGATTGGAAGGACAGAGGGCATGGGTAGCCTGTGTTCCCACTATGTGGTCTGGGAATAATCAGGGTTTGGGGTATTTTGATGGGCTAAGTGACAGAGCAGAAAGCAGCTGCACTAAGCTGCCTTGCTGGGGTCCCAAGGGTGGCCTGTCAGACTAGGGGACCACAGCACCAGGGGATATGGGGCATATCAACTGAGATCAAGTGGAGGAGGGTGAAAGAAGCACAGCTGCATCTCCTAGGGCAGGGAATCGCACAGGGGGATGTCCCTTAGAGACTCTTGGAAAGTACACATGTGTCCTCCGTGGCCAGAGTTGGGATACCTGCCACACCAAGGGTATCAGCTGTCAGTCACTGTTATCCAAGGAAGCTTTCATGATTCCAAAGAGGATTAGAACAGCAGCCACTTAAGTAAGAGGCTCTTGTTCCTTTCCTTCACCCTCTCTTCTGCTATTTCATAACAAAGATGCTGAAGCCAGGAAAAGACCAAAAGCAGGGTCTCAGAGCAGCCTGCCTGGTCACATCCTCCCCTCCCCCATTCATGTCCCTTGAGCCACAGAAATAGAAGCTTTGGTAGAAAGAAAGCCTTAATTCATATATGAGGTTAGCATTTTAAACTCTGTAAAAACAGGCATAGATTAATGAAAAGTGTACACATAGTTATGAAATCTGCCCAAGATTCAAGAACTTTATTCTGAATGTGAAGGGGACTTTTGATATAGTAGTTTGGGTAGTGACTGGAAAAATAAAACCCAATAACTTCCAGGTTTTTATTTTTTCACCTCACTGAGTAGAGTCTGCCAGATAACCTGGTTTTAAGCAAACTAATTTTGTACTCACCTTTGCTCTTTACTACTCTCCAACTGTTTTCCAAACATCATCTACTCATCTGTTCCCAAGTTAACGCTGTCCTCCCTCAGGTTCTTCTGTTTGTGATCAATACCTTCTGTCTTCGTTAGGCATCTCTGGGTCATCTTAGGAAATAATTCCCAATTACAATCGAGTTTCTGGCTTATTGCTCAGGTGTGAGCATTCTTTTTTTTTTTTTTTTTTTTTTGCGGTACGCGGGCCTCTCACTGCCGTGGCCTCTCCCGTCGCGGAGCACAGGCTCCGGACGCGCAGGCTCAGCGGCCATGGCTCACGGGCCCAGCCGCTCCGCAGCATGTGGGATCTTCCAGGACCGGGGCACGAACCTGTGTCCCCTGCATCGGCAGGCGGACTCTCAACCACTGCGCCACCAGGGAAGCCCGGGGTGTGAGTATTCTTGATCTCTACTTCTCCACTTCTTCCGCTTCTAAGGACACAATTCTCTTTCCCACAGGAGGTATCCTTTCCTATTTTGTTTACAGTCTGATGTGCCAGTCTCTACTTATGAATAATGTAAAATTGTTCTTTCAGATCTCAGAATACATTGTCTCAAAGATTTTAAATCATGTGGAGCCTACTCATTGAGAGTATACATTGAGGGGTGCAGAATTAATGGTATTATTGTTTACAATTCCCATATGAAAATGCAACCACTGTTCCCACTTGGTTTGCTGGGGATTTGGATTCCTCAGCTGCAAGAGGAAAAGGGGCTCTCTTGGCCCCTGGAACTGGGGCTCAGGTGGAGTCAGGGCTGCTGATGGCACATGGTGAGGACAGATGGCTCAAAAAAAGGGGAGCTGGGTAGGTATGGGGAATCTTCCCTGCCTGCTACATTTTGGCCCCAACCTTTCTTATTTATCAGGGCATAGAACACACTCAGCAGAGTGTTCATTCCACATCTATTCAACACATATATGCTGAGCACCTATTATGGGCCAGGCACTGGGCTAAGGAACTGTATGTACAGTGTGAACCTAACATATAAAGGCCCTGTTCTCACAGAACTTCCACCAGCGACTACATGTCTGAAGTAAGAGGACTTTGCAGAAAGTGAATTTATAGTCCTTCTAGACTGTAACTTCCATGAATTTAAGATTCATTTACGATTTCCAGGACAGCAATTTTTAGGCCTCATCTGGCTAGTTCTTCCTGGAGGTTGAGTTGTATGAGGGAGTCAAACTAGATCTGTGGGCGGGAGAAGAGGCACTGAGATTCAGGCTGGGGATCCTGTTAACAAGACAGCACTGGGTGTGGGAAAGGTAGCAGTAGGGATGATGCTGGTGTAGGTGGAAAGTGGCCTAAGAGGGAGGAGCTGCTGGATGGATTCACACTCCTCCCTGATATCCTAAGACTGTCATCTCATCTTACGCCAACCCAGGTAGAAAACCTGTTGTTGTCAGCCCTGCAGTCCTAGCCAGTGCAGGTGGTGATTAGAATATAGAGAATTACAGCAGCTGTAATTGGTACCCCACCTGTATCCCCTTACTGTTATCATTTCCATGCATGCTGGACCAACTTCTCATTGTGGACCCAGCATCATTTAACCTGAGAGCTTTCTCTGGCCACCAGAGCCCAGTCTGCCTGCACCCATGCAGAAGTGGCAGACTTACCCCCTTGGAAAAGCCCTCAACCAATGACAGGTGTATAAATATTCCAGCTCCCTCTCTCTCAGATGGGATACCACTGAGGTTCATGTTCTGCATGGTTTCTCAGCATCCCCTGGTGAGACCAAGCTCCAGTTGCCCGTAGTGACAATCTGCTTGAAATGCACCCTTCATTAGCCTCCTTCCCTGCTCTGTCTCATTCCCTACTTCTCTATAGACATTTCTTGGCCTTGCCTCCCAAATAAACTACTTGCACTCAAATCCTTGTTTCAGGGCTTGTCTCAGCGGGAGCCCAAGCTAAGATAGACATTGTGTTGTTCCTGTTTCTAAAAAATGTCATTGAGGTTTTGATAGGGATCCCAGTGAATCTATAGATATCTTTGGGTAGTATGAACAATATTAACTTTTCTAACCATGAACACAAGCCATCTTTCCATTTATTTGTGGCTTCTTCAATTTCTTTCCTCAATGTCATTTAGTTTACAGTGCATAGAACTTTCACATCCACAGTTAAATTTATTCTTAACTAAATATTTTATTGTTTTTGATGCTATTATTTTCTTTATTTCTTTTTCAGATAGTGGTTACTGTGTGGAAATGCAACTGGTTTTTGTGCATTGATTTTGCATTCTGCAACTTTACTAGTTTATTAATGCAACAGTTTTTTGATGAAGTCTTTAGAATTTTCTATAAACAAGATTGTGTCATCAATAAACTGAAACAATTTTACCTCTTCTTTTTTGATTTGGATACATTTTTTTCTTTTTCTTGCCTAATTGTCATGGCTAGAACTTCTAGTACTATTTTGAATAAGAGTGGTGAGAGTGAGTACCTTTGTCTTGTTCCCGATCTTAGTGGGAAAGCTTTCAACCTTTCACTTTTGAGTATGATGTTAGCTCTGGGATTATCATATATGGCCTTTTATGTTGAGAGTAGGTTGGTTGTTGCCAGTGGATGAGAGGTAGGGGAAATGGGGAGAGATTGGTCAAAGGGTACAAACTTTCAGTTATAAGACGAGTAAGTACCAGGGATCTAATGTACAGCATGGTGACTATAGTTAACAACACTGTGCTATATACTTGAAAGTTGCTGTTAGAGTAGAGCATTAATATTCTCACCATAACAACAAAAAAATGGTAATTATGTGAGTTAAAGGATGTGTTAACCAAGCTTATTGTGGTAAACCTTTCACAATATATGCATGTATCAAATCAGCACATTTTACACCTTAAACTTATACAATGTTGTGTGTTAATTATATCTCAATAAAACTAGGGGAAAAAAGAAATAGATATTATGTGAAATCGTATGGGAAGGAGGAGGTAGTCACAGGCAGCTACCAACAGAGAGAAAAAGAGATAAAAATTCCCCAAAGGAGTTGCAGAAATAGGGCATGGGAAGGGCCATTATACATTCACAACTGCATTTTTGGGTGAAACTATAAATTTGATACTATATTTAAAATAAAATTATTTCAACTTTCTGAGGACTAAGAAGAATAACAGTTTTTAGCACAATGTTCTTTTCTCTAGTTTTTTAATGTCTACATTTGACACTCATGTTCAACAGCCAAGGACCCTAGTGTCCTTGGGGTGAGCAATTTCCTTGAATTCTTTTCTTGTTAGAATGACATTTAATGCTTTCCTTCCACCTTTTAACTGTTTTTTTTTAACATCTTTATTGGAGTATAATTGCTTTACAATGATGTGTTAGTTTCTGCTCTATAACAAAGTAAATCAGCTATACACATACATATATCCCCATATCTCCTCCCTCTTGCATCTCCCTCGCACCCTCCCTATCGTACCCCTCTAGGTGGTCACAAAGCACCAAGTTGATCTCCCTGTGCTATGCAGCTGCTTCCTACTAGCTATCTATTTTACATTTGGTAGTGTATATATGTCCATGCCACTCACTCACTTCATCCCAGCTTACCCGTTCCCCGCCCCTCACCGTGTCCTCAAGTCCGTTCTCTCCATCTGCGTCTTTATTCCTGTCCTGCCCCTAGGTTCTCCAGAACCTCTTTTTTTTGTTTGTTTGTTTCCATATATATGAGTTAGCATATGGTATTTGTTTTTCTCTTTCTGACTTACTTCATTCTGTATGATGGACTCTAGGTCCATCCACTTCACTACAAATAACTCAATTTCATTTCTTTTTATGGCTGAGTAATATTCCATTGTATATATGTGCCACATCTTTATCCATTCATCTCTCGATGGACACTTAGGTTGCTTCCATGTCCTGGCTATTGTAAATAGAGCTGCAATGAACGTTACATGACTCTTTTTGAATTATGGTTTTCTCACTGTATATGCCCAGTAATGGGATTGCTGGGTTGTATGGTAGTTCTATTTTTAGTTTTTTAAGGAACCTCCATACTGTTCTCCATAGTGGCTGTATCCATTTACATTCCCAACAACAGTGCAAGAGTGTTCCCTTTTCTTCACACCCTCTCCAGCATTTATTGTTTGTGGATTTTTGGATGATGGCCATTCTGACTGGTGTGAGGTGATACCTCATTGTAGTTTTGATTTGCATTTCTCTAATGATTAGTGATGTTGAGCATCCTTTCATGTGTTTGTTGGCAATCTGTATATCTTCTTTGGAGAAATGTCTATTTAGGTCTTCTGCCCATTTTTGGATTGGGTTGTTTGTTTGTTTTTTTGATATTGAGCTTCATGAGCTGCTTGTATATTTTGGAGATTAATCCTTTGTCAGTTGCTTCATTTGCAAATATTTTCTCCCATTCTGAGTGTTGTCTTTTTGTCTTGTTTATGGTTTCCTTTGCTGTGCAAAAGCTTTGAAGTTTCATTAAGTCCCACTTGTTTATTTTTGTTTTTATTTCCATTTCTCTAGGAGGTGGGTCAAAAAGGATCTTGCTGTGATTTATGTCATAGAGTGTTTTGCCTATGTTTTCCTCTAAGAGTTTGATAGTGTCTGGCCTTACATTTAGGTCTTTTATCCAGTTTGAGTTTACTTTTGTGTATGGTGTTAGGGAGTGTTCTAATTTCATTCTTTTACATGTAGCTGTCCAGTTTTCCCAGCACCACTTATTGAAGAGGCTGTCTTTTCTGCACTGTATATTCTTGCCTCCTTTATCAAAAATAAGGTGACCATAGGTGTGTGGGTTTATCTCTGGACTTTCTATCCTGTTCCATTGATCTATATTTCTGTTTTTGTGCCAGTACCATACTGTCTTGATTACTGTAGCTTTGTAGTATAGTCTGAAGTCCAGGAGCCTGATTGCTCCAGCTCCGTTTTTCTTTCTCAAGAGTGCTTTGGCTATTTGGTGCCTTTTGTGTTTCCATACAAATTGTGCAATTTTTTGTTCTAGTTCTGTGAAAAATGCCATTGGTAGTTTGATAGGGATTGCATTGAATCTGTAGATTGCTTTGGGTAGTAGAGTCATTTTCACAATGTTGATTCCTCCAATCCAAGAACATGGTATATCTCTCCATCTATTTGTATCATCTTTAATTTCTTTCATCAGTGTCTTGTAGTTTTCTGCATACAGGTCTTTTGTCTCCTTAGGTAGGTTTATTCCTATATATTTTATTCTTTTTGTTGTGGTGGTAAATGGGAGTGTTTCCTTAATTTCTCTTTCAGATTTTTCATCATTAGTGTATAGGAATGCAAGAGATTTCTGTGCACTAATTTTGTATCCTGCTACTTTACCAAAATCATTGATTAACTCTAGTAGTTTTCTGGTAGAGTCTTTAGGATTCTCTATGTATAGTATCATGTCATCTGCAAACAGTGACAGCTTTACTTCTTCTTTTCTGATTTGGATTCCTTTTATTTCCTTTTCTTCTCTGATTGCTGTGGCTAAAACTTCCAAAACTATGTTGAATAATAGTGGTGAGAGTGGACAACCGTGTCTTGTTCCTGATCTTAGAGGAAATGGTTTCAGTTTTTCACCATTGAGGATGATGTTAGCTGTGGGTTTGTCATATATGGCCTTTGTTATGTTGAGGTAAGTTCCCTCTATGCCTACTTTCTGCAGGGTTTTTTATCATAAATGGGTGTTGAATTTTGTCAAAAGCTTTTTCTGCATCTATTGAGATGATCATATGGTTTTTCTCCTTCAGTTTGTTAATATGGTTTATCACATTGATTGATTTGCGATTATTGAAGAATCCTTGTATTCCTGGGATAAACCCCACTTGATCATCCATCTTTTAACTTTGATTTTTTTTATCAACTCTGGAAGACTTTCAGAAACTTAAAATGAATTCTGAGTACATATCATCTAGCCAACTGTTTTTATTATGGGAAAGTAAGAAACACAGTTTCTTCATCTATAACTAGATTAATACCCAGGATTCAATGTCAGTAGAATGTGTGTGTGAAGAGATTTTCTAGTAAAGGAAATAGATTTGTTAGGCTACCATTCTTCCCTGATCCATTTGTAGTCAGTGGCATGTTTTTAAATGATGGCTGAGTGAACCAGCCAAAGGACACACCCACACAAATACTTTTTCCCCCTCTACGTTCATTTGTCATTATGTAGGTCATAAGCTTGACTACTCTAATAAATTAATTTTTTCTATAGAAATTATAAACTTCTTTAGGATGGGAAGCATTTCTTACCTTTTGAATTATTCCTGCATACCTAAGGTCTAAAACAGTGCACATAGAAGGTGCTCAGTAAATGTTTGTGGACTTGAACAAAGAAAATAGAAACGAAATTGAGAGCAGTCTGTTTGTGACAAGTATTTGCTGAGTCTATAGATGTTCTTCTCTTCTTTTTTTCTTGATGAGTTATAGCAAATATTTAATCTCGTTTGTATCACAGGGTTAAAATGTGGTCACTCATATTTTGTGACAAGAGCCTAAAGTCCCTGACATTCATCTCGTCCTTCAATTCTTTTTACTGATAGAATAAAAATAATAACTGCTGTTACTTCTACTCCCTGTTCTGATACCTGTACTAGAGTTCTCCAAACATTCTTCTCACTCTGCAGAACATCCTTTGTTTTCTGTCTTACTTCCACCTTTGCTCACAGGAGACAGTAATGATGCTATGTTGGCTTTTTGCCCCAACCATGGTGCTTTCATTAAGCTTCTTGTCCTCTGGGTCCCATTGTCTTCTAATTAAATACATGGAGCCTGGTACTCACTGAAAGTACACAGCAACTGCTAAAGTTTTGCCTCTTAAGAAAACCTCTGCATTGCTCTCTGCCCTGCCGCATAGATTCTAAGATCTCTACCGCTTCCTTGTGTTCAGAAACAAGATTCTTCGGTTTGCCTTGGTTCAATCAGACAGATGCTTTATAAAAATAAATTAAAAATAAAAACCCTTATACTTGTCAGTCTGTAGGAGGAAAAGAAAAGAGATCGAGAAAGTGACTAAGGAGAGGAGTAAGGTTGCTATCTTTGATTCAATTTAGTTAGACTGCTTTATTTATGCCTTGATCTTTTCCTTTACAAAAACGATGGCATTTTTGATACTTTCCTCCAGGCAGCCTCCCCAGGGCAAGTGCAGATGTGCTGAGCCATTTGGCTGCAGCGTGGACCTACTCAGAGAGCCTCCCTTCTCCCCAATGAAGTCATCTCCTCTCGGCAGCCCAGCGTTTCCCATCACTCCATGTTGGAACTTGGCTTTGGCTTACATAGTTCTGTCATGATGTAGATGGTCTTCCAGTTAAGTTCTGGAGAAATCTACCCAACCATGAACAGGACATTTACAGAAAAAAAAAAAAAAAAAAAAGAGCCCTTTTATTTTAAGAAACATTTTACTGTAACATTTTGATTTGGAGGTTGGGGAGCAAAGGCTTGGTATCTGATTTCTGGGGGGAAAAATCGCATTCTTCATGGCTTTCTAAGGATATTTGTCTGTATTTAATTTCTCTGAGTAATTTATATACTTCAGGCTAAAGTGTAATGAGCTTGTCACCATCACTTTGCCTTTTGTAGGGTTCCTTTTATTTTTTAAAGAAAGCAACAAAAACCTTATATTATTGAATAGTTCTGCATTTCCTAGAAACCAAAGAAGATTTGAAGTGTTGGGTAAAATGTCTTTCCCTAATCTGTAATTTTTTTTTTTAAAGCAATCTTAGAGGGTTGACTTCCTTTTTCTAGGGTCTTTCACATTTTTAATCTTTCACATTCTTTCACCACCCAGAGAGGATATTTGCTTCATTGTGCCTAGGATCAGCCAGATCAGGGACTTGAAATGTGAACTCTGTTTTTGGAGTGTGGATGGGACTGGAACCTTGTCATTCCTAGTGCAGCAACAGATAATACGATGTCTAAGAACACTTCACCTGATCAATAAAAAAGGAGAAGACTGAAATGTGATCCTAAAGGACCTCAGAAGGAGGTTTAGATAAAGATAATGAAATTCTCTGGAGACCCACCTGACATCTACACCTTTCTTCTCTAAGTCTTTGGCTGTCTGCCCTCTGACCTCAGCCAAGTTCCTAAAGACAAGATCAAGGCAATGAACCAAGGCATGTAGCTTCTGGCTTCTGGTTTCTTGTAGACACCAGCACTGGGAATGAAGAGCTTGTTTTATCTACACCTGGGACCATGGAGTTTACATACAGAACATCCCCAGTACAAGGACATGATTTAAAGGGGGATGCACAGAATGATATTTTAATTACTGTTTAATTCAGACAAGTGTATTGGGCAAATATAGTTTTAGTTATAAAAGCTGCAAATATATATTTTCTCATTCAAGGACTTTTGATGATTTTTCAGACATAGGAGAATAAGAAGTAACTTTCTCTCATTCTCTTTTTCTTGATTAAAGAAAGAGAGAAAGGAAGGAAGGAAGGAAAGAAGGAAGGAAGGAAAAGGAAAAGGGAAGAAAGGAAAGGAAAGGAAAGAAAGGGAAGGGAAGGAAAGAAAAAACAAAGAAAGAGAGATAAAGATGTCCTCAAGGAGAGTTACATATAAATAATACAGCTGTAGACTCTATCCTGGATGTACCAGGTATGCTTTCCTTTTTATTCTTTCTCTATCGTAAATAGCTAGAGGGTGAATTCTGCCTTAGAGAAAGAAAGCAGATATTCAGGGGTGTCATTTCATTCTGGTTATTTGACAGCTTGAAGAAGCATTTAATTTTCTAAATAATAATGTTACAAGCCAAGGTAAAGAAAAGGCATGCAGTTTAAAGCTTTTCAACTTTGTCCAAGTTCTGACTAGTTATGTCTGCCTGAGAAAGTGCCTTTGCCCCGTAGAACTACTCAATCAAGAGTTGTAATGTCTATGGACATTACAAGGAACCAAAACGTTGGAGGGCTGGAGGAACACATTTGGCAAGATAAAGGAAAATACCTCAGTATGTAAGGAGTAGCTGACCCATAATTTTAATCATGTTCCATTATGTACAGATGGTATTAGTTGTAGTGAATGTTAACCATTAACATTTGCTTGAAAATGGATATTAATCTGCTATTAGTTTCTTGTTTCTGCTCTAGGTCTCCTTTGTAGAAAAGTTTTACTTAACTATATTATGAAGGGAGAACAGGGTAATGGAGAGATAATAAGCTTTTCAGATTGGCAGATCTACCACTTAAAAAGTGGCCATGGGCAGGACACTTAAATTCTTTGGAACTCAACTAGGTTCACTCAAATTTAAAAATGAGAATAATAATATATACCTTGAAGTGTTTCAGAGAATGATCTAACCTAATGCCTGGGTATAAACTTCAAAAAAGACTCTTATTTCATTTTTCTCCGTTTCTGAGTGAGCTCATCTTGGTCATAAAGATGCTATGAGGAGCACTGAAAAGACCACTGGGCCAGGAGTCAAGAGTTGTGTGCTAGTAACAGCTTTGCTATTAATCGTGTGATTTTAGGAAAGTCACTTTCTGGGCCTTAGTTTGCTTATCTGTTAAATGTAAAGGTTGAACTCCAATTCTGTTCTATGGCTCTGTTATTCTAAATATATTTTAATGGACTAGAATCTCAATGTTGGAAATGGTCGTACAATAACTGTACTAAGAATAAATAAATCATTGTAAAAACAAATAAGTTGATTTCCAAATCCTAAAATTAATAGTTACATCGTTCACTGTAGTGAGCTCATAGATAGATAGATAGATAGACAGATAAATAAATAATGCACATTCTGAGGACTGAAGTTCTCCTAACAAATCTTGTACCTGTTTATTAATTAAAATCTATGATCATGCAGAACACATACAACTTTCAAAAGAAACATTACAACAAGAGTCTAGGCTGCTACAAGTTTTAAAGTATGAGCTTAAGCCAACCTACTCAAAGAAATTCAGAGTGAAAATGGACTTTCTCCTTTAATCATCACTCTGTGAGGTGTTGTGTTTGATATAATTTTATGAGTAGGGACTTCAGAGAGAAGAATTATCTCATTTTCCATATTTGGAATACTTCCATATTTGTGTAGAAAGAAAAGTTTGCTCTCCACTCCAGTATCCCAAGTGTTAAACTGATGTGCACCTTGGATTTATTTTGTTTCCATTATATAAACTCAATACTTGACTTCAAAGAAAAGTAAGATACAAAGTCCCTCTTTTCTAAGGGGCAGAAATCCTTTGTGTCAACTGGTTGACCCTTGCTCTGTCAGGTCCTATTGGAAGTCTTTTGTAACACAATGCAGGGGACTCTTCCATGTGTTGATGCTGTTTACATAGTCGGGTGGACCCGGCTAGATATAAAAATCACATAAACTCATGAAAGATTATGGTCCCGTTTCCTGACCACAAGGATGGTGATTGATATATCCAAGGAACCTCTGTTACTCAGAAAAATTGCTAAATGTTCTACCATGAGGGGCACTTTGAAACACTGAGGGAAAGAAAGAAAGAAGAAAGCTGAATCTAGACTTCTGTAGGTTTGTGGCAGGGGAAGAGGATCTGTTTGAATCCGACAAGGGATTTGCTTCGGGGAATTTCCTGTCCAGCCCATTATTACCGGGGTCTTTGTAGATTGCGCAATGACGTTGGGTTCCCCGTTGGGCAGCTCCCGGGGAAAGCAATGGGGAATCCTTACACTTTCCCTCTAGGTCTCAGAAGGATCTCGTTTTCTCAGTGTCTCTTTCAGGTTGGCAGAAGCCAGGAGCCTGACACTTCCCTCAGATGGGACAGGCAGGGTCGGTGGCCGCGTAAACACACTGTAACCAAGTTCTTTGCTGATTTTACAGAGTTTCATTTGCTCCCAAGAAGCACTGACGGTACTCAATTGTCTAGTGCTGGCCTGCCCCACAGGAGCCTGGGGGCTCCTTTCCCCTAACCCAGAACTAGCAGCACGGGGGGCGGGGAAGCGGAGGTGGGGAGGGGTGGGAAGGCAGTGGTTTCCTTGCGCACAGCGCGATGTTACTTAGTGAGTCGCTGAATGGGGAGCGCTGCTGTCCCCAAGCCGATTGGTACTTCTTGTCAGGAAGAAACGCCGAGAGGTGGGAGTGCCTGGGGAGGGAGGCAGGCGGTCCCTACCGCAAGCGCGGGGAGCTGCCTTTCCGCTCCTTTGCCTGCTTTCCAAGCCTGGGCTTTTAGGAGTGGCTGAAGCTGCGGAGTGCTTGAGGAGCCTGTGAATGAACCCTCCTCCTCTTCCTCCTCCTCCTCCTCGCTGAGTCTCCTCCTCGGTGCTGACGGTACTGTGATATAATGATGATGGGTGTCACAACCCGCATTTGAACTTGCAGGCGAGCTGCCCCGAGCCTTTCTGGGGAGGAACTCCAGGCGGGCGGGCGCAACAGCCGCGAACATTAGGTGCTGTGGACAGGCGCTGGGACCGGGCTCTGCGGTCAGCCCCGCATCCTCCCGCATCCTCCAGCACCATCCCGCACCCTTCCCCAGGCCACCGCGCTTCCTATGTGACCCGCCCCGGCAACGCCGAGCCCAATTCGCGCAGCGCTGAGGTGAATTTTTCCCCTCAACTGCAGTAAAGCCGCCTTTCAAGGTAATCACGTTTCTTTTGTTCCCCCTTAAAAAAAAAAAAAAAAAAGAAAAGAAAAAGAAAAACTTATAGGAAAAAAATCGAGTTTAGAAAAAAGAAGTACGTTGTAATTGGTAGAAGGCTTTTAATTAAGGCTAAGAGAACTAGCTCTGAGAAATTAAGAAAATATGTGCACTGTAAAAAATGCAGGTAACTTTCCGAAGGATGTTTGGAGAGAAGAATACAGAGGGACCTTGGTGCTGAAAAAGATCCAGACAAAAGAAGCCCGGGGTGGGGTGGGAGTAGAAGGACAAATGGAATTGGGGGAAGGGAGGGAAGGGAATGCAGAGAACCCCTAGAAACGTCGTGGGGTCTTGAGCTGGAGAGGAGGGACCCGTGGCACCTTGATCCCCCCCCCTTTTTTTTTTAACCTGCTCGAGGCAAAAGTTTGAATGGGGACCACCGAGACTTGCCTACATACAAGTCCCCGAAGCCGCCTTGGTGCAGGCCACCTGGTTCCCGGTCCCTGATGTGTGGTCAGTGCCCGGCGTTCCTGGAAAGCTGTTCCCAAGCAGCTTCTGACAGGGCGATCCGGGACCTGCGCGGACGTGACCCCCTCAGCCCGCGGGCGGTCTGGGAGGAGGTCCGGTCGGGGAGGTGCAGGGTCCCCGGTCCGCGTCTCTTCGGCAACGCGGGGGCTGTCAAGGCTCTCTCCGGTGCCCCTGGGTTCTTTTGTCCTACGCGCGGTGCGCCGGAGCCGGCCGGGAGGGAGCAGGGAATGGGGGTGGGGTGTTTGGAGCGCCGCGGAGGTCTGCAAGGCGCCAGGGCGGGAAAAGCTTGCCCCGAACCAGTAGGGATGTGCAAGAATTTTATCTCGCCCTGAGGAGCGAAGTGGAGGCTTTTGCTCTGGTCTCAACGAGCAAACCAGCGCTCAGATCGCTCTTCAGACAAAGGTGGCGCGGGGACCCGAATCTGGGGCCTCTAGGACCAGCCCTCTCGCCCGGACTACTGCAGCCCTCCTTTTCCTTCCATTTCCCCACCCCCTCCCAGCCCGCGGCCCTAGTTGAGCAACTTTACTGGCGGGTCTTGCGGCGGCGGAGAGCGAGTGGCTGCAGCTCCGGGGGACGCCCTCGGCTGGAGCGCCCCACCGCCCTGCGGAGGCGTGGGCGCCGCCGGTCTACATCCCTGGTGCGTGAGGGCTGGGGGGCATCAGGGTTGTCTAGGCTCACTGTCTGTGTCACTGGGCGTGGAGCAGTCAGTGGGTTAGGCAGTGTAGAGCGAGGTAGAAAACTAGTGTCATAGCTTAAACTATTTGCTCTCGGATCCAGCTGCGCCGTAGCAAGTCCTGCAAGTCCCCGGGAGATGCTACGGGAGGGAGGAGAAATCTACGCGGCGCCTGGAGAGCTGTCCCGCGGTGCGCACACCCACAGGCGGAAGGATAGTCTCGCTATCTGTGTCCCGTTTCTCATCTTTGTCTCTCCCTCTCTGTCTCCATCTTCTCTGCCTCTCTTCCCCTCTTCCAGCCTCTGCTTGGTCTCTTTAGCTCCTGCGTCCCCTCCCCCCACGGCTGACAAATGAATGGCTAGTGTGAAATCCCTGCCTCCTCTGTCCGCGGAGGCTGGCAAGGAGGGAGGAGCGAGGGAGGCGGTGCGCTCCTTCGGATCTACCCCCACTTGCAGTGCTTCGAGCTTGCAGAACCCAGATGTCTAGGAATAGGGAGTTTCTTGGTGGGTGTGGGCGCCCCCTGATGGAGAAATGAAGCACACGTGGAGGACAACGAGCCCCCCGCCACCCCAAACCAAATGAGCCGCTTTCACAGCCATGTATTCAAGGATGGAGCACCCTAGCTTCCCCTTTAGTTGTTAGTTTTCTACTTCGGAATCTGCGACGTAAATCTAGGGGTTTGGAGGGCCCAGGAAGGAGACTTGTCTTTAAGGGCCGAAGCGCCTTCTCCCGAGTCAGCTGGGACATGCGCGGCTCTCTGGACCAAGCCTGCAGTTTGGTGGACTAACGCACGTGGCCAAGGGAGGATCCAGGTTTCGGGGGGCTTGGCGCTCAACCTTGGACGTCACTTTAAGAAAGATCATACAGAATGCCTTACTTTTGGAAATTTTATTAAGGCCCACGACCACTCGAACCCGAAGCTAGAGCCCCGCCCCAGACCATTGCCTAAGAAGGGACCCTAATCCAACGTTTAAATTTCCTCAATTTCACAACACTGGCCGAACGTGGAAATTTGGGAGGAGGGAGCCGGGAGGAAAAAGGAGAGAAGGGAAGGAAAGGGACGGTGGGGAGAAAGGGAAGAAGAAAGGAACAGAGACGGGGCACATGCACGCAAACAGCCGGGAGCGGACCGGCCGGGTTTCTTTCAAGGTTTTGGACTAAATTTCGCGTCTCCTTTTAAGCCATTGTTTAAATCCCCAAAGCGATAATAAACCCTACTGAAGCGGCGTGCTGGGAGGGAAGGCGGAGGAACTAGCCCCTTAGAGAGGCTGAGGCTGGGGGCATCTCTCCACTCAGCCCGCGCGAAGGGAAGAACCACACCGGGCGCTTCCCGCAGCGCCGGGGCTCACCAGCCGCCGCCACGTGGGCTGGGGCTTCAGCTCCCGGCCCGACACGGGTGTGACTTCTTGGGCTCGGAGACAGCTGCACTGCGGGACCGGCAGTCGCTCAGCGCAGAGGCTGGCGGGGCGCCGCCTGGGTCCCCGCCCAGAGGCCAGTGGGGGCGTGGCTTTAGTCCTTCCGCGGGACAGGGGCGGGGCGGGGAGAGCTGAGCCGCTGGGCGGGGAGAGCGGAGCGGCGGCGCACCCAGCGCTTAGGCTCCGGGAGGCTGCTGGAGCCGACCAGACTTCTATCCTGACGGCGCTAAACACGCTTATTAAATAAAAAAAATTTGAATTTTTTTTTGCCTTGCTTCTTGGGAGTGGTAGGAGGAGTTTTCCCCTTGCGGCAGAAAAGAAGTAAAGATTTACTCCAAGCAAACATTTTTGGCAGAAATATGAGACGAGTTTATCCTGTGATCCATATATTGACTTTAAAGATCACTTTTAGTCAATTACAGGATAATCACCTTCCATACGTCCTAAAGAGTTCGTCTAGCATGGCAAACAATTGCCATTGACAGGACTGATAGATTCCATGACCGCAAACCTTACGGGCTGTGAGTGTAACCCTGGTCCCTTTGCATCAGGAACTTTATTTTAGCTCGGGCCCCGGCCCATAGTGGGAGCTCAGCTCATATTTATGAAATGACTGAGCTAGTGACTTGGGGGAATGCGGCTCAGAGTTGATGCCGCCACTTAGTGCTACATTTTAGACCCTCCTACTTCTTCGCTTTATCTTGGAAGAACAGAGTTTTAATGATCTATTCCATCTCCAATTCTGACATCTAATTGATCCCCTTTCCCTTCCTTTTTGACTCCTAAAAGCTGTGACCTAAATTCTTTTAAATACTGCTTGGCAATTGTGCCAACCCTACAGTGAAAATATTCCTCTAAAGACCTAAAATGGGATGTTTTGATTCTAATATAAAAATAGGAAGGCGTCAAAGTAAGCAACAACTAGTTTTCTGAGATAAAATCTGTTCCAGTTTGGAGAATATGTAACTTGGGATGTGAGGGCATATCAAGCAGAAGGTCTCAGAGGCTGACTTCTGGTTCTGCGTTCTATGTGAAAAAAGGAAGATTTTACAATTGTATGTGCCTGTCCCAACTAAACTGCAAAGGGTTTCATGGATTCCAAAGTGGCTGAGCAATTACTTGCTCCAGCAGAAAGTCCACGGTCCTTCATCTAGTGGGTGGTGGGAAGAGGGAGGAGATTCAAGACAATTGCTAAAGATTTGTGTAAGATTCAAAGTTTCGCTTTGTTTTCCTTAGTAGATAAAAAAAAAGAAATATAAAGTTAGCCCTAAATTGTATTTCCTGCTTTTAATTTAAAGTTTAAAAAGAATTTAATTTTAACTTTAATTCAAATTTAAAGTTCGAAAAGAATCCCCCTAGATTTATATATGTTTACAAGCATAGGTTTCTTCTTTTTCCCTGTGCCTACAAACTGGAAGGAAATACCTGTGCTATCCTAAGATACCTATATCTGCACCCTTGTAAATTGTTTGGAAAGGACCTAAAAAGTTAAGTTAAGGCTGAATATGATTAATGTTAAAGATATAGTCATTGTTCTTTCTTTCCTCACATTATTACTCTTAAATACTTTGTGGTTAATGATTGGTCAGTAATTGAACATCAGAGCCTTTGAGAGCACAAAGATCAACCAACACTGTCACCCAACAGCCATATAACTAAGCTCTTTTTGCCTAGTGGGATTCAAACATTTTTGTTGACTTTATTCATGGACAAACATCACTAGATACTGTATTTAAAATGGGATATTGCCCTGTGACTGAACAGAACTTCTCCAGACCCATGGTTCTTTTGAGGAAGAGAATGAATGACTGTAGTAGGCCATTATTCCACCACCCACCTAGAGAAACCAGTTAGGACTCACAAATACTCATTGTTGGGGGTTACTGGCTCTGGTATGAGAAAACATGCTGATTGTTGCATAGGTCTGTACTTTACCAGAAAACACAAGGCCCGTACTCTCTCTGATTTGGAATCAGAACAAGGAGAAGTAGAGATAAATGTCTTGGCCAAGCTCCACTTCAGTTAGTGAACGTTTGCCAGTTTCCTCTGGTAGCTTAAATGTGGTTAATTACTTATATATACATTTATACATTTATATTATGTATATGTTCTCCAGGGTACTTGACTGCCATGTTCTTATCACTGAATGTGCCAGAGGTGGTTCTATTTCAGTGGTCAGTGCAAAGCATCTTTATGTAATGTGTTTGTTTGTTGTGTTTGCCTGAAATGCCTCTGGATAGATCTATCATCTTTAAAAGGGTGTAAATGCAGATCCACATTTAAATTTACCTTTTTCTCTGTATACATCCTTTCTTTTTCTGTGTACATCCTACCTCATTCTTCTTAAGAATTTTAAGAGGTGTTTATGTCTGTAAACATGAGATTACATAGTTTATGATAAACACATATATAATATATAAGTTATAATGTTTTTATTATTAAATTACTGAGTTGGTATTACCTGTGGTGTAGTGGAAGGAGCACTAGGCTTAGAATCAGAAAGCTTGAGTTGCATTTCCTCATTGAGAAAACCAGGTTAGACACAACTTTTAGACATTTGGTGTCAAAAATCTATTAAATGGACATGCAGTTATAAACATCAAAAGGGTGAATACCTGTGAAAGGACTTTGATAAATGAGAACTCCACAAATAAATGGTGTTAAGATATATCCCTCGGGCTCATATTGATCTAATTCTATGATCTTAATAATAACAGCATTACCCAAATCATGTATTTCCTACTAAACCTACAAAATGTGTTAGAGAGGGACATACTGTTTTAAGAATTGTCTAGTTTCACACTTGTATGTGGAATCTAAAAAAAAAACAATACAAATGAACTTATTTACAAAACAGAAATAGACTCACAGACATAGAAAACAAATTTAGAGTCACCAAAGGGGAAAAGGGGAAAGGGATAAATTAGGAATTTCGGATTAACAGATACACACAACAATATATAAAATAGATGAACAACAAGGACCTACTGTATAGCACAAGGAACTATATTCAATACCTTGTAATAACCTGTAATGGAAAAGAATCTGAAAGAAGAATATATATATGTGTATATCTATATATCTGAATCACTGCTGTTCACCTGAAACTGACACAACATTTAAAATCCACTATACTTCAATTTAAATAGAAAAAGAACTGTCTAGTTTCATTGAACAGAAGACAGAGTCCAGAAACAGGCTCAAACGAACATGGAAATTCAGTGGAAATGAAGAATTATTCAGTGAATGGATTGGGCACAGTGGATTGGTTCACTCAAAATACAAGTCAATCTTTACCTCATTTCTTATCCCAAAATAAAGTTAAGATAGATCTAATATGAAATGTAGGTAATGACATTTAAAAAAATAACTAGAGGAAATTATAAGATTTTTAAAATAATAAGCTAGGAGTAAGGAAACCTATGCTAAGGAAAAGGTGAAACCCGTGCTAAGGAAAATGTAAAACCCAGAAGCCATACTAGAAAAGATTAATAAATCTGACCAATAACAATTAAATTATTTACATGAAAACAAATAACACATCTGGAAAATATTAGCAACATATGAGAGACAAAGAGCTAACAACTATTTTGATATGCCAGGACCTTTTACAAAAACTAAACCACAATCTATCAAAAAGAAAAATTATCAAATGTTTTATGCAGGCTGCTAACAGAAAGAGAAAAATAAATGTTTTAAAATCATCTGAAAAATTGCTCAGTTTCATTCATAGTTAAAGAAATAGTAATTAAAACAACAATGATATTCTGTACCATTTTTTCATCAGTCAGAGCTGTAAAGATAAAAAAAGTTCAATGAAAGTTTGTGTTGGTCAAGTTGCGGGGAAACTGGATCTCTCATATATGTAAATAGGTTCATCTTTGTTAGAAAGTGATTTGGTAATAGCTATCAAAAAATTTTTTAAATACATATACCTTTTGACCCAGCAATTCCTCTTCTAGATATTGTCATATAGACATTGGTATGAATGCCACCCAAAACAAATGGCCAAGGATGCCCTTTGCAGTATTATTTCATAGCAAAAATTTGGAAACACCTTAAAGGCTCATCACAGGAACTGGTAAAATAAAAGATGCTACATTTATCTAGGGGAAAACTATGCAGCTGTTAAAAATGACACAGATAAACTGTATTAGCTGATTCAGAATATTCTCCAGGATAAACTGTGTTTTAAGTGAAGAAAGTAATGTACCACATAGTGTAAAATATGCACCCAATTATGTACAAAATGGGCATATTCATTCATTCAACAAATATTTACTGGGTGTCCTGGGCATTGTGGATACAGCAGTGAACAAGACATCAAAGGCTACATTCCTGGAGCTTATATTATGGAGGGCAGAGAAAGGCAATTCCCAAATATACATATACAATGGGGAGATGTGCTATGATGTAAATAGAGCATGAGAACAGGAATGGAGAGTGCAGTGTGTTGTAGATCAAGGAGGAACAGGTTCTCCAGGCAGAGAACAGAGCAATGCTAAGGAGCAATGACATGAAAAAGCTTAGCCAAGTCCAGGTGCAGGAATCCAGTCACATGTTAGCGGTATATTCACACGATGCCATTATTCCTGTGAAGCAAATTCATGACACTTCATGTTTAAACCATGATATCTCTCTCTGCATTACAGCGTTTCCTCCTTTGAGAAAGCACTCCGTAGCAACATGATAGACAATGCTCTTTACATCTACTTTGTGGCTGAGGTATCCTGGACAATTGGTTGTCTAGGGTAACTAATTCAAAAACTAGAGGACAAACCACTGTGTCTGCATCCTTAAGTCACCCTTTGCTCAGTGGAGCTTCCCCAAGATCAAGGGAGAATACTAAATATCTGTTTACTAGAACCTTGGCTCTCTCTTTCTCTGAGGCAGCCCATAACCGGCCTGACCATTATCCCCTCTGCAGACACCTCTTATGGATAGGAATCCTGTTGACCTTGTCTCTTGTGTCTCCCAGGCAATTAAACAGCTTCAGTCAGCTGTGACTTGATTGTTCAATGACTTTTTCCTCTTCTCATTGACTTCACTGGAATAGAAGACTAAATATAGGCACTGGCTGTCATATCTCCCAGGTCTTTCTGTGCAGACAGACTCGTTATCACTAACAAATAATGCTTACAAGACCCACACACAGAAGAGCAGAAGAATAGAGATGGGGGTCGGAGTGGTGCTCAAAACAAAGAGGCTCCAGAAAGTTTCTCATTTAGTGAAATCAAAGAAGGCAAATGGTGTGCTTTAACAACCATGACCATGAACACAGTCTTATAAAAATTACAGAAATAGAATGACATCCATGGGCTCTAAGGAAGAGGCAATGGAAATATAGTTCTGAGGTCAGAACTTGGTGCATTTGAGTTGCAAACTCTGGTGACTACAAGGAACAGGCATGGAGTGGAAATGGATGAGAGGCCAAGAGGGGCCAGTGCTAAGCTTGAGTGCACGGAGCCAAGGCCAGAGGCTGCTGCTTGCTTAGTGCTAATGATTGGCCAGCTAGAATATGGACCTTGAGCTGCTAGGTCTGATTTCCCAAAAAAAGTCAGAGATCTGGGACTTAGTGTGAACTCTCCAATTTTTAAATGTTGGCAACTTATTTAAACATATTTTTGCAAATATATTTAAAACATGACTGATCTCTCCCTTGCACTTTTAATGCACTGGCTCCTTCCCTAGCCTTGTCTTAGTGACAGTCTTACTTGAGCAAGTGATGAGTATACTTGTTATATAGATGAAGAACTGTTTCCTCCCCTCCCTCAAAAAAAAGCCACTTTTGTGAGGATGAAGTATGGCACAGAGTTAGACTTTTGAGTATCTGCCTTGGACAGGAGATCAGGATGCAAAAGACCCATTCCTGGTCAGGATTACATCTTCCCCCCTGGTTTTGTTATAAGATCCAACACTCTAGATATTGACAAACATCAGATATTATTGAGTCACAGTAAATATTAAATGTATTTCAGGTGTTAGTTGGCCCACTCACCCATGTTTAAAGAGATTGTTGACACTTCTCTTCAAAGTGTATTTCTGAATAGGAAATAAGGGCATTGGTCACACATTTGGTCAGCAAACCTACCTCAAGGGTCACTCTGAAGCTGGCACTGTGGGTGAAATATTGTGGGAATTAATAAGCTGAATGTGATACCGGCTCTGCCTTCCAGAAGCCTACTGTTCTACATAGGAGATAAAACATGTTTCTAAATAATGATTCAGAGCACATAGAAATAGGTTATAGGACAATTTACTGTGAGCATGAAGTTGTACACAGCTATAGTAGTAACCCAGGTTATAATTTTCAAATCTAAGAGCTTTAAATACTTTTCTTTTTACTACTGGTGATATGAAACCAGGAAGAGAACACTGGTAGAAAGCTTGAATTAGAAATGTTAATAATAAATATTGAGTACTGAATATGCTGTGTATCACTGAACTATATTTTATATACATTCTTTTATCAATTCTCATTGTACTGCTTTTCATTATTAAATAGCTACTGGAAATGAGAGAGTTAGTAACTTACCCAAAATCACAGAGTATTAGCAGAAGATTTGGAACTTGAATTCAGGGCTATTTGACAATGGAAATAGACTTTTAACAGTAAGCTTATAAAAGTTTCCTGAAAAAAAGAAAAAAATTAAGAAAAATTTTTCTTGAAGGACAATAAGAAATTATTGTTTGTAAGCACAATTAAAGAAAAGTTTCTTATTTGGATTCAGTTAGTACTCATGGAATACACTGTCTTTAATAGCATTGTATGATACAATCTAAAATTTCATTTTGTTGAAAACTAACTGTAGGGTATGTGAAGTTGATATCTTAATTTTTCCCTGAAATATTGTTATAGTATTGAGATATAGGTATATACTTCCTGCTTGCTGTGGTATCTTATTAAAAAAAAAGAAATGTAGAAACCTAATTTCCCAGTTAGTGTGTAACAACATCTATTAGCATATCTCAGTAATTATATGATAAATAAACTTAATTATCAAGGTTACTTTAGGATTATCAACTGTATATTTTTCATTGTGAGTTGTCAAATGGCCTATTGATGGGAAATATGAGACATATAATGTATTAGGTAAAAAAGTGGTCTTCAGGACATATCTAGAATTTTTTTAGAAAGGTTCTAACACTTATTTCAATATATATAAAATAAAGCAATCAGGTAGAGAAGAATATCAAAAGTAAAGGTATAGCTGTCATAAATTATGAAATTGAATTTGAGCCCAAATTGGACTTGGATTCATTCTTATAGCATTTACTTCTTTTTAATCTAAGTTTTCTAAATCATACACAATTTAGATATTTTCTAAGGCAGTTATGCAGGGCACCTACTCAAATATGTGTCCGTTAGGATGCCTTCAGCGACAAGCAACAAAAATCCTTGATTTTATTGGTTTAAATAATAAAGGAATTAATTATCTACTATAAAGAAAGTTCAAGGTTATGGTTGGCTGTAGGTCTAATGCCTGAGCACTTCAGCCCTGCCTCTCCTGATTCTTTCTCAGCTTCATCCCAGAGGGTATCTTATATACTCGTGGGTGCAAGATAGATACAACAGTTTCACGAGGTATATCCTATCTTGATAATGTCCAGTGAAGAAAAGCAGCCATCACTTCCTTTTTTCTCCTCTTAAAATGAATATACCTTTCCCAGGAGCGACCCCTCCATGCAAGATCCTCTCACATCTCATTGGCCAAAATTGCATCATATACTCATTCCAAAACCAGTCATTGGCAAAAGAAATGGGACCAATGTAATGGACAAAGAATAATCAGGATCATCCACTTGGGCTGGGGTTTGACCCAGGTTCCATTAAAGTATATGGCTGTGTGAAGGAGGGTAGATACTAGAATGGAATTAGAGTTTTGTTAGAAAAGAGAAAGAGGAATGGCTACAGGATAGCCAATCCACAATGGTTGTTATAGAACAGTCCTAAATGTAACTGAGAAGGGAATAACTGTGGAGATCAAATAACCTTCTGCAGTTCTTCTGAGCTTAGCTCTTTGATTTCTAGATGGTCCCCAACAATGGTACTTATCCTCCTCATAATGATAGCTTCATAGATATTTGAGCTGGAAGGGACCATGCTGAGACCCAGATTTGTTAAATGTCTTCACACAATAAATTAATGGCAAAGCCAGGGCAGGGTTTCTTGACTCTCAGTACAGGGTGTTTTCTTTCATTCTTTACCCTCAGACAGTTGAAACTGCTTTAAAGCTCATGGCAAGCACTGGCCTTTTCTGTAATTAACAGCTTCTTATAAAATATTTATTTTGTTTGCTCGGCCTCCTAGAAACTAAATTGAGTTTGTGCTTTAAAAAGCCTGCTGAGATCCTTGTTCTCTGTTCTGATACCATGTGCATGAACCACCAATGGGTTTCCTCCTACCTCACATTTGATGTGAATCCCTTTCTTTTAACATCTCTCTCAATTACTTCCCCATCTTCTCTTGCTCCATCTATGACCAACTTCCTGTTTCTAAATAGATTTTGTGGTCGCCCCTCCCTCCTTGTGCCAGCTCCTAGCCACTAGTTACTTAGGCTGTGGTCTATATTGTTCTTCCAACAGCCTACCCTGTTGTGGTTGCCCCACACATCCACATTGTTATATGTCCCCAGTTTGGGTTCTGGGATTATTTTGGTAACTACCACATTGGGTGAGAGTCAAACTAATAATTTAAAGTGTTGGGACAACTTCTCCTATTGCAAGTCTCCTCCTGTTTTTACAATCCAAGAGGAGCTGCTTGTTGTACTCTTATTACCTATAATGCACAAATAGAATGTGATGTATGGCCTCCCACAAACCTGAATGCTTATGATTTACTTTGTGTTTTTCTTCATTTCTAGGACAAGATGTTGATAAATATAAAGAGCATCTTATGGATGTGCTCTACCTTAATAGCAACCCATGCACTACAGAAAGGTGAGTGTGTTAACAGTTTTTTTAGGACTAATTGAAATAAAAATTGAAGTACTGGGGCATGGAATGGGATTATGGAATCATTAAAATAAAGGATGAATTTTGATCTATTCATTGCTGAACACTTTTAGCTAAAATATTATTAGGTTGAAAACAGTGGTTTTAAATAAATCAATCATAACAAAATAATGAACCAGGTGCTAAAGAAGCAAGTGGGCTTTCAGTAACTTCCCAGATTACTTTCAGACTGTGCAAAAAGGCTCACATGTGGGGCTGGGCATTTTTTTTTTTTTTTTTTTTTTTTTTTTGCGGTATGCGGGCCTCTCACTGTTGTGGCCTCTCCCATTGCGGAGCACAGGCTCCGGACGCACAGGCTCAGCGGCCATGGCTCACGGGCCCAGCCGCTCCGTGGCATATGGGATCCTCCCAGACCGGGGCACGAACCCGTATCTCCTGCATCGGCAGGCGGACTCCCAACCACTGCGCCACCAGGGAGGCCCTGGGCATATTTTTAAGTTCTGCTTTCTTCAACACTGCTCAAAAATTTTCTATATTAAAAAAAAAGACTACTAAACATTCAGGAGGATAGAGTTTGAAAAAAGTAAAGAAGATAGAGAGAGGGCTGATAGCCAAGTTTTTCCCCCACCTCCATTTCTTTTTTCCTTCCCTCCCTTCCCCTCCCCTCCCCTTCCCTTCCCTTCCTTTCCCTTCCCTTCCCTCCCTTCCCCTCCCCTCCCCTTCCCTTCCCTTCCCTCCCCTCCCCTCCCCTCCCCTTCCCTTCCCTTCCCTCCCCTCCCCTTCCCTTCCCTTCCCTTTCCTTCCTTTCCCTTCCTTTCCCTTCCCTTCCCTTCCCTTCCCTTCCCTTCCCTTCCCTCCTCTTCTCCCCACCCCCTTTCTAGTAACTGGATAAGTACACATCCACTGTTTTTGTTAGCTGTAAATTATATATCCATCTAATGAAGGTTCTGTGATTCCAAATTTGTGGACTCTGGTCTATGGAAAAAGATACTGTGCTGAGTTTCAGTGATCTGCTCCCATCAAGGGTCTCTCCAGACTCAGCTTCCACTTCTTTCTCATACCCACTCTATGCTTCTGGTCTCTGCAAGAATTTACAATTCCATTCATAGACCTTCTTAATCCCTTTTTTTTTACATGCAGTTCCTTCTGCTTGACAGTCCCTTCTCTTGTTCTCTACAGTTCCACTTCAGTTCATTCTTAAGACTCAAAATTTAAGTATCATTCCATCTATTCATCCATCCATCCTTCTACCTATCCATTCATTTATCCATCCATTGACAGTGTTGTTTGAATACATTCTGTGTGCTATATGTTAGTCTGGGTCTCCAGGGATATATCGGTGGATGAGTCATACATAGTCTTGGATTTCATTAAACCTAATCTCCTTAGTTACCTGAGGTAAGCGATAAACAAGTAAACAAACAATCCAAGTACTTCCGAATAGATGAATATAAAGCAGAATGACATCATAGGAAATGGCATAGGGTGGGGGGCGGGGGGGGATAAAGGGTCTTTGAGAAAGTCATACTTAAACTGATGTGGGAATGATGAGGAAGAGCCAGCCAGCTAAGATCTGGCCCAAGTTAGATAGTGTGTTTGAACAACAGAAAGTTCACTGTAGTTGGAGAGCAGTGATCAGGAAGAAAGTAGGAGATACAGACAGAGAGATAGTCAGAGGTCAGTTCATATAAATAGTAACAATATCTAATACTTAGAAAAGAGCTTCCTATGAGCCAAGAACAGTTTTAATGCTTAACATTAGCATATTGAAACATTCATTATCCATAGAGGAAACTGAGAACCTAAGAGAGTTGCTCAAAGCCACACAACCAGTAAGTAGCAGAACTGGGAGATAAACCAAGGCTGTCCCAGGAGTGTGTGAGCTTTACCTCTGTTACATTTCTTATATATATAGGGCATTGTAGCTTTAGAAATGACTAGATTTTGTTTCCAGGAAGCACTGAAGGAAGCGCTGAAGGGTTTCAGCAGGTGAAAGACATGAGTTGATGAATGTTTTCAAAGTTCCATGTTTGCTATTCTATGTAGATTTGATTGTAGGAGAGCAAGAGTGGCAGCAGGGAGATCATTTAGGAGGTTATTGTGGTCACCTGTGTGTGAAATGGGGGCGTGGCAGAAGAGCTGGAGAGAAGTGAATTCTCATCTCTCCAACATGGAGATGGAGGATTCAGACCAACAAATGGATTGGATGTGGTGTGGTGAGGGCAAGAGAGGAATCAAGGGCGAGCTGACTTCGGACATGGCTCTCATTCCCCTTTCCAGCCAATTTAAAAGCCCTTTCTCTATGTTCCCATTGTCCCCTGTGCTGTGACATCTGTTATAGCCCATACCACTCGCTATGATAAGTTATGCTTCATTTTTCTTCCCAAGGGGAGTGTAGCTTCAAGAGAGCTGTTTTTTATTTTCTAGCAGAGTTCCTGACACACTGCTAGCACTTAATCAATTTATGTGTTGAGTGAATAAGTGAATGAATAAATAAACAATGTGTGAATACCACAGTGAATGACCTGGATGGCCGTTAGAGTCTAGGCTCCACCAATCCAAGAGCCCAGGAGCTGTCCTTTTCAGCGTTTTCAGGAAGTAAAGGTTGAAGGTCACAGAGAGGAAAGGACAGCGGCATCCAGTGAAGAAGGAAGACATAGAAAGGAGATAGAGAAAAGGAGTTGGTTTGGGTGGGAAGTAATAGGAGGGAATTATAGAGAAAGTAGTGGGAGAACCTTGAGGAACAGGGCAACTAACCCTCCACTTAAAACAAAGAAAGAACTCATACAAACAGTAGGGAAACGAACAAACACTTATGGTATAGCTCCTTGATGGTATTTTAAAATAGTAGTAATAGCTAACAGTATTGAGTGATTTCTACATTAGGCCTCGTTCTAAGTATTTTACTTTGTTAACCTTTTTTAATCTTAGCTCTCCGATGAGACACATGCTTTTATTCTCCCCATTTGGCAAATGAGGAAATTGCAATACCAAAAGATTTAGAGACATAGCTAATGTAGAAGATCATACATCAATTTAGTGATTGAGCCTGGAGGTGAACCCAGGCAGTCTGGCTCCACAGTCCATGCTCTCAACCACTGTATTGTACTTTATCCCAAGCATCAAGTTCTTTGCAAATCTGCAATCACTGTTAAGAGATGTCATTAGTTTGGGGCTAATTTCAGAAGAATTTTTACTTTTTCATGTGAGGGGTAAAAATTGAAAATGTAAGATCCATATGAAACAGGTTTGCCAAGTTCATAGTGAATCACAGAGCAGTAACTAGTTGAGTCAACACGAGTACTCTTATCTTAAGGTTTTCTCTATTTATGTCTAGGCATGCAAAAGGTCAATAACTAATGAACACTCTGTCTATTGGTTTCTGGATTTATTTTAATGCATGAAGAGCTCTTTGCTTTAAAAATACCCTTTATATTGATTATCTAGCATTCACCCAGTTATTTGGATATTCCTCTAATATTAATAAATGCAGCCATGCACAGTTATTAGTAAATGAATGAACAAGAGAGTGACATTAATACTTGAGAGGGTGATAAATTCCCCTATACTCACTCTGACAATTATTTGGCCAAGGTCTGTGTGTGTGTGTTTGTTCAAATTGTGTAGATAGAATTTGCATCATCCTTGCTCTGCAGAATTTATTGGCAGAGAATGAAACATAACTGATCATTCATTGTTCAGAGATTTCT
This sequence comes from Mesoplodon bidens, assembly GCF_964165515.1. NCBI lineage: Eukaryota > Metazoa > Chordata > Mammalia > Artiodactyla > Ziphiidae > Mesoplodon > Mesoplodon bidens. Next base: position 67,924,140 of record NC_138160.1, read on the forward strand.
CCCTTGCTGTATTCATTTAGACAACAAACTATCTGGTGGGAATAGTGAATTTTTTTTAAAGCAATTATTTTTTTTTTGAATTTTATTTTATTTTTATTTTTTTATACAGCAGGTTCTTATTAGTCATCAATTTTATACACATAAGTGTATACATGTCAATCCCAATCTCCCAATTAATCACCCCCCCACCCCCACCCACCGCTGCTTTCCCCCCTTGGTGTCCATACGTTTGTTCTCTACATCTGTGTCTCTATTTCTGCCCTGCAAACTGGTTCATCTGTACCATTTTTCTAGGTTCCACATATATGCGTTAATATACAGTATTTCTTTTTCTCTTTCTGACTTACTTCACTCTGTATGACAGTCTCTAGATTCATCCATGTCTCTACAAATGACCCAATTTCGTTCCTTTTTATGGCTGACTAATATTCCATTGCATATATGTACCACATTTTCTTTATCCATTCGTCCATTGATCGGCACTTAGGTTGCTTCCATGACCTGGCTATTGTAAATAGTGCAGCAATGAACATTGGGGTGCATGTGTCTTTTTGAATTATGGTTTTCTCTGGGTATATGCCCAGTAGTGGGATTGCTGGGTCATATAGTAATTCTATTTTTAGTTTTTTAAGGAACCTCCATACTGTTCTCCATAGTGGCAGTATCAATTTACATTCCCACCAACAGTGCAAGAGGGTTCCCTCCCTTTTCTCCACACTCTCTCCATCATTCGTTGCTTGTAGATTTTCTGATCATGCCCATTCTAACTGGTGTGAGGTCATACCTCAATGTAGTTTTGATTTGCATTTCTCTGATAATTAGTGATGTTGAGCAGCTTTTCATGTGCCTCTTGGCCATCTGTATGTCCTCTTTGGAGAAATGTCTATTTAGGTCTTCTGCCCATTTTTTGATTGGGTTTTTTTGTCTTTTAACTATTGAGCTGCATGAGCTGTTTATATATTTTGGAGATTAATCCTTTGTCCGTTGACTCATTTGCAAATATTTTCTCCCATTCTGAGGGTTGTCTTTTCGTCTTGTTTGTAGTTTCCTTTGCTTTGCAAAAGCTTTGAAGTTTCATTAGGTCCCATTTGTTTATTTTTGCTTTTATTTCCATTACTCTAGGAGGAGGATCAAAAAAGATCTTGCTGTGAGTTATGTCAAAGAGTGTTCTTCCTATGTTTTCCTCTAAGAGTTTTATAATGTCCGGCCTTACATGTAGGTCTCTAATCCATTTTGAGTTTATTTTTGTGTATGGTGTTAGGGAGTGTTCTAATTTCATTCTTTTACATGTTGTCGTCCAGTTTTCCCAGCACCACTCATTGAAGAGGCTGTCTTTTCTCCATTGTATATCCCTGCCTCCTTTGTCATAGATTAGTTGACCATAGGTGCATGGGTTTATCTCTGGGCTTTCTATCCTGTTCCATTTATCTATGTTTCTGTTTTTGTGCCAGTACCATATTGTCTTGATTACTGTAGCTTTGTGGTATAGTCTGATGTCAGGGAGTCTGATTCCTCCAGCTCTATTTTTTTCCTTCAAGACTGCTTTGGCTATTCAGGGTCTTTTGTGTTTCCATACAAATTTTAAGATTTTTTGTTCTAGTTCTGTAAAAAAATGCCATTGATAATTTGACAGGGATTGCATTGAATTTGTAGTTTGCTTTAGGTAGTATAGTCATTTTCACAATATTGATTCTTCCAATCCAAGAACATGAAATATCTCTCCATCTGTTGGTATCATCTTTAATTTCTTTCAACAGTGTCTTATAGTTTTCTGCATATAGGTCTTTTCTCTCCCTAGGTAGGTTTATTCCTAGGTATTTTATTCTTTTTGTTGCAATGGTAAATAGGAGTGTTTCCTTAATTTCTCTTTCATATTCTTCATCATTCGTGTATAGGAATGCAAGAGATTTCTGTGCATTAATTTTATATCCTGCAACTTTACCAAAATCATTGATTAGCTCTAGTAGTTTTCTGGTGGCATCCTTAGGATTCTCTACGTATAATATCATGTCATCTGCAAACAATGACAGTTTTACTTCTTCTTTTCCAATTTGTATTCCATTTATTTCTACTTCTTCTCTGATTGCCGTGGCTACGACTTCCAAAACTATGTTGAATAATAGTGGCAAGAGTGGACATCCTTGTCTTGTTCCTGATTGTAGAGGAAATGCTTTCAGTTTTTCACCATTGAGAATGATGTTTGCTGTGGGTTTGTCATATATTGCCTTTATTATGTTGAGGTAGTCTCCCTCTATGCCCACTTTCTGGAGAGTTTTTATCATAAATGGGTGTTAAATTTTGTCAGAAGCTTTTTCTGCATCTATTGAGATGATCATATGGTTTTTCGTCTTCAGTTTGTTAATATGGTGTATCACATTGATTGATTTGCATATATTGAAGAATCCTTGCATCCCTGGGATAAATCCCGCTTGATAATGGTGTAGGATCCTTTTAATGTGTTGTTGGATTCTGTTTGCTAGGATTTTGTTGAGGATTTTTGCATCTATATTCATCAGTGATAATGGTCTGTAATTTTCTTTTTTTGTGGTATCTTTGTCTGGTTTTAGTATCAGGGTGATGGTGGCCTCATAGAATGAGTTTGGGAGTGTTCCTTCCTCTGCAATTTTTTGGAAGAGTTTGAGAAGGATGGGTGTTAGCTCTTCTCTAAATGTTTGATAGAATTCACCTGTGAAGCCATCTGGTCTTGGACTTTCGTTTGTTGGAAGATTTTTAACCACAGTTTCAATTTCATTACTTGTGATTAGTCTGTTCATATTTTCTATTTCTTCCTGGTTCAGTCGTGTAAGGTTATACCTTTCTAAGAATTTGTCCATTTCTTCCAGGTTGTACATTTTATTGGCATAGAGTTGCTTGTAGTAGTCTCTTAGGATGCTTTGTATTTCTGTGGTGTCTGTTGTAACTTCTTTTTCATTTCTAATTTTATTGATTTGAGTCCTCTCCCTCTTTTTCTTGATGAGTCTGGGTAAAGGTTTATCAATTTTGTTTATCTTCTCAAAGAACCAGCTTTTAGTTTATTGATCTTTGCTATTGTTTTCTTTGTGTCTATTTCATTTATTTCTGCTCTGATCTTTATGATTTCTTTCCTTCTGCTAACTTTGGGTTTTGTTTATTCTTCTTTCTCTACTTCCTTTAGGTGTAAGGTTAGATTGTTTATTTGAGATTTTTCTTGTTTCTTGAGGTAGGCTTGTATAGCTATCAGCTTCCCTCGTAGAACTGCTTTTGCTGCATCCCATAGGTTTTGGGTCATCGTGTTTTCATTGTCATTTGTCTCTAGGTATTTTCTGGTTTCCTGTTTGGTTTCTTAAGTGATCTCTTGGTTCTTTAGTAACGTGTTGTTTAGCCTCCATGTGTTTGTGTTTTTTACGTTCTTTTCCCTGTAATTCATTTCTAATCTCATAGTGTTGTGGTCCGAAAAGATGCTTGATATGATTTCAATTTTCTTAAATTTACTGAGGCTTGATTTGTGACCCAAGATGTGATCTATCCTGGAGAATGTTCTGTGCGCACTTGTGAAGAAAGTGGAAACTGCTGTTTTTGGATGGAATGTCATATAAATGTCAGTTAAATCTATCTGTCCTATTGTGTCATTTAAAGCTTGTATTTCCTGCTTAATTTGCTATTTGGATGACCTGTCCATTGATGTAAGTGAGGTTTTAAAGTCCCCCACTATTATTGTGTTACTGTTGACTTCCTCTTTTATAGCTGTTAGCAGTTGCCTTATGTATTGAGGTGCTCCTATGTTGTGTGCATGTATATTTATAATTGTTATATCTTCTTCTTGGATTGATCCCTTGATCATTATGTAGTGTCCTTCCTTGTCTCTTGTAACATTCTTTATTTTAAAGTCTATTTTATCGGATATGGGTATTGGTACTCCAACTTTCTTTTGATTTCCATTTGCATGGAATATCTTTTTCCATCCCCTCACTTTCAGTCTGTATGTGTCCCTAGGTCAGAAATGGGTCTCTTGTAGACAGCATATGTATGGGTCTTGTTTTTGTATCCATTCAGCAAGCCTGTGTCTTTTGGTTGGAGCATTTAATCCATTCACGTTTAAGGTAATTATTGATAAGTATGTTCTTATTGCCATTTTCTTAATTGTTTTGAGTTTGTTTTTGTAGGTCCTTTTCTTCTCTTGTGTTTTCCACTTAGAGAAGTTCCTTTAGCATTTGTTGTAGAGCTGGTTTGGTGGTGCTGAATTCTCTTAGCTTTTGCTTGTCTGTAAAGCTTTTGATTTCTCCATCAAATCTGAATGAGATCCTTGCTGGGTAGAGTAATCTTGGTTTTAGGTGCTTCCCTTTCATTACTCTAAGTATATCATGTCACTCCCTTCTGGCTTGTAGAGTTTCTGCTGAGAAATCAACTGTTAACCTTATGGGAGTTCCTTTGTATGTTATTTGTCATTTTTCCCTTGCTGTTTTCAATAATTTTTCTTTGTCTTTAATTTTTGCCAATTTGATTACTATGTGTCTTGGAGTGTTTCTCTTTGGGTTTATCCTGTATTGGACTCTCTGCACTTCCTGTACTTGGGTGGCTATTTCCTTTTCCATGTTAGGGAAATTTTCGACTATAATCTCTTCAAATATTTTCTCGGGCCCTTTCTCTCTCTTTTCTCCTTCTGGGACCCCTATAATGAGAATGTTGTTGTGTTTAATGCTGTCCCAGAGGTCTCTTAGGCAGTCTTCATTTCTTTTCATTCTTTTTTCTTTAATCTGTTCTGCAGCAATGAATTCCACCATTCTGTCTTCCAGGTCACTTATCCATTCTTCTGCCTCAGTTATTCTGCTATTGATTCCTTGTAGTGTATTTTTCATTTCAGTTGTGTTGTTCATCTCTGTTCGTTTCTTCTTTAATTCTTCAGATCTTTGTTAAACATATCTTGCATCTTCTCGATCTTTGCCTACATTCTTTTTCCGAGGTCCTGGATCATCTTCACTATCGTTATTCTGAATTCTTTTTCTGGAAGGTTGCCTATCTCCACTTCATTTAGTTGTTTTTCCTGGGTTTTATCTTTTTCCTTCATCCAGTACATAGCCCTCTGCCTTTTCATCTTGCCTATCTTTCTGTGAATGTGGTTTTTATTCCACAGGCTGCAGGATTGTAGTTCTTGCTTCTGCTGTCTGCCCTCTGGTGGATGAAGCTAAGAGGCTTGTGCAAGTTTCCTGATGGGAGGGACTGGTTGTGAGTAGAGCTGACTGTTGCTTTGGTGGGCAGAGCTCAGTAAAACTTTAATCCACTCGTCTGCTGATGGGTAGGGCCTAGTTCCCTCCCTGTTGGTTGTTTGGCCTGAGGTGACCCAACACTGGATCCTGCCCAGGCTCTTTGGTGGGGCTAATGGTGGACTCTGGGAGGGCTCACACCAAGGAGTACTTCCCAGAACTTCTGCTGCCAGTGTCCTTGTCCCCACAGTGAGCCACAGCCACACCCCCCCCGCCTCTGCATGAGACCATCCAACACTAGCAGGTAGGTCTGGTTCAGACTCCCATGAGGTCACTGCTCCTTCCCCTGGGTCCCAATGAGCACACTCCTTTGTGTGTGCCCTCCAAGAGTGGAGTCTCTGTTTCCCCCAGTCCTGTCAAAGTCTTGCAATCAAATCCCACTAGCCTTCATAGTCTGATTCTCTAGGAATTCCTCCTCCTGTTGCCAGATCCCCAGATTGGGAATCCTGACTTGAGGCTCAGAACCTTCACTCCAGTGGGTGGACTTCTGTGGTATAAGTGTTTTTCAGTTTGTGAGTCACCCACCCAGCAGTTATGGGATTTGATTTTATCGTGATTGCTCCCCTCCTACCGTCTCATTGTGTCTTCTCCTTTGTCTTTGGAGTGGGGTATATTTTTTGGTGAGTTCCAGTGTCTTCCTGTCGATAATTGTTCAGCAGTTAGTTGTGATTCTGGTGTTCTTGTAAGAGGGAGTGAGAGCACGTCCTTCTACTCCACCATCTTGAACCAATCTCTCCAGGAATAGTGAATTTTTGTTAGCATTCATTTTTATTTCTTGCATTGTCAGAGTTTCAGACAAGTTCTTGCAGGTAGCAGTTTTTTTCTTCTTTTTTTTTTTTTTTAGCATGCACAGTTGGTAAACATTATCCTCTGAACTACTAAATTTCTCTCTTAAAATATTTAGATTTGGCAAACTTAGTTCTTGTTACCCAGTGCCTTACGACCCAAGATTTCATACACAAAAGACTTGGCCACACAGCTTTTTGTTCATCCTGCTGTTAAGACTGGATTCTACATGAATATTTATTTACATCCAGCTGAAGCTTTTAATTTTCTTGTATCTGTAAACACCCAGAACAATAAATAACCCTTGGGAAAATGCCTGTTGATGTAAGTTTGTTCTAATATATTTTTTCATTACAGCACAGTTATTGAGTAATGCTCCAAGTGTCAGAAACCTCCCAATCAGATAGATAGAGGTGAATCTCATATCTGCCCCTATACCTCTAAAATTGTGAAAAGAACTGTAATTTAGTAATAAATATTAAGGAATTGAAAGTCACTTATCTTAAACTCATTTTAAAGGAACCCATAAAGGGTCTTATAATTTATATCATAATTGATGTTGATGGTAAAGATGTTTATTCTCCATTTAAAAAGCAATATTTTGGGGCTTCCCTGGTGGCACAGTGGTTGAGAGTCTGCCTGCCGATGCAGGGGACATGGGTTTGTGCCCCGGTCTGGGAAGATCCCACATGCCGCGGAGCGGCTAGGCTCTTGAGCCATGGCTGCTAAGCCTGTGCATCTGGAGCCTGTGCTTCACAACGGGAGACGCCACAACAGTGAGAGGCCCACGTACTGCAAAAACAAACAAACAAACAAAAAGCAATGTTTTATTTGTGAAGTTAATGATCTATAATTCTTCAGGAAGGAAGATGGGATTTCCTAGAACATATGATGAATATAAATTAGGAGATTTTTAGTTCATAAAATTTTCACCCCTTCCCTTCTCAGGACCCCTCTTCTTGGCAAAAAAGTACAAAATATCTTTTTGTTGTCTTCATCTCCCTAATGGGATCTAATCTTTTTGAAGTTAAGTTTCATTCCTTAGCATCTGTATCATTTCTAATGCATGTCCATTTTGAGATGTGTGTTACTAATGCCTTTAAGCACTAATACACCAAGTGTTAGATGCATATCATTTTGTTGATTAACATTATTTCACTCCACCTAGAGGCTACTATTACTATTCATCATATTTGCATGAACTGGGAGTTCCTTGTGCACTAATGATAATTTCTATTCTTATTACCAACACATTGTCTACCCAACTAGTAGAGACTGGAAGTTGGGGGAAAAAGGGAGAAGAGAGGTATAGATTCCTATAAGAGTGAAACAATGTGGGGTTTTTGCATGTAATAGTATTAAATTGTAGTCAATGTGTTCTTTCTCATTAAAAGTTTAAGGGCTTAAACAGACAGGCCTTCTGTAGATTAATACTTTAGAAGTTTAGATGAACAGACGCTAACTCCCCCGCCCCCTCAGGATATAATCTAGAGGTAATGTTTCACTGCAAAGTGATTGCAGCTGGATTTCTCATTACAATGAAAGTCTTTGGTTCAAACACTGAACCAAAGAGCATTCTTCAAGTTCTGGGCTTCCCCCTGTTCCAGTCTACTGAAGTATGTTTTAAAATTTTCACTTCCCCTTTGAGTTGTTTTCATTTCCTCTAAGGTAATGTGGCAGTTATCTTAATCATTTTTCTTCTTCAGACCTGTAGACTTAAATTTGTTTTTTAACTGTTCTTCCTAACATTGGTCCAGTCTTTTAAACCTGCATTGCTTAAGTCTAGTCTTCTCTTGCCCTTGATTGCTTGTCTCCCTACACTTGCCTTATTTTATCACTTATTTTGTTCATGTTAAACACTAAGTTACAAATACTTTAAAATGAATGCCATATTTTTAGCACATAAAAAAATAAGCATTATTAATCCCTGTCTTTGTTATAAAACATTACTAAAATTGTGTACTATTCTCTGTATATAAAATCATTCTAATTATTTCACATATTGAGGATGTAACCAACCCCCTGTAATGGTTCTTATCCATTCACATATTTAATAGACTCAGTTTGTTAATTTAGTATTTTCTCTTTCCTCTAGTCAAAGTGGGAAAAAGCCCACCTGTTAAGGGCTCCCTCTCTGGAAAAGTCAACCTACCTTGTCATTTTTCAACCATGCCTACCTTACCACCCAGTTACAACACCACCAGCGAATTTCTCCGAATCAAATGGTCTAAGATTGAACTGGACAAGAATGGAAAAGATTTAAAGGAGACTACTGTTCTCGTGGCCCAAAATGGGAATATCAAGATTGGTCAGGGCTACAAAGGGAGAGTGTCGGTGCCTACATATCCCGAGGACGTGGGCGATGCCTCACTCACCATGGTCAAACTGCTGGCCAGTGATGCAGGCCTCTACCGCTGCGACGTCATGTATGGGATTGAAGACACACAGGACACAGTGTCATTGGCTGTGGAGGGTAAGGCTTTGGGAATCTAGAAGAAGGTAGTATAACACGATACCTGGTTCAGAAATGTGGTGAAACAATATTCAAAAGTAGCCATTGCTCAGGGTTTGGACAAGGGGAAAAAAATCAATCAACACAACAGTCCATGTCTTTCACAAAAAATGAACTGTTATTTGTTCAGGAATCAAGGAAGGTGACTTTATACTAGATATAATGAATACCTCAAGACATGGTTTATAGCTCAAGAGTCATTACTTCATTATTGAGACCCATCAGTGGTTATTTTTTAAGACTGTAAAGGCTGTTCTACATTTTGTTTTAATTTTAACATATGTGTATATGTGCATATACATGCATACACATACACACATATAGATATATACATACACACACACAGGAAAAAACCTCTTTCCTCCTTTTTCTCACTCTCCTAGCATGATTATTAAATTCTTTGAATTTGCTTTTAAGAAATATAAATTATATCTTAACTTACATTGAAGAAATAAGGCACCTAATAAGTACCATGGTATATATCACAGTGCTTTGAGAAAGCTAGGACTCAAACATTTGAATTGGATCAAAACAAGAACTCAGTGAATTTTTTTTAAGGTCAATGCACTGGTTGTTGTCCAGTGTCTTGCAATGAGACATTTTAGTTTTAGCCCACATTGAGCGGTGGTTTGTATGTCATTTGAATTTAAGTTAGGAGACAAAGCAAAGAAAAATTGCTTTAATTGGGTACACACATAATGCCATAGCTCTTGGAAGAAAAATATTTTGGCAAGTTATTAAGCAAAATTCTAATACCCAGACATGATGGAACAGATTTTTCTTCCAACCCTCCACTTCCCTATAAAATATTTACCTTTCAGAAATATATACAAAGGGTTTTATTAAAACTCTTTCTTGCGTAGCCAAAAGGAAATATTTTGAATTTCAGATGTGACAGATTAATTTTCTGAACATCCTTTTCCATTCAGATTCTATTGCTCCCTTCTATAAATCTATTTTTATGTTTTCCAGGCATCCACTAAACACCCTGGGCTCTTTGCTCTTTTAACCCTTTTATCACTTACTTTGGTTTGTCTAGTATTGTTTTTTCTACTGATCTCTCTCTTCCTCTTTTTGTATAATGTAACATACATGATATATATATCTATATATATATATATATAGATATATATATAGATATATATGGTGTTAGATACACATTGCATATAAATATATATATACATATATGTTTTTAAAATCCCACAAGAAGTTTACAACTTCTTACAATTTTCATCATTAAAGAATTAGCAGTGGATTTGCCCCTTGCCCCCTTTGAAACAATGAAAATCCTCCACTTAATCTCCTTAGCCCCATGAGGTCTTCAAATTATCCCAGCAATTGCAGATACTTATACAGCCTGGTATTCCCTGCCTTGGTCATGGAGGCCCCTTTGTGCCCCCTTACTACCAATCTTCAGTGCACATGGAAGATTTTTAATTACCAAGAAGGCTATTTGAAGCTTTGATCAACATAAGACTAATTTAAAACCATTCAAAGTCTGGTTTAAACCTTAGAGATCATTATAAACTATCTTTCATACTTACTAGATAGCACCATATATACCTCCTGGTAATTTTAGAGTCATTCTACAAAGCTACAGATTTTATGAAAGGCATTTGATCAGTTTTTTCTTTGCAATATCAGAAATGGGAAAATGAATGTTAGTTGTCAATGCATCTACTTGGTGCCTCTGCAGGTCTTTCTGTATTGACACTGATCAGAGGTGCTTATTTATGACATGGCTAGTCTGTTCCCTGTAGATATTTTATTGGCACATACCTGTTTTGGAAGAGAGAGACAATCTAAGGATAGGCATGTGGGAGACAGTCTTATAGCTAGAAGTCAGGCTGTAAGAGAGAGAGAAAGAGAGAGAGAGAGGGCTTCCCTGGTGGCGCAGTGGTTGAGAGTCCGCCTGCCGATGCAGGGGACACGGGTTCGTGCCCCGGTCTGGGAGGATCCCACATGCCGCGGAGCGGCTAGGCCCGTGAGCCATGGCTGCTGAGCCTGCGCGTCCGGAGCCTGTGCTCTGCAAGGGGAGAGGCCACAACAGTAAGAGGCCCGCCTACCGCAAAAAAAAAAAAAAAAAAAAAAAAAAAGAGAGAGAGAGACTTGTCAACTCCAGGAAATTACTAGGAATAAAAGGAGAGTAGAAGATATCTTGGAAACCAAAATTAATTCCACCTAACAAAAAAGTGGTCTTAAATGATATGACTCAATAAAATCTCATCCATAAGACCCAATTACCCCAAATTCTATTTTCCAGTGACTTCCTAGGCACATCTGCTTGACTCACTTTGCTCTTTTATGAAAATGAGTCACCATATTTACTCCAGTTAAAAATGGAGATGCTTTTGGTAAAGTAGGAGAAGAGGACCAAAGCTCCACCCCCTCAGCTGCTCTTTCTTCAGGCCTTTGACAATTCTTTGAGCCCTGAGACACAGTTCAAGAACCACTAGTTTGGGCCTCCCTGGTGGCGCAGTGGTTGAGAGTCCGCCTGCCGATGCAGGGGATACGGGTTCGTGCCCCGGTCCGGGAGGATCCATATGCCGTGGAGCCGCTGGGCCCGTGAGCCATGGCCGCTGAGCCTGCGCATCCGGAGCCTGTGCTCCGCAACGGGAGGGGCCACAGCAGTGAGAGGCCCGCGTACCGCAAAAAAAAAAAAAAAAAAAAAAAAAAAAAGAACCACTAGTTTATGTAACTCCTAAAATACAACGAAGTGGAATTTGAGGCACATATCAGGATGCCTGGCTTCTGCCCATGGGAGTCTGGAGAATTTTATTTCAGGCCTCCTTTGGGATAAAAATCATACATCTTACCTGTCAAAGTGGAGACCCTAAATTATGAATATGATAAACATTTATCACAGCAGCCTATCCAACATTTTTAAATTCTTTATCTAATTTGACCTTCCTATCAATCAAATAACCTAAGCAATATTAGTTATACTTTATGAAGGGGGAAATTAAGACTTATGTATGATTAAGGAGCAAATTAGAGATTGGAACAGGCCTTCTCACTCATACCTAGTCCAGCATCTTTTCCATTTTAGTATATTGTCTCTGGAAGTAAGTTTTACAGTGCTTCATGTTTGTAGGAAGTAGTGCTGGTGAAGGCTCCATGTGCTTCTATTGAGTTGGCCCTGAGTAAAAACATGAAGTAGGAGAAGTTGATCTTGTGGCCCCCTTAACTCTTTGTATCTGTGGCAGCACCTACTCCATTTAATTGTCCAAGGTTCCCATAATAGCCTGAATACTACCTGCAATTAGGACAACTAGTCACCATTTGGGATTTAGTGACTTAAATCTTTTTTTTTTTAAGATTGTTTACATGGGAACAGAAAATTCTTGAAACTCTCTAATGGAGCAGAATAGAACACCTAAGTGAACAACATTTCTGGGGCTCCTCAGATCACCATAATTTTGCATAATGCTACATAAAATAAAGTAAAAATAAAGAAGTATCATGATGTTATTACCGAGTTAGCAAGTAATTTGATGAATTACTCCAATGAGAAACTGCATAGTATGGTGGGAGACTTGAACTTGCCCATAATTGTTTGCTGCTATCTTTGCAGGGGTTGTGTTTCACTACAGGGCAGCGACCAGCAGGTACACTCTGAATTTTGAGATGGCACAAAAGGCTTGTTTGGATGTTGGGGCTGTCATAGCAACCCCAGAGCAGCTATATGCAGCCTATGAAGATGGATTTGAGCAATGTGACGCAGGCTGGCTGGCTGATCAGAGCGTTAGGTGAGCAGTCTGGGGGCCACCAGCTTTAATTCATCTATTTGGAGCGAGAATAAAGTGCTACCTACTAGTCCTTTATTTCCCCAGGTATCCCATCCGGGCTCCCCGAGAAGGCTGTTATGGAGATATGATGGGGAAGGAAGGAGTCAGGACCTACGGACTCCGTGCTACGCATGAAACTTATGATGTGTATTGTTACGTGGACCATATAGATGGTAAGATGTTCAAATTTCTATAGCTTCATTTGACCTAAGAAAATTGAGGAAAGACTGGGAGCACGTGGGGATAGAGCAAGTCTTCATGCTTGTTTGGATTCCAAACAGCAACATTTAGTTTAAATAACCGTATGATTCTGTGGTGAAATAAGCTTAAATTAAAGTGGAAAGAGAACGAGGGCTGTGTAAATGGTTATGTAGGTTTGAAATGTCTTTAGTTAATGGCAGGTTTGCTTTCAGTCATGCTGCCATTGGACTGTTTCCAATACACTTTTAGAGCATTAAGAATAGAAACCTGTAAGGGTGGTACCTATTCTTGTAAGAACTTCAGGTAAAATCCTGTGATGACAAACCACTGTGAATCCAAGTGCTGATAAACACCCCGAAGTGCAGCTGAGTAAGGCAAACTAGCCCAGGAAGGATTTTCATGGTTTGCTTCTCCTTGTGTTCACTTTGCTACACTAATATTTAGAGCAATCATTCATTCATTCAACCAATGAACACATTAAAAGAAAACACCTACTGTGTGATAGGTACTCTGCTCGTACTTAGGACTATGAAGCCGAGTAAGATATAAGCCTCGCTTTAGAGATGCTTAGAGTCTGATTGATTCTGGCACTATCATTTCTCACTTAGCATGAGTTAGATTCTTAGAGACAAGTTTGAGTTCTCTTGTGGTGATGTAATCTAAGGACACAATGCAGTTTTATTATAAGAATAGAAATTTCTGTGACTTTTGAAGTGGAATTTCATTTGTAGCAACAGGTATCTTAGAAGCCTAAATATATAAATAGAAGTATTACATTGAGTTATACTTTTAATTTTGGCTGGCTCCACAGAAAAAAATGATCTCAATTTTCTTATGTGTAAAATAAGGAAGTAGGACTAGATAACTTCCATAGTCCCTTCCAACATTAAAATTCTATGATTCTATGAATTGAAAAAACAACCTCAGAGACTGAAAGCTAGAAAATAAGCAGCTTATATTTGCCTAATGCCCTAAATTTGAATAGGATGGCCTGCTTGCAAGAAAGCTGCTAAGTGTGGTTCTCTAGCATCTTAACATTCTTATTATAACTATTATTTAAGACTGATAAATGTGTTTTCTAAACCATAACTTTGATACTAACAATTTCCATTTTTTACAAGGACAAAGGGAAAAGATATGTAAAATCCATGCTATGAGATATAGATAGATAGATATAGCTTAGCTCCTTCCTTTAAATTTAATTTTATTTTAAATTTAGTTAACTTTTTTCATAGAATAGGAGATGGTTGGTGGGATTCTGGTTCTAGGAAATAAATTTGTTACTGCTATCTCAGTAAGATGGAAATTTGTATTCAAATTCACTAGGTGGAATTTGTTTTATCACTGTGGTTCTCCTTTGGAATAATGTCTATTAGAGTGATAGTTATAAAAATTTCTGGAACACTGGTAATGCTGGAACTAAACCAGAGATAGTTTCTGAAAAAGTATACATAACTTCTAATTACCTAAAAGATCTTTACCAAATATAATTGAAATGTGGTTTTCAAGTATAAATCCATGGCCAATTTGATCCCAATATGAATAAGCATCACAAGCCAGACTCCTTGATGGAAAGACAGGCTTAAGTATTTACAATGCTCCCGGAAGGAGCACCTAGGGGCCCCTCTGCATGTCTCTTCTTCAGTCTTATCCTGAGAGAGCTACTGAAACCCCAGTCTCTAAGGCTGCAGAATCCCTAACTTCTTTGAAGGCCAGAGGACTTTCTGCTTCTGCAGAAGTTCCAGAAATTCCTTGCCCTGTACAAATTCTGTGTGAGATACTTTTGACAGGTCTTGGTGGTAAAAGCCCTACCAAGGATTCCTAGCCACATTGTACCCACTGAGAGCTGCTTTCCCAAAATCTGTTCAGAGGATCAAAACTAGCGTTCAGGGAAAATTGACCTCTGTCAGAAGAGTCATTCTGAGGATGTATGCGTACACCACAATGAGAAGGATTTATTAGTCATACAGGAACACCTCCATAAACATCGCCACTTCTAGGGCAACTGGTATTGGTCAAACCAGTCTCTCGTCCAGTGTAAGCCAACTGTATTTCATACAGTTGTGTATTTACTTGGGATAATTGTTCCACATATTTGATAACTGAAAACTTGTAATGTGTAATATAGCATAACTTTAGTTGGAGTATTTATACCAAAACAACAGAATTTGAACTTTTTTATCTTATCACATAACAGCTGGAAGAAAAAGATAAAAGAATAAGTATAAATAGGAATTCAAGCACTGGCTGAAATTTGTGTCAGCAGAGTAACAAGACGCCCTGATATGGGCAACCTTGGGAACCTATCGCCTCTCCTTCTCTGGCCTATATTTTCCATGTTAGCCCTACCCTTTGGCTTTTCTTTCACCTGGAACAACTACCACCCTACCATTCCAATTCCCTGACCTTCACACAAGCTTCCCAGCACTTGGATGTGTCTGTATTATGGGCTCTCACACTGATCCCATATCCCGTTCCTAAGTCCCAGTTGGTCTCTCTCACCTTTACCATCTCCAATCTTTGAATGTGTGACTATAATCACCCTCCTGCAAATGTCTGCTTATTCCTCCATCTCTCCTACTAGACCATGGATTCTGGGAGGGAAGGAATCATGTGTATCCCCACTATGTCCTTGGCACATAGTAGGTGCTCCATAGATGGAGTTGAATAAAATGAGTGAATTAATAAATTAACCTCCAAACTCAGTGCCAACTCTACTCACATGGCTTTACACTTGCACTTTGGATAACTTTACACATCTCCGGGCTTCATCACAATTCTACTTCCCAGTTTTTCATTGCTCCAATGTCCTTACTGGTTCATTTAATTTCACTTTTGCTCTTTTGTATGTAAATAAGTCAAATGCCTTGTGGGATGAACAGGGCACCAAGAGACACCAAACAAACAAAAAAAATGAAAAATGATAATTTTTAGTTTTGCATGTCTAGCCCTGAACTCTCTTCTGAATTCTATACCCACAGTTCTATTTTGTGAATCATTTTTTAAATAAATTTACTTATTTATTATTATTATTATTTTTGGCTGCATTGGGTCTTCGTTGCCACACAAGGGCTTTTCTCTAGTTGGGGCAAGCGGGGCTACTCGTCTTTGCAGTGCGCAGGCTTCTCATCGCAGTGGCCTCTTTTGTTGTGGAGCATGGGCTCTAGGTGCACAGGCTTCAGTAGTTGTGGCGCACGGGCTCAGTAGTTGTGGCTCTGGGGCTCTAGAGCACAGGCTCAGTAATTGTGACACACAGGCTTAGTTGCTCCGCGGCATGTGGGATCTTCCTGGACCAGGGCTCGAACCTGTGTCCCCTGCATTGGCATGCAGATTCTTAACCACTGTGCCACCAGGGACGTCCCTGTGAATCATTTGTGTGTCTCATCTCTGGTTTTCTGTTCTATCTCACAAATAATCCCCAAGCCTTTAACAGTTCTTCAGGGGACCTGTTTTATGACCATCAAAGCACATGAACACCATGGCCATTATCATTCCCCTGCTCAGCGTTGTGTAGTGTGAATTTCCTGTTGCCTTCCTCCTCAGGCTAACTCTGCCTGACCTGCAAAGCCCCTCAATCCTGGTTTGGGAGTAACCTATTCAGCTGTGTTTCCCTCTCTCCAATATGATGCCACATATGTGCACCAGTCATCCACGGACCCTCTGCTACCTCCTGCCAGCAGTCCTGCTTTGATCCTCTCTGAAAACACAAGCCTCTCACCTTTCCAGCATTCTACTCTTCCCTCTGCCTATGAACAGACTGCCTCCAAGAGCCCATCTTTGCCTCTTCCAGCTCACACTGACATTTCCTGATTCTGAGCTCCCACTTTTCTTAGAGTTAGTTCCACATATCTGGTGTTTAATTCTTCTCTGGTTGCTTTATGTTCATCAGACACAAACTATTAACTGTTATTTTTATTTCTGAAAAACTTCTGTAAGCTCCTAATAGAGATAAGGCCATAGTCATCTTCTGTAACTTTCCCAATGACAATGAAGAACCTATTCCAGTAATAGACACATCATAGTTATTCAAAAACTACTTGGTGGTAATTGCAGTATTTCTCAAGACTTTGTCTCTTTCAGAGGCTGTCTCCACCATGCTACCATTTCTACAGTGCTTGAAAAAAATGCCAAGCTTTGTCCACCAAACTTACTAAAGATCTTTTTTTTTTTAATTGGATCACCATGATACTAGTTTTTTCTCTTTGAATTTCTTCTCTCACTCTTTTCTGTGGTGTCTCTTAGAAATAATTCCTTCCTAGAGACACTCTTTTCTCCTTTCCAGCCTCTCACAGTCATGGCCCTTTCTTGCCTTCCCAGCCAATTGTCCTCTCTGGCATTGGTTCCTTTGTCCCTATTCACAAATTACAGGTTTATTTTTCTACTGCTTCCTCATGTCAAAATCCAGGATAGCTCTGTCACCTCTATGACTTGTCTAATGCCTCCACGTCATGCTTGTGTCTGACCTAGAACCAAAAACAACCTTTCGTTTTTCTCTTAATGAGCTGCTTTAGATATGAAAAGCTAAAAATTTAGTTAAAAGGCTGAATGTCATTAAACAGGTCTTAGAGCAAGGCTTAGTTCCAGCTTCTTTAGAGTCTTTGATAGGATCAAAATCAAATATATCAGATCTGGAAACTGTGTGATTTCCTGCCTGTGGATGCTCAGATTGACTTAATTTTGATGGAATTTACAGCATGTAATCTACAGAGTACTTCACCAATGAGAGTTATTTAAGAATTAGTGATAACTTGGTTTATTCAGTTAAAAAGCCCCGTGTCAGCTAGAATAGCTTCCTGCACACTCTGGTTCAGCAGATGGGTTCAAATATTGATTTTGGATTATAGAACCTCTCCACATTGGTTGAGGTTGGTGCTAGAAGATGCTGAAACTTTTTAGTTATTCTCTGTAGAACTCACAGAATCATAGATCACAGTTATGGCTGTAGGTTCCCAAATAGACTTTAGATATTAACACACCTTGCTAAGGATTTGAAACTGAACTTGAAGTTGTTTTTGTTTAAGTGTTTGAATGGTCTAGCTAAGAGCCACTGAGGAAGGTGACCAGGCATGGCACCCTGCAGCACCTATGGAAAATGTGTCCTCATTCAGTACGGTGACTTGAATAGATTAACTGTGAGGTAGCTCCATAGGTAGGGTAAGGAAAGAAACTATTTATTATATGGTTGCATTGCCACTTAACTTAATTCTCACAAAACCCTTGACAGGCATTTATTTAAAACCTTTATTTTTACACATAAGGAAACTAAGGCACAGAGGTTAAGTGACTGGATTATACCCTTTTTCCTGTTCTACTGTAGTAACTTTTCAGGACCACCAAAGATTCCCCAGTAGAGCAACAGGCAGTCTTAAAAACCAAGAGGTTGCAAACTGCTCTTAAAGCTCCCCCAAATCTCTGATTTCTCACACAAAAATATCCTAATTCCTAAATCATTACTCATTATTTGAGTAATGACTGCATTCCTGTTTGGATTGCAGTGATTGGAATTGCTGGGTTAAATGAGAACTCTATTTTTAACTTTTTGAGGAACTGTTTTAAAATTCTTACCAGCAGTACATTAGGGTCCTGATTCTTTCATTCTTGCCAACATTTGTTTTCACCTGACTTTTTGATCATAACCATGCTAATGTGTGTACAATGCTATCTCATTGTGGTTTTGATTTGTATTTCCCTGATAGCTAATTATGTTGAGCAACTTTTCCTTTATGACTATTGGCCGTTTACCTATTTTCTTGGAGAAATACCTATTCAGAAACTTTGCCCATTTTAAACTGGGTATTTGTCTTTTTGTTATTGAGTTGTAAGAGTTCTTTGTATACTCTAGATTCAAGACAGCCTATTCAGATACATGATTTGTAAATATTTTCTCCCATTTGCCGATCTGCATTTTTAGTTTTTTAGTGGGATCCTTTGACACACAAAGTTTTTAATTTTGATGAAGTCCAATATCTACTTTTTCTTTGATAGTTTGTGCCTTTGGTGCCATATCTAAGAACACATTACCAAATCCCAAGTCATGAAGACTTACTTCTGTGTTTGCTTCTAAGAATTGTCGTTTTATTTTTATCTATTTTGAGTTATTTTTTGTATATGGCATAAGGTTAGAGTCCAAATCCATTCTTTGGTATGTGGATATTCAGTTATTCCAGAAATATTTGTTAAAAAGACTATTCTTTCCTCATTTAAGGGCCTTGGCACCCTGTTGAAAATCAGTTGATCATAGATATATGTTTTTTTTTCTGGACTTTCATTGATCTATATGTCTATACTTACGTCAGTGCCACATTGTGTTGAATACTATTGTTTTGTAGTAAATTTTTTTTTTTTTTTTTTTTTTTTGGGCCTCGATCAGAAGGACTTGGGCCCCCCATGAGCGGCGCCGGGGAGTGGGGCTTCCGTATGTAGTAAATTTTGAAATTGGAAAATATGAGAACATATTTTCTGAACAGAACAGAATTTTCTGTTCTTTCTGAAAAAGAACAACTGTGTTCTTCTTTTTCAAAATTGTTTTACTTGCCCTACTTCTGGGCCCCTTGAGTTCCCATATGATTTTTAAGATCAGCTTGTCAATTTCTACAAAGAAGCAATTTGAGGTGTATTTTCATCTTAACAATATTAAGTCTTCTGATCCATAAACATGTGATTTTTTTCCATCTTTTTTTTAGATTCTTTACTTTCAACAATGTTTTATAGCTTTTATAGCTTTCAAAGTATAAGTTTTGCTGTAATTTTATTAAATTTAATCCTAAATATTTTATTCTTTTTGATGCAAATGCAAATGGAATTTTCTTTATTTCTTTTTCTGATTGTTCATTGGAAATGTATAGAAATATAATTGATTTTTTTTTTTTTTTTTTTGTGGTACGTGGGCCTCTCACTGTCGTGGCCTCTCCCGTTGCGGAGCACAGACTCCAGACGCGCAGGCCCAGCAGCCATGGCTCACGGGCCCAGCCGCTCCGCGGCATGTGGGATCTTCCCGGACCAGGGCACGAACCCGTGTCCCCTGCATCGGCAGGCGGACTCTCAACCACTGCGCCACCAGGGAAGCCCTTGGTTTTGTTTTTGTGGTTGTTGCTTATGGGTAGAGAAAGGTGGGATGCAAATGAGTTCTTTTAAGCATGATTATGCTTTTTACGTTGCTGCTCATGTCCCCTGCATCGGCAGGCGGACTCTCAACCACTGCGCCACCAGGGAAGCCCAATATAATTGATTTTTGTATATTGGTCTTATATACTGTATCCTACAACCTTGCTGAAATTGCTTATTAGTTCTAATAGTTTTTTTAATGGAATCCTTAGGATTTTCTATATACAGTCCCTTTTATTTTATAATGTTACCTTAAATAAGTAGAAAGTAGAAATGTCTTGACATAAAACCCTTGAAGCATGTGGCAGTCATTTGCTTTAAGGTTTTGATATCAATTTCTGGAATTCTAAATCAGAAGAGCTTCTTTGGAAATACAGTGGCCATTTAATTCAGCTGTGAAAAGTAAAAAAAAAAACTAGGCTAATTCTCCTGTGTTGGCCTGCAGCCATACTGAGCCTGTCAAACCAAATAACACACTCAATCTCATATATTTTGAAGACTCAGACATCCAGAAATGTTTTAGAACCTCTTTCTCACTCTAATTAAAATCTTACTGCTCTGTCATTGGGAAAGAATGAGATCCGACATCCTGCAAACCATAAAAATATGTTTAAATTTTAGTGGGATTTCCTGTGTCTTTAAACCTTTCAAATGACATATATAAGATCTTGTGTAATAACACATTGACAAATATGTGGATTCCCTTTCCCATGAATATGATCTGATTTAGAGAATGTTAACTGACTATCACAGCTGACTGATGACAATTCTCTAAAATTAATTAGAGGTTAAAATTTTCAAAAGTGTCTATGCTTTAAGCCACATTATGCATCTACTTCAGCCTAAAACAAGTGAGAAATTTGAAAGGTGCTGACCTGGCTTTCCAGTCTCATTACCCCTCAAATGAGAAACATTGCCAGCCTAACACTAGAATTGGATGAAGTTACCTTGGCAGCCCCAGAAGTTTTCTTGTCACTGTTAACAGAAGGTTTGTTTCTGTACAGGTTAAAGGACCAGATCTTAGGGGGAATTGACATGCTTTTGAATTACCTACAAATATTGGCTGTCAAGAGATTATATAGTGGTGTAGGTTAGCTGTTAACCAACCATGTACAGCTGATGGATTTTGTGATCCCGGATAATGAGTATTAGTCTTTATTGCTTTGATCTTGTATATATAGACATGGGCAAAAAAGAGAAAGATAGAGAGAAAAGAGAAAAAGAAGCTTCCTTTGAAAAAAAATAAAAGTCCAAAACTTTAAACCTAGTAATAATTATGTTGAATTGTCTTTATCACCATAATACTTGCCATATATTCTAAGTGGTTTTATCCTATGGGCATTTCATGTGACTGTTTCCAGTTCACACACCATATCTACTTTTGCACACATTTATTACTCATATACCATTTTGACCCACATTGCAATGAAATGTAGTAACAATCACAAATCTTGAACTTCCTTACAGTGAACAAAAAATCAGGAAGTTCTGTTCTCAAATGGGCAAAGGGACTCATGATTAGTTTATAAGAATTGATTTTCAGACCAGACAGTTCAGGATAGAAAGGTAATGAGCACAAATAAACAGAATAAGTATAAACATTGATCACACTACCCAGAAAATAGACGCATCTAGATAATTGTGGTGATATATCAGCTTTGACTACCACAGGCAGCGGCCCATCAGCTGCAGTCCAGGAAAGAATTGAATAATTATCGGTGATCTGCTGATGCCAATTCCCCGTTTCACCTTGGTGATCTCAGGGAATTTTCAGTGGAAGAAAAATATCCTATCTTAGCTTTGCTCTGGACCCAGGCTCTTGCATAATTTTTCTGAGCTACTCCTGAGTGTAAAGTCTAGCTTTTGAACAGTGTAGGTCATCTTAATGTTTTGATTTGTTTTCATCATTGCTTGCCATTTTAGTATGTGTCATTCTAAAGTCTGCTAAGAAATAGCTTTTCCATTTAACAATCAGAAGTGTGGAAAAATAACATGCATGGTCCACTTTCCAGGGAGTGTTTTAGCAGTTACTTGTCAAATTTAAGTATTTTTTTCTTAATATTTCTGATGATGTTAATTCCTATGATTAAGACAAATTTAGTTTGTAGAATGTCACCACATATTGAAGTCTCATCAGCAATGTCTTCCAGTTTCTTCTAGAACATCCCTGGAAAGTTGGAATAACAGGAATAATTCAAAGCCAGATCATTTAACTTGAAATTTTGGAAAATTAGAGGTTATATATGTTTTCCATATGAACATGCAAATTATCCTGTGTGTGAAATCCTCTGTTCTACATTATAGTTTATGTGTGTACTAATGCAAATATATGTGTATACATGTCAGTAAATTCTTACTTACAACAACTTAACTTGGCATTTTACCTTAAGTCATGCATTGTTTTGTGTATAAAGGATACTTTGCATATTTCTTTCCTGACATTTTATTTGCTTTCCTTAATCAGCGAAAAAGTGATAGGTAATTTT
Source organism: Mesoplodon bidens (assembly GCF_964165515.1). Lineage (NCBI taxonomy): Eukaryota > Metazoa > Chordata > Mammalia > Artiodactyla > Ziphiidae > Mesoplodon > Mesoplodon bidens. The sequence goes on from NC_138160.1 coordinate 67,946,257, forward strand.
TATTATTTAATTATATTATATCATAGATAATTATTTATTATCTATAATAATCTATGAGAGATACAATTATCTCATAGATAGATAACATTTAGAAACATGTTTCAAATCTGTATTCTTGTTACAAATTTGATAATAAATGTCCTATAGATGTAACTGTTTTGATGAGGCAACTTCTGGAACTGAATAGTAGACTCCTTGTTAACTTATAAAAGTGATGCTTGTCTTCCAGGAAGGCACATATCCAGTAAAGCTAAAATACATTCAATTGTTCAGTCACAGTATTCAAGAGTAGAGCTAGAACACGGCCTTGTCCGACGCTAATAATAGGTGTTTTCTCTCTCAAGGAAGGCTTTGCTCTCTCTTCTCACTCTTAAGGTGATACTGTGATAAAATTCAGAAGGAACTTTTATTACTTACATCAGAGGCCAAAAGGTGCCTTTAAGATACCCTTGGGGTAGGAACTTATACAACCTGACCAATGAAGTCCTGTTGGAGAGAGAGAAGCTAAGCAAATGCACTGAGTTGCTTTGCTTGATTTCCCATGTTTGCTTTCTCTTTCTCTGTTCCTTTGGTTCCTGGTTTGGCTTTGCCTCTGGACTTTAGATTTTATCTCTTGGTATTTCCTCATATGATCATTCATTTTTGGACCAAGCCTAGGCTTACATTCCTGTTACTGGGCCAGACTTAATTTCTGTCTAATGTCATTAATGCTATGAATGACTGATATTAGAGTTTAGAACATATAATTTGACCTATAAATAATTCCTGACTATAGATTTTAAAACTGAGAGTAGATCAATAAAATCTTTGAAAATCTTAACATCTTGACTGCTCTTCTCAGTGTAAAAGTGGACAGTGTTTAGCCTAAAACCTGCATTTTTCTATGGGATATGGGATTGAAAGACTTGCGCCTACAGTTAGTGACTAAGGAGGAAGACTGCTACTTTTTTCTGCTCTACCTTGCTTGACTTTTTGCAAGAGCTTCTTTTTAAGAAATGAGACACTTCTGTGTTCAGCTTAAATATGGTCTTGGACACTTTATCAGGGTCCCTGCTCTGCGCCAGATTCCTTTGCTCCCTTGCAGTCTCTGATACACCCTTGGGAGGCAATGGACTTCATATGCCCTTTGCTTTGTTTTTTGGCTCCTGCTTTGATTCTGTCTGATTACCTGGTCTACGCAGTCTGCTTCTATTTCGAGCAGGTTAACACATAGGCTACCAGAAACTTAATACTAAGTTATCTTTGTTATGGCTCAATTGAGATTCCTTTTCCTGACTGAAACATACATGTCTCTAGAGCAGTGTTTTCCAAACTATTCCATGAAACAGATCCATGGACTGTTAATTAGTCTTCTATGAGAAAAGGAGATTACTCTGGTCAAATGGCTTAAAAATCCTAAATTCTTTGTGGGGACTCCCAAATAAATACTATAATATTAACTACTCTGAGAAGCCTTACAGAAACGAAGACCTGTCAGATGACTTGTATTTGTTTCCTAAATGCCAATGTCCACGAAACCTCTTTTCTTTGGAATACCTACTCATGTCTCAAGGATCACCAGAAAACTGTTGAAGACATTTTTGGAAATTATATTCTTAGAACTTGGACCATAAGTTAATAACCTTTCCAATCCACATCTTCAACAATAAGCTTTTAACAGGTTAATTCTGATTTAAACAGCAGATCTCCTTACATTTGTATTATGTTAGATAAAAAATACATAATGTCAAAGGATTATCTATTTAAAACCAGGCAACTAATGAATCAAAAAGTACTTGACAGGAAGTTATTTTAGTTTTGTCAATAAAATGTAAAAATAGATGTCTTAGAAATCAAGGACACAGTAATATGAATTAGTTCAGTTATTGCTATCTGTATATTACCTATTAATTCACTTTTTTTTTTCTTTCTGGTTTTGGTTTTAGTATGAAACTGATGCCAGGATATTCTGGCATATTTGAGAAAAGTAGATGTCTGGCTTTAATAATTTGAGGTTGAAACATAGGAAGGACGAAGTTTAGATATTCAACTTATTGCTTTCGGTAGAGATTGAGTGTCAATTCTAAAAGCTTTAAGACTCAGTAAGAGAATTCCATAGTGTGGATGCTTCACTATATCATTAGATTTTTGAAGTTGACAAGGTAATGTTTATGTTAAACAGTTATGATTTAGGAAGGCTTAGACTTTTTTTTTTGGAACAGAGTTAAAGTAAATGTTTTTCTTTTCCTTTTCTCATTATTTTGAAATGAAACAACAATTATGACATATATGATGACAGGCCACACATTATCTTTAGAGATGAATTGATTTGATTCTCACCTTAGGGTAAACTCAATTAATGCCAGTTAAATCTTCCTTTTTCATCTGAGTTACATGAAACCCAATGGTGATATCTCTTTCAATAAGCTTTTAAAATTTTATTTGCAATGTTTGATAAAATTTTACATATAAATGAAAAGGAAAATAGGAGGCTTTGGGATAACAGAATTTAGTTAAATAAGTAAAATCATTATTTTTTGGAGATTGGATAGATGGAAGTTGTATCCTCCAAACAAGTGAATTAAATCACTGTTTTGATATAAAGTCAGATTTAACAAGAGTTTTTGTATGAAAAGTTCTATAAGTAGTTCTTTATTGATTTAATAATAAGGGTACTCTCTTTTTAACCTGCCAGCACCTACTAAAGCCTTTCTTTCCTTTAATACCCCAAACATGTTTGCTATTTAAAATAGGGAAAGCAGTTACTCAGAAAATCATGCCGTCATTTCTCTTCATTGGCCCTTTGGTATGGCTGTGTTTGGAGAAGTTGATTTCTTCCATCATGTGGACTAAAATTGCTGTTTGGAGAAGCAGAGTTTTATTCAGTTAATTATATTTCTCTGTCCTGCTCTGGTTGGCTGATCACTCTTGTTACTGAAAAGGAACAGTACTCTTGCCTCATTGTAGAAGTACCTCACAATGCAGAAAATGAAGGCAACAAAACTGATATTCCAGCTGTAATAACAAATCCAAGTGTTCCACCTTGGAAGGAAGTGTGCTGGCCTGCTGCCCTCTTTCACACTTACATTCCTTTCAGACCAAATGCAAGTGTAATGCTGAGGTGAACGGGGCTGCTGAGGCTGCTTGGGGTGATGCAGTCTCTCTTGTCTGCCTTTCCCCAGGTTGCTTTGAGCCAAATCCATAGGCGAGTGAATCGCCTGTCCCAGACAGCAGCTACCCAAAGGTCTGCAGCAGAGTTAGTGCTCTTTAATGTGCTGCTTGGGAAGGATGGAAGAAAAAGGACCCCTTGTTTCTGAACAAGAACTTGAAATGCCATTCATTTAACAAATTATTAAGTACATATTATGCAACTGGTCCTGTGACCCTTAAGCTTTTCAAACTTAGCGGGAAGGGAGACATTCTAGGAATGGGGAGGGGGCATCTTTGTTCTTATAGTATATTTTTGGATGTGAGATTACTGTCCTTTGCCAGCCTAGATAATTAAGGAAAAAAACCCATTCTCACCTCTACCTTGCTTTTTTCAGTCAGGTAAAAGTCATTTTTCTTTCTCTTCTTCAAATAGCTCTTATTGGGATTTGGCCTAGTTTCGTTGGTAGCATTTTTAGATTTGCAGTGAGAAGAGCTGATATGGGTGATTTGGCCTTTTTCCCCTGACTGATTTTTCTTGTGTTATAAAGCTAGGACACACGCACAGAGAGAAATGGCTCTACTCATTTTAAACAATCCCTTGTTACATATGGAGTTAGTTAGGTGAAGATCCAAATCATGAGAGCTCTGCATCCCAGCTGTCTAATGTCTCATAGAATCAGAGTGGCCTCAGTGAGACAGAAACAGGACCCACAGCTGCTGTAATAATGGCCTATCAGTATGTTAGCTTCCTCTCTACCTCATTTTATACTCCTCCCCTTGCCTGCTATATTTGCTTAGGTATTCTCTAATTCTGTCTCCTTTAGCCACTTATGTGCTCATGTGTGAAAAGCATCATTTAATTCACATTGCATTTATTTCAGCAAGTTATTATGTTAGTTACCCAAGTAAAATTCCAATTTAACAAACTCTCTGGCATTTCCAGAATACTTTATTGTGACATGTTAAGTGGTAATGAACATACTAATTGGGTCTAATTGAGCCTGGTGATGAACAAAGTAAATGTTCTGCCTTTCTTTGTTCATCAATAAGCAATGTAAGAGTCTCTGCAACCTAGTTAGAGCCCCTGCTAGCACATACAGTAACTTTGTGAGAACTGCAAAGGGCGCTCCTTCTGGGCAGACAGATTGCAAAAGGTATCCACCCTGGGCAGAGCAAGCAGAAAAAGCATGCCCCTTCCTCCAGGGAGGCTTTGGTACCTTTGGCTGGTTGAATGGGGTACTGGCCCCCATACACTCTCAGCCCTGCCCAAGTGCAGGCCATGACCTGCATAACTATCAAGGCAGCCTTGTGCCTAGGACAGGAAGGCAGGAAACAGCATTCCATTCTGCCTCTTTCCCGTCCCCCTCTTCAGACCCTGGAGGTCTTCTTGTTTTGTTGTTTGCTTTGATGGGAGTTAATCCATTTTGATGGTAGAGATAGATGAGAGAGTCAGAGAATTACTATTTGATTTTAGGGTAGACAAAGAAAAATAACCTCAGTGACATTTCAATGCAACTTTCTCTTTCCAACATGCAATGTTAATAAGTACATCACAACCTTTTTCATTCAAGAGAAAACCCGTTTCCTGGCTGGTAAACCAAAGAATAATTTGGAAAAGATTGTTCATTTTAAAGAACTGATTGTAACTTTATTATCAAATGACTGCTTCTATGGCCTATGGGAATATATGTATATAAAATGAAACTTTTCTGGCATGTGTTCTCTTTTTTTATTGTGTTATTTCTTATCATACACTAATAATAACAAAATGCGGTAACATTGAGTTTTCTGCTTTAAAGTATAGAAGCTGCTACCTTGCCATGAAGAAAAGAATTACATGCTTTTCCCCATCTCCCATAAACAGAAATGGACTGAATAGTAAAATTTAGACCCTTTTTCCTCTTCTGATTGCAGGTGATGTGTTCCACATCACTGCTCCCAATAAATTCACCTTTGAGGAAGCTGGAGAAGGGTGTGAAAAACAAGATGCCCGCCTGGCGACAGTGGGGGAGCTCCAAGCGGCGTGGAGGAGCGGCTTCGACCAGTGTGATTACGGGTGGCTGTCGGATGCCAGCGTTCGCCACCCTGTGACTGTGGCCAGGGCCCAGTGTGGAGGTGGTTTACTTGGGGTGAGAACCCTGTATCGTTTTGAGAACCAGACAGGCTTCCCTCTCCCTGATAGCAGATTTGATGCCTACTGCTTTAAACGTAAGTGTTTGGTACCTTTTTAAACATTACAGATTTTTAAAAAAATACTTCGAAGCCATGCAATTGATGTTCAACTAGCCATTGGAATGATTCCATGTCTTGCAGTGTGTGCACGGAATGGAAACAGTTCAGTGACTTTCAAAACCAAGGAAATGCAACAACAGTGATACAGTTAAAACAAGAAGTTTGACAAATGGGTGTTTTTAGAGAGGATGAGGAAATGTCAGGTGAAGGCCTTAATGTGATGCATTGCACTTAGAACCATAGAACATGTTTCTGCATACTTATTTTACATTAATTGCAGTCCTTCAATGCAATTAGATTGTTGATGCTATAATGCTGGGACCAACTGTGGCTGAATTGAATCCTTGAATTCTGTTTATTTCGTCTTTGTTTGCTATCACCCTTTCTTTTAAATGGCGGAGGATTTAAATTTCAGTAATTGCAGGTGAGTACTTGGAGCTGACGTGGATAATACCTCAAAATGAACCATGCTATAAATAAAAATCTTATTTTATCTCATTTTATTTCAAATAATGGAAATGTGTGCCTTCTAATGCTTAATTCTCTAGTATCACATTGAAGTACAGTATATGTTTTTTGCAAGCTCTAACATAAATAGGCTATCTTCAGTCAGGTTTACTACTTAAAATGGATTTTAAGTAACATTTCTCAGCATTCATGATATAATTATTTTAATTCTTCAGATGTCCTTAAATTATTTTAGCACTAGTAGTCACATGCTATAGTGCTTGTAGAATGCTTAATTAAACAAGCAAGTAATCCAGAGTCTCATTGTGATATTTAGTAGGATCTATATTGTGCCAGCAAAACAAATATCTCCTAGAATTTTTGGTGACCTTGAGTATATTCAAGATAGAGCCACGTTATATTGAAATACAGTGAGAACTTTTTTTTTTTTTTTTTTTTTTGCGGTACGCGGGCCTCTCACTGTTGTGGCATCTCCCACCGTGGAGCACAGGCTCCGGATGCGCAGGCTCAGCAGCCATGGCCCACGGGCCCAGCCGCTCCGCGGCATGTGGGATCTTCCCGGACCGGGGCACGAAACCGTGTCCCCTGCATCGGCAGGCGGACTCTCAACCACTGCGCCACCAGGGAAGCCCCAGTGAGAACTTTTTACTAAGTTTCCAATATATATTTTTATAGCGATATGTACAGTCATCCCTTGGTATCCATGGGAGATTGGTTCCAGGACCTTGGGAATACCAAAATCTGCAGATGCTCAAGTCCCTTATATAAAGTAATAATTGCATATAACCTGCACACACCCTCCTGTATACTTTAAATCATCTCTAGATTACTTATAATACCTATATTATGTAATAGTATATAATACCAACTATGTAAATAGTTGCTGGCACACAACAATTTCAAGTCTTGCTTTTTGGAACTTTCTGGAGTTTTTGGAACTTTTTATTTTTTTAAATCAGAAGTTGGTTGAATCCTCGGATGTGGAACCCATGGATATTGAGGGTCAACTGTAACTGAAATGAGTAGAAAATACACTAGCTTATTTTGTAATTGGTTTCTGAAGTGAAATATACAGACATTCTTCATCAACCAAAAAGACACAGAACTGGTATGTCTGAGTAGTCAGGAGAATAGATGTTAGTGCAACAGAAAGGTATGATTTTACATACTGCTATTTCCCAGCTAAGATACTTCTGTTTGGATCTCTCTGTAAACTCAACTTTCTGAGTGTTAAAGCCATGTGTTGTGTATCAGTGTGATACAAGCTGGCCATGAAAAGCCATTGAAAATATTAGTTTTTGTTCCTAGGCCCTGAAACTACAGAAAAAGTCTTAATCATTTTTAGGAAAACAAACAAACATCAACAATAATAACAAAACCTTATCCCTAGAAGTAGAAAGAAGAAGAAAGATATCATTCCTTTAAGCCATATACCCATAGTGGGTTATGGGTATATTTTCAAGTAGTTCAAGCTTTAAAATCAATTTTACACTAAGTGACTGATGTGATTAAGGAAGAAAATCAAATCTGTATGTGTGTGTTGGAGAGGGGATGGGGACAGGTGGGTTAGAGAGGTTAAATTAAGGAAGGAGTTGAATTATCCAGCATGACTACCTTGTTTGATTTTATTTTCTTGTGCTTTATAAACTTGGCACTAGAAAACTTTTAAACATTTTTGTTCTCCTTGAGAACAAATTTAAACCAAAGCCTGTCTGTAGCCACAAAGAATTCATCCTGATGTGTTTTAAATTATTTATTTAAATAAGGAATTCACATGAATGTGCAAAATAACAATGTAGTTAGATTCAAATAAAATAAACACCTACTAAAAATCTATATAAAATATGAATAAAATTTGAAAGCTTAGGTCCATTTTTTTCTCCCTAATTCATTTGAATCTATATAACTTAGAAATATATAACTGGCAAATATAATGGATTCAGATTTTCATTTTTCTCCCCACCTAAGCTAAAGGCTAGATTCTTATTTAGTTCTTCTGTAAGACTCTATCATACTCAAAATTTATTCAGCCTATAAAAGTTCAAGAAAGTTTAGTCATACATAAAAGCCTTCCTTAAATCACACACAATGCCAACAGCCTCCCTAAATTTCTAATTCATTTTTCAAAGATTCTTTTAAAATATACATTTTTTTTACTTTGAAAAATATTCTCAAAATGACTTGCCTGCTGTCCAGTTTCCCACATAGTTGAGTAGTGACTAAATTTATGGAGTTAAAGTTGGTAAGAGTTATGGCCTTAAGGACAATTCCAAAAGTGATTTCAGAGATGTACAGCTGGCTGGTTAGGTAGAAGAATTTAGAAATATAACGATATTTTTCTTGTTTGCTTTTACCAAATGTAGAAAGTATTTTTAAGGCCACTTCATGGTGAATAAACAATACCAGATCTCATTTTGCTATAATTCCCTTTTCCTTCTAAAATCACTGAATAGAACACTAACAATGTCTGATGATAAATATAATTAGAACCTGTTCTTGTCAAATAGATTTGAAAAACAAGTAAATTAATGTCCTTGTGAAATAAAGTTTTCCTGCACATTTCCCCTTGATGGTTAAATTGTGCACTTTTCATTTTTCTTTGACCTCAGAGTTAAGCAAGTTCTATGAAATAGAGTTATGCAGGGCTTTGAAGGATCATCCATACTACCCAAATTTAAGTGAATCAAAACTATTGAAGACTCATAATAACCTCTCACTTAATATTATTAAAGATCTCCAGGAGAGGGAGATAGGGAATATTTCCTAGAAAACCCATTCCAATATCCTATTACTATCACTCTCAGTTTTTCCAATTATCTAAATCCTTTGCATTAGAACTTGAGTTCATCTTTCCTTCTTAAGTTGGAGACCAAAATCTAAATTACAGCATTTCTACTATTGAAAACAACTGTTTGGTTGTCCCTCAGTGTCTCCCTCAGTTGAAATAATTTCCTTATTCTGAAATTTTAATTTCGAGGCCTCTAATCACCTATGCCATCTTGCTTTGAACCCTCATTGTTTTTCACGTCCCTCTGTTGGATTAAACTTGGAGCTAGAGATAGTGGTCTAGAGAAGGCTAAATAAGTACCCACCACTTCCTATGCTATCTTTCTTATATATTTGTTCACTTCTACAATTGACCTGCCCTTCTAACCAATGGTCAGTATATTATGTTTTTTGTGCCCTAGATCATAATCTGACCATAGGTGTCAAAACTTATCCTTCCCAAACTGGTATTTTTTAAATGTCTCTGTTTCTTGAATTTGAATTGGTTAGCATTCAATCACTCGTAAAACTTTAAAAATTAGTTTGAATTCTAATCTATCTCATTGTTCCAAACTTTACTCTTTCTGCAACCATGAACCCGGAATCAACTTATTGAATATCCAGTGATTTCCCTATAATGTAGGCAGTATGGGTATAAGTTAAATCGACCATCATGCTGCTGATAGGGTTTTTATCTTTTATTAGGAAAATCTGCCTCATGTCTCACAACAGAAGCACTGGAGAAGATAGTCCATAGGATATAAAATACCATAAAGTACAGTGATGTGAAACATCTGTGTGGCAGACAGCTGCAAATGTTGGAAGGGAGCTTTTGTGGGAAAAGAATCCTGCTGCTTTCTGTTGGCTTCCTCGATAATGAAGTTGAAGGGACACTGGTAGTTTTCCAGGGCAAAAATTTCTCCATGTGATCCTCCTTCTGGAGAGACACTTTTAGAATAATCTGGAGTCGTGCTTTCACCTTTGTAATAGTCATCATTAATACACTGGCATTTATTCTTAAGATATTTCTTTGTAAATATTTGTGTTTTTTAAAATTAGTTCCTTTGTTTTGGAATGGTTGAAGCAAATGGCTCAGATGCTCAGATATACTGAGTTGTGATGGAAATCAGCTGTTAAGTTGATGAAAAAGCAACCCAACCCCAAAAGGAAGTCTGAGGTTTTCCATTCCAAATAGTAGAATTAATCAACTTAATTATAAGCAGGCTTTTAAACAGGGCTCTCAAATTATTGAAAACCCTTGTTTTTGAAAACAAAGTCACATAGATCCTAGCTTTGTAAAGGAGATTCTCTGAGACATACTACTGTCATATTACTGTGTTCCAGGCCTAGAGGAAGGCAACACCAAACAGTTCAGTAATAAATGATAATGACAGACAGTTATGTAGTTTTTGAAATCTGAGTCCTTCACTTTTAAAATGCTATAAAAGTAATTTCATAGCACTGTGAAAAGTTGCTAATGTAGAACTTGGGTTGGAGCATAGGAAGACCTGATTCACAGGCCCTCTTTTGGCCCTATTGCAGTTATCACCTCCTTTTAAGTGAATTTCATCAGCTATGGAACTACTCAGAGGGAAAAAGCAAAATTAGCTTTTTTGTTGTTGTTAATAATAATATGATTAAATTTTCTCTAATGTGCAGTGTGCTAAGTGTTTATATTATGTTTCCATGGGAACTTTCTCTGTATGTACATTTTACTGTTTCCCCAAAGAATGCAGTTATAAAACAAACATGATATTTGGCAGTTAAATGAGGTAACAGTTATGGAATTTCAGAGGATAGAGAATTGAATGAAAAGAAAAATAGTCAACCTCACTTAGGTTCCTTAAGTTGTTCATGTCAATCAAAATAACAAAAGCTTCTTCCAGGAGATGAATGCAGAAAAAGCTTTCTTTAAAAAAAGGGGGAAAAAAGTTATTTAACATGTTTTTGAAGAGTGCGATTCTTTTTTGTTCTGTTGTTTAGTTTTGTTTTAATACAAAGGGATAAAAAGTGGCAGACTGAAGAATTTTTAACTACATCATAATGAAATGGCCACCAAGTTTTTGTTATAAAATTGATGAATCTGGGCTTTAAAATGGTCTGGGAAATGACCACAGCTCATACCAGACAAAAAATGAGGAATCTGTTACAGCTCAAGTCTGATTTACAACAAAATCATATCATTTTATCATTAAATTTTTAAAATAGACTTTCTTTATTAAAGCAGTTTTAGGTTCACAGTAAAATTGAGTGGAAGATGCAGAGATTTCCCATATGTTCCCTGCCCGCATTCATGCACAGCCACCCCCATTATCAACATCCCCCATCAGAGTGGTACGTTTGTTACAACTGAGGAACCCACATGGACACAACATAATCACTCGAGTCCATAGTTTACACTAGGGTTCACTTTTTGTGTTGTACGTTCTGAGTTCGGACAAATATATAATGACATGTATTTGCCATTCTAGTATCATACAGAGCAGTTTCAGTGCCCTAATATCATTAAGTTTTGATGGAGTAGCTGGAGCTCAAAAGTATCCAGTTTTGTTTTCCAAGGACTCTGGTTTGGGGATTATTAAGAGTAAGCCACAAGATATTGCAGATACTACAGATATTACAACTTTTATCAGGGGAACAGACATTACCCATACAACTAGTTTTAAATCATACAGGATGTAGCAAAACAATGACTACAGACTTCTTCAGATCAGTTCCTTCTGAGTCTAGTGGCAATCAGTTTTTGATTTTTGAAAATCTGAGTTTTAAAAAAAAGAATAACAAAATCTTTATGCGCTAAGCTGCTGCATTTTCTTTATGTTGAGATGGAATCTTATCTACAACACTCTCACTTTTATACACAACTTAAATTTCTTTAAACAGGCCAGGCCATTCTCTGTAAATCTGGAGGCATTATAATGTAGCATTTTATGATGACATGTTACTTTTTATTGCCTGAGCCCATTCTTTCTGATGCTCAGGGTTGTTTCCAGTGATTTGTAATTACAGAGCTAAAATATATCATGTGGGTACTTTACTTCCTGTTCTATGTTTGCATTTCCTGCTAAAAGTAAGGCTGGAACCAAGACCCTTAAGAGTTACAAACATAATGGGTAGAACATAGAACAAGATGTAGAACTACAACAAATGCCAAGCAGCCTCGGCCAGAGGCATTTTATTATTTATTATAAACAAGGCTACTCTGCAGACTTGAAAGGAATATGAAGACAAATGTCCAACACCAGGGATCAAGTGAATAGTGGTGTTAATATCCTGTTTTTATGAAAGCCTCCACATTATGGACAATGTAATCATTGATATGTAACTCGTGTTCATTTGATGTGCTTTTTTGTTGTTTTGCAGTCTGAGGCACTCCCTCTCCCCAGAGACATTATGTAGCTAGAGACAGAAGCCTCCAGAATAGTAGCACTAAGTTCTCCTACTAGACTTCAAGTTGGTGCTGTAGTTTCTGATAAATAACGTACCTACTCTTTCCAAACTCTGCATTTATTTATTTATTTATGTTTAACTTCTCCTTATCTTAAAACTACATAGTATTCACTTCCCTTAGCCAAGAACAGTCATTCATACCTATGGGTAAAAGCAGTGTTAACCCTTTCAATATAAAACAAGTGATCATTTGTGATGATTAAATGTTCAATTGTCTGTCTTCGGATTAATTTAAGTATAGTTTTTAGACTCCTCTCCATCAGAAAACACTTTGGGGTCGCCCCAAAGTACACAACAGCACTTAACAAACACACTGGACATACAACTTTTTATTAGTGACTTGTCTAATCAACTCTTTGAAATTATTTTCTAGCTAAACAGAATATATCAGAGGCTACAACCATCGAACTGAATATGCTTGCAGAAACTGCCTCACCCACTTTATCGGAAGAACTACAAATGGGACCCGACAGAACTACACCAATCGTCCCTTTAATCACCGAATTACCTGTCATTACAACAAAGTTCCCTCCTGTGGGAAATATAGCCAATTTTGAACAGAAAGCCACAGTTCAACCTCTAACTATCACACACAGAATAGCCATGGAATCACCCGCGCCTGATGGGAGTACTAAGAAGCCTTGGGATATGGACTATTACTCACCTTCTGCTTCAGGACCTCTTGGAAAGCCAGACATATCTGAAATTAAGGAGGAAGTGCCCCAAAGTACAACTGTCATCTTCCATCATGCTACTGATTCATGGGATGGTGTCAAGGAAGATATACAAATACGAGAATCAGTTACACAAATTGAACAAATAGAAGTGGGTCCCTTGGTAACATCAATGGAAATCTCAAAGCACATTCCTTCCAAGGAATTCACTGTACCTGAAACGCCATTTGTATCTACAACAATGACCCCGGAATCCAAAACTAAAAAGAAAGCAGTAAGCACAGTCTCTGAATCAGTGACCACAAGCCACTATGGGTTCACCTTGGGAGAAGATGATGGTGAAGACAGAACATCTACAGTTAGATCTGGTCAGAGTACCTCGGTCTTTAGCCAAATACCTGAGGTCATTACAGTATCAAAGACTTCAGAAGACACCACCCGCACTCAACTAGAAGAGGTGGAATCAGTCTCAGCATCGACGATTTTTTCACCTGTAACTGTGCCCGACAGTGATGGGTCATCCATGGACCACTGGGAAGAGAAACAAACTAATGGTAGGATAACTGAAGATTTTCTTGACCAGTATATGTCCACCACACCTTTCCCATCACAGCATCATACTGAAGTAGAATTGTTTCCTTATTCTGGTGATAAAAGACTAGTTGAAGGATCATCCACAGTTATTTATCCCTCTCCACAAACAGGAAGAGAAAGAACAGAAACACTAAGACCAGAGATGAGAACAGTTACTTATACAGATGATGAAATACAGGAAAAGATCACCGAAGATTCATTTATAGGAAAAACGGAGGAAGAAGGCTTCTCTGGAATGAAGCTCCCTACAGCTTCTTCAGAGCAAATTAATCATACAGAGTATTCAGTGGGAATGACCAAATCTTTTGATTCCCCAGCCCTGACAACAACAAAGCTAAGTGTGGCACCAGCAGAGGCAACAGATGTGGAGAAAGACTTTACGACAACTCCAAATGGATTAGAAACAGATGGCTATCAAGATACCACAAAGTATGATGAGGGTATTACAACAGTGCATTTGACCCAAAGCACTTTAAATGTGGAGGTGGTTACTGTATCAAAATGGTCATTGGATGAAGATAATACAGCATCAAAGCCTTTAGGGTCCACAGAACATGCAAGCTCTCCAAGATTGCCGCCTGCCTTACTCACCACTATGGGAGTGAGTGGAAAGGATAAAGAAATCCCAGATTTTACTGAAGATGGAAGAGGTGAATTCGCTCGTATCCCAGATAGTACTCAAAAGCCATTAGAGGAGTTTACTGAGGAAGACACAACAGACCATAAAAAATTCACAGTCAGCTTTCGGCCAACTACGTCAATTGGTGTCACAGAAAAGTCAACTTTGAGAGGTTCTACGACTGAAGAAAGAGTTTCTCCTATCACAAGCACAGAAGGCCGAGTTGTTCATGCAACCATAGAGGGAAGTGCTTTGGATGAAGGAGAAGATATGGATGTCTCTAAGCCTGTATCTACTGTCCCCCAATTTACACACACTTCAGATGTGGAAGGATCGGCATTTTTAAATTATAGTAGCACCCAGGAGCCTACTACTTATGTAGACACTTCCCATACCATTCCTCTTTCTGTAATTCCCAAGGCAGAATGGGGAGTGTTGGTACCTTCCACTCCATCAGAAGGTGAAGTTCTAGGTGAACCCTCTCAAGACATACATGTCATTGATCAGACTCACTTTGAAGCTACTATTTATCCTGAAACTATAAGAACAAGAACAGAAATTACACAGGAAACAACTCAGGAAGAGTTTCCATGGAAAGAAGAGACTCCAGAGAAACCAGTTCCTCCTCCCAGTTCTACAGCTGACACAGCCAAGGAGACAACCTCACCCTTGGATGAACAAGAGAGCGATGGGTCAGCATATACAGTCTTTGAAGACAGATTGGTGATAGGTTCTGAGGGAGTCCCAGTTTTAGAAACAACTCCAACTGGAAAAATTGAGCAGAGTATGTCTTATCCACCTGGTGCTGTCACTGAGCCCAAAGCAAAAACAGATGTAATGGTAACACTAATACCAAGCATGGAGCCAAAGGTATCTTTAAGCCCAGGGCCTGAACAAAAATATGAAACAGAAGGTACCAGTCCAAGAGCATTTGTATCACCTTTTAGCACCAGTGTTACCCAGCTTATAGAAGAAACCACTACTGAGAAAAGAGAGAAAACATCCCTAAATTATACAGATTTAGGCTCAGGATTATTCGAAAAGCCCAAGGCCACAGAACTCCCAGAAGTTTCAACAATTAAAGCCACGGTTCCAAGTGATATCACTACTGCTTTCAGTTCAGTAGACAGACTTCACACATCTTCAGCATCCACTGAGAAGCCGCCTCTCATTGACAGAGAACCTGATGAAGAAACAACCAGTGACATGGTAATCATTGGAGAATCAACATCTTGTGTTCCTCCCACTACCCTTGAGGATATTGTAGCCAAGGAAACAGAAACAGATATTGATAGAGAATATTTCACAACTTCAAGTACTCCTTCCGCCACACAGCCAACAAGACCACACACTGTGGAAGGCAAAGAAGCCTTCAGACCACAGGCACTTTCCACTCCAGAACCCTCAGCAGGGACAAAATTCCACCCTGACATAAATGTTTATATTATAGAGGTCAGAGAAAACAAGACAGGTAAGTCTTTGCTTTCTAGACATACCAGTCAAGGCAACCAGCATTTTATCTTGAAAATTACTTTTGGAAAAAAAATATCAACATGCCAAATGCTGCCAGTAGAAGATAACTGGAGTGTGAAAAAATTCTGTTTTAGCTTCATGTATTTGTACAAGAATTGGAAGAATATGTTAAACAATTTGGAAGAATGTTAGATATTATTTTATTTTAAAAGTCATAAGAAGCCCTGCTTTGTCATCTAATATAACCAAATCATCACTGTTACATCACTTCAGAACATGCAGAACAAAATGTTTTAATTTCAGTGTCTTTCCATGTGTTACTACTCAAGTGTAGTACTAGACTGTGTTAACATTCCATTGGTCTTTAACTATTAACCTTCAGTACTTACACTGTGGACAGCTAAAACCATATTGCATATGCCTAGGGCTGATAAAAAGACATCTAAAGGTTTGTTTTGGGTTTTCTTTTGCAGGTTTATTATACAACTTTTGGGGTGGGTAATGTGGGTCTGTAGTTTAAATGTTATTTTAAAGAAAGTTCAACATATTTTCAAGCTGTTTTCCTTGGGGATTTTTGTTGGTTTGTTTTTGTGGTATGCGGGCGTCTCACTGTTGTGGCCTCTCCCGTTGCGGAGCACAGGCTCCGGACGCGCAGGCTCAGCGGCCATGGCTCACGGGCCCAGCCGCTCCACGGCATGTGGGATCTTCCCGGACCAGGGCACGAACCCGTGTCCCTTTCATCGGCAGGCAGACTCTCAACCACTGCGCCACCAGGGAAGCCCCTGTCCTTGTGTATTTTAATGAGGCTTTACATATTTAGAACAAATACAATCTAGCTCAGTTCTAGGAAATGCTGTCATCTATTGTGTCAAATATAATTTCATAAAGTGGATATGTCAGCATTACCTCTGTTCCCTAAATCCAGGCTGTAATTTTATTTATTTTATAATTTAGTTATTTTATCTCTAGGAATATTCACAGTGCCTTCTATTCTGTTCAAATATTTTATATATCTCTCTGGCAAAGTTCTTAAAAGCTGTTTCTTTACATTGATTAATACTTGCAATTTTTATCATCAAACATAACTTATTCCTTCCTAAAGGTCAGTCAACTGTATCTTCTAAATTCGGTAAGCTGAATTGCCAATACATAGTGTATGCAATTCAATAGATCTATTCAGGTTTGTTTGTCTTTTTTTAATTTAGAAGTTAAGATCATTGATTTTAGTTAAGTTGCTGTGTTTTAGTTTTAATATGTGGATTAAAGGAATAAATACTCATTTTTCCTTGACCTGGCTCTGAGAAGTCAGGCTAGAAGAATGATCTTGAGCAGGTTTTCTCTCTTAATGTTGGGCTATACCCCTCAAGGTGTCATTTTTCTTAAGAGGGATGCTACCCTCATTAGCCCGCTCAGGGGTGCACCTGTTGGGAGCACAGGTGGCTCTAATGTCAAGTCAGCTGGCTCCCAGTGCTGTTAGATGGTAACTTGGCTTCTATCACCCAGAACTTTCTCAGTGTAAAAGTTCATGTGGGGCAGTGAACAGTAGAGAAGAGAATACACTCCCAGAATATTGACGTTAATCTCCACTTCCCAATACCATTGAACGAGGCCAGGATTGGAGCATTATTTTCCTGCTAATAATGCTGTTTCTTGGAAACCATAACATATTTCTTCTCTCTTACATTCCTCTTCCGCCTCTTGGAGCTGGAGTTGGAGAGAAAAGGAGAGCTGCCAAGTAGTGGGAATGAGGATTCCGGTTAGTAGGGTTGGAAAAGTGACAAGAAGATATTACTGTGAAGAAGAAAGAATTGAAGAGAAGCATAGGGATTACTATGAACGCTTAATTTGAGAATTAAAAAGAATTACTTGAATGACTAACTATACAGAAGTTTTTCCCAATTTAGATTACTCTCTTCTTAGGGTAGATACTACATTGAATCAAATGATATAGAAAACAGTAAAAAAAAAAAATGTTCTGCATTTAAAAACTCTTCTAAATGGGAAACTGTGCGTTCAGGTGAGGGTGATCAAATTACAGAATGGAAAAAGTGAAAGTCAATCTCCGTGGAAGAATTGGCAGTCATCAGGGAAAAACAAAATCTAAGTTTATAAATGCTTACTTGAAATGGAATGGAGGATCTGAGTAACCTAACTCAGAAACCATTTATACAAAGCATGTATTTTCATCTGAATTGTCAGCTTAATTCAGCTGGGTCTGGGAAACACAACTAGGTGTTTCCTCCTCTTTCTTCCACTTTTAAAACATGTGACCATGATTTCCCTTCAAACTAATTTTCGTTCAGCATTTATAACAATGGGTCAGAAAACTCTGTGGAAAGGGAATACTTGGTTATCTCCTTCGGCATGGGGTTCCAGTGAGTGGTGCGGGGTCTGGGGGTGAGGATAGGACATGTCTCTATCTAGTTCCCTCCCTCCATCTCTCTCTTTCCCACCACCCCAGCCCCCTCATCTATCTGGCTTTTTCGGGTGCTTTATACATGCCATTCTCCTTAAGAATAAAAACACTGTATTGTCTTGATAAGACAATGAGGTTGACTCAGATCCAACTGCTTTACTTATACTCATTTGTTTCCTATGTGAAATTTAATTTTTCAAGGATTTTTCATTTTGACAAGGGCAAACCCTAAAGCAGATGTTAAATTAATGAGTTTTAGGGCAGGTGTACATTAATAAGGAAAAATACATATGTGCCTGGAAAACCAACCTTTTTATGTATTAAGGCACATTTTTCCAAACTGGAAAATCCTTGGTACATGTACAAATTTATATAGATCTTTTCAATTTTATGTAAACATAAAATTGAACTCTACACATACTGTATATTCAAGTAAGCAAAAATACCACGCATGCTACAGTAAACCAAGGCATTCATAATTTTTTTGCTGCACTCAGCAAGTCATATAAATCTTGATTTTCTAGAAGAAAGTTTTACTATTATGAAACAAAACATGCTATGCAGGACATGTTTATGTTATATTTGTTCCAGTGGATCTTAATAGCAACTTAGGGTGCTATTGCTAGAGGGCAACTGTAGTTAGCAGTTAAACAAAATCTGAAGGAACTTTTCAGCTCATAAAACTTTTATGAGCTGAAAAATGCTATAGGGTGGGTTTAACAGTGGTTCAGGGGATACTGAAAATATGACTCCTGTCTATTTCAGGAGTAATTTGCACACCTGCATTTGAAAAATTATTGAAAGGTTTTCTTTGTGAACATGTATGAAGTCTATAGAATTTAAAGGCATAGGAAGAGTTTTATCAATTCTGGACTTTTTTTCCTTTTTTTTAAAGAATGTTCCTCAAAATCATCTGAAATGTCACAAGTTAGTGTAACAGGATTCTGAATGTTTTTAAAAACTGATATACTGTACTTTTAAGTGTACAGATATTAAATTTAACATTATTATGCAAATGTTCATGGTTATAACCTTAAAATAGGTGGCTTATTAGTTTTTTTAAACAAGTTTTAAACAAGTGTATACTACATACTATTTGTCAGGCCTGCTTGTTATTATTTTCTTTCCAGGTGTTCCTTTTTGCTAGTTTTATAATTTATATCTATCCAAATCTAAGTGTAAGACAGGTACTAAGCCAATATTAAACTAAAATGATATATATATATATTAAATATTGATAAAATTATTAATGAAATGGCATTAAAGATTAATGAGATTTTGAGAAGAATAATTTTGGCCTCTAAATTAGAGTTCATTTTGCTTGTTTCCTTATTGAGTATTATGGTACTTTATTGCTGACATCATTCAGAAATAATTCCCATATGATTAATCCCATCTGCATTTTTGTTTGTACATTCGAGAAATGTATATAGAGATAAAGATTTATTTTCTGAATATGATGCTGTTGAGGAGAGGGTAAAGAATAAGGGACATTAGTTCTGAGAACAGGGGATATCTGGGTAAATGCCAATATTTATATCATTGATTGTACGGTCATTTTTTAAAAGGTAATATTAGCCCAAGATAGCCTCATATAATTTTTTTAAATAACATTTTTCATTTTTATAGAATTTACTATGTAGGAAAATTATTTTCAGAGTTTTAATTATAGGATCAGATTCCTTTCTTCAAATAAAATGTTATTCAGGGCCTCTATATTTTGAGTAGATAAAAAGAGTGGCTGTTCTGGTTAGTGTTTGAGGGGGGTATCAGGAGGCCCACTTTCTTGGGACCTCTCCCTCACCCCCAGTGACAGTTTCTAAAGTAACATGTACCTCAGAACACAGCTAGGTAGGTAATTCAAAATAAGCAGCAACATTTAATTCCTGAATGAATTGATTTTTTTAAGTAAAAACATTTTCTAAATTGGCCTAATTATCTATCTATCTATCTATCACTATAATGATACACATTTATTAACTTTTACCTTTGAATAACTCTGTATGATCCCATATAAAACAAATTAAGCAAATCTAGCTTCAATCTTATTGATACCTATGTGTAATCAAAATCATAGATAATTACATGTCAGAGTATGTGCAGAGCAAAGTCATCAAGCACACACTTAGAGCTTGATACTTTCAGACCACTTTTTACATATTTTATCATGTTTAAACCTCAGAGATAATTTGTGAAGCAAGTAGGGAAAGTATCGCAGATGGGCAAGGGGAGGCACACTGTGTCTGACACTTTGGCACTGGTCTATGTCTTGGCACTCCTTGGTGCATTTTTGTAGTGAGGCAATTCTCTCCCCTGATGAACTCACAGGAATAATGACTCTCTATTGGCTCAGGTGCCACCCTGTCCATCAATTTCTGAAAGAACATAGACTCTGGAAAGACTGGCTTCTCGTTGGCATTCTATTGGTTTAAAAGCAGATGGCTTATATTTAGTTTGCTGCTAATATGGGACACTGTGTATGCTATTCAGATACCTGCTATTGCAAGAGAACAGCATGCTGAAATCAGTAGCTCTGATTCTGGGCTGTTTCTCTCCTGCAGAATTTTGGAGCACTTCCCTGAAAGTGGGTGGGGTGGGTGCCTGCACATTTGAGTGGTTCCCTTTGCTGGGCTCCAGCTGTGGCTCCCTTCCAGAGAAGCACATTTTTTTCTGCAGGGAATTAGGATGGCTTCCCCCATTTCTTCTTGGCTGTCTAGAAAAGGATTGAGTTCTTCTATTAGTCAAATAGTGAAAAAAGAAGAGACTGTCTATCTTCCTTTCGCTTCTATAGTAGGAAAAACAGAATTGACCTTAATGTTTCTAAATTATTAATGAGCTTAACGCTGCACTACAGACCAAAAGTTACCTTTTTACAAAGTCCTCCTAAGTGAAATATTTTGTATGTATAACACATACACACGTGTGTCTCCCATAGAGACACACATGCAAACATACATAGAGTCTCAATTTTTTAAAGCTTTTTTTAAAAATTTATTTTATTTAATTTATTTTGGGCTGTGTTGGGTCTTTGTTGCTGCACCCGAGCTTTCTCTAGTTGCCGCGAGCAGGGGCTACTCTTTGTTGCGGTGCACAGGCTTCTCATTGCGGTGGCTTCTCTTGTTGTGGAGCATGGGCTCTAGGTGTGCAGGCTTCAGTAGTTGTGGCTCATGGGCTCAGTAGTTGTGGCTCTCAAGCTCTAGAGCGCAGGCTCAGTAGTTGTGGCGCACGGGCTTAGTTGCTCCGCAGCATGTGGGATCTTCCCAGACCAGGGCTCGAACCCGTGTCCCCTACATTGGCAGGTGGATTCTTAACCACTGAACCACCAGGGAAGCCCGACTCTCAAATTTTTAAATGCTCTATAAATATTTTATTAACCCACTAATCTCAAGGAAAAATTTAAGAAATTGAAATTGTATTTCTCACAGGTTGAATTTTACTAATAAAAGAGATGTTCCATAGATAGCTAGAAGGAACTTGTCTTCTTCCTAACATGAACCAATGCCTATTCTTTCTGAAAATGGCATTTGCAATTACAACTTGCTATTATCAAAACTACTACTGAGGTAGGGCGTTAACCAAAGGCAGATACCACTTAGTTCTTATTGGCAGTGACCTCTAGAGAAAGGCACACACTGTCTTCCAGCATAGTGCAGTCAATCAAGGGTTCTCTTCAGGTAAAGCTACAACATGCCTTGTTCTTTAACAGAATTAAAAGGGGCACAAACTAAACATAAACCATAGGCCCTGCTCCCAAGGATTTTAAGTGCATTTTGGGGAGCCAATATTAACACAATCAAATATAATTACAGTACAGAAACACATAATTACACACTTGGTATGAGGTACTAATTGTGAATGGCAGATGAGGTCAGCAAAGAAGGAATCAATGAAGGCAGGGAATTCAGAGAATAGTTCATGAGGAGGAAGATATATAAGTTAGTCCTTGTTGGAGGGGTAGATCAAAAATAAATTACCAGAAACTAGTTATTAGCCAATCGCTTCCCAACAGAGGCTCACCAGTGGGGCTAAGGAGCCCCAAGTACGATCAGGCATTTTTCCAGATAGGGCTGGGATGACAGAGTGGGCATCCCTCCTTCAGAAGATGAATGCCTTCTTAGGATTCACCTAGAAACCTATACAGATTCATGGATACCAGAGATATTCAGGCAGCTTCCTCAGGAGGGATTGTTCTCACATTTTTCTGTTTTTTAATGATTGATACTTTTTGATAAAGATAGTGTCTTCTGTAAGTTAAATACGTTGAACTTTTCAAAATACATCCCTATGAAGTATCACGGTTCAGAGTTACACACTTGTAAAGTTAAATGACAGAAAACTACTCTTTAAAGAGTGGGCTGCATGTTCTAAACGGTGATCTATAGGTTATGATATCTTAATTCAAGTGAAATTTGAATCACTAATATTACAGAAGCAGGTGCTGTAAGTTGGGGAATCTAGAGTCAGTCTCTCCTTTGATTCTTGGCAATGCGGACCCAGGAATTTCTCAAATTTTCTGTCAGAATTTTTTGCCAGTAAGATGGATGTAGTGGTGATTATTGTATAAAAAGAATAATATTTCCTAAATTCTGACCCATACTCTTTTTTCCAAACCACAGGGATTATGAAATAAAAAGATGATTATATGTATATATAAACACATATATGTATCCAAACATATATATAATATACACGTATTCAACAAATAGTCAAATAATTGCCATACACTAAGTACTACACTAGAACTGGATTTTTGAAGCACACTCTGTCTGTGATATTCTGAACGACCACGGATAAGTAGTTGGTTTGCTCCATGGGATACATGGAAGACGCAGTTGATGTAGTGGAAAGAACCTTTGGAAACAGACCTGGGTTCATGGTCAACATTGTTATTTCTGATCTGTTTCGTCTTGAGTAAATTGCTTGATCTCCATAGACCTCAGTTGTTATATCATTAAAAATACATGCTAATACTACAAACTCACCATATTGCTTAAAGGAGAAAGGATCTCTTCCAGGGTTTGCCAGTCATGGTGGCAGACACATCACACATTTAACACTCCTTAAGTGACTAGAAAGCACCAAGCACAGTGCCTGGCACGTGGCAATGACTTAGTACAAATTAATTCCCTCTCAGCTTCAGCACTTATTTCATTCTGAACTTCTAAATGTAGGAAGATTTGGACTGTTTTGTATTAAATAGGTTAAAAATGGAATTATCTTAAAATTCAAGATGATTTATACCAGGGAGCCAAATATAATTATACTATAGTATCTGCTTAACTACAAGAGCTTGTTAAAACTTTAATCTTCTATGGATTGTGTTTGTCTAGGATGATGCCATTTTGGGTGCAAATCAGAAGCAGCTGCAGCCCTTATTTAAAATTTAAATATAGTTATAGTATTGATTCTATAATATCTACATGTAGAATTCACTAGCTTTCTGCTCTTTTTCATGTGTGAAAATTGGGCTTGTGATTTTTGATAACTACCAATTTAATTTTGTTTCAAAGAAAAGATCTTTTTACGAATTCTTTACAAATTTTTCCAGGTGCTGGGCCAGGCCTCTTCTTGCATATTCATAGAAAACATGGGCATTCCCTGCTGTCTTTTTGTTGTTGTCAAGGAAACCCCCCAGTTCTCTACACAGGGATTACATTCTTCTTTCTTAATAGCTCTTAGATCATTCATTTGTGCAATGAATAAAAAATGTATTCACGGGCCCAGACAGTGTTCAGATCTTTGGGGGGGGGGAAGGGGAGGGGCATAGCCAAGGGGAGAGACGTGTGGTGAGAGGAGCAATAGGGATAAAAGAAATGGAAAAAGAAATGCTTTGTGAGGTTCCATTTTAATGAGGTAAAGTGAACAATTTATTTTGAAAAAGGCATTACCTGTTTTTGTCAGTTTACAAAATTTATAACATTGCACCTCATTGAGGCCAGTTTGTCACGTACAAATCGAAAAGCTGGTGAATAAGTGGCTTTATTGATAGGATTCCAAGAATGGGGCCCTGGTTGAGGGCGTGGGGATGTGTTTTAGTGAAAACTGTTGTATATATTTTTTCATTTGTATGGAAGTACTTTGATTTTTTTTTAATAACACAATTGAGGCAATAGAAAAGGTAGAATATTCTTTCAACCTAGGGCATCATGTGGACAATTGAGAACCTATTTTATTGCATTAGAAAGTGTGCTCCTTAGAGAGATATGCCAGTGTTTAGACTTTGAGTATGGATCAGGAGGGAAACATTGATCTATTGGCATGAAGGCTGTAATTATTCTTAACAAGAGTGGTTTGATTTGGGGGAGGAAAATAAATTATGGTGAACCTTCTAAATACTTGCTAGAATTATTGTGATAATATATAAAGCATTTTTCCATGAATAATTTGAAGTCTAAGTAGGAGATCTGAAACTGGAAAGAAAGGATCTGTGGAGTGAGAGGAAAAGTTTAATTGTATTTCAGCGTCCGTGTCTATGAAAATCTGACGTATTGTGTCACAGTACTATACCCGGACTTGCTTGCACCCAGTATATAATCAGCACACACTACCTTGACTGGCTTCTAGTGACTTTATGTTTTCATTTTAATACCACAGTATTCCTGGCGTCTCACAGGGTGAGTTAGTTTCTTTGGCTGTATGCTGCGCATAGTGGTTTTTCTAAGTTGAGAAAGGGAAAAGAAAATATACTAATGTATGCTTTTGTAGAGTACAATGGAATATACTAAAATTATCATTTTTTATTATGTTGTGATCTTATCTTGCTCTGCTCTGCTCTATAGGGGAACCATTTTACTCTCTGCAGATAAAACATTCTCTGCCCATCTCTTCACACTCACCTCCAGGAAATATTTTAAAGGCTTGTTGAAATAAAGTCATTCAATCAAGCTGCTCTGTGGCTGGAGGAAAGAAAATAATGTCATCCATAGCTTAGTTGGGAAGGCAACTTGAAATAGTTAGTAAGCAACAAGAGTATGCAATAAAGGTTAGTTGGTTGCTTTAATAAAAGGAAAAATAAAGGTAATATGAAGTAAGTTAATATAAGCGGCACCTTTTAGCAGGCAAAGTCTCAGAATTGATCTCACAGGAAACTCTGGGCATTTATCCCCTCACTGAGCAGCCATCCATTTTACTCAGGAAGACCCAGAGTAGCACCAACCAGGCATCAGCCAGCTGGCCAACAATGATGCCATTCTGTAGAGGGGTTTGAGGAGCACCAAGAAATCTCCCAGGGCATAAATTTTGCTCACACTGCTTCTCAACCTTGGCTCTATATCAGAATCACCAGGGAGCCTCCAGATAAAAATATCCACTACCCCATCCTCCACCAGATAATTTGAATCTCAATTTCTAGTGATAAGGCTTAGGCCTTTGTACTTTTCTTTTTGTTTCTTTTCTTAAATTTGCTTTATTTATTTATTTTTAATATTAGGTATCTGTATTGTTAAATGCATGTGATTTTGATGCCTAGAGAATGTTGAATTCTACTGGTAAAGTAAAGGCTTTCTGACCTCAGACAGAGGCTGAAATATAGACATTCCTGGGGAAGGGGCTGCTTTAAGCCTCTGCAAGTTTAAATTGTATTTTACCATTTTTAAGGAAGAAAAAATATATGCTTAATTTAGTCTCCCCTGAGTGAAACTGTGGTCTTTGATCATGTTTTGGGAAGTGTAGCTTTTCTCACAAATGTTAAATGAACCTTGGCATCTGTAAGTAAGGAGGAAAGTAGAATTAACTATCATTGAAATATATGTTTTTTAAAGTCTCAGAATAATTGTAATGGAATCAAAAGTGATAGTGAAGAGTGGAGAATACATCTGGAATTACCCAGAACTGCATACCACACTTTGCTGTACCCATATTACCTTCTCTCTATCAACATGGAAATTAAAAGGAAATAAATATGCTTATAGCTTAAGGACCCTTTTGGCTATACTGCCAAAGTGAATTTGTTCATTATATATTTACATTTGAGAAAAACAGTGTGATAAGCCTATACAGCTTCTAGATTTGGAAAGAAAAAGAATGATAAAAAGAATATTGAGACTGTGCCTGCATATTTACATTATCTGATTTTTATAACCATAGAAGTCTTTAGTATTTGAGTTATCTGTATGCTGTTTTAGTTGTATCTCAGAATTTGAGCTATTATTGCAGCCAAAAAACAACACTTTTTCAGTCCAAAAAAAAAAAGGCAAGTCTTTCAAAGGAAGTATCAAACTAGTAAATGTAAACTTTTCCATTCTTTTTTTATAATTAATTAATTTTTTTTGGCTGTGTTGGGTCTTCGTTGCTGCACATGGGCTTTCTCTAGTTGCGAGGAGCGGGGGCCACTCTTTCTTGTGGTGGGCAGGCTTCTCATTGCAGTGTACGGGCTCTAGGCATGCAGGCTTCAGCAGTTGTGGCACATGGGCTTCAGTAGTTGTGGTGTGCAGGCTTCAGTAGTTGTGATGCAAGGGCTTCAGTAGTTGTGGCTCATGGGCTCTAGAGCGCAGGCTCAGTAGTTGTGGTGCACAGGCTTAGTTGCTCCGCAGCATGTGGGATCTTCCCGGACCAGGGCTCGAACCTGTGTCCCCTGCATTGGCAGGCGGATTCTTAACCACTGCACCACTAGGGAAGCCGCAATTTTTCCATTCTTGATGATAAATAAATGTGTAGACATTCATCCAACTAAATTCCCAAAAGAAGGGCTAAGTGGCTAGTGTAAGGAGAGCATTACATGTTTAAAGGATCCCTTCACTTTAATTATGGAATATAGAAGTTAGTAAGGAAGGTGAAACAAGTATATAATAACAACTAGGGAAGTTATAAATAAGAATAATATGACATAAGTCTTATGGCATACAAATTAAAGATACAGCCAATTTGGGCTGATGAGTTTTAGTGAAGAGATATCTAGGGGCTTCTGCTGGATCATTCATAAATGCAGGGATGAAGTTCAAAGGAGGGTTTATGAAGATTCCAAGTTGGGGACAGGAATGTTCTTGTTGAACAGAAGTGTGAGTTGGGAACGAGGAGGATCTTGAGATGGGGGCATGGATTCTCTGCATGCAACTTAGAGATGCAGAGAATGAGAACAGAGAAAAAAGGCAGAGGATAAATGTGTGTACAGTGATGGAGCTGTTTGAGCACCCTATTGAAGAGGTCAGGTGGCAGAGATGACTTTTGAAGAAGGGGTGGTGTAATTAAAATAAAATGGTGTTTGGTAAGTTTAGTTTAGTAGCTATAATTTGGGGGCTTAAAAGGAAGTATATATATATATATATATATATACACATATATATATATATACACATATATATACACACACATATATATGTATATATGTATGTATTTATGAGAGGCTTTGTTTTACTTTAGTCAAAGCTTTTTTACTTAAATTTTAAATCCTTGATTTTGACCAAAGTACTTTTCTGGTGTTAGGACATCTGGTAATTATTTGTCTATTATCTATCTCTCTGGCCCCTATTTATCTATGAAAAGCTTTGACAGTCTTAGAGAACTAACATGAAAAAGATAAGAAAAGTACTGTGGTATTGTTGGTTTTTGTTTATTTGCTCTGCTTTCAAAGAAACACTTAGAAACCAAAATAACCTGGATTTTCTTTCATATAGCTCTTTATCTTATTGTTCAAAAATGCTTGAAGGGCCCAAAATTACTTGATTAAGCTCTCTAGGAAAGCCCTTACTCTTTAAAAACTGGAAGTTAGGAAGTCCCTTGGGCCTCTTCTATAAGCAAGAAAAGCCCACACTCAGTGATAACTCCTTAAGGGCACTTAGACTAGATGACTGTATCTAAACACATTCTTTCCACTTGAAAGAACAGCATTATTAGAGAATTATCTGAATTTGGGAAAAGAGTTGATTCCCACTTATCATCCCCATATCATGTCTGCCTCAAAAGTGAGGCCATCAGAAACACTTATATTGTTTATTACCCTTTCTAGGTGTAAAATTCATGAATTGAAAAATATGGAGCTCCTCTCTCAGCAAGAGGGAGCTGTCAGTGTAACACAGCATGCTTGGGTGGTGCACCAAATGAACCTCAGCTAGCAGAGCTACTAGGGAGATGCAGGTCACAGAATCCAATCTTTCTTTCTTTTTTTTTTTTTTTTTTTTTTTGTGGTACACGGGCCTCTCACTGCCGTGGCCCCTCCCGCTGCGGAGCACAGGCTCCGGACGCGCAGGCCCAGCGGCCATGGCCCACGGGCCCAGCTGCTCCGCGGCATGCGGGATCCTCCCAGACGGGGGCATGAACCCGCGCCCCCCGCATCGGCAGGCGGACTCCCCACCACTGCGCCACCAGGGAAGCCCGACAGAATCCAATCCTGATCTCCCAGCCTCTAGCGTAATCTCTCACCTCTGGAGGAATTGGGTATTGATATAAATATCACGTGATTTTCAATTATTAATGTAATTAAGTACGCAGAAACAACTGACAAGATTTGGGGAGGATGTTTGTATCTTGATCACTAATGTCAATTCTTTTTTCAACATCCTGAGTTGGCACCATTTTTAGTGCCTCAAATTTTGAAAATGATGGGGAATTTAGGATGTCTGAGACAATCTAGTTGAAATGCACATTAGGTGGTTTTCTTTGCTTTATAAGGTGCCAGTTAGCATTTTATTTTAATTAAGAACATATCAAAAGGTGAATGAAATTGAAGCATTTGTTTATGTCTGGTTCTTAGATTCATAGGTATATGTCAGAAAGCTTAAACATCTTAGAGAACTTCCAGTTTTCTCTATTTTAGTTCTATAAGTGTTTCTTAAGTACTTCAGTATGGCTGTCTATTGTATTTTTAAAATAAAGAACCAAAATCTTTTTTGATGCACATTAAGATGAAATCTATTTTAATAAAGAAATGTGATCCTAATATCTCTTTGCTGAGTAGATTTGTATATAATTACACTTAATTAAAAGCTCTTAAATTGTAAAATTCCCTATAGAGAACATGAACTTTAGCCAGCTGCCTCTGCATCTTAGCAACTATGTTTTGTGTCTGCTAACAGTAAGACTGGAAGACTTGTGCTATGTCTACAAAACTCTGCCATGAAGTACTTAAAAATACTTGGTGAATAATTTGAGGTCAGCTAGCAGTAAGGCTTTGTGTGAAATGCCATTAAAAAAAATCTATTAACCGTGGTACTAGTATATTCAAGTCAAGCTGTTAAAATACATTCATGTAAACATAGAAAAGATTATACATACACCTTGTGGAGTTTTGTGGTTTGACTCTTGCAATCCAAATAAAAGTTGTATCACCCTCAGAATAAAATTCTAAAATAGAGCCGTCTTTTATAAGGACTTGTTCATCTAAGAGCTGGGAATATTAATTACTCCCTGAGGTTGCACTGTTGGTACAAAGTAGAGCAGATCACAACTTTGTAATGAAATACCTGCTTTCACGATAGCACAGGTGTCCCCCTGCCACACCCTACAAAGAAACTTTTCTGGTTTATAATAATTATAGCTCTTGCAACTCTCTCATAGCATGCGTGGTGGGTGATGGTGGTGACAAGAAAGGGAGATGAAGAAGTAATTTCAGAAACTAAATAAACAAAGAGGAGCAAATAGGAATATGGGTGAGATGTAGGTGGCAGTGGTAGGAAAGAATTCACCTATCTATACTAGGTAGGTTTCATGAAATTTTAAAAATATGGAAACAAACTAGCCACGCTGAGAATGAAATGTAGATTTATCTGTAGAGAATCTGTTGGCAGAAAAAAATATCTTCAAAGCCCTGGGCAATGAATATTTTCGTCACCCTCAAACCAATACTAAGAAAACGGAAGATACCATTTGGAACACAACTTATTTTAATAATAAATACTAGTAACTTAATTGTGAGAAGACTCCTCGGGAATCTTCCTTCAGAAAAAAGAAACTAATCCCAACTCACATTTCATATCTTCGTTTTATTTAAGAATTCTCATTTGGTGAAATATTTTTACAGTACATATCCAGTGAGCACTTCTAAAATCACTGTTTATTACGATGTGCTGATAGTTCTTTGGTCAGTGCCAGCTTTAAGGTACCATGAGAAGCATAAGATGAAACAGCTTAAAGTATTTCTGTGTTTTCTACCATTCTGAGGCAAGTCAGATCAGATGCTTGTAAGGCAAGTGGAAAAAGGAATCCTAATTTAAATTTAATGATTGGTACATTCGCAATATGTACACTGAAAAAGTGTCCTTTTTTTAAAAAAAAATAGGGAGAAAAGAGTTATAGTAAGGTCATTTCTCTAACCTATTGGCAAGAACATTTGTTTCAGAGAGAAAAGAGAGAGATTTAGAAGATACCCTTGGAGGTCTTAGGTCTCTGTAAAATTGGTAAACATGTGTCTGCCATATAGTCTCATAGATAATAGGTACTCAGTAAATTTTGTGCAATCAGTTGGTCCTGGGGAGATAACATGTTTAGGTGCCATGCATGTTTGTGGTGGTATGTTTAATTTTGCATGCAAAAACCAGTAGGATGCCGAGCTGTGTTGTGAAGTATATGCAAAGACCACTCTCTGCTGTGTTTGTATGGCTGTGATTGAAATATTGTGATATTTATTTAGGTTAGAAAATATATTCCATCTAACATTTGAGTCTTTTGGTGAAATTTTCTAATACAATGGTCTAAAATACTAAGAAGTCCTCATAGATTTATGAGCAGTAAGAAATGTCAGAGTTCCTTACCCAAGTGGAAAATGGACTAAAAGAATATTATCCTTTGTTCATTGAACTAAAACTAGAGAATATAAAGTGAATGTCAGGGACATTAATTAATTGAATTAAGTAGACAATAAGAGTTGATAGTCAATGAAATTACTATATAAATTGTTGATTTACAATGACTTCTTTGTTTTCTTTGTTAGAAAAACATTTTATTTTAAATTATTCATTCCTTTGTAAAACATGTAAGTGAGCATCAGGGTGTCAGTTCCTTTGACATGCTGACATTTGACACACTGACATGCCTCTGTGTCTTTTCTCTTTCTGCTTTATTCCACCCCACTTATTTTTAGAGCTACCCAACATGATACTTAATGAAACCTCTATCTATAATTATTCACTAAAAAGATCGTGGGATATGTTTATATCAGTTTTGTTTTCTAAAAAAGTAAGGAATTTATTTAGAAATCCATACAAATCTATAATAACACTGAGTATTTTTACCCTATTGCTAGCCTAGGAGTTTATAAATAAAGAATACCAAGCAGTTATTTCCTTATCCATCCTTGTGTTTGGCTGGAGAAGCTTGGCTGAATGGTTAGTTTAATCTCCACTATTTTGCAAAAAGGTACAAAATGTGGTGGGGATTTTTTATGTTTTTGACACAGACCCATGCTTCTTATTGAAATTCTTTCTGTATTTAAATATAAGATGCTGTGGGAATTTAGCAACTGTATGTGTGATAATTCTTAATAGTGAATTCTCATTTACACCTAGTGAAAGCTAATGAAAAGTGTTGTAGGTAAAATGACACTATAAGCAATTTAAGATAAGCGTATTTTTGAAGTTCCTGTTAAATCCTACATAGTTGAACAGAATAGTTTAACTGAGTGTGGCTTAATTCTACTATGTTCAAATAGTATTAACAATGAGAGACTACTCGATTTGGTGATTAGATAAGATTGTCAATGTGATATTTCAAGAGATTCATTTGTACAGAAAGCATTTAAAGATGTATTCTCATATACCTCTATATGCACATGCATATATAGTCTCTCACATTCTTTTTTCTTAGTGAAAGGTAGCCTTCAACACAAGCCATATTAAAAGGTGTTTATCATCTGAAGATGTTTTCTTTTAAAATATATACACCATGAGGCAATATAAGATTACAGTAACAACTTCAGTGATCTAATATTGAACGAACTTATTCTTTTTGGGAAAAGAAAGGTAAGGCATTTAGCCATTTCCTTAAGTTTGGCAGTTAGGAGTAGTTGTAACATCTGTGGCAGAAATCATCTGTATTCATTTTATATTTTTATAATATACTGGAGTTATGTATTGACCTCATTTCTCTTTATGGTAGAAATATTTT
This sequence comes from Mesoplodon bidens, assembly GCF_964165515.1. NCBI lineage: Eukaryota > Metazoa > Chordata > Mammalia > Artiodactyla > Ziphiidae > Mesoplodon > Mesoplodon bidens. Next base: position 67,978,112 of record NC_138160.1, read on the forward strand.
TCATTCATTTGAATACATATACTCCTTTGTTTACATAGTTGAAAGGCTGAATGTATGGGGTGGAGATATAAGGAATGGTTTGTAGTGTGTGAAAGTTAAATAGGATGGATATATATATATATATATAAATATATATATAAAATATATAAATATATATATAAATAAATATAAATATATAAATATATATATATATATAATATATATATAATATATATAATATATATATAAATAAAAATATATATATAAATATATATAAATATATATAAATAAATATATATTTATATATATAAATATATATATAAATATAAATATATAAATATATATATATAAATATATATATATAAATATATAAATATATATATATATATATATATATATTTAGGGAAGAGTATCCCACTCCAACACAAATAGTGTTTTATGGAGACAATACAGTGAAAATGGGATACAGAAAAAAAAAAGAGTTTTCGTTTTTGTTTTTTTAGAGTGAAAGGGATAAATGTAAATATGGTATATCTTCCAGTTACATAAAAGTCTTGTGGTCTTTGGGGGTTTTTTTAGCAAACCATAGTTAAAAACAGAAGGAGCTCCGTAAAGTTTCTGTTTGTTTGTTTTTTTTTAAGTTACCTTTTTTTTTTTTGGCTGTGTTGCGTCTTCGTTGCCGTGCACGGGCTTTCTCTAGTTGTGGTGAGCGGGGGCTACTCTTCCTTGCGGTGCACGGGCTTCTTATTGCAGTGGCTTCTCTTGTTGTGGAGCATGGGTTCAAGGCACGTGGGCTCAGTAGTTGTGGCACACGGGCTCTAGATCTCAGTATCACTAGCTGTGGTGCCCGGGCTTAGTTGCTCCACGGCATGTGGGATCTTCCCGGACCAGGGATTGAACCTGTGTCCCCTGCATTAGCAGGCGGATTCTTAACCACTGCACTACCAGGGAAGCCCCGTAAAGTTTTTATTGACAGTTCATATACTTCTTATATATTTATGTTGACATAAAGAATATAAACAATATTGCTACCTTTTCAATAGAGTATTTTTCTTTTTTGACATCGGTAAATGCTAGATACTGATCCTTTCATGCGTGGAAGGGTGTGGCTTATTTATTTATTTATTTATTTGTCTGCGCCCAGCCTTTGTTGTGGCGGCATGCCCCACCTTTCGTTGTGGCATATGGGCTCTAGTTCCCTGACCAGGGATGGAACCCAGGCCCCTGCCTTGGGAGCGCCGTGTCTTGACTGCTATCCCACCAGGGGCATCCCGGGAGCAGATTCTTACAACAGGAGCCATCTCTCTACCAATGGGGGGCAGGGGTGATTCCATCGTAATTATTCCCCCTCTAAGTTCTCAGGTTCAGCCTAAGTGTGTGTGTGGCATGGATTAGGGCTAGGCTGAAAGTGAACTCTGCGACAGTGTTCCTGGGGCCAAAGGAGGAGACACGGGGCCATCCCCCATGCTTCTCTTTGTCTTCTTCCTGGGTTAGCACACCCACAGGTACCTTTTTGCACTGCCGTGACACTGAGACTAGGGCAGCTGCAGTGACAGGACCCTCTCCTAGGATGACTGAATTCCTCTCTGATGAAAGTGAGGGTGCAGAATGGCCTCCCTCCTGGTGTTTGCACAAGGAGCTTTGCTGGTGGATATCTGGAGACAGAAAAGATGATTGGGCTTAGTGGTTGGTACCCTGTGGCAATCTACAATCTAGGAAATGTTCTGAGGATAAGTGTTATTTAAAGTATGCTAGTTCTAATGTTTAGCTGTGACTCCTGAACTTCCTTTGGAGAAAAGGTTAATAAAAAGAATGATAACTGACCGAATCCAGGTCACCTCTCATGAAGGATAAAGGTGTAAATGTGTGGAGGGCTCTTCTTTCCTGGTGCTTTCAGTGAGCCATCCCTGCATGGAGACCACCCTCTCCCTCCAGGACTTCCTGCCTTTGTGTATGGGATGTGCCTGCAGCCTATGCAGCCAAGTCTTGTCTCACTGTTGCACTGGGGTGGGGTTGTCATCACACTGTGAAAGGGCTATAAAGAAATCTCTCTTTTGCTTTTCTAAAAACAGTCTTCTCTAGGACAAATTATGACAAGAGTCCAGAAGGAATCGCTTCTCATTTCCTTATTGAATAGAGGGCGTCTAAGCATCCTCCTACATTAAGGACAGCAATCAGTTACTTTTTCTGTATGATCTGGTGAAGTGGTCTTAACTTTTAACTTTTTTTCAGGTCACACAAAGATGAATTCCTATATTTCATGATTACAATGTGTGTATGTGATTCCTTGTTCCATTTTAAGGACATTGCTGTGTTAAACATGTTGAAGAGTTTTCCTAACCCGTTGCTACAATCAAATTAGATTTATTTTTCCCATTGCTAATATCAAACAGCAAATTCGAAGACTGAGAACCATGTATAGAAGGGTGATTGCTCTTAATGTGAAAAGATTTGAATCCTTCTTTTTGTGTGAGAGTGTGATCAGCCAGCCTTGCTATCGATTTCTTCTGTCGTACACTGCCAAATCATCTATTTAAGTATTGTGAAAACTCTTTGTTTTTTTCAGGTCGAATGAGTGATTTGAGGGTAATTGGTCATCCAATAGATTCAGAATCTAAAGAAGATGAGCCTTGTAGTGAAGAAACAGATCCAGAGCATGATCTAATTGCTGAAATTTTACCTGAGCTAATTGAAATTGATCTATACCACAGTGAAGAGGATGAAGGGGAAGACGAGGAGTGTGCCAATGCTACTGACGTCACGACCACCCCATCTGTGCAGTACATAAATGGAAAGCATCTAGTTACCACTGTGCCCAAGGACCCAGAAGCGGCAGAAGCTAGGCGTGGCCAGTTCGAAAGTGTTGCACCTTCTCAAAATTTTTCAGACAGCAGTGAAAGTGATAGTCATCAGTTTGTAATCACCAAAACTGGAATGCCTACTGCCATGCAACCTAATGAGTCTAAAGAAACAACCGAATCCCTTGAAATTACATGGAGACCTGAGATTTACCCTGAAACACCAGAGCATTTTTCAAGTGGCGAGCTTGATATTTTCCCCACAGCCCCAGGCCGTGAGGGAGAAGCCACAGAGGGGCCAGAATCAATCACAGAGAAAAGTCCTGACCTTGATAATCTGGTACATGAACATACTGAATCGGTACCTCTGTTTCCTGAAGAGTCTTCAGGAGATGCTGCCATTGACCAAGAATCTCAAAAAATGGTCTTTTCAAGGGCTACAGAAGGAACATTTGGTGAAGAGGCAGAAAAAAGTACTTCTACCACATATACTCCAAGTATAGTTGCAAGTTCTGTATCAACGCATGTTTCAGAGGATGTATCATTTACCTTAACAGGGACTCCACGGCCTGATGAGCCATTGTCCACAGTAGAAAGCTGGGTGGAAATAACCCCTAGACAAATTGTAGAGTTCTCAGGAAGTCCTTCAATTCTGATTCCAGAAGGCTCTGGGGAAGCAGAAGAAGATAAAGATAAAATGTTTGCCATGGTAACTGATTTATCACAGAAAAATACTACAGATTCTCTCATTATTTTAGACACTAGCAAGATAATGATCACAGAGAACCTTTTGGATGTTCCTGCAACCACCATATATTCGGTTTCTGAACAATCTTCTGCAGTAGTGCCTACCAAATTTGCAAGGGAGACAGACACTTCTGAGTGGGCTTTCAATACATCTCTTGAGACAAAGACAAGGAAAGATGAGAAGAAGGGAACTACAGGTATGGCTTCTACAGCTGAGGTACATGAGCCCACACAGAGATCAGATCAATTAACTTTACCCTCTGAATTAGAAAGCTCAAATGAAACTACATCTAGTGATTCAGTATCTGCTACCAGAAAGAGTTTTATGTCCTGGATGACACCCACACAGTCTGAAACAGAAACAGCAAATTCTACTCTTGTCTTTACAGAAACAAACGTTTTAGACCATCTGGGGGCACAGACTGCTGAGCCCAGGCTTAGCAGTCAACCTGGGGTTCGGGAAGTGCCACCCACTGTCCCAGGTAGCCCCGTCTCTGTCTTTATGGAGCAGGGCTCTGGAGAAGCTGCTGCCGACCCAGAAACCACCACTGTTTCTTCATTTTCATTAAATTTAGAGCCTGAAATTCAAGCCAGAAAGGAAGCAGCTGGCACTTTGTCTCCACATGTGGAAATTGTATTCCCTTTTGAGCCAACTGGACTAGTTTTGAGTACTGTAATGGACAGAGAGGTTGCTGAAATTAAAAGCCAAACATCCAAGGAAAACATGATTTCAGAGATCTCAGGAGAGCCAACTCATGGGGCAGAAATAAAAGGCTTTTCTACAGATTTTCCTTTGGAGGAAGATTTCAGTGGTGACTTCAGAGAATACTCAACAGTATCTCATCCCATAACAAAAGAAGAAACATTAATGACGGAAGGCTCTGGGGATGCAACATTTAAGGATACCCAGATGTCACCATCTGTAATACCTACCTCAGACCACAGTAATCACACAGCTGACTCAGAAGAGCCTAGTAGCACCTTGGTCAGCACTTCAGCCTTCCCTTGGGAAGAGTTCACAGCCTCAGCTGAGGGCTCAGGTGAGCAATTGGTCTCAGTAAGCAGCTCTGTTGACCAAGTGTTTCCCAGGGCTGTGGGAAAAGTCTCTGGGACAGATTCCCCATTTATTGACCAAAGATTGGGTGAAGAAGGTGCTATCAATGAAACTGATAAAAGATCCACCATCTTGCCAACAGCAGAAGCTGAAAGTACTAAAGCTTCAAAGGAAAAGGAGGAAGTGAAGGTCAATGGCACAGTTTCAATGGACTTTCCTCCAACTATGGAGCTGGACAAATTATGGCCCAAGAAAGAAGTCAACCCTGTAAGGCAAGGAATTGAAAGTGAAATAGTGTCAGAGGAAAAGATTCAAGAACAAAAATCTTCTGAACCCCCTCAAAGTTCTGTTGCACCAGAACAAACAACTTTTGATTCACAAACACTTCCTGAAACTGGACTCCAAACCACAGATTATTCTACACTAACAACAAAGAAAACTTACAGTAACAATAAGAAAATGGAGGGGGAAGGCATTTCCTCAGTTGACGTGTCTACTCCAAACCTAGATTCAGAGGGCTTAGAGTCATATACTACTCTCCCTGAAGTTACTGAAAAATCCCATATTTTCTTAGCTCCTGCCTCAGTGACTGAATCAATACCAGCTGAAAGTGTAATTACAGGTTCAACAATCAAAGAGAAAGAAAGTATAAAACACTTTCCCAAAGTTATGAGACCAATAATTGAAGAGTCAGATACGGATCTTTTATTCTCTGGACTGGGATCAGGAGAAGAAGTTCTGCCTACTACAGTATCAGTGAATTTTACTGAAATAGAACAGGTCATTAGCACATTGTATCCCCAGACTTCTCAAGTGCAAAGTTTAGAAACCAGTATCTTAAATGACACAGCTGGAGACTATGAGGGAATGGGAAATGTGGCAAATGAAATCAGACCACTCATTTCCAAAACAGACAGCATTTTGGAAGCCAGTGAGACAGCATCCAGCACAACCTTACTAGAAATTTTAAGTGACACCACAACAGAAGGACCCTTCACAGCAACTCTCACTTTCTCTACAGACATGGAACATCCTCAAAATCAGACACACAGTTGGGCAGAAGAAATCCAGACTAGGAGACCACAGCCTACGACTGATCAAGTCTCTAACGAGAATACTTCAACAGCAGAAACTAAAGAAACAGCAACCTCTTCCACTGATTTTCTGGCTAGAACTTATGGTCCTGAAATGGCCAAAGGATTTGTTACATCAACACCAAAACCATCTGACTGGTTTGATGAACATTCTGGAGAAGGATCTGGGGAATTGGATGTGGTTGATTTAGTCCACACTTCTGGAACTACTCAGGCAACTAGGCAAGGCAGCACCACATTTGTTTCTGATAGATCCCTGGAAAAACATCCTGAGGTTCCAAGTGCTGAAGCTGTTACTGTTGATGGATTCCCAACAGTTTCAATGGTGCTGCCTCTTCATTCAGAGCAGAATGAAAGCTCCCCTGGTCCAACTAGCACACTGTCAAGTACAGTGTCATATGAAACGTCCACAGAAGGTGCTGCAGACAGTTTCCAAGACCATTTTGGGGGATTCGAGGATTCCACATTAAAACCTGACAGAAGAAAAGCTACTGAAAATATTATTATAGATCTGGACAAAGAGGACAAAGACTTAATACTGACAATTACAGAGAGTACCATCCTTGAAATTCTACCTGAGCTAACATCAGATAAAAATACTATCATAGATATTGATCACACTAAACCTATATATGAAGACATCCTTGGAATGCAAACGGACTTAGATACAGATGTACCCTCAGGACCACCTGGCAGTAATGAAGACAGCACTCAAGTTCTAGAGAAGTATGAGGCAGCTGCTAACCTCTCTTCAACTGAGGAAAACTTTGAGGCCTCTGGTGATACTCTTCTGGCTAATTACACTCAGGCAACACATAATGAATCGATGCCTCCTGAAAACAGAAGTCAGTTAGATCACATGGGCTTTATCTTCACACCTGGAATATCCATCCCTAGCCCAGAAACAGAATTAGATGTTTTGCTTCCCACAGCAACATCACTGCCCATTCCTAGTAAGTCTGCCACAGTTAATCCAGAGATTGAAGAACCAAAAATTGAAGCAAAAACCCTGGATGACATCTTTGAATCAAGCACTTTGTCTGACGGTCAAGCTATTGCGGACCAAAGTGAAATAATATCAACATTGAGCCATCTGGAAAGGACACAGAATGAGGATGAAGAAAAGAAACATGTGGGTCCCTCTCTTCAACCAGAATTCTCTTCCGGGTCTGAGGAGGCACTGATAGATCCTACACCCTATGTAAGTATTGGTACTGCCTACCTTACGGCTCAGAGTTTAACAGAGGAACCTGATGTGATGGAAGGATCCAATCCCCCAGCATCCACGGATACGTCAGCAGTTTTAGCTGTTGCAGAGCTGTTCTCTCAGACACCATCATCTCCTCCACTCAGTGTCCACTTAGGCAGAGGAGCCTCTGAGTACTCAGAGGACCCCCAGCCAAGAGCTCTGCCAAGTACAGATGCCAGCACATCCCCAATACCCCCAGGAAAACTTGCAAATATTGAAGTGACTTTCAAACCCTCAAGTGAAGAGGACTTTCACATAACTGAGCCTCCATCCATATCTCCTGACACAGAGCCTTCAGAAGATGAAAGTAAACCTAAATTATTAGAACAAATGGAGGCTTCTGCCACAGAATTAATTGCTCAAGAAGAAACTGAGATTTTCCAAGACTCTCAGAACAAAACCAGTGTTCAACTTTCTGGAGACCCAGTCAAGGTATTTCCCAGTATTGAAACACCTGAGGCTGGGACTGTTGTCACAGCTGCAAGTGAAATGATGTTAGAAGGTGCTACACTGTGGCCACATTCTACTTCTGCTTCTGAGATTTATGGGGTCGAGGCAGGTGTGGTGCCTCAGGCCAGCCCACAGACTTCTGAGAGGCCCACCGTCCCTTCTCCTCTGGAAATAAACCCTGAAACACAAGCAGCTTTGATCAGAGGGGAGGATTCCACAGTAGCAGCACCAGAACAGCAAGTATCGGCGAGGATTCTTGATTCTAATAATCAGGCAACACTAAGCACCGCAGAGTTAAATACTGAGCTTGCAACACCATCATTTCCCCTTCTGGAAACTTCTAATGAAACCAGTTTCCTGATTGGCATTAATGAAGAGTCAGTGGAAGGCACAGCAATCTATTTACCAGGTAAGGGCACAACATTGATAAATCTGTTTCCAAGCTTGGAAACAGTCCCTTGGTCCTAACATAGATGTGTATATAATTTTTGCTGTGATGTTAAAATCAGTGAAGGTTTTTGTATTGTTCATGTAACAGCATGACAGGCCGTAGTATTGATTCCATAATGAGATGCAAAGAAAGTAAGTATAGACTGTTTGGGGGCTTTAAAGATATGCTTTGTATTTTTCTGGGTGTAAGAAACAACATACAATTGCAACATGGAAAAATTGAAATTGTTAATGGTATAAAAATTCAATTTGGTTTTACCCACAACTAAAGTATTGCTTTGTCTTATATCCCATAGTTATACATCTTAGTTTTAAAAACAGGAAAAACATCTTATTTTTAAAAAATCTCTCATGAATGGGTGCAATTATGGCAATATCAAAATCTGTCAGGTCTTTGAAAATGAGATTAGTAAATAACTTTAATAAACACTTCACATAGTTTATGCAATATTGGTTATCAGTTCATACTTTTGTGTAATTCCCGTGCTCCAGATTGTCTACATAATGCTTCTAACACAGTGCCTAGCCATAGGGAGTATTCATCCAGTATATATTCAAGCTCTGCCTGTTGAGAGAAGATTTCTGTTTTTTTACTGAATGAACAGGAAGCACGAATTTGATGCTGGTTCATGTAGACTATGTCATTTAAGCTTCACAAAAAGGCTACAACGCACACGTTATTATCCGCATTTAAAAGGGTAGGACGTGGAGGTTCAGAGAAGTTCTGTAATTTGCCTGGGGCTGTAGCCACACACATCATGGCGAAAGTGGGATTTGAACCCAAATCAGCCCCACTCCAAAGTAGGTGTTTTTTTCTACTGGTCTTTGGTGGTTTCCTATTAATATGGTATAAAAATGAATAATTGATATTTAATGATATGTAAGTCAGAAATCTTGGAATGTTTACTGTGTAGAATTTATTTTCCTTTTAATCTAGCTTGATAATGTTGAAAAGTTCACTTTAATGGTGTTTTCCAAGAACAATGGAAATAACAATGTCAGTGGAATCCACAAGTAGCTATCACCACCTAGTTGCTACCTAGAAAAAGAAAAAAAAAAACAGTACTTCTAGGACTGTGTTGGTTGAAAATATGCTTTTTTTTTTTTTTTTTGCGGTACGCGGGCCTCTCACTGTTGTGGCCTCTCCCATTGCGGAGCACAGGCTCCGGACGCACCGGCTCAGCGGCCATGGCTCACAGCCATGCCGCTCCGTGGCATGTGGGATCTTCCCGGACTGGGGCACGAACCCGTGTCCCCTGCATCGGCAGGCGGACTCTCAACCACTGTGCCACCAGGGAAGCCCAAAAAATATGATATTTTGATATCATATTTATATGATATCAAATATATGAAAATATTTTAATTAATATGTTTTACAGCATGGCTGTACTTAGAATTATTCTTCTGATCGTTTCAAACTTATCGTTTGTGCTACTAATGCTTCAGTTTGTTGTGCTTCAGATAGAGTGAAATAGTCATAGAGTGTAACTTTCATAAATGACTTGAAGTATTTCGTGAATAAAATTGATCAAAGGTGGCTGATGGATTTTTTTGTTGTCACTCTTTATTTAATCTGTAAATGATAACCTAGTAATCTGGCCAATATTTATTCTTTTGTAATTTAGTTGAAATATACTTCAGGTTAGATAAAATATGATATAGAAATCACTGGTAATAACTATATATAGAGAGAGTGTTGGATTTGACAAATGAATGAGAAATGTGTACCAGTTATCCAGTCCACAATGTTTACCTAGAATCAGAGCTTGCGTCTTCATTGCAAAACACATCGTCACTTTAGGCTAATTCAGTAAACAGTAGCTCCTGTTGGATTGCCTGGTCTATCTGTTGCAGTTTCAGCTTTCAGAGATGACTAAAAAGTGTTTAGGGGAGAATAAAATGCACAAAAACAAAACTATTCTAATCTAAACTACTTTAACTTCACAGCCCCCTTCCTTGTCAACTCCTTGTCCCATACTCTCGCATGGTGTCTCGCGTCTGTGGTAGGAATAATGCTGTACTTCACATTTGTGTGGCACGTCGCACTTTACCAAGCCCTTTCACTTAAATGTCATTTTGATTTTGCACTAAGAGCAGCATGTAGATGTGCTGTTGACCATAGCCTTGTCATCTAGGCAGTGTGCTTTCAAAAGCAGAAGGCTAAAATGGCTAGGACGATTTTAAATATCTTTAGAACTATAGGAGAGTCTTAGCAAAATTGGGGTCGCTTTTGAAGAAGTAGTTGCAACCATCTGAGTTAACCTAATTTTCATGTTGAACCCACACCTGTGAATGTGTATCTATCAAGTCTTTCTAGTAGTCCAGAATTTTCTTAACACTCAGAAAGTGTGAGTTTGACTTTCCTGGGTGGGAAAGGCTCAGTTATCTTCTATAGCAGTACCTGTTTATCCAAATATTCATGTGTCATAAGTAGACATCTTTTCTTCATGTACATTATTTCAGACTTTCAGGACTTCAATTTTTGACAATATGGTTTTTATTCCATATATGACCTATTTATTTCAATTCTTTTGTAAAACATTTAACTCTCATTTGGATTCTTAAACATTTGAAGCAAGCAATTCTGGAAAAGTATTCAAATAATATATATAAGCTATTAATGTAAATAAAGTTATCCATGCAATATAACAGAATAATATAATGTATATATTATACAATAACATATGTAATAATATATATATTACATAATAATAATAATATATTACAGAATAATATATAGTGTAAAAGTACTTGCATTTAGAAAATTCGTATTAAACTGTTTTCTCCTCATAAATTTGTATCTCTGGCCTTTATATTGATCCTCTAGGAGTGTCAGTTTTGTGTTTTAATAAGAAAATTGTAATAAAAATTTGGGGTTTCATTTAAGGTGAGGTTTTTGTATTTGGGTTTGTTTTTATACAGTAGAATTTAATCCATGTGTTGCTTTTCTTCAAGTATAGTTTAAAGGAGTACATTTGGAACGTGTTTTTGGAAAAAGCATATTAATGTAGCAGAAGAGACTTCAGTGCACACTTTCGAAGAAAAAGTTTCTGAGCATTAAGTGGTAAAAGGCAATAATAATTCAAATGATGGTAACAAGCCAATGCTAAAAAGAATGCATGTTCTGTGTATCCAGCCATTTCACATGAACTAACCTCGTTTAAAAGAATACATTTTCCATTCACTGTGCACATACGTGTAATCATTTTGACTAAAATCAATTGCCATTATCATGCCAACTAAATCTGCAGTAGAATGTATTAGTTGCCAGATACCATACAAAATATTGTTTAAAATAATGATGATTGAATCCCAGAAATGAATAGATGCAATTTGTAATAATTAGTTATAAAGCCAAGAAACACTCCAGAGAGAAAAGTTAATGTTAATTTTTAATGTGTAGTATCTCTAAATTGCTATGGTAAAGCTTATGTTATGGTAGCAAGAAGTGGCATTTTATGCTAAAATATGTTGAAACTTAGAGATGAGCCTAATTGCTTTTCTTTCTTTCCTGAACATGGTAGGACCTGATCATTGCAAAACAAACCCGTGCCTTAACGGGGGCACCTGTTATCCTACTGAAACTTCCTATGTGTGCACCTGTGTGCCAGGATACAGTGGAGACCAGTGTGAACTTGGTAAGATGTTCTCGCGTGAAAGACTGTAGTGCTTTTCCAGAAGATGTACTGGGGGAGAATTTATATTGCTTGAATCAGTCAGAGGATTTCGGAGAAACCTATGTGTAGATGAATTACATGTTAAGTGAAATTAAAATCATAGAGTAACTTAAGTAGGGTGTGGGAAAGAGGGATAGATATTTACTGAATTTTGTTGATATACCCAAGACTCAGTGAAGCTTACTGGGGTCAGCTGTGTCTTTGTGTGTTTTTTACACATAGGCTTTACAAATGTAAAGTTGCTTTAAGTATTGACAAAAAATTTTAATCTGTCCCCACATCTGCATATCAATAAATTATCAATTTAAATACAAATTTTGTAAGAAAGCTCTATTTAAAAAATAGGGAGTTTTTCTGTTTTGAGATAACTTATTGCTCTCAGGTGGAACAGGAAAGCTCCTTCTCTGGCTGTCCCGGGAGACCAGCCTCACCCACCTCTCCCTCAAGAGCTTGTGACATTGTTGTCTTCCTCCTCTCTTTTGGGTTCCAAAGAATATCACTGTCTCTTTACTAAATCAGCTCCTTTTACGCCCATTCTTATTTAGGTTTCCTTTTCCTTAAAAAAATTTTTAAAAAGGACCCCAGTTTTTATTTGGCTGAATATAGATGTTGACTCTAGAAAAGAAATGATGGGATCTACTGACTAGGTGCTCCTTCTGGCAGCACCATAATGGTTTACTCATAATGATCGAATTAAGAAGGCCCATGGATTACACTTTAGATTACCCCAGCATTCATGTTAAAAGAATACTTATCATTAAAAAAAAAAAGTCAACAGAGCTAGTAAGCTCTATTTGTGTACTAATCAGTGAGGATATAGAGATCACAATAAATAACATTTAAGAAGTAATTATATTTTAAATATCAAATTTACATATATATGTATCAAAACATTTCTGTGGCCCCCATTCTTTTTCACATTACAATCAGTTAAAAATAATTTAATGAGTTATTATATGTGAAGCTATTAGATCAGTGTGGGCTCTCAGCGAACACTATAAAAGTATTTGCCATCATTATTATATAATATTTTTCCTAAGGCCATTTCTTTAGGGAAGAATACAGTATATACCTCTTAGAAATTTAATTTACTTTATATATTCATCTTTAATACTTAATATAAACATTAATTAAAATTTTAGTGGAATTACAAAATGCTATGGAATAAAGGCATTCATTTCATCACAAAAGATCATAGAGGTCTATGTTAGAAAGGGTGCATTTGATGTAGATTGAAGTTGGGGAAGATTTTGATAAGAGGAGAGGGGGACTCAACACAGCAAACAAAAGCACAGAGACCACAAACTGCAGAATGCATCTGAGGGGCTATGAGTATTCAGGATGCCTACTTAGGGGTTTGTGAGAGAGAAACATTGGGAAAGAATATTGGAAAGCTGGTTGGATCTAGATAGGTCTAGGAAGGTCCTGGATCCAATGTACTGAAGAGGTTTACTTCATACTCTAGTCAAGTGATTCTGAGACTTTAGCATGCGTGAGAATCCCTTATAGGGCTTGGTAAACTACAGTTTGTTGTTCCCATCCTCCACAGTATCAGATTCAGTAGGTCTGGGGTGGGCCTGGGAACATGCATTTCTAATCTCAGGTGATGCTGATACTGCTGGTCCAGGGACCACACTCTGAGGACCACTGCCCGGGATAATTGGGGCCCTTGGAATGTTTAGAAGTCAATGAGTAAAATTATCTTGATTGTGTCTAAAGAAGAAGACAATCAGCAGAGTGAAGGATATATTGGAGAGGGAAGAGCCCAGAGGCTATGCTCAGTTAAGCATTTTCAGTGTTTCACATGTGAGGTCATCAGAGTGTGAGCTGGGATAGGGGGTGGGAAGGCTAGGGGGATTCTTTATTGGTTTTAGGACTCATGTGACTCATCTAAAAGCAATGGAGATAATGACCCTACTCTGAATATATTTGAAATTTTCTTCCGGTTGCCAGATTTAGCAAATAAAAATATTAGAAGATCAGTTAAATTTGAATTTCGGATTAAAAAAGATAATTTTTTTAGTATAAGTATGCCCTAAATATAGCATGTGACATACTAAAGTTTCTCCTTTTTTTAATCTGAAATTAAAATTAACTGGCTATCCTGTATTTCACCTGGCAATCTTACACTAAATAAGATCATTTGACCTGTTTTGAAAGTACTTTTGTGGCCTTTTATGATTTTATTTCAGATTTTGATGAATGTCACTCTAATCCTTGTCGCAATGGAGCCACGTGTGTCGATGGGTTTAATACCTTCAGGTGTCTCTGCCTTCCAAGCTATGTTGGTGCACTTTGCGAGCAAGGTAAGAGCTCTTGCAACATTTGTATGATGAACAGGTTGATATTTCAACTGTTAATTATAGACAGCCCTTTTTTTTTTTTTTTGAGCAATTTTGGCCATGCTGCAAATTCTTTTTTGCAAAGGAAATTCATAGGTTGCCTAAACACATTAGGTTTCCTGATGTGTTCGTAGCTCACAACATCTGAACAACAGTGTTGATTTGATCATTGTTGTTTAACTGATAGAATGGAATTGCAGACAGGCACACTGAGCTGAATTTAAGGACATCTGTCCACCTAAAGGAATGTTGTTGTATGTATTCCTCCTGGGGACAAACTAGGCATTGATCTTAATCCATGTACGTGGCTTGTACCAAGGAGTATTGAATTCAATGTTAGTTGCCTTTATTTTCTCCCCCTAAGCATGTGAGACTCAATGGGCTTATTGTTCATAGTCAATCATCTCTGGAGAATGAGTTAATACAGTTGTGTGAATACGTTCGCCTTGGCTTGGCAAATACTACAGAAAAGATATTGTGAACCAGGTTTCTTTCCTACTGAAGAAACATCTACTTTCATTCAGAAACATCTGAATGAAAGAAAGGCTTAAATTCATGATGGCTTGAATCATGTGATCCCTGTAATTTGCATTTTATGGCCAACATGAGATGTATTTTGGGTGGTTAATGGTAACATTCCTGAGCCCATCAATCAGAAACAGATTGCATACTCAGCACACTCAGTTTTGGACCATCGATTTCTTCTACTTAAAGTCATACGGTGGTTTGGCTTTGACAAAAGTGCTTAATGCCAAACTTCCATTCCACCAGACAAAACGAAAATGAGTGTCTAATAACTCAGGCACATTGGGTCTGGCCTCACATTCAGCTTTGCAGCATTAATCTGGATGGCACCACAATTAAAGCAAAACTAAAAGGAGCATGCATTGAATTGCCAGTGGAAGGGGATGGATGATGCTTGGGTTTTTTAGGATTTTTTTTTCTTTTTCTTTATTGCATAGGATGGGTCTGTTTCAGAATTTTAAAAGGTAAATATGATAATTGACCAGACAAGATCCTCTTCTTTAAGAAAAACAGTAAGAAAGATGCTATTTGTTGAAGAAAACAAAAGGGTGAGATACTTGAGACATTCATATATCTTATTGATAAAAACGATTCTGGCTTCGCTTAGTTCCAACTATAAGGAGTGATTCAAAAAATCATTTGTTCAAAAAGTGTTTATTGAGAACCTACTGTCTTCCAGGCACTGTTCTGGGCACTGGCAATAGAGCTCTGAACAAAACAATGTCTCTGATCTTCCTAACCCAGAATAATTCTTGGCAGGGAATAAAAAGAGATAGTATTTGTTGGATACTTTATAATTTACCATATGCCTCCAGGGTACACCATTTCCTTTGGTTGACAGCAGTATTTCTGTGGGTTAAGTGGGCCAGAAATTGAGGCTCAGGAAGGAAAAGTGATGTGTTCAAAGTCACACAGCTAGTAAATTAGACAGTGGGCAAAATGAACCTAAGTGGCCTTGGAAAGCCCAGGTTTTTCTCAGTATCTTTACTCTTCTAAAATAACTTTTAAATATAAGCATTTTATTTATATGTGAATCTGATAGATTCAACAGTAACATACTTGGAAGGGAGTTTGGGACCAATTACCTTTTTCTTCTCTTTAAAAGAATATTAAAAAGGAAGTTTTCTTTTTTTTTTCCATTTCTGGTACCACCTAACTGTCAGGTATATTCTATTTTATCTTAAAGCAAGTTTAACTTTCATCCACAATATTTGCTGAGAAACAGCTATCCCAGTTTGTTTACCAGATGCAGCTGTGCTCCTGTGATTTATTGCCAGGACACTGATTTTTTTTTCCTCTTTCCAGGTTGCCTAAGAACAAATGTTTTCTTCATTAACAGCAGCATTGTTGTCTAAACAGTTTTCTATCCAAATTTCGGTGATGACTGTGTTGTTTCTTCAGCTGACCTATTCTGTTCTCTGCTTTAGAAACTTCACAACTCCCAATAACTCTGAAATAGGGGACACATTTGGTGGAATGATAACAGATCTTAAAATCTAGAAGAAGGTCTTAGAACATTGGAGAGACAGTTCTGTACACAGTTTGCCCCCAAAGTCAAGATACAGCTTGCCAGCCCGAAGTGCTGAAGTGTTGACAGTTTCTTAAGGCTTGAGGGCTATATGTCAGAAGTGTTGAAAACATTACCTATATAGCATAAAGAGAATAGATTTTTAGTGAGATTGTTTAAGAGTGACAGTTTCAGCTTCACTGAAACTTCATGTGGTCATGAACAAGTGTTGTCGTACCCTTCCCCACCTCCCCCGAAACACACAGGCAAAATTAATCTGGGACCTCGTAATGTAACCTATGCACTATGGGAGTTTTAAAGTATAAGAAATATTTCCCAATGTAGGATAACACTTAAGAAAACATCAATTCAAAAGAGTTGCCTTTTAATAGATGATATGTATGTCACATTATTTTTAAGTAATTTGAAAAAATCAGACTGCTTCTGAAATTCTCCTTTCAGAATAGCCTCCTAGAAGATGCTGCTTGATACATAGTCCTTAATTACATATATGATGAATTCATGAATAGTAAAAATTAGGTGAATTAATGTGGATATTTGGCTTTTTAAAAAATAAAAACTCATCTGTTGTGTGATTTGCACATTATCTACAATCATTGGGAAGTTATGAGAGTACAGATAAATAATCTGTCCCTATTTGGTTTTAGCAGAACCACTGCCTCTATGTTTTGGACCCATGTCCTGATAGGAATATACACACCTGCTAATTGAGGAAGGTATTATAACAATGTCGTTGTCATGCATCTAAATTTTAGGATCCTTTGGTTTTTTGTGTGTAAGAGGAAAAATACTTAATCTATCTTAGTGATAAAAGACAAAGAAAGAAAACCAGACTAAAACCATTTGGGTTAATAGAAGATAAGAGTGTATAGAATAATTTTTTTCTGATATATTATTCAGTAAGTTACGGCTCCTCTAGAATCTTAAACTGCGTGTCTTCAAACAAATGATAATTTCCAAGGTTAAGGGAAGCTATGCTATTACAATATCATATCATTGACTTTGTCAGTAAGGGTAGTCTAAAAAATTTTCCAACTCTCCTCCCCTATAAACTAGCCCCTTCATATGTGAAGATCTGTTTCCTCCCCACCCTTCCCACCTCACTTCTGAAATCTTCCATGTGAACTGCCCCCCCCAAAAAAAAATCACTACATCCAAGTAGCCAAAATATGCTTCACTCTTGGGTGCCAAGTGCTACTGTTATACCAAACCACCTAACTGTGTCTTGAGTCCTTTCCTGTGAAATTTGGTGGTGTCCAAACAACTCTGTAATATAACTCAAAACTTCCGGTGCACATTGTTTAAATCAATTAGTCAGCTGGCTCTAACTAAGCAACAGGCCTGATAGACTAAACTGAAATAAAGACTGCTCTCAGAGATAAGCTGCATCTGTTGTATGATTATGGTCTAAATCACTGAAGCCAGGAAAAAATTAACTCTCTCACCATGCAAGCTTTCCCAGAATTACAGGACGAGGAGGAAATGCAGTGAGAATCAGGAGACAATCTGACTTTCAACTTGACCACCAAGTCAGACATATAAAACGAGCATTCATTTCATCTAGTAGAGTTTTATCTTCATCCATCAGTAAAATTAGGGGAGGGGAGGATGATCTGGAGTTTTCACAGTGTCTCCAATTTCATAAGCTTTGCAGTTTTGTTAGTTTTTACACGTAACTAGTTCAGTATCTTTGTGAGATGTTTTGTGAAAGTTAAAATTATTTCTATTGATTGCTTAATACATACAGTTTAATCTCACCTGCGAGTGGTGGGCAAGTCCGAGGGAAGATTACCAATGAGAATGCAGTTCTAGGGACTTCCCTGGCGGTCCAGTGGTTAAGACTCCACGCTTCCACTGCCAGGGGCGCGGGTTTGATCCCTGGTCAGGGAACTAAGATCTTGCATGCCGTGCGGCACGGCAAAAAAAAAAAAAAGAGAATGCAGTTTTATGAGCAAGACTGCTTTCCTATGAAATACTTAAAAACTGGCAATCTAGAAAGTATAGCTGAAGCTTACTGCCAGTGCGAAATTTAGACATATTTGAAAAGTGTTTTCATCTCACCAGGATACTGGTTACAGTGTGCTTGTTGCAAAAGAGAAAAAAATATATGTATATACACATACACATATGCATATGTGTATATGGCGTGATGGAATGAGGGGTACTAAATTAAAGTCATTCTTGATAAACTTCAAATCCCGATGCTTTTGCACTGGGAGTTACCCATATTGCCTCTCATTTTGGGAAAAAGGCTCACAGTCCTTAGCTATATCCCAGAAGCTGCCGACTGATGAAGAATTTTTTCCCTCTTAGTAAATCTTACAAGAGCCTGTGGCCATCCAGCTCTCTCTTCGGGAAGTGGGAAAGGACTATTTCCAGGGCCTTTGAAGTCCTTAAGCAAATAGAGCATTCATAATCCTTTTAACCAGAATTCTTATCTTATCACTTGAATGATGCTCTTTAGAAAAGTTGTGTTGGTAAGGAATTAGCCCCAATTGCTTCACAAGTGAGTCAGTAGACACTGCAGTCTAAGGAGGTTTTGAATGGCCCCTGTTCCAGTTTTTCTCTTGCTGAGACTGGCTTTCATCAAGGAAAGAGCAGTTCGATAGTGCCTTTCCAGTCCTAAGATATATTGCCACCCACTTGGCAGGAATCATTTGGGCTCTCTTTATCATAATTTTTTTGTCATCATGACCAAAATTTGTGAATCCCTTGCTTCGAGGACATTGCATTGATATTGGTTTGGGTCTTCTATGAACTTTTGGATGGGTGAACCAAGTCTGAATGACATAGCTGTGTTTAATAAGCCCCTGCCTTGTTTCTTCCCAGACACGGAGACATGTGACTATGGCTGGCACAAATTTCAAGGGCAGTGCTACAAGTACTTTGCCCATCGACGTACGTGGGATGCAGCTGAACGGGAATGCCGTCTGCAGGGCGCCCATCTCACAAGCATTCTGTCTCATGAAGAACAAATGTTTGTGAATCGTATGTACCAAATATACATGGGTTTTCTGAAGCTTCATTCATTCTTACCACCTTTTTAGTTTTTCCTGTATCTAACTGAAAACAAATAGCTTTCTCAGTTGTGACTCAACTTATTAAATCCTTCATCTGTGAACTGAAATCATCTCTACTACATGAGCCCCCTACTTTGAAAAACATTCAACTGTAACATAGGAAGGCATTTCATGGTTTGCCAGCAGTAATAGTTGAAACAGCATGCTATAGGTCAAATCACATATGAAATTACTATTTGATCATATTTTGACTTACAAAAGTGACCACCTCTTATGTTTCCAATCTAATTCTTCCTAGGCTTTTGGTCTCTGTTTTGAATATGTACATATGCTGTCTAAAGTAAAAGAGAAAATTGCTTTCAGTTATTTTTATCCCACTAATTAAAATTGAATTATAAATAACACCCTAATCTTATCCTCTGTGCATAATTGGTTCTCATCCAAGTTTCTAATTATTTTAGACCATAGAAAGTGGGCCTCATATTAAGAACATGAATTGAGGGAGACTGAAAGCTAATGAAACTTATCACCAGAGCTGTTTAATAACTCCTTAGACTATAGCAAAGAGGAGGGCAGCTAGCTTTTATGTAGAAATTTTTTGCTCATGAAGCATTGTTTGATGCTCTATTAAATATGTTCTCGTGATGCCTGCTCTCTCTTAGAAGTTTGTTAATTTGCAATCTGAGTAGAGGTTCATTTAACTTTTTTTCATGGTGTCTTTACCTGTGACTCATTTCATGGTGAAAGTAATTATTTTTGAGGAAGTTTTGCAGATCTGTCCAGTCTAGGTGTTCACCATTAAAAATGCTTTGAGAAGAAACATGTGGCTTCCAAAATGAGGCTAGCATGGGTGAGATCTGTCACATTTTATTGGTTCACTGAATTTTTGCCAATTGCCCAATTTAATAAAAAAGTAAGTGGAAAGTTTGTATCATGAGTAAAGATGGAAAAAAATACTTAATTGTCGTGCACTGCTAGGGAAATAATTGTCCATGTCTGATATTTTAATGTTTCATGATATTTGTAAACTAGCTTTTTGGTTTGAAACACATTGGGCAGAAGAACAAAAGATAGACCATGAAAGATTTTTATGAGCAACTAAACAGAAATCCAGCCAGAAAAGAGGATGCATGATTCCTGCCAAAAATAGTTTGCTTCGATACATTTCGTCCATATGTGGGAAAGATAATAAAATGTCTGTGTTGTTCCCCTTCTCAGGTGTGGGCCATGATTATCAGTGGATAGGCCTCAATGACAAGATGTTTGAACATGACTTCCGTTGGACCGATGGCAGCACACTGGTAAGTTACTGATGAAAATGATACTGATTCTAGAACTTGGTACTGTGGGTTGATTGCAGAGGCACATTAGACTGGAGACCAGTTAAACATCTTGCTCAGGGTCACTCGGTGAACTAGACGGGGGTTAAAAATAGAGGTAGTTCCCTGAGAACTGATCCATCTACCAGTGCTCCAGTCAAGGTGGCTCTCTTAAAAGAAGAGTGTATCCAATTTCCATTGAACCTGTAAACCGCAGGCTCAGCAGAATTGCCTCAGGTCTGTATTTCAGATGGTTATCTTTGTTTTGTATAGCTTCAAAGCAAAAAGGAAAATAATACACATAAGAGAAAAGGTCCTTTAAAAAACACCTTTTCTTCTTACATAATTGCACTGCAAATCTGCTATAAGGCATGGCTCATTTTTATCCAAGCAAACATGCTCATTTTTTACATCTTAAAAAAGATTGTTGAATTATGACCTTGTAAATTTCTTTCCATTCACTCTGCTGACTAATTATATGGTTTTTTAGCTTTTTCTACTTCTTGAAGAAAGGAGTGATTTGATACCCACATCCTTGAGTAAGCTGCAATAAGGGTCTTAAGTCAGGATGGGTGAAGCTGTTTTGAGTCACTACTAGTAAATACACAAGTCAAATTCTTTAGAACTAGTTCAAGTGTGGTTAGCTATAGTGGTGGTTCTGGGCTCTGGCTGTTCATTAGAATCACCTGGGGAGCATAATTAAAAAACTGGTGTCTAGGCCTCAGCTCAAATTCATTAAAGCAAAACCTCTGGCAGCTATATTTTCTAAGTGTTCCCTGGGTGATTCTAAAATGCAGACAGAGTTGGGATCCACTGGGCTAGACAGTTAAGTGTAAATTCAATTCTAACTTAGACAAACAAGAGGAAGACTTGAAAATAAGCACACACAAAAAGAGTTTAAAAATTAAGTTTCATTCATTACTGCCATTCATCTGCATTTAATGAGTTTGGCAAAACGTAAAGTTCATTCTAGAACAGAGGCCAAACAAATAATTGTTTTCAGAAGTTCTGCTCTGCCTGTTCAGGAAAGCTTCTCTGTGCTCTCCTGGACGTGCCCCTCAGTTTATGTCTGTGTCACTCATTGTACTCAGTGCTTTGCACTCATTTATTCTCCACAGTAACTTTAAGAGAGGCATTAAGTGTTTTGTAGGTAAGGCAAGGGATGGTCAGTTAGGCTGAGCTATTTGCCCACAGTCACAACGCTATTAAGTGGTGAAGCCATAGGCTTTCTCCTAGCTGGCACCTCCTTGACTTTAAAAAGCATATCCCTTATCACATTTTGCCTTTAGGAATCCTAAAATAAAGCCTGGCTTGCCCTCTCTCTGTCATCACTCCTTATGTTTAATCAGCACTGTTTGTCATTTGTGTGCCTGAGTAGATTCTTTGGCAAGATGCAGAAAAAGTAGGGAAAGTAGATTGTTCATAAAATATATTCCCCGTAAGGTATAGGATTACATCTTCTACATGAATAGTCTCATTTTCTTCTAATTGTCCTGGGTGGATGGTATATCTGCAACTGTTGTATCTGTATGTTTTCATTTTGCTGAAATGAATAATAATTTCAGGGAGATAATTTTGGTCAGATTAATAGTGGTTGGTATAGCATGACTTCTTATGTATTCATTTTAATTGAAGATAGACAATTTTGTTTTTACTAATTTAATTTATAAGTGAACATAAAAATTAAAAGGTTTTTTTCCTTTATATTACAGATAGTTTTTATAGACTTTTTATAATTTTATTAATGTATATTATAAAGTATAGGTATTTAGTCAGTTTTCCCTTGTTGAATGTAGGCTTCATTCCTGTGGGAGAAATTAGGTCTAGGATACCCACTATTAAGACTTCCTCCCAAAGACTTTCCCTTATAAGTGGTCCAGTGAAAGTACAGAAATTAGGTCTAGGATACCCACTATTAAGACTTCCTCCCAAAGACTTTCCCTTATAAGTGGTCCAGTAAAAGTACAGGTTCTTATGAGCTGTAGTGCAGAAGTTAGAATGCCAAGGACTCAGGTGGCCAGTTGCAGTTGCTACTTCCTTGTGCCTTGCAGACCTGGACCACGACTTATCTCAAAGTGTAACTGTTGGCTGGGTGCCTGTATGGTCCTGCCCTGAGCCTAAAATAGTTGCATTTGCCACAGTGAAGTGAATGTAAAGTCTGTCATTTGCAACATACCGACCTGATAGGCCAAGTCCCTGACTGTTTTCAGTCTGTCCTTGGTTATATAGAATTGATTTGTATATTTTCATTCTCAGCATTTTTCTGTTTTACTAGGTGTTTATTCTGGTCTCTCCATTAGCAATTCAGCTCTTCAAAGAAGTGGTTCTCTTGCCTGCTTTCTATTTCTGAAGGTGTGTAGGATAAGGCCCTATGCTTCTCGTGAGCTTGGTTAATGGGACTGAATATTGGCTTGTAGCTGGCAGATGAGTGAGGTCTGTAAATTATCTTAGGGAATTTATCTTGCCTGTTAGGTGCCATCCAGGTGTGCTTGATTTCATCAGATGTCATTATTCCACTATGCTGAAGCAAGCCAACTCAACTCATGTTTTTGTCTGTGTCCATTAATTTTTAATGGACTGTGCTGTGAAATATACTGTGAAAAAAATAACTTAATTACAATTTCCATAGTCTAGACTGGTGCTAAATTTGGTAAATAAGTGGGCATTGCACTTTGTCGAAGGAGAAATATTGATCTTCCTATGAAATTTTCAGAGGAAGATAACATAACCTAAGATAGATAACTATACAACATAAACAAGAAACGTACCCTTAATTCATTCACATTTTCTAATTGGAACCTAAGGGTTATGGAGAGAGCACCAAGGAAGGGCCTCAATTTGAAGAGGGCAGCAAATGAATTACATACACAAGGCAAAGTTTATCAAAGAAAGGAGACAAGTAAATCCAGGAAAAACTCTGACGGACCCTTGGTTTCTTCTTAATTCACTCTTTGTGTAAAATAAAAGTGTGCTAAGGAGTGTCCTTAACTTTGAATATTTTGGAACAGAAGAGACCATCTGCCCAACAGCCTGTCTCCCTCCCATTTGACTGATCTCTGGCCCACTTTCTGCTTTTCTAACCACCCTTGCCTCCATCCCTTCCTTTCAGAGACAGCCTAGGTGTCTCTTAAACTTGTTTGTAGTTCTCTCTACAGCCACTATCCCCTTAACAGGTTCCATATGTGCTCAGGCCTTTGAATAAAATAGTTCTCCTTTGTTTCGCTGTTTACTCCAAGTGTCTTGCTTTTGAAAGTAGCCCTAATAGTAAACTCTTCATCGGGAAAAGCAGTATCTGCTTACAATTGGGAATGGTGTTAACTTGACTGTGTGCAATTTCAAGAACTTTGTTTATGTTTTAGAGTGATTTCTCCCCTCTCCCCTCCACCCCCATTTTTTGTTTGAAAGGTTTATTAGAGCTTATCCTTCTTGGGAGGTAGAGCAGTATTAATACAAAAAGAACCTTTGATATTGACCGTATATTATCTTTTGTTATTCAGTCTTAGAGTAAAAACAAATAAGTTTATAGTAGGTCTCAATTTCAATCATTTCTTTTCTTGAAATAATTAAACTTTGCTTCCAATAAACTTGTAGTGTATTGTATTTAATACGATTATCCTTTATAGCTAGACTAATTCAATTTATATGCTTATACTAAATTAATAATTTTATTTGGCCAAGTTATCTACTTTGCCCTTATTCTTCAGATTCTGATGGCTTCATCCCACATTATTGGTTTCTATAATAGGATGTTGATATCACTAATAAAATGCCAAATTCTTGCTTTTATTGGATCTTTAAAATCTTTTTTATTATTTATTTGGGGTGTTTACCCAGTAGATTTCACAAAAGTGTACTCATGAACAGAATTGGTTCTAGCCTTACCCTTGTGATTTCTATTAAGGTTATTTTCTCTTAACACATTTCAGTTTTCACTTTGTCACTTGGTTTCCTACTAAGCAGTCACATTTCAGTTTGTCCTTTGGTTTTCTACTCACCGGTCATTCTTTAACTTGACTATAGATTTCTAACAGCAAAATGCCCCAAGTGCTTAGTAGAAAGCCTGACAAATAACTTCAATAATGAATTACTTTACTTGTCACCCAAGTAATGTCTTCAAAGACACTAAGTTAAACCATCCAAGTTAAATACACATTAAAGCTGGCGAACTTAAACAAACATTTCTTATCTAGCTTCTGTACTATTAGCTGACTTTTAAGTTCTTTCTTTAACCTATTGTTAAATGAATGACTAGTCTGAAGTGTTTTCCCCTAGATCTGTTTTCCAGTGCCTGTGACCTTCCTCTCCCCTTGCTCTGAACTCTTGTTACTCCCTTTTTAATTTTGCAAATGTCTTCCTCTTGCCTTCAGTATAAAATTCTGTAATTATTATCAAGGCATACCAAGCCCACTTACTCCATCTGCTACTTCCTAAGCTGCCTCATCTCAAAATACCCACAGTTCCAGGAATAAGCCATGACATCTCACTTCTGCTGGTCTTTGCATCCACTTGCCCTCGTGCTTAGAAAATGTTCTCACCTCTTGCCCTAACTTCATTTGATAAATGTTTGAATACCTTGTTTAGCCAAGAGTCACCTTCTTCCAGGAAGCCTTCCTAGTTGGGTGTGACTAAGAGCTCCTCCTGTGTGTTCTAGAAGCCCTTGGTACCCTCTTCCCATCCTACCACTGGCCTCTATAGAGTTAATTTCCTGACACTGAGCTTTCTGAGGTAGGGATTAACTTTCATCTCTATTTTTTCTGCACCTAGCAGAGTGGTTGACAAAAATAGATATTTCAATGATAATCAATATCCACACTTTGCTCAACAAATTCACTTTGTTATCTTTTCAATCCTGAAAGGACCAATTAAGTCTTTTGGCTGAATCTCTATATGACAATTTTTGTTTATCTAAATTAAATATTTTATTTAAAGTTGTATCAGTATGAAAAACATTAAAACATAATAGGTGGTACTTCAAATATGACGAAAAGAAAACAAATGTTTCTCAGAAACAGAAGTATGTAGCTGAGCATAATGCACTTACAAAAGTTATTAACCCAAAGGAAAACAGATGTTCCTACTGGAAATGATGACAGTTTTGTCCATGGTTGTCCCAAGAATACATAAGCTTTGGGAAGAGGAGATGGAAAGCAAACTTGTCGAATGTTTAAGTTATATCAGGGCAGATTTTCCATGAAGTTTTAGGAAACTGACAATTACTCAAAACTTTGACTTAAAAAAACCTTATTATCCAAATCCAAAATGTAGTGAAACAAGCAAAAGGAAATCTCACTCCTAAGTGTTCTCAGCTCATTTCATTTTTTATAGGTTGCTTGACCAAGGATGACTTGGTTGCCTAAGGTTGGACAGGGCTTCCTTTTTTTATCCACTATTTGAGTCTGTTCTTTCAAGCACAGAGGGAGCCAGACATCAGGGAACACTATGGAATCATTTATGTTTCTTCACCTATGTACATCCTGGCAAAATCATTTTTACAACTTGCTTTTCAACTACAGACTGTAGTGTGTCCATGGACAGCACAGTTAGGGAGATATTGGAAACCTGTAGGTGCCTTAATCACATTACTTTTTATAACATGACTTCCTAACCAATGGTTTAAAATCAAGCTGTGGACCTCAGAGATTTAAAGCTGTTACCGTCTTGCCCCCTCCTCTCCCTGAGCCCCAGGAATAAGATTCTCGCAGTGGCAATTCTCCCGAGGTCTGTATTGCTCCCTTCTGTGTTCTTTTTAGTGAGCTCCTGCAGCACCTCAAAGCTCAACCCTCACCACTGGGGATCGGATGCTTCAGTGGATCAGATGAAGTTACTTCAAAGGAAAATGTCACCTTAGGTTGTGTTGTCCAGAGGTTGAGGATTGAGTAGAACTGACAATCCAGTTCTCTTCTAAAAATGTTGAGGAGCTTTAGGAAAGTTTGATTTGTAAGGGAAAAAAACCCCAAAAAAACCTCTGACTTTATCCTTATACATTAAAAAGAACATTTTCTACATCTCTTTTACATTTTCCATCTGTCAACTCTATTTTATCAGCACTCAGTGTCAACCCATGCAAGGCTGCTGGCTTGTCAGCTTCCTGGGAAGTAGTCATGGCCTCCTTCTCACTCTCCAGTGTCCTGTTTGGAGAAAACAGAGACTTCCTTTCCTCTGCACTTTCTGGATCTAGTCAGAAAGTTCTCAAACAAGTTACTAATTCACAGCTCCATAAATGTCTTATTTTCTAGCGCTAACCAACTTATCTTGCCCCTTGTTAGTTAGGATATAGATTCCAAAAGGCTAATTGATGGCCTTTTGTGCTTAAAAAATGCTACATGAAAAAAATATTTCTGGAAGATAACTGAATTCGGCATTTTTTTTTTCATTTTGATAAACATGGTCAAGCACTGGCAAACTGGCACACCTAGAATTTGGGACACCCACTTGCCCTCCTGGTTATGCTGCAGAGTTAATGAAGGAAAATAGCCAAATCGGATGTGGAATTGACTTTAAATCCAGAGACCCATTTTCTCCTTTCATAAATAAACATGTCAGTCTGTCAAGCAAAATATGGTGAGAAAAAAAACAGCTTTTAAAAAGGTAGAAACAATAAAGAAATAGCCCTTAACCCAGGAAGAGACACCTAAAAAGGAGTAACTCGCAGGCCATAAACCATTATTCTTTTTTCTGCAGGAATGTATTATTATTACCCTTTTATAGACACAAAGGTTCATATCCTCCTCCCTCTCCCAGATGTCTTGGACACTGAAAAGAGAATCAAGAGTATTAACTAACTCCCTGTGTTTTCTAAGCTGGTTTGTAGGTTTGTAGGTTTGAAGGATTGCAAATGATTTGGCAGAAAACAATGATGCAAAACAAAACCCCCAAACCAAAACCTTAAGTTTTACTTTTTCTACCTGAAAATCTTAGAAGACTTCCTGTAAAGTGTTTGCAGATGGGTGTGTGTCGGCTGTGCTGTGGTTTTAGCTCCAAGTCAAATGCCACTTCTCTGTGAGCAAGTCACACCGCATATCAACATTAATTTAATTATGTTAAATCTCACAGGCTTCATTAGATTAATCTAAAAGCCAAGGAAAACATATGCTGTTTCTTCATTCTTTAGCACATTACTCACCAGTAGAAGAATTTTCAGTTTCTTTTCTGAGAGACCATTGAGCTCTTAGTGAAAATTTTTACTTGTGTTGCAGTTCAGTTTGATTTGAAACCAAGAACTGGTTCTTCTGATTCTTCACATAAAATATATCGAGCCATAGTGTAGTTCTAGAACACAAAACCCTCATCTCCGCCTTTCCCTTCCTTGAGTGCAGATGGCTATTGATGGGCAAACAGCTGGAAGAACAATATTTACCCACCCCTGGAAAATCATTTCATATTTGACAAGATTCTCCTTGAAAAACAGAAGAATTTATCAACGTGGTAGTTCCTTTTCACAGATGCTTTTCCAACAGTGCTCTGTGAAACCTTAAAAATCACACATGGTTATTTAAATTTAATTGCTAATTAGTTTACGGCAATGCATAACCATGGAAAAGGCCAAGAAAATGTTGAATGGGTTTGGCAGTTTCAAGTTGCATTTGGATCGTGAGCACTTCCTGACTGAAGACCTGTACAAACAAACTTGGGGCGAAGGAACCCACTGGCACCATTCATGGTGGGGATTAAATGCAAGTGGCTTAGTGGGGCTGTGCCTGGGACCCCGTCTCCAAGTGCTCTCAGAGTGGGAGGAACTCACATCCTTTGGAAACTGCTGTGGATAATTACTACTTTGTAGGGCAGTGAGCTCACGCTATTACACAAGATTAGTGCTGTGCTCCAGAGCTGGCAGATTGTCTCTCCCGCACAGAGATTTGCCAGCTAGGAAAATAGTGGGCATATTGCCACTTTCACAGCTATCAGGAGACCCCGAGTTAGTTTTTTTTCCCTTCGACATATTTATGTTTGTAGGATCCCACTCCAGGCTGCCAGCCTTGGGCAGTGACACCAAAACAAACGTCTCTTTCTCCTTTAAAACAAAGCTGCTCTTTTCCTTTTGGTTGTTCAACTAAAAGACAACAGCCAAACCATAACCTCCTTTAAAACATAAATAAACAAGGACCCAGACCAGAGTAACCCGCAGCAAGTACGCGGATCAGAGGAGGGAGGGTATATTTCTACCTTGCAGTGAGGTCATTTGCCCCAACAATTTAAAGAAAACAAAATTAAATATAATCCCCCACAGACTGCAGACAAATGCCTCTTGTGACCACAGCCATCTAGGGAAAAAAGGCATTTTAAAGTTAACACATGTTTTGATTTCTCTAATAAACAGTCCTTCTAAGCTCCGGGCAGATAACTGTTTGACCTGTGTTCTGAAAGGTGAGGGCCGGGGGATAAACCCAGAGTGGTTATTCTGAGTTCTTTATTTAGTGCAAAGGTGATTTCTTATCAGCATATGTTTCAAAAGGGTAAGCCGTCCTCTAGGGACTGTGTTTTCTATTTGGAGTTTGCTTTTACCCTTTGGTGGTTATCTGCTTACCCCTGGCATCGACTGCATTTGGATGTTATTTGTGGCCATGTGAGTACGGCAGTGGCGCTACCGGTTCCAGGTGATAAAAGGAGTTTGAACATAGAGAAGCTCAGCTTTTAGTACAGGTGTCATGTTTTTATAGCTAATCTACATAAGTTTTTACCTAAAAACAGACTAAACCACATGCAGACATTAATTGTGTGCCTTGATGTTTATTTATGATCTGCCCCGTCCTAAGGATTTTAGGTGGCTATTATAGATTTGGCTTTGCTTCTGATGCAACTTCACTGTTGATGTAAATCATCTGATAATTTTAAAAGGACAAATAGAAAAAAATAAATATTGTAGTTGAACGTTTTAGTCAACTAGAAAATTCAGATTATAGCTATATTGGCCTGTAGCTAAATAGAATGGAGTTGGTAAATACTGTTTAGCTGAGGTCTATCTTTTAGCAAAGTGTTCTCTTCTTACTTTTCCTCACAAAACTGAGGGGACATATCACAGATAATCCTTTAATCTTTTTTTCCATATGGAGGAAATAATCATGGTTTGGGGCGGGGCGGGGGTGGGGGAGGACGTCTACATTGCTTTGTTAACAGTGACTTAGTTGGTAATTCAAAATCTAATGATGGATGGATATCACCACCTAGTGGCCATATAGTATTTTGCGTTTCAAAACTTCACAGTCCCAGAACTCCACTTAGGTCTCTGCAGGAATAATATTCTCTGTGAATTAAGTCCCTATAGCTTTGGGTTTTAAAATTCTAGTATGAATTGCATTATATCATGAACCAGAAAGTTAAATGTGAAATGAGATGATTTTTCAAATGCAGCGTAAAGCTAATACATGGAGTCACATGCTTAGTAAAATCCTAGCAACTGAGGTAAGCATTAGGACCAATCTTTCCCGTATCTTCACTTTATACACAGTAATAGCAGTGGAAAGTTTTCCTTGGCTGGTTCCCTTGGCATGTGAACCTAGAGGACATTTTTGGTTTTCTTATGAAAATTTTTTTACAGTGAATTAAATCAGCAGCGTTTGGGGGAATAGAGAGTAGGTAGAAAGCAGAGACTGGACTGTTCACGGAAGAAAACTCCAAATTATAGCTTGAAGCCTTAATTTCTCCCAACAATTACCATAATATATTATGTCAGAGCATGGCTTTACTGGACAAATGTCAAGAGCGGTTTTTATCAATGGAATGTGTGTGGTTAATTGTTTAAACATACTTGGCAAAACTCATAATAGTTCTAAAACATAAAGCCTTTAATTGGCCATTTAAGATAATCTAAATTACAGTGAATTTAAAGAATAAAAGGTGACTCAATCTAAGCTGAAAAAACTATAGGTAAATATGTGGGTAGGTACAAGGTCAATGATAGAGTAGGCCCTTGGCAGATGCAGATTCAAGATTTGTAGTTTCAAATATACATGAGAGACCCTGAAGATCCACAAATATGAACTATTTCGTACTTTTTGCTCAGGCACAAATTTGAACTGTACCCACTGGCTGGCTAGTCTGTAAAAATCATTCAATTAGCTAGCAAGTTTGTCCAATGGACAGCTCAGTTTTCCCATCTCTAGGGGTCTGTTGATGTTTATTCTACTAACTATTTAACCATTTTGGACCTTCTCTATTGTATTTATGGTGGGGACCTCTCTGCTACACAGGTCTGTGTGAACAAGGGCATTCCCAAAGGTCTATCCTAGATATATCCTTCCCTGCTGCCAAGAAATACTGTATTTGTAGGGGGGTGTGTATGTGTGTGTGATGGTAGTAAATCTCAAATTTGTGTCCCACAAAAAGATGAACTTTAATTGTATCTAGTGTGTGAAAATTCCATTTTCTTTTTATTAGAGAGGAAAAGAAACCAAGAGATTCTAAACAGAGTATCTAACTGTTTAGAACTTGTTAGTGCCCATCG
The DNA here is from genome assembly GCF_964165515.1 of Mesoplodon bidens. Classification (NCBI taxonomy): domain Eukaryota; kingdom Metazoa; phylum Chordata; class Mammalia; order Artiodactyla; family Ziphiidae; genus Mesoplodon; species Mesoplodon bidens. The sequence continues at coordinate 68,008,785 of NC_138160.1, forward strand.
ATTATCCTTTATAGTTATTTGACCAAATTAAATGGTAAAATCTCAATGAAAAGAATTTGAAATGGGTCAAATATTATGGAGAAGGGCTAGTTATCAACTAAGTTTTGATAAGCCCAGTTGCTTTGAAAACTTCTTAGTTTTAAATTCTGATAAAAGGGATTTAAAAACAAAACTCTTTCATGTTCCGGGAATTCTTTCTCTACTAGAGGTTGCAGCATGACCTTATTATCTTCAGGGTTTTGAATTTTGAATTGACATTATCTTCTAAAGACAAAAAAATCTTGATGTGGAAAAACAAATACTGTTTTGGAATGTTGCATGAAGGGTAAGTCATTCTACGGTTCAAGAGCCTTCCGTGATCCAGCCTTTTCTTCTCACCATCCAGCTGCTTGCATATTTCCTCATAAATCAATTTGCTTATATATGTATCATATAAAGGACCAGCTGGGACGTGACTGTCACAGCAGTTAACTGACTAATACTGTATGGTCTTGTTTCCTTTCTTGAACTGAAAGCAGTGCTCAAAGCTGAACCAAGCAAACTCCTTTTGTAAAGCAAAGCAAAGCAAAGTACCTGATTTATTTTTAAAGCTTGTGTATTTCTGAAATAATGCTTTTTTAAAAACTGAAGTATAGTTGATTTACAATGTTGTGTTACTTTCAAGTGTATAGCAAATTAACTCAGTTATATGTGTGTGTGTGTGTGTGTGTGTGTGTGTGTGTGTATTTTTTTTCAGATTCTTTTCCATTATAGGTTATTAAAAGATAGTGAACATAGTACCCTGTGCTATACAGTAGGTCTTTGCTGTTTATTTTATATACAGTAGTGTATATCTCTTAATCCCAAACTCCTAATTTATCCCTCCCCACCCTTTCCCCTTTGGTAACCATAAGTTTCTTTTCTATATCTGCGAGTCTATGAAACAACACTTTTTTAACCTTAGAAAAAAGACAGTGATCCATCTCTAGTTCAATTACATTACAGTTGTTTTTGGCGGTATGCGGGCCTCTCACTGCTGTGGCCTCTCACGTTGTGGAGCACAGGCTCCGGATGCGCAGGCTCAGCGGCCATGGCTCACGGGCCCAGCCACTCCGCGGCATGTGGGATCTTCCCGGACCGGGGGCACGAACCCGTGTTCCCTGCAGCGGCAGGTGGACTCTCAACCACCGCACCACCAGGGAAGCCCAACATTACAGTTTTATCTTCCATTTATTTTGTACATGCTTGTGATACTAGTTATCTGCTGAGATTTCAGGGCCATTGATCATGGTGGTGTGTATTTTAAAGATAAAAGATCATCTGGTATCTCTGAATGACAGTTGGGACTCCTAGATACTATATAGTCAGAGTCACCTTGAAAGGATGTAAACCCTGTCTGACTTTAGTAGGTTGCTGGTAACTTTCAAAAGCAGAGACCCTACCCCCATCCCCAAACACAACACACACCTTTTCCCTCCCCGTATGTTGATTGAATTAAGTTGGAGACTTTGCAAAGAGCTGGGAAGGAGAGAATAACTCTTCAGCCATTCTGCTTGAGAAACCTAAGTCAAGTTTGTCTTAGATCTGTGGAATTGAGATCACTCTCCAAGAGTGGAGAATATTGGCAGGCAGGGGAATCCCATGTGCTCCATAAGACCCGCAGGATAATTCTCTGCTTTTATGTTAATATAAGGCAGAAGTAAGTTTTTGACAATAAAATACAGATTATTTGGAATAAAATAATCTAAGCATTTGTAAAGTTTGATAGATTGTAATGAATAACTTCAGTCTGCTCTGACTTTGTCCTCTCAATATTAGGATTGGTTCAAAATGAATTCTCTGGTTTGTGGAGACAATTTTCATTCAAGAGAAAGGTACTTAGCTGTTAGATTTTGGCCAGGATTTTTAGAATCATTTTATGCTTTTGGCAGCTAACTTGCTTGAATCTGATTGGGGGGAAAGGAAAGAGAAAACAATAATTGAAAAGTTAATAAATCCAGTTTAGTTGAAATGGTTGTCTTTTGGGGCACTTTTTTTTTTTTTTTTTACACATACAAAGAGGTAATCATTTAATTGGAACACTACAAGTAACTTTTTCATATAGTGTACAGCATTAAGCAGTTCATACTAGGTATAAAAAATTACTTCTTAATAAAATGCATGTTTGTTATAGAACATGTAGATAAGTTTACATCTGAGCTGGCTTTCCTTTACATCAACTACGTGACTTTTATGTCATAATTTTCTCTGCCATCAGAAGAGAACAAAAATGCACAGTAATTTAGGGGTTTCTTTTCAGACATGGGATTGATCTAATTCTGGTCTCTGGGGGAAACAATGAGAGTTCAAGGTTTGGAATGGAGAACATGAGTCTCTGAGACAAAGACAGGCTGAGGTCTGATCAGCATTTATTTTTATCCACAGTGTTAAAATGAATTCTCCCAAGCCATGCTGTTTGGAATAATTTTAGTTTGCCCATCCAGCCCTAGAAGAGGGTCGACCTGGGCTAGATCACCCAGGATGTTTGCTTATAATCCCAGCGAGGAGAAAAAGATCCAGATGGGAGCAGAGAATTTTTCTCTGCTCATTCCAAGAGTCTACATTTCTGTATGTATGAGACACCATCTATGTGAGAGAGGCTCGATTACATTCTTTTTTTTTTTTTTTTTTTTGCGGTACATGGGCCTCTCACTGTTGTGGCCTCTCCCGTTGCAGAGCACAGGCCCCGGATGCGCAGGCTCAGCAGCCATGGCTCACGGGCCCAGTTGCTCTGTGGCATGTGGGATCCTCCCGGACCGGTGCACGAACCCGTGTCCCCTGCATCGGCAGGCAGACTCTCAACCATTGCGCCACCAGGGAAGCCCTCGATTACATTCTTATAGCTCAGAATTGATTTCCTGAGGAGAGATCTCTTCCTAACATTTAGCTTTAGTGAAAAAAATACATTATTGAACCTAAAATCAATGATTTATTTTTTCTACTCTGTTTCTCTGCAAGTGATATTAAATAAGGCTATAAGAATTCAGGAGAAAACAAAGAAAGTTGTTCAGAAAACTGGAGTTTCCTTTGCTAAGTCAGTTTGGCAGTAACATGGAGCAAAATCAAAGCATCCTAGCCAAAATAAATCTGCACAATGGAGCAATCAGATATGAGGTAATAGTGTGACATGCCTGTGGGTATCAAACATTCTTGTAAAAACCACAGACTTAAAATTTGGTCCTGCACCATTAAGCCACAGTTCTGCCAAGCAACAACACAGATCACTGCTGCAAGCCAAATGCAATTCCCACCCAAAACAATTAAATCTTTTACCAGAGGTCTGAGCCTGGGAAGCTTAAGGCCTGAGAATTACTTTGGTGGCATGGAATCAGAATCTCATTTCAGTGTGAAAATGAGATGGTTATTGTTCAGATCAGGAGGAAATGTCAGCTGCAAAATACATGGCAGTCGAGGGACTTGGATGACTTGAAGTGATGTTTGTTGAGGTTAGATTTAAAAAGTGTTAGCTAAGAAATCGGTAAGTTCTTTCTGATCACTGCATAGGTCATGTTATAATGTTCATTTTTACTGATTAGAAAAGTAATTCATGCTCATTCAAGGGAAGTTGGAAAATCTGTAAGAATATATAGAATAAAGTATTACCTTAGTCTCATATCACTAGATATAAACTTTATAACATTTTACTGTATTTTCTTTGGGTCTTTTACATACACACACACACACACAGCTGCATTGAGAGTATGCATAAAATTTGGATTATTGTACATTTTTAGCACTTTGCTTTTTATTTAAGTTAACACTTCTTTTAGTATCTTTCATCTCCTTATATAGTCCTCAAAGCCAAGATATTTGATGGTTATATAATGTCCCATTTGTCTGGCTATACCATGATTTATTGAATATATATTTGCTCTATAGATTTTTCCCACTTACTGCTAGTGTAATATTTTAGATAAAATGTTGTTCATATCTCTGATTATTTTTTAGGATAGCATTTTAGAAGTAGAATTATGAGGTCCAAGAGTAGGAACTTTTTAAGGCTCTTAGTATGTATTGCCAACTGTTTTCCAGACCAGTTATTTACTTCTGCTGACTTTGTGATTGTCTTGCTTGCTGTTTGCCAGCAGCAAACAACATTTTCGAGCAGGGGCAGGTATGGATAGGGAGGAACGCAGCACACTCTGGGGTTCATTATTTCTAAATATGAAATTATTAATTAAACAACACCAGTATGTGCCAGGCATAGCTCCTGGTACTGGGGATACAGGAGTAAACAAAAGAAGCCAAAATCCCTGTCTTCAATGAGCTTACACTCTAACTCTACTAAGGAGAAAAAATATAATAAGGAAGTAAAATGCATAGGATATTAGAAGGTAATAAGTGTTATGAAAAAAATAAAACAAAGAAGGGAGATGCATAGTGTGGTAAGGACAAGGAAAGGGGAGCACTGCACAGTTTACACATGGTATTGGGATGCTGGAAAATTTTCCACCTTTGAGGACATTCACTGTTTTCCTGAAAGAGGTCAGTTAGAAAGTAAACTAGAAAGTATTGAACTCTAAAATCCAAATTAAGTATATGAGGAACTCTGGGACCTTTCACCATAAAAAGTATTAAATGTAGATCTTTGTTAGTTTTAAGGAATTCTTATTCTTTTATTAATTTAATTTTTAATTTTATCCTGCTTTAATTCATCTGTTAAAGACAGCTTAGTTATACAGCAGCAGCAGGCTGAATGTGACATTTATATCTGCATTGTTAATCCATTTCCTTTTGTTATCTATTAAAGGAGGGTAGCCGGAAAAAAAAAAAAGGCAAAAATAAGGCTTGGTGGGTGGAGGGTAAGAGATGATAAGGAAAGGAAAATAAGCAAAGAAAATGAAAATAGAGAAATAATTAGAAACCCAGGTCAAATCAAATGTCAGTTCACCGTCGCAGGAAGACCTGCCAGACAGAATGCTTTGGTGAGTATGGTCCTCTGAGCATCTTTCCCAGGGCCACCTAGGGGGTAGCTCAGTGGTACCATTCAGGCTACTAGAGTTGAATTTAAATCCATATAATTCCTGGATTTCCACCAGAGAAATAAAAACACCCTTAATTCTGTGTTTTGGGGAAAAAGTCTTTATTAAGCTTCCCTTGGTTCTTTGAAGTTTTATCACTTTTCAGAGACTCTTCTTTACATAGCAGAGGTCTCTTGTCTCCTATCTTAATTTTGGCATGATTGAGGTGTATTTCAAAGCAAAGCTAAGCAAAGAGATTGAAGGAAAAGTAGAAGGTCTCTTAATCCTGAGGTTTTCAAACTTAACGTCTTCTTCTCACAAATTATTTTATCAAAGATCTAGGTTTTTACCATATTTTAAAGCTTTAAAAACCGCATTATTTTCTGAGAAGAAAGAAAAATTAGAGCCATTCTCTAGTATATTTATTATACATTTTTAAAAGACATAAAGATAGCCATGGTGCTTTTGGGAGTAACTAGCAGGACTGTTTTTTGGCATGCTCTGAATTGGAAACAATTGCCTTAACTCATATACAGTTCTTTCTTCTCTGACTTTGTCTTTTTCAAATAAAATCTCTTAACTCACTGTTTCAACCACAGACTCATATTTTTTCCCCCTTGGTTCTTTTTTTTAAAATGTTTATTGGAGTATAGTTGATTTACAATGTTATGTTAGTTTCAGGTGTACAGCAAAGTGAATCAGTTATACATACACATGTATCCACTCTTTTAGATTCTTTTCCCATATAGGCCATTACAAAGTATTGAGTAGAGTTCCCTGTGCTATACAGTAGGTTCTTATTAGTTAACTGTTTTACATATAATAGTGTGTATATGTCAATCCCAACCTCCCAATTTATCCCTCCTCCCCCTTTCCCCCTTGGTAACCATAAGTTTGTTTTCTACACACAGACTTATTTTAAATTTAATTCAAGGAAAGACTAATAGATCTGTAGGCCCAGAAGAAACAGTCACATTTGCCATTGTCACATAAATCTGAATACGTATTTCTTTCATATGAAGGAAATTTGTCTCCACCAGTCTGGTCAGCATTAGATGTGATTAAAACGTGACAGTAGGCAAAGCATATTGGGAAAGCAATACCCAAGTTGAGCCAGAGAGACAATGAACAAACATGTCCCACATCACATTCTAGTTAAGAGACTGGAGGCTAGAAAGCTTCTCTCTTATTTATGGTCCAATATTATTTTCATCTCACTAAAGTTTGTTATTTTTGAATAGGCATAAGGACTGTGTTTTTCATATAATTATTGGTTGATATGGAGGTTACATTTTAAGGCAACAAAAAATTGAATGTAAACCTAAAAGTCCTGGGTGTTTAACATTGCTAAGTTTCAAGTTATTCCCAGTCTTGCTGGATTACTGTTAGAGATAATGCAGACCAAGTACCAGAAGAGGGCTTCATTCATTACTGGTGCTGAATAAAAGACATGTATTACTGTGATGGAAGGCAAAAGATATTTCTTGTTATATCTCATTGCTCAAACTAGGGAATCAAAAGGTATCATCTAAAGATGTAGATATAAAGGTAAACAGTAGAAAAACATCAGGTCAATAAAATTACTTTTAATTATCTGAACACACATTAAAGAAAAGCAAACATATATTTATAGTAAGACATATTTTAAAGCATTATCTTGTATATTAATATGCATAAATGTGATAAATGTTCCTATTAAAACAACTTCCAGATTAGATCATAAAGCAAAACACAACTGGATGGTGCACATAAGAATCATATCTAAAACAGAATTACTCAGAAAAGTTGAACATAAAATGATGGGCACAGGTATATCGGGTAAACAAAAAAATAAATATAACAAATATATCAATTTATATATATATCAACATAGCAAAGAATTTGGATGAAAACAATTACATTCAATAAGACAAAGGTACTTTATAGTGGTAAAAACATAAAAGAAGGAATGACCATTTTATTGCACTATAATCACCTCTACATAAAATTATATGTGCACATAGGGTTTGGAAGAAAACATGACAGATTAGAGTGATGAGATTATGAATTTTTTTCTCTAGTCGTTCCACTTCCATTAATGCTGTTATAATTAATAATAATGACATGGTTAAAATTCTTAAACTGAGCATTGATTCCTTAGATATATCTCATCGCCAAAGGAAAAAATATATATATTTGTTGAAGAGAGACTTTGAGATATATACATTTTCCACTCAAAGTGTAAAAATCTTTTTCTTTACCACCAGAATTATTTCAGCTAGATGGTTCAACAGAAATTGTTGAGTCCCTTCTAATTTAATCGTGCAGTAATGGCACTGTCGCTTTTATAATATGCTTCTCTTTGACTGTCAATAGTTATCTTCTCCCTCCATTTTTACAGCAATATGAGAACTGGAGGCCCAATCAGCCAGATAGTTTCTTTTCTGCTGGAGAAGATTGTGTTGTAATTATATGGCATGAGAATGGCCAGTGGAATGATGTTCCCTGCAATTACCATCTCACCTATACCTGCAAGAAAGGAACAGGTAATGATTACTCCATTAATAATGTATACTTAATCTGCATTTCAATTATCAAGTAAATTCAGGAAGAATAAATGTCATTCTGTTTTTTTGGGTTTGTTTTTTTTTGTTTTTTTTTTTTGCGGTACGTGGGCCTCTCACTGTTGTGGCCTCTCCCGTTGCGGAGCACAGGCTCCGGACGCGCAGGCTCAGCTGCCATGGCTCACGGGCCCAGCCACTCTGCGGCATGTGGGATCTTCCCGGTCCGGGGCACGAACCCGTGTCCCCTGCATCGGCAGGTGGACTCTCAACCACTGCGCCACCAGGGAAGCCCAAATGTCATTCTTTAAGACATAAGCTGGATGTCACATATGGCGTCTCTTATTGCTCTGGAATGGTTTACTTTTTCAATATAATTGAAAAGTTTTTTTTCAGTAATGTGTTCATCTTAGATTTCAAGTGCTTAAGATAACAATGTAGCATTTATGTAGAAAAACTACCTGGCAGTATTTTTAAGAAAAACAATTGCCAGCCCAAGGGCCTATAAACCTGTTTATTTTGATGAAGAGAGCATTAAAAAAAAAATAGTTGTAGAATAAATAAATAAATAAAAATTTTAAAGAAACAAAAAAAATTTTAATTAGTTGTCAACAATAAAAAACTGGTATGTATCATAAAATAATGTGAAGTTTTTACTTAAAAAAAAAAGAACACCTGGTGCCATCTGGCCCATGTTCAAATTTATCAGTGGTTTAAATACTGCAGCTGAAAACTACCACCCTCCCTTCGTGGGACTGTGGGCTCCAATTCATTGCAGTCCTCATTCAGACCTTTCCTCCTTTTTGGTTAAGTTCCTGGTCTTTATAGACATTTGAATTTTTCACTCATTCCCTTAGAAGCTCCATCTGTACACATAAACCATAGAACAAAAATGCCATCCCTATATTTATTGTTGAATACCTTCAAAATATGATACAATAAAAACATTTATGTTTATAAGTTAATAATATAATGAGAATTGCTTAGTTGATATTAAACAGATAAAATTAAGAAAGCTGATTTTTGAAAGTGTTTATCATTGACCAATATGTTCAAATTCTAAGGCACACTCTATAGACTTCTTCCTTTAAAAAATAGGATTTCCATAAAAATTTATAAACCTATTTGCAATTGATAATGATGTTAGAACATGAGTATTTAATCTCTATACTCAGATTTTACCCACCTCAATTAAACATACAAAGTACAAATGCAAAATACAAAATCCATTTGACTTATTTTTGAATATAAAAATAATAAAACTAAAAATACACTCTATAGGTATTTTAGGAAAGACAAACACCACTAGAGAAATTCTATCAGAAGAAAGAGAACAGTAAGATACACAAAACTGAGATGAAACTCAGCTGTTATCCATGACTACTATACTCTGCCATTCTCTTGTCTAAAGCAGAATTTATTCTGAATATCTTTTATGTGTGAGCAGCTTTCCTGACTATGTACGTTACTTCCGCACTTATGCGATGGAACTTGTGAAAACAGCAAATCAAGTTATTTGCTCTTTTCCCTGTTTCTAGTGTAAGAAGTCTTTAAAGAACTGTTTGTCTTTATCCAAATGTCATGTTTGCCCTCTTAGATCTCCAAATGTTCCCTGGAGTCATGCTTTTCATTTTGTGATCCAAACATTCTTTTATTTCCGGTGTTGTTTTTTCCTATGCCAGGGTTTATTAGCAGCAGCACTATTAACATTTTGGGCCAGACAGTTCTTACTTGTTGGGGCTGTCCTGTGCATTGCAGAATGTTTAGCATCATCTCTGCCCTCTATGCACTGAATGCCAGTAACATTCTCCTCCACTCCACAGCCTCCTTTGCTTTGTGACAACCACCCATGTCTCTAGCCATCACCAACTATCCCTGGGAAAGGAGGGAGAGGAGGAAAACTGCCCCAGGTTGAGAACCACTGCCTTATCTAAAAAGGATTCACAAAAGTAACATCATGGTAGACATTTACCAATGGGGAAAGATTTACAAAACATTAGGTCTACCTCATTAAAGGAGAAAAATAAAACAAAACAAAATTATTCATATATTTTATCTCCCTACTGTCTGATTTTTATTTGTGTAGACTTAATTCTTTGTTAATCAGTACTCTGGGGAATGTTATGAATTTTATAAATGTCTGTAGACTTTTATAAATGACACTTATTTTTCCTTTCAGATATTTTAGACATCTTAAACATGCAGACCTAGGTCGTTTTAATTAAACACTTGCAAAGAAGTATTATATTATATATAAAAGACTTTTAAAAAAAAACAAACACCACCTCGTTTGATACTATCTACACATCTTTGGGGCATCCTGCAGGTTCCTTCCAATCCCATCCATTTACTTCCCAAATCCAGCCATAGATAATGACTTAATCCCCTTTCTTTTCTCTTTAGAATGATCACATATGCTTGTATCTGTAAACAAATTTTTTAGTTTTGCACATTTTTGAACTTTAAGTAGAATCATACTGTTTGTATTTTGTGCATTGCTTTTTTTGTTCAGCATTATGTTTGTGCAATTTATCCATGTTGATGCATGTAGCTGTATTTCTTCATTTTGGCTGCTGTGTAGTATTACAGTATATGACTATATAACATCTTATTTATCAGTTCTCCTGCCAGTGGACATTTGGGTTACATTCAGTGTTTTCACTATTATAAACAATGTTTCTTCGACTATTCTTGAACTTGTTTGTGGTAGATCTCTGCAAGTTTCCATAGGGTGTTTTTCCAGGAGTGAAGTGCAGAGTCGTAAGATACATGTACTATCAAATTCACTAGAAAATGCCAAATCATTTTCCAAAATGGTTGTACCAATTGTCACTCCCACCAGCAATGTGTGAAAGGTCCCGTTACTCCACATCTTCTCCAGCATTTGATATTAATGGACTTTGAAATTTTTGCCAATCTGGTGGGTATAAAATGTTATCTCTTGTGATTTAATTTACGTTGTCTTGGATACTTCTCCCTGGATATCTTTTCATACACTTTTATTTATAGCTCTTCTTTTGTAAGGTTTCTGTTCATGTCTATTGTATATTTAAAAAAATTGATTGCTTCTCTTTATATATTGATTTGTGAGAGTTTTTTAAAATGTCCTGGTTATTTATCCCTTGACAATTATATGTTGCAAATATCTACTCCCAGTTTGTAGCTTGTCTTTCCCCATGGCATTTTTTAATGAACAGAGTTCTTCATTTTGTTGAATTTTCCTTTATGGTTTAAACCTTTTTGTGTCTTAAGAAATCTTTACCTATCCTAAAGTCAGAAAGCTATCCTATGTTGTTTTTAAATGTTTTATAGTTTGTCTTTTACATTTATATATTTAAACCATCTAGAATTGATCTCCCATGGATTCTCTGAGGTAGGGAACCAAATACATATTTTTTTCCATATGAATACCCAATTGTCCAAGTGAAAAAACTACCTTTTCCCCACTGCTCTGCCATGTTGCTTCCATCAAATATCAAGCATATATATGTGGATCTATTTCTGGTCTGTTTGCATGTCCTTGCCAGTACCACACTCCCTGAATTATTTTAACTTTATAGTAAGTCTTCATTTATAGTTTTGGAAGAAATCTGTATATTGCTTTCCTCTCAAATTTAAAGACAACTTTTAATTAGTCAGAATCAAGTATAGTGAGTTATCTAATTGATAATTTTTAACCTTCCGTATCACTTCCATCTCATTCTATCTGAAACTTGCTAGTATCTGGACCCTAGTATAGACTTTCCATATTACAGTAAAAGAAGTGTAGATATCCAGATGTGGGTTTTCATTGAACTATATACATAGTGTAGGTTATTAATTGCAAATGACATATTATTATAGAAATCTCAGTTTATCTTCTACGAATTTGTAAAAATCAAATACATACACAAATGTTTCTAATTTCTTAGTTATAGATAGTAGGACTTTATAATCTATTTTTAGGTTATGTCTATCTGAGTGACAATTTCTTATGTGAATGAAAATATATGCTTGGATTGTGTTTCATTAAAGACAGCTTTGTTTGCTATGGGTCAATACATTCTAAGCTGTTTTGTCAGGCAGAAGTAAATTAAAGGAACTAAATATTTAAGTTAAACCTACATTTGTCATTTCAAAAGAATATGGTTATAAACAGTCTTTTGAATATGTAAATAAATTTAATATTCATGAACTTTTGACATCCAAACATCTTGGTACCAAGGTTTCTGGTAATCATCCATCCTCCCATTGAAGATTTGCATTATTTCATGAGAGAATATGACATGCTTATCAGGTGGGCCTCATGATGGCATTCTTAAAGTAAACTATTGATAGGCAATGTCATTTAGGGAAATTATATTGAAGTGAAGTTATATTTTTATTAGAGATATATAGCAAAACACAATCACTTAATAAAAGTTAAGTTTTAAAATATATCATTTAAAACAAGTACACTAATATTGAATAAAATTACAAATTAATACAAATTCAGTTGAACCAATTTTCCCAGCTTCTTGAGTTTCGAAATTGTGAAGTTTCTTTTACTACTATTTCCTTTTTACTATTTCTACCATCACTAAGTTTGTTGATATACAGAATTTTTTATTGTGGGTTAAAAATGATGGTTATATATTCCAAGATTTACCTTTACTTACCCTGCTTAAGAGTTGAAATTTATATTTATAAGGTAATTACAAAATTGAAGCATGAATACTATGTCCTGACTTGCTCCCTGTCTCTGTACAGAAGACAAAAAAGAGCAAATAAACATAATTGAACCTGGAGATATTTTATTTATACTGAAGAGTCGGTATTTTATCCATATTTTGGACATATTTTGTCCACATTTTGAAGCTATGATGTTATTATAGATTGTAAGTTTTTTGGGGAGAAGTGACAATAATAGTTAATTATTACAAATCTATTATTATTTGAAGTGAAGGTGGCTAATAAATAAAAACATTGGGATGGTGGTGAAGACAACATCAACAGGCCACATGGTGGCATGAGACAGGAAATTCCAAATTCCTTTTAATTTAGAATTTTTTTCAGAAAAGTAGCACCTCCAAATGGACAGATGAATGTATGACCATATGCCCTATGGTTCTTTAAAAAAAAAAAAGCACAATTCAAGATGAAAGAATCTGAGATTCAAACTAGGCCCAGAGCCTTACTGTTTAGTTTTGTCTTGAAAATTTTCAATTTCTTAATCTAAATGACTGCTGAAGGTGCTTGATTGGGTATAATAAAGAAGGAAAGGGAAAAAAAAAAAGAGAAACTCATGCCAATAGAAATACTTAGATTATTTGGAAATAACCCAATTTACTTTTCTTTAGTTGCTTGCGGCCAGCCCCCTGTTGTAGAAAATGCCAAGACCTTTGGAAAGATGAAACCTCGTTATGAAATCAACTCCCTGATTAGATATCACTGCAAAGATGGTTTCATTCAACGCCACCTTCCAACCATCCGTTGCCTAGGAAATGGAAGATGGGCTATGCCTAAAATTACCTGCCTGAATCGTAAGTGGTCCTTTAGAAAGAATGGACAACCATGCTATAACAACTACTAGACACCCTCATTTTACGGCTACGGTATTGGTAGTTTAGGGTATGGAGCAAGTAATATTGTTGTGTTTTCTTTTCTTTCTTTCTTTCCTTCCATGTAGCATCTGCATACCAAAGGACTTATTCTAAGAAATACTTTAAAAATTCCTCATCAGCAAAGGACAATTCAATAAATACATCAAAACATGATCACCGTTGGAGCAGGAGGTGGCAAGAATCAAGGCGCTGATCCCTAAAATGGCGAACATGTGTTTTCATCATTTCAGCCAAAGTCCTAACTTCCTGTGCCTTTCCTATCACCTCGAGAAGTATTATCAGTTGGTTTGGATTTTTGGACCACCGTCCAGTCCCTTTGTGTTGCTGTGCTCGAAAACATTTTAAATGAAAGTATTGGCATTCAAAAAGAAAGCAAACAAAAGGAAAGAAAATCAGGGCAGAATGTAACCATTTCCAGACTATCTAATTTCTTTAGTTTTCTATTTGCCTCCAGTGCAGACCATTTTATAATGTATACCAGCCTACTGTACTATTTAAAAAGCTCCATTTCAGCACCAATGGCAATGTAAATAAGATGATTTAATGTTGATTTTAATCCTGTATATAAAATAAAAAGTCACACTGAGTTCGGGCATATTTAATGATGATTATGGAGCCTTACAGGTCTTTAATCATTTGTTCGGCTGCTTTTGGTAGTTTGTTTAGGCTGGAAATGGTTTCCCTTGCCCTTTGTCAGCAAGATGGAGGATGGCTTTTCCTGGACTATTAACAAACACAAAGTTTTGTAGATCACTGCACCATTTCCACCCTAGGTACAGCCAGCTTCCATGTGATGCTGAAGCCTGGCTGGCTAATGGGATCCCGACGGAACTAGAGACTGCAACGTGGAACTCTCTTTTTGCTGCATTCCTTTTTCTTCACTTACAAGAAAGGCCTGAATGGAGGACTTTTCTATGACTAGGAGCATTTTTTAGGGGTCAAAGTGCTAATTATTAACTCAACTGGGTCTCCTTTTTAATGGCTTTTATAACACTAACTTGCAAGATTACAGATCAACAACATTTCAAATGGATATAGACCTAGGGCTCTGGAGGGGGGGGTTTTGTTAAAACAACACACATTCAAAGAAAGAAATTTTGTATATATAACCATTTTAATCTTTTATAAAGTTTTGAATGTTCATGTATGAATGCTGCAGCTGTGAAGCATACATAAATAAATGAAGTAAGCCATACTGATTTAATTTATTGGATGTTATTTTACCCCAAACCTGAACATTGACATAGTATGTTAGTTATTTTTCAGTGTTAGCCTTTATACTTCCCTCACACAGTTTGGAACAATATAATCTAGGTACTCTGTCCCTGATTAAATAATGGGATGGATAGAATGCATCAAGTGTTTATTATAAAAAGAGTGGAAAAGTGTATAGCTTTCAGCAAATGATGTTTGCCCATTCTAAGCAAGGAGCATATATATAGAAATAGTGTGGGTGTTGCTTCCTATTAGGTGGAGTGTATGTGTTAAAGTTTCTCCCTATCTCTTCCCACTCTGTTTTCTCCCCTTAATTTGAATAAAATGACTGCTGAAGATGACTCTGAATCATTATCCACTTAATTTACTGTTTAAAGAAAACCCTGTAATAGAAAGAAAACATTTAGGAGTCTTTCCCTAATTTTAGTTAGAATGATCTTGAGAGGACAACAAATAAAATACAAATAGAAGAAGAGCAGACCCAACATGGATTCTTTTTCACAGAACCTCTTTTGACTTAGAAGGAACCACAGTAGCCACAATCATACACACTGTTTTTAGGCAAGTTCCCTTGGTTGCTGCGTTAAATGTGATCCACCTTTGGGTGTTCTAGAGCACAGAACAACTCTGTGTCTACCTATTAGGTTTTAATTTTTCCTCTTTCATTACAATGCACATAATACGTTCCTGTATTTATATTATAACGTGTATAGTGTAAAATGTGAATGACTGTTTTTTTTTTTTTTTGTGAATGAAAATCTAAAATCTTTGTAACTTTTTATACCTGCTTTTGTTTCGCCAAAGAAACCTAAAATCCTTCTTTTACTATACTGTGACTGGTCTGGTTATTTACAACTTTAAACCCTAATGTGCACCAACATTTTTACATTCTAGAACTATCATGAAGTACAAGCTGCTGGCTTGGATGAAATTATTTTATGGCTAGCAGAGAGGTGATTATAAATGTCCCTGCAAAAATTGAGATAGTAATTCTGATAATGTTTACATATACATTCTTAGGCTTTAATCTCAAATATGAAGGAAACATGCAATAGGAAAAGTGATAGGTCACACTTACAGAATTCTTCCTATTAACCAGGCCAAGTGTTTTATGTGTATTATCTCCCAACAAGTCTAAGAGAGAGGCTGTTAATGTCTGATTGATGAGGGATCAAGCATAGAGAATTCAATTCATTTGTCCCAAGTTACATAGTTTGTTTGTAGTGGATGTAGGTAATCTCCAGAACCTGGAGATTAATAATACTCTCAATAAAAACATAAAATATTATGTTCTCAATTGTTATACATTTAGGAGGTTAATTTATTATTGGCTAGAAGATCATATCTAAAAAAAAGATCAGAAGATGTCAAAAACACCAAGTTCCTATCCATCCAGATATTCATCCACCCCTTTATTTTCATTCATTCACTATTACTAAGTACTTACTATGTATTAGGCACTGTACTAGGCCCTGGAGATTCAGCAGTAAATGAGCTAGACAGGTCTCTGCCAATGTAAGATTTTTATACTGGATGCATCCCACGGGAGTTATTTTACAGCCCATTCTATTCAATCTCTTTATTGATAATTTGGAAGAACAAATCCATTATATATTCTGCAGCTGTATAGAAGATATCATAAAGGACAAAGGTGAGTGGAAAATTATTTTGAGGTTTCTTTCTTGGAATGTCAAAAATATGTGGGAAGTTAGGCATGAATAGATACAGAAGAGATTCTTTTCCTTGCTTAGCTTGTCCTTTTAATATTCAATCTGTCATATCTTTATACAGAACTTTAAATAGAAGTTACCCAAGAGAGTATATAAGAATTTGTATTACTTGTGCATATACACCCTTATTAGATGTTTATAAATCCATCAGATAAATTTTTATTGACCTAGGTGCAAATAATAGAGTCTATGGGATGTTCCATTACCCACAATGCTGGAACAGAGTGAGAAGTTTAAGGAGGCTCAACACTACTCAAAGTAAGCCAGAGGTGGTTTTCTATTCACTTCTAAAAGTTAGGTTGCATATCAGGGGAAGAAGAGGTGTTTTCTTGGGTAGCTGAAATGGAAAAGAGGTATGAGAGATTGTATCGGGAGGAATACATCATTTTAATATGATAGCAAGTAGAACTTTGCTGATCTTAAGTGAATTTTCAATTACGGTACAGGAAGTAGGAACTGGATTAGCCTTGAGCTAATTGTGCAGGAGTCATATATCATGCAAAATAAAGTTGTGGAGTTTGAAAATGGACAGAAAAAATATAATAGGTTTCAAAGAAGTTCAGAGTTGATTTTGTGCATGCCTGTGCAAGACTGTCTCCCAAGAAAAGAATCTGCAAGAGAAAATATATCTTAGATAAAAGCAAAAGATGTTATTATTAAGAAGGTAAAGACTCAGTGATGACTTCAACATTTTTTAATGTGTTTCTTTTTATGTTTCCCAGTATTACAAATGCAGTGAAGTGGTTTTTGAAGGAAAAGGCCTGCAGTGATGCTTTTGTACCATTTGTGCATCCTTTCTTCTTTTCTTTTAACTGTGCTGCAGTTCCCATTTGCTAAACAAACCAGAATTCACCCAAATGATTCTTTTCTAAAACAAGTCTATATACAAAGTTTATAAAGGTCTTTGAATGAGTCATTCAAGAGTGTATAATCTTTTCCCATTATTACTCATTTCTGAGTGTTTGGATCCCAGCTGGACAAGAAAGAGAAAATGCCAAACAAGAACAAGAATGGTTTTTGTTGAGATGTTTACAGAATAGGCAAAGCCTGGGTTTTCATTGGAATTTAAATTCACAGTTCTGTCTGAGTCCATCAAATGATCCCTGCTGAAGATTAAAAGTTGATTGCCTTAAGGCAGTAAGTCGTAAGTGATTTTTTGATAGTGTGTACTCTAAAATAAAATTTTAAACTCTGTATCCATCACATTTTAAGTTGTCAACCAAAATGTTTTTCATCATAAAGCAAAACAGTTGTAAAGGATTTTAGTTTTGGCATATTCTAAATATTGCTGTTCTAAAATAAACATGTAATATCACTCTTTTAAATATATTCAGTGGATTCTAAATACTGTAACAGTTTGATTCCCACTATCATCCATCTAAAAAATACTTGAAGAAAAATACTCTTTTAATAGTCAGATATTTTATGTTTTTATTTTTGGACTTGCTTTTTTAATTTCAGTTCCCCCATGGAATTGTATCTAAATATTATACATTTATGTGCTTGAAAGTCTTCTATTGATTAAGCTATCAACATATATACATCAAAATTTGTACTTTCAAGTGGAAAATTAATTTTGTCTTATGAACATAAACATAAAGGTATAAAAGTTAAAAATCCTCTCCTGGATTAAGTTATCATTGTAATTTATAGGTATACAATTTCTCAAAACAATATTACACTCTTACAAAATCTGAAAACTAATTACACAAATTGTAACATTTTATTAGAAATGTATCTCAATGAGATGATTAGGGCTGTTTTTCCCAATTCACATTTCCATGAGTAAATATTACCTAAAACTAGAATGTGTCATGCCTTAGCATTAATTCTATTCCTATTTTATTCTTACAGATTTAAACATTGAAAAAAACTTTCTCACTTAAATAAGTAAATGGAAATGATAGTTTTATTATGCAGAACTCAATATTTTTAAACTTCTTTCTGAATTATATGCCAAAAATCATATAGTGGTCTGTCAAAAATTACTTTCAATTACCTTTCAGTTGACATCTCAATGAAGTCCTTCTTAAATTTTTTTTGGTAAACACCTGACTTAAAAAACGTTTTGATTTGTACACTGTCACCAGAGTCATTCATTTTGATTCATCCTTTTCTCTTCATAATTTTTACATCCCATGTCAATGCATCCTAAGACTCAGGATGGATGAAAGGTGTGTTCGATGTGGTAGTTGTTTCTTTATGAAGTCAGAGTCTAAAGCCTTCGGTTTTCAAAGCTTGTTTCCTGAAACAACAACATTAACATCACCTAGGAACTTGTAAGAAATGCAAATCCTCAGGCCCTGCTGTACTGAAATAGAAATTTGGGGGAATGAGGAGAGCAACCTGGGTTTTCACAAGCACTCAGGATGATTCTGATGAATTCTAAAGTTTATGAGAACTGGTATAAAGAAGATGATATCAAAAAAGTTGAAGTTATGGAAATTTCTTCCTTTTGTGTGCCCATGTACCCCCCCCCACCAGAGTCTTTATTTTGCATGATACATGACTTCTGGACAATTAGCTCAAGGTTAATCCGGTTCCTACTTCCTGTCCTGTATTGAAAATTCACTTAAGATCACCTAAGTTCTTATCAAGCAACCCTGATTTGGAGACCACTGCTTTAAGATACACAGTCCTTAAAGTATTTTTAGATTTTTAGTACATTATCTATCTGTACTTGTGAGCATGTTTGGTGATTGCTTTCCAAATATTGAATGGGCCTCTGGTTATACAAGAAAAAAGTGAAAAGCTTTCTCTACAGGGAAAGCTGAATAAAGAGGCATGGTTAAAAAAATCATTTCTTAAAAGACAGACCTGAAACAAAGCTTGAAATGAAAGAATTAAGACAAATTTAAAAACTGAGAAATAGTAGAAGCAAAAAAGATAAAACTTCCTAACAATAGCTAGCCAAGAAAAGGAACTTCAAATTCAGTGGGGAGCCCTAAAAGAGGTCTAGATGGGAGA
This sequence comes from Mesoplodon bidens, assembly GCF_964165515.1. Taxonomy (NCBI): domain Eukaryota; kingdom Metazoa; phylum Chordata; class Mammalia; order Artiodactyla; family Ziphiidae; genus Mesoplodon; species Mesoplodon bidens. The sequence continues at coordinate 68,027,798 of NC_138160.1, forward strand.
ATCAGAGTGAATTGATCTATAAATAACTCCAGTTCCTAAATCAGATGACCCTCTCCAATGCCCATTAGCCAGATTGAACTCATCATTCATTCAATAATGTATATCGAGACTTACCATGTGCCAAGCATTCTGCTAGATATCGGGGATACTGTTATAAACAAGATAGGCCACGTCCCTCTCCTCACTGGAATTTACTGTCTGATGGGAAAAATTATCAATGGCACTAAAGCAGGAAGAGATCTGAATTCTCAAAATGTTGCTAAAGTCTCCATTCTTGGCCATCTCTTTGCTCTGTTCTCCATCTTCACCCGATTCCAACCATAACCATAGGCCTTAACTCACTCCTACATTATAATTTCCATATCTCTTTCTTCTGTGGGAAACGTATGTATCCAGCTGGTTGGGTTTCAGCAGTACATTAAGTTCTATATGTCCCCAATTGAAATATCCACCATCCTACTGATTGTCTACACATTTTTTTTTAAACTAGGAGTCTAAGAGTCATCCCGGACTCCTAAGTTATGCCCATATTCAATCAAGAACCAAATTCTATTAATTCCACCTCCAAAATTTTCTCATATTATCATCTTCTTTCTATCCCAACTGTCCACACTATCTCATATAGTATTACTGTCTCTAGATGCATCACTTTCAAAATGATCTTTTAAACTACTACAGAGTATTTTTTCAAATGTGCAATCAGAGCTTGGTGTCCTACAGCTCAAAATTCTCCAGAAGCTATTGTTTACAAAATGAAATTAATTTTACATGCATAGCAAAATGCTTTGGGGGGGAAAGACTGTCTAGGTATTATGTGCTTGAGAATAGAGGAACTGATTTAGAAATCTTAAGTAAATCAACAATTAAATTTAAATAATTTACGTTTTAATCAATTAAATTTAAGTTTTAGTTTTTTTCTTTGAATTAGATCCGTTTGGCTTCCTGTTCCGTCTCTGGTGAAAAGTCAGTTTCCCCTTGTAGCGATTGTGTACAAGGTAAAAATGGAAGACCAGAAATGTTCTCTAACTTAATGGGACAGAGGGTTTACCCCTCCAGATACACTCTCTACCCTTCTCCTTCTGCTTTGTGCCCTGGAAGACTGACACCCGTCCCCACATAGCCCTCTCTACCTCTTATTCTCTACTGCTGTCTCACCTTGACCCTTCAGGACTGAGGGAGTAAGAGCTCTCCACTATTACTGGTCCATGGGTACTGCACTATAAATTGTGATTTCCTTAAGCTACCCATCTGTATATTAAAGAGTCCTTTTGTTAAGCTGTCTTCATCTTACCCAGTTTGATTGTGTCATCTGTTTCCTACTGGACTCCTGACTGACAAAGAGTTTTTAGATGCAGCGCTTCAGGGAAGTTATGGAAGTAACCCAGTCCCTATCAATCACAGGACGGGCATGCTACATTACAGTCTGGAAGCGACCACGTTGGTTCTCTCGGTTTCTTTCATAGCATCTTATTGTGAAGTTATATCTTTAGTCCTTCCTTATAGCCACTAAAAGCTAAACATGTGCTGGTTGCAACTGCCAGCCATTTTTCTGCCTCAGCTATGCATAAACATAGCCACGCTGCAGACTGCTTGGTCCTAAGGCTGTGTTCTCTGGCTTGATTTCCAAAATTAAATGTGATACTTCTCAGCTTGAAATCACAGTCAAGTTCAGTAATCAATGCTTGTCTTATAATAAGGAGCAAAGAAAAGAGTAGGTGTCAAGGTTTACATGTGCATAGCTTTCTCTGAGATTAAATCCCCAATATTTTTGAAGTTTTATGACCACACATGGGGAAAGTGGGAAGAGAAAGGAAGGGAGACTGGTATTTTAAAGCTGCCAGACCATTTTGTTTCTCTGGATAGAGGTCTGCTTCTGTCTTTCAGAGAAGTTTTTTCTCCCTTTGTTTTTGGAGGAGCCATTCCGGCGGGGGTGGGGGGGGTCTGTAAATTACACAAGTTTAAGACCAAGCTCCTACTTCAGAATGAATTGGTAAAAAGAGAAGCTGAGTTGCTCTGCATTAAAAAGTGGATGTTATCTTCTCATTCAAAGTGGTGTATTTTTAGAGTAAATTTTTACTTTGAGAAATATTCTGTTTACATTCTCTAGGGTCTTGATTCCAAGGAGTGGAAAATTATTGGCAGAAGGGCCTTCCTGTGTCAAGGAGGGAAGTTAGTTTCAGCAACCTGGTAGTAGATGTGCTGAAATTAAGAGAAACAGGTCCCCACCTGTGGAGGGGCCTGTAACCTCTGTAAGTAGTCGATAAACTGCACAGTTCTGAGTTATTTAGCTGTGTAAGAATTCTTTACATTTCCTCACGTCCTCAGCATAGTTTTCTTAAGTTAGGGCTTAACTGAGCTTTTCAGAATTAAGGGATAGGCCATGCCCTCCTATGGGAAGAGTGGAGAGGTAAAGAGATCAGCAGCAGCCTTAGAAAGCCAAGCACAGATGGCGTGATGGGATCTAGAGTCATGTGCCTGGTACCAGAGGCTGGCTGGGGTCAGAATGACATGCCAGGTGGATTTATGGGACTGGGCAGTGCGCCGGGAACATTTGGTGGAAGGAATCTGCTAAAATGTTTAAATTTTTTGTCAAGTAACAAGTGGTCTTGGAAATATTGTTTGAGCACTAAAGGGAAGTACAATTTCTTAACACTAAATGTGGGAACATCTGTTTACACAGGCTTTTTTATAAGTAATATGATTGTGTAATACGTGGCAATACTTATACTTTTACCATGGAGTCTCTTCTACCTTAAGATGTGAGGTGAATTAACAGATTCTTTTATTTTGCATAAGGATATGTAGGGCAAAATGAGTAATTTGGGAATTTAAAAATGAACACATAAGCAAGAAAAAAAAAGTAACCCAGTAAAGTGAATAGAAGAAAATTAGCTAAGTAATTCCAGAAGAATGAGAGTAATAAAACAATACTATGCTTTTGGATAAGGATTTAGGAAAGGAAGAAGACTTGCTGGGACTTTGGAGGTTGAACTAATCTAGGCAGAGACAAAACATGTCATTAAAAAGCAGGCATTGGGATTTGGTGATGCTCTGATTATGAAAGAGGATAAAAGAAAAATATTAATTATAGCATTTTGAGTACAGCATTAGGGAAAATAGTAATGCTACAAAGCGTTCATGCTAAAGAGAGAAGGTGATTTACCTGAAAAACCAAGCAATATTTGACGCTCACTAACAATGGGCAAGTATCAGTTGCTTGGGGGTTTCTGATTGTATAAGAATGAAAAATGAAATCATTTAGAATGATTTTTAATTAACTGAGTTCTTGAACACAAAGATACCAGTCCTGTCCATCCAAAGGAGGAGGCCCAGGATGGAGACTAGACCAAAGGATGAGAGATGCTGAAGTTACCCAGCATAAATGGACCACTGTGCAAAAGCTGGAAAATATGCATCCAGGCTGAAAACCGTGTGGGCAAGTAATGTTTGTTGAATCATTTCCTGAATCATAATTCTCATTTTTAGATGCCATGGAAACACTTTCAGGTATTCGTTAAATTATGTCATTGCTCTTTATTGTTCTTAATTTATTACCTAAGTAATCCCTGCTCATTGTAAATACATTGGAAAATTCAGAAAAGCACAAGTAGGAAAATAAATGTTCAAGAGAATATTTGCTTGAGGTCACTATTTTTTACCCATACCGTCCCAAAGAGTGCTCAATAACTATGTGTTGAAGGTACTGTTTACTGGGTGCCAGTCCCTCTCATAAGCGAATTGCCATCTGTCTTCTTTCATGAGAATGTAAGCTCCGTAAGTACGGGGACTCCTCTGTCTTGATCATCACCATGTTCCTAACACCTGCAATAGTGCCTGGCATGCAGCAGGCACTCAATAAATATTTGCTAAATGAATGACTAAATCACCTCTCTTAATATTCATGTCGATTTTACTGTCATTCCTATTTCCTGGTGGAGATACAGAAGCCCAGGGAGATTACACTGACAGCCCCAAGTCTCCTAGTGCATACTCTCGGATGTGCACCCAGAAAGCCTGACTCAGGAACTCATTGATACATTTGGCCGATACTCCTCAGATAGAGGGGGAGCTTGTTGAAACTAAGGTCAGTGGGATGAATTAACAACGCCATACTGAAACCAAGACAGAAATCCCTTGTCTCCTTGCCTCAGGTACCACCAAGAGCCTGTTATGTTATACTCATTGAGCAGTTCTATTAACCAGTAGCATCAGCATCAGAAGCTGAGGACAGAAAAAGAAAAATGTGAAGCCGTTTCTCTCTGTCTCTCACCACTCTTTGCTCCAGAAATATGCCATCCACTGTTGTCTGTCACCTAAGTTAGTGGCTGGCTGAATGGTTTAGCAGATGAGAAGCTGTTGGGATTTCTAGAAAATCACGTGAATGTTTGGAAAAATGCAGCTGCAATTTGTGTCTAAGTCTGCAGAGTCATGCAGAGTCAGTGAATGTCAGTGTCATTTCATGCTAGATGTCAGTCCATTGTGACCTTCACTGTTGCCTATTTAACCAAAGTAAATATTTGCCGTTAGAACAGAACCAGAAGTTGCTTTCCAGCAATATGTGAACAAATCTCCATGCAGCCATTTAACTTGATCCTGGAGACCAAGAAATTATTGCCTGAAATTTGCAGATACAGCCATGTTACAGCATTCACAGTAGTCCTGAGAATGTTTATGTATGTGAATAGGTATATGTATGTGTGTGTATATATATATATATATATATATATTTTTTTTTTTTTTTTTTTTTGCGGTACGCAGGCCTCTCACTGTTATGGCCTCTCCCGTTGCGGAGTACAGGCTCCGGACATGCAGGCTCAGCGGCCATGGCTCACGGGCCCAGCTGCTCCACGGCATGTGGGATCTTCCTGGACTGGGGCACGAACCCATGTCCCCTGCATCGGCAGGCGGACTCTCAACCACTGCGCCACCAGGGAAGCCCAGGTATATTTTTGAAGTGAATGTTGAGATTAAATAAAATACCCAAATTACTGCTTCAAAGAGGATGTAGCAGAAAAAAACATGAAAATAACGTGCTCTAAATTTTCATAACCCTTAAAAATTTAATTAGATTTAGGGTACAGATTTAAAAGTACACATTTATTCATTTGTGCACTCACTTTTACATTCATTCAACAGATATTTTTTTGAGCAGGAACTACACTCCAGGAACTATTCTACTGAATTTCTTAGATTCATTTCAGACTTTATTATGTTGTTCTGACAATAGCACAAGGCTCTTCTGGGTTTTAGAAGTTACTCCCAACAAATGAAAAATTTCAGCTTTCCAGAAATAAATTGAGAACATCCTACACCTATACTGACACACTGAAAATATATATGATCGGCCTCAGGATTAAAGATGTTTCAGAGTAAAGCAAGCTGTGTTGGCAGCTAGAAATAGCCTGTGAGTTCAGAATGGAAATAAATGTTTGGGGGTAGGGAGGAAGATTTGTATCTAAGCAACAAGTCGTTTGTAATAATTCTGTGATAAATAAGGACCTTCGTCTTGAATACATTGCTTCAAATATTTCTTTTAAAGTCATGTCTTCCACCATATTGTAAGGAGATTTACAGTGTACTGACATGGTGCCAAACAATGTTTGGGCTGAACTTTCTCTTCTTATGTCTCCCAGTTCATTGTCTGGGAGTTGGGAACTGAATACTTATGCTCCAAGTGGATGGCAGAGCCCCTTGCATATCCTAAAAGCCACTGAAAGATCCTGAGTTGACCCTGCAGAGGGTGCCTTCAGGGGGAGGGGTCATTATCAGACCACAGGCACTAGAGGCAGATTAGGTATGGTAGAAAGTAGATCTGCCTGAAATCAGAAGGCGTAGGATCAGCCCCCAGCACCTCCATCTACCATCTACGAGGCTTCTTGAGACTTGGTCCCTATGGGACTCAGTTTGCTCACACAGTGTTGCTGGCTCCAAACTGGACCTAAATGGTGTTTAGGATTTGGTGATGTCTGATACACGATGAAGAGATTATTCTTAGGAATCAAGTTTTATGAATACATTTCTACGGGGAATTTTGGTTTAGCTGAAAACTAAGGCAAAGATGTTTTCTTTGTTTTTTCCAGGTGAGGAAGTGAGAGGACAGGGACCTACCCCATCCATGTCTACCCCATGAGGCATAAGCGGAAGGCTCTATTTTTATTAGAGAACCTGACATCAAGGCTTATTCAGTGCTGTGCTTTAGGGACAAAACAAGCCCATAGTTAGGGGGAGAAAAGCAGAGAAAGTTGAGTGGCTGCAGGCCAGGCAGCAGTGGGAATGTTGAGACACGCCAAAAGAACCAGAGGCCACTTTGGGAGCTAGGGATGTTGTGAGGCCCTCTGAGCATAGACAGAGGCAGGAGTCAGACCATTTTAGCTATTTCAGCCAATGTGATTCCTTCTGAAGCTGTTCTAGTGAAAAGGGCAGGAGAAGAGGCCACTGGTAGCAGAAGAACCCTTCTTACTGTGAAAGGTTATTCCAAACCATGAAAGAAGAGCTCTCTGTGTCAAAAGGGGGAGAACCAGGAGCTGCCTGCTCAGCACACCAGGTACCTATATATATATTTTTTACAGCTCCACCAAGCTTCCGATTTGTAGCCAAGGCTGGAACCAGTGTCTTCGAGTAGTGCTTCTCAAACTTGAATGTGCCTGCAAATCACCTGGGGACTTTGTTAAAATGCAGATTCTGCTTCGGAAGGTCCAAGATGGGTCTGGGGTTCTAACAAGCTCCTAAGTGATGTTGATTTTGCTGGAAGATAAAACACACTTTTAATCGTAAGAGCTTGGAGCACTGGTTCTCATACTTTAGCGGGCATCAAAGTCTGCCAGAGTCCTTATTAAAACACAGATAGTTGTGCCCAGCTCCCAGTTTCCAATTCAGTTGATCCAGGGTAGGGCCTGATAATCTGCATTTCTAATAAGTTCACAGGCAATGTAGCTCTGGACATGATCCTGTACGGCAGTGGTTCTCAAACCTGCCATAGCTGGGAAACTTACAAAGCATAGTCAGGCGAGGCCCTCCACCCTTCCCAAGCCTCCCCACCTCCCCAAACCCTGCTCTCACAGAATCTGTTCTAAAGCCCCCTGGGTGATCCTAATGCGCCCTCAGGTTGGAGAACCGTTGATAGAAGGCTTCATGGGTCACATAAAGGCTTCACATTTTATTCTAAATATAATACCATGTACTAGTTGGCTCTGCTTTTAGAAATAATTGTGACTGGATATAAAGGTGTTTGAAGGCAGATCACTGATGAAATCCTGACGACTGAACTACATGCCTTTATCTCGAAAGGTGAATGAGTAATCTCTATGAGGCAGACACTATCTTCACTATCTCTTTTATTACAAATAAGGGAGACTCAGAAAGGTTAATCAGACGACTCGTTAATTCCTGTGGAGATATATATTAAAAGGTACACAAATTGGTTAATTTTGAAATCTACTCATGCCAAACTGGCTCAGTAGATTTGCTCCCACTTTTCTATTAACTTTGGTCTGTTCCATTATGTGTTATGTGGCAGAAGCTAATTACTGGGAGCCTGTAATTTGAAGTGACAGGTAATTGAAACTTGGGTTCTGTAGGAATATCTGTGTAATGCATAATACATTATTAAACACGAATTATTTAAAGCACAACTGAAGCCAGTTGAAGTCATCTCCAGCAGTTGGCGGTTCATAATAAAATTGAAACTACAGATAATTAGCATGGGTCCAAAAAAGCTCATTTCAAGTTGGCCTGCAAAAATTATTTTTCATCATTTGATATTAATTATGACATGCTAATATGTCTAATTTTATTTGGCCCATCTACATTCACCTCATGTACTCAGAATGAAAAGCAGAACGAAGCTCTAAATCCAAGAAAGAAAGAAAATGATCTATCCCACACTTCTGTTAATATTTAATCTTATTTACTGGATTAATACTCCGAGGTTGCCAACACAAACCTCAGTGGAAATGGTGACTCTTTTGAAAGAATGTGGAATCAGATTTTAGTTTCAAATGGAATATTATTATCTTATAAAATTTGATCACTTGATTTTTTTTAAATGGAGAAAAGCCTCATTAGAACAATGGGATGTGTATCACCAGTAGTTTATATATTACACACTACAGTAAATATAATAAATATGTAACATATAAATAATACATAACATAATGTATAATAAATATGTACATATAATATAAAATACCTAGCTCTATATGTATCTATATAATTTCCTTCCTGGTCTTTGCTTCTGAAATTGTCCATCTGAAGCTTTGCATCCTGCAGGAGCATCACTTATAATGATGCTTGTAAAAGAGTAGACAAAATGTGCAGATTTCATAAAGTACAGTCCAAGTAATAGCTATTGATGAACGTACCACTGTGAATTGCAGAAAAGCCTCCAGAATCATGCAGTATGCATTTCTCCAGTACAAATAATGCCATACTGCTATGAAAATAACAGCTCTGACTTCCTCTGCCACCTACCTGCAACTTGGGGCACTGGCAGTAAAATCCACTTCTAGCCCATTTTACCATCTTTGTGGGACCTTTAAAACCCTAACCATCAGTATTTAGTTTTCTACAAGAGCAGCAATCTCTAAGGCTAGTTTTCTTTGTAATGAAAACAAACTTACCATAGGTGTAAATATTTATAGTTATAAATATAGCTAGAAACTACAGACCTTTCTGACCCCAGGTCTTTCTTGTTGGCGATCCATAAATAAATAAATAAATAAATAAATAAATAAACAAACAAATAAATAAATAACAAAATCTCTTCCTAGTCCAATCCTTACCAAAAAAAAAGGCAAAATTTTCCTAAGATTCTCTGGCCACAGAAGACACAACGTCTGTGTTTTATGCCAGGTACATTTGATCCAGTTGATCAGTCATTTAAACTCCTGCAAACACTTCATTCACTTGACTTCCAGGAATCACATTAACTTGGTTTTCTTCTACTCCTTGGGCATCTCCCTTGCTGGTCCCTCCACATCTTTTCTATTTATACTCTTTCTCTTGTTGATCTCATCCAGTCTTGTGACTGTAAACGCTATATATGTTTATGACTCAGCCTGGATATTTCCCTTGAATTCCAGACTTATATGGCCAATTGCCTACACTCCATCTCCACTTGAATGTTAACAGATATCTCAAATTTAGCGTGTCCAAATACAAATCCCTGTTCTTCCCTCCTACTTCATCCAAGGAAGAAACTGAGCACTGTGAGGAAGAATAACAGGGGGGAGGGTATTTACTTTTGATGGAATGGGAAGACCACCCTGAGGAGGTGACATTTAAGCTGAGGGGAGGTCTGAAGGATGAGAAGAAAAACAGGAAAGCAAAATATAAATCTGGGGCGGGGAGGGCATTTCAGGGAAAGAAAATCTTATGTGAAGACCCTGAAGGAGTAAAGAACATGGCGTATTTGAGAAACCAAAAGAAAGCCCATGTGACTGAAGTGAGAGATTGGCAGTTATTTCCTGTAGGTTCTACAGTATCTGTGATGGTTAAGAGAGGAGTCCTAGAGCTGGATTCCTGAGGTCAAAACCAGGTTTCGCCTCTTAACAGCTTGTAATATTTGACAAGTTACTTTACTCTGTAGCATATATTTTAGTATAAATGGGAACATCTATTTTGAATTCAATTACTTCTCCCCACATCTAAAACTGCCACTCTGGTCCACCATCATTTCTGGTCCTCCTCCTAAAACTGCTTTCCATTTGATCTCTAGGTATTTACCCTTAACCCCATACAATCCATTCTCCAACAGAAGTCAGGGTGATTTTTTTTTTAAGGGGAGTCTGTGTCTTTATTGGCCCGCAGGCTGCGTGAGGGGGATGAAGCGGGAGGAGTGGGGTCCCTGATGCCAGGCAGCCGAGCTTCACGGGCTTGTAGGTGATGGAGAACTCGCCTAGGTAGAAGCTGATCATCTCAGGGTTGATTTCCACCTGGCTGAAGGCCTGGCCGTTGTAAACATCCACCATGCTGCCCCGCATCTCGGGCGAGATAATCACCTCGAGCACGGGCGTCTTCTCCACATGGGGCTTTTCCGTGGGCGGTGCCTCCTCCCTGGCCTGCGCAGGCGCTGCAGCAGCAAGTGCGGCTTCCTCCGCAGGCCAGGTCTCAGCGGCGCGCGCTGTGCAGCTGCATCCGCTGCTCCTAGGACGGATGTCCGGCAACTGGTTGAGGTCCACACCGAGGCAGGTGAACTTGCGGAAGGTCCGCTTCTTCTTTGGCTCCACTTCGGCCATTCTGTTGGTGTTGCGATAAGCCAGGGTGAGTTATTTTTTTTATAGAAATGTAATCATGTCGCTTACCTGCTCAAAACTTTCCTAGATTTAAAGCAGATTCATTGAGAATAAAATACGAAGGTTTTCCCTGGCCCTCAAGGCTTTCCACGCTCTGACTCTTCCCTGCCATCCTAGACTCATTTTCTCCCGGGTTCCCTTCACTCACTATGTTTTCTGTCTCGTTCGCATTCTCATCTCCTGGCCTTTATATGTCATGTTTTCTGTATCTAGAATGTTCTTTCTCTAGCTCTCCACGCCTTATTTTTCAGGTCTCTGCTCAAATGTCCTCTTAATGACTTTCCTGATTATCACATCTATGCAGGCACATGCTTTGTCCTCGGTCCCTATGAAGCATTTACTATTTTATGTTTTCCTTTATACTCTTCATCAGCTGAAATTTTATTACTTATTTCGTTGTTGCTTGTTTCTTGCTTGTCTCCCTTACTAGCTCTCAGTGTTTGTAACTGTAACATACTGGAGACTCAATACCTATTTGTTGAATGAGGGGATGCTTTTCCATATTCTGGAAAATGAAAGAATGATTGAGGATATTTGCTTGGAGTTTGTGAATTATTTCCACTTGTCAGAGATTCAGATGGAAAGGTTTTTTTTTTTTTTTTTTCAGTTGCCTCACCTGTTTCTCCTCTATCAAGGATTGTGGTCTGGTGCTGCCTGTTGTTCAGTATCTGAAAACCATTGTTTTTCTATAGCTTATCTGTTTGTTTTTTGTTGTTTAAAACAAAAAAAGTAAATCTGGTCCCCATTTCTCTATCTTGGTGGGAACTAAACAATTGCACGTATATGATTTTTATGACTCCAAATGGTTGTTTATACTTTGTATGGACTTTTACAAATGGAGAGCATCTTACATAAAGGCAATTCATGCAGATCATTGTGTCCTTTCTCCATTTGTCTCCAGGTTCTTAATACCCAAGTCAGTGTGCTGCCATCTTGGGATACCATGCATGATAATGGAAGTTCTATGAATACAAATTTAGAAGGGTCTGATAGCATTTCCTTAGTTTTTTTCCCTAGAGCTCATCTCTGTATGTCATATCTAGTTGGTTGAAGAGCCAGGGCAGATCCCAGAGGAGATGTTTCTGGGAGACCCATAATCCGAGATGTGACTGAACCCTACGTGGTGCTTTGAACAATTCTTACTTATTTTTCACTAAACCAGATAGGTTGTTTCAAATCTGAATGCTAGAAAAGGGAACACGCTAAGTTAATGTCTGCAAGAATTTAGTTGTTCTAAGAGTCAACCCAAGATTTTTATTGTAAGAAGAGTTTCCGCCTCCCCATCTTGGAGATATATTTAAATAATAAAATTGAATGTATGTGGAAATTTATTCAATAAGTCTATACTTGGAAATTTGGATTACAATTCAAAACAATAAGAAATATTTTCTATAGAAAAATCAGGCTTCTATTACATGGATTTCAAGTCAGAATATTTCAACTTAAATATCCTGGGATTGCCTTTCTACAAACTGAGAAGTGGATAATTAGATACGAATTAATCTACTCGCACTTATAATTTCTATTTTCATTTCGAACAAAACACTTTCTCCATCAGTTAAAAGGCTGAAAATGAGTGATTTTATTACAGCGTAGAAAATTCTGTGTTATTTAATCCTTTGCGTAGTGAAAGGGAAACACGTAAAGAACTTTGAAAATGACTTTGCTGTTGGTAATTGTTCTGATGTGTGGTGCCAATTTCTGCATTCAGACCTGGTGTGACGCCAAGAAGTTGTGTATGGTTACTCTTAATGTATTTTTATTATAATAGAAATAAGGCATGAAGAACATAATGATACCCTGGAAGGAGGGAAAAAACTAATTTAGAATGAACAACCAGTTCTGACACAAATGAGGGATATCAAGTAGTGAATTTTTTATAATGTAACTTGAGTTTAGATGTAAATATAGCATTGAAAGTTAGTGTTCCACACTACTAGGTTAACCCTAAGGGCTTGACATCAATGTCTAGCTTTTAGGGACTAACTTTTAACTTGGATTAAAAGCTTTGCTGAAGTACTGATATTTTGGTTAATGAGCTGTTTAGAAGACTTTATTTATGAAAATCTCATTCACCAGAAGTCTCTGGGAGACACTTGCTATTTGTTGGGTAGGAAAAAGAGGGACAATTATGACAAGGAAGGAAAAGAAAAATGATTTTCTCAGTCAGACTTACATGGACCAGTCCCCAAATGATAGGTCCAAATTGCCCTGAAAATATTTCCATGACACTGGAACAAAATGTGAATTACGTGCATTTATTCAAGAAATGTATAAATATATGATATGCAGGAACTATGCTTCAGTCTTTCTTCTAGATATTTTGGAAACATCAGTGAACAACAAAATACCTCCATAATTCCTGCCCTCTTAGAGCTTAGGCCCTATTAGGGGATAGATACACAATAAAAATAAACATAACTGAATATATTACAAAGTAGAGAAAGTGAAGGGGGCTTCCCTGGTGGCGCAGTGGTTGAGAGTCCGCCTGCCGATGCTAGGGGACACGGGTTCGTGCCCCGGTCCAGGAAGATCCCACATGCCACGGAGCGGCTGGGCCCGTGAGCCATGGCTGCTGAGCCTGTGTGTCCGGAGCCTGTGCTCCGCAATGGGAGAGGCCACAGCAGTGAGAGGCCTGCATACAGCAAAAAAAAAAAAAAAAAAAAAAAAAGTAAAGAAAGTGAAAACAACTTTGGGGAAAATAATAGTTAAGTGGAGTGGGGGCAGGCAAACTGAATGCGTTGTCAATGATGTCTGAGTAGGTCTCATGCAAAGCGTAATATTTGATCGAAAACTTGGAGGAGATGAGGTCCTTGGCTAAAATGATATCAGAAGAACTAGTGGTTCCAAGGGAGTGGTCAGTACAAAGGCTCTAAGATGGGAGATTCCTTGAAGTCAGTAGGAAACAGCAAGAATGGTGTGTGCAGAGCAGAATGAGCAAGGGGGAGGAAAAGATATTATCTCAGAGAGATAACAGGGAGCTAGACCTTTGGGTTTTACTCTGAGGAACAAGATCCACTATGTGAGTCTACTCACCTACCCGTTCTTAAAAGCTTCTATCCCAAGAGACCCATTTTGTTCTACAGGTCTAAAATTAATTATGTACATCGGTCACTATGACTGAAACTGTACTACTTCTGATTCCAAGCACCAACCACTGTCTTCCCTCCCAGAGCATCAGCATCATCACTTACTTTATATTAAGGAGTGATAAGTCAACAGTACTTAACCAGTTGATGAAGAAGTCAATAGCAAAGAGAGCTTCATAAATTGCCACAGTCAAATTTCTTTTTGCAATGAGCTAGGACGTGGGTCAGCAAACTTTTTCTGTAAAGGGGCAAAGAGTAAATACTTTTGGCTTTGCTGGCTGTATGGTGTCTGTTGCACATACTCAGCTCTGCCCCAGTGGTGCAAAATGTGTAAACAAATATGCACGGCTGGGTTCCATAAAACATTTATTTACAAAACCAAGTGGTGGGCTAGATTTGGGCCGCAGGCTCTAGTTTGCTTTCCGTTATGATAGAGCACAGGGAATATATTAGCTTTGGAGAGCAGGGCATTAGCTGAGGGGGGGGGGTGCAGCATGGTGCAGGAGAAAGAGCAGTCATTAAACTCTGGACTCATATAGACCTGTCCTTCAAGCTCAACTCTTCTACTTACCCAGTGCACATAGCAGGTGTTATGGGGTGAATGTTTGTGTCCCACCCCATGCAGGGCTCCTTTTCTGAATTTCTCTCTCAGAAATCTGTTTCTGGAGTGTCCTGCCCTTGCAAGACGGCCACTGTCTACTTAGGCCCTGTTTCCCCATGCTTGAATGTGTAAAACTACCTCAGAGGAAAATCCAGGGGGGACGTGGAGCTCACCTTCTATGCTTCCTTCTCTCAAGGATTACAGCACCTATATTGCTGGTTCTTCAGTGTCAAGCAGTTGTTTGGTATATTTTATCCAGTTCTCATAATGGCCTCAGCCGTAACGTTGATACAGTACAAGATACTCTGCCATGGCCAGAACTGGCTCCCCTTTATGCTTCAACTTACTGTAATATAATTTCCATCCCACTACCCCATTGAAACTGCTCTTGCTAGAGTCACCAGTGATTTCCATGGTCCTACTCCAGTGGATTCTTTTTAGGCCTTATCCTGTTCCATCTCTTAGTAGCATTTGACACAGTTGACCACTTTCTGTCTTTGGCTTTCACACCATACACTCTTGGTATTCCTTCTACCTCTATGGCCATTTTTTCTCAGTCTCCTTCATTGACTTAATTCTCCTTTACTCAGCCTTTGATGTTGGAGTTCCCCAGGCCCTCCGATAGGACGAGTCTTAAGGGCTTTTTTCTCCTCACTGTACGCCCCCTGTATAGGTGATCTCATTCAAATCTGATGATTGCCATTGTATGCTGGAAACTTTAAAATTCATATTTTCAGCCCAGGCCCCACTTCTAAGCTTCACAACTTAGATCTAATGGCCAACTTGAGAGCTCCACTTGGATGCCTTACAAGGTTTCCAAATTTATTATGTCTAAAATGGAACTATTTTTGTGCTGTATGCCGACCTCCCTCTTCCAAGTTCACCATCTTAGCACAGGGCATCCTTCACCCCTCTCCACCCTGTAACTCTTGCCAGGCACTTGGGAATAACCCTTGATTCTTCCCTTTCACTTTAATCCACCAGGTTTCAGTAGCTCATCTTTTAATCAAACTTTCAACGTTATGAGAATCCATCTCTTTGCTGGCTGATGACCTTAGTTTGCTTTGTCCTGGGCCAAGTGCATTGTTTTAGAGCCATCGGAGTCTTTTTTTTATTAGGGTATGTGAGGGTATAGGGGCACAAACCCTGAAATCTCACTGTATGGCAGCATAGGATACATACAGATATTCACAGGCAAGACCAAAGTCATCAAATAAAGACTAATGTATGTTCTCTATGCTTTAAGACATTTAGCACATTTATGGTTAGTTTTTAAGTAATTTGTAGGAAATTTTAGAAATTTAGAGGCTAATTTTCTGTAGATTCTGTAAGGCTCGCCTTATGGAAAATAGTCTCCATCTAACAGAACTGTATTTACAATTTGTGAAACTGCTGCTAGCTAGATTGGCTTTCAGTTTATATTACACAGGCTGAAATTTTAGGGTTTTTTTAGTTGTGGGTAACTGGGGGTTTTAGATGTATGCATGCCATGTAGTCTATTAAATATCTTGAAAATTAAAATGCTTATTAGAAAGAACAATATGTTTTAACTAATGAGAAATGGTCTAAGTAAAATGGTACTCATGTTTTATATATTTCCTTCAGAACCCCTAGTCACAGCACAGTACCCACTGACCGTGAGTGACCTTGGGTATGTCACTTACCTCACGTATAAAATGGTGATGGTAATAGTGTCTGCCTCATCAGTTGCTATGAAGCTTAAGGGACTTAGTATTTATAAAGTGCCTAGAACAGTGCCTGGCCTAGGACAAACATGATAACCATTTGTTAAGTAAATTAAATAAGGTATTCCTAGCTTCTCTTTTTTAGTTTCTCTATTGTTTTGTGAAAGAACTAAGGAGTCAGGAACCCTGGATTCTTACCTCGGAGGTGTTATTGCTTAGCTGTGTGGCCTGTGTGCCACTTAGTGTCCCTTAGCTTTGATTCTGCATCTGTAACATGATAAGTAACACTTACTGGCTACTTTTCTTGTGCCAAGTACTCCATGAAGCACTTGACCTACATCATCTCATTTAATTCTCACAACTACCTCAAGATAGGTGGTAAAATAATAACTTTCATTTCATCTGAGACTTAGAAAAGCTAATAACTTGCCTGAAGTCGCACAGCTGGTAAATGTGGCATCGGGCAGCTTGTCCATTTCCAGAGCACAAAGCTCTGACCTCTGCTCTGAGCTCCTGAGCCTCACTCCTCATTCTTCCCCAGTGGCTGGCTGCTTGTTTCTTACAGAGCTTTTAGGCATTGAAAAGCAGCCCGGGTTTCATCCAGGCCTCTGCCTCTGCAAACTGTCTGCAGTGTTGTCCGTGGGAGGAGTCCTGGAGATTGTCTCTGTGTCAGAGGGAGACTTACCCCTTGTCTCCTGGAGCAGGCTGGGGTCCAGCCCACTTCGGCAGCTCACTAGTTCTCTCCAGAGATGAATAGTGGGAGCCTGGGTGGGCCTTTGTTCCCTGGCTTTTGGTTTTTCTCTGTCATTGCTTTCTTTCTAGGATGTATTTGCAGTTATAACAGAGAAATCATGCAGACCCAAAGCCCTGTGCTGCTTCTTTGGCATTTTTCTTCTCTGAACCAGGTCCTGGTTTCCATTGGCAACCATGTAACTTGATCCCCCACAAAGCAGTTCTCCCTGTAGTGTTAGCATTTCAGAACTGAATCCCTTGTCAAAATAATTGTTTGTTGTCCAGAATCCAGATTGTCTTTACAGTGGCCTTCAGGAGACAACATGTATGTCTATTTGTTGTTTAATACCTTTGTGACCCTAATGGTCAAAGGAGCAGGCCAGGAAGGAAGGAGGCAACACAAGGGGAGAGTGTCCTCAGACCAGCAGAATCTTGTGATTCTTCTTAAGCCACACTGTGTGTAGGGGGATGGGGGAAGGCTTCATCTGTTCCTCCACTCAGGACCAGTAGAATCATTCAATGTCACCGCTAGAAAGGATCACAGACCGTATCCCAGCCACCATGAAGATGAAGAAATCAAGACCATTATTAGTGGCTACTTGCCTTGCTCAAGGTCTCACGTCACCTTAACATTGGACTGGGACCAGCCTTCCTGACACCAGCGCTCTTAACCCTGTGTGGTGTCACCTCCTCCACATCAAACTCGTGTGTAGCAGATACGGATCCCAGACCACAGATTCAGGTGTGCAGTGGGTTGAATTGTGTCTCCTCAAAGAGAAGGGACCCTGGTATCTGTGAATATAAATGTATTTGGAAATAGGGTCTTTTCAGATATAATCAAGATAAGATAAGGGCCTATTGATTAGTGTGGATCCTGAATCCAGTGGCTAATATCCTTAGAAGAAGAAGAGAGGACACCCAGGGACACGCACACGTGAAGACGGAGGCGGAGACTGGAGTGAGGCAGGCCTGCCAGCAAGCGCTAGAAGCTGGGAAGAGTCAAGGGCAGGCGTCTCCCCTAGAGTCTTGGTGGGGAGGATGGGCCTGCGGCCACCTTCATCTTGTGCTTCTAGCCTCCAGAACGGAGAGATTAAATTTCTGTTTCTGCAAGCCACCCATTTTGCGGTAACTAGTTGTGGCAGTCCTAGGAAACGACTACAAGGTGGCTATTAAATATAATTTTATTTTTCTGTAATTCAACGTGACGTTTATTTTGTCCTTCAGTTCTGCCAGGGGGTAAACACTTAAACCCAGGCAACTGAGGTTCCTTCCACCTCCCAGGGTTGTGCCTAAACTACAAGTTGGGCCCAACCCAGTTGTCTGGGAACATGCCTTGTGTCCGTGCCCATGGCCTCTACATCTCTTATGGCTCCAGGGGCCTCCAGAACACCGCAAGGCACAACCGTCTCAGACAGGCAGTTTGCACTCATGTAAGCCTGATTGAGGTGGTCTGGACATTTCTGCAGGAGTGCTTCTTTGTCATTGACTCAGCCAGGGAAAAAAGCTTTAGGGCCCCTCCTCCCAAGACCCACCTGTGTCTGTTCTCTCATCTGTACCCCAGCTCTGCAGTTATGGAAAAATAATTATACCCACTTCGCTCTACCTCATTTCTTGGCTCTCTTGCTACGCTCATTATCGACGCCTTGATCCTCTAACTTCCTTACCTAGACTTTTGGGGTACAAAAGCCCAGATATTTGCCAGGTCTTTCAGCTTTCTGTCTGGCCACACCCCTCCCCTGAGGCAGTGAACCAAGAATATCTACTCTAGGGGAGGGGGGAGCAAGGAAAGTGGAAAATAGCAGTGGAAAAACAAAGAACATTAGTTGGTTTATCAAAACTATTATCTGGATGAATGTGATATGGAAGAAAAATGTGCTCCTGAAGCCAAAGAGACATGAAATCAGATGCCAACAATGCTACTTTCTAGCTGTAAATAGAGCAAGTTATATTTAGTCTCTCTGAGCCCTTGTACTCTCACTTACCAAAATAGGGAATTAAAGACCTACCTTCTGGAGTTGTAAGGATTAAATTTAGTGAGATAATATATGCAAAGTCGTAGTACTTCCATTTAGCAGAAACACAAAGAGGATACCAACTAGCCAAGCCAACATTGTCACAGAAATGACTTAAGAGTGGGTCAATGTCCCAGTTCTTTCCTAAGCAAACAGCATCCGTGAAGATGCCAGCTATTTATTTAGCCTGAAGATTCATTCTGTTGTGGCCTCCCACTACTAAACAAGATGCCGCTATGGAGGCTGGCCAGCTGCTTAATTGTCTTTCTTGTGCTAAGGAATAGCCTGAGGATAGGAACTAGATTTTCAGTTCTTCCCTATCATCATCACTTTCAGGCTTTGGTGCACTTGGTTTTTTTTGCTTTCCTGAATCCAGATAAATACTCTGCAGACAGACAAATGCCTTATATTTTAATCCACTTGGCTCTTAAACTGGAACACTGCTGAACTCTTGTGGGGAATGAGGAGTGCTCTGGTGTTTTTTCAGGAGCTGGAGGAATCCAGCAGAGCCCTGCTGATGTTGCCAGTTTTCCTTTTCTGGCTACGAAGTTGTCATGAAGATGCAGAGCCGCTAGATGTCACCAGTGGGGAACCGTTCCGCCCTGCTCTCTGTGGTCTCTCCTGCGAGGAGAGGTGGTGATGTACTATAAGCCTTCTTTTTAAAAAATTGTTCTAAAAGACTTAATTTTTTTAGGGCAGTTTTAGGTTCATAACAAAATGGAGGGGAAGGTCAGGAGTTTCCCATATACCCACTGTCCCCAAACATACCTGGCTTCCCCTATTATCAACATCACTCACCAGAATGGTACTTTTTCTTTTTAATCAAGGATGAACCCACACTGACACATCATTATCACCAATAGTCCATAGTTTACCGTAGGGTTTACTCATGTTGTTGTATATTCTATAGGTTTAGACGAATGTATAATAACATATATCCATCATGATACTGTCGTTGCTATGGTCTGAATGTTTGTGTTATCCTCCCAAATTCATAGGTTGAAATCCTAACCTTCAAAAGTGATGGTTTTAGTAGGTGGGGCCCTTGAGAGGTGGTTAGGTCATGAAGATGGAGCCCTCATGAATGGGATGAGTACTCTTATAAAGAGCTCCCTAGCCCCTTTTGCTTTGTAAGGATATAAGGAGAAGTCAGCCACTCAGAAGGGGGCCCTTGCCCTACCATACTGGCACCCTGATCTCAGTCTTCTAGCCCTCAGAACTGTGAGAAATAAATTTCTTTTGTTTGTAAGCTAAGCAGTCTGTAATATTTTGTTTTAGCAGCCTGACTGGACTAAGACAATCATAGCAGAGTATTTTCACTGCCCTAGAAATCCTTTGTGCTCTATCTACTTATCTCTTCTCCATTTCCCTCGCCCCTGGCAACCACTTATCTTTTTTTTTTTACTTTTTTTTTTTGTGTGTGTGGTATGCGGGCCTCTCACTGTTGTGGCCTCTCCCGTTCCGGATGCGCAGGCTCAGCGGCCATGGCTCAAGGGCCCAGCCGCTCCGCGGCATGTGGGATCTTCCCGGACCGGGGCACGAACCCGTGTCCCTTGCATCGGCAGGCAGACTCTCAACCACTGCGCCACCAGGGAAGCCCCCCACTTATCTTTTTACTGTGTCTATAATTCTGCCTTTTACAGTGTCATATAGTTGGATTTATACAGTATTGTAGCCTTTTCAGATTGGCTTCTTTCACTTATTAATAAGGTTACTGCACGTCTTTTCATGGTTCAATAGCTCATTTCATTTTATCACTGAATAATAGTTCATTGTCTGGATGTGTCATAGTTTATCCATTGACCTACTAAAGGACATCTTGATTATTTCCAAGTTTTGGCAATTATGAATGAAGCTGCTATAAGCATCCATGTGTAGGTTTTTGTATGGACAGGAGTATTCAACTCCTTTGGGTAAATACGAAAGTGCGTGACTGCTAGACCATTGGTAAGAGTATGTTTAGTTTTGTAAGAAGCTGCCAAACTGTCTTCCCAAGTGGCTGTACCATTTTCCATTCCCACCAGCAGTGAATGAGAGTTTCTGTTGCTCTACATCCTTGACAGCATTTGGTGTTGTGAGCGTTCTGGGTTTTGGCCATTCTAATAGATGTATAGTGGTAACTCACGATTGTTTTAATTTGCATTTCCCTGATGACATATGATGTTGAGCATTTTTTCATATGCTTATTTGCTATCTGTATATCTTCTTTGGTGAGGAGTCTGTTAAGATCTCTGGCCCATTTTAAAAATCAGGTTTTTTTTTTTTATTATTGAGTTTTACGAGTTCTTTGTATATTTTGAATTAAAGCCTTTTATCAGATGTGTCTTTTGTAAATATTTTCTTTAGTCTGTGGCTTGTCTTCTCATTCTTTTAATATTGTCTTTCACAGAGCAGAACTTTTAAATTATAATAAAGTCCAGCTTAACAATTATTTCTTTCATGGATCATGTCTTTTGTGTTGCATCTAAAAAAGCATCACCATACCCAATGTCATCTGGGTTTTTTCCTATATTACCTATTAGGAGTTTCATAGTTTTGTGTTTTACATTTAGGTCTGTGATCCATTTTGGAGTTAATTTTTGTGAAGATGTGAGGTCTGTGTCTAGATTCAGTTTTTGCATGTGGATGTCCAGTTGTTCCAGCACTATTTGTTGAATAGACTACCTTGCTCCATTGTATCACCTGTGCTCCTTTGTCAAAGATCAGTTACCTGTATTTATGGGTGTCTATTTCTGGACTCTGTTCTGTTCCATTGACCTATTTTCTTATTTTTTCACCAGTACCACACTGTCTTGATTACTGTAGCTTTATAGAATATCTTGAAGTTGGGTAGAATCAGCCTTCCTTAAATATTGTATTGGCTATTTGGGTCTTTTGCCCCTCCATGTAAATGTTAGAAGTTTGATGATATCCATAAAATAACGTGTTGGAGTTTTGTTTTGTTTGAAGTTTGCTGATATCCATAAAATAACGTGTTGGAGTTTTGTTTTGTTTTGTTTGAAGTTTGCTGATATCCATAAAATAAAGTGTTAGAGTTTTGTTTTGTTTTTTTAGTAAATTTATTTATTTAGTTTTGGCTGCATTGGGTCTTTGTTGCTGCCTGCGGGCTTTCTCTAGTTGCGGCGAGCAGGGGCTACTCTTTGTTGCCGTGCGTGGGCTTCTCATTGCGGTGGCTTCTCTTGTTGTGGAGCATGGGCTCTAGGTGCGGGGGCTTCAGCAGTTGTGGTGCACGGGCTTAGTTGCTCCGTGGCATGTGGGATCTTCCTGGACCAGGGCTCGAACCCATGTCCCCTGTGTTGGCAGGCAGATTCTTAACCACTGTGCCACCAGGGAAGTCCCCGTGTTGGGGTTTTGACTGGGATTGCATTGAACCTATACATCAACTTGGGAAGAATTGACATCCTGTGTATTATGCCAGTCTCAGCCTTTAGATAACCCATGTGGTAGCTGGACCCACCCTTGTGGTTCTTACTATGATTGCAGAACACTATCAGTAATAAACATCAAAGAACTTAAAAAAATGTTTATTATTTACAAGTCCTGGAAATTACATGGCACATCTGGGGGCACACAGTGAAGTCACAGGTAGAGAGAGAGAGAGAAAGCACAGACCCGCTTTTATTGGGGTCAAGGGTGCAGGCCTAGGGAGGGGGCCTAGGGTTTTCAAGGCTCACTCTGTATTGGTGAATTTAAAGCATAAAAGTGGTAATTAAAGGCTCAGGAAGAGAAGAAATACAAGCAGTGCAAATGGTTAGTTATTGAAATCAACTAAGATGTCTAAAACAAAGGAGTCTGGGGGAAAGGTAAGGGAGGTGGCAGCCTGCCTCTTTACCTAGCCGTGTGGCTCTTACTAAGGACAAATGCTGAAGAAGTCAAGAATATGGTTAAAGGAAGGCACATGGCTCTTTCCTCTAGAATGGTGATGGGGCAGAAGGTGGGAATGGACCGAGCATTTCAGGACTGGGGCTGCCTGCGGCTCAGTGTTCCGCCTTGTCCAGGGACACACCTTCCCGGGGTGCCCACAGCCAATGACTGACTGGTGTATAAAGGGTCCGTCATTTCAGTGCAATGTGGGACAACTCTGCAGGGCCATCTTAACTCCAGAACTCCCCACAGGGTCAGCTGAAGCCGTTTATGAGGCCTGCATCATAGCTTGGCTTCTCCCTCAGCTAACCCTCCTTCCTTCTCCTCCCCTCCACGGGCACTCCCTAGTAAACGTTCTACTCCGGGCCAGCTTCTTGCAGAGCCTCTCCCACATCTGTGTGCGTGGAGAGACAGCTCATGCTCCACAGTCAGGGTTCCCTTCCCCGCTGGGAGCAAAACTGGGTATTCCCCAGTGTGAAAAGGCAGAGAGAGCAAAATAATTGACTAACCTTGAAGACTAGCTGTGGTACCTCTTAGCTGGCTATGGATGGAGGTAACGTCGAACACAAGCGTATATGAAGAGTGGTGCCCCACACAGAACAGTGGGCATTAACTCCCTAATTCCAGTAGGAATTCATATTGTATAATTTTCTAACTCAAGATAATTAGGCGAACTCCTAGTCCTTTTCAAAATTCAGTTTAAATGTCACTGGTCCTGTTATTCTTTCTGTAGCTTCCTCAGAAAAGGTCTATCTCTTCTTTCACTTTGCTTATACAGCACTTGACATCCGTGTCATATCAAGGAGATGGGAGATAGTGGATGGGGGAGAGCAGTGTGCCCTGGAGGCAGGCACAAAGGGGGTACATTGTCTGTGGAGAATTTAAGAACAATAAGAAAACAGACTAAGGGTCAGCCTGCTTTCCATTATCACCAGGCATTGGCAATTCTAAACAATGTCAGTAACAAAATACTGCTTCCTCCAGTGAGGAGTGCTCCCTCTCCCACCCCCGTAATTCATACACTCCTTCCTACCTCTTGGTCAGGAAGACATACGACTCAGTATGTACCTTAATCATTGGCACTTTGTATTATACTGTTTACCCCAGACTGTGAGTTCTTTATGTCTAATTTAAGTATGGCTGATCTTTGCCCCCTCTTTGTCATCTCTGTATTATCCCTATTATAATTCCTGGCCCAAAGTAGTCACCAATAATACTTAATTGAATGAGTAAAGGGTAGTAATTCAGTTCTTCATCTACATGTGGGAGTAGCAAGTTATTACAGAGATAATAAAGTCTTCTAGCTGTAAAGCTCAATCAGTGTCCTAAGTCAATGTCATTATGATCCCCTCAAACTTGATTTTCTTTTAATTTTCCACAGTTATTAAATCTAAATTCCGCTTTTCCTGGTACCACCAGCATATTGGAATCGATGAAGTTATGTAACAATAATAACTTAAATGTCACTAGCCCTTGTCCCTATCTGCCTGCTCAGGACCAGACCCTATTTATTCATGTATTCAATTGTGCAATGGACAAGAATCCATATAGTAAATAAATATTGACTCCCATGTGCCAGGCACTGGGCTAGCACCTCTGACATCTCATCCAGTTATGTCTGAGAGTTCCAAGTAGATGTCTTAGCCATGATCACAGACAGAGTGAAACTTAAACACTCTTACATTTCTCTTGCTAATAGTGACCTCCTCCCATAATGAAACTTCAATGCATTATTTAATAGCAATGTCTCTGACTATGAATGAGTCTTTGCAAAGTCTCCTTCCAAGGATGAGGAGAAGAGGGCAAAAAAAGAAAGAAAATTCTCCTTAGCCACTCATCACCCTTCATTTCTCCAATCAATCCTTTACGTTATGGCCAGACTATCTTCCAATGTCTATACATAAGTTTAAGTCATCTTTCTTCATCAAATTTCATCAGTGGTTTCCCATTACTACAAAATACACCCCAAACCCCATGACATTTAACGCTAGTTGAAGAATAAAAACATACAAATAAATGTCACAGAACCAAAATGACAAACATATGGGAACTCTCAGGCTTTTTTTCTCCCTGCCAACTGAAGAGTGGTCTGGCTTTCCCCTGCTCAGTTTTTTCTTTCCTTTTCTCTTTTGGGGAGAGTTCTCCCAATGTCCTATGCACAGCTGCTTGTTGTTAGGTATAGTTCAGGGGCAAGAGGGAGAATGGGCCTGAGCTTCAGTGTGTGCTCAGCCTACCGAGTGGTGCCAGGAGATGACGGTCCATCCATAGGTGGCAGGTTTATCTTCTTTGCACAGAACTCCTGCAGAGTTGGCTTTTGTGAATCAAAATTGGGAGAAACAATGAGAAGGCTGAACAAGAAAAGAGAAGGAAAGGTGCCAGCGAGAGGATAGCTAGGACTGAAAATGGAGTTTTTAGGGTGGTTACTTTGGGAAAGGACCAGAGCAGCTGTGGGTTGGGAGGGAACTGGATGGGGGAGAAATGGGATTTTAAGAAGTATTGCTCAAATAAAGAATCTGAGTTACTTTGAAATTTCTTTTGGTTGCTGGATGGTGTTTTCTTTGTCTGCCATAGTGTTAGAAAAATCATTTTACATTCCAGACTTCACGTCTCAGTTTAACTAGCTAACCAGTTAACTAAGGTCTGCAGCTGCCTTCCAGGTGAATGAATGCTGGGAGAAGAAATACTCTCATCTTCGCATGTATCAGCTGTTTGACCTTTTGGAAGTTAACACTTTTCTTAATTTCCATGTTTTCATCTGCAAACTAAGGTGGTAATAGCACCTGCCTCGTGGAATGGTTGTGAGGATTAAGTGAAACCGTGCGCATCTACAGTGCTGTCCTCGGTGTTTCGCGTAGTGTGAGTGCTCAGTGAATGACAACATCCTGTTACTGTTCATGTTGTTAGCTGGAGAAACTCAAGCAGAATCCTTGGAAGTCTCCACAAGGAAATTATGTGTCCTGGCAAGCTAGATGGGCCCAAGAATAACCCTGGGGCTTGCTGAATTACAGTGAATGGCATCAAAGCATTCTACGCCTTGCAGTGGTTCCTGTAGTCTGTAGACACAGCATATTTTCATATCTAACTTCTAACATGTCAGATTTCCTCTAAGTAGTAGTTCCTTATGCTAAGCCTTTCATATAATTTTAACATTTTTCTGCATCTCATTTGCTTAAGTTTGTTTTTCTTTTTCCTTCCATATGCCATCTTGTTTGCTTTCTCCTACTCAACCTCACTTCTAATAGAAGGATTGAAGGATCGCAAAGGGCTCCTCCAAATTTGAATTTGAGGTAGAAATATGCCTGTCATCTCAGCCGTCTTCTCCATACGCCATTGCCTTCTTCCCTTTCCTGCTCCCTATTTCTCCTATGGACAACTTACTCTGCAAGACCTCAGCTCTTTCACCTTCAGAGGGGAAAAGGATGGAGGCCTTTAATCAGCTGTATCAGTTGTTTTTGTTTCATAAGGAAGCAACAACAATAAAAACAAAACCCGCACTGCCTCAACACCTACTTGTAATTATAAGCCAGATACAAATTAAAATAAAAGTCAAACAAACACTGGGGCAAAAGCTCCTTGAACTAGAGTGTTCCAAAGGGACTGTCTTTCCCTTGGTTTTATTTCACTTTCTCCTAAAGCTTGTTCTTTGATTATTGAATTGCAGGGTTCTATCCTCTCATACCATTTTCAAAGGCTCAGTGTTCTTAATCTATGGCCTGAGAATACCAGCACGAAAGCTCTCTACTGGAATCATCCATGGAAGTGTTTCAAGGGGATAAGACCCTTTATAACTATCTTAAAGACGTGTGTGTGTGTGTGTGTGTGTGTGTGTGTGTGTGTGTGTGTTCATATGTATAAACAGACCATTTTCTGGGAAAAGGCTCATATCTATTAGTAAAATCCCAAAGATCCCTCCAAAATTAATCACAATTGGTAGGACTTTAATCCTTCATCCAAATACTTAATTCCATTTCTTTCTTTTTTTTTTTTTTGCGGTACGCGGGCCTCTCACTGTTGTGGCCTCTCCCATTGCGCAGCACAGGCTCCGGACGCGCAGGCTCAGTGGCCATGGCTCACGGGCCCAGCCGCTCTGCGGCATGTGAGATCTTCCCGGACCGGGGCACATACCTGTGTCCCCTGCATCGGCAGGCGGACTCTCAACCACTGCGCCACCAGGGAAGCCCCATTTATTTCAGTTTTGTTCCTGCTTCTCTCATTGCAGTTATATTTTCTTTTTACCCTAGTAGTTCTATACAGGCATTTTAGATCTCGAAGCAGAAATATTTCTTCCTTATTCACTATCATTTGAGAGGATTAACTCCCAGTTTAGGGCCTATGTAATAGACATTTCAATTAAAATAAACTTTTCAAAGACTGTGGATGTGTGGTGATACAAAAGGTCATGAAGCTGGGCTCCTGCTCTCTAGGAGTCTATAAGTAAAACAGGAAGGCATATATATTTTTTAAAAAATGACCATCAACAACAACAATCACAGCAATGCAGAGTCATATGGGGAATAATGGGAAGGATAGATGAGGAATTTCTAAACCTATCCAGGAGAGTTAGGATGGAGCTGTTGAAATAGGTGATATTCAGATGTATCTTGAAGGGCCTTGAGGAATTTTTATAGGGAGAGCAGGTGGGAATGAGCATTGTTGGCAGGAAGGGGGACAACAGTTAGTTTGGGTGTGTCTGGGGCCTGAGGTAAATGGGTCAGTGCGGTGGGACCTGTGACTGGTAGGGGACCTTGGAGTCAGGTGAACGATCCCAGGTGGATGACTTGGGATTTCAGGTGAAATCATCTATGCATATATATGGGGTGTGTGTGTGTGTCCTTACATATATGCCTATCTAGAGAAAATGTACTTTGGGTGAAGTCTGCTCAGTTGTTGAGAACTTCCAGGGCGTGGGATACGGGAAAACAGAGGGTGAGCAGACAGAGACCATATTGGAATTGAGGAGTCCAGGATCTAGAAAGGCACGTCCAGGTCTGAGGTAGAGACACGGGGACAGTTCCCTGAGACGTGAAAGAGGACCCGAAGCTGCCAGAGGGGAAAGAAGCCAACACTGCTGTATACGCTCTTTGATTCTATGAGCACTTTAAAACGCAATAATGAATATAGACCCTTAAACACTTCAGTTTGATTGTTTAAATTGGGAGCTTTCAGCTTATTTTATCAAGAAGTATCTTGGGTTTTGTGAAGAGTATTGTGCAGAGTGCAGTGGTTTAGGTCATGCAGTTATGTTCCAAATGAAACCCTATTATTCGCTGGTAAAGGTCAAATACAAAATGACTGTTTTGAAAAGGTGACTCACACATAATTCCTTTGCATTTTAATAAATAGCATGTTCATAGATACTTTATCCTGAGCATGTCTTTGGTGCCTTGGCAAATAGGGCCACATAATATTTTCACTGATAAACACATTACCGATGGCAGAGCCTATAGACCACAGAAAGCAAGACTAAACATTGTAAAGTTGTTTGTACGTTATGGCTCTCTGAGAAAGAACCAGACGTTTGTATCCTTTGCCTAGGGCTGCTTAGAGACAGTTTAGCTGTCACATAGTTACTAAATGGGCTTTTAATTTACTATATATATCTGAACCTGAGGATAATGTTGTGAGTATTTGAGAATTGGCTTGTGGAAGAAGCTACATTTGGCTGTTATCACTGCTAAAGGGGCCAGTTTGCAGAAAAAATATTTTTAAGGTGTGCTGAGATAATACATTTGAATTAAATTTAGTGGGCAGAGTATGGAAGGAGTTTGCTCTGAAGATAGCTTTTATCTAAGCCCTTTTCCATGATAAAGATAGAAAATTTTATAAGCTGTTGTTTTATTTGGTTTTTTTCCTCCATCAAATAATATTTACTAGTTATCTTTTTTGATGACACAGGTCTTGTTTCTTCCATTGTTACCCTTGATGATTTTGTCTAAGCATGTTGCCAGTGTATACCCTTAAATCAAGAAACCCCAGGGTCTTGCTGGCAGAAGGAAGTGTGATAATTTTTTACAGGATATAGTCACAGATTATAGGATTTGTTAGAAGTGGGGGGAGGGAAGAAACAGCCACCTGGAAGTTGCTTTCCGCCTCTCAGAGCTGCAGCAGTCTGTGGAAATGGTGACCAGTACAGTCAGAGAGAAGACCCCCTTCCTGAGTCCTCCCAGGCATCCCCAGGAGGACACATTTGCAGATGGGAAGTAGCAGACAGTGCACCTCTTAGGGTCTGGCCCTGCAGGGCTCTGGACATTTCTGTATGCAGACTTTTTCCAGGAAAACTGAACTGTGTTAATAATGACTAAAAGGTGTTTCTCCATAGTTGGTTGTTAATAATAAACTGAAAAGCAGTTTATTAGTCTGATTTGACATCTTGTCATTACCACTTAACTTACATGCTGATCCGCTACATTGATTTTTAAAGCTTTACGTATCCTTTGCATTTACATTGTTAGCTAAAAGCATTTTGTCGAAAAATTTCACCATCTGGCAATTTAATTCTTTCCAAGTGTCTCTTGTTTAAATATGAAACCACAGCTTACACTTTTATCTAGCAACCACTTAACTTGAACACAGTTATTTAAAATTTTTAAACTGTGGATAAACCTAGTCACATAAAATTGTAAATACTGTATACTTCAAAATATTACCAGCTTCTCCTAACAAAATTTAGTATCAGCAATGCTATTGCCCTGTGTGTTAAAAAAACAAACAAAAAAACAAGAACCAGCCCTGTATCTTGTTTAGAAAGGTTTTTCTCCTAAAGACAAAGATGC
Source organism: Mesoplodon bidens (assembly GCF_964165515.1). NCBI lineage: Eukaryota > Metazoa > Chordata > Mammalia > Artiodactyla > Ziphiidae > Mesoplodon > Mesoplodon bidens. The sequence continues at coordinate 68,056,846 of NC_138160.1, forward strand.
CATCAATGCTAGCTCGGAAGGATCCGTTTAACAGCTGGTGTGTGGCATGCAGTGCCTAAACACTTGTTACATAAAGATGGCATGAATCTAATAAATAAAAATTATTCAAATGGTCATAATTTTAAATGCAGTTAAATCAATGCATCTGGGTACATAGGATTTAAAAAAATTCTCTCTTCATCCGTAGCCTCATCTGGAGTTACTTAGCATGTTTGTTTTGAATCTCTGACTGCTAACCTTAATCCCATTTCTCCAGCATTCTGCTCAGCAGTTGTCCTTATATTATCATGAGGTTGTTGCCAATACTGAAAGTTTAGAATTTGCTTTGAAATTTCAGGATGTTTCCCTGCTCTCAGCACTATAAAAAAATGTATATATGTGAAAAAAAAGATTTTTAAGTTTCTCTTCAGTGCTTATAGGGAAACTGTTTACCTGAGCACTTGGGGGAGAGAGGAAGTCCTCAGGGTGTGTGTGAACAAATTCAGTATTTGGGAAGAAAGATGCCAGCTGATACTTCAAAATATTGCACTACATCACGAACGTCTGTATTGTTTGTTATATGTGAGGTGGCATACATAGCTTGAGAACTGCTGAAATACATAACATTGTATGACTCGACCAATTAAGAAACATTTCAGTCAAACCTGGAAGTTGGTCTGCTTTTAAAACTGGTAGGCTTTCACAAGTTCCACTGGGACAAGTTACATGTATTTCCACTCCTCTATTTAGCAACCAGAGGAGCACCTGCAGACTTGGAAATTTGTCTCATGACCCTAATTTCTTCCCATATTTACCAAGACCAACTCATATTAAATTGCCCAACAAAACCTGAACAAGCATCAATAATATTTTCCTGTTACACAATTTGCTTTTCATTAAAGGCTACATGAAGAGGAGAAACTCAATTATTTTAAGATAAGAAGTTAGTTTAGGTGGAACTCTGCAGATATGCCAGCCATCTGGTTCTGTCACAGACTCCCTAGGGATCCTGAACATGCTTGCAACTGAAAAGAATTTGAACCTGAATGACTTTTTTTTTTTTTTTTTTTTTTTTTGCGGTACGCGGGCCTCTCACTATTGTGGCCTCTCCCGTTGTGGAGCACAGGCTCTGGATGCGCAGGCTCAGCGGCCATGGCTCACGGGCCCAGCCGCTCCGCGGCATGTGGGATCTTTCCGGACCGGGGCACGAACCTGTGTCCCCTGCATCGGCAGGTGGACTCTCAACCACTGTGCCACCAGGGAAGCCCTGACTGACTTTTAAATTGGGACATAAAATGTGGCAACCCAGACTATGCACAGATACTTAGCAAGGACTAAGGACTACCAATTTTGAGGTTTATGCTCCATGATGTTTTCTTCAGAGAGAACTAAAAGGGATGCAGACACTTGTTAATAATTGAATAAAAACTCTTTCCCTAAAATTAAACCATACCTATAAGATATACATATAGATAGATAGATAGGTAAAGATATATTTTAATTTTTATTGGGGTATAGTTGATTTACAATGTTGTATTAGTTTCAGGTGTACAATAAAGTGAATCGGTTATACATGTACATTTATCTACTCTTGTTTTAGATTCTTTTCCCATATAGGCCATTACAAATTATGAGTAGAGTTCCCTGTGCTATACAGTAGGTTCTTATTAGTTATCTATTTAATGTATAGCAGTGTGTGTATGTCAATCCCAATCTCCCAGTTTATCCCTCCCCCTGCCCCTTATCCCCTGGTAACTGTAAGTTTGTTTTCTACATCTGTGACTCTACTTCTGTTTTGTGAATAAGTTTATTTGTACCCTTTTTTTAGATTCCACATATAGGCAATATCATATGATATTTGTCTTTCTGTGTCTGACTTACTTCATTCAGTATGACAATCTCCATACATGTTGCTGCAAATGACATTATTTTGTTCTTTTTATGGCTGAGTAATATTCCATTGTATATATGTACCACATCTATATGATATATTTTAAATTATTCCAAAAAGTCTTTTGCTCTGAGTGACCTTTCTCATTTGCCAGTTTGCAGGGAAACACATTATCAGTAGTTAAATTCTTATGTAAGGAAACTTCTGTAAAGAAAATCCAAAGTGTTATATAGATTAGTCTAAAGACTATAAAGTAACAAATCTCATTTTCGTTGTAGAATTTTCTTTTTTAATTGAAATGTATTTGACATATAACATTGTATAAATTTAAGGTGTACAACATGTTGATTTGATATATTTATATATTGTAATATGATTGTCATTGTAGTGGTAATACCACTATCACATTACATAATTATCATTTCTTTTTTTGTGGTGAGAATAAAATAAGATCTAGGAAAGGATTATTTTCATTTTCACATCAGACACCTCTTCAGCTGTCTCTCCCTCAGTCAAGCTGCACCGTTTTTGAGATCTGCAGTGAGCAGTATATGAGAGCACAGGCTGCTGGACCATATAGGAAGTGGAGAAGTGTGCAGGGTGTTTGATCTCAACAAACTTGCAGTTTTTCTTTATCAAAAATGTCACATGTCAGAACACGGGTCCTATGTCAGAACACAGCTGACTTTGTAGTTTGTCTGGCAAACACCAATTTTAGATCTTTTAAAAATCATTAATAAGGATATTGCCTCCACAGCCTGCCACAATCCCCCATTAACTACCAAAATTGCATTTACCTCCACTAAGGGACTGCAGTCTGTGCCAACACAGGCCTAGACAACAGATGTTCCAGGATGATCATTTAAAGATGTCTCAGACTTTTCATGATGTAATTGACAGTGATTTTGAGACCATTGACTCTGATTTTGAATCCTAGAGGGATGAGCTCTGATCAATGGAAAAAAAGCTTCACTTGCTACAGGAAGATATGCCAAGCCAGGAAAATTTTTTTGGTTCAAATGTCGCTAGAATTATATATTAAGAAAATTATATATTCAAGTAGTTCAGCCCATGCAGAAAACTTCCAAAGGAATATGTACGGCATAAATCTTACATTGTATTTGATTTTACAATTCAGTAGGTGTTTGTAAACACAGAAGACCATGAATAGCCAAAGCAATCTTGAGAAAGAAGAACAGAGCTAGAGTAATAGGCTCCCTGGCTTTGGACTATACTAAAAAGCTACAGTCATCAAAACAGTATGGTACTGACACGAAAACAGAAATATAGATCAATGGAACAGGATAGAAAGTCCAGAGATAAACCCACACACTTATGGTTACCTAATCTATGACAAAGGAGGCAAGAATGTACAATGGAGAAAAAACAGTCTCTTCAGTAAGTGGTGCTGGGAAAACTGGATAGCCACGTGTAAAAGAATGAAATTAGAACACACCCTAACACCATACACAAAAATAAACTCAAAATGGATTAAAGACCTAAATGTAAGGCCAATACTATAAAACTCTTAGAAGAAAACATAGGTAGAACACTTTCTGACATAAATTGCAGCAAGATCTTTTTTGATCCACTTCCTAGAATAATGAAAATAAAAACAAAAATAAACATATGGGACCTAATTAAACTTAAAAGTTTTTGCACAGCAAAGGAAACCATAAAAAAAAATGAAAAGACAGCCCACAGAATGGGAGAAAATATTTACAAACACAGCAACCAACAAGGGATTAATCTCCAAAATATACAAACAGCTCATGCAGTTCAGTATCAAAAGAAACAAACAACCTAATCAGAAAAGGCGTGGATTATCTAAATAGACATTTCTCCAAAGAAGACATACTGATGGTTAAAAAGCACATGAAAAGATGCTCAACATCACTAATTATTAGAGAAATGCAAATCAGAACTACAATGAGCTATCACCTCACACTGGTCAGAATGGCCATCATCAAAAAATCTACAAACAAATGCTGGAGAGGGTGTGGTAAAAAGGGAATCCTCCTACACTGTTGGTGGGAATGCAAACTGATGCAGCCACTATGGAGAACAGTATGGAGGTTCCTTAAAAAACTAAAAACAGAGCTACTATATGATCCAATAATCCCACTCCTGGGCATATATCCAGAGAAAACCATAGTGCAAAAAGATACATGCACCCAATGTTCATTGCAGCGCTATTTACAATAGCCAAGACATGGAAGCAACCTAAATGTCCATCAGCAGAGGAATGGATAAAGAAGATGTGGTACATATATACAATGGAATATTACTCATCCATAAAAAAGAACAAAATAATGCCATTTGCAGCAACATGGTTGAGTGAAGTAAGTCAGACAGAGAAAGACAAATATCATATGATACTGCTTATATGTGGAATCTAAGAAAAAAGCTGAAAATGAACTTATCTACAAAACAGAAATAGAGTTACAGATGTAGAAAATAAACTTATGGTTATGGGGGTAAGTGGGGGAGGGATAAATTGGAAGACTGGGATTGACACATATATACTACTATATATAAAATAGAAAACTAATAAGAACCTACTGTGTAGCACAGGGAGCTCTACTCAATACTTTGTAATGGCCTACATAGGAAAAGAATCTAAAAAAGAGTGAATATATGTATATATATAACAGATTCACTTCGTTGTATACCTGAAACTAACACAACATTGTAAATCAACTATACCCCAATAAAAATTTTAAAAATAAATAAATGTTTGTAAAAACATACATTTGTGAAGAATTTTGGTAATTCTTTTGAAAACTACATTGTCAAGGACAGAATCATTGTGTCTATTAGAAATATGGGTACAATTTATGAGGCCCAAATTTTGACTGTGGGGCAAGAACTGTTTAGGTCTTAAATTGATCATCACCAGATTGAAGAAGGAATAACTTGCTTTGTGCAGAGCATGGTATATAGTAGACTAGAGGGCAGTCATTATAAAGTTGCTATTTGATTTACTGTGCTTGAAAAGGAAATCACAAATAATGATTATGATGATGATGGTAATGACGACTAATGATGAATATAGCATTTCTTGAGCACCTACTAGTGCCAGGCACCCTTAGAAGCACTTAACGCATTTAATCAGCAAATAACCTTAACCAATGGGATAAATGCTGAGATGAGTTTATTTCCCTCCTAATCTCAGGCATTCATAAATGGACCACTGCCGATAAGATATTAGAGTTGGGTAAAATATTCCAGGACTTTTTGGAGAAGGTCAACCTTGACTGAACACCTGAGAGGTGGCTGGTTTTTCGGGAGAAGCACACTCATCTAGCTTGGGTGGATATTAAGGCAGGAGCTTGCTTGTGGCCACCTTATAGCAGATGTAGCAAAGCTCCACTGGGGCTTGAGTTCCACTGGTTTGTTTAGTTCTCCTTTTACTCTGATCATCCACCTTATAATAGAAAACTCAGGCTGTTCCCCAAAAAGGCAGTATTGCCTATCTTGAGTATGTATGGAAACTTGTGTGGTGTGTTTTGAGTTATTAGATTGATTGGAAGGGAGTAATCACTGGCAGTGAGTGGCTGGAAGAGTGAGGGATGTTAAGTGCCCTGAAAGGTGAGATAATCCCACACAGTAAAGAATCATTTTATCCAAAATGCGCATGGCACTTCTTGAAATGCAGTGCAGGTGATTCAGGTCCGCACCAAGAGATAGCCAGGGTGGCTTTATAGTGGCAGACCTGGAATCGAGGATGGTACAGTGGGCAGGAATTAGAATCAAATCTGGAATACTTTTTTCCAAGTTTTTTGGAAATTGTTAGACTCCAGTGAGAATATGCTAATGTTATGGCACATGAATTTGTTAAACAATTTTTGCATAATGCACCTTTGCTGTGGAAACTTCAGAATTAGAAAGAAAAAGGATAACCCCTTTATGTTATGAGTTTGGTAGTATATATCTTTTATGTTATGAGTATGTTAGTGTATATCCTTCCAGGCTTTACTATGCATATTAATAAATTGACTGCACAAAGATGAGATCATAAAGACAACACACTTTCTTAATTGCCATTTTTGAGTATTTGCATGGAAGGGAATAAGTTTCGTAGCCTCAGATAAATACTATATGCTTGTAAATTTTTGATGTTTTTAAAAAATTCTGTATGTGAAGAGACATAAATATTTAGATTTCAAGTAGCAGTAAGCTTTAGTGATATTTTAAGTGTTTTATTTGTCTTTGCTTTATTCCAAACAAGATTGGAAGTGGTTCATTTACATTACATGTCAGAATTGACTTGTGAAGTAGTGCTTTGGTGAGTAAGATAAGGGCATTTCTGCAGACCACTATCACAGGGATAGCTTTCTTCCACAGACTCTCTAAGGCATTAGGCAGCAGTCTCTAGATACTGTTATTCTGTCTATTGCTTTGAGAATTTCTAAGTTTCCAAAGTTCATCCTGAGCCGTGCTCTCCTATCAAACCCTCCAGACCCTGATGCCTGAACCTCCAATGACCCTTTAATAGGGAGCCAGTTCTCAAGGGATTTGTCATCCTTCAACAATTTCTTCTATCTTTTTGGTGGCAGGTAACTGTTATATTGTTAGTGCACCTTAGTGCAGTTAATTTGTTATTAACTGTTAGTTAATTTGTTTTTTTCTTTAGAATTTAGAATTTTTCTTCTGGGTGGGGAGGATACAAAACAGAGCTTTATACTTTCTTTTTGCACAGGTAGTATTCTGATAGAAAGCCTCCATGCCTTGAGCCACTAGTCTTTCTTTTGTTAGTCTAAAGCCAGGGAAGGAAGGGCCAGGTCCCACTCCCTCTGTGAATGCTAGACCATTGGCCTCTGTGCTCTTTGGAGGGGCCAGGAAACTAAGGAAGCTGAAGAATGGCTAAAGGACATTTCAAGCTAATTTATTATTGAATTGTGTTGTTCAAGTCTTTCACTTGCCTCAAGGTGAGTTGCAGCTGACTCAGCTCTGTCAGATTCATAGGCCAGTTAGGAAATCACTTATAGCTTTATTAATGACATAGTTCATACATCTTATATTTACTAGAATTGATGAATCAATTAATTAATTGATTTATCAAGTGTTTAATTAAAATCTGTAACGATGACTTAATTTTTATCAAAAACCATGACCTTTTCACATACATAATGGAAAATATGATATAAAATTTAACAGTATTTTTTCCCTGAATGTTTGGATTATGAGTAATTTTCATTATCTTTCTTCCCTATTTTACCAGCATTGTGTTAGCTTGTTTTTTGTTTTGTTTTGTTTTGGGTCTGAGGGCCCATGTTGTAATATAAAGCTCACAGTGAGCATAGGTCTTTTTCCCTGAGATAACTAAATCTCAGAAGCCACTGGCTTCAATGTGGAGCTTGAATTCTTGTCCCCAAAATGTTTTACACAATTATTGTTATAGCTCTTGGATTTTGGTACTTTATATGGGAAAGAAGAGTTTGATATTAGGATACATGTGGCTTAAAGTAATTTTTACAGAAGTGACAATAATAAGGCAGGCAGGCAGATAAATAGCTTATTACAACACATTTGCTACTATAATGGGAACTATTACTAGAAGAAAAAGAGCAAATCAAATGAATTAAATGTTTACATTTGAAGAATTTCTAAGTTTGATCAAATTCAAACCAATTATACTATTTTAAAAAATTATTTTTAATTGTGAACTATAAATATCAATCCAATCATATATCAGTGGGATGGCTTTGATTTTTCCTCCTAAGTCTGTTAAGACCAGTGTTTCTCAACCCTGGCTACTTATTAGAATTAACCAGGGGTCTGTGGGGGAAGGTTTAAACGATCCTGATGTCCAGGTTGTACCCTTGAGCATGATCTATGGAGAAGAGACGCAGACATCAAAGTTTTTCTAAAACTCCCTAGCTGATTCTAATATGCTTACAACTGCTTTGATAGATTATTGAATTTTTATGTATATTGAACTGAAAGATTGGCATTTTTTTTTTTTTTTTTTTTTTGTGGTACGCAGGCCTCTCACTTTGCAGAGCACAGGCTCTAGATGCGCAGGCCCAGCGGCCATGGCTCACGGGCCCAGCCGCTCCGCGGCATGCGGGATCCCCCAAGACCGGGGCACGAACCCGTGTCCCCTGCACCGGCAGGCGGACTCTCAACAACTGCGCCACCAGGGAAGCCCTGAAAGATTGGCTTTTAAAAAACATTTTTTTCAATTAGAAACGCAGAATTTGCTTCTCAGCCGCTTGAAATTTGGCTCCTATCACAGGAATAAGTATCTTCCCATGGAGCAAGGATGTTCAATTTGGCCGACCTTAAGTACAGGGAGAGCCACAAAGGACTGTATTTATCTTTCCCCTGGGCTCACAGCAGTCATTACACGCAAATATGTTTATTTATCAGAATAATAAATGAGTGGTTCTGCAGTTCTGTTTCAGATTCACATGCAAGATTCTCAGTATCTTCAAAGAAGGGCCTTTCAAAGACTAAAACCTCAAACTCCCTTGCTTTTTATCTTTTTCTGCTCTCTACACATATATGAGTTTTGGCAGCCAGGATTTTCATTGACTAAAATCAAAGGGAGAAACATTAAAAAAAATTTAAAACAACAACAGAAGAATCCCAGATATTTCAAGCAGGATGAAGAGCTGGCAATCGGGCTCCTTCCTTAGAAAGAAAAATACGGGAATACGGTATTCTTAGAATTCTATCCCCATCCAAGAATCTTACATTTGTTGATCAAACCAATAGTTTCATTGTTAGAAAATGAAGAATCTAAGCTTTCTCTCCACCTTGGGAATACTCTCCTGAATAAACGGACCTCAGGCTGTAGCCAGATACCAACTGAATGAAAGAGCCATCTTTTAGTAGCTGAGGCATGTGAAACTGGACAACCCCAGTGAACAGAGATAAGCTGAAAAGGAAAATTGCTTGATTTCAGAAAAGACATGGAGTTACCCTCTGGGCTGACCCAAGTTGTCTCAGATGATGAGTGGCTATGGAGGTGACAAAACTTTATTGGCCTGTAGGAAATATAGACAAAATAAATAAGCTTCGTTTGCTCTTAGTGAAAAAAAAAAATGTGTGTGCAGTGAATTTCCTCCTTAAGATTGGAGTGAGTAGCCTGCTGTCAGTTTCCTAAATATATCACCCATAGAGAAGCACAGACTTCAGAGCCATCTTAAGCTCTGCCCCTAAATAATCCTAAATGAAGGGCCCAAGAAATCATACTACCCAATAATGCTTTAATGTAACGCTTAAGTTTTTTTTTTTGTTTTAAACTATCCTTGCATATCTGACCATCCTGGACAGGGTTGCTTCTACTCAAGAATATTCTTAGTATTAAGCCTTGTCACCTGGTAGAGAACCAAGGCCATCACATCTGAACAGTGAACTTGTTTTTATTTAAGCACTATGAGAACCCATAGGATCCTTCAATATTAGTACCAAGCAGGTTTGTGTATGACCTAGCCTTAATAATACAAGAGATTTGCTGGAAAAGTGAAGGTGATATCTTTCATCTGTGTGAGAACTTAAACACTAAAAGAAGATGATTTAATTTTATGTTATCCTTGGGCTTTCTTCTCCAAGGTTGTTCAATGTATTCCAAATAAGTATGGACAACATTTTAAAGTTCATTTTTCTGTTTGAATGTCAGTGACCCAAATTGCTTTAGGTGTGCTTGCATTTAAGTCATTGCATCAGCAAGAGACTCTTGCACCCAAGAAACCATTTTTAAATACCAGGAATATCCAGAAACTGTTTTCCACGTTGAAAATTCAGGAAGGAATGTAAATATTGAAAAATATGTTCCTTGTTATTGGAGTGTAAAGTGCTAGAAAGACTTTAGTAAGAAAATTAAAACCTTTTTAATTCAGTACTACTAATTAAAGTCATACAGTATCTCAAGTATGTAAATCTAATCAATGACACCACAGATTCCTGGGATTGCTGACCTGGTGAACAAAATAAATTGTACTTTGACATATAAAAAGCCAGTAGATTTGGGGATACTACTATTGCTGATTTAACAACAACACAGATGTATACTCTGTTTTGTTGTTCTTATTAACTTTACAAAATATAGGAAATGGGAATTCAATTGTGTTTACAATTTGAACTCAAATGTATCAGAACAAGGTTGGGTTAAATGTCTTTTCTTGAAATAATGTATTTATAGAGTTTGACACAAAGAAAAGTAGCTAAGATTCTATAACTCAGAAGAATCAAAAGATACTGCAGTAACACAAAATTAACTTTTAATGTTTGTTTACCAGTTCATTGTATCTTACAGAAAATGAAAACATTTGTTTTTTTTTTGTAATACAGATTGGTTCTTCTCAGATTTGTACTTGGTAGGTATTAAATGCCTTGAAATACTGACTTCCTTTTAATCAGGTGGCATAATGACTTTTGTATTTTTCATTTCTCTCGTTGTACATCATTGCTGTGCTGGCAGTAGTGAGCTATGATACAGTTAACTTCTCAACACAACTGTGTCAGTTATCCATCGATCATTCTTGATGCATTCTGTGCTGAGAATGGATGGGTAATTCCCTTTTCATCCTTCCCTCTTTAGTGGTCAGCTACTCCTTGAGACCACCATGTTCTTTGGAGCATTGAAATCAAGAAACCCAGTATGGCTGCCAGCAACCAAATTGGAGTCTCCTTTGAGACTACTTCTAATTGCCAAAATAATAAGTGACTATATTATTGCATAAAATAAAACTTTAACAGGTACCGGCCCCCTTTCTATGAGAGAAAGTTTAAATTTACAAATACCATATTTGACTAGAAATTACTGTGATAAAATATGGCAGCAGTCATTAAAAGATGGCTTCCAGTGTTAACATGACTAACTTGTTTTTCTTCTTATACTGTCTTTTATACGAATCGTTTCTTTTTGTTTAGGTTTTCCCATGTAGGTGAGTCAGTGAAATGTGCAGATATACTTTGTTCCTTAAATGGGCCAAGTGTTAATTATGGACAAAATGATCAAAAGATTTCCTAACCCAGACTCCCATCTCATCCCTCTGATACTCTTGGTACCCAAGTCTGAGGCAATTTTCTGAATTAACCAGTGTTGTACCGACATTCTGTTAGGAATTGTGTTAGGATAACCTTTCTTTTTCAGACATTCTCAGTGAGATACCTTGAGGAATTAAGTAGGACAATAGACATTTAGTGGAAAATGGCAAAATAAGAACATTAAAAAGAAACTCTTATTCAAGGAGGAGTCCAAAAAGGTATGGGAACTCTGATCCTTTGGGGGAAGTCAGAAGAAGATAAAAATTCTGCCCAGCAGTATTCATTCTTTTAAGACATATATATATATATATATATATATATATTTTTTACAAGCATGGAAAAATGGTGTGCAGTCAGTATAGATTTTAATCAGCTAACAGTCACTCCAGAGATTTTGATCAGCACCAATTCCTGTACTAGTAAGTATTCAAAAGTTAAGAAATGCTACTATGCTTAATATTATAAAGGTAGAGTTCTGCAGCAATAACTGAAAATTATTTGTCTGCTTCAATAGAAATTTGTGTCCACTTGCAATTCCAATAAGATTCTTGTAATGTGGGTAATAATCACTCAAGTATGGGTTTCCTCCAATGAGCTAACCCCCATATTTGAGGTACTAGAGTCACTATTTTGGAGATAGTCCCTCTTTGAATAATATATTCATCTTATCCTAGACCATTCAGGTATTTTTAATTTAGAAGTTTGAGTTCTATTTGTATTAGCAGTGTTTGAGTTAAACCTCACAACCTCTTTGGATTTATATTTTTTGTACAATTTGCATATCCAACCTAATGTAAAAATGTGCATGCATACATTCTCATCTTTTAATATGAAAGCATCTGAAAACTTCCAGATATGCTTTTGGTGGAAGAAATGATCTACTTTTATTTATAATATTCTGCCTAGATAATGTATGCATATAGTTATGATTTCATGGAATTCCAATCGTTCTATACCTTCCACACACATAATTCTACATTTATAGAGTAAATTTATTAGAATTATTACAGAACTTTGAATGCAACCACAATCAATTCAGGAAACAGATTTATTTACTCACGTTCATGGGAGGAAAATCTACATAAAAACATTCATGAAAGCATACGAGCTATGTCATACTTGGATTATTATACTAAATCCCATTTATTAGAACTCATTGTGAAACAATGGGAAACCATGAAATGTAATTTGAATACAAATATTGGTCCCTGTGGGGTCTCAACCATCATAAAAATATAGGAAAACTGAGCTTTATTTAAGATTGGAGCTGCTAACAAGGAAAATAGTTTTCCTGAAGCTGTTCTTACCCTTTCGTTTAAAGCCCTGAAGATTTTAGTGTAAACTCTTTGATGACAGCTTCAGCATTTCATTTAAGCCTAATGATGATCAGCAAGAAAAGTGACATCACTGACCACATTTTCTATATGGAGAAAGGTTTAAAACTACTTTGTTGACTTTTTCCCCCAAACACAGGCACCATTTGGGCTTTCTAGTATATATACAAATAGGAATAATAAGAATTTTTAAAGTTGGGTTCTTATTTCTTGGTTAGACAAGTATAGTAATTCATTCCTTTTATGATTTAAATTTTTGTCGTGTCATGTAAATAAAGAAATATTAAATATTTTAAAGTTATTTTTATAGGACAATAACATTTCGTAGGCTAACATAAAATCAAGCTGCTAAATTTTACAATTTTTCTGTCCAGCAGTTTATCTATATAACTGCCCTGAGTAGATGCTAAATGCTGCTTAGCAAACGGCCCTTAGAATTTAAATATAACTCAGTAAAGCTACTCAAAAGATAAAACAATTCTTCTCAGGCATGTGTAATTTTAATTAGAAGAAGGTAGGAGTCTTATTGGTTAAATATTACTTGCTTATTTTAGTTTCATACTTCATATAAATGGGATTATTAAGGGGTTTTAACTGTGCTTGTTATTATACATTGGAGTCCATATGAACTTTTTTTTTTGGTCAAAAAGGCAGGATTTTAAAGAGTAAAATAATTCTGTCTATTGGAGCTTTGAAATATTTTAGAAAAGTGTAGATTGTTCCCTTGTGAAACTAAGTTTTGTGCAGCCTCTCAGAATCTCAGTTTATGTAAAGAAGCCTGTATTTCAAATCTATTGCTCTAATCTGTTTATTGTAGTGCATTTCAAAATTGTACAAATGTGTAAAATTTGTGCTTGTGGCAGCTGCTACTCTGAGTAGCTTTACTTTCCTTACTTTCTTTACTTTCCTAGCAATCCTTAAGCTATTGCATGCCCCGATCATGAAAGGATACTTCGTTGGGATGATGTAGCCTAAACAGTTTGGCTCTAAAGCCTCCTTATGTAGTGCTTCCCTTAAAATTATATTAATTTATAATATATATTGAATGATAGCTTTACAAAAACAAATTAATGAATTGGTCTTTATGAAAATGACTTTACAGTAAGTAAAAAAGGGTTATCACAGTTTTGGTAACTTGCATGAGTTCATATTGAAAAAAAAACCTTTCACATGTTCTTAATGACTTTAAAACTGACGTGCTCTAGGGGCACGCTCAGTTGTATGCTCTGAAGCAGTAGACACCATACAGCTTATGCTTTTTATCTGGGAAACCCACGAAGCGCACTGCAGCCTCAATAGGACTGCAGCGCCTTCTTGGCCTAGAGATGGGGTAGCGGACACTGCCGTCCGCCATCCAGCCTGCATCGCAGCGGTCATATCCTAGAAGTTTCCAGGCAGCGAATATCTGGCCCACTTTAGCGATCTGAGCACCATCATTGAGACAGGCCTGCACCGCTTCGTCGTAGGTCAGCTTGGTGGGGTGGATCAGGTAGTAAAACCGGCCTGCGGAGAAAAGGAGAGAGGGTCAGTGGGCCTGCCTGTGGCTCAGCCCCACAGAGGTGGAAGGAGCCCTAAATGGAAGTGTTTCTCAATGAAGGGGGATATAGAGCAGTGTCTGTAAAGGTTCTGAAACACAGGATCGTCAGTTAAATGTAGTGCCCCTAGGTTGCTCTCCATTAAATTAGTTTTTTCCTTGCCCCTTAATGTGTGTCCAGACATGCCCTTTTAGAGCTGTAAAAAAGAAAAGGGAAAAGACAGATAGGTCTCTTTTAGCTAATTAGTGGCAAAAAGGGCCCTTCTGTGGCACTAGAGAAGACAGGATTCCATGTTAAAAGCAAGAGCTATTTAAATTCTAGCTGTAGCAAGACTGAAGCCCAGCACAAGTTTCTAGAGAGGCAAAATTTGAATGTGAAAGGATCAAAAAACATTCCTGACAGAAAAGTCCATTTAAAAATAATCAAAAGCCCTCAAGGCCTTTTCATTACAGGTATCAATAAGACATTATTCTTATTCAAAGACTACAGTATGAAAATGCAAAACATACAGGAAGTCACTTGCCATAAATAATATGGACTCAGAATGTGAACTCAGTTTGTTCACTCACTAGCAAAGAGGAGGAAGTTAGTTATTTTTTTCAGTTTCCCTCTGTGGGAGCTCTGACCCCTAACCATTTCTTGATTTTACAAGAAAGAGCAAGTTAGTCTCAACCACGAATTCAATTGTGTTAATTACTGAGATTCCTTCAATTTGTATCAAATATGCATGAAATGTATAAAATATGACATCAACTGACTAAAGTGATACCCATCAGTGCAAGATTTTCTCAGACTTTTAGTTTCAGGCAGAATAGAATCAGACTGTCTAACCTGATTACACATTGTAATGTGATACCCTCCTGCCTCTCTTTAAATACAGATGATTGAAGTCTAAATTAATGCTTGCCTGTTCTTTCTAGACTAAGAGGATATGATTTGGAGAAAGGGCAGCCGTCTCGGGAACATTAATAAGAGGGTTAGTTCTATCATCTGTAGCTGAGGCCGGCAAACTACAGCGCACGAGTCCAGTGAGGTTTTATTAGAACGCAGCCACACCCATCTGTTTAATATTGTTCATGGCGGCTTTTGTGTTATAACGTACAAAGCTACATGGAGTAGTTGCAACAGAGACCATATGGCCCACAAAGCCAAAAATATTTACTGTCTGACCCTTTACAGAAAGTTTGTTGATCCCTGATCCCTTGCTGTTTTCGCCAAAGCATGTCACCAGGCACCTGAAATATAAAATAATGGAGCCAGGGTCAGCCTCGTGGGTTTGCGACCTGTACAGTTACACTGGGCCGCACGCGTGATTTAATGCTTTACTGTGTCATCTTAAAATTCTTAATAATTGTTTAACAAGGAGCCCACATTTTCATTTTGCACCGGGCCCTACATGTTACTACGTCACTGGTTCTGGAAGGAGCAAGATAGGGTTGGGAGCTGTGTCGCATTCAATGAGTCAGTCATCAACACTGATACAACCTGGATCTCTCACTTCCGCTTTCACCTCCAATGTTATTTCTACTTAATTTTCTTGCAAAGGTCTCTTTATCCTGAGCCCTCTCTTTATCAGAGAGATAATGCTCTCTCTTTATCCTAAGCTTTGCTGATCATCTATGAATGAATTGACATTGTAATTTAGAGAAGAAGACCATGACACAGATGCCATCCTTACTTCAGTGGAGAGGTCTCTATCCCATGGAGGACACACAATGGCAGCATCATCTTTGGCAGTAAGAAAAAGACTCCATACAACACGGCAGTTAAACTATTTCATAATAACAGTTGGATGCAATAAAACCAGAGAATCATGGAAATATGTACTTTTGCTTGATGTCTGTGGATTTTAAAAATTTATGACATTTACGAATTTCTTATATCTGGAGCAACACTTCAAAGCTTTTTTTCTTTTTTTGTAAGTAGATAAGATTAAAAGTTTAATGTCACATCATAGTATGTATTGGTCTCTGGGATAGGAAACAAGGCAGTATGGTTAATATCTTACCATTGAAGTTGGATGTAAAACAGAAGACATCGTATCTGCTTTTATCTTTGTCCCAAAACCCGTAGTTCCTGACTCCGGGCACTGTGTTCTGGCCTCCGCAGGGTTCTCTGGGTTTTGTGATGGGATACTGTACAGACCCATCACTAAGCCAGCCAGCATTGCACCAGTCCAGCCCACCCCTCCAGGCATCGTACAGCTGGTCAAAGGAGGCGATCACAGCATCCTGGTCCAGACAAGCCTGCTGTGCCTCGTGAAAATTGAGATTGTAGCGCCCCAGTCGTGGAAAATAAGGAAATACCACACCTGTCCAAAGGAGAAGGCAAGGAATCGTTAGTGGCACAGATAGTAAGAACTATGAGCAAATCCCACTTGAGTGGGGAAAAACCTAATAGAATCCCCATCAGATGAAGAAGCTGTTTTTGTTCAACTTGCAGTGTTTCCTCATGGACCCATTTCCCTTCAAACAACCTCTCAGCATCTCACAGTTAGCTCTTTGGTCTGGTAACTTCAGTGATTTACCTCTTTTGCTAAGAGTTCAGCTCAGTCCTCACAATTCTCCTTTCCGAAACGATTCGTCTGCAGATTATAGCTTCCAAATAGCGCTCCCTGAGAACTTACCTATTGCATATCTGGCAACAACACAATTAAGCGGTCTTATTTCATATGAATAAGGTAACTTTTTACAGTGAGGCACTTCCGTAAAAAACATCGTGGCTCTCTTATCTGTTTCAACTTTTAGTGTAGTTCTTAATCTTATTTAATTCTGTCCTTGAATAATGTGACTAAAATAAGAGTTTTCGTTTTTTTTGTTTTTTTGTGGTGTTACGCGGGCCTCTCACTGTTGTGGCCTCTCCCGTTGCGGAGCACGGGCTCCGGATGCGCAGGCCCAGCGGCCATGGCTCACGGGCCCAGCCGCTCCGCGGCATGTGGGATCCTCCTGGACCGGGGCACGAACCCGTGTTCCCTGCATTGGCAGGCGGACTCTCAACCACTGTGCCACCAGGGAAGCCCAGAGCTTTCGTTTTTAAAATGTTTCCATTACTATTTTTCAGTTTCCATATTCATGTATTGCAAACTGAAACTAAGCTTTTAAAAACATTTTTATTGCAAATAGGAAAAAAAAAAAAGCTTCCAGAAGCTTGTCCTGTGCAAGGTAGGTACAAAACAGACATCTGTCAAAGTTATTGCCAAAGAATTAAATATTTTAGAGGACAAAAACCCTTAGTATATGTAAACACTGTGACTTGGCACTTGACTTTGGGAAGATGCAACAGCTTTCCAAAAGCATTTCTTTCCATCAGATAATCATGGGAGGTGTCTGAGCTGTTTCACAACTTTCTGCACAGTTTCTTTAAAGGATAAGGATTGCATCATAAGAAAGCAAAGTTGTATCATTTGTTGGACTTTATGAAGGACCACTATCAAAATGTCTCCCCCATGGTTGCTAAAAGACAATTAATTTCAAGTGATTATTCAAGGCTTTGCCTTGAATTTTTAAATATAATTAAAAATAATTCATATTTTAGTGTGTGGAATGTAAAAAACTCTGCTGACGCAGTAATTTGGTGGATTATACCAAATGTGCTATTTTATGAGACTGCAGACCCTATACAAGATGGGTCCACAGTCCACTAATAGTGTAACCAGTACACAGGAAATGTATTCTTTTAAAAATTGTCCTGGAAGGCTCTACAAGAAGAAATTTCAGTAGCCTAAATCAAGTCACATCCACTGAAAGTCTCTGCTGGACACGTTTGTCCCTGTAGGGCAGTCCAGCTGGCACCATCCACTAGAGGCAGAGATCCAGGAAGGCTTCCTGATCTCATCCTGCCTTCTCAGGTTCTTGGCTGAAGGATCTGTAAGCTGAATCGGAGCCAAAAGTAAGGAGGAAAAGACTCCCTTCGTTGCCTTTGCCCCCTGCAGCAGTGGGCGGAATGGAGGTGGGGAAGGCCTGAAGATGACTCCTTCTAAGAAGTGCTGTGCCCAGGCCTCCAGCTAAGACTCAGTCAGCACTGGGAAGGAGCTGCTCTAGTGCTCCCCGTCCCCTCATGCCTTCCATCCTCTTTCTCAGCAACCCCAGGAATGCCAATGAAAAGGAAAATATTTAATTTATCCAGTAGAGGTTTCCTTGGCAGCTAGACCTTAAGTGAGAGACAATCTCAAAGTATTTAAACCTTAATTCAACCATTTAGGTTGAATTCCATTTCTCAAATAGCTCAAGATGGTAACAGTGGAGAATGTAGACTATTTTAATTTATAATAATTTTAAAGACCTAGACAACCTCTCAGTTTAAATTCACCAGACTGTGTTTGGTGGCCTTCCATAGGCATTGTGAAAATTTTTTCTTTAGTAATTTGTCCTTGATTAACCACTGAGTTATGTTTGATTCAGTTCCAAATCCATTGTAATATATTTCTGAGTTCCTTTCAAATTTAACATAATTTCATGCAATCACTACTCAAAGTGAAACCCTATATTAAAATTTTACTATTTTTCAATTGTAAGAATAAATGATCAACTTACAGTAACTCAAAGGATTTACTTAGCAGATTTTAATTAATGGTTGATGATGCTGAAAAGAACACATTCCAAGTAAATCAAGGTCAATTTCTGTGTCCCCACCAACATTTTAAAAGTTTCACTGTATTGTACACATTTGGTGCATACATTTCAACAATCAAATGTTTCGTGAAAGTGTGGGCATTTCTGGAACTGCACGTTTGTTAGTATTTTATTTATTTGCTCATTTTACTTTCAGCTAGTTAAGATGTCAACATCTAAAACTATAATTACAGAAACCTTCTTGGCTCTGTGGAAAAAAGTGCAATTCCTACAGCTGAATTATGGAGCAAATGGTGATTGCTTTCATCCGGCATTACAAAAATAAGAAAAGTTAAACCTTCATGGGTGAGAAAGAAGGGTATATGATTATTTTCCAAATATGATTATTTTATACTTATATGTCAAAATATAATCAGAAGCTCTTTTCCATGAAGGGCTGGTATGCATCACTAAAAAGGGGATTAATAAGGAAGATACCTCACATGGAAAAGAATAATATCAAATGATGTGGGTAGTTTAGTCAACTGAAATGTTTTAAAAACATTCTTTAAGACTTACAATTGCACAGACCAGTTCATCCTAGTGGTTGGCAAATATCAATTTGTTGGATATATGAAAGGTTTTCATGCCATGGTACATATAAAAGCTTAAGGAAATTTCAGTAACTCCACAAAGTAAATATTTTTAGTAATAAAAAGGTAGAGACCATGCAGAACAATTTTACCTTATTCAGTGCCTCTCAGAGTACCTTTCAGTGCTATGTACATACCTGAAATTAGCTTTCTATTTCTAAAAGTTCTCAGACTATATTTTTGTGTATTTGGCCCCATTTTCTTCAATGGAACACCAATACAGTGGGAGATTGGAAGCACAAATATGTTTTTCATATCATTATCTATATGTTTATTGATTGCACAAATGAATTCTGTATTGAGCTACTCATGAATGTCTAGTGACACTCTCCTTGTTATATTCATATAAGGCTTGTCTCTTGCTGGGTGGTGTTGTTTCTAGCAGTGTGGGTAATTTGGTAGTAATCAGAGGGCTTTACCCTATCCAAGATGCTATATGAAAAAAAATTGTGTTTCCACAGCTTGTGTTTCCAACTCATATGTAGGTCAGTTTTTCAAAAGGGTTTACTTTTTTTTTAATCAGTGTGATTTGAAAAACACACAACTAAGAGCAAGGCATTGCGCTCAGTGCTCTAGGATACCTTGAGTTTGGAGTGTGGCCTGTTTCTGCAAAAAGTCTATGATTTGATACATATGCTATGGATATATAAATTTGAATCCAAGACAGAATAAAATCTTATAAATACAAACCATACAATTTGGCATCTTGAAGAAGAACGATATTTTTCTAATTGGGAAAATTCTTCGAAGCACATAGCATTTAGTCTGGTATTAAAGGACCAATATGATTAAAGGCATTGTACGATTACAGTTGGAAAGGCAGCTTAATTATGACATTCAAAATGATACACTTCCCTGGTCTTATTTATGCATGTTAGAAGATTGACAAGGAGCTTGAATGAAACTTGCTGATTGGTAGATGGTCCTCTATAAGGATGTAATTGGTAATAGAAAAAGGTCAGGACCTGGAATAAGAGCTAGTAAATGATAACCACAAGGTATCTCTTGTGCTACATGTGGTTTATCATAGCCTTCAAACTCTTATGTATATAATTGCTGCACCTTGAGCATCTACCCCTGACTAGGTGGAAATTGTCAAGTCCCTCACAGTGTCCATCCTCAGGTAGCAATCAAGGTTCCTCAGATCTTATTCTATAATTAAAATGTTGTAATTTTATTTTAAAATGAGTTCTTATCTCATGTTGAAGTATAGATAAAATAATGTCTTGAGAGTTTCTTGAAAATTATTCATTGGGGATGGGAGTAAATAAAGCAAGATAAAATAAGATTGGCTATATCATGACATTTTTTGAAGCTGGTGATATATAGAGATTCATTATACTAGTCTTTCTACTTTTCCGAATGTTTGAAATTGGCTATAATAAAAAGTTTAAAATTTTTATCCCACCCCGTTGCCATGCTGAGCCTTAAACCAGTCAAGGTGGATGCTAACTGTCTGTGGCATCTGTTATTCACATTTTGGCCTTTGAAGAGTTTCTCCTTCACACCTGTGATGCCCTCCTTCCCGCTTTGTCATGCTCTCTACACCTTGAAAGAACCAGGTTCACCTTTCATGGTCCAAATCAAATGTCTCTTCCTTTCCACCGCCTTCCATTTCATGCAGGCTTTTTTGTACTTGAAAGTGTAAACCCACTGTATCAAACATTCACTCACCTATAAACTATTTACTGAGCACCGACTTTGTTTTGGCACTTGACTGCCTCAAGTAGATCCTATTTAGCAGGTGAAGATGGACAATTTGCAGATATTTACAAAACAAAATGTCATTAGAATTACAATGGAAATCTGTAGACTGTGCTCTGAGAACATCATAGCTGGGGGTGGAAGGGGAGGGCTCAGGGTAGAGTTCATCTTTTCTTTTTTAAAAACTAAATTTATTTATTTATTTATTTTTGGCTGAGTTGGGTCTTTTTTGTTGCGTGCGGGCTTTCTCTAGTTGTGGCGAGCCGGGGCTACTCTTCGTTGCGGTGCGCGGGCTTCTCATTGCAGTGGCTTCTCTTTTTGCGGAGCACAGGCTCTGAGTGCACAGACTTCAGTAGTTGCAGTGTATAGGCTCAGTAGTTGTGGCTCGTGGGCTCTAGAGCGCAGGCTCAGTAGTTGTGGCACACAGGCTTAGTTGCTCCGCGGCATGTGGGATCTTCCCGGACCAGGGTTCGAACCAGTGTCCCCTGCATTGGCAGGCAGATTCTTAACCACTGTGCCACCAGGGAAGTCCCTTTGATCTTATTCTTGAGGAATATATTTTCTCCAGTTCAGAAATGAATTCATGTATATAATGTTAAATATGGAAATGTCAGTTATTTCAAGGCAGAGCCTCTGAGTAATGACTGCTTCTTTGGCCAGAACAGTACAATGACTCCTTTTTATAGTACACAAGAAAGATGGAAAAACATTCTCTGCAGTGAGAATGGGCACACCAATTAATGAAGTATGACCAAAGGACAGTCCCTAGGTCATCTCCCAAATAACTTTGGGGCCTTTGAGAAAACTTCAGAAGAACTGAGGCTGTCAAACACCACTGTCTCTCTGAAACCTCCATTTTTTCCCACCCCAACAGAAGCTTTCTCCTTCCTGCAAACTCCCAGATCATAGTAGATAAAAGCATAGACTTCATTCAGTGCCCTTGGTATCAAATTCTAGCCCTAGTTCTTACTCCTAACCATGTTATCTTAGAAAAGGAGCTTTCCCTAAGTTTCAGCTGTCAAGGGACATTACTGAAAGTGAGCAAAATAAATATGCATATGATTAGAGCAATTTGTTTTACCTACTTACTTTACCAAATACTACCCTATTTTAAAGTACTTACTTTTGAAAGTATCTTAGAATCTTTAATGGACTGTAAGATTGTTGAATGAAAGGAACCATGATTTGGAATTTTTTTGTTTCTCATGGTACCAAAACAGCACTTGTAAAAATATTTATCAATTAAATTGGTTTCTTGGACACATTTACTTAGCTCATATATACGTATGTGCTATATGGTAGAGAAGTGTTATGAAAGCATCGAAAACATGGAGATTTGGGAGAGTGCAGGGCCTATGCAGGAAAAATTACTCTTCTTACAATTCCCCTTCAACACCTCTGATTGTGTCTTAAAGGAAGTCTCAGTTTGACCGTAGAGTGTGTTATCTTCTAACACGTGTTAAATCTGCTTTTCAAGAAAAGGGAGAGCTGGCTTCATGCTCAAAGCCACCAGCAAGCATGTATCCATTTATAATTAGAAATATCTTATGTTCACTGTACTTATTTTTATGGTTTCCTTCTATTTCTGGCAAGTTATACTGGTTTCTATTTATTTAAAATGTATTTTTAAGTAAGTGTAGGGAGATAATAAATGTGGCATGTGAATTACTTAAGTTTAAGAAAAAGTAACTTAACAGATAATACAGTTCAACCTATTATTCATAGATTGGAAGCCAAGGTACAATAAGGATAAGTAACTTGCTCTGGTTACAAAACATATACTAACAAAGCTGGGACTAACATAAGCATCTTGATACTACTAGCGTCCAGTGCCTGATGCCCCTTTGATAAAAGAAAGTGACCCTCAATTAATATTTGATGATTGACTGTCTTCTCTAAGCCAATTACTTCTTTCATCCTGAATAATGCCAATGTTCATGGATATGGAAGCGAATCAATAAAAACTCAAAGTATAAGGTGGCATGCAATCAGGAGCCAAGAACTACAACTAAGGAGAGACAAGAGAAGGTCACAAAAATGAACTTTACAACATCAAGCAATGTATCAGATACATAAAGCTAATAAACCTGCACGCATGTGATGGCACTCTGTGGGATTCAGAAGGTCACATCTTCAATGAAGTGCTAGTGTGCCAAACATATTTTTCCAAAAGCCACAAATCTGGCCTAGAATGTGGAAGGAGCTTCTAGCAAACACACACCTATAGTTTATATAAGGAAGGAAAGTCTTCTATTAATGCAGCCAAAATTCATCCTTTCATGTAAAGAAACACTGAAATTCATGAATAAAGGGTGTCTTGAGATACATGAGAAACTAAGGAGAGGCCTAAAGGGCTTTGGGCAGAGGGGAAAACAGGATGGCATGGATACATTTTATTGTTTAGCTTTGTATACACTTTGATCTTTGAACCTACTGAATGTATTACATATTTAAGAAATAAAACTCCCCCCACAAAATGCCTTGACCATTTGGTATTCAGTGTCTAAGAGACTCTGGACCATTAAAAAAAATTACTTCTTTACAAGAATATTTAAATAAATCTAGAGTCTACTTTTTTGTTAAATTAAGTTTTCACAGTTACTTTACAGAATACAATTAAATGTATTTTAGTTAGCAGACGTCCTTCACAAAACTTGCCATTATTTTGCAACTGAAATAATTTTAGAAGCATAATAAAAAAGCCTCCACTCTGAATTTCTTAATAACTATGTAATGAGATTTAAATTTTGAATGGCATAAGGCAGTTTCTGAATGTTGTTAATTCAGTTCCACTGCATGTTTCTCCTACTTGCAAATAGCTTCAAATTTGCATATAACCATTGTGTGTACATTTCAAATATGAAAGCTGGAATCATAGACAGATTGCAGATTACAAAAGAACAGAAAAACATTCTTTACATGGACTTTTGATTTCTCACATCAGCACTGTGGTAACCATTAGACATTACTTGTCATGAAAAAAAAAGCAATGATTAATTATCATTCCTAAGTTTAACATGATTTATAGATACTTACCTTGTAAATCTAATGCTACCACAGCAGTATCATCTTCTAATCCTTCAATCACCTCACACTTGTATCTCCCATAATCCTCCAGGGTAAGGTCTGTGATCACCAGAGAAGCATCATTATCACTGCCTCCTTTCAGAAACACTCTACCCTGGTAACCCCCATAGGTTTTCTTGTGGTATCCCATGGAAACAAAAACATCCACTTCCTTGAGGTAATCTGAAGTTAGCTTGGTCCACTTAATTCGGATTTTGTGGGTTCCTGAGCCAAGTGCTGTAGGGTCTCGGTAAAATTTACATGGCAGTGTAATATTGCCACCTCTGTGTGAGAACACCTTGGCTTGTTCTGCTTCCACAAGTAGACGGGGGCCATTTTCTGCTATAATTGAAAAGAGAGAAAAAAAGGAAAGAACCATTAATATGCTTTTAGACTTTTTTATAATATGAAATATACTACCTACACAGGGTATCTGACAAAGAGTAGCATTAGCGATAAGCTTCTCTGCATTGTTGAGCAGTGATATCCTTTGAACCACATAGAAAGGTACCTTTAGTAACTAGAGGGCATCTACAAGGTAGTCATGTCTTTTAAGCTACTGAAAAAAGGAAGGGTGTACATTGTAATCAATGAGAAATATTGGCTCTAATACTCTATAGTCATCCGAAGTTTGAAGATGTCATTGTAAATTCTATTTATTTTTCTTCTACAGTTAAATATTAAAAACGTAGAAACGAGACCAAGAGAAGTGACAGGGAACCATAACTATTTCATCAATATAAACCCAAAACCTTCAAGCTAGGTAAATTGATCTCTCCCCAGCTGAGCTTTCTAATACGATAAATCTGTATTGTATTTCTAGGAAAAGTATACGGCAACATGATTAACTTTCATTGTACTGTCTGGCCAAAGAATTAGAATGTCCTCCCATCTCTGGCTTCAATTCAAATATACACCTGCGATATGCCGTTCTGGAGCATTTTAAGCAACATGTATGTATTATTTTCACACAAAGGCCAGACATCAGAAAGTTATTTTTAGTGAGTGCTTTTTAAAAAACTCCAGATTTTGAAATATATTCCTCAAACCTTGGATGTTAAAAGTGTATCCAAAGTTATATTTATTTTCTAATTAACCAGATAATTATGTTTCTTTATTCCCTTAAATCTCCTTCTACACGCGCCCCCCCGCCACTGCCGCCGCTGCCCCTGCTTTCTGCTGTATCTTGGTTTACAGAATCCTCTCGCTTTGCTTCTGCCTTGCCATGCCTTGCCCTTTCGCTTCCCTCCTCCCTCCTCCAAGGATTTTATTGCCTTCCTGGGAGCACCATGATATTCCTAGCCTGCCAAGTCAGCACGGCCGCCCGGCCTCTGGAGAGCCAGCTGTTATTTTCAGATCTTGGCTTTCTCTGGGGTTTCCCCTGGTTCACTCATTGCGCTTTTGACCTTGACAAGGTCTCTTGAGGATGCGCAAGCTTTGAAAATGAGAAAGCGATATAAGAATTCCTGGACACACATACCTCATCCACACACAGCTTTCAAAGGCTGCCAAAGCTGTCTTTCAAGCAGCCCTTCCTGCTTTAGGCTGGAGGTTCTGAATAAACCTTGGTCACGAATCGTTAACGATAGTACACAGGTCATCAGGAGGAGTAGCCAGTCATCTCCAGACAAACCTCAAAACTTAGTTATTTAATGGCGTATGTAGGATTCAGATTTTAAAATAAAGGGTCCAAGAATAGACAGTGGTTATATTTTTACCATAGAGCAATCAAAATTCATATTAAAAAATGAACATATTCATGTCAGCCCCAGTCCTCAGAAACTGAACAGTTTTACCACTTTTAAAGCCATCAGTGCCCCTACTTTGAATAGATCATAAAATGAGAGGATAATGGCTTAAGTAAAATGAATCACAAATCCAGCTCATTAAGCATTTCCTTTAGATTCTCTTCTTTATCTTCTTATTTAGGCCCATAGAATCATAAGACATAAAAGGTAAATGTATCCAACTCTACCCTATGTAGAATATTCCCCTTGCAATATCCCCAGGGACTGCAGCCATATTCTACCTAAATATTTCTAGTATATTCTTTCTGGGAGGAGGAAAAGGTGCTGTTTAATAAGTCGGCTCAGCAATGCCTGAGGCCCTAGGGAACATGGATCTACCCACTAGCTTGGGAGGACACCTTAAGCTCGGCCTTCCTATGCTGGGACTTGAGTTTAGACAAGACATGAGACCTTCAAAAAGTTGCAGTTTCATGATTCTCTCAAGCTTTTTACTTTAAACTCAAAACTAATGCCCAAGTGCACTGGGCTAAAGGGGAGTTACAGTAGTTAGGAACATGGGCTTTGATGTGTTAGAGACCTTGTTCTAACCTCACCTCTTCAATTTGCTAGCTCTGAATCCTTGAGCAAGGTGTGCAAGCCCTAAGCCCCAACTGCCTTACATGTGAATTAGGGAAAGTAATATCTACTATGTATAGTTGACCTAATAGGCACATAAAGCACTTAAAATAATGACAGACCCAAACTGTTCCTACTGCATAGTTTTTCCCCTGTATTTCTCCTATATGATACTACCTAATATTGAGCATAATTTTGACATATATTAACCTTCCGTGGTTCCACTTACTTATAAAGTTTTTAATCATGTGGAGTAAAATAATACATACAATGCCACCTGTGTTATATAGGAAACTTGGAAATTATTGTGTGGTTTAGCATAATCATAAGGTATTCCAGAATGAATACAAGGCCTGTGTGTTTCATAAATTAAAGAGTTAAAGCACAGATCAAAAGTCTTGTACAAGAGACTGAAATTTCTAATTTTTTTCTGAGGTTAACTGTAAATCATCTTGTAGTATTCTAGAAGTATAAGCTTCTGATTATTTTTTAGGTACTATTTACTTATACTCTAGCATTCTGCGTAGATGATGACTTATGTGGTATAATGTTGAGAACTAAGCAGACACCAAAAATCTATTGGCTTCCCACAAAATAATTTTTCTAACAAGTCTGCTAGAATGTATAAATTTCTACCATTCTTATTTTTGGGGCAGCTGGGGTGTTGAGGTAGTAGATGCCACGAGGCCCTGGATAAAATTCAAAGAACCCTAAGAAAGTTGGGTAATGTGTAACACTTTGAGTGACTGAGGGCCACTAACGTTCATTAACCTAAATCCCCAACATGGCCTTTAGAACAATGTGTTTTATTAGTTTGCTTGCTTTTAGAAGCTCAACATTGCAGATTATACAGCATTGAGCATTGCTGGTGGGAGTGGCCTGTTGCAGAGCAGGTAAGATGTAAGAAAGAGCACTGGCCAGTGAGTCAGGAGCCCTGGGTTCTGTTGCAGGCTCTAGCAGGGCTTAGCTGTTTGAGTGACAGGTCTACATCATGAGAACATTGAGCTTAAGATTCGTATCTGGCTCCCTATGGCAGGTTGTCATGATAGGGATCAGCCAGGAAACACACTAAGAGGGAGAGGGTAAAGGGCTGGAACAAAGGGGGCCTATAATGCTGATGGCAAACTTTGCACAGTCTTGTCTAGAGTAATCTGATCATTGGGTTAAAAATGTGTATTGGTTTGAAATTAATGTTTAAGTCAAAACTGTTCAATCAGCAGGGCAGTTGTAAAACAAATCAAATGCAAAAGATAAAAATAAACCTTGATCATCAGAATGACTATTGCTTATCCTTTTTTTTTTTTTTTTTTTTTTAAATATTAACTAGAGAAAACCAAGCAGCATACATGTGCTCATTTTAGGGGGACTGAATTTTTTTTTAAAGTTCAATCTGTAAGTTACAGGAATTTCATCTTTTTATTAGTGAGTGTCAGTGACAGTGATGAAAGATTTGATGGCCTTCAAAGACCACAGTTGTCTCCAGGGGAAACAGCAGGGCTTCATTATTATTTTACAGTCTGCTGTGAAATCCAGAGGACATCATTCAGTTTCACCAAATGATGAAAGCAATGGCATGACCAAAAAACTGATCTTTGTATCACTCTGTAATTTAGATGAAATCTTTTAAACAATAGGACAAAAACAATTTAGAAATATGGTATTGGACTATTACCTATTGTTCTTAGTTCTATTAAAAGTTTAAACATTTGGGGGGGCAGTTCATTGCCAAAGAAATAGAGGTAACAGAAAGAAAAAAAAAGGGATTATGGGTCAAAGTTTGTCTTTTAAAAATAAATAACTTTTTGGATTGTACAAAATAACCAGTCTTGGTGTTGGTTACTTTCTCACTGGTGTATAATGAAGGAGCCTCTAGACTTTTGGTTTTCCTAGACCAATAAAATGTAAAAAGAACCCAAATAAACAAAACTGAGGAATATATTTAAGATGGTTAAACAAAGACAAAAAAATATTCCCCTCCCAAGAGAAAAATTCTACCACCATCATTTGATTTTTTTATTGTGGTAAAATACACATAACATAAAATTTGCCATTTTAACCATTTTTAGTGATTTGGTGGCATTAATTACTTTCACAGTGTTGTGCAACTGAGGCAGGAGATAGATGGGCCACAGGCTGAGCAGCTGGAGTTTGTCCCCTCTGGAGAGATACTTCAAGATGAAGATAACAGCAGGAGCGGGGAGAAGCTGAGCCTGCCCAGGTAAGAGGTACAGAGACCACATATTTTTCATTCTTGAGGTCAAGGAGACCTTCCCGACTACACCTGTGCAGAAAGGCTCCTCAGGGGTCAAAAAGGGAGGGAGTGCCACCCCACAGTAGGTGATGTCATCCTACCCATAGGCCTCTTCGCTAGAATCCATCTTGGCTAAGAGATGCGCACGCACACAGGGGAGGACCCTGAGACAAACCAAAGATGGACTCAGAGCCAGGCAAAGCAAGATGACTGGCCAGAGGAAACCCAGAAGAAATGCCCCATGTAAGTGATTCAAACTACCACGAGGGCGCGACTCTCTCTCTGAGTCTGCCCGAGTGTGTGTGTGTGTCTGTTCACACATATTCTTTTTCCTCCTAATAAACACTTTACTTGTTTCACTACTTCCGCCTCTTTGTGGAAGTTCATTTCTACAAAGCCGATGGGCCAGGGGCCTTGTCTCTGGCCACTGGCCTTGGTGGTCTGGTGGCTAGGATTCAGCGTTCTCACTGCCTTGGCCTGACTTCAGTCTCTGGCCAGGGACCTGAAATCCTGCTTCAAGCTGCTGCAGGCCGAGGCCACCTGCGATCACAACCACCACCACTATCTATTTCCAAAACTTTTTCATCGCTCCAAACAAAAAGCTAATTCCTCCCTGACATTCCAAACTAGTAGGCAGACACTCAAGTGCCAGCTCCACGATGAGTCATTTGAAAGTGCTGCACAAGGATTTAAAGATGGTTCCTTATTTTTGTGGCATCTGTTACCACTTTGGTGGGTTGAGATGTGTAAGACTAACACTTTGGAAGCTGTTACTTCCTTTAGGGTAGCCAACCTGCCCGATGATGAGCAACCAGGATGGATTTGTATCCTCATCGTCGTGCTTACCACAGTCTACTGAAAACAGTCACTCTGTCTCCCTAGTCCACGTCTTGTTATATTGTTCCTCCAGCATCAAAATAGTGCCTGGCATGTGATAAGTGTCTGTGACTGAAATAGACTAATGCCTCCCAGAGGCTGTGCTCAGCTATGGCAGTAGACATAGACCCCTGCCCTTGCTTTATACCATATTGCTCTAAAATGAAAACACTTTATAAAAGCAGGTAAAGAGGGCTTCCCTGGTGGCACAGTGGTTGAGAGTCCGCCTGCTGATGCAGGGGACACGGGTTCGTGCCCCGGTCCAGGAAGATCCCACATGCCGCGGAGCGGTTGGGCCCGTGAGCCATGGCTGCTGAGCCTGTGTGTCCGGAGCCTGTGCTCCGCAAGGGGAGAGGCCACAACAGTGAGAGGCCCACGTACC
Organism: Mesoplodon bidens; assembly: GCF_964165515.1. Classification (NCBI taxonomy): domain Eukaryota; kingdom Metazoa; phylum Chordata; class Mammalia; order Artiodactyla; family Ziphiidae; genus Mesoplodon; species Mesoplodon bidens. The sequence continues at coordinate 68,086,430 of NC_138160.1, forward strand.
GCAAAAAAAAAAAAAAAAAAAAAACAGGTAAGGATACATATTAAAGGCACAATATTTAAAAAGAATACATAATTTAGACATTTGTCTCTCATCTTACACATTACATTTGAGTAGGATACATAATTTAGGAAAAAATCATCTTACTCATTAATCTTTAACTGTTTATAATTACAGTTAGCCCTCTGTATCTGTGTGTGCCTCATTCGGGATTCAACCAATCAGAGATGGAAAATATTTGAAAACGACATTCCAGAAAGTTCTGAAAAGCAGAACTTCAATTTGCTGCTTGCCTAAGTATTTACATAGCATTTACATTGTATTTACAGCTATTTACATAGCAACATTTACATTGTTTTAAGTATTATAAGGGATGATGCCTGTAGGTTAGGTGCAAATACTGCAACATTTTATACAGGGGACTTGAGCATCTGAGGATTCTGGTATTGGAGTTGAGTCTTGGAGCGAATCCCCAGTGGACATTGAGGGGCGACTGTATTTTGTTTCCTTCAGACTGGAGTAAATACCATTGTTCCCGATCTTGCTCACTGGGACCAGACGCTCCCATCAGTGGTCTTGATTCTGCTGTGTCTTGTCAGCTTTGCATCAGAGATGTTTACAAGGGCCCTCCCCACTGCCCCTCCCTCTCTCCATCTAGTCTTTACTGTCCTTTCAGAGGGCTTTTCATTTATCAGAGACAGAGCTTTAGTTTCTTGCCCAGCTGTTCCTCAATGTAAGGACTCTGAGTCTCTCCTCTATGACTCAGCACTTCAGGAAGGGTGACCTGAAGAGGGCAGGAAAGAAGCTTTAAGGAGGATCCATGTCTGCCCTCTGCCCTCTACTACTTGACTTGGGTTTGAAATCCTGTTGTATTTATCCCTGGCCCATCTTTGCTTTGACCTGGAGTTCAAATGCTGACCTGAAGACATATAAGAATATGTGTGCTTCTTACCATTTGTGTAACTTGGAAAGAAATGTATACTTACATAAACTATATCTGAAGGAATCACTAGAAACCCATGAAACTAATAACCATGGTAGCCTGTGGAAAGAAAAGGTAGATGTCTGGGTCGAGAGCTCCTGGGATATTTTCACTGTGTATACTCCCATATTTAAAAATTTTTGAACCGTGTGCACGTATCACCTGTGCACGTACTAAGTAGAAATGGAATAAAAATATAAAAAATGGTTGACAAAAATTAACAAAAAACTTAATTGACAAATATAAACAAAAAGCTTTCCCTAAAGTGTCTCTAGAAATACATACAAGAAGCTGGTAGAAGAAGCTGGTAGCCAGAATTGCAGTATATTGTTATAATTGGAAGATTATATTTCTGTAGAAGACCTATGGCTCTGTTAATAATAATGTTATATTTAAACAGGTCTTCAAAACATGAAAATTTTACCTCATTTTTTCAATTCCTTTAAGATACCACGGACAAAGGTACTGACTGTCTTCTAGTTTTGACTATAAAGGAAAAGTCCAAAGCTGAAAATAAGGTAAGTGAAGGTTGCTCTTTGCTGTAAAGTGATTACTGCTGTTTCTCACCCTCTGTGACCCTGTCTTTTGGCCTCACAGGCTACAGGAACATACTCCTCCCAACACCCCTCTGCTGGGGCCTACCTGCTCTCTAAGCACTGTATGGTCATTGTGCCCTGCTAGTTCCTATCAATCTACAGCTGAACCAGATTACCTAGAATTGTGTTTCCAGTTTCCTTAAATGGTATGTGACCTGCATTATCTGATGTGATGCGCTGTGGAGCATTCCCTTAGGTATTGACCACATCCATCTTCCTTCCTGTATGGTCAGACCACTCAAGATGGCTGTTCTCTTGCTTTCTGTACATCCCCTGCTTGACCAGTGCCTGCTTCACCTACTCCCTACTCTCATGACTCACCTTCCTACACAGTTGCCCCAGGCCCCAGCAAATGATTATTCTACCTTTAGATCAGTCTCCACCATGATAGCTTATCAAAGGGGAGGTGAGGGGTGTGCTCCTCTTCTGGTTTCCCTGGTAACTGATGAACCAACCTGACATCAATTCCCCCTATAAATGGTAACCTCCCCTCCCCCTGGGGAGCTAAGACTGCAGCCAGGTCCTGCCTGCCCTCTGCCACACACAGTGGGGTGTCGCTCCAGGACCTTGCTTCAGACGTGTAAGCTCCCCAACCCATTAAACTGTTGATGTCTCTGTTGCTGACTCTGGGCTCTTTCTTCAGTCTTGAAGCTGGGCAAGTACAGGGCTTGTAGGCCTGTGGGGTGCAGCCCAACACTTGCCTTAGAGCTAAATTGATTCTGTGATGGGAGACAGCCCAACACCAACATATAGTGTTGTTTCGGGTGATGTTGATCATGAATGTGTACCATGTTATTATATCCAAGTTTCATAGTAAAAAATAAGGATAAGTGCTATCACTATTTTAGAGCCTGAAGGTTTTTTCAGGGACAGTGGAAATTTTTCTCCCCAAAGGATACTTTAGACAGATCTTTGCCATATAAAAGTTGAGCTTCTTTGCTGGAAATAGGCATCAAGAACCTCCAAGTAGTTCTAGGGGGTCCATTGAACGTAGTTCAAAAATCTGTGTTCTGAGACGTAAACCTGAAACTGGGTTACTATCTTGAAAAATATTGTCTCTTTTTAGTTCCTTTTTCTTCATCTTTTTCAACCAGGAAGAAGTAAAGTGTGATGAGGGTGTTTAGCTCTGTTCTACTAAATTCTTTGTGGCTTTTGTCTTTCCACATTCGTTATTGTTTCAACTATTTTCTCAGCAGCTATAGTTTATTGGTTAAGCATGTGGACTGTGCCTCTTACATGGTGTCACCTAACCTTTATGTGCTCAGTTTTCTCATGAGTAAAATGGAGTTAAGCCACCTTCTTTGCAGGGTTCTTGGGAGGGTTAAAGGAGGTGATATGCTGAGAGCTTAGCCTAGTGCCTGGTACCCTGAGTGCCCAGTAAATGTTGGCTGTTACTAACAAACATTTACTGAGTGTCCAAAGTGTGCCAGGTATGCAAACCAGCTTCTGTCTTCGACATTTTCTTCTTTCCTGTGCTCTTTCAGAAGACAGTTCCTAGAAAGTACTGATTCCTGAAAACTCGCATCTCATCCACTGATGATGATTCTCCTAATCTAGTGGTTCTTAATAGACTAGGAGCCCATTTCAGGACCACCACCTTAAAGCCTTTTCAAAAAAAACCCTGTATCTAATCCAGCTTCTTCCTGCTTCCTCCTCACGTTCCTTGGGGGTTCCAGAAAGTCTTCGTTTGGGTGTAGAGGTGGAATGTGTGTATTGGTAGCTGTCACCTCACCTTGCTCCTTGAACTGCTCTTCAGAATCACTATGGTGGCCTGAGGAAAAGTTTCTCCAAGGCTTGAGACCAAACCTTTTTCTCATAGTGATTTGATTTCTTCTGGAACATAATTATATCAGTTGAATGGAATAAAATGGGAGCCGTTTTTACCCACTGCTTCACTCAGAAGTTTTTCAGAGAAGGCGTAGATAGAGGCTGTATGGTTCCTGGTGGGTCAGGAGCAGAGGAATCAGCCTGCCTGAGTTTGAATCTCAGCTTTACCACTTAACAGCCATACGACCTGGGGCAAGCTACAGACCCTCTCTCAGCTTCAGTGAGGATAACCACCTTTATCCAGTGTGGTGGTGAGGGCTAAATGAGATGACCTAGGTAATGAAGTTTCTATTGTGTATCACACAGAGTAAGTGGTTTTAAATGTTAATATTAATTTATCAGTATTATTGCCATTGCTTAAGTCCAATATAACTGGTCCCAAAACTTGAGACAGTCATACTAGCTTTGTCAACTCGGAGTTGTCTGCTCTTGCTAATAATTTTCAGAATTTAAATTTATGCATGTTATCAAAGATTTCTGGGTAAAGAAATAGCATTTGATTTCTATTATTTTAGTCTTAGAAAAAAATAGAGTTATCACAGATATAGAGAAATTAAGGAATACATTATAAGAAAATAAAATTTGAATGTTTCACTAATATAGTAAGTGACAATCTTTGAAGAATCATACTTTCCAGGACTGTAATACAGACTTCTTTCAAAGGGTGTGGAGAAACTGAAACATTCGCATGAGTCATTCTTCTTCATTAGGCTGTAATTAACCACACAGTCCCTAATATTGGAAATGTGTTTTTATGTGGTAAAGGACTCAGATCTGCTTGTCTCTGCTCAGACTATTTCCACTTTGTGGTAAAACGTAAGGTCAAGTTATCCATAATTTGCAGAAAGGACACTGTAGGTTTTATACATTGGTATGCTTAGTGTCTTCACTTAGTGTGAAAGATATCAAGATAGTACTATACAGAGTCAGTTCTGGAGGCAAAAGAGAACTTCTGATTCTTAATCAACAATCATGAATTGATAGCCTATAATGTGTCAAGTATTAAGTTTAGTGCTGAAACAAAATGAAAGGTAAGTCGAACACAAAAGCCCAGGTGGGCAAGGCTGAGGGAAAATGAAGGGAGCATCATGGTCTTGAGAACACAAGGAGTGAAAGGGACCGTACCATTGCTGGGTGCGTGCACTCCATGCTCACGGGGAGCAGGTACTCGTTCCCACTGATGTTGTCCAATGGGAATGCAGGCTGAAAAGCAGTAGGTCTTTGGATTTTTCAACAGATGCTAGAAATACACTTTTTTATTTTTATTTTCTTTTGGCTGCACCTCGTGGCCTGTGGGATCCCACTTCCCTGACCAGGGATCAAACCCCCGCCCTTACACTCTTGGCAGTGAAAGCGCAGAGTCCTAACCACTGGACCACCAGGGAATTCCCTAGAAATGCACATTTTAATGTGAATATCTCCTATTTTTAAATACTTGCAATTAATTTAGATTTTTTTAAAAAGTTACCTGGGGAAAAAAATTACCACATATCAGTGATCAGGATTTAGACTCTGGGAAGTGAATATGTGACCTTTGTATCCTCCTTTATCCCACCTGTTGTTGCTGAGGGTTTCCAAATTTCAGACCCGGGCGATCTCCTTGTCTCTGCTTGCATTTCCTCCTTCTCCTGTGATCTCATCTAGTCCCATGGCTATAAATGTTGATGCGCTGGTGATTCCAAAACTTTCTAGCAGTGTACTTTTTCCTGAGCTTCGAACTAGTAAATCCAGTGACCTGCTGGTCATATATTGGATGCCAAACAAATAACTTGAGTCCTCCTCTCCTGCCCAGACTTGTTCTTCTCCCAATCTTCCTCAGTTCATTTTATGCCTCCGTCATCTGTCCATTTGTTCAAGCCAAAATCTAGCAGGTGTGTTTGATATGCCCTTTCCCTTAATCCCTACATCTAGTCTATCAGCAAGTGCTGCCATCTCTACCTCATTTTTTTTTTTCCAAATTGGTTCATCTCCATCCATCGCCACTGCTACCATTGTGGTCCACACCACCATAATTTCTCACCTCAACTACCTGAAGACCCTCCTAAAAGTCTCCTCACTTTTACTCTTGACCCACCATAATCCAGTAGTCACCTGGTCTTTTGTACATGTAAATCATATTACATCATCCCTTTGCTCAAAACCTTTTAGCCATTTTCAAGCACTTTTAGAATAAAATCTGAACTCTATACTCTGAACCAAATAAGAAGTACAATGGTCTCACTCATGCCTCCTCTTCCAGTCTCATCTTAAACCACACCCTCTCCACTGCCAGGCTGTAGTCCCTTTAGCTTCTTTCTGGTTTGAAAATACCATGTTTATTCCCATCTCAGAGAATTTGCACTTCCCATTCTTTCTACCTGGAATGCTCTGTCCCTGGCTTTTGATGTGACTGGCTTCTGCTCGCTATTCAGAGCTCAGCCTAGCCCTTCCTAATGCCCCTCTATGGGGTTCATCCTACAGCCCCCTAAAGGCTCTCTCACAAGATTTTCCCCCTTAAAAACTCTTCTATATTTATTGTTTATATGTTCATTTGTTTTTATTTATTCAACTACATATGGAAGCCAAATAAATAGTTATAAGAAAAGAGGCCAAAACTTGGTTTGGGAGCACACTTTGATTTTAATGTATTATGGGCAGCCTATAAATAACTGTTATATTATACATCTTTTAAAATAAGATATTCCGTTTACATGGAAACATGTCTATTAAGTATTAATGTCCAATCAGCTTTTCAGTATTTTAAGCTAATTAAGACCCTTCGTTAATGATTGTGTGATAAAAAGCAAGGCAAAGTGAGGACATAAAATAATCATATGTAGATTCTGGAGATTTAAAACCTTTCAGTATAATTTATGACACTTTTCAAGAGAAAATAAGAATTGTTCATAACCCACATTATTCTAGGGAAGAAAACTTTAGAATTTTCCTCTCTATTCTTGAGAAAAGGAAAAAACCCTTGTGTGGGGCTTCCCTGGTGGCGCAGTGGTTGAGAGTCCGCCTGCCGATGCAGGGGACGCGGGTTCGTGCCCTGGTTCGGGAGGATCCCGCATGCCGCGGAGTGGCTGGGCCCATGAGCCATGGCTCCTGGGCCTGCGCGTCCGGAGCCTGTGCTCCCAAACGGAAGAGACGGAAGAGGCCACAACGGTGAGAGGCCCACGTACCACACACACACAAAAAAAAACAAAAACAAAACTCTTGTGTGAGTGTTCATTATTTTTTACTAGCAATATTATTGGTCACAGATAATCGTAAATCCATTGTGAAAAAATGTAGCCATATAACTAAGAAAATAAAAACTGTATGTAATACATACTGTAGTTTATAACGAAACCTGTCTTTAACTTACATGCCTTTCACCTGTCTCATCTGTGCCTTCCCTACCATTCAGAAACTCTGAGCCAAACGGACAAACGTCATTTCCAATGCTTTCCAGGAACAAGGCAAAGCAAGGAAGCAAACAAACACCACTTCAAATAGAATCCTCTAGAAGTGGAAATCTCCTCACTTCAAGGATATGTTTTCAGTGGTGTTTCTATTTTAAATTTATGATCTCTCTTTAGAAACAAGAAACGACTCTCCCTTCTTTCCACCCCCTTCACCTAATCTGAACCCTTGACTGTAGTAAATGCTCCCTGTTCTAACTTGCTTTGTTAATTTTGTACTTGATGGACTATGGTCTTTCTGTGTTTTTATCTTTAATGTCCTTGTCTTGTTTGAGTGGACAGTGTGTGGGAAAGGTAGGTAGAATTCTTGTTTCACTTAATATTCTTTAGTACATTTCACAGCATAATCCTTGAGTATGTAAAAACATACTACTCAGAGCTTATACATGTGGTAATTAGTTACCCAGTAAGCAATCAAGTCAAGCAACCAACGTGTTTAATTAAAACAAGATTAAAATGACTCCAATTTGTACTGACTACTTGATAATCATTTTTGAGAACATATGTATTTAGTGCTGCTACTACATTGTAGCAATACAAAATACACAAAATGTTTTTGAAGTGATTTGTATAGAAATTTTAGATTTCTTATGCTTTCAGTGTCTTCATTTTGAAATAAAAATATTTCTGTAACAAAGATCCCCTCCCACCCACTGGATATTTTCACTTTGATACCTCTTAATTAAATATTTTAACTTAGCACTTTGGTAGATTTTTGTACTCCGAAATACATTCCTAAAAGAGTAGTTTCCATTTTCCATTTAAAATAAAGAGCCAAAGCAATAAAGAAATCTAACTATTCTTTCTTGGTAGCTGGGAAAGTCAGAGAAATATAGCATGTTGAAATTACTTTAACATTAAGCCATTCAGCTATAGGTCAGTGCTTTAGCTGAGTCAACACTGGTTCCAGCAAAGCTGCAACCAAAGAAAAAGGCTTCTCTATTTAATGGATTTTTCTGGGGGGGGAAAAAGAAAGCTTTGGGAAAGTTTCCAAACAGTCATTGGCTTCCTGCATAATTTGCCAGTTTCAGCACTCAGGATGGAACAGAGAATGCAATGGCTGTTAGTGTGAATTTGTTGCTACCTGAAAATATTAAATATAGGTTTTTATACCTGGAAATATTCTAAAATTCATTGTTTTAATAGATGCATTATAGAATAACATAGAATTCAGCATTTTAGGCTACTCAACAACAAGTTTAGAAATATTCTTAAGGTGTGTTTTATGGGTTTAAAAAGTGAGTATGAATACAAAATTCTAAATAGTAGGATATTTTTGTTTGGTAACTAATTATTCTTTTCTTCATATTTCAACCTCTATATAACACTTATTTTATTGTTTTTTGTCATCTTTGTCGCCCCGATAATATTATCATTAAGCTCATTGAGGAGATGGTTTGTTCTTCCATTGAGAATAACTCAGTATTTTGCACAAAGAAGGCCAATGTTTAGCAAATGCCCGAATGAGTAGATTATTTCAAAAGGGCATACAAATACAAAGAAGACTGGGCAATGGGCTAGCAAATGCAAAGTTGCATTTCATTCCTTGCTTTTTCTATTTATAACCGTTGTGTATGTGTGTATAAATGTATAAACTATATGTGTGTGTGTGTGTGTGTATCTAGTGTACCAACTATATAGTTGAGAAAAATTATTGCCATGCTTGACTTATACCTATAATTTAAAGAAAATGCTTTATTGAATGGCAGTTATCACAGTTAGTAGTTCTATATTCATAGTAATGTCTGCCTTTCACTGAGCCATAAGCTTGATGAAGACAAAGACCATGAGTTTGGGTCATCATTCTATTCCCAATGCCTATTAAGGTGCTTACTGTAGATGACACATTTGTGCCCCCCCCCTCAAATTCATATGTTGAAACCTGATTCCCAGTGTGATGATATTTGGAGGTGCGGCCTTTGGAGGTGATTAGGTTATGAGGGTGGAGCCCTCATGAATGGAATTAGTGCCCTTATATAAGGGACCCAGGAGTGGTCCCTTGTCCCCTTCTGCCATGTGAGGACACAGAGAAAAGACGGCCATCTCTGAACTAGGAAGCCAGCTCTCACCAGACACCAAATGTGCCAGCACCATGATCTGGGACTTCCCAGCCTCCAGAACTGTGAGAAATCAATTTCTATTGTTGATAAGCCACCCAGTCTATGGTATTCTGATATAGCAGGCTGAATAAGTGTATATATGTATGTGTGCAGTATTTTTACATATGTATGTATATGCCTATATACATTTTCCTTCTTCTCTTTTGGTTTTATTTATTGTGGTTATATGGTGATATTTTTATTCTGATCAAATGATAAGGCTGTGTTTAAAGCAGTAGGTTCTTATTAGCATATTTGGTTTCACATCCTATAGTAAGTTAAGAAGAGATTTTAGAATTAGGATGTTGCTTATTTTTATAATTTCATGATGAAATTCTCTAATATTTTATTTTTTAATTTTTATTTATTTATTTATTTTTGTGGTATATGGGCCTCTCACTGTTGTGGCCTCTCCCGTGTGGAGCACAGGCTCCGGACGTGCAGGCTCAGCAGCCATGGCTCACGGGCCCAGCTGCTCCGTGGCATGTGGGATCTTCCTGGACCGGGGCACGAACCCGTGTCCCCTGCATCGGCAGGTGAACTCTCAACCCCTGCACCACCAGGGAAGCCCTCTAATATTTTATAGCTCATAATTTCTAGATAGTATTACTAACAGTGTATACATTTAGCCAAATGCAATTTGGAAAAGATAGTTGATATTCATGGATTTTGCATTTGTAGCTGCAGATAGTGTACTCTACCTCGAAAAGAAAAAAATAAATTATAATTTAACTTTTAGTAACAGACTCATGGAGTCTGAGTCCAAACAAGTTTTAAGTGGAAGAGAGTATGCTTATCTAGCTCTCCCATTAAACTTTGGCTCTGTAGATGGTTTATGATCATCCATTATTAAATACACTTCACTCCTTTTGATCCTCTCTGCACCACCAGATCCCAACTCTTGCAGATATTACATAAGGAACACGATAGCATTGCAGTGACCAAATGTAAATCAAATACTCTTCAAAGCTTCGTGCACACATTAGGATTGCTGCATCCTGCCTCTGGTGGATTCTCCTGGATTGTAAGACGCTATGTGCAGTGTGGGAGCAATAAAAAATGACCAAACAAAAATTGCTATCGAAACTCAGAATCCTCTTCCTTATCTGCTGCCTCTCATCGTACAAACTGTAAAGTTTCCTGAGATTTGGAAAGACTGACTAGGACTTGATTAGGAAAAGTTCCTAGATTTTGGTCCTGAATTTATTTAACAAGTGTATTGATTACCTATACTATGTGCCCAGTATTAGTTTAGGTGACTGGGATACATCAGACAAAGATCCCTGCCCTCGTGGAGCTGATACATGTTCTTGTGGCAGAGATGGACACAAACAATTGCATAAAAATAAGTAAAGTAGATATCCAGGACTACAGAGAAAAGGAAAAGAAGATCAGAGATAGATCGGGATGCCAGAGGAGGGGAAGAGCACAGTAGTCAGGGTGCATTCATTAAGAAGGTGAAAAAGTGATCCCAGATTTGAAGAAGGGGGTTAGCCAAGAGAAACTGCTCCTCATCAGCCATGCAACCTGGGCCAAGCAACATTTAAGTGCTGGGTATTGAACAATGGCGTATTGATCTCAATGATCTATATTAAAGTCCTTTTAAGTTCTTAAATTCTGTAAACTATGATTTACTTTATGCCAACATTACAGAATGAAAGCAGTGATCTATTAATGTACATTAGGCCCACACAATGTGTCATGTGTTGCTAAATGCCATGGATGCCACAGGATTTGAGAAGTGCTCATTATGATAGTGGCAATTTAGAAGTGTCTCATTGCACTCATTCATGTATTCAGCACATATATTAAGCACCTACTATGTGCCAGGCACTACTGTATAGCTGGAGTGTTACAAAGCTGACAGTCTGATGCTAAGCTAGGATGGAAGAGTGGTTTGGGGCACAAGAAGGGGGAACCAACCACATTGAGTGGAGAGTGTCTACTTCTGCGAGGGATTCTAGATCTACATTATTTTTGCCACCCACAGAGATGAACTTCTGACAACACTTTCTTTAAAGAAATCTAATTGCTTTATCTTTTGAGAAAAGTGACCATAAGTTTTACTTATTATAAAGAAGGGAACTGTTTTCATCTCTTAAGATTTCCTCTTATTATTCTTTTAAAAAATTTAATGTAGCTTATTTGTGTTCACCTAATAAGTATATTAAGGGGAATAGTACTTAAGTTTGGAAAGCTTCATTTTCTACACGGAAAGTAAAAGTGATCAGATAATGTTTAATACTATTGGAGAAATTTAAAACTGGAATTAAGGAGGGCAAAGAAGGCCACTTATAAAATGTTTATTACTTCATTAGAACTAAGGTAATGATATGGTTCTGCTAGCAAATGAATTTGAAAAGCATGACCTTTTCCCACCAGTATTTGTGCTCCTTTTTCTATTTAAAAATCAGTTTTCCGTAACAGTGAAGAAATAATCAACGTGGCGATAACAACTATCATCTACTGGAGCTTATTGTGTTCTGGGTACTAAGCACTTTTCCATATATTATCTAATTTAATTCTCACAAAGCTTTATAGAATAACAGTGATTATACCCAATTCTATAGATGAGATAACTGAGACTTGAAGAGATTAAGTAAATTGCCCAAGGTCTAAAGCCAGTAACTGGCATTAGGGGAAAAACTCCTGAACTTGTCATCAGAAGACCTGCACTTGGAATGCCAGAGGCAGGAAACACTGGATCGCTGACACGGATAAGATCAGGCGGTTACGTATTCAGTATAACTATAATTGTTCTGCAGCTATTTTGGTTAATAGGCAAATGCTCATAAAGTTTCTCTGCTGTCCATATAAATGTCTTTTTAAAAGTTGTATTTTAAAAAGTATATTCATCATCTCTGAACTTCTGCTGGTAATTGAAAGTCTACAAAGAATTTTTTTAGACCAGATCCAAATATTTTAAAAATTGTGCTTTTGTGTGATTTAGTACTCCATATAAAATTCTTCCTAATGAACTCAAGTTTCAAAGGATTGAGAAGTTGTTTGACTAGGCACATCATGAAATGAGGAGTATAATCCATTAGTTGAGATTGTTATGGAGACAATGTCAACAGTTATCTCTTCCTGTAGAAGTATTTGAGGAAATTACTATCCCCCACACTGCAAACAGTATATGATACAGAAGCTGATATCTTGATTGCAAATTTTTAGCAGGCTCCATGGACAAGTGTAGTTTACTTTCTTATATAACCAAGTTGATTCAATAAAAAAATTAAAGGAAGTGAATTAGTACAAGTGCAATTTTATCTAAAGCTTTTCAATAGAAACACTTTGCACAGGAATCTATACTTGCCATTTTTTCCCCTGGTATTCTGACTTTTTTTTTTTAAGCCAGATTAAAAAAATTTTTTTGCCTATATCTCTATAGAATCTCCCACAACTAGATAAGGAGGAAGCCTTCAGAAAAAATAATTAGGTAACTCTTATGCATAAGAGTTAAGAACGTGCTAACAAAGTGTTCAGCATCTTTATCAAGGCAGCCAAGGAGAATTTGAGGATTATGTGCATTATTCCCCTGGTATTATTTAAGCCTGGGAAACTTGAGGTACAAAAATAAAAAATTAATTAAAAATGAGAGATAGAAAAGGTGTTTTTGTAGTAACACGAATTTTGAATAATTTTCTGTCACTGAGAGAAGCTCATACTGCTTATCAGTACAATTTGGGAATTTGAGATTCAGATTACTAATTTAATCATTTGATTGCAAAATTCTTATAAAATTTTATGAAGGCTTCAGCTCCCTTAAATTCCTTCTGGGCCATGTTTTTGTTTTGTTTTTGGAGGGCTGTGTTTGATAAATAAAAGTTTTAAATATGAGAAAATAATCCAGTATGTAAGTAATGAAGTTTATCTGCTTTAATGATTATCTGCTGTGCTATGGATTTATTTTTGTGTTATAAAAGGCAACTGAAATTATGGCAGGCCATTTGGAAGTGTTTCTCTGAAGGGCTGAGAACATGAAAGTTCAATCTGAATGCTATAATAAAGTAAAAAGAAAACTTTTGTTGGATAAAAACTAATGAGAACAGGTATTTGGAGCAATTTTTAAAAAAAAATTTCAACTATGGACATAGCATCATAATATTGACCCAAATCACATATCAGTGTTAATTTCCACAAGCAAAATGTAGGCCTCGTAGTTTTTTGTTTCTTGGGTTTGTTTTTTTTTTTTTTTTTTTTTCGATATGCGGGCCTCTCACTACTGTGGCCTCTCCTGTTGCGGAGCACAGGCTCCAGGCACGCAGGCCCAGCGGCCACGGCCCACGGGCCCAGCCACTCTGCGGCACGTGGGATCTTCCTGGACCGGGGCACGAACCCGTGTCCCCTGCATCGGCAGGCGGACTCTCAACCACTGCGCCACCAGGGAAGCCCTGTTTTTTTTTTTTTTGTAGTTTTATTACTTGAAAGCTCAGAGCAACTTTCTAAGAACATGAATTTACAATTAAAATGAAGTGGACTAGCAAGTGATTTTTTAAAAAATTGGATAGTGTAGGCAAATAATCTGGATAATTCTGATACCTTGTGTCAGCAATTCCTTTGCACTAAATTTCAGCAGAGTATATGGGAATGGAAAGACTGGAGCAACAGAAGTTTTCCTTGCTGAGAAAACTTGAGTCTGACTTGCAGGTTTCCTTCAGGAGTCACTTTTAAAACGTTAATATGGTTTTAAAATAATATTTTTATACTCTGCATGAAATTTAGACTAAATGATTTATACATCGATAACAGGTATCTAGTCTAGTAATGGCTTGAAACCATTGCTAAAGTTTATCCTCCATCGGATTTAAAACTGCTATTGTTAACAATTACTAGGTATTACTGTCTGGCTGAATTGACTTCTGTGACTTGATGTTAAAAGGATGTTCTCCCTCATCAGAAATCTCTATGTGTAAATATCTTAAGTCTCTGGGAAACAGCTTTGATTCTACTATATATAGTAAAGGAAACAGCTGAGTCAGCAGCTTGCATAGTAAAACTTATGATTATGTAATTCCTTTTTATGGTCCAACAGTGAAAATCGTAAAGCTGTTAGAAACAAAGAGAACTGAAAGAGAAATGCCTAAAATAGCTAGACATTGTCAAATTCAGAATTCTATCTGGGTAGTTGTAATTCATGCAGGAAAATACTTCCAGCCAGACCTACACTATCATTTGACCTTCACAAGTCATACTTTTCAACAGTGGATGCAATTTTCTGAGACTACACCTTTGACCTTGAAGCTATAACTTGATGTTTTATGTCTCTTAGCAAACTTATAATGCCTCTGGTCCCCAAACTGAGTTCATCTAAAATTCATACCATCATATGTTTAAACTGTTAAATCCTGTAATTCTTATTTTAATTATTCAGCATACAAGGGCAAAGAGAGAAGCTCCAGCTCCTTTAGAATTATATTTTTCTTATTGCATTGAAATGCAACATTGAAAGCTAAGTCTTATTGAAAGCTGTCTCTTAGCTTTCTTAATGCAGGATGTCCCTCATCTGAAGCTGGGGCTGAGGAAATCGCTGCATTTTACTGCAGCCTCAAATCCTGCTACAGCTCCCAGGCTTAGGATTCAGCTGAGCTGAAAAGAAATATGCAGAGCAATACATTGGTCTATGGGAACTAAAGCTTTACCGAAGGAGATTTTAATAGGGTAAGTTAATTTTTCCTGAACCTTAGCTTGTGTGACTTTCATTTTCATGTTGCTTTTCTTAATGATGATTCTAACAAAATGACCTTACATCTTAAGTTTTACTTCCTATTTCTCCCCCCCCTTTTGCCTTGCCTCTAAATAAACTTTCTACCCTCCATTCTACTTAGAAGATAACAACTGAAAAGCCTTGAACAATTGCATCAACTCCCTGCAGTTGGACATTCTTAAGCCAATCCACTTTAATTGTCCCCCGATTCTTAACTCTACTGTAATGCAATAGCATTCAAAAGCCAGGGAGCATGATCACCAATTCACTGAAAGGGAAAGTCAATGCAGCAGAACTAAAATTAAGAAACACTAACCAAGCATCTCAACTCTAAGTAACTTGAAATGAATTTGACTTTCATAAGAGAAGCTGTGTTTTCTTACCTTGGATGTGAATAACTCTGTCATGATCTACAGTATAGTTGTCTGAATGATGATCGGCCCAGCAGATTGAAATCAGCACCAGAAGAAGGAGACTCTTCATCTTTGTAGCCCAAAGAATCTTCTTCACTGTGAAAGCATCACATACAAAGAGGCTTGTGAGATTTGGAACCCTTTGGAGTGTTGCACTGCACAACTTATTACTGCCTTATCATCATAGAATGGGTCTGTAAAAATATTTAACCCAATGTGCTCAGAAAGTTACTGTAGCTGTCTTTGGGAGCTGAAGACTGCAGCTTTGAACAATTCCAATTTCTCTTATGTAGCCAGAGTCCAAACAGTGTTTAACTCTATCTTTGCAGAATTGTAAATCTAAAAATTTATTTAGAACAGTATAGTTTCAATGTAGAGAGTTATAGCAAGTTACAAAAAGACATGGCAAGGATATAAACAGACTTTTCAAAAATATTTAAACCTCTGAATTTGAAGTATAAGTTAATAAAACAGTTTGATATAGCTACATATGCATATTTATCATCAGGTTTAATTCGGAACTGAATCCATTCATTTTACATATGGCTTCCTAAGCAGGTTAGATTTGCGTGTTCTAAATAGAAAAGAGGACACACAAAAGAATGCCTGATTAAACAGAAGCAGCACATTTGTTACAGACTCACCATCTTAAACACTGCTTGGGTCTATGGTGAATAGACAAACTAGGTTAGAGTTGTGCATGCTACCGGTGCAGTCATCCTGATTGATTTTTCATTCATTTCTACCTAAAATGCTGACGCATCAACTTGGAGTGCCAGGTAGGGTCTCTGCAGTCAGCAGAGCCACGGCTGCAGGGACCGTTCCTGCCAGCCTCCCAGGGCAATTAGGCAAATAAAGAGCTGAAATAGACAGCCAGGCGCAGCTCTAGTCCTGAGTGAAAGAGGCTGAGCCATCGCCTGGCACTCCTTTATTGCAAGACCGATTTGACAAAAAGGGACACAATCCCCCCAAAACTTCGTCATTCTAAGGACCAAAAAGTGATTCCAAATAATACAAACCAGACGACCTTTGCAGTATTTGCCAGGCAAGATTTTCAGTGTAGCTCCTCTTTTAATGTGGAAGCTGAGGCAGATATTAACAAGAGCTTTCTTTTTCTCTCATGCACACAGCAGCCTTAACAATACTTGGCTATTTTTAAGACTGAAATTGCACAGTAATGACTTCTCACACTAGTTTGTTTTTTCCAGGAAAGCCTGACTCCCTGCAATACTTATTAAAGAGCTCTGAGTCTGTTCCTGGAGGTCCTTGCAGGCCAGCCTCTTCTCCAGAGGCTAATGCACTACTCACAGACATCCCCCAAGTCTCTTGGGACAGCAATACCTCTCTGTCTTCTCCCCTCTAAAAATCTGCATCGTTGTGATGCTTACGGATTCAGTCTCTCATGTTTGCTTTAACCCTTTTCTTTTTCTTCATTATGTCACAGAAAGAAGATGGTGGATGAGCAAATTGAGAAACTTACTTTCCCAGGAAACTAAAACTGTCACCTGCAAAATTCTCTCTGATTTACTCATCTTGTTTTCAGGAGTTCACTTGCTTGCTTCTCTCAGGTTTTTTGGGAAATGATTATTTTTTTGAAGCAAGTTACTTTTTTCCATAGGAATACTATTAACAAATATTACCTGTTTTCAGCCCCGAACTACACTTTGGGTGAACAGATATAATAGAGGTGACGTTTTGGAATTTGGAATATGATTGACACAGTTATAGACAGACACATAAGACAGTGGGTCAACGGGTATACGAGGTGTCCTGTGCTTTTTGCTCACCACGGGAATCAGAGGAGAGGGGGAAATGTGGAAGAGAGGGTGTGAGAAAAACATACGATTTTGACTGTTAAAGGAGACATTCTAGGGCTTCCCTGGTGGCACAGTGGTTGAGAGTCCGCCTGCCGATGCAGGGGACACGGGTTCGTGCCCCGGTCCGGGAAGATCCCACAAGCCGCGGAGCGGCTGGGCCCGTGAGCCATGGCCGCTGAGCCTGCGCGTCCGGAGCCTGTGCTCCGCAACGGGAGAGGCCACAGCAGTGAGAGGCCTGTGTACCACAAAAAAAAAAAAAAAAAAAAAAAAAAAAAAGGCAGAGAATTTGCTAGATTATCTTTCACATTAGGGTGGACATCTACAGTATAATTTATAGGGAGTTGTGTACTCCCCCCTAAACACACACACACACAGTTATGCATCCTACCACAGAAGTCACCCTGATTTTTACTCATTTGTACCTAAAATATATCACACACAAATTTATCTACTTTAATTCCATATCATAGTATTAAAAATTATATCACTAAGGATTCATTCCATTGTGTCACAGTATTAAGTATCCAACGACCCAATTTCAAAATGCAAACATCCTGGGGTGGGGGCAGTGCTGGAGATAAATAATAATAACAGCAGTTCCTTTTAATTCAATGTCTACTATGTGCCAAGTGCTCTGCTAAGCACTGTGCGTGTAATGGCTCATGCAGTCTTTATAATAATCCTGTGAGACAAATCTTTCCATTTTTTCTGACACAGTTACCTTGCTGGAGGTCACACATCTAAGAAAGCGACAATGTTTGTATTTGCCTTAGGCAAAAGCAACACCTACTTTGAGTTGCACTTATTTTTCTGAAAGAGAAAGTTGTTTGTTTTGTTGCCTTTCTTATTTAGGCTCTTTTACTTGAATGTAGGTGATATGAAAACTTTGACTTGTTATATGTGAGTATAAACTTCTTTTTCCAAGGCTTGCATATGAGAGTCAGATGGCACTTTTCCTGGCAAGGTCGTGCCCTGCCTTGTTTACAGCACCACTCTGGTGCCATGAGCACCACCACGGTGGCTCACATGTGGGCACACACACGTGCATTCACACGTGCACCATCTTTAAAATAGCTGAGGACATTACACATCCTCAGTGCAAATACCCCTCCACGGGCATCAATGCAGTCCAGGTAGGAGAAAGTGGAAATGGTCTCTGTTACCCTGGCGGTATAACAACTGTGTCACCAAAAGACATGAAACTAGGAAAGCAAACCTCAGGGACACAATTTTCAGGTGTTTAAGCAAACTGCAAGTACACACGAGGTACTGCACACCAGGTTGAGCTTCCTGAGAATGAGGGCTGTGCCAGCTGTCTGTGTGCTGGTCCTCAAAGGAGGACACTGAACCCTGTTTATTTGCATTTGTAATGATGTCTTCTCTGAATATCCAGGTATTTTTGGTTAAAATTTTTCAGTTTTTGATAAGAGCAGAATTTAGGAAATTTGGGGGCTTCTATAGAACCAGTTATTGCCAGCCTTGAATTAACAGTCTTAGTTCACCTGCAGCTCACACACTGCTGGTCTCTTTCTACAGCCTACCAAACCATGCCACCATGATGCTATAGCCAGCTTCAAGATGAGTTCAAATTGAGATGTGTGTGTTCACAGTCACAGGCATGATAGTACTGTGATTTTACAGTTCTGCTTTGGTGACAATTGAACCACTATTTGGAAGCAAGATATCTGCCCAACCTGAAAGTCTAACAGTTTGATAGACACAAAGATATACAATACCAATAAGTCTAATACCAAAGTGGCCGACTGCTATTTGTTAAACACCTACTTTGTTAAAATTATTGTATTAGGCAATGGGGAAATAAAAGTGGAAGGCATGTATGCTATTTTCTGTGTCTTGAGAGCTAATGCCACATATTTCCTGAACTAGTATTACAGTGGGCCCTCTTTATCCATGGGTTCTGCATCCTCGGAGTCAACCGGCCTCAGAACAAAAATGTTTAGGAAAAATATTGCAGAAAGTACCAAAAAAGCAAAACTTTAATTTCAAATATTTTCATAGCATTTACATCGTATTAGTTATTATAAGTAATCTAGAGATGATTTAAAGTATACAAGAGGATGTGCCTAGGTTATATGCAAATATATTAGGGACTTGAGCATTTTATTTTATTATTTTTTAATAAATTTATTTATTTTTTGGCTGCATTGGGTCTTCGTTGCTGTGCACAGGCTTTCTCTAGTTGCAGCGAGCGGGGGCTACTCTTCGTGGAGGTATGCGGGCTTCTCATTGCGGTGGCTTCTCTTGCTGTGGAGCACGGGCTCTAGGTGCATGGGCTTCAGTAGTTGTGGTGCATGGGCTTCAGTAGTTGTGGTGCATGGGCTTAGTTGCTCCACAGCATGTAGGATCTTCCCAGACCAGGGCTCGAACACGTGTCCCCTGCATTGGCAGGTGGATTCTTAACTGCTGCACCACCAGGGAAGCCCTTGAGCATTTTATATAAGGGACTTGAGCATCTGTGGGTTTTGGTATCCACAGGAAATCCTGGAAGCAATTCCCACAAGGACTCTGGGGACAACTGTACATGCTTGGTACTGTCCTTGAAGCTTCACCAACTTAACTTATTTCTCAGAACAGCTCAATTGAAGTATGTTAGTATACACATTTTACAGCTCCGGAAACACGTCAGAGTGGTGAAGTCCACATCATGTAAAGTGAGAAGCTGGGAATCTGGGCAGTCTGATGTGACCCCAGAGTCTGCACAATCCACTGCCATCACTGGTGTCCGGTGTACCCTGAGGAATGCCATCAGCTCTCACAACTCTTTCAAGGCTTCACACAAGCTGGAGTGCTTCTCCTCATCCTTCTCTCACTGGGTTGTAGGCATAGCACTGATCACAGCACTGTTGGCACAAGACGTGTGTACATCCAAAGTTGGAATGCTTTCCTCACTGCACGCCCATCCTGTGTGCCAAGAGGAAGTGTGAATGGAAAACTGGACCTGGGAGAAACCAGGACTAAAGGAGCCAAGACTGAGGTGAGTTTTTACACTGTTTAAAGATCACGTGTGTAGTTATATAGAGGACAGGTGAAGAGTTGTTTTTTTCCTCCATTGAGGGCATAATTAAATACACCAGGTTTCAATTCAGCACTTGAAATGTAGTTTACAGGTTATGAGAATCAATACAGAGGTTGCTAGAAACCGAATGAGCAAACCATAGAATCTGATTGGACAGAATTATTTTACAATAGACTGAATTTTCTCCTCCTTGATACCTTTCAAGTCTGATCTAGTTACAGGCAGAAGACGGTGCATGATCAGTGGTGCAGTGAAATGAAAAAAAAACCGAGGGACTGCAAAAGTACACTTTTTCATTAGGTTAAATTAATTCAACTTTTAAAAATTGTTCTTTTTTTCTGAAGAAACTTTTCTGACTATTTTTCTGTTAGAATGGCCTTTATTTCATGGAATTATAACTTTTAGACTTTTTAAAATTGTAGATTATTTTATACTTACTTAGCAATATATTTTTAATGACAATCTTATGCTGACTCATCACTTGTTTTGTTTTTGTTGGTTGGCTTTGTTTTCTGTTTTGACTCTGCAGGTATGTAAAATCCAGAAGTCAGACCACTGACCCAAATGATGGCTAAAGAACTCAGACTACTGATGCATTTGAATTGTTCAGTGTGCGGAGGGACCCCTGGGTGTTTACCTAAGCCCCAGGATTTACTGCACACAATGGGGCAGAATGCAGAACTGCTTGGAATATACCCAATGATCAAAAGAGAAGCCATGAATGAAAAAAATCTGTGTTCAATTATACAACAATAACTACCCTCAGGGAGTGAGTCTGTATAAACTCCAAGTGAACAAAACATCTGCCCTGTCATCTTGCATTGTTCTATGAAAGTGCAAACTACTGAAGAAGTAGAAGAGAATTTATGATGCCCTGAATTAGATGTCTAGCCACAGACATTGTGGTAACCTCCTTCTCAGGCCATGGTCAGTCTGCTTGCTTCCTTGGCATGATCCTTTGGCAACCTAAGAAGCTGGAAAAAGTCCTAGGTCAGGAGGAAGAAAACATGAGTTCTATACCAGGTCTCATAATCAACACATCAGGTCTCAATTTTTTCATCTACAAAATAATAATAATTTTTTCCCCAAGGTGAAAAGTGTTTTTGGAAAGTGCAAAAACTGTGCAGACTAAGGTATTGTTATCAAGCTGGCATGGCTCACCTCAAACCTGATTAGTTTTCATGGATAAATGTAAGAAAATAGCAAACTAAAGATATTTCCTTCTCAGAGGCAGGTGAGTTCTAAAAAGTTCACTATTGCTTGTATGTGGAATCTAAAGATGATACTTTAGATTTAGATAAATGAACTTATATACAATACAGACCCACAGACAGAAAACAAACTTATGGTTACCAAAGGGGAAAGGTGCGGGGGAGGGATAAATTAGGAGTTTGGGATTAACATATACACACTACTGTATATAAAATAGATAACCATCAAGGGCCTACTGTATAGCACAGAGAAGTCTGCTCAATATTTTATAATAAACTATTGGGGAAAAGAATCTGAAAAAGAATATATGTGTATATATATATATATCTGAGTCACTTTGCTGTACACCTGAAACTAACACAACATTGTAAATCAACTATACTTCAATTAAAAAAGAAGTTCACTATTTGGAATGAGTGCAGGAATCAAAACACAGAGGAGGGCCTGAAGCAGCAGCAGTAACAGCACCAGGCAACTCGTTAAAAAAGCGAATTCCCTGGGCCCTACGACAGATCTCCTAAATCAGAAACTGAGGGTAGGGCCCAGCTGGCAGTGTTTCACAAGCCCTGCCCCCTCCTCCAGGTGAGTCTGACGCAGGCTCAGATTGGAGAACCACGTGTCTAAGCCTTTAAGAATACCAGGCGTTCTTCATTTCGTGCTTGAGCTTCAGGGAGTCAAAACTGAGTTACGAAAGGAAGGATCACGCCAAAGACAAGGAAGCAACAGACTGACCGTTTCTAGACTACGAGGTCACCACGGTGTCCGGTAATGTTAAAGCCTTAGAATAATTGAGCATAGGGTCCTCACGACTCTCAAAATAAGCTGCATTTAAAATCTTATGACTTTTTTCCTTCCTCCTCCATACTTTGAAATCAGCCTATTTAATTTCCACTTTGCCCCTAAATTTTTCATTTCAAAGATGTTTTTTATCTTTTGCTTTTCTGCTTCTATTTCTCCATTTGTTACCTACAAATCTTACCCATCCACTGTAACTTCATTTTTTCCTCTTCTCTTTTCCCTGTATTTATTATATTTATTACATTATTTGATATTTGATGTGATCATATGATTTATCATCCAAACCAGGGCAGAGAGTGAACAGAAGAACTATTTATAACTGTATGGGAAACCAGTACCATGTAAATGGGGGCTATCCTAGGGAGATGGTTAATATGTTATGAGTGTGATGGAGGAAAGGCAGAATTTAGTTTCATTCTTTGCTCTGTCATTCCAGTTGTGTGACTGTTAAGTAATTCAACTGCTTCAGGGTCAGGTTTTTTTTATCCATCAGTTAGAATAGTTGGTGACAAATGTCAAAGTCTTCCACACATTCTTTGTTGTTATTATTCAACTTTTTCTTAACGGAGATATCAGGCCCTCCATTCTACTTACATTGCATTTTAGGACTGTTCACCTCAAAAAACAAATTAATGGATTTTTAAAGGGATGACATCAATAATGCTTGTTTAAGTAGCTTTTTTTTTTTTTTTTTTTTTTTTTTTTTTTTGCGGTACGCAGGCCTCTCACTGCTGTGGCCTCTCCCATTGCGGAGCACAGGCTCTGGATGCGCAGGCTCAGCAGCCATGGCTCACGGGCCCAGCCGCTCCACGGCAGGTGGGATCGTCCCGGACCGGGACTTCCCCTGCATCGGCAGGCGGACTCTCAATCACTGCACCACCAGGGAAGCCCTAAGTAGCATTTTGATTCACTTATTGCTTTTTGGCTGGTTATTCTTTGCCAGCTGTCTCTTGGAGGACTATTGATAGAGTTTGGGACAAACTCAGCAACTCTTCACTTAATCAAAGCACATTTGCTCCAGCTTCTCATTGACCCATCTGAACCTGCTTTAGATAATTCCTGAGACAGGGGTTAGACCTCTCCAAAACCAGCTTTATGAAAGGGTTCCACAGTGGTTTTGTTTGTTGATTGCTTTTCTAAAACAAACATAAAAAGCATATAGAAATTAAAGCACAAATTATATTTGGTGTTTATAGTGTTCAGTCCTGCAAGTTTTTATTGAATCCCTAGGGAGTATGGGGGAAAGCAGTGCATATACATACTAATAAGCACAGTGACTTATTTGGACTTTTCTTGTTTCTGAGTATCTAATAGCCTGGCATTGCTGAACGAATAAATGAATGAGGCATATACAGCAGGATTCTGACACTCCCAGGTTATAGACGATGTGAAACCCTAACCTTATAGTGATGCTTAAGAGCTGGGAACATTTCATTCAACGTTTATTTACATGCAATACCTTTGGTTGGAATTGTATTGGAGAGTAGGCAGCATAAACTATGCCTCTCCAATCTTGTGAGATACCAGTGGACAGGTAGATGTCAAAGTCCACTCATATAACAAGATGGAAAAAATATAAGTTGTAACTATAGTAATGCCTGCGCATTTACATGGGCAGTCAGTAAGACTGTCTTCCCAGGTCATGCCAAGGAAATTCCAGACTTGCTCTCATTATAGTCCAATATTCTAGTTCTAATGCTAGTGGATAATTCACAATCTGTTGGAGAAAAAACTAGTATAAGATATGGGCAGGACTTAAGGTCTCAAAGCCCTGGAGTGTAGTGGACGTTGGTACAGTAGCTTGGGCATGTTCCTGTGAGCTGTCTGTGTGCCACCTGCAGCGTTCTCACATCTACTCAAAAACCTTTCAGTTACATGAGATTTCTAGGTTTTTAGGGTTGGGGCCATAATTAATAGTTTGTTTCTTAACCAGAGAGTTATTAGTAAAGGAGGTCAATAAATGTGAAGAAATACATTTTGATGATAATGGTGAGATTAAAAGAAAATGAATCTTTTACCTTCCCTTCTGTTTACCTGTGGGGAACTTATCCTACATTTGTTGCCCTAAAAAAAAAAAATCATGATTTTACCATAGAACGTTAAAAATTAGACTATAACTGATATGCATATTACATTGCTATGCAATTAAAAATGCATCCTTCATAGAATGCAGAAAACATTCATTTTCTATCATTACATGTAAAGAAAATTTTCAAAAATCAAATTGCCTCACGAGCAATTCTTAAAAGATGATTAAACCTGTTGGTATATAAATTAGCAATGCCGTCACTTCCCAAGCTCACTCACAATTTCTTTTATAGTTTGATTGCTAAATGCTGCCATGCTAAATGGTGTCTTGGCATTATAATCATGATCAAATTATGGGAATAATAAGTCCACATGCTAGAGGTAATTTTGACTAAAATTAAAATTTCACTAAAATTTTGTTTCTGGACTAGAATAATCTCCTCAAAAACCAAACAAGAAAAACTTGTACACATGTTAGCATTGTTCTGAAAAAAGTTTTTTTACTCTAAAGCATATACTTGCTAGTCATACTTGTATAGGAAACACATCATTTTATAGATTCATTCTTCCTTGAGTCCATGATCAAAATTCTCAGTAGCATCAATAACAAAGCATTATACTGAATAATATTAAATGTTAAAAATATTTTTCTTAATGTATAAAATCAAATGACTTAACTGCCATTCTCAGTAATACTAACTGATTTTTGAACGCTGACAAGGAATTTGGCACTAAATTTAAAACTCTACAAAGGTAAACATATTCCCTAGTGAATTGCAATGCAAATAGAACTTAAACACAGGCATTTTAAAGAGGTTGGAAGGCCCCTTTTAACCAATGATGTATAGTAAACAGTTTTTCCTGAAGCAATGTAAAAGAATGAATATATATATATATACCTATATGAATATTAAGAGCTTAGATTGCTATCTCATTGTTTCCTAACATAACAAATCTAAAAACACAAAAGTGAATAAAATAAAACAACTTCCATTTTTATTAATCTTTTACATCATTTTAACACCATGGAAAATAACTCTCTTTGTATTTTAATATGCAAATATGAATAAGATGAGGTTAGGACTGCTTTTAAATGTAGGTTACATAAAAACAAGTTACTCTAGCTCATATTCACACAACTAAATGAATCTAAACCTCTTAGCTATAGACTTTATAATTTGAAAGTTTTTTTAAACTAGAAGTAGAGTTTATACATATAGAAAACTGATCATAACATGAATTTCAACTAAATTGCTTTTGAAAGTTTCTAATTAAGCTAGCAAAACAGTATTTTAAGGCTCCATTTCATTTAAAATGTTAGCATTTCTTATAAAGTTCAAAATTTCAACAGCTGTCAAACATTTTATTAACACTAGATCTAAAAATACAACTGCAAATTATCTACAACACAGCTTTGGTGCATCACAGATGCGACAGTAACAAGTTTTCAACATAATGCAAAATCCAACTCTAAGCTCCGCACTGAATCCTACATGGAATTCTAAACTAGCTGACAACAAGAATCAGGCAACTCACAGATATTTTAAATGATGATCAGACTCTGAGAAGGTGTAGAAAGATTTTAAATATATGTCAATTCTGATTTTTTACTGAATGCAATGAAGAGTTTTATGATCAATGTTTTCCTGAGGTATCTGATCATACTAAGTCATGATAAAAACAAAAATAAATCCATTAATGATCTTTAGAGCATAAACTTCTCTCCTCTTTGCTTGATGCAGTCCCCCACCTCTTTTGGCTGTCACTTTTAAGATATCTTCCAAGACCCTGAAGCAGGCTTACTGTTGGTCCACATCCTACGTCAAAGCATGATCTCATCAGAATTCAGTTCGTTGGCTTATGAATAACAAAACCTGTTCCAGTCTGAAAGGCTGTGTCTACACAGCACAAAAAGGGAGAATCCAGTATTTTCCAATTAACTTGGCAAATATTGACTGCTAAGCTCATTAAATCAAGTTTCCACATTGGTTTTGAGATACAAGATACAACCCAAGAATATGTCTTAATAGATTAAGTTACAGTGATCTTTCAGTGTTTTTTAAGCTTTTAAAACTAAATAATCCTCATTTACATCTTCTTTAGCTGAGGAGTTTTTTCATTCTGAAAACATTTAATCAACCTTCTTTATAGGCACTGAAGCTTAGACAATCAGAGCTCTAGACTCTAAAAATAGCTACATAATTTATAACTTTTATAAAGAAGAATGCCATTTAAAACTTTTATGTAATATAGGCATTAGTCTTGCCATTGACTTAGAAGTAAATAATCATCTGTGAGTATAATGCATAAAAATATGGGCAGTATTATCAGAAGTATGGAAAGTAGGTACACATAAATCTCAAAGGCTTTTCAATGTCCTAAATACCATAAAATTACCAACCCGAACCCTGCCACAGACTTTCAATCTCCCTCCATATTCCCACCATTAGAATTACCAATACAAAGTTGCCCAAGGTCTTTTCCATTTCAAACTTGACCATGGTTTTGTAAGATATTATGGAGAGACTCAAGTCCATGCTAGTGAGAGCAGTGTAAAGGTGACAGAATTCCTGGGTGGGTGCTGTTAGAGTTAAGAGGAAAGGAGCAACCATAAAAACTAAGTTTCATAGAAAGAAATGGCTGTTCATGAACAATTGCCTAAAGATCAGAATTCTCATCAATGCCGGGTAAATGACAGTTGAGGATTATTTGTGTACTAATGACCTTTGAATAATCTCATTTTGCTAACTTCAGCAGTACGCAGATCTATCTGTATCTAGGCGATAAAATGTAATCCTGAGAATAAAGTACCTAGAAAGCAAGGGAAATGGTAACACTGTACAACTCCTCAAAAAAGGAACTGCTATTAAAAAGTTGTAGAAAAACCTCACCAACTCAGCTGTCAGTCATCACCCTCAGGTGTTGGTAATAACTGCAACCTGAA
This sequence comes from Mesoplodon bidens, assembly GCF_964165515.1. NCBI lineage: Eukaryota > Metazoa > Chordata > Mammalia > Artiodactyla > Ziphiidae > Mesoplodon > Mesoplodon bidens. The sequence continues at coordinate 68,113,330 of NC_138160.1, forward strand.
AATCATTTTTAGGGTACACAATACTGCAAATACTGAGAGAACCACGAAAGGTATAAATGTCATGGGAAATAAAATGTCAATGGCTGATTCAGAGTGCATTTGCAGACAAGCGTTTAAAAGGCAAAAGCTCCTACCACTGAGAAGCAAGCAGAACAAGAAGAGAAGGAGGGAGAAGAAAACAGCAGCAGCTGGGCGGTGGCAAAGGAGCAGTGTCCTTAGAGCTAGTGGACTCCTGAAAAAGGCAGCCAGCAGCACAGCCACTGGCGATGGGAGGAATGACTTGAAAGATATCCCCATAGAGAAAAAATGGCCAGATAGGCTAAGTGAACAATCTGAACAGATCCAGGGAGGGAAAAACCAGCCTGACATATCTTGAGGGCTCCTAATATGTACCGTGCCATGTGAAGCCATAATTCAAGTAATTATCCATTGAGCGCCACTTCATGCCAGGCAAGTAGAAATAAGGTTCAGCTTCAGATCGCAAAGCAGTTACCCCTTGGGAGGCTGTGAAGCAGTAGACAGAGCAGGATGCTAAGCATATATATATAGAGAGGCATCCCCGTAGGATACTACTGAAGAAGGAGGAGATCTCTGGTATGCAGAGGGAATGGCACCCCCTGGAGCTGTGAAATGCAGCAGCCTTGGCAGGCACCTAATCCTGTGCCTGGGAGGGGCTAGGAATGATTTCACAAAGAAGGTGACTGCTCAGCTGGATCTGAAAGAGAAGGAGATAGAGAAGAGGGAAAGGGATATCGCTGTCTATTAGAAGAGCACATGCAAAGGAAATGAGCTGTGAGAGGCTTGGGCTGCTTGTGTGACTACATGTAGCTCCCTGTGACGGGAGAGTAGGATAATCAGAATGGACTGGCTGGAGACGAGGCTGGACAGGTGGGCAGGGGCGGGGACAAGAAGGCCTTGCATGTCACGCTTGTTTGCATTTTTCCTGATGCTCTCAGCTCTTCTAAACAAAGTGCCACAACCACCGAGAGTTATTTATCTTTACACATCTCACAATAATATTCTCAAAATACAACCCTGTTAGAGCAATTACTAAGAGGAATTTTCTTTTCTTTTTTTTTAAGTATAGTTGATCTACAATGTTTCAGGTGTACAGCAAAGTGATTCAGTTATACATATGTATATATATATATCCTTCTTCATTTTTTTCCATTATAGGTTATTACAGATAATGAATACAGTTCCCTGTGTTATACAGTAGGTCCTTGTAGTTTATTTTATGTATAGTAGTTTATGTCTGTTAATCCCAAATTCCTAATTTATTCCCCCCTCCCCTTTCCCCTTTGGTAACCATAAGTTTGTTTTCTAGGTCTGTGAGTTTATTTCTGTTTTGTAAGTTCATTTGTATCATTTTTTTTTAGATTCCCCGTGTAAGTGATATCATACATAGATAGTATTTGTCTTTCTGTGTCTGACTCACTTCACTTAGTATGATAATCTCTAGGTCCATCCATGTTGCTGCAAATGGCATTATTTCATTCTTTTTATGGCTAAGTAGTATTCCATTGTGTGTGTGTGTGTGTATATATATATATATATACCACATCTTCTTTATCCATTCATCTGTCAATGGGCATTTAAGTTGCTTCCATGTCTTGGCTATTGTAAATATTGCTACAGTGAACATTGGGGTGCATGTATCTTTTCGAATTAGAGTTTTCCTCTTTTCTGGATATATGCCCAGGAGTGGATTGCTGAATCATATGGTAGTTCTATTTTTAGTTTATTAAGGAACCTCCATACTGTTCTCCATAGTGGCTGTATCAATTTACATTCCCACTAACGGTGTAGGAGGACTCTTTTTTCTCCACACCCCAAGAGGGATTTTCTTAACCATGTCATATATTCTCTGTTTACTAAGGAAGATGCAAACATAACATGCTTTAAAAAGATTTCCAATTTTTTATGAAAGTAACATGTAAAATTTTTTTAAAGTAACGGGTTAACTTTTAGTATTGGATTCTCACACTTCAGGAACGCCAGATTAACATAATATTGCTATAAATTCAATGATCAGTGTAATTATGGAACACACTCGAATTGTAATACATTTTCATATTGGGTTATAGCAAAAGGCTGTCAAGCCATGTACTTTAAAGTGCTTCTAGGAATATATTTTATAGGATTTGAGAGCAGAATCCAGCCCATTGCATGGATGCATAACAGCTGGAATGCAAGCTCCAAGAAGGTAGAAACTGTGTTCACCACAATATCCTCTGCACACAGTAGGAGCTCAGGGATGCTGGTTTTGCTTTGTGCACTGTAGGATGATGAATGGCAGCCTCCAGTGCTATATAGTACACAATCTGCACAACCATATGTTATAGCTCTCTAGATATTAGATATGCCGCACACACACACACACACACAACTTACCTATTGGACAAATCATCACATTTCATACAAACTTAGAAAACAGTCATTTAATTTTCAAATGATAAATGAAGCACCTAGAAGTGTTCGATTCCATGCTAATGTTACAAAAGTTTAAACCCCCTGAGGACAAAATATGTATTTTATTAGTCTTTGTACTCCTGGCACATAGTGAGTTTTCGGTGAGTGTTCAGTGAATGAATTAAAAAGATTGGCATTTCTGTGGTTCTAAATGCAGCTGATGGAGGGTGTACTAGAGTTAACTAAGTAATTACTAGAGTCACTACTAGTTACTCCATTTTTTTTTTTCTGTGACCCTTTCTGGCCTGCCTCAACCTCAACCTGTCATCTTTCAAGTTGCTGCTCATTTGAAAAGATAATCTACATAATCTGACTTAAAAGGACCACTTTTGGCCAAGAGCATAGGACTGCCTGTATCTTCCGGCAAGTGTTTCCACCCAGGTTCTTGAAGTTCATTTGTAGAACAACATAAGGCATAAAATCTTTAAAGGCATTTACGTGGACTCTCATTGCTGTCTGCCTCCTCTACCCCCACTGCTAATCCCCAGCCCATCTTATTGATAGAATATTCTCACACTGATAGAAAATAAACACCATACAAGCCATTGAAGGCTTCGTATGAGTAGAATTGATTTTTCATCAGCACTTCCTATTTGATTTCTTCACCCAGTACTATGGAGATTGTTTGAAATTGTACTACCACCAACAGCAGGCTCAAAGCAAAAACTATAGATGTAAAATATAGTCAAATAGGGGCAAAAAAGGGAAAGAGCAAGACCTGAGGACAAATTATCTATCTCATTTCCTCCTACTTGCTAATTTAAAATTTGCTTAAGGATCATGGCTTTTGATGCACTCCTTACACAATTATCCGACCTCTGTCATGAAAAGAGAAAGGTGTGACACGTAAAACAAAGAAGCAGCCATTGCTAGTGGTGAAAAAAAAAAGAAAAGGGAGCGAGACCAGTCTGTCAAACGTAATCACCTTAGTGAGGCTCTCTGAACTCTGCTGTCCTTTTCTGCCAGGCTAATGGAAGCCTCCCTGGGCTTAGAGGAGAGACAAAGAGAGTGAATAGTAAGAGCAGCCATGAAGTAAGAAGGTTCAATGTCATTGGACTTCAGGTGGTCGTTTCTAGCAATGAATGAGTTCAGGGGCAACCACGTCACCTCTTCATTCTGCTAATGCCGAAATGCGTCAGATCCAATGCCCACACGGGCATATGCCGCAGTCCCCACTCCACCCCGCCATGTTAGAAACAGTCTACAAGTGAGCTTAGAAACGCTCAGTGAATCTATGATGCTGGGCCAAAGGGGGTGGTGGAAGAGAGTAAAGCGGGTGGGGTGCAAAGTACCACAAAACCGAAGGTCATTTAAATTTCAGGAAGTTCAAGGGCAGGATAATGTTTATTTTCTTCACATCTGGAAGGGTGTGTCATTTTTTTCATTCATTCCTGAATTTCAAGGGAAGAATTTCATTCTGTCAAAATGCCATTGCTTAAAAAAAAAAAAGGTTAATAGGTTAAGTTGGCTGTTCGACAGTTAAGGTAGTTAAGGTGACAGGTATTTTGGAATAAGATTTAAGATTATGATTTCCTCTTCCAAGAGGGGAAATGTGCTTAAAGTATTTAATAAAATGTATACAATAAAACTGGTATGAAAAAGGGCAACTTGTCATTGAAAAGCAAACAAACAAACAAACAAAAAAACCCACAGGAAAAGAGGAAGAGACAAGGATCTCATTGAACCATTAACTTCTATGATCTGGTTTAGGCAAAATCAATTTTTAAGAACTGCACAGTTGGCAAATATTCTCTCAGTATGTAGTGAATGGCCAAAGGATACATCTGCTGTTTCTCCAATTGAGAAGAAGAGCATAGCCTGCTGTTAGGAACCTCTTGACTACGATTTGCATTTTTAGTGATAGTTTAGGAAGGTCTTTGCAAAATAACCCTTTCAGCAAAAGCATAAATTTCTATTTAATCATATGCAAAGGCAGAATAAATAACTACTTACTAGCATCATGTGAAAAACATTTATTCAATAATATTTTAGAGGCAAGTATATAAAATGAAGTCTATATCACCATTATGGAGACCAAACCAGGAAGGACCTCTTTAAATCCCACTGGATCGCATTTGGTGTCATACTGATGTGATTAGACACTCAACTTCTCCAACTAGGATGCAGCTGCCTTGATCAGAGCAATGCCTACATTGTAGTATCTGTCCTTGAATCTTCAGCACGCAGGCTGGAAGAATACCCTCATGACTATCTTTCAATTTATATCTGTCAATTTTAATATTTTGGAACACCCTATTCTTTAATCTACATAATGGAAAGAGAAAAAAGAGAGAAAACATCAGGAGGATTGATAAACTTTTATTTTGTGCTCTTTGGTGTTGGAATATCTAAATTCTGGAAATGCATTTATATAGAACATTCCTAGTTAGTGCTCTTCAACTGAAACATCAAAAGAATATTTCTATCCCCTTGGTTTTCCTAAAGTACAAATATTAGCTAGACAAGAATTTCTAAGTCACAAAACAGGCCAAGTGGGACAAGCTAAATTTGCTCCTGCATCCCTCCATGTCTTCCTTTGTTTCCATCTTCTTCTTTCTCTGTTTAGAACACGCTTGTGTCTGGGGCATTTTAGCTACTCATGGATCTATACTTCCAGGCTCCCACCTCAGACCTGCTGTCCTGACCCTCTCCTCCCTTGAAACCAACACTTCCTTTGTCTTGAGTCTTCTGATAACTATTGCTTCTCTACTAATGCTTTTGCTTCAAAGGTTTATCTTTCACAGTGAGCATATTAGGCAATGAGAGAAATATTTTGTCCAAGAAGTCATCCCGTTGACCACTGAATCACACCATCCACCTTGGCTGCCTGTTCTGGGGCACAGGCTCCATTTATCTCTATGCAGTAGCATAGCTCCTGCCATTCTTTATTTGGTTCTCTTGACAAATTAAACTTTTTGGTGCCCACAATGGATCTGGCATAAGCTCACTGGCACAGTCCCACTTTAAGAAGTTCACATTCTCAACAGCAAAATCAAGCTGCTTCAGAATGCTAGCATAATTGGCAAATCAAATTCCCTCCAATAATTAAACACACATGAAAAGCAAATAGTGGTTGACCTCTTTTGTTGGCATCCATGATTTTGGATAATTTCCTGGGATGGTATTTGCCAAATGCAGATTAGAGTCTTTGTGTGTGTGTGTGTGATAATGGGTACTTTAGGAAAGCTTATTTAAATGGGAGACATTTATATAGACTTGAGAGACAACAGCCCTAGAAAATGATGCATTCTGGGCAATGGTGGAGAGAAACAGGAAACCTTTTGCTTATGGACAGTGAGAAATAGCTGCTAATAATTCCACTAATAAAACAATGAGACAAGAAAACTAAGCTGAAGGCCATGACAATATTCATCTGCCAACCAAAGCTCCTTTGGCCAATCACTGATCAAGGTCAGCAGCACCATGGAGAACTTAAATTCAGTGTTCTGTATTCAGAACAATTCTTAGTACAGACATTGTATTTACACAACCAGAAATGCCATTTAGAATGAATTTGCCTGAAGGGTTTGCAAAGTCTACAATAGGCAAATAGTCTACCTTATTTAAATTTGCTCAGTCCACTAGCCAACCACCCCAATTTTTAAGTCCCTGTTTGTGGAAGGTTTTCTTTTTTCATGACAGAATTCATTTGACTATCCTTTCTATTTGGGGTGGGTGGGTGGAGAGGGTTTGGGGTTGCTGGATTTAGCCAAGACCAATATTGAGTGCTCTGAGTGCTAAGTGGTGACAATTTTCACTGTCAAACTGTTAGACTGACACATCTAGTGTAGTACTGAAAATCAGAGTTACAGGCATTTGAGTAGTGAAGGTGACTAATATTGTCAGCCTGTCCTGTGTTTCTCTGGAGGGAATAGCTACCTAAGTGGATATTTTTTTCAGGGAAATAAAAGGCCTCACAACTGAAAGACAATTTTTTTTTTCACTGACCAGCCAAGAAGAGTAACAAGGAAAAAGGAATCTCTGGAAGAGAATGGAATGCCCATAAAAGCAACTTCAACTACTTTAGTATTTTGCCTAGGGCAAGCTGTAATGGGGGGATAATATTGAAAGAACACATAGGGGTGATTTCAGACCCAAAAGTGGAAATGAAATGTGCAGGCTAAGTAATAGCCAATTTTCTCAGAATTGCACAGAGTTCTGTATTTACCACATGTCCCAGATATTTTAAATTTATTATACACTGATTTTAATATAGACTGCAGAATGTGTGTATGCATCTATTTACATATAAAAATAAGCAAACCATGTAGTTTACACACACACTCTTAATTAATTAAACTTGGCTAATTCTAAGCCCAAATATATACACATCTTTTTAAAAAGAATTTCTTCCATTGGATTTGTGTAGAATTTTTCACTCTTCAAAGTCAGAGGTGGAAAATTCTATATGAATAAACAAAAAACATTGAATTTCTCTTCATTCTTTCTTAGATTCAAAGTTAAAGGACTAAAGTTTTTTTTTTTTTTTACATTTATAGTATTATTAGTTCACTACTTTCTTCAAAGAACTATTTTTAAAAAGACCACCCAGAAGTTTCAACTAATTGAGGAAGCAGTCTTCAGCTTACTTAAAAAGAAAGGCTGCATGGGACACATTCCTGGCACCAGTACTCTGTCATATCTGTTTGGGCTGGATATAATGCAAAGGACAATCTTAAATTTTGAATGGAACTTGGTATTTTCTTTTTGCCCCTAAAACACCCAAAGCAAGAAAATAGTTAGGAATTTCTGATAACTTTTTCAGAGAGATTGTTTTATAATTTGAGGTTTAGTAACGCCAGGGAAAAAATGAGCCACCCAAGGAGATCATAAAAGCCAAAATCACAGATGTAGAAACAGGTTTTAGTAGTGTGATGAGTTTCCGAGTTTGGGGAAAGTATAAGATGTTATTCAAAGTGGATCATTTAGGCCATGGAATTCTCATTAGCTGTTTGGTCATGAGAGAAACATCTGTAAATGGGAACTAAAAGGCTTTATGAAAAATATTTGATTAATACATTGGGACTTGCAATAAGAAAAATCTTGGGTAATGGTAGAATTAAGTTGGAAATCAATAACAAAAAGATATGTGGAATATATCCATGTATTTAGAAACTAAACTACCAACCTCTAGATAATCCAAGGGTCATAGAAGAAAATCAAAAGGAACATTAAAAATTATTTCCAACTGAATGAAAGTGAAGATTCAACATATCAAAATTTCTGGGATGAAGCTGAAACATCATGTAGTGAAAAATTTATGGCTTTACATACCTACAGTAGAAAAGAGGAAAAGTCCCAAGTCAATGACTTCAGATTCCACCTTAAGAAACTAGAAAAAGAAGAGCATATGAAACCTGATATAAGCAGAAGAAAGAATTATAAAGATCAGCACAGAAATCAATGAAGTAGAAAACAGAAACAATGAGAAAATCAAAAACCAAAAGATGGTTCTGTGAAAAGATCAATAAAATTGATAAATCTCTATCCAGGCTAATCTGATGAAAGATAAACAATAGGACTAACCATACCAAGTGTTGGAAAGGATGTGAGCAACTGGAACACTGTCACACACTGCTGGAAAGAATGTAAAATGATGTGATCACTTTGGAAATTGTTTGGCTGTTTATTAAATAAATAAACATAGTTGGATAGTTGAAAACTTTCTGGGTGATGAACGCTTTTATTATCTTAATTGTAGTATTAGTTTTACAGGCATATATACATGCAAAACTTATCATTTGTGCACTTTGAACATGTCCTGTTTATTGCATGTTGATTGTACCTTAATAAATGTTATAAGTTAATATAATCATCTGTAATTCCAATGGAGATTAATTTTGTTTGCATTTTATTTCACACTTATCCAAACATTTTAGCCAAATGTAACTGCTTTTTATTTCTGCTGAGATGGGACAAAATTATATGGCCTTTTTAAAAGCGATTTTTAAAACTGAATATATCATGGGCATCTTTTCATTTCATTAAAACCTCTTTTACATAGTTTTTAATACCTGCGTGTTACACTATTGTATGTGTATGTCAAAATATTTTAAATAATTACCCATTTTTGGATATTTAAGTATATCTGTATTGTTTTACTAATAAAAAACATTATTACATAGCTTTAGGTAAATATTTTCTTCAGCTAGATTCTACAACGTGAGGTTACTAAATTAAGATGTATATCCACAAAGTTGTGCAGCCATTACTGCTATCTAATTCTGGAACATTTCATCACCCCTAAAAGAAACCCTGTACTCATGAGTAGTCACTCTCCATCCCCCCCTCCCCATTCTCTGGCAAGTATTAATCTACTTTCTGTCTATGTGGATTTATCTATTCCAGACATTTCATGTAAATGGAATCATACAGTATGTGGTCCTTTAATGACTGGCTACTTTCACTGAGCATAATTTCAAGGTTCACCCATTCTGTAGCATGTATCAGTACTTCATTCTTTTTATGGCTGAATAATAATCCATTGTATAGATACACCACATGTTGTTTATCCATTCAGCAGTTGATGGATATTTGGGTTATTTTTTCACTTTTTGGCTCTAGTGAATAATGCTGCTATAAACGTCCATGTACAAGTTTTTACGTGAACATATTATACACCTAGCAATGGACTTGCAGTTCACCAGTTTATATTTCTACCAGTGATGCATGAGGGTTCCAACTTCTCCATGTCCTCACTAGCACCTGTTATTGTCTTTTTAATTATATCCTCCCTAAGTGGGAGTGAAGTGGTATCTCATTTTGTTTTTTATTTGCCTTTCCCTAATGACTAATGATGTTGAGCATCCTTTCATGTTCTTATTGGTCATTTACATATATTCTTGGAAAAAATGTCTCTTCAAATCCTTTGCCCATTTTTAATTTTTTAAAGTGTTGTAAGAGTTATTTATATACTCTAGATACCATATCCTTACTAGATATATGATTTGCAAAATTTCTCCCAGTCTGTGTGTTGTCTTTACATTTTCTTGATATTGTCCTTTGAAGAAAGGTTTTAATTTTGATGAAGTCCAAGTTATGTATTTTTTTATTGGCTGCTTGTGCCTTTGTTGTCATGTCTAAGAAAACATTGCATATTCTAAGTTCATGAATATTAATTTCTATGTTTTATTCTGAGTTCTATAATTTTAGCTTTTATGTTTAGACCTTTGCTCTATATTGAATTACTTTTTGTGTGTGATATGAGGTAGAGGTCCAACTTAATTCTTCTGTATGTGGCTACCTAGTTGTCCCAGCATCAATTTTTAAAACAAGTATACCTTCTCCATTGAATTGTTTTGGCACTCTTGTTGAAAAGATGGTACTAATTTTTAAGAATTCTTTGTATATTAAAGATACTGCTCCTTTGGTGTATGTTGAAGACATTTTCCCTCTATTTTGATTAATAGTGTTTTCTGTGTATAGAAATTGTGAACATTTATGAAACTAAATGTATTACTATCTTCCTCAATGATTTCTTCTGCTATTATTAGATAAATATTTACCTATATTTCCCCTTAGTAGTAGTTTATGAAAATAATATAAATAGTTTTATATGGTGCTTTACATTTATTATCATGGTTAGATTCTCAGAACTACAAACACTATGAGGCAAATACTATCAATCATTCTATTTTAAAATGGATAATGAAACTCAAGGAGCAATTTGCACAATGTACATAGGTGGTCACAGTAAAATCTGAATTGGGATTTAAGCTCAGGTCTACCTAACCCCATAGTGCAAGCTCCAAAATAACTGAAATAACTTAAATTTGAACTTCATCATGGATATAAAAAGTTGCCCCAATACTTCTCTAATGTGGCAACCTTATACATGATGCTCAATTCTATTTAAGGATGAGCCTCTCTTGATTAAGGGAAATATAACATTTTTAGTGTAGAATATGCTATTTCAAAAAACTTTTAAACATGTTTAATAAATTTTTAATCCCCATGTAATATATTAGTTATGAAAAATCAAATTTACTGTTGTTTGTAAATTATCAATGATTTTAAAAAAGAGAGAATGCTAAGTCAGTAAAAAGTAAACTATCAGTATATAAAATAAAGTTGAGGTTTTAAAAACCATAAAGTAGCCAAACAAATGTAAAACATTTAATTCAATGTATCTTACCATCAATAAACTGTTGAAGGTAATTTTTTTTAAAGTATTTATTTATTTATTTGTTTTGGCTGTGCCGGGTCTTAGTTGCAGCACACGGGATCTTTGTTGAGCATGCGGGATTTTTTTTTTTTTTTTTTTTAGTTGCAACATGCGACTTCTTAGTTGTGGCATGGGGACTTCTTAGTTGGAGTATGCATGCGGGATCTAGTTCCCCGACCAGGGATCGAACCCGGGTCTCCTGCTTTGGGAGCTCGGAGTCTTACCTACTGGATCACCAGGGAAGTCCCTTGAAGGTGATTTTTGTTTTTCATAGAATTGATTCTTTCTGTCTTCCATCTCCTTCCATACTCCCCCTTGAAGTAAGTTTCTAATCCCTGTTACGCTTTGTATCTCAGCCCACAGGCAAAGGTTTTATAGAACCCAAATGTAAAGATCTGGCTTTATAAATAAAGGTCCAGTTTGTCTGCATCTCCCTTCACCACTTTTCACTTGGCTGTTTAACCAGTTAGTAAACCACCAAGGGCAGATAATCTTGACAGAGATTATTTTTTATCAAGTGTGTGTGTCCAAAAACTGTTTTGGTGACCTTATATGATGACGACTATTATTAGGGCATCTTACATAGAGCCTGTTCATGCTGAATGACAAGCACTTTTCTGGTTGTCCTTAAGGAGCATATATACAGTTCAAATTGTAAAATTTATTTATTGACTGATCGATTGGCTGCATTGGGTCTTCATTGTTGCACGCGGGCTTTTCTCTAGTTGTGGCCAGAGGGGGCTACTCTTTTGTTGCGGTGCGCGGGCTTCTCATTGTGGTGGCTTCTCTTGTTGTGGAGCACAGACTCTAGGTGCATGGGCTTCAGTAGTTGTGGCTTGTGGGCTTAGTTGCTCCGCAGCATGTGGGATCTTCCCAGACCAGGGATTGAGCCTGTGTCCCCTGCATTGGCAGGTGGATTCTTAACCACTGAGCAACCAGGGAAGTCTGAATTGTAAATTATCAAGGCCCAGGATGCCTTTGTTTTACTTCAAGGAGAAATCCTATGGGCTGTGTAGAGAGTTGCTCTGCTCCTGAGCCATCTTCCTTAATCAAAGGCCCATAGGCATTACACAAAGCACGAGTGCAATTACATCAAAATCTCAACTTCACAGGAAGTCAATACACTGTAAGGTATTTTTGTGTATGCTTAGGTAATTTTCAATTATATGTCAGGGCACAGATGAAGGGAAATGTTTTTGAATTCATTCAAAATTAAGTTTCCTATACTGTTCACGCATGCACCAAAAATTCAGATTTGTGATTCCTGGGAACATTCTCTTACATAAATGAAAAGTGTAAACAAAGAAAGAACTGATTCCCAATATATTTAATAGTAAATCAATCCTGTTCCATAGTTTAGGATAATAGGTTTAATGAACCACCGATTAAAATGTTGGTAATAATAGGACCATAATTCAGGCTACACTTCTACTTTAACATCAAGAGCAGAACACTGGAGTTCTCCTGTTGGTAGGTTGAAACAAATGCTGTATTTAAAATCTACTGCTGTACTGTGTAGAAACCAAGAGGTTTTTAAAAGTGGGAGGCCTGGCATTCGAGGTATTGCAGATGTCTCATCTCTGAATGACCCTCTTGCCTTCCATCAGTGTGAGGTGACAGCTGCTGTCCTATGGCAAATCCATTACCTTTCAGAATTTACAATTATTATTATTCAGGAGTCACAGATTTTTCACTTCTCATCCTTAGCATGGATACTGCAATACTGGTGCAGACAAGGAGGATTTGGGTGGAGGGAAGCATTTTTTCAAAGAATGTACAGTAATACAAATTAATGTCACATTTTGCTTTATACCAATTACAGTAAATTGGTATTTTCTTTTAATGTTTAGATCTCATATTCTTCAAAATATTTTATCTTTGGGAAATTAGTGCATTACCACTAATCATAACTATTAGACAAGCTTGGTTTCAGTTTTTGATATCCTAACAGTTTAAGGATATAGATATTCAATGACGGTACAATGCTGTTTTCATTCTGCTATCTGAAGATTAATTTGAAATAGTAACAATACGTAATGAAGTGAAGTTCATAAAAGAGTGCAGTTGATCAATGCCTTCTGTTTTCAAAAGAAAGGTTTTCAAGTCTCATTGACATTTATTTTCCGTTTCTCTGGTGCACTGCCTATTTGTTTAATAAAAGGAGACCTTTCCAGTTACAAGGACATTATCTTACTCATTTCAATAATTCTGTGAGCACTATCAATCAAGAGGTTTGCTTTCAAGTCACGTTAATATAAACGAAGTTTTTTCTTTCAGAGTTTCAAGGCTCAAAGCCCACAAGGGCCATAAAGCCTAATACTAAGAGTAGTTGAAATGTGGCTTAGAAGCTACAAGAAATAAAATGATCTGCAGAGTTTGGAATGATGTGCCCAAAATAACAAAATTTTACAGAACATAACAGTGTTTTGCATTTAGAATTAGATTGCTCAGATATAAACTGGGGAAGGTATTAAACTTATTCAATGTAACTTCACAGGGCAAAACGAGAACACGTGGATGGAAGTTAAGGAAGCCAGTTTTGCACAATGTCGGGAAGAACTTTTTTGGTAAGTCCTCTAAAAGTGAAATGAATTGCCCTGTGAAATACTAGTGCTTTCTGCTGCTGCAGGTGTTGAAGCAGATCAACAAACATCTGTCAATTATACTACACAAGGGATTCCTAGAGTGGGTGGAACATTGGAACAGATTTGGTTCTTTGAACTCCAATTCCCAATCTAACCTTTCAGGTCAGAACTCTTTAGGACATCAGATGGATAAACAATCTGCTAACAAGAAAGACATTTCAACAATTAAATACAGTATAACACATAGAAAGTGTGCTAAGTAATGGTGATACAAATAAAATATTAAGAAAGAATTGAGAGAAAAGTGAATTCCAGCTAGCAGTACAATGTAAAATCGCTTGGAGGAAGTGCTATATGAAGGATCCTAGCAGGAGTCGTATTTCAGGTGGGAGGAATAATGTGGTAAGGGATGCCCGCCTGAAAGGAGGGCATGAGCAAAGAACTAGAAGAGTGTAACTCCATGAATGTCTGGTAAGAGAAGAGAAATATTCTGGAGCTTTTAATTATCAGAATCTTTGTGATAAATTTGTATTTATTTTGGCTGCCAAGACCTGTCTTTCAATGCCTTAAACAAATAGTTATAACATTGTAAAATATCTGGCATACATAAAAAAGAATGAAATAATGCCATTTGCAGCAACATGGATGGACCTAGAGATGATCATACTAAGTGAGTCAGAAAGAGAAAGACAAATACCATATGATATCACTTATATGTGGAATCTAAAATATGACACAAATGAACTTATCTACAAACCAGACTCCCAGACGTAGAGAACAGACTTGTTGTTGCCAAGGGGAAGGGAGGGGGGTGTGGGAGGGAAGGACTGGGAGTTTGAGATTAGCAGATGCAAACTATTATATACAGGATGGCTAAACAACAAGGTCCTACAGTGTAGCACAGGGAGCTATATTCAATATCCTGGGATAAACCATAATGGAAAAGAATATGACAAAGCATATATATATGTATAACTGAATCACTTTGCTGTAATATACAGTAAGTCCCCTACATACGAACCTTCACGTTGTGAACTTTCAAATATGAGAACGTACGTTTGCATGTCCAGTCATGTAAGTTAGTTCACGTGTCTGGCGTACATTGTCACATGTGGCCATCCTCTACAAGTGGTTGTGCTTTTGTGTACTTTACAGTACTGTATAGAGTACAGTAGTACAGTGTCTTTATTTTAAGCCCAGGATGTCCGGAAGCAAACGTAAAAGCAGCGGTGATGTAGCTAGTACCACTGTACTTTTCAAGGTAATGTATTGTAAGATTAAAAATGTTTTCTTTATTTTTTGTGTTTGTTTGTTAAGTATTATTTGTGTGAAAAGTATTATAAACCTATTACAGTACAGTACTATAGAGCCGATTGTGTTAGTTAGGTACCTAGGCTAACTTTGTTGGATTTACGAACAAATTGGACTTATGAACGTGCTCTCGGAATGGAACTTGTTTGTATGTAGGGGATTTACTGTGTGTATATATATACACACACACACATATATAGATAGATATAGGTATATATATATATGTATATATATATGTGTGTATATATATCACCGGCATAAATCATCAACTTCTCAATCATATTTATTTCTTCTTTGTAATCTAAAATAATCTTAGTGATAAAGATAGGAGACTCCCAAATTGCTTCCAGAATTTTCCTAGATAGCAATAGGACTGTACAGCATCTGAGAACAGATTGCAGGAACTGAGTCACCACTAAGATTTATCTCAGTGCAGCTCCTTTGGGGAACCAGCCACACTGCTGTCCCTCTAGGCTTGAAGACTTTGCTCTCAGAGAAAGTAGGCTGACTCGATAAGATCCACCCAGAAGACGACCAAGCCAACCCACTGATTTTTGGCATTTTCCTAAAGTGAAAAGAAAAGCAAAATTTCCAACTAGCTAATTTTGCTACTTGTTAGTCTATCTGAAGTCTTCTGTTTCTGGAAGTTTTTAACATTCTCTCTTTGTTTTTGTCAGCAGTTTTTCTATATCATGCCTGGCTGTGAGTTTTTCATTTTTTTATTTTCTGGTTTTTATCCTGTTGGGCTTTGTAGTGCTCCTTGAATCCCTGACATGGACAGTCACAAGTTATTCTTTCTAAGAGATTGTTTCTGCCCCACTTGCTGATTCTCCTGATGGGACACCAGTGTCTATACCCCACATGACTTTTACTTTTTTTCCCCTCCAGTATCTTTCATCCTTTTTCTATCAGGTTTCAGTCTGGTTATTTTTTCAGAACTATTTTCCAGTTTACTAATCATCTCCTCAATGTATCTAAACTTTTCATAAGCTCATGTATTGAGTTCTTAATTTTGGTTATTACATTTTCTCAGTTCTAGAGTTTCCATTTGAATCATATTTTTGTAGTTTCCAGTTCTTTGCTAAATTTCTTAGGACCCAGTTTCTTAAAATAAACATAAAATCTGCATCTGATAACTCTAATATTTAGAACTATTGATCTGTTTCTACTGTTTTAATTTTTCTGGTCATTTGATCCTGTCAGCTGGGATGCCGGGTCACTTTAGATTAAAGATGAGGCTGGAAAGGTAAGCTAGAGCTGGTCACTGAGAACCCTGCCAATCATATTAAAGAACTTGGACTTAATTTTCACAGCAATAGAAAGGCATTGAAGGGATTTAAGCAGGCAAGTCTTTTCCATTTACACTTCAGAAAGTGTGAGAGAATGTGGGAGAATGCATTAGAAAAAGCAGTAAGACTTTCTAATCTAGGCAGTAAGACACAGAGACCAATGGGTAAGGTTTATAGGAATTTGAGAAGAGAGGGTGGCAATTCGGGGTAAGGTTTATGCTAATGGAGATAAAAAGGGTGTATATATCTAAGAGATATTTATGGGCTAGAGTCTACATGATGATTCCCATGTTTCTGATTTTTGGAAACTGAGTGAAGAGAAGATGGTGCCATTTACTAAACTAGATAAAATTGGGGGAAGTTCAAATTCAGGAGAAAGAAAAGGAGTTGATTTGGGACCTGTGGAGTTTGAGGTGTTAGGGTGACTTCCTAGTTGTGAGATGTTTGTGGTCCGGACACTCGGGAGAAAATTCTGGGCCAGATGTAAAGCTCTGGGAGTCATCTGCACACAGGTGAGAGTGGTGTAATGGAGAGGAGTAGATGGAAGAGCACAGGTAGGGTGAGGCGTCCTGGGTGGAAACTGTTCGAGTACAGAGCTGCCAAGGGGCAGGCAGGCTCTTGGAAGCCTGAAACAGACTGAGATGGAGTCAGCAAAGAAGTCTGTGGCAACTAGGGGAGTGGCTGTCACAGAAGCCAAGGGTAGAGATTGTTGTGAAGGGAACATGGTCACCAGCATGAAATACCACTCAGCAAACATACTGTAAACAGCTCATTTGGTGACCCTGGTGAGGAGTGTTCCACTGGAGTGCAAGGAGAGAGCACGTTGCCAGTGGGCTGAGGAGTGGATGGGTGAAGGGGTGGAGAGTGTGCACGGGGTGCTTCTTGCCCTCAGAGTGAAGTCTGGCTCTGAGGGAAGGAGATAGCTGAGTAGATAGGATGTATGTGAGGTTAGGGAATGTTTGATCATTTTAGGACCAAAAGATTTGACCATGATCAAATGCCAGTAGGAGGAAATTACCAGAGTGGGACAGGGTGAAGAATACAAGAGAGAAAAAACCTAATTAATAGCGAATATCTTTGAAAAGACTGGGGACTTCCCTGGTGGTCCAGTGGTAAAGAATCTGCCTTCCAGTGGGGGGACACGGGTTTGATCCCTGGTTGGGGAACTAAGATCCCACATGCTGCGGGGCAACTATGCCCATGTGCTACAACAAAAGAACCCACAACGAAGATCTGGCATGTCGCGACTAAGACCTGACACAGTGAAAAATAAATAAATAAAATTTAAAAATATTTTTTAAAAATTAAAAAAAAAAAAAAAGACTGGAGGATTCGGGATCAAGAACTCAGGGGGCAATGTCTGCCTGAGATGCTTAGAGGCAAAGGAGAGAGATCCTTTTCTGTTATTTTTCCTAACAGAAGGGAAAAGAAGGTTGTGTTAGGGACTAGTTTTGGTGACAGGACAAAGAGGGAGCTCTTTACAGATGGTTTCTCTTTTTAGCAGGATTAGGGAGTCTTGGATATCTGCTGCAGGCAGTTGGAGAAGCAAAAACTTTCAAGCAATATGGTAGAATGGCCACATGGCATTAAAGATTCAGCTGAAATCAGATACCATGAAGTTGTGCCCTGGCCCCATGCTGCAGGGTGATGAGTTCTCCCAGCAGTTGCCAGCAGTTTGGAGCAGCTGTGGAGGAAAGGGACTGTTAGATGTACCCTGGAAAAGGATTTGAGCCTGCTGGGCCCCTCTGCAGACACCAGGACAAGGCTAATGAGAATGTTGACAAGTGTGATGGACAGTGGAGATGAAAGGGAGCAAGTAGGTAAAAGGAAGTCTGAGATGGAGGTTCCAGGTCTGTTCGATGAAACAGTAGTCTGTGACTCCACATTTTCTAGTTTGGGTGATTGGGATTATGATGATTTTTAACTTATATATAAGCAGACCGGTTTGCTTGAGACAGTCTTGGTTTATACCTGTTTTGCTGGAGTAATTAGTAAGGCACCCCATTTCATTTCACTTTTGAAAGTGTCCTGGTTTGGATAATAAATGAAATGTCTTAGTATCTATATAGAGATGACATGGACCAGGCTTGGTAGAAGGGAGATAATGAGTTTAATTTTGGACATGTTGGGTTCAAGGAGTTTATAGGAAATTCAGGTTAAAAGGTTAAGTAGACCAAACATACAGGCAGATACAACCTATACTCACCCATAAAACATAAATTAATACAGTACTAAATGACTTATAATTTAGTGATTATCTCAAGGGATTTACTAATTTGCAGGTAATACATTAAACTCCTAGAAAATATTTGCATTAAATACTTGAGGGTCCTTTCTTGGTATTAAAATATGTGGCCTTTCTGAGTGAAATGGAAAATATTAATCCTGTGAGGAATCATTGTAACATTGACCAAATTGTCAATCTGGTACAACACATTAATGGACTGAGTTAAATTGGGTCATATCTCAAAACATCACAAGGTGGCAGCACAACTACAATAGGACATATAATTAAGTGAAAAGATCTTTTCAGATATTCTGCAGTTAGAATAGTTAAGAGTTTATAGCCATTGTACATTATACAAATTTTTCTAAATGTATTCTCTTTCATTTAAAAGCAATTAATTTGTTTTATTATTACTGCCAACTTGAAGATGTGAAAATTAAAAAGTTTTATTTTGAAACATACATTATTTTTAAATATTTTAAATGGACTAAAACACATCACTGATAGACACTCATGGCATTCTTAAGATAACTATTAGTATCCAGGGTATATCATACAGTAGTTATAAATGTTTTATAAATTTTCATCTTGATTGGTATATTGTAGTTAGATCATTTTATTTACAGTATCTTTTTAATGCATTTATGTCACTCATGAACATTCACTCAGTAACTTCATTTGTTGGCCTTTACAAGGGGAGTGTTCAGAAGTCTCATGAAGAAATTCTTGTTTGCCATATTTTGGCTTTAGTAACACAAATGTGGGAAGTGGGTAGGGTTTTCTGATTTAGCCAATGGAAAATACAGGATACCGGTTAAATTTGAACTTCAGATAAACAGCAAATAATCTCTTTAGTATAAGAATGTACCATGCAATACTTGGGACATACTTATACTAAAAATTACTCAATTCTTCAATATAGTTTACATGGTAACCCAAGTAGGGGGCAACAGGAGGGAGAAGAACTAGGGGGAAAAATAAAGCAAGTTGCAGAGAAATCCGGGATTCTAGGCTCCAAATCTGACCTAAGATTTAGAGGTCTTCAGGACCAAGGAACCAGAAAAAGAATTATAAATGGACTTGAACTAGGCTACATTCTGTGGCGAACTCATTTATATGTTAAGCTAAACAACACGGGCTAAGACTAATCAAGTACTGTGGTGAATTACTATCTACACCACACATTGATTACTGATTTTCAGACAACAAAATGCAGCAACGTATATTTAAAGCTAGCTCAGTTTTGGACAAAATTGAATAAATAACTGCAATTCAGACATTTTGGGGGCTTACCCATGCTCAGGGTTATCATTATGAAAATCTGTCATTAGAGCCTGAAGGCTCGGAAATGCCATTTTAATTTCATTTAATTCAACAAACATGTCTGGCACCTTCTGTGTGCAGAGGACTGACTAAGACTGTGAGATATAAGAATTAATAAAACATTGATGTTATTCATCTCGGTGGACATTTATTGTTGATAAAATGAAAGTGAAAATCATATGTAAATAATGGCAAACTCATTCTTACCAATTTTTTCCTGGGTTTTAGTCCTTGGTCAACTGTTTCTCCCTTTTTTCTTCCTTGGAATGAACTCCTTTCTCTTACGTATGATTTGCAACTACCATTTTAATACTAAAGACTTCCAAATATCTATTCCAGCCATGACTTCTCCCCTGTACCTAAGTATGTATGTTTAACTAATATGAGTTCTTGGCTGTCCCATGGGCACTTCCTATATTAGACTCACCGTTTTCTCCAGAAACTTTTATTCTTCCTTTATTCCCAATCTTAGTCAATTGCTCCCCTCTTCATATTATCATCTGCCCTTGAAACATTCACACAATCCTCAAATTCTCTCCCCCAGCCAGTGTATCCTTATTAGATCGTGCCTATACTGTTCCATGTCATTTCTAAACTCATTTCCTTCCTCCAGTCTCAATTTCCTTAAATTTAGAGATTTATTAAAATTATCAATTAATTTTATTTACATTATTAATTTTATACCAATAATTATTTTTTAGTCTGAGAAGAGTTTATGAATTTAATGACATTGAAAGATAAGAAGAAGACTGATAAGGAAACAAAGGCAGAGTCAGGGAATGGCCTGGGGTTGGGAGGTGTTCAGACATCTGAAATATAGGCACTTGGAAGAGAAGGCGGGGAGACCCCTCAAGTCTCAAGTTCAGCATGGTACTAGGCACTGATAGAAACAACAGGAAGCATTTATAGGGCACTTACTGAATGTCAGGCACTCATATCCCCCAGCTAGGTGACTGATGCAGGTCAAAGATCACTATCCTCTAAGCTGCAGGGAAGTAGGGGAAGGAAACCAAGTCTCTCAATCTGAGTCATTAGTCCTAGCAATTTAAAAAGTGATGAACACATCTTTATATTACAGGAGCATCTTACAGGAGCATCAGTGGTGGCATAATCAAAGGAGTATAATCAAAGAAAACATAAATAAATCTGAAACAACTAATAACGTGATTATCCGTATGCCCTATGTCAAATATAAAATAGGAAAATATTTAAACAAATGACTCTGATCATTTGTTTAAAAAGCCAAGGCAAATTTTCACTGTTTTTTTTTGCTTCCTCCAGTTAGTTTTCCAGAATCTGTAGTTAGCATTGATGTTGAAATTTCTCTGAAACCAAATGGAAAGTACCTGAGCACACATTTTAAAAAGATGCTGGCTTTGACCCATATTTTCGACAAGATGGCTAATTCCTGTGCTTGTCTTATGCATATCCCTGTCTTCCTCCTTCAAAACCTTGACTTAGAGGAGTTCTGGACAGAATATGTGGATTCTCACTGCTCCGTCCATCTATTTGGGGTGACATAGGGGCTCAAACAATAGAACATAAGAAGCTATAGGTGTTCTACCTGTCCAGGGGAAGCCACCCAAACATGGAAATAAAGGGCTTAGAGGACCCAAGCAAAGAGAACAGGAGGGTTCAAAGGGATGGGCTGGGATGCCCCTTGCGGTGGGGGAGGGAGATTGTGTCTGGGCAAAGCACTGGGGGGAGGGTGGAAGGACAGGTTGATCAGGCCGTGGGTTAGCAGGACCCAAGGTCCTGCACATTTCTAGAAACAGGCCTTGAGGGAATCTCTGTGGCCTCACATATGGAATGGGGATAACAGATTGAAGACCATGGAGGACTAAATCGGCTTAATTATACACTGTGGTGTAAGGAAGGGAAGGCCCCTAGATGCTTGAAATTCTTTTCACAGAAAACAAAACATTTACTTTACAGAGATAAAAGGCTTGAAATGTAAATGCATGAGTGAAACTCATTCACACTTGGGTGTAATCAGTCAGTCAAGAAATCAATAAACAGAGAAGTATCAGATTCTTGGGGTAGGGAGCGGGGAGCAGGAGTCTCAGTTTAAGAGGTGGGGCGGGGGTTGGTGGAGGATTTGGCTAAGTGCCACGGAAAGAGACCCAGGATACTAGGAAGGCCAGCTTCACCTACTTGGCACATTTTACTAGTGATCCATGAGGTGCGTCCATCTGTCTTCTCCACTGGCTTGTGAACTCCTTGAGCCGGTGACTCTGTAACACCTAGCATGGAGCCTGGTGCAAATGCTAAGCACGAAATCATTCTGTGCTCAGGCTGAATTTTAGTTCCCAACTGGTGGACAGCAACTGTGTGCAAATGAATTTTTGCTTTTCCTGCCCATCCAAATAGACAGATTATTGGAACCCTTGCCCTCCTGGGGTTTTGGAGTGTCAGAACTGCCCTCTCAGGCCCATCTGTGCCCACACAACCAAGAAACAAAGCTCTTACTCACTCAGCTAGGAGACGGCAAACAAGGGAAAATGATTTTAAAGATGCATGCTCAAAATTCTCCTAATACAAAAACTATGAGGCGAGAACAGTTTGGTTGTTTCTGTCGCTTAAAATGTACCTCAGGATCTTGCAACATTTTCCATTCATTATCATCAATGTGGGCTTTTTGATTTTTTTAGTATCAGTTTTCATGGTATAAAGTGAAGGGCCCAGCACCCAGAGCTAGCACAGTGCCTGGCAAATAGCAAATGTTCAATAAATTTTTGTTGAATGAACAAATGAACGCATGAATGATCGATTGAGGTGATCCCCAAATTCCAAATAAGAGAGTCAAAGTGAGGAAAATTCACATCATATAGGTGGAGACTAAGCTGAAACATTATCCATAAAACTTTGTGAAAAGTTGAGGAAAATCCAGATTTATCATTAAAATAATTGAATGTTATTAACTTAATTGGATTTTATTTAATACAGTAAATGGAATTGGAATATAGTAATCAGAATTTTGGAACCAATCAAGTAAATTGTGTTCTCTTTGGGTTAAGCAAGGTTGGCCAAAAGGGGAAATTTCTGTTGTCCTTATAAGACTGAGGACCTATCCCTGAACTTCCGTTATTTTTCTAGGTTATTTAGAAAACTCTGTGAGTTTGTTTGTTTTGTTTTGCAAATAGCCCCCTGGCTTTCTTGCAATACCCCCATCTCAGATATCACTCCCCTATCCCCTATTGAGCTATAAAACAATTAATAGAAGCTCAAAATAGTCCAGCAACATTTGCTATTTTAAACAAACCTGGTTTTGTCTGAACATAGCTAAGAACTCTTCAGCCCCAGCAAAGCCCCCTCCAGGTCTCCACCACTGGAAAAAGCCATTATGCAGAGCTCCTACAATACAGCCAAGAACCTAGTAGCATCAGACTATTTCAGAAAGCTTGGCTGGTTCTCTCTTGTAGAGTTTGTTCTTCTCTAGTATCAAGTCTCCTGAAACCGTTAAAACTTCTTGTAACGGTTTTCCAATTCATGACTAAATTTCTACTTTGAGGACCTCTGACTTTTAGGCAATCTCTCACTAAAATGAATCTATGATTCATGCTGAATCACAAGGATGATCAGATGAAATCGTTAACAGAATGCTGTGTTTCTGGTGGATAATAACTCATTGGAAATAAGAATTAAGATAATATGCTTTATTTTACATGATTGCTGATGTTGATTCCAGCCATTACCTCCGATCAAGTCAGGATATAATTTTGTGGCATTAATGAAGAAAGACTTAATGAGCAGCTCTCCTTTCACAGCGTAGGTCTCCCTGTTGTACACAAAACCAAAGTCCCCTAAACAGGAAGGTTGCATTCCACATGAGCAGGCCTAACTCAATTTGTGGATTACACCTTCAGAGCTCAGCAAGCAACAAATTAATCATTTTTCTTTTCCCCGACTGAGGCATTTTTCTTTCCAATCTGAATTTCACAACTTGTCTTGATTAAGGCTGATGTGCTGAATGCTGTTGCCATTAAGTCATGTATCTTGCAAAGAGCCAATTGGAGTAATAATTCATATATCTCCCAGAGTAAAGTTTTTCAAAAGTCTCTGTGCAATATTCTGATGGATTAATCTCCTATGATATCCTGATGCTTTTAATTAATTAATTTATTTATTTTTGGCTGTGTTGGGTCTTCGTTGCTGTGCGGGCTTTCTCTGGTTGCCGCGAGCAGGGGCTACTGCTCGTTGCGGTGCGCGGGCTTCTCATTGTTGTGGCTTCTCTTGTTGTGGAGCACAGGCTCTAGGCGCACAGACTTCAGTAGTTGTGACACATGGGCTCAGTAGTTGTGGTTTGTGGGCTCAGTAGTTGTGGCTCTCGGGCTCTAGAGCACAGGCTCCGTAGTTGTGGTGCTCGGGCTTAGTTGCTCCATGGCATGTGGAATCTTCCAGGACCAGGGCTCAAGCCCATGTCCCCTGCATTGGCAGGTGGATTCTTAACCACTGTACCACCAGGGAAACCCCTGATGCTTTTTTCCAACAGTGGCTTTCCCTGTAATTGTTCTTGCTTAAGATTTTTTTCTAGCATGTTGACTTAGAAGCAATGTTCCTGCTTCAAAACTACATATGAACAACAGGTATAGATGAAGTTGTTCTACATGCTGAGCATCAGTGTCTGAGAACAATATTCTGTAAAACATACCTCACTACCCAAAAGCAATTTTTACTCTTATCCTTTTGCATTTAGTGAAAAAAAACCCTAAAGAATATGTAATAATATGTGCTAGTATCAGTGTGCTAACCTTTTAAGCTAATCATTAGTTACCCACTTAACATCAGTAACAGTAAGCTTTATAGAAATTTATTTCCATTTGAGAAAGTGATTCAAGATTCAAACTCTCCCCACCCTTTTTTAAGCTAGGTCATGACATCTCTGCCAAAAACCAATCCTGTATTAGAAGCGAGTTACGGTTATTAAACTGTATCCTCATGGAGGCAGAAAGTTGATGGTAAATTACCCAGTAAAGAGTAAACTGATTTTAAATGCAGCTACCGGGAATTTAATCAACCGTTAAGTGGTGCCTTGATTTTTAAATTATACAAAAGTCAGCTGCTGTATTTTCTACTCTGAGCACCTACCCCAGCGTCTGGCCTGCAGTTAGTGTTCAATGACAACAAAATAGAAATCTCAGAATTTTTTACTAAGAGGCTGGTGAGAAAGCTTTCTTTGACTCGTCCACTAGGTGGCACATAGGGACCGTGCTTCACACGTGGAACCTTCACAGACCCTCCCATTCATAGTGTAAATAAAGAGCTGCATTATTAATTTATACCATCGCGTCCACTCTACACCTAATATTTGTTTAACCAGCTGTTTCCTCGAATCCTCCTTAAACACTATTGATTAAAATCCTAAGAATATTCAGGTTTCCATTCCAGTTTTTCCCCAACAATATATTGTTACCTTTAAATAACAGACTAAATATATTTAAATACCATAGGCTAAGAACTAGGGTTACTAATAAGGAATACAGGAGGTCGGAAAATTAACTAAAGGTAACAGAAGACTATAATGTAAAGGTTATTTTCAAATTTCCTCTGCATTTTGCTGGAATTTTAACTGGTGGAATACCATTATTTAAAAAATATAACCTGGAAAATAAAACATGCATAGGGCGAAAGGAAATGAAAAGAAAACCATTTCTGAAAAAGGGAGTTATTTTCTGAATATGCCTCTTGTTCATCTTTACAAAGATGAAGTGCTGTGCTACCTTAAGATTCAAAGACTTCTTCAACTACTCAGAAAATACCGACATTCCACATCCAAGATGCTAAAAGGCAGGACTGTTTAGTAGACCATCTATTCATAAAGCATCTTTCTGAGTTCGCCGAATGTATTTATCCTGGATGTGTTACCGGCTCCCAAAGGAAGGAAAAGGAAGTGAAACCACTAGGGATATAATGAATCGATTCTTCTCTGTGAAAGTATCTTCAGTTCTTCTAAATTACAGTGTCAGTCATTCCTCTGAGAGACAGGGCCTAGCTGACAATAAATGGCTCACTTTATAAGAACATGATGTTCTCCTCTTGCTTGTTTCTCACAGAAAGCCCAAGCCCACTGAACACTCCTCTTTGGAATACTGGCCTCTAGGTTCATTCTCTTTGGAGACCAGTGGTCTGGAGGTTGTTGGGTTTCTCTTGATCATTAAGTTACATTTAAACAAAATTACTTCTTATCTAGTTTTCCAATTTTTAAGCTGTTTTCAATTTTCTGAAGAGATTACCAAAACATGTAGTCATTCTCTTAGCTTAAAAATTAAATTAAGAACATATAGTCCCAAAGTGTCTAAAGGCTAAAGCTTAAATGCTCAACCAGCATTTGGCATACATTCTATTTTAGTGAATGAAAGAAAAACTTCTTTATTCATAAAAATATATGGAACTGAAGTTAAAAACTGATGTAAGGATTAAGAGATATCACACTAAAAGTTATCCAAAGAGAACTACTATGATGTATTTTTGGTGGAACAATATTCCCATTTTATGATTCCATTAAAATATCTAAGTCACTAAAGTGTGTATAAAATTACTGCAAATTTAGTACACTGAAATAATCAAATAGAAATGGTTACCAGAAACTACATTTGTAATGAATAAATATTACATTGCATTCAGAAATTAATTCACAGGCTTTATTTCTTAAGAACAATTAACTTCCAAGAGGTATGTTTGATTTTATGACATCACACTGGAACGTGTACAGGAACACTTTCCACCCTAAAAACTCCCAAATGTATTGGCTACTTTGTGTATTTTTCCAGGGGTAAATGAAAATAAAATAACTTATTTTCAAAATAAGAAACCATCTTATTTGGAACACAACAGTCATAGTCAATGGAAGAGAACAACTTCATTTCAACCCAAAAGAGTTCAGATTTGCTTAAGATGGTAAATAAACAGTCTCAACACAAATAATTCCTTTAAGCAACTTTTAAAAGTAATCTTACCAACCATGACTTAAAAAATCTTTTTTTCAGTGCATTAATATTATCTACCAACATCATTCTATATATGAAAAGCATCATAATTCTATGATCTTAATTTCACAATTAAGTTGAGAAGAGTGGACCAAAACTGGTAACATCTCAAAGATGATCAATCTAACAGGTATTACCTATGATTACCGTAACTTTCTTTTTCACATAAACTTACATATTCTCTAAAAGAAAACTCATACATGTGGAATGGACATTCCCATTCCTCAGCATTTTCTTCAGTCTATACTATCCGTTTTTTCAGGTGTTATAAAAATGTTTGTTGAAATACAGATGGAAACGCTGCCACTTGGAAACCATGCATCTACCAGATTTATAGTAGCACTAGCAAAAGCTGGGATACTGGACTTAATTCTTGCCCCAGTCGAGACTGAGCTTGTTTACTGCAGTACAGCATTGTATCTGACAATATGCATCTTAAAAAAAAAGTTGAGATGTCATGTTAAACTCAAAAGAAAATTAAAGAAAATAAGTTATTTTAATGTATACATATATCATGATATGCATTGCTCTTTGATATCTTAAAGATATCAAGGTTTGACAGAAAGAGTAAAAAAATTATGGAAGTTTTACCTTGTCCTAAAATCCAGAAGTTCAGATGCTCTCAAGTCCTGCTGAAGTTGGAGCCTGGAGATCAAGTGAAGCTAGGGCTCTTTCCCCTCACCTTAAGTTTGTCTCTGGGTAAGTGTGTGTGCTTGTGTGAGTGTGTGTGTGTGCCTGCGCCGCGCAGAATGTCTCTTTGTGGCGCTGGATGGCAGAGGTCCTGGTCCTGGGAAGAAGGAGGCACTTTCTCACCAAGAGCAGAAGAAAAGCAAAGCAGCGTCACCAGGAAAGTTCTCCTCCCAGATCCCCTAATTACAGCCTAACGTGCACTTCATGCAAACTTCAGGGAGGAAAGGAGGGGCAGCTCAGTGCCCAGACCTTGTGAAACAGCAGCCTGTTAGATGACTTTGCCCTCTGCTCCGATCCCCGAGTAACCCGCTCCTCGGGGGTTCAGGCAAAGCGGTAGCTAAAACCACAAGCCCCCCACTCACAGCACACCTCCTGGATCTGTCCAGAGGAGATGGGGCAAGGGGCTTGTGGAATGATCGTGGGGCAGCGGGGTGAGGCAGACAAGCGGGGACAATGAATTTTCATTTTGCTTTTTAGCCTCTGCTTAAAAGGAAAATCCAAAGGTAGGAGAGGTCCTCGCTTTCCCGCCTCCCTCTCCCCCAAGTAGATCCAGGGTAACCAAGTAGAAAGGTTATTATGACAACAGCGGATAAAGCTTCCTAAACTTGAGGTACCCTTTCACCCAAATTGCCAGAAGTGTGCTTTCTTGTTTACTGGCCTCAGTATTGATATTGAGTTTGAATCTCCGTTAACAAACAACTGCTGTCGTATCCCTGGATGACAGAGCTCAAAGAACCTAGATTTATTTATAGAGTGAAGAATGCAAGGGGCATACAGGATGGGTGGGGTTGGCTTATGGATCCATACCCAGGATTAGAACCAGATGGGTACAGGGCGCGCGCACGCACACACAGACGCGCGCGCGCGCGCGCCCCTAAAATAACCACTGGGGAAGATGCTGGGACGCGCGGGAAAACGCCTCCTGAACAAATAGACATTTATTTATAACTTCTGGGAGAGTATATAGGTCCATTGATTCCCGCTTTGAGTAACCAAGGGTTTTGGAGAGGAAATGGCTTCATATTTCAATAACAGAGCCACCTTTGATGGAGCCTAGGAGAGGAAAAAAAGAAACACACCGCAGGAAGCAAACGGCTGTTGCAGCCGCCGGGAGGAGGGAGCAGGGCTGGCCCGGGGATGAGGACAAGCAAACAAGCCCAGAGGCCCCTGGCCAGGGAGGAGGCGAGACGCAGGCCGGTCCGCCTGCGGGCCTCGGGTGCAGGCACCCTGGGCGCAGGGCGCTCAGGGGCGTCCAAGGAATCGGGGCTGCGCTCCCGGCTCTCGCCCTCCGGCTTGGGAGGTGCAGGCCGGGCTGCGGGCTCGTCACGTCGGCCGCCGCTCAACTGGTGCACTGGAAGGGCAGGGGAACCGGTGGGGCAGAGGTTCTGGAGAGCCAGAGGACTGATGGAGCAGAGGGATTGGTGGGGCAGGGATACTCGTGGGGAGATGATCTAGTGGGGTGGGAGGCACGGGGACCAGTGAGGCAGGGACGCCGGTGGAGCAAGTGACTCGTGGGGCCGATGAGCTAGCGCGGCAGGGGGACAGGTGAGGCAGGGGCGCGAGTAGGGCGGTGCGCGCGGTCTGAGCTGCGCTGGAGGCGGCGAGCGGCGCTATTGTCTTGGAGATAAAACCTAAGCAGTGTTGGCGGCTTCCTCTTAGAAGAGAGGCGGGAAGGAGGTCTTTAAAAAAAAAAAAAAAGTCTTCTTTCCCGCTTTTCCCTGATGTATTTCACCGGTTCCTGCCCCCAGGCTCACCCTTGCCATTCGGGTCTTTGGTAAATTAACAAGTGCCTCTTGAAAAAATTTTATTCCAAAGACAAACCGAACACCCACAAAGTCTGACTGGATGAATACAGTTATATTCGAAATGAAATAATTAAAAACGAATCCTGCAGCAGGCAATTCTACAGTTTTCTTGTAATTTCAAAACCTGGGCAAGGCGCCTCTTTTCATTTTTTCTGTTTGTCCTCACAGGGAACAGGCCGCTCTAGGCTTTGCAATTTTATGTCGTTAATTTCGTAGCTATTGAGACAGCTGTTACACTGTAGGCCTCACATTAACTGCCAATAAAAATAAGATACATCTCTGCCTTTCAACTGTGAAAAGAGTTTTTATGCTATTTCTTGTAAATGTTCAGGATGGTATGTATTTTAAGGAACATAAAGGAATTGGACTTAAGAACAAATATCCTACATTTTTCACATTAAAGCTCCACAAAGGTGGTGAAGCTGGTGGTACGTGGCTATGAAATGATATAAATATAGTTAGAATACTGATCTTGTTCCCTCTGCTTAAACACCTAATCTCTGGGAGTTGCCTGGGCAGTAAATCAGATTAGCTGGTCCATCCATCAGGGCACGTGTTTCTTATTCTGCGGCCTTCTCCATCCATATACTTATTCCAGCAGAGCATTAAAACAATGTAATGTGTTCTCTTCAGAAATTGTTTATTAGCTACATAAAACCATCCGTTTTGCATTTTAGATCACAGTGAGTTGTACCAGAATTTTTTTTTTTTTCAGGTAAAACCATACCAATTGAGACAGGCTTCCAGAGTCTTCTCGTCAATCCTTCCTCACCCCTATTTCCTATCTTCCCAGATAGGCCAGTTGCTAGTTGTGTAGTCAGGCCACCTGAGATGGCTATTCTCTTGCTCTCTATACATCCCCTGCTGGACCAGTCCCTGCTTTACTTAAATCCTACTCACCTGAGAGATCCTCCTACAAACTTGCCTTTAGCCCCAGCTGGTGATTGTTCTAATCTTTAGATCAGAACACCTCCACCAGGATAGCTTACTAAAACGGTGGTGAGGGGCCTGCCCCTCTGCTGGTTTCCCTGGTAACTAATGAGCCAACCTGACTTCAATTCCCCCTATAATTGGTAACCTCCCCTTCCCTCCGGAGCCAAGACTGCTGCCGTGTTCTGCCCGATGCCTGCTGCACTTGATGGGGTGCTGCTCCAGGACCTTGCTTCCGACATGTAAGATCCTCCCCTCTCCATTAAACCAGGGGCCCCCAAACCCTGGGCCGCGGACTGGTAGGAACTGGGCCATGAAGCCGGAGGTGAGCAAGCAAATCTTCATCTGCTGCTCCCCGTCGCTCCGCCCCTGTCTGTGGAAAAACTGTCTTCCCTGAAACTGGTCCCTGGTGCCAGAAAGGTTGGGGACCGCTGCATTAAACCACTGACGTCTCTGGCACTGACTCCAGGCTCTTGCTTAGGTTGAGGCTCAGCATGTACAAGGCTTGTAGGCCTGCGGGGTGCAGCCCAACACTAGCCTTTGTTAAAAGATCCCCAGTACCGTGTTTTTAATCACAAGTACTTAAACCTGTCAGTAGTGTATATTTGATTTTACTGATATTGACGCATGTATTGATATTATATACATTTCGATTCACTTGGGGGTTCACATGGTGTACTAATTACTTAAAATTTACACTGGAATTAGCTTTAAGTCTTTTAAAAAAGATTTTTGTGTTTAGTTAATGTTCAGTTTTGTAACTATTTATAGAGGTATACGTTACTTTGATCAGTCATTATAATTATGCATCAGGGCAAAGTCATTATAATAAGCTTTGGTTTAAAAAAAATCAAATCAGGGCTTCCCTGGTGGCGCAGTTGTTGAGAGTCCACCTGCCGATGCAGGGGACACGGGTTCATGCCCCGGTCTGGGAAGATCCCACATGACGTGGAGCGGCTCGGCCTGTGAGCCATGGCCCATGGCTGAGCCTGCGTGTCCGGAGCCTGTGCTCCGCAAAGGGAGAGGCCACAACAGTGAGAGTCCCGTGTACCGCAAAAAAAAAAAAAAAAAAGTATTCTGGGTATGAAGATTCCTTCCAATTATTAACATTAATAATTCATGTGGAAATGTTCCCGAATGCAAGTTTGTGTGCCCCATGCATGGTGAGGCCAAACAAACAGTGGAGTTTGGAGCAGAGAAAGGTTTATTTCAGGGCCAAGCCAGGAGAACAGGTGGCTCATGCTCACAACCCCAAACTCCCCCATGGTTTTCTCGGAGAAGGTTTTATAGGCAAAATGTGGAGTAGGGGCTGCAAGGTGTATGACTTTTTTCTGATTGATTGGTGGTGAGGTGACAGGGTGTTGCTTCCCGGAACCTGGTCCTCAGCCTGAAGTTCCCATCCTCCACCAGGGTAGGGATCTTAGTTCCTGCAGAACTCAAAGATATTGTTATGTATATCCCTTCAGCGGGGTGGGGGGCGGGGGGCGGGGGGTGGGCGGGGAACCGGGACCCTGACCCATTGCTGCACTATTGCTTCTTGACTGTTCCTCCCCTGTTTCTTCATTCCCTCACATCCTTGATTAGCTATTGTTTGAATCTGCCCTTTGGAACTCAGGTGAGATCTAGGAGGCTGAATGAAACCTATTTCCTACAAACAATAAACTGGGGACACAGAAAGGATTTGTACCTGGGAGGGCCCCAAAGGGTCCTGCTGAATTTCAGAAACATGTCTTTCATGGCCTAATGAAGTATTTTGTTTTTGTTTTGGAGAAGGCAGGGAGAGCAGCTTTCTTAAATTACAAGGAAAAAAAACCCCAAATATTTTCTTCAAAATTAATTTTCAAAATGACTTATATGCTTAAAATTCATGTGAAGTTTTACCTTTAATTACCTGGCTAAGTGCTAGAGATACAGAGCCTAGAAGTTAAATGACAAATCAAGGTTCTGGAAAAGCCAATACCAATTTAGAGCTAATGGATATTGAAAACACCTTGTTTTGCATAATGCAAAAGTATTATTTAAGAGTGAAAAATAGGCCAGGGCTTCCCTGGTGGCACAGTGGTTGAGAGTCCACCTGCCGATGCAGGGGACACGGGTTCGTGCCCTGGTCTGGGAAGATCCCACATGCCACGGAGCCGCTGGACCCGTGAGCCATGGCTGCTGCTCCTGTGCGTCCGGAGCCTGTGCTCCACAACGGGAGAGGCCACAACAGTGAGAGGCCCGCGTACCGCAAAAAAAAAAAAAAAAAAAAAAAAAAAGGTCAGAATGGTGTTATAAAATGTAACTTTGCCTTCTTTTGCTAATTGTAAGACAATTTGAGTAATTGGGTTGAACCAGATAAAATGGAATATTCAACCATTTTTGACCTACCAAAAAAGGCAATTCATCTGGCTTAACCTAGCACAGACTTAAATATGTGCATAGTATAAACATAGCAGGAACATTTTCAACATTTAAAAAATATCGGTATAAAATATCATGAATCTTTAATGTGTGATAAATTTGCAAGCAGAGTGGTATTCCTCCTGGCATATTACAATTCTAGTGAAATATACATTTATATTCAAATGGAGATTATCTAAATTCATCTCCTTTTCAAACTCTGAAAGTGGCTGCTCTATTATCTACTGAATTTCAGAGAACTCCCTCCCAGTGAATTTGTGTTTCCTGGAATTTTTGCCTCAGACTAATATCATAACTGGTGGAACATCTGCTAGGAAAAAGGTGCAGCTATGTGCACTCTGAGGTACTGGGATGGGGGTGGGGAGAAAAGCCATTTGACCTTTCCTGTCTGAGGGCTCAGAACTTCATTAAAGCATCCCTTGGGCTTAGGGGCATAACCATGAGAAAGACATCATTTGTAATTAAGTCGTTCCCACTGGCTATATTCCTGTTGAACTCCATGATTAAGATACAAATTCAATATTTTAAATGGTCACAAAGCATTTGATAAAAGGTTATTTTGCTTTTAATGCAATGGGTGGGATGACTTTCCAAGGGCCCACTTTTTGTACTCTCACTCTTAAAAAGTATCCTGCAGAGAGACTCTTCAAAGGGCAAATGAAGTAATTAGGCAATAAATTGTTCAAATGTTAAAAGCAGAGATGTTCCAGAAGCTAGTGAGGCCACATGAATATCATACCAAGTGATAAATATCCTCAACTCCTGAGAAGTTAAGTGCCTGCATGTTCTCTGGCTTGTCTGTTGGATTGGTTTTGGTTTCACAGCATCTTTCTTGTAATCTATTGTTCCCTCAGTGTGTTTCTTTTGTCCAGAATGCCCAAACACTTTCTTTAATTTTTCAGTACATTGATGTCTATTTGATTATTAACTAGGTTACTAGGTTATACTCATTTTGCAGTAGGGCCCAGATTTAGTCCCATCTCCTTTGTTGTGCTGTTAATTGTTAAGAAACTTCTTCCCCCAGTCACAATCCCATATTACTCTTAAGAGCACTCATTGGCCAATTTTATACTACCTTGCATTTTATTTATATTTTCATATATTTAGTTTTTTTTAAAATCAGTTGTACTGTAAACTCTCTGAGGGGCGATATAATATCTTTGCATCTTCATTTTCTAGCACACAGCCTTGATGGTAGAAGCTGTTCAAAAAATATTTATTGCTGTTGTTGAAGATGACAATGTCACCTTTTATATTCAGGAGAGACAATAAGAACAAATGAAGGAAGCTAGTTATTGAACAAACTAGTTCAGGGTATTTTGCATCTAATAGCCAGTGGCATAAATAGTAAATCATCAGAGGTTGATTAATAATTTGTATCATTGTTATTGATCTCATAGAATTAAAGGAAACATAATACATATTTTTCTTCCATGCTTGGCTGATGAGTGATTGTATAAATGATAATCAACAAAGATAAGATATTTTACTCTTAAGAAACTAGGTTGACGTTAGTCATAAAATAAGGTTATTGTCTTAGAATTACAATATCGGCCACTTGAATATTGATTTTTTTGCTTGTATTTATAGTTATTTTAAATTTAGGCCAGTTATAACTATCAATAAATGTAGTCCTTATTGTATTTTCTTTTTGCTCCCTATAACCTTCAGAGAAAAGGATGTCAAGTCTAATTGAGCTGAAGTGATTTATATACAGTTCTTCTTAGGGTAAAACGGGTGAATTAGCTAATGCATCAGGTTGGCATAGGGCAAGACTACTCAGGAGAGACTAAAGTGTAGGGCTTTGATTATTGGGAAGTGAAGGAAAAGTCCAGCCTTGTCAGAAAAATGGAGAGAAAGACAGGAGTATATTGTATCGGAAACCTATGGAGAAGAATTTCAAAAGGGAGAGACTGGTAAAGTGCCAAGCTTAGAGACAGTTCTACTAGAGACTAGAAGAGAATATTAACCTAAATACTTAGAACAGCATGCCTCTTAGTAAATTTTGACTTAAGTGGTTTGGAATAAACAGCTGGATGTTGTTAAAATCATCTATATCGGTCTATGTTTTTAAAATCGTCTATATCGGTCTATGCTAAACTTGATAGGTAAAATCTATTTTTTTCTTAATATCACCAGAAATACAGAATTAATTCTTTCTTTACATCCAGGTTTTAGGCAGGCACTAGGCAGTATTTAAAATAGCTAATATACCTATCAATATCTTTATATTCATGTATCTATCATATGTATATCCCCCTCCTTTTTTTTTTTTTTTTTTTGCGTTAAGTTCATTAGAAAGCTCACTTGTGGTCTATTTTAAGCATTGAGGAAGTAAAAGGATTTTGGAGGGAGCCTTTGAACAGTACATGCGGAAATAGTCTTACATATGCATTTATCTTAAACTTCCTTTCACAGACTAGTTCAGCCAATTGATTCTACTGTAAATAGGAAATCTGTACTTCTTCCTTAACCACAATCTAGTTGTTCCAACATATGGCTAAATTAAGGTACGAAAGGTTAAATTGGAAGGAAGACTCTTGTGAATAAACAAAGAAAGGAAAAAGAGGAAGTATTTCTCCATTTTGTGTCTAATTGCTACTGGCCTTGTTGCTGAATGCACCACAGTTCTTCAGTAATCCTGCCCTAATGGCAACTAGAGAATATTCGCTTGCCGGTGCAAATGCCTGGTGTTGGATCTCTTTTGAGCTTAAAGGCCGGTAATTTGGGAACATGAAAAATTTGCAAAGTTGAGGTGCCTATTATCTCATCTTGTATATGGAAAGAAATGTCAGTAACTTTAGAATCTGGTGATCTCTAGGAATTTTTTCCCTATTAATGCTCTCTATTCTAAACTCTGTTGACCCCCTTCCAGTAACACTTAAATAGAAATAGAAAGTGTTTAGAATGAAAAGTAAGCTGAAACGATTTAATTCAATCCTTCACTTTCTGGATAAGTAAACTGAGTCTGCTCAGATTAAGGAATTGTCCCCAAAGTTATGCACATATCCTGATGTAAGTCTGTGAATTGTCAGAGCCACCCATTTCTGTGAATCGGAGTAGTATTAGGATGCAGTTGTGACCAATGTACTTCTTTTAGAACATAGCTAAGAATTAATTATTTCTTCCTCTCCATTTATTACCTTATATCTCTGTTATGGAACTTTGCACAGCTCAACTCATCAGTTGGGTATATATCTATCTCTTATTATACTGTGAGCACATTGCTTGTTCATGTCTAATTCATTCTTAAATCTTCCAGTGTTGCCTCCACCCCGTCCCAAGCACAGTGCCTTGCCCACGTAGGGGTAGAGAAAAGCTTGCTGAATTGAATCACCTCAAAACCATAGAGAAAGCATGTTAACAGGGAGAAATCGGAAAGTGATTTCTAGTCGAACTTTTCAGGTTTATCTTTCATTAAAAAATAGCCATACATTTTGATTTAAAACCCAGCTTGACTCATTTTTATGCCCTTTGTTTCTTCCCTCTTAGTTTGTCTCTTCAGCATCTTAATGCCTCGCCACACAAATGCTTGATCTTTCCTGCTAGTTGGAAATTACCATGTCAGTAATCTGTTGACTCTGGAGGGAAGTCTGAAATGTTTCTCACACCTGTCACCTCTTTTGCATTTTGAATATGCCTTTCTTATTTGATCCCTACTCTTTTGTAGTGGCATCCTGGTGCCTTCCCTGACTTAGTTCTTCTTTGCAGGGGTCCATTTCTACATGCCTGTAATACTATTTTCCTCTGCCATAGCTCTGAACATAGCACTTCCTTCATCAAAAACTTTTTGATAAGGCTTGCGGATAGCTGAGTTCTAAAAACTTAAGATGTGTATTTAGTTTTGTGACCTATACATTAAAATCTATACTGCTTTACTGTAGTTGGCCTGAGAGTGGCATTCTTTACTCTTTGAATTAACTGCTTTCTTTGGAGGCTATAGAAACTACCTCTGGATCAAGTTAAGTGAATATTACCAATAGTGGTTCATCAGACTCTGGCAACTCCTAAAATATATTTTTTTCATTATTAAATTACTGTGCATGAATGTTTCTTAAACAAATACGTCTCTGCTGAATGGAATTTTGTACTCCAATTTCATAGACAGTCACTATGCTCCATTTCTGTATATCTAGGCTCATAAAATAATAGACAAATATTTGTAGAGCAAAAAATATGCTTGATAATTTTGTATTATGGTTTGATCACTTTGTGGATTTTCTTGTGGATAAAAGCCTTTGTGTTATTTGAGTATTACTTATTATTTGAGTACTACTATTAGAATTGTGTGCAGAGAGTTCAGAAGCCCCCTCCCTCAACTGGAATATTTGTAAAAAACTAACAAGCAAACAAACTGTGTGCATGGCCTTCTTGAGATTCTATTTCTTTTAAAAAGACAATTTTTTAGAGCAGTTTTATGTTCACAGAAAAATTGAGAGGAAGGTATAGAGATTTCCCAAATATCCCCTGCCCCGACACATGAAGAGCCTCCCCCATTGTCCACACCCCCCATCAGAGTGGTATATTTTTACAAATGATGAAACTATATGGACACATTCTTATCGGCCAAAGTCCATAGCTTACATTAATGTTCACACTAGGTGTTGTATATTCCGTGGACCTGGACAAATATGTAATGACATGTACCTGCCATTTCAGTATCATAGAATATTTTCAGTGCCCTAAAAATCCTCCGTGTTCCACTTATGCATCCCTCCTTCCACCTAACCCCTGGCAACTGCTGACTGAGTTTCCATTTCTAATGCCTCTAGATAATTTAAGAAGCTAACAGTGAGCTTCTGTGAGATCCCATACTGAATGAAAATTTAGAGTCCTAGAAGCCACTTAAAAAACACAAATTAGGGAACTTTAAATACATGTTATTTATTTCAAAATATGTCTAATATTGTCTAGTTCTATATAGAAGGGGAAAATAAAAGTTTTGAGGTAAAATAATTTAGTATATCAGGAGTATATTCCTGGCTCTTAAATGAGAGTAAAGCTTCATTACTGCCTAGTAGACTGTCACGCAGCCTGCTTCACTACTACTGATATTCACTAACTTTCTTTCAATCTTTATTAATGGTATTATTTTCTATTTTGTAATTTTGCTATTAAATATCATGAATTGTTTTAATCAACTACATAACTTAAAGTGAAATTAAGGTTCACAGCATTATTTTCATTTCAATGTAAAATATGTATGTCATTTGTGACTACCCTTTGATAAGCTAACTATGAAAATGACTTCTTTCTACCACCTTTTTTTGTTTTTAAATAGTTAAACTTGAAGCATATTTTGTCTCAGTCCTGGCTGTCAAAAGATATCTTTTTCTTTAGAGGGAAAAAAGCACTCAAATAATAAAATACTTAATTTTAATGCCTGTATTCTTTCTGTATGCTGATATTATCAAAGAGTAAGAAAAATAACAGGCCCATGACTGTAATTTCCATTCTTTACTTGACCTCTAGGAATGAAGTAATTTGATGCAATACATGTTTGTTGTTTTGATGGGATGACTATTTTAGTTGAGGTTAATTGACCAATAAGATAACAATCTGTTCTTAATGCTTTAAGTCGTTTAGTTTGTGTTCTTGTATCAAAATATTCATCAACAATTGTTCAGGCTATTTTCATTTGTTCAATCATCATGAGACAATGAAATAATAATAGAGTAAAAGCATACATGTACATATATGCTTTTATTCTGTGGTGGGAACTGGAAAAGGGTGCATTACAGTAACTGAACGGTTTTGAGGTTAGTTGAACTTAGTTGAACTTGTACTTTATATATTGGTAAAATGATTCTCCATAAAAGCCTTTGCATCCTCCTGTCCAACAGAACACATGTTCCGTCAGGGAAAGGTTTACAATTATGAACCTTTGATGCTTGGAAAAATTCCAATTGCACAGTAATTTTGGAATCCTAATTGTCTTGCTAGGTAAACTTTTGTTGGTTTTTCTCAAAGACATCTTATGATTCTCTCTTCCTAAAAAGTGTTTACGAGCACATTGATAAAAGGGGCTGTAATCATTTCTGGTTT
Organism: Mesoplodon bidens; assembly: GCF_964165515.1. NCBI lineage: Eukaryota > Metazoa > Chordata > Mammalia > Artiodactyla > Ziphiidae > Mesoplodon > Mesoplodon bidens. Next base: position 68,151,560 of record NC_138160.1, read on the forward strand.
TTATTGGTACTTGAGGAATAGATTTTGGGAAAAGTCATCCATTTAATCTGCCAAAATACTGAAAGACTTCTGCTTATGCGGTCTTAGAATTTCAGTCTCTATAAAATGATATTTTATACCAGATTAAGTTGTTATCATTATAATACATAAGATTGCTGCCTACCGAGGTCTAACCATTTTTAGGAATTAAGAGTGCAGTTACATATGAACAAGAAACAGAAAAGGGCCAGAACTTTAAGTTTTCTTTTGCTCCCATTATTAAGGTATTCTTCATATGAGGGACGATAAACGATGGAAAATGTAATAGATTTGGAAGTGAATGTTATCTAAATTTTTTGTCTTAAAGAATTACAGCTTGAGGTTCTCTGTCATATACTCCCTTAGCATCCTGAACCCCTTAACAACATATTTTTATGACTTGTTTGATATCTGTCTTCCTTGGTAGAGTTTAGGCTACCCTAGGGCAGAAACTAAGTCCATTTTATTCACTGCTTTATCTTCAGTGCCTACCATGTGGTAAGTTATTGACAAATATTTGACAAGTATTTTAAAAATAAAGTTTATTTTAAAAGTAATAAAAATAGGAAAGAGCAAAAGCTCCTTAACTAAATTGAGGTTTCATGTCCAGGGTGTCTTTAATTGAAGCTTTGAATGAAATTAACATTTGAGGGAAAAATGTTTCCCTACCCTAATTTATATATTCCTCCTCATAAGTCTTCTTCCAGATCTATTAATAAGAAATGGTATTAAATTCCTTTGAGCTGGGATGATCTAACTTATAAACAGAGTGGGAGGCAATGTTAGTAGTATAATCTGAGGGACAGCAAGAAGTAGGTCTGTTCAAAAATAGCTCCCACCTGCTAGCCAGAGTATTTGGTATCCCCATCATTGGAGTTGTTTTGTTGTTGTTGTTAAAGGGTCTCTAGGAGAACCATTTTAAATTTATATCTTCTGGTCATTATGAAAACAAGATGACATACTACCTCCTTTCTGGGGCAGGACTTGTAATTAGGGGTTATTGTGTGAAAGGTAACAGAAACTTTTGATCAGCAAAATGATACATGATGGGCTATCATTTTGTTGGATAGGCAGAGATTTTCTACCTGAAAAAAATTTGAGAAAGAGAAGAAAACATCTCTGAAAAGTTCTCTTAAGCGTCAGGTAAGGATTAGAAGCTATTCCTTTATGGAGGGTAAGCAGAGATTAAACAATATTAGCTACAAGATTATTTGTGGAAAATTTAAAGAAATAAAAGAAAAATGAAATATTCCTGAAGCATGAAAGAACCCAATGTATTATTTATGTATTTGGATTATGGAATGGGTAGGATGACAGGGCCAGAGTTTGAAGAGCAGTGATGGGTAGGACACATACAGGGGTGAGGAAGGGGTGTTGCTTAGCAACCCAAAGGCCATCAAGGCGAGGAGACCTTTTCAGAAGAGATGCCCTGGCTTATGGAATCACCATTTGCCCACTTACTTAAGCCAGGAAACGAAGGAGAGGTGGGAGATTTTACTTGTTTTACTTAAGGCTGACTGTGATATCGTGATTTATAATAAGCAATATATCTTTGATATTGGTCCTTATTTCTAAAACCCTTGGAATTCCCCAAGTGATAAGACAGACAAATGTGTCTTTTGTTATGTTAATGAGGTGACTTCTGGACAGCAGCTAGGGATGGGGGCTGGTTGTCAGTGGAGCCAACCAGGTGATTAGAGGGTTGGGAATTTCAGTCCCATCCCCTGACCTCCTGGGAAGGGAGAAGGGGCTGCAGGTTGAATCAGTTGCCAATGGCCAATGATTTAGTCAATCATGTCTTTGTAATGAAGCTTCCATAAAATCCCCAAAGGAGAGAATTTGGAGCGCTTCCAGGTTGGCCAACACATAGAGTTTGGGGAGAGTGGCACCTTCTGAGAGGGTGTGGAAGCTCCCTGTGCTTCCCCACACCTTGCCCTATGTATCTCTTCAGCCTGGCTGTTCCTGAGTTATATCCTTTTAGAATAAACCGGTAATCTGGTAAGCAAAATGTTTCTCTGAGTTCTGGGACCTGCTCTAGCAAATTAATTGAACCCAAGGACAGGGGTTGTGGGAACCTCTGATTTATAGCAGTCAGAAATACAGGTAACAACCTGGACTTCTGCTTGGCATATGATGAACAAGGAGGGAGTCATGGGAGCCTCCAATCTGTAGCCAGTGGGTCAGAAGCACAGATAACCACCTGTCTGATGTGGGAGGGGAGAGGCAGTCTTATAGGCCTGAACCCCTAACCTGTGGAATCTGATGCTCTCTCTGGGCAGATGGTGTCAGAATTGAGTTAAATTGCAGGATCCCCTGCTAATGTTCTGAGCTTTGCTTGGTGATGTGGGGGAAGACCGTCCCCCTCCGCAAACCACAACTGAATTGGGTGCTGTTTGTTGGTGTGGGGAGAAACCTCCACACATTCGGTGACTGGAAGTAAAGTGTTCTGTGTGGCTGTGTCTGTAGCATGAGAGTAAAAGAGAAACACAGGGGCAAGGACTGGGTTTCCCCTACACAGGTAGATGGAACTGCGTTTTTCCCATTTATTGACTCTCCTGTTTGGCATTTACCTTTTCTATTTTCTGCTTTCTCTCTGGTAAAGATGATACTGTGTTCTGTGGTGGGTAGAAGGCAAACTCAGGAAAGAAGGAAGGAAGTAATTCATGACTTATTCCCATGATAAATAGTCAGGCTTCTGAATCATTAAGAATATGAGTCATTTGCTACTTGTTTTCTTAACACAGCTTTTCCTCCACTGAATAAATGAATGGTGTACAAGTAGAGGAAAAGCAAAGGATGAAGCCACTACCTGGTACAGGTTATTTATATTCAAATCTGGCCCTGCCCCTCCCCAGCAGAGTCCTCACACAGGTCATCTAACCTTGTAAACTGAAATGTATCCGCTACAAAATGAAGATCATAATGGCTGCTGACTGCCCGGCTATGTGAGGGTTAAAAGAGCATGAAGAGAGCATAACCGGAGCCATGTGTTTGCAAACTGCTTGGTAAATATCAGCTGTTATTCCTCAGGAGACAAGAACCCCCAAGCCTGGCCAGGCTGGAATGATCTCTAAGTTAAAGATGACCCAGAAATTCCTGATGTATTTGGAGATTCCAGTTTTGACATCTTTCTAGCTAAATATGGGAAATTATCCAAAAACAAAAACCGCTGAGGGCTCCAAATGGCATCAGGAAGTAACTGCCTCACTGTCACAAATATGAGGAAAAGGAAACCTTTGATCTCTAACAAAAGTGACATTTCATTGAGCCAGTTTTCTCCCTAGAAGATTTGAATCACGGGTGGTTTGTTTCACATGAAGTTAATGCTAACTCATAACTAAGTTAATAGAGAAATGTTAATGAACTGTAATCAAGGAGAATTTAAAATACTACACGCTGGATAATTAACTTGACAAACAAGTCATGCTGGGCAGACTAATTTAAATACTCAACCTTTTGAACTTCCCTCTTGCACGTTACAACAGACCTACTTTTTCTTTTTTCTTTTTTGGTCTAAACTCTTGTCACTGTTTCAAAATTTTCCTCGAGAAGCTTCTGAAAGTATCTTCTTTCCCTCAATTTGAATGCCCAACCAACTGTAAGTTTGGCTGCTGCTTCATCCACTTTGCTGCTCTCCTAACAGCATCAATAGTGTCAGCTTTAAAGCCAGTGGATACTATTCAGTCATCATATGCTACTTTTATATTGTTGTCCACATTACATGTTTTTTCAGATTATTTATTCCTTTCACTTTGGTGATGATATTCTCTCCTTGTTCTCACAGATCTCTAACCACTGCTTTGTTTTGCAGGTTTTTTCTCTTCTGCCATCCCTTTAGTGTTTCCAAGGTTTAATCCTTGGTCTGTTGCTCTTTTCTTTTTACCTGTTCTTAGATAATCTCGTTTATTTATTATCAACATGTCAATCACTCCTAAATCTGAATCTCCAGAGTTTAGACCCTAATTTTCAGATGTATGGCTGACCATCTGTCCCAAGTGAACACCTGCACCTAAACCAGCCCCCTCCTTCTCTTTATCTCTTGTCTTGGCTTATGGACTCACCACCTACCCATTCACCTACAGCAAAAAGCCTAGGAATCATTCTCAGCTACTCCTGCATCTCCACCCATCTCAAAGTCCAGTCAGATTTACTTCCCAGTATTTCTCATTTCCATCTAAATGCCTGAGTCTTTACTGACTGAGTCACTGTATCGTTATTATTTCAGTAGCCTTCTAAATGCTCTCCATTCTTACCTTTTAAATAATGATGATAACAAACCCTGAAATAGCAGTTACTACTTGCCAATCTCTGTTCTAAGTGCTTTATTTATATTAACTCATTAAATTCCCAAGATAAGCTCCCAAAGCAGGTACTCTTACTATCTGCTTTTTACAGATAAGATCACTGAGGCACATAGAGGTTAAATAACTTGATCACAGAGCTGGTGGAGGCAAGAGGTAAACCCAGGCAGTCAGGCTCCAGAGTCCATCCTCCTCACTGTTACCAGAGTAATGGATGCACCAGGACATTTAACTATGTTGTGTGCCTGGTGCCCATAGCCCAAAGAACAGAGCTTAATCTCTTCAGTGGGGCATAAAAGCTCGGTCTCTACCTGTCTGTATGGCTTCAGTTGTCACCTCCCACTTCACACTGTGTTCTAGCCACACTCACCTGATGCCATACTCTGGCAATAATCTCTACAGCAATGATGTATTCTCAACCTTTGCTTGTCTACCATGCAGCTCAGCATTCATTTTCTCTGTTCTCATACTGATATATTTCTTTCTTTTTTCTTTTCTTTTTTTTTTTTTTTTTTTTTTTTTTTTTGCGGTACGCGGGCCTCTCACTGTTGTGACCTCTCCCGTTGTGGAGCGCAGGCTCAGCGGCCATGGCTCACGGGCCCAGCTGCTCTGCAGCATGTGGGATCCTCTTGGACTGGGGCACGAACCCATGTCCCCTGCGTCGGCAGGCGGACCCTCAACCACTGCGCCACCAGGGAAGCCCTGATATATTTCTTAAACACACAGTTACGAATGCTGTAATATTTCATCCAGTTTGTTGAAAGGGTATTGCGCCAGACAGAATTCCAGGATGCCCCTGTCTTCCCCAGTTCCTGACTTTTGGTGTACCTATAGCTTCTCCCAGCTATTCAAACAAACACTAATCTAGGTATTGCTATGAAGGGATTTTGTAGATGTAACTAGGGTACCAAATCAGTTCACTTTATAGTAAGGAGATTGTCTTAGTGGGCTTGACCTAATCACATGAGCCCTTTAAAAGCAGAGCGTTTTTTTTTGTTTTTTTTTTTCCCGTCAGGAGGAAGTCAAGAGATTCAAAGCATGAGAAAGATTGGATGTGCTATCACTGGCTTGGATGGAGGAGGCCCCATGGCAAGGGCTGAGGAAGGCCTCTGGGAGGTGAAACTAGCCCCTGGCTGAAAGTCAGCATGGAGACAGGAACCTCCGTTCTACAAAGGCAAGGAACTGCCTTGTGCCAACAAGAATGAGCTTGGATCTATTTTTAAATACAAGATCACACCATCTGTGAGTAAAAACTGTTTTACTTTCTGATTTCTAATCTGAATGAATTTTATTTCTTTTTCTGCCTGATTTCCCTAAGTAGAACTTCTAGTATGATATTGCATAGAAGTGGCAAGAGTGGTATCCTTGTCTTGTTTCCGAACTTAGTGGGACAAACTTTTTTTTTAATTTATTAATTTTTGGCTGCGTTGGGTCTTCGTTGCTGCGCGTGGGCTTTTCTCTAGTTGTGGTGAGTGGGGGCTACTCTTCGTCGTGGTGCATGGGCTTCTCATTTGCAGTGGCTTCTCTTGTTGCAGAGCATGGGCTCTAGGCGCATGGTCTTCAGTAGTTGTGGCACGCGGGCTCAATAGTTGTGGCTCGCGGGCTCTAGAGCACAGACTCAGTAGTTGTGGTGCAAGGGCTTAGTTACTCCGTGGTATGTGGGATCTTCCCGGACCAGGAATCGAACCTGTGTCTCCTGCATTGGCAGGCAGATTCTTAACCACTGCACCACCAGGTAAGTCTGGGGGCAAACTTTATTTAATCTTTCCCCATTAAGTATGATGTTAGCTTTGAGTTTTTTGTAGATGCCCTTTTTCAGTTGAGGAATTTCCCTTCTCTTCCTAGCTTATTGAGGTTTTTTTTTTAATGAAATGATGTTGGATCTAGTGAAATGGTTGTTCTGCATTGATTGAGGTGATCATGTGTTTTTGTTGTTTACTCTATTGATATGTTGTATTACAGTAATTGATTCTGTGACGTTAAGGCTATTTATTTCATTCCTGGGATATATCTCATTTGGTCATAGTGTATAATCCTTTTATATGTTGTTGCATTCAGTTTGCTAATACTACATTGAGGATTTTTGTGATTCATAAGGAACGTTGGTCTGTAGTTTTCTTTTCATGTCTTTGTCTGGTTTTGGTACGATGATAGAATAAAGCACAGTAGAATTATATTATAAATCAATAAAAGAATGAAATTTAGAAAATTCACAGATATGTGGGAATTAAAATAGTCATAAATAACCAATGGTCAAAGTTGAAATCACAGGCAAAATTTCATTAAAGATGAGTGAAAACAAAAACACAACATGCTAAAATGTATGTGATGCAGATAAAACAGTGCTTTGAGGGAAATCAATGCTGTAAACACATAGATGAAAAAAGAAAAAAAAATCTCAGATCAATAACCTAACCTTTTAACCTTAAGAAGCTACAAAAGAACTAGACTAAACTCAAACTAAACAGAAGGAAGGAAATAACAGTGATTGAAAATAAATTAAATAGAGAATAGAAAACATTAAAAGAAATAAAACCAGAAGTTGGTTCTTTGAAAATATCTACAGAATCTATAAACTTTCATTTATAGAATGACCAATAAAAAAAAAAAAGAGAAAGGGCTCAAATTAGTGAAATCAGGGTAAAAAGAGAACATCACTATCTGAGCCCTAATTTCCTCATCTGTAAAGTGAAAATTATAATATATGCCTCATCAAGTTTTCATAGATATTAAATGTGAAATTACTGGCTACTGTGCCTGGAATATAATAGGCTGTTATGAGAGGTTGTTTCCCTCTTCCTCTTTTGTACTTCTAGTTCATTTTACACTGTTTAATTCTTTCCAAAGTCTAGCTTAAAAAACCAGAAGTGATTATCCATACCTGTTAAAATCTACTTCACTGCTTATCTTCAGTGCCTTCCATATTCTAATCCCAATTTACCTTTTCATTTATAGTCCTCCCCTACACTTTGGCATTGATGCTTAGCTTCAGCCAAACTCTTTCATTCACTTCTCCTTGGATTGTAGATGATGTAGGGATTTGTTTTCATGTATTTATCTGTTTATTTTCTGGCTCTGGCTTTCCCTTTATCTCTGTTTTTTCACTGGTACTCTGCAGACTATTCTTTTCCCCTCCAGCCCAGACCAGAGCAGAGCAGAATCAATGAGTCAAGGCATTTCTTATTTGAGTGAAAGGCAGAATCTTTTGGCTTCTGCTAGCAGATCTGTTTCTGGATCCCCTACTCCTTATATAAACAACCTTCAAATTTTTCTCTGTCCCCATACTATATACCATTTAGGCCCTCAAGTCCTGCATCCCTCTTTAACTTTTCTTTCATGTCCAGTTTGAAGCTCGTCCATTTCTGAATGTGATTGCAATCAATTTACTCAATTATTTTATCTTTTGATTTGTTTAATTGCTTCATGACCAAAGCTTTAGTAGGGTGTGTATACCAGTGTATTGTTACAATGTTACCTTGGATTGAATTACAAATATCAAAAGAAAAAGCTCAAAATTTTAAAAGGTGTGAGTATAAAAGTAAACAATATTTCAGAGAGGGGTTAATAAAAGGAGTTTTTATGCAGTTCCTGCATAATTTTGCCCACAGCTTCTAAAATAAAAATGAGGTATCGTTTAAACAATGCCATTCAGAAAATAGTAACTTCAGACAGATCTACTGCATACCTGCTGTAAAAGATTAGGAAATCAATCACACACATTTTCCCACTTCCTATCAAACAACTTTGTCCTGTTTTGTCAGGCTTATTATTATTTTTTACATTTTGAGGTTTATAGTCTTGACCTAAAGATAAATTGACTGCCAGTTAATTCCCCAGCAAAAATGGGTGTGTTCGAGATCAAAAAAGAATTGAAATTCGGGTCTGCAACCGTGGCGAGCCATATGCAAGTCCCCAGACAACAAGAAGAGAACTGTTTTAAAGAGGGTAAAAGGAAGTTGGGAAATTTGTAGTAGACAAAGTGTTCATTGGCAGAATTGAGATTTCGAGATGTAGTAGCTTTTCATTGGCTACATAGTGACAGTCTCTCATTGGCTGAGCTCTTGCCAGCCAAGAAGAGGAAGTCTTTCTTCTTCCTGTTGGCCTCTGCTATTATGATAGGGTATGAGAGCTTCTCCTTCTAGCCTCCTGAGTTTATTTTAATAGAGGTTTCTGTTTAATTTTTATAAGAGTATATACGCATTCTTGAACGGGCTTGTTAAAACTAAGCAACAAAATGTCTACATCCCTTTGAGATGATAAATATATTTTTCAGTATTTGTTCTGTGGATGCATAGTAGATTCTGTTGTATGGCTGTATCATAATTTATGTGACCTAAGTATTATTATAAGACATGTATGATTTTCCATTTTTCTTATATAAACAATATTCTGATGATCATTTTTATAGGTAAATTTTGCTCATATATTTAATTTTTTTCATTCTTTCCTAAGTCTATCAAGATAAACAAAGGCAAGTTTAAAAATATAAGTCTGGGTAGTCATTGGCTATCATGTTGACCAAGCACACAGGAGTTTCAATTAATGTATATTAAACCTACTGTAGTTCACCGGTAAAATTAAAATGTAATGTGTTTTTCCCCAGGGTTTTGAAAGTTGCATTTAGATAACATCTGAGAAAGGTATGCTATCAAACAGTGCAGAGTATTACTAATTTCACTGTTGAGGCAGTTTTATGAAATCACTGCCCCCACAGCACAGCTTTTATGCTTTATTACCTTTTGACATAAATGACTACTTACAAAAACTGAAAACACAATGAAAATGTCAGAACAGTCCTGGTTTCTACACATCCTTGGCTTTATAGACTCTAGCGCATTGTGAGGTTTCAAGTGTGCTGTCATTAAGAATTGCTGACACACATCTCTTTGGAAAAATACAGGGTAATGACTTTTCCAAATATTCCCTTCACTGACTGTTGTATTCAAAATTCTAAATCTAAAATTTTATTTTTATTTAGTTAGTTAATTAATTTTTGGCTGCATTGGATCTTCATTGCTGCATGCAGTCTTTCTTTAGTTGTGGTGAGTGAGGGCTACACTTCCTTGTGGTGTGCGGGCTTCTCATTGCAGTGGCTTCTCTTGTTGCGGAGCACGGACTCTAGGTACGTGGGCTCAGTAGTTGTGGCTCATGGGCTCTAGAGTGCGGGCTCAGTAGTTGTGGTGCATGTGCTTAGTTGCTCCGCGACATGTGGGATCTTTCTGGACCAAGGCTCGAACCCGTGTCCCCTGCATTGGCAGGCAGATTCTTAACCACTGAGCCACCAGGGAAGTCCCTAAATCTAAAATTTTAATATGCAGATTATTGTTCCCACAATTGCTGTATAATCCCACCCATTTTAGTGATGACATTTTATGTGCTTAAGGAGAAACATTGTCAGAGGCTCTACATATGCATTGTAAATATAGAGACTAAAAGAATCACTGTTAGCTAGGTAGTACTTTTCATAATATTTCCAATAACAATGACTTCACAAAATGGGTGAAGTTTGGAGGAGTTTATTTTTAAGAATCTACCTGAATATGTGCTTAGGTTAAAGGAGAGGCAGTGTGCATTAATAATTCAAAATGCTATCTTTTATACTTGCCTAATTAAATAAGGCTCTTCACTGAATCTGTCGAGTGGAGTGGCGTGTCTGTATGCTACTAATGTCTCCACATCATTGGCTTTCCTCTTCTATTTAGAAGTGTTTAACAGAAGCAAATACTATTGTAAATATGCCATGGCTTTGCAAGGGATAGACAGGTAAACAAACATTTACTGAGATCCTACTATGTAGTGGGCACTATGATACTTGGTAGAGGTCTTAAGATCAATGCTCTGTGGTTTCTGTCTTTGAGTTTACAGTTTAGGGGGAGAAATAGACACACAAACAGGCCATCTCAGTATAATAGTTTTAGATTAGTATTCAGGCAGAAGCATTCAAAGTATTTTGGGAAACAGAGTATTGACCCTGTCTGGTAAGGTAAGGAAGGCAATGCCTGAACCAAGTCTTCAAACTTAAAAGCTAGACACATAGAGGCCAGTCCATGCATCTGAATGGATGGGAGCAGTTTCCACCTGGTTTTATCTAGTCCTGCCTTGGCCAGTGTGCTGAGTGCAGTTGTTCAGGCTGTGCATTGGAGTTCAGCCCATGCTGCCCTCACTTGTAATTCATCTGCCTAGAGGGGGCACCTTTCTGTAACTCCCCCATCCACAGAGGTGCCTTTTTAGATTTGTTCACTCAGAAGGACCTGTTTTCTTGCAGTTTTACAAAGGTGTTATACTTTTAGCCTTGTACTGCTGGTCAGAGAGCAAGGCTTGCTCTTCATACCATCTTTAACTCACGAGTTTTCTAAGCATCTAACAGTCCCTCATCCTCTTTTCTGAAAGCTTCCAAGTGTCCTAAGTTTTCTACTTGTGGGTTGCCAGCAGCTAGCGAATTGAGAAGCAGATGGAGAGGCTGGCTTGCACCCCGGGCTGTCTCTCTGTGGTCTAGGTCAAAGTCAATACAAACCAAAAGAAATGTGGACAACTGGCTGCCCACTCAGGGAGTGTATCTCAAAAGGGGACAACTGCACACTGAGTTAGCTTCCAGAAAAGTGAGCTCCCAGCGACTCGAATTTTCTCCACTATCTTCTCATTTCTACATGGTGCCTCCCTATCTTTTTATTCTTTCCTCCCAACTGGTTGCTTCTAAAGACTCTGCCAGTGGAAAACTTCCTCTGCCATAAGCCTCCAAATCGCTTTCTCTTGCATTGTTCTCAGGCTTTGTTTATCTTCGTGCAGTAGGTGATCATATCTACCTGTCCCTGTGCAAGCCTGGGAAATGGAAGAGGTCCCCTGGGTGAGGGGTGGAAGAATTCACTAAGTACAGGGAAGGTGTGGATGGTAGGAAAAAGCAGGTTAAAATTTAGAAATATATTTATTACCGCATGTGTATATGCTGGAAATCACTCACAAAAGAACTTTCAGGGACTACCTAGGGTAGTGGCCAGTACGTATAGCCACTTGTTTTATGACTCCTTCATTCAGGTAAACTCAGTCTCTGAGAACTAGGTCTAGTACTGGTACTGAACAGTGTCCCAGTACAATTTCAGAACTCCAATAAGCAAAGAGATGTGCTTGGTCAGCACCTGACTATCTTTGAAGTCGTTTAGCAAATATTAACCCTGTAGATAATAAAGGATGATGATAAATAGTTTAAATTCCTTTTCTACTCCTTGGGGGAGACATAAGAAGCCCCTAAGTGTATTCAAAAGCCTTTGAATTTCTTATTTAGTATCTCTGAAGCATTCCAAGGAAAGGTTGCAACCTGGGAAGCATGACTTTGAACAGAAGTTGTGTGATCTTCGGGGAGGTCCCAATCTAGCAAAGTCCTGCTTTACTTAGAAGTTGGACACAAAAATCTGATCCCTAGCCAAGAAAACCAGCAGTAGTTGTTCAGCAGCAATCAATTGGCAAGTAAAATATACATTTTGGAGAGGAAAAGTACTGGGATATTATCTAGACATTATCTAGAATCATCTAGGCAGACTGGACGAGAGTAGGCAGGTGCAAAGTAATTTCGGTAAGGTGAACAAAAGTCTGCACACTCTGCCATCACCCTATGCACAACCTTATGGCAGTGCTTCATAGGTGTAGGCTGAAGACCACTGAGAGCACAGTATCCTGGGATACAGTAAAGTGTCTGATTCCTGGATCCTACCCTGGCTTAATGGCATCAATCTCTCTGAGAGTGAGACTTGAGAATCTGGCTGTTTTTTTATGACCCTGAGTAACTCCTGGGTCTAACATTTAAGAATCATTGACTTATAGAATACTATGTACTGTATACAATACTAACAGGCAAACTTGCGGGAGTCTATTTACACAGAGAAGCTACAGAAGTAAACTTGAAATGTAGAAATTCCATGGTATGCATGTGTCTCTTCATGGGAGGTCTGCGGAGATATATTGCTACTTAAAAATATGAGCACTCCTACCAAGCCAATATGTTTCTCAATTAGGTTTTTTCCTCCGTTAAAAAAAAATTAAATAGAGAGTTTTTTTTTTTTTTTTATGGATGAACTGGGAGTGGATAGATGATGAGGAAGGGAAGAAATGTCTGATTTTATAACTGAAGTGATAAATGTGGGTATGTAAATTGCACTGAGTGCTCTGGTGGTATGCTGGTAAATGTTGAAGCACTAGCTCTTTGGGGAAAAAGTCCTGATTTGTAGAATTCACTGATTTTTGTGGTATAAATAGTTCCAGATTTATCCATTTCAAGCTACCAGTGATTTAACAACCAGCTAACAAATTTCCTAAAATTTTAATATCAGTTATTATGAACCAATACAAGCCTACCAGCCAGCTCCACTGATTTTATACAGATGCTAGTATATTTATATATATTTTTCAAAGTGAACTTTGTAACTTATTTATTATATTGAACAGTACATTGTATCCTCTCCAAGTCCCAGCCAACATTTGTGTGTCAACGTATTGTTTCCCTTTTGTTGCGCTTTTTGCATCATTGTGACTTTGATATGTTAACGTGGCCAGTGCACTTTTCATTCAATGTGATTTTCTAGAATTACATATTCTTAATGTGCTTTGAAAAGGAACAAAGAGACTTTATAACAGTAGCGGAAAATGAACTACAACTACTATATGAAGTAAAAGTTATGTTTTAGAAGTATTTATAAAACTAAATGGCACCAATATATCAGATACCAATCTGATTTGTCTTAAAAAAATTTCTCCTTTGCCAAATAATTTGTTCATAGACTTGGAGGATAAAGAGGTATCTGGTTCAATTGTTAGAAAACTCTGGCAGGCAGTGCATCTGTCACGGAAATATTCGTTGTATAATTTTCTGAAAGGAAAGTAAAGGCATGAGGAGAAATTTGGGAAGATCTGTTAACAGTATCTACAGATATCCACATACAACTTTTCAGAGCTGGAGAGGTTAGTGAGAAAGACAGGTATATTTTGGGAAGGCTTCCCGTGATAATTCTGATTTAATTATTATGTAACTGTCTACAGGCTGTGCTCCCTGCATCTGCCCAACTCACTCTCTCTTCAGAAGCACTTTGGTAGGATATAAGCAAATATTGGATGAGAGCTATGATTATAGTAACTTGGTTCTACCTGAAAATGCTATTTTTAGAGGAAATTTGGAATTAGGAATTTAATTTTTCAGAGTGCCATTAAATTGTTTTACTGAGTAATGCAGCTAAAGCAATGTGGGCTAAGTAGCAGGGAGGAATTGCATGGGGATATTGGTTAAAAATGGTAAACATCTGGATTATGTGTTATGGGCTGAATAGTGTCCCCCCCAAAAATTCATAGGTTGAAGCCCCAACTCCAACCTATGACTGTATGTCTTCCTGCTTCATGACGTATGCAGCTGCATATGCAAAAACATTATTTTGAACATCCAGCATTACCAGGTGGTATGAGTTAATCAGAAAAAGTAAATCAAAATCTGTCTTCAGTGAGTGTCCATCATAGTTGGCGAGCAAATTCTAATATACTGTGGAGAAAAAAATTTAATATAAAGAAAATATATTTCAAGATTGGATGGAAATAATTTAAGGTAGGACTCTATTGTCCAATTTTCTGTATTATTTTAAATATAAATTTAGCTGTTTCCAAAATAATTTAAGGTAGATTTTAAAATACTTATGTACATAACTGATAAGTTCTTCTGTATATTTCTGTATGTGGGAGCGTTAAGGAGAAAAAGGGAATCACATGGTAAAGGAAAAGTAGTTCTGCTCACCAGGGATAACACGGTCTGCAGAAGTGCAATTAAATTGGCTCTGGGAGTGTTGGTATTTCAAGGAAGGAATAATCTAATAGCTTGCATAGATCCCCTTGTTGGTATTACTTGCTTTATCACTTTGCAGTACATTTCATTGTCCAAACTCTGCTTAACATTCTGCTGTAGAACAAAAATAGCTGATTTCTAAGAATGAATCATGATGGACTGTAGGGTTTCATCAGTTCACTTAGGTGCAGTTTTTCCTTGTGGCCCTTAGCTTTCCCTTGCAGCTGGGTGATTGCAGTATCCCACATATTCTGGCTTCATGAAAAGGAAGAACGTGCTTGCTACTGCCCTATTTTCTTTTTTTTAAAGTATCTGTATCTAATATATGTGTATATTTCCTGGCTAAAACAAAGGGTGACAAAGATCCTTCCTGTTTTTGCTATCTTTGGTCTCTTCCTGCATTCTTCCCTCTGGCTCCCCAGCTTCTTCAGATCCCGTGTTGCCCATTTGCTTGAACTTTGACCTCCCATCCGGCACCCTCTGTATTAGTCATGCTCTTGTCTCTGACTATGTAAGATCTTTAGTATTTTTGAGGATTCTTCTTTTCTTTTTTATCATAGATAAACTACTCAGGTTAGTTTTGGGTTCCAATAACTAGAATTCAATTTATTGAATTCACAAGTTCAAAAACTTGTGAGTTCAATAAGAGTAAGTTATTGTTTTTAGCTTACAAATCTTACGATTATAATTTTTAGGTCCAGCGACTTTTGACCATCATTTTTGTACCATTTCGAACTTAGTTAACTAATAAACACCTTTAAATATATTTAGCTGAATTTATAAATTAAATATATTCAATATTCTTCTTAAATATTTCAGTCGTCCAAAAGACATGTTCAAAGTTAAAAGATCATCGTTCTGCATAGTAAATATTTCCCGTTAATGTGACAAATTCTTTCAATTCTCTTTATATAAAACAGTTTAACTTTTATTGAACTCTATCCTGGGACACTTCATCTTGAGACTGAAGGTTTCTGCTTGGTTCTACCCAGCTGTCATGTGCTACTGAGAATTTCCTTTAGAGGAAAGCCATCTAAATATGGATATCTCTCAGTGCAGTACCTTCTTCAGTTTCTGCCTGTTTTTGATCCCTCTCCATTGCTTTCAAATAGTTGTTTTTCATAATTTGTCCAAAATTTTAATTGTTTTCTGTGGGAGAGTTAGTCTGATACCAACTACTTTATCATTACCTGAGCTGGACCTCTTGTATCAGAGGCTCTTGGTTTGTTAACCTGTCACTGAATATAAGGTGAAGGCTGGGGAAATAAAGATACAGCAGATAGTTACCAAACAACAAATAATGTCTTCTTTCATAGGCAAAGCTGGAAAATTAAATGCAGAATTCATACATATCTTGTGTCATACCAATGAAGTAAAATGTCTGAAAGTCTATTCTGCTGCCAGCAAACTGTTGACCTACTAACTAGCAAGACTAATGAGAAGCTGTCTTTTCATTAGTGTGACCAGCAGTGCTCTGCACTTGGCAGTGGCCCACAGCTGGTCTTTCAAAACTGTGCCCTAGAACCAAAGTTGTATTTTGTTCTTCTTCAAGTGGCTCAGATACCTGACAAATGGCAGATTATTGGCCTTTTAGCCTGCAAAAAATAATGGATATGTCTTTAGCATATTGAGACACTTATTCAGACTTCAATAACTGTAAATTCTGTGAGTCTAAACCCATAAGAGAATTTGTCATTACTCCATTTGAAACGTACATGCTATTAAAATGCCTCATTAAATATGATGGATAAAAAGTAGCAAGGAACAAGTACAGAGAAGGATAGTGAGGGAGAAGATAATTTCCAACAGAACATTACACATAAAATGTATCTGAGAAAAAGGTACAAAGAAAAGTAGGGAGATAGGATAAACCATCTCCAACAAAAGACTAACACCTTTTGTGAACTAATCTAAGTCAATTTAACTGGCCAACAATGTCACCTCAGATGAATAGGAATAGGTAGGGGCTACGCATTCCCACCTTTGTGTTACCAGGTGATGTTTTATGAGAAAAGCAAGTCTGAACCTCGAACCCAGTTCTGCCTAATGTACAAACATCTGTTAGCAAACAGGAACAAATACAGTCATATAATCCATTCTTGTTACTTCTGGAACATCCATCTCTCTGTCCTCAGCCCCTCTGACATGCATCTTACTGAAGCATTCAGCCAGAGGCCAGTGTAACCAACACTTACTGGGGTCAAATGACAGGGCTGTCCTTGAAATGGAGTGGCCCAAGGCTGTTGGAATTCTAAATCTCCAGTGATTCCCAATTTAGATTTGCTGAATTTTTATGCCTTCTTTATTTAGTCTCACATACCCTTTCTAGCCAGTCATATATTTCAGAAACCTTTTCAGCAATGAAAACTTTTTTTTAAGATGATACACATTTACTACTATATTTTTTAATCATGTGGTTAGAAATTACAGAAAGGATTTTGGATAGGCCTTCTACCAGAAGCAAATTACTTTCTTCAGTTTCAAGTTTAACAGTTATTACGTTTGCTACACTTACAGAAATAAAAACTGAAAACAGCGCCCCCCAGAAGAGATATCTCAAGCTTTTTGCAGATGATTTACTACATTAATCACATCTGTTCATTCTTTTTTTAAATTAATTTTTATTGGCATATAGTTGATTTACAATGGTGTGTTAGTTTCTGCTGTACAGCAAAGTGAATCAGTTATACATGTACGTACATCCACTCTTCTTTTAGATTCTATTCCTGTATAGGTCATTACAGAGTATTGAGTAGAGTTCCTTGTCAGCAATGAAAACCTACTGCTAAGATTTCTTTGTGATTAGTAAAGTTTCTCGTAAAGATTTTGATAACATATTAGAAGGGCTTAAGTGCACTTCCAGAGTATGGATTCCTCTTTAAACTATTTCAAATGGTAACTGAATACCCCACCTTGAGGATTAGAGTTAACCTATACCTGTATACATGACACTGCTTACAGCTGGATTTTAAAAGTAATTTATTACACAGATAATATAACGTTCTCAATGACAATCAGATTTGTCTAGAATCTCTTAGCCCAAATGAATAGATTTGAATCACCACCCATGTACTGAGGGTAGACACAGCTAATGAATAATTAACTGCTTTTCTTCTAGGATTAAATGTAGATTCAAATCTTCAGTGGCAAAGGCAGTGACTACTAGTCAGAATTTTCAGTCAAGATATAACTTGTCATCCTAACCTTAGTCCTTCCTCAGTTTAATATCAAACATTTATCTTATTTAAACATCGAAGTAATAACCAACATTCCCCATTGCACATATTGTATGGCAGCAGCTTCAGCAATACATATCTGACATTTGCAGTCATTAAGCTTTTTTTTTTTTCCTAGTAGAGACAAATAAAGTGGAAAGCAGTTCAGTTCTGAGCATCACAGCTTTAAGAGAAGTCAATATTGCAGATGATTGCTTGGAAGTTGTAGCAGCAAGAGACCACCTATGAGGAAAATAGAGATAATTACAAACAACAATCACAGCTGTTAACGACAGCACTCATAACACATCCTCAGCATGAAAAGATTGCAACTGATGCATCAGATGTTCAGCCTCATTCAGTTACTGTGATGGACCCAGAGTAGAGACAATCTATAGACGAAGCCAACATTAACAGCAGGAGACGTCAGAATTAAAGTCCAGAGCTTTCCTTGCATGAGAAATTTTTAATCATTTCAGAATTAAGGCCTAAAGTCTTAACGTATTTTGCATAAGAAATATATTACCGAAAGTTTACTTATCAATCAACACTGTAAAATTTCTTACCATACTTTAACATTTCCTATAGATGGCACTTGAATCATTGTGCTTATTTTTCCCAACTGCATAAAGAACCACCCTTCATGCAGATACTATGCTCTGCATTCTTGAGTTCCAAAGCCATTTAGGAAACATTTCATTGTTCCCAGACAGGAACATGTAATTTTCAGTAGCCAAGGACTAAAGTATGTTGGATTTTTCTCCAGAAAAATAATTATGATTTATTGAAGAATATTCATTTTTGGAAACACTTATTCATTTCATTTCCTGTAAAGCATATTTAATATTGGAGTTGTTTAGTGTCTTTTATCCTCTAATTTCTTTTCTGTTAATATCTTACCAAGCGCAAGAAATAACCAGCCACCGTGACAAGTAATACAAAAAAATAAACCATGCATAAAAATAATAATAGTATAAGTCCAATAGACTAATTCAAATTCTGATAAAATCACATATAATTTAAACATAGTTAATACTACTTTGAAATAAGCAGCATAATCAGAATACATTAAGATTTATAAAAATGATAGAATAAGATGATATTGCCATCACCTCTTTTCTTTGTGTCCCAAATCTGCATTTCCTGTTAACATGAATTATATGCATTTGAACCGTTTATTGTCACACACAAAAAAGATGTTTTGCCTTAGGCAAAATGTTAGTATACAATGTATTTGCTTAAGGGACACTGAAATGCAGGAAAATATTGATGAATTTAGTTTTTGTTTGAAGTCAATGCGGGTTAGCTGGTCTGTAGTGAGATTTAGCTGGAGGTATCTATTTGAGAGACAAAATCCTGCAGATTCGTTGCAGCCTTGGCCAGAAAGGAGCTTCTACAGGGAATGTACAGAGGAACATCTATCCTAAGTGCAGAGGAAGGCAAATAATGATGTGTATAGAGTTAGACAACTTAAAAGAGAGAAGCGGGTTATTAAGAGAATTCCTGTGTCATATATTGTTTTCTCTTAGATGAGAGGTGAGGTCAGTTAAAAAACCCATAGTGATAATTACTTAGAAGTCTAGAAAGTAGCCCCATTTCTTTTTCAAGCCTTAGTTTTTTCCCCCAAATCTGTTTTCCCTCCTGCTGATGGTGATTTTGGGGGGGACCTTAGAAAAACTTACTTTTGCCATACACCTGGACCCATATCAATGTGGAGATATAACAGTGGGAAAACTGATTTCTTACCTTCCTTAACAGATCTTCCATCTGTGTTAATAAGTCAACAAGTTAAGCAACTTTCGAGTATATCCGAATGCATTCTCCATGGAAGATATATTAAAGTTTTCAAAGCATTGTCACATTTAGTATTTCTCTTGATCTGAACAACAGTCCTAAAAGTAGAAAGGAAAGACATTCTTGTTATTAATAAGACACTATCAGCATCTCATATTTATAGAGCATATAAATAATATGCAAAATGTTTTCATGTAATTTTCTCATTCCAGCTTCAAACAAATTATCAGAGTATCAGAACAATTTGCAATAGAATAAATATGAGTAGTTAATATTCACAAAAGTTGTTCAAGATCACTTAAGATCAAAGAAGTAAAAACTAAAATTACCGAAAAATATTTTCACCTATCAAATAATTGAGGGAATGATATACTCAATTTTTTCAAGGGCATGTGTTGGCAAAACAGGTACTGTTAGGTGCTGCTGGGAAAGTCGTAATTTGTTATGCCTTTCCTGAATGACATTTTGGCACTAGAAATTTATTCTGAGGAAAAATGGGAGCTATAAACAAAGGTTTACCTGTAAATGAATTCATTACAGAGTTTTTTTTGTAATATAGAATATTAGAAACCACATTTATCTGGGCAAATGTAATTTGAGGCAGTCATCTTGGAACATGAGATCTTGGGAATGTAGACCCTATACTGTGAAACCAAAGTTGGAAGAAGGTTGGGATCATAGCTGCCCTAATCATCTACACTGACATCCCTAGAGTTTAATATGAAAAAAATAAGATACTTATGTAGGGCACTATTCTTTGGGGACTCATTTGTTACAGCCCAACCTAATTTTAACTGGCCTAGGTATACTTGCTTGCTTATGTATGTATGAATGCATTTATTTAATACATAAAAATGTGTCCTAGGAAAACTCTCAATCTCTTTATTATAAGCATAGAATCTGTGTTATTAAGGAAATTGTAGGAATGAGCCTACAAGGTAATAACTTTACCCATTGCAAAGCCAATAGATTTTGAAAGCCTAAAGTTATTTTTAAAACTATCAAAATGTATGTCTCTGATTAAACTGGCTTAGGTAATATCCTTTATTCTGATTCTAGGACTTGATGATCCTGAGATTTCTTTTAGCTTTATGAGTCTATGGCTGATTTAGCAGCCACATTTATTATTTGGAGAAAATGCGAAAGATGGTGTTAAATGTTCCTCAAAGTGGAATTGAGGTTTTAATTATTACAGGATATATGGGGAGAGAGACACTGAACAGCTCAATTCTAAGCCTGAGAATTTTTCAGTGAATATTTAAAAATACAACAGTGTGGCTGTTCAATTAGAAAGCTCTTGGTATTTGTTTGTTTGCTTTCACTGGGCACAAATTTGGCCACTCAAGTCATTACAGCACTTCCAAATTAATAAGGAGAAAACTTTTTTAAAGCACTGATTAAAACTCCCTTAATTTTCACTTAAAATCAATGCTATAAAAACTGTAACACTTTTGGCTATGGATGCATATTTTGTGATGTAAAATAAAGGCCACCATAACAGTTAGTGAAATCTGCAAAGTTGAATTCAGTGTAATGGGCTGTAGGAAATCCTCAGATTTCTTCTCTTCCTGAATTATTATAGTAAAAATGCAGACTTCTTAACTATTAAAACAACTTTATTTAAAGAATACAGAGTCTCTTCCACAGATGTCCTCTCAGCAGACTTTGTTCTTTTCTTTGTGACAACCCTCATGCTGTTTAACTCTTCTATAGCACCTTACATTCTTTATTATTTTATCATTTCTCCCTCTCTCCCTCCTTTCCTTCTTTCTTCTTTCTCAGTTGAGATCAAAATGTCGGTGCTACTATAGATAAGGACAATGAGAAGTTGTAGCTTCATTTGTGCAGCCAAATGGGCCTAAAATACTCCCTCGAATGAATTTTTGCCCTGGACACTGACGTAGATGAACCTGCAGGGTAGTGTACCTGTCATGTGTGACCTGAGGACATGTGGCTGCAGAGGCGAGCTCTGCCCTTTTGGAAATGCCCTCAACCCTTAGTTTCTGTCCCAGCTCACTATCCTGTTCTTCTCTTCCCTCTCTCTGTCTCTTGGATGAAGCTTCTTTCTTCCCTGCTGCCTCTTTTTCCTTTACCATATTATCCTTAGGCTCAGATAGTCCTAAGGTTCGGTCTTCTTCTATATACCTACTTCCTTTGGGGCCTCTTTTTATCCTTGTGGTTTCACCTATTATGAAGGCAGACACCAAATATATTTCTCCAGTTCCGACTTCTGGGCCCCTCACTGGACATCAGTATTAAAACTCGTTTTTAAAACCAAACTCTTTCTCTTTCCCCTTTATAAACCATTCCTTTGATGTCACATTTTTGCTACTATATCAGCACTTTTCCAGTCCCCCAGACGCAGAAAGTCCGATATCCCTTCCTCTAATCAGACATTCCTTTGCCATATCTCCAGCATCCATCCTTTCCTCTCTATTTCCACTGATACCAGGCTGGCTCTATTCACTGTGAGATCAATTGCACCGAATCTGAAAGGACCACACAAAGATTAGTTTATGCTCGCTGTGTTTTCAGTCTTTCCCTTGTCCAGCTCACCCTGCATATGTCTGTCTTTTCTAAGATTAATCTTCTTTGCCTTTGGGATTAAATCCCTTTATACTGCATTGGAGGGTTCACACAATTTACCTTTTATATACCTTTGCAGCTAATCTACTTCTCTCACACACACTTTCCATTCCAATCCAACTTAACTAATTGCTATTTCTTTAATATTGTTTTTCCTCTATGTCTTTGCTCACTCTGTTATCCCTACCTAGATATATTCAGTACATTTCTCTAGCAAAATCGCACCCTTTCTTTAAGGTCCAACTTAAACTTCACCCCCTTTCGTGAGCTTTTCTCAACATAAAATTACATATGCTGCCTTTTGAGTTCAATGATGAGTTTTTATAACATTTCTTGTTATTTATCAGTTTTATGATGCTTTGTTGCTTTGTATATTTTAATACGTTTTACCTCTAGTTTTACATTATAAGCTACTTGAGGGCAAGGAGTTTATTTGTATTTTCCACTGTTAATAGGAAGGTTCAACGTATCAGTTAGTGATTGTTACCTAGGGATTATGTCATCTATTATAAAAACTACTAACCTCCTTTCTTTCCATGAATGATGAGTGATTCTGAAAGTTATTATTCAAAATAGCTACCTACATAATAGGAACTGAATTTTTCTTGATGACATATCTACTTAGTTTTTCTTTCCCACTTAAATACTGATGTGGGTTTTACTCTATTATTAATTTTATTCAACTCTTGGAGGACTCTCAGGGTCTTTAGAGCTCTAAGGCTCTATTTATCCATGGTAAATAATATCATCATCCAAAAAAGGAAATCAGCAAAACAAATTTCCTCATTGTATAACCACATGTAAAACTGCCAGATTTAAACTATCTGAGAACAGGAACTACCCCATAAGATTCCTTTGTTAAAATCCATAAAGCTTTGAAGACATTTCCAAGGCTAAAAGTAACACATAGTCAAGTCCGGGGTCCAAAAAAACTAAGGAAAAGACTTTTCCCAGAAAGACAGTATAGTTATTGCTGTCCTGAGACGTGATCTTTTTCTCCCCCTACAAAAAGGTGTGTGTTGATAATTAAGCTAAGAGTAGATTCCCTTTCAGTTTTTGAAAGCAAGGGTTGGTAGCTGGAAGTAAGAAAACTAGTATAATGACAGCAATTTCCTAATATAAAAAGCCACATTGCTTAAATTTCAGCATGAAATCAAAAATTTCAAATAAATGGAATTGATGTTCTAAAAAGCAGTTCACATAATTTGCAGTACTTACACTATTCTTTTGCAAAAGAAGTGTAGGAGAGCCTGACCAGAAAATGATGTAGTTGCTGACAGAGAAAGCCCTTTATTCTCAAATGTGAAGTAATTTGGACTTTTTATATATTGAAAGCAGCATTGAGTTACAGCCATGCTGGAGTTGTAAAGATCTATAGAGTCCTCTCTTTAAAATAATTTTTACTGCTTCATCTATAAGCAGAAATATTAGAATCCAATTTTCCATAAACTGCACTCATCAAGTATTCATTAAAATATTCCTTGCATATTTCCCATAGCCTCTTTTTTGCATTCTGTTTTCCAGGCAAGGTAAACTAGTAAGTGCTCGCTTGGTATAATTCCCCATCTCTGAATTTCTACTCTTACTGTCTTTCCCCCAGAAGTCCCAGGGGATTGCAGTACATAGGCAACCCAGTCTTAAGTCATTTAAGACACAGCTAGCCACACCCTTTCTAACAGCAGACAAATATGGATTCAAGTTCACCCTTAAGTTATATCAAAGTCATCTAGCACATACTCAATTCCAGCTACTGAATAAACATCATCTTATATCTAGCAAAGGTAGGAGCTCTAAATAGTTAAAATAGCGGGTGTATAAACCACCCTTGCAGTTTGAACAGTGATCTTGGAAAAATATCACGGTCTCTAATTTTTGGATCTTAAGATACTTGCTGAAAGAGCAAGAACATAGAGTTTTTAACATCTAGATTTCATTTTCAGGGCTCCATAGGGCATTTTTGTAACACACCAAGTCTGTAGTCATTTCAATGGCTGTTTATGTCCTCTGTCTCAGCCAGTTCAAGTGGAGGTTAAAGTTGACTGCTTCAATGGTGCTTCCTATTTTGAAGTGGACCAATTTTCTGTTCTTTGGCAGTGTGACTTTTTAGCACTTCAGTGTATTGCTTGCGATCTGTATTTTGATTGCTAAGGTTTTCAGACTTCGTTTTGGAAGTAAGAACTTTTGATTATTTCTTTGAAAGTTCTAGCTTTAACTGATCATGTTTAGCATGTGCTTAGAAATTAAAGAAACAACATCTGATTAGATGCTTGAGAGACTGCTGAGCAAAAGACAAAAAGCTGACTTTCAAGTCAGTAGGTGAAATGCCTGGACTGAATTGGCTTATCTATGTAAGGAAGTTTCTTAAAATATAATTGCTGAGAGTCACTGTGTCAGGTAATTGGCTGAAGTTATCTCATGTATTTGTCATGGTGACTCTGTAAAATAGGGATGAGTAGACCATGTTGTGGACGTCGGCTGCTTTTTGAATTGCTTTCATCTTTTTCTTTCGGAAACTACCTCTCCACGTAATTCAAGTGGTGCAGTAAGGTAATTGTGCCTTCACTTCCATGTGACGTAGATGAGATTTGCCAGTCTGTACTAACCTCAGTAGCCAAAGTTACTGTCCCAAGAGAAAGCACTCAAGAAAAGCCATCCAGAATCCACGTTGGAGATTCATGTGGTTCTTAGAGGGGAGATACCTTGCCATTTGGTCTGAAGTTTCTAATATTGAGAGTATGTATACTTGGAATGGCAAGGGACCATCTTTGCTATTCCCTGGGAAGAATATTCCTACAAATGAAGCCAATCCAGAGGAAAGCAGAGCCAAAAAACTATGTTAACCAGTACTCTTTTTTTTTGTTTAATGCTGAAGCCAATTTTAGTAGGGTTACTGACATTTACAATCAAAAGAATTCTAACTAATATTCCCTTCCAATTTTGTTACATGAAAAAGGTTACCTAACTTTGCCATATATACACAGCTAGTAGGTGGCAGGCCCAGGATTTGAATACAAGTCTCTACGATTCTAGAACCATTGTCACATAATGACACTTAGAGTAGCTTGGGGAATCTTGGCACCAGTCAGCTACTTAAGACATCCAGATGGCCTTGAACTCTGATTCCAAATTGTGCAAACCATTTTCTTCCCAAGAGGTTTTTGTGTGTCCCCAAATGATAAGGGGACTAGTTTTTGAAGAGTGGATGTAGCCCCACAGATTCTCACACATCTTATCTATTTTTGTTAAGACAGTCTTACAGCATGTTTGCTTATCTTAACCTTGGCAAGTGAGAATGTTTTGTAGAAATTGACTCTTTACCTCTATCAGTTGGCTTGCACTGGTTAAAAATCCTGATGTTTACTGTTGTACAAATAGTCAATGTAATCTGGTACCGAATGATGGGAGTTGCTGAGAGAATCCCTGGATTTCGATCACCAACCTCTCCTGAGATGGACCTTCCCACTTTCATAGGTGGAGCAGGGCTGTTTCTCCTATCTGGCCCCCGCTGTGTTTTGATGACCCAGTTGGTAAGAGGTCTCTGCTTGGATGGCATGGATAACTGTAACGTGGGGAAGCTGCTTCTCTGATGTCTGAGACGTTCTGTGAATTCTTATACTCTGGTAAATATTCATGGACCACTAAGTATATCCCCTTAGTTTGAGATAAAAACAGCTATAGGAATTTCAAAAGATTTCAAAACCCATTGTAAAATTTCCTTAACTTAATATGTTGGAAAAGAAGTTACAGTGTTAAGATAGATGGTAGTTAGTTGTAAGGAGAATTGCCTTCATTTCTTTCTTTATTTCATTTCTTTCTTCATTTAAAGAAATTTAAATCTCTTAATTTATGGGGATAGGGTTGCAGGTATTCAATTAATTTAAGTGTCTCAGACTTAATACATACAGTGAGAACTTAGGAATGGTAGATTGTTCAGGTGTCATAGATGTTCAGGTTTTTGTTTTATTTTTTGGACTCTTTTGTTTACTCCAAAGCATGAAGAAAACTTTCAATACATTGATTCCAAAGGCTAGGGTTCAAATATTCAATATTTTTCAGAGTGCACATTTTAAACTCAGTTTACCCAAGTTCCAGGACAGAGGCTGAGTTAAATACCTTATCAAAATTACTCTAAAGTGAATTTGTATTGCCTGCTATCCATTCATATTTAGTTAAAAAAAAAAAAGAAAGCCTGCAACTTTCTTGTTAGAAAATCTGGTGTTTGGGATTACAATAAATAAGCAGACATGGCTAGCTTGGCCTCAATATTAAAGTCTATTAAAGTATACTATAAAATGCAAATTGGAAAGTTAAACACAGTGAGTTGCACAAGCATTAGCTTCTGTTCCTTCCTGAAACTGCAATAAAATGACAGTAAAGGAATTTTTTTAAGGTTGTAAATAAACAAGGACAATGAGAAGAGATGAGAAGATGTCAGTAACTCAATGTTGGAAGCTGAAGAACAGATGGAAGAGTTATAACTGACTTAGCAGATCCCAGAAAGCTGAGTCCCAATCACACAGTGGAGAAAGCAAAAAGCAAACTGATTTATACCATGGGACCTCCAAAAGGCTCCAGAATTGCTGTTGGTGGCTAGTGCTGGAAGTGGAGATGCAAGTGTGCTGAAAACAAGGGTTTGGGTTGAAAGTTTTTTAAGAAAGTTAGTCCTCTAGTTCTTTCCTCATCTCTGTGAGGCTCATCGCTGCTCCTCCCCAGTGTGGCAGGTTTGCTCTCTATAGAAGGTCTCTGTCCTGTTTCCGTTCTAAGGCACATGGAGAACAGAAATGAACAGGGAATGAAGTGAAGATTTATGTACTCTATGTTGACCTGCTAAGCTTGGCTGTTAGGCTTATATCCTCAAGCAAGAATTGAAGAAGCTGTCTCTGAGGGATCTGATTTGTCACCCAGTGGACTAATTTAGGCAGACAGCACTGAAAAGAATTCACATTCAATACCTATCAATACCTATGGAGGCAGCTCCATGTAAACCTTCTAATCAACAGTTGATGGCTCAGTCATAAATTTGAGCAGACAGTCAAGGATCACGAAGTATTTGAGAAAGCCCCCAATGTGAAAGCCATAAACCAAAATAAAGAAACAAAACAATTAAGAAAACCCAATAACTTGGAGGAAAGAGATACATGAAACAAGGAGAAAAACAATAACGACTCAAACCCAGTTCTCTTCAAAACACTTAGAGATAAGAAAATATGTTGTGTCCAAAAAATAAAAAAAGAACGCCAGTAAAACAAGACACTTTCATAGAATATAACAGAGCTCTTGGGAATTAAAAATATATGAAAGAACAGAAATGAAATACTTTGTAGAAGTGTTGGAATGGTTGAAAAACTCCCCCAGAAAATATAGCAAAAAATAAATAAATAAATAAAAGATAAAATTAGAGCACCAATGTAGAAAGTTCAACATCTGAGGAGTTTGGGGTGGGAGAAGTGGGAGAAGATTACAGAAGAAATAATTTAGTGAAATTCTGAGCATTGAAAGTTATGAGTTTCTAGATTTAAAAATGTATACTGTATCTGACACAAGGAATGAAAAAAAAAAGGCCTCATACCTAGACACACTATTTTGAAATTATCTTGAAATTTCACAACATTAGAGACAAAGAGAATAAACTAAAAACCACTTTAAAATTCTGATGGGAAAATGGCTTCTAATCTAGAAATCTGTGTCCTGCCAAACTATCACTCAAGGTTGGGACAAGATTAAAGACATTTTCAGAAATGTAAGACCCCCAAAATTTTAGAACCCATGTTTTTCTCCAGGGATATTAGTGAAGTGTATGCCTAAAATAAAGAAATAAACCAAGAAGCAGAAGACACAGGATCCAGGAAAGACATCCAACATAAGATAGAAGAAAAAGGAATCTCTAGGAAAGAGTTCAAAAGAATAATTGGCCTTTATTGAAGCTTATCATCAGGCTCTAGGAAAAACTTTTTCTAGAAAATAAATTTGAGTGCCTAAAAATTTTCAATTAATTTAGAGGAGATTTAAGTAATGGGTGGGGGAATAGTATAGAAATCAATTAATAATAAGTTATAAAGAAACAAAGTGCACAAAAATAAGATGCTTATTAACAATAGAGACAGTAAAATGTTGTGTAGAAAAGGCAAAGTAATCATGGTATATACTAAATAGTATACTACAGCTGAAAAATGAACATTGATCTAATAAAAATTATGTTTTGATTGTCTTGAGCGAAGGGGAGATGGCAGGATGAATGCATGTGATGGGAGCCTTGTCTGCACAGTGGGAAGTCAACAGTGTCTAAAACTCAAAGATCAAGAAGAAGCAATTTAAGTAAATTAGTCAGAATAAAAATTAATTTAAAAGTTTTTAAATGATTTAAAAATGGTTGCCTCTGAAAATCAGGAAGTAGTGGTACATGGGAGGGCAGAGGCGTGCTGTGTTTTAGAACAAGCTATTAACTCTAAACTGTGTTCAGGTATAACTTTTCAAAAATGAAAAACCAAATTAAGAATAACAATAAGGAAGGTACATGCTGGAAAAATGTGTCAAAGGATACATAAGCATTTGGAATACAATTTTCATGGACTTCCTCCCCGTTCTATGTCATAACATGTAGTCATGATTCTGTGTGTATATAGACATACATAGTGTACACACATAAATATATTTTCATATTTCTTTTTACTAATGAGAATAAATCTGCAGTGAATATCCTTAATCATGTAACTTTATTCATAAATATACACATACACACGTGCACACACATGCTTATACATATATCCAAATAACTATTTTGTAACTTAGAAATGAGGGTCTCCAGAAGGGAAGACAACAGAGAAAGTTCCAAAATCACACCAGAGCACCCTCCGGTACACATAAAGCATGAATTTTCATTCTTACCCATGTGTTAGGTCAAGCTGAAGTGCCACTTGTTTTTTTTTTTTTTTTGGTGATTAACATAATTTTATTCATTTATTTTTTAAATTTAATTTTTTTTAATATTGGCATATAGTTGATTTACAATGTTGTGTTAGTTTCAGGTGTACAGCAAAGTGATTCAATTATACATATCCATATATCCATTCTTTTTCAGATTCTTTTCCCAATAGGTTATTACAGAATATTGAGTAGAGTTCCCTGTGCTATACAGTAGGTCCTTGTTGATTATCTGTTTTATATATAGTAGTGTGTATGTTAATCCCAACCTCCTAATTTATCCATAACTCCCACCTTTCTCCTTTGGTAACCATAAATTTGTTATCTAAGTCTGTGAGTCTGTTTCTGTTTTGTAAATAAGTTCATGTGTATCTTTTTTTTCCCTTTAGATTCCACATATAAGTGGTATCATATGATACTTGTCTTTCTTTGTCTTACTTCACTGAGTATCATAATCTCTAGGTCCATCCATGTTGCTGCAAATGGCATTATTTCATTCTTTTTTATGGCTGACTTATATTCCATTTTATGTATGTGCTGCATCTTTATCCATTCCTCTGTCAAGGGACATTTAGGTTGCTTCCATGTCTTGCCTATTGTAAACAGTGCTTCAGTGAACATAAGGGTGCATGTATCTTTTCAAACTATGGTTTTCTCTGAATATATGCCCAGGAGTGGGATTGCTGGATCATATGGTAATTCTATTTTTAGTTTTTTAAGATGCCTCCATACTGTATGTTCTCCATAGTGGTTGTACCAATTTACATTCCCACCAACAGTGTAGGAAGGTTCCCTTTTCTTCACATCCTCTCCAGCAATTATTGTTTGTAGACTTTTTGATGATTCAAATGCCACTTCTTTCATGAGCCTTCCCTGACCTATCCATCTGAAAGTGAAGTGTACTGTCTGTGCCCTTCTCTGTCTTACCTTTTGGTGTCATAAGTGATTTTCTTTCTGTTTCTTCCCTCTAATCTTCTGTTACCACTGATAGCTCCCTAGCTTTACATTCTCACAAATTCAGTCTCTTGGTGAGACTGCTTGATTATTTCTTTGGTTCCAAGTTCAAAACCAGCTTGGGTCAGGTGCCCGTCTCTATGGCCAGGGCTTAGGGAGGATTTCGTTGACCATAGTGGCTCCTCTTAAACTATGCGTGAAGGAGAAAGGCTGTTTCCATAAGAAGGTGAAGGTACTGGACAGATGCTCCCTCAAGTGTTTTCTCCACTGGTATTTATTATTATTGCTTTGAGAAAGAGATTATTGAAAAGATCACATTGGGTCAAAACTGTTAATATTACGAAATGTAGAGTATGTATGCATGTATGCATGCATGTATGTATGTATATATGTAGAGGTTTGGTAAAGAAACTGAGCCGTGTAGCCTGGTTCAATGCTGCTCTATTCATTACATTAACTTGTTCCTTTGTTAGGTTTAATTAATATTGCATAACATTATTTTTAACAATTTCCATTTTGCCATATACAAATCTGGCAGTCAAAGCAATAATTTGATGAACTATTAATTCTCTTTACTAATAAAATTTATCCAACACAGCATCTTCAGAGGCATGTTCTGAAGTGTTTAAATCTTTTTAATTTCTGTAGAAATTCCAGTGAAAGGTTAGGATGAATCATTATGGAAAAATTAGATTAAACCAGCATCTGTTCAATAGAGAAAGGGACATGACTATAGGAAACAGAAGACACTGGGGGGAAATGTACTGTTTACCAGTTTAACGTAGCAATAAAATTGTCCAGCACAACCCATTGATTCAGGAATTATCGTTGCACATCCTGTAACTGAGCAACAAAGTATGGCAAGAGAGCTTTTAGAAAAATCTATGGGATGTTTAGATTATAAATAGAAATGTCAACTTATAAATACTCGTTGGAGGGGCACTCACCTCACTGAGAAATGATTCTCGTGAACAACATATTCAGATTCGTTGTTATTTCATGGTTCAGGTTTTCACACTGAAAATACCTTGTCCTTTCTTTGTCTAAACATGTGTCTGTTCATTTATACTTAGTCCTGAACAGAATGACTTAAACATTATAATTTTCTTTAAAGAAAGTTGTATTCTTTGAGGAAAAGTTGCATTTTTATGTTGGATTCCTTTGTAATTAATGGATTAATGTTGAGCTCTCCTTACTTCCGCATAAATGAGTATCTGATTGCTTATGTATTCAGTGTACATATTCCTAATTTAAAATATAGAACCTAATCATCCGATTTCCCCTGTTTTGAGAGCCTTGCTCTCCCAGCTAACCATTCATCATTTAAATTGCTGCAGGCACACAGAAAAGGATTTCCTTCTTTATATTTTCTTAGTATATTTTCACAGAAAAGAAAATTAATAGAAGTGTAAAAGACTCCCTGAGAACTTCTGGGCCCCTGCGATTTAGAAATGTTACTGAAGTGGTAAAAAAAAAAAAAAAAAGTATGAAATAAAAGAAACAAAAAATGAGGCTAAGGAAACCTGCAATTTTGATTTTTAAAGTATTTGTGATGAGCAAAAAAAAAAACCACTAAGGTTCAGGTTGCCAACCATAGTGTTTCAAAACCCACAACTAAGCTGGGACTAACACATTCTCATACATCCTCTCACTAACACAACTGCTAGATGATGGTGGCAAACGCAGACACACCCACTTTCATTCTTAATGAAAGACAAGTAAATTACAACTGTAATGAAATACTGTTTCCAGCTATCACACTGGCAAAGTTAAAAAGGCTTGCTTATATGCTTCGAGGGTAAAAGTGTGGGGAAGACAGCTTTCTACCTTCACACACCACTGGTGGGAATGTAAATTGGAATGATCTCCACTGAGGATGATTTGACAGTATTTACCATGATTTAAAATGCTCATACTCTTGGCCTAGAATTCTACTTCTAAAAATGTATTCTTCAGAAAATAGATCCACATGTACAAGGACATTCATTGTGACTTCTCTTTTTGCAAATAAAATAATAAACCAGGAAATACCTTAAATGTCCATCAATAGACTGCTGGTAAATTTATGATAGGGAAAGTCTATGCCATAGGCAAGAGGTGTTATTAAGTGCAGAACAGTGTGTAAAGGTGAAACACTACCGTTCATGGGTTATTTTTCTTCCTTCATTTTTTTTTCTTATTTTTAAGGGTTTATGGAAGGCTTCAGAAAAGCTACATAAAAAACTATTTACAAAATTTGCATTGGGAAGGGGGGCTTGAGGAGGACTGGGGTGGTCTGTTTCCATATATCTTTTTGTATTGTGAAAAAAAATGATGCCAACATAACATTTTCTGTTCAGTTAAATCTTCAAAACAAAATGGCAAACCCAGTTCCACGGGCTTAAGTTCCTACTGACAGCTGCAGCTCTCACCTGTCACAGGTACCCCTAAATGTCCACAGGGAAGCTCTGGAGGTGCAGGGAAGGTGGAAAACAGTTGGATGGAGCATATATTGTGACATGAGTAACTGTGATGTTACCTCACATTTTTTGAACACTTACAACATGCCAGGTGCTGGTCAGTTTTCCATGCATTAACCTACTTAATCCTCACATCTATCCCAGAAAGTATGTATAGTCATCATCTTCATTTTACAGATGAGACAGGCCTGACAGACAGGGAGGTTGCAGAAACTGCCCCAAATCACATAATTATGAAAAGACTGCCTACAGTTTCAAGGACTACAAGCACTGCGCTGAGCAGAGCAAAAGGTCCCTGCCTTCCCACCAACACTCTCCTGCCCTTTTATGACCAACTAGATCCCCAGTCCAATAAAAAAGGTATTTTTCTCTGTCAACTCATTCTCAAAAAGGGAGGCCTGTTTTGATTCATTATTTGGATTTACAAATATTTGCAGAGACTGTGTGGGCACTATTAAGACTAGTTTCTTGGAAATTGGAAGGCTAAACAAACAAAGGAATGAGTGAAAGTTATGCCAGGCAAATGCCAAGAGAAGGACAGTGGGTTGTCGATATTAATATCAGAAAACACCATGCAAAAGTCATAATACAGGAGGAAAATTTTTAAAAATATTGACAGAATATTAAATTTTCACAGTGAAAATATCCACAGCCATGAATGTTGAATTGTTAAATATGTACAACCAAAGATATTAAAAATTCAAGAGGAAATGGACAAAACCACAGTCAGTATGGCAGATTTTGACACTCAGCCCCTTCTGTCTCTGTCACATCAAATAGATGACTAATGATGATATCAATAATAATAGAGGAATAAAAGAAAAAGGAATTAAAATATATTTACTGCCTTAAAATGATTACAAATCTATCTCACAAAATTTGAATATGCATTTATTAAAATTTTTAGTGGTCTAGGGATTTTGATGCTTCCTTTCCCTATACACTTTCCTGATGATAGAATAGATTATATTAAAAGGTAGAAAAAAACATGAGCATACTGTAGGAATTACGCTCAGATGCAGACAACAGTACCATTCTTAGTAAGATAGAGAAAAGAAAGTCTCTAATAAAGTATCTGGAGTCACACCGTTAGATACTGTCAATCTTAGGGGTAGACGGATATTTGCCTTGTAGCTCTTTCACCCTGTTGCTGGACCAGGAAAAGTGGAATTTCTTTAACATCCTCCACCTACAAGCAGGCCCTGATGTAATCATCAGTAACCAAATGACTGACAACCTAGGCCAGAGCCCATGCCAAAGAAGCAGAAAGATGCTGATGGGAGTTCAGAAAGGATAAAGAACCATGGAGGGAAAGATCACATTTTTGTTGATTGAGCACCAGGATTTCTTCTTCTGCAAATTGGCAATTCCCAATCTTATATCCATTTTAAAATTAGGTTATTTTTCTTTCACTTACGGGTTTATAGAAGCTCTTTATATATTATTTATAGTAACTATTTATATTCAAATTATACCTATTATGTCCAAATATTTTAATAGTTCTATTCCAATAATTATATCTATTGAATGTTAATGTTATTTTATATACAAATATATCTAGCATATTCACATATTTCCAGTGCATTTTCTGGTTTATTTTTGTGTAGACTTTTTGTCTACAAATGTTTATATTTGATATAGTGAAGTGTGTTTATTATTTCCTTTATAGCTTCTGGGTCCTTGTTTTGTTAAGCAAAATTTAACAACTCCTCCAGATAATATTTTTCTCCCAAACTGGAATTTCTAAATTATATCCTGGTAGTTCAACTTACTGCTCTTTTAGGTGTTTTAATTATTACATGGACCTCCTTTAACCTTCCGCATCTATTCCTTACAGTAACTTGGGAGTTAACCCCTCACCCAGGGCTCAGTTTGGAGAATAACCTTGGTGACTCTTCTCTTCCTTGGTCCACTTCATTTTCATTTTCTCTTAGCCGTCTGTGTTATGCAGTCTGTGCTCTGCTTGGATGTTCATTTCCTAAAACCTGTCAACAGGGAAGAAATAACTATAACTGCCTTGATCCATAGAGAGATACAGAATATCTTTATTTCCGTGTCGGATTTTATTTTTCCCTATTGCAATTTATAATTTCAAAATTTTCATTATCTAAGCAACACATCAGTAAACATACAAGCATATTAACATGCCCTTGATTACTCTCTTCCTGTGGGACATACACCCTGCCACATCTCTTCACTGATTCACAGCCCTCAGCTGATGTCTTTAAGTGGTATCTGTCACCCCAATGGGGCGGTTGATGCTATCTCTGCTCTGAACCCCATATTGAACCCCACCACTCTTCGGAACTGCTTTGCAAGGGCTCTGTTCTCTCACTGTTCTATCAATCTTTCTCTACTTGTCACCACCTTGAATCTTCATGGTGCTGGGAGTTTTTTTTTTTTGCGGTACGCGGGCCTCTCACTGTTGTGGCCTCTCCCATTGCGGAGCACAGGCTCCGGACACGCAGGCTCGGCGGCCATGGGTCACAGGCCCAGCCGCTCCGCGGCATGTGGGATCCTCCCGGACCGGGGCACGAACCCGTGTCCCCTGCATCGTCAAGTGGACTCTCAACCACTGCACCACCAGGGAAACCCTGTGCTGGGAGCTTTGAGAAAGTCTGGCAGAGTGGGCAAAGGGTCTTTCCCCCGGCTTTGTATTGTACCCTTTTAATGGAATTCAAAAGCTGAGTTATTTGGACCCAATGATACATGGAGTTCAGTGAGTATCACTGTTTGGATTCCTCAAAAGCCAACTCCAGGACAAGGATTTGGGAGCAGGTTGTTGATTTGTGAGATATTCCAGTAAGCGTGAGAAAAGGAGTGAGGGAGAGAAAGAGAAAAGGAAGAAGCACTGATCAAGGTTATGATAAGCTGGTTATGTGGAGAAACAGGGGCTCCATCTGACTAGGGGCGGTCTGAGATATTGGGTGGAATACACCACAGACTTGTCCGCTGAGTATCTAGGAAGCTTGGGTATTTATCCGCTGACTCCCATTTCTCATTTGTTGAGGGGTGCTCCTGTGGGTGTTAAATCTCCAGCATTTCTGAGCTATGCTGCAGCACTGGGAAAACTCCCAAGGCTTTGGAGAAAGCCCTAAGACTGAGAAACAGAGAGCTGGCCGCGTGTGTGGGAATGTCCACCATGGCTACCAGTAAATGGAGTGGGCATGGATAGCACCTGCCACTGAGGAACTGCACCTTCGTTTTATACGTAAAACTCCCTTCTACCATCACTGCAAATGTAGGTTCCGGTGTGTTTTCTCTGAGCCAAGTTCACCGCGAATGCTGCTGTCCTTTGTGGGATGCACTTGCTGTCAGCACACTCCTCACCCTCCTCCTGTCCTCCCCCATTCACTCTGTCAGCGCCTCCGGTTTTCCAGGCAGACCTGAGATGTCTGAACCCCACAAATGGATACAGGTTCAGTTATTTCCTAGGCGTCCCATGAGGCTTCCATGCAAATAGATTTCCCAGTAGTTCACAAGCTGCGGCCCATGACATATTTGAACTGTCAGCAGTGGACACAGCCGTGGTCAGGCTGAGCATCACACCATACAACCTTAAAATAAAATTTAATCTTTTATGTCTTTTTTCTTTCCTGAACTCTGCCACTGGTACTTGACTTATTCTATATGATGTAACGTAGATTTACTTACAAACAGTTCTTGCCAGGTTTCCCTAGATACCCTTAGCAACCGGCTTCTTAAAACTTGCCTAATGTGCAGACTTCTGTCTTTTAAAAGGACAGAAAATTAATCGGTTCTATCATGCGTAGAATGCCACATAATTGTTGTCTCTGGCTTGTTATATACAGCCTCTTCCATTTATTTACTTAACGATGACTTTGGAAGAAATGGCATTCAGTCAGAACCGTTCCAAGGACAGAAGAGAATGACTGGGGTTCAGATGATTACTGAAGTCCTCCCTCTTCTGTTGATTTATGCTAAAGCTCCAGGCAAGCAGGCCAGCTCCTCTATGTTGCATTTCCCTCAGTTTTAATATGGAAATGCTCATGTGCTAAAGGACTCCAGGGAAGGAAAACCAGGGGCAAGATGAGTTGCCCCTGGCAGAATTGGAAGTGGAAGGACTTGACAGAGGGACAGTGTGTCAGAGTTTGCAGACTCTTGTTAGCAATTGACATTAGGTGAAATTAACTTGTGTGTGGGGTACCTTCCCAACTAGCCATGCATCTGAAGTATCCCTTGTAGGGTTGAAGGATTTGTTGTTTGAGTTATTTGACTTCTAATATTGGTTGCAATCTGATTGGTGTCTCCTCTAGAGGACTTAGTTTAGTGCTTTATCCATGGTATACTTAATAAATGCCAAGTGATGTATTGCTGTACATTGAGGCTGTATTAAATAGCCTCAAACCCCTATTTAATATTTTTCTCTGTATTCGGGGGAAGGGTGCGATAAATTCACAGAGAAATAGAGAATTTCTCTTTTCCTCTAGTTCTAGAACTGAGGAAAATAAAGCAATCAGTCTGTTTGTTCATTTCTCTCCAGTTCACATCTCTGTGTCTCTGTTTACCCTATTTCACACACACACACACACACACACACACACACACACACACACACACACACACACAATATGTAGATTCTCTTTTCCATCCCAAGGACATTCCTCACACTTAAAGTTGCCCTGTCTTGTCCTTTTGAGATCCATGGTAGAGGCAGTGTGGAATAGCGTAAAGAGCTGAGGTGTTTTTTTTTTGTTTTTTTGTTTTTTTTGTGGTACGTGGGCCTCTCACTGTTGTGGCCTCTCCCGCTGCGGAGCACAGGCTCTGCACGCGCAGGCTCAGCGGCCATGGCTCACAGGCCCAGCTGCTCCGAGGCATGTGGGATCCTCCCAGACCGGGGCACAAACCCGTGTCCCCTGCATCGGCAGGCGGACTCTCAACCACTGCGCCACCAGGGAAGTCTAAGAGCTGAGGTTTTGACAGTAAACAAACAGTTTTGAATCCTGGCTCTGCTACTCAGCTACATGGCCTGCAAGTTACACAAACTTTCCTGAACCTTCCTTCTCTGAAAGTCCAAATAGTTGCTACCTCTTGCAGTGAGAGAATGAAACATCCCTTCCCACGGTACGTGGCTCATGGTACAATCTCCCTAAGAGAGGATTAGATTTCCAGCCGTTATGTCCCCCTTGTCCATGCATCTTGCTTTAGCCAATAGAATGTGAACAGCAGTCTTAGGAGCCATGTTGTGGTTCCACTATTGGTCTTTTCTCCTGTCACAAGATGAGTATGTCCCAGATAGGGGCCGTTCCTTCAGCTTTGGTCCAGAAGAACAGATGACATAGAGCACAGACACAGTGGATCCACAATGGAGGCCTATGATGTGAGCAGAAAACAAACTCTTATTGCTGTAAACCAATAAGACCACACAGCACCTTAGCCTAAAGTGATTTATACATTTCCTTATCTGTAAGATAGGGATAATAATATCCACTCTGCAAAGCTAATGTCAAGACAGAGTGAGATAACTATATAAAAGCCCAGCAACTGGTAGTCAAATCAACAGTTTGGAGATGGCGGTTTAAAAGTTTTAGGAGCTAGAAAGGAGGAATTTCTGGAGCCCCTACTGCATTATTTTTGAAGGTGCTTCTAATCAAAGGAAGGCCCTTCTTTCTGAAGTAATCTCTTTCCTCCTTTCTAGGAAAATGTCAGCATATAATTCAAGTCACCGTTCGAATTTCACATCCTCAATAAAGCTTTGCCCAACCCTCTGTCCCTGCGCAAAATCAATTGCCTCTGTATAGCCATAGCAACATTGTATTATACATGTTGACATGCTGAATTTCCCATGATACTGTACAGACCTTTAAGGTAGAAACTGATTTTCATATTCAAACATCCAAAAAGCAATGGAATAGGTAGAAATTATAGTGGAACCTCATCATAGAAACAATTTTAATTTTTGCTGAGAAACATAACAAAATTTGATATTCCATTATCTTGCACAATGACAAACACAGCTAGTAATGTGCATTCCAACGATCGGGTTTATGGGGTAACGGAATGCAGTAGGCACTGCATATAAGAAGGGTGCCTTAGAATTTTTCATCCTACTCTTCATCACTGGGATTAGAAGCAGAATGGTTTGAGTGTGTGCATATTTTCCTTTTGTCTTTTTTTAGTCTCCTTTAGTGGGTCTCACAGTATGCTCTTTATAAGAATGTCTGTGTGTAATATATGTGTGTTTATTGTAGTTTAGGGGCAAGTGAATGGGTTTTTAAAGAAAAATTTTTAATAACTTTATTGAAGTAAAATGGACATGTGATACATTGCACAGACTTATAAAGTACAGTTGAAAAGTTGTAATATATGTTTATACTAGTAAAACCATCACACAATCAAGATAAATCTATTCCAGTACAAGTTTTCCTGCGTCCCTTGTAATCTCACCCTCCCCCCCATTCCTCCTCACTGGCCCTTCCATCCCTAGATGCCACTGACCTTCTTTCTGTAATATAAGTTAGTTTGCTTTTTCTGAACTTTATATAAATGGAATCATACAGTATGTACTCCTTGTTGGGCTTCTTTTGCTCGCTATAATTATTTTGAGATGAACATTTGGGTTTTTCCCAGTTTGGGGCTATAGCAAATAAAGCTTCTTTGAACATTCATGTACATGTCTTTGTATAGGCGTATGTTTTTATTTATCTTAGGTAAATACCTAGGAATGGAATGGCTAGATCATATTATAAGTTTATATTTGACTTTTTAAGAACCTGCCAAACTGTTTTCCAAAGTGGTTGACCATTATGCATTCCACTAGCAGTGTCTGTGAGTGCCAGTTTTTCTACATCCTTGTCAACATTTGGTATGGCCAGTCTTTTTAGGCATAGCCATCCCAAGAGGTATACATCTCATTGTGGTTTTAATTTGCATTTCTCTAATAGCTCACAATGTTTAGCATCTTTTCATATGCTTATTTGGTACCTATATATTTTCTTTGGAGAAGTGTTCAAAATATTTTTTCCATTTTTTTTGTTATTTGGATTTTTACAATTGCAGTTTGCGAGTTCTTTATATCTTTTCAATACAAGTCTCTTATCAGAAATATGCCTTGCAAATATTTTCCCCATCTGTGGCTTGTCTTTTCATACTCTTAAGAATGTCATTTAGAGAGCAGAAGTTTTTAATTTTAATAAAGTCTACTTTATCAATGTTTTCTTTTATGGATATACTTCTAGTGTCTAAAGAATTGGTTCCTAACCCAAGGTCATTTAGATTTTCTCTTAAATTCTCTTCTAAAAGTTCTATAGTTTTAGGTTTAACATTTAGTTCTGTGATCTGTCTTGAGTTAATTTTTATTATAGTGTGAGTTAGGCATCAAAGTTCGTGTTATTGCATATGGATTTCCATTGTTTCTGCCACTATTTGTTGAAAAGACTATCCTTTCTCTACCTTTGCAACTTTGTTAAAAATCGATGGTCCATACCTTGGCAATTGTGAATAATGCTGCAATGAACATGGGAGTGCAGATACCTCTTCAAGATAATGATTTTGTTTCCTTTGGGCAGATACTCAGAGCTGGGATTGCTGGATCACATGGTAGTTCTTTTTTTTTTTTTAATTTCTTGAACAACCTCCATACTGTTTTCTATAGTGGCTGTATCAGTTTATATTTCTACCAAAAGGGTTCCTTTTCCTGGACATTCTTGCCAGTATTTGTTGTCTCTTGTCTTTTTGATAATAATTCTAGCCGGTATGGGGCAGCCTCTCACTGTGCTTTTGATTTGCATTTCCGTGATGATTAGTGATATTGAGTACCTTTTCATGTACTGTTGGCCTTTTGTAAGTCTTCTTGGAAAACTGGCTATTCAGGTCCTTTGCCTATTTCTCAATTCAGTTATTTGTGGTTTTTGCTATTGAGTTGTATGAGTTCCTTGTATATTTTGCATATTGACCCTTTATCAGTTTTGTGGTTTGCAAATATCTTCTCATATTAATTATTAGGTTGCCTTTTCATTTTGATGATGGTTTCCTTTGATGTGCAAAAGCTTTTTAGTTTGATTTAGTCCCACTTGTTTATTTTTGCTTTTGTTGCCTTTGCTTTTGGTGTCAATTTTTAAAAAATCATTGCCAAGACCAGTGTCCAAAGGGGCTTACCCTCTATAAAGAAAATGTGGTATGTATACATAATGGAATATTATTCAACCTTAAAAAAGAAGGAAATCTTGCCATTTGGAACAACATGGATGAACCTGGAGGGTTAGAATATCTAGTATAATGTTGAACAGAAGTGGTGAGGCTGAACATCCTTGTCTTGGTCCTGTTCTTAGGAGGAAAATATTTAGTCTTTCACCATTAAGTATAATTTAGCTGTAGTTATTTCATAGATATCCTTTTTCAGGTTGAGGGAATTCCCTTATATCCCTATTTTGCTAAGAGTTTTTATCAGAAATGACTTTGATTTTATCAAATACTTTTTCTGAATTAATTTGGATGTCACATGATTTTGACATGTATATGAACAACTAGGGTGAATTACCTTGATTGACTTTTGACTGTTTAATCAACCTTGTTTTCATAAGATAAACTCTATTTTGTCATGATGTATTTTCATTGTTTAATGTATTGCTGGATTTGATTTCCTAAGATTTTGTTTAAATGTTTGCATCTCTATTCATGAGGGATAGTCAGCTCTATTTTGCTTGTTTGTTTTTGTTTTAGTTTTTGTAATGCCTTTGGGTTTGATTAAAGAGTAATGCTAGCCTCATAGAAAGATTTAGGGAGTAGTCCATTCTCTTCAATTTTCTCAGAGTTAAAGTGAAATTGGGATGAATTCTTCCCTACATGTTTGGTAGAATTCACCAGGGAGACATCTGGGCTTGGAGTTTTCTGTGTATGAAGGTTTTTACCTACAGATTCAATTTCCTGACTAGATATTGGGTTATTCCTGTTATTTCTTTCTTTTCTTCTTGAGTGAAACTAGGTAGTTTTATCTCTCAAGAAATTTGTTCAGTAAAGCAATTATACTCCAATAAAGGTGTAAAAAAAAAGAAATTTGTTCATTTCATCAAAGTTGTCATATTTATTTGCATGAAGTTGTTCATAATCCTGTCATTTTTAAAATATATGTAGAATCTTTGGTGACGTTATCTCTCTAATTTCTGATATTGATAATTTTGTCCTTTTTTTTGGGATCAGTCTGACTAGAGGTTTATTGCTTTTATTGATCCTCTCAAAGAACCAGTTATTGGGACTTCCCTGGTGGCACAGTGGTTAAGAATCCACCTGCCGATGCAGGGGACACGGGTTCGAACCCTGGTCCGGGAAGATCCCACATGCCGCGGAGCAATTAAGCCCCTGAACCACAACTACTGAGCCAGTGCTCTAGAGCCCGCAAGCCACAACTACTGAGCCCATGTGCCACAACTACTGAGCCCGCGTGCCTAGATCCCGTGCTCCGCAACAAGAGAAGCCACCTCAGTGAGAAGCCTGTGCACTGCAACGAAGAGTAGCCTCTGCTTGCCACAACTACAGAAAGCCCACGTGCAGCAACGAAGACCCAATGCAGCCAAAGATAAATGAATAAATAAAAATTAAAAAGAAAACAGTTATTGTTTCATTGGTATCTAGTCTGGCTGGTGGGAACAGGTGCTATTCCCTGTCATGTCTGAGTTTCAGGAACTGTTCTCTCTTATCCTTACAGGTGGTTCTGTCTCTGTGGGCAGTTTCTTCACATGCACACACTGATCTAAACTGTAATGAATATTCAATAGCGACCTTCTGCAGATCTCCAGTGTTCTTTTTCTGTGTAGCTCACTTCTCTCCAGTACTCTGTCTTGAAACTACATCTTCTTGGTCTCTTTAGACTCTCAGCCTTATCTCTTCACCTCAGGGAGTCCACCAAGCTCCACCTGGATTCCCCCTCCCCGAAACACCATCTGGAAACTGTCTTGAGGCAATAAGCTGGGCAGTTATAAGTATCACTTCATTTATTTCCCATCCACAGGGATCACTATTTTTCTTTGCCTGATGTCCAGGGTCCTTAAATTCATTGCTTCAAATACATTGTCTGATTTTGAGGATTGTTTTAGTCAGGAGAGTAAATCTAATCCCTCTTCTGAAAGTCTCTCTTCCAAGACGGCAGAAGTCCCTCAAAACTAATTTTGATTTTGTGATTTTTCACCTCATTAAATTAAATCTGTGAAAGTTAATTGATTTGACTAAGGTTTTACTGCTAGTAAATAAAGCCTAGGTAGGAGCAGTTAGATCTAGAACTCACAACCAGTTTGTATTTCATGCAGCAGTCAATCCTCAACAAACTTGGTTTAAAACAATTGCATGTAGTCAGATGTATGTTTGGGCACATATGCACAACTATACCAATTTTTGGTGCTTGATAACTTAATTTCAAGTATTTTACACATATGCCAGTAAAAAGTAGTGAGTGCAGTAAAGTGATTTTTGCAAAGAAGATCTATTCCTGTCTGTATGCCTACAGTTACTTCGGTGTAAATTTACCATAACCTAGAGTTACAGAGCTAACAAATATAATTTTACGGAGTTTTTCCAACACTAATCATACAAAACTGTCAGCTGTCAGCTGTGAGCTATATGTTTATTTTGCATTAAGTATATCCTAGAAAGTGAAAACTTGCATCCACATACCATGGTTTTTATGCAGAAATAATACTTAAATTGACACATAGGGAGATTTAATTTCATTTGCGTATTTTAACATTATGAGACATTATATCTGCCAGATTTATTGGTGAAAACAATGTTGTAGATTATTCTAAAAGTAAAGTTGGCTTATTTTTGTCTGTTATTGGCAAACACATAATATTAATTTCTTCCATCTGGGAAAAACCCTAGTGCTGAATGGAATGTATCATAGGAGAGTTTCTGGCAAGTGATATATATACTCAAAATATATTTATTGAGTGAATGAATGAATACTTGCATGTTTCTTCAAGTTCCTGCCCCTACTTTTCTTTTTTTTTCATACACACACATTGTATTTTTTTCCCCAAGAGATAAATATACTGACACCAAGCATTGTAAATGGATGACCACAACAAAAGCAACAATGATTGCAATTACCAAACATGAAACACACTCATACTATGTCATAATAATGACATTCAGTCCAGTAATCCTCCACTGTAACAGCTCCTTTACTTTGCAGTGAAAATTGATTTGTATATTTTTTGCCTCTGAGTCCTTGTGGGATTTTTTTTTTATTCAAACAGAAAGTCACAAAAATTATAATCATCCTCATCAGTTCACTCAGTCTCATGTAATTAATTTCTTTTTCATCTTGATCTTTTGTTAGCACTTTTATGAATTCATCAGTTTTCCATTAGAGTTCTGAAAATGCTTATTCATTCAGTTCAGCAGTATAGTCAGTTACCAGAAACCTGTACTTGTCAGAGTCTTTTCCATGAATTCCTTGAAGATGAAACCCTTTTATAGGAACATTTTTGCAAAAACTGATCAGAGTACACTCAGAACTGTCTGTAAATGACAAAAGACTTAAAAATGACCATGGTTAAAGATTTGATGAAAGTTCATAATAATGCAATTGACAAGGAAATTTAGT
Organism: Mesoplodon bidens; assembly: GCF_964165515.1. Taxonomy (NCBI): domain Eukaryota; kingdom Metazoa; phylum Chordata; class Mammalia; order Artiodactyla; family Ziphiidae; genus Mesoplodon; species Mesoplodon bidens. The sequence goes on from NC_138160.1 coordinate 68,195,182, forward strand.
TATTTCCAAGATATACATTTTAAAGTAAACACTAGAATTATGACTTATAACATTATACCAGAACATACAAGATTTTTAGAAATTTCATGTAATGTCTGAAACATTTATATTAACATATTTCCATACAAATAACATAAAGAAAGTTTAATATTAGTTGCTTTTTTTTTGTTTCTTTGTTTTTTTATACTGCAGGTTCTTATTAGTCATCAGTTTTATTTATTTATTTATTTATTTGCAGTACGTGGGCCTCTCACTGTTGTGGCCTCTCCCGTTGCAGAGCACAGGCTCCAGACACGCAGGCTCAACGGCCATGGCTCACAGGTCCAGCCGCTCCGTGGCATGTGGGATCTTCCCAGACTGGGGCATGAACCCGTGTCCCCTGCATCGTCAGGCGGACTCTCAACCACTGCGCCACCAGAGAAGCCCTAGTCATCAGTTTTATACACATCAGTGTATACATGTCAATCCCAATCTCCCAATTCAGCACACCAACATACCCACCCCACCATGGTGTTCCTCCCTTGGTGTCCATATGTTTGTTCTCTACATCTGTGTCTCAACTTCTGCCCTGCAAACCAGTTCATCTGTACCATTTTTCTAGGTTCCACATATATGCATTCATAAACGATAGTTGTTTTTCTCTTTCTGACTTACTTCACTCTGTATGACAGTCTCTAGATCCATCCACGTTTCAATAGATGACTCAATTTCGTTCCTTTTTATGGCTGAGTGATATTCCGTCGTATATATGTACTACAACTTCTTTATCCATTCGTCTGTCGCTGGGCATTTAGGTTGCTTCCATGACCGGGCTATGGTAAATAGCGCTGCAATGAATATTGGGGTGCATGTGTCTTTTTGAATTATGGTTTTCTCTGGGTATATGCCCAGTAGTGGGATTGCTGGATCATATGGTGATTCTATTTTTAGTTTTTTTTAAGGAAACTCCGTACTGTTCTTCATAGTGGCTGTATCAGTTTACATTCCCACCAATAGTGCAAGAGGGTTCCTTTTTCTCCACGCCCTCTCCAGCATTTGTTGTTTGTAGATTTTCTCATGATGCCCATTCTAACTGGTGTGAGGTGATATATCATTGTAGTTTTGATTTGCATTTCTCTAATAATTAGTGAAGTTGAGCAACTTTTCATGTGTTTCTTGGCCATCTGTATGTCTTCTTTGGAGAAATGTCTATTTAGGTCTTCTGCCCATTTTGTGATTGGGTTGTTTGTTTCTTTAATAATGAGCTGCAGGAGCTGTTTATATATTTTAGAGATGAATCCTATGTCCGTTGATTTGTTTGCAAATATTTTCTCCCATTCTGAGGGTTGTCTTTTCATCTTGTTTATTGTTTCCTTTGCTGTGCAAAAGCTTTTAAGTTTCATTAGGTCCCATTTGTTTATTTTGGTTTTTATTTCCATTACTCTAGGAGGTGGATCAAAAAAGATCTTGCTGGGATTTATGTCAAAGAGTGTTCTTCCTATGTTTTCCTCTAAGAGTTTTGCAGTGTCTGGTCTTACATTTAGGTCTCGAATCCATTTTGAGTTTATTTTTGTGTATGGTGTTAGGGAGTGTTCTAATTTCATTCTTTTACATGTAGCTGTCCAGTTTTCCCAGCACCACTTACTGAAGGGACTGTCTTTTCTCTGTTGTGTATCCTTGCCTCCTTTGTCATAGATTAGTTGACCATAGGTGCCTGGGTTTATCTCTGGGCTTTCTATCCTGTTCCATTTATCTATGTTTCTGTTTTTGTGCCAGTACCATATTGTCTTGATTACTGTAGCTATGTAGTATAGTCTGAAGGCAGGGAGTCTGATTCCTCCAGCTCCATTTTTTTCCCTCAAGACTGCTTTGGCTATTCGGGGTCTTTTGTGTCTCCATACAAATTTTACGATGATTTGTTCTAGTTCCGTAAAAAATGCCATTGGTAATTTGATAGGGATTACATTGAATCTGTAGATTGCTTTGGGTAGTATAGACATTTCACAATATTGATTCTTCAAATCCAAGAACATGGTATATCTCTCTATCTGTTGGTATCATCTTTAACTTCTTTCATCAGTGTCTTATAGTTTTCTACATAAAGGTCTTTTGTCTCCCTATATAGGTTTATTCCTAGGTATTTAATTCTTTTTGTTGCAATGGTAAATGGGAGTGTTTCCTTAATTTCTCTTTCAGATTTTTCATCATTAGTGTATAAGAATGCAAGAGATTTCTGTGCATTAATTTTGTATCCTGCAACTTTACCAAATTCATTGATTAGCTCTAGTAGTTTTCTGGTGGCATCCTTAGGATTCTCTATGTATCATGTCACCTGCAAACAGTGACAGTTTTACTTCTTTTCCAATTTATATTCCTTTTATTTCTTTTTCTTCTCTGATTGCCATGGCTAGGACATCCAAAACTATGTTGAATAATAGTGGTGAGACTGGACATTCTTGTCTCGTTCCTGATCTTAGAGGAAATGCTTTCAGTTTTTCACCATTGAGAATGATGTTTGCTGTGGGTTTGTTGTATATGGCCTTTATTATGTTGAGGTAGGTTCCCTCTATGCCCACTTTTTGGAGAGTTTTTATCATAAATGGGTGTTGAATTTTGTCAAAAGCTTTTTCTCCATCTATTGAGATGATCATATGGTTTTTATTCTTCAATTTGTTAATATAGTGTATCACATTGATTGATATGCATATATTGAAGAATCCTTGCATCCCTGGGATAAATCCCACTGGATCGTGGTGTATGATCCTTTTAATGTGTTGTTGAATTCTGTTTGCTAGTTTTTTGTTGAGGATTTTTGCATCTATATTCATCAGTTATATTGGTCTGTAATTTTCTTTTTTGTAGTATCTTTTTCTGGTTTTGGTATCAGGGTGATGGTGGCCTCATAGAATGAGTTTGGGAGTTTTCCTCCCTCTCCAATTTTTTGGCAGACTTTGAGGAAGATGGGTGTTAGCTCTTCTCTAAATGTTTGATAGAATTCACCTGTGAAGCCATCTGGTCCTGGACTTTTGTTTGTTGGAAGATTTTTAATCATAGTTTCAATTTCATTACTTGTAATTGGTCTGTTCATATTTTCTGTTTCTTCCTGGTTCAGTCTTGGAAGGTTATACCTTTCTAAGAATGTGTCCATTTCTTCCAGGTTGTCCATTTTATTGGCACAGAGTTGCTTGTAGTAGTCTCTTAGGATGCTTTGTATTTCTGGGGTGTCATAACTTCTCCTTTTTCATTTCTAATTTTATTGATTTGAGTCCTCTCCCTCTTTTTCTTGATGAGTCTGGGTAAAGGTTTATCAATTTTGTTTATCTTCTCAAAGAAGCAGCTTTTAGTTTATTGATCTTTGCTATTGTTTTCTTTCTTTCTATTTCATTTATTTCTGCTCTGATCTTTATGATTTCTTTCCTTCTGCTAACTTTGGGTTTCATTTGTTCTTCTTTCTCTAGTTCCTTTAGGTGTAAAGTTAGATTGTTTATTTGAAATTTTCTTGTTTCTCGAGGTACGCTTGTATAGCTATAAACTTCCCTCTTAGAACTGCTTTTGCTGCATCCCATAGGTTTTGGATCATCATGTTTTCATTGTCATTTTTCTCTAGGTATTTTTTGATTTCCTCTTTGATTTCTTCAGTGACGTCTTGGTTATTTAGTAACATATTGTTTAGCCTCCATGTGTTTGTGTTTTTTACATTCTTTTCCCTGTAATTCATTTCTAATCTCAGAGCGTTGTGGTCCGAAAAGATGCTTGATATGATTTCAATTTTCTTAAATTTACTGAGGCTTGATTTGTGACCCAAGATGTGATCTATCCTGGAGAATGTTCCGTGTGCACTTGAGAAGAAAGTGTAATCTGCTGTTTTTAGATGGAATGTCCTATAAATATCAATTAAATCTATCTGGTCTATTGTGTCATTCAAAGCTTGTGTTTCCTTATTAATTTTCTGTTTGGATGATCTGTCCTTCGGTGTAAGTGAGCTGTTAAAGTCCCCCACTATTATTGTGTTACTGTCGATTTCCTATTTTATAGCTGTTAGCAGTTGTCTTATGTATTGAGGTGCTCCTATGTTGGGTGCATATATATTTATAATTGTTATATCTTCTTCTTGGATTGATCCCTTGATCATTATGTAGTGTCCTTCCTTGTCTCTTGTAACATTCTTTATTTTAAAATCTATTTTATCTGATATGAGTATAGCTACTCCAGCTTTCTTTTGATTTCCATTTGCATGGAATATCTTTTTCCATTCCCTCACTTTCAGTCTGTACGTTTCTTTATGTCTGAAGGGGTCTCTTGTAGACAGCATATATATAGGTCTTGTTTTTGTATCCATTCAGGAAGCCTGTGTCTTTTGCCTGGAGCATTTAATCCATTCACATTTAAGGTAATTATCGATATGTATGTTCCTATGACCATTTTCTTAATTGTTTTGGGTTTGTTTTTGTAGGTCCTTTTCTTCTCCTGTGTTTTCCACTTAGAGAAGTTCCTTTAGCATTTGTTGTAGAGCTGGTTTGGTGGTGCTGAATTCTCTTAGCGTTTGCTTGTCTGTAAAGCTTTTGATTTCTCCATGGAATCTGAGTGAGATCCTTGCTGGGTAGAGTAATCTTGGCTGTAGGAGTTTCCCTTTCATCGCTTTCAGTATATCATGCCACTCCCTTCTGGCTTGTAGGGTTTCTGCTGAAAAATCAGCTGTTAATCTTATGGGAGTTCCCTTGTGTATTATTTGTCATTTTTCCCTTGCTGATTTCAATAATTTTTTTTTCTTTAATTTTTGTCAATTTGATTAATATGTGTCTTGGAGTGTTTCTCTTTGGGTTTATCCTGTATGGGACTTGCTGCGCTTCCTGGACTTGGGTGGCTATTTCCTTTCCCATGTTAGGGAAGTTTTCGACTATAAACTCTTCAAATATTTTCTCGTGTCCTTTCTCTCTCTCTCCTCCTTCTGGGACCCCTATTATGTGAATGTTGTTGCGTTTAATGTTGTCCCAGAGGTCTCCTAGGCTGTCTTCATTTCTTTTCATTCTTTTTTCTTTATTCTGTTCCACGGCAGTGAATTCCACCATTCTGTCTTTCAGGTCACTTATCTGTTCTTCTGCCTCAGTTATTCTGCTATTGATTTTTTCTAGTGTAGTTTTCATTTCAGTTATTGTATTGTTCATCTCTGTTTGTTTGTTCTTTAATTCTTCTAGGTCTTTGTTAAACATTTCTTGCATCTTCTCGATCTTTGCCTCCATTCTTTTTCCGAGGTCCTGGATTATCTTCCCTATCATTATTTTGAATTCTTTTTCTGGAAGGTTGCCTATCTCCACTTCATTTAGTTGTTTTTCCTGGGTTTTATCTTTTTCCTTCATCTAGTACATAGCCCTCTGCCTTTTCATCATGCCAATCTTTCTGTGAATGTAGTTGTTTTTCCACAGGCTGCAGGATTGTAATTCTTCTTGCTTCTGCTGTCTGCCCTCTGGTGAATGAGGCTATCTAAGAGGCTTGATGGGAGGCACTGGTGGTGGGTAGAGCTGACTTTTGCTCTGGTGGGCAGAGCTCAGTAAAACTTTAATCCACTTGACTGTGGATGGGTGGGGCTGGGTTCCCTCCCTCTTGGTTGTTTTGCCTGAGGCAACCCAACACTGGAGCCTACCTTGGCTCTTTGGTGGGGCTAATGGTAGACTCTGGGAGGGCTCATGCCAAGGTGTACTTCCCAGAACTTCTGCTGCCAGTGTCCTTGTCCCCATGGTGAAACAGAGCCACCCCCTGCCTCTGCAGGAGACCCTCCCACAGTAGCAGGTAGGTCTGGTTCAGTTTCCCCCGGGGTCACTGCTCCTTCCCCTGGGTCCCGATACTCAAACTACTTTTTGTGTGTCCTCCAAGAGTGGAGTCTCTGTTTCCCCCAGTCCTGTCAAAGTCCTGCAATCAATTCCCACTAGGCTTCAAAGTCTGATTCTGTAGGATTTCCTCCTCCTGTTGCTGGACCCCCAGGTTGGGAAGCCTGATGTGGAGCTCAGAACCTTCACTCCAGTGGGTGGACTTCTGTGGTATAAGTGTTCTCCAGTTTGTGAGTCACCCACACAGCTGTTATGTGATTTGATTTTATTGTGATTGCACCCCTCCTACTGTCTCATTGTGTCTTCTCCTTTGTCTTTGTATGTGGAGTATCTTTTTTGGTGAGTTCCAATGTCTTTCTGTCGATAATTGTCCAGCAGCTAGTTGTGATTTTGGTGTTCTCGCAAGAGGGCTGACCCTACTTTTCATTCTTTTTATTTTTAATTGTACAAATATTCACTAAGTGCTTAAGTACCAGGGACTTTAGAAGACACAAACATGAATACATTTTAATTGCTACACTTCAGGAGCTGATGGTCTAGTAGATGGCATTAGTCAGGAGGCACATACTATAGAGTACAAGCTGATATGTGTGAGGTTAAAGCCATAAAAGTGTACAAAGAAAGTTCTATAGGGACTGATCATCTCAAAATCAGGAAGCAGTCACCTCCACTTGAGAGAATTTGGGAAAGTAGACAAGGCATTTGTGATGGATTTGGAAGTACAGGTAATGTTTTGATAGGTGGAAATAGGGATGCAGGAAATTCCTAGCAGGAGAATAACATGTACTGAGATATTGCGTTTATCTAGTGAACAGAAAAACTGCAGAAAGAGCTGAGGGATGAAGCTAGAGTGATAGGAAGGATGAAGTGGCAGTTATATTGTTAGCAGCCATGAAATGAGCAGGAGAGTTTATATTTAACATCATTAGACAATTGGAAGCCTTCACATATTTTAGTAGGAATTTAGTGTGTGATCAGGGCTGTGTGTATGAATATAAACTGACACTTGAATTTAGGAAAGAACTGGGCAGTGATGAGAGGCATGGAAGCCCAGTTATGGCAAAAGCAAAATAATTCTCGGAAGAAATAGTTGAAGTATAAGTTGGGGAAGATTGTAAAGATGTTCCAGAGGTAAAAATCTACGTAATTTGGCAACTGATTAAGTACAGTTATTAAAGTGAAAGGGAAGGAAGAGATTTATTTAGCTGCAAAGAAAGAATTTTACAAATTCAATTCAATTTGAATTTATGTATTCAATTTGTTTGTAGCTAATGTTTCCAAATTAGAAAACACAGAATACTGAACCCAGAGATGAAGTATGTGTGAGAACACGCTAATCTGAACGTAAACTTTGTCCTTAATATCTGTACACAGAAACTGAGGCCAGAACAGTTAAGCCAACACAACAGGGTAAATAAACTTTTGAAAAGTACTCACATTAGTAGTTCTTCTTTTTTTTTTTTTTTTAAGACATGAATGACTTGGCAGTTCTGAGCTTACTTGGCTAGTAGAGTAGTCATACTATTAACAGAATCTGGAAATCTAGTGAGTAGGCTAATAAACTGATTACTACTAGTCATATGTTCTTTGACTCTGAATGCACTTGGACCACCAAAGCAAAATGAACAAAAAACAATATCTTTCTTCTTTTTCTTCACCAAGTATAAAATTGTATTCAAACTACCAGGTCAAAGACATGAGAGGGAGTTGCAGATGTTTATAGCAAATCAAATATAAAAGAGTTCGAAGAACAGATTATGTTTCAAAAGGCCACGTTTAAGTCTATTCATTGCAAGGTCCATATAAAACTATGCAAACACCTGGACCTTTCCTGAGTTAACACTGAGCTCACAGACACCTGATACTGAGGCTCAAACATTTTTTGATTCCAATAATCACTTTTTTCTCTTACTCCTTTTTGAAGATTGTGTGGACACCATACTTTTCTCATTCTGCACATGAACCCTCTTTGGCTTTCAGAATTATTCCTGATTTCAAAGATTTCATCCCCTACCCAACCATCACCATTTTTCATAACTCTCAATTATTTTATGATCTTTTACTTTTAATAAAAAATATCTCTCTTTTTACCAGCACTTTTAGTATTTCCACTGAATTTTCATATATCACACATGATAGGATTTATGTTCATGAAGCATGACAACACCTTCTACTAGCAAGTACTGTGACAGACAACACTAAATGAATGTACACAACTGCTGAAGTCCTCCTTGTTTGGGTGCAGAAATGAAGCAACCTTTGCTTTGGCTATGAAAGTCAGTAGGTTGAGAAGTTCATGAGTACAGGTGATGTGTGTGTACTCTGTGGCCTCAGGCCTTCCGTCTCCTGAGAACATACAGGAAGTGAGTCAGTCTTTTCCTGCAGGTCAACCATGACAGTGTAAACTAAGCAATTCAAGCCTTTTCTCTCTCTGTGAAACGAAGAGACAGGCTCAGTATGATAAATATTTCATTAATGTTTGGGCAGCATCTGAATTCCCCCATATGAGAAAATCACAAGAAACATCTATGAAAGCATTCTTATGAGGGAACTTCTCACAGAGAAAATGCATCCATCCCACAGCTCACCTGCCTCTCTCTCAGGACTTGGGACTTTTGCAAGGCTCAAGTGGGTGCCACGTGAGGGTGGGGTGGGGACTTTCTTCTCATCTCACAAAGTCTGTGCTGGGACAAAGTCCAGCTGTCCACAACACTTTTCCCATCCAGGGAAAGAAGCAAGTATTGTAATATTCTCCTTGATTTATATTCCTCTTTGTAAATTTCTTTTATTCTTTCCCTCCACTACTTAAGTGTTACTTTTCTTTAAATTGCACTGGTTCTGGATGTGCAAAGGAAGGGAGGGTTTAGAGGGAACTTCAGGGTCTTAAAAGGCATCAGTTAGAAACCTAGAAATTAAATGACAACAACAACAAAAAAGCAAATTGTGAGGCTGGAAATTGAACTAAAATATATAGGAGAATAGTTTGCATGCAATATAGTATTGATTAATTGTCTTTTGTTCTAGAAAGCAAAATTTTAGAAAGTTACTTTTGTATCTGGAACAATGTAAGTTGCATTTTCCAAGTCTAGTATTATGGATGGTTTCAGAGAATTGAGTGAGACTCAATATTTAATCAGATTTCATTTTCCCTATAAGGTTAAGTGGAAAATTGAGAAAAATGTCTCTTTTCTAAACACTCAGACTTATTCATACAGAGAATAAAGAGCAACAGGGAAACCTATGTAAAAATAAAAATCCATCTAGATAAATATGACTCCATTTTTTTTTTTTTTTTTTTTTTTTTTTTTTGCTGTACGCGGGCCTCTCACTGTTGTGGCCTCTCCTGTTGCGGAGCACAGGCTCCGGACGCGCAGGCTCAGCGGCCATGGCTCGTGGGCCTAGCCACTCCGCGGCATGTGGGATCTTCCTGGACCGGGGCACGAACCCGTGTCCCCTGCATTGGCAGGTGGACTCTCAACCACTGTGCCACCAGGGAAGCCCATGACTCCATTTTTTAAAAATCATATAGCAATATACTGGAGAAAATTTAGGCAATAGATTGCCTATTGACAGTGGCTAGTATCTTCAAGCCAAAGATTTGTGTATGGTTGTGGCATTGTTTTGTGTTGATACTTGAGCTTTTTTTTTTTTTTTTTTTTTTTTAGTTTTAAATAACTAGTAACCACATGCTCAGGATTTTGTAGAACAGTCTTGATTTAAAACAGTGCTGTCAACAGGGTGATTTTGACCTCCCTCCCCTGCCCCCTTCAGGGGACAATGTCTAGAAGCATTTTGATTGTTACGAAGGGTTGGTGCTAATGGCATCTTGTGGGTAGAGGCAAGAGATGCTGGTGAATGTACTGCAATGCACAGGACAGTCCCCTACAACCAAGAATTATCCAGGCACAAGTGTTATTGTAATAGTAATATTCAGTGGTAATACTCTGGCTGAGAAACCTTGGTTTAAAATATTCTATCCCATCGTCTTTCTGCATGCTCATCAGCTCATGTAGTCTGGCTTTCCTAATCTGGAGTTCAATAAGTATGATCCAGCCATTTTATTCTACAGTGGGCTTCACTTAGATCACGTTTTACAGCAAAAATACTTAAAAAGTACAATTTTACATGTAAAATTGTTGCCTAATATAACATATAAATTTATTTTTTTGTTTTAGTTCAACTCTGTGTTAACATTTTGATACAGTTTGTGCAGGTTTATTAAGCCAGTTAGCCATGGAAAACACATTCTAAACTGACAACAGAATGTTTATGCAAACGTAGGTTGGAATACCAAGTTAATAATTTTTATTACAAGAAAATCTCAAAAATTTAAATCAAGAATTCCAAGCTCTAAACCATGACTTTTTCTCAATAGCATTTCATTTGCTCTGGCTTTCTATATAGAACAGGTACTGACATTCTTCAACATGGGCTAAAGATCAACATTTTACCCAGTGGTTGCAGAATGACTGAACATACTGTTCCTCCTTTCCAGGCCCTGCTGTTTTACAAAGAGGCCATTTTGAGCAACACGTACCTGATAGTGGGTGTGCAGCTGGGAGCTTTGAGCGGGTGTGAGTAATCTTTCTGTGGGTTGAGTTGTACCCAAGAACAAAGTAAGATCTGAGCCTCAGAATGCAGCCTCTGTACTCTCTTTTGAAGAGTTTTGTTTATCTTTAGGTTAAATAACATTCTAGAATATGTAAGCAAAGTCCCTGAGGCACACGGTGTAGTAGAACAGATTGCACAAAACTGAAGCTTTTATTAGGCAAGCTGTGTGACTGGTGCTCAATGGACATTCCAGTATCATATGCATTTTCAAAAAACTTAGATGTTCTAGCAGTAAGCTAATTTTTGAGGGGCCACAAGTGTTATGCATCTGGAAATATAAATGTAAATTCCCATCAAACATAACTGGTCTGTTAAAGGTCAACAGAATTATTACCCATCCTCCCACCCTTGCCACCTCCTTGGCCTTATGATCAAAGCTCACTGTGTATTGACATTTTAAAAATGAATGTGACAAAAATTTATTTTGTTACTATCCTCCCAAGTTCCTATTCTTTAGGGAAAACTAGTTGTCTAGGGTTGCCATCTTTTGATCCATGATAAAGCATTCAGGCTTCAACTGTATGTTCAGTTTTTTCTATTTATTCAGTCAAAAAAAGAAGATGGAAATATATAACCTCAGAAATATCAGAGTCACTACAAAACGCCCTCAATCAAGTCTAAACTATTTTATTGTTATTTGTGGAGAAATAAGGTGCATAATACCAAATTTCAAAATATACGTATAAAATTGAAAATATAATACAGGTATTGCTTTTCAGTTCTAGATCATATTATCTTTGGAAACCATTTAAGGTATTTTAAGAGTTTTAACAAAACTAAGCCTGACTTATTCGCCAGGACAAGCAGAGATTAAGTCTTGTTTATGATGAGTTTTCTTATTGGCCTCCTTAAGAACAGTAGTTTTAAAATCAGGTTCATTGTTTCTATGGGGTAAGAGAAAGAATTGCGAGGAGAGAGGAAGGTATGGAGGATATAAGGGAGTATGACAGGAACAGAATTTTCAAGGTTCTTGGGGCCCAATATTTGTCCATTTCTTATCGTCAATACTTTTCATGGATTCTCTTCCTTTTTCTTTTGTCTTCTTTTGGGTTTACAACTTTCTGGTTTGACAAATTAACAAACACATAACTGAAATAAACTTTTCTGTGTTTATTTCTCCCTTACTTCATTGCAAGTATTTAAATATTCAGTGTAAGACAGTATATGGCCTTGTGGGGATAGAAGATATGTGGCCCGTGGTACTTGTTCCAAAGAGAGCTCTGCACATCTGCAAAATTGGCTGACTAGCTCTTAGAGAGGTGCAAAAAGATAGATTCCCTTAAAATCCTCCTTTTGCTTATGCACTGCCCTCCCTTTTTAGCTTGACTTCCAATTTCCACCTAGAGAATCACTGTTATTCATGGCTGCAAATTTACCTAAGCCAATTTAGCTGTTTAGCAAATGTCAGGGTTTTTTGGTAAATATCAGAGAGGTAGGGGTAGTTACTGATTTTCTGCCAGCCTCTCTATGAACTAATGGCCAGATGGTTAGTTACAATGAAAGCAAATCTGAGACCAAAGTCTGCCAAATGTACCTGCATTTATTAGTGAGCTGTCACAAAAAGTATCAGAGACTGTTCTCAAAGCACGGGGAAACATCTATCCTTAAACTTTCTGACTAGTACCATGCATGAAAAGTTTACTTTGAGGAGGATGCAATGGTATTTTTTTTCTTATTTTTTATTACTATTAAGATATAATTAAAAGACAATCATAAATGTTAGTTTGTTGCATTTTGATAATTTTATATACCCATGTAACCACTGTTACAAATAAGATACAGTTCGATATGTTTTCATTCCCCCCCCCCCAGAAAACAACCCGATGCTCCTTTCCAATTAATCCCCTCCCCCAGCAACTGTCTGGTTTCCATCCCTGTAAATTGGTCTGTGTGCATTCACATTTCATATAGGCAATTGTATTCTAAATAAGTTTGTAGTTGATTCGGGACAGAATCCCTCAGGAGTGAAGAGTTGCACTGCCGGATGGGCTGGATTCTTACTCTTCCAATCACACCAGGGATGAGGGTCTGCAAAGTCTTTCTAACCAACTGTATCTTAAATATTACTCATTTCACAAATGAAGAACTATTTCTTATACTCATTATACTATTTAACCAATCCACTGGCATAGATTTCAATAACAATACATGAATCAGCTCTCTTGAGTAGTGTATTAAAGTTTTCCCACCTCTATTACATACTCGGGATTGATAGAGGAAATTGATAGAGGAAATTGTGATGATCTTGCTCCTGGCTTTGCCTGTTTCCCTGAATAAATCCTACTCACCCTTAAATTCACAATTCAATAGCCCTTTGTCACCATCAAAGCAGGGTTTATTGTTTCTTCCATTTCCCATGGTTCTTTGTAAGAACCTTTATCAAAGCACGTATAAACAGTGAATTTACCACATAATGTGCTCTTTCTTGGCATGTAGATTTTCTCTTCAGGAATCATATCTTAGACATCTCTGTATTTTCCATGTAAATCACTGTACCCTCCAGCACAGAGTGCTAAATAAATATTTGTTGCAATGATAAATGGATAGATGGATGATAGATGAATATAGTTAAAACACTCATGTGTTATCTGGGGCTTTTTGTTCAAAGAGTAGTTTATCAAGAATTCGGGACATTGTTGAGTTTTGGGGAAAAGAATGTCTTCATTGGGGGAATTTCAACCACAAATGCTCTCTGGATGTGTGGGCCAGAATGATGCCACCTCATCAGGAAATATACCTCCCTAGGTCACTAAAAAGAGATGGATGATGATGAATTCTATAAAAGTAAATTTCTCTTTTCTCCTGATTTTTACCGAGGGTTTACATTGCTTCCTTGCCATGACAATTCTCCTTCCTTCCTGCCTTAGTCTTTTTTTTTTTTTTTTTTTTTTTTTTTGCTGTACGCGGGCCTCTCACTGTTGTGGCCTCTCCTGTTGTGGAGCACAGGCTCCAGACTCGCAGGCTCAGCGGCCATGGCTCACGGGCCTAGCCACTCCGTGGCATGTGGGATTCTCCCGGACCGGGGCACAAACCTGTGTCCCCTGCATCGGCAGGCGAACTCTCAACCACTGTGCCACCAGGGAAGCCCCCTGCCTTGGTCTTTATATGAGGTTTATTATATTATTGGAGCATATGAGGTTAATCATGTCAGTGAACTAGCTAGAGTTCATTGCAAGATTTTATCTCAGAGATATTGAGATGACTGGCTTAGAAAGAAAAGATTCCTGGAAAACAGTGATTTGGATACCTGTGACCATCTCCCTCCTAGCCACGACTTTTGCTTCCTGCAATGGTAGATAAAGCTTTCCTCTGAACAGAAAATCTTAGGTACTGACATATCTTACTGGACAAAAAACTCAGCCCGGGTTTTATTTGCTTCATGATGCATCAGAAAACAATAAAATTCTCAGTGTCTGTGGCAAGTTATCAGTTAATTGATCCTAACTTGGCATAATCACAATTAATTTTTTCTTAATTTTTCACGTTGGACATGTGCTCCTCTGTAAGTAGAGAGGAAATTTTTATTGCCTAATAGATTCTTAGCACTAATTAGGGTTATACAGTTATAGTTCAGTGAACTAAAGAAGAATGCTACTGAGAAAATTAGCACACTAGTCAGAGTTTTCAATATGAAATGGAAAAATGCCTTTACTGAAAGAACATCAGTCTTATACCTCTCCTTCTAACTCAGAGAAACATTCCATTTCTAGCTACATACTCCTTCTCTGCCTCATCTTCCAAACTCATGACTCTCTCCTTCTGCCCTGGTCCCCTTTGAACTATTTCAAACCAGATGTCAGAGCGATTCTGTTAAACTGCAAATCAAATTATGTCACTCCTTCGATGAAAACTTTGTAGAGACTTTCTGTCTCAGTCATCCCTAAAGCCTATCACTATCAGTTTATCCAAGGCTGTAAGAAATGTGGACCTCGCTCTGGAACAAGAGACTGTTTCTTCCAAGTCTCTTCTTTATCTAAACATCCTTGAGAAAATAGCCCAGAACAAAGGCAGTCAGTACCTCTGACCACAAGATGTGTGGAAATGTGAGACTCATGGAAAATTATTTCTCAGCAGCTATGCATTTTGTCTGTCTTGTTTGTTGCCTATATCCCCCATTACATTTTAAACTCCATGAAGTTAGGGGCGTTTCTCTAGCCCCTAGAAGAGTACCTAATAATAGATACTTAACATGTGGTGTTGACCAAATGAATTAATGTCTAGTCCTTCATTAGAGGTTACAAAGGAAGCTGGCTGACAGAACCCTCCTCAGTTCAATGATGTGAGTATGAGGCAGGCTTCTATCCCAGATAGAGATATTTGACCACCGATTCCCTCTTTTTTTTTTTTTTTTGCGGTACGCGGGCCTCTCACTGTTGTGGCCTCTCCCGTTGTGGAGCACAGGCTCTGGACACGCAGGCTCAGCAGCCATAGCTCACGGGCCTAGCCGCTCTGCGGCATGCGGGATCTTCCCAGACTGGGGCACGAACCCGTGTCCCCTGCATTGGCAGGCGGACTCTCAACCACTGCACCACCAGGGAAGCCCTGATTCCATCTTCTACTGCTTAGAAAACTGTCAGGCTCATGGTAGGCATTCTGTAATTATTTGTTGTATATATATGATTTATTATTGGATCATGGGATTACAAAGCTGAGAAGTCCAAGATGTTCAGTGAGCAAGCTGGAGACCAGGAGAGCTGATGATGTCAGTTCCAGTGCAAATCCAAGGGTCTACAAACCAGGAGAGCTGGTAGTTAAGTTCTAATCTGAGTCTGAAGGCTGGAGAAGACCTATCTCCCAGCTCAAAGATAGAAAGAATTCTTTCTTACTCAAGGTTTTTATTCTATACAAGCCTTTAACAGATTGGATGAGGTCCACCCACAATGGAGAGGGCAATGTGTGTTCCAGTTGCTTAGAGGAGAAAGTGAGGGGTGAAGGTCAGGAGACGGGGTAGTCTGTAGGATCATGATTGTGACTAGGAAATAACCAGGGTGAAGAGAGACTTGGGTGGAGTAGGGAAAATGCCTTGGGGTTTCCTACCAGGTCTGAAAGATACAGAAACCTAGTATGGCACTCATGGAAACTTCTGTGTTCTTTTCTTCTGCTAACCCAGGGAAGGCCCTGAGAAGAAGACTTCCTCTCTCAGTTTGTTCTCTGTGCTGGGAATTTTAGACTGGAGCCCCACCTCTTCAGCTAACTACTACTTTCTTTGTGATACCAAGGGCCTCAAACTGGAGTGGGAAAGGGGGACAGGTGTGAATCTACTGAGTGAGTGTGGAAACCATATCAGGACAAGGGCAAAATTAGGACTTCTCTATTAAGTACTTGGTCCTACATATATCACACAAAAGGCTCTAACTAGAAATGTAATAAAGTTTTATGTTTAGAAATTAAAACTTTATTTGAAAAACAAATCTCATCTCATCTAAGAAGCACCCTGACAGAGGTACCCAGAAATAATGTTTAACCAAATATCTGGGAATGGGTCTCAAAACTGGCAAGTTCTGGTAGCTTGGAAGTGAAAGAAGAGAGACTGTCTCCTGGAGTGTATATTCAGTTGAGTTTGGAGAAAAATGGACAAAGACCATTGAGACCACCCTGGGCCCAGTCAAGATGACACATAAAACTAACCATCATTATTGCTATAGTTCCTCCGATTCTTAACAGATACTAATAGATAAATAGCGGTGTTCCAAGGATCTAGTGAGTTCAAACCACTGTGTTCCGGGTCATCTTTACCACACACAAAACTTAGGTGGTCAAAGGTGACAGAGGGTTAGTCCTATTCAGCAGATCATGGCTGTGGATGGTGATACGAACAAGCTCACACTAAACTAACTGAAAATAAGGAATTCAGAAATACACAGAAGACAAAACAATTATCTCTAAAAGGTAGGAAGGATGCTATAAAGATAATCTTGATGTGTTTGATTGCCCATGAAGTTGACATAGTGACAGAAATAGAAGCATTGTGCACTGCAAAAACAACATCTCCTTGATTTGTTGTTATTAGATATCTGAAACATTGGAAAGTGCTGAGGTAATGGGACCCAACAACAGGCAAGTTCTGGTGGGTTGGGAGTGAAAGAAGGGAGATTGTCTGGATCTGGAGAAAAATGGGCAAAGACAATGTGAGGATGAACCACCAGTGTAGCTAATAGCACTGCATCATCCAGCTGTCCTCTTTACTCACATAAAAAGCCATGAAATCTGCTTGCTTTCTAATATCTCTTTTTTTTTTTATCATGGACAAATGAATTTTTTAACTCTCTAGTAACTCAATCATAGAACTGCATCTCATTTTATTGTTTTCCTTGGGCTTAGGGTCATAGAATATTTTCAGATTCTTTTCAAATAATTCTTTTACAGAAGGTACTACTCAATATTTGATTTTTTCCCCATATAATACAGTAGTGCCAAAAATGTCAGAGTGAAGCTCTAAGTAAACAAATTATTAGAGCTGTTTACTTTTTTAAATGAAGGTGTTTGGCAGATAAATTACAGTTTCATATGTACCATCTATTTATTTAAAGAATACATTGCAATCATTATCCAGGTGTCTTGTAATAAAAAGTTTTAAAAACAGTCTGTACTGTTGCTTTTTCATTCTGAAGGAATCACAATTTCACATGTTGAAAATTACCCAAAGTTATTTTTCTTCTGGAAAGAAAACTGGCTTTGACTCATCAAAATCTCACAAGACTTCAATTCATTCGAAGCTTTAGCTTCCCTTTTGGTAATTTATTCATGACTTATTCACTACTGAGAGTGGCCAATCTCCTAGGTAGAAATGACTAGATTTCTAGAAATGGTGCCTCAGTGAGTCATCATTTTGGCCTGAAAATCCCATTTCCAGGGGTAGAACACCAGGGATGGTGGCACACCCATTATGAGACATATGTTAGTAAGAACTGAAGCATTTGTGCATGAAAATTTTTTTCCTCAAGTTTTTGGATGTAAAACAGAGAAATTGAACTGAGTTAGGAGTCATTCAGTGGCAGTGGTCATGTACTGTTTTGTGGAACAGGATTAGGCAACTACAGACTAGCAGTGCTTCAGGGATTGGTTCCCTATGGGGTTAATGATATAGGCTTGGAAGTAAGACCAGAGTTCAGGACCAGCCAAAGCCAGTTACTAGGGAACTGAAAATCCAAAGAGCCAGATGGCATGGATTACAGAATTATAATTGTGAATGAGCAGTTATGATTGGGAACCAGTTAGAAGCAAATAAGTCAGATAGGGACTCAGAAAGTAAATGTAAGACATTCTGATGAAATCTGGCTGATACAGACTTGCTGGCTGAGTTTACTTTAAAAAAAAAAAAGGCTTCTTATGGTCCTCATAAAACTCAAATAATACTTGTGGGTATACATTTAAAAATTAAGGGGAGAATTGACGTCTTTGCAATATTAAGCCTTTGCATCCATGAATATATCTTTACTTATTCAAGTCTGTTTTAGTATTATTCCTCTAAAAGTCTTTCTATCTTAGGTCTATTCCTGGCTTCATGGTGATTTTGTTGTTGTCGTTGTTTTATTATGGAAAGGAATTTTGTTTCTATTACAATTTCTAATTGATTATTATTGGTGTATAGGAACCTTAATAATTTTGATGTTGACCTTGTATCATGCACACTTTGTGAAATTTCCTTTTAGTGAAAATTCCACAATAATCACATAGGTAGCCAATATATATAATTTCCTTCTTTATCTCCAGTATATTGCATTGGCTAAGATTTATAATCCAATAGAGGAATTATCTTCATTTATTTTTTAAATGTATTTAAAAAATCATAAATGTTGAATTTTATGAAATGCTTTTTTTCCTGCATCTGTTGTTATGATCATGTGGTTTTCTCTATCATCTGTTCACTAATGTAATACCTAATAGTTTTCTATTATTGAACTCTTCTTATATTCCCAGAATAAACAGAATTAGGTCATGATGTATTATTTTATACACAACTTTACGCATTTAGATAATATATTATTTAAGATTTGGGCATCTATATTTTTGTTAGATTGGTCCCTAAATTTGATTTGATTTTAAAATGTGCTTTATAAATGTAGGTCTGTCTTTTTCGTTCCTAATAGCGTTTGTGTTTTATTTATTTTATTGATTAGTCTTTATTCTATTTGTTTTTTGGCAAAGCATATTTTGATTTCACTGGTCATTTCTTTTCTTTCTTTGCTTTTTATTTCACTAAAACCAGTTCCTAACTTTATCATTTTCTTGCTTCAACTTTTCAGATTTATTTTGTTTTACTTTTCCTAGTTTCTTGAGTTAAATGCTTAACTCATTTAGCTTTTTAGGAAACTCAGTTTCAAAGTACTTTCCTTTTCAAAGAAATGAATTTATACATTTTTCTTTGTAGTACTTTCATTGTCATTTGCTTCTAAGTATCTCAGTTTCCATTGTAGTTTCCTCATTATCCTATGAGCTACTTAGGGTGCATTTTAAGGTTTTAGTGTGTGTGTGTGTGTTTATACACGTGTGTGTTTTCATATAAGAAAACAAAGTCTGTATAATATTAATCGAGATATTTTGAGACATACTCTATTCTCTAGTTTCTATCTCTGGGTTGTGGTTTTAAGGTTGCTTCTACCTAGTCTTATAGTACAGAACTAGGTCTTAAATTTACGGTTTAAAGCTTCCTCCCTGCTTTAAGTGGAGGATACAGAAAATCTAGAGACCAGTCCTACAGGTCTCTTGATTTAATACTTGATCCTAACTGTATCTGTGTTCCTTGCCTTCCTAAGTTAGCTGCTCCATGGAAACAGTAACCCTAGGAAGTGGTTGGGAGTAGTAGTTTTTGTTGTTGTTATTTTTAAGTGTGTTTTATGGGATGGAAACACCTTTCCTGTCTGCACTTTAAGCAGTGGTCACTGACTCACCTGGAACAGATTTTGGCTACCTGCTCTCAGGAGCTGAACTCTTGGCTATTGCTGCCTACTCTTGGACACAGGGCTCTGATGACCAATGGCTTGGGACCCACTCAGTGTCTTGAGTTGTTCGTTTGTTTGTTTGTTTCTGATTCAAGAGAAATTTTATTTTGCTTTTGATCCTACTATCCCATTTTGGTTTTTCCTTTCTATATTTTATTTCTGTGTGTTCAGATCAGAGGGAGTTCACCAAAGCTTTACTGGGCTTTTTTTTTTTTTTTTTTGAACTTTTGGAGTTAAAGTCACTTTGAAAGGGGCACAGTCTCTACAGTTAGATGCACTCCACAGCCTTCTCTCTTACTGGCCCTAAAAGCTGAGTGTGCAAATTCTTATGTAAAATGCAGTTCTTTAATTTTCCAACTCATAGATGCCATTATTTTTGACTCATTAGTATAAAGGATTTTGAAAAATTTACTTCGCAAAATATCATCCCCCGAATTTTGCCTGCATATAGCTTTACTCCCTTTAGATTGGAAACAGAGTATCTACGGAAGAAATGGTTAATGGCTAGTCTCAGAGTCTGCATAAGTATTGGGAGCAATAAATGATCTTTTAAAGATCACTGAACCTTGCTTGACCTTAACTCCCTCATCAGTTAAAATGAGAGAAATGGATTTATCTGACCTTTGAGATTCATGTAGGAACATGGCTGGGTCTATATCCTGAATCTGAGTAAAAAATTTAATAATACTAAACAGCACTTGAGAGAACCTACCATATGGTGTGTAACTGGGTGTGATGCTATGTCTAATCCTGTTAATTTAAAATTCCTAAAAAACGATTAGTGAGTTGGAAGACAGGGTGAAACACATATTAATTACATGGGCAAATGATGCTACATAAGGAGGTGTTGCAACTGTGAGGGAAAAGAGAAATGACAGGTGTGGTTTATTACCTATGCATGGCCAAGAGAGAGCAAAGGACTCGCTGACTGATGCACACATTATGTTTGTTATTCTAGCACAAATTTTTCTTAATGACCCAGGTTCTCCCATTGTTTAAATTGTTCCCTTAATTCTTCCAAGGCAGTTGGCATACCATGCCCTGGAGTCTCAAAACTGCCTTTGATGTTATACTGATGCCCCAAATGTTATACTTCTCAAAGTGTAGTTTAGGCAGTTGAGAAGATCTCACTCAATTTAATGTTTGGTTTTAAGTACCAGGGGCTTTTGCACAATATCATGTTTTCTCCCTGGAGGGTTATATTAATTGCAATAGGAACACCGAAGTGGTAACACATTTAGCATTATTTATCTCTGCATTGGCACACGGAGGGCCTATTTAGCTAGTGGGGGCATCGGAAGCATCATTTTCAGTTTCTAAAGAAATCAAGTTTTATTCCCAATCCTTTGCATTTCTTAGCAAACTTCTCTGTAGACTTAATGATCTATTCACCTTCTCAAAAGAGCACTAAATGTTAATAACGAAATATCCCAAAGAGACCAACATTTTGCTGACTTCTAGTTTTCCTAAATTTTTAGATTTGCTGATTATGACATAATTTTGGTTACTTATTCTTTCATATTTGTTGTTGTTGTTGCTGCTACTTTGTCGAACCTCAAAGCAATTTCATAACTTTGACTGGCATGCTACTACTTCCTGGTGCCCTGAAATGTTTATTTCAGTACACATGCTCACAGTTGCCATAGCTCAAGTTCAAGACTAATATATCATTGTTATCAAATATTTGCCCTTCACATTCCTTTCCGTTCCCCAGGTTTTGTTTTGTTTTAATTTTGACTGAAATGAATTGAAGTTACCCCTTGGGTAACTTTACCCCCCAGCCCCCATGAAAAACAAGAAGACAAGTTCTTTCACTTTTATGTTTTACAGCTATTCACTATATAGTGTAGCTGAAAGGAAACATCAAAGATGAACTAAACCACATTTAAATAGACTTTCACACATTTTTATCTGTATTCTTTTCAAGGAGAGAGAGAACAGATTTTTGCCTTTCTCTTTTCTACCTTCCTCTTTGAGTGGCCATCATCAAACATCCTTTTTTCCATTTTCACACATTAAGCCAGTATTTATCTGACAAACCATTTCTTCTCTTTTATCTATCTTATTTTGAACACAAGTAATGCATACTCATTGTATACATTCCTGAATAATATGAATTCTTGAAAGCACAAAAAAGATTCAAATCTAAAACAATAAAATCCACCCAAATTTGTACTCCTCTAAGGCACCTACTGCACCGTTTTGCATGCTTACGCACTGTCTTCTACAAATCTTTTCTCATATACACGTGGTTCACAAGGCTTTGATCAACTTTGCTGTTATCTTTGAAGAACAGTGATAGTTGCCTACCAGGATACGTCTACTACTCTGAATTTTAAACGTTTGAATTTCATTTAAAAAGCAAAATGATCCATTACATCATCATCTGCTGGAAAAGCTCAACCAAGGCCAGTGTCGTCAGGATCAGGCTTCTGAGAGCTTGAAGCTGCAATAGAGAAGTGCCCCAGCCACGTTTGCCTGCAGGTGGGCAGTCAGAGGGACCAGTGTATGTGGACATAGGGAACGGCTCCGGCTTCTCCAGCAAGTCTACACATCTGAAAGAAAAATAACCACTTCCCAGACTATAAACATTAATGAAATAGCATTTTACTTCTTTGGCATCAAACATTAACTGACTGTTACATACAGCCCTATAATTTATAATTCTAAAAAATCATAAAATATAATCAGGTTGGAAAAATAATCTTAGTTTGGTTAATCTTGTGATTTCTCTCCAAAATATTTCTGGATTTAGTCACTGGTGTCCTGTTACACCCCAAAGATATTTCACTGTATGCATATTTGAATCAGGTACAGAATTTCATGAGTCGAATCTTCTTTATCTTCTGCCTCAAATCATGTTTCACATGACTAAAACTCTTTGCACAATGTCTACCTACATTGTCCTGTGTATGCAGGATTGGGTGAGATCAGAGGACACCAAATGGAAAGCAATGGGCCAGACCTGGCTCACAATTATCTTTTATTTAGGTCTGAATTTAAAAAAAAAAAATTAAAATAAATCTGTTGCCAACATTTAAAAATGGATAGAATGCACATAAATATATGGATGCCTTGCTTTTCAAAAGACCAGACAACACTGGGACTATATTGAAGTCTAACAACCGTCAGCTTGGATCACCATATACGTGGGGCACGCCCTCTCTTGCTATCAGCCCACCACTTCCAGGTCTTCCACACCTGGCTGCTGTTACTCATTCACCTCCATCTGCTTTCACGTCTACACTTCTTCTCTCTGTGTTACTCTGCTTCCCCCTCACCACTGAAGTTCTTCACGGGCTCATAGTATAACCACACCTTGCAACCAATTATTTTTCCTTTCTTAAACTTATTTCTACTTCTGGAATATTCCTTTTGTTGTTGCTGGGTGTTTTTTTTTTGTTTTTTTTTGTTGTTTTTTTGTTGTTTTTTGTTTTTTTGTGGTACGCGGGCCTCTCACTGTTGTGGCCTCTCCCGTTGTGGAGTACAGGCTCTGGATGCGCAGGCTCAGCGGCCATGGCACACGGGCCCAGCCACTCCGCGGCATGTGGGATCTTCCCGGACCGGGGCACAAACCCGTGTCCCCTGCATCGGCAGGCGGACTCTCAACCACTGCGCCACCAGGGAAGCCCTGTTGTTGCTGTTTTGTTTCCATAGGTCCTTTCTCTATTTTCATAGTTGCCTCGTGTCACATTTTTATATTCCAGTTAAACCATTTGCAGTTTTCTGAAGTTTCACATGGTCTTACACGTCACAGAATTCCTTCAGCCTGTGTTCTTTTCTCTTCTCACAACGCCCGTGTTCTTCTCATCCATCCTTGGACATCACATAGTCATCCTCCAGGAGTCAGTACCAGTGCTGCCTTTTGCTGGCACAACCGGTCCCTCTACCAGCTAAGTTAAGGGTCTCTCCCTTTGTCTGCCAGAGAAACCTTAGACACAGTTCTATTAAAACACGTGTCCCATTTATAACTCTAGCGTGTGCTTGTTGATCTGTTTATCTGTAGCCCCTCAGCCTCTCTGCCCTGGACTCATTCCTTGAAAGTCAGGACCAGGTATCCTCAAGGCTCAGTGTGTTCGCACTCAACAATGTGCTCAGCACATAGTAGGAGTTGAATAAAGGAATGAGAAGTAAAGGATGCACTTAAAGATACATTTGTGGTTCTCTAATTGTTTCATTACATTTTGCTTTATTTGATGACTTTTACTAAACTCACACTTCTAACATTTGATGGCATAAGATTTCTGCTATCCTCTTCTATTCCTTTCCTTCTTTTCTTCCCTTCCTTTTACAGGCTGAAAGCATGCCCATGTACACACACACACACACACACACACACACACACACACTGCCAGCACCACCACTACTATCACACAGCAGAGTAAGTATACTTAAAATGGTTCACTAATTTGGAAAGTTCCAGTAGCACAGAAATGGAGATCCAGAATTTGCAATATAAATATCAGACTTATATGCTATAGTGTCTTATATACTTTATTAAATTTTATGTTTAAAACTTGCTCTAAAAGTAAATAATAATAATTAGAGGAAGAATTTCATGTAGAGATAGAATGAAAGGAAATTCTGAAGGCTCAAAAGACTGCTAGTTACTATGGATCGTGTAAATGTGGCTGCTTTCAGAAAAGATGTTAGAAACTTTTAGACAAAGCTGTAAAGGAGTTGACTACAGAAACCTTCTTCATGATTACAGTATCATGTCTACTTGCAAACATGGGCCATGAATACCCTCATCTGTGTGCCTACTTTGGAGCTGTTTGTCTTTATAGGACTTTACACAGCTGCCAGCTAATGCAGACCTTTATATGCAAAATCTGACACTGATATTTTCCCCCAAATGACACTTCAATTCACAAATTATATGAATGCGGGTAGCACTATTCATTTATAAAATAATGCAGCTATCACTTAGTAATGCAATTCAAAACATCCTTCACTTTATTTAGCCATTTCCAACCCCATTACGTGATGATGAAATGAATAAAAATTGATTACACGAGGAGTAAAAAGTGGACAAAAACATTTCCCAGCATGTTGCCTGCCTCGTGGCAAAATGATGGAACTGTAGCATTTTATTTCCTATTGAGGAGATGTTTCTTGCTTAGGTGGCCTGTTTCTGATTAAAAGCATGTTTGTAATATTGCATTTCACTTCCATAAACAGAAAAATATGTTCTGTGCCAGGAAAGAGTCTGGTACTAGCTGCAAAAACAAAGGAGATGCTATTGTGGCAAGACAGAATATCTCTGCTTCCAAAGCTGGTAGGATGGCTGGTTTTGAAAATGTAGCACATCTTGTCTCTTAGCTTCTAATTTCTCTATATTGGGTCAGGGATTAAAGTGGTAGTGGTAACAATAATAGTTGCTAAGATAACAATAATAGCTCTAAGTTTTGGAACTTTTTCGAGTGTGTTACATTACAGATAAATATATTATCTGTAATTGTCAAAACAACCTGGAAATGTGGACTTATTGTCCTAATTTACAAACGTGGGCTCTGAGCCTGAGCCCAGTTAAGTGACTTCCCTGAGGTGGGCAGTGAGTGCCCAAGCCCAGACTGCTGCTCTCAACCCTTTCTCTCTCATTCTTGTACCTTCCTAACTTAGGGGCTATAGTTAGTGTTCCTTTGTGAAAACTAGGAGGTTTCTGTTGACTGCCTTCCTTAATGTAGTTTGTGGCTCTGTGTGATGGGGGCACTCTTTGCTTGCTTCCATAAACTTTTTAGACTTCTGAAAGTATTTTGCTGTTTAGAATTTTCCTTTTGAATTTGGGAGAACTGGTCTGGATGCAGGTCTGCTCTGTTTCAGGAGGGGCAGGGAGAAGGCACATCCATCTCTCCTGTGGTACTTGGGGAGTGTCATCCTGGCAGGTCATCCATCATGGGAGCATTCAGGACACAGCTGCTGGTGTACTCATTTACAGATGCTGACTGAGAAGCAGCTCAAATTAGAGTTCGATGAAAAATAGCTTGCTAAAGGGCAAGGGAAATATTTCCCATTTACTTTTCCGATATGTGGTGCTAGATATGGGGACCTTGCATTCTGAGCAGAAGGTTGCTAATTTCTCACATGATCTTTATCAAGAAGTACAAAACCAGGGAGCAGCATACAGCCAGAGGAACGCATCTCAGGTGGCTTGTGAATTACACAGCCAGATCGCCTCAGCTGTCCAAGGACTGTTCCAAAGTCATACACATTCTTTATTCATTAATTTAAAATTTTGCTTAACATTTTTATAGGCATAAGTCTATTCTGCAAGGGGAAAATCCATTCCAATGAGAAGAAAAAGAGTAAATTTGGACATTATTTGTTTCATAGGAAAGACAGTCCTATACTTACAGAAAAAGAGTAAGTGCTAAGATGATATATGTGTTCAAAATACATTCACAATGTGTTTTTGCATCTCATTTATCAAAACTATTTAAGTCTCACCATTATTTCCCTCTTCCTAAGATCCTATGCCTTATTAGTAGCAGATGGAGCCCTGTAGACTAAATGTTCGGTTTTAAATATAACATGAAGCTTATTGCATAGAACTGCTTTCCTTGTCCTCTTTTAGTTTACTTCTTTTTCTTAATCCTAAATGATCCTGATATTGTATTTTTAGTCAGTTGGACTCTTTACCAGTTTTATACAGAAAAAGGTACTGAGTTGGATCTCAGGGTGAAAATTTGATAGTTGGAAGTAAAAGAAAGGATTTAAGGAACCATGATCAACACCAGAAAAACTTTATGTTAAATATAGACAAGAAGATCATAAAATAATGGCTGTAACTAGATACTGTTTTTCTTTTTTTCAAAAACCCCACCCTCAGGAATGCCCTGGCCATCCAGCAGTTAGGACTCCGTGCTCTCACTGCTGAGGGCCCAGCTTCGATCCCTGGTTGGGGAACTAAAATCCCACAAGCTGCGGGGCACAGCCAAAAAAAACCCCAAAAAACAAAAACCCAGCTTGATGCTTATCACCATAGTATAATTTCTGAAGCAACTGTCATGGATATATTATGGAAGGGCAAAGGAAAATGAATCAGATATTTTTTTGCATTTATGTGTCTACTCATTCGATTGACATGTTCTTCCCTCTGTTTGGCGTAATCTGAAAGTGGTACTTTTGAAATTATTAACACAGCACAGATGGCATGCTCTCATCAGTAGGGCCTCTACACAATCCATGAACAGACCATGTCTGTTCCACTTCCAAGAGTTTCATTCTGAATCTCTCTCTTCACCTGTCCCTGTTCCTGCCCTCCAGGGTAGCACACAACTCTCTCTCACTAAGCCTTTTCTGGGGAGCCCAGTCTTCCCCTGCCTCAGAAAAAGTGTAGCATTTAATTACATGTTGCTTAGTCCTCTGCTATGTTCCTCTTTGGTATGAGTCTCTCTCTGCAGCACCTAGACCGTGGGTCCCTTGAAGATAGGGAACATGGCATCTGCATCCCTCAACACAGAACGGGGCATCAGCTCTCAGCAGGAACTCATTGATTCAGAGTCTGCTTTCTGCTACTTTACTTTTATTATTTAATTGGGTGAGATTCTGCAGGGCATAAACTATACCCTTGAAACCAAGGCACCCTTGGGACTATATTACCTTAAGGCACACGGGCCTTATTTATTTACTGTTTCAATATACTGAGTTAGCTGTACTATCAATCACACCATCTGACAGTCTTAAAAAATGCAGTGCTTCTTCTACACTTTTCATCTTTGCTCCTTCTCTTATGGCCTTTTTGAAGCAGTGGAGAGGGACTAGGGAGGAGGAGTGCATGTCATGCTCTATCAGCTTCTAGAACCTCAATTAGAAAACTCAAGGAGAACAAGAATTCCTTTTGTCATATACTTTTTTTTTTAAATAATAAAGAAGTACCTTCCTATAAGTATAGAAAATCCTAGTATTTCTTTTCACTCTTACAATTAGAGGCATGGAATGAGCTGGTGATGCTTCCCTTAGGGTGGCATTTGTCCAGGTGGATCTGTGGCTATGCTCCTGCTTTCTCTTTTCATTTAGAAGCCATCTGGTTCTAGTGCATCTGAGATGGCACAGGTGAGTGTTTGGGGGCTTGTTTAGGGGTGAGTCCTCAGGAACTCTCAGCCAAAGGACATTTCCAATGAAGTGTTCTAAACAGCACTTCCCTGGCCATCAGGTTTTCTGGGAGCTCTGGATTTGGAGGATGAATCTAGGGGCAATGAGCTGAAAGTAAGTGTAAGAGGGAAAAATTAATCCCAGGACAGAACCACTACAAAAACAGCCAACCTAAAGAGGTATACAAATTTTAGATGTATCCCGGTTAGTGTTGAAATACCCATTGTTTGAAGGGTGTCTGCGCAGAGGGGGAAAAAAAAAAAAAGGTCAAACCTATCTTATGTAAGGAAAACAGAAAGCTGAGTCCAGCCCAGGCACAAGGGACTGCTAGGAACTTTGTGAAGAAACTAGGACAGTGGCCACTTTGGTTGAACTAGGACAGACCCTGATCCTAGCAGAAATCTTGGGTGAAAACCCAAGACTTGGGTAAAAGATTCATTAGGTAAATCAGATACACACGAAGGGATCTGCAGTCTTATGCCCTTACAAGTACTCTGAATGCTAAATGTATGCTGAAACTGGGGGGGCATCTGGCAGACAGGATCCCTGACATTCTTTGCTGGATTGTGGGAGCTCTCAAGCTACTACGTGACATGACTCTGATTGCCTCAGGGTCCTGCACTCCACACACCCGTTATTACTGGCCTCAGGGCAGGACAAGTGTTGGCCGGAATTCTTATAAAGACTCCTGAGGGGCTTCCCTGGTGGCGCAGTGGTTGAGAGTCCGCCTGCCGATGCAGGGGACACGGGTTCGTGCCCCTATCCCGGAAGATCCCACATGCCGCGCAGCGGCTGGGCCCGCGAGCCATGGCCGCGGAGCCTGTGTGTCCGGAGCCTGTGCTCCGCAACGGGAGAGGCCACAGCAGTGAGAGGCCCGCGTACAGCAAAAAAAATAAAATAAAATAAAGTTAAGACTCCTGAGAATTCAGGTCAGTTTGGCTTTCAGTTGAAATGGCACTAGGGTGGCCTCAGACTCTTGGGCCCAACCTTGTTCTTGGGTCTGCCCTAGAGTGAACCCAAACCCTCAATGCCTAAATTACTTGGATGTGTCCTCTGGCTTTCAAGACCACAAGGGCCCTCTCTAGGCAAGAGCAGACTCCAGGATTAGCCCAAGCAAAATGTATTTCTTTGGAATCCATCTAGGATGGAAATAGCCTTCCCAGGTCTGCAGCTGTGTGTGGTACAGCACTGCTCAACCCAGCACATTCTCCCTAATGTATGACTTCAGAGCGAGGGTGGCGCTAAGGCGGAGGCTGAGGGGAGAGGTTTCTCAGAAATGTCAGTTTCACAAAGCAGCTCTTTTTCTCAGTTGAACAACTTTGAGCCTATTGCTTTCATTTCCCTCAAATATCTATCAGGGCTCTGTAACTTATGAGCAAACAAACTGAGACAGAAAGCCATTTTTTAAGTTAGTTTTATATTTGGTACAGGATTAGAAACTGGGCTCTGTTCACACGCCAGCTATAGCCTGTAACACAGAAACTGTGCCTGCTCTTCCAACCCATTGCAGTGATGTTCGGTTGGAAGGGGATTAAGGATAAGAAAAGTAAAAACAAGGTCAGTTTCTATTTGTAGGTAATTCTCAGTGTCCCCTCTCAGAATCTCAACTACTTCTTTCTTGTTTTCTTTTCCATGTGTCTCATGGCCTTAAGACTCATTGGAAACACTAACGTCCTACGTTCTCATCAATGGCCACGGATCGTAGCACCACACACTCACGTTTTACTGCAGTGTCCTGAGCTGCCCAGTCACCTCATACTAAATTTAGGATTTAAATAGAGTATTTTCGTTGCAGCACTACTAGAAAGCAGCTGCAGTAAGGATAAATGGTTCTGCTGCTTTTGTATTGCTGTAATGGGAAGCATAATTTTGAGAGTTACTTTTTGTTCTTTTTTTTAATTCCAAGATATTTTATGGGAAAATAAAATATTTTCCCACTACAGCAGGGGCAGACTACCCCCTCAGATAAATGAATTCCTTAGTTAATTTTTTTAAACTAAGCAAATATAGAGAGAAACTAATTCTTTTCTTGAGCAATTCTGAGTAAATTAATTGTATATCCAGATCTAGACTCCAAACCAGAAGTCCCAAGTTAAAACAGTGGTCATCCTCTCAGCCTCTTTAGTACCCTTGGCTGTTCAACTTCGCGTGTCTGGTGTTATTCTCTAATGATTCATACGGATGCATCTTGCTCCCCAACAAGTACCCTGAGGAGAAGGACAGATGTTAGTCTTCCTCAGACTCTCTCATAGCACCTGCCATGGACCTGGGCACACAGTGAAGCCATCAAGAAATCTTTGCTAAAGGGATGTGCCCTGTTGGCCTAAAACGATAAAAACAGACAGTTATTTTACCAGAGCAGAGTGGGCTTATTCAGTAACAGAAAAGAATCACAATTCGGGAAACGCAGGTTACAGCGAACCACAGGCAAGTCCAGAGACCAAAGGAGAGGAATGTTCTTTTATAGAGAAGAGGGAGTTGGGAGGAGCTATTATAAACAAAGAGTCCATTGGAGGAAACTGGGAGTTCAACGTGTAGTGGCATTTCATTGGCAGAGTTGTGACAGTCTCTCATTGGCTGGGCTGTCGCTGGGTGAAGAGGAATCCTTCCTTCCTCCTGCTGGATAGTAAGGTAGTAACCTTCTTGCTGCTGGAGTTGCAAAGGTTCCTCTCTTTGTTTTTGGTCTGTAACTGATCTCAAGTAGCAGGGTGTGAAATATTTCCCTTCTGCTCTCCTGACTCCATTTTAAATGAGGTTTCTGTTTATTAGTTTTCACATCCTTAATATGAAATTGACATTTTAGAATCAAGACTTACTTTAATTTCTATTCTATGACCTCATCTGGACTTTCTAATTTGGAGTTTACAATGAAACTTGATTATTTTGGAGAATAATAAAAAGAGACTTACTTTAAAAAATAGTTTTTTGAACATATACAAGTATAAAATATAAAAGCCGCTACAAAATATAAACTTAAAAGGTAAGGCTGCTTCTTACCTCTATCTTCTAGTCACCCAGTTTTCTTCTGAGAGGCAAACAGAGGCCTCCTGTGTAACTCTCTAAAAATACTACATTCATTTACAAACACACAGAGAAATATATATGTACATTATCAAATTCTAGCAAAATATGTACACTGTCCTGCAATTGATTTTTTTTTTCTTTTACCTAACAGTATATTCTGGAGAATTTTCTGACAACACATAGAAAGCTAATGCATTCTTTTTAAGAGCTGCATAGGATATATTCTATGGTTGTATATTTTCCCAGACTTTTCACTATTATCAATTACATAGTAAGAATATCTTTGTATATATGTCATTTTATAAATGGGTAAGTATAGCTAAACGATAAATACCTAGGAATAGAGCTGTTGCATAAAGGCACTGACAAATTGCTTTGAGCCAACTTTCTCTCCAGCCAACTTACAATGCATGTAGTGACTGTCTCCTTGACATGCCCTGTGATACCCAAGTAAAGAAAGTCACATTATTAATGGCAGATGCTTACATAGCACTCAGCCTGCACCAGGCGCTGGTTTTTGTGCTTTACATATATTAGCTCAAACAAGACTCATTACAACCTTGTGAAGGAGGTACTTTCATCATCTCCAATATACAGATGAGACATTTTGCCTCAGGTCACCCAGCTAGTAAATAATAGATGACAGCTGAGCCCAGGCTGTCTGGCTCCAGGAGTCAGTTCTTGTAAGTATGACCCTAAACTGCGCTAAATCATGACAATTTTAAAAAAATATTCTGTATGAGATACAAAAAGAATTTCTCAAGAAATAAAAGTTCAACTGTTGAATAATCATTGCATCAGACTCTACCATTGTGCCCTCCTTGTTGCAATCTTCCACAGCACCCTGAGCCCCTCCCCAGCATTTCTTGAAAGCATTAGTTCCTGGTTCGCTAGTACATTTGTTCATAATTTGGCAGAATATCAATGCTCATGTAGATGAAACTTGCATTGCTTTGGCTTATCAGTTTCTCAGTCTCCTCTCCCTCAGTTACCTTACCTTTCACCTTACCTCAGCTCTTTTTCCTGCTATCATAACCAAGATCTAGATCTTGTCATCATCAATAACTGCATCTCATTTATAATGTCACTTTCAAGCATCCTACCTTCAGACCAACAGTTCCAATGTTCCTACTCACTTCCTCTAATACCCCTACTCCACCAGCTCAGTGACCTTACTGAGGTCAACATTCTATTGATACTGTGAACAAAGAAAGAACAAAGAGCATCACTCATCACCCAGTTATATCAGAGTTAAATCATAACCTATGGCAGTTGCTCACCAACAGTGTACCGTGAAAGGAATTCAGGATGAAAAACAGGATAAGGCACTCTCTGCTTTGGATAAACAGCCCCTAGATAGTTGAAAAGCACTAAAATCATTAACTTGATTTTATACATACATAGAAAAGCACTAAAATCATTAACTTGAGATATCTGTTCTTGTATGCTTGACTACATGTATTTCCTAGACAAAAAAAATCATATATATGCTAGCTTCTCCCCTACCTCTTTGGACCAGTTCCTCAGAGCTGTCTCCTGGGCTATAGTCCTCAGAAAGACCCTGAAAGAAAACTTAAACTCATAACTCTTATGTTGTGTGCTTTTCTTTAAGTCAACAATACTGTCATTTTTTCCACTGTCATCCCCACATTGGTGCCCTCACTTTTCCCATACACAGTAGCTTATCTTTCACAGTTCATTGCTGTAATCAATTTTACCCAGAATGTTGCATAGCCTGAAAAATCTCTCTGCTCCTTTGCCCCTTTCTATATATTCTTAAAACAGCAGCCGACTCTATTAAAATGTAAGTTAGATTAAGTTACATGTTAGTTTAAAACCCTCCAATGTCCTTCCATTTCACTCAGGAAAAAGGCTAAGTATTTTAAATGGTTTATAAGGCTGTATACAGCCTCTCTGGCTGTTTCATACCACTCTACTTAAGCCACATGTTTCCACCCGAAGTCTTTGTATTTGCTTTGTGACTTTGCCTGGAATATTTTTCTTCCAGATATCCACAAGGCTCTCTCTCTCACTTCTATGATCCCAAGAAAAATAGTGTTACAAGTATGATAATTTCAGTCACAAAAATCAAGTGTGCAAATGTTAATTTTGTTCCTTTTTTACTACTGAGCTCAACATAGTGTATTTCCCTTCATTAACTGAACTTTCAATCAAGCTTTAATCACTTACTGTTAAAACTTGGTGTTAAATTATGTCTCTCACACTCTTTCTCATGAGCTTTTCCTCATAGGTAATACAAATTCCTGGTTTTGGAGAGGTTTACTTAAGAGATATGACATGGGAATGGGGATACATTTGTTCCAGAGCAACAGGCTCTGCCAAGACTAATTTTTGCTTGAAGTGTATACTTCGTATTTGTTTGCAGCTTTGTTTGTAATAACAAAGAACTGGAAACAACTTCAGCATTCCATAAGTGGAAGATAGTGCTTGGCACACTTATACAATGAAATGCTATTTAGCCATTAAAAAGTAATGAAAGTGTATCTGAAAATGCTAATTTGGAAAGGTCATCAAACTAAGTGAGAAAAACATATAGAGAAAAAAGATATAAAACAGTGTATAGAGTGTAGATCCTGTATATTTTCTCTAGATATAGGTGAATAATAGAGTTATAGTTAGTATAATATAAATAAATAAATATATTTCTTTTAGTATACATAGGCAACCACTAAAAGAGTTCACTCTGGGAAAAGGGAGGCTGAGGAGACAGTTTTCATTCAATTTCTTTTTTTATAGCTTTATTTAAAAACCATACACATTAAAAAAATTTTTGTATTTAAATTTTAAAGTACATTAAATTATTGAACTGAGTCAGTTAGCATAAACTTATTTGTTAGTTATTCAGTAAACAACAGATAACTCTTAGACTTTTACTGTGAGCATCGTACCATGTCAGGTGCGGGGGAGGCCATAAAAGAAAAAGAAACAATCACTGACCTAACAACACTTAAGATAAAATAGGAGAAATAAGATTCACAGAAACAATAAGAGAACAGCATAAAAATCATATAATTCAGGCTAATGTCTATGAAGTGGATGATGGATATTATGTGAACTAAGACAAGGAGAAGACAAGTTGCCAGGTATCATCAGGTAAAAAAGATATAATTTGAATTTGGTGTTGAAAGAAATGTAAGGATTAGATTAGGGGAAAGAAGTGGAGAAGATAATCCAAGAAGGAGTAACATACATGAGGCAGCTTTAGTAAGCTCACAGGTAACAAACCAGCAAGGTCAAAATGTTTTAGGTCAGTGGATTGGCATGAGCATGAGAGGTGATAGAAATGGGTAGAGACTGGGGAGGAAATAAGTTTGAAGACTAACATAGAAGTCAAAGCCTGAGTATTTCAGTCTAAAGTGGAAGAATAAAATTTGGATGCAAAGAAAAGGGTGAATCCAAAATATACTGGAAAAGAAAAAACACTATTACATTGAGCCTGATTAAATGTAAGCACTGCGAGATAATTTTCAGAAAATTAATGTTTCAGAAAAAAAGTTTCTACTTACTTTGGGTACATCTTGATAAAATATATATTGATATAATATCATGTCTATCCAATTAAGAGCTGAAGAATAGAAAAAATAGATTTATAAAATGTGTCGATATATTACAAATAACTATAAATCTGTTTAATAAACCTGAAAGTAAATTCAAAACTCAAAAGAAATAAAATAAAAACATAATGTATTAAGAATAACCTAGATGCAAAATTTAGATATAACAAAAAATATTGAGAAACTAGGCAGATGGAATGAGAAAAATAAAAATACACTGCTAACTCATTTTCTCTTGAGGGACTGGAATGTTTTTATGCAACTCTTTTTTTTTTTTTTTTTCCCCCGGTATGCGGGCCTCTCACCGCTGAGGCCTCTCCCGTTGCGGAGCACAGGCTCCGGACGCACAGGCCCAGTGGCCATGGCCCACGGGCCCAGCCGCTCCGCGGCATGTGGGATCCTCCCGGACCGGGGCACAAACCCGCGTGCCCTGCATCGGCAGGCGGGCTCTCAACCACCACGCCACCAGGGAAGCCCCTATGCAACTCTTAATACACCGTTTCAACCTTGACTCCAAACATTGGGAAACAGTGTTGACTCCCTGCTACTTCCTCTGGATTGGCCCACCTCTTCAAGGTGGTGTTAAGAGAAGGGAATAGAATCCAAGGTCTAGACTGATTAGATTGCCCTGAACCCCTACACAGAACGCCAGAAGACTGAGCATCTGCTTTTGCTCAAGGAACATTTCTTTTTTTTTTTTTTTTTTTTTTTTTTTTGCGGTACGCGGGCCTCTCACTGTTGTGGCCTCTCCCGTTGCGGAGCACAGGCTCCGGACGTGCAGGCTTAGCGGCCATGGCTCACGGGCCCAGCCGCTCTGCGGCATGTGGGATCCTCGCGGACTGGGGCATGAACCCGTGTCCCCTGCATCGGCAAGCAGACTCTCGACCACTGCGCCACCAGGGAAGCCCCATCAAGGGACATTTCTTAATAAATAAGGATTCCTTTTAAGCAACAATGCCACAGTAACTAGATGAGGCAACTTGGATATAAAACTACAAGATTTATTACTTAACATCTATTCCAGCCTGGGTTAGAAAGAGTAGTAATAAGTCTGCAATGCTCAGGTCTCTCTTATATTTCTTTTTACAGATGTCACACTCTTTCCCTTCATTGACATCATTCTTTGTCTTCATCAAAAATCCTTTCCAAACTCCTCCCAGACTCTCCCCCAATTAGGCACTCTATAGGCCACATGTGCCCCCCCCAATTATTGTTAACTTCATTTGCATGTGGGTTTTCCTATTATAATTCACTTTCATAAGGTAGGATACTGTTGTCAGATCAGTAAAATAAAGCTTTGATAAGAACCTTAATGCCACCTGGTCTGATTTCTAATACATTCTCACTTGCCCTTCTGTAGTAAGCTGAATAAGGGCCCCTCAAAAATGTCTACTCTGTAGTCCCTGGGACTTGTAAATATGTGACATTTCATAGCAAAAGGACTGTCCAGTGTGATAAAGGTAATGGAATTTGAGATGAGGAGACAATCCCTTTGAGTCTAGTCTAATCACATGAGGCTTTAAAAGGGGAGAATCTTTCCCAGCTGAAGTCAGACAGACACAGTGTGAGAAGGATTCAACCTATCATTACTGACTTTGAAGATTGAGGAAGGGGACTAGAAGCCAAGGAATGGAGGTGGCATGTAGAAGCTGAGAACAGCTCTCAACAGACAGCTAGCAAGGACACAGAACCTTAGTCCTATAGCTATAAGGAACTGAATTCTACCAACTGTCTGAATAAGCAAGGAAGTTTTTTTCCCCAGAGCCTCCAGAGAGGATCACAAGAAGTACCAACACCTTGATTTCAACCTTGTGAGACTCTTAGCAAAGACCAGAGCCCACTGGACTTCTGACGCATAGAAACTGTGAAATTTATAAATTTGTGTTGGGTTAAACTACTCAGTTTCTGGTAATTTGTCACAGCAACAGTAGAAAGCAAATATACCTTTGTCGTGTGGTTAAGAGGGTGCAGGTTATTCCATGGGTTTTACATGTCTCTGTTCTTATTCTCCTTCCCTTTTCCCCTCAATAGCTAGCTGATAAGCACAATTCTTTGATAAGCATAATCTAACTCCTTCAGTTGCTTCTGGCAAATTCTGATGCTTGTCCACCTTTATTGTACAATAGATTCTTTTTCTAATCAATGCATCCCACTCATCAGAGAAATTAAATAATTTTAAATGTAAAAAAATATTCATGAATAGGATTTAGAATATGATACATATGGTCTAAAACAACAGGAAATATGAAAACAGACAAACAAGAGTCCATATGGCACAAATTAGAAAAAAAAGAAAACATTATAAAAAAGATAGAAATCATTTAACAAGTAAGTGGAAGTAAGGCCAAATATTATTACAATTATAAATCTAAAAGGGAAATTAGACTCTAAAACAAAATCCAAATGACATACTTAAAGAAACACAAAAGGGTTAAGTATTAAAGCACTTACAGAAGCATATATAATGCAATCAAGTTATAAGATGGCATTAGTTACAGTAATAACATCAGACAATGAATTAAAAACAAAAAGCATAAAATAGAATAAAGGTCTTCTTTTTATATTTTAAACTACATAATTTATGCAAAAGATTTAAGTGATATGAATCATCTATTAAATAAAATTTTATTGAATTATATAAAGCAAAAAGTTGTAAGGAGGAATTGAAAGAAATAAATTGAAGATTTAAAAATATCACGTAGAATTTGACAAAAGAATAAAATAATGATGCAGGTGCTTTGAATTAAAGAATAAGATTTATTTAAATTACTAAAACGTATGCCTTACAATAGAAATGCAACTTCTTTACCAGTGCCTATTAATTGGCATGCCAATAAATTCCTGAAAAGAGACATTTTATGAGTCATATTCCTATGCAAAATGCTTTAATTTATATTAGAAACCTGCAGCAATAAATTAACATTAAAAATCTAATCATTTAGAAACCTTAAAATAATTTACTTAGTATCTATTGATTCAAAGCAGAAATACAACTACAATATAGAGTATTTAGAAATCAACAACCATAGGAAAGTATATGGAATCTGGTCAAGGGAGTAACTCAGAGGAAAATTCATAGATTAATAACTGTATAGGACTAAATAAAAAAGCAGGACAGAGTTGCACTGAAAAGGATCATAAAATAAGAAAATGAAAAAGATGGTTAGATATGTTATGCTTTTCTAGAAAAATATAAATTACCAAAATTAATTGAAAGAAGATATGACTGAATCAAAAGAGATAGGAGCAATTCTTACCCCAAAATTGCCTATATGAAGGGTCTCTTGATCCATTCTAAAAACTATTACTGTGGGTCAAAATGCCATTCTAACAAGAGGATGGGAAAACAATGTACATATATAGGTGCAATAGATGGTTTCCATCCACGATGAGTTCTAGCCAGTATGAGCAGACTGCTCTGACAGAGATGTGTCCCCAAATAATGCACAGTACCCCACCCATAAGAGAATCATTTTGCTTTAAAAATTCAGCCACCCCTAAAAGGTGTGAACCAGAAAGGCCCTTATACCTAGATGAGTTTGTCCAGTTGCTTTGCTCCGCACAAGAGAGGTGAGTCCAAATGGACATTAATGTGGTTTTGGGAACACGTCCTTGAATTGGCTTTCACTCCTTCCCTGTTTCTTCAGTTCCTCTGACCTTCATTCCATCTCCCTGAATCACTTTCTGAACAATCTCCCGCACTGAAGGCTTTGTTGTAGACTCAGCTTTCTGCAGGACCTGAGTTAAAATGTGAGAGAAAGATGGTGCCGTCCTGAAAGGAAAGATGAGATTGTGTTTTACCTGAGTCTAGCTTTTTCTATGGGTGCTAGAAATGACTACAGAGTAAAAATTTAAGGACCTAAATTTATACCATGTAGACTCGTACTGCTTTTGGTGGATAGATGGAAAGAATATTCTTCACTATTTCACTTTTGCTTTCACTCATTACTATTACATAGTGAGACTAATTTGAAAACCCCTTTACACATCCATAAATAAACTTTTCCTTATGAGAAAACACTCCCCTCCA
The DNA here is from genome assembly GCF_964165515.1 of Mesoplodon bidens. Lineage (NCBI taxonomy): Eukaryota > Metazoa > Chordata > Mammalia > Artiodactyla > Ziphiidae > Mesoplodon > Mesoplodon bidens. Next base: position 68,233,262 of record NC_138160.1, read on the forward strand.
ATTTTTAAGAATAAATCATGCCTGATGTTGTTAATGCTCATGAGCTTTACTGGTCTTTAAATATATGTAATTTTTTTGGAATGCCTTAGGTTTAGAATAAAAGATTTGAAAAACAAATTTCAGGAAAGTCAGGGATACAATGGCAGAAGCTTTGCATGAAAACCCTTTGGCATTCTTTCAAAAATTTTTAAAACTTATCATTCAGCAAGAGAGTCTGTTTAACACCCTCTGTGCTTTCAGAGAAATTAACACTTCAGCGGACGCCAACGATGCTTTTTTTTTTTTTCCTTTAAGTGACGGCCTTGCTCAAATTCAAGCTTTAGAGCAAATTTTCTAAATGCACATCCATAAAACCTTTATGGACTATAATGAACACCTATTGTAGGAAATGTCTAAATTACCGGTTTGGGGAGGGGGAGGAAAAATTAAAAGCAAAAGGATGAAATAGACCAGTGCCTGTGCTTGACATTATTGTTCACTGTTTTTTTCTCTCCTCAGATTAGAGCTTTCTTTACAGCAGGCCATAAATACCTATTTCTATTTTATAATGCATGTGCTACTGCACCATGGGTAACCAAAAGGAGTTTTTCCTGTTGACTGCTACCTGTCCGTCTTGCTGACGCTGCTGGAAATGAACAGGGATACAGACCTGAGACATGTTACCAATCCTGGGGAGAGTAATCTGCTCAGAATTTAGGGGCCCCTTTGCTCTGAGATTAGTCTGGATCTGTACAATTATAAGGTCAATCCCGAGAGAGAAGACCCAGAACCTGGGGAGGAAAAATAAGCACAAAGCTGGAGATAATTTCAAATAGTCAGAAACTGTGGTAAGCGCCGACCTTGAATGATGTTTTAGATAACTGCTTCATTCTTCCTTTCTTCACTGTGAAGAGACTTTGCAATTTTATGGCATAAGTTTTCAAGTCTCCATTTTGGCTATGGGGAAAAGTGTAAGAAATCTGATTAGATTTTACACTCAGATGTACCCTTTTTAGTAAATCTCCCTTGTGGGTCAAAGGAATTATATATGAACCCTAACTAATTGCTTAGAGGTTAGAGATATCTATTATTAATCACCAATGAGTCCAGAAATACAACCTATTTTAGGATCCACGCTCTATTCTAATTTCCTTTGGGTGCAGGGAGGGCACACCAATGACACAAATTAAAATTTTTGTCCCATAGGGAAAACAGTGTCCAAGAACCAAATTGTTTTTCTTTGATCACCAAAAATAATCAGATCTCCAGCTGGTCAGGCTCCAATATGAATTTCCCTCCTAATGCAAAAGCTACAGAGGGGAAGGTGTAAAACATACCTTAGGGTAGAGATGACATTATCCTGCAGGGTAGCATATGCATACCATCTCTCTTCTAGATTGCCAGAGAGCACTTTATAAGAAAGATCTGGTGGCGCTTTTAAAATGATTTACAATCTGCAGTGTATGGGACTTCCTTTTCTTACTGTTTTATATTTACAGACTAAAAATCTAAACAGCCTGGCAGCTTTCTAGTTAATTTGATTATTTGGGACAGCCAGATTAAATAATTCAGTTCCCAGCTGGAATATGATTGGTTTGGTGGTCTGCAGTTATCCAGTTGACACACATATTGCCAAATCTCCACTTCATGGCAGCTTTACAGCGTTTGGAACCACTGCTTTAAGTATCAGTCCCATGAGACTTAAGCTGGCTCTTGCTGCTAATGAGTCTAGTTACACGTGTTGCCCGCTCACAACCTCCTTTACTGCCCAAAAAATCCAGTTATAGAAGTAGATAAAAGACAGTGGGAGGGGCTTCCCTGGTGGAGCAGTGGTTGGGAGTCCGCCTGCCGGTGCAGGGGACACGGGTTCGTGCCCCGGTCCGGGAAGATCCCACATGGCGCGCAGCGGCTGGGCCCGTGAGCCATGGCCGCTGAGCCTGCGCGTCCGGAGCCTGTGCGCCGCAACGGGAGAGGCCGCAGCAGTGAGAGGCCCGCGTACCGCAAAAGACAGTGGGAGAGTTAGAGAATCAGGGTTAGTTGGCATTTCAAAGGGTTGAGCAAGGTCATGCCTTCCTGGTGAAGGAGGAGCCTGATAATTTCCATTTACTCCTCGGCCTCACTGGGGACTTGGGTTAAAGCAGCCAACAGATGCACGTGACATCAGCAGCGACTGACAGCAAGCTCCTTGTATGGTTCATTCCTCTTGGGTCGAGCGTTTCTCAGGAATCCTATTAGAGTTTTCACTTGCAGAGTTCTGGGGAAACAGCAGAGCTGCCCGAGAGCCCCACCCTCCTGGCATATTCTGGTTGGCAAGGCTGCCAACCTGAGTGGCCCTTGAGCCCAGGCTGAGTGGCCAAAGCCACCCAGCCTGGCTGTGGAGCCAGGCAGAGTCTGCAGCTCAGCAAAGCTCTGCTTCCAGACATTTTTGGTCATAGATTTAATTTCTGCTTTCAAAAATAGCCCTGAAGCAAGCAGGGAGCAGTCCATAAGAGATCTTTTCTGTCTTTTTCCCCCTGCTTCTATATTATTCACATCTAATTAAGAGGCATTTTTTCCCATGGGCTTACTTTCAAGTAGAACACTCAGTAGGGAAGTAAAGTTACGATATAAAATTGTTCTGAAAACCAAATTGGAGGAATCAAGTCACAAGATGTGCTTTTACCTCAAGAATTTTCCTCATCACCACCCTTGGTGCTGGAAACCACCCAGGTACACACCACATGAAGAAGCATATTTGTAAAGATTGAACTGTCACTCTAACTTAAACGTCAAAAATGAATGTGCATGGCAGCCGCATAGCACTCGGGAGATCAGCTCGGTGCTTTGTGACCACCTAGAGGGGTGGGGTAGGGAGGGTGGGAGGGAGACGCTAGAGGGAGGAGATATAGGGATACATGTATATGTATAGCTGATTCACTTTGCTCTAAAGCAGAAACTAACACACCATTGTAAAGCAATTATACTCCAATAAAGATGTAAAAAAAAAAAAGAATGTGCAGTGCTAAGTGATTTTAATCTTATAACCAAGGTAAAAACCATCTAATACCTTTATCTAAAATATAACAGAAATAGACATACATGTGTATAAGTGTACGAAGAAAAGCAATATGTAAAATATTGAAACAGGATGAAAAAATTATCTTAAATTGCAGCCAAACTTGAATTACATATTAGAAACTTTCTAAATGGAATGTTTTACTGAGGAGAAAGAGAGGTTGTCGGAAGATTTTTTAGGTAAGGTTTTATTTTTATTTATTTAAAAAATTTCAGAACATCTTGTTTATCTAGAAGTAGAGGTAAGAACTAAATGATTTTTTTTTTTAGTTTCTGCTTTATAACAAATTTAATCAATTATACATATACATATGTTCCCATATCCCCTCCCTTTTGCGTCTCCCTCCCACCCTCCCTATCCCACCCCTCCAGGTGGTCACAAAGCACCGAGCTGATCTCCCTGTGCTATGCGGCTGCTTCCCACTAGCTATCTACCTTACTTTTGGTAGTGTATATATGTCCATGCCGCTCTTTCGCTTTGTCACAGCTTACCCTTCCCCCTCCCCATATCCTCAAGTCCATTCTCTAGTAGGTCTGTGTCTTTATTCCTGTCTTACCCCTATGTTCTTCATGACATTTTTTTCTTAAATTCCATATATATGTGTCAGCATACAGTATTTGTCTTTCTCTTTCTGACTTACTTCACTCTGTATGACAGACTCTAGGTCCATCCACCTCATTACAAATAGCTCAATTTCGTTCCTTTTTATGGCTGAGTAATATTCCATTGTATATATGTGCCACATCTTCTTTATCTGTTCATCCGATGATGGACACTTAGGTTGTTTCCATCTCCGGGCTATTGTAAATACGGCTGCTATGAACATCTTGGTACATGACTCTTTTTGAATTATGGTTTTCTCAGGGTATATGCCTAGTAGTGGGATTGCTGGGTCATATGGTAGTTCTATTTGTAGTTTTTTAAGGAACCTCCATACCGTTCTCCATAGTGGCTGTACCAATTCACATTCCCACCAGCAGTGCAAGAGTGTTCCCTTTTTTCCACACCCTCTCCAGCATTTATTATTTCTAGATTTTTTGATGATGGCCATTCTGACTGGTGTGAGATGATATCTCATTGTAGTTTTGATTTGCATTTCTCTAATGAGTAAAGATGTTGAGCATCCTTTCATGTGTTTGTTGGCAGTCTGTATATCTTCTGTGGAGAAATGTCTATTTAGGTCTTCTACCCATTTTTGGATTGGGTTGTTTGTTTTTTTGTTATTGAGCTGCATGAGCTGCTTATAAATTTTGGAGATTAATCCTTTGTCCATTGCTTCATTTGCAAATATTTTCTCCCATTCTGAGGGTTGTCTTTTGGTCTTGTTTATGGTTTCCTTTGCTGTGCAAAAGCTTTTAAGTTTCATTAGGTCCCATGTGTTGATTTTTGTCTTTATTTCCATTTCTCTAGGAGGTGGGTCAAAAAGGATCTTGCTGTGATTTATGTCATAGAGTGTTCTGCCTATGTTTTCCTCTAAGAGTTTGATAGTGTCTGGCCTTACATTTAGGTCTTTAATCCATTTTGAGCTTATTTTGTGTATGGTGTTAGGGAGTGATCTAATCTCATACTTTTACATGTCCCTGTCCAATTTTCCCAGCACCATTTATTGAAGAGACTGTCCTTTCCCCACTGTACATTCCTGCCTCCTTTATCAAAGATAAGGTGACCATATGTGCGTGGGTTTATCTCTGGGCTTTCTATCCTGTTCCATTGATCTTTCGGTTTTTGTGCCAGTAGCATACTGTCTTGATTACTGTAGCTTTGTATTATAGTCTGAAGTCAGGGAGCCTGATTCCTCCAGCTCCATTTTTCGTTCTCAAGATTGCTTTGGCTATTTGGGGTCTTTTGTGTTTCCATACAAATTGTGAAATTTTTTGTTCTAGTTCTGTGAAAAATGCCAGTGGTAGTTTGGTAGGGATTGCATTGAATCTGTAGATTGCTTTGGGTAGTAGAGTCATTTTCACAATGTTGATTCTTCCAATCCAAGAACAAGGTACATCTCTCCATCTATTTGTATCATCTTTAATTTCTTTCATCAGTGTCTTATAATTTTCTGCATACAGGTCTTTTGTCTCCTTAGGTAGGTTTATTCCTAGATATTTTATTCTTTTTGTTGCAATGGTAAGTGGGAGTGTTTCCTTGATTTCACTTTCAGATTTTTCATCATTAGTGTATAGGAATGCCAGAGATTTCTGTGCATTAATTTTGTATCCTGCTACTTTACCAAATTCATTGATTAGCTCTAGTAGTTTTCTGGTAGCATCTTTAGGATTCTCTATGTATAGTATCATGTCATCTGCAAACAGTGACAGCTTTACTTCTTCTTTTCCGATTTGGGTTCCTTTTATTTCCTTTTCTTCTCTGATTGCTGTGGCTAAAACTTCCAAAACTATGTTGAATAAGAGTGGTGAGAGTGGGCAACCTTGTCTTGTTCCTGATCTTAGTGGAAATGGTTTCAGTTTTTCACCATTGAGGACGATGCTGGCTGTGGGTTTTTCATATATGGCCTTTATTACATTGAGGAAAGTTCCCTCTATGCCTACTTTCTGCAGGGTTTTTATCATAAATGGGTGTTGAATTTTGTCGAAAGCTTTCTCTGCATCTATTGAGATTATCATATGGTTTTTCTCCTTCAATTTGTTCATATGGTGTATCACGTTGATTGATTTGCATATATTGAAGAATCCTTGCATTCCTGGAATAAACCCCACTTGGTCATGGTGTATGATCCTTTTAATGTACTGTTGGATTCTGTTTGCTAGTATTTTGTTGAGGATTTTTGCATCTATGTTCATCAGTGATATTGGCCTGTAGTTTTCTTTCTTTGTGACATCCTTGTCTGGTTTTGGTATCAAGGTGATGGTGGCCTCGTAGAATGAGTTTGGGAGTGTTCCTCCCTCTGCTATATTTTGGAAGAGTTTGAGAAGGATAGGTGTTAGCTCTTCTCTAAATGTGTGATAGAATTCGCCTGTGAAGCCATCTGGTCCTGGGTTTTTGTTTGTTGGAAGATTTTTAATCACAGTTTCAATTTCAGTGCTTGTGATTGGTCTGTTCATATTTTCTATTTCTTCCTGATTCAGACTTGGCAGGTTGTGCATTTCTAAGAATTTGTCCATTTCTTCCAGGTTGTCCATTTTATTGGCATACAGTTGCTTGTAGTAATCTCTTATGATCTTTTGTATTTCTGCAGTGTCAGTTGTTACTTCTCCTTTTTCATTTCTACTTCTATTGATTTGAGTCTTCTCCCTTTTTTTCTTGATGAGTCTGGCTAATGGTTTATCCATTTTGTTTATCTTCTCAAAGAACCAGCTTTTAGTTTTATTGATCTTTGCTATCATTTCCTTCATTTCTTTTTCATTTATTTCTGATCTGATTTTTATGATTTCTTTCCTTCTGCTAACTTTGGGATGTTTTTGTTCTTCTTTCTCTAATTGCTTTAGGTGCAAGGTTAGGTTGTTTATTTGAGATGTTTCCTGTTTCTTCAGGTAGGATTGTATTGCTATAAACTTCCCCCTTAGAACTGCTTTTGCTGCGTCCCATAGGTTTTGGGTCGTCGTGTCTCCATTGTCATTTGTTTCTAGGTATTTTTTAATTTCCTCTTTGATTTCTTCAGTGATCACTTCGTTATTAAGTAGTATATTGTTTAGCCTCCATGTGTTTGTATTTTTTACAGCTCTTTTCCTGTAATTGATATCTAGTCTTATAGCATTGTGCTCAGAAAAGATACTTGATACAATTTCAATTTTCTTAAATTTGCCAAGGGTTGATTTGTGACCCAAGATATGACCTATCCTGGAGAATGTTCCATGAGCACTTGAGAAAAATGTATATTCTGTTGTTTTTGGATGGAATGTCCTATAAATATCAATTAAGTCCATCTTGTTTAATGTATCATTTAAAGATTGTGTTTCCTTATTTATTTTCATTTTGGATGATCTGTCCATTGGTGAAAGTGGGGTGTTAAAGTCCCCTACTATGATTGTGTTACTGTCAATTTCCCCTTTTATGGCTGTTAGTATTTGCCTTATGTATTGAGGTGCTCCTTTGTTGGGTGCATAAATATTTACAATTGTTATATCTTCTTCTTGGATCGATCCCTTGATCATTATGTAGTGTCCTTCTTTGTCTCTTCTAGTAGTCTTTATTTTAAGGTCTATTTTGTCTGATATGAGGATTGCTACTCCAGCTTTCTTTTGGTTTCCATTTGCATGGAATATCTTTTTCCATCCCCTTACTTTCAGTCTGTATGTGTCTCTAGGTCTGAAGTGGGTCTCTTGTAGACAGCATATATATGGGTCTTGTTTTTGTATCCATTCAGCCAATCTGTGTCTTTTGGTGGGAGCATTTAGTCCATTTACATTTAAGGTAATTATCAATATGTATGTTCCTATTCCCATTTTCTTAATTGTTTTGGGTTCGTTATTGTAGGTCTTTTCCTTCTACTGTGTTTCTTGCCTAGAGAAGTTCCTTTAGCATTTGTTGTAAAGCTGGTTTGGTGGTGCTGAACTCTTTCAGCTTTTGCTTGTCTGTAAACGTTTTAATTTCTCCATCGAATCTGAATGAGATCCTTGCTGGGTAGAGTAATCTTGGTTGCAGGTTTTTCTCCTTCATCACTTTAATTATGTCCTGCCACTCCCTTCTGGCTTGTAGAGTTTCTGCTGAGAGATCAGCTGTTATCCTGATGGGGATTCCCTTGTGTGTTATTTGTTGTTTTTCCCTTGCTGCTTTTAATATGATTTCTTTGTGTTTAATTTTTGACAGTTTGATTAATATGTGTCTTGGCGTATTTCTCCTTGGATTTATTCTGTATGGGACTCTCTGTGCCTCCTGGACTTGATTAACTATTTCCTTTCCCGTATTAGGGAAGTTTTCAACTATAATCTCTTCAAGTATTTTCTCAGTCCCTTTCTTTTTCTTTTCTTCTTCTGGAACCCCTATAGTTCGAATGTTGGTGCGTTTAATGTTGTCCCAGAGGTCTCTGAGACTCTCCTCTGTTCTTTTCATTCTTTTTTCTTTATTTTGCTCTGCATCAGTTATTTCCACTATTTTATCTTCCACCTCACTTCTCTGTTCTTCTGCCTCAGTTATTCTGCTATTGATCCCATCTAGAGTATTTTTCCTTTCATTTATTGTGTTTTTAATCGATGCTTGATTCATCTTTAGTTCTTCTAGGTCCTTGTTAACTGTTTCTTGCATTTTGTCTATTCTATTTCCAAGATTTTGGATCTTGGAAATAGAATCTTGGATCAGCTTTACTATCATTATTCGGAATTCTTTTTTAGGTAGACTGCCTATTACCTCTTCATTTGTTAGGTCTGGTAGGTTTTTACCTTGCTCCTTCACCTGCTGTGTGTTTTTCTGTCTTCTCATTTTGCTTATGTTACTGTGTTTGGGGTCTCCTTTTTGCAGGCTGCAGGTTCGTAGTTCCCGTTGTTTTTGGTGTCTGTCCCCAGTGGCTAAGGTTGGTTTAGTGGGTTGTGTAGGCTTCCTGGTGGAGGGGACTAGTGCCTGTGTTCTGGTGGATGAGGCTGGATCTTGTCTTTCTGGTGGGCAGGTCCACGTCTGGTGGTGTGTTTTGGGGTGTCTGTGGACTTTTTATGATTTTAGGCAACCTCTCTGCTAATGGGTGGCATTGTTTTCTTGTCTTGCTAGTTGTTTGGCATAAGGTGTCCAGCACTGTAGCTTGCTGGTCGTTGAGTGAAGCTGGGTGCTGGTGTTGAGATGGAGATCTCTGGAAGATTTTCGCCATTTGATATTATGTGGAGCTGGGAGGTCTCTTGTGGACCAGTGTCTTGAAGTTGGCTCTCCCACCTCAGAGGCACAGCACTGACTCCTGGCTCCTCAATTTGGGATGATTTGTTGTCTATTCATGTATTCCACAGATGCAGGGTACATCAAGTTGATTGTGGAGCTTTAATCCGCTGCTTCTGAGGTTGCTGGGAGAGATTTCCCTTTCTCTTCTTTGTTCTCACAGCTCCCGGGTCACAGCTTTGGATTTGGCCCCGCCTCTGCGTGTAGGTCGCTGGAGGGCGTCTGTTCTTTGCTCAGACAGGACAGGGTTAAAGGAGCAGCTGCTTCGGGGACTCTGGCTCACTCAGGCCGGGGGGGGAGGGAGGGGCACGGAGTGCGGGGCGAGCCTGCAGCGGCAGAGGCTGGCGTGACGTTGCACCAGCCCGAGGCGTGCTGTGCGTTCTCACAGGGAAGCCTTCCCTGGATCCCGGGACCCCGGCAGTTACGGGCTGCACAGGCTCCCGGAAGGGCAGCGTGGACAGTGACCTGCGCTCGCACACAGGCCTCTTGGCGGCGGCAGCAGCAGTCCCAGTGTCCCACGCCCGTCTCTGGGCTCCACGCTTTCAGCCGCGGCTCGCGCCCGTCTTTGGAGCTCCTTTAAGCCGCGCTCTTAATCCCCTCTCCTCGAGCACCAGGAAACCAAGAGGGAAGAAAAAGTCTCTTGCCTCTTCGGCAGCTCCAGAGTTTTCCCGGACTCCCTCCCGGCTAGCTGTGGTGCAGCAGCCCCCTTCAGGCTGAGTTCTCGCCACCAGCCCCAGTCCTCTCCCTGCGCTCTGACCGAAGCCCGAGCATCAGCTTTCAGCGCCGCCCGCCCCGGCGGGCGAGCAGACAAGCCTCTCGGGCTGGTGAGTGCTGGTCGGCACCGATCCTCTGTGTGGGAATCTCTCCGCTTTGCCCTACCCAGGTATGTGGGGAGTTTCTTGCCTTTTGGGAGGTCTGGGGTCTTCTGCCAGCATTCAGTAGGTGTTCTGTAGGAGTTGTTCCCCATGTAGCTGTATTTCTGGTATATCTGTGGGGAGGAATGTGATCTCCGCGTCTTACTCTTCCGCCATCTTCCCCGGATGCGAACTAAATGATTTTTACGAGCCCTTGTAAATCTGTAATTCAGTAGTCTCTGTCCTGATAAGTCTGCCTGCCATGTGTAGCTGGGGCACTAAAACACAAAAGGGCATGATAGTCTCTTACTATTCTTTATTACCTCTAAAGATATTTACTTTCTCAATATTAAGAAAGCCCTTCTTGGACCCACTGAAGGGCATTCAGTAGAAAGTACTTAAGTTCAAAGTGGTACCAAGAATCGGCAGTTACGGCCACACTATAGTGGCACGCTAAGGTATACAGATCCTGGATTTCACTATAATTATCTTTTCTCTTTCTCCCCATCCTCCCTCCCCGATCCAGTCTGAAAGCAATTTTGCAACCCCATCATCCTTAGGATAGTCATTATTGACAGGAATTTGGATTTCAAGTCTTGAAAGGATTCTTGAATTGTTAAACAAGGATAAGAAGAATGTTGTTTGGTGCAGGAGGGGAGGGGATTCTAAACACCTGGATGTGTCAGAAAGCCAGCAGTGTCTTTAAGATGCCCATTGTGAAAACCCCTGGGAGTGGGATTTGCCTAGTAATTATCACTCCAATGAAAGGCTTTGGGAAAGATGACCTAAGTAGTCCCAGACATCATTCTCTTTCAGACTGGTATATCTGTCCCTTTCATCGGGTTCCAAATAGGCCTTGTTCCTGGTGTAAGAGTGCCATCTCTCTGTGGTATATCAATAACTATCTAATTTTTTGAATTCTTTTTACTCATCTCTGTGTTTTCCACAGACTTCTGGAATGTGGGTCAACATGGCATCAATTATATATACTTGCAGAGACTCAGTAGCTTCCTGAACTTCATTTTCATCTTACTCTTTCTTAATGATTTTGGCAAAAGACAAAGAAAATAAAAGTTCATGAAAACAGGGAAAACCTGGGCTTGAAGCGTATTGAGGACAGGCATACTGTGAACTAACGTTAGATACAGAACAGGACACTGTTATTTAATGTTCAATCTAGAATATGCCAGAATACTCCTCAAAATACAGAAACTCATTTTCATTGGACCGTTATTTTTATCAAAATTAGACTAAATGAGGCTGTCAGAGGCTCCGCATTCTCCTAGTAATTGCATATGCCATCTGTACTGTGATTCTTAGCAACGGGTTGTTATTATTAAGCATAGGGTATGTTAAATGCCAGCAGTGTCCCCATATTCTATGGATATTTTTTAAAAGATATGCTTTCCATTCTGACTGTCAAATAAATAGGAAAGCAGAAATTATATAAGAACATAGCCAAAACCAAGCAAAAGTTACATGAACCTTCCTGAACTGTCATTGCTCTTCGTGTTTGAAACACTCATATTCAAGTATATTCCTTTTACTATTTTATAATCAGATGGGCTCTCATAGGTGCAATTCCTAGGGGTGGGTACCATTGCTGATATGTGTAAGTATTCTTGCTGTGAACTGGACCCAAAGTACAACCCTATAAACTTACATTCCCCTGGGGATAAGACGAAGTGTTTGCTACCAACACTTGGAGTGTGTGTCACTGTCCTCTCCAAGTTACTTCCCTGTGCCAGCTTCAGGCAAAGATATGAAGCGAGTAAAATGTGCTTTCGGTGCTCTAAGCCATCTCATTTTTATTCTTCTGCATTCGTCAGCATTCACTCCCCTTAGCTTCTTAGCCTTGTCAGAATCTACTCTCAGAAAGAGAGCTCCTTGAAATCCTTTTAAGTCTTAGTATGAAATTCTTTGTGTCACCTCTCCCAGGGTGACTTGTATGTTAGTTTCTAATGCTAACTATAGAATGAAATGCTCTTCCCCTTCTGAGAAATTCCATGCATCATTGGGCAGGTTAGGAAGAGATTCTGGAGGGACACCAAAGAAAGCCTTCTCATCACTGTGATACATACCTTGAGTTCACACACACACACACACACACAGTGTAAGGAAACATTAACAGGCATCTCTCCAGCATATGTTAGGAGGCATAGTAACAATCATTTGTATGTTTCTCACCAAATTCTGTACTGTTAGTAAGTAAAACTCAAGTGAGGGGTCAAGTGATTTTGTCAAGGTTACACAACTATTCCATACAAGATCCAGAATAAAAAAAGCTCAGCCAACACCCAGTCTCTTTTCTTTGTATGTTCTAATCTTTTTTTTTTAATATATGAATTTTATTTTATTTATTTTTTTATACAGCAGGTTCTTATTAGTTATCCATTTTATGCACATCAGTGTATACATGTCAATCCCAATCTCCCAATTCCTCACACCACCATCCCCACACCCCCGTGGCTTCCCCGCCTTGGTGTCCATAGGTTTGTTCTCTACATCTGTTTCTCAATTTCTGCCCTGCAAACTGGTTCAACTGTACCATTTTTCTAGGTTCCACATATATGCATTCATATACGATATTTGTTTTTCTCTTTCTGACTTACTTCACTCTGCATGACAGTCTCTAGATACATCCATGTCTCTACAAATGACCCAATTTCATTCCTTTTTATGCCTGAGTAATATTCCACTGTATATATGTACCACAACTTCTTTATCCATTCGTCTGCTGATGGGCATTTAGGTTGCTTCTGTGACCTGGCTATTATAAATAGTGATGCAGTGAACACTGGGGTGCATGTGTCTTATTGAATTATGTTTTTCTCCGGGTATATGTCCAGTAGTGGGATTGCTAGGTCATATGGTAGTTCTATTTTTAGTTTTTTAAGGAACTTCCATATTGTTCTCCATAGTGGCTGTATCAATTTACATTCCTACCAACAGTGCAAGAGGGTTCCCTTTTCTCCACACCCTCTCCAGCATTTGTTGTTTGTAGATTTTCTGATGATGCCCATTCTAACTGGTGTGAGGTGATACCTCATTGTAGTTTTGATTTGCATTTCTCTAATAATTTATGATGTTGAGCAGCTTTTCATGTGCCTCTTGGCCATCTGTATGTCTTCTTTGGAGAAATGTCTATTTAGGTCTTCTGCCCATTTTTTGATTGGGTTTTTTTGTCTTTTAATATTGAGCTGCATGAGCTGTTTATATATTTCGGAGTTGATTCCTTTGTCCGTTGATTCAATTGCAAATATTTTCTCCCATTCTGAGGATTGTCTTTTCATCTTGTTTATAGTTTCCTTTGCTGTGCAAAAACTTTTAAGTTTCATTAGGTCCCATTTGTTTATTTTTGTTTTTATTTCCATTACTCTAGGAGGTGGATCAAAAAAGATCTTGCTGTGATTTATGTCAAAGAGTGTTCTTCCTATGTTTTCCTCTAAGAGTTATATAGTGTCCAGTTTTACATTTAGGTCTCTAATCCAATATGAGTTTGTTTTTGTGTGTGGTGTTAGGGAGTGTTCTAATTTCATTGTTTTAAATGTAGCTGTCCAGTTTTCTCAGAACCACTTATTGAAAAGACTGTCTTTTCTCCATTGTATATCCTTGCCTCCTTTGTCATAGATTAGTTGACCATAGGTGTGTGGGCTTATCTCTGGGCTTTCTATCCTGTTCCATTGATCTGTATTTCTGTTTTTGTGCCAGTACCATATTGTCTTGATTACTGTAGCTTTGTAGTATAGTCTGAAGTCAGGGACTCTGATTCCTCCAGCTCCATTTTTTCCCCTCAAGACTGCTTTGGCTATTCAGGGTCTTTTGTGTCTCCATACAAATTTTAAGATTTTTTGTTCTAGTTCTGTAAAAAATGTCACTGGTGGTTTGATAGGGATTGCACTGAATTTGTAGATTGCTTTGGGTAGTATAGTCATTTTCACAATATTAATTCTTCCAATCCAAGAACATGGTATATCTCTCCATCTGTTTGTATCATCTTTAATTTCTTTCATTGGTATCTTATAGTTTTCTGCATACAGGACTTTTATCTCCCTAGGTAGGTTTATTCCTAGGTATTTTATTCTTTTTGTTGCAGTGGTAAATGGGAGTGTTTCCTTAATTTCTCTTTCATATTTTTCATCATTAGTGTATAGGAATGAAAGAGATTTCTGTGCATTAATTTTGTATCCTGCAACTTTACCAAATTCATTGATTAGCTCTAGTAGTTTTCTGGTGGCGTCTTTAGGATTCTCTATGTATCATGTCATCTGCAAACAGTGACAGTTTTACTTCTTCTTTTCCAATTTGTGTTCCTTTTATTTCTTTTTCTTCTCTGATTGCCATGGCTAGGACTTCCAATGCTATGTTGAATAATAGTGGTGAGACTGGACATCCTTGTCTTGTTCCTGATCTTAGAGGAAATGCTTTCAGTTTTTCACCATTGAGAATGATGTTTGCGGTGGGTTGGTCGTATATGGCCTTTATTATGTTGAGGTAGCCCACTATGCCCACTTTCTGGGAAGTTTTTATCACAAATGGGTGTTGAATTTTGTCAAAAGCTTTTTCTGCATCTATTGAGATGATCATATGGTTTTTCTTCTTCAATTTGTTAATATAGTGTATCACATTGATTGATTTGTGTGTGTTGAAGAATCCTTGCATCCCTGGGATAAATCCCACTTGATCATGGTATATGATCCTTTTAATGTGTTGTTGGATTCTGTTTGCTAGTATTTTGTTGAGGATTATTGCATCTACATTCATGAGAGATATTGGTCTGTAATTTTCTTTGTTTGTAGTATCTTTTTCTGGTTTCGGTATCAAGGTGATGGTGACCTCATAGAATGAGTTTGGGAGTTTTCCTCCCCCTCCAGTTTTTTGGAGGACTTTGAGGAGGATAGGTGTTATGTCTTCTCTAAATGTTTGATAGATTTCACCTGTGAAGCCATCTGGTCCTGGACTTTTGTTTGTTGGAAGATTTTTTATCACAGTTTCAATTTCATTACTGTGATTGGTCTGTTTATATTTTCTGTTTCTTCCTGGTTCAGTCTTGGAAGGTTTTACCTTTCTAAGAATTTGTCCATTTTTTCCAGGTTGTCCATTTTATTGGCATAGAGTTGCTTGTAGTAGTCTCTTAGGATGCTTTGTATTTCTGCGGTGTCTATTGTAACTACTTCTTTTTCATTTCTAATTTTATTAATTTGAGTCCTCTCCCTCTTTTTCTTGATGAGTCTGGGTAAAGGTTTATCAATTTTGTTTATCTTCTCAAAGAACCAGCTTTTAGTTTTATTGATCTTTGCAATTGTTTTCTTTCTTTCTATTTCATTTATTTCTGCTCTGATCTTTATGATTTCTTTCCTTCTACTAACTTTAGGTTTTGTTTGTTCTTCTTTCTCTAGTTCCTTTAGGTGTAAAGTTAGATTTTTTTTTGAGATGTTTGTTGTTTCTTGAGGTAGGATTGTATTGCTATAAACTTCCCTCTTAGGACTGCTTTTGCTGCATCCCATAGGTTTTGGGTCATCATGTTTTCATCGTCATTTGTCTCTATGTATTGTTTGATTTCCTTTTTGATATCTTCAGTGATCTCTTGGTTATTTAGTAACATATTGTTTAGCCTCCATGTGTTTGTGTTTTTTACATTTTTTTCCCTGTAATTGACTTCTAATCTCATAGCATTGTGGTCAAAAAATATGCTTCACATGATTTCAATTTTCTTAAATTTACTGAAGCTTGATTTGTGACCCAAGATGTGATCTATCCTGGAGAATGTTCCGTGCACACATGAGAAGAAAGTTTAATCTGCTGTTTTTGGATGTAATGTCCTATAAATATCAGTTAAATCTATCTGGTGTATTGTGTCACTTAAAGCTTGTGTTTCCTTATTAATTTTCTGTTTGGACGATCTGTCCATTGGTGTAAGTGAGGTGTTAAAATCCCCCACTATTATTGTGTTACTGTCAATTTCCTCTTTTAGAGCTGTTAGCAGTTGCCTTATGTATTGAGGTGCTCCTACGTTGGGTGCATATATGTTTATAATTGTTATAACTTCTACTTGGATTGATACTTGATCATTATGTAGTGTCCTTCTTTGTCTCTTGTAACATTCTTTATTTTAAAGTCTGTTTTATCTGATATGAGTATTGCTACTCCACCTTTCTTTTGGTTTCCATTTGCATGGAATATCTTTTTCCATCCCCTCACTTTCAGTCTGTATGTGTCCCTAGGTCTGAAGTGGGTCTCTTGTAGACAGCATATATATGGGTCTGGTTTTTGCATCCATTCAGCCAGTCTATGTCTTTTGGTTGGAGCATTTAATCCACTTACATTTCAGGTAATTGTCAATATGTATGTTCATATTACCATTCTTAATTGTTCTGGGTTTGTTTTTGTAGGTATTTTCCTTCTCTTGTGTCTCCTGCCTAGAGAATTTCCTTTAGCATTTGTTGTAAAGCTGATTTGGTTGTGCTGATTTCTCTTAGCTTTTGCTTGTCTGTAAAAGTTTTAATTTCTCCGTCGAATCTGAATGATATTCTTGCTGGGTAGAGTAATCTTGGTTGTACGTTTTTCCCTTTCATCCCTTTAAATATGCCCTGCCACACTCTTCTGGCTTGCAGAGTGTCACTGTAAGATCAGCTGTTAACCTTATGGGGCTTCCCTTGTATGTTATATGTCGCTTTTCCCTTGCTGCTTTCAATATTTTTTCTTTGTATTTAATTTTTGATAGTTTGAATAATGTGTCTTGCCGTGTTTTTCCTTGGATTTATCCTGTAAAGGACTCTCTGCATTTCCTGGACTTGATTGACTATTTCCTTTCCCATATTGGGGAAGTTTTCAACTATAATCTCATCAAATATTTTCTCATTCACTTTTTTTTTCTCTTCTTCTTCTGGGACTCCTATAATTCAATTGTTTGTATGTTTAATGTTGTCCCAGAGGTCTCTGTGACTGTTTTCAATTCTTCCTTTTTTTGTTTTCTTTATTCTGCTCTGCAGTAGTTACTTCCACTATCTTATCTTCCAGGTCACTTATCCGTTCTCCTACCTAAGTTATTCTGCTATCGATTCCTTCTAGAGAATTTTAAATTTCATTTATTTTGTTGTTCATCATTGTTTTTTTTTTTTTTTGCTCTTTAGTTCTTCTAGGTCTTGTTAAACGTTTCTTGTATTTTCTCCATTCTATTTCCAAGATTTGGATATCTTTACTATAATTACCCTGAATTATTTTTCAGGTAGACTTCCTATTTCCTCTTCATTTATTTGGTCTGGTGGGTTTTTACTTTGCTCCTTCATCTGTTGTGTATTTCTTTGTCTTCTCATTTTGCTTAAATTACTGTGTTTGGGATCTCCATTTCACAGGCTGCAGGTTCATAGTTCCCATTGTTTTTGATGTCTGCCCCCAGTGGGTAAGGTGGTTCAGTGGGTTGTGTAGGCTTCCTGGTGGAGTGGACTGGTGCCTGTGTTCTGGTGGATGAGGCTCGATCTTGTCTTTCTGGTGGGCAGGATTGAGTCCAGTGGTGTGTTTTCGGGTGTCTGTGAACTTAGTGTGATTTTAGTCAGCCTCTCTGCTAATGGGTGGTGTTGTGTTCCTGTCTTGCTAGTTGTTTGGCATGGGGTGTCCAGCACTGGAGCTTGCTGGTCGTTGAGTGGAGCTGGGTCTTAGCATTGAGATTGAGATATGTAGGAGACGTCTCGTTGATTGATATTATGTGGGGCTGGGAGGTCTCTGGTGGTCCAGTGTCCTGAACTCAGTTCCTCCACCTCAAAGGCTCAGGCCTCACACCAGGTCAGAGCACCAAGACCCTGTCAGCCATACAGCTCAGAAGAAAAGGGAGAAAAAAAAAAGAAGAAAGAAAAATAAAATAAAATAAAATTAAATTGAAAAGTTATTAAAATAAAAAATAAATCATTAAAGTAAAAAAGTAATTAAAGAAGAGAGCAACCAAACCAATAAAGAAATCCACTAATGATAACAAGCACTAAAAACTATACTAAGATAAATATAAAAATCAGAAACTAATCAGTTGCATACAGCAAACCCCAAGTCTACAGTTGCTCCTAAAGTCCACTGCCTCAATTTTGGGATGATTTGCTGTCTATTCAGGTATTCCACAGGTGCAGCGTACATCAAGTTGATTGTGGAGATTTAATCCGCTGATCCTGAGACTGCTGGGAGAGATTTCCCTTTCTCTTCTTTGTTCGCACAGCTTCTGGGGTTCAGCTTTAGATTTGGCCCCGCCTCTGCATGTAGGTCGCCTGAAGACGTCTGTTCCCCGCCCAGACAGGATGGGGTTAAAGGAGCAGCTCATTTAGGGGGCTGTGGCTCACTCAGGCCGGGGGGAGGAGGGGTACGGAACACAGGGTGAGCCTGCAGCAGCAGAGGCTGGCGTGACGTTGCAACAGCTTGAGGCACTCCGTGTGTTCTCCCAGGGAAGTTGTCCCTGAATCCTGGGACCTTGGCAGTGGTGGGCTGCACAGGCTCCCAGGAGGGGTGGTGTGGATTGTGACCTGTACCTGCACACAGGCTTCTTGGTGGCTGCAGTAGCAGCCTTAGCATTTCATGCCCATCTTTGGTGTCCGTGCTGATAGCCGCAGCTTGCACCCATCTCTGGAGCCTGTATAGGCGGTCTTCTGAATCCCCCTTCCTCATGCACCCCGAAACAGCGGTCTCTTGCCTCTTTGGCAAGTCCAGACTTTTTCTCGGTCTCCCTCCCGGGTAACTGTGCCGCGCTAGATAGACCCCTTCAGGCTGTGTTCACGCAGCCAACCCCAGTCCTCTCCCTGGAACCTGACCTCAGAAGCCTGAGCCTCAGCTCCCAGACCCCACGCGCCCCAGTGGGTGAGCAGAAAAGCCTCTTGGGCTGGTGAGTGCTGGTCGGCACAGATCCTCTGTGTGGGGATCTCTCTGCTTTGCCCTCTGCACCCCTGTTGCTGTGCTCTCCTCCGTGGCTCTGAAGCTTCCCCCCCGCCATCCCCCTGTCTCCGCCAGTGAAGGGGCTTCCTAGTGTGTGCAAACTTTTCCTCCTTCACAGCTCCCTCCCAGAGGTGTAGGTCTCATCCCTATCCTTTTGTCTCTTTTTTCTTTTGCCCTACCCATGTACGTGGGGATTTTCTTGCCTTTTGGGAAGTCTGAGGTCTTCTGCCAGCGTTCAGTGGGTGTTCTGTAGGAGTTGTTCCACGTGTAGATGTATTTCTGATGTATTTGTGGGGAGGAAGGTGATCTCCACGTCTTACTCCTCTGCCATCTTGAAGGTCCTCCCAGACTGATTTTAATGTCTGAAGTCTTCATTCATTCTTTTTTTTCCCTTTCTAAAGAGACACTTCATTTATCATCTTTGTGTCATTCTTGCTTTGGTTAATGGATGGTGTTACTCTTTGATTGCTGACTGATCTTTCATAACTTCTGTGCTATGAGGCATGAAACATTTCACATCACAAAACATGGCATTCTCACTATGGAGTAACTAAATATTTATTTCCTTGGAAATGTTCAGCAGCATCTGGGTTGTTTTGTTTTAGTATTTTCTAACTTTTCCCCTTTTGTTGATTTCATTATTACTGTCAACATTTTGTCATAAAGTTCTTTTCTTGAAAATCACACGTAAAACTAATTCAATGTTTTTCATCAATGCTACTGCCTTCTCTATTCCCTATGGAATGAGTGTCCTATTGTTAGATGGACTTATAGGTACCCACAACAGATAAGAAGCCTTTGTTATTGAAACTTCTCAATGTTTGACATTCATTCTGCATTTACTGCTCTTTAATTACCTATGTCCATCCTAACAAGGACAAGCCATAAACATAAGTTCATACTTTAATTATTGCTGTATTAAGCAAAGTGTATTTTAAAATAATAGATGACTCCCATTAGCAATGCAGGTCATGCAGTTTGAAAACTGTTTTCACTTATGTAGCAAGTATTTTTTTTTTTTTTTTTTTTTTTTTTTTTTGCGGTACACGGGCCTCTCACTGTTGTGGCCTCTCCCGTTGAGGAGCACAGGCTCCGGATGCGCAGGCTCAGCGGCCATGGCTCACGGGCCCAGTCGCTCCGCGGCATGTGGGATTTCCCCGGACTGGGGCACAAACCCGTGTCCCCTGCATTGGCAGGCGTACTCTCAACCACTGCGCCACCAGGGAAGCCCTGTAGCAAGTATTGATAGCCTCCGATATTACACATGCCAGGCACTGTTTTAGAGCTAAGGAAACATTGATGAGTAAAAGATGCAGCCCTGCTCTCCTACGGGCTGGTTGGGGAAATAGGTATTAGCCAAATGAGAATGCAAAAGAATGTATGATTACAAATGAAGATATGTGCTTGGAAGCAAGGGAAGGAAAAGAAGGAAGGGAAGGAAGGGAGAGGAGGGAGAGAGGAAGGGAGAGAGGAAGGGAAGGAGGGAGGAACTTCCTATGTAACAAAGGAACCTGGCCTAGAATGAGAATGTGAGGAGGTTAGGGAAAGCATTCAGTGTTCATATGAGGCAGTGGGATGAAGAAGAGCTTTATAGACAGAATGGTAAGATCAAAGGCCTGGCATTTGCAAAGAAAGTGGAGAATTTAGAAATTGAGAGAAGACAGTTTGGCCTGAGCTCATAGACTGAGTGAGAGAGTGATGATTACTGAGACTAGGGAGGTAAGCAAGGGGCAGGCCCAGTGGACCCTGAATCAGTGCTATGGATGTAGTTGTTTAGTGTAACAGTGGTGGGAAGCTACTGCAGGGTTTTAAGCTTGGGGGTAACGTGATTGATTGGCTTTGCATTTTTGAAAAGATTCTTTTTTGCTCCTGGCAGACTTTGAACTTGGTGAAAGGGAACTCAATTATCAATTTTGTTCTCTAGTGTCCAATTATTGTTAAGATTTGGTGGGACAGAAACATGAAGAATATGTTCTATAATGCTATCAGGGAATTTATCTCTGCTCTTTCTCCCCTCCCTCCTTCCCTCCCTCCTTCCCTCCCTCCTTCCCTCCCTCCTTCCCTCCCTCCTTCCCTCCCTCCTTCCCTCCCTCCTTTCCTCCCCTCTTTCTCTTTCTTTTTCTTTCTTCCTTCCTTCTTCCCTCCCACCTTCCCTCCCTCCTTCCCTCCCTCCTTCCCTCCCTTCTTTCCTCCCCTCTTTCTCTTTCTTTTTCTTTCTTCCTTCCTTCTTCCCTCCCTCTCTCCCTCCCTCTGTCTCCTTTTCTTTCTTTCTTCCTTTCCTCCTTCCTTTCTCTCTTTCTTTCTTTCTTCCTTTTTCTTTAATTATTACTATCAAAGCTGGCTTATTCAAATAGAAAAAATCTACTTAGAAAAGGCATCACTAAGCTTCACTTATAAAGATGTATAGAAAATTTTGAATTCCCATACAGAAAGAGAAGAAAGACTGATTAAATAATAATCAGTGGCCACATACAGATTTATAAGCTAGGAGCAAATTTCTTTCTCATGTGAATATAATGTTGTACAGGGAGATGTGATATACTTCCTTATTTACAAAAGTATTTTAATCATCTTTGGAATGTTCTTCTAAGAAATGTGGCTGTTTTATAGAAATATGAAATCTCTTTACCCAGAGAGAAGTACACTGAAACACACTGGACAGATGTTTATAAGATTTCTCTTAGTGTGAAAAGAGGCTCATATTTGATTGACTGATTCATTCACTTATTAAACACATTTTTATGGATGTCAACCCTGTGTCAAGTACTGGTTCTAGAGATATAGTAGAGAACTAGAGATAGTTTCTGTTCTTATGAGGCTTATATTTTGGGTAGGGTAGATATTAAATAGTCAAGTAAATATATAGTATGTTAGATGGTATAAACAAAGGGGGATAGGATTTCATGACTGTGATTGAAGGGTGTTTGTATATGTGTATACATTACCAATAAGGTTTTCTCTCAGTAAGCACATACATACACATACACATACACATATGTATATCTACATATACTTGTATATGTACATATGTATATTGAGAGAAAAATCTCACTGACGAGGTGGCACTTGAGCAGGTCAAAATACTGACATCTTAAATCAAAGAGAATCAGAGAAAGCACTTTCAGAATTTTCTCTCCACCAATTGGTGAAAGACACACAGAGTCTCCTTAATTGTTATTTTTTTTTAAAACATCATGCTGTAATGGTTTTTTGGTGTTTGATATTGAGAGATTATACCACTGCAACCTCACCTCCAACTGCCACCCCCTCTTCTGCTTTATTCTTAATTCCTTATGGCTGATCTACTTCTGGCTCTGTCTGGAGTGCCTGCCATTTGATGATTATGGATGCTATGAGTAGCATGTTTGGGAAAAGATCCACTTCATTTGCAACACAGTTTAATTATAAAAGAAGTTTTTAAACTAATGTTTGCTTGCTAACTCCTTTCTCAAACTTGGTCTCTCTCTTTTGTTTAGCAGATGTGTTTTCATTACACACCCATTTGGCAATTTCAAAACAAGTTCTCAACAGACCCCATTTTCTAAACAAATCTGCACAAATATGCAAACTATGAACTTAACATTCAGCTTTACAGCTGCAACAATTGAAGGATAAATAGTTTTGTTATGAATTACCATCATGAGATGGAAGAATAAAATTCAGTTTCAGGGAAGTATCAAACACTATTACTTGTCTTAATATCTGGAAACAAAATTATATCATATTTATTTGTAATAGCAGTGATTTCAAAGTATTTAAGAATCTGTTTCTTCAATAGTATGAAAATATGTCAAATCTAAGCACATTTAAAAAATCACTTTCATGTAAACACTTTAAAGTCGTAAGTCTGTCATTGGCTATAATACCTCATAAAATTTTTTTTAAATGGATCAAATTTCTGAAAGCACACATATGGGGTTACATTACAAGCTGTATCTGCTATGTTAATAAATGAACTCAGTGATAAAAGCAATGTGACTGAAATACTAATCTGTATTTTCCATGTAGAGTATCAGAATAAGGAAGAAAAATTACAAAAAAGAATGTGGCAAGACACATACACAACTGGCATTCAAGTCTTCTGGTTGGGTACAAGCAAGTACTCAAGAAACTGACATCACAGGGGCCCCAATTTGCCTTGAAGACCCTTAAGATTCACAAACACAAGCAAATAAATTGCCCACCTCAGGCTTGCCTAACTTTCAATAAGGTTTGGTATACTAGGCAATATATTAAGGAAAATCAAAGTTGACATCTCACCATGGTGGTGATATTTATTTATCTCCTGAAATTTTATTCTTTTATTTTAAAAAAAGTATATGGAAGTTCTACAATATTTATTAATTTATTTTTTGGACCAGCATAGAATTATCTGAGGGGCAATTAAAGAACCTACATGAACTTATTGGTATGATTTAAATACTTTTTTTTTTGTAGAATTCTGAATAACATGATATAGAAAGTTGGATTCAAAAACAGTTGTTATACCACGAAAGTGATCACTGTAATTTTTCCAAGAATAACATGCAGGATTTAAGGAAAAAAAAAAGCAGTTGTTAAACATGGTCTGACTTAGAGTCATGACTAAAAGTAAATTTCCTCAAGGATTTATGAAAGATAAATTATGAAAGATAATTCACACATACAAAGATAATTCACACATACGAATTTTCTCCCCTGTCCTTCTATAACCTAGAAGTGAAAGGTAAGGTTACATTACAAATATTACTGTTACCCAGAGACTAAGGAAGTGTGAGGAAAGTACCAAATTTAGTTTCTGAGTTATATGTAAAATTACATAGGTGTTTGACTCTTGGAAAGTCACTTTCTCTCCTCATTAATAGGGCCCATAATAATGTTATAACTTGCCCTTAAATGTCTGTTAAATAGCAATTAATGATTAATTACTAGGTTTTCCAAAAATTTTAATGGTTCACTATAGGAGATAGCAAACACTAACTTAGCTCCTGGTCATGTTTTCTTTTCATATTAAATTACATTAAGATTTAATTCTATCTCAGCTGAAATGAATCACGCACTTGAATATGATATCTTGCTCAGAGGAAAAAAAAGACTCAAAACATAAAACACCTACCATATACAATTCAGTTAAATGTGATTGAGAAAAATTTAAGTGATATCAGTTCAGGACCCTCTAGTGAGTTAACCTTTTTCAGTTTGATCATGTACCTTTAAGTTCTTTTAGGTGGATAAGAATGCCATCCTACCAAATTCTCTGTGTGTATGCATTAAACCTTAACCAACATTCATTAGCAATAGGCACATACTTTCATACCAACTCTTCTTTAAGCTCTACGTTCTTTTAGGGGCTCAATTTATATAAATAATCAATCATCAATTTGTATAAATTATCACACACAGCAGGCCAAGAGCAGACCCAAGAAGACAGCTGGATACTCATACTGCTTCTGTATTCCTGTTGCCATATGTTGCTTTGGTTGTAGTATATAAAAGGAAGCTGCCTTCACACAGATATGTCATTGGAAAAAGGAGGAGCATTTTAATAGCCTTTCCTATTGTGAATATTATTCTTTGATACTATACCAATACTTGACCAATACTTGGTGGTTTCTTTAAGGTCAGTTGCAGTGTAGAATTTGCAATCATATCAGTGAGCTTTTTTATAGTCTGTAATATTAAAATCCATAGGTTTGTCTAGCATTTTGAATAGATCTGTTACACATGTATGAATGATTTTGTAACATCATACATTGGTTACCTGTAAAATATTGGTTTATTGAGTTATATAGATTTTCAAATATTTTTCAAATTTTGCACTTTACAATGTTAAAAAATCACATTCATTAATATCCCTACCGATCCTTTCAGAAATGTCTATAAGTTTAGGGACACTTTCAAGTTCACCACAGTGGATACAGTTTTTGAAAACAAATTTCCACTTGGAAGTCATATTTTATCACTTGCAACAAATATTGGAAGTTGTTTTCCTGAACTGACAGATTCACTTAATTCACTTTTGAAAAAACATATGCCAAATACTTAAGTCTGTATAACCATAATTTTTCTTCAGTCATTCTTTCAAGTAAAAATGGTATTCTCCAAAAAAAGGAAAGAAAAAAAAAGAAATTGCATAAGTGCTTTTCCTGGAGAACAGTCATATTATACTTCTATGTGCAGTAAAAATGCTTTATGTGTATTTCATATTGAGTTGCACAGAATGTTAAAAAGATGTTCACTCAGGAACAGAACCTTAATAAATGAAATTCATTTTATTTATCAAGGACCTTAAGTAAAACTGACTTTTTAATTTTTTTAAACTGAGATTACATACAGATAAATAATACACTGACCATTAGTAAAGTTTGGTGCTGCTGCCCTGATTTATGCCAACACATCTGTAAGTTTATCTACAATTGCTTTTGCAACATCAGTGCAAATATCAACACAATGAAAATAAAAATAACATTGTAGTATTATAGAAATAGCTTTTACCTCTCAGATACCCTGGAATAGTCTGGGGGACTAAGGACTCCACAGAACACACTTTGAAAACTACTTACTGTTCTATATCAATGATTTTTACCTTTGTTTTGAGAGTAAAAACAAATAACACTGTAATATTGAGAAATTGATTTAAAAAATTACTGTGATAGGAAGAGCTGCCATCTGTTTAGGGCATGTAATGTGGCAAGTATATACTAAATATCTTAGACACATTATCTTATATAATCTGTACTGGAAAACAGTGAGAGATGTATTATTGTAAATGAGGAATATATGAGGATATTGATAGTCTTAAAAGGTTAAGTAGTTTTCCAAGATCATGTAACTTGTAATTTGCAGAATCGAGACTAGAAAGCTGAAATTTCTGATATAAACCCTAGCTACTCTTAACCACTATGCTAATTTATTTTTCAATAGATATACATATTTGAATATAAATTTAAGGTGATTTGAGGACCCAGAGAAGTCTAATTATATAAACAATTATTGTTCTGGAATCTAGATCACTTATAAACATTCCAAGGAAGACTTCCTAAGATGGTTTCTATAGAACAACATCATTTACACTTTTTCCTGTAGAAAACTCCAATTTTTGTCTCATCCATTGATTCCTATTTGTTCATCACTTTCCACTCTTTGAAAATTTAGTCTCCCATTCAGCGGAGCTTTACTTTTAAAATTTTGGTGGAGAACATTGATCATGTCCTTTTTAAGGCCTAGGTCCTCTTTGAAACTGATGGAATTTCAATAGTTCATGCTCACTTGAGACCCTCATATCACTCTAGATTAATCAGGCATAACTAACTTCCTTTTCCAAAAGTGTGTTTTCTTTCAGATGCTAAGCCTATGGGAACAGGAACTTGTTTCATCCCGATATTGTCTCCTGTGTGACGTAATTGGTGCTACTGCTGATTAGGAAGACAGAGTGATAAGGGGGTGTCCCCTGCCAGGGATTGATAACCCAGCAAAGTCTGTTCATTTCCTAGTTGAGTTGATTCTTCCCTCTCAGATAACAAGGCCTTGGAATCTGTGGGAACTATTCTCCAAGAGTGGTAACCAGGAGCATGGTGAATCACTGACATCTAGGCTGAGAGAGTTTGACTGATCACTAGATGTAGCAGATGCTAGCTATGTGAATGCCACATTTTCCCAGCACTTATTTCCCAGGGACTTATTGCAGGCACAGTGTTAGAAGCCAGGAAGCAACAGTGAACAGGACAGTAGGTTCCTGCCCTCAGAAGGCTTGCTGTCTTTGGGAGAAGTCAAATAGTCAATATATAATTAGACACAGAGTTATTATTTACAAGCAAACATTTTAGTGAAGTTCTTACCCTTGCTTGGTTATAGGAAAAAATTATCTCAGCAAAGAGGAAAATCTTCCTTTTGGGTCAGGACCTGCTGAAGCCACCTGTCTGGTCTCATCCTCGGCTTCTGCTATGAGTACCAAGTTGCCTGCACACAAAACCTCTTCCTGACCATTTCATGCCTTCCTTTGCTTGGAATAACTTTGCCCTCAGGCTCTTCTTTCTTCACCTTTCCAGACAGAGCAAACTAGCCCCTCTGTTGTGTTCCCCGAGCATTGAGGAAGCCAGAAAGTGCACGCTTCCCTTCCGAGGAGTCAGAATCCAGAATGCTTGGGTTTGAAGGCCAGCTCTGCTCTATCTTACTGTGTGATATTGGACTAGTTGGGTAAACTCTCCAAGCTTCAAGTTCCTCAACTATATTATAGGATAGGTGGACTGCGCACATTTCTGAAATAACCTGGTGCATAGTAAGCGCTCAGAGTTTATTAGCTAATATGTCAGTGATTGCTTTCATTCATTGATGGAGCTTTGTGAATCTGTGCGTGAACACTTAAAAGCAGAAGTTACAGCACTTCTCAATCTGCTCTAACTTCTACCATGGCTCCCCTCTTACTCAGAGTAAAAGTGAAAGTCATTCCAATGACCTATAATAGGGCTGTAGGTAATCTATCTTCTTTTATATCTCTGTCCGCACCTCCTACCACTCTTTCTCTCCCTCACTCTCCTCCAGCCACACAGGCTTCTGTGTTGTTTTACACTTCAGTGGTTTCTGCCTTCGAGCCTTTGACTCCTGCGCTTTCCCTGGAATGACCTTCCCTCCTGGATTCCTCCTTTATCTCCTCCACCATCTTTTCTTGAACTATCCTTTCAATGAAGAACCACCAGCCCCAGTCATCTACCATTGTTCTACTCCTCCTGACGTTACTCCTTAGCCCATTTAGCCCATTTTCTTTCTTTCTTTTTTTTTTTTGGCCGCACCATGAGTGGCTTGCAGGATCCTAGTTCCCGGGCCAGGGATTGAACTCAGGCCCCAGAAGTGAAAGCGCCGAGTCCTAACCACTGGACTGCCAGGGAATTCCCTTTATTTTTCTTTATAGCACTTATTATGGCTGTGCATCTTGTTTATTGCCTATTCTCGTACTAGAGTAGACCTTATGATGTAGACATTTGTGTCTTTCATTCACCACCCGAATCCTGAGCACCTAGAACAGTGCCTGCATCTAGTACGTGCTCAGTAATTATCATTGAAAGGAAAAAGAAATGGTTTTCCTCCTTCCCCTGAATCCCTTCATAGTTTCATTTACAGGAGATATTCAGCAAATGCCAGTTTAATTTATGCAAATACCTTGCAGTGAGTGAACTGAATTAAAAGGTTACCTAATCAGTTTTTATCTTTAAAAATGACTTTGAAAGATGCTTTCCTGTGTGAACAAGTCTTTCTACTCTATGGAACTATGGTTTTTCACTGCTCGTACCAGGATCATTTTCAGAAACCCCCATGAAGGTACTTATTATTTAATGCTTCCCCCTCCCCACACCCATAACACTCTACAGCTCAGAACTGTAGAAGGTATTATTTATTTGACATTCAGTTGTTTTGTTTGAGTCTGGAGGCTTGAAAGAAGGTAGAACTTACCTTCGCAGTTGTGAAATTTTTATCTGGGCTTCTGAATCATAAGAATTTTTCATCAAAATGTTTAAATCACCCATGACCAGTTTTCACTCCAAGAAGCAGTGTCATATTTACATGGGCTTCAAACAAGTAATTCATTCTAATGCAGCATCAGGTTGCAGCCAGCCTTTACAGGAGTTGGCTTCCCCATCACACTCCATTGTTATTACCATTCAAGAATTAAATCTATAGCCAGGTTGCTGTTTCATTCTTTCTCATTTGCTCAGTATTTTAAAATACAGTATAAATTATGTAATACTATTTTTAAAATATTCACTCTCAATTGTATCCATTCAGAACACATCTTTCAGTCTTAAAAACATCAATTTGTATCTTAATTCTATTACTGGAAGTCTTTTGCTCAGAATACAGGTGATGTGCATATACACTGTACAGAACTCCAAAAATACAAATACATAGCTAGAAAAGATGAATACGTAAGGGTAGAATATGAGACTCTTTGATAGCAGGGGAAATGAATAAGGAGAATGTTAGTGGTCCTTAGACAACAGTTACTCTAAAAATACATATTATAAGTCTCTAATACTTAATTCCTAAAGTGGCTACAGAGATTAGCGGTAAGAGAACTTGGGAAGAAACCAGATGAATTTTCTATTGTGTTTTGTTATCATTATGAATTTTTGTTTTATCACTGAAGAAGAAAAAAATAGTTCTTTTACCGATTCAGTAATTTAACACCAAATGTAAAATGAGTCATTAAAAATAAGTTATAAGTACACGGGCAAGAAATTGCAAAATTTAAATGACTATAATCTTGAAGGAAAAAGCAAGAAGTACAGAAATGAGCCTCAGTTGGTTTGGGAAATTTGCAAACGTGGATGCTCTGAACTCACTTGCAAGACTCTCTTCTTTGGTGCTCTTTCCTTTCTACTGATCCTTTGGCAGCAGAAATGGCTCATTACTTTCTGAAAAGCAGCTTGCCAGCCAAGCTCTGTCTGCTCAGCCTGAAAGTGAAGTTTAAGGGTGATATATGAAGGCTGACTTTCTCATCAGGGCTGAGGTTAGGTCTGTGGGCTCCAACTAGTCAGGCATGTCAAGAAGGATTGAATATGTCTTGTGTATGCCAGCTTTAGTTTTGTTTAGCTGGTTCGTTCTATGGTTATTGTCATTACTGTTACCTAATTACACTTGAGCAATTGTATACAGGACTTTGTTTCTTATTAGAAAACCAGAGACTAGCAAGCGTGAACCTTACATGTATAATTTATTTTCTCAACATAATTTTATCATCTGTTGGAGACAAGAAAACATATTCCAGGGAAAATGGCCATCCACTTTATCAGTTGTGAAACCATGTACAAACTACTCTCTCTGGGTCTCAGTTTTCTCATTTGTAAAATGGGAAATAGTAAGGTGATTGTGAAGATTAAATGATTTCATAAGTGGAAAACACTTAGAATTATGCCTGGCTCACAGTGTGTGCTCAGTGAACATTATCCACTTTAGTGTTGGAGTGGCTGTAATTTTCTGTTTAATGAACTTGCTCTAAATATAACGTCACGGGTAATAACACTGCCATTGGCCAAACGCTGCAAATGAACAAGTTTTTGGAGATAAAATTATGTCTCCAGCGCTTCCCTGGTGGCGCAGTGGTTGAGAGTCCGCCTGCCGATGCAGGGGACACGGGTTTGTGCCCCGGTCCGGGAGGATCCCGCATGCCGTGGAGCAGCTGGGCCCGTGAGCCATGGCCGCTGAGCCTGCGCATCCGGAGCCTGTGCCCCGCCACGGGAGAGGCCACAACAGTGAGAGGCCCGCGTACCACAAAAGAAAAAAAAAATTATGTCTCTGCTACTCTACCCAAATCCAGTTCTTTACCTTTATCTCTGGTAATACCATCACATTTTAGTGAACACATCTAGAATCCAAGGCATACTTCATTATTCACTGGAAGAACTTCAGGTATTTCTTATAGATAAGTGGTTCTCAAACTTCAGTATACATCAAGAGCATGTGGAATACTTGTTAAAACACCGATCGTTGAGCCCTACTCCCAAAGTTTCTGATACATTTGCCTGGGGTAACGCCCAAGAATTTCCCTTCCTAACAAGTTCCCAGGTGGTGCTGATACTATTGATACATGGACCACACTGAGAACCAAAATGAAGTGGTGCGTTTGTTTAGGTGTCTTATAATTCCCTTTGTATTCCCCCCCAATCTGTGTGTTTGTCTTTACTTATTTATATCTAGAGCTCTTGATTTCAGGTTTCAGATTAGAAACTAGTGAAGGCTAGGTCCTAGGAAGCACTGAAAGAGAAGCAAGAACCGAAGATCACAAAAGACAACAGAAAATTTGACAAAATGGCATTCTTTACACTTCTAATATTGCGCTTTAAAAATCGCGTTACATTTTCTTTCCATTTTATAGCTGCTTTAAAAATCTTACAGAGATTTCCTCTTATATCTGTCTTGTGGGTTACATGGCCACCATTTCTAGCCCTGGGGAGCAGCACAAAATATAAGTAATAAAAATGATTCACTCTGCATATTTCTTTCTAAAAAGGTTAAAGCATGTTTTATTAATCTTTCTTTTGCTTTACTAAAATTTGAGAATCCACATTGCCTAGCAAATCAGGTTTAGAATCTAATGTGATATAGTACATATTAGACCCAATATGTGAGCAGCAATTCTATTTTTCATCACTATTTTCTAAGTTTTTGTGGCATATGAGAACATTAGTAAGAGGAATGGCAACATCTCAGTTCTAAGAGTACTTTTTTAAAAAATTCAGCATTGGATGAGTACTTCTCAGGTTGAATATGGCAATCTCAAGATAAGTCACAATGTTCTCATTTTTTGAAAATTAAAAAAAAACCCCTCCAGTTGATGAAGTTCAATAAACGTTGGGCCGTTTGAAATGAGCAATTGATGGGTGACAGATGATCTATTCAGCTAATCATAGGCAATATCTAGAGACTGTCTCTTCTTACAAGTAATTTGCTATTTTACAATCTTTTAAGAAGTGGTTATCAATACAAACTACAAAGCCCTTTCAAGTCCAAAAATAAACTTACTCACTTAACATTATAGACTTTCCCAATACCGGGATGTACAGTTTCCATCACACCTGTAACTAAATTTGACCTTGTATTGGAAACACTTCACCTTGTTGGGTATACACATTTTTTAAAAACACGCATTTTAATTTGAAACATCTAATTTATTAAATTTAACCCCACGTTAATACTCAGGAGATCCTCTCCCAAACACCTCAATCAGGAGGCCATTTGTAAGACATCCAAAGACAAATGACCACAGGCATGAGGCCTGGGAAGGGAGTTTGAAATAGCAGCCAAAGAAAACTGCATCTTGTTAAATAGGCATGTTATTTAGAAACAAAGTTGCCCTTTTGAGAAGTGTACTTTTGGAATGTTTCCAACATTGGGGTGACACTAAGCAAAATAAGAGTTAAAATAGAGTCCTTCAACCTTGTCTCATGATTTTGGAGGTTAGGCATCAGGCTGTCCACCGGAGGTGCCATTTTAGGACTGGAATGGGGAAGCAACTGAAAGGAAAGCAAAGCAGTTTGCTGAGACAGGATGTGCCTGTGTGCTAGCTCTCCACAGCTGTGTCCTCAAAGAGGATAAATGAGGGCATATTCATTTATTAATCAACCAAGAGGATCACACACACAGAAAAAGGCCCCGATCGAGTTGCTCGGATGTTTTGGTCTTTAAGCGCAATCACTAATTGCCTGGAAACGTGCCTGCAATTCTTAGAGTTGGCCCTGGGCCTCTCTCATTGTGAGTCCAGTCCGAATAGCAAGAACTAGCTCCCCAAATCCTGTCTACAGCTGGAGCCTCAGATCTTGACACACTCAGCTGCTCTTACTGAATTTGCCAGAAAGTGGCAACCAGCTTTCAAGTGGCTGGAGAGATGGGGCTGGGAATGAAGTGGTGGAACGTCCTATCTCTTTCAGAAGAGTCTTAATCACTTAGTTTGGTTCCTCTCTGGTTTTTGTTTGTTTTACATCCCATGTAGCTTTCATTCCTACATGAGAGAGGTTGAAGACGCCACGTTTAATGCATGTCAATGAGACAGTGCAAGTCCGCTTGCAGCTGAGTTCCGTATGAGCCTGAGAGAAGAGCTATTTCCAGTTTGGAGTGAGTTATAACATGAAGCTGTGCTGTGAGACCCAGGAAGCAATTCTTCACAGCAAGAATTTATTATTTAAAGACAAGCTCAGAGATGCTTTGATTTGCTATGCTGTAAGGGGCCCTAGATTCAGTCTCTGATCTCGCTCTTTGTTTTCCCTAAGAGGAAAGGAGGCCGGAGAGGGGCAAAATCACTTACAGAGGTTACTCAGTAGTGGATCCAAGACTAGTTCCCAAGGGCTGTGGTTCTCAACTACAGCACTTCAGTTCGAAGTGAAGTGAATTTCCAAATCATTCATATTCAAACGTGAGAAACAAAATACATTCTGAAGTGAAAGGTAAAGGATTTTCCCCAGAACACTTGCTTGCTTTGTCTTCATTAGGAATAGTCAAGTATTAATTATTATTTGCAGTGTGTATTTTAAAAAGGGAAGAGGGAATGATTAAGGCAAATGTATACCTATCCTGTAGGTATAATGGGGAAGTAACATTTTAGAAACACTTTTGAAAGAAATTTAGAATACCTTAATTAATACTCTGAACTTTATGGCGTGGTTAGGCAAGATGTGGGAAGGTAGGTTTGTTTGGGGATTGAGAAAAGGCAAGACTTTATTATTAAAATTCTCTTACCTTTTTGCATGCATGTGTTTCCCTTCAGCTCTCTAAACATCACAAAGGTTTTTTTTTAAATTTTTAATTTATATTGGGGTATAGTTGATTTACAATGTTGTGTTAGTTTCAGGTGTACAACAAAGTGATTCAGTTATACATATACATATATCTACTCTTTTTAAGATTCTTTTCCCATACAGGTTTTTACAAAGATGTTCTTACATCCTCTAAGCCATATGGGCAAGAGCGTGAGGTAGGGTTGAGTCTCCAAGCTTTGGACAAACTGCATAAGCGTCCACTCAGGCATATGTGTTTTGCTGAGACTTACAAAGACCTTTCCTGGGAGAAAGGCAGCCCCAAAACTTAAACATCAAGACGGTAACAAACATACAGATGTTAACACACTTTTAAAAGAGACACTGTATATAACAGAAAAGACAGGAGAGATTCTGCCTTTGTAAATTCTAATGTGACAGGTAGGTTTTCCTCAATAGATTTTTGACACCATGGAGTAGAGTTTTAATGTTCATATATGAGGTTTGTTTTGGAAGGTTCTATAACTTTTACCTTCTTAGCAGCCATAATTTTTCTTCAAGAATGTAATCTTTATAATTTGAGAAATTACTATATATTGAACCCAGGTTTACTAGTGCCTCAAAAGAAAGACAGCATGAACCATAAAGCACACAAAAACCATTTCAAGCCTATTCTCATCAATAGAGCTCAATAGATCACTACTGGGGTGAAGGGGCTAAAGGATTGTCCTTGGCAATTTAGCTCCATTCCACTCCACCTCTTCAGATTTCCCTCTCCTTTACTGTCAGCCATGTTTGCTTTGCAAAGATAGGATTTTTGAGACTTTAGGATGGCATTGCTGGTGGTAAAGGTTGGGGCTAAGAATAAGCATGGTAAGTAGTTATGTCAGGAAGCACATAAGTTCTGGGGTGGGCTAGAGTAGAGCTGGAATATACTATGAGGAAGGGAGAGAAGTGAGCAGGAGGGGCCAGGGCTGACTCAGAAGTTACCACTCAACTCAGCAAGCGGGTCTTGCACCAAACTGGATTTAGAGAGAAAAGATTGTCTTTATAAATTCTCATTTTTTATGCCTCCCTGTAATAATTTAGTAGTAATAACCTTTGACTATATTAAAAAATTAAAGTAGATATTTCTTTTGTTTAAAAATAAACACATGATCATCATAAAACACTGTTACATTTTAAAGTCTTCCTGCCTATTTGTTGTATGAATACATTTTCAGAACCATGCCCAGGTGGAGACTGATGGGAGAGGCCGCCCAGGTTTCAGGCTATCAGGGATCCATTGTCTGTGGAGAATTTAAGAGCAATATTAAAACCTTTAGTGTATCTGCTTTTTATTAACACCATTTGCCTACAATTCCAAAGAATGTCAGTAATAGAATATTCCTCCTCTCCAAAGAGGCCCACTACCACTGTCTTGCCCTTGCTACACTACTGTTTTTCCTTTGATGAAATTGGATCATTCTATAAATATTTTTTCAATGTTCAATGAATCTTTAACATTTTATTTTATCACTAATCCGTATGCTTCTATATTATACATTTTGTATTTGCCTATCGTGTCGTCATTTATTTACACATCCCCTGTTTTTGGTTAATTTAGACTGCTTCTAATTTTTTCTTTTATATTTAATTAGTTGTTTGGGTTTTTTTTTTTGTTTTTTTTTTTGCGGTACGCAGGCCTCTCACTGTTGTGGCCTCTCCCATTGCGGAGCACAGGCTCTGGACGCACAGGCTCAGTGGCCATGTCTCACGGGCCTAGCTGCTCCGCGGCATGTGGGATCTTCCCAGACCGGGACACAAACCCGTGTCCCCTGCATCGGCAGGCGGACTCTCAACCACTGTGCCACCAGGGAAGCCCTAATTAGTTGTATTTTAAAAGTGGAACTATTATTGAGTCAAACTATATGGGAAAAATTTAAGACTTTTAATACTGAGAAAATTTCACTGTAGACAGTTATTACTATTGACAATCCCACCAGCAATGTAAGAGAACAGGCATTTCCCAACAGCTGTGCCAACACTAGAATTTATCTTATAACAAAACGACATAAAAACCTAAATAAAAATTGGTCAATTTGATAGACTGGTGATTGTGTTTGATTGTTGTAATTTACATTACTTTGACTAGTTGTGGGGCTGATCATTTTGGTGTGTTTGTTATTTTTAATTCTGCTCTTATAGTCCACCTATTAATGTCTTTTAATGATCTCTGCATGTGTATATACGTTCACACATTCATAAAATCTGTGTATGTTAAGAATGTTACCTTCTGTTCATTGTATATGTTGCAGATATTTCTACAAAATTTATTATTTGCCTACTGATTTTGCTTCTGAAACTTTGGGTTAACCAAATTTTTAAAAATTTAATACTATTCTATTCTCTCTTTAATATTTTCCAAAATCAGCAGTGGGATCATATACCCTCAGTATTTCTTCTAGCATTTTTCTTCTTTAAATTTAATGTTTTACCCCATTGGGACTGTATTTTGTAGTATGGTATGTTGAATCAGTTAAGATGCTTTATGGAATAATCATTCCATCCTCTCCCCTCAGATATATAAAGACACACTGTATACACTGTATGTGTAATGTATATACACAGTTGGATTTAAGGGGTTTGTTTTATAGTCTATATATTCTATACTTATGATGGTGTCACTCTTTCCTAATTGTTGCTCTTGCATATGTTCCTGTGTTAGGTGCAGTATGTTCCCCTCATTAATATTCTTCTAAAATATTTTCTTGAGTTTGTCTATCATTTATTCTTTAAGATGTACTGGAAAATCATATCAAGAAATTCAAAAAAGAATTTTTATTAGGCTTTGTATTGGAATTATACTAGTTTCTAATTTAATTGCATGATAATTTTATGACGTTGAAAGATGTGTATTTTTTTAACTTAATGAGGTTTCCCCTATAAATACTTCATGAATACTTAGAAGAATATGGGGGGTTTTTTGGTAGAATTATTATTGTTAATTCTGTTTTCCAAATTTCTGTATTTTCCCTCTGCTGTCCCTTACCACTTCTTAGTTTATTATTAACAGTCAGTTTTATGTTTGTTATTTTGATTCCTATTCATCCCTTTGTGAGTTGGAACACATTATCAATAAGTTTTCTATTTTTTAAAAAAGCCATAGAGAAGTATATAAGATATATTGGTTTTTATTATTTATAAATTTCTTGTATTTCTGACAGTTTAATTCCATTTATGTTGCTATTTTATTAAGTGACATCTAAATGTCAATGATTGTTGTATATTTCTTGAGAACTATTAGCAATATAAAATAGTGAATTTCTATCTCATTTAATATTTGTCCTTGAATTTGTTTCTTTTGTAGGCTATTTATATCACTGCTTTCTGGTTATTTGCATTTTCCTGATAAGTCTGTGCTCACTCTTTTATTTTGAATCTTTTACTTAATTTTAGATACTTCTCATGTAAAAAGTGTTTTTATAACAGAGGAATATAGTTAATTTAAAACCCAAATAGACTAAAACAGCATCTGTCTTGAGGAACTAAGGGAGGATATGGGAATGGGTGATGGACTAATTTATATTCGGGGGGAAAGTAAAATCTCTAACTCCCATGCACTTACATGGGAACAGGGAAAATGAGTAGTGAAATTTCAAATCCCATTCTTCTGGATTGCTAAAAGGCGAGACCTAGAGTAAAAGGGCTGTTTGAGTAGTGATATTAATAAGACTTTGGAAAAAGAAAGGCAGGATAAAAGACTATTTGTGGTTCAAAACTAGATAAACTGCCCTGTTTAATGGAGGGAGGATAGCTGAAATTTCTATAAGCACAATATTGAGGGGTTCTTGGAAATCCGAGGGGCCTGGAGATATGCAGGGCGTCTTCAGAACAAAAGAACATGCAATAAATAGGTGTGTTGTGACCTTGCCATTGTCCCAAAGCTTCAGTGATGTCTGCAACCCACACCATTGCTTGTCTAGGGAGTTTGGGTGAGGGAAACCCACCTCAGAGCATTGATCTTCCTGTAAAATGTGAGATAATACAATGAGTGTTTGTTTTAATCGCATCAGAGAATATGACCTCACCTGACACCTAGATTACATATGTTTAAAATTTTTGTTTAACCTAGCCTGGCCATCTTTGCCTTTTAATAGGAAGCATAATCTACTTATATTAATCATCATATCTGATATATTTGTACTTATTACCATCACATCATTCTATGCCATTTTAATCCTTATTTGTTTTTCCATCCTACCTTTCCATTCATACATATTGTGCCTAGTTTTTTTAATCTAAAATATCAAATAGTTTTCAGAATGGGTACATGAGTGGATACATATGTTTTAACCACTTGACTGACCGAAAATGTCTTTTTATAGCTTTTTCACATGAACAGAATCAAGGATGGATAAATAAATCTTGGGTTAAATTTTTTGTTGTTTACTTTTCAAAACTCCACAAACATTGCTTGATTGGCATTAGTGTTGGGAAGGCGATCTCTAAATTCAATTCGAATTTTGTTCTTTTATAGATTATCTGCTTTCCTATATCATAGTTGAATGTCTCCCACCCCTCTATTCTATGAAAT
Source organism: Mesoplodon bidens (assembly GCF_964165515.1). NCBI lineage: Eukaryota > Metazoa > Chordata > Mammalia > Artiodactyla > Ziphiidae > Mesoplodon > Mesoplodon bidens. The sequence continues at coordinate 68,270,669 of NC_138160.1, forward strand.
ATGTCATAACTAGGATATAATACAATAATATCTCTTTTCATTATTTTTATCTTATATTTGTTCAATCTTTTAGATAAAGACTCAGTCTTTCTTCAGCTTAAACATTTTTTTTTAATTTCATCTATTACTGATTTTGTGATTTCTTAAAAATGGTTTTCCTTTTTCCTGGGATGTCTCTTATAGGTTAGATTCTCTGACTCTTTCCTCCATAACTAACATACGTCATGGTGTTATTTTCATCTTTTTGTCTTTATTTTCTGAATTCAGTGTTGATTTCTTGGGTTCATCTTCTACTACATTAAAATAAATATGCAAAACCCCATCTACTGTTCACTCTCATTATCAAGGCTCAGAATGCAGGTAAATAGGCAGTATGTTTTCTGTAGACTTTAAAAACAATAATAAAACCAACTAAAAGTCACTTTGCTTTTTCTTATCACCACATGGTAGGAACTATAATAATGCTGGCTTAGGGTACAGATTATGTCTCCAATCCTAGTAGGACTACATATTTCTGCGCTAAAACAGTGAGTATAAAAATTAACAAATATACTTTTATTTATGTCAAATCTTGCTTTCTACATGGCCAATGGAGTTGTTATTTGTGTCTAGAATTTAAAGCAGTGAAACAGAGTGTGAACTACAGGTGTGATATTTTTGATTGGTAAGTGAAAATTTTAGCTTATACGTAAGACATTTTATTGCATTTAGATAATATTAAAAAATAAAATCTATTCTTTTAAATGATAATTTTTTAAAAATCAGTAAAATAATGATTATTACTCATTACTACATGATTGTGGTTTTTGTCATATAGAGGAAGGAGATATAAATCTGTTTTGGTCATCAAATATTCTAGTCATGTCACTGCCAACCATGATGATAGTTAGCTTTTTGCAGCAGCTCACACCATGAGGAAGTTTGATCAATTAGGTTTTCTCTTTGGGACAGAGATCTGTTCTTCAAAGAAGTCCCCATTTGCTGATATTTTTTCCTTCTGGCTGTTTACTCTGGGATAAAACCCTATTAACATTGACATCCTGCTTGGTGTGGCCATCTGGTCTACCCTGCCTGACCTCCTTTCTCTGCCTGCACCCTGATCCTGTGTAAATGGAACTATGTGGGATGTTTTATTTTTATTTATTTATGTTTAAATTAATTAATTAACTTTTTGGCTGCATTGGGTCTTTGTTGCTGTGCGCAGGCTTTGTCTAGTTGCGGCTAGCGAGGGCTACTTTTCGTTGCGGTGCATGGGCTTCTCACTGTGGTGGCTTCTCGTTGTGGAGCACAGGCTCTAGGTGCGTGGGCTCCAGTAGTTTTGGCATGTGGGCTCAGTAGTTGTGGCTCGCAGGCTCTAGAGCGCAGGCTCAGTAGTTGTGGTGCACGGGCTTTGTTGCTCCATGGCATGTGGGATCTTCCTGGACCAGAGATCGAACCCATGTCCCCTGCGTTGGCAGGTGGATTCTTAACCACTGTGCTACCAGGGAAGTCTGTATGTGGGATCTTTTTAAAGTCTCATACCCTTATTTCCCAGACAAACTGAATTTTTGCAGGTCTCTACTCCTCTTTTAGTACAGTCCTATCTGCACTCCCTCTTTAAGAAATTCATCAAAGCTTTCAATTTTTGATGGTACCCTTTCTAGTTTCCAACTGGGTAGACGTTTTCCTCTATTTTATTTTATTTTTTATTTCCATACACATCAATGAAGATGGTGCGGAGCCAACAATGCTCATGTCATTATCTTTCCCTCAGTTCTCTGCTTTTTATTGATTTAAATTCCCCTAGCTCTTACTCACATTAAATGCATATCTAGAAGAAGTGTTAATAAGCAAGATGTGTGTGTGTGCATGCAAGTGTGTTCAATGGTGTGCATATACGTGTGTGTGGATTAATTTTAAAGACTTGCAGCTGTTAGAAGGAAGCTCTTGAGTAATCCTGTAATTACAGTGTACCAAATAGTTTAATGAATTCCTGCAGTTTTATTTTTCTTTATTTTAAAGGAGTTAATGTAAGAATCTGAATAAATGTACTGTTATAACAATTTCTTGACAGAATTTTTAAAGTTTATACATGCTTGCATTCATAAAAGAGGAGACCCAGAAAATCACTTTGATCAGTTCAGGAAATATAGCCTTTATGTTCCCAAAGAGAACAACCACAGCAGCGTGTAGAGGTAGTAGAGAGGCTTAAGAATTATTGTTTTGAAGCTGAAAGTTCAGAATCAGTTTAGGGAATTGTGGCATACCTAAGACTTTAAAACTCTTTATTTCGATCATATATTTCAGAGCTGATGTTTTTCTCCTCTTAGATTTATCCAATGTAATGTACCTTTGATAAAACTGATTCTACAGAATGTGACTGAATCCCTGGCTTCTGAGGGAGTACTAGCAAGTTTATAATATTGGCTGCAAGTACAGAAAGGATATAAAACTCCTGGAAAACATAGGCGGGATTTAAACAATTCAGTACTAAAATGGGGATCTGGGATTAATAGGTAAAATCCTGTTACTGAGATAGTATTATTTGCCAAGTTCAATAGTTCGTTTAATTGAAAATTAATATCTATGATGATTAGGAGGTAAGTCCATAAAGAATGGAGAAGGAAGCCTATTTCATCGTGACAAATTTTTAAATGAGAATAATAGCCTAGGGTGCAAAAGCAAAGTATTTGTGTGGGAGGGGGAAAAGAAGACATTTGAAATTTTGGTTCCTTGTGGGGTCTCTCTGGTTTACCTTCTGAGAGTAAGTCTCTCATTCCTCTCATATGAGGCCACCACCTCATATGTATATCCTATGATCTATCTCCAATGAACTGTGGATCATTTCCTGAACACACGTTTCTTTTCATAGCACTTCTCCTTTGTATATGCTAATCCCTCTTTTGGAATGCTTCTCCTATTCTTGCCTGCCTGAAAAACCCCTCCTCATGTATCAGAGCCCAGTTCACATGTCCCCTCTTTTGTTAAATTTTCTTACCAATTGTAAGTAAACAGTAGAAGTTGCTATGATCTCTGTGCCTACGCCCCTCCATCACCTTCACCAAGCCCAGCAGTTTGTTTCCACCAGTGCCTACCATATTGTTTACAGTGTTTGTCTTTTTCATGTCTGTCCCTACCAGACTGCATGTTCCTTGAGGACTGAACTGTGTCTTATTCAGCTTTGCATCTCCAGTACCTTAAATAGTGCTTGGTCTTTAGTAGAAGCTCATATATGTTAAATGAATGAAGGAGTGAAGAAAACAATCCTATAATGTTAGATTTAACTCCATAACATAGAGTTAAATTAACTTGTCTAAGATAGGTGGACATATAACTGCATTTGTTTTATTCAGAAATAAAGAAACTTTGAGTGCTGTGCAGCTTCCTTTGGGAGATGGGCTTTCTAGAACAATGGAAAATTAGAGTTACAGATATTGTTCAAGGGTACTTGGGTACTTGACAATACTTTCTCCTTATAGATGAGAAATCCCTGTTTTATGCTGTTTGTATCAGGAACAGGATATTTGTAAATAGTCCCTTCTAAAGAAGAATATAAATCATTTGTGTAAGTTTTTCTGGATTGGACATGAAAAAGACTGAGGACACTGACATAACTATTTTGCTTCATTCTTAACACTTACCAGAGCCTAAAAGTCTAACCTGGAAGCTCCAAAGGGGAGACAGAAAAACCACACTAAGAGTACTACTCCTGCAGCATCTTCTATAATGCTACATAAAAGTGCTGCATAAATTAAGAATTCATAGCACGTGTACACATATGGTCTTTCCCTGCCATCTGTGATCCACCGGCAGTGCTGCAAAGTATTTATACTGAATGCACTGATCACTCTCATCCATACTGCGCTTATCAAAATCGTCCTTACAATGAGGAATGTCCTTGATTTCACAGAAAAACTCTTCAGGTCTCCAGCTAAGTATTAATGGAAATGAACTTAATATGCACTTAATGTGTATCTGTAAATGAGCGTCCACTTTTGAGGTATTCACAAACATGTCTGTGGGCTGATTAAGAGGATATTCTGAGTCAAAATAACACAGTTAACCCATGGCCTAATTGATCTATCTGCTCATGAACCCATCCTCTTCACTGTTCCGCCCGTCCTTCTTTGTATGCTAGCTCCTCTTTCTAAAATTGGTTGCAATTTAAATGGAATGTTTCAGAATCTGCCTCTGCCTTGGAAAACTCTATCTATAGTAGCTAGTTATAGAGAATTATGTCATCGCTTCGCAACTATTGTGCTAAGAAACACTTGTCTGTCTACAATTCCATCGTGTTATGCTGAGGTACTGATTTCTTCAATCCCCAGCATAGCCAGAAAAAAAGCCCTGGGCTGGTACCTCTGGCCACAAGCAATCCCAGACTTATATTCCAATCTGCTGGTCAAATGTGATCATTTTTTTTTTCTGTGCCATCATGTGAAAAAATTCAAGAAGGATTGAATTGTAGCATGTTGGTATAAAAACCCATGAATCATACGTGCAAGAGAACTACAAAGAAGCTGAGGGTGTCATAGTATAGTGGCTGGGAGCCTGGACTTGATGTGCTGGGTGTGAGTTTGAATCCTTAGTCTGTTCTTTACTAGTTGTGTGGCATTAGACAAATTACTTAGCTTCTCTATGCTTTATTTTTCTTATCTGCAAAATGGAGATAATAATGGAACCTAGCCTATTGGACTGAGAAGGTAAATTAATATAGCCAGAGTGCTTAGAACATGCCTGATATACAGTCAAGGTGATGAAAGTATTTACTATTATAATTTATTTTCTTGTTGAGAAATAAGCTCAATTATTGTAGAATTGAAAATAAAGTTTGTCTCTAACACTTAGTATGCTATCATTAAGATGCATTCATCTCCAATACACTATAAGCAAGTATAAATATTTATAGTTATTTATAAATAAGTACAATATATTTACAGTTATTCATGTAAAATCCATAGCGCTAAGGACTTCCCTTAAAAGTCTCATACTCTCATTGACATCACTTTGTAAGCAGAAATTGCTTATTCTGGATGAGTATTATAAAAATTCAAAAATTTTTTTCTTGGGCCAGAGTTAATGGCTTATAACTAGATACATGGTAGAGAGGAAAAAATGCTGATGAATAGCAACAGTTTGTTGGCTAGATAATTCAGCTCACCAGGGTGTTTTAGTAGAAAACATTGGGGGAGCAAACTGGACACTGGAAGCTCCATCATTCCTACAAGGGCAGTCAGGTTGATGGATCAGAGCATTTGCTTGGGAGAAGAACATGGACTTTTATTTGATAGGTTAGTACAAGGTAGAGGTCCCAAACAGAGCTGAATTTGTGATTTAATTGACTCAAACTATAAAGTTTCATACCTAAAAATAGGCAAAATGTGATGGTTACAAGATTCTTTTTTAAAGTATAGGTTGCGCATGTGTAGTTATTTTGATTTGCAGTTAAAATTGACAAGGATTTAATACTTCAATAGCATCTTCATTAGTAGTACCAAAAGAATTGCTGTATACTTTGATACAGTTCAGGGATCTTTCTTTCTATCTATGCGATTATATGTTTGAGGAATACTAACAAAGATTTTTTTCATTACATACTATCGACTCAATGCTTCAGTTCACTTCTATCCAACACACATCCGATAACTGCTTCTTCCCTGAAAATTAAGTCTACCTATTAACTAACATTGTGATCAAACCATAAATTAATCATGCAGTTTATTCACCACCCCCCCCCCCGCTGCAGTCATCCACCAGTAGCAACTTGGATGCCTCTGAGAGTGTGTTGACTATGGAAGTGCACAAAATGGCATCTTAATGACCTGAAAGAGCTAATACCCTTCTGTAAGTACCTTGCTAAATATCACAGAGTGACTTGGATGCTGGGGAAAGCTTGTCTCATTATTCCAACCTGCTGAGCTAAATCATTTGGGTTCTCTTTACTTGCTCTTGGCCTTTCTCTTTTCCTCTTGCTGCTCATGCATAAAGGATATTGATTTAAATAAAAGATACTGTAAACATGCACTTTGTTAGGGAAATCTGACTATGCAAGTATAATTTCAAAGGTCAGAGTTCTAACAATGCTTGATTTACATTAATTTGTGCTTGAGGAAAATGCCTACTTGACTAAAAATAAATAAATAAAAAGAGAGAATTTGATTCACATATTGCTCCGTGTTTTTCTATCATGTTCTCCCAGAGCTGATCAAAGAGTAAAATCATATTTATCGGAAAATCGCACACTTGGGATCACTCAATGTAGTACAATAGATGAAACCTCTGGGAAAAATATATAGTCTGAATTTAAGTCTGAAAGAATTTGGGACCTCCATCCTAAAATGATTGCCATAGTGAAGTCAACAATTTGTATTTTTAAAGATTATTTTACAGCTTTTTCTATGACAACATACTTGTTTAATTCCGTAAAGATATATTCCATAAAGGTGTATCTTTACTGACACAGAAAAACTGAGAAAAAAAATTTAAAAAGATGATTATATGCTCCATGTATTGCAAAAATGACAAATAATTTAACTCTTTTGCATACTCCAGTAGCAAATCTGCCTTTAAGTGCCTTACTTTTTGTACATAAATTCACCTTTTAGTGCTGATTTGCTTATATTAAAATGTACTTCTATTAATAAGGTTAATAAACATTTTCTTAGAGTGCTGTTCTTCTTAAAGTATTTTCAGAATTGTTTATTTACTATTTGTTACTTTATTCTGTGTAGTCAAAAGATAAAAATGAATTAAAACTTGGTAAGTTAATGACCAAATGCAGTTGACAAGTGTCATAAGCATAAAATCCCTCTATGTAATATCATGTATTTTTTTTTAACTTGGGTTTGTTTTTTTTTTTCTTTTTTTGGCCAGATTTGTTTCCAATTTGCAGATTTACCTCTTACTAGCTGAACTGTGAAAGGGAGGTAACAAGTACTACCTTATACATTTTTGAGGAAATTGCTGATAATAAAAGTGATCATTTAGTGATCATTATAGTGTGCTCACTCTCCCTGCAGGGTGTTAAGGCTCGTACTGTTCCTTTTCATCCTTATGACAAACCTTTAAGGTAGGTAGCTAGGTTGTTAAATTTATTGATGAAACACTGGAAGTTAAGAGAAGTTACGTAATATTCAAGGTCACATACCTAACAAATTGCAGAAACAGGATTGGAATCTTGGTAGTCTGACTTACACACACACAAAAAGCTGAACCACTGAAGTGTATTGTTCCTACCTATAGGGATATAGAAAATTATCTGGAATCTGATAGATTAATAGTTGATTACTTTTCTTAAATATCATTATTGCTTTGACATTCAATAAAAGACATTTGAATGATTAGAATTCAAAATGAATACTGGAGTTAATGAGTTTTTACTTGTCTTGGTGGTTGAAATTCTAGACCTACAATTGGCTTTGTTTATTGTTACATTGATTATCTTTGATGGCATGTACTTTTCTGTGCTTGAATTCTGACTTTAAGCCTAATACCTCCCTTCATTGTCAAATCCTCTGGAATTATACATACTTTTGACAGATTTATAATCTTTCAATTATCAGATGCTAATACAGTATATAGAATCAATTTTATTTCTGTTTGAGGTATATGTGGGTCATTTATCTTTCCATGCCCATAAGATTTCCTTAGGCTTCCTGTGCCTAGTTCATGAAACTTTTCATTCATTTGTATTATTCCCCACCCCAATTTACATCTCTACACTTCTGCTGCTTCTTTTTCATTGACTCCATACTCATTTCCCCCCATAAAACCCTTAGAGTACAAAATATACATAATATAATTTTTATATTGCTGTAATATTACTTTAGTATTTGCCTCTGTCTCCCCTCTGCTCCACATTTTGCTAAAATCCTCAATAACTTTTCCCACAGGAGGATATTAGAGCCCAGATAGTTTATATAAAATGTTTCCTGAATATTCTTAATCATTATTCAGGTATTTGTAGTCATTTTGTTCCAAGGTGAGCATAACCTTTTGTTGTCTCATGTTATGGCTCATTTTTTTCTTTATCAATGCCCAGTGTATTGTGCACAGATAGGGAATCATGATGAGGTTTTGTAAATTTGAGGTGTGGGTTGTTTTCAAAAGAGTGAAAGCTATTTTGTCCTAGGGATATTCCTGGTTATCCTTGTAAGTGTGAAATGAATGCTCATTGTTAGTTCTAGTGCTCCTTAAATTATTATACCTTGAATTTTTTCTGGAATAGAGGGGGTGAACAAAGGTCAAAAGGCTACTTGTTTAATCTCTGTAATGACGTATTCTGTTTGTATCCATTACACACTGAAAGTTTATTCATTAAAACACACACATTTAAGAAACATAATTGGGACAAAATTTACTATCTGTATCGATATATATCTATCTGGGGTTATAAATACTTGTGTATACATAAACATACATTATATACATTTTCATATATATGTGTGTATATATACAATCACATAAATTCTACAGGAATTATATTACTATGTATATTATATAAGAGAGAAAATATATTGTATATAATTCAGTTGAGTAGTTCCTTTCATTTAAAAGAGCTAGATAATTAACTGTATTTTTATTTGAGTTCAATTATGTGGCTAATAGCTCTAGTTTTCCATTTCCCTGTGTGCATTTGTGTATATGTGCATCTGTGGAGTCAATTTATTTATGCAATAAAACCTAATCATAAATAATTTTTCTATATCATCTTTTCAATTATATCAATGCAACAGAATATATTTTGAGGGTTCATTATGATACTGGGTAGTTCTCATTTTAAAAGCAAGAACCTGAAAAACGGATCCATGTCCCTCAGTATCACGTATTTCTTAATTACTTACATTGAGCATTTGGGCTTAACTTTATCATTATCCCCCTAGTTTAAAAATTATAACAAAGGCCCAAACAGAGTCACTGAACTCTAGAGTTGCAGTGAACCCTACGGGTCGTTAAATCCAGATTCTTCACTTTATATATTTTAAAAGGAACTTTGTGTATATATATATGTATATATATATATATATATATATTATATAAAAATATAAAAAATTAGAACAAAATGCTTGATACTAAAGTGTTAGAATTTTTTAACTTTCAGAATTTTCTGTGACATTTTAATGAGAAAGGAAAAATTATCTATTACTTAGTTTTAAGTTCCTCTTTACAATTTTATAACAGCATCACTCCTTGGGAAAGAATCTTCTAAAATGGCCTCAAGTAACCTCTATGGGATAATGGTTTATAAATACATTTTAGTTGATTCAGTGGTAATTAGTGACACATGAGTGAAGAACCATATTTTAAGTTCATGGATACTGAGCTTAGTGAATGATGTTTTGCTTTATAAGAGTCTGTTGGGGGCTGTTATGAATAATAATGAGGAAAGAACATATATTTGCATCTACAGTGAATGCCCCCCGAGCAGCAAGGCCTTGAGAATCCACAGTGTCCAGGTACCACTGCCTAAGTGACATCCCAGACTGTGCCCCCAGCACAGCAAAGCTGCAATCAGTGTGTTGCTGCAGGGATCATTACCTTTTTGACACCACTTTCATTGCTTCTTTCATTCTAAATTTCTCTGAGAATGAGTTTTATTCATTCTATAAGTATAATACATCTAGTTTTGACACTTTTTGTCAGTAATTACAAAAGAATAAGTAGACTGGAATTTGGAGCAATTCAGATATTGTCTAACTCAAGTGTAACTCTTGCTTTTGGAGAGCTTCCTGTATGAAATAGGACAAGCACACTTTCCTGCCTTGTACGGTAAGGATCAGAGAGAGCATCTGCTCCAAATCCCCTCATTTAGGCAACCTTTGGACACATTTTCTAAACCAACACCTTTCCCATCCTTCTCTATGTTCTTTCCCTGCTTATGTTCCTTCTAGCACACATCACTCCCTAACATACTATTTAATTATTAATACTCTCTCTCTATCATTTTCCAATGGAATGTAAGCTTTATGGAAATAGGATTTTGTCTATTTTATTTACCTTTTTATCTTTAGTACTAGAACACTGGCTGACACATTATTGTCGGATAAATGAAGAATGATGAGATTATAAGAACTTTGAAGCTGCTTATATATATTCCCTTACAGGTTGACAATTCCAGGGCAGTGGATTTCAGCAGTTATCCCACACTATGTGCTAGGCATTAGGATAAGTGAAGATGAATAAGATAGAATTCCTGCCCACACAGAACTTACCAACTCATAGGACATTCTGTTAATCTGATTTTCTGGGGATGGGTTTTAAGACTGCATAACTAGAAGAGGTTCCTTTACCTACAGAGTAAGAGGCTGAATTTGAATGTCATGAAAGATACTTACCACAAATCCCATAAGAGAATTACTTTTACGAGTTAAGCCATTGTTTGTATCAGCTGTTGTTGAATGCAAACATGTTAGCAAGGGCTGGTAATTTACTAATGCAATGGCACTTAATAATAACACATTTTCATTAAAATTTTTTTATTGAATCTACTCTGCACCAGGTGTATCTATTTCTATACTCACTTAGAAGAGGCACAGGAGAAGATCAGGTTTGTGGAAGGCAGAGGCTAAGGGCTGAGAGAAGTCTAGGTGGAGCATAGTGTTTTGTTAGGAGTCTCTGTCTTACCAAGGAGGAGGACCTGGGTTAAGCAGCAGAAAACATGAGGCCAGAGCACCTGGTAGGCAGGCATTAAAGGGAAGGGGAAGTCAGACAAAGAAGTGAGGTTTGCCAAAGAATAATATTTATGATTTAGGACTTTCCATAGGACTGTATAGTAAATTCAGATATTAGAAATCATCTAGGTCAACCCTGCATCTATTTTTTTTTTTTTTTTTGGCTGTGTTGGGTCTTCATTGCTGCGTGTGGGCTTTCTCTCATTGTGGCGAGCAGGGGCTACTCTTCATTGTGGTGCGTGGGCTTCTCATTGTGGTGGCTTTTCTTGTTGTGGAGCACGGTCTCTAGGCATGAGGGCTTCAGTAGTTGCAGCACGTAGGCTTAGTAGTTGCTGGCACGCAGGCCCTTGAGCATGCGAGCTTCAGTAGTTGCAGCACATGGGCTCTAGGGTGCATGGGCTTCAGTAGTTGTGGCTCACAGGCTTTGTTGCTCTGCAGCATGTGGGATCTTCCTGGACCAGGGATCAAACCTGTGTCCCCTGCATTGGCAGGTGGATTCTAACCACTGTGCCACCAGGGAAGTCCCTCTATTTTTAAATTTTTTTTTTTTATTGAATGAAAGATTCTTTACATTCTATAGTGTTTTACAATTTTCAAAAGTTTCACACACATGATTTCATATAATCCCGTAATAACCCTTTTTTACCCCCTACTCCTATATTGCCCCTCCCCCTTCCCTTTCCACACTGTTAACCACTAGTTTGTTCTCTGTATCCGTGAGTCTGCTGTTTTGTTTTATTCACTAATTTGTTGTATTTCTTTAGACTCCACATATAAGTGATATCATACAGGATTTGTCTTTCTCTGTCTGACTTCTTAATTCAACTTGGCATAATGCCCTCCAAGTAATCCATGTTGCTGCAAATGGCAAAATTTCGTTCTTTTTTATGGCTGAGTAGTATTTCATTGTGTGTGTGTGTGTGTGTGTGTGTATACACACCACACCACCTCTTCTTTATCCAGTCATCTGTTGATGGCCACTTTCGTTGCTTCCTTACCTTGGCAATTGTAAATAATGCTACTATGAACTTTGAGGTGCACGTATCTTTTTGAATTAAGGTTTCTGTTTTTGTCAGATATATATCCAGTACTGGAGTTGGTGGGTTATATGGTAGTTCTCTTTTTAGTTTTTTGAGAAACCGCCATAATGTTTTCCATAGTGGCTGCACCAATTTACATTCCTACCAACAGTGTAGGAGGATTCCCTTTTCTCCACATCCTCGCCAACATTTGTTATTTGTGTTCTTTTTGATGATAGCCATTCTGACAGGTGTGAGGTGGTATCTCATTGTGGTTTTGATTTGCATTTCCCTGATGATTAACAATGTTGAGCATCTTTTTTTTTTTTTTTGCGTTATGCGGGCCTCTCACTGTTGTGGCCTCTCCCCTTGCGGAGCGCAGGCTCCGGACGCACAGGCTCAGCGGCCATGGCTCATGGGCCTAGCTGCTCTGCGGCATGTGGGATCTTCCCGGACCGGGGCACGAACCCGTGTCCCCTGCATCGGCAGGCGGACTCTCAACCACTGCACCACCAGGGAAGCCCTGTTGAGCATCTTTTCATGTGCCTGTTGGCCATCTGCATTTCCTCTTGGGAAAAATGTCTATTCAGTTCTTCTGTCCATTTTTTTTTATCATACTGCATGGTGAATTTATTTTTATCTTGGCAAATTGTATTTTTAAAAATCCAAGTATATGCTGTATATTGAGATACACCTAAAATATAAAGACACAGAAAGGTTGAAAGTAAAAAGACAGAAAAATATATATACCCAGGAAATACAGCCCCCCCAAAACTGGTGCCACAATATTAGTATCAGGCAAAGTACACTTTAAGGTAAACACTATTAGGCACAATATGGTCACTACATTATGATGATATGAACAATCCATTAAGAAAGTATAAACATTCTTAACCTGTATGTATCTAATTATATTATCATTAAAAAGGCAAACATGGAGAAAATTACAAGAAGGATAAATACATTCAAATAGGAGAGATGTAAACATACTTCTCTTCATATTTAAGATACTATGCAGACAAGAAATTAGTAAAGCATAAAAAATGTGAAAGCACAATTAATAGTCTTTCTCTACTGGTTCTGTCCATTTTTTAATCGATTTTTTTGAGTTGTATTATCTGTTTATATATCTTGGATATTAATCCTTTATCAGTCATAATCATTTGAAAGTATCTTCTCTCATTCAGTAAGTTGTCTTTTCATTTTGTCGATGGTTTCCTTTGCTGTGTAAAAGCTTGTAAGTTTAATTTGGTCCCATTTGTTTATTCTTGCTTTTGTTTCCATTACTCTAGGAGATGGATCCAAAAACCTATTGCTGCAATTTATGTCAAGGAGTGTTCTGCGTATGTTTTTCTCTAGCAGTTTTATAGTATCTGGTCTTCCATTTAGGTCTTTAATCCATTTTGAGTTTATTTTTGTATATGATGTTAGAAAATGTTTTATTTCATTCTTTTACAAGTAGCTGTCCAGTTTTCCCAGCACCGCTTTTTTTTTTTTGTGGTATGCAGGCCTCTCACTGTTGTGGCCTCTCCCGTTGCAGAGCACAGGCTCCGGACGCGCAGGTTCAGCGGCCATGGCTCATGGGCCAGCCGCTCCACGGCATGTGGGATCTTCCCAGACCGGGGCATGAACCCGTGTCCCCTGCATCGACAGGTGGATTCTCAATCACTGTGCCACCAGGGAAGCCCCCCAGCACCACTTATTAAAGAGACTGTCTTTTCTCCATTCTTGCCTTCTTTGTCATAGATTAATTAACCAAGCGTGTGGGTTTATTTCTGGGCTTTCTATCCTGCTCCATTGAACTATGTGTCTGTTTTTGTGCCTGTACTGTAGCTTTGTAGTATAGTCTGAAGACAGGGAATATGATTCCTCCAGCTCTGTTAGTTTGGCTATTTGGGGTCTTTTATGTTTCCATACAAATTTTAAAATTATTTGTTCTAGTTCTATGAAAAATGCCATTGGTAATTTGGTAGGGATTACACTGCATCTGTAGATTGCCTTGGATGGTATGGTCATTTTGACAGTATTAATTCTTCCAATCCAAGAACACAGTATATCTTTCCAACTGTTTGTGTCATCTTCATTTTCTTTCATCATTGTCTTATAGTTGTCTAAGTACAGGTCTTTATCCTCCTTAAGTAGGTTATTCCTAGGTATATTATTCTTTATGATGGGATGGTAAATGGGATTGTTTCAACCCTGCATCTTAAATATGAAGAAAATAAGGTCTAGAGAAATATTTGGTGACTTGCCTATGGTCAGTTGCTAGAACTGTGAGTATTTAATTGCTATGGTTTTATGACTGTTCAACAGCTACTTTTTTCTTTTGGTAGCAAACCCTGAGTTTGCTTAGGGATCTGCCTTCCTTATATCCCCAGCTCTTGTGGAATAGTGAGCCCCGTTCACAGATTCCATGGGTGGAGTATGAGATGTCAGCCTAACCCAATCAGAATAAGCCATCTCCCTGGACACACTGAGGTCTCACTGTGACTCACACTGTGTGACTCAAGTGACACTTGCTACTCCAAGTCTTTTCCTGGTCCCATGAGGAAGTGTTCTTTATTTCTAGTTGACTCAAACTTGAAAGATGAAAGACTAAAGCTGCTTCAGCCATCTTGTTGTCCCCAGGTAGAGCCTACCTGTGACTGGAGCCAAGGTTGAGGGCTTGGAGCTCAGGAGGAGGGAGGACTCAGAGCCTGGTGTCATTGTTGGAACCTCTGTACCAGGCAGTGCCTGGAGCACAACAATGCCTCCTGGACTTCCCAGTTTCCTGAGCCATTGAGCTCCTTCCCCCCCCCCCTTCTTTTTATACATGCTGGACTAAAGATTGGGTTTGTTTGTTTTTGCAATGCAAATGTCCTCACTGATACACTGGTGGATTTCCAGTTCAGTTCTTACTTGTTTGGTGTTTGAATGTGTTTCTTGAACCCTGACATAAGGACAGTCACATAGGTGAGTGTGTCTGTTTGGTATAATTTGGTGGAACTAGTTTTAGTTCTAATGATATGGCCACAAAAAATTAGTATAGTACAGAGGTTAATAATACCAAGTTTGGAGTAGAAAACCAGGAACTCAAATCCCCTTTCTACTTCTAGGATCTTCAGTAATTTCCTGAAACTCACTTCTTTCTAGCTCTTTCAGATACACAGTAAAGATAATATTTATCCTTGCCTGGTGGGATCCTTGTGAAGATTAAGTGAGATTATATGCCTATACCATGTAACAGAGTGCAGCACATGGTAAACAGACGTATGCTATGGTGATTAATATTATGTTAACAATTGCTTAGTCATTGCAAGCTAAATGACAAGTTGAAAGATTGTTTTAATTTGGGATCAGGGGCTTCCCTGGTGGTGCAGTGGATAAGAATCTGCCTGCCAGTGCAGGGGACACAGTTTTGATCCCAGGTCTGGGAAGATCCCACATGCCGTGGAGCCACTAAGCCCGTGTACCACAACTACTGAGCCTGCGCTCTAGAGCCTGTGAGCCACAACTATTGAGCCCATGTTCTTCAACTACTGAAGCCCGTGCACCTAGAGCCCATGCTCCGCAGCAAGAGAAGCCGCTGCAATGAGAAGCCCGTGCACTGCAACAAAGAGTAGCTCCTGCTCTCCACAACTAAAGCCCCTGCACAGCAACGAAGACCCAGAACAGCCATAAATAAATAAAATCAATCAATCAATCAATTAATTAAAAATTGGGATTAGAAGAATTGACTTTATTCTCTCCTTCAAAGATTTTATTTTTTAATTCTTATTCTGGTCCTTCTCCAATTTTGTAACCTTTATTTAGGCAATTTTTTTTAGGCTCTCATTTTCTCATATTGTTCTCAAAAGACTCTTTTAGGATTTTATTTCCATCCTTGATTTCCTTCTGCATGGCCAGGCTATTTAATAGATAGCCTGCCTGCTAATAAAACATGCTCTGCGAAACAGTGTCTATTTCATTTATTTTTATTTCCAACTTGTTCTTATACAGTCTCTAATGATGCTACTTGCAAGTTTTATTTTCAGAGATCCCAATAATTATTTTTTGGCCTAATAAATACCATTTTATGCTTTTGAAATATATGTTAGAACAGGTAGAAAAATAGATCTCTACTGTGTTTTCAGTTATGTTATCTTCACAAGGTAAAGTTAAAACTCCTTTTGCATTGATAGAACAATTTCATATATATATTTTTTGTATTTAAGGTTTATCCTCATTTTTGGTAATTACATATTTGGGGGTTTGGAATTCTCTGAGTATGTGTTAACAAACTCTCATCACTTTGTGTTAGCATGTACCAGAAGCATGATTTTAAGTGAGAATGGACCACATACTGAGGAGAATGGGATAACCTAGGCAGTGAGAATTTAATAAGTAGAGTAACCTGGGACTCTCCTTTATTCTCCTTACTGGGTGATTAATGAGAATCTGTGTATATAAGGTAATCCTAAGGCAAGATTTTCCAATTACTTTTCTTTTGTTCTACATAATAAAATTTTGTGTGTGTAACTGATGTTTTTCATATCCCACCAAAACTCCAATAATGAAGAATTATATTTTTATTTTTATTTTTTTATAAATGTATTTATTTTATTTATTTTTGGTTGCGTTTGGGTCTTCATTGCTGCGTTCAGGCTTTCTCTAGTTGTGGCGAGCAGGGGTTACTCTTAGTGTTGGCACGCACAGGCTTCTCATCACGGTGGCTTCTCTTGTTGTGGAGCACGGGCTCTAGGCGAGCGGACTCAGTAGATGTGGCTCCCGGACTCTAGAGCACAGGCTCAGTAGTTGTGGCACACGGGCTTAGTTGCTCCGTGGCATGTGAGATCTTCCCGGACCAGGACTCGAACTCTTGTCCCCTGCAGTGGCAGGCAGATTCTTAACCACTGTGCCACCAGGGAAACCCTGTAGAATTATTTTGAAGAAAATTATTTTATTTATAGGTCTTCAAACAGAACAGCTTCTACCATATTCTAGGGTCTGAGCTCCTAGGACCTAAACAAAAGCCTACAACTGATTTAGAATTCAAGAATATTTTTTAGAGCATAGGCAAACTAGTGGACCCAACAGCACTTCTATCAACTAGAGTCTTGAGTGGGCCACTTGGGTAAAAGCCCATTAAATGTTTTTGTCAGTGATACATGAAAATATAATTTTTTAGGATAAAAAATTCTCTGAATCCATGTGATCCAGTAGCTTGAATGACAGATTTTTATGAATTTAGTGCAATCTAGTTTGGGAATTAAAACGGTGACATCCATAGTTGTACAGATTTATCCTCTAGTAAATTTCTCATTAGCATAAATGGGATGTCTGCAAGAGGAAAGTATACTTAAGTAGTCTGGTTTCCACAACTAGAGTAAGTTTATCAGTCAGGGTCTTAGCTGCAGAAAATAAAATCCATTCTAGATGGTTTAAAATCAAGGGATTATTATGACTCATATAATCATTGGTAGACCTGTTGAAAGAGACACTGGGAGTTTTCAGGAATAGATTCCCAAACTGTATAGCAGAGCTGGACTGCAAAGGGAGCAGACAACTCTTCAAGAACCCAGGAAGCTATTGCCACAACTGTCAACTCCAGCCCCCTGTACTTCTGCCACTATCTGTACCAGAGAACGGTATGCCGTATACCCTACTCCTCTCCTCCTATGAAACTCAGCTTAGATTCAGAGTCTCTTGGGATTACATCTGATTGACAGGACCTAAACTGTTTGGAATGTTAGCTGCAAAGGAATCTGGGAAATCTAGCCTTTGGCTTTCAAGCCACTGCAGATGGGAAGGCAGGTAGAAGCAGGTTGGAATGACTGCTGAGTGAGCCAGCTACAGTGTCTGCCACGTTGGACTGGAGGTGCACATATTTTAATAATTTAAGAATCTGATGTGTGACAACCTTAGGAGCAGATAATTCAGATTAAATTCCTGATGTGTGGGTAGTAAATATCTGATGATTTGGCTGAGATGCATAGAGGCAAGGGAGAGAGATGGGAAGGAACAGGAAGGGATTAACAGAAGCCATGATCCTAAGATCAGACAGATTCATGTTGGTGAGATCTTTAGATTCTTCAGTTTCCTTATATCCCTATTTCTGCCCTACTTTCTTCATGAGCAGTCGCTTACATAAAACATCTTCTTGCTTTACCTCTTTATCTTGCTCATTCAACCTCTTAGCAGAGGACAGAAGCCACTTATCTCCTTGGACAAGACAGAAAGCTTTTGTCTGTGAGTGAGGAATAGTTGTCTCTGTGGCCCTTTCATTTTCTATATAACTAACATCAATTGCACCATTAAATACATTTCCATCACCACTACACAAGAAGAGGGTTAAACTGGTTCCTTACCAGAGGTGTGCACTTCATGCATTTGGAGCTTTCTTTGCAGAGATTCGTGCTACTACCAGGAATGTCTGCTTGGGGAATGCTCAAAAACTGGTGGGATTTGGCATTGGTTCAACTACAGGGACCGGAATGTGAGATTTTAGCAAACATCTTATGGCCCTGCACCAAGCTCTTAGTTCCCCAGCCCTGCTGAATTAGCTGCTTCTTTCCTCTGCTCTAGTGGCAGCATCTGGACAGGGCCTTCAAGATGAGGAGCATCTGTTCCCACCCTTGAATTTTTAGTTTCTCCCTAAAACTCAGACCCAAAGCCTAGTGCACAGCTGAGCCCATCAGCAAGTTGTGTGTTTGAGTGGCAAATTGGGGTATGAGTACCCCCTTTCTGAGCTGTTTTGCAGCCTGTCTCTTAGTCATGTTGCACATTTGGTCCATTGTCTGTGGATCCCTAAGACTGGCTCTCTGCAGGCAGGGAAGCATTTTGAAGGCACTGAGTTCTTTTAGAGCTTCCTTTTGATGCTCTCTTGATTCTAATTATCTTTAAGTATGAGAAACTGAGATATCATGATAAAGATTGGAAAAGCCACCCTCGTCCCCCTCCCAACACTGCAAGTATTGGGAGACGTATTTTTAGGCTTCATTGGAGTGTTTGGAACAAGTATTTTCAAAGAATTATCTAGTAGCCCTTAGTAGAGGGCTTCTGAGCATTTTTGTTTCCCTTATAAAATAGACAAACTAATAGGAAAGCTATGTCAATTGTTACTTCAAAAATTCTGAATCCTCTGTGTTTTTTTTTTTATAAGATACCAGGCATTATCAAAGGTCTACAAAATAGGCTGTTACCTCGCCCACATGGATGACCTTGTCCTTTTAACAATTCAGTACAGTTGTCTGGGTGAGCCAATCCTATTAATGTCTGCTATCTGGTAGAAAGTAAATGGTCATTTGAGTCTAGTAAAGGACAATAGTTATCTTCTAATAGGAACAGGCAATATTAAATGTTGGCTTTAACTGTGGAAGTGTCAATTGTATGTCAATTGGACAAATGCTCTTCCAAGTGAAAGGGAAATTCAGATGGTTAGAAATGTTTCCTTTTTCAGAATCATAGTCCTCAAGTTAATAAAATTTAAATTCAATAAATAGATTTTCGCATGAATGTAATGCTGAAAATGTTTGTCTAACACTTGACTATTATCAACTTTAATGGCATTTATAACAAATATGCATTAATTAAAATGTTATGCAACAATAATTTTTTTGTGTCTATTAGTGTTAACTGAATTTCTTTGAAATAAATAGCCTTCGTAGAGGAAGGTTGGAGGTTTTATTTACTGTAGTAGGATGCCATCAGTGTAGTAAAAAGCCTACAGATTTTGAAATTCTGAATCCTATTATTTGGGGAAATTTGGGCAAACATTCTGCATCTGTTTTGTCATAGGTAATATGAGGTTAATTATTCTGAAATTAAAAATTTATTGGGGAATTAAATACAGTCATTGATTTACTCAATAACAACTTATTGGGTACCTACTTAGTGCCAGGCACTAAGCTATTATTCTGAAACAAGACTCATTATTGCCATTAAGAAGCTGTAATCTAGAGTATGAAAAAGCACTTTGGATGTATAAAAGATGTTAATCAAATACATGTAGTTACTACTAAAAATGTAAAGATGAAGTAGTTATCTATTTTATCTTTGAGATAAAATATTCAGTGCTCTAGTCTTAGTCTTAAAAATACCTTAAAGAGCAACTTGTCAATGTTAGACCAGTTTGGACAGTATCTGCTCTCAAAGAAAATCTCTACTTTTCAGAGAATCTATCAAAAATAACTACAATAATAGTATCTGTCTAATCCTAACTGTTACGCAATTCAAGCAAAGCCTTTACTGTCTCACCAATAACTAATTTCCAACAAGGCAAATCACTAGTTTTGCTAGTCATAGCCTGATTCAGCTTTTGTAGTGCCTGAAGCATATGCAAACGTGGGGATCTCTTTAAGAAAGCAAATCCAGTATCAAAAATACAAAATTAGGTTCAAATGTAACATAGATTTAGAATAAAATAATAAATCAAATGACAAATATTTAAAAAGGTATCAGATACCACAAACATCACAAAATTCAAAAATAATGCTTTATTAATTAATTTTCTCTAAAAGTTAGGATTTTTTTCCTATAATTTTGGCAGCCTACTCCTTGATCACCTCTCCATATGGCAATAATTTTTTTTTTTTTTTTTTTGGTACGTGGGCCTATCACTGTTGTGGCCTCTCCCGTTGCGGAGCACAGGCTCCGGACGCGCAGGCTCAGCGGCCACGGCTCACGGGCCCAGCCGCTCCACGGCATGTGAGATCTTCCCGGACCAGGGCATGAACCCGTGTCCCCTGCATCGACAGGCGGACTCTCAACCACTGCGCCACCAGGGAAGCCCGGCAATAATTTTTTAATATCACCTTCTATAGAGACAGTAGAATTCAATCTTTTGTCAAACATGGCTAATTGAAAACTGCTTTTTTTTTTTTTTTTTGGCGGTACGCGGGCCTCTCACTGCTGTGGCCTCTCCAGTTGCGGAGCACAGGCTCCGGACATGCAGGCCCAGCGGCCATGGCTCAGGGGCCCAGCTTCTCCATGGCATGTGGGATCCTCCCGGACGGGGGCACGAACCCATGTCCCCTGCATCGGCAGGCGGACTCTCAACCACTGTGCCACCAGGGAAGCCCAAAAACTGCCTTTTGTTAATTTAGAAATGTTTCTTTCAACTTCATAGCTCTCTACTGAAGTTGTCATATACATTTTTAGGACTCCTATCAAATTGGGGAAACTTCTGTCGAGTGTCTTTGATACATGAATTATACAGTTTGGAAGAATTTTCTGTGGTCCAGTCCATTTCAAACCACCTTTCTCTTCGACTGCTCGTACCTTCCAGGCACTAGAATAGAAGGTGATATTCTGATCCAGTCTCAGTTCCTGGGCCTGCGTGTCATGGAGCTGGATGAGTTGGCAGAACTAGGGGTAAATGTGTTCCTGAAACCATTCCTACACTGGATGGTCAGCGATAACTTAAGCATATGGGTAAATAACTGAAACTATATATCTCAGTTGAAGTGAGTCCTGAGAAGAGAAGATCAGGGATAAAGTAATGGTAGAGCCAGCCCTAAAATATTGGCAGAAAGAGTAGGAAAAACACGTAACATATAGGTGAGCACCTTGGTGCAATAAATTGACAAATATTTCTAAATATCATCTGGAGGCTGACCCCAAAATCCCAAGATCAATTTGAAGTGCAGAAAGTTAGGGAACGAATGGCATGACTTTTATCCCAAAGATTTGACCTACTGGAGCTGGCAATATCATTTCAAAATAATCTTTGAGGCATTTTTTGTACTTTAGTTGTTCTAATTAGTAACTATCTACATGTAGAATTAGATCATCATTATTACTCTAATTTTAAAAGCTCTCCTTTGTCTTCTAAGTATTTCTCATTTATTTATTCATCCTGTGTCATTGATTTCAAGAGGTATTTTTCTCCTTGAAACGTAGCAGTTACTTAAAAAAAAAAACTTTCCTCTTGTAAAAAAGTCATTCTTGATATTGCTGAGTAAATATCTTTCTAATGTTATAATTATAGGACAGATACTACTTTATTTTGTAGTTAATTAAACCTTTATTTTGACCTTTTCATGTTTCCTTGGGGTATTTTTCTTTACACATTGTTATTTTAAGGATAGCAATATACCAGTTTATTAAAAATTTTAGTCCAAATCAGAAAACAACCAGAGCAGAAGAAGAAATGTGATGCTGGTGTGTTAGAAAGGCACTTGGTTCTATTCAATATTTTGTTTTTAATAATAATCTTGTTATGTTTTCTCAGTATTATGTTATTATTTGACTCAACAACTGCATAACTATATCACTACATATAGAAGTAGAATTTATACTCTCTAAAATTTGACTTGGATAAACCTATTATTTTCAATTGGAAATAAGGTTAATAATTACAAATAAAATATGATTATAGAATAAATATGAGGGAAGTGAAAGAATAAGACTTGTGGAGGTTCTACTGGCTAGGAGATAAGGTTAACTTTTGGAATGGGGCATCAAAATATTATTAGCTTAGACGATTTGAGCATGTGTGTATACAGATGTATGTATATAGGAATATGTATGTATATGTGTGATTATACATAATTTTATATGTACAAATAATGTATATTATGCATAAATATATTATTTATATAACATAACACATAAATTATCTATTTTATATGGTAAATAATATACATTAATATCAGTATGTTATACATATTTTATATATTGTATATGTATATATATAAAACACATATAACAATAAGATATCTTTTTTTGAATTTTATTTTATTTTTTTATCCAGCAGGTTCTTATTACTTATCTATTTTATACATATTAGTGTATATATGTCAATCCCAGTCTCCCAATTCATCCCACCACCACCTCCCCACCCTGCTTTCCCCCCCTTGGTGTCCATACGTTTGTTCTCTACATCTGTGTCTCTATATCTGCCTTGCAAACCGGTTCATCTGTACCATTTTTCTAGATTCCACATATATGCGTTAATATATGATATTTGTTTTTCTCTTTCTGACTCTGTATGACTGTCTCTATGTAAAATAAATGTGTGTATATATTTATTTATTTATTTCCAGGAAGAAAGCTAGTGGAGTCATTAAGCTTTATGGGCGTGGAAGCTATTTTTTAAAAATTAAAGAAATCAAAGCATGCATTATGTCTTTAAATAATGCACTTGAGCTGTAGTTACTTGATTCATCAGTTTAAGTAGTCCTTATTGATCCCTTGCTATAAAATGTGGGCCAATCAGGGCACTAAACCTTTCTCCCACCTTCTTTCTACCACTCCATCTCCCATTTTTTTTAGTTATTTAAGTTATTTTTGCATCTCAAAATTCCTAAGGTTACGCTTTGATTTGCCCTTGGAAACATGGCCCAAAGCAAAAGCTATTTTACTTTATATGAGTGTTTTTCTCATACTATACAATATTTTCTTCCAGAGCAGAAGAAAATCTATTGCTTATAGCAAAAACAGGTAAAAGTCATGAAACAAAATACATGAAAATAATCACTTCATAATACCAGGATGTCAAACATGGTAACAGCTTCATAAAAAGCCAGGTTCTTAGAGGCCTCTGGAAATATTAGTGTTACTGACCTGTAAAGTATTTATTTACCCCATGAATGGCAGCAGGTCCTTTGTACTCTGAGGGTGGGTTGTCAACCAATATATCTTTGAATCAATACCATTTTGAAGGAGACACCAAGCTCATTTATCCTTTGTCTTCTCCAAACAGATTGGCAGCTAGGCAGACAGCAAGAGTGTAATCCCATGTTTCTTAAAGTGAAATAGTTTGTAGAGGATTCTAGGTCACTCTAATTGCTATCACTCTAACTTAAACATAATGGCAGGTTGCCTTTAATTCGGAGTCTGATGGTGTAAAGGGATTTGAAAAACGAAACAAGATTTTAATCCAGTGTGTTCGCAGAAGGTTGAATTGAGAGTCACATGGGCAGAAGCAGGGGCAAGCTTTGAGTAAAACTGATAGAAATAATACATCTTAATTTCCATTTTCCCATAATTGTGATTGTCATGCTGATTAATCATAGACCATGTCATGAGTATCTCAAGATTTAGGGACAGGTAAAATTAGAATAATGCCTTTGATCAAAAACTGTGTGTTAATGGTTGTACATGGAATCGATCCTCTTGTACCATCTCTTGTCACACAGAAAGAAGGTTCATGCTTGATCCTCTTGAGCCCTGTTTGGTTGAAGCACGTACTTCCATTGGCATTGACAGGAGCACTTTCCTAATGGAATCTCACTTTCCCCTTTTCCCTTCTAATTATTATTCAAAATGTTTCCGTCCTTCTCTTAGCTACCTGCATTGGAGCAAAGCTGTGTTCAGTGATTTCTCCAGAGATGAAGCTCAGCTGGCAACTCACAATAGACAACACAGATGTGACAAGAAGTTATCTAAGAATTTGAAACTATAAACAAAAAGAAATGTATACCCAAGCAGCTTAAGCAAAGAGGTTATCTATGTAAATAACTTTCCTGATGCTTCAAAGATCTCCCAGAGAAGGAGCTTTTATTATCTTGCACACACTGGGTGCTTAAACTTTGCATCTTGATACTACTAATGATTGTTGTAGCTCTGCCTCTTTAAAAGGAAATAGTAATTGTAGTCATCTAGCTGCTGAATTGCGTGGCCTTGCAAATTTTCTTGGTTATTCAGTGTTCCTTAACGTTAGCTGCACATAGAATAACATGGGGAGGTTTTTTTAATTTTGTTTTGTTTTGTTTTGTTTTGTTTCGGTACCTGGGCCTCTCACTGTTGTGGCCTCTCCCGTTGCGGAGCACAGGCTCCGGACGCGCAGGCTCAGCGGCCATGGCTCACGGGCCCAGCCATTCCGCGGCATGTGGGATCTTCCCGGACTGGGGCACGAACCCGTGTCCCCCTGCATAAGCAGGCGGACTCTCAACCACTGCACCACCAGGGAAGCCCAACATGGGGAGTTTAGAAATATTGATGCCTGGTTTCCATCATTAGAAATTCTAATTTACATGGACCAGTGTGTATCCTGAGCCTTGGGATTTTTAAAACCTCCCAGGTGATACGTACCTGCAGCCAAGGTTGAAAATCATTGTCTAAATTGTGTTAGCTGGCATATACTGAGTGCTTATTTTGTTCCGACCCTGTGCTAAATGCATTACACATGGCATCTTGTTTGCTCAGCAAAACAACTCTCTGAAGTTGCAAATATGTAGTATCTCCATTTTACAGATGAGAACACTAAACTCAGGCTAAGTGAATTTCTCAAAGTTACATACATGTCTGGTGAGTAGCAGAGAAAGGATTTGAACCATGTCTGCCCACAATCCTGTACTGTTGACCATCCTCATTGGTGGAAGTTTTGAGGCCAATATAGAAGAAATGGCTTATTACAGGTTAAGTATGTGGTAAGGGCAGTTTCCTCACAGGGCAGGAGATTGAGCTGGCCAATGTTTTCCACACCCTTTCCAGCATTTGTTGTTTGTGGACTTTTTGATGATGGTTGTTCTGACTGGTGTGAGGTGGTACTTCATTGTAGTTTCCATTTGTTTTCTCTAATAATTAGTGATGTTGAGCATCTTTTCATGTGCTTTTTGGCCATCTATATGTCTTCTTTGGAGAAATGTCTATTTAGGTCTTCTGACCATTTTTTTGATCCTACAGCCCATTTTTAAACATTTAGCAGCACACCACTGCTTAAGCATCCAAAGCTACTTACACAGGGTATTAACATTTCTGCCTGGAAAAGTCAAACCTTCACTTAAGATTTATTTTCCAATATTTTGCAGACTTTCAGTTTTGGTAAGATTTTACTTTAAAAATATTCAAATATAGGAGATTAGTGCCCAAAGTTTGAAAGATAGAATGCAATGCTATTTCTTCCTGTTAAGTTTTAAGTGATGGTGAATTTGGTGGAACAAAAGGAAATGATGTCTGTATTTTACAGCTCACATATCTAAAGAGAAGTAGGTAAATTTGATCTAAAAAATTCTGTAGAAGCCCAACCTAGGCTCAACCTAAACCTCTAGGTACTAATGTGTTATAATGCATTCATTTTTTTATGAAGTGCTTACCCAAATAGAAGTTTCACTGCAATCCATGATGGAAATTTGTTTCATGTTTACTTCATTAGAGTTTAGTATTTCTAAATTTCTATCTTGGAGACTTTATGACATAATCAAATATTTTAAGGGTTTTAGAAAAAGTTTCTATTTAAAACAGAAAAAAATACCTGCCGATTATAAAAGCCATGTTACATGTGAAGTCAGGGTGAACGTAGCTAAATCAAACTTCTCAGTCAAAGACTAGGCCATTTCTGGACTTCCCTGGTGGAGCAGTGGTTAAGAATCCACCTGCCAATGCAGGGGACACAAGGCTCAATCCCTGGTCTGGGAAGATCCCACATGCCGCAGAGCAACTAAGCCCATGTGCCACAACTACTGAGCCTGCATGCCACAACTACTGAAGCCCATGCACCTAAAGCCCATGCTCCACAACAAGAGAAGCCACTGCAATAAGAAGCCCATGCACCGCAAGGAAGAGTAGCCTCTGCTCGCTGCAACTAGAGAAAGACCGTGGGCAGCAATGAAGACCCAACGCAGCCATAAAGAAAGAGAGAGAGAGAGGGAGGGAGGGAGGGAGGGAGTGGGAGAGAGAGGGAGGGAGGGAGGGGGAGAGAGAGAGAGAGAGAGAGGAAGGAAGGAAGGAAGAAAAAGAAAGAAAGGGAAGGAAGGAAGAAAGGAAGGAAGGAAGAAAAAGAAAGAAAGAAAGAAAAGAAAGACTAGGCAATTTCTACTCTCTGCACCCGCCAAACTATTCATTTGGCACTTAACACAACACCAAGAGACCTGTCTGTGCAAGGTTGGCTTTCAGGTTTCTTAAAATAGCTTCTGTCTTGTTACAAATCTCTTGCTTTGATATTCATCTTATCATACATGTTGTTTTCTTTTTCTTACACACACTTCTTAGAATCTCCAATTCCATAGTATCTTCTGTTTTGAAGAGATTGTAAAGGTCTCCTTTCAACACCTATTAGATGAGATCTCCTCATGAAGTTTCCTCCTTGGAACTACGTAGTCATTGAGCCAGAGTTGACTTTGAGGGTGTGTGACCTGTGTGGTTAGATGGGGCTCCGTGTTCAGAAGGACCTCACACTTTGTTTAATGCTCTGCTGTTGTCTCTTGAAATTCTTCATAATTTTTGGACACTGGGCCCTGAATTTTATTTGGTGCTGGGCCTGTAAAGTAGGGAACCAGTTCTGCATCCAGCTGTTGATCCCTGGAGAACACTGACTGCCTCTTTCCTTTCTGTATAATAGTCCATTGCTCAACCTGTAATGATTGCTTCTTAGTTATTTTCTCATTGTGCGAAAAAGATTCCCCACTGATCCTTGCTGATCCCACCCAGGAAGATAGAGTGTAGGGGTGTGTCCAATCTCTATGAACGTAGAAGTTTCACAATGGTAATGGCTTTTATTGTGGAATTAAGTGGTTTGATGTTAGACATAGAAAAGGAGACTTTTCAGGTAAATAAACATGTTACATTATCTGATCAGGTAACTAACATTAAAGACAATTTTTATAACACTAAAAGTTAATGTTTTAGGCTTTGTGCATAATGTCGGTAGTAATAATTTACACTAAAAATACAGTAAAAACATCAGGAAAAATCCATTTATTTTTGGATAAAATGAGACAAGAAAATGAGATTTCCTTGTCTCGTTTTCACTTAAGCCTGAAGGTATTAAAAACACCAGTTGGCAAATGTAGGTTTCGAATAATCAATTAGCAAAGCCTAAACCATTCCTTAATGTTTCGTTAAAATTTAAAACAAAAAAAAAGGAAAAGATTTTTATCAGAGACTCAGACTGAACTTATACTGCTCAGTGGGAAACTTTAATCAGTTCATTATTGTGTTATGTTATTTTCCTTCATTAGGTAAATGAATATTGAAGAATAAAATAATGAGCAAGAAAGTGGTCTTAGGTCTGTACCTTGAAAAACCAACAAAAGGTCCACCAGCCATTTAAGTGCAGAGTCTAATAAAATTGGAGCTTTTGATTATTGTATTTTGATGTTTGGAGGTAGAATTGGTGAGCATGCATGACGAAAAGAGAAATCCTTACTGCTGTTTAAGGTACTTCCTCAAATACTGAGGTATTATCCAAGCAGTTTTATTTATGCCATATACATATTAATAAAACACGTCTCACTTTTATGTGGAGAGTTGCATAATTGAATGAAAGGAAATACTTAATCATATGTAATATTGTTGTAATAGTGTATTGACTTCCTAATGTGGGTAATAATACTGTTTTATGTTTAGAGAATGAACAAACTAAAAATCTTTGATATCTACTGAATTAATTTAGCCTGCCCTGAAATCATATAATTGAAGGAAATTCGACTGCATTATATTTTAAAGACAGAGGCTATATATACATAATTGTAAACACTGTAGGGACAAAAAAGGCATTACATTAGCAACCATTATTGTAATATTGAAAACGTACATTTTCTGACTGTGCAGGTAGTTTTCTACTCAAAATCCAGGTTACCAAACTGTGGGTCAGATTCTCCCTTTGTCATTTTTATCTATTCAAGTTCCATGCTGAGAAATATTACAGGGTAAGTGTTCAACAGTAAGCATTATACTGATGATTTCTACCTAGATGTGTACTTTGTCTAAAATGAAACCATTTATTTGGCTCTGAAAAATCTGAGATTTTAAGAATTAGATTGGATGCATCATTCCTGTTGTTAAGTGGATTGAAAGAGGCAGCGCTCTGAATTTTTAAAAGTTAAGGAAAAATTATAAGCTAATTTTTGGTTTAAATTGTGAGAGAGCTCTCATAGACATGTAAAATGTACTGAAAAATAGTGACTTTACAAATAAGTTAGTTGACAGTTCCTCCCCACCCCAAATACTTCATTCTGTTTTAAATAGTTAGGATTCATATATACATCCATTTCTTTGGTAGACTGTAACTCCTAGTGGCAGGGCTAACGTCTGTACAATTTTTGTATATAATACATTTGCTAAAAATACGTTTGTGAAATGAATTGTTGGAGTTTTTTTCATATTCTTTTCCATTATGGTTTATTACAGGATATTGAATATAGTTCCCTGTGCTCTACAGTAGTAGGACCTTGTTGTTTACGCATTCTATATGTAATAGTTTGCATCTACTAATCGCAAACTCCTAATCCATCTCTCCCCTTTGGCAACCACAAGTCTGTTCTCTATGTCTGTGAGCCTGTTTCTGTTTCATAGATAACTTCATTTGTGTCATATTTAACATTCCACATATAAGTGATATCATATGGTATTTTGTCCTTCTCTTTTTGACTTACTTCACTTGGCATGGTGCTACAAATGGCATTATCTCATTCTTTTTTTTTTTAGTTTTTTTTAACATCTTTATTAGAGTATAATTGCTTTACAATGGTGTGTCAGTTTCTGCTTTATAACAAAGTGAATAAGTTATACATATGTCCCCATATCTCTTCCCTCTTGCATCTCCCTCCCTCCCACCCTCCCTATCCCACCCTTCCAGGTGGTCACAAAGCACCGAGCTGATCTCCCTGTGCTATGCGGCTGCTTCCAACTATCTATCTACCTTACGTTTGGTAGTGTATATATGTCCATGCCTCTCTCTCACTTTTTCACAGCTTACCCTTCCCCCTCCCCATATCCTCAAGTCCATTCTCAAGTAGGTCTGTGTCTTTATTCCTGTTTTACCCCCTAGGTTCTTCATGACATTTTTTTTTCTTAAATTCCATATATATGTGTTAGCATACGGTATTTGTCTTTCTCTTTCTGACTTACTTCACTCTGTATGACAGACTCTAGGTCTATCCACCTCATTACAAATAGCTCAATTTCGTTACATTTTATGGCTGAGTAATATTCCATTGTATATATATGTGCCACATCTTCTTTATCCATTCATCCGATGATGGACACTTGGGTTGTTTCCAGCTCCGGGCTATTGTGAATAGAGCTGCAATGAACATTTTTGTACATGTCTCTTTTGGAATTATGGTTTTCTCAGGGTATATGCCTAGTAGTGGGATTGCTGGGTCATATGGTAGTTCTATTTGTAGTTTTTTAAGGAACCTCCATACTGTTCTCCATAGTGGCTGTACCAATTCACATTCCCACCAGCAGTGCAAGAGTGTTCCCTTTTTTCCACACCCTTTCCAGCATTTATTGTTTCTAGTTTTTTTGATGATGACCATTCTGACTGGTGTGAGATGATACTTCACTGTAGTTTTGATTTGCATTTCTCTAATGATTAATGATGTTGAGCATTCTTTCATGTGTTTGTTGGCAGTCTGTATATCTTCTTTGGAGAAATGTCTGTTTAGGTCTTCTGCCCATTTTTGGATTGGGTTGTTTGATTTTTTGTTATTGAGCTGCATGAGCTGCTTATAAATTTTGGAGATTAACCCTTTGTCAGTTGCTTCATTTGCAAATATTTTCTGCCATTCTGGGGGTTGTCTTTCGGTCTTTTTTATGGTTTCCTTTGCTGTGCAAAAGCTTTGATGTTTCATTAGGTCCCATTTGTTTATTTTTGTTTTTATTTCCATTTCTCTAAGAGGTTGGTCAAAAAGGATCTTGCTGTGATTTATGTCATAGAGTGTTCTGCCTATATTTTCCTCTAAGAGTTTGATAGTTCCTGGCCTTACATTTAGGTCTTTAATCCATTTTGAGCTTATTTTTGTATATGGTGTTAAGGAGTATTCTAATCTCATACTTTTACACATACCTGTCCAGTTTTCCCAGCACCACTTATTGAAGAGGCTGTCCTTTCTCCACTGTACATTCCTGCCTCCCTTATCAAAGATAAGGTGACCATATGAGCATAGGTTTATCTCTGGGCTTTCTATCCTGTTCCATTGATCTATATTTCTGTTTTTGGGCCAGTACCATACTGTCTTGATTACTGTAGCTTTGTAGTATAGTCTAAAGTCAGGGAGCCTGATTCCTACAGCTCAGTTTTTCTTTCTCAAGATTGCTTTGGCTATTCGGGGTCTTTTGTGTTTCCATACAAATTTTTAAATATTTTGTTCTAGTTCTGTGAAAAATGCCAGTGGTAGTTTGATAGGGATTGCATTGAATCTGTAGATTGCTTTGGGTAGTAGAGTCATTTTCACAATGTTGATTCTTCGAATCCAAGAACATGGTATATCTCTCCATCTATTTGTATCAACTTTAATTTCTTTCATCAGTGTCTTATAATTTTCTGCATACAGGTTTTTTGTCTCCTTAGGTAGGTTTATTCCTAGATATTTTATTCTTTTTGTTGCAATTGTAAATGGGAGTGTTTTCTTAATTTCAATTTCAGATTTTTTATCATTAGTGTATAGGAATGCCAGAGATTTCTGTGCATTAATTTTGTATCCTGCTACTTTACCAAATTCATTGATTAGCTCTAGTAGTTTTCTGGTAGCATCTTTAGGATTCTCTATGTATAGTATCATGTCATCTGCAAACAGTGACAGCTTTACTTCTTCTTTTCCAATTTGGATTACTTTTATTTCTTTTTCTTCTCTGATTGCTGTGGCTAAAACTTCCAAAACTATGTTGAATAAGAGTGGTGAGAGTGGGCAACCTTGTCTTGTTCCTGATCTTAGTGGAAATGCTCTCAGTTTTTCACCATTGAGGACGATGTTGGCTGTGGGTTTTTCATATATGGCCTTTATTATATTGAGGAAAGTTCCCTCTATGACTACTTTCTGGAGGGTTTTTATCATAAATGGGTGTTGAATTTTGTTGAAAGCTTTCTCTGCATCTATTGAGATGATCATATGGTTTTTCTCCTTCAATTTTTTAATATGGTGTATCACGTTGTATTTTTGCATATATTGAAGAATCCTTGCATTCCTGGAATAAACCCCACTTGATCATGATGTATGATCCTTTTAACGTGCTGTTGGATTCTGTTTGCTTGTATTTTTTTGAGGATTTTTGCGTCTATGTTCATCAGTGATATTGGCCTATAGTTTTCTTTCTTTGTGACATCTTTGTCTCGTTTTGGTATCAGGGTGATGGTGGCCTCGTAGAGTGAGTTTGGGAGTATTCCTACCTCTGCTATATTTTGAAAGAGTTTGAGAAGTTTAGGTGTTAGCTCTTCTCTAATGTTTGATAGAGATCGCCTGCAAAGCCATCTGGTCCTGGGCTTTTGTTTGTTGGGAGATTTTTAATCACAGTTTCAATTTCAGTGCTTGTGATTGGTCTGTTCATATTTTCTATTTCTTCCTGATTCAGTCTTGGCAGGTTGTGCATTTCTAAGAATTTGTCCATTTCTTCCAGGTTGTCCATTTTATTGGCATAGAGTTGCTTGTAATAATCTCTCATGATCTTTTGTATTTGTGCAGTGTCAGTTGTTACTTCTCCTTTTTCATTTCTACTTCTATTGATTTGAGTCTTCTCCCTTTTTTTCTTGATGAGTCTGGCTAATGGTTTATCAGTTTTGTTTATCTTCTAAAGAATCAGCTTTTAATTTTATTCATCTTTGCTATAGTTTCCTTCATTTCTTTTTCATTTATTTCTGATCTGATCTTTATGATTTGTTTCGTTCTGCTAACTCTAGAGTGTTTTTGTTCTTCTTTCTCTTACTGCTTTAGGTGCAAAATTAGGTTGTTTATTCAAGATCTTTCCTGTTTCTTAAGGTAGGATAGTATTGCTATAAACTTCCATCTTAGAACTGCTTTTGCTGCTTCCCATAGGTTTTGGGTCATCGTGCCTCCATTGTCATTTGTTTCTAGGTATTTTTTGATTTCCTCTTTTTTTCTTCAGTGATCACTTCGTTATTAACAAGTGTATTGTTTAGCCTCCATGTGTTTGTATTTTTTACAGATCTTTTCCTGTAATTGATATCTAGTCTCATAGTGTTGTGGTCAGAAAAGATACTTTATGCAATTTCAGTTTGCTTAAATTTACCAAGGCTTGATTTGTGACCCAAGATATGATCTATCCTGGAGAATGTTCCATGAGCACTTGAGAAAAATGTGTATTCTGTTGTTTTTGGATGGAATGTCCTATAAATATCAATTAAGTCCATCTTGTTTAATGTATCATTTAAAGCTTGTGTTTCCTTATTTATTTTCATTTTGGATGATCTGTCCATTGGTGAAAGTGGGGTGTTAAAGTCCCCTACTATGATTGTGTTACTGTCAATTTCCCCTTTTATGGCTGTTAGTATTTGCCTTATGCATTGCAGTGCTCCTATGTTGGGTGCATAAATATTTACAATTGTTATATCTTCTTCTTGTATCAATCCTTTGATCATTATGTAGTGTCCTTCTTTGTCTCTTCTAATAGTCTTTATTTTAAAGTCTATTTTGTCTGATATGAGAATTGCTACTCCAGCTTTCTTTTGGTTTCCATTTGCATGGAATATCTTTTTCCATCCCCTCACTTTCAGTCTGTATGTGTTCCTAGGTGTGAAGTGGGTCTCTGGTAGACAGCATATATATGGGTCTTGTTTGTGTATCCATTCAGCCAGTCTGTGTCTTTTGGTGGGAGCATTTAATCCATTTACATTTAAGGTAATTATCAATATGTATGTTCCTATTCCCATTTTCTTAATTGTTTTGGGTTTTTTATTGTAGGTGTTTTCCCTCTCTTGTGTTTCTTTCCTAGAGAAGTTCCTTTAGCATTTGTTGTAAAGCTGGTTAGGTGGTGCTGGACTCTCTCAGCTTTTCCTTGTCTGTAAAGGTTTTAATTTCTCCATCAAATCTGAATGAGATCCTTGCTGGGTAGAGTAATCTTGGTTGTAGGTTTTTCTCTTTCATCACTTTAAATATGTCCTACCAGTCCCTTCTGGCTTGCAGAGTTTTTGCTGAAAGCTCACCTGTTAACCTTATGGGGATTCCCTTGTGTGTTACTTGTTGTTTTTCCCTTGCTGCTTTTAATATGTCTTGTTTGTATTTAATTTTTGATAGTTTGATTAATATATGTGTTTGTGTGTTTCTCCTTGGATTTATCCTGTATGGGACTCTGTGTGCTTCCTGGACTTGATTAACTATTTCCTTTCCCATATTAGTGACGGTTTCAATTATAATCCCTTCCAATATTTTCTCAGTCCCTTTCTTTTTCTCTTCTTCTTCTGGGACCCCTATAATTCGAATGTTGGTGTGTTCAATGTTGTCCCAGATGTCTCTGAGAGTGTCCTCAGTTCTTTTCATTCTTTTTTCTTTATTCTTCTCTGCAGTAGTTATTTCCAGTATTTTATCTTCCAGGTCACTTATCCGTTCTTCTGCCTAAGTTATTGTGCTATTGATCCCTTCTAGAGAATTTTTCATTTCATTTATTGTGTTGTTGTTCTTCTCTGTTTGTTTTCTCTTTAGTTCTTCTAGATCCTTGTGAAACGTTTCTTGTATTTTCTCCATTGTACTTCCAAGATTTTGGATCATCTTTACTATCATTACTCTGAATTCTTTTTCAGGTAGACTGCCTATTTCCTCTTCATTTGTTAGGTCTGGTGTGTTTTTGCCTTGCTCCTTCATCTTCTGTGTGTTTCTCTGCCTTCTCATTTTGCTTAACTTACTGTATTTGGGGTCTCCTTTTTGCTGGCTGCAGTTTCGTGGTTTCTTTTGTTTTTGGTGTCTGTCCCCAGTGGCTAAGTTTGGTTCAGTGGGTTATTTAGGCTTCCTGGTGGAGGGGACTAGTGCCTCTGTTCTGGTAGATGTGGCTTGATCTTGTCTTTCTGGTGGGCACGTCCACGTCTGGTGGTGTGTTTTGGGGTTTCTGTGGCCTTATTATGATTTTAGGCAGCCTCTGTGCTAATGGATGGTGTTGTGTTCCTGTCTTGCTCGTTGTTTGGCATAGGGTGCTCAGCACTGTAGCTTGCTGGTCATTGAGTGGTGCTGGGTCTTTTTGTTGAGATGGAGATCTCTGGGAGATTTTCGCTGTTTGATATCATGTGGAGCTGGGAGATCTCTTGTGGACCAGTGTCCTGAATTTGGCTCTCCCACCTCAGTGGCACAGCCCTGATGCCTGGCTGGAGCACCAAGATCCTGTCCTCCACATGGAAAAAAGAGAAAAAGGGAAAAAAAATTTATATATCCTTGCTCCCAAAGTCCACCTCCTCAATTTGGGATGATTCGTTGTCTATTCAGGTATTCCACAGATGCAGGGTACATCAAGTTGATTGTGGAGATTTAATCTGCTGCTCCTGAGGCTGCTGGGAGAGATTTCGCTTTCTCTTCTTTGTTCACACAGCTCCCAGGGGTTCAGCTTTGGATTTGGATCTGCCTCTGCGTGTAGGTCGCCTGAGGGTGTCCATTCTTTGCTCAGACAGGATGGGGTTAAAGGAAGCAGCTGCTTCGGAGGCTCTGGCTCTCTCAGGCCGTGGGGAGGGAGGGGTACAGATGCAGGGCGAGCCTGCGGCGACAGAGGCCGGCGTGACATTGCACCAGTCTGAGGCGCAACGTGCCTTCTCCCAGGAAAGTTGTCCCTGGATCACGGGACCCTGGCAGTGGCGGGCTGCACAGGCTCCCTGGAAGGGAGGTGTAGAGAGTGACCTGTGCTCGCACACAGGCTTCTTGGTGGCAGCAGCAGCAGCCCTAGCATCCCATTCCCGTCTCTGGTGTCCGCCCTGATAGCCGTGGCTCACGCCCATTTATGGAGCTCCTTTAAAGGTGCTCTTAATCCTGTCTCCTCGCGCACCAACAAACAAAGAAGCAAGAAAAAGTCCCGTGCAGGTCCCGTCCCTATTCTTTTGTCTCTGTTTTTTCTCTTTTCTTTTCCCCTACCCAGGTACGTGGGGAGTTTCTTGCCTTTTGGGAGGTCTGAGGTCTTCTGCCAGCGTTCAGTAGGTGTTCTGTAGGAGTTGTTCCACACGTAGATGTATTTCTGATGTATTTGTGGGGGGGAAGGTGATCTCCACGTCTTACTCTTCTGCCATCTTGAAGCTCCTCCCTATTTCATTCTTTTTTATGGCTGAAGGAATTGTTGAATTATTATAGGTGTGATAAAAACTGATAACCTGATAAAGCAACCACACAAATCAGCCAGGGGAAAAATCAAAGCCATTGGTAATGTGTGAAAAAGATATGAACAGAAACACAGAAATGTTCATTTTTGCCTTCTATAGACACATTATTACATGAAATACAATAAATGAAACTTTGTTGAATTTCACTGTTTCACTGAGAAGTTTTTTTGTTTGTTTTTTAATAGAATCCTCAAACTTCTCCTTGTTAAGAAACTAACAAGAGACTAGTTCCTTCAGTAAATCTAATCCCTTGGACTACATGTCCAACCTAACCTGCATGTCAAGCATGCTTTTCCATAGTCATACATCTGCAATTTATATCCTCTGAATATTTTGCTTGGAAGTCCATAGGATGTTTAATGTCAAATCCTGTCTGTAATATCTACAT
The DNA here is from genome assembly GCF_964165515.1 of Mesoplodon bidens. NCBI lineage: Eukaryota > Metazoa > Chordata > Mammalia > Artiodactyla > Ziphiidae > Mesoplodon > Mesoplodon bidens. The sequence goes on from NC_138160.1 coordinate 68,306,654, forward strand.
TTAATTTCCGGAACTCACACAAAATTTGGCTCAAAAGTAATAGATTGGCTACTTGAGTGGTAATCTTGCTAATTCACAGGGAAAGCTGATGCCTGCTAAGGCAGAAGTAGAGGTCAGGCAGGCACCAGGGCAGGGCTCACTTCCTGCCGGGCTCAGGGATAAGCTATCTCACCCTGCAGAGCAAGAAAGGAAGAAACCTGAAGGCCAGATTTTTGGAAATGTTATATGAAATTTGAAAACAAACTTCCCATGAAATGTAACATTTTCTCATTAAACTAATGATTGGATAACAGCTGTTGACTTTAGTTCAGTGAGCTTTGGGGCTTTCTCTTATTCCATCTTTCATAATATGCAAGTGTCAGTGGAAGGATAAAGTCTGGGGCCTGCAGTTAGGTGACCTGAATTCAGTTCCCTTTCCAACAGTAAAAGGCTCTATGATCTTCATCAAGACTTTCCCCTGTCATGCTTCATTGCCACTTATGAAATAGAGACAGTAATAAGGTGCCTTTTAGATATTTTTTAATTTTTGTTTTTACTATTATATTGAAAGGGAAACAGATCCATTACTTTTATTAGATAACTTCTTGTCTTTTTCTTCTGATTCTTTCTCTATCTCAAGATGTGTACACACACACATACACACACACACACACACACATCTTGTGGCTAAGTGGAAAATATTTGTGGCTAACCCTCTAGGCAAAAGTACCTCAGTGGTTAACATCTAAAATGTCTTTGTGTAAGTCTTCATGCAAGTTTCTTTCTGTCACAGTGAGTTTATTTTATTTTGCAGTTCATATTCCTTACTCTGTATTTATAGGTATATGCTGCACACACCCTTTGGTTAAAATCTCAGTTTACAGATTATTTTTGCTCACGTCAGAGGTTCCATTAATTTGCTTTGGTTCATAAAAGTCTGCATTTAGTTCACAGAAAATATTTAAAGAATGTGACCTTTAGAATTAAAATTTTCTCTGAGCAAAAGGTAGTGTGTCAACAGATTCTTTTCCTGTAGTTACACAATGATTGTCTTTTATGAAAAAATTAGACTATTTAATGCAAGTGATTTAATGATTTTAAACAGCACACATTTTATTTCTGTTTGTGATAAAACAGTATGTGAAAGAACCTGGATACCCCATGATTTTTATTTATTTTATTTATTAAACCCAACTTGCATTCAAAATGATATGGTGACTTGGAGGAACTCCTCAGAATTCATATTTTACAGAAGGTAAATATGGAGGGTCTTTAAGCTGCCTGGTTATGGGATTTAAAGTCAGATCTTCTGACTAACTTAAGCTGTTTCTATTCAAAAGAGCTCAATGAACTCTATTATTCCAAATACTTGGTTTCTTCTTGTTGTGGTATAAATCACCTTATTCCGTTTCCTTGAGATTCACAAAATTTAGTGCAGTGTTGAGATAGTAAGTGCATTTATCCAACTACATAACTTTCAAGTTGAAAAAAAAGGTTGGAGTAAGACCAAAACTACTGTGAAAAAATAGAATCTATTATCAAAAGGTAGGATGTGACATTGGGCCAGTGCTTATGGAAGTCACTGGTCTTATCATGTCCTTGACATCCTGAAGCAGCTGGTTTGGTAGAATGGTGGAATGACGTTTTGAAGACTCAGTTAAAACACCAGCTAGGTGGAAATACCTTGAAGAACCAGGGCCAGGTTCTCTAGAAGGTTGTATATGCTCTAAATCAGCATCCAATACCTGGTGCTGTTTCTCCCATAGCCAGGATTCATAGGTCCAGGAATCAAGGGGTGGAAATGGAAGTGGTACCATTCACTATTGCCCTTAGTGACACACTACCAACATTATTGCTTCCTGTTTCTGTAAGTTTATGCTCTGCTGGCCTACAGATCTTAGTTCCAAAAGGAGGAATGCTTCCACCAGGAGACACAACAATGATTCCATTGAATTGGAATTTATGACTGTCTCCTGGCCACTTTGGGCTTCTCAGTCCTTTGAATCAACAGTCAAAGAAAGGAGTTACTCTGTTGGCTAGAGTGATTGATCATGACAACCAAAGGGAAACTGGAGTACTATTCTACAGTGGAAGTAAGAAAGTGTAAGTGTGGAATACAGGAGATCCTTTAGAGTATCTCGGTCGTACCATGGCTTGTGAGTAAAATCAATGAAAAACTACAACTCAATTCAGGCATGATTACTAATGTCCTAGACCCTTCAAGAATGAAAGTTTGAGTCATCACACCAGGAGAGAATTACACCATCTGATGTACTTGCTGAGGGCAAAGGGAATACAGATTGAGTAGTGGAAGGTTGTTATAAATACCATTTCTGACCACATGACCAGTTACAGAAATCAGGACTGTAATTTTCATGAGAATTTATTCCTTATTTTGTTGTGAATATGTTTGTATATACACACACAGAGAGACTAAGCAAATACATTTGTCTTCTTCGTTTTTAAATTTCTTTACCATGTAACAAGATGTATTAGCTTTATATCATAGTATTTAAGTATTATTAGTTTTACATCATAGTATTTAAGTTATGAGATGTCAAGGAGATAGTAAACATTACCCAAATGCTTTACTTCCTCTTCTGAGGAAAAGTTCAGTGTGTTTTCAGTTGTTTGAGGGATACTTGTATCATGTTAGGTGGAAGTATGATGACCTTGTCTTTATTTGAAGATTAAGTGTGGTTTAAGGAGATGTGTTAGATGCCAAGTTGACAAGAGGTGAACTTGTGATGGTTAAATTTATGGATCAACCTGGCTAAGCCACAGTACCCATATATTTGTTCAAACATTATTCTGTAAATTTCTGTGAAGACTTTTTTAGATGAGATTAACATTTAAGTCAATAGATTTTGAATAAACCTTCATAATGTGTGTGGACCTCATCCATACACTTGAAGGTCTTAATAGAAAAAGACTGGAGGCAGAGTCAAGATGACGGCATGGGAAGTTGTGGAGTTAGCATCTCCCCACAGCCAGGGTGCCTGCCAGCCGCTGGTGGGGGACTCTGACACCCAAGGAGACAGGATGAACCCCAAAGTGAACCGGTAGGACATAGGGGGACTGAGGAGGGAGGAGAAGTTGAGGCCAGACAGGATTGGTGCCCCTGCGGCTGGGGAGATCAGGAGAGGCAGGCAGGAGAGGAGAGGAGGGTGTTTGCCCTGCCCACTCAGGCCCAGGGAGCCTGCTGAGCTCCCAGGCTGATCCCCTGCCCTCCAAAACCCCCACCAGGTCACATGGGTCCTTGAGGACATAGGAGGGAGGCCAGAGAGATCAGGAGAAGCAGGTGGGAGGGGACCTCCCAGATCAGAGGAGCAGGAGAGGAGAGGAGGGCGTTTGCACTGCCCAATTGAGCCTAGGAAGCCTGCTGGGCTCCCAGGTGAGGTCCCCTGTCCTCTGAGACCAGGGGTGGGGGGCATACCTGGACCCCTTCTGTTCCCTGAGCCTAAGCCCCACCCCCACAGCCCCCAGGGCCTTCTCCAGCCCTGTGGGTCCTAAATGTAGGCTCCACCCACCACCCAAACCACACCTTTGCTTAGGCCCTAACCTACACACCCAAGGCCTTTCCCCCCTTTACTTTTTCTCTTTTCCCTCCTCCTCTTTTTTACTATTGTGGCACTGATATACCTTCCAGTTGTTGATTCATCTACATTTTTATTTTTATATTCTTTCTAACATATCTGTTAGTTTCCTAGCCTAATTTTATTTTTTACTTTGTTATTATTCCCTCTTTTTTTTTTTTTTTTTTGCCGCCCCACACAGCTTGTGGCATCTTGGTTCATGAGCTGGGGGTCGGGCTGAAGCTCCTGCAGTGGGAGCTCTGAGTCCGAATCACTGGACTAACAGAGAACCTCAGACCCCAGGGAATATTCAAAGGAGTGAGGTCTCATGGAGTTCCTCATCTCAGCACCAAGACTCAGCTCTACCCAATAGCCTACAAACTCCAGTGTTGGAAGCCTCCGGCCAAACAACCAGTAAAACAGGAACACATCCCACTCATAAAGATAAAAATTTAAAAAAATGAGACAGCAAAACATATGTCACAGATGAAGGAGCAAGGTAAAAACCTACAAGACCAAATAAATGAAGAGGAAATAGGCAATCTACCTGAAAAAGAATTCAGAGTAATGCTAGTAAAGATGATACAGAATCTCAGAAATAGAATGGAGGCATGGATTGAGAAAATACCAGAAATGTTTAACAAAGATATAGAACTAAAGAACAAACAAACAGAGATGAACAACACAATAACTGAAATGAAAAATACACTAGAAGGAATCAATAACAGAATAACTGAGACAGAAGAATGAATAAGTGAGCTGGAAGACAAAATGGTGGAAATAACTGTTGAGGAGCAGAATAAAGAAAAAAGAACAAAAAGAATTGAAGACAATCTCAGAGACTTCTGGGACAACACTAAACACACCAACGGTCGAATTATAGGGGTCCCAGGAGAAGAAGAGAAAAAGAAAGGGTCTGAGAAAATATTTGAAGAGATTATAGTTGAAAATTTCCCTAACATGGGAAAGGAAATAGTCACCCAAGTCCAGGAAGCACAGACAGTCCCATATAGGATAAACTCTAGGAAAAACACACCAAGACCCATGTTAATCAGACTAACAAAAGTTAAATTCAAAGAAAAAATATTAAACGCGTTAAGGGAAAAACAAAAAATAACATACAAAGGAATCCCCATTCGGTTATGAGCTGATTTTTCAGTGGAAACTCTGCAGACCAGAAGGGGGTAACAGGATATACTAAAAGTGATGAAAGAAAAAAACCTACAACCAAGATTACTCTACCCAGCAAGGATATCATTCAGATTTGATGGAGAAGTCAAAAGCTTTTCTGACAAGCAAAAGCTAAGAGAATTCAGCACCCACCACCAAAACAGCTTTACAACAAATGCTAAAGGAACTTCTCTAGGTGGGAAACACAAGAGAAGAAAAAGACCCACAAAACCAAACCCAAAACAATTAAGAAAATGATAATAGGAACATACATATCAATAATAACCTTGAATGTAAATGAATTAAATGCCCCAACCAAAAGGCACAGACTGACTGAATGGATATAAAAACAAGACCCATATATATGCTGTCTACAAGAGACCCACTTCAGACCTAAGGACACATACAGACAGAAAGTGAAGGGATGGAAAAAGATATTCCATGCAAATGGAAATCAAAAGAAAGCTGGAGTAGCAATACTCATATCAGACAAAATAGACATTAAAATAAAGACTGTTGCAAGAGATAAGGAGGGACACTACATAATGATGAAAGGATCAATCCATGAAGAAGATATAACAATTATAAATGTTTATGCACCCAACACAGGAACACCTCAATACATAAGGCAAATGCTAACAACCATGAAAGGAGAAATCGACAGTAACACAATAATAGTAGGGAACTTTAACACCCCACTTACATCAATGGACAGATCATCCAAACAGAAAATAAATAAGGAAACACAAGCTTTAAATGACACAAGAGACCAGATAGATTTAATTGATATTTACAGAGCATTCCACCCAAAAGTGTCAGAGTACACTTTCTCTCAAGTGCACACAGAACATTCTCCAGGATAGATCACATCTTGGGTCACAAATCAAGCCTCAGAAAATTTAAGAAAATTAAAATCATATCAAGCATCTTTTCTGACCACAACACTATAAGATTGTAAATCAATTACAGGGAAAAAACTGTAAAAAACACAAATACATGGAGGCTAAACAGTGCACTACTAAACAACCAAGAGATCACTGAAGAAATCAAAGAAGAAATAAAAAAACACAAAGAAACAAATGACAACAAAAACATGATGACTCAAAACCTATGGGACACAGCAAAAGCAGTTCTAAGAGGGAAGTTTATAGCAATTCAATCTCACCTCAAGAAACAAGAAAAATCTCGAATAAACAATCTAACCTTACATTTAAAACAGCTAGAGAAAGAAGAACAAGAAAACCCAAAGTCAGTAGAAGGAAAGAAATCATAAAGATCAGAACAGAAATAAATGAAATAGAAATGAAGAAAACTATAGCAAAGATCAGTAAAACTAAAAGCTGGTTCTTTGAGAAGATAAACAAAATTGACAAACCCTTGGCTAGACTCATCAAGAACAAAATGGAGAGGACACAAATCAATAAAATTAGAAATGAAAAATGAGAAATCACAACAGACACTGCAGAAATACAAAGGATTATAAGAGACTACTACAAACAACTGTATACCAATAAAATGGACAACCATGAAGAAATGGACAAATTCTTGGAAAGGTACAATTTTCCAAGACTGAATCAGGAAGAATTAGAAAATATAAACAGACCAATCACAAGTAATGAAATTGAAACCATAATTTAAAATCTTCTGACAAACAAACGTCCAGGACCAGATGGCTTCACAGGTGAATTCTATCAAACATTAGAGAAGAGCTAACATCCATCCTCTTCAAAGTCTTCCAAAAAATTGCAGAGGGAGAAACACACCCAAATTCATTCTAGGAAGTCACCATCACCCTGATGCCAAAACCAGAAAAAGATACCACAAAAAAAGAAAAGTATAGACCAATATCACTGATGAACATAGATGTAAAAATCCTGAACAAAATACTAGCAAACAGAATCCAACAGCACATAGTTTTGGAAGTCCTAGCCACAGCAATCAAAGAAAGAGAAATAAAATTAATACAAATTGGAAAAGAAGAAGTAAAACTGTCACTATTTGCAAATGACATGATACTATACATAGAGAATCCTACAGATGCCACCAGAAAACTACTAGAACTAATCAATGAATTTGGTAAGGTTGCAGGATACAAAATTAATGCACAGAAATCTCTGGCATTCCCATACACCGACAACGAAAAATCAGAAAAAGGAATTAAGGAAACACTCCCATTCACCACTGCAACAGAAAGAATAAAATACCTAGGAATAAACCTGCCTAAGGAGGCAAAAGACTTGTACTCAGAAACTTATAAAACACTGATGAAAGAAATCAAAGATGACATAAACAGATGGAGAAATATACCATGTTCTTGGATTGGAAAAATCAATATTGTGAAAATGAGTATACTACCCAAATGAATCTACATATTCAGTGCACTCCCTATCAAACTACCAATGGCATTCTTCACTGAATTAGAACAAAAACTTTTACAATTCCTATGGAAACACAAAAGACCCCAAATAGCCAAAGCAATCTTTTTTTTTTTTTTTGGCTGCATTGGATCTTTGTTGCTGCGCACAGGCTTTCTCTAGTTGTGGCGAGCGGGGGCTACTCTTCGTTGAGGTGCGCGGGCTTCTCATTGCGGTGGCTTCTCTCATTGTGGAGCATGGGCTCTAGGCACTCGGGCTTTAGTAGTTGTGGCACGAGGGCTCAGTAGTTGTGGCTCGCAGGCTCTAGAGCGCAGGCTCAGTAGTTGTTCAGCAAGGGCTTAGTTGCTCTGCAGCATGTGGGATCTTCTCTGACCAGGGACTAGGGCTCGAACCTCTGTCTCCTGCATTGGCAGGCAGATTCTTAACCACTGAGCAACCAGGGAAGTCCACCAAAGCAAGCTTGAGAAAGAAAAATGGAGTTGGAGGAATCAGTCTCCCCAACTTCAAACTATACCACAAAGCTACAGTAATCAAGACAGTATGGTACTGGCACAAAAACAGAAATATAGATCAATGGTGCCGGATAGAATGCCCAGAGATAAATCCACGCACATATGGGCACCTAATTTATGACAGAGGAGGCAAGAACATACAATGGAGAAAAGACAGCCTCTTCAATAAATGGTGCTGGGAAAAGTGGACAGCTACATGTAAAAGAATGAAATTAGAACACTACCTAACACCGTACACAAAAATAAACTCCAAATGGATTAAGGAGTTAAATGTAAGACCAGACAGTATAAAACTCTTAGAGGAAAACATAGGAAAAAACACTCTGACATAAATCACAACAAGATCTTTTTTGGACCCACCTCCTAGAATAACGGAAATAAAAACAAAAATAAACAAATGGGACTTAATTAAACTTAAAAGCTTTTGCACAGCAAAGGAAACCATAAACAAGACAAAAAGACAACCCTCAGAATGGGAGAAGATATCTACAAATGAAACAACAGACAAAGGATTAATCTCCAAAATATACAAACAGCTCATGGAGCTCAATATCAAAAAAACAAACAATCCAGTTAAAAAATGGGTGGAAGACCTAAATAGACATTTCACTAAGGAAGACATACAGATGGTCAAGAGGCACATGAAAAGGTGCTCAGCATCACTAATCATCAGAGAAATGCAAATGAAAACTACAATGAGGTATCACCTCACACCAGTTAGAATGGCCATTATCAAAATATCTACAAACAATAATGCTGGAAAGGGTGTGGTGAAAAGAGAACCCTCTTGCACTGTTGGTGGGAATGTAAACTGATACAGCCACTATGGGGGACAATATGGAGGTTCCTTAAAAAACTAAAAACAGAACTACCATATGACCCAGCAATCCTACTACTGGGCATATGCCCTGAGAAAACCATAATTCAAAAAGAGACATGTACCACAGTGTTCATTGCAGCATTATTTACAATAGTTAGGATATGGAAGCAACCTAAGTGTCCATCGACAGATGAATGGATAAAGAAGATATGGTAAATATATACAATGGAATATTACTCAGCCATAAAAAGAAACAAAATTTGAGTTATTTGTAGTGAGGTGGATGGACCTAGAGTCTGTCATACAGAGTGAAGTAAGTCAGAAAGGGAAAAACAAATACCATATACTAACACATATATATGGAATCTAAAAAAGAAAAAACAATGGTACTGATGAACCTAGTTGCAGGGCAGGAATAAAGAAGTAGACATAGAGAATGGACTTGAGGACATGGGGTGGGAGCAGGAAGGTGAGGCAAAGTGAGAGTAGCATCAACATATATACACTACCAAATATCAAATAGTTGGATGGTGGGAAGCAGCAGCATAGCACAGGAAGATCAGCTCAGTGATTTGCAATGACCTAGAGGGGTGGGATAGGGAGGATGGGAGGGAGGCCTAAGAGGGAGGAGATATGGGGACACGTGTATGCATATGGCTGAGTCATTTTGCTGTGCAACAGAAACTAACACAGTATTGTGAGGCAATTATACTCCAATAAAGAGCTATTAAAATTTTTAAAAAAGGAGAAATCAAAGACATAATGAAATAAATAAAGGGGGTGGGGGAAGACTGGCTTCCCTGCAAGAAGAGAGAATTCATCCAGAAGAATGAACCTGAACTGCAACATTGACTCTTCCCTGGCCCTACAGCCTGCCAGCCTAATCTGCAGATTTGGGACTTGCCAAGTCCCCACAATTATGTGAGCCAATTCCTTAAAATAAATTTCTCTATATACACACTTCCTGTTAGTTCTGTTTCTTTGGAGAACCCTGACTAATATAGACAAGTCTCCAAAACAACTTAAAAACCAATAGTAACAAGTAACGAGTAACAACTTGCTGTCACTAATATCATGGAATTCCACTAGAATTAAGCCCAGTGAAGGCAGGGGGTCTCTTTTTATTACTTTTTTTAACTTTTTTTTGAATGAAAGATTCTTTAAATTCTATAGTGCTTTACAGTTTTCAAAAGTTTCTCACACATGATTTCATATAATCTCATAATAACCCTTTTTTAAAAATCCCCTACTACTATATTGGCTCTCCCCACTTCCCTCTTCCTACTGGTAACAACTAGTTTGTTCTCTGTATCTGTGAGTCTGCTTCTTTTTTATTTTATTCACTAGCCTGTTGTATTTTTTAGTTTCCACATATAAGTGATGTTATATAGTGTTTGTCTTTCTCTTATTTCACCTAGCATAATGCCCTCCAAGTCCATCCATGTTGCTGCAAATGGCAAAATTTCATTCTTTTTTTATATCTGGGTAGTATTCCATTGTGTATATATATACCACCTCTTCTTTATCCATTCATCTATTGATGGTCACTTTCGCTGCTTCCTTACCTTGGGAACTGTAAAAAATGCTGCTATGAACATTGGGGTGCATGTATATTTTCGAATTAGTGTTTCTGTTTTTGTTGGATATATACTCAGGAGTGGAATTGCTGGGTCATATCGTAGTTCTATTTTTTTTTAATTTTTAGTTTTTTGAGAAACCTCCATACTGTCTTCCACAATGGCTGCACCAATTTACATTCCTACCAACAATGTAGGAGGGTTCCCTTTTCTCTACATCCTCGCCAACATTTGTTATTTGTGTTCTTTTTGATGATAGCCATTCTGACAGGTGTGAGGTGATATATAATTGTGGTTTTGATTTGCATTTCCCTGATGATTAGTGATGTTGAGCATCTTTTCATGTACCTGTTGGCTGTCTGCATTTCCTTTTTGGAAAAATGTCTATTCAGTTCTTCTGCCCATTTTTTAATCTAGCTGTTTGTTTTTGTGATGATGAGTTGTATTAGCTATTTATATATGTTGGATATTAACCCCTTATCAGTCATATTATTTGAAAATATCATCTCTCATTCAGTGGTTTCCTTCGCTGTGCAAAAGCTTGTCAGTTTAATTAGGTCCCATTTGTTTATTTTTGCTTTTCTTTCAATTACTGTAGGAGATGGATCCAAAAATTTATTGCTACAATTTATGTCAAAGAGTGTTCTGCCTATGTTTTCCTCTAGCAGTTTTATAGTATCCAGCCTTATATTCAGGTCTTTAATCCATTTTGAGTTTCTGTTTGTATGTAGTGTTAGAGAATGTTCTAATTTCATTCTTTTACAAGTAACTGTCCAGTTTTCCCAGCACCACTTATTGAAAAGACTGTCTTTTCTCCATTTCATATTCTTGCCTCCTTTGTTGTAGATTAATTGACCATAAGTGTGTGGGTTTATTTCTGGGTTTCTATCCTGTTCCATTGATTTATGTGTCTGTTTTTGTGCCAGTACTATACTGTTTTGATTACTGTACCTTTGTAATACAGTCTGAAACCAGGGAGTGTGATTCCTCCAGCTCTGTTCTTCCTTCTCAAGATTGTTTTTGTATTTGGGGTCTTTTGTGTTTTCATACAAATTTTAAAATGTTTTGTTTTACTTCTATGAAAAATGCCATCAGTATTTTGATAGAGATAACACTGAATCTGTAGATTGCCTTAGGTAGTATGGTCATTTTAACAATATTGATTCTTCCAATCCAAGAATGTGGTATGTCTTTCCATCTGTTTGTGTCATTTTCCGTTTCTTTCATCAATGTCTTATGACTTTCAGAGTACAGGTTTTTGTCTCCTTAGGTAGGTTTACTCCTAGGTATTTTATTCTTTTTGATGCCATGGTAAATGAGAATGTTTCCCTACTTGCTCTTTCTGATATTTCATTGTTAGTGTATAGAAATGGAACAGATTTCTGTATATTATTTTTGTATCCTGAAAATTTACTGAATTCATTGATGAGCTCTAGTAGTTTTCTTGTGGCATTTTTAGGATTTTCTATGTAGAGTATCATGTCTTCTGCAAACAGTGACAGTTTTACTTCTTCCTTTCCAATTTGGATTTCTTCTATTTCTTCTTCTCTGACTGCGGTGGCAAAGTCTTGCAAAACTATGTTGAATAAAAGTGGCAAGAGTGGATATCCTTTTCTTGTTCCTGATCTTAGAGGAAATGCTTTCAGTTTTTCACCATTGAATATGATGTTATCTGTGGGTTTTTCATATATTGCCTTTATTATGTTGAGAAATGTTCCTTCTATGCCCACATACTGGGAAGTTTTTATCATAAATGGATGTTGAACTTTATCAAAGGCTTTTTCTGCATCTATTTAGGTGATCATAGGGTTTTTATTCTTCAGTTTGTTAATGTGGTGTTCACATTGATTGATTTGTGGATTTTGAAAAATCCTTGCATCCCAAGGCAGGGGTCTCTTGATCACTGCTCTGTCCACCATCCAAAATATTGCCCAGGCAGTCAATAGATACTTGTTTAATTAGTGAATTATAAGCTTTCAGAGGAATAATCATTTGGTAAATGAAAATCTATGTACAAAGTTTATGAAAGGATTAGTCAAACCTGCTAAATATTTAAAGTTTTGATTTGATGATGATTGACAGTCATTGATAGAGGGGTGGTCACAGATAGAGGAGTGGTAGAGACAGAGTCCAGTTTAATGTTGATGTAGGACTCAGTTGAGAAATAGATATACGTGTATATCTTTCAAAGAATTTGGTAATAAAAGTTCTTTCTCTGTATCTCTCTGTATCTGTCTCTCTCACACACACAAATGTCTTTTCACTTTACAGTGCCAAGAATTTTAAGATCAGGAGAAAGGAAAAATAAAGAAAAGGAGTGATAGAGGGACAAAGAGGAATGTGGGTGAGTTTGATGTCTATAGATTTAGAACAGAGAAGGAAGGGCTGGTTTTGGCCAATAGCAGTGCTGCTTCTGAGAGTGAAAGGGAGGGAGGCTGCCGTGTGCTGGGCTCAGATGGAGCTGGGTGAGGGAGCTGTCATAACCTTGATCTCTGTTCTGAGTGAGGGGCCCTTGATGGGGCTGAAGGACAGAGGAAAGTGATAATGGTTTAGATTTAGATCACTACTGTGGGGCACAGGAAAGGGAGCTGGCCAATGAGAGGCAAAGAGATTACTGAACAACAGTGCATTATGAGTCTACAGGGAATTGGAGATGGAGAATTTGTCATAGCAGCAAACTGTATAGCACTGTCACATCCCCCTGGGGTGACATCAATCCATATACAGGCTCTGAAGAGGAAATGTTTGGGCTTGGTTGAAGGTTAGATACTTGCAGGATCAGTATGCTGGAAGCATGTGGTAAAACAGGAGGAAAGAATAAGTTTTCAATCTTATTTCTATCTACTACGTGCCAGGCACTCAATAACTATTTGTTTTGGGAGTCAAGAATGCTGGGCAGGTAAGTTCTAGATTAGTGAGGATGAACCCCCTCGGTATAGGGAAGGAAGGTTTGAAAGAGAATAGATAGCAATTATAGGAGAGTGAGACGGTAAGAGATCCTGACAAGTGGGAGATTGTGGTGAGAGAGTGAGATTTGAAAGCTTAAAATATCAAAGGAATAATGTATCTTGTTGCTGACAGGTCTTGAAAATTGAGGAGCTATCTTTAATGACGTGAAGGAAATAGTAGACAAGAGGAATTCAAAGAACAGTGAGGTTAGAAATTATATTTGCTCCATCCTCCTGGACCTTCAATCTGCCTGACATAAAGATAAGGTGACTGCTATGGACTAAATATTTGTGTCACCTCAAAATTCATACGTTGACATCCTAACCACTAATATGATGGTATTAGCAGGTGGGGCCTTTGAGAAGTAGTTAATTAGGTCATGAGAATGGAGCCCTCATGAATGGGATGCGTGCCCTCGTAAGAAGAGACCCAAGGGAATGTGTTCCCTCTGTCTCTGCTCTCGGTTGTATGAGGATACGAGAGACATCTGCAATGCCTGTTGAGGAACCTCTTCCTCACCAGACACTACAAGTGCCAGCATCTTCTTCTTGGACTTTCTGGCCTCCAGAACTGTGAGAAATGTTTATTGTTTAAGGTACCCAGTGTATGGTATATTTGTTATAGTAGCCTTAGCTGACTAAGACTGTGACATTAGGGTAAGCCTTTAAGGATGAGTAGGATGCTTCCTGATTAAAAAAAAAAAAGTGAGGAAGGATATACTAGTCATAGGGGACAGATTCAATAGAAAATCAGAGATACGAAAGCCTTTCAAGCCAAACTAGCCCAGCTATTGCCTTAGAAATAGTGGCAACAGGAACTGTTCACACAGGGATGAGAGGGGTTAAGCTGTACACGAGGCAGAAGTTCTCTCTGAGTGTCAGCTTCTCAATATATTTAGTAATATTTGATGTTTGAATAAGATCAATTTCTGTTTGCGATGTCAAAAAACTCAATTGTGAATGTAAACACATTGGTTATAAAAATGCACACTAAGTGTGTGAAAAGTTATGTGAAAGTATATCACCCCTTTAATATAATAACTGTGTTCTAAATTCTGATGTTCATGCACACATAGAGGGCAAAAGAAATCCTGACTTCTGGTCAAATAACATTAACAGTGAAACATGAATGAACGTGCTTAATTGAGATCTTAGGAACCATCAGACAGCTGGACGAAGGTTGTGCTTTTCTCTCTATCCACCCAAGAACGTGAACAATGGGCTTTATCAGTTCATAATTCACAGTGTGTTGTACCGTCAGTTTGAAAAATAACAGTTCAGCTCGAATCACTCTGTAGGTGAAGAGCCCCGAAGGCAATGCACATGGAAATTCTACCACTAATTACTGCCTTGGTTCAGCATGCTCGTCAAGCAAGCCCGAGCCCCACATGCTGCGTTAGGCTTAGGAGGGCACCGTGATACTGAGCACAGAGGACAGCCAGTGGGCTCCCGGTGACCAAAGAGAATGTCAGTTAACATGGGATCACGCAAGAGGATTTGCCTGAAGTGGCTGTTCTCAGGCTGCTGCTCAGTGGAACAATTCAGTAAAGTAGACAGAAGCTGTGCTTTTGGCAACACTGGCCTTGATCCTGGATGTGCCAGCTGCTGAGTCTCTCTGATGTCTGGCCTGCATCGTTGTCCTCCTCATCGCTGTTTCTACCGTCACTGCTTTAATTAAATTCATCAGCCCACATCTACACTGTGTGATGTTCTCCTAATGGATCTCCTCCTGCCCTCCAGACACTCTACTCACTTTCTAAAAGGATGTTTCTCAAACACAGTTTCAATCATTTCATTCTTTTTAAGGTGAGGTTGCTGTTTAGCTGAAGAATCCATTTCCCTGCTTCCCTGGTAGTTAGGTCCAGCCATGTGACTAGATTCTGTCCAAGGGGACATGAATTGATGGGTGAAAGTTCCAGTTTATGGACTTAAAAAGGAAAGGACTATGTCCTTTTCTGCCCCTTTCTCCTTTCCCTGCTGGGATGCAGATGTGACCATGGGGGCTGGATGAAGCATTTTAGGATACCTGTTCAGGATGTCAGAGCAACAAGATACAAGAGGCCTGGAACTCCCAAAGCATGACGTTGCCCTATCAGCACTGGGTTGTTATGCCCGGAACTCTGTGTGAGAGAGAAACAAACTTCCGTATTATTATTTAAGACACTATTATTTTGGCCTTAATTGTGGCAGTAAAACCTATATTCTCAGACACTTTGTTTAAAAGTTTTCATTGGCTCTCCATGGCTTGAAGATAAGTCCAGATCTGTAAGGAGGGCATTTAGGATTCTTTCAAATCTAGGTTCAGTCCACCTTTGCAACTTAATTCCCTGTCACTTGCCCTATGTCACAATCCTGTAGCCAAATTAGTCCTCCCTTTCTACCAAATATACCTTCACTTGGTGATTTTACATATGCTGTTCCCTCTTCTCCCCACTTAGAAAAAAGCTTCCCATTCACCCTTCAAGGTCCGAAGGTCTGGCTCTAATGTCACCACCTCTGTTCTGCTTTCCTGGATTTGCAACAATGTTCCCTAGCAGACTTAATTTCTCTTCCTCAGGCCTTCTAGAGTACTGGATGGTATATGTGTGTTTGTGTGTGTAAGAAAAAGAGAGACACACACACTCATTTCCTATAGTTTCTTGCATTATTTGTGTTTATCTCCCTCATTAGGGATTATTGCATTACAATGTTATTGGCCAGAAGCAGACTACACTCCAGCCCTCCACCTTTAGTCTTGTCACAGACAAAGTAAACAGTGAGTAATCAGGATGGACACAAAACTGAGGAATCTGTCTTTCATGAGGAGTGGAACCATGAATGAAATTGACATTCTGTTTGCAAAGAGAAATGGAATGGAGGTTTGGAGTTACTTTGTTTTCTTTTCTACTGGTATGCCTTTGATGACTGTAAGGAGACTGGGAAATCAAACAGCATGGGTCAGATGCCTTTGATTACTGGATTCAAGCTGGAAAAACAGTCCCTGACGAGCTGCAGTCATTACTGTGTATTTCTGGAACTTTGAAAGATAAGGAGGAAATCTGCAGAGTAGCCCCATAAGGGATAGGAAGGGAATTGGGCCATTGTGGTCCCTGAAAACAGGCTTGTCTTATTTCACTGGATGCGGAGATGTCTTCCTTTGCATCTGACATCAACAGCTGCCCTTTGACACTGCTGTTCTGACATGTCTGACTATGACAGTCCCACTTGGTGTGGAGTGCAAGAAATCACAGCCAATGCATTTGGTTTAATCTGCTTTATCCCATGCTCAGCCTTAAACAAAGAACTGTTTCATCTCCTCAGTCTTCAACATTTGTGAATGAAGAATCTATACCTCTTGGCATCTTTAATTTCCATGAAAAACACTCTGCTCTCAGGTGTACCCCAGGTATCTAAGCCCTGTGAGAAGGGTCTGTGGACTAGACTTTAATGAAACCTAATTATATGAAAGCAGGAGATATTGGGGAAGATAATGCACGCATCTAAAGTTACAAACTGATTTTGAAAATAAACTTTGAAATGAAAACCAACAATATAATTTTTGTTCCTGTCTTTCCGCCCCCCCAATGTCTGAATAAGCTTAGTAGAGTAGAAGAAGCAGAATAATGAGAGAATGAATGGAAGATTGTCACTTAAACATAATGGTTGAGAACATGAGTTCTGAGGTCAGAATGAATGGATGGATGGCCTGGTTTCATTCTACAATAGCAGAGCCTACTTCAACCTGCTGTACTTTAGCTTCCTCATGTTTAACCTGGAGATGACGTTACTGTCACCTCATAGGCCTCCTTTAAGAATTAAATGAGATAAATATATAAGATCTCCCTTTAGTGCTGGCACATAACAAGTACAATAAATATTAGAGCTATCCATGACTATTTTATGTAACATTCATTTGTCAATTAACACTCCTTTTCCTTGACCTCCTAACAGCCTGAGACACTGGACTGTTTCAAAAATCATATCCTATTGCCAGCACTGGGGACCTTATAAAAGGACAATGTCAAGAATTCAATATCTTTGGGACTTCCTGGTGGCACAGTGGTTAAGAATCCGCCTGCCAATGCAGGGGACAGGGGTTCAAGCCTGGTCTGGGAAGATCCCACGTGCTGTGGAATAACTAAGCCCACGAGCCGCAACTACTGAGCCCACGTGCCTCAACTACTGAAGCCCGCTTGCCTAGAGCCCGTGCTCCGCAACAAGAGAAGCCACCGTGGTAAGAAGCCCGTGCACTGCAACGCAGAGTAGCCCCCGCTCGCCACAACTAGAGAAAGCCCGTGCTCAGCAACAAAGACCCAATGTAGCCAAAAATAAATAACTAAATTTATTTAAAAAAGAATTCAATATCTTCTTTTGTAGCATGCTAACACATGAGTTGGTAGAATGTAAGCTGATGTCTCAGTAATGGCTCCAGGTTGGATTTAGAAAAAGAGAGGTTCTATGATGCTGGTTCTTTTGAAAGTGTGGATAGGACTGCCTATGATGGAATTTTGTAGGTAGATTTTTGGAGGTGGTAGTGGATAAATGTCAAATATAGTGGAGGAGAAGGGCTCTTAAAATTAACCCACACAGCATTTTTGGCATAGATCTTTCTGTTGGCCACCCCTGAGACAGTGCGAGGGTTTGAAGTGGATTTATGCCCAAATTCTTCACCGCATAATTTAAAAGATTTTAAGCAAAATGTGCTGCCACAAAGAACACACACTCTATGCGTTATGAATGGCCTGTTTATTGCTGTGGCTCTGTACAACTCGAACGAACTGGTCTAAACTAGTCAAATTCATGCAGAGTCAGGGGGTTGTGCTTTAAATCGATCCCTCCCTTTTAAATCCACTTTCAGCTACTGTAATGTATAGATATTGCAATGAAATATACTGGCTTGTGCGCCTTTTGAATGACTCCGTGTCTGTCACTATTTAACGTGGCGCCTAAAGGAATTTCTGATTCCCAGGCTTCAGTGTGTTCTTCCAGCCTGTGTGGGTCTGGCTGCAGGAAATAGCAGCTCAATCTTTGAAGCAAAGACTCTTCCTCTGCCTCGCAGAGTAAATAGCCCAAGAGAGCGTCCTCACTCCAAGGCAGTCAAGATAAGTGCGTGATAGGAAGGGAGAGGGGCTGTCTTTGTGTCTGTCAGAATGGCACCCGAAGGAAGGCAGCTGGCTCTGCTGAGTGATAAGGTTAGGGTTACACAGGCAGAGATAAAAAGCCCGCTTGGTCAAAATGCATTACAAACCAAAAGATTACCAACAGGAGTTTTGAGCATTCCACCCCCGCAGCCTTCCTCTGAACAAAATGACGGTCTGTTCTGCTTTTTTTTTTTGAGGGGATTTAAGAAGTATCCTTCACTAAGCGGAACGAATGTAGGACACACACACCCCACCGCCAGGCAGACGCACATGCACACGCACAGAGTACTTTTTTTTACTAGCTGTAGGCGGCTGGCTTCTTCCCCAGTGGAACACTTTAAGAGGAGAAATCACTGCAAAGGACTAGAATAGACAGGACAGAGGATTTTATTACTTGAAGCAGGAACTTCTACTGCAGGCGCTGGTGCTGGTGGTGCAGGTAGTAGAGTTAGAAGTCAGGGAGTTCCAGGAATAAAACACCTACACGTAAGAGCTGTGGAAAAGCTTGCTAACTCAATACCGTAGTTGGTGTGTCTCAAACATTGTAAGCTCTCCTCGGAGTTGGATAACCATGCACTTCTCAGGGACACCCTTTCCCTCCTCACGTTCGGGTGTTTCCCTCCCCTCCACAGCTCCCTCCGCCCCACCCCAATAGTGTCTGCACAGTGAGGATTTTATGGGGCCTTATTTTCCTTAGTTTTTTCCCCCCAGCCCCCACCCCAGATTAGTTTCCCCTACCTGCATAATACGAAATTATATTGTCTTGGTGACCTGGCTCCTTTCATACTGTGTGGAGAACAGTGCCACATACCCCACGGATGGGGTTACCACCCTTCTTCACCCATATGTATTCTCTGAACCTTTTTCTAAAAAAATGTTTAAGACTTACAAGCTTCTTGACAGAATCCCCCAAACTAAAGCACTGGAATAACTAGTGAAATGACTAACCGTGCCTAAAAGAGACTTGACAAAATATGTGTTATCATATGGGCGTCTTAAAGGGAAATACTACTTTTAATTTTTAAAAAGCAAATAGACCTTCTCTCTCTTGCTGGTTTCTTTGAGATGCTATTTCAACTTCTATGTTTTTTCCATGCCTCCAAGCAACAAGCCATAGTGGAGCAAGAATTCCTGAACAAGAGCTTGTACTTTGTTTACCCACTGCCAAGTCAGATCTGTCTTACTGAGCAAGGTCGTCAGGGGGAGCTCTTTGAGTGAGCTTCTGTGAGGTCTGGGAGGAAGATAAGGTAAGACGTGTACAAGGTAGTAGAGTTGCAGGTCAAATACTTTCTGCATGTAGGGACCACAGAGACCACCTTCCCTCCAAGTTTGCCAGGTAGGAAAAGAAGTGGCCCAACAGAAGTAAGGAACGGGTCAGCGTTTAAAAGGAGATGAGTATAGGGGCAATGCTTGATGGTTAGATGGGGAGGAGATCTTTGAGTATGGAATAGTTGGCATTCCTGTTATCTCCAGGCATAGTTTTTAGGAATCTAGACCCTACGAACATGGATGAGAGAGGCCCCAGCAAAGACAGTAGCCTCAGGGGTGGAGTCAGCACCCAGTGGCGGCCTACTGATGGAGTAGGTAAAGGAGGTGATTAAGAAGCAAAGGATCTTTGTGTTGACTACAGTACAGGGTTTGTTGGGGCAGAGTCAAAAAGCAGCTGCAACGATACTAATGTAGAAGACCAGGTTAACTGGTTTTCAGAATTGATGGAGGAAGTGGCAGATGCCACAAGATAATGGAAAAGGAAAAAAAAGCATATATGAACCCTTCCATAGACCTCCGTAAGCCAGAAAGGAGAGATCTGAAGAGACCAGAGGCTTCAGAGATTTTGCTCACAGTGAGTGAGTCAGATTTACTGTTCTGATGCTGGATTAAAATCCTATCATCTAGGATGACTTGAGAAAGTGTATTAAATATTTTGCTTGCATACACACCATTTCCAAATTGTGTCCAAATTATGATTCCCCGCCATCCCCCAACATAAACCATGTTTTCTTTAGTAAAACAAGAGTGAGAAAGAGCAGGAGAAAAATACAAGGTGTAGCTTTTTTTTCCTCTCAGATTCCTGGAAGAGAATTCCACCACAAATGCCATCACATTTACCTGTCACCACACTATAGTAACGCTGTCTACAGTCTCCCATGAAAAATGGTTTCTCGAGAACCTTTCCATGAGGCTAAGGTGGTGGCCTCTCAAAATGACAATCATTTGTTTTGGTAAATATGAAAAGCTTCTCACAGCTTTTGCTTGCAGGAAATAATTACTAAGAATTTTCATATATATTTTGAACTGCTTAATCTTACATATAGCTACTAAATATAGGATTCCTGCCAATTTCAGTTAAAGTCTTCAAATAATGGAAGGGGAATACATATTGTCATAATTCATTGTGCTTTAATTTAATAAAGCTTCCTGAGTGTGAGGGCTTTATCTGTCTGAAAGTTACTCAGCTTCTTCATTTTACTGATAGGGAGACTGAAGTCAGAGAGGTTTATTATATTTTTGTTTATGCACGTGGCTGAGTGATATAGAAAGTATTAACTGATGTGTCCCTTCCTCAGAGGCCTTCATACCTTCAATCATTGTCTTCTCCCAATTCTTTAAGTTCAAGTAAAAGCTGAAAAGCCAGAGTCCAAGTGTCACACACAAACATTTTGGGGACAGCCCCTGCTGAATGCATTACTTCCCCTACACCTGAGACTTGCCAAGCCCCTTCAAGCTTGGGAGGAAGGGAGCGGATGGAAGAATGGCCCTTTTGCACTGGAGCACTGGCTCCCTCTGAGGTAGTGTGATCAGGAGCAGAAGGGACCTGTGACTCCCTGTCAGTCTGGAATTCTGGGAGTTGGTGGCCTCACAGATGTGCTTATGCCACACTGTCTTAGGTGCCTAGAGTAGAGGCAGCTGAGTCAGGGTGTGGGGCTGCTTTGAGGGCAGCTCCATGTCTTCCTCTCTAAAGAGAACCTCAGGAGAAGTATTATTCATTCATTCCTTCAACAAATTTCTACAGAGAATAGAAGTCTGTGTAAGACTGAGATTCAGCAGCACAAAAAAGCCCTCATGGAGCCTGTATTCTAGTGAATCATCTCAGTCACCCTAAGAAGGGCCGTGTCAGCTCAGGCAGAGAACAGTGGTTTGAGAGGTCATGGTAAAGAGCAGTAGCTTCTGATAGCAAGATGGAGCAGCAAGTGGACCAGTGGAGAATGGCCACCCCCATGGATGGCAACAGAGATGCCATCAACAAGAGAGGATGATTCTGTATATCCCACCAGATGCCAGATAAAAAGGAGACCTGGGTATCTCCTTTCCTACTCATTCACATGGCCTTCTAAACCCTTAAGCTTAGGCTTCACTTCAGGCTGAAAGACTAGCAGGAGAAAATTAGTGAATTTGTGGAGAAATTAGTAAATTCATAAAATAACTTAGAAATCACTGAAGTAACTGAGTTTTCTTGGAAATGACTAACTTACTTTTTTGGGGTTTTTTTTTGGAGGGGGAGGAATTAGATGAAATGCAAAGAATAACATTTTTGTACACCTGAGTTTTGTGGTGTGTGAAACGTAAGCCTGCCACAGTGACAAAAACAAAAGTCACATCAAAAACCTGAAATTAACTGAGCAACTATATATTTTATATATATATATATATATATATATATATATATATATATATATTTCCAGAGGAAAAAACTTTGCAGAGGAGAAACTCCTAGAAAGCTGCCCAGAGAGGATTTGATATTTGAACTCAGGGCTGTCTGATTCCCAAACTTGAGATTTCTGTTTTTTGGTAGAGGAAAACTTAGGTTCATTAACTGACAATACTAATGATACTAATTATTTGCATACATAGGTACCTTGGGTTTATCAATCTAAAGAAGGTATAGCCACCAAATGGAAGAATTTAGCACTCGTCAACAGATGCTGCAGAATCTTGTAGGATGTCTGGTGCACTCCCTAGGGATAGATAGGAAGATTTAGGTTTGTAAATAGAATTTACAATTTAAAACACCAAACTTACAGTGTGCTAATGATGTTAAGTTTGTATATTTGTATTCTTTGAATAATGTCAATGTTTGAGCCTATGAATAACTCTTTTTTTGGAAATGAAATAGGTAGCAGAGGTAAGAATACAACTCTCAAGTGGATTAGTATTTTTATTAAAAGTTAACTCATAAAACTAAAACCATTTCTTTGGAATGAATCTATTCTGATAAATGTTCTCTAAAGTAAATTTCTGCTGAACCAGATTTATTATTTCAGGGCTTGATTTTGTGATGGGGTCAATTACTTTTTTATTTAGGCAGTGTTACATAAATTCTGAAAACACCAAAGGATTTGCCAATAGGAAGAAATATGACTTGTATAGGGAAACCATTGCTTTTATTTTCCTGTTATTGTGAGGAGTAAATTTACTTAAACCAGAAGCTAACTTAGGAGACATGTGTTTTTAGTATTTTAAGAATCCCTTTAGAATATAAATCAGTGACTGTCATCCCCTATTAATTATGGAAGTTTTCTAAGGAAAGTTTTCATGGAATCACCTAGCAACTCAAGTTTGCAAAAACACAACACTTGGCCTTTCATTCCATGTTTCTCTGTAATATGCAATGTAGACCATAAACTGTAATACAAATGTATAAATATTCAGTTTCATTTGCATTCTCAAATAAATTTTTGATTAAGATATTCCAATAAACATGCTTTGAAGGAAAAAGTAACTGAAATATTTTGTATGTAGGATGACAAGGTAAATCTTGGAAGATTCAACATTTTACCAGCTACAAATGTATTCTCCATGAAGGGTCAGTAATAAAGGTCTCAGGCACTTAATCAAAGGTGTCAATGCAATAAAAGAGCTTTTTCATATGGGGGGTTGCAAGTAACATCAGTTCCTTATTCTGCCTTTGGTGCCCCAAATTATACCATCATTATTAGCAAGCTCTCTCAGTTCAGGTAGAATGTTAACTTGGTTATGTGGGTCTTCAAGTCCAAGACACACTGAGTAGACACTTAACAGTAACTTTATTGAATCAATAAAGAAGATTCTAGAATTTTTGTTTTCATTTTTCTGTCCAATATGACTCACCTGATACATCCATCCTTATTGTAACTATTCTAGCCTTTATTTTTAGTATATTTATTTTATTGAAGTGAAGTTGATTTACAATGTTGTGTTAGTTTCAAGTGTATAGAAAAGTTATTCATATACATATACAGTAGGTCCTTGTTGGTTATCTTTTTTTTTTTTTTTTTTTTTTTTTTTTTGCGGTACGCGGGCCTCTCACTGTTGTGGCCTCTCCCGCTGCGGAGCACAGGCTCCGGACGCGCAGGCTCAGCGGCCATGGCCCATGGGCCCAGCCGCTCCGCGGCATGTGGGATCTTCCCGGACCAAGGCACGAACCCATGTCCCCTGCATTGGCAGGCAGACTTTCAACCACTGCGCCACCAGGGAAGCCCTAGTTATCTATTTTATATACAGTAGTGAGTATATGTAAATCCCAAACTCCTAATTTATCCCTCCCGCTTTTTCCCTTTGGTAACCATAATTTTGTTTTCTATGTCTGTGAGTCTATTTCTGTTTTGTAAATAAGTTCATTTGTATCATTTTTTTAGATTCCATATATAAGTGATACCATATATGTCTTTCTCTGTCTGACTTACTTCACTTACTTAGTCGTGATAAGCTCTAGGTCCATCCATGTTGCCTCAAATGGCATTATTTCATTCTTTTTTATGGCTGAGTAATGTTGCATTATATATGTGAGATATATATATATATATATATATATATATATCACATCTTCTTTGTCCATTCATCAGTCAATGGACATTTAGGTTGCTTCCATGTCTTAGCTATTGTAAATAGCTGCTATGAACCCTGGGGTGCATGTATCTTTTTGATACATGCCCAGGATATATGCCCAGGGATTGCTGGATCATATGGTAATGATTTTTAGTTTTTTAAGGAACCTTCATACTGTTCTCCATAGTGGCTGCACCAATTTGCATTCCCACCAACAGTGTAGAGGTGGGAATGCAAATCTCCACACCCTCTCCAGCATTTATTATTTGTAGAGTTTCTGATGATGGTCATTCTAACCAGTGTGAGGTGGTGCCTCATTGTAGTTTTGATTTGCATTTCTCTAATAATTAGCGATGTGGAACATCTTTTCATGTGCCTATTGGCCATCTTTATGTCTTCTTTGGAGAAATGTCTATTTAGGTCGTCTGCCCATTTTTTGGGGGGTGGTGTGGTTTGTTTTTTTGATACTGAGCTGTAAGAGCTGTTTGTATATTTTGGAAATTAACCCCTTCTTGGTTGTATCATTTGCAAATATTTTCTCCCATTCCATAGGTTGTATTTTCATTTTGTTTATGGGTTCCTTTGCTGTGCAAAAGCTTTTAAGTTTAATTAGGTCTCAGTTGTTTATTTTTCCTTTTATTTCCATTACTCTAGGAAAGGGCTCCAAAAAACTATTGCTGTAATTTATGTCAAAGAGTGTTCTGCCCATGTTTTTCTCTAGGAGTTTTATAGTATCAGATCTTACATTTAGGTCTTTAATCCATTTTGAGTTCATTTCTATAGATGGTGTTAGAGAATGTTCTAATTTTATTCATTTACATGTAACTCCCTGCTTTCCCCAGCACCACTTATTGAAGAGACTGTCCTTTCTCCATTGTATATTATTTCCTCCTTTGTTGTAGATTAATTGACCATAATTGACCACAAGTGTGTGGTTTATTTCTGTGCTTTCTGTCCTGTTCCATTTATCTATGTGTCTGTTTTTGTTGTTTATTTGTTTTTACCAGTATCATATTGTTTTGATCACTATAGCTTTATAGTATAGCCTGAACTCAGTGAGTCTGATTCCTCTAGCTCTGTTTTTCTTTCTCAGTGTTGCTTTAGCTATTCAGGGTCTTTTGTGTTTTCATAAAAATTTTAAAATTTTATGTTCTAGCTCTGTGAAAAATGCCATCAGTAATTTCATAGGGATTGCATTGAATGTATAGATTGCCTTGAGTAGTATAGTCATTTTGACAATATTGATTCTTCCAATCCAAGAACATGATATATTTCCATCTGTTTGGTCTTCTTTGATTTCTTTCATCAGTGTCTATACTTTTCAGAGTACAGGTCTTTTACCTCCTTAGGTAGGTTTATTCCTAGGTGTTTTATTCTTTTTGATGTGATGGTAAGTGGGATTTTTAGAAATTTTTCTGTTTGCTATTTCATTGTTAGTGTATAGAAATGCAACAGGTTTCTGTATATTAATTTTGTATCCTACAACTTTACTGAATTCATTAATGAGCTCTAGTAGTTTTCTCGTGGCATTTTTTAGATTTTCTATGTATAGTATGTCATCTGCAAACATTGATACTTTTACTTCTTCCTTTCCAATTTGGATTTCTTTTCTTTCTTTTTCTTCTCTGATTGCCATGGTTAGGACTTCCAAAACTATGTTGAATAAAAGTGGCAAGAGTGGGCATCAGCTTTTCACCATTGAGTATGATGTTAGCTGTGGGTTTGTCATATATGACCTTTATTATGTTCTCTCTGTGCCCACTTTCTGGAGAGTTTTTATCATAAATGGATGGTGCATTTTATCAAAAGCTTTTTCTGCATCTATTGGGATGATCATATGGTTTTTATTCTTCAATTTGTTAGTGTGATGTATCACACTGATTGATTTGTGGATATTGAAAATCCTTGCATCCCTGGGATAAATCTCACTTGATCATGGTGTATGATCCTTTTAATGTATTGTTAGATTCAGTTTGCTAGTACTTTGTTGAGAATTTTTACATCTATGTTTATCAGTCATATTGACCTGTAATTTTCTTTTTGTGTGTTATGCTTCCTCTGGTTTTAGTATAAGGGTGATGGTGGCTTCATAAAATGAGTTTGGAAGTGTTCTTTTCTCTGTAATTTGTTGGAATAGTTTGAGAAGGATAGGTGTTAACTCTTCTCTAAATGTTTGGTAGGATTCATCTGTGAAGCCATCTGGTCCTGGACTTCTGCTTGTTGGGAGTTTTTAAATTACTAATTCAATGTCAGTACTGATAATTGGTCTTTTTATATTTTCTATTTCTTCCTGGTTCAGTCTTGGGAGACTGTACCTTTCTAATAATTTCTTCTAGGTTGTCCATTTTATTGGTGTATAGTTGTTAATAGTACTCTCTTATGATCCTTTTATTTCTGTGGTGTTGGTTGTAACTTCTTTTTAATTTCTGATTTTATTAGTTTGGGTCTTCTTCCTTTTTTTCTTGATGAGTTTGGCTAAATGTTTATTAATTTTGTTTATCTTTTCAAAGAACCAGCTTTTAGTTTTATTGATCTTTTCTAGTGTTTTTATTTTTTTTCTTTAGGCTCTATTTCACTTATTTCTGCTCTGATCTTTATGATTTCTTTCCTTCTACTAACTTTGGGTTGTGTTTGTTCTTCTTTCTCTAGTTGCTTTAGGTGTAAGTTTAGGTTGTTTGTGTTTTTCTTGTTTCATGAGGTAAGCTTGTATTGCCATATATTTCCCTCTCAGAACTGCTTTTGTTGCCTCCCATACGTTTTGGATCATTGGGTTTTCGTGTTCATTTGTCTCTAGTTATTTTTTGATTTCCTCTTCAATTTCTTCAGTGATCAATTGGTTGTTTAGTAGCATATTGTTTAGCCTCCACGTGTTTGTGTTTTTTTGCAGTTTTTTCTTGTAGTTGATTTCTAATCTCATAGCATTGTGGTCGGAAAAGATGCTTGATATGATTTCACATTTCTTAAACTTACTGAGGAGTGTTTTGTGGCCTAGCATGTGATTTATCCTGGAGAATGTTCCATGTGCATTTGAGAAGAATGTGTATTCTGCAGCTTTTGAATGGCATGCTCTTTAAATATCAATTAAGTCCATCTGGTCTAATGTGTCATTTAAGGCCTGTGTTTCCTTATTGATTTTCTCTTTGGATGATCTGTCCATTGATGTAAGTGGGGTGTTAAAGTCCCCCACTGTTATTGTATTACTATTGATTTCTCCTTTTATAGCTGTTCATATTTGCCTTATAAATTGAGGTGCTCCTATGTTGGGTGCATATATATTTACAATTGCCACATCTTTTTGTGGGATTGATCCCTTGATCATTATGTAGTGTCCTTTTTTGTCTATTGTGACCTTCTTTATTTTAAAGTCTATTTGTCTGATATAAGTATTGCTACTCCAGCTTTCTTTTGATTTCCATTTGTATGAGATACCTTTTTCTTTCTCCTCACTTTCAGTCTGTATGTGTCTCTAGATCTGAACTGAGTCTCTTGTGGGAAGTTTATATACAGGTCTTGTTTTCATAACCAGTCAGACTCTGTGTGTCTTTTGGTTGGAGCATTTAGTCCATTTCCATTTAGGTAATTATTGATATATATGTTCTTATTGCTGTTTTGTTAATCATTGTGGATTGGTTTTTGTAGATCTTTTCTTCCCCCTTTCTTCTTTTGTTCTCTTCTCTTGTGATTTGATGACTATCAGTGTTATGTTTGCATTCCTTTTTCTATTTTTGTGTGTATAGCTATTATAGATTTTTGGTTTGCAGTTATCATGAGGTTTTTTTATAGCTCTCTATACGTATATGTGATTTTTTAAAGTTGCTGATCTCTTAATTTAAATTGCATTTTAAAACCCTGCATTTGTATTTTCTTCCCCTCACAATTACTGTGGGGTTTTTTGGTTGTTTTTGTTTGTTTGTTTGTTTGTTTTGACCATGATGAGTGGCATGCAGGATCCTAGTTCCCCAACCAGGGATTGAACCCATGCCCCTTGCTTTGGGAGCACAGTCTTAACCACTGGACAGACAGGGAAGTCCCATGACTACTGTTTTTGATATCATAATTTACATCTGACTGTTTTGTGTATCCCTTAAGTGCTTATTTTGGTTACAGAAGATTTTACTACTTTTGTCTTTAAACCTCCCTACTAGCTTTGTCTGTGGATGATTTCTTACCTTAGATGTATGTTTGCCTTTACCAGTGAGTTTTTTCATTTTGTAATTTTCCTGTTTCTAGTTTCAGTCTTTTCTTTTTCCTAGAGAATTTCCTTTGACAATTGTAAAGCTGGTTTGGTGGTGCTGAATTCTTTTAGCTTTTGCTTGTCTGTAAAGCTTTTGATTTCTCCATCAAATCTGAATGAGAGCCTTGGTGAGTACAGCATTCTTCATTGTAGGTTTTTCCCTTTCATCACTTTGAATATATGGTGCCACTCCCTTCTGGCCTACAGAGTTTCTGTTGGAAAATCAGCTGATAGGCTTATGGGAGTTCCCTTGTTTGTTATTTGTTGCTTTTCCTTTGCTGCTTTTAATATTCTTTCTTTAATTTTGTCATTTTGATTACAGTGTGTCTTGGTCTGTTCCCCTTTGGGTTAATCCTGCATGGGTCTCTCTGTGCTTCCTGGACTTGGGTGACTGTTTCCTTTTCCATATTGGGGAGGTTTTCAACTATTATCTCTTTAAATATCTTCTCAGGCTCTTTCTCTCTGTTGTCTCCTTCTGGGATCCCTATAATGTGAATACTATAGTGTGCTTGATGTTATCACAGAGGTCTCTTAAACTGTTTTCATTTCATTCTTTTTTCTGTTCAGTGGCAGTGATTTCCACTACTCTGTTTTCCAGCTCACTGATGCGTTCTTCTGAATCACTTAGTCTACTATTGGTTCCTCTGGTGTATTTTTCATTTCGATTATTGTATTCTTCATCTCTGGTGGTTATTTATATTTTCTAATACTTTGTTAAAAACTTCTAACTTCTTGCTCTGTGCATCCATTCTCCTCCGGAGTTCTTTGATCATCTTTATGATCATTACTTTGAACTCTTTCTTGGGTACATTGCCTATCTCCACTTCAGTTAATTGTTCCAGGGTTTTATCTTGTTCCGTCATCTGAAATATTTTCCTCTGCTGCCTCATTTTATCTAAGTTGCTATTTGTATTTTTATGTGGTAGTTTAGTTATATTTCTCAACTTCGGAGAAGTGGCCTTGTGTAGGAGATGTCCTATGCATCCCAGCAGTTCACTCCCCTCACTCCCCAAGCAGTATGCTCTAGGAGTTCCCCCTAAGAGGGTTGCATGGGTCCTTCTGATGTGATGGGCTGACCATGTGGGTGGTCTAGTAGGTTTGGTTGGTCCCTAGTCCAGTTGGTTGCCAGGCCCTACCTTGTGTGGATGCTGCTGCCTGCTATTTAGTGTGTCCTGGTCATGAGATGACTGGTTGCAGAACACTACAGGGCTCCAGGGCTAGTGCTGGCTCACTGGTGGGTGGTCAGGGTTCCTAAGACTCTGGGACTATTGCTCACCCACTGGCAGATGAAGGTAGATCCTGGGGATTTTGCCAGACTTCTGGCAGGCAGAACTGGTACCTGGAGTCTGGCTGCAGGGCCCATGGATCTCAGAGCTCATTTCAGATTGTTGGTTGAGGGGGAGGTTCTTCACACAGTTGGCTTTGAGTTCTGGGGTGACCTGAAGCTTTTGTTGGCCTGCTGGTGGGCAGGGCCAGGGCCCAGTTGGTCACAGGATAGGGTCTGGCAGGCTGTGGGATCATAATTTTTCTCCTTCTGGTGTCTGCCCCCTGGTGGATGATGTTGGTCTATTGGCCTGTGCAGGCTTCCTGTTGGGAAGGGCTGGTGCCTGCTCAATGGAGAGTGGAGCTGGGCCTTGGCCCTGTCTGTTGGGCAGGACCATGTCTAGGGGCATGTCTAGAGGCAGTTGTAGACTCAGGAAGTCTTTAGGAAGCCTGTCTGCTTCCTGTTTGGCCTGAGGCGTCCCAGCACAGGTTGTGGGTGGGGTCACATCTTGGTCTTATGAGCCAAGATGGCAGCTGCCAATAGCCGTGTTCATGTGTTTGAATGTTCCCCAATATGTCTGCCACTGTATAAGTACCTAGGGCGAGCCACAGCTGCCTCAACCCCCCAACCCCCATCTCACCAGGAGACTCTCCTAGGCCAGCAGGTAGGTCTGCCCAGGCTCCTATCAAATTGCTGCTTTTTTGCTGAGATCTGGTGCATGTGGATTTTGCATTTGCCCTTTAAGAGTGAAGTCTCTCTTTTCCCCAGTCCAATGAGGCTCCTTCAGTTAAGCCCCACTAGCCTTCAAAGCTGAATGTTCTGGGGGCTTGTCTTCCCTGGGCTGGGGATCCTGATATGGGGCTCAGAACTCTCACTCCTGTGGGAGAACCTCTGCAATATAATTATTCTCCAGTTTGTGGGTCACCCACCTGGTGGGTATGGTATTTGATTATATCACAAGTCCGCCCCTCCTACCCACCTCCTTGTAGTTCCTTCTTTATGTCTTTAGTTGTAGAAAAATCTTTTCTGGTAGTTTCTAGTCTTTTTCATCAATGTTTATTCTGCAGATAGTTGCAATTTTCATTTGCTCATGAAAGGAGGTGAACTCAGGGTCTTTCTACTCTGCCATTGTGGTCACTCCCCTATTCTAGCCATTTTTAAAGGCAGGAGTAAGGGGTGGAAAAAGAGGATCTCCATACCCATTTTAGGTGCAACTTGTAATCTGTAGTACCATCAGTGGAGGGGAGATTGAAGCAAAACCTTGAATTTTCATTTTTATGCTTAAGGTTATACTAGGGTAGGAAATATTTAGAATATGCTAAATATATTACAAAAATGTAAAATAATAATAGTCTCCTATACTAGAAGATTGGCTTAATAAAATTGGTAGTTGGGCATTGAAACTAATCAAGCCTCTATCCCCAGAATATAAGATGCTAATTAAAATTAGCAAAAGTGCCTCTTGTGGGAATATGATACACACAAAGTCACTTTCTGTGGACAGATCTTCCTCAGGGTTTGAGCTTGCCAATGGAAAAGAGGCTAGACTTCAGCCTTCACTTGCATCCCTTGGCCTGTCTCCTTTGTGCATGGCACAATCTATTTGACTGTACACAGATGCCATGGACATAAATTTCACCCTTGATATTTTCATGAGTCTTTTTGTTTTGCCTTTAGTAGACAGTAATTATTTCTTAGATGAGAGAGTGCCTGCAGCACAGGTTTCAAATCATCATTTACTGTGAAAATGGTTTTTAAAAAAGAAATAGGAATACATATATGACAATGTGCTTAATAAGGAAAAGAATACTGGCCCAAACCAAGACCCAGAATAACTTAATGTGCAGAAATGCATTAGAGATAATCAAGTACTCATATTAGACTACAGACTGAACATCTTTCAAGCTTATAGGTGCTACTGTAAAATAAGCCTACTAAAAAGATAAACAAGATAAGGATCATAAATGATCTTTTCACTGTATTCAATATGCCTTATCCAGTTTGAGGCCTTATATTTTCAGAAGATTATTTAAAATATTGAGTAGATTTAAAAAACATTAAAGAGAACTGAGAGGGCAAAAACAGAGTAATCACAAAAAGACCATAACTACCAGTTTTCTGATTTTAATGAAATATATGATTTCAGCTTTAGCAAGGATATAATTCAAATATTAGGGGTAAGATTCATTGGTCATTAGAAATACTAAAGACTTACTTAGGTTATAGTACCTTTTCTTGAACACATTTAGATATCGGATGAATACAACCTAGGGAATTAAACATTTAAACAAATGCATCCTAGAGTTGATGGTCCCTTAATTCTAGTTGTCTAAGATTCTTTCAGCTTATTCTGGTTCACTGATGAATCATCGACAGAGAATTGACTATTTAAATCAAGCTATAGAAATTTCATTTACCGATTTCATGAGGTTGCACAGGGTTATTAGTCACTGGTTAAGCTCCTAATTCTACTAATTGAAAAGTCACCAGGGAATGAAAAAGATAATGCCAACTATTTATTGTTAAGAAGTTGATTCCTTAAATTGTGTTAGTACACATGCTTGATTTCCTAAGATATTGTGCACTACTCAGCTACTCTTCTAGTCAAGAGTACGTTAACTCATAAATATGGGGTACTAGAACTCAAGAAGAGGTAGTTTTATGTTTTTGTTTTTTGTGTGTGTTATTTGGAATTCTTTTTAAAAAATTGAAGATACCTGTGGTTTCTCTTATCTATTGAACGCTATTCTCAAAATTTTCTTAAGTATAAATGTTTTGATTATTACATTAACCATCTCATGCTGTACACATGGGGATAGGCTATTTACTGTGTCTTGGGATAGTAGATACTTTGACATTTGGGGCTTATTATTCTCCTTTTAATAAATTGATGCTATGAAATATCTCACAGTAGTCATTAGCTGTTCATCATTTGAGGATCTTTCCTCATATATTCGTGTGATGAGCAACACCTCACCCAGTAATTAGTTATTTCAAAAATTATGTTAGGGCTTCCCTGGCGGTGCAATGGTTGAGAGTCCGCCTGCCGATGCAGGGGACACGGGTTTGTGCCCCGGTCCGGGAGGATCCCACGTGCCACAGAGCGGCTGGGCCCATGAGCCATGGCCACTGAGCCTGCGCATCCAGAGCCTGTGCTCCACAATGGGAGAGGCCACAACAGTGAGAGACCTGCGTACTGAAAAAAAAAAAAAAATGTTAGGTAATACTGGTGTATTCAATTATTTAGGATAATATGCAAAGTTGCAAAATAAACAATAACTGCTCGTCTGGAGGCAAATCATTCCTGTTAAGTACCAGTATGTAACGAAACACATTTTCAGCAGCCTTTGACTTAAAAAAAGGAAAGGGGTATTGCAGTAGGAGGAGGATATCATCAGATCTAGGTACAGATCAGCACCCTATATCTTGGGCAAATCTCCTAACCTCTTTTAGCTTTTCTTTCTCCTCTTCCAAAGAGGAAATGTTAATCAGTTCTTCCTAGAGTTGTCATGAATAGTAAATTGGAGGTTTCAGGGGTCACGAGTATTAATTTAGACAGTTTTGATGTCATTTCAGATGTCCCCTCCCCCAGGGTGCTTTGCCTGACCTACTTCATTTACTGGTGTGAGTACTTGTGTTTTGTGTTCTCTTTGCACTTCGAGCATATTTTTGTCACAGCACCCAATATGATTGTTGGCTTCCTTGTCTCCCCCCACCCCCACTCCCACCCTCCAGACTGTGAGCTCCTGAAGGTCAGAGTCTTTGCATCTTTGTATTTCCAGAACCTTGCATAGTTCTTAAATTTTCCTTAAAGGAGGATTTTTTTCCCCCCATGGGACTTGCTATTACAAGACTTTATTCAAATAGATAGTTTAGAAGTATTTAGGTATGTTAAACACAATTTATATCGAAATTTCAATGTCTGCAATTCAGAACAGATAAAACATCAAACAAGTAAATAAAACACAAATGACTTCAGCTTCCAGGGAATGAATATATATATATTTTAGGATGTGCAGGAAATTTCCCTTAAGTAATGTTTTATTGCTATTCTTATTGATGGGTTTTAATTATTACCTCCAAAAATAGTGCTGCTGAATAAAAGGCAGAAACAATGTATTATGAATTAATTGATTTTTTTCCCATTTTACACTATTTATTTATTTTAAAATTTTTATTGGGGTATAGTTGATTTACAATGTTGTGTTAGTTTCAGGTGTACACCAAAGTTAATCAGTTATACAGACACATATATCCACTCTTTATTTAGATTCTTTTGCCATATAGGCCATTACAGATTGAGTAGAGTTCCCTGTGCTATACAGTAGGTTCTTATTAGTAATCTATTTTATATATAGTAGTGTGTATATTTCAATTCCAATCTCCCAATTTATCCCTGCCTCCCCTTATCCCCTGGTAATCATAAGTTTGTTTTCTACATCTGTGACTCTATTTCTGTTTTGTAACTAAGTTCATTTATACACTTTTTTTTAGATTCCACATATAAGCAATATCAGATGATATTTTTCTTTCTGTGTCTTACTTCACTCAGTATGACCATCTCTAGGTCTATCCATTATTTCATTCTTTTTTTATGGCTGAGTAATATTCCATTGTATATATGTACCACATCTTCTTTATCCATTCATCTGTTGATGGACATTAAGGTTGCTTCCACATCCTGACTATTGTAAATAGTGCACTGGGGTGCATGTATCTCTTTGAATTATGGTTTTCTCCGGGTATATGTCTACGAGTGGGATTGTTGGGTCATATGGTAGTTCTATTTTTAGTTTATTAAGGAACCTCCATTCTGTTCTCCATAGTGGCTGTACCACTTTACATTCCCATCAACAGTGTAGGAGGGTTCCCTTTTCTCCACCCCCTCTCCAGCACTTATTGCTTGTAGAGTTTTTGATGATGGCCATTCTGACCGGTGTGAGGTGATGCCTCATTATAGTTTTGATTTGCATTTCTCTGATAATTAGTGATGTTGAGCATCTTTTCATGTGCTTTTTAGACATCTGTATAACTTCTTTGGAAAAATGTCTATTTAGATCTTCCACTCATTTTTTGATTGGATCGTTTATTTTTTGATATTGAGCTTTATGAGCTGTTTGTATATTTTGGAGATTAATCCCTTGTCAGTTGCATTGTTTGCAAATATTTTCTCCCATTCTGGGGGGTGTCTTATTGCTTTGTTTATGGTTTCCTTTTCTGTGCCAAAGCTTTTAAGTTTAGTTAGATCCCATTTGTTTATTTTTGTTTTTATTTTCATTACCCTCGGAGGTAGATGAAAAAAGATCTTGCTGTGATTTATGTCAGAGTGTTCTGCCTATGTTTTTCTCTAAGAGTTTTACAGTGTCTGGCCTTACATTTAGGTCTTTAACCCATTTTGAGCTTATTTTTGTGTATGGTGTTAGGGAGTGTTCTAATTTCATTCTTTTACATGTAGCTGTCCAGTTTTCCCAGCACCACTTATTGAAGAGGCTGTCTTTTCTCCCTTGAATATTCTTGCCTCCTTTGTCATAGATTAGGTGACCATAGTTGTGTGGGTTTATCTCTGGACTTTCAATCCTGTTCCATTGATGTATATTTCTGTTTTTGTGTCAGTACCATAGTGTCTTGATTACTGTAGCTTTGTAGTATAGTTTGTAGTCAGGGAGCCTGATTCCTTCAGCTTCGTTTTTCTTTCTCAAGATTGATTTGGCTATTCGGGGTCTTTTGTGTTTCATACAAACTTAAAAAATTTTTTGTTCTAATTCTGTGAAAAATGCTGTTGGTAATTTGATAGGGATTGCACTGAATCCATAGATTGCTTTGGATAGTATAGTCATTTTGACAATATTGATTCTTCCA
Source organism: Mesoplodon bidens (assembly GCF_964165515.1). NCBI lineage: Eukaryota > Metazoa > Chordata > Mammalia > Artiodactyla > Ziphiidae > Mesoplodon > Mesoplodon bidens. Next base: position 68,341,892 of record NC_138160.1, read on the forward strand.
ATCCAAGAACATGGCATATCTCTCCATCTGTCTGCATCACCATTGATTTCTTTCATCAGTGTCTTATGGTTTTCTGAGTACAGGTCTTTTGCCTCCTTATGTAGGTTTATTCCTAGGTATTTTATTCTTTTTGATGCAATGGTAAATTGGATTGTTTCCTTAATTTCTCTTTCTGATTTTCATTGTTGGTGTATAGGAATGCAACAAGTTTCTGTATATTAATTTTGTATCCTCCTACTTTACTAAATTCATTCATTAGCTCTAGTGGTTTTCTGGTGGCATCTTTAGGATTTTCTACATATAGTATCATGTCATCTGCAAACAGTGACAGTTTTACTTCTTCTTTTCCAAGTTGTATTCCTTTTATTTCTTTTTCTTCTCTGATTGCCGTGGTTAGGACTTCCAAAACTATGTTGAATAAAAGTGGTGAGAGTGCACATCCTTTTCTTCTTCTTGGTCTTCAAGGAAATGCTTTCAGTTTTTCCCCCCGAGTATGATGTTAGCTGTGGATTTTTCACATATGACCTTTATTATATTGAGGTAGGTTCCCTTTATGCCCACTTTCTGGAGAGTTTTTATCATAAATGCATATTCAATTTTGTCAAAAGCTTTTTCTGTGTCTATTTATATGATCATATGGTTTTTATTCTTCAGTTTGTTAATGTGGTGTATCACTTTTGAGTATATTGAAGAATCCTTGCATCCCTGGGATAAATGCCACTTGATCATGGTGTATAATCCTTTTAATGTGTTGTTGGATTCTGTTTGCTAGTATTTTGTTGAGGACTTTTGCATCTATGTTCATCACTGATGTTTGCCTGTAATTTTCTTTTTTTGGTGATATCTTTGTCTGGTTTTGGTAGCAGGGTGATGGTGGCCTTGTAGAATGAGTTTGGGAGTTGTCCTTCCTCTGTTGTTTTTTGGAAGAGTTTAAGAAGGATAGGTGTTAGATCTTCTCTAAATGTTTGAATTCGCCTGTGAAGCCATCTGGTCCTGGACTTTCATTTGTTGGAAGATTTTAATCAGTTTCAATTTCATTATTTGTGATTGGTCTGTTCATATTTTCTTTCTTCCTGGTTCAGTCTTGAGGGACTGTACCTTTCTGAGAATTTGTCCATTTTTTCCAGGTTGTCCATTTTATTGGCATATAGTTGCTTGTAGTAGTCTCTTATGATTCTTTGTATTTCTGTGGTGTCAGTTATAATGTCTCCTTTTTCATTTCTAATTTTATTGATTTGAGTCCTCTCCCATTTTTTCTTGATGAGTCTGGCTAAAGGTTTATCAATTTTGCTTATCTTCTCAAAGAACCAACTATTAGTTTTATTGATCTTTTCTATTGTTTTCTTTGTCTCCATTTCATTGATTTCTGATCTGATCTTTATGGTTTCTTTCCTTCTACTAACTTTGGGTTTTGTTTATTCTTCTTTTTCTAATTGCTTTAGGTGTAGGTTAGGTTGTTTATTTGAGATTTTTCTTGTTTCTTGAGGTATGATTGTATTCAAAGAAGGATTTTTTTTTTATTTTTTGTGGTACTCGGGCCTCTCACTGTTGTGGCCTCTCCCGTTGCGGAGCACAGGCTCCGGACGCGCAGGCTCAGCGGCCATGGCTCACGGGCCCAGCCGCTCCGCGGCATGTGGGATCTTCCCGGACCGGGGCACGAACCTGTGTCCCCTGCATCGGCAGGTGGACTCTCAACAATTGCGCCACCAGGGAAGCCCCAAAGAAGGATTTTTAAAAGAAGTTGTTTAGTCTTAATCTTCTCTTAATATTAATTTAGTAGTTTCGACAGTGTTATTTATGAAAGAATTTAGCTTTTATATCTCCAGTGAAAGGGAAAACATTTCAATATTTTACAGGTCATGAAATACAGCCTAATGCTATCATTTGGAGTTATAAGTATTTGTGATATTAGGTTTAGGTAGGAAAACTCTCAAGCATGGAATTAGTAGTATGAGTTTCTGAAAGGCTTAAAAGTTTAGATTCATGGTGTGGGGGGAATCAGATTATGGACTTTTAAAGTAGAAGTGACTGTAGAAAAATCCATTTTAAAAAAAGCATCAATGTCTATTCAAAAAAACAAACCAATCTATAAATCTGCAGTTTATTTAATCCCCCAAGTGCCAGGTCCCCACAGGCAGCCTCTGCTCATGGTACAAACCCACCTTCGGGCTGTACTCAACACCTGGGTGCATCTTCCCTAACAATGAAATGGAAGAGGAAAAAACTTATTTTATTAGAATATTTTAAGGGGAAAAGGACAAAGGGCTTTGCCTACCACAAAGAAAAACTTCACACAATTCTCTGTGTAGTATCTTTATTTGTTTTCTTAGTCTCTTAGACCTCCAACCCCCATGCCTCCTCTGTCCCCATCCAGCCTCTAAAAGCCTCCTATTAACAGGATCCCTCCAATTCTGGCTCTAAACTCACATTGGGCCACCAGCATACCTGTCAGCCAAGAGGTACCATGTGTTTAGAAAGCTGTTCATGGACCATGTTGCAGTGGCTTTCAAACTTTTAATGGCTGTTTCAGAGTAAGAAAAATAATTAGCATGGTGATCAAGAATACATATATACACAGGAATATAAGTGAAATAAAAATGTTTTGTGAAAGAACTTTTACAGTGGACTTATTCCTCCCTTCCCTTCCCCTCTGCTCTTCTCCTTGCCTAATGTATTTAATTAAACAAAGAAATATTAGTCCTTACCCACCAATTTCTCTCCACTGGAAATTTGAAAAACATTTTACTATTGTTTAAAAGTCCACATCCCGAGCAACTTATGAAGGTATTTATATCACTAAAAACAGATTCCTTTCTGGGATGTGTCTTAGTCTATTAGGGCTGCTATAACAAAATACTATAGGCTGGCTAACTTATAAACAACAGAAATTCATGGTTCACAGTTCTCGAAGCTGTGAAGTCAAAGTTCAAGATACCAGCATGGTTGCTTTCTGGTGAGGGTCAGCTTGCAGGTTTATAGCTAGTGTTTCACTGGGTAGAAGGGGCTGTGGAGATCTAAGGGGGCTCTGTTATGAGAGCACTAATCCCATTCATGAGGGTTCCACTCTCATGAACTAATCCCCTACACCATAGTCCCAACCTACTATACCATCACATTTGGGGGTTAGGATTTCAACATATGAATTTATGGGAGGACATAACTTCAGATCATAGCAGGATGCTTCTGTTGTTAAAAAAAAATTCCTATCATTATCTAAAACTTGAGAACTGAGGAAGTTAAACTCTTGGAGTTGATTATTTAGTGCTTCCTTTGTGATATACTGTTCAATTCTTTCCCAGGTCCAGGTGGAAAATGCCATTGGCCTTGAGAAGTGCTGTATTAATTATCTCTTCCAGAGCTGCTGGCCTGCTATGGTTCTCTTCCTGAAAGGCAAGTCCTTTTTATTATTTTTTCTTTACATTTCTAAAAAGTGGGAATATTATAAAATATGTGTAAATCTATGTTTAATTTGTCATTTAAGTCATTTATCACTGAAAATATTCCTTCTGTGTCACATGCATGAAGCCTACTCCCAGTAGTCTTCCTGTTAATCCTCTACAGTGTTTTGGCCTGATGCCTAGGGAAGTTCTCTCAAAGCTGTTTCCACACTGGTCGTGGGGGATGTATTGTTTGAATGCACTATCAGTCTCACTACCACTACTTCTTTCCCAGGTGGCAGCAGGTTGAGCTTATGTCACCATTCATCATTATTAACATATTTTTATGTGGGCATATGAATGGTACTATGGGGACTTTACATAAATATGGAAAATATGGAAGAGTGTGGTTCATGCCCTTGAGGACGTTAAAATTAAATTGGAGGCAGTCACCTATGCAATGCTTAATCATGTCATGTGGTGACCATTTGCTGATGCTCCTATGCCATATTTCCACAGCATTAGTGTTTTCAAAATGGCTCAGTCAACTCCTGCCAAGATATGCAAAAACAACTAAATGAGGAGCTTTTCCCCAAAATTTTTTTCCTATTTCTGCTACCAAATTCATCTAACAGAAATAAGTCTTTGGGCTTCCCTGGTGGCGCAGTGGTTGAGAGTCCGCCTGCCGATGCAGGGGACGCGGGTTCGTGCCCCGGTCCGGGAAGATCCCACATGCCGCAGAGCTGCTGGGCCCGTGGGCCGTGGCCACTGAGCCTGCGCGTCCGGAGCCTGTGCTCCGCAACGGGAGAGGCCACAGCAGTGGGAGGCCCACGTACCGCAAAAAAAAAAAAAAAAAGAAAGAAATAAGTCTTTGAGTAAGTGCCACTTGCCTACTGTGGAAAATACTTTATTTGGTGGCAATGTTGAAATATCCAATATGGATCATAGCTACTTACTGCAGTAGAATCAAGAAATCCTGTTTCCCCCTTCAAAACCAATGGAAAAGTTGCTACTTACCCTAGGTGTTCTTTCTTTGTAAGGACAATGACAATGCATTCTCTTTCAGGGTAGTTCAGATATTTCTCAACCAGCAAAGTGGTTTAATCCTCAAGTTTAACTGCTCAGGTGAGAGGGTCCTTTTGCATCTCAAAGAAACCTTTGTGGCAATATTTTTCACAAATAAGTAACACACTAACTCTATTGTTAATATTGTTTTAAACTAGTCTTCGGGAAGAGAGAGAGCAAGGCATTTCTAACAGTAAAAATTAATGTTTATTTATCAAAATCTCCACTTAAAATCATGTACTCAAAGCTGAAGTGCTGTATGTTTTAAAATTTTAGGTTATATAGAGAGAATATTTTCCATTCATGAAGTTACCTTTAGTAGATTTTTAAAGTCAAACTTCCACAGGATCAGACTTTCCTCCTTGGAAATGTTCTTGAACCAGTAATTTTAAAAGTCTCATAGTTGAAAATTTTCTGTTGAATATATGACAATGACTTTTTATCCTGTATAGATGTTGTCATAATTCTTTATTGGCCTTATTGAAAAAAGATATATATATATATATATATAATTGCTTGTATTTAATATAAACACATTGGTGTGTGCTTGTGTGTGAAAATTAGGCAAACAATGGAATCCTGTTGAACCATTCACATTAAAATGCAGTTAAATAGGAACATGTATGAATACGTAAACATATATAAGTTATTATGAGAACTATCAGAGATTCACTGAAGCACAACTGAGTCAACATTTTTTTCCTAAATTTTTTGAATCTTAAGAAAATATCTTAAAAGTGGGAAGTACTCAGACTCAATATTTTACCAGTGACTTTCAGAGAGGCTGAAACAGGGTTTATGAAGAAGCCAAGTGTTATGATTTTCTTTAAGCAGCAGCTAAAGTTACCTGGATAAATATACTATAAGTGTTTGTGTTATTGCTTACTATTAACTAGATCTCTTCATATACTCCTGAGAATCATGTACTTCAACAACAGAAATAACAGCAATAGCATCTGTTTACCAATAGGCAGATCAATCCTGGAGCACAAGACTTTAAATAGGCATGAGACAAAAAAATGACTGACTGGGTTATTAGTATTCCAATAAAATGTCCACAGCTAAAAGCAGGAGAAATGCACACATTTTAATAAGTTTGGAAAGGCCAATTTGGCTGATATCAATGTACATTTGAAGGCTATTGTGAGTTCCTTTTTTTCTGTGCTTGTTTCATTTTTTCTGTATAAAGAAAAAGTAAACCAGCATGTAGTTAATAGGAGTAGTGGGTATTGACATTCAGACAATTTGTGTGTTCTTACAAATGTGTTTGTTTGATTACAACTGCTTCAAAAGTAAAGTATCCCAGGTTTTCAAAAGTTTATTTTAACTCTGAAGACAAGGTCATACTGATTTTACAACATCCTACATGATTTAAGTATATATACAAAGAAAAAACCCAACATTAGAATATAACACAGCTTGAAAGTTTGCAAAGGTTATTTGTGTCTTTGTTATTTCTGTACTTACTGACACATCAGATGCCAGCAGTGAATATTATATTTCATAATTTGTTGACTAGTAAAGATACAATCATTAGTACCCTAAGTCTTCAAAATTCACATAAACCCTTATGAAGCCATTCAGAAAGAGAAAGTCAACCCTAAAATTAGAATTAGTGATTATGATAAATGCTTTTAATAAGACATAGATAAACTGGATATGTTTAAAATTGTAATTTCATAGATTATAAAATTAGCATATTATAGTTATTCAATATGGTAAAGGCTAGGTGATTCTTCTGTGACTTGTTCGTATGAGATTTTCCTTGTTTTACTGTGAATTTAAATAAGTTTGCTTCACTTTGTCATTGATACAAATGACACAAAAGCTACATACTATTTCACAATAATTATTAACATTACCACATGTAGGAATCCCTTTGTTGTCATTAATTTGGGGCATCATGGGATAAAGAGATATCCCACGATATGTCATGTTGGTGAAAAACATAGAGCAGAGAGAAAATGCGCAAGCAACAGAAAGCCATTTGTATGTATTTCTAAAAGGTAACAGAATTTTAACAAACTCCCTTTGAAAATATTTTTTTGAAAAACTACCAATAAAATAAAATTTAAAACAAACATCATAAGAAGCCATGAATAATTTTGAGAAAGTAAATCATTACAAAAAATTACTCATAATTTTAAAAACTCTGAAAAGAATCAAGAATTGTGCATAACCTGCAAGAGAAAATGGCTAGAAATTTGGTGGGACAGTAAATCTTTAAAGAAATAAGGGCCATTGGCTACATAGTGAGTGTGTGTATGGCTTGGGACCTAAGCAATTATTTGTAACATGACCTTAAAATTTAGCAAATTAAAAATACTTAAATTCCTAATTTAAAATTATCTTAAAAAGATGATATTGATGACATGGCAATTTTGTTTTTGAAAGAAAGATGCTAAAAACTGATCACCATTTCAGATGCTTCAAATCAACAATTTTATAATAAGAGCCTGAAGCAGAAAGCATGTGGGCATAGGACAAATATGTGGCCAGCCAGTCCTAATTTTGCTCTTATTAAAAATGCCATTATGATTGACTTTCTCTTTAAATTCTTCACTATGATTGAAGACCCACTCCATATATACATCATCAAGAAATGCTGTTAACACATGGACAGACAAGACAGTAACATTCTAGTGGCTTCTGTTATGCAGCACAAACAATAAGGAAAAAAAGAACTTAGCAGTGTTGTACAGGACGTCAATGTTTTGTACACATACCATACTTTCTTTTTCAGGACACAATTTAAAACCCCAGTAATTCTGTGTCTAAGCCTTATAAAAGAAATACTTGTAAAGCTTATAAATTAGATGTTGAGGACTTTCATGGAGGCAGTGTGAGCCTTAATTTGAGAGAATGGCAATGAAATCTCATTATCAATAACAAATCATTATGATAATTTCTTATTATTTTTTCAGGACCTTTGAAGCAAAATAGATAGAAATCAATTTTCACCCTGAAAATGGTTTTTGTCATTAGTAAACGCTTCTCTTCTCACAAATGTCTATGCACTGTGCTTTCCTGAGAAACCACCACTAATTTCAAACCTCAATAAAATTCTAGTTTCACAGGAAGTGCAGAGATGAAGAAAGAAATGATGAATATGCTTGGCCAAGTTATGCAGCACTGTGTCAATATTTGCTAAAAAAAATAGACAATTTTTCTCTTATTTTAAAGTAAAGATAAGGCTATGGAAATACCATCAAAACAAAGATTTAAATTTTTTCTTAAAGAAACAAACATAATGTGATTTTGTTGTTAATTTTGCAAAATGGTAGTATTTCCTTTATAAAGGAAATATTTGGAGATTACATAGTTATAGCTTCCTTCAAAAACAAGAGAATTGCAGATTCAATCTACTGATACTAAATATGCTCAATCTACTGATAATCATGTTTCATATACATATGTATATATATGTGTATATGTATGTGCGTGTGTATATATATATATATATATACACACACACACACAAACATGATACTTCTTTTAGGCAAGTAATAGGACAAAAGTCAATTGGGAAAAGTATGGACTTATTCAGGTAATATATAATATATAGAATATAGAATAGCATTAAGAGAAAGATCACATAATCTCTGATTAGAAATAAAAGTAAGATGAGAATCATAATTTCAGTTAGTACTGCATGTTACAGATTCTTCTTCAAATTTTGGTTAGTGTTTGTCAGGCACAGGGAAATAATTAGGATAATATAGACTCATTACAGAAGGGAAAAAAACATTGCTAACATTGCAGTATTTTTATAAGAACAAGTTGAGTATTGATTATGAAAGCTCTAACAACTCTTGCTTTTATTTGATAACTATGAGATTTTTTTTTACCCTTGCTATCTATCAAGAGTGCTACTTTCTTTGCCTAATATATTTCAACCAGTATGAAGAAGTCAGAAAACAATGCGAAAAGTAATTCTCAGCTAATGTGATGTTGCTTAAGAAATTTAAATGATAAATATCAAATTAAACCTTTGAAAAGGCAGGCTTAGACCTCCTTAAGAAGACAGTTAATGTGGCCTACCGTAATTTGATCACTTTTTCATGAAAAATTCCATTCAGTTTCCGATAGATTTTGCAGAGTTCATTCCGTGGAGATACTTTTAGGGAAATAGAGAGGAGGGTTGTGGGCTGTGGGGTCTCCTCACTCCTCCTCTGTGCAGCCCAGCAGCTCCGACCGCAGCGTGATCCTCCCATACCAAGACCAAGGAAGGATCCTTATGTGCCGTGCATAGATGGGAGGGTCAATGACGTTTTTTCTGTGGGTATCATTGTCAAAATTGCCCTGGAAAACCTAGTAAAGATGAACAGACTATCAATCATATGGCCTTCTTTTTCTTGGGAATTATTTTTATTATTTTCTTGTTTGGATCATTTTTCTCATATGTGAGATTTGAAACTAATCTTGTTATATTTTTCAAGACATAATTCAGCTTCTTTTTAATAATCATCTTTAAATTGACTAGCCAATGAATGTTTAAAGACTTAAATAAGTTGAAAATGTATTTCAACTGTCTGAGGCAGGAATACATAGATTTATCATTTTTTTTAAAAGGTCAGGTTTTTTTTTTTTTTAATGCAACAGATATTTATTTTTTGCTTCTGTCACAGGCTGCTGTTGGTTAGGCAGCTTGCTGAAGGTTTTTTCTTCTAAGGAGTAATGCAGAGATCCAGGCTGTTGCAAGTTACCACCATTGTATGAAAAACGCGGCATCCACATTCATAAGGGGCAATGAAAGAGAAAGCTGTTGGATTACACAGGATGTTTTAAAAAAAAAACAGGTATGGAAGCAGCTTAAATCATTTCTGGATACATCTCATTGACCTCAACTAATTATATGACCTCAGCCCAACTGCAAAGGAGGCTGGGAAATGGAGAGGAGCATGTGGATATCTGGTGAGCATAACGGTCTCTATCACAATGTCTTTGGCTTACTTCTCACATAGAGAACAAAATTAACCCATTATCAAAAGAGACAACCACAATCAATGCTAGTAACTACTTTTTTCTTGCCTTGTCTATTAATTCCTGGATCCATACAATACTCTTGTGACCTATAATATTCTGACATGTTGGCATCCCATGACTTCTTCATACTTCTTTTCTTTCAAAGCTTTTTTGAGGTGTTTATGTCCATTTTTCTCCTCCTCTGTGAGGAGGAGCCCGTGGGAATCTGGTTTTGAAGGTCAGCAGGATTTGACTGCAGGAATTCCATAGGACAGGGGGAAACAGAAACTCCACTCTTGGAGGATGCACACAAGGTCTCGTGCACACAAGGACTCAAGGAAAAAAGGAGTGACCTCCAAAGAGACTGGGCCAGACCTACCTGCTAGTATTGGAGGGTCTCCTGTGGAGGCAGAGGGCAACTGTGGCTCATTGCCAGGACAAAGACACTGGCAGTGGCAGCTCTGATGAGTTCTCATTCTGTGAGCCCTCCTGGAGGCTGCCATTTCCTCCTCACACCTAGCCTTACCCAACAGCCTGTAGGCTCCAGTGTTGAGTCTCCTCAGGCCAAACAACCAACAGGGTGGAAACACAGCTCCACCCATCAGCAGACAGTTTGCTTAAAGTCTTCCTGAGCACAGCCCTGCCCACCCACCAGTGGTCAGGATCCAGTCCCTCACACCAGGAAGCCTGCACAAGCCTCTTAGACAGGCTCATCCACCAGGGGGCAGAGAGCAGAAGCAAGAAGAATTACAACCTAGCAGCCTGCAGAATGATCAATCAAAGAACGATCAATCAAAGAAAATTAGACAAAATGAGATGGCAGAAGGGTATGTCCTAGATGAAGGAACAAGATAAAACCCCAGAAGAACAACTAAGTGAAGTGCAGATAGGCAATCTACCCAAAAAAGAATTCAGAGTAATGATAATAAGGATGATCCAAGATCTTGGAAAAAGAATGGAGGTACAGATCAAAAAAATGCAAGAAATGTTTAACAAAGACCTAGAAACAAACAGAGATGAATAATAGAATAAATGAAATGAAAAATATACTAGAAGGAATCAATAGCAGAATAACTGAAGCAGAAGAATTGATAAGTGATCTGATAGACAGAATGGTGGAAATCACTGCTGCAGAACAGAATAAAGAAAAAAGAATGAAAAGAAATGAAACAGCCTGAGACACCTCTGGGACAACATAAACACACCAACATTCACATTACAAGGGTCCCAGAAGGAGAAGAGAGATAGAAAGGACCTGAGAAAATATTTGAAGAGATAATAGCTGAAAAATTCCCTGACATGGGAAAGGAAATAGTCACCCAAGTCCAGGAAGCACAGAGAGTCCCAGGCAGGCTACACCTAAGGAGGAACACACCAAGACACATAGTAATCAAGATGACAAAAAAATAATAAAAGCAACAAGGGAAAAGCAACAGATAACACACAAGGGAATTCTCATAAGGTAATCAGCTGATCTCTCAGCAAAAACTCTACAAGCTAGAAGGGAGTGGCACTATACATATAAAGTGAGGAAAGGGAAGAACCTACAACCAAGAATACTCTATCCAGCAGGGCTCTCATTCAGATTCAACAGAGAAGTCAAAGCTAAGATTATTTAGCACCACCAGACCAGCTTTGCAACAAATGCTAAAGGAACTTCTCTAGGTGGAAAAGAAAAGGCCACAACTACAAATGAGAAAATTATAAATGGGAAAGCTCAGAGGTAAAGGCAAACATACAGTAGAAGTAGAAAATCATCCACACACAAATATGATATCAAAGCCAGCAACTGTGAGAAAAAGAGAGTACAAATGCAGGATGCTGGAAATGTACTTGAAATTAAAAGACCAGCAACTTAAACAATCTTGTTTATATACAGACCACCTTTATCAAAACCTCATGGTCACTGCAAACTGAAAATCCACAATAGGTACACACACACAAAAGAAAAATGAGTCTAAACACAGCACTAAAGTCAGTCATCAGATGACAAAAGAAGAGAACAAGCGAGGAAGGGAAGAAAAAAGACCTACAAAAAGAAAACCAAATGGCAGTAAGAACATACATATCAATAATTACCTTAAGCATAAACAGATCAAATGCTCCAACTAAAAGACATAGACTGGCTGAATGGATACAAAAACAAGACCCATATATATGCTGTCTAAGAGAGACCCACTTCAGATCTAGGGACACATATAGACTGAAAGTGAGGAGATGGAAAAAGGTATTCCATGCAAATGCGAATCAAAAGCTGGAGCAGCAATACTCATATCAGACAAAATAGACTTTAAAATAAAGACTGTTACAAGAGACAAAGAAGGACACTACATAATGATCAAGGAATCCAAGAAGAAGATATAATAATTGTAAATACATGTGCCCCAAAACATAGGAGCACCTCAATATATAAGGCAGATGCTAAAATCTATAAAAGGAGAAATCAACAGTAACACAATAATAGTGGGGAACTTTAATACCCCACTTTCATCAATGGACAGATCATCCAGATAGAAAATCAATAAGGAGACAGAAGGCTTAAGTGACACATTAGACCAGATAGGCTCAATTATAGGACATTCCATCTGAAAGCAGCAGAATACACTTTCTTCTCAAATGTACATGGAACATTCTCCAGGATAGATCACATACTGAGACACAAATAAAGTGTTGGTAAATTTAAGAAAATTGAAATCATATCAAGCATCTTTTCCAACTACAAAGCTATGAGATTAGAAATCAATTACAGGAAAAAAAAACCTGTATAAAACACGAACACCTGGAGGTTAAATTTGGTGAAGTTACAGGATACAAAATTAATACAGAGAAATCTGTTGTATTTCTACACACTAACAATGAAAGATCAGAAAGAGGAATTAAGGAAATAATACCATTTACTATTGCTTCAAAAAGAATAAAATACCTAGGAATAAACCTACCTAAGGAGGCAAGAGACCTGTATTCCAAAAACTGTAAGATGCTGATGAAAGAAATAGAAGATGACAGAAACAGATGGAAAGATATACCATGTTCTAGGATTGGAAGAATCAATATTGTGAAAATGACTACACTACCCAAGGCAAACTATAGGTTCACTGCAATCCCTATCAAATTACTAATGGTATTTTTCACAGAACTAGAACAATAAATTTTAAAATATGTATGGACACATAAAAGACCCTGAATGGGCAAAGCAATTTTGAGATAGAAAAACAGAGCTGGAGGAATGAGGCTCCCTGACTTCAGACTATACTACAAAGGTACAGTCATCAAAGCAGTACGGTGCTGGCATAAAAAACAGAAATATAGATCAATGGAACAGAATAGACATAAACCCATGCACCTATGGTCAATTAATCTATGACAAAGGAGGCAAGAATATACAGTGCAGTGGAGAAAAGACAGTCTCTTCAATAAATGGTGTTGGGATAAATGGACAGCTACAAGTAAAAAAATGAAATGAGAACATTCTTTAACACCATGCATAAAAATAAACTCAAAATGGATTAAGGACCTAAATGTAAGACTGGATACTATAATACTCTTAGGGGAGAAACTAGGCAGAACATTCTTTGACATAAATTGCAGCAGTATCTTTTTTAATCCATCTCCTAGCATAATGAAAACAAAAATAAACAACTGGGACCTAATTAATCTTAAAAGCTTTTGCACAGCAAAGGAAACCATAAACAGAATGAAAATACAACCCACGGAATGGGAGAAAATATTTGCAAATGCTGTGACAGAAAAGGGATTAATCTCCAAAATTTACAAAGAGCTCATGTAGCTCAATGTCAAAAAAATAAAAAAACTGGAAGATGGTGGAAGAGTAAGACGCGGAGATCACCTTCCTCCCCACAGATACATCAGAAATACACGTGGAACAACTCCTACAGAACACCTACTGAACGCTGGCAGAAGACCTCAGACCTCCCAAAAGGCAAGAAACTCCCCAGGTACCTGGATAGGGCAAAAGAAAAAAGAATAAACAGAGACAAAACAATAGGGACAGGACCTGCACCAGTGGGAAGGAACTGTGAAGGAGGAAAGGTTTCCACACACTAGGAAGCCCCTTCGCGGGAGGAGACTGTGGGTGGCGGAGGGGGGAAGTTTCAGGGCCGCAGAGGAGAGCGTAGCAACAGGGGTGCAGAGGGCGAAGCGGAGAGATTCCTGCACAGAGGATCGGTGCTGACCGGCAATCACCAGCCCAAGAGGCTTGTCTGTTCACCCGCCGGGGCAGGCGGGTCTCGGAGCTGAGGCTCGGGCTTCTGTCAGAGTGAAGGGAGAGGACTGGGGTTGGCGGCGTGAACACAGCCTGAAGGGGTTAGTGTACCACGGCTAGTCCGGGGAAAAGTCTGGACCTGCCGAAGAGGCAAGAGACTTTGTCTTCCCTCTTTGTTTCCTGGTGCGCGAGGAAAGGGGATTGAAAGCACTGCTTAAAGGAGCTCCAGAGATGGGCGCAAGCCGCAGCTAACAGTGTGGACCTCAGAGACGGGCATGAGACACTAAGGATGCTGCTGCCACCACCAAGAAACCTGTGTGTGAGCACAGGTCACTATCCACACCTCCCTTCCGGGGAGCCTATGCAGCGCACCACTGCCAGGGTCCCGGGATCCAGGGACAATTTCCCTGGGAAAACGCATGGCACGCCTCAGGCTGATGCAACGTCCCGCCGGCCTCTGCTGCTGCAGGCTCGCCCCACATCATGCCCCTCCCTCTCCCCGGCCTGGGTGAGCCAGAGCCCCTGATTCAGCTGCTCCTTTAACCCCGTCCTGTCTGAGCGAAGAACAGACGCCTTCCAGCGACCTACACGCAGAGGCGGGGCCAAATCCAAAGCTGAGCCTCGGAAGCTGTGCGAACAAAGAAGAGAAAGGGAAATCTCTCCCAGCAGCCTCAGGAGCAGCGGATTAAATCTCCGCAATCAACTTGATGTACCCTGCATCTGTGGAATATCTGAGTAGACAACAAATCATCCCAAATTGAGGAGGTGGACTTTGACAGCACGATTTATTACTTTTTCCCCTTTTCCTCTTTTTGTGAGTGTGTATGTGTAAGCTTCTGTGTGAGATTTTGTCTGTATAGCTTTGCTTTCACCATTTGTCCTAGGGTTCTATCTGTCCGTATTGTTTTGTTTGTTTTTTACTTAAAAATTTTTTTTCTTAATTATTTTTTATTTTAATAACTTTATTTTATCTTTATTTTATTTTATCTTCTTTCTTTCTTTCTCTCTCTCTCCCCCAGTCTCTCTTTCCTTCTTTCTTTCTTTCTTCCTTCCTTCGTCCCTCCCTCCCTCACTCTTTTTCTTTCTTTCTTTCTTCTCCTGTTTATAAGAGCCAACTTCAGGACACTGGTCAATAAAAGACCTCCCAGCTCCACATAATATCAAATGGCAAAAATCTCCCAGAGATCTCCATCTCAACACCAACACCCAGCTGCACTCAAGGACCAGCAAGCTACAGTGCTGGACACCCTAAGCCAAACAACAAGCAAGACAAGAACACAACCCCACCCATTATCAGAGAGGCTGCCTAAAATCATAAGTCCACAGACACCCCAAAACACACCACCAGATGTGGACCTGCCCACCGGAAAGACAAGATTCAGCCTTATCCACCAGAACACAGGTACTAGTCCCCTCCACCAGGAAGCCTACACAACCCAGTGAAACAACTTTAGCCACTGGGGAAAGACACCAAAAACAACGGGAATTACGAACCTGAAGCCTTCAAAAAGGAGACCCCAAAAACAGTAAGATAAGGAAAATGACAAGACAGAAAAACACACAGCAGATGAAGGAGCAAGATAAAAACCCACCAGACCTAACAAATGAAGAGGAAATAGGCAGTCTACCTGAAAAAGAATTCAGAATAATGATAGTAAAGATGATCCAAAATCTTGAAAATTGAGAAAATGCAAGAAACATTTAACAAGGACCTAGAAGAATTAAAGATGAAACAAGCAACAACACAATAAATGAAATTAAAAATACTCTAGAAGGGATCAATAGTAGAAAAACTGAGGCAAAAGAACAGATAAGTGACCTGGAAGATAAAATATTGGAAATAACTACTGCAGAGCAGAATAAAGGAAAGAGAATGAAAAGAACTGAGGACAGTCTCAGAGACCTCTGGGACAACATTAAATGCACCAACATTCGAATTATAGGGGTTCCAGAAGAAGAAGAGAAAAAGAAATGTACTGAGAAAATATTTGAAGAGATTATAGTTGAAAACTTCCCTAATATGGGAAAGGAAACAGTTAATCAAGTCCAGGAAGCACAGAGACTCCCATATAGGACAAATCCAAGGAGAAATATGCCAAGACACATATTAATCAAACTGTCAAAAATTAAATACAAAGAAAACATATTAAAAGCAGCAAAGGAAAAACAACAAATAACACACAAGGGAATCCCCATAAGGCTAACAGCTGATCTTTCAGCAGAAACTCTGCAAGCCAGAAGGGACAGGCAGGACATATTTAAAGTGATGAAGGAGAAAAACCTACAACCAACATTACCCATCAAGGATCTCATTCAGATTTGATGGAGAAATTAAAACCTTTACAGACAAGCAAAAGCTGAGAGAGTTCAGCACCACCAAGCCAGCTTTACAACAAATGCTAAAGGATCTTCTCTAGGAAGGAAACAGAAGAGAAGGAAAACACCTACAATAACAAACCCAAAACAATTAAGAAAATGGGAATAGGAATATACATATCGATAATTACCTTGAATGTAAATGGATTAAATGCTCCCACCAAAAGACACAGACTGGCTGAATGGATACAAAAACAAGACCCATATATATGCTGTCTACAAGAGACCCACTTCAGACCTAGGAACACATACAGACTGAAAGTGAGGGGATGGAAAAAGATATTCCATGCAAATGGAAACCAAAAGAAAGCTGGAGTAGCAATTCTCATATCAGACAAAATGGACTTTAAAATAAAGACTATTAGAAGAGACAAAGAAGGACACTACATAATGATAAAGGGATCGATCCAAGAAGAAGATATAACAATTGTAAACATTTATGCACCCAACATAGGAGCACCTCAATACATAAGGCAAATACTAACAGCCATAAAAGGAGAAATCGACAGTAACACAATCATAGTAGGGGACTTTAACACCCCACTTTCACCAATGGTCAGATCATCGAAAATGAAAATAAATAAGGAAACACAATCTTTAAATGATACATTAAACAAGATGGACTTAATTGATATTTATAGGACATTCTACCAAAAAACAACAGAATACACATTTTTCTCAAGTGCTCATGGAACATTCTCCAGGATACATCATATCTTGGGTCACAAATCAAGCCTTGGTAAATTTAAGAACATTGAAATTGTATCAAGTATCTTTTCTGACCACAATGCTATGAGACTAGATATCAATTACAGGAAAAGATCTGTAAAAAATACAAACACATGGAGACTAAATAATACACTGCTTAATAACGAAGTGATCACTGAAGAAATCAAAGAGGAAATCAAAAAATACCTAGAAACAAATGACAATGGAGACACAATGACCCAAAACCTATGGGATGCAGCAAAAGCAGTTCTAAGAGGGAAGTTTATAGCAATACAATCCTACTTTAAGAAACAGGAAACATCTCGAATAAACAACCTAACTTTGCAACTAAAGCAATTAGAGAAAGAAGAACAAAAACCCCCAAATTTAACAGAAGAAAATAAATCATAAATATCAGGTCAGAAATAAATGTAAGAGAAATGAAGGAAATGATAGCAAAGATCAATAAAACTAAAAGCTGCTTCTTTCAGAAGATAAACAAAATTGATAAACCATTAGCCAGACCCATCAAGAAAAAAAGGGAGAAAATTCCAGTCAATAGAATCAGAAATGAAAAAGGAGAAGTAACAACTGACACTGCAGAAATACAAAAGATCATGAGAGATTACTATAAGCAACTCTATGCCAGTAAAATGGACAACCTGAAAGAAATGGACAAATTCTTAGAAATGCACAACCTGCCAAGACTGAATCAGGAAGAAATAGAAAATATGAACAGGCCAATCACAAGCACTGAAATTGAAACTGTGATTAAAAATCTTCCAACAAACAAAAGCCCAGGACCAGATGAATCACAGGCGAATTCTATCAAACATTTAGAGAAGAGCTAACACCTTTCCTTCTCAAACTCTTCCAAAATATAGCAGAGGGAGGAACACTCCCAAACTCATTCTACGAGGCTACCATCACCCTGATACCAAAACCAGACAAGGATGTCACAAAGAAAGAAAACTACAGGCCAATATCACTGATGAACATAGATGCAAAAATCCTCAACAAAATACTAGTAAACACAATCCAAAAGCACATTAATGGATCATACACCATGATCAAGTGGGGTTTATTCCAGGAATGCAAGGATTCTTCAATATACATGAATCAATCAATGTGATACACCATATTAAAAAATTGAAGGAGAATAACCATATGGTCATCTCAATAGATTCAGAGAAAGCTTTTGACAAAATTCAACACCCATTTATGATAAAAACCCTCCAGAAAGTAGGCATAGAGGGAACTTTCCTCAACATAATATAGGCAATATATGACAAACCAACAGCCAACATCATCCTCAATGGTGAAAAACTGAATGGTTTTCCACTAAGATCAGGAACAAGACAAGGTTGCCCACTCTCACCACTCTTATTCAACATAGTTTTGGATGTTTTAGCCACAGTAGTCAGAGAAGAAAAGGAAATAAAAGGAATCCAAATCAGAAAAGAAGAAGTAAAGCTGTCACTGTTTGCAGATGACATGATAGTCTACATAGAGAATCCTAAAGATGCTACCAGAAAATTACTAGAGCTAATCAATGAATTTGATAAAGTAGCAGGATACAAAATTAATGCACAGAAATCTCTGGCATTCCTATACACTAATGATGAAAAATCTGAAAGTGAAATCAAGGAAACACTCCCATTTACCATTGCAACAAAAAGAATAAAATATCTAGGAATAAACCTACATAAGGAGACAAAAGACCTGTACGCAGAAAATTATAAGACACTGATGAAAGAAATTAAAGATGATACAAACAGATGGAGAGATATACCATGCTCCTGGATTGGAAGAATCAATATTGTGAAAATGACTCTACGACCCATGGCAATCTACAGATTCAATGCAATCCTTATCAAACTACCAATGGCAT
The DNA here is from genome assembly GCF_964165515.1 of Mesoplodon bidens. Classification (NCBI taxonomy): domain Eukaryota; kingdom Metazoa; phylum Chordata; class Mammalia; order Artiodactyla; family Ziphiidae; genus Mesoplodon; species Mesoplodon bidens. Next base: position 68,360,496 of record NC_138160.1, read on the forward strand.
TTTTCACAGAACTAGAACAAAAAATTTCAAAATTTGTTTGGAAAAACAAAAGACCCCGAACAGCCAAAGCAATCTTGAGAACGAAACACGGAGCTGGAGGAATCAGGCTCCCTGACTTCAGACTATACTACAAAGCTACAGTAATCAAGACAGTGTGGTACTGGCACAAAAACAGAAAGTTAGATCAATGGAACAGGATAGAAAGCCCAGAGATAAACCCACGCACATATGGTCAACTTATCTTTGATAAAGGAGGCAGGAATGTACAGTGGAGAAAGGATAGCCTCTTCAATAAGTGGTGCTGGGAAAACTGGACAGGGACATGTAAAAGTATGAGATTAGATCATTCCCTAACACCATACACAAAAATAAGCTCAAAATGGATTAAAGACCTAAATGTAAGGCCAAAAACTATCAAACTCTTAGGGAAAACATAGGCAGAACACTCTATGACATAAATCACAGCAAGATCCTTTTTGACCCACCTCCTAGAGAAATGGAAAAATCAATCAATCAATCAATAAATGGGACCTAGTGTAACTTCAAAGCTTTTGCACAGCAAAGGAAACCATAAACAAGATGAAAGGAGAACCCTCAGAATGGGAGAAAATATTTGCAAATGAAGCAACTGACAAAGGGTTAATCTCCAAAATTTACAAGCAGCTCATGCAGCTCAATAACAAAAAATCAAACAACCCAATCCAAAAATGGGCAGAAGACCTAAATAGACATTTCTCCAAAGAAGATATACAGATTGCCAACAAACACATGAAAGAATGCTCAACATCATTAATCATTAGAGAAATGCAAATCAAAACTACAATGAGATATCATCTCACACCAGTCAGAATGGCCATCATCAAAAAATCTAGAAACAATAAATGCTGGAGAGGGTGTTGAGAAAAGGGGACACTCTTGCACTGCTGGGGGGAATGTGAATTGGTACAGCCACTATGGAGAACAGTATGGAGGTTCCTTAAAAAACTACAAATAGAACTATCATATGACCCTGCAATCCCACTACTGGTTATATACCCTGAGAAAACCATAAGTCAAAAAGATTAATGTACCAAAATGTTCATTGCAGCTCTATTTACAATAGCCAGGAGATGGAAACAACCTAAGTGCCCATCATCGGATCAATGGATAAAGAAGATGTGGCACATATATACAATGGAATATTACTCAGCCATAAAAAGAAATGAAACTGAGTTATTTGTAGTGAGGTGGATGGACCTAGAATCTGTCATACAGAGTGAAGTAAGTCAGAAAGAGAAAGACAAATACCATACGCTAACACATATATATGGAATCTAAGAAAATAAATGTCATGAAGAACCTAGGGGTAAGACAGGAATAAAGACACAGACCTACTAGAGTATGGATTTGAGGATATGGGGAGGGGGAAGGGTAAGCTGTGACAAAGTGAGAGAGTGGCATGGACATATATACACTACCAAACTACCAAAATAGATAGCTAGTGAGAAGCAGCCGCATAGCACAGGGAGATCAGCTTGGCGCTTTGTGACCACCTAGAAGGGTGGGATAGGGAGGGTGGGAGGGAGGGAGATGCAAGAGGGAAGAGATATGGGAACATATGAATATTTATAACTGATTCACTTTGTTATAAAGCAGAAACTAACACACCACTGTAAAGCAATTATACTCTAATAAAGATGTAAAAACAAACAAACAAAGAAAAAACCCCCAACAAACAACCTATTCAAAAAATGGGCAGAAGACTTAAACAGACATTTCTCCAAAGAAGGCATACAGGTGACCAAGAGGCACATGAAAAGATGCTCAACATCACTAATTATTAGAGAAATGCCAATCAAATCTACAATGACATATCACCTCACACCAGTCAGAATGGCCATCATCAAAATGTGTGCAAACAATAAATGCTGGAGAGGGTGTGGAGAAAAGGGAACCCTCCTACACTGCTGGTGGGAATGTAAACTGTCACAGCCACCGCAGAGTACAGTATGGAGGTTCCTTAGAAAAACTAAAAATAGAGCTACCATGTGTTTCATCAATCTCACTCCTGGGCTTATATCCAGAGAAAATCATGGTTTGAAAGGATACATGCACCCCAATGTTCACTGCAGCACTGTTTACAATCACCACAACATGGAAGCATCCTAAATGTCCATTGACAAGGAATGGATAAAGAAGAAGTGTTATATACATACAGTGGAATATTACTTAGCTATGAAAAAGAATGAAGTAATGCCATTTGCAGCAACATAGATGGACCTGGAGATTATCATACTAAGTGAAGTAAGTCAGACAGAGAAAAACAAATATCATATGATATTACTTTTATATGGAATCTGAAAAAAATGTTACAAATGAACTTATTTACAACACACAGACTCACAGACTTAGAGAATGAACTTACTTATGGTTTCCAGGGGGAAAGGGTGGTAGGGAGGGATAAATTGGGAGTTTGGGATTGACATATACACACGGCTATATTTCAAATAGATAATCAACAAGGACCTACTGTATAGCACTGGAAACTTTGCTCATTATTCTGTAATAACCTAAATGTGAAAAGAACTTGAAGAAGAATAAATACATGTATATGTATAACTAAGTCACCTTGCTGTACACCTGAAACTAACACAACATTGTATATTCCAATATAAAATTAAATTTAAAAACTGAAGCTAGTAAATGTAAGCATATAAGGTATGTTAAAAATGAAGAAAAAAAAGAAACAAAAGCAAAACACTGGGATGCTGATAGGAATGGCATTAAATTTTAAATTACTTTGAGAGAAATTAATGTATTTATAATATTTAAACTTGAACATTTTACCATTTTTAACCTATAGATTCTGAACATTATTCATTCTATTTTATATTTATATTTTTTCCATGTTCAACTAGTATAGTGAAAATCTCTTCAACGTTTTGTCTTTTAGCTTTATGAGGCATCTTACAATTGGAAGATAATTTTTAGCTTGCTTGAGATCGAAACATGCCTACATAGTCAAAGAGAAACCTGAAAATAAAATTCCCCAAAGGGGAAAAAGAAAAGAAACTCCATTATCTCATGACAGAATATTTAACCCATATCATTGAACATTCTGAAATTAAGGGGAATGTTTTAAAAATGGCCTTCTTCAGTTGGTTCAGTCTCACATGATCACAAAAAGTCCCCTGGAAAGACAAAAATAAAGATATTCTTCTCTAAAGCTCTAGAGAGTAAGAGAGTATGACACATTAATAGACACAACAGACAAGATGCGGTAATCTTTCTGCTGCTTCCATGGAAAGATTATGAGCCATTAAGGGTGAATGCAAAGGGCCATCCCCATCTTGTGGGGGAATAATTTTTCAACTTGACACAAAATATATCTCAAAGGCTGTTTCTGAATAAATATTTGAAGAAGGGAATACTGAACTGTGCCAAGTCTAGAATTCATCATCCTGGCATAACTGAATCTATGTTCTTTTAATACGAATTTTACTGTCAGCAATGTTCTGGCTTGCACTGACCAAAAAGGAACTAGTTTTGGACTGAAATGTGTTAGTAAATAACAATGTCTCTGTTAGCAAAAGCTCACGTGTATAGGATATACCATGCAAACACTCACCAAAAATCTTGAAAGATGTTGTCATTGCAACAGCAGAAAATAAAAGAGTACATTCTATGGTTTCTAGACAATCTCTCTGATGTATGGGTTCAAATGCTTCACTGAGACTGTGGTGTTAACAATTTAATAGAGAATCTAAAATCCAATTTCATAGCCCGGCTAGAGAACTTAATGTATATGTTTGGCATAATAGAGTTTAAATAACTTCCATTGCAAATCTGCAACAGTTCAAAATATAGTGTTTTACCACTTTTGGGGAAGGAAATACAGGAAGAAATAATTTTCTTTTAAATCACTGGTCTTCAGCCCAAGTTTCAATACAGAACTATCAATCCCCAAAGCAGTAGTTGAATTATTAGTTATACCTATCTCTTTACACATATGGAGAATACACAGAGGGAAAGAATAGCAGCTCTGAAACTACATACAGCTATGACATTTCTGATTTAATGTGTGAAAGTTATAGATATTTGAGTGCTCATTAAAAAAATTAAATGAAGTTTCATAAAACAGGATAATTAAAGAACCAAAAATACCCACAGAAGAATAGCCTAAATCTGTATTGGAAGCAACCAAACTAGGATCTAAAAGTACTAAAACTATACTTTCATTTTTGGAGGTCTCTTAGTGATGATACAGCAGCGAACACAAGGCACACATTTGCAAATTCTAGCATGACATCTTGTGCTTGCTGTGCAAACATGTGGCACATGTGCTGTTTCTTATCTCCAACACTAGGAAGATCCTGCTAAAGCATGCTATTTCAATGCTTTACCTGGCAAAGGAATGCAAACTCAGTATTTTTAGTTAACTTTATATAAAATCTGTAAAAATTCTGGAAAAGTGCTTTCACATACACATTTTAGAGATTTAAGCACCTAGATTGAATTCAAAGTCTGAAAAGACTGATGGAGAACATTAAATCTCCATATAGAAGGGAAAACAGTAAACCTGAGAAAGAGTTGGGCAGTTTTTAGAAAGAGTATGACCCTGTTTACAATAGCCGAGACATGGAAGCAACCTAAATGTCCATTGACAGAGGAATGGATAAAGAAGATGTGGTACAGATATACAATGGAATAGTACTGGGCCATAAAAAAAGAATGAAGTAATGCCATTTGCATCAACATGGATGGACCTGGTGATTATCATACTAAGAGAAGTAAGTCAGAGAAAGACAAGTATCATATATCTCTTATATGCAGAATCTAAAAAAAAAAAGATATAAATGAACTTATTTACAAACAGAAACAGACTCACAGACATAGGAAACAAACTTATGGTTACCAAAGGGGAAAGGCGGGGGGAAGAGGGATAAATTAGGCATTTTGGATTAACATATACATACTACTATATATAAAGTAGATAACCAACAAGGACCTACCATATAGCAGAAGAACTATACTCAATATCTTGTAATAATCTATAAGGGAAAAGAATCTGAAAAAAAGTTTTATATATATGTATGACTGAATCACTTTGCAGTACACCAGAAACTAACACAACATTATAACTCAACTATATTTCAATTAAAAAAAAAGAGTATGAGTAAGTTTCAGTTTTAGGAGGAGGCTTAGCTAATTAGCTGGTAACAAGTTTGCTGAGATACTCAAACATGATATGCTTAGGAGTCTCTCAGGTTTTTCCCAACACATGGGACCTGGACAAAAAGGCACTCAAGGTACTTTGGAGAGGCTTCTATAGTTACAAACCAGGAGAAAAGAGAGAGGATAATGAAACTGCTTCAATGTGATTGAGATCTTGGATTTGGTTTTCTTATGTCAACTCTCCTGTGATACTAGATAAAATTCAAATCAGATTGTAGTGAGGATTCAGATCTCAACACAGAGAGACTATCAGATAAAATAAAACAAACGTTGCTAGAAGCAATATTTTTTGTAAGATGAAGCTTGTCATTCTTTGGTAGGGACAATGGTCTGTTCAGGCAAGAGTAGCCATCGTCAGTAGCAAGCTCCCAGGCATCACGGAGGAAGGCAAGGTTATCTTCCATGACTCAGTCAGAGGGCTGGTCACATCCCCGGTTCTTTTAGCAGTCATGTGCTATGACTCTGCCTTTCACAAGTACTGAGAAATCCTTCAGGGATTTCTTGCACATACTACTTATTTACTAAGTCATCAGGTTTGTAAAGATGTACTTCTTTCTAATATTTGTCTTAAACTTAACTCATTAAAATTTTTTAAAAATTTAATTAATTAATTTATTTAGTTTTGGCTGCATTGGGTCTTTTTTGCTGCATGCGGGCTTTCTTTAGTTGTGGCGAGAAGGGGCTACTATTCGTTGTGGTGCGCGGGCTTCTCATTGCGGTGGTTTCTCTTGTTGTGGAGCACAGGTTCTAGGCACGTGGGCTCAGTAGTTGTGGCTTGTGGGCTCTAGAGTACAGGCTCAGTAGTTGTGGCATACAGGCTTGGTTTCTCCGTGGCAATGTGGAATCTTCCTGGACTAGGGCTCGAACCCGTGTCCCCTGAATTGGCAGGCGGATTCTTAACCGCCACACCACCAGGGAAGCCCCTCATTAAAAATTTTAAAGAGATTCACATTGTTCTAACCTTTTGGAATTTATGTTCACATCATCCAAATAGCCAAGTGGTTTTAAGCATTTTTCTATAGTCTCCCTGAGCTCTTCAAGGCTAACGGGTCATTATTTTAGCAAGGTCTCAGGTGACATCGCTTTATCCCTGTGGCCTTCTGGTCATCCCCTTCTAGATTTCATTATTTCTCTTCTGATATGTAGAGACTAGAACCATATTTGGGATTCCAGATATTGTGGAAATAAAAGGGTTGAATCAAGCTATCTCAAGTTTCCTCTATTACTTGCATTTGCATTGTTAATGGTGTCAAACATAGCATTGGCTTTATTGAGTATACCTGTACACAGACCTGAGGTCCTAAACGGAGAAAGAACAGAGATATAAACCCATTTGCCTAGGGCAACGTATGTGTGTGTGTACTGGGAGGGGGTGCAAAAGCTAAGAATTCTTTACTTAGTGTATATAATTTCAATTATTTGTCCTTTCATCCAGAGTGCCTATAAAGAAGTTTGAAAAAAAGTCTTTTCTAGCTCTCATCCCTGAAACACTGTTTTTATGGAATTCAGTCCATACAATGGAAAAATCTGAGACTTGGAAGAGAAGGCATAGATCTGGTAGTGCCAACTTCCCTCTCTAACATTTCTGACATGGAACTTTCAGCTTATCTGTGGCAAGCCTCAGTATAACAAAGCAGGTATGTATTTAGACACTTTGAAATTCTGTCTTCTTATTAGGCTGAAATATGCCTCTTTCTAACGTCCATCTATCAATCTAGAGCTTTATTCTCAACAAGCATAGAAGTCTAGCTATCAAAAGAAAAACACCACTGACATATTTAACAATAACACAAACCTTTCAAACTCAAATTCAATGCTTTAGGCTAATCATTCATGGCTCCTTAAAAAAGTCCACAAGTTAGGTGATTTTCAGACTTATCTTGATTTCATTCCATTGGATACCGTCTGGTTTAACTGTGGTTCTATTAAAGTGTGGTATTTGCTTGAACATAGTACCTAGTTATCATACCAACGGCTCAAAAAATAAAGCATACCTTTGTTGTAGATACAATGCTTCTATCATAACAGTCTAAAATTTAAAACTATTATATTACATTTTGGGTCATGGTGGATTGATTTATGGTCAAATAAACTCTGAATTTTTTCATAAAATTTTTCCAAAGCCAGAACTTCCCCAATTTCTTGCTTGTAAAATGGATTTATAGTGCATGTAGAAATTTACATTTATCCCAATTTCATTTCATTGAATTCATGGCATTTTTAAATGAGTAATTCCTAGTTAAAATTATGATTTTAAAAATAGTGGAAATTTGGTAGATATTAGGATTTAAGTATCTATTTCATAAAGTAACCATTTATATATTATGTGAGCATGAAATCTGATTTTTGTGGGTGACATAAAGGACTTATACTTACTAGTTTATGGTTTAGCATGATAAAACTCATTTTTATATACTTCAACATTACTTGAAATTTTTGGACTTAAAAATTTCAGTTACAACTTGAATCAATGTGCTGATTTAAAGTCTTATGAAAAATTTCACAGAATTAGTATGCACAAATGATGTTAAACATAATATTTATCCATATGAATAGTGTTTATAAGAGGCTTCATTTGTTTCTGATGCTATGACTAGATTATTAATATGCTTTAGGCTAAGCTGCATTTTAAGTTATATCCTGCTTTGCCTTATATTGGAGCATTCCAAAAATCAAAACTTTTCATTAAAAAAGCAAAATAAAAATTGGTTTAATATGTATAGAAAATTGTTTTTTAAAAGTTTCAGCAAGTGGTGTAAACCTACATCACGTTTTAAAAAATCTTATTGGAAGTTTTGCACTTTGTGAAACTTCTGTTAGTGACTGGATATAAAAAGTTTGAACCTAAAGTTTGAGTCTTTTATCTGACATAGACTCTAGCTATTATTCAGTGAATTCAATTTCTAGGAAAATTTACCAGTACCCTGAAACCATTTCATGATTGAATGGCTGGGATATCATTCCTGATGGTTTTCTCTGTGATCAATTCCACTAAACCAATGAAAATCTGTAACAAAATTAGCCTAGATATAAGTACATTCTTTCAGATGTAATAAGGAAACAAGAAACAAGTATCCAGGTAAATTTCAATATTCTAGGAAACATTCCTTGGAAAATAGTGCATATTGAGAATCACATTCTAAAAAGTACACCAAAGCGGGGGAAAAGGCTTTTGTTGGAAAGAGTATTGTTAACAAGAGTCTACATTGATTATCAGTCTGCAGAAGAATAAGCTGGGGAATGAGTCCGCACTATAGTACATCCCAACAGTGCTGCAGCAAAAATCCTCATCGGCAGAAAGGAATAGGAAGCTGTCAAAATGTCTTCTAACCCAAAGCATCTTGAAGAAAACAATTGCCCTCCAAAAGTGCAGATGAGGTAAGGCCATAGCCAACAGAAACAATTTGTCAGCAGGCGAACATTTCTGTATAGTTCAGGATTGTTGAATCTAGTATAGTCATAGTGTTTGCACATACACGTCATTCCAGTAAGGGTTGTCCAGTTCATACAACTTTGTGTAATATAAGTGGGCAGTGAAAGATTAACTTTATCCAAGGTGGCGGGGTGGGGGGTGGGGGTTTAATCTTTGCCCTCAGCTCCTGGGATGATAATCTCTATAAACCCTTGGAAAATCCTGCATGATAAGAGTGTCTTTGTGTACATGGGGGTCTTGGGTCACACAAGATAGCCCATGATAACAATGTGATGTATGGTGGGGGCTGTAAGCCACCTTGACCCACTGGAGGGCTGGAGACTAAACTCAGCCATGCAGGTGTTCAACCATGTCTATATGATTAAGCGTCAGTAAAAACTCTGACCATCAAGGCTGAGGTGAGCTTCCCTGCTTGGCGATACATGATTGCTGAGAGGAATTATCACTGTCCAAGCCTCCACGGAGAGAGCAACTGAAAGCTCATGTTTTGAATTCTCCCGGATTTTGCCCCAAATGCCTCTTCTCTTGGATGACTTTTATCTGTATCCTTTCACTGCCATAAACTGTAACTATGAATATAATAGCTTTAAGTGAATTCGGTGAGTCTGTCTAGTGAATTATCAAATCAGAGGTAGTCTTGGATCTCTTGCAACTCTCAACTGATGTCAGGAGTGAGGGTGGATTGGGAACGCCCAACTTTGCACTGAGTAATTGATGTTGAAATGTTATAGGTTCCACAGGGCTTTTTGATATTTGCAACAATCGTTTGTCTGAAAGAATTGTGTCCAACACTTCCTCTACATCATATGCCAGGCCTGTGACAGATACTCAGGCTTCAAAATTAATTGTGAAAAATTTTTTTCTGATTCTTTGAATAAATCCTGACATAACAAGCTATTTAAATGTATTTATCGTGGTCCTGTGTACACTTTCTAAATCCTCCACTGTTAGTTTCTACTCTCTATTTTACTCACTTTTCTTAATTTCTAGATGATATTTAATTCTTATGGACATAATATTATAAATACAATAAACAACTGTATTTCTTTAATATTGTTTCTGCAAAGGTTTATACGTTCTTTGGAGAACATTACTTTGGCCTTCTATGGGGATTAATTCAAAATCCCCTGAGAAACTACAGTACAGTTTTCTGAAAGTTACAGAGCATGGTGACATATATAAATAATTCTGTACCATATTTCATACTGGCTACCAATTTTTATCTCTTTCAAAATACTGTTTTGTTCCATAAGCCCTTTTAAAAATCTGGTTTGAGATTTCTTTGCTTCCTAAAGCCCTCAATGAAATTATATAAGGCTTTCAAACTGCCTAACTAAAGATTTGACTTTAAAGGTCCAATTATAGAACACTTTTGTTTGATGGGGGAAGTGAAAAGTAAAACGTGGGGACAAGTTCCATGTCTTTCTTCCACCAGTGCATGAATCATTTTAAACCATTAAAATGAAATATATGCATTCTCTGAGAAAATTATTTCCACCCCATGGTTGCTCTCAGGAGATTTCCTGTGGCTCTGAAGCTTGCTCTCTTTTGTAATTATGGTCTAGTAGGTCTTTGGCTTCAAGGAATGCTACATTCCACTGAACCAATCCTGCTTTGCTTCATGCTCCTGGTATATGTAGCTCTCTGATTCTATCCCAAGAAATTTTTTACTAAACCACTTAGAATTTGATGTTCACTTAGAATTCTTGCTGCATTATTTGCCATCTATTGTTCTTTCTGTTAGGCATTTTTTTCAAAATGCACCAATGTGAGATTTTAATAATAATTGCCTCAAAATGCAAGTATGTTGTCTTTTTTTTCCCCTACCCTTGCAGTAAAGGGCCTTTTATTGCTTTTCAAATTGTTATACATTCTCCTTCATTTTTCTGTAATTGATGTGAATGCTGGTTGGCTGATATTGAATTCTTGATTGCGAAAGAGAGCTGTGATATCTTTCTAAAATTCCTTGTTTCCTGCGTAATCTGGGGGTTGCAAGTGTTGGGAAAGAAGAGGAAATGGCACAACTTTGGGAGTATTTTTGAGAACATTTAACTGCTGGTCTGTCATAGATGCACTCACATGACCCAAATTGGCATGAGATTAATGGATATAACACTCCACTGTACCATCAACCTCCCTATAACTGACAAGCAAGCATAGGTTATCCTGTGATTCCCTAGTCCACTATGAGTATGACAAGTTGAGCTAAAGAATTGCTAAGAAAATAAACAAATGGGACCTAACCAAATTCAAAAGCTTTTACACAGCAAAGGAAACCATAAACAAAATGAAAAGACAACCTATGGAATGGGAGCAAATATTTGCAAGTGATGCCACCAAGGGATTAATTTTCAAAATATACAAACAGCTTATATAGCTCAATATCAAAAAAACCCCAAACAACCCAATAAAAAATGGGCAGAAGACCTAAATAGACATTCCTCCAAAGAAGACATACAGATGGCCAACAGGCACATGAAAAGATGCTCAACATTGCTACTTATTAGAGAAAACAAATCAAAACTACAATGAGGTACCACCTCACATTGGTCAGAATGGCCATCACCAAAAGTCTACAAACAATGGTTGAGAGAGTATGGAGAAAAGGCAACACTCCTATGCTGTTGGTAGGAATGTAAATTAGTGCAGCCACTATGGAGGACAGTATGGAGGCTCCTTAAAAAACTAAAAATACAGCTGCCATATGATCCATCAATCCCACTCCTGGGCATATATCCAGACGAAACTCTAATTCAAAAAGATACATGCACCTCAATGTTCATAGCAGCACTATTTACAATAGCCAAGACATGGAAGCAACCTAAATGTCCATCGACAGAAGAAAGGATAAAAAAGATGTGATGTGTATATACAATGGAATATTAGCCATTAAAAAGAATGAAATAAAACCATTTGCAGCAACATGGATGGACCTAGAGATTATCATACTAAGTGAAGTAAGTCACACAGAGAAAGGCAAATATCATATGCTATCACTTATATGTGGAATCTAAAAAAATGATACAAATGAACTTAGTTACAAAACAGAAACAGACTCACAGACATAGAAAACAAATTTACAGTTACCAAAGTAGGGAGGTGGGGGAGGGATAAATTAGGAGTTTGGGATTAGCAGGCACACACTACTATATACAAAATAGACAATCAACAAGATCCTACTGTATACCACAGGGAGCCATACTCAATATCTTGTAATTAACTGTAATGGAAAAGAAAAAGGAACTGCTAAGATTCAACCCAACCAGAGGAGAGGGGGAAGGGGACTGGGGACCGAGTTCCACCTCCATTCCTTCTGTGGTTTTCTAGCATAACCTTTGCACCAAGTAGCTGGAGATCTGGCAGCTTGAAAAGAGCCAGAAGAACTCCTCTGAGAAATTCATATGACTTTTGTTAATAGGTCTTGACCCTGGAAAAAGCTCCAGAGAAAAATCAAAGCAAAAGTTTCTAACTCTGTCGACTGGTATCTTCCTTCCCTGCAACTCAACTTGCTGGTATTTTGTATGCTCACTCTAAAAGTCAGTAGGTAGGACACACTACCATATTTAAATTCTTTTATGATGAAAGTCTCCTTAAGTAACAAGAATATCCTAGGAAATATATCACATAGCATGATTGCCTATAAAGATTTATGAAACCTAAAATATGCCATTCTAAACTGTGGCTATATATTTAAACTATCTGCTTTCTAGCCACTCAGATTTTGACTGCCATAAGAAATATTCCCACCGAAAAAACAGAACTGGAAAAAAATCTCTGCTTTTCAAAGATATCTCCAGGAGGTATTACAAAGAGTAGTCAGAGAGTAAGGCCATCTAATTTTTCTTTTTATTCTAACATCAGAAATGTGGAAATGTCTTTCCCCTTTTCTATAAAAGTACAGAACATCCTTCTTCTCTATTGAAGCTCAGTGCTCATCTTTCAGAATTTCCTAAATCATACCAGGCATTTTGCATTTTATCAGAACAATATGTGGTGTGACTTTAACCCCTTTATAGTAGCCATCTAAATGATCTGGCAGTAGAGAAATTGGTATCTGATAATTTCCACCCCACATTAGGAACCTCTTCATCACTGTATGTCTCTTTGAAAAGCTTCACCCTATCTTGGTCAGAAATGACTTAGTACAGAGCTATATGTATGAGCACAGCAGTGATTTAAGCATCCAGCCATGTGTCTTCTAAGATAAAATGGTACTGAGGAGAAAGGAGTGTTAGGGAGTGGGAGAAGATAATCCTGGAGATGCGTGAGGAGGTGGCAGAGGGGAAACTCAGAGCCGAAGCAGAGTGTGTGTGTGTGTGTGTGTGTGTGTGTGTGTGTCTAGGCACGGAAATAAGGCATTTTCCTTTCTCTTCTCCCCTGTGCATTCTCAGGAGACCAGCTGATCCAGCTGGGAAATTGGGGAGATCTTTAATGGAGATAGGGCTGTAAGATATAACATATGGGATATACATATACTAAAAAAATTCACTGTTCATCTGAAATTCTAATTAACAGGTGTCCTGTATTTTATTTGCTAAGTCTGGCAACCCTATGTGAAGAGCACAGGGAATCCTGGCCCTGAGCTGAGCCTGTGCAAACTCTGCTTTGGTCTGAGCTGAATCCTGAGACTTGTTGTCTCAATGAGCTAAGGGTATACTGATTATTAAAATACACTTTATATCAGGAGGGAAAAGTCAACTTTGCTGTTACTTATAGATATTGATGAACTACCAAAAAGAAGAAAAGTACAATACTGTATGTAAAGGTAACATTTTCACTCACTCAGGAGGAATGCCTCCCTTTATTATTAATGTTTCATTTATCTGTACAAAATTAATTTTGTTTCTAGTTTTATTGGAAAGTAGGACATTAATTTCTATGTTCGGTCTTCTGGGGTTTGGTAATCTGTTCATAGTTGCAGAAAAACTGGGAGGAATGCCCTTTCATGCAGATATGATTTCTGGATTCATCTTTTATTTTTTAAAGTTATCTTTTAATCAGCTTTGTGTTTCAACTTATACCAGAAGCTTTATAATGATGAGAAATGCATTGCCTCTTTAATAAGGGACCCAAGAGGTTTTGTACAGATGTGTGTCTCAAGAGTGCACCATACATATTAATATGTTTTTTCTTTGAGTTCTAACAAAAGGAAGTACATGAGAATCACTGCCAAATGGGTCATTTTATAGGGTGGGACAGATTCAGAAATCCTTTTATGGTTTCCAGTAAACATGGAACTGTGACAGGTATCTTTTATTCTTTTTCAGATTTAAACTATGAAAGAGTAGACATGAATATTAATTCTTTTTTTAAATTAAAGTTAGTCTTTATTATCTCCTTAAAGGAAATAAACATGCATATGTGTATATAAAATCTCAATAGAGAATATACTTTAAAAGATATCACTTTGGTTGAAGTTAATGAGGGCAAATATCTTTCCTTGTTTTAAAACTTTGGTATTTTACTCTTTCATTTTGAAAGTATTAAAGAAAAGACTTAATTGCTCATGTATTGCAGCTGATGGTGTGATGGTGGATAGGAAAATTGGCACGTGTACCATGGATGATGTCCTTGAGGAGTTTTTTATCTTCAAAATATATTAAACAGTCAAAATATTCATTGCTTGGTAATTTCTTAGAAATGAAATGGATTCATATTTTTTGCTGTATTCTAGCCAAAAGTCAGTGCATAGTTCCAACAACCAAAATAATGACATTGTTTCTGTCTTAAACTGATTAAGCACTCATTTTCATAGTAGGAATGATAACATTCACATTAAATAATTAATGTGAATGATTAGATTTATATTAAATTCACATGTGAATGTGAATTAAATGTGATTCACATTAAATAATACTTTGTAATTCTTCTAGTAAAAATAATAAAAATTTTTCTCAGCTAAGTTCTGCTTTAATCAGCTTCATCACTGCCTTTTAATGAATAATAACATACTTGAATTTTCAACAATTTATTAAAGTTCGATAGCCTTGACAATTCTACTGGGGGCCTATCACCATTCAGTATATATATATATTTACTTTTGTTGAAACTTTTGTAAATTCACAGCACTCAAAAGTTGGCCTTTTGCCTCTCCTCCAAACAATACTTTTTATATCTTATAAATAACAGCCATACAAAATCTACAGGATGCAGCAAAAGCAGTTTCTTAGAGGGAAGTTCATAGAAATACAGGCCTTCCTCAAAAAACAAGAAAAATCTCAAATAATAAACAACCTAATATACCACCTAAAATAATTAGAAAAAGAACAAACAAAATCTAAAGTCATCAGAAAGAAGGAAATAATAAAGATCAGAGAGGAAATAAATAAAATAAAGATTTAAAAAACAATAGAAAAAAATCAATAAAACCAAGAGCCGGTTCTTTGAAAGGGTAAACAAAATTGACAAACCTCTGGCTAGGCTCACCAAGAAGAAATGAGAGGACTCAGATAAACAAAATAAGAAATGAAAAAGAAGAAATAACAACTGATACCACAGAAATGCAAAAAAAAAATCCCAAAAGAATACAATGAACAATTTATATGCCAACAAATTCAACAACCTAGAAGAAATGGACAAGTTTCTAGAAACATACAGCCCATCAAAATTGAATCAAGAAGAAATAGATAATTTGAACAGACTGATAATTAGAAGTAAAATAGAATCTGTAATTAAACACCTTCCTACAAAAAGAAGTCCAGGACCAGATGGCTTCACAGGCAAATTCTACCAAACATACAAAGAAGAACTTATACTGATCCTTCTCAAAAGTCTTCCAAAAGACTGAAGAGGAGGGAACACTCCCAAAGACATTCTATGAAGCCGCCATCACCCTGATACCAAAACCAAAGACACTACCAAAAAAAGAAAATTACATGCCAATACCTTTCTTTGATGAATATAGATACAAAAATTCTCAACAAAATATTAGCAAACTGAATCCAACAACACATGAAAAGATCATACACCATGACCAAGTTGGATTGATCCCAGGTTCACAAGGATGGTTCAACGTATACAAATCAATTAATGTGATATACCACATCAACAAAAGAAAAAACAAAAACCACATGATCATCCCAATAGACATAGAAAAAGCATTTGATAAAATTCAACATCCATTCATTATAAAAACTCATACCAGAGTGGGTATAGCGGGAACATATCTCAATAAAAGCTATTTATGACAAACCCACAGCCAATATAATACTCAACAGTGAAAATCTGAAAGCCTTCCTGCTAAAATCTTGAACAGGACAAGGATGCTCACTCTCACCACTTCTATTCAACATAGTATTGGAAGTCCTAGCCACAGCAATCAGGCAAGAAAAAGAAATAAAGGGATCTAAATTGGAAGGGAAGAGGTAAAAGTGTCATTATATGCAGATGACATGATACTACATATAGAAAACCCTAAAGGCTCCACACAAAAACTACTAGAATTGATAAATGAATTCAGCAAGGGAGCAGGATACAAGATTAACATACAGCAATCAGTTGCATTTCTTTACACTAATGAGAAAGGGGATGTAGAAAAACAATCCCTTTTAAAAATCATATGCAAAAAAATAAAATCCTTAGGAATAAACCTGACCAAGGAGGTGAAAGACTTATATGCTGAGAAATATAAAACATTAATAAAGGAAACTGCAGATGATTAAGGGAAATGGAAAGATATCCTATGCTCTTGGATTGGAAGAATTAATTTTGTTAAAATGGCTGTACTATCCAAAACTATCTACAAATTTAATGTGATCCCTATAAAATTACCCATGACATTTTTCACAGAACTAGAACAAATAATCCTAAAATATATGTGGAACCAATAAAAGACCCAGAATTGCCAAAGCAATCCTGAGGAAACAGAACAAAGCAGGAGGCATAACCCTCCCAGACTTCAGACAATACTGCAATGCTACAGTAATCAAAACAGCATGGTGTTGACACAAAAACGAACATATGGGTCAATGGAATAGAATAGAGAGCCCAGAAGTAAACCCACACACCATCTTCAACAAAGGAGGCAAGAATACACAGTGGAGAAAAGACAGTGTCTTCAGCAAGTGCTTTTGGGAAAGTTGGATAGCCGCATGTAAATCAATGAAGTTAGAACAGACCCTCACACCATACACAAAAATAAACTCAAAATGACTTAAAGATATAAATATAAGATATGACACCAGAAAACTCCTAGCAGAGAATATAGGCAAAACATTCTCTGACATAAATCGTACCAGTGTTTTTCTTAGGTCAGTCTTCCAAGGCAATAGAGATAAAAACAAAAATAAACAAATGGGACCTAATCAAACTTAAAAGCTTTTGCACAGAAAGGAAACCATAAACAAAATGAAAAGACAACCTATAGACTGGGACAAAATATTTACAAATGATGTGACCAAAAAGGGATTAATTTCCAAAATACACAAATAACCCATATAACTCAGTAACAAAAAACCAAACAACCCAATCAAAAAATGGGTAGAAGACCTAAATAGACATTTTTCTGAAGAAGATATACATATGGCCAGCAGGCACATGAAAAGATGTTCAACATCACTAATTATTAGAGAGATGCAAATCAAAACTATAATGAGGTACTACCTCACACTGGTCAGAATGGCCATCATTAAAATGTCTACAAATAACAAATGCTAGAGAGGGTGTGGAGAAAAGGGAACCCTCTTACGCTGTTGGTGGGAATGTAAGTTGGTGCAGCCACTATGGAGGACATTATGGAGATTCCTCAAAAAACTAAAAATAGAGTTGCGATATCCAACAATCCCACTCCTGGGCATATATCTGGACAAAACTATAATTCAAAAAGTTACATGCACCTCTATGATCATAGAAACACTATTCACAATAGCCAAGACATGGAAACAACCTAAGTATCCATCGACAGATGAATGGATAAAGAAGATATATATATATATATATATACACACACATATACACACACACACACACACACACAATGGAATACTACTCAGCCATAAAAAAAGAATGAAGTAATGCCATTTTCAGTAACATGGATGGACCTAGAGATTATCATACTAAGTGAAGTAAGTCAGAAAGAGAAAGACAAATACCATACGATATCACGTATATGTGGAATCTAAAATATGACACAAATGAACCTATCTATAAGACAGAAACAGACTCATAGACATAGAGAACAGACTTGTGGTTGTCAAGGGGGAGGGGGCTGAAGGAGGGGTGGATTGGGAGTTTGGTACTAGCAGATGCAAACATCATATCAATATGTAGAATGGATAAACAACAAGGTCCTACTGCATAGCATAGGGATCTATATTCAATATCCTGTGATAGACCATAATGGAAAAGAATATAAAAAAGAATGTGTGTGTGTGTGTGTGTGTGTGTGTGTGTATATGTAAAAAAAATTTTTTAATAAGATACAAATATATATTGTACAGCACAGGGAATATAGCCAATATTTTTAATTACTTTAAATGGACTATAATCTATAAAAATATCAAATCACTATGTTGTACACCTAAAACTAAAAAATATATATATTTTTTATGTTTTAATATTTTTAATCGATGCATAGGGTCATAGTTGGTTTGACACTTGATAGTCCTCACGGTAGTAATACAAGCATGAACTAAAGAAAAAGTAATTATTTTCCACTGAGGAATATTCTCATTATGCAACTGTGTCTCAAAATATGGAAGTCAAACATAAACATTAGATATCCAGAATTTTCAGTAAGGAAATTTTTATTAATTTTTGATGAGTGATGGTTGTTTAGAAAGACAAAAATTAGGAAACTTTAAGGTTTCTGGTATTTGAGTATTGGAAAAATTAAGGCCATAAAGCAGGCAATAATAAAAAAAAAATTTATTTATGAACATTTCACTTGAATAACTAATATATTCCTTGTGTTTTTCACATATATCTTTTCATTCATGCAGAAACATCTGTTAACTAGAAAGACTATATTGTTTCAAATATTAAGGTAGTTTATCAAATTTTTTGAAAATAAAGAAGTTGAGTTTTCAAGACATATATAATTAACACAAAGAAAAAACATATATTTGTTCCTCATTACCGCACTTCTCTGTATTGTTTTCTCTTTTCTTCATAAACTTTGATCTTATTGAGAATGATGTTTCATAGCATCTGTGCTGGATGTTATCTGTCACTAAATATGAGTCATAGTGGCAGGGATGTTTTTCTTCCTCCAACCCACCCCCAAATTGATGAGTTTTATGGATTTTGTGCCTGATGTTTGATTTTTCTTTTTAGTACCTGATGATATGTCGTTAGACTAGCACTCTGCTTTTGCTTTTTGTTGTAAATAAAGATTAAAAAATCCAAATTCCTTCTAAGAAATTTAAACACTTCATTGGCCAGAATTAACCATATATTTTACATTGCTAGTTTTAATATTATAGAATGTGAGCTGACTTCAAAATTGATCCTTGAAGAAAGGCAACTAGGTTTCTAATTCTGTCTCCAAATAAACCTAATGTCTTTTTAAAATTAATGAGCTCCTTCAGATACATTGGCTTCTGATGGTTCCTGTGGCTAGTCTGTCACTCTAGCTTGTCTTTTATTTCTAGCATGCAGATAGTTACTTGATTCTACACTTGTAGTTCTTTAAGTTAAATACTAACCCTCTCCCTGCTCAACTTCATTCCATAAGCTCCATTTCCTGTTCCTCTTCCTTTCCTGCTCTTAAACCCTTCTTCACCCTAGGTTCAGGAACAAACATCTTTGTGTAGGCAGGCCATTTGGAGGTCATGTTAAACATGGAAATGGAAATACAGGTCACCTTATAGCTGATCCAGCCCTGTTTGCCTCTAGACTTGCAACCAGTCTTCTGCCTTGTTTCTGACCCAAAGCCCCCACTTCACAACTGACTCTGAGTCCCCATTATGTTCTTTGTGCACCTTACCAACTGCTTTCACACTACTCACTGGTGATAATATGCTGCTTTCCGAATTTAAATTTGTGCAATGTGTCTGCCCTTTCCCGATCCAACAGGCAGATCTAGGTCTGCAAACAACATTTGATGAATCAATTCTTCTCTGCTGGAATATTTCTTGAGATGCAGCCTTCTTGGTCAGAGGCCTTAGCAAAATTTACAGGGATTCCATTCTATTTTTGGCAAGATCATGCATTATAAAAGCTATATAAGGAATTACAGGATTTCCTTGAATTTTGCAGTTGGTGTATGTATTGAAATAACTGAACTTATTTTCTTTTAATCCCTGAATTCCATGCAGTTTTTATTGCATTAAAAATAGAATTGTGACGTTAACTATTTACCTCTGTCTATCTACTCCTGGGCAGAGCTATTTCATACAATTTAAAATTTAAAAGGGTGAGCTCATCATTGAACTTTATTCTCTGCCAAAATGGAAATATTCTCAGGTGTTGTCCTAAGTTCCAAAGTCCAGTAACACCCACATTTATGTGAACATAGGCAATTTTGTATTCTTTACACCAACTGTATCCTAGTCAGGTCCCATAATATTGAATTACGACAAGGAAGAAAGCAGATAAAATTTTAAATAACAGTTGATACCAGATGGCGTTTTTTAAAATAACACTGTCCTTATTTTTAGACAACGCTGAAACTATATCCTTGTTTCTTTAACTTCCAATTAAGTCACTCACCAGATCCCTAAGTAAGTACACTACCGTGACTACATTACAAATCTCTAGCAAATAGAGGCACAACTCACTTGCTATTTTTGAATTTGAGTGTTTTGTGTAAAGTCAATTAGTTCTTGGAAATTGCTTTCAGAAAAGCAGCTTCTTTTCTTTCCCTCCCTGCCTTACTGGAAAACAGCAAAAGGACTCTGAGTGGATGAGACTAAGGGTTTCCATGCAAGATTGAGAGATCTGTCCTTGATCTTGCTATTCAGAAACATGTGGCTGGTCCTCCTTGAAAGACAATTCACCCCCTTTCATTTTCCCCTCCTAGCATCCTCCTTACCAATTGCCACTGAGGATCCCATTTATTTACTTCCTAGAGCATTCTTCAGGTTCTAAATTTCTGATCCAGATCAAATTTCAAAAGAACAGCATGGGTATTGATTACTGGACTGATGTCTTATTCAGTCTGCTTCACTGATGAGTTGGACTTTTGAGGCTTTAAATATTCAAATTTAATTTCAGCTACCTGATAGTGCTAGCATCAGCAGGAAGGACAGCATGTCCTGTGGCATCTGTAATTACTCTTGGATTTGAATATATCCTCCAATAAAGATTTGGAAGCTTTATTAATGAGGGTTATGCTGCTGTTCCTCTTTTTCACACTGATGTTGAGAAAAAAAAGTAGAGAAGGACCAGGAATTCTTTTTTTTTTTCTATTGGAGAGTCACGAACTTTTTGAAATGGACATCTATGTGCTAGCTCTTTCCTAGAGTTGTTTTATCAAATGATACATTGGGTAGATGATATTTTGATTCTTTTTTTTTTTTTTTTGCGGTACGCGGGCCTCTCACTGTTGTGGCCTCTCCCATTGCGGAGCACAGGCTCCGGACGCGCAGGCTCAGCGGCCATGGCTCACGGGCCCAGCCGCTCCGCAGCATGTGGGATCTTCCCGGACCGGGGCACGAACCCGCGTCCCCTGCATCAGCAGGCGGACTCTCAACCACTGCGCCACCAGGGAAGCCCGATATTTTGATTCTTCAAAACAAGCTGACTGAATCAGTTTTTCCACCTTTCCTGAGCTCCTTATTAGACTGGGAGTTCTTTGAGCCACTATGTCATATTCAGACTCCCCCCTGCCCCATACATCTAGCATAGAGTAGACAATAACTGCTAAACACACATGTCACATTCTCCTAGATGCTTTCCCACATAATCTGTGTTCCTAACTACTTAAATCTATTTAAACTTAAAATTTGTTTTATAGCTAATACCTGTTTACTTTCTGATGTTCATAAGAGAATTGGCAAACATATTAAAATTTAAACTTAGTTTTGGAAACACTGATTCATATTGACTTCCACTGACAAATTAGAGGCCAACCAAAGTCCTGAAGAATTATAATGTAATAAATTCCACTCACACTAGAAAAATACAAAACTACATTTAGTTTCAAAAGCTTAATTTGAGTTTTGGTATCAATTCGAATCATCTTTCCCACACTTGCTTATTATTTAAATTAGCTGGGATTTCTGTAAACATTTAAATTCCCAGTTCCTCCCCAGAGAGTCTGAAGCAGGGCCCAGAAATCTATATTTCATTCTTTCTTTTTTCTTTAAATATTTATTTATATATTTGGCTGTATTTGGTCTTAGTTGAAGCATGCAGGATCTTTCACTGCAGCACATGGGCTTAGTTGCCCTGCAGCATGTGGGATCTTAGTTCCCCAACCAGGGATCAAACCTGTATTCCCTGCATTGGAAGGCAGATTCTCAACCACTGGACCATCAGGAAAGTCCCTGTACTTCTTAACTAGCTCCCCCATGAGTCTGTTATGATCAGACAATTTTGGTAACCACTGAATTAGAGAATTCCAAGATGTTGCAGAATAGTTCTTGATGAATATGTGGAATTCATCTTTTTAAGAATCAATAAAAAACAGGGTTTGGGATTTTTTTTTTACAGAAAACCCAGAGTAAAGTTGTAATTTTTTGACTTATGCTTTTAAAAAACCTGGGTAATTTCAGGGGGAGAGACAAAATAGACTGTTACCAGCATTTTTTCTCTTCTCCCAAAGAAGAAAGCTCCCATGGTGTAAACTCAAGTTTACTTAAACAACATGACATTATGACTAATATATTGGTTAAGAAAACCCATTTTCATTTCTAAGTTTTCCATATAAGTACTTTTCCTGAAATTTATTATTGTTTTACTTTGACTTCTAACCTTAAAAAGTAAATGCAGAAAATGTCTGTCAAATTTTGCAATTTTCCTGCTAACTGCAGTGAAACAGCTCCAAGAGTATAAAAACAAATGTCACTTTCATGAGAGCAAAGGAACATTTGGCTTTTAAATAAAAATGTATCTGAATCCATGTTGTAGAGAAATACAAGTTAGTTAAATGTTAGAAAATATTGTAGACTAGAAAGAGAAAAGTAAGAATGCAGGGATTGTATTGAGACAGTATCATCACATGCTCAATAACAAAAGATTTAATGTGGAATTTTGTCCAAAAATAGAACACTAAAGTAAATTACAATTCTTATGAAAACTTGGAGAGAGTAATGAGAAAGTGACATCTCAATGAAGAGAACAAGGCACCTTTTTTTCTGCAAGTGACTTCTGCTATGTATGTACACGTACACATACACACACATATATACATGCACATTCATACATATGATTAGCTTTAAACTCCTATGTATGTATATAATTTTTCCCTGTCATTGTTTTCTTGGCATTAACCTTGTTTCTGGATCAATTGATACATTAGACTTCCACATCCATACCCCCAAAATCAATTAAAACAAAGCAGTCGCTAAAAACAGAAAGGCATAAAAAAGGAGTTAGAAAACTCTGTGAGAGGGCAGACAGCAGAAGCAGGAAGAACTACAGTTTTGCAGCCTGTGGAATGAAAACCACATTCACAGAAAGCAAGACAAAATGAAAAGGCAGAGAACTATGTACCAAATGAAGGAACAAGATAAGACCCCAGAAAAACAACTAAATGAAGTGGAGATAGGCAACCTTCCAGAAAAAGAATTCAGAATAATGAAGATGATCCAGGACCTCAGAAAAAGAATGGAGACAAAGATCAAGAAGATGCAAGAAATGTTTAACAAAGAGCTAGAAGAATTAAAGAACAAACACCTAGAAGAATTAAAGAACAAACAAACAGATGAACAATACAATAACTGAAATGAAAAATACACTACAAGGAATCAATGGCAGAATAACTGAGGCAGAAGAACGGATAAGAGAACTGGAAGCCAGAATGGTGGAATTCACTGCCGTGGAACAGAATAAAGAAAAAAGAGTGAAAAGAAATGAATACAGCCTAAGAGACCTCTGGGACAACATTAAATGCAACGCTATTCACATTATAGGGGTCCCAGAGGAGAAGAGAGAGAGAAAGGACCCAAGAAAATATTTGAAGAGATTATAGTCGAAAATTTTCCTAACATGGAAAGCAAAATAGCCACCCAAGTCCAGGAAGCTCAGAGAGTCCTGGGCAGGATAAACCCAAGGAGAAACATGCCAAGACACAAAGTAATCAAATTGACAGAAATTAAAGACAAAGAAAAATTATTTAAAGCAACAAGGGAAAAATGACAAATAACATACTTGGGAACTCCCATAAGGTTAACAGCTGATTTCTCAGCAGAAACTCTAGAAGCCAGAAGGGAGTGGCACGATATATTTAAAGTGATGAAAGGGAAGAACGTACAACCAAGATTACTCTACTCGGCAAGGAACTCATTCAGATTCGAGAGAGAAACCAAAAGCTTTACAGACAAGCAAAAACTAAGAGAATTCAGCACAAGCTCTACAACAAATGCTAAATGAGCTTCTCTAGGAAACACAAGAGAAGAAAGGGACATACAAAAACAAACTCAAAACAATTAAGAAAACGATAATAGGAACATACATATCTATAATTACCATAAATTTGAATGGATTAAATGCTCCAACCAAAAGAAACAGGCTTGCTGACTGGCTACAAAAACAAGACCCATCTATATGCTGTCTACAAGAGACCCACTTCAGATCCAGGGAAACATACAGACTGAAAGTGAGGGAATGGAAAAAGATATTCCATGCAAATGGAAATCAAAAGAAAGCTGGAGTAACAATACTCACATCAGACAAAATAGACTTTAAAATAAAGACTGTTACAAGAGACAAGGAAGGACACAACATAGTATTCAAGGGATCAATCCAAGAAGAAGATATAACAATTATGAATATATATGCACTCAACATAGGAGCACCTCAACACATAAGGCAAATGCTAACAGCTATAAAAGGGGAAATTGACAGTAACACAATAATAGTGAAGGAGTTTAACCTCTCACTTACACCAATGGACAGATCACCCAGACAAAAAATTAATAAGGAAACACAAGCTTTAAATGACACAATAGACCAGGTAGATTTAACTGATATTTATAGGACATTCTGTCCGAAAACAACAGATTACACTTTCTTCTCAAGTGTACATGGAACATTCTCCAGGACAGATCACATCTTGGGTCACAAATCAAGCCTCAGAAAATTTAAGAAAATTGAAATCATATCAAGCATCTTTTCTGACCACAAAGCTATGAGATTAGAAATCAATTACAGGGAAAAAAACGTAAAAAACACAAACACATGGAGGCTAAACAATACATTACCAAATAACCAAGAGATCACTGAAGAAATCAAAGAGGAAATCAAAAACTACTTAGAGAAAAATGACAATGAAAACAGGACAATCCAAAACCTATGGGATGCAGCAAAAGCAGATCTAAGAGGGAAGTTTATAGCCGTACAATCATACCTCAAGAAACAAGACAAATTTCAAATAAACAATCTAACCTTTCACCTAAAGCAATTAGAGAAAGAAGAACAAAAAAACCCCTAAAGTTAGCAGAAGGAAAGAAATCATAAAGTTCAGATCAGAAATAAATGAAAAAGAAATGAAGGAAACAATAGCAAAGATCAATGAAACTAAAAGCTGTTTCTTTGAGAAGATAAAATTGATAAACCATTAGCCAGACTCATCAAGAAATCAATAGAAATCAGAATTAGAAATGAAAAGGAAAAGTCACAATGGACACTGCAGAAATACAAAGGATCATAAGAGACTACTACAAGCAACTCTATGCCAATAAAATGGACAGCTTGGAAGAAATGGACAAATTCTTAGAAACGGATAACCTTACAAGACTGAACCAGGAAGAAATAGAAAATATGAACAGATCAATCACAAGTAACGAAAATAAAACTGTGATTAAAAATCTTCCAACAAACAAAAGTCCAGGACCAGATGGCTTCACAGGTGAATTCTATCAAACATTTAGAGAAGAGCTAACACCCATCCTTCTCAAACTCTTCCAAAAATTGCAGAGGAAGGAACAATCCCAAACTCATTCTATGAGGCCACCATCACCCTGATAGCAAAACCAGACAGAGATACTACAAAAAAATTACAGGCCAATAACACTGATGAATATAGATGCAAAAATCCTCAACAAAATACTAGCAAACAGAATCCAACAACACATTAAAAGGATCATACACCATGATCCAGTGGGATTTATCCCAGGGATGCAAGGA
Organism: Mesoplodon bidens; assembly: GCF_964165515.1. Taxonomy (NCBI): domain Eukaryota; kingdom Metazoa; phylum Chordata; class Mammalia; order Artiodactyla; family Ziphiidae; genus Mesoplodon; species Mesoplodon bidens. The sequence goes on from NC_138160.1 coordinate 68,386,372, forward strand.
TTCTTCAATACATGCAAATCAATCAATGTGATACACCATATTACACATTGAAGAAGAAAAAATATATGATTTTCTCAATAGATGCAGAAAAAGCTTTTGACAAAATTCAACACCCATTTATGATAAAAAAAACTCTCCAGAATGTGGGCATAGAGGGAACCTACCTCAACATAATAAAGGCCATATACGACAAACCCACAGCAAACATCATTCTCAGTGGTGAAAAACTGTAAGCATTTCCTTGAAGATCAGGAACAAGACAAGGATGTCCACTCTTGCCACTATTTTCAAAATAGTTTTGGAAGTCCTAGCCATGGCAATCACAGAAGAAAAAGAAATAAAAGGAATACAAATTGGAAAAGAAGAAGTAAAACTGTCAGTGTTTGTAGATGACATGATACTATACATAGAGAATCCTAAAGATGCCACCAGAAAACTACTAGAGCCAATCAATGAATTTGGTAAAGTTGCAGGATACAAAATTAATGCACGGAAATCTCTTGCATTCTTATACACTAACAATGAAAGATTAGAGAAATTAAGGAAACAGTCCCATTCACCACTGCAACAAAAAGAATACCTAGGAATAAACCTACCTAAGGAGGTAAAACACCTGTACTCAGAAAACTATAAGACACTGATGAAAGAAATCAAAGATGACACAGATGGAGGGATATATCATGTTCTTGTATTGGAAGAATCAATATTGTGAAAATTACTATACTACCCAAAGCAACCTACAGATTCAATACAATCCCTATCAAATTACCAATGGCAGTTTTTATAGAACTAGAAGGACAAAATCTTAAAGTTTGTATGGAGACAGGAAAGACCCCAAATAGCCAAAGCAATCTTGAGGGAAAAAAAACAGAGCTGGAGGAATCAGACTCCCCGACTTCAGACTATACTACAAAGCTACAGTCATCAAGACAATATGGTACTGGCACAGAAACAGAAATATAGATCAATGGAACAGGAAGAAAGCCCAGAGATAAACCCACACACCTATGGTCAACTAATCAATGACAAAGGAAGCAAGGACATACAATGGAGAAAAGACAGCCTCTTCAATAAGTGGTGCTTGGAAAACTGGACAGCTACATGTAAAAGAATGAAATTAGAACACTCCCTAACACCATATACAAAAATAAACTCAAAATGTATTACAGACCTAAATGTAAGATCAGATACTATAAAACTCTTAGAGGAAAACAAAGGAAGAACACTCTGACATAAATCACAGCAAGATCTTTTTTGACCCAACTCCTAGAGTAATGGAAATAAAAACAAAAATAAATAAATGGGACCTAATGAAACTTAAAAGCTTTTGCACAGCAAAGGAAACTATAAACAAGACACAGACAGCCCTCAGAATGTGAGAAAATATTTGCAAACAAATCAATGGACAAAGGATTAATCTCCAAAATATATAAACAGCTCATGCAGCTCAATATTAAAAAGACAAAAAACCAAATCAAAAAATGGGCAGAGGGCTTCCCTGGTGGCACAGTGGTTGAGAATCTGCCTGCTAATGCAGGGGACACGGGTTCGAGCCCTGGTCTGGGAAGATCCCACATGCCGCGGAGCAACTAGGCCCGTGAGCCACGACTACTGAGCCTGCGCGTCTGGAGCCTGTGCTCCTGCAACAAGAGAGGCCGCAATAGTGAGAGGCCTGTGCACCGCGATGAAGAGTGGCCCCCACTTGCCACAACTAGAGAAAGCCCTCGCACAGAAACGAAGACCCAACACAGCAAAAATAAATTAATTAATTAATAAACTCCTACCAACAACATCTTCTTTAAAAAAAAAAAAAAATGGGCAGAAGACCTAAATAGACATTTCACCAAGGAAGACATACAGATGGTCAAGAGGCACCTGAAAAGCTGCTCAACATCACTAATTATTAGAGAAATGCAAATCAAAACTACAATGAGGTATCACCTCACAGCAGTTAGAATGGGCATCACCAAAAAATCTACAAACAATAAATGCTGGAGAGGGTGTGGAGAAAAGGGAATGCTCTTGCACTGTTGGTGGGAATGTAAATGGATACAGCCACTATGGAGAACAATATGGACATTCCTTAAAAAACTAAAAATAGAATTACCATATGACCCAGCATCCCACTACTGGGCATATACCCAGAAAAAAACATAATTCCCAAAGACACATGCACCCCTATGTTCACTGTAGCACTATTTACAATAGCCATGTCATGGAAGCAACCTAAATGCCCATCGACAGACGAATGGATAAAGAAGGTGTGGTACATATATACAGTGGAATGTTACTCAGCCATAAAAAGGAACGAAATTGGGTCATTTGTAGAGAGGTGGATGGACCTAGAGACTGTCATACAGAGTGAAGTAAGTCAGAAAGAGAAAACCAAATGTATATTAATGCATATATGTGGAATCTAGAAAAATAGTACAGATGAACCAGTTTGCAAAGCAGAAATAGAGACATGGTTGTAGAGAACAAGTGTATGGACACCAAGGGGGAAAGTGGTGGGGGGTGGTGATTGTGGTGGGATGCATTGGACATATATACACTAATTATGTATAAATAGATAACTAATAAGAGCCTGCTGTATAAAAAATAAATAAAATAAAATTCAAAGAAAAAAAAAATCATGAGGAAACAGATGAAACCACACTGTGAGACCTGTGCAAGACATCTGGCCTAGACTCTTAAAAAGGCCCATGTTTTGGAAGAAAAAAAATGACAAGAGAATTACTCTAAAGGAGACTAAAGAGATATGATAAATACATCATATGAATCTTAATTGGATGCTCGATCAAAAACAGAAAGCTCCAAAGGGCATTTGGAGGACATTGGGTGTTTAAAAAAAAAAAAAAAAGAAAACCTTGTAAATATTTCCTTTTGAAATTTGCATATATGAAACATCTCACAGGCATATATTTTGCCCTGAAACACTCAATTCATTTATTATATTTATCTCCAGGAAAGCTTGTAGTTGAATTACACTTTTAAATATTGAAGACTTTTTTTCCCTTGTGGAAAGCAACCATGGAAAACAAGACACAAATGATACTAAGAATGAATAGAAGATGGCTTATTCAACTTTAGAAAAATTAATTAACGAGTTGTATAGGACCTCTGGAGAGAAGAAGAGCACTTCTATAAAGAATATATGAAATGATACCTAAATTCCTAGTAATAATAACAACAAAGCATAATAATCACTTGTGTATATATATATATATATATATATAAACATATATTTTGATTGGGATATATATGTGTATATACATGTGTGTGTGTGTAAAATGCCTGTATTTCCAAGTGCTGAAAGAACTCATGCAATGCATTTTCTCATTTATTTTATAAAATTTCCTTCTCTGTAGGAATGGAGATGCTTATGTCCTGCATTTCCGTCTTATACATAAAAGTATTTCTTTATTATAATAGCAACTGCAGCATTCTATGTATTGTTTATTGGTGTTAGTTGTTTCCTTTGGTAATAAATAGTAAACTTATTAAGGCTTTTCTTCAATGTACCAAACTAATTATAATATTAAAAACAGACTGGCTAAATTTAATTTTAAAACTTACAGTTATATTGACTGAGTTTAGCCAACTGTCATATTTATAATTCTAAAATGGTTTATTTTTTCAGAAATTTTACATTGGATAGATGACATGATGTATTGTCTCACATGAGGATTCTGGCTTACATCCTTTTCACTGAACGTGTCAGTTTACTCTCATGACTTTCCAACTTGCCTAATGGGAGTCTTTTTCTTTCTTTACAATAAGACTTATTTGGGGAATGGCAAGATCATGTGTTATAGTAAGTGTGGCTCTTAAGTACATGGATTTATAACTATAATCTATTTTGCTTGTGCTTATGGAGGTATGTTTCCGGGGCTCTACATTAATTTGAAGGTAGACTCGATAAGTTTAAAATGTATATTACAAAACCTAAAGCAATGACTAAAATAACAAAAAAAAGTTATAGCAAATAAGTCAACAAATGAAGCACAATGGAATAACTAAAAAATTCAATTAATTCAAAGGAAGGCTGAAAATAGGAAAAAATGAAAGAAAAGACGAGACATATAGCAAAAAAATAGCAAGATGATAGACTTATACCCAATTACTTCAATACTCATATAAATATAAATGCTCTAAATGCTCCAGTTAAAAAGCAGAGATAGTTGAATTGGAAAAAAGGAAACAATTATATGCTGCATAGAAAAAATGCATTTTAAATATAAAGTAGAAATAGTTAGAAGTAAAAGGATGGAGAAAACATATACCAATGTAGTACTAATCAAAAGGAAGCTAGAGTACCTCTATGAATAGCAGCAAAGTAGGTTTCAGAGCAAAAATACCACCAGGAATAAAGAAGGTCATTTTCTAATAATAAAAGAGTTATTTGATTAAGAGGACGTTACAACCCTAATCATTCATATATCTTTCAACAGACTTTCAAAATACATGAAGCAAATACCAATAACTGCCAGGAGAAATAGAGAAATCAATGGTTAGAGTTGGAGATTTCCACATTGCTCTCTCTGGAATTTTTAGTACAAGAAGCTAGAAAATCAGGGAGGATATAGAAAACCTGAACAACACTATCTAGTCACTTGGCCAACTTGACACAAGGTTTTATGTACATTTCAGACTGAGATAATGAAATAAAATGGATAAATAACAATGCCCAGTCTATCAGGGAAATTTTAAAAATGATTCACAAATAATCATTAAATCATATGCTTAATATAAATGGAGACAAGAAGTATTTCACCAGCACAATGGTTTACACCTCTTCCCTAAATCAAGTTATGTAAGGATTTAAATATTACAAATGTGCTTTTCAGTGAATATTGCACATGGATTATAGATGAGAATACTTATCTTAAAATTAATTTCAAGAACTATATAATTTATGAAGTTTAGAAAATTTCATCTTATGGAATATATTTGCATTCTTTACACATCAAAATGCCTACTGTAAAAGGTGAAAACAAGAACTGAAATAGTCATTTGCTGTAAATCATAGCAGATACTTGTCTACACCTCAAAAAAATTTGAAGACATTGTTACAAAATACCCAATATTCATTCAATCTAAGAAGCCACTGATTATAAAACATGCCATTATTTTACATTCTTCTAGAAAATAGTAAGGGCTATTAGATTGTGACATTGAGATACACCAATTTCTGAGATGTTAAAACGCAAAATGTGTGTGTGTTCTGAGATGTTAAGTGAATATGTCTGTCCTGAGATGCTAAATGGGCATATTCTGAGACATTAAAAGGTAAAGAGTTGTGGTTTTGTAATCTTAACCTAAAACACATCTCCCCTAAAATAAATTTTATGTGAACTGAATTCATACTTTATAGTCTCATTGAAATAGCCACTCCAGTCTTGGTATTTCTGGGAAAATTAAATTCTCTATCTTGGATACTTGAAGAAAGAAAGATATTCCCAACCTTTCTATTGGTTAATAATACAACAACAGTAAGGAAATAAAGGGGTTACATGAAATGGAAAAATCATTATTAACTCAGAAATGCTTAACATGTATGAAAGTGTATTATATTTTCCCCAAAATCACTGAAATAAGAGATTACGTTTCTACTGATGTCTTCAGAAAGGTACAGTTCTTTGCACAGAATCTAAGCAACAAATTCATTCAATTTCATTAATCTAAGGCCATATTTTAACATCTGATCCTATTAGTTATTGATATTACCCTTGAGCACTTTCATTCTCCAGAATCCCACAGACATTCAGACCAGTAGCTACCAGTAGATACAAAGATGTTCAACATAGTAAGAACTTTTAGCAAAACAATTAGAGATCGTATGGTAGAAGTTTAAGTGCATCAATATATAATGATCATTATAGTATTAAAACACAGATTTTGCAGGTCAAATTCATTAATCCATGAATTAAAACACAATCAAGGAAACTGAGCAGAGAAACATCCCTATTTTAATTTCAATGAACTAATATAATCATCAAATCTGTTCACTTCTATAATTATAATTCTACAATTCCTAATTATCAAAATAATCAAGTAAATAAAAAATGTTAAACAATTTGATCCTCTACTTCTGTATGTCATCAAACCACCAGAATGACTTACCTTGTCTTTTCTTTGCTTTTCATCCTGGTATACTGTCCAGTGTTCACCATCATTGCTGTAAGCTAGTTTGTAGGAGCCTACAAACTGCACATGACCAAAATCTTTAGCTCCTTGTGTAATAATGCCAGTCACTTTGGTAGGGACCAGAAGATCCACCTACAAAAAGGAAAAGACATAATTCAAATGCCATGATAGAGTCCATTATAAATTTGCAATTCTTTTGAACTCAGATTAAGAAATATATATGCTAAAGCCAAAAATCCACTTGATTATTTGTATTTTGAAATAGAAGACTGAGTCTATTATTGGCTTGTGATTTTGATTATGCCACTGGGTAAACCTGGCTGAAAATTTGAACAACCATTTTGAGCATTTTTAAATAAAGTGGTGGTCTTTTCAGTCTACCAATCAATTTTATATTAAACTGACTCATCTAGCATGTGGTTTTTGTGTAATTGAGATAGTACAGAACTGGCAAGGCTGATCTTTTCGAGACTGATCATCATCTCCCAGAGTCTGTGCTTATAAATCAATTTTCTGACTTTATTGGTCAATTTTATAGTAATAAAAATTATAGCTGTATACACACCAGGAACAAAAAAATTTGATGTTTCCTAATTAAGCAGTAAAATGTCAACCCTGCTTCCATGAATTTTAATCAGTTCAGTTATATATAATTGAGTAATAGTAATCATTGGCCAATGAAAATCATCTTTCAGAAAACTACAACCCTAAAACTGTTGAGGAGGAAGTCAAGTATTCTTCAAAAATGAGAGAGAATTAAAATATGCATCCATGACCTGTGGGATCTGTGCTCATAATGTGCTCATTGTTGCAAAATATCTATTAAAGGGCATAAGACCCACGGTGATTTAGTAAGCATTAAATTCATCAACTGCAACACTGAAATGCAAAAGATAGGAATGCTTTTCATCAAAGAAGAAAACATAACATTGAATAGTATTTCCCCTCTTTGTTCTCTAATTCATGCATCTTCTCTTATATCTTATGATGCTAATTAAAAGAAAAATTATAGGAAACTTTGTTTTCCATGTGGACAATTCCTATTAAGACCTTTACCATTTGCTGTACTAATGTTCCTTGATCTATAGCTTCCTCTCTCCTCCCACAATAGCCACCTACTTCTTCCTACTTCCTATGACTAAGTGTACTGCTACATCCTTGATCTTATCATCTTCAACTGTCATGATCTCATGTGTGACCTTAGTGGCTTTCAACAACTATGACCTTTTGTTTCTATTTCAGGTTCTCCATCCTGAGAGATGTTTGTGGCTACAAATAGACAGTCATGGGTCAGACGCAGGCCATCAATGAGAAGAGGGGTCTAGGGAGACTGCATTGAATAGACCATATTAAGTGACAATAGATGCTCATCAATAAAGATATGAAAAAGTTCCCAGTGTTTCGTGGCATAGGATTATATTTCTTAAAAGATTCACATGGGGTTTTTGCCTTCTTTTTGTAACATTCATCAAAGACACTAGGCTCAAGCTGGACAATGGATTAAGACAGAAAACCACCCTTAATGCTTTATTAAAACTTTGTAGAAAGTTTATAAAAAATTATAAAATATAATGTTGTTACTACTTTCCAAACATGTATTATGTCACTTAAAATATCTTGCGTGTCCAGCGGCAATGCAGGATGGCAAAATTATGATATCCTGGGAAGGAAGCTGTTGCTGCCTCACATAATGCTAAATGCTTTGTGGTATGTCTTCAGTGACTCCTCTTAATACTCTTTTCTGGTAGGATATCATCTCCACTTTAGAGGGAACAGTTGCTAGGGAGGTAACATAACATGACATGTGACGCAAAGATCAACAGTCAGTAAAGGGAGGATCCCAGATTCAAATCCATGTCTTTCTGATTCAAAGTTCTGCATATGGATTCTCACTCAATGATTTCTTCCCATTCTCTGTGACTATTTCAGAAATTTCTGAAGAATCTCAAAGCTTTCTCACCACACTCATCAAACGTACAGCCCTCTAAGCCCCAAACAAAAGCAATCCAGGCTTTACAATATTATGAGAGCCCTGTCTTTAAACATGAATTTCCTCTCTGTTCTTTAGCTCTCTAGGCTTAAAAATATGGATTGCTTTTGCTGTACTAAATCCAAATCTAATTGCGCAGAAACGTCTAGGCCTAGCCACTGGTCTTCAAAGTGCTCTTAATGTTACTGACACTCAATAAATGGAAAAAAAGTCTTACAGTACTCTGAGTCACTGTGTTGTCATCAAGGCTATAAACATACAGGAACTCAAACTGACACCAAGAATACCTCCAGTGGATTCTTCAGTGCCTAAATGTCTATAAGTCCTAAGCTAAGATGATGCAGTGAGGAGTCTTGGAGCATTTTTTTTTTCAGTGGCATTTCTTAAAGTCAGGGTTTCCTGCTGGGTGGAGATGTTTTCTCCTTAAGTTGTGTGTCTTGGCTCTTTCTAACAGATCTGTTTTTCTCCCACTTTAACAGCTCCCCTTCTCCAGCTTTTTTTTTTTTTTTTTTGATCCAGAAATGTTTTTCTTTTTTGTTCCCAGTTAAGTCAACTCCTCGATTTAAATAGTCAGCAATCTGTTTCAAGCTGGGTTTGGTCCTAAAATTTGCTACATTATAAACTTAGAATACCAGACCTAAGCAAACCTTCTTTCAGTATAAAAATAATCAGCATCCCACACTTAACATGAGGTTGTTACAACAGGGATGTACAGATCTCACTCTGTGACACACTGGAAGGACACATCACTCTCATGTTCATCATACAGGATTATTCCAGAAAAGCCCACTCTTCTGGACCTATGCCTACCCCTGGCCCAGGACCACTCTGTCCTCTTGCAGATTTTCTGAGTTAAAGTTGTACTGCAAATATGATTCTGCTATTTTAGACCCTTACCTCCCAAGGTTTGGCTCAGATAGAGCAGGTTATTTAGGGCACTAAGCTGGGACATGGGTAGACATTTGGCTTAACGCACTGCACTTCATGTCCGGATCTGCATTAAAAGTACCTAACATGGGGCTTCCCTGGTGGCACAGTGGTTGAGAGTCCTCCTGCCGATGCAGGGGACACGGGTTTGTACCTCGGTCCGGGAAGATCCCACATGCCGCGGAGCGGCTGGGCCCGTGAGCCATGGCCGCTGAGCCTGAGCATCCGGAGCCTGTGCTCCACAGCGGGAGAGGCCACAGCAGTGAGAGGCCCGTGTACCGCTAAAAAAAAAAAAAAAAAAAAGTACCTAACATGTAACTGTCCTCAATAAAGGTTTTGCTGGATTAAGCTGGAGCTACTTCCAAAGTATGTTCTGCAGACAAAACCAACCCGTGGCTAAGGATGCTGCAGTGTATCACAGCAGAAAATGTTAGTTGCTTTCCTCTTGTTTCTCTACGTGGCATTACTGGTTAAGGAAACATCATCATAGTTGTACCAACAATTTTTATTGGGAAGGCAACTAGTTAAAAATCCTCTCCAATCTTCAGGAATGTGATTGTGAAAGCCAGCCTATTCTGGTAGAGCTGAATGGTCTGGGTTCACAAACTGGCTCTACCCTTACTAGCTATATGCCTTTGGGCAAGCTACTTTACCTCTCTACAGCTCAATATCCTCATTTGAAAAAAATGAGAATAGTCCCTTTATTAGGATTTTAAGGATTTTATGAGGATAAGATGAGTTAATATATAAGTGTGTAAAATAATATATAGGAGTATTAAAACTTTGTTAACAAACAAACAATGAATAAATCTGGGGGAAGAATCTAATATTGGTCTCAGAGTACCTTTTAGAAACATAAATATGGAAACAGGGAAATTGGGTGGCCAGATTGTCCTAGAAGCAACTTCTTGATCATAGCATATTTTGGCCACCTTCTCAGGATGTACACAAAGTCAGTCATTTCATCTTTACTGAAAGTAGAGAAAATATTGAGTAACTAAAATTCACATTTATGGGTGAAATGGGTAATTAAGGATATAATTAACTTTATGGAATGTTGTGCATCTCTATTTAAATATTAAGATTATATTACAAGAGGGAAATGGTCTCACTCTTTGCAGATGACATGATAGTATACATAGAAAATCCTAAAGATGCTATCAGAAAACTACTAGAGCCCATCAATGAACTAAGTAAAGTTGCAGGATACAAAAGTAATACACAGAAATCTGTTGCATTTCTATATACTAACAACCAAAGATCAGAAAGAGAAATTAAGGAAACAATCCCATTTACCATTGCATCAAAAAGAATAAAATACTTAGGAATAAACCTACTTAAGGAGGCAAAAGACCTGTACTCTGAAAACTATAAGATGCTGATGAAAGAAATTGAAGATGACACAAACAGATGGAAAGATATACCATGTTCTTGGATTGGAAGAATCAATATTGTGAAAATGACTACTCCCCAATAAAATCTACGTATGCAATGCAATCCCTATCAAATTACCAATGGCATCTTTCACAGACTTAGACCAAAAAATTTTGTGTGGAAACAGAAAAGACCCCATATAGCCAAAGCAATCCTAAAAAGAAAAATGGAGCTGGAGTAATCAGGCTCCCTGACTTTGGACTATAGTACAAAGCTACAGTCATCAAAACAGTGTGGTACTGGCAGAAAAAGAGAAATATAGATCAATGGAACAGGATAGAAGGCCCAGAAATAAACCCAGGCACCTATGGTCAGTTAATCTACAACAAAGGAGGCAAGAATATACAATGGAGCAGAGACAGTCTCTTCAATAAGTGGTGCTGGGGAAACTGGACAGCTACATGTAAAAGAATGAAATTAGAATATTCTCTAACACCTTACACAAAAATAAACTCAAAATGGATTAAAGACCTAAATGTAAGAGTGGATACTATAAAATTCTTAGAGGAAAACACAGGCAGAACACTCTTTGACATAAATTGCAGCAATATCTTCTTTGATCCATCTCCTAGAGTATGAAAATAAAAACAAAAATAAACAAATGGGACCTAATTAAACTTAAAAGCTTTTGCACACCAAAGGAAACCATAAACAAAATGAAAGGACAACTCACAGAATGGGAGAAAATATTTGCAAATGACGCAACCAAAAAGTGCTTAATCTCCAAAATATATAAACAGCTCATGCAGTTCAATATCAAAACAACAAACACCAAATAAAAAAAAATGGGCAGAAGAGCTAAATAGACATTTCTCCAAAGAAGACATACAGATGGCCAAAAAGTGCATGAAAAGATGCTCAACATCGCTAATTGTTAGAGAGATGTGAATCAAAAATACAGTGAGGTATCACCTCACATTGGTCAGAATGGCCATCATCAAAAAGTCTTCAAATAATAAATGCTGGAGAGGGTGTGGAGGAAAAGGAAATCCTACACTGTTGGTGGAAATGTAAATTGGTACAGTCACTATGGAGAACAGTATTGAGTGTTCCTTAAAAAACTGAAAATAGGGTTACCATATGATCCATCAATCCCACTCCTGGGTATATCTGGAGAAAACTCCAATTTGAAAAGATACATGCACCCCAATGTTCAGGGCAGCACTATTTAAAATAGCCAAGAGATGGAAGCAACATATATGTCCACTGATAGAGGAATGAATAAAGATGTGGTACATATATACAATGGAATATTACTCAGCCATAAAAGAGTGAAATAATGCCATTTGCAGCAACATGGATGGACCTGGAGATTATCATACTACATGAAGTAAGTCAAAGACAAATATCTTATGATATCACTTATATGTGAAATCCAAAAGAAATGATACAAAGGAACTTATTTACAAAACAAAAACAGACTTACAGACTTCAAAACAAACTTATGGTTATCAAAGTGGAAAGGTGGGGGGAGGGATAAATTAGGAGTTTGGGATTAACATATACACACTACTATATATAAAATAGATAATCAGCAAGGACCTACTATATAGCACAGGGAACTCTACTCAATATTCTGTAAAAACCTATGTAGGCAACGAATCTGGGAAAGAATGGATATATGTATATTTATAACTGAATCACTTTGTGGTACACCTGAAACTAACACAACTCGTAAATCAACTATACTACAATATAAAATAAAAATTAAATTAAAAAATATTAAGAGAAAATTAGACTCCAAATTATAGTGGGTGATTTGTTTTCCTTTAATTATGAGTGAAAAAAGAAGGAGCTATATAGAAAGAGGCTTAAGTGATATATAAGTAAAGAAAAAAGTATTGCATGAGTGTTATGTAGGAATATACCTTTTTTTGTTGTAAAACATCCTACAATGTTTTAGCAAAGCATACATATTTTTAGAGTGTCTAGCTTAGAAAAACAGTGTAGAAAAACTAAGAGCATTTGTTTGAAAAAGGTCAAGATGAACTACATTTCAGATTATCTGCATAACACCCTGACAGATGGCTCCCTGGGAGGAGACAAGGCAGACCAAGGAAAGTCTGCTGATTTTCATGGAGATGTTCTTAAAGGGGTGAAGAAAATGAAAAGCGATATAAATAGGTGTTTAAAAAAAGTGAACAAAAAGACCAAAGAGATTTATCACAGAAATATGGTGCTCTGCTACATCTACAATGCTCTAGTTTTTGCTTTTATGTTATATCAGTTATTTTGGATTATGGATTTTATAACTTCAAGGAGCTTTGTAAAATTAACTCATTAAGCAGAAATAACTTTGAAGCTAATATAATTATCTATATTTAATAATTAAATTATAGGCAAAATATTTAGACTTTTTGGTTTCAGTATAGAAGTTTTTACCTTAACATTACATGAAACAATTCTATATAATTGTAGCCACATTTAAAGCACATAAAGGCATACTTTGTTTTATTGCACTTTGCAAATATCGCGTTTCTTATGTACTGAAGGTTTGTGGTAACCTTGTGTCGAGCAAGTCTATCGCACCATTTCTCCAACAGCATTTGCTCACTTTGTGCTTCTGTGTCACATTTTGGTACTTGCAATATTTCAAACTTTTCATTGTTATATTTGTTATGGTGATCTGTGATCAGTGATCTTTGATGTTACTATTATGACTCACTAAAGTCTCAGAAGATGAGTATTTTTTAGCAATATTTTTTAACTAAGGTATGTCATGTTATATTTTTAGACATAATGCCATCACACACTTAATAGACTACAGTTATAAACATAAGTTTTATATGCACTGGAAAACAGAAAAATTCATGTGACTTGCTTTATTGCACAGGTCTGGAATTGATCCCACAATATCTCCAAGGTATGCCTGTAATTAACTATACTTGACATTTGGACAACATTTTTGGTTATTAGATACTGGTCACACTTTTACTCCATATTTGCAGGCTAACTAGTCGATGTGATCAACTTATGATGAAATATTATCCAGTCCCTGTATCTCATACAATTTAGTAGCTCTAAGGTTATGGATTTAGAATCCTTAAAATACTATAGAGGCCTCATAATACACTCATTCCAGCACCCATGATTGCATTCCTCCTCTTACTAAAAAAAGTTTTAGTTTCCAATAATATTTAAAAACATTTAATAAAGCAATTGCTTTTCCTATATTGCATTTTAAAATTATGAACACTAATACAAAAAATATATACTATAAAATAACCTTGTAAAGAGAGAGGGCATGTTCTGTTTTATTGATGTTTTCTAGTGTGCCTTTTACATGTAAAACCAAGCATGATACATGTTTGATGCCATGAACAAACTTTTTATGCTCAGGAGTGTGTTTTGCAGCATATCAGACATATTGTAGACATTACAAATATCCAGGAATCATCTGCCCTGGATTCAAAATTGAGATAATTCCATATTTAACAATTATCTACAATTATAATGTAAACAACTGCATATATCAACCTGAGCTGCACCCCATGATTGCTGTCAGCTCATAACTATGAACTTTTTAAAAGAGTTTGTCTAGAGTCATGCAGGTAGTTCAACTGCTTATCTTAACTAAGGATGGGAGGCAGCATAATTATGAATATTTTATATTTAATATTGTTATTTTAATAATCTTTCTCAATATAAAATACATGCTAAGAATAAAAAGTAAGAAATACAGAGAATACTAAAAAACAGCTCTGTCTTACCATCAGATACAATCAATGATTTTCATACCCCTTAAATGTGGATATTTTAGACAAATTTGTTGTATTTGGCATTTGAACAATATTATTGGTTACCAGGTGTTGGTTGCACTTTAGTCCACATTTGCAGGTCAATTTATTCCTTTGTTTTCTTAATATTTCACTAGTAATTCTCTATGTCAATAAACTATTTTTAAGACTTTTTTTATCCTAACAAGTCATTTCAAGAGTTTATCACAATCATTTATTTACTGTAAAACATTTGTTCCTTCCTGTATCCTTAAATTTTCTACTAAAATTAAAACATTCATAAAATCCTAGTCCTTTCATTTGGCCACATAATCTCATATATTGGGTTGGCCAAAATGTTCATTTGGGTTTTTCCATAACATCTTATGGAAAAATCCAAATGAACATTTTGGCTAACCCAATACATAGGGTAAATTAATAGAATTTGGTCAGAGAATATGGAAAATAGGTTTATTGCCTAAACATAAAAGTAATAAACAGTTGTGATTATTTCAGATGGTATGAAGAGATATAAGGAATCCATATAAAATAACCAAAACTCTATTATCTAGAGTTAATTCTTGTTGACCTCTTATTATTCATATTTGCAGACATTTCCTATTCCCATATATCTATCTTCATGAAAATAAGCTCACAGTATGAATGTGGTTTTATAATTTGCATGTGTATATTTTTATATCTAAATAATAATAATACTTTGTAATGGCTGTGTAACAGTCTCACAGATACAGAAATAAATATGAAAATTATTTAACCAGTCCACTACTGATATTTTAAAACTTTTTGTTTCTAATTCTTCTTCATTGGTTAAAAACCTAAAATGAACTCCTATGTGTATTTATCTTTGCTCACTGGTGCAACTGTTTCCTTATCGTCATGAAGGACCTGTCATTTGAAATGTGGTGTATACATTGTTTCATTTGTTTCTGGAAAAATTATACACTTCCAATTGTGGTATTTGATAATTTTTTCTCTACATACTCACTAGTCCTATGTTTTATATAATTCTATATTTTTTACAATTTGAAAAATGGCATTTTTATATTTAATGTATATAAATGGTGAAAAGTGGCATTTCATTTGCATTCTAATTATTCAGTCTCATTAATAATGTATATTATTATTAATGTCTTGTTAGTATCCTTTATTACTTCTGGGATTAGAGATTTTCTTGTTGCTTTTAAAGAATTATATAGCATCAATATTGGCTTCTGTTATAATTATTGCATTTTTTTCCTAATTTGCTATGTCATTTAACTTTTTTGACACAAGTTTTAAATTTTCCTGTACTCAAGTCTATCAATCACTCCATTTGCAATTACATATTTTCATATGCCTAAAAAGACCTTCTATTTAATTAGATTGGTGAAAAATGATTTACATGTTCCCTTATAATTTCCTCTAGGTTTTCTTTCTAAGTTTTCTTCTTTACGTCCCTCCCTTCCTTCCCTTCTCCCTTCCTTTCTTCTTTCCTTTTAACATCTAAATCATCTTGGATTTCTGTGTACATGTGATGTGACATAAAGTTCATACTTTATTTTTTATAAAGATGTAATTTTCTCAATACTTTTTCTTGAATAATCCATTTTTAAAATTTTTGTTTTTTCCCCACTATCTGGGTGATAGTTATAAGGTCTGCTCTTTATTCTTGAAATCAGTACTATAAATTATCATTGTCATCATCGTCATATAGCAGGATATACCTTGGTGAGAGTCTCTTTTATTGCTTTTGTATAGAATAAAGTGGATTCATTCAAGCTGTAGACTTGTTCCTGGGAGAGGGAAGTGTGCTCAAAAGGTTTTCTGGTCTTATATTTTAAAATGTTGCTTCTGCTTCTTTTAGTATCTCCCACTAGAAGGTCAATTATCCAAAGTCTAGCTCTTTACTTCTAATTTTTCCTATTTATAATATTTTCTCACTCATCATTAAAAAATATTATTCTCCCTTGTATTTTCAGAGTTTCTCCACTTTATCCTCAATATTACGGATTTAAAAAAAATAAATTTATTTATTTATTTTTGGCTGCATTGGGTCTTCATTGCTGTGTGTGGCTTCATCTAGTTGCAGTGAGCGGGGGCTACTCTTCGTTGCAGTGCGTTGGCTTCTCATTGCTGTGGCTTCTCTTGCTGCTGAGCTCAGGCTCTAGGCACACGGGCTCAGTAGTTGTGGCTCGCAGGCTCTAGAGTGCAGGCTCAGTAGTTGTGGCACATGGGCTTAGTTGCTCCACAACATGTGGGATCTTCCTGGACCAGGGCTTGAACCCATGTCCCCTGCATTGGCAGGCAGATTCTTAACCACTGCACCACCAGGGAAGCCCTGCATTTTATTTATTTATTTTCTTTGGGGGTACACGGGCCTCTCACTGTTGTGGCCTCTCCCATTGCGGAGCACAGGCTCCGGACGTGCAGGCTCAGCGGCTATGGCTCATGGGCCCAGTTGCTCTGAGGCATGTGGGATCTTCCCGGACTGGGGCACAAACCCGTGTCCCCAGCATCGGCAGGCGGACTCTCAACCACTGTGCCACCAGGGAAGCCCCGCTTTTTATTTTTGATAATGGAATTTCCACTGCTAAATTTTTAAATTTCCTTGAAATACATAATTTAAGATCCCTCCCTCATCATCTCAACTTTTGTCTCACTCTATTACTCAAGGAAAAAATATGTTTATATATATTCTACTAATCATTTGTTTCTGTAAAAAATTTTCTACTTTTACAGTTTTCATAATAGCTTTTGAGTAATTTCTATCCTTATCCTGTTCTGCATATTAAAAAATAAGCCTGATATAATCTTGTATTATTTTCCCTTACTTGAACAGAGAGAGAATAGTCCTGGTGTTTGGCAGCACACTGGTCATAAGCATTCCCCATTGTCTCTCACCATCTATCAGGTTGTTTTATGAATTCTTACTGACCTTCAGATATAAACACTGCCAAAGGTCTTATTAACAAGGCCCAGCAGACATTTAGGCAGTATAGCTTAGCTGGTCTGAAGGATGAACCACTCCTACTCTTGCTGTTTATCCTCTACATACAGGAAGGATAACCTATTTTCTTGATAATACAAAATCCAAAGCATTCTCCTATCACAAGTAAAATCACAGTGGCAGGCACCTTTGTCCCTGTTGTTCACTGTGCACCTGGCATACACCAGGTATTTCAATAAGTATATAATGAATGAATGGCTTCATACTTTAGGATTCAGTGAGCTAACATGTAGCCAACATGTACTCTATTCCACTTTTCCAGGTTTGCATTATGGGGTAAATGGGTGTGATGGGACATTGGGAAGTAGAGTGCTGACCACAGCTTGCAGTCTCTGGCTGTAGTAAACTGACCTCAGGTCCCTCGGTCCACAGGGCAGCCTCTGGGTCTTGGCCAGCCCTGTTCTGATGCAGATGTTGGAATTCTCACACTGTAGTTACAGGAAACTCTGCCCAGAGCCTGGAAAGTCACCGGCTGGCTTATATTTGTATGCATACTGTATGGATGATGGTAAGGGAATCAAAGGCTGCAGCAGTCACAATTGAGAAGTTGAATGTAATAAAATAATGTAAGTGATTTCCTGATAAGCTCAACATAGGAACATTTAAAATCAGGTCTGCTTTTGCAGCTCTAGAGGAACCTTCCAAATGTAGTTCTCACAAAAATGTTTGAGAAAATTCATTCAGGCTTCACTAAAATTCTCTATGTAAAAATAGTTCTAGATGAAAGTCCAACTATGATGATTTTCTCACTAAATCTCAAAGAAATTTAAAAGATAAAAACAAAGAAATTGAAGACCACACAAACAGGTTTAAAGATATACGATGTTCTTGGATTGGAAGAATCAATATTGCCAAAATTACCATTGTACCCAAGACAATCTACAAATTTGATATAATCTCTATCAAATTACCAATTGCATTTTTCACAGAACTAGAACAAATAATTTTAAAATTTGTATGGAAACACAAATGACCCCGAATAGCCAAAACAATCTTAAGAAGGAAGAACAGAGCTGGAGGAATTATGCACCCTGATTTCAGACTATACTACAAAGCTACAGTGATCAAAACAGTATGGTACTGGCACAAAAACAGACACATAGATCAATGGAACAGGATAGAGAGCCCAGAAATAAACCCATGCACTTATGGTCAATTGTGGTCAATTAATCTATGACAAAGGAGGCAAGAATATACAATGGAGAAAGGACAGTCTCTTCAATAAGTGGTGCTGGGAAAACTGGACAGTTACTTGTAAAAGAATGAAATTAGAACATTCTCTAAAACCCCATGCAAAAATCAACTCAAAATGGACTAAAGACCTCCATGTAAGACTGGATACTATTAAACTCCTAGAGGAAAACATAGGCAGAACAGTCTTTGACATAAATCACAGCAACAGTTTATTGGATCCCTCTCCTAGAGTAAAGGAAATAAAAGCAAAAATAAGCAAATGGGACCTAATTAAACTTGAAAGCTTTTGCACAGAAAAAGAAACCACAAATAAAACAAAAAGACAACATACGGAATGGGAGAAAAATACTTGCAAACGATGCACCCAACAAGGGATTAATTTCGAAATCATACAAACAGCTCATACAGCTCAATATCAAAAACCAAACAACCCAAGAAACAAATGGGCAGAACAACTAAACAGACATTTTTCCAAAGAAGACATACAGATGGCCAACAGGCACATGAAAAGATGCTCAACATCACTAATTGTTAGAGAAACGTGAATCAAAACTACAATGAAGTACCACCTCATAACAGTCAGAATGGCCATCATCAAGAAGTCTACAAATAATAAATGCTAGAGAGGGTATGGAGAAAAGGGAACACTCCCACATCACTGGTGGGAGTGTAAGTTGGTGGTGAACAGTATGCAAGTTCCTTAAAAAACTAAAGATAGAGTTACCATATGATCCAGCAATCCCACTTCTGAGCATATATCTGAAAAAGACAAAAACTCTAATTTGGAAAGATACATGCACCCCAATGTTCATAGTGGCACTATTTACAATAGTCAAGACATGGAAGCAACCTAAATGTCCATTGACAGATGAATGGATAAAGAAGATGTGGTGTATATATAGAATGGAATATTATTCAGCCATAAAAAAGAATGAAATAATGCCATTTGCAGCAACATGGATGGACCTAGAGATTATCATACTAAGTGAAGTTAGAGACAAATGTCATATGATATCACTTATATGTGGAATCTAAAAAAAAAATTATACAAATGAACTTATTTACAAAACAGAAACAGACTCACAGACAGAAAACAAACTTATGGTTACCAATGGGAAAAGGGAGGGAGTGGGATAAATTGGGAATTTGGGATTAACATACACACACTATTGTATATAAAATAGATAAACAACAAGGACCAACTGTATAGCACAAGGAATTATACTCAATATCTTGTAATAACTTATAATGGAAAAGAATCTGAAAAAGCATATATACATATATATGTAAATATATATATATAACTGAATCAACTTGCTGTACACCTGAAACATTGTAAATCAAATATACTTAAATTTAAAAAATATAAAAACAACCAAAATTATAAACACTTAGAGTTAATAAAATACTATTATAAGGATTGAATCTAATGCCCTTATATTTACTTAAATCATGATATATAAAGAGAAATTAAAATAACTTGATTTTCTGCTTTTTTAATGAGCAGATTTTTGTAATATTCTATACAAATTTTGTTTGAAAAAATATTCTTAAACAATTACAGTTACAAGTAACTAAAATTGACATCAAATTAACAGGTAAGCTATTACCCAATTTCTCCAAAACCTATATCAGAAACACTAAAACATATGTGAAGAAAAATATGAAACTTAGAAAATTTTTAGGGAAAAGAATCATACTTTTCTCATTAGGCTACTGAAAGTGATTTTCTGCTGAGTTCATCAAAAATAAGATCACCCTGAGAAAGTAGACCTAACATATCTACTTTATTTACCTTTCAATTCTGATTTTGATTAGGCTGGGAACTTTGATTTATTCCACAAACAATAATTCAGGGTGGTGACTAATTGTATTAGTCTGTAATTGATAGAGTAATTATTAATAGGTTAATGGAGACTTAACACAAGTCTTTAATCAAACAGCATGATTATATCCAATAAATGTTATTTAGGTACTTTAATTATAGCAGTGACAAAGCCCAAATGAAGTAGAAAACAGAAAATTACTGGTAAATTTATGCATGTAATTTAGAAAATAATAATATAACTTTTAAGTAGGAATTGAAATAGTTTTTTATTTAGTGGTTTTGAAAGCACAGTGAGAGGAGAGCCTACATAGAAACTGTCAGCATCTCTTTGTAAAGCTAAAGATTCACTGAACTGGCATGCACTTCAGTAGCCAGAATTTGATTGGTTGTTGACTTGAAAGAGCTGTTGACAACTACTTCACTGAATAATAAGTTTATCAAAGGCATTTGTGTTTTGTATAACCATTATATATCTTATAGACTGACATTTACAAGCACAAAACATCTATACACAAATATGTGTGTCAATATGCATATTTACATAAATCTTGTTCTGTGACAAATAAATGAAAATCATGAGAACTCTCAAAAGAAAGCATCCACAGCATACAGTATACTGCAACGGCAAATCACATTGCATATCTTAAATATTTAGAGGCCCATGAAAGGTAGGAAAGTTGACAAGAACGCACAACATATTTTTATGTACTATGCTTGCTTGAAGGAGCTGCGCATTTTATGTTGATATAAAGCTTTGCAATTCCCACAATTTGTAAATCATCTGTAGAGTCCTGTACATCATTTTGTTTCATCAGATCATGCGAGCCTTAATTCTAGATTTTTCAGTCTTAACTGGACCTGTGCACATTTTATCATGACTGATTTTTAGGCTAAAACAACAATGTAAAGAAACCTAGATGTAATTTTTCTCCCCTTGTCCTTGCAAAAGAAAGTAGAAAGGGGA
Organism: Mesoplodon bidens; assembly: GCF_964165515.1. Lineage (NCBI taxonomy): Eukaryota > Metazoa > Chordata > Mammalia > Artiodactyla > Ziphiidae > Mesoplodon > Mesoplodon bidens. Next base: position 68,407,579 of record NC_138160.1, read on the forward strand.
ATGGCCTCTCAGGAATCAGGATGGTTTGGGAAAATGGACCATCAATGTCAACAGTTGAAAAACAGCCCGTTAGCACATTGCTCTGAAATGATTGGAAAGGAAAGGGTGGGAGATGGCTCAGCAGGAAGAGAACTGGCTGCAGATTACAGGGTTAAGAGCCATTGACACAGAAAGTGGACTGCCTTAAAGGGCTACTTATTAAAAAAATCTTTTGTCCAGAGTGTACATGTAGTATGGATAACAAGGATACAAATTATTTTCATTCAAATACATAGTAACACTGTCAGCATTTTATTTGTATAAGAAGGACAAGCCCGACTGGTGGAAATGGCAGGCAGGGCTATCTAGCTCATCAAAACTCCAGTCACCACAAATTATAATTGTCATCTTAGAGAGCCTCATTAGAAGCCACAGTTAGAGTCCCTCATTGAATATGCATAGAGCCAACATGTTTTATTTCTTTATATTTATTTATGGTAAAATGTCTTATCTATATTCTTCACCATTACTGACATTAATTTCCATTTGTTTTGCTCCCAAGTGGAAATAAGGAACAGCTGTTATATACTTGAAATCCCAGTCTCATCAAGATTTTCCTTTAGGTCTCAATATTAATTTTCTATTTATTCTCCTTAACACTGTATTCAAGGTCTTTTGAGCTTATTAAGTGGAAAAATGTAAAACTGGGTGCTGAATGCTGATAAAATCTGAATAGTATCTGATGAACATATTTTAATTAAGCCCCACAGTACAATATGGCCTGGATATATCTTTAATGAAGGCCCCAATAGGTAAATGCTTAACAGTTATAATGATATGGCTCAAGTATACAACTTTCAAAAAATATGTTTTTTTTTGAATTTTATTTTATTTATATTTTTATACAGCAGGTTCTTATTAGTTATCCATTTTCTACATATATGTATATATGTCAATCCCAATCTCCCAATTCATCACACAAAAAATATGTTCTTCTTGATTGCATGTGAACAAGATGCTCACGCTCTCTTTCTTTCTAGAAGTGGCACTTTATTTAAGGGATGCTTGTATATATTCCTGTCTCAGAACAAGGGTTCATTTCTTTGTGCAGTCAGCTCCAAACAATCTCATATTTTTAAAATCACATTCTTTAACTCTAAAACTATTCATGCACTATATTTTCTATTACTGTAAAATAGCTTATAAACCACAATGTTAAATTAGGTATGGAATTAATAAATCACTTGAAACAAACTCATTTTTATTAAATGTACTTATTTTTTTTGCATATGTATTCAAGATTTTTAAAACTCTCCAAGTTATACCTCACTTCACTGAAGGCCCAGTTATAGATTTAAGTGAAGAATTTCAAGAGACATCCCCCAGTGGTTGAACATCTTTGCAATAACTATCTTTGATATTCCATCTGAGACTTCAGGTGCAAAGCTTCTGACATTTTAAACATAATTTGAAAAGAAAAAGAAGTGACAGAAACAGAAAATTGAGGTATAACTCCCTTTTATTTGATATAAGTGCTTAAGGATCCTGAAATCCAAAGATATTTTAATGAAATTCAAACACTGATTTAAAGAAAAGAGGTATCATGTAGAAATTATTAGATAGAATAACACTAAACATATAATTTTAGAAAGTTATTTACAGTGGAAACAGTCAGCAGGGAAGTATAAAAACAAAAACAAAAAGTTAAAAAATGCTCATCCTCAACCAGCTCACAAGATTTGTCTCTTATCTTGTGGCTTGTCATTCCTAAACAGGTTATTTTGACATGTTTTTCCCATCACGGAAAAATCTGGTACATTTCAAGAAATGCTGAAATACCTGTTAGTTTATATATCAGAAAATAAGCTTTGACACTTCTATATGGTAAACAGAATCACTATTCACCCAACACAAATGACTTCTCCAAGTCTCCCTTTAGGGGACATTTAGGACAGAGCCCACAAATATAATTTACTACCTTTTAAATGGTTCTAGGCACTTTTGCCATAAGTATCTTTGCTGTAGACATCTTTGCTGCAGACATTTCTGCCACATAGCTATTTGGCTGTCAGGCAATTTTGCCATAAAAGATAAAAATAACTAAAAAGAGGGACATTAAAAAGGACATAAAAATTTAAAAATTAAAAAGGACATAAACACTATGCATAAAAATGAGTAACAAAATTAAAAAGACTTTATTATGAAATAGAAAATATTTGAACACATTTAAAATGCGTGTAGTTTCATAGCACTACTGTGCAAGTAACAGATTTTTTTGTGGGTTGTACCTATGCACTTATCTTCCAAGTTTTTCATTCATAGTTATCTTTTTTTTTCTTGCTTGTTGATTTGTCTCTTTATTGGGCATCACACTTGTTTCTTTTTTGCTAAAACTTCTTCCTTCATTAAGAGAGGTATATGTTTCCAAATACTAGGATGCATATTTGTATCTTACCTTTGTATCTTATTGTGAAAGCCTCTATACTGTTGTTGGTTCTTGACATACTGTTATATGTCCATTGACAGATGTTCCAAAGTCCTGTGGGAAATGTGGTCAGTCAACTCTGTACCTTCCAGGCCCTTGGCCTAGGCCTCCTCCTACTCCAATGCAAAGTGTTTCAAAATAAGGAACCAACTCCTGGAGCAAATCATCCTCATCTGTCAGCTTGATAAAGCCACCTACAACGTCGCTGCCTGGGAGAAACACTAACGCATTTCGACCAGTTGAAACCAAACTCTCAAACCCAAAACTGTCAACCAGTTATTTTATCTTTCATGGCAAATTGTCTCACAGCTAATTATTTATGCTGTGAAAATGTGGCAAAAATGCTTATAGCAAAGATGTTTAGGACAGAAAAACTAATGGCAAAAATACCAGATATGCTTTTTAATACCCTGTATTCTAAAAAAGTGTGGCCTTATAATGCATTGTCCCCAACCCCTTTGTAGAGAAACACTTTCTTTAACAAGTTACAGCAAGTGACAAAAACAATCAGGTAGAGAGTATGCTTTAGGAGCAACACACGTCACTATTGTTGGGGAGACTGAAAGTTAAATTGTGAAGAAGCATTCTGAAATAACATATTCTCTTGAAAACTTTCAGGTCACAACATTATGTATTTTCAAGATGGATTCACTTTGTTATACAGCAGAAACTAACACACCATTGTAAAGCAGTTATACTCCAATAAAGATGTTACACAAAACAAAACAAAACAAAACAGTATGGCTGACTTAAAAATTGCTTCAAAATTTAAAAGGCTAGATCTCATGTTAAGTACTCTTACCATAATAAAATTTTTAAAATTTAAAGTAAAAAAAAAAAAAGTAACCCAACAATAAAAATCCAGACATTAAAAGAATGTGTCTAACATTTCTCCACTGAGAATGCTTTTTGATATTGTTTTTTAAAGATATATTTTATTAGATTAAGGACTTTCCCTTCTATTGTTTGTTTCTGAATTTAAAAATTATGAACAGGTGTTGAATATTATTAAATTATATGTCTATTCATATTGAGATGATTATACAGATTTCTCCTTTAATTAATTAATTAATTAATACATAATGAGCAGCCACAAACCCAAGCAACCCAAGAACTATAACACTGCCAATACCTATGTGGGTGTCTTCCACTGTCTTTCTGCTTCTCTGAACCAAGGTTATTCAATCTTACATTTCCCATTATTTCCTTGCTTTTTCAAGCACAGTTTTATTAGATATGAAAGGATCTCTAAATAATATTTAGTTTTCAGTGTTCATAAAATTCATAAAAAATGACATATAGTAATCTTTTGGGACTTGCCTTTTTCATTCAATATTATATTACTAAGATTTATCTATATGTTTATAAAGCATATTTATTTTAACAACTGTGTAATATTCCATGTGCACATATAAGACAATATATTTACCTATTCTACTGATATGAGTATTTGATTATTTCCAGTTTTATCTTTTAAAATCAATGTTATGAGACTTACAGATATAGAGAATAGACTAGTGGTTATCGGTTACCAGTGGGGAGAGAGAGGGGAGGGGAAATACAGGGGTAGGGGAGTGGCAGGTACAATCTATTGGGTGTAAAATAGCCTACAAGGATGTATTGTACAACATGGGCAATATAGCCTATATTTTGTAATAAGTGTAAATGAAGTATAACTGTTAAAAGTTGGATAAGGGCTTCCCTGGTAGCGCAGTGGTTAAGAATCTGCCTGCCAATGCAGGGGACATGGGTTCGAGCCCTGGTCTGGGAAGATCCCACATGCCGCAGAGCACCTAGGCCCGTGAGCCACAACTACTGAGCCTGCATGTCTGGAGCCTGTGCTCCACAACAAGAGAGGCTGCGAGAGTGAGAGGCCTGCACACCGCCATGAAGAGTGGCCCCCGCTCACCGCAACTAGAGAAAGCCCTTGCACAGAAACGAAGGCCCAACACAGCCAAAAATAAATATAAAAATAAATAAATAAATTTTAAAAAAAGACCTAAAGAAGAAATACATGGTGAATATCTTTCTTAAAAAAGAAAAAAAGAAGTTGTATAAAAATAAAAAATTAGAAAAAAATCAATGTTATGAACCTTCTTGTACTTGTCTCCTGGTATACATACACAGTACTCAGAAATTTTGTGGTCATGTACCTATAAGTAGAATTTTTTGGTTGTAGAGTACATGAATGTGCAATTTTATAAACAAGCTGAACAATTTCCAAAATGATTTAATCAATTTACATTCCTACCAGCAAGATATATACATTCTTCACATTTAATTTTCTATCTTGGAGATAACATTAGTAGATTTTTTTGAGTGTTTTCTTTTTTTAAGTTTGATCATTTTATACATTCCTGGGATAAATTCTTCTTTATTAGTAAATGTATTTAAACCTTGATGGATTCCATTTAGTAATGTTCTATTTAAGAATCTTCCACTTTACAAGTGAGATTCTAAATCATTTTCTTTCTTGTACTTTCACTCAGTTTTAGTAACAGGAAACCATGATGTCATAAAAGAATTTGGGAAGCCTTTTTCTGTTTTTTTTGTGTGGAATATTTCATGAAACACAGAGGGTATATGTTTTTTGAAGGCTGTAAAGTCTGACTCAATGTCTTTAACAATGGTAAGTCTATTGAGGGATTCTTTTACTTTCTTCCTCTCTCTCTTTTTTGTGTGTGATTTTTCTTGACCATACAGGTTCCCAGTTTTCTTTGAGTAAATACATTTTGGTAATGTACCTTTCACTATAAATAGGTATATGTATAAACAGGTAATATATATATGAAGTAAATATGGCATGATGTTAACTTTTGTTAAATTTGGGTATTATATTGTCTTCGTATTTGTTTTCACTTCTTAAGAAGTATGTGGAGGTGAGGGCTGGGTAGATTTCCTCCAGTAATATTGACACTATGTATTCAGTTGTGCAATATGCCCTTAAAACACATTCAATCTTCAAATGAAAAGTAACATAATTAAGCAACTTCTGAATGTTTTTAAAGAAATTCTGCTTGTCCAACAACTCTAGGCCTAACAAAAGCTAATGTATTAAAGTGTTTAAAAATCAAAGTTCTTTATTTTATTTTTTGGCATTTCACATAACTTCTGTTTATTACTGCAGCCCTACCACTAACATTGAGCTATTTATTTTAAAGAAAGATTTTTTTCTGTTAGCTGAATTTATTGTACAATTAGTTTTCATGTTTCTGCATTTTTGCTACCTTTGGCACAAGACAGCTATAGCAAAATCATGTAAACATGAAATAACAATGAAATCTGAAATATTTCATAAATTATATTAAAAATCTAGGTGTTTCATAATGACAGATAGGTAAGGAAAGTAAATATAATTATATTCCATAAATTTTATCATCTTCTTATTATAAGTTTTATGGAAAACAAAATGTAACACAGCGACCTTAGATTTTTTAAAAAACATGCATAAGAGTAAAAGTTAATGAAGGTAATTGAAAAATATTTATTGCCTTCATAACAGGTACGGCCACCCCTCCACCCCAACCCAGCTTTTCTTATACTGCATGATGCCTAGTACAGAACTAGATGCTCAACAAATTTGTTTTTCCCATTACTGAATGGGACAGAAAATTAGTATGTCAATTAACACATCAATATTAATATATCAACATTTGATATTCTGTGAAACACAAATGTAAAGGGCTCTAAGTCTTTTTCCAACTCTCAATCTATGTTCTTTAGCCAATCCCTCCATCATAGTAGGTATCACACTGTGTTCATAATAATCTGTTTATGAATGTCTGTCCTCCACTAGATTTTGATCTCCTTAAGTGCTCCAATCATGTTTTAGTCATCTTTGCATCTTCCAAGTTTATTGCAAGGTCTGCATATGTTAGGTATCCAGGAACATGCTTATTAGATAGGTGGACAGATAAGATGGAAAGAAATTGGATCAGGAACATAGGTTGGGGTTTGTTTTTAAAATATAGCAGGGTCAATTTTTTCTTCATAGAAAAGCAGCAAGGAAAAATGATGTGTAAATATGTAAAGAAATGTTTGAGTGAAGAAAAAGATTTTCCGGAGAGAGAGGTTTTAAGGCGTAGTATTAAGAATTTCATGTTTATACTCCTTGGCACTGTAAACTTGGCAACACTGTGAAGTACAAACTATGGCAGGAAACAATTAGTGAGGATGACTTTAATGCTTTGTCAGTAATGCAGAATGAAGTAAAGGTCCCTAGATTCAAAGAGTGGTAATGAGAATGGAAAACCCAGTCTCTCTCTCTCCTTTTTGCACTTTTTTGCACTGTTCACTCAATTTAATCAGCTTAAATCAAGGTAAAGAGCGCCAAAATGACAGCCAATGACAGCCCTCAGGACTTAGAGTGAGTTAACATGTCTAGGTCAGAAATAGGTAGGTAAGGATCTGGGGACAAGTAGAAGAAACTAGTAGAATATCAAGTCCAATGTCATTTTGCCAAGTAAGTTTCAGAATCAGGAGGCTGAGGGAAGCAGTATGGGTTGGATTCTCTTGCTAGGGCTGGAAAGGTAGACTCTGCAAATATGAAATCCACATGGGCTGAAGAGGGTGGACCAGAGGACTGACAGACACAGAGGCAAGGAAAAGAGATGAAGTCAAGCCAGTTGGTCCAGAGTGTCTTGTGAGACAACATGTTAAGTTTGGCTGATGGAAGTTTGGGGACCCAAGACAAGGGAGATGCTGCAGAAAGTTGTAGATCTCAGAGAAATCCAGCAATAAGCACTATATAAGTAGAGTGAAAGAAGTGGTATCAAATGGGGACTGTCAGGGGTTTTGCAGATGTCTGGCAGAAGACAACAGGTAAAGTTCCAATCACATAGACACTCTATATCATGGAGCAAAGACATGGGCATAAAACTGTGCCCCCTCAGTGGCTGGATTCTGTTCTCAGGGAATATTGGTGAAGCTAAATTTGGAAAGGGATGGAATATCATGCAGGGGATCAACTGGGAGACCAAATAGGATTGTTGTCCAAAGGTGCCTATGGTGACAGAAAGAACAGCTGCATATGACCCAGAGTTCATATGACAGGGTTTTATATGTCCACTGTCTTGGAACAAGATAAACTCCAAAGTGTGGGACTCTGGTGGATGATACTGCAAGAATGCATGAGGTGCCCTCAGTTGTGGGGGTAGAAGTACACAGAAGTAAAGAGCCAGAGTGGTCATTACACTGATGAACTCCATCCAGATCAATGAAGAGCTGAGGGTCCTGAAAATTGCTGCACCAGATGTCATCTGTTCCTCCACCTGTTCCCTGGCATAAATGCATCCCATTCACAACCAGACAGCTTCTGCCTATGACAGACTGGATATTATGATGAACGGAGGCTTACCCACATGGGTAACACATCATAGTACTAAGCAAAGATGTGCACGGACACACGGACACACACACACACACACACACACACACACACGCTGAATGAGTATGGTTTCTACAATTTTTAAATTACATTGATTTGCTCCTCAAACATTTCCTTCCTTCTCTCTTCTTCCATCCCAGACTAAGTAAAAGGAAGAATGCAGGAGAGTTAGGAAGGCTCTTTCTGCTTGGTGTCTGTAGATTCTTTTTCATGCTAACTGAATGTTATATTCCCTGGTATGCTGATTACTCCAGAGAAAAATAATCAGAAATAAATATAATCAAAATCTCTCATAATCAATATAGGGCACTGCACTAGTTTTCTGTTCTGGCATAATGATTTCTATAGTTTACCAAGGCTTGGTATGGCATACCCACTAGTAAAAATGGAAGGTATTCTTTTGATTGGACAAAATATTCCTTAAGAATCCTCATTTTTTTCTCTACTCTTGGTTATAAATATGAAGTATGGGCTTTTAGTGACAGGATTTAATTGAATTTAATTGTAACATCTGTATGTTGGTGCTGTGTCTAGAAAGCTTTGGGAAATGGATAATTTTTGTATACTAGAGTAGTAAATAAGAGCCATACACTCTCTGCTCTAAAATGTCTTGCTCATTCTTGTTCCTGAAATCAAGTTTTGGTTAAAAGAGAGAAAAAAAAAAAAAACACCTTATCTTTTTGAAATGAGTAAACTGGCCTTGATTTTACATTTGCTTGAACTCTCCTGATGATTGCTTTATGTACTTTACCTGTCTAGTGCTAGGTAAAATTTTTTTTAAAATTCATTACTTTAAAATTCAGTAAATTAATTCATGCAATTTGAAATCTGCTTTTCATAGCTGTGTGTATAGTTTTGTATTATTATCTTAAGTACTAAGATCTGACTTGTTTTCGGTCACCCTGATGTTAGAATTGATGCATTTAAAAACTTTTAGGGTCAACTAAGGTTTACAGTGAAACATAAAACTTCATATTAAAAAGTATAGGGTTGCAATGCAGAACATGAAAATAAAAACTGGAAATATTATTAATGCTTATTGAAAAAAAAATGGAGAGGCTCATAAGTGCTCTGGTTTAAAAATATACATATATTATAAAATGCTCAGTACCACTTCTTTTGATCTAAAAAATAACAAAGATATAATCAGCAAACCACTCCAATAATTTTAAAAAAAAGAAAACAATCATTTGCATAAAAGATCATTCATCAAGTGCTCACTAATACTTGTAAATATTTTTATATTTTTATGAACTGGTACAATTCCAAATAACCAAGACATAGTTTATATAACAGAGTTTTTTCATCAGATGGTTTATGATATAAAAGTAAAACTAGACGACATGGTTTTAAACCTTGAATCTGTTGTATACTAGCTTGGTAACCTGAAGTAAGTGAACTAACCTCCTTGAACACACTTGTAAAATGAGACACATAGTTTGCAGCAGTCCCCAACCTTTTTGACACCAGGGACTGGTTTCATGGAAGACAATTTTTCCATGATGGGGGTGGGGGAGGGGAGATGGTTCAGGCGGTAATGCAAGTGATGGGGAGCGATAGGGAGCGATGGGGAGCGATGGGGCGCCGTGGGGAGCAGCAGATGAAGCTTCACTTGCTCACCCGCCACTCACCTCCTGCTGTGCGGCCCAGTTCCTAACAGGCCACAGACCGGTACCGGTCCATGGCCCAGGGGTTGGGGACCCCTGGTGTAGAGGATTTTCAAGTTTCCTTTCTATTTGAAAATCTCTGATTCCCTATGCTAAATGTTAATCGATAATAACCCTATTATATTTCCTCTTCTACTCTACTTATCCAAACATTAATCCAATACTTACTGAGTGCCTACTATGTGCTAAGCCCTCAGGTGACTAAAATTCCCTGTGGAGCTCTGGTGTCAGGGGAGAAGCAGACCCCAGTCTGCACAGGTTACAGCAGTGGTATAGACCCTTGAGGCATAGGAACAAAGTGCCTGCAGGGTGTAGATTACAGCAGGGGAAGGGACCCCTTGAGGCATAGGAACAAAGTGCCTGCAGGGTGTAGATTACAGCAGGGGAATGGACCCCTTGAGGCATAGGAACAAAGAGCCAGCAGAGCCCAGGTGAGCCTGAATGTTGAAGGATTAGTATGAGTTGGACAGTGAAAAAAAGAGGGAGGGACATTCCAGACCAGGAGAAGTGTGCTTGCAAATGTACAGTGTCTTTAAAGAGCTTTCTGTGTTTAGAGAAGGAGGAGAATTTTCTTGTGGTTGGAATATATGGCAGAAGAATCTTTGGAGAATGAGGCTGGAATGGAAGGTTTGAACAACTTGTAAAGGGCTTTTCTTAGTCAGTAGCCATAGGTGGTAAATGAAGAAATTTACGGCCTAAGGAATTTAGATTTTAACTTAAATGTGCTGTTTTAAAGGGAAACATAGTTAGGTTTTTATCATGTACTCTATTTGAACAAATCCTTTAACATCTCTAGATTTTAGGTTCTTTGTAAAATGCCTAAGCCCACCCTTCAACACTATGTTTCTGGTTTTCAATCTTCTTAGGTTTATCTCTAAATTTGGGGAGTCCCCAGCTATCAATTTTTATATAAACCATCCCATTTGCAAATGGCTTTGTTTCTTCTTGTTTCAGTGTTCAATAGCATAAAAGTCTATTGCCAATACATAATTTGTGAGTCCAGTGTGCAATTCAGTAGCATTATATGACTTTTAAAAAAAGTACCATGTATTCATATGGTATGATGTAAATTTAAATCTTTTGACTTAGCCAGACTACCAAATAGTATTCTATCTTTAATTTCTGGTGACATTAGTATGCTGATTTTTTAATGTTTACTATTTGTCAAAGTATATAGCCAATTTTTCATCTAGGGAGACATTTCCTACATCACCGTTTAGGTGTGCTAGAAAAAAGGAAGATGCTAAAAATCAATTTTCCATTTCTGAAAAGTGCAGATCCTTTGTGTATCTGCAGCTTATATCTCAAAGTGTTTCTTCTTACAGCTTAATCTTTTAAATGGTCACTGCAACTTTGGCTCATTAACCATATATAGGTCCAGTATATGCAGACTCATCACTTGTGTCCAAACCTCCACATTTTTGTTATAGTCTCTGAGGAGGAAAAATTACATATTTAACAAAGAGTCTGAAAAGAATAATGTAACACGTTCTTTTTCATATTTCTTTGGAAATACTATATTATTATATATAATATAGTAATTAACTATGTATCATATATTTAGTTTATTAAGAAAAATCTCAAATAACATTTGTTATAATATAACCAATATCTATTTTGCTAGAAAGAAGAATAGAACTGGGGCTGGGGCCCCACCCTGGAACACGGTGAATATCACCAGACCTCTCTTAGACGTGGTATTTTCTTCTGACTATACAGGATACACTTGCCTGCAACTTGCTTTTTCCCACTGAAAATGACTCTCCTTGTTTAGATATTACCATTTTAAATCTATACTAAAATTTATCATAAAGGTATCTTTGTAAGTTCTTTCTCATATTTGAGGAGAAAAGTAACGGCAGCATTAAGGCAGCCAAAATCAACACATTTGTGTGTTGACATTTCAAGTGATTTATGTGCTTATCAGACTGCTCAATAAAATAATGCATAATTACCAAATCTACTGACACATAAAAGAACTAATCATATTTTCCTGACTTAGGCAATTTCTCTTTAAAAGGTAAATGAAATTAAGTCAGTTTTATGTTTATTAAATTCAAATGTATTTTCCTCTGAAATTAAAAAAAAATGATCAATTAAAACTGTGCTCCCACAAGAGCAAGAGGAAAACAGCCCTTCTTTAATGTTTTCCTCTAGATTTGGTGTCTGTCCCATTTTGCACAGAGCTCATCTGTTCTAGCCAGGAAGTACATGGAAGAGCTTTCTCTGTAGAGCTGGCAGCCCGGATTCACTGGGACCTCAGTCATTTTTGGCCTGGGTATCCCTGGATGATCATGTATCCTTTCTGAGACTGTTTCCTATAAAGTGGATTCATATCAGCTGTCACTAACCTCTTCATATAATTGTTCTCTGGGTCAAATGAAATATGAAAATATTTCTATAAAAGTAAAATGCTATACCAAGATATATTTTTTAATGATTTTCCTTTATATTTAGTTAGAAACATGTTTGTTCCTAAAGCGCAATGTAAGCTGAGTTTCCTAAAAATAAAAGGACACCAATTTAAAACCCAACATAAAGATGTAATAAAAAGTAATAGCAGCTATATTATGACCACCAAGGATGACATTTCTTAACCCTAGATCAAGAGCAAATATCACTACTTGTAGAAGTGGTCAGCTTTTTAAGTTGAGAGTCCTTTGAGAGGGAGTATTTTTAAGTCATGGGAAGATGATTTTAAGATACAACTGAATCAAATATTAAGGCTTTTATTCACAAATTGATTTAGGGTTACAGAGTAAACTTCAGATTGCTTACTTTCACTTCATGAGGTTCAGGATAATTGAATCCCTAGCTGTGGAGTTACCAGTTCTTCCTTAGGTACTTAAACACTGAGAACTGAGCTTGTGGAGAAATATAATTTCTTTTACGTTTTAACAAATGCTAAGCAGAGAGAAGCAGCAGCTCTTCTCCATCTGCTCTTCCTCTTCCAGATACAAGAACAGATTAGTCCCATTAGATAAAGATCTGGAATCTCACTAACTTCCTTTTTGCTCCTCTCCCCCACCCCATGTGCGAGGGTTGCCTCTGTTCCCACTGTCCAAATGTGAGGCTTTGCTAACAGCTCTGCAGAATGGAGATGGCTCTCAGACAGAGGAGATATATTGCCAAGAGAAACGTATAGACTTTAGGTGTGGCCCGTGGGCTTTCGGGTGGCCCCATGATTTCACCCTCCCTGCTGTCCACACTGTTGTATAACCCCTCCACTGAGTGCAGGCAAGACCTGTGACTTGCTTCTAACCAATAGAAAATGACAAACACAATGGAATTTCAGTTCCTGTTCACATCACATTATATAAGACTCTTAGCAGACTGCAGCTAGAGTTTCTTCTAGTGACTTTCTAAATTCAGAGACCATGTTGAGAAATCTATGTGGCAGGAAACTGTGGGCTACCTCTAGGAGAACATGGCCTCTAGCAACTAAATGTGTCCTCTAGCGCATGAGGGCAGCCTCCAGCTAACAGGCAGCAAAACAGCTGGGCACTCATACAGGGACAAGGAAATGAATTCTGACAACAATCTGAATTAGCCTGGAAGCAGATTTTTCCCCAATCAAGCTTCCAGATGTGAATACAGCCCAATTGACACCTCGACTGCATCATTCTGAGTCCCTGAACAGAGGACCCAGTTACTAGACCCCCTGACCCACGGAAATATGACAAAATAAACATGCATTGTTTTAGCTTGTAATAATTTGTTATTTGGCAACAGAAAACTAATACACCAGATAACAGGAAGAAGTCAGAAAGATGATGAAATGATTAGATGTCAAGTAATAGAGAAAAGGATGAAGGCAACAGATTAACTGAAGGGCACAGGGGAATGGATAGCATAAGAGTGTCTGTATTATTTACGAAGAGAAAAGGCCTGTATTTGTGAATGTAACGTGAAGCATTGCTGTTCAGCATACCCTTAGAATGCAAAGTCATTTCAACTTATCCTGTATTTTTCAGATTCTGAATCTTTCCTTCCTATTAAACATTTATGTTGCTTGCTTCTTAAGTGCTGTCCCTGTATTACATATTTCATTTCACAGCTTTGTTCAGAATCCCTATAGCAACTGGTCTACTCCCACTTTCTTTCCTTACCTAGTTGAACTGCAAAAACTCTACTTTTCCTAATAACATAAACAGTGAGATTTCACACTGTAAAAGCCTCTTTTATTAAGGGTAAGAGTACAATGAAGTCGTTAAATCTTTTTTTAATTAGAAAAAGCTAGATGTACTTTCTGGTAACCAATTGCTCTATCTTACTGTATTTGCCTCATCGATTCACCATCTGCTTCCAAATTTCATCCAACAACATGTTTTTTCTTCTTTGATCACACCTCTTATTTTCTCACTTTTATTTAAATTCACATGAACCTTATGAAAGTTAACATGTTCAGTGTTCTCAACACTGCACATACGATCAGAGTCTCTTGGCCACTCACTACCAATTAATCTTGGCCATGAGTTAAACAGCACAGGGAACACGGTATCTGGATGACTTGGTGTTGATGGCACTGGGTAAGGGGGTGAGGGGAAACAGGGTTGTATGTAATTGCATGCACAGTTACAAATAGCATCTCTTAGGCTTTGGCAAGATGCTGACATATACTTTGACTATCTGCCACCCTTATCATAGGCAGAATGTGGGTTTTCCTTACTGCTATCTTTCCCCCTGATGTCTTGGCCAAAGGAGCCTATCTCCCCAGAGTCCCCCATGTCAAACTGTGAGTGTACTCACATCCCCTGCTTCAGTGAATATACTTGTCATCCACATTTGGCAAATCTGTAAATTCAGATATGCTCTGCCATCTATTAGTAGGCCTTTGGAGGTTTCACAACGCTTAGCAGGTGCAACATAAGGATTCAATGATGCAAGAATGATGGTAGATATGAAGTGCTACTGTTACAGTGCTACGTTTCTAGATGGCAGCTCACAGCATGGACCTATAAAAGTACCTAAAGGTAGATTTTGTGTAACTCCAAGCCAGTTCATAGCAGCAAGGAATTGAAAGAATATGAAAACTGTGTTCAGAAGTTCACTTTATACATTCTTTAGTTAAAAAAATCCACATTTTGGGCTTCCCTGGTGGCGCAGTGGTTGAGAGTCCGCCTGCCAATGCAGGGGACACGGGTTCGTGCCCCAGTCCGGGAGGATCCCACATGCCGTGGAGTGGCTGGGCCCGTGAGCCATGGCCGCTGAGCCTGCGCGTCCGGAGCCTGTGCTCCGCAACGGGAGAGGCCACAACAGTGAGGGGCCCACGTACCGCAAAAAAAAAAAAAAAATCCACATTTGTTTCATAGACACAAAATCATGATGCTCAGCTGTTGAGAGAAACCAGAAAGAATATAGCCTCGGGGTGTCATCTGAAAGTGAGAGAGCTCTACTGCCATCAGTGTGGGTTTCCAGGCTGCCTTGGGCTGTGTCTGCTGCAGCAAAGTCTTTTAAAGATACTTATTACAAAGAAACAAGCAACAAAAAAATACTGATTTGACCATTATCAGGTCAATTTAGACAATATGCTTCATGATTATTCATAATTAAGACTAAACATACTCTTAATCCTCAAAACTATCTTCATAATACATGGTCTTACAATGACTATTTCAATCAAAGATTCAAGACATTGCCATCTAGACACTGATTAACAAAGTAGCAAGGAAGAGATGGAGGCAAGTTAATAAATAGAAAATTTTGCAAGCATCTAATACTGAAAATATGTTTATATTTAAGTTATTAAGTTCATAGCCAATTCCAGTTTTAAGGTACTTTATCAATGAAGACACTGTGATATATGCATGTATTTCAGGTTTTTTTTTTTTCACTATTAAATTATTTTAAACAAAGTGCAGCCTGGGAAAATGAAAGGTGTTTTATTATACATAAATTCATTTTTAATGGTACAGAAATATTGTTGGCTAATGTTTTATTATCACATTCTGAAAGTTATGACTATCAAAGTATTTTTAAAATGATATTGTTTGATTAATTAGTTAATGATTATTTAGTTTTCTCTTCTGGGTTAGTAATGTACAAACATAAAGCTTTAAAATTTTGGTCCAGATTAAGTGCCTACCCAAATCAACTACTGCTGAAGTATCTGTGGAATTACCTGTTGCTGTTGTAGAAGATTCAATTTACCTAAATAAGAGAATATCTTAAAATAGTCACTAATATGGAACATTAGAATGAATAATTCCAGTGAGGAAGGAATAAAAGAGCCCAAGTGGTAATAAACTTCCCTAAATGCAAAACCTTAATTATAGTAAAGCAATATTTCTTGCCTTTATAAAAGGCATGCTTCCCTTTGTTGAACATAAAAATTTCACAACCTTGTTAATGTTATTTGAAATTTTAACAACATTCCATGAATAAAACAAAATCAAAGTAATGTGACAAATGGTGTTTTATTATAAATCACACATATTCTCCTCCATTTCCCTTTAAATTAAGAAACCCTAGAGGTGCACTACTTTCTCCTATCTGCATCCTTACCCTTCCATTCTGTAAATGACATCCTTTAATCATATTAAAGGGAAGAGTGGAGAGAATCTTCAGATCATTTCTATTGAATCCCCTCATCCACCTGCCATAGACCTTCTTAAATTCTAAACCAATGGTATTCAAGCATGCTGAATTTTAAAGTGATCCCAATAGGGAACAAATTTCTTTGAAAAACAAAATGAGGAATGATTTATTTGTGTATAATTTAGGTTACACCTTATTTTTGCAAACATAATCTTCCATGGAACCTGAGTCTGCAAACTGGACTGTTCAGAGTGGTTGAGGGGGGGAGCAAGGCTGCTCTAAACTCACTTTTTTTTTTTTTTTTTTTTTTTTTTTTGCGGTTCACGGGCCTCTCACTGTTGTGGCCTCTCCCGTTGCGGAGCACAGGCTCCGGACGCGCAGGCTCAGCGGCCATGGCTCACGGGCCCAGCCACTCCGCGGCATGTGGGATCCTCCCGGACCGGGGCACGAACCTGTGTCCCCTGCATTGGCAGGCGGACTCTCAACGAATGCGCCACCAGGGAAGCCCTAAACTCACTTTTGAGTCTTTCCTTTGCCCTCTAGCACCCACTTTGCACCCTCTAAGGCAATCTGGAGTTCTGAGGTATATAACTAGAAAACTCCCAATTTAAAATAGTTCTAACATCTTTTGTTATTGCTCATATTGTACCCTTCCTCTTCTGATTCAATTCTTGGCCACTCTACTCTCTAAGGCTATCCAGAACAGTTCCCTTAAGGGGAATGTGGTAACAGTGTTTCATAACATGGTTACTTTAAATTAGGACATAATTGGAAAACTTGCAAATTACATATCGCCATCATTTTTGTATTTAAGCATTTTGTGCTTCCTTTATGGTGCAAATAGTCTTAGATCATCCCACAGAGTATGAAACAATTTATAAGATACTTTCAGATAATCAGATTCTTTTTCAATAATTATATACCTGCTATACTTATATCATCAGCAGACTACGTTAAATAGAAGAGATTTTGATTATCAAGTTACTTTTTGGAAGAGTATTTGAAACTGAACTTACAGAGATCCACTGGGGACAATTTCACAACACTTTTTTCCCCCCATTTCATTTATTCTACCATTTCAGGCTATCCTGCAAAGGTTTTTATTTAGCAAAAAACAGTTTGTTTTAAAAGTTTCATTTTTTTCTCTATACTCAAACAAATGTAAATTGCATTAAAAGCACCCATTTAATAACTTTTTTTCCTATACTGGCTGACAGAAAGAAAGATCCGAATAAAGTCTTAAATTTGGAGTGTGGTAATTGTTATAGATTCTCTTTTTGGCTGGCATTTTATGAGAAAAAAACAGTTTACCAACACCACATTGCTTAGTTCTTTCCAAATCACTTCTTGCCTGAAGAGAAAACCTGGATCTACTGGATGTATTTCCACCTAAATAATGTGCAGAGTAAAACATTTCTCATTTTGTTTTTCAAGGAAACTTGTTTCTCATTGGAATTACTTAAAATTTGGCCAGCTTAGAAAATACAGTTATGTGTAAAAACCCTTTCCACAATTTCTAACCCCTCCCTTCTTCCCTCCCTCCCTCCCTTTATATCTTATTTATCTGGACTGTTGGTAAGTGAAAAATATTGTCTCTTCCCTTGCAGGAACAATTGGGATTAAACATACACACACACACACACACACACACAGAGTTTGGGTTGTCTTTTCCCTTTCTTTATAGCGGTAGTTATACTTACAATACCTGTTTATTGATAAAAGACATAATGTGAAAATAAGCATTTAAGAATCCAGTGACTTTTTTTTAAAAGAAGGTGTTGGGGGTAGGAGTTTAGTAATTTATTTATTTATTTTGGCTGTGTTGGACCTTCGTTTCTGTGCGAGGGCTTTCTCTTGTTGCGGTGAGAGGGGGCCACTCTTCATTGCGGTATGCGGGCCTCTCACTATCGCGGCCTCTCTTGTTGTGGAGCACAGGCTCCAGACGTGCAGGCTCAGCAACTGTGGCTCACAGGCTCTAGAGCACAGGCTCAGTAGTTGTGGCACACAGGCTTAGTTGCTCCGCAGCATGTGGGATCCTCCCAGACCAGGGCTCGAACCCGTGTCCCCTGCATTAGCAGGCAGATTCTCTACCACTGTGCCACCAGGGAAGCCCACAGTGACACTTTTAAATGCATTTTAGGGCTTCCCTGGTGGCGCAGTGGTTGAGAGTCCGCCTGCCGATGCAGGGGACATGGGTTCGTGCCCCGGTCCGGGAGGATCCCACATGCCGTGGAGAGGCTGGGCCAGTGAGCCATGGCCGCTGAGCCTGCGTGTCTGGAGCCTGTGCTCCGCAATGGGAGAGGCCACAACAGTGAGAGGCCCGCGTACCACAAAAAAACAAACAAAAAAAACCCTCCCGCCCTCCTCTCTCCTCTGCTGCTCCCTAATAACAGGTTTACAGGACCCTGGCTGGGAGTCACTACCTTTGTATATAGGGGAGAAGGGTGAGGAGCTAAGGGAAGGCATTTATTCCACAGATGTCATTTTCTACAGTGTCCCTGCACCAGTACCTGGCATATAACTGATGAACAATTTGCAAAGTTATTTCTACAGCAGTCTAAAGGGTAGAATTATCTGGCAATAATAATTAAAACTGCTGAGCTGTTACATGCTAAAAATAAATGTCAAATCTAGGAAGTTGAAATTTTAATCCATTTTCATATGCTCTTAACATTTTTAATAAAATCCAAAGTCTGTAACACATCACAATCACTTTAGGGATTAAAAATATCATAATCTTGCCTGATGAGTCATTTTAATGGTCAGTGAAATTTGTATGCTATCTGTGATCTTACTTAGTGGATATGTTTCAATTTCTGCTTTATTACATTCCATTACCATGTTTTATTCATTTGCCTATTCCTCTCCTGCTCAAAATTTCCAACTGAGAACAGAAAATGCCTTAACTTTTATGAAGGCTCATCCTCCCTCCTACCCAGTAAGCAAGGCTGTGAGTCTGATTATGTTCTTGACAGACGTATTTTTATCCATAATGAGCTAAGACAATGTGTACCTTAAATTTACCTTGGCTTCTGTAGTTGATCAATTAGGAAGCATAAAGTATAGCTACTATGTTCATATTTTCCCCTGACCTGTTTATGAGTAATCTTTAAGTTTCTCTCATTTCAGTAGTAAAATTTAATGATCCCGGGTAAACCTAAAGATATTTTGAGATGAATAATCTAGATGAAAAGAGGGCAAGGTAGTTCTGATTGACTTTAGTTGTTCCTACAAGCATGTCAGCCAACATATTATGTAAGTGCCATCGGACAAGTGTAAACCTTTCTAATAATATTGGACACAGAGTGATTAAGTAGTAAAATCTCACACTACAGTATTGAACAAGGATGTTCATGATGACTATATTTCTGGATAACTATAGCTATGCCTTCTACTTTGGTATTCAAACAGAAGCTACTCTGACTGAAAGGAATGCAAGTACCCCTTCTCTCACCCCAATATGTGGAAGGCTATAGAACTGGAGAGAGAACATGGCTTCCAGAGCAGCACAAAACACTGATGGTGCCAGAAAATGCACTCACCACAGAAAATGTGAGTATTCTCCAACGGAGAGCCAGTACCGCAGGTGATGAGGGAGCAAAAGCAGACACAGCAGCAGTAATGGCAGAGAGCAATATCAGTATGAGACACACTGTAGCAGATCCAGAGTGTTCTGGGCATACTGTGGGTTAGGAAGATTGAAATGGAAGTAGTCTTGTTCAGGCTTCAGAGGCGCTATTAGGCCTCTAACTGACTCGTGACCTTGCCTGGACTACGTGCTTGCTAGTGAGCCTGCCTGCCGCCAGTGAATACGGCGGCACCTAAGAAAAAGAAGGGAGTGGATTGTGGAATTTCTTGAGCCTCGGGGACCTGGCCAGCTCCCAGGGGTCTAGAAATTCTCATGATACACGAAATGAGATAAACAGCATTGTTAAAGAAACCTAGAGCTGCATATTTGCACGCAAACTGACGATATCAGTGTGCGGCCTGGTATTATAAGTGAGACTCCCCTAAACTGCAATTTGAAGTCTCACTCGCGGAGTGGACGCACTGCCTGGGACCTTTCCCAACTGGGACTCCAGATTGCTGTTTTCGGGACTTCCCAGCTGTTTGCATCTGGATGTAGGTGTCGGCCCAATTTGGTGATGTACATGCTTTTACTTTTCTTTCCCTTTTCATTTCTATTTCTCTCTTTTTAATGATTTTCTATTGAAGTTAAGTTGAAATTGTCTATTTGTGTGACGAGTCATGTCTTTTTGCTAACGAATCCTTCGAACCTAAAACAAAAGTAAAACCTTCGGCAAAACGCTGTGATGTATGATGATGTTGCTGGTCCATTAGACTCGGGTAACATTACAATAAACAGGCAAAAACAACACAGGGTCATGAGTGATATGTGGGAATACTCCACATGTTAATAAAAGCAGCTTTCTAACCTAAAAGGTCAGGCAAGTCTTCCCAGAATGAGTGATATCTGAAGTGAGTTCTAGAACCTTCCTAGTCGGAGTGTCATCTACCAGACTGTTGCCATCATCCGGAAGCAGTTTTTAGAAATACAGAATCTTGTGCCCAGTCTGGACCCATTGAAACAAATCTGTATTTTAACCAGACCTACGGGTGATTTGTATGTATAGGAAAGTTTGAGAAGCACTGTTCTGGAAGACAACTTGTAAGCAGCCAAGTGAACAGGCAGGAAGACAGCCTTCCAGGCAGAGGAAACAACATTGGCAAAGGGCTGGAGGGAGGACGAATCTGTCCTGTACCGGGAACTGCAGGCACATACTGGTTAGTATGGGCAGAAGGCAGAGTTTAATGTCCCATTAAATGTCACTGGAAATGAGGCATGAGAAATGTGCAGAGGTTGGATACTGATAGATAGATAATGCTATATAAAGGAGTTGGGCCTTCTACAAGATAATGATGAAGAGCACTGGTTTTGTATTTTAGTATGATCCCTTCAGCTGTTATATGGAGACATTTTTGGCAGAGAGCAAGTACTGAAGCAGGGAGACCACTTAGAAGCCTACTGTAGCAGTTAAAGGGAAAAAGGATGATACCACGACTAGACAGTGGCAATGAGGGTGGGAAAAAGTACACACGTATATGGGATAGTAATATGAAAAATGTGAACAGATTTAGTGACTAAGTGAATACAGAGAACCAAGAGGGTGTAGGTATGAGAGAAGGAGAAATCAGAGATACTCTTAAATTTCTGGCTTGGGCATTTGGGTAGTTGGTGGACCCAATCCCTGAAAATAAGGATTGAATTTGGATAGAAAAGGTAAGCAACTGGTCGAGCATGTTGAATTTAAAATATCTGAGGACACACAAGTGATATTATCTAGTAGTATTTCGATATGGGGGTCTACAGCTAGAAATTTGGGAGTCATCAAAATAGAGTTATTAACAAAGGATTAAGAGTGGATTGTGTTACCCAGGGAAGCATGTAATTTGAATGGCAGAGAAGGCAGAAGAAGGAGTACTGGGCAACAGAAAGAATATCCCTAAAAACATACCAGAAAGGATTAGCCAAAAGGTTAGAAGAAAGAGAACATATTATTTCCACAACAAGAAGGAACTTCCTACATCAAATGTAAAATCTTGATTGCTGATATGATCTTGCTGAAAGTTTCAAAGTGATGGGGCAGAAGAGTGAGCAGGAGATGAGAGGAATGTGAAAAAAATGAAGGTAATGAATAGTGGGTTGACTATTAATGGCAAGGCAGAGAGGGGATATCTTGGAGTCTCACGTTAGAAAGCTGCATCTGGGATTGTTAAATATACATATCTGAACTCGGTGGGCCCCCTCAGGTTGTCTTTTTTTTGTTTGTTTCATTTTAAACTTTTGGCCAAAATAGGAAAAATAAAGACAGCCATTTTCTTGATAAAAATCTGCTTCATGAGGCTTATATCCATTTGACTTTGTTCATATTATACAAATATCATAACTAACTGGGAAATTATGGAAGTGATCATCAATAACCTGATGATCATTTGATTTAGGGCCAAGAACAGAAGGAGCCAGTGGGATCTCCTGACATTCTTTCTGAACTTGGAAGATTCTGACTGCAATATGAAGAGTTGGTGTTTTCACTCCCTGGGCCTTATTAAGCCTTTGTTTTGAATAACAAATATCTTTAACACATCGAAGTCACTATCAACCTGTGATATGATCATCTGTAGAAATAATCTGAGCATGCTAACATTATTGTCAGGTTATTAAGCAAAATTATAGGTCGATGAATATTTCATTTAATGAGGCTAACATTTGAGTTAAGAACTTGTGAGCTTAATGACATTGAGAAATGTCAAGAGTAAAAAACGCTGTCATGAATAGGCTGCTGCACACACATCAAAGTGAGCCTTTATAAAAGCACACGCGCCTTTATAAAGGGGAATTAGATGGCTGGAAACTGGAATGTCTCTAGGAATTGCTGAAAACTACAACCAGAATCAGATACCTGAAATGATGAGAAGGGAGAACTTTTCCACTGACCAGACAGGATGGTCATCAATGCCACATGCAGTCTTTCTTTTCACCACATTGGCCCTGACCCTGGCGCTGGCCCTGGCCCAGATGGCAGCCCACTACCACCAATTCAGGCACAGGGTCAAGTTCTATCCTGTTATTTATTTCATGGACAACAATTCGTTAGGTCAGGCGTAATTATCCCTATTCCAAAAAGGTGGGAACTGAGCATAGTGAGGTTAGGCAGCTCCCGCAAGTGACACAGCAAGCGGATGGGTTACCTGGAACTCAGTCTGGCAGATGCCAAGACTCATGCTTGTTACAGCGAGGTCCCTGCCTCCCAGGAACTCACTGACTACTTATTTTCACGTACATGGTTGGGTTGTGTTTGAAATATAAGTTTAACATCCGAGCTTCCCATTTTTTCCTCTTTCTTAATACTAGGGTATGCCTTTCTATTTCTATATCAAGTTAACCTTTTCCTACAATTACCTCACATGCATTTCTTTTTTTTTTTAATTGGGGTATAGTTGCTTTTACAATGTTGTGTTAGTTTCTGCTGTACAACCAAGTGAATCAGCTATATGTATACATATACCTCCTCCCTCTTGGGCCTCCCTCCCCACCATCCCACCCATCTAGGTCATCATAGAGCACCAAACTGAGCTCCCTGCAGAAATCCAGGGACTTTATAACAATCATTCTTTCTACTCATATAATCTCATTCTTTGTAACATTTTGCTTGTACTTTTCACTCCTACTATGTCAGGCTGATCATTTTCTCCAGCTTTGTCTTCGTTTACTGTACTACATTGTCCTCTCCTTCAAACGTATTATTAATTCTTCCAGATTACCTTTCCAGGACAGGTTCTATTTCCTTCAAAATTTAAATGTGTGGTTGTAGTTGCTTTTACAAGTGTAAGGTACCGTTTCTTTCATATTCTTGTCTAGTTTCACAGGTACTATTTAATGTTAGTAATGCTGTATACTGTTTTGTGCTTCTCAGTTTACAAAGCATAGGCATTCTCTCGAGTAAGGATTCTTTGTCATTTACATATATAATTCTATCATGTTCTTCACGCATTGACTATATCTGGGATCTGCTAGCACTGGGGGTTTTATAAATGCATGTCTAAGAGGCAGTTCACACTTACATTCAATCACACTCTCCCCTACAAGAGAGAATTTCAGCTACACTTGAAGCCTGAGGCAGCCAGGAGTGCTTCTGGGAAACAGACCTAGACTTCAGTCAAAAGTAAATCTACCCTGCTGAGAAGGTGGCACATAACAAGAGTCTCCAGAACAGGGTGGGGGTCATGTGTGCAGTGGGAGTCAGCAAGCCCCCCCCCCCACGAAAATGGCTTTATATCACATCTCAGGGTGGGAGGTTTCATCTATGCCCCAGGAAAAACTCTGGGGCGCTGGCAGAGCCAAGTCTCTTGGTGTAGCCTGCTGTGCTACCAACTGCTTTATGTAACATTGCCTTTGCCTTTAATGATATTTCACATCATCTGTGTCCTTACACTTCTTTAGTCAGCTACATCACCATCCACTACAGACCCACAAAATGCTAAACTTGCTCTTCTCCTAATCTTCCCTATCTTGGTAATCAGCCAAAAACCTAGAAATCATGCTTGATTTCTCTTTGCTCTCAAACCCTATGTTCACTCTATCAAGCCTTTATAAGTCCACCTTCAAAATGTAATCTGAGTCCCTCTACTTCTTATCTCCACTGCTGTCACCCAAGTTCAAAATCCTCTCTCATTTGAATACCGTGCTGTTCTCTTAGATGATCCTAAATGGTCTCACTGCTTTTATTCTTGCCCTTCTATAGTCAGTCCTCTTCATAGCTGCCAATATCATCTTTAAAAACCATACATGGCTCAGATTCCTTCCTCCTGGTTTAGAGTCTCCAGTGACTTCTCATCACACACAAAGCAAAGCGGGTGGCCTTGTGTGGTATGCGCCCTGCCCACCTTTCCAACCTCAACTACACGTGTGTCTGACTTGCTTACACTGCTCTGACCATGGTGTTCTTCTTCTGTTTTCTCTAGTACACCAGTTTATTCCTGCCTTAGAGCCTTAGCTTTTGCCTTTCTCCCCAAGAACTTACTTTGCAAGCCTTGCTTCCGCACTTCATTCAATTATCTATTCTAACCTCAAGTCTTTAAAGAGGTGTCCCCTCTGACTATCCTACTAAAATAGCAGCCCTACTTCTATGTATGCACACATATGCACATGCACCCTTACTCAATTTTACCAATTTTGCCCTGTTTGGCATTTACTTTATGGCATTTCTCACTACCTGGCATTATCATTACTTTAAATTCTTTGTTGATTCATTGGCATCCTCTCCGCTAGAGTATAAGTTCCATGGGGGTAGGGATTTGGTGCATCTGAGTCTTCCCTTTATTCCCAGTGCTTACCATGATGCCCAGCACATGGAATGTACTCAGTAAATGTTGGTTGAATAAACTGTAATTATTCATATCCATCTTTTCAGGAAGATTTGAAAAAGGAAGGCCTGACAGGGAGGGTTCCCTTAAGAACCAGCATGATAGATGAGGGAAGAGGATGTGATTTGGAGTTAGACAGACTAGGACTTGGACTGGCTAGAATAGCATGTCTGCCCTTAATTAGCTAACTGTGTGATCTTAGGCAAGCTACTTACCTCTCCAAACCTGTGTTGTTTTTTTTTTCTTTGTTGACTTGTAAATAGTGATGATGAGACTTACTTTTCATAGTTTTTGTGGAGATCAAAGATAACTTCTATGGAAATCCTAGCATTCTGCCTACCACTGCAATTGGTTAATTCCTACAGGACTGTCACCAGACAGGGTACAGTCCAAATATCACGACATTGACCTCATTCTGAGTTCAAGTCACAAATATCAATTCAATAAAACAAACTGTTTGGATTTAAACAAATGTTCATGCTCACATTAGAAATACAGTCCAATGGCATTTGGAATAATGCCTGTTTAATATTGACTGTACCAAGGCTTTTAAAAAAAATTGCATTTAAAAAAATTACACAGATTTTGAGCATAGTGGACCAGCTTCCCATTGAATTGAAAGCATTCCATTTGTAACTGTAAACACACTTTCTCAATTTGCTGTTATCCATGGTTTAAGGCATATTTTTAAATTATAATTACTCTATCCTAACCTACTGAAAGAGATGATAAAGTAATCAAAGAAATTCCAAATCCTTCCAGATATGATTTAATTTTTTTCCCAATTGAAGAAGCCAAGCTCATTACTCTACAAATAGCTTTCATTTTCCATGACTCTAACTGAATATATAAAATCTATTAGGTACATTTCCATTTATATGAAGATTTTTACTGTGTTCAGATAAAATGTGCACTTCCAACCTTACTAGAGTTTCCTCCTAAATAAAGAACATATGGCTGGCAGATTTAAAGAATTTAAAAACATTTTAAATTGCTTTACAAATATAATTTTTAAATGATAAGAAAACCTTTCCATGCTTTCAGGGAAGGATTTTTAACCTATTATGCTTATTTTATTTCTAATAACAGAAGCTTAAAAAGTACATCTTCCATTTTAACGTAGTCTCATATACCAGTATAATATACATTAAGGGAACTTCAAAATTAAATTTCAAACCTTTATTCTAAAAACAATAAGGGGTATTGTTCATTACAAAAAGGAACCATTCTATTATGAATTCACAGTTGAAGTGCTAAGCATGGTTTGTGATTTACAGCAGGGCTGATTAAGAACTGGAATGGCTGATAGTTTAGGTTTTTTTTTTAAGAATTCTTTAATCATGAAGACTGAAACGATCTGATATTTATCAAAAGGCTTCAGGAATATTATGCTGCCAAGCACAGAGATTCTTCTTTGTGGGTAGTGATTGTTAATATATTAAATGAAGAAATGTTGACGTATATCAGATAAACACATCATTCACTTATTCATTCTTTCTTTCATTCAGTTAACACATATTTACTGAATGCTGACCACATGGTAAGCATGGTTCTGAAGGCTGGGATTCAGCAATGAAGAAAGAAGAATGTGGTGTATAGAAGGCGAAGTTTAAAGTACATGCTCAACCCAAGTCAAATGAGGCAAAATATACAAATATATCTTCTGGAACAAAATATTTTGTAAATCTAACCTGTTTTCTGGGGCATAACTCTTAAGTGGAATTAACAAAATGCTGAAGTACTGAATCAATTTGGTTGAAAAGTTAGCCAATCCAATGACGTTACATCATACAGACTGAATTGTAATAAACTAAAAGCTATTTTGTTCTTTCTCTGTTTTTTTTTTTTTTTTTTTTTTTCTTTTTTTTTTTTTTAATTAGTTTCTGCTTTATAACAAAGTGAATCAGTCATACATATACATCTGTTCCCACATCCCTTCCCTCATGCATCTCCCTCCCTCCCACCCTCCCCATCCCACCCCTCCAGGCGGTCACAAAGCACCGAGCTGATCTCCCTGTGCTCTGCGGCTGCTTCCCACTATCTATCTACCTTACGTTTGGTAGTGTATACACGTCCATGCCTCTCTTTCGCTTTGTCACAGCTTACCCTTCCCCCTCCCCATATCCTCAAGTCCATTCTCAAGTAGGTCTGTGTCTTTATTCTCGTTTTGCCCCTAGGTTCTTCATGACATTTTTTTTTAAATTCCGTATATATGTGTTAGCATACGGTATTTGTCTTTCTCTTTCTGACTAACTTCACTCTGTATGACAGACTCTAGGTCTATCCACCTCATTACAAATAGCTCAGTTTCGTTTCTTTTTATGGCTGAGTAATATTCCATTGTATATATGTGCCACATCTTCTTTATCCATTCATCCGATGATGGACACTTAGGTTGTTTCCAGCTCCGGGCTATTGTGAATAGAGCTGCAATGAACATTTTGGTACATGTCTCTTTTTGAATTATGGTTTTCTCAGGGTATATGCCCAGTAGTGGGATTGCTGGGTCATATGGTAGTTCTATTTGTAGTTTTTTAAGGAACCTCCATACCGTTCTCCATAGTGGCTGTACCAATTCACATTCCCACCAGCAGTGCAAGAGTGTTCCCTTTTCTCCACACCCTCTCCAGCATTTATTGTTTCTAGATTTCTTTTTTTTTTTTTTTAATTAGTTTCTGCTTTATAACAAAGTGAATCAGTCATACATATACATCTGTTCCCACATCCCTTCCCTCATGCATCTCCCTCCCTCCCACCCTCCCCATCCCACCCCTCCAGGCGGTCACAAAGCACCGAGCTGATCTCCCTGTGCTCTGCGGCTGCTTCCCACTATCTATCTACCTTACGTTTGGTAGTGTATATATGTCCATGCCTCTCTTTCGCTTTGTCACAGCTTACCCTTCCCCCTCCCCATATCCTCAAGTCCATTCTCAAGTAGGTCTGTGTCTTTATTCTCGTTTTGCCCCTAGGTTCTTCATGACATTTTTTTTTAAATTCCGTATATATGTGTTAGCATACGGTATTTGTCTTTCTCTTTCTGACTAACTTCACTCTGTATGACAGACTCTGTTTTTAATGAGTCATTATGTACCTTAAAATCAGCCACATCTACAGATATTGTTTTTGACTTTCTAACCTTCAAAATCTGCAACCCTAATAATTGGACAGCTCTATATCTACTCTGTACAGTAATATTTCATTTGGTTAAAAAAAATCTTGACTCCATTATGCTTAACAGGATTTTTCAATGTGCTACTTTCACTATTCTTCTGAGAGCACATAACTGTCATATCAGTTGTCTAGAACAGTTAACTCACTTTAGAAAAGTCTTTGATCACATTTGTGACTAAAAATTAGACTCTCTAATGAAGTATAATGTGAAATGAAAAGCTGCTTTAACAAGAATCAAAGAGAAAAAAAAAAAGAAAAGGAAAGAAAAATTAGCTAACTACCTAACTAACCAAGGAAACTACTTTTCTCTGTCTGTGGGTCAGCTGGCTGTGGGTTCGGCTAACTGAAGAACAGATAAGGATCTCTGGATAACCAAATAATACCAGAAATCGTTGTGTCCTGCATCTTGGCTACAATAAGATTTGCAGTTAAAAACAGAAGGAGGCAGGACAGAGTGCATAGTGACCTCTGTACCATAGAGCAGTTTTGTAGACCTGCTACTTCTGATGATTACAAAATGTACTGTTCTTCTTTTACAGATGAATGACCTAGGTCACTTCGATGAGCTGAAGAGTGATTTTAGTATGTGGTACACTTTGGACCCAACAGGGTAGAGCTAGTGACTGCTTCGTAAGCATGGCTTTCTGAGAAGTAGAAAACACTCTTTGTGAGTGAAGCACTTCTGAAGGGAAAAAAATCTAGGTTGAAGAGAAAAGCAGGTACATCACAATAACACAAAGGCTTGTTAGAGCTGGATAAATGGTACAACTCATCTACTCCAAAGAGGAAGTAAGTAAGACTACTCCCTAACAGGTGGCATAGCTCAGACTGAAATGCTAGACTCTGGTTCTTAGGCCAATATTTTAGCACAGACCCATACCTTCATTCTAGAATTTACTCCTAAGTTTCTTTTCTAGGTGTAGGTCACCCATTTTTTCTCCAAAGGTTGCAAAAAAGAACTTGGAATCAATTAAATAAGAGTATTTGATTCCTAAAATAAAAATTAAAAAAAAAGATTATTTTTATACCAAAAATGCATGTTTTCCTAACACAACTCTCTGTATGGTATGAAGAAAATCCCTTGGCTTAGATGAAGCAAATAATAATGTATATCATCAATTTATAGTGAGAAATATTTCAAGAGTACATGCATAGGAAGATGGCTGGCTGGTGTTGAAATAGGGTGAGGAAAATAAGGTTTGCATCAGCACAAAAAACTCATGGAACTTCTATTACAAAAATGAACCAGGCTGAGAAGCCTTTAAGAAATGAAAAGATTCATATGAATAGCAGAAGTTCTCTTAAGAAGTAAATGTTAAAATTGTGGCACAGCCTTGAGAGTTTTTATTTAGAAGTACAGCTTTTCTAGAGGACTACTTTTCTTCTATACCTTTGTCATCTGTTAAATCTGTTTATTACCGTGTGTGTTACAGTTCATACAGCAAATTTGCTCTAAACGGCGTGTGATGAGATTTGTAGCCAAAGGAGAATGTTTAAGCCAAAGGTGAACATAAGTCTAGTTTATCTTCATGCACACCAAAACCCTGGTTAGCTCTAATAAAGCTTATCTCATTTATTTCCCTTCTTCCTCTAAAGTCTTTTCTGATCCCAGTGTTGTGAAATGTGTGGAAATTAATGTTCTGAATTTATATTCCATATTGTATTTCATATTTGACAGGTGCTGTAATTCATCTAGTTCAACAGATATTAATTGAGTGTAAAGGCTTTGTGTTAAGAATATATGAGATAACAGATGGTTTAAAAGTCCTAAGATTATTAGAGCTGAAAAGGTTTCAGATTATTTGTCCAACCTTCTTATTTAAAAAAATAAAGATACAGAGAAACTGCCAAAGATTTCTGTACTTGTTGGTGGGGCTGAGACTAAAATGGGGGCCCCTTGAATTCTGATCTACTTTGCTTTATACTACACCTCAGCAGGCCAGAATCCCTGAACTTCTGAAGCTTATTATTTTGCAAGGATAATAAATAAACATTTTTATAGTTGGCTTAAGGAAAGGTAGAAATACAGGATGCTATAAGGGCTCAAAATATTATGTTGGAAACAAAGAAAACTTCAAACAAACAAGAGCATTGTGGAATTTATTACAGTAAAGGTGTGATACCTATAGTCTCTGCTGTCTGGACACATGTAATCCATTTGCAAAAAAGTTATTTCCTCCACTTGGATTGCTATACTTCTTGCTGAAGGCTACCCAACTGCTGCTATAGAAACAAAGTGTGAGTCAAGATGGGTGGTGGTCATAGAGAGAACTAACAACAGGAGTCTTGAAACTACCCTAAACTCTTCTCTTATATAAAAAGCCAAATTTAATCCTCTCAAGGATCCTCCGAAGGAGCTAGCAGATATCTTCTTTCAAAAATTATAAATAAAGAGCTGAGGAAAACATTACCTAAATGAGATTAATCTGGCTATCTGGAGTTAAAAGTTTTCGTGGAAGAATGTGAATTCATACCCAGACCTTACTGTTCAAAAGTATATGCCCTTGGGGCTTCCCTGGTGGCGCAGTGGATGAGAGTCCGCCTGCTGATGCAGGGGATACGGGTTCATGCCCCAGTCCAGGAAGATGATGCGGAGCGTCTGGGCCCGTGAGCCATGGCTGCTGAGCCTGTGCATCCGGAGACTGTGCTCCGCAATGGGAGAGGCCACAACAGTGAGAGGCCCGCGTATGGCAAAAAAAAAAAAAAAGTATATGCCCTTCTTTTACAGAACTAGAACAAAAAATTTCACAATTTGTATGGAAACACAAAAGGCCCTGAATAGCGAAAGCAATCCTCAGAAAGAAAAACGGAGTTGGAGGAATCTGGCTCCCTGACTTCAGACTACACTACAAAGCTACAGTAATCAAGACAGTTTGGTATTGGCACAAGAACAGAAATATGGATCAAGGGAACAGGACAGAAAGCCCAGAGATAAACCCATGCACATATGGTCACCTTATCTTTGATAAAGGGGGCAAGAGTATACAATGGAGAAAAGACAGCCTCTTCAATAAGTGGTGCTGGGAAAACTGGACAGCTACATGTAAAAGAATGAAATTAAAACACTTCCTAACACCATACACAAAAATAAACTCAAAGTGGATTAAAGACCTAAATGTAAGGCCAGACACTATCAAACTCTTAGTGGGAAACATAGGAAGAACACTCTATGACATAAGTCACAGCAAGATCCTTTTTGCCCCACCTCCTAGAGAAATGGAAATAAAAACAAAAATAAACAAATGGGACCTAATGAAACTTAAAAGCTTTTGCACAGCAAAGGAAAACATAAACAAGACGAAAAGACAACCCTCAGAATGGGAGAAAATATTTGCAAGTGAAGCAACAGACAAAGGATTAATCTCCAAAATATACAAGCAGCTCATGCAGCTCAATATCAAAAAAACAAACAACCCAATCCAAAAATGGGCAGAAGACCTAAATCGACATTTCTCCAAAGAAGATATACAGATTGGCAGCAAACACATGAAAGGATTCTCAACACCACTTATCATTAGAGAAATGCAAATCAAAACTACAATGAGGTATCATCTCACAGTGGTCAGAATGGCCATGATCAAAAAATCTACAAACAATAAATGCTGGAGAGGGTGTGGAGAGAAGGGAACCCTCTTGCACTGTTGTTGAGAATGTAAATGGATACAGCCACTATGGAGAAGAGTATGGAGGCTCATTAAAAAGCTAAAAATAGAACTACCATACAACCCAGCAATCCCACTACTGGGCATATATCTGAAAAAGACAAAAACTCTAATTTGAAAAGATACATGCACCCCAATGTTCAGAGTGGCACTATTTACAATAGCCAAGACATGGAAGCAACCTAAATGTCCATTGACAGATGAATGGATAGAGAAGATGTGGTGTATATATAGAAAGAAATATTATTCAGCCATAAGAAAAATGAAATAATGCCTTTTGCAGCAACATGATATGAGACTCTTACATCTGATATTTTTCTAAAACCTTTGCCTCAGTGCAGCATCTGCTTTATTAGGCAACCATACAAATCCTGTTGAGATTCATGAAGCAATGATGGCTAAGAAAACTTCCTGATATTTTTAACCCTTATTTCCCCAAGCCGACTAATTCCCTTAATGACAAGAGGGATGTCTGGCTCCTCTAATCTCTCTGAGTTTAACAAACTTGTAGGCAAGAGCGGCATGAATGAAATGCTCAGTGAATCTCTCTACTGCTGTCCTGACTCTCACATTCGTCCTTACACTCAACCTTGTTCTATTCCCAAGAATCATAAGGTACCATCAGTACCTGGCTTCTCTCACTCACTCCTTATGATGTCCTCTACCTTCAGATGGAGTAACTGGGGAAGCTCATAAGGTTCCCCATTCAAAGAACTGTTCGGGTCTTCTGAGGCAAGCCTTTCTCCTGTGGTGTTAGAAAGTTATTAACTTTGGAATTACAAAATTTCAAATCTCCAAAAGGTAAAGGGAAACTCTGCCTCTGGGGCTGGTTATAATGTATATTGCAAAGACTCTCATTCCTCTCTTAAAATGCAGAAGAGGGGTATAACACAGGGAGTCTAACACACCTTTCTTGGGTTTTTAAGTAATTACAAGTGAAGGGTTGGATATGCAAGGCCTAATTTCATCTGATTTGCTAGCAACATAAATTTGAAAAAGAAGCCCAAAGTAGGCTAATCATGCTGGTTCTAGCTGAATCTTTGGTTCTATTCCTGAGTCCTTGGAACTTGTGTTCTAATTTAGTCTAGCTTTCTGGTAAGACCTCCTTGGGAGGTCCTGGGGCTACTCCACAGAGCAATGGGCTGGCAAAAGTGCTTTGCAACCAAAGGGCTCCTTGGCTAAATCAGCGTGGGGAACACTGCAGTTAATGGCCCTTCCCCGACATTTATGTGTATTAGTGTATTAAACTGTAGATTTAACTTTGTGCAGAAAAAAAAGGCTTTCCTTTTACAAGCTCATGTATTTCCTTCAGTATTAGCTTTCTAAACATAATGCTTTGTAAAATGCTGTTTTGGTACAATATACAATATACCTTTTACATATACAGAGAGGTACTTCTTAGATGCCTACAACAGATTTCACCCTCATCTGAGCCTTATACTCAGCTATTAATTCCTTTAATAATTTAGGATACTTGAATGGATCGGGAATGACTCAAATTTATATTCACCCAAAGGAAATATGGATTAAGAAAATTGCTTTCTCATGGGCCATTTCTCCAGAGATAGTTTGCTGAATTAAGGAATAAAATGTCAGGTCAAACTCATTTCTTATTACAATCTAGCAATCTAAATGGCAGCCATTGAGATAAGTCCAGAGGGGGTTACATTTACAAGGGAACGGGTTTATTGACTATTTAAAATCAATCCTTCTTTGCATCTCTTCGACTTTTAGAGGAATAATTTTTACAGGGTTAAAGTGGTCATTCTCTTTTAAAGAAATCTTGACCTCGATATGGTTAACTTTGCAATGGGATGTAACAAGTTGGTTATACACATATACACACACACAAACAGACACACGCACACACAAACATGCAAACACATACCCCATGTAATGACATCTGTCCCAGTGATTCATCTCTCTATATAACTAGCTGCTTCTCTCAACAAGAACAGTAATATTTGATGGGAAAGGTCTAAATATATACAAAAATCATCTTCCCCTCTAGAAGAATTGTATTAGAGAAATATCTTCCCAATTCTTTTACATTTCTTTACTAAAAGACTACATAAGTATACCAGTAAACAGTCATGGTGTACATGCTAACAGTTTCTACTTTTAGGTAGAATAAGGAAAAAAATTACTTGTATTTTTAAAAAGAGTTAAAAGTAAATCAAGGAGAAAAAAATGTTATTATGGGATTTTATGAAATCATGTATATGAAACTTTTGAAAACTGTAAAGCACTATGGAGTTTAAAGACTCATTCAATAAAAATACATTGGAATATTTTAAAAATTTTTAAAAAGGAGGAAAATGTCCAATGCAAAAGAAGTGCATTAAAACTAAAGATAAATAATAATAAAATTGGAAGAGAAAATAAGTGGATTTTAAAAATGAGCTAAAGAAATGACTAACAAATTCATTCTTTATATTCTAAGACAGTAAATTGTGGAAATTATTTATGCTTTTTATATCATACAGTAATGTATGGAGTGGAACATTAAGTACCTTTTGTAAATATTTGAGTTTATTTTAGTCCTATATGAGTTCAAGAACAAATAGATATTGGATAGCACAAATTTAGTCCAAGTACTAGTAACGTATCATAAAATCTTGTCCTTTGGAATAAGATAGCTATTAAGCAATATTTTGATGTGAATGTTTATAATGATTTAACAATTTCAAGATTGCACAAAAAGTTTAAGTATAGGCTATTTGCCTGAATACTGCCTCACACACCCTATAATAACATGTTAAATGTAAATGCAAAAAATGTATTTGACTATTTAGATTGTATTCAAATTTGAAGCTGAAGAGATGTGTTCTGTATAAGAAATAGTTGGGTGTCAAGGTTCCTATTAACCTGTCTCATTAGGCCTTTCTTCTTTATTGTATACTGTGGACCCAATTACTAGCTAATATAGGGCAAAATGACAAATCATTCCATTATCAACCAAAAAAGACAAAACCTGAAAAATTATTTCAATATTTATATCACTTGCAAGATTACAGTTCAAATGACCCAATAGCATTGCTCAGTTTAAACTTACATCTTTCTGTAAAACTGAAAAGCAGATTAAATTTGAATAATTAATTTTAATGTTTTCATTTATATGAGGTACATTAAAATTTTACTTGCTCTGAGCTGTCAATGACGGTCTATAACCCAGTTTCCAGGATTTAGCGATTATTTCCACACAGATTAGCCTTGTTGTTTATACCAGGCAAACCTTCTAAGAGGCAATGCAAAATCTGTAACTATACTTTACTCCTAATTGGCCTGACCCAGGCATGCTATAACTAAGACTCTTCACGGTATATGATTCTCAAAGGTATTGCAGCTATTTTCTGGGAAATATCCTCTATTAATTAATTTTCAATCACTTTTAAAGTACAATATAGTCCTTTAAAATTATTCTTGTCTACTTTAAATCAAACATTATTTAGTATAGCCAAGAAAAATGTTTTAATAAACTCCTATAATACCTCAAATTTTCAATCACTATTCATTCATTTAATGTCTATGTGCTAAGCACCCACCATACCTAATGCCCTGAGCCAGGCACTTTTCAGAGTATAGATGTTTAAGTTCAGAACCTGGTCACTTTGTAGTTTATTGCAGTGGTGATATAA
This sequence comes from Mesoplodon bidens, assembly GCF_964165515.1. Taxonomy (NCBI): domain Eukaryota; kingdom Metazoa; phylum Chordata; class Mammalia; order Artiodactyla; family Ziphiidae; genus Mesoplodon; species Mesoplodon bidens. The sequence goes on from NC_138160.1 coordinate 68,443,029, forward strand.
TATAAGGCAGCGTGGCAAAACCTGAAGGAGGAAGAAAGGGACTGAACAGGGAATCATAATCTGTGGGTTTTGATCATGAACCTGCTACCTTCTAGCTGTGTGATGCTTTGAGCTCTAAGTGCCTGAAAAACTTAATCCATAATGGCTTAACTATATCGAGAAATTTATTATTTCACATAACATGAAGTCTTAAAATCGGGTTGCTCCAGGATTGGTTAATGGAGGCGCTCATTAGCCTCACCAAAGACACAAGTGCTTCCTACTTTTGTCACCCTACCATCTTGAGAATATTGATTTTATCCCTTCAACTGGCTTCCTTCAATATCCCAAGATGGCTGCCACAACTACATACCATATTACACGCCAACACAACATTCAACATTCAGTATTCAGCAAAACCATGTTTATTAAAGAAAAGGAGTTGTCCCTTCCTTTGTAACTATATGCAAAAGACTGGGCTTTTGCCACCATGAGTTTACTATGTGCCCTTTTTACCCTTTGCCGCTTCACTCAAACTGCGTTAATCAGATTTTCTCAAAAAAATTGAGACTGAGCAATGGCTTATTAGTTTGGTCTAGTTGCCTGATGAAGATATAAATTCGATTCCATGAGAAATCCTAGTACTTTTCTACTCAAAGTGAGGTCTCTAGTCCCCTTCTACTCAAAGTGGCATCACCTGAGAGCTGGTTAGAACTGCAGAGTATCCGGCCTCTCTCCAAGATGTACTGACTCAGAATCTGCCTTTTAACAGGATGCCCAGGTGATTCATATGCACACTAAATTTTGCATGGTATCACTCTTGTAGAATATAAGATTCCTGTTTTGATCCCACAGATGTTTTGAATTCAAATATTTCATCAGAATTATGCTAACATTGACGCTTTTATAAGAAAGCATTTTCTGCAGTAAATTGCTTTGAGCCAGTTTAATTCTTTAATCAGTTTTCTTTTCAGAGAAAATGTTTCTCTTTTTTATTTTCTTCAAATTATTTTATTGGATCAATTCTTCCTTAAATAAATTTTACAACAAATTCAATTCACTTATCTTTTATTTTTCATATAAAATTATAGTGTTTAACCTGCTGCCACTGTGTCTTTTTTTGGGGGGGGGCATTTCTACTAAATTCAATTTTCCTGGCTTAAATTTATCAGTTCTTTTTTCAGAAATATTTCTTACTATATTTTGTTTTAGCCACAGATAATTTTATTTTTATTTGATTATTTCTAACTGTAATTTTCTTTATGAATTAGAAATAACATGCCCCATGAACCATAAGAGAGAGAAGTGCAGAGTGGTATTTGAAAGGTGTACTTCTTCTTTACATATGGAGAAATCAGTGTTTTCTTTTTCCTTTGAAAGAACTTCTCAGAAAAGAATTCATGCAAGATTGCTAAGTGCCTTTCTTATTTAATTAAAAATAAAGTTTTATCTGAAGTGGATTAAACACAACTACTGTTTAATTAAACCAAAAACCTTTAAGAGGATCATTCCAATAAGATCAATTAGCATTCTGTTCCATATTGAACATAATAAGAAAGGCAATTCTTGTATTCCACTGGCATAACCTTTAAAATATGCTTGGCCTTTATGACATATCTATATGACATTTCTTTAAAAATCCACATAAACAAAAAATTATATACTAAGTTTAATGTTAGTGCTCATTCAAAATAAAAGTTATTCAAAAAATAGAACTAATAAATCTTATTTGATAACTGGTACTTCTGATTAACTTGAGAATTCTCCATGAAAAATATATTCCCATAGGTGAAAAAAAAAGAGACTTAAAGCTTAGATTAGGGAACTGGAATACTGAACAAATACAAGAAGAATTTGATTTTACATATTCCTTTTTAAATCTGAAGAGTTTTCAGTCAGGGTTTTTGAAATATTTGCTTTCAATTTGTGAGTCACACAGCTTAAATACACATAGCAAGATCTTATTAATGCCAATAGCAATTTGAAAAAAAAGCTTACATTTTCAAGTATTTGTATGAAACAGCGAGGAAAACTTCAAGAAACAAAAAAAATATCAAAGTGACCTCTGACCACTGTTGCTTTGTGGTACAGTGATTATTAATGGAAATTTTAAAGTATGCCCTACATTTTAAGAAATATACATGACACTGTTTGCTGCCAAATATATGCAGTTATATTTTTCCATTGAAAATATTTTGAAATGTGCTCTAAGGTAACTAGGTAAGTGGTTGAGAAGATGTTTGAGTGTAACATTCAACAATGCTCAGGTGGGCTAAGCGACCCTTCAGAGGGATCTGGCCTTGGGCATGCTCACCAGGGAAAGCCAAGCCACCTGACAGGGTAGAGCTTCAGAATGCTCAGGTTTGAGCAGCTCCTTAGTTCTAAGGTCATATTTTCAGGCCTTGTAGGGCATCAGCCCCAGCAGGTGCACCCATTAAGGAGCTGCCAGGGGTTGCCCTCAGGCTCTTTTTACATAAGTAGCTTCTCCGATCCAGATCCACTATTCCAGTATAGGACGTTTCTCTGGAGAGATGGTGCCTAACTCCTATACTTTCTTTACTACTTGCATATTGCACTGCTATGTCCCTTGTTATTTTGGTGATTCAACTTGATTATTTCCTGTCCAACACCCAAATTTGCATTTGAAAACTCCAATCACTTGACCAGTAAGAATTAGTAACAAATCTTCATCTTTTCCATACTTTCTTAAAAATTTTTTTTCTTGTCTTGTTTCAAAATTAATCTAAAGCAACCTACAAGATACAATTAATTCAAAATTATTAAAATATTAATCAGTTGGCATGTGACACCTAAAGAAATAAGATTTTGGGGAAAAAATGTCTCTAGAGCTCTAATACACTTTCCTGTGAGCCACAAGTTACCTCTAGACAGTTGTACTCTGTGGGATATACTAAGTTAGTGATCTGGACTCTGAGTTGTACTGGCACGACATTTTAACATGATAGTCAGACAAAAAAGGGTCTGTTCTCTTAAGCCCCATGGCTATTTTTCTGACGCAAGAACAAAAGTTCCCTCTCTCCCTGAACAGTCCTTTCTAGAGGTGAGGCTCTTTTGGGAGGGAAGAGGGGGCACTGGCTGGCTTGTTGCCACTCTCAACTCAGCAGAATACAGGGCAAGATTCTGAGCATACTGGAAAGAGTCCAGGCTGTCCTGTTGGATATAAAAGCTGTGTGCAGCTACTGCATGAAATTAGAAGACCAGAAATTTGATAGCTATAAAGGCTTCAGCATTTAAATTTACTCATTCTAAAAGGGTAATTTGTTATGTATTTTCTAAATAATCAATTTTACTAAAATTAGAAGAGCTGCACATCGCAGGTGCATAATTACACTTGCCATTAAACACAAACACAGATGCTCACAACAAAATTAGATGCGATCATTTCATTGAGAAAAGAATGGCACTTGTTTCCCATTTTTCATTTTTGATTCAAAAAAAATTAAACTAAGCTTTGGTTTTTCTAAAAGACCAAAGGATATGTTGTACTTTAATTTTTTTCCCCACATTTTAGTGGTAATTAATGATCAGGACATTCTAGAAGTAACAGAAAGAAACTTTATCAGACTGTAGGCTAGGCCTCCTTCACTATAGTCATGATAATCATCACCATGTCATAATCAACTCTACAAGATAGGCATCACAAAAAGCAAATGTGCCTTCAACCAATCTAGAATGGCCCTTGTTATAATTTTGTCTACTGTATCCATGTGGGGAAAAGACATTGCTTATGTGACAGGCAGTGTGGTAACAACTTTCATGGATGCCCTTTCATTTCAGCTCCACAAAAATCCCTTGAGAAGCCCTGGGGTGGTGAATCCATTTGCCCTGCTAGGAAAGACAGTAAGAAGCAGAGCTAGAATTAAACCACAGAAATTGGAATCTATCCTGGCACTTCATCTCCTCATCAGTCAATAAATCATAAATCCTCAGAAGACCAAGCCTTGTCTAACCTTGGTAAGACTGGCCACACCACTGTTATCAAGTCTCAGCATATAGGTCCTGTAGGCAGAGTGAGTGACCCCTCTCTGCACTTGACCTTTTGGAAGACAAAAGTCATGGAGATTTACTTTTATTTTCCTGTGATTTTGCTTTTTATCATAGACTGTAAGACCATACTGATGTTTCTTAATTGGGCTTATGAAATTAGAGTGAACTTCTCAAACCAACATGACCTTAGGAATGATTAAACTGAATCGCACATCAGAATTCTCATCTATTCATTTAAGCATCTGTATAAATAGAGCTTTTTATTTTAGACTTCATGCAACTTTAGGGGCAACAGGGAGCAAAGTTCACCCTCATGTTGATATAATGTCTAAATCTCAACAAAGCTATGCTGATTAATTTAGCTTTCTTATGCTAGAATCATAATCTCAATTCTCTTCTCCAGCTCTTATTATAGAAACTTTTCAGTTTTAATATTAAATGATGTGGTTTAAAATTTTCTTAGCTAGAGGATTAAGAAATAAATCAGTTACATTTTAAAAAATGATGCTCCCTTAAAATTAGATTAACTTAATTCATAATAAATATTTATTAGTTACAACTAACTCCTGCTTATACTCTAGGTCTCAGCTCAAACATCACGTTCACAGAATGTCTTCCCTGATCCACAGGCCAGATCAAATTTCTATTATATGTTCTAATAGAGTCTTCTATATTCCCAGGATACTCATTTTTCTTTTCTTTCTTGTTTATAGCTCTGTCTTTATGAGCAATAAACTTCATAAGGGCAGGAACCTTGTCTTTCTTCTTCACCTTGCATCCCCAGAGTTTGGAGCTAGAATTCATTCAGTAAATATCTGCTGAATGAGTGAGTGATACTGAGTACTCTTGCAAAAATGTGCAAATTTTGTTTAAAAATCTCATAGGATAGCATAATAAAAAGTATTGAAATGAGAACCAATAATCACTCTTTGCATCATTCCCTCCTGAGTGGCCTGAACTGAAGGTTCGGGATAAATAATGATAAACACCCAGGAGACCTCTATCCTGGCGATGGCAACTGGGAACACAACGTGTGGCTCCTGGGGTAGGTATGTGTAGAGTCAGTGCAATCAAATCTGTGATTTTGTGGAGGATCATTCTGGGTTTGGCCTGTATCAGATAGGGTCTTAAGGCACAACTGTAGACATGACACTTTTCCTCCCTGTATAGCAGGCAGGTATCAGTAAGAAAGATAAGCATTTTTATTTCCGTTTCTGGGATGATATCCCATCTACTTTAGAAGTAAGGAAGCTGGACTTCAGAAGAGGCAGGTCAATTGCCAAGGGGCTTCTCTATTTTTTCATACATTGTAAGGCTAACCTTTCTAAACACCTCATTTTAAGACATTACTTTGGAGTCATACCTTATTGCCAAGGCCAACAAATCTTAGACAGGTAGGGATTTTAAGGAGACATGCATTCAGCATCGATAAGGGGATGATTCTAAAAGCCACTAAAGACTTAAGGGATTACAGTACAATGCGATTGCAAAAGTATAAAATCTTACTTCTGTGAGAGAACTTATCTCGTTTAGAGCTGCTTGAGAGCTAACAGTTTCTTCACTCCTATTAAAGTCCATCTTTCTCTTTCTGATGTTTAATCTCTACTTGTCAGGAAAAGATCAATGTCTTTCACTGAGAAGGTAGGGGGCTTGGCCAAACTTATAAGACCTTGCTCTCCCCAGATCCCCTAGCTGAATCCCATCTCATTCAAAACTAGACCAAGTCTGACTTGAAGCAGGAGGTATTATGAACCTTCTCTCCCTATCTGTCGGGTCACCTCAGGTTTGCAGTGTATCACTGTACAGGTTGTGTCCACACAGGGCATCCAGCTGAGGGGGCTGGGTTCTGCTCACCAAGTGCCTGGCCTCACTGGTCCACGCAGAGGAAGGGGCACTTTCACACAAACATACCTTATGGGCATGCAGTGGCCTGAGCTTACTCTTATTCTAGAGCTGTGATGTTCCCTTGTTTTCCCCCCAGCAGGCTCCTGTTCTGTCCTCATGTGTCAGCTCCCATTTTTTGTGGTACGCGGGCCTCTCACTGTTGTGGCCTCTCCCGTTGCAGAGCACAGGCTCCGGACGCACAGGCTCATTGGCCATGGCTCACGGGCCCAGCCGCTCCATGGCATGTGGGATCTTCCCAGACCGGAGCATGAACCCGTGTCCCCTGCATTGGCAGGCGGACTCTCAACCACTGCGCCACCAGGGAAGACCCTGGTATCACTCTTGAGACAAGAACTGGTTCTGCTTCAGGAACCGTGGTTCCACAGCTGAGGTCCTGCTCAGGACACATCTCTCCTACTGAACACTTCTCTCTTATTACACTACAAAACTGCTACAAATGGTGTTCTAGTCACTGTGCCGATTCTTTGCTGGTACCTGGGCTACTTTGTGTGTGTGTGTGTGTTTATCATCATTCACAATTATTTGCCTGACCTTTACATTTTGTTTACCATTTTTTGTTTTCCTCCTCACCTGACCATGCTTAGTCATTTTCCAGAGCTGGGCAAGGCTCTGCAACAACCCCTAGTCCCAAGCCCCCAGCCTCAGCTTTTCAGCCATTCAGCACCTCTCTCTCTGCCCTCTGTTTTGAAATAGGACAGAATGACAGAAGCAAATTACAAATTAAAGAGCTTTGTTTTCTCTAAGTCATATCTCAAGACTGGAAAAAGCTGGGGGACTACCTCTTACTTGAGGTTCTTAATTTAAAATCAACTGAAATCAAAGCCCTTTTGGTTGTCTTGAGCAAATGAAATGTCTCCACGGGCCTGCAGAGAATGAATCAAATGACAATTTTGGATCAAAAAAGTAAAATCAAGTGGTGGATTGTGGTGAATGAGTGGGCATATGCTCCATTTAGGCCATTCAAATTAGAGATTAAAAAGGACCCAGTGCCATCTGAAAAAAATTAGGCTGAATTTGAATCCAGCCTACTGCTACTGGTCTGCAATCTATGTCTAAACATTCTTTGCAAAGCTAGCTAATTTTGTGCAATTATTATCATTACTACTATAAAATGTTTGCTTTCTCACCTGGTTCTTATCAATTCTACTTCATTGACAAATATCTCCATCTGGGTGGGGTCCAGGGTAGCACTGCTGTGATGATCACTATCTGCATTCTCCTTATCATAAACTATTTAATGAGGGTTTACTAGGAACAAGGCATTTTGCTGAGTATTATACCTAAATTATATATTTTAATGCTTAGAACAGCCCTATAAATTAGTAAATACTATTACTCTTTTTTTTTTTTTTCGGTACGTGGGCCTCTCACTGTTGTGGCCTCTCCCGCTGTGGAGCACAGGCTCCAGACGTGCAGGCTCAGCAGCCATGGCTCACGGGCCCAGCCGCTCTGCGGCATGTGGGATCTTCCCGGACCGGGACACGACCCCACGTCCCCCGCATCGGCAGGCGGACTCTCAACCACTGCGCCACCAGGGAAGCCCCCTATTACTCTTATTTTGTACATTCTCTCCCCTCTGGCTTCCAGACGTTTAAAGAATTTTATGGTTGACTTCCTTTTGGCTTCATGAGGAGCTGTAGCTGTCAGATGAATCTATGTGACAGTGATATCATGCTCCTGTGCCTAGTTTTATAATGTAAATCAGGATCCACTTTTTTTTTCTTTTCATTTCCAAAATTTTCCACTCAGAAAAAAGGAAGCATTACTTTGCTACCATTCGTTGGCTAAGATTAAGTCACATGACAAAGCATGAAGTTAGCGGTTGAAAAGTTTTATACTTTTTCTGAAAGGAGAACTGCAGGGAAGAGCAGCAGCAAATCTTTTGAACAACAATATAATCTTTCATGCTTTATCTCTTCAATAGGTATCATGTGTCTAGATAATCATGGGCTAGATTCAGTACTTGGTAGTCTAAAATTTTTAAATTAAATTCCCATGTGAAAAACAAACTGTATAACTTATCATACTGAGATACAGTTGTTTTACGTTCTTGCTGCATTACTATTACATCCTAACAGGTATGGGGCATCTATGATTGAAACTTGAAGGTCATGGAGAGCACTGTCTCCTAATTAGCATTAACTAGCCAGCTTAATGTTATTGTTCATTTCTCCATTTTCTTTGTGATTCTGTGTGTATTTGGTTAAGTGGTAGAAAAATAGTAAGACTGATTTACTTGACTTTTACTATGAAATAACTGCTGCTTCTAATTTATTTTGGAGATATTGAAAAGTAGGTAAACTTTTCAAAATTATAAAGGAAATACTAAGAAATAAGATAGATTTCTTTAATATGTTTTGCATTTATTTGATCCATTAAAAAACCTACTTTGGAAATGAATATATTTATGTTCTATATAAACAGATTTTAGTATATTTTAAAAAACTCAAAGAATAAAACTTCCTAAAGAGATTCTATATATATGTAAAACTAATTAGCACTTTTAAAAATTAATTTACTTTTGGCTGTGTTGAGTCTTCATTGCTGCACGCGGGCTTTCTCTAGTTGTTGCGAGCAGGGGCTACTCTCTGTTGTGGTGCACAGGCTCTAGGCGTGCAAGGCTTCAGTAGTTGTGGTACAGGGCCTCAGTAGTTGTGGCTCTCAGGCTCTAGAGTGCAGGCTCAGTAGTTGTGGCGCACGGGCTTAGTTGCTCCGCGGCATGTGGGATCTTCCAGGACCAGGGCTTGAACCCATGACCCCTGCATTGGCAGGCGGTTTCTTAACCACTGCACCACCAGGGAAGTCCCCTAATTAGCATTTAAATCCATGATATTATTTACAGATAAAATTTTTCAAGTGCTGTATTTTTCAGTTGCATTTTTTCCCAAGACCTAATAGGCAGAATAATGTTTTCTACTACTATGTTCCCATAGAACTTCAAAGCCAAAAAACAAACAAAAACAACCCCAAAACAATCTAGTGGATAGACTTTTCTACTTTAGGTCTTTCACCACAAATTTTTCTTAAATACTGGCCATCGTTTTGTTGGTTACTATGGCCTGGTGGATAGAAGAAGAAAAAAAAAAGGTGTCAACTGATATGAACAGTGAGCTCAAGAAAGAGCAAGGCATGTTGGGATTCTCTTCTCCACTAAACACTATTGGAGTGGCTCTCTGCATGTGGTAGGTTGGGAACAGTCAGTACCTATCCTGTCTCTCAATTTCACACTTGAGGGTGGAGTGGGTGTTCCAAGGAGTTGGCGGCTCCAAGGTGGCTGGGAGTTTTTAGTTTCTCCTTCAGCTCTCCATAAAGCCTCTCTAATAATCATTTTGTCATAAATTATGGTGTGCTTGGTCTATAAGGGCAGCTTAAAGAAATGTCTCCTACTTCTGTTTTTACCTTCTCTGTGACAGCTCCAACGAGATGCTTCCCTTTTACCAGGAAGTTCTGGGCTCTCCCCTGAAGAAAGCTGTGGTGAGTGAATACATGACTCTGTTGGGAGATCCTATTACAAATACCAGGTTAGACTGGCATTGCTCCCCAAAGGGAGTAACTTTCCAGAAGGAAAGATGGGCTGATAAAACAATGATAATCTCACAAAGGGGGTGAGGGAGAGGAATTTTATAGCATTTTCCAGATAGTTAAGTAGAACTATTGTGGAAAAATTCAGGAGTCTAGGCAACTTTTGAAATATATGAAATAATCCAATTGAAAGCTAGAGACACAAAGTAGCCTATGTTTCCTCCTTACTTTGTCTTGTGATTAAATATAATATAGCCACAGGATTTGGGGTGAAAATTGGTTCCACTACTGTTAATCTCTAAATTTTCTGCCTTAATGCTAAAGAAGAGGCAGGGAAGAGAACTTACACAGGGCACTTAGCCTGTTCCAAGAACCCTGAATTATGTTTTTTTTTAATATCTTTATTGAGGTATAATTGCTTTACATTGTTGTGTTAGTTGCTGCTGTATAACAAAGTGAATCAGCTATATGTATACATATATCCCCATATCCTCTCCCTCTTGTGCCTCCCTCCCACCCTCCCTATCCCACCCCTCTAGGTGGTCACAAAGCACCGAGCTGATCTCCCTGTGCTATGCGGCTGCTTCCCACTAGCTATCTATTTTACATTTGGTAGTATATATGCATCCATGCCACTCTCTCACTTCATCCCAGCTTACTCTTCCCCCTCCCTGTCTGTCCTCAAGTCTGTTCTCTACGTCTGCGTCTAGTATCTCATGGTCATTGTTAGCAATATCTATTATTGTGCTATACAAATCAAAGGACTAATTAACAAAAATCCATGATAATTTAAATTCCATAATTCCACTAGAGCTATATATATATCATACTGAGAGAATTCAGTCTTCCAACAGCCCTGTGGAATGGGCATTTACTAAATTTCTCAGCTGAACAAACTGATGATGGAGGTTGGGAGGGATACCATCTCCAGTGTCATTCAGGAGATCAAGGGTCAGGTCCTAAGGACTGTTTGTGTCTTTTTATAACATGAACTCAACTGAGCCAAGAATCTTTGAGGATCCTAAACGCCACCTAGTGGTAATTTCTACAAACTGTAGACACAGTATCCCAAATGTCATTGAGAGTCACTTAGGGGCATTCCTGGCAACTTCAACACATTCACATGATGGAAAATATTATACTGAGGCCCTTTATATTGAAAGAGACTGACTTCCAGCATAGATCTCCTTGCTCTATGTGTGGATCTCAAAGGGTTCATCTTACCCTCATAAATCCACTAGACACAGAAGAGTCAGAATAAAGAATAGTTTCTTTTTTTTCCAGAACAAAATAGGGATTCATAATTTTGAAGTGGAGGACAATTTAAGCATATTTGTCTGGGAGTTAACAAACTATTAGATTTCTAATATCTATTCATATGGAGTATAGGCACAGTATAAAATAATTATAGGTGAGCAATTTATTAAAACCATTATCTATTGACTAAATCATCACTATATCACCATGATAGCTTAGTTCAGTTAGAGATTCCAGGGGAAAGAAACTAGACAGTGTGAAAATAGGGTTGCTGGATTTAGCAAAATAAAATATAGGATGCCCAGTTAAATTTGAATTTCAGATTAACAATATTTGTGTGTGTGTGTGTGTGTGTGTGTGTGTGTGTGTGTGTGTAAGTATGTCCCTTGCAATATTTGGGACACCCTTATATTAAACAGTAATTCATTATTTATTCTTAACTAAAAATTATACATTTTTTATTTGGCAACCTTAAATTAAAGAAAGTGCTATACATAGTTTCACTGGTAACTGATTCGTTCTGATTAATAAAATAATAGTAACACATTTTTATAGTAATTTTTTAAAGCACTTTACTATGTTAATTCATTTTGTCCTTAACACAACCCTATAAGATACTACTGTTACTATTTAGAAAATGAGACTATTGAGACACTAATGTGTAGAATCGTTCTTCTGTAGTCCCATAACTGGTTAGTGGCAGAGAAAGGGTCTGAACCCAGACAGTTCTGCTATAGAGTTTACCATCCTAACATTACAAAATACCTTTTCTTATCAAATATACCAATTAATTTAAAATTAACTCTATAAACTGCACACACATCAACAAGTTTTGAAAACATTATTCAACAGACTTTCAATAAGCACCTACTTTAAACAAGGCCTCTTTATGAGACAAAAACAGTAAACTTAATACTTTATCTTCACTGGACATATTTTACTCTCTTCAAATGTTACTTCAGAAATTGGTAGTATCTCACGGTAATTGTTAGGAATATCTGTTATTGCACTACACATATCAAAGGACCAATTAACAAAATTAACAAAAAAATTAACAAAAAAATTAACAAAATGATAATTCCATAATAACTCCATAATTCCATACACTAGACCTTAATTCTATCTATCTATCTATCTATCTATCTATCTATCTATCTATCTATCTACGTACCTACCCACCCACCCACCCACCGACCCACCCAGCTACTTTTCATAGCCAGAGGATACTAGAGATACAGAAACCAACACAGATCCTCTTTCTCGGATTTTAGATCTGGTTCTATGTGAGTATGCTCGAAACAACCTATTTCCTAGAGAATTAGGAGAAACTAAAGATTTGTTGTTGGATTCATTCGTTTAATAAAAGTCAGATCAATATAAGGCTGAAATTTTTGAATTCTGCCTACTGGTATAATGACATTTCCTTAATTTGAAGTATCTGATACTCTTCTCCTAAGGTGCAGTTAGATACACACTCAAATAATTTTCAATTCAACATATCTAAGCAAGTCCCATTAAAATGGTAGCCTCTAAATGAATATGTTTATCAGTCAAGCCATAAATTACCAATTCCTTTCTCTCCAATTCCAGACAGTGCAAGAATCCCTCAATATATATCCAGAAACGTACATTTCTATGCCCATTCTAGACCTAAAAACATCAGAGTCTTTGGGAATGGCATTTGGGCATCCACATTTTCAGCCAGCTCATGCCAGCTGATTCTGAAGCAGGAGGTCTCTAAACCACACTTTGAGAAAATGACTTTGACACCAACATGCAAAAAGATACAAGCAGCTGGTGGTGTGCATTTTCTCAGTGAGGGCATTAAAGCTGCTTTATTTTTAGAATTTCCCCTATTTCCCATTATGGAGCTTTGAGGCGGGTGTAGAGACATACATATATATACTTAGTGTTACATTCTAAGTACTCTTAGATCCATTACCTTGTATATACAACTCCTTCCACATCACCAGGCATATACCTAACAGAACAGATGGGTCCTGTGGTACTCATGAAGGGCTATCAAAGCCTACAGCTTTGGGATTAAAATCCATAGTGCTTCTCATGAAAGAAACAAAAGCTGAGCCTCAGATAGTTGGTAGCATGTTGGGAGAAGGGAAAAAGGTGACTCAGAGTTTAACTGGAATGACAGTTATTCAATTACCCTTGCTTTTATTTTATTCATTTACTTTCAGCCCTCTTAACCATATTTGGTTTTGTCCGCTATTTTGCCTACAAAATGGTAATAATAATCATTATACAATGCCACAATGATAATTAATACAATTTTGAATACAATCTACAAAATTTTATTTTAATTTTAAAACTATAGATATCATATAAATAGGTACTAATTAAGAATTATTATAGGTAAATATCTCTTGATTTCTCTCTTATTGGCTAAAATGCTTTTTATCTGCTTTTAGCTTTCTCTATCAAAAGCCATTGAGCATGTAGAAGAGAAAATGTATGGGGCAACAGAAATCATATTCAAAGAGACTGCAGTCTCACTTCTTAAGTGAGGAAAACCTGCAAGGAACATATCTGTAAAATAATGATGCGTTCACAGTTCTGAGCTTGCTTTGCTCAACAGATGGATGCTACAAAATGTCCGTTGCATGTATTTAGTGCCCTATTTTACTGTAAAACAGTAACTATCCTAATATGAATTCTATGTTAAAGTTTAATGCATGTCAGTTACAAAAGCTTCCATCATTGGAATGAAGAGAGAGACCTTTACACCGTGAACACAGAGAAGGCAAAGCCAAAGGGTATGAACATTTTCAGGAGGCCCAACTTTACAGTTTATTTAAAGATAAGTTCCAGTGAAAATCTGTCATTTTAAATGAGAGGGAAACAGTTTTAAAGAAAATTATCAGATGCACTTTTCAACAAATGGGAGAGAATATTTTTTACCACTTGAGTTGACAAACATTTGTGTGCTGTTGTGAACTTCTCTAGCTAATAAACTCATTAGCTTATAGGAACTGTTTCTTAAGAGGCAAAACTGTTCACATGTTACTTTCTGTGCTTAGAGTGGTCAATGTACAGAGTCCATTTTATTCATGACATGGGTTGACTATGCTTCAGGCACACCTGGGCTAACTTTAGCTTATGTGCAACATTCTTTCTGAAGAGGAAATGAAAATAATGCTTTGAAAGCACTTAGGCAATTTTATTTTATTTTATTTTGCGGTACACGGGCCTCTCACTGCTGTGGCCTCCCCCACTGCGGAGCACAGGCTCCGGACGCACAGGCTCAGCGGCCATAGCCCACGGGCCCAGCCGCTCCGTGGCACGTGGGATCCTCCCGGACCGGGGCACGAACCCGTGTCCCCTGCATCGGCAGGCACTTAGGCAATTTTAAATGCTTGGTTTGTACATATATGGACATAGAATTGATGAAATTGTGATATTGAGTAGGTCTATCACAAAAATAGAAGAATGAAGTGAATTGGAGAACCATATTTCCAAATACACATATTTTGCATATATTTTGCTGTACTGAAAAAAAAAAACCCATGAAAATCACGAATAAAATTCACACACAAAAAAGGCTACTAAGGTTAGACTTCTTTCTACATGATGTCAGATGCAAACAGCCATGAAAAATGGCACTCAGAGGAAAAGAGAGAAACTGGAATTTTGAGTCAAGTTCTGATACTTACAGGATTAAGTCATATAACCTCTATAATTTTTCCTATTTTGGGACAGAACACTTTACATAAATAATTATATGTCTCCAGATTATTATAAAGATACAGATTATTAGAAAAGCCTTTTGAAAACAACAAAGTGCTACAGAAATGCAAATTAATTAATACAGAATATTCTAAAGTGGTTTCTGGAGATGTTAAGGTAGTTATTTTTATTTTTAATTAATTAATTAATTTAAATATATAGTTTTTTTAAAAGATCTTTTGATGTGGACCATTTTTAAAGTCTTTATTGAATTTGTTACAATATTGCTTCTCTTTTATGTTTTGGTTTTTTGGCTGTGAGGCATGTGGGATCTTAGCTCCCCGACCAGGGATCTAAGCTGCACCCCCAGCACTGGAAGGCAAAGTCTTAACCACTGGACCACCAGGCAAGTCTCTTGGTAGTTATTTTTAAAAAGCACTCCATGACCAAATAAGTTTGAAAATCACCAAATAAAACAAATCTCTTTCCTATAGGATTCTTAAGCATCCTATGTTAATATTCATCTGAATCAGTAAGAACAGAGAAGAGGATATAGACTTTACTAAATATATTTCAGCATAGAATCTTTTATTTATTTATTTTTTTTGTGGAGAACCTTATAGAAACTGTTTTTCAGGGTACATTTTGAAAAATGCTGATAAAAATGACCATTGGGGGAGAAAGGGAATCTAATTCGTTTTAAAGAACATACATCTTCAGGATGAAAGAGTGATATATGTTATCCTAATTTCATCAGTTCATAATCAGACTGAGAAAGAAAGGACCTTTTAGAAACTCTGGGTCTGTAGTCAGGGGGACTGGATTCCGCTGGTAGAACTATGTGAAGAAAAGATGCATCTGGAAAAATAAAAATTTTGAATGCCAGGACCAGGAGCTAAGAGAGCTAAGACTGAGGTCAGCTATGGCCCTGTGAGAGCCAGGGAAGGGCTGAAACTCCACAAAGATGAAAATGAGCTGATGATAAATAGGCAATGAGCCTTCAGAGGGCAGGCTGGAGCCCTAATGCAAGACCAAAGAGGAGATAAACCAAAGAACAAGGACCCAGCAAAGCTCAGATGAGAAGAGGGCACAAGGGGAGGGCAGTCAGATGTGCACCAGGTTTCGCAGGGAGTAGCAGGCAGGCCAAATGGAGGAAGCAGCATTGGATATCTAGACAGACCTGGGCAAGGAGCTTAAGTCATGAGTTAAGAAGTCAAAACTCTGGTTGGCCTTGATATTGAACCCACAATCTGTCCTGGCCAAGGAAATTGATATCTATTTTCCTCTGAAATATATACTAATTCCAGAAAGTGATTAAAATATATACTAATTCCAGAAAGTGATAATTGGTAGGCAGCTATGTCCTTAGGCACATCATAAGGGATATGAGAGAATATTCTAACCAAAGGCTAATACGGAAATGAGCAAGGGTAGATGGACCTTCACTTTCCAGTAGACATACCATGCCAAAGAAATACAATAGCAGCATAAAACGGAGACATAAGAAACTTCAAAGTCATTTCACTGAGGCATGTTTTCCTCACAGAAATGCTAATTTAATAGTGAAAGAGAAAATGAATGTAATATTTGCTATAAATAAATTTATTTTATGTCGACATTAGCTGGCAAATAAATACTTCACAAATGAAAGACACCTTACTCATAAATGTAAATGGAAACTGAATGACTATTCATCAAAGCACCACTGGTTTAGAAGAAAAATTACAAAGATCTCTAGTATAAACCAAAGTAACCAGGCCAGGTGAACTTAACTACAACCAAGTGTTGAGCAAAGAAGCGCTGTCTAAAATGTGGTGTGTGCACAAAGGACCCACCATCGAGTTGTAGGAAGAAAGCTAGAATTTTCATCATATTTCCTATTTGTTTTATCTTAAACCAAAAAATAGATATTATATTTTCTAAATATTTAACTTGTGTGTGTTCAATATTTAAAAACGTAAGGGTTATACAATTTTTACAGTGTAGAAGCACAGATTTAGAGGGCAAGCTGGATCCAAAGAGGTAGCAGAAGCTCTCCTTCAAGGAAGGTATGGCCAGAGCTATGCTATGCACTGGACCCTGGAAGAGCTTCCTAATCCAACAAACATTCCCTGAAAAAAGGAATCCCCTCACTCACTAAATGGTTTACAAAATACTGTGGTAAAAATCATTGCGTGAGTTTCCTGGTGTATTGAGCTCCCCTTGTACTGCTGACTGGCTGTGCAATCTTTAGCAAATCTCTCAGAATCTCTGTAGCCTCCTAAAACAGAAATAACTTAGTCACTGAGTGGGCTGCTTTAAAGACAAAATGAGATCACTGATTAAAGTTGATTCCCATTTTATTTGAAAGCCTTCACAAATGCTCATCTTACTTGAAACAGTATTCCCAAGTTCTAAATTTTACTCACTGGCATATTTTCAGTTCATATTTTTAGAGGGAAATGATTACTATTCTTATAACTATATTTTGTTACTATAAAGATAGCTAATATGCCACAAATTAAAATTTATCTGCATACAAAGGAATCAGAAGTCATTCAGTTTTCATTATCATAAAAACACGAATGGGCCTGCTGTGCATATACAATTCTTTTAAATCCTGCTGTTCAGTTTTTCAGTGGTTTCAAATATGGCTTCTAAGTAGAAGCATCCAGCTTTCCATGTTCCTGTTTATTGCTTTTGGAATGTTGAATCCATAACAATTAGGGCATCAGTAATCACACCTGCAGGTGGACACAATGCCGAATGTATCTTTCAATTCCTTGCACGTGGTATTGTATTTTGTTGTAAGAGGGGTTGCAAAAATATTTATTTGAATTAAAAAATTATGAAGCCATTTAAAATAACCTCCGAACCACAAAGCTTCCATCCAATTTTCATGTACCATCGGGGCTTGCCTTCCAAAACCGCACCCAGCACTCAATCTGATCTACTCCTTCCTCTGCCACCAGAACTATTGCTTTGTGTATTTTTCATGATGTGCTATATGTAAATGCTAATGTGTTAGTACTTCATAATGGCTTGATAGGTCTCATTGCCTTGTCTTAGGGAATTCTTTTCTTTCAAGCTGTTTAAAGAGCGATATAAAACAAAGAAATGACTCAAAATGAGAATGGGTGGAAAGGTAGGGGGAAAAATTTTGGGTATTGAGTAGTTATAATATGCAGAATATAAAAGTTAGCTTTTTTAAAGGTTAATTTTAAGATTATATGGCTATACCATAACACTAATTAGATTACATGATGTTGTTAACTTCACCAGAAATTATCTGGTAGGTTTGGTAATTTTCTGACTACTTTGGATTTGGCCAATCATCATTTAGATACTAGAATCTTAGTGGTGTGAGAGTTTTTTAAAAGGGAAGGTTGCCTGAGAGGTTATCTTTTTTTGTAATAGCTACATTTTAGAAAAAGAGCAAAAACTGATCCCAGAGTATTGCTGTGATTTGTCAGCCTTCAAAACCAGATTTTTGGAGTTCGAATTATGCCCTCAGTACAGCTACACTGATGTTTATGGCACTTTTCTTTGAGCTCTAAGTATTTTCTGTATAAATATCCTACTCAATTGTGTTTTGCTCATTAAAAGTTTTTTTTTTCCTAATGGATCATGGAGATTTCCTTTGATATTATAAAATTATAAAAAAATTTAAAGATGAATTCATAATCCAAGCAAAGTATAGACCTCCTTTGATTCATTTCATACACTCCAAAATATATTGCCACTTATGAAAGATGGAAGATGTTTTACAATCCTGCATAAATTGTTTCATTATTTGATCTCTTGTAGATCTGCTTTATAACTGAAACCTTCCTGCAGGCTTACTGTTTACTAGATATGAAAGACTGAAATAGTGAATTGGAAATCAGAATATTCCTTCATATTGCCAAACGTTTCCCAGTGGCTTAGAGGTCCCTTGATCCTCAAAAACCGTTCCTTTAGCTCTTCTGTAAATAAACTGTCCAGAGAGCAAGGGAAGTGAATGGCTTTAAAGAAGTTATAAAATTTATGGCTAGAATACTCCCTTTTAAAAATCTGAAATGGACTAAATTAAACAAGGCTTATTTAATTTGAAAACCTAAATTCAATTGCCTTCTTACACATTTCCACAAAATTAGTACTGAAATGAAACTATAGGGTTAGCTGCAATTTTGACAAAGGTCAGCATTAAAATGTGCAGTCTAACAACTCTATTAATTCTACTAATTTGGTTGAAATACTATGCAGACTACCTTAAATTAGCAAATGTCCCATGAAATAGACCAAAAGGTCATTTCCTAAGTGACACTCGGACATTTTTCTTCCTATTAGTCATTTATATTATGCTACCCTTTATGAAATCTGAAAAAATTTTCATAGATTCAATTATGGATGATGAATTATCCATTTTCTATAGTCACCACCAAAAAATAGGGCAATGAGTATATACACAGTGTATTCACTATAAGAGAATTGATGATGTCTTATTTAAAACAAGTTTTTAATCAATCCAAGTTAATTTGTAGAGTGTTCTTTGTTTAGATGCAACTACTGTAGCAAAATATTTCTTCACAATTTATAAGATTATCATCAATAATGTTCCTACTCCTGATAGAATGTCACTAAACATCTCAACCTCATGATGAATTTTAATCAGTTTTTATAATCTGAGCATAAATAAAAAGGAATTTACTCAATCTGTTGAAAAGGCCCTGAAAATGAACATTAAAAGCACATAGACATTCTAAGAAGAACATGATTTCAGTAGAGAATAATATAATATATATATAAGATATATATAATATATATATATTATATATATATAATATATATATAAGATATTCCTTAAAAGAATGCATAAAGATTCCTTAAAATATATCACAATTGGGTAAAGGATTTTTTTTTTTTTGGTTTCATTTTCAACAATTGTATTTCCAGATACTATATGATCAGGTTTTGGAAAAAACTATGAAACTGAAATAAAATTCTCATTATTAAAGCGTTACATGTATAGTTGTCATATAAAAGAAACTTCTTAAAAAACAATTAGTAGGAGACCGATAATGAAGAAATAGGATTTAAATGGCAGCCATGCTATTTTTCAGAATTGATGCATTTTAGTTAAGGTCACAGCCAAAATTTATAAGTTCAGAAGCCTTAAATAAGGATAAAAATTGATTCTATACCAAAAATTAAAAAGAAATCACCCTATACATTATCTATGAACATATTAGTCTTATTTTCAACAAAGATACTAACAAGTGTAACAATGTACAGTTGAACAGATTCTACTCTCTTGAGGAGAAAACACTAAAACTTGTCAATTCTGGAGTATTTTCTTGCATGATGTCAAAAACGAAAAAATAAAAATAAATAAAGATGTCAATTCACCTTGCCTTGGAGATTCTGAATATGTTTTGACACAACAAAAAATAGACATATACTACGAACAACTAGTTCTTGAATTGTCAGAAAATCTGTCACCAACAGAATGAATCAATTTCAGCATGCAAGTGACTTTAAGAAGACAGATGAAAAGTCATCTTAAAAAAAGTGATGGGGGCTTCCCTGGTGGCGCAGTGGTTGAGAATCTGCCTGCCAATACAGGGGACACGGGTTTGAGCCCTGGTCTGGGAGGATCCCACATGCCACAGAGCAACTGGGCCCATGAGCCACAAATACTGAGCCTGCGTGTCTGGAGCCTGTGCTCCGCAACAAGAGAGGCCATGATAGTGAGAGGCCTGTGCACCACCATGAAGAGTGGCTCCTGCTCGCCGCAACTAGAGAAAGCCCTTGCATAGAAACGAAGGCTTAACACAGCCAAAATTAAATAAATTAAAAAAAAAAAGTGATGGATGAAGGTTTGCATTGAACATTACACCCTGATTCATGTAAAAATACTTGTTTTATTTTGATCTTTCTAAAGAAATTTGCCATTGGAAATACCGTTATGTGGGTATTTCTAGAGTCTACCAGCCTGTCTGAGTTACTTATGGGGTGTAAAATATTTTGTCTTATTCCACATGGCATTATGATTCACAAATAATGTTGGCCACACCCAGTTAATCTTAGATATGACTGAAATGTTTTCAATTTTAAAAATATTATACAGCAACAAAGAACAAGTTTAACTTCACCATTCAAGTCTAACAAACGGAAAGGATATTTTCCATGGTTTCTTCTAATTAAGAACTTGAAAAGTTCATAAAGGCTATCAATTATGAAAATTTAGTTCCTTTATTAAAAAGGCCAGACCTTTAATATGAAAATTTAGATTTATTTTCAAATATTACTTAAAACTTTGAGGATATTAGCAGTTGATCTCTTAAATTGTGGGGCAAATTATATGCATTTTAGGCCCAAATCACTAAATTGAATAGTACTTCGATCGATTCACTCATTCTTTCATTCAATGGTACTTATTTTGGGAATGTAAATTGGTACAGCCACTATGGAAAACAGTATGGAGGTACCCTAAAAAACTAAACTTACAGTTACCATATGATCCTGCAATCCTACTCCTGGGCATATATCTGGAGAAAACTATAATTTGAAAAGACACATGCACCACAATGTTCACTGCAGCACTATTTACAATAGCCAAGATATGGAAACAACCTAAACGTCCATCGTCAGATGAATGGATAAAGAAGATGTGGTACATACATACAATGGAAAATAGCCATAAAGAATGAAGTAATGCTATTTGCAGCAACATGTATGGACATAGAGGTTATCATACTAAGTGAAGTAAGCCAGACACAGAAAGACAAATATCATATGATGTTGCTTATATATGGAATCTAGAGCAAAGAAAAAGATACAAATGAACTTATTTACAAAATGGAAATAGACCCACAGACATAGAAAACAAACCTGTGGTTACCAAAGAGGAAAGGGATGGGGGAGGGATAAATTAGGAGGTTGGAATTAATATATACATGCTACTATATATAAAATAGATAACCAACAAGGACCTACTATATAGCACAGGGAACTATACTCATTACTTTATAATAACCTATAAGGGAAAAAAATCTGAAAAAAAAATATATATGTTCACTGTGCTGTAGACATGAACCTAGCACAATATTGTAAATCAACTATACTTCAGTAAAACAAAAACAGTACTTATTGAATGCCTACCACATGTCAGGTATTGTGACAGGTATTTAGTTAGGTACTGGACAACAGACTGAGAAAGTAGAAAAAGGCAAACGTGGTTCCATCCTTCCTGGAGCAAATAATGTAGCATGAAGACACAATAGAGTGTGATAATGTGACAGTGAGAGAATTACAGGGGACACAGTAGTATCCAGATGAGAACTTAAGCCAGATTTGGTGTGGGATGGAGCTGGCAGCAAAGCCTTCCCAGAGGAAAGTGCATCTAAACTAGAGTTGAAGGATTTAACCAACAGAAGGTTGGGGATGCTCTGGGCAGTGGTGCTGTCTCCATTCTTTTCCTCTAGGAAGAGCACATTTATAACGGAAGGGGAAGAGAGAGGTAGTGTATGGTTTGAGAAACTGAAGCAAATTTAGAAGTGTGGTTAAGAGGTGAATTGAGGCCAAATCACGCCAAGATTTTTAGGCTATCTTAAGGAAGCTGCACTTGATTCTGAGGCTGATGGGGAACAATTGAAGGGTTTAAATAAAGGAGTAAAAGAATCACATCTACATTTTAGGGAAAAAAAATCACACAGGTTACAATTTGGGAAACAGGTTTTTAGAGAGTCAGACCAGAAACCAGAAGGCTCGTTAGGAGGCTTCTGAAAAACCAAGGTGAAAGAGAGTGGCAGACTAGATCCTGGAAGTGGCAGTGGGGATGGTGAGAAGAGAAAGAATTTTAGAGAAGTTGAATCCTTTTTTCAGTAGTTGAAATAAACAGTACTCACTAAATTGGCTAATGTGAGTGTGTGGAGTTGGTGAAAATGAGGTTGTCAGGAAGTTAACAGGCAGAGGAAGGGTGGCCTGGAGGACAGTGGGAAGCAGCGGCTAGATGGATGAAGAAAAACAAAGTGTGGTGTCATGCAAACCAAATGAAAGGAATGGTTTATGAAAGAGGTAATGTCTTAGGAGCAAGAATAGTGTGTTGCTCACTCATGTGCAATCACTATTTATCATGGTATGTGACGCTTCAGAGGTACATCACAAACATTTGTCAAATGAATGATTTAATTTAGTAGTACTGCTACATATAGGCAAGGACATGAGGCTGGGTTCTGGGATGATAAATGTGTCCTGTATTACATATATATATATATATATGTATAAAGCCTACCTTCCAAAAGTTCACAGAATAGTAAAAGGAGAAAGACATACATAATTATCCATTGTGTATGGTAATGAAAGAACTAAATAAAGCTTCAGATCAATAAAGATCCAGGTAGAATGTTAGGGGACAGTAAAGAAAAAAAAGTGAATATTTCTGTAAGAATAGGGAAAAGTAGGGTCAAGAAAGAAGAGACTATTGGAAATTTCAGGTGACTTGGTAAGAACAGTTTCATATGTGGCAAATCTGGTTTGATGAGGGGTGACATTTGCTATTGTAATTATTTTCATGATTTCCCGAAATACAATGAATTACCACAGTTTTGAAACTCATACATGCAGCATAAAAATCAATAAGAGGAGAACACATATCTTTCAAATACAATGACCTCATTATAGAATTAAGCTGTCTTACTTTTCTTTGCTACAGAAGACATTAACAAATATGTGTATACTTAAAAGTACTCCACAAATAAGTGCGCTTCAAGAAGGTTGTTTTAAGAAGCACTGACTATAATCTTACCTCATTTGCAAATGATAAACAGACTGCAACGTCTATGTTTTCCTTCTACAAGCAAGCTTTCTTATGAGAATGTAATCAAATTGCTCCATTGCTTAGCAACCACAGATAAAGAGCTAATAAGTCATGAGTCATGATTCTATGGGAACAATCTGCTGGTCAGTGGCATGATTTCAAGGCAGTTTGGATTCCTGCTGTGATGCTTTCAAACCAATATTGACACAAAGCATTAGAATAGATGAGGGTTAAAATGCAAATCCTCTCATAATCAATCAAATTGACCTATATGTAGTGTGATTTGGTCCACCCTGCTGCATCAATCTCACAGTAGCATCTATAAATCAACATCAGAGTAAAAATAACACATGAAAACAGATTCATAAAGAATTTTTGTTTTACCCATTTAGTTAAGCCACAGAGGAAGGCACATTTAAACTAGTATGAAGATAATGACTCCGATATTTATCTAACCAACAGGAAATCCTCTAAGGAAGAGGAAAAGTGGGTAGTGAGACATTTTTAGAAAATATTACCTGTAACCATTGTGACTGGTCATTGTGGCCGGAGGTCCAGGCATTCACTTTGCCCTGCTTGTCCAGCCGAGCTTTCCTTGGTTCCCAAGTGAACATGTCCATATTGAGAGTTCTGAAGATGCTGGAAGCAGTGATCTGATAGTCCTGTATGTGTCCTGATTTCATCCCCAGAGGCTCAGAACAGCCTGGAAGAAAATGATAAGGGCTCTATGAGAAAAATAGTTGATCATGCTGGGAAGTTTTCTGCATTCATTTTGGATAGGCAAGAGAAGATTAAGCATAATGCTATTCATTCCCCCAAAGAGAGAGCATCTAAATTCAAAAAAAGGCTATAATCAGAAATAAATCGGGAAAAAAATCAAAAAACAAGGTAACCAATTCAAGTTATTTTGTCTGAATATATTTTGGAAAAATTGAAAACAAGACAGACAATTCAAACTACTTTTCTGTGATAGATGATTTTGCAAAATGAAAGCAATGTTGAAATGCTCTCTCCTATCTTATTACTGATAACCTCATGACGGTTTCCCGGTTTTCAAGAGTTCCATTTTGTCTTTAAAAATGGAACATTTTCTCAGAAAGGATATTTGGTTTTCTTTTATTTGTTTTCATAATACTGAAAATGAAAATTCCCTCAGGACAAGGTCACTTTCACAAACTGCTCCAATGGTATATTCTAAACTGGACAGCATTTGTTTTCTAAGAAACCTGTTCATCATTATCACTGATTCTTATAATACCAACATGGCTTCTTCTGGAAGATAGGAAACTAATATTTATTCAGCATATACCATATACCTCACATTGTGCTAGTGTAGAATTTAAACTAACAGATAACAGAAAAAAAATAAGCTAATTCTAGCAAAAACCATTACTGGACAAGACTTTTCATAAATCTTTATGTTTTAATCATACTCCATAACCTCTAGTATTGGATATTTTTTGAAGATTTTCAAATCTGCCACATATATTTTCAGGTTTGACATGATACAGAATTTGGGTTTGTTTGCCCTTGAAAAATCTTGTATGTATGTATGTACATATATACAGTATTTCCCAATGTTGAATTGCAATTGTGACAAAATTACATTCACAAAGCTTGTAATGGAAAGTATGATTCTATTATCATATTAGCCAGAGGCTGAGTCTCCCATATGTAAAATTTTACCTTTTGGCCAAGGAACACACAGGTAAGTTTGATCATCAAGAAAGCCAAGATAAAATAGGAGACTTCTCTGATCAATGTCATCTCCTCATACTCTGCTAATGCCCTACATACTAGCGGTGTGGCCTTGTACTCATTATTTAACTGCTTTGTGCCTCAGTCTTCTCATCTATAAAATAGTGATAATAATCAAAATTATCTTTAAAAAGTCTTCTAAGAAATTAGTTGATGAAATATTTAGAAACAGTGCTGGCATATAGCTAGCATTCAGTAAACATTAGCTATTTTTATTATCTCCATAAAGCTTATTCCAACAGATGACAGTATTAAGTCCCCAAATTAGCATACCAGTGAGTATTAAAGAATATCTTATGACTGGTTGCAATTTCTGAAACTAGACCATTTTCAGTCCAGGCTCTAAGAGAGGTGGTTTAGAACTTTTCACTGATAAATATAATTCTTAATTACAATTACTTGCTTTCTGTTCTAGTCGATCTAGATCAAGTCTTCCTTCTTGAAGCTCCTCCATATTTGCCTTCACCTCCACCTTCTAGGAAATTCCTATCCTATGCAAACATGACAGAGACTGACATAGAGGGCTAGCCAACTGTATGTCTTAGCTCAAGTTTTGTTGAGTTGCAGGCATAGGAGACCTATACCCCAAGTTTCATGATATAAGTAGTTCTAAAGCCTAAATACAAATTCTGAAAAAGAAAAATTTCATGACAAAAATCTCAAAGATTTTAGAAAGTTCTAAAGTCTTAATAGCATGCTCTATCTTCAAGCAGTTCTAAGGTAATGTGCGTTGTCTGTATTATGGATTTCTGACTTTTTCTTCTATTATCACCACCAGCCCCCCACCTTGCCACTGGAATCTTTGTACAACTGCTTGGCTTGCAGAAGAGACACAAAGGAAAGAGACACAAAGTTGCTTTTCTCCTTTTTGAGATGTAACACAGTTTTTGAAGTATTGGATAGAAAAGGCATACCTTTACTTTGACCATTTCTGCTTAGTTATAGAATTCATTTCATTACCCACTCTGCTGCCTCGTACTCAGCCCAGGGAAGTGCTGAATAATTTGTTCAAAGAATGAATGAATGACTATTCTTCTACTAATTACGGTCATGATCCATTTCATTCTAAACATCTTAAATCATATCTCTTTCGAGAATTTAGGGGAATTTTCTTTGTAAGTATCTGGAAAAAGATTAACTGCTATCTTCTAGGCAGGCTGACAGCTCTTATAACAGTTTATTGAATACAATAAGGCAGCCTTGGGCTTTACAGTGTTGCACTAGATTGTGGGAAATAGTCTGGTACATTCTACTAATGTTTATTTCCAAGTGTTATAGCTAACCTCTCTGCCAATTTGCCTCACACCACCAATTTCCCTTCTCATCCATATGATTTTTATATGTATAAGTTAACTCTTTTACCAACATGGAGAGCACCTGAACAAAATGAGGTATTAAAAACAAAATTGATTATTTCTAAAGTGAGGTGGTGTCCTAGCTTTACATTTTTATTAATTTTTTTGGCCACACCAAAAAAATGTGGGATCTTAGTTCCCCGACCAGGGATCAAACCCATGCCCCCTGCATTGGGAGCACAGAGTCTTAACCACTGGACTGCCAGGGAAGTCTCATTGTTTTTTAAATTTTTATTTATTTTTTCATAAGCATTCATTAAGAGATATTATTCTCTGCATACACTTTCAAAATCATTTTGTGGGGTTGGGAGATGAGGTGTGGCTTCTTTTTGAAAATATAAAAATCCGTAAAGGGTCAGGTGTAACCTCTTGTCAAACTTGAAAGTAAAATATATTCATATCTTAGGGGTGTAACTGTGTCATGTCTGAGAGACTGGCCCTCATGAATCAAAAGACTGAAAAATTGGGGAAGGCGATGTTGTAGCAACTAAAAAGCATGGGACTTAACAGCAAACTTCATCATATGGTGGCTTCCTCTTGATTGCTTTATGATGAATGACTTACTGATGACACTGGCCTGTGGTGATATAGTGGCATGCAATATAAACACCGTGCAGCAATAATTCTGCTGAGATTTACTGGTAGTCAATAAGCCAGTTCAAATTACCAAAATAAGGAAAACATCCCCATTACGATAATTAATGGTACTAAAACTGTATGTTGATTGCTTCATAAAAAACAGCCATATATAATATGAAAATGTGATTCTTAAAATATCAATAGATTTACTCATCTGCCCAAATGTCTCTAACTCCTTGAATGTAATGGGTTCATTTAAAGTTTGGTTGTTTTTTAATAGTAACTTCTGTTTCCCTGAAAATCATTCCCTTTCTTAACATCACAAATAAACACAAGAAGGGAAATAGATAAAGTGTGCATTTTAACCTATATGCAACAGTTTGAAATGAATAAAAAGCTCTCAGTTGTCTCTTTGCAAGGATGTGTCCTATTTTAAACTAAACGGCACTTCTGTAAGTATGACAAGTCTCTCATACTTGGAGGTTACACTAAAAAGTGGGGCACACATGAATTTTTAGTTTTCTTAAAAACACAGTGGTTTGAACAAAATCTCAGGCCAAAGTGGCAAAGATAGTTTGTAAATGTTGATGACAGAAATATAAGAACAACCACCAAAAATATAGCACAGTGAAATGCCTAGACAGATTTTCTGTTTAGTTCAGAATCTAGCTAGATTGAAAGTGAATGACTGTGAGATCCACTCATAAAGTCTTCATCTTTATATCTAGTCCTGATGCTCCTGGAAGACAAGGATTGTTTATATCTGAGTCCCTTGATAGATTATCTTTGTGTTCGAAAACCACTGTTCGTACAATAAGCAGATTGTTAGATAAGAATGATCTAAGAATGAATTTATAGTGGCAATCTTGGTTGTAAAGTATTGTCTCCTTGGAAGCAATGATAAATTTACATGTTTCATAAAACCTAAAAAAAAAAAGACAAAACTAAATTCTTATGGTAGATGTACAAAGATAAAGCTTACTTTTGTATGCCGTATAGCCTAAATGTAACTGCAATTTAAGAGGTCAGGCAGATTCCAGTTTTTACTGAAATTTTGTCATAAAACATAAATCATAGTTACTATTAAAATCAAGAAGGCACATTTATATTTGACAAAAGTTTCCAATGAAAATTTGTTGTACTTTCTTTGACCACTCAAAGAAATACATTGCCCTTCTACATTAATTCTATTCTGTAGCATGTTTTAGAACTTGTTTATCCTCCTCTCTCTCTCTCTTTCTCATTGAACCAAGCCCTAGACATTTTGTAGCAGAAATGAACATCTACGAGTGTTGAAAAATTGCAAGTTCATAACACACTACATACAAATGTACTCTTTTTTCCTTTAAAGAGAGTACAGAAATACATAATATGAGACTCACCTGACAGTTCACATCCAAGAAGCTCCATTCTCAAAGTACAGTGTCTTCGACAAACTTGGGGATAGAGTCTCACATACTGAGCTTTTATGGGGGGCGTGAAAGAGTTAGCATAGGGTGTGTTGTTATCAACATTTCCACGGAACACCTATGAAAAGAGATAACAGAGTTTAAAATTATTAATTGCAACAGCTTTTTTTAAAAACCTATTTTCATATATTGACCCTATATCCTACATACACAATGTAATCTCTCAAAGATTGGATTAAATAATCCAGGGGTCTGGAGCATTTAGAAAGCACCTTGCCATGAGGAGTGAATATAAATATAATTTTCTGTAAATTCAATATTTAATACCTTTCTGCAACCTTAGTATTTTATTTTTCTTCTATTGATATAAATAAAATATTATGCATTTTTCCCTAAAAAAAAACAACAAACCTATAGACAGAATCCTCATTAAAGCTGTAAACCACTGTGACCTATGGCTTAATCTATACCCTACTATGATGGTCATTTCAATTTAAGGCCAGTCCTTCAGACTACCTTAATCTTTCAACTTAATCTGGGACAGGGGTCTGTCTGCTCATTTTGCTACTTAGTAATTATAGTTTTTTTGTTTCATTTTGTTTTTAGGAACGAGTCTTCACTATTGCTTCCTGATCACTCAGTTTCTCTAATACTGTGATCAAATTTATGACATTTTAGGGTCTGATTCCTCAAGATTACTTCCTTATCAGTCTGTCCCAGATAAAAGACTCCTAAGTCTTCATATATATCTCCAGTGAAAAGCTAATTTCTCTCTAAAACTTAAGTGCTAAAATGTGTTATTTTTAATTCCTTTAAATCTCACTCTCATTTTACCCTCTACATAACCTGGTAATCAGAAAACCTATTTAAATTCATTTAAGAAGGTAACTTTAAAAATCGTTCATAAAATCTATGAGAGTCTAGTCTAATGACTCAGTTTTAAATGGAATGAGCTGCAGTGCTGATTTTTTTAAATTAAAAATTGGGGGTAAAATTAATTTAAAAATTAGAAATATCATATGAAAAGGCAAAGGATACATAGAATATTATATCCATTTCTTCTAAAATATTTTATTCTGCTAAATAACAAAATTTTCTTCCAATATGAAGTATATAAAGATATTTATGTTTTCTATAACTTGGTGTTTTTCTTTAAAAATTATATTTTTCATTAAAAATAATAGTTTTGATCTGTATTTATTTGATTAAGGAGAGTGCTAATCTGTCAAAGCAATAAAATGAAATTGAAAGCTGACTGTTGTTAAAATAAAACTTAATTTCATACACAGGACTATGCTAACCTTGTGATAAAGTGTTTATAGGACCACCAGTTAAAATCTGAGAAAGATTTAAAAGGTAGCTACTGTACATTGATAATTTGGGATAACACTGTACCCTCTCCACACCACTGGTCCAATTAAAAGAATCATAAATTTATTTTCAACAGCATAAGACTTCTGTTGAATATTCAGTAATCATTTGGTAATCCATGATCATTTATGGGAGTTTACTTTCAAATTAATAATGTCATGTAAGTCTTACCATATCCTCATTGGTGCCTTTCACTGTGTACATTGTCCAAGTCTTTCCATCATTACTATAGGCAATTTTGTAGGATTTTGTATACTCTGGGCTTCCAATCCTCTTGGCTCCTTGAGTAATCACACCAGTAACTCTCATTTTTCTTTGTAAATTTATCTGAGGAGACAAGGCATAATCAACTATAATTTCATTGCTTTCAGGATAACGATGCTGATGATATCAAATTTGAAAATGGAACATTTTTATTTATTAGTAAAGATTTTAAATAATACAAAACAAGCATATATCAAGCTTAGCTTCAAAATGCCTTTCTCTGATGGTATACTTTTTTTTTTTTTAAGTAAAGCAATATGTAGGAACAAGATTTGAAAAGGGCAATGTGTCCCCAAAATATAAGTACTGAAAGCATTTGGTTGATTATGATATGTAATTATGAGTTAGCAAAGTGAAAAATGAGAATGTTATCTTCTCAAAATAACCTCAATGACATTACTATGAAACTAATGTCAATATAACTGTTAATGTATCTCAACTGCTTTAGCTTTCAAGAAATTACCATTAAAATAAAACATGCAAACCTCTTTGAGAACTTTGAGTATTAGAATAAGAAAAGGTAAAGACAACAATGATGGCAAAAAACAAGTACAAAAGTATCTTCAGTTTCTCAATCTTTATACTGTAGTCTCTGCTATGGGTTGTGTAAGTACACACTGGTCATGGAGGGTTTTTCACCAAATACTTCTCATTTCATTATATGGAGATGTTCTAACTGATATTTTCTTCCCATTCCAAATCACCCTACAATAGTTTGCTGCAGCATAACTGTCACCTAATAAAATTTTCAACATTTTTCTCATATTTAAATAGAAGTCTCCTTTTGACAGAACATAATCATTCATTAAATGCTACCATGTAAGAAAAATACTTTATTCATATATGGGCAAACATTAAAAATTGTTCTATTCACTTTAAAATGCCTTTATGATGTCTATAAAATCTTAAGCTCAGTACAAAGGTACTGTTTCAATGTTCTTGACAAATCGCTATAAAGCTCTCCTCTCCACCAATTACAAATCAGAATAATTTAAATCTGTTATACTATAATATTGTTAATAATTCAGAGACCATTTCCTGAGAAAACCAGAAATCTTAAGATTCATGTAAGTGATAAGGATTTTCCACTCTTTGACGAGACTGTAAGAGTTAACATTTGAAATGGCGGAGGATGTGCATGAAGAAACCAGTGCCTCTAGAATCATTGTTTTTATATGATGAAAAACAGGTCATACATTTAAAAAGTCAAAAATTGGAACTATGAAAGCAATCATTAAAGGGTTCCCACCCCAGACAAACACTGTGACTCATTAAAAGACCTACAATGTTTTATTTCCCTGGATTTATAGATTTTAAATGTGTTAATGTGTTAAGGGCAATCCTGAATCCTGCATGTAGCCAGTGCCCTTTCAAGCTTCTGAAAGTTTGCTAACATGGCACAGTCCACCTTCCTCTCTATTCTGAGTTTCCCTAAGTCTTGCCTCTCTGATGGTTCTTCCCCAACTAGTGTTCATAAAACGAGTCTCTGTCTTACTCATGTATAAAGAAAATCTGGAATTTGGATGAGCTAAAGAACTGGGGTGGATGGTCCTCAGCCTCTTACTGGCGAGCATGCCAATATTTCACTCTTGTAAAGCAAACCTATAACAACATTTTTGTTTTTAAATTCTGGGCCTGTGGTTCCTTTTTTCTTCAATAGTGTGAAGTGAATTGACTCATATATCTGATTTTGCTTTTTTCATTTTAATACTTAAACATCAAAATTAATGACATGAATACATTTGATGTCCCATTCTTGTTTGGAGGTACAAATAAAAGAATACTCCCCATGAAGGTAAATTTTACTTATTACTCTTTTATCTCAACTAGTTCTCTAAGGGTGACTTTGTAATTTTAACTGTGAGATATGGTAAAGGTAACCTCCGAAAGAGACTTTATCTGTATGTTAGGTAAATGAGCACATTGCTAGGAAAGAGCCATATTCTTCCACTATCATATATGGCATTCCTTTTTCAAATGGAGACTCTTCATAGTCTAAATCTTTCTAATATATATAACATAAACAGTGGACACTATGAATCATGTTTCCTACCATTTTGGAAGCCAAACTCCACACTTGATACTGCTGAACATTCCGTTTTCATTATCTTTTATCTTGTAGATGGCCAAATTATCTCTGCTAGAATTTTAGCTGATGAGCTGTAGACTAATTTTCTGAAGCTTAAATTATGTAACAATCAAAAAATGAAAATCTGAGTAGATGTTTCTCTCTAAGTCATATCAGAAATGATGTTTTAAAAGATTCCTGTTTGCTCTAATATTTACAAGCTCTGAATATATATCTCAAGGAGCTGGAATTTCAGAGAGTAAACAGCACCCAACTTGGGTGGTATCTACTTTTAGTAGGTATTTGGAATTAAATATCAGTACTGTTTTCATCAAATAAAAAATAACAACCAAAAAGTGATTCATAGGATACTGGTTCAGGGATTATTAGCAATTACTAGGTTTTAGGCTTTTGAGTTCTCCTGTATCTAGCATTATTAAACTTGGAGTGTGGAATCTGAAATCTACCAGTGAACTTCTCATATTCGTTATGTTAAAATCCATTGGTTTATCTTGCACTGTGAATGGGTCTTTTACCCATGCGTGGTTTTGTAAAATCACGCATTGGTCATTTGGAAAATATAGACTCATGGAACTATGTGGACTCTCTAAAAGATTACACATTTTATTATATAATATCAAAAAGTCACATTCATTAATATCACCACCAAATTCATTAAAAGATCTTAAAACACTGGAAGCTCTCAAGTTCACACTGGCAGTTACATTTTTTCCAAAATTCTAATTTTCCCTTGAAATTTCAAGTTATATCTAGCAACAAATACTGTCAGTTGTTTTCCTTAATGTGGCAGGAATACTTTGTTCATTTTCAAGAAAATATCTGCCAAATATCCAGGTATGAATAGTCATGGTTTGTCAGTTGTTCTCTGAAGTAAACATAATGTTCAAATAAGGAGGGGGTAGTTCAGCTTGCGAATCATACAATCTCCCAAGTGCTATTCCTCGAGATCATCCTCATAGTTCAGTACTCAGCAGAAGTGCTTTATGTGTGATTCCCATGTCATCACGCAGAATATTAAAGACATGGCCAACATCGGCATTTAATAAAATTAATGATCGCTACTGTTTCATCAAGGATATTCTTAAAAGAGCTGGAGTTTTCTTTTTTCTTTTTTGGCCTCCAGCGTCTGCATAATGGGGGTGAATACAAAGACTACTAGTACAGTTTGATGCTACTGTCTTGATTTGTGCTAAGGCTCCAGCAATTTTACTCACCATTGTTCTGTGGCAACAGTACAAATGTCAACACGGTGAAGATGGCAAAGAAAATCTTATAATTATTATGGAAATAGTGTTGATCTGTGAACTTCCTGGATGGGACTTGGGGGTCCCTGCCTCCACAAGACATATGGGTACTTCAAGTTCAGTTGAGAACTACTGATGTGAAATATACAAGGGGTTATTACAAACACACACACACACACACACACACACACACACACACACACACACACTCCAAAGAGATGGAAAAAACAACAGAAAATGGAGCAAAGCATATTAAAGGGCAATTCAGAGAAAAGGAAATGCCGATAGTTAAATTTTCACTATTAATTAAATAAATGCAAATTAAATAAAAAGAGCAATTTATAGCCAACAACGTATAGCCAGAATGATGAGCTAATATCAAGTATTGCTGAAGTATTCCTCTGCTGATGGCGGGAGTCCTTATTAAAATTAACGTATTCCTGGGTATTCCTCCCCCCACCCCGCAAATTTCTGCATAGGTGCTCAATGAGAAATGCACACACATATTTATTGTAGAATTTTTTATGTTAGCAAAGAAGAGTAGCTTAAGTGACTATCCCAAGAGGAATAGAGATTTAAAATATAAAATGTATGTGTGCACATGCATGTGTCTGTGTGTGCTTTTGCACACATACATAAAAGCATACTTTCTGAGAGTCAGAAGTGATGAACTGGATTCATACATAGCCATCTAAAAACATAAGAATGTGGAAAAAAACAGAATGAAATATACACAACACCATTTATGTAAATTGAAAAACAAACACATGTACAACATAACATCATGCACTTTCCCATAATTCATGTGTCTAAATCAACCCAGGAGGAACCCCTCTTGAGCTCCACAGTGACTGGGGAACCCATTTTACTAGTCGAAGGGTAAGCTGGGATGAAGTGAGAGAGTGGCATTGACATATATGCATTACCAAATGTAAAATAGCTAGTGGGAAGCAGCCACATAGCACAGGGAGATCAGCTCCGTGCTTTGTGACCACCTAGAGGGGTGGGATAGGGAGAGTGGGAGGGAAACACAAGAGGGAAGAGATATGGTGATATATGTATACGTAGAGCTGATTCACTTTGTTATACAGCAGAAACTAACACAACATTGTAAAGCAATTATACTCCAATAAAAATGTTTTAAAAATTAAAAACAAACAAACAAACAAACAAATAAATAAATCAACCCAGGAAAGGTGAAATGAAAGATTACACATCAACTCTTCTAGGCTGAGTTTCTATAAGAGAAGAGGAATGAGACAGAATGGGGAATGAGTAACAGTGCCAGGAAATAAGGAGGTTCATCCTCAAATCGGTGCTGGCAAAAGATATTCAAAGTGGGGGAAGGGATCATTGGTTCCTCTCATTTCCTCCTCTGTTCTCAAGGAAAAGGACTTAAGTATGGCCATCTGATGTAAGAGTACCATTACATACAAAAGTATTTTCTGAGACTCATTCCCCCGTATAAAATACAGCGCCATAAGCATTTCAAGCATACTTATTGTATAACATACTTAAAAGTATTTATAGTTGTACTTTAGGCAAAAGCTAGTATTAAATAAGCAATTATGTTTAAAAGTAGCTTTATGAATAGCTAATTGTTTTTCTCTACCTCAACCTAGAAGTTGTGATGCACCTAAGTAATGCATTTCACTGTGGGTCTGACTGGTAGCTGGTATCACTACATAAAAACAATATGAACATAAAATGTAAACAAATACAGCTTGCCAAAAGGAACTACTTTCTTATTTTATTAAACTGAAAGAAAAGCTTTCAGTTTTTTAAATGTTGTAATACTTGGGAAGTGGAAGAGGAAGAATTCCTTTTTGAAGAAAAGGAAACGTTTGCCAATTAAAGATTGTTAAAAGATAAACTGAAGCATATTAAAAATTTTGAGTTTATTTGATCAAAAAGTGATTGGAATGGGGTAGGACTAAACAAGAAGTGGTTAAGAGTATTCCACAAACAGGAGCTTGGGGGAGACTTACAGAGAAAGGAGGGAAGCAAAGCAAAGAAATTATCTGATTAGCTATAGCTTAAGGAGTTGCATCATTTGGGAAAGCCTAGTTGGCTGTTTGTGATTGGTTGTCCTTAGGTTTCCATTTCTTAACCTTGAGGAATTTACAGGCTTAGGTCTGTGCTTGCCTACGTAGACTGCTAAAGCATTAAAGTCAACTCAGTCTAAAACATATAAACAGCACATACAACTCAGTATCAAAAACACCAAACAACCCAATCAAAAAATGGGCAGAAAACCTGAGTACATAGAAGATATGCAAATGGCTAACAGGCACATGGAAAGATGCTCAACATCACTAATTATTAGAGAAATGCAAATCAAAACAACAATGAGATATCATCTCATACTTGTCAGAATGGCTATCATCAAAATGTCTACAGATAACAAATGTTGGCAAGGATTTGGAGAAAAGAGAACCCTTTTGATGGGAATGTAAATTGGTGCAGCCACCATGGAAAACAGTATGGAGGTCCTCAAAAAACTAAAAATAGAGCCAGCAATTCTACTCTTCGGTGCATATCTTGAAAAAATGAAAACACTAGTTTGAAAAGATCCATGCGCCCCAATGTTCATAGCAGCACTTTTTATAATAGCCAAGATATGAAAGTAACCCAAGTGTCCATCAACAGACAAATGGATAAAGAAGACGTGATATATACATATATGAATATTACTCAGCCATAAAAAGAATGAAATTTCGCCATTTGCAGTAACATGGACAGACCTAAAGAACGTTATACTTGGTGAACTAAGTCAGACAGAGAAAGACAAATACTGTATGTTTTAACTTCTATGTGGAAGCTAAAAAAGAAAACAAATGAACATATATAGCAAAAGAGAAACAGACTCACAGATATAGAAAACAAACTAGTGGTTACTGGTGGGGAGAGGGAAAGAAGGGGGGACATGTTAGAGGTATGGGAATAAGAGATACAAACTATTATGTGTAAAATAGATAAGCTACAAGGATATATTGTATAACACAGGGAATTATAGCCATTATCTTATAATAACTTTTAATGGAGTATAAACTGTAAAAATACTGAACCATTATTCTGTATACCTGAAACTAATATAATATTGTAAGCCAACTATACTTCAATAAAAAAGGCAAATCAGACTAATGGTCTCCTTGTTTAATTAATTTAATAAGATCAATCAATAAGAGAAATAAATGCCTGATTCATAACTTATTATTAGGAAAATCATATTAAAATCAAACACTTAGTGATTGTTTACTTCATGATTATTGGGGCACACAATCAGTAGTCTGTGAGTTGCTACGGAAAAAATGCAGATTTGAAGATTACACAGCATATTACATTAAAGTACTATGTAAATAAATAGTACTTAATGATACCCTATAGCAATCATTATGCATACCAATGTTTTAATACTTTGCACAAAATTTATGTAAATTGACCACTAAGCGCTAGTGAAGAGAGATTTTTTTTTTTTTTTTTTGCGGTACGCGGGCTTCTCACTGTTGTGGCCTCTCCCGTTGCAGAGCACAGGCTCCAGACGCGTAGGCTCAGCGGCCATGGCTCACGGGCCCAGCCGCTCCACGGCATGTGGGATCCTCCCGGACCAGGGCACGAACCGGTGTCCCCTGCATCGGCAGGCGGACTCTCAACCACTGCGCCACCAGGGAAGCCCCAAAGAAAGATTTTTAAATTATTAATTTTTCTTTTCCTAATGATGAGGGTTATGGATTATCATATAAATATTAAAAGTATCAAGATTAAGCAATGAAAGAACCTGTGAGACAGGATGATGTTGATATATGTCCATCATTAGAATTGTTAAAACATAACTTGAGGAATTTGCTGTAACTGTGTATTAGCTATGAACACAATCATGCTTAAACTAAAAAAAAAGCACATTTCTTAAGGAAACAATGGCCAAACTACAACCATCTTTTAACTTAAGGAAATGAGTATTTCACTCGAATATCAGGACTGTCCTTATGTTGAATTAGAAACATTATTTTTTGTGTGGTTATTATAAAGGACATGAGTAATTAGAGAGAATTAGAGCACCCTTGAAATTGTAAATCATCATTATTCATGACACTTTCATCTTAATAGAGATTCTATTTTATGTACTAACATTCTACCTTTGGTGGAGTGGAGATGCAAAAAGACATGCATTCAATTAGCTCCGGGTCTGGAAGTATGAAAAAAAAATGTATATATATACACACACACATACACACACACATATGTATACATGTATATGTATATTTGAAAATTCCAGATAACCATTTTATATTGATGGAATTTAAACTTTTAAATCTGTAAATGAGATTTTTTTTTTCTCCACAATATTTTTCATAATCCACCTCATTTAAGTATGCTTTCACAGGTCACAGTAAGGACAATCCCTCCAGGAGGGCTGTCATTTGGGAGCTGGCAATACAAATAAGCTTCAGGCAAAAAGAACAGGGAACCATCTCTTTTGAGTGATATGAGAAATAACTTGAGCCTCTGAGGCAGTTCTAAATATTTGGATTGTTCAGATGTCACTTAGGGGTTAAAAAGAAACAGGAACATTATTACCAAAAGTTTCTAGTTAAAAATTACAGGGAATTAGACTCCCCTGTAATTCACATTATCTTATTAACATAAAGTATTTTATCGATTGCATCTTTAACATCTTCTGTGGAGACCTGGGTGGTGGGAAGCATCATGAACGTGTCTAAGGAGGAAGACCTCTGGGGTGTGTCAGGATGAAAGGAGTAACTCAGACCAACAGTGCATAGTTTCATGGTTTTGATATGACTGGCCTAGTTATAACAGAATTTCCCTTAAACAACCTCCATATCACCAACGACCTGATTCACTAACACTTCATCCCCCCTGTTAAACACATGCACTGCTCTGCACATCCTGGCACTTTGGCTGGTCTCTGCCAGGCCTATTCTCCTTGTTGCCAGCTGAAACGCACACTAACCGTGAGTCAGTTGTGTTTGATCCTCAACCTGTTTTTTTTCAAGTTGTGCTTGTTATTTTAATTACATAATTTGATTAAACATAATTGCTAAATGTGGCTGGGAAAGGAGAGGGTTTTTTTGCCTATGAAAACATGAAATAGCTTTGAAAAACCTCAAAAAGGCAAATTACTGAAAACAATTAATATTATTGGGGAAGTAATTAATACCTAGGGTTCTATGCTTGAATAACTGCCAGTATGTTTAAGCAACAAATAAAGTAAAAACTGAAATCAATAATGCTTCATGGGTGTGATTCATCTAAGAAACATGAAACAGAATTTAAATGTTTTTTTCTTTTAATCGGTTTTTATTAACTAATCTAATACTTAGTTCTGAAGCTCCAGATAAGAGGGCTCCTAAATTGCCCTCCACTGTTCTGAATGCTGGTCAGCCTTTGACATGTGTTCAATTAACCCAACTGTCTTCTTTGAAAAAAAGATGGGACAAGAACACAAGCAAGTAAGCATAAAAACTATAATCTCTTTATGACTCTTTGCACCTGGGAAAATTTCCAATCAAAGTGAAACACCTCATTCACTAAATAGCATGCAACAGAAGGAATACACACACCATCATGGATGTAACCTGTTAGTTGTTCCACGAGTCCTGGCATAACAGCTTCCTCTGAATTTCCCCCTATTTCTGAAGAGCTTTCAGTATATTGAACTCTTCTCCTGCTTCTTGGTACTTGCTGTGGCTAGAGTTTCTTCATATCCTCCAGTATTTATATTCAGGAATGAACAGAACTGTGGCTATTTTGTTTAACGACTTCAATCTGTATATTAAGTTTCATGTAATAGTATATATTAAGGTAGTGGTAGTCCAGAACCCTCATAAATAAAGTTTCATGGTCTGAGGTATGGATTTCAATTCTTGCGCTCTGAAATTTAGATTTTTCTTGTCTTTTTCCTGGTTACTTTATATGACCAGGGCAAGAATTAAAGGAGTCATTGTCTGTAATAAACCTGGTAATTTGAATAGATTCAGTAAAAAGATGGAAGGAAGGAAGGAGAAAAACAGAAACCTCAAAGAAAAGATAGAAGATGGGGAAGAAACAAGAGGAATTAAAAGAGAAAATTATGACATTACATGAGTAGGAACATTAACCTCAATAAAGATACATTAGAAATAATAAAAATAAGGTCACTTTGCTAAACTATATATTTTTAAAGAAGGCTGAGGTGATACCAAAAAGGAAAAAAAAAAAATTCTTGATGCACAAGCACATGAGCAGTGGGTGCGCCATGAAGGGGAGAGGAAAGAGGGAGGCTGTGGGCCAGAGACTGGACTTGCTTAAGTTCCTATAGGTGGCCAATGTCAACAGCAATAGCTTCTAGGTGGATGTGAAGAGGGCAATCACCTGCTCCACCAAGAAAAGAGAGGGGGGAGGAGCGAGAGAGGGGGGATAAATGAGCATGTTGAAAAATTTTAAAAAGTTTATCAATTAAAAAAAAACTTCAAGGCAGATGTTAGGAGAGGTGCATTACTTTCTTTTCTTTTTTTTTAAACTTAATTATTTTATTTTTGGCTGTGTTGGGTCTTCATTGCTGTGCGCGGGCTTTCTCTAGCTGTGGTGAGTGGGGGCTACTCTTTGTTGCGGTGTGTAGGCTTCTCATTGCGGTGGCTTCTCCTGTTGTGGAGCACGGGCTCTAGGCGTGTGAGCTCAGTAGTTGTGGCTCACGGACTCTAGAGCGCTGGCTCAGAAGTTGTGGCGCACGGGCTTAGTTGCTCCGTGGCATGTGGGATCTTCCCGGACCAGGGCCCGAACCTGTGTCCCCTGCACTGGCAGGTGGATTCTCCACCACTGCGCCACCAGGGAAGCCCCAGGTGCACTACTTCTAGTAGCTGGCTCAGGAACAAGGGGGAGGAATTTCACTTTAAGGCCCACATGAATGCTCTCCTCCACTTCAACCACCTCGCTGAGTGGCCTTCAAAGTGAATGTGACTGAGGACAGTACTGAGGGAATAGGAAAAGAAAAATAACAACTGGATCTTCAATTACTTTAAGTATAGTCTTAGCCAAACCTGAGAATTCCCTGATGTTCATATCCCTAACCAGGACGATGAAGGGTTGGCAGGTAGAGAAGAACGTATTATCCCCTGTGTTCTCTAATTTTTCTTATTTCAGCTTGTTGTTTATAGCACACAAACAACAATGCCAACAGAACAGTTTCCAAGTTTTGCTATGAGAACACTCTATACCTTTCCCTTCATGAAGATATTATTGGTAGTGGCAGTAAGTGCCCTGAAATGTAAAATGCTGACATGGGATCACTTAAACATCAAGACAGAAACAAAAATCACATAATAAAAACTTAAAAGGTACTTCTGGGAAGCAGAATACTATGATACTCTTCATTTTTTATGTACTGAAGGAAAAAGTCTAAGCAAACATATGCTCTAGCAAACAAAGTGGCAAGTTTTCTAGGATATTATTTTCTAGCATTGAGCAATATGAATGAATTAACCAAAAAGAGAAATCAGAGGGCTAAACAGAAGGAGTGGAAACCTCTGGGAGACAGATGCAGCAGCCATTACCAAGAAATAACTTAGTGTTCTATAGTCTTTGTGTACTTCTGGCTTTATTTTAATCTAAATAAGTACACTCTTCCATCTGTGTTTCAAAAATAAAATTAAATAGTTTTAGAAATTAAATTTCATTGTCACTTTGGAATATATCAGCAAACATTCTGAACAATAACCAAACAGACAATATTTCATGGCTTTTTCTGAGAACTTAACTTCATGATTCAAAAACTCTGTTTCAAAAGACAAATCAAGGGCTTCCCTAGTGGCGCGGTGGTTGGGGGTCTGCCTGCTGATGCAGGGGACACGGGTTCGTACCCTGGTCTGGGAAGATCCCACATGCCGCGGAGCGGCTGGGCCCGTGGGCCATGGCCGCTGAGCCTGCGTGTCCAGAGCCTGTGCTCCGCGGCGGGAGGGGCCGCAGCAGTGGGGAGGGGCTCACGTGCCGGGGGAAAAAAAAAAAAAAAAGACATCAAATAGTGCTTGGTTGTTTTTCCTTATTATTAAATTGTTACTCTAGACCTAAAGGTAGCTGCTAGGAATGTTATTACCTGAGCGAACCAGATTATTTAATTTCAGACATGCTGAAAGTAAGTTTTTAATATGACTCCAAAATCGGACGCACACTGGCAATATTCCATAGTCTCTTAAAGTGCTGCCTGATACAAAAGGTTCTTTGCAGTCTATAATGAAGTCTCCCTGGAAGAGGCAAGTAATATCTTTTAATCCTTCTACCTGCTTATACACTTCTATGGTAAGGATTAATTTGTAATTTGCATTGTATTTCTATGGAAAGTGTGGGTACTCCACTTAAATATCTAACTATTTTTAAATAAAATATGGAAGGTAAAATGCTTTAAGCTGTTTGAACATTTTGAATCCCTTTATGAGCAAATAAATCCTGAAATTTGCAGCCAGTTTTTCACAACAAATCAACATCTGGAACTGGACTTGTTGAGTTTGGGACTTCTTATTAGGTGTTGGGAGAATGATGGTGCTATGGGAACACTGGAAAGATGAGAAACAAAGAGAAGCAAAAGCCTGCAATCGGAAGTCCTGTACTGCATGTCTTTAAGATGTGCATACAGACCCCTCCTTTTTAGGTGATGATCAGTAGTAAGAACCACTAAGACCCAAAATTGCTTGCCTCCACCAAGGGGTATTAGAAGGAACAACAGAAATTCTGTTTCTTTAGGGTGGGAGAAGATCACTGTACTTAAAATGTTTGTCTTCTGAAAACCCATGCTGGAAAACTGGTTGTGCCACTGTGCTTCCTAACATGGCCTTGGGCAAGGTTCTTAACCTTCCTGAACCAGAATTTCTTCATCTGTACAATGGTAACGAGATGCTATCTAACTCACAGGGTCTTCTGAGTATTAAAGGTGATGTTGACCCTTAGGTCCCTAGCATCTTTAGGGATTCTTTGATTGTTTGCTATCAGTACCATTCTTTCTAGGAAAGAGGAAAGTTGAATTTGTTCTTTATAAATGTAGGAAAACAACAAAAAGAAGAAAACGATTCTTTAATTCACACTGATCGGGCATATTAGACTCCATTTCTTTAACTTTTACTTTTCAAAGTGCTTTTATACATATTACACTATTTCTTTGCTCTTTATATTAACCCTAAGAAATAAATTGTATAATTCTGGTCTCCCATATGGGCCAAGATGGGAAGATGATGGGGGAATTTTGGTCATCTATGCTCCCTTAGAAGTAAGGAGAAGAATACACAACGGGCAAAGGTAAGCACAGAAAAAACTCTACTCCCCACACAGCGCTCTTGTCCAACATGGACTCCTTGATAAGGTAGAAAGATAATATTTTTACATGTTTTCAAAGAAACACAGTTTCACCACTACCAAAAAGTCTGCATAGCAAAACATTAAAATATTTCAAATTTAGGAGGAAGAAAATAGAATATACCTCATTATTTTAAAATAATAATTTTGCTGAACAGATGCTGGCAATTAGACAGTCTTTAAAAAATGTAATGACTGTACTGTTCATAAACTTTCGTTCCACTTCCCCTAACTAAATACTATAAAACAATTTGATCTAACATTTTCTTTTTTCTTTCTTTTTTTTTTTTGCGGTACGCGGGCCTCTCACTGTTGTGGCCTCTCCCGTTGTGGAGCACAGGCTCCGGACGCGCAGGCTCAGCGGCCATGGCTCACGGGCCTAGCTGCTCCACGGCATGTGGGATCTTCCCGGACCGGGGCATGAACCTGTGTCCCCTGCATCAGCAGGCGGACTCTCAACCACTGCGCCACCAGGGAAGCCCTGATCTAACATTTTTGAAACCTTGAATTAATTATTGTTAAATGGAAAAATATCATTTTTTAATTTTTATAATTTCATTAGAGTGTGACTGGAATTTAGAAAACAAGTTATTTTTTAATGGTCAAGAACTACACATACTAACCACTGACCAGATTTATTCCTATAAAAATTACATCCGTAACTCTAGCTTTACAGTTCATTTTACGACCCATTATTCTAAGATTCATATGATTTTAAAAGTGACATAAAATTTCTGATGACAAAATACTATAATCATGTTATTAGGACATTCAAAATAAGGCAAAGTACATTACACTTGACTTTTTCTTTTTTTTTTGGTAGCTTGAACTGTAGATTTTCTCTAGTCTTAGATCACTTCTTCGTTTTCAAACCTTCAGTGGTTTGCCTACCCACCACCAAATTAAAACATGCACATCTTTCACTCTGGCATGCACTAATTCCTACCATGTCATTGCAACTTATATTTTCAGCTGCACTTCTGATTATTTAATGGATTTAATTTGTCCCACATGTCTATAA
Organism: Mesoplodon bidens; assembly: GCF_964165515.1. Taxonomy (NCBI): domain Eukaryota; kingdom Metazoa; phylum Chordata; class Mammalia; order Artiodactyla; family Ziphiidae; genus Mesoplodon; species Mesoplodon bidens. The sequence continues at coordinate 68,486,589 of NC_138160.1, forward strand.
TTTACAAACATGATGATAGAGACAGTGGGAAATGGAAAGACAGAAAAGACCTTTGCACATGTAATCTAAAGAGGACAAACACACAATTAACTGTAATTCGAAGCAGAATATTACAAATGATAAAGGGACCAATGGGTTGTTATGGACATAAAGAGAAAATATCAATTAATAGTGACTGGAAACAGAAAACTAGGTCTAGAAAGGTCAAGTTGCCTCCCCAAGGTCACATGCCAGGATTGAATGGTCATCTCAGACTCAGAGGAGAGCAAGAGAGATAGCCCAGGAGGTGGAGCACTCACTAAGCTAATGAGGGTCTGGCGAGGCTGGACAAAAAGGTAATTCTTCTGTTGTTATGTCTGTCTGTCTGGAAGGCCCCTTTCATCTATTGGAGCAGTCTGAAAGCTTCTCTGCTCCTTAAGCCTCTTTTTAAATAGCTTCCTTTGCACTTACATGTAACACTTAAAAATTATTATTATGACACTAATACATTTGGCCTTGGATCTAATATTGAATATGCTATTTTCAGAATCATATTAGGTAAGATTCAGTTCAGATGTGAGTGACAAAAGCCCGAATTAACAGTGGCTTAAATAAGAAAGAATTTGGCTTCTCCCTTGTGTAAACATGTGACTAGGCAGAAGGGGCTGATATAGCAGGGCCCCGGGTGCCTTCCATCTTGTTGCTACTGTATGTAATGCTGATCTCATGGTCCAAGATGGTGGCATCTGAGTTTCTGGCAGCAGGATGAAGAAAGGGATAAGAGGGGAGAAGAGGGCATGTGGGTACAACCTCTCAAGGAAGATTCACAGAAACCACACTGTGATGCTTTTGCTTATATGCCTTGGGCCATTTGTGAATCACAAGCCTACATCTAGTGGAAAGGGAGGTTGGGAAATATAGCCTAAAAGACTATATTTTTATATAGAATATTACACTGAATAAGATATATAATCTTATACAGAATAAGACTATATTCTGAGGTAAAACATGCTTATTAGCTAGTAATCCTCTTGCTATGGAAATAGGCAAAAAGGATGTTGGGAGACAGTTAAAAGTCTTGGCTACAACTCTCAATAAATATTTGTTAAATGAGTGAGAATGTACATTTATTAATCACTTGCTGTATGGTAATATGTGACAACATCTATTATAAAATATTCACAACAATCTTAAAAAGCCACTCTATTTTTGTTACCACTTTATATATAAAGAAGTTGTATCTTAGAGTGGTTAAGTAATTTTATCCAAAGTGACAGTGGCCAGTTGAATCCAGAACCACTGATCTTGAACACCATATTGCTTTACCATAGAATATAACTGCTTATGCAAATGTGTTTTACTTGTGTTAGATTTATAGGTAATGTGGCTTATCTTCACATTATTTATTAATTCACTTAATAAATACTGAGCAAATAAAAATTGTTCCAGGTCTTGGGGATACCAATTATGATAGCATATTTTTTCTTATTTATTAAAGGTTTAGTCACTGGGATTGGTGAGAATACAAAGTGACCAACAGTCCCCCATCCTCATTCAGCTTACTTAATAAAATAATCTTCTATATAGTCTTTAATTATAAGCAACAAGCAAAAAAGACTAAGAAATTATAAGAACATATATTATGAGAACTGTATCTAGTCTAGGGTGAAGAGGTGAGTCAGGGAAGGCTTCCTTGATAAACTTGCCTCTAGAAGAGAAATTGGCACATGGGAAATGCTCAGTGAATATACTGAATGAATGAATGACTGAATTTATTAATTAAAAGGGAGTTGGAGGTCACTTTGGAAGATGTTTTTGCCAAGCCTGGGAAGTAGAAGGGAATACCCTTCAAGAAGTCCCATGTGGCTGGAACTCAATAAATTCTCCCCACTTCCCAGAGCACATCGTTGAGTTCAATTATTCGTTGAATTAAATCAAACAGCGTTTTTTTTCCCTCTCAAATGTCCACACAATGAAGTAAAAATTTTTTGCATAAGATCATCTAAAATGTTTTCTTTACTTAAATAAGCTCCACATAGGCTCAGAAAACGTGTCTATTGCCCAAATAGTTCTCTGCAAGTAGGAGCGGCTAAATAAATACTGATTCATCTACAGCAGATTCGAAACTAAGGAAAACATTCTAAAAAATTTGTAATGTACTCTTCTTTCAACATTTACATACATCTTTCCAAATCTGGGTTAATGCTCCTAAGAAAGAAAAGCTAAGATCCACTGGCAATATCAAAATGTCCTATTTGTTGTTTTGTTTTACAAGATAATCACTTGAAAGAACTTCTTGAAAGCTACCATTATGTAAAAATACTGGCTTAGGTTGGCCTCCTGCTAGGAAAACTAAGAAAAATTTACATCTGCTTTTGAAACTCAGCACTCACTCTCATAGGCAGTGTTAATGATAGTAACTAAGGAGACCTGAGTTTAACACAGCTTTCTTTTAAATCTGAAAAATGAAAATATAGCCTATTATTATAAACTCAGAGAAGAATACTTCAAACTTAAAGTAGCATTAAACACATAATACAAGCAAAAATCTGAGAGCCCATTTGTGGGAAAAAAAAAAAAAGGAGATCTTTGTTATTTTTTTAAGAACCAAAATAACAACAAAATAAAACAATTTACATTAAGTACACCAATGTTAAGTTGATACAGCTACTATTCTAATTAAATATATCAATCTTGGGGAAAACAGCAGCAACCACAGCAATAACAACATTAAAAACAAATACATGGAGAAAATGTAACCAACATATAGTACAGAAATGAAATGTCCTGAAAAAGGTGTTAATGTGTAGAATGAATACACTTATTCCCAAGCTCAAAGTTCAGCTCTTTTCTTCCAAAGGGTCCTGTGCAATGGTGCTCCCAGGTAAGCTATGGTCTTATACACTGTTTTGATGAAAATGGAAATAGAAGAGAGAGAGACTTTCACCTCTGTGGGAGGATACTCTGTTTTAGAGTTCTCATCTGTCCCCTCAAAAATCTATTTCAACTATATGTGGACAGGCGTGGCCTTGTGCCTCAAAGTGGCCAGTGGTAATAAGGAAGCGTGTCACTTGGTGGTGGTGTCCACTTGATCCACTTCTACTCTCTATACAGAGCAAACTCACTTTTCCAGCTTTATGCTGGATATTATTTTCTCTAGGTAAATCACTGAGGCCCAAAATATATGCATCATTTTCCAAGCAGACCAACTCCTTTTCCTGATTTCTACATTTCTGTTAATGGTACCAAAATCATGCTCAAGCTCACAACCCTGGAATTTAATTTTTCTTACTTTTTTCCTCCCTCCCCTCCCCTAACACACAGTTGAATCAGTTGTCAGTGATGTACCCTCAAACCCTCTTACAGTTTGATCTTTTATTTTTATTTCAACAGCTGCCAGTCTCATTCAGGTCCTTCTCTGGGCAGTTAGCCATAAAAGCCTCTCAACTGGTGTGCCTGCTCCTAGACTTGCCTCTGCATTAAACACAGCATTTATTCAATAAATTTTTACTAAAAGCCTCGTTAGCACTAGGCTTTGTGTTGTATACACATAACACGCACCACACCACTGACATGTCACCTTCCTAAACTCGAGTTCTGACAGTATTAATAACCTGCTGAAAACTCTTCAATAACCATCAAGTGCCACCTTCATCCAGTATTGATGTATTTCACCTTCTGATGTCTCCTTACCTTTGTAGACCCTTATCCTCTTATTCCGCACCCTCCCGCCCCACTGCTCCCCCGACATGTACCCAAATTTTCAGTATAGTAAACCAGTCCCTGTGGTACCTCGAGTTCCCTCCATCTCCTTTGTGACTTTGTTCATCCTGTTCCTTCCATCTGGAATAAGCTCTTCAAAGTCAGCCTCAAAAATGGTGAATATACTAAATTCACCTTTAATAATTAAAATGTAAATGGCTTTTTGATGTTTTCATTATACTCTGGTTGCATAGAAAATAAGTATTTCTTCCTTAAAGACTCCTAAGACCCAGCTGAGGATTTAAAAATAAAACATTTAAAGCCTGGTCTTCCAGAGATGTGGATATTTTATGACCCTTTTACTGTTTAATTATGACTTAATTATTGAAGGCCTCACGTCATAGGCAAAAATCCTTTGAAAACGATTAAGCATTACTATTTCCAGTTCATGGAGGAATGGGGATTCCACTTAAGGAAGACAACTCATACAGGCAGGTTAATAATAAAATATCACCAAAGTAGCTTAAGTAGTTAGGTCTTAGAATTGTGATGTCTGGATGCCATCCATTACTTTAAAATATCCCACACTGATGTCTCATTTGGAAGAACAATATACTATTCTCCAACATCTTTATTTAATTAAGTTGCTTCTAATAGTGAAAGGGGCACATTCAAGGAGAAGTATATCTCTCTTGCTAGACTGTGAGCTTCATCAGGGTAGTGATTACTACTTTTTCCCTAAGGATCACCACCATCACAATCCACCTGAGGTGTCTGCTTATTATGTAGTCCCCTGGGTTCCAACTCTGACCTATTAATTCAGGAACTCTAAGGATGGGGACCATATTTAAAAAGCTCTCCAGGGGGCTTCCCTGGTGGCGCAGTGGTTGAGAGTCCGCCTGCCGATGCAGGGGACACGGGTTCATGCCCTGGTCCGGGAAGATCCTACATGCCGCGGAGCGGCTAGGCCCGTGAGCCATGGCCGCTGAGCCTGCACGTCCGGAGCCTGTGTTCCACAACAGGAGAGGCCACAACAGTGAGAGGCCCGTGTACCGCAAAAAAAAAAAAAAAAAAAAAAAAAAAAGAAGCAAAAAAGCTCTCCAGGTAATTTTTATGTAGTTGACATTTGAGAACTACTGCCCCAGCCTAGAGGTGCACATATAAATCTTATAAAATACAATAGCTACTTTATAAAGCTTTAAGAAAATCCAAGACTCCCCCCATACCCACTACCAGTGCCCGTCCCGTACCTCCAAAAAAAAAATAAATAAATAAAAGGGCACTTCCAAGAGCTTTCAAAGTAAGGATAGTACAGAGGTTAGGAATGGCTTAGTGCTGGCCTCTCACACAAGCTGTCTGCGTTTAAATCCCAACCATGCAATTTACTAGAGTAGTCAATTTGGACAATTTATCGTTCTGTGCCTAGATGTCCCTATCTGACTAATGGGTATAAGAACAATACCAATTACATGGAATTATGGATTCAATATACACCAAGTAGTTGAAACAGCATATAGTGCTAGCTGTTCGATTATTTTCAAGCTAATACATAATAGTATGGATAATGAGACTCAGCTGGATCCAAAGTATAAGTGACTAGAGTAACTTTTTCTGCACTTAAATCTAACCATATTCAGTTAGTTTTAAACAACAACTGAATCCCCCAAATTGAAATGGTTTCCAATTAATTACTGTCTCAAAAAACTAAAGCTTTCAGAATCAGGCCAAGTGGCTTGGTACTTGGTCACATTTTCAACACAAGGAGGTTTTCAGTGAGGCCTTGGGGCAGAATAAATTTGTTCAGTGTCTGCAGTGGAAATAAGGGTTTCCTTCAGCTCAGTCCAAATAGTAATCCCACTAGTTCCCAGACGATAAACATAAAGAGACAATCAAACCTTTAGCTCAGACTCTCACTTTTCCCCTTGCTTCTCGGCCTTTCTACCCCACCTAAGGACTCAGGACAGGCTGCCAGTAGACCTCCTCTGCCCTTGTAGGAGGTGCTGCTGCAGCCCTTTCAGAATGAACTGTTGCATTTGAGGCAGTAGCTGACACGGACTCATAAGCAAAATCTCCCATGGGCAGGTCTCATAAGCACGGTTAACACCTTGGATTGAAGCTGGACCCACAGGTATGGCAGACTCACGTTCACGAGCGCGTTTGGTAACATCGGAGAAAAGTTACTAGAAACTCTGAAAGATGATAGGAACTTAGGGTTCTGTCTCCTTTAGTGCTAAGTGCCATAAATTGGGATATATAGCCCAGAGGCTGCCCAGATGGTCACGTGAAGAGATTTGAAGAGGGAACCAGAGTAAGTTTGCCATGAAGGTGATCAAGGTAGATTGGAAAACCAGAGATATTAAACTTTGAATGTTTTGTTTTTTCCATGACAGAGAGTTATTTTCAATCAATTCAGATGATCTCCATTTCAATCTACCAGTATCATAAACTACAAAAAAAAAAAAAAAAATCACTGGTAATACTCATGAGACATTGGGAACTAAACGAACCACAAGACATTTAAAACCTCAACCTTTGTAAATACAGAAGATAAGTTGGAAATGTTTTCCTCATGGCCAAAATGTATAGCAAGTACGTATAATGAAAAAGTCTTTTATATATGAGTGTTTTACTGAATTATCTACTAACAGTTTAATAGATGCTAAAAATTGTGTTAAAACAACTCCCTGTAATCTTCATATTCTATATTTTATGAATAATACTAATACATTTAGTTGGGATTTTTTTGACATTTCTGTAAGGGCAAAAATGACATAGCGTAAGCTTGGGAAATACTAGTACTTCAAATGTTTCTCTATGGTAAATTAATCTTAGAGAGAGACTAAGAGAGACATTAAAATAATATGATTATTTTAACAACGGTAATGTCTAAAGTTTCAAACTCTGGTGGTGTGATTATAATAACAAACTTATAAAAATTTTGCAAGAAGTTAAAATAGACGTTTTTTTTCTTTAACATTTCTGGAACAAAACATAACCAGGATAGGAGAAGATGAAAATTTTGGTGTTTGGCACTCCGGGTTTAATTAGCAGACTTCCTGGCAAACACCTTACAAATATTACCCACGCTCATCTAACGTTGCATATAAAAGTGGTTTGCAGTGGTTACGGAGGAAAGTATGGGCCACTGGAATTACAGAAAGCTTGATTCCTCTGCTGCCCAGATGCGTGAGGAATTCCTCATATTGTGGAGAGTTGTAGCTCATATGGCACCAATGGGATCATGCTTAGAGGGCACAATTCACATGTAAGTATACAACAGCTGAACATAGAGATGAGCTAAGTTGTTTGGACATTCTCAGTACCACTCAGTGCAGTATGATTACCATGTGAAAACAACCACTATCTCTCTCCCATCTATTTTGTTCAATAATCTCTTTTCTTCTATCAATTATCTGCATCTATCCAACACAGTTTGTTCTTTTTTTATTCAAGGTGCTATGGAAATAGACTTAAATCAGGTGTAATACTAACTCTCAAGTGATATAGGAGAAAGGTAAACAAAGACCCTTTTATGTTAAGTATATTAGTTGCTATGATTGAAATATATAGTTGGCAGAGTGGGAAAAAAGGACAGTGTAGTCACTTATGGCTTTGGAGGTAAACAGCAGGAATTTCAGGAATCACTTTATAGAAAAGGCAATAAAGGAGCTGAATCTAAAGAAGGTTGGTAGATGGTCAATAGAAAAACCATGAAGTGTATGTGCCTAACCACAACAGCAGCAACCAGCCAGGTGAAGTTGCGCAACAGCAAGAAATCCAGGTCAGTGAGGTCTTGGGTGCTGAAAGAGAGGAAGCAGCTTAGAGGAAAGAGAAGAGATTCCCAATGCAGCTTCTTTTATATTAGAGAACAATTGCTATCTGATTAGTCATCTATTCCATAGCTCAGAGAATCTGGAGTTAAGATCCAAAACACATCCATTAAAGCAAATAAGCAAGCAATATGCACTAGTATTAGTATAAATGTAATTAGAGACTAACTATATTTATTGTCAATATTATATATTGATATAATATATTTATTATCAATATATTTATTTATCAATAAATATACTGATAAATATATTATATCAATATATTTCAGTAAAGATGCATCATGTCATTTTTAGTTAATGCTAAGTGCCTTTTTGTTTTTAAACATTAAAAAGTAACATTTTTTAAAAGCATACACAACTATGTGTGGAAGCTCACTTCTAATAAACAACTTAAAGGAAAATAGTAATTTTCCATACAAGATTACTATTTTAAACAAAGATGATTAGAAGCAATATATTAATGTCTAGATGTAATTAACCTTAGAGAGATGTTTAGTATGAATGGGAGTGTATCTGAGAATGCAGCTTTTTTCATGAAAAAACAGGCTAAAACATATTCTACTTGAATGAAGAAGTAGTAAAGACAGATTTGATTCTGTGCAATTCAGGTTCTGTAACTAGAAGACAACCTGGAAAAAAAAATCAACTTTTTAATTTTATGATTTTAAAAACGGTTTTTGTGTTTCAAGGAGCTCCAGGTGCCTATAAGTACCAAAAAAGTCTTCAAACATATTATATATAGGCTTTTGAAATGAAATACATGATTACTCTATTTTCTGCAGCATTTTAAATACCTAGTTCACAAAGTTTAAAAAATCCCACCACATATGGAATTTATATTCCAGAAATGTGAACTTGTAACATAACTTGTGCTCACATAAGTCTCTTTTGGGTCCATGTATCTACACTAACTATTATTTTGTTTAAAATGCAAAAGTCAGATGGTCTTGCTTTTGGGTATTTAAACTTTTCTAACAAAGAAGAATCTAATAGCCATTTAAGAACACTAACTGTTGAAAATACTTAAAGACTTTATGACTAATGAATAATGACTACTTAGGAATTGCTGCTAAAGGGGGGACGCACTTCTGACTAGGATATACAACATGGTTCTGCCTTCCTCTAGTTTACAGGCTTTTTGCGGGTCACATAATTCCTACTATTCTTCCTCATTTTTCTTCACTGTCGTTTCCTCTCCTTCCACCCATGCAGTTATCACTACTTGCAGTTCCAACAACAAAGTGCTCAGATCATCAAGCAAAAGTGTTTTTTGCATTTTATTTATTTATTTTTAATGTATCTCAAGCATTACAAAACCAGGCTTTATGAGCTGATGAGCCCTGTTTTTACAGGGCAGTCTGAGGATGACCTGCAATAAATAGGTCTGTGGGACAATCCAGAAGTTTTTATTTTTATCCAGTGACCTATGTGATTCCTAGGCACAGTAAAGTTTGAGAAATAACTAACCCCCCTCACCGCCCACTAAACCCTGTGGGATATAGAAAAGGAACATATTAAGTTCATATTCACATTTTCTAAAAGGGTAATGAATTATTTAAAATAGAAAGATCTAGATCTATTTTTCTGTGATAAAATACTAGCACTGAAACAACTACTGGTAAATTAACTTTCAAAGGAAGATTATGGCTTTGCCTTAATATACCCATCAAATAGATCAGCATATAATAATATATCTATGTAATATATAGTGTAATGGGAATTTCTCTCCTTTCATATTCTATAAATATGCCAAGCTAGTTTTTAGTTTAACAAAAGCTCTATTAAAAATAGACTGTTTGGATATAATAAAATATTATGGTTCAAATAGAATGGTTAGCAGATGATGTAAGACCAGGCTACACATGTTATACTATTATGTTTACTTACTTTTCTATATTCTAGATTGAAAGCATTGTGAAGGCAAATACTACCTTTTTTCTAGTGCCCAGTAGAGAACAGACCACAGGGTAGACACTCATTTAGTGAATATTTGTTGAATGGATGAATAAATAAATGCCTGGAAATCCAATGTATATGCATCCCAGAAAGAACATATACAAATAAAATCACCTTGGAAATTTAAAAAAAAACCAAACAAACAATAAATGAAAACTACTTGTAGCTATAAAAAAAAGAAGAGAAAAATAACAGGAATAGAAAATATTTATCTTTTAAAATAAATAATAAATAATCATCCTGGCTTATCTGATTCAGTGCGCAAAGTTCCCAGAAGGTTTAGATAAGCTTTTAATTTTTATATATTACAAGGCATATTTCCATAATTGTGCAAAGTTATTATTTCTGACATATCAGTCAAAAGGGAAATTGCTATTCCAGGGTGCTAATGACCCAGTTAGTGTTGAAGGTTATTAATTACTTGGAAAAAAATCTGGGTGAGGAAATAAAGGTCAGAAAAACTTGAAAAAAAAAATAGGAAAAAAAACTCCTTTTTTGTTTAACTGAATTTACTGTACTAACCCCTTAAATTCAGAACTAATTATGAATATTGTGGTACTATCCATAATTGCATGCTGAGTGTGTAAATTTAAAAATGGCCATTTCAATTTTCATTTCATCAAGACAAGGAAGAAAATGAAATTGAATACTAATTAGGGCATGTGTCTCATACACCTGAAAGATTAGGGGAATACTGTGCTCATTATAAGTGAGTTTAAGTAAAGTACTCAAATGTTTCATTTGAAGGACTGAATATAAATAAAAGAATTAAATGATAAGGGAAATTACTAATGCTCAAACAAAGAATATTTGGTACATAATTAGACTTCCCAGAGCCTCCTAGATACAGTTTTCCTTTAAGAAAGGGATACATGTTTTCTTTTTAGAAAAATAACTTAGAAAATAAGATGTTATTAGAGAATATAATAACATAATACTCTGAACACAATCACGAAGTACGTATTGAATAACAATGGTGAGTTTTCAGTTTTCCTCCCATCATATGCAAGATTTCCTCATCTAATATAAACCCTTTTATTTTACTTTTACTTGTTTTTCTCTAAGAGTTCATTATCATCTTCACACCAAAAGAAAAATAATAATAACCACAGTAATAATAGTTAAAGACTGCCCTTAAAAGATGTATTTAATTATTCTACTTAGGTTGATAAAGTTATATTTAATCTAAGTTCCTCTAAGAGTCTACCCCTGTCCTGTTTCACTGAGGTTATTTCTACCTATAATCACTGGGATAAAGAACTTAAAATTCATTCACACTCTGAAAGACTTCTGCATAGTGTTAAGTAGGCAATAAACTGTGACAAAATAAATGAAAAATCAGGATATAAAACAATCATAAGGTCTTTCTCAGAGAAAAAAACTGCTGAAGTGTGTTATTTATGGTTTATTGAAATAGGAAATCACTGACGCTCACAAACAATTTGTCAAATAGAAACCCTGATGCAAACTTGTGACATCATCTCTCAATTGCTCTACAATTTCTGCTATGAATCATAATTTCTAAAGTTTTATCATGACCTCAATCCTATAAATACATTTCATAAGGTCAACTTAAAGAATGGTCTCTGGAATGATTTTTAGCAAATAGAATACAAGCATTTTTTGTCGTTTTGTGTTTATTTAAAACTTAACTGGAACTTCATTAGTCTATGATCAAAACTGTACAAAGGTGCCATTTCCACTCTCTGGAATTTTCTTTGTGCATGTGGCTGTAGATTAGAAAAATCATGTGCAACTTAAGAAGGAATTTCTGCAAATGCATGCAAATTAAATTCATAAAACAAAACAAGAATATCAGGCAACCACATGGAGCCATATAGATAAAAGAAATGTATATAGCATATGTAAAAATTCATAAGAAATCTGAGCAAAGATATATCTGAAGGAGCTTTTGGCCCTGTTTTGAAAGTACTACAGAAATCATACTACTTGGCCGTAAATCAATTTCCCTTTCTATTAACTGCCTATAAAGCAGTCTCTATCTTCTGCTATAACATCACATCATGGATTCCTATCTTAAACATTACCTCGGACTCAAACTATGTAGTCAACAGATAAAACAGATCAGCTACCTAAACAAATCAAAATTCTCTAATAACTCCCTATTCCAATGGAATAAAGCCAAAACCTTTTGGTATTCATAAACCCTATGGCGTGCTGAACTCGCACACTAAATCTGAACGCATTCCTCTAGCAACCTAAACACAAGTCATGATTTTCTACATGGCATTGCCCAGATTCTCACCTAGCATCCTGGATCATGCTGTTCCCTCGATATCTGGTCTCTACTGAAAGCCATCTTCCAAGGCCTATCTTAAAAGCTATCTTCCAGTGAGGCTTTCTCCTGATAATTAATTACTTCCTCCTCTGACCCCAGTGTATACTGGATTTTCCCTCTCTTCAGCACACATCAATGACTTATTAGATGTTTTTAACATGCTCCCCACCAACAGAGGTATAATCTTTCACAGAAATCATGGTTTGATTACCTTTTCTGTCTCCAAATAGGTAGTTTCCTGTCTCACTTCAGCTAAGGGCTCAAAAAGTATTTAAGTAAATAAAATATAAGAGGCAGGCATTAGTACCCTCCATCACATCTTTGGGAAATCACTTAGTCTCTTGGTATGGCATTGTTTTCTCATGTTTTTAAAAAAAAATAGCTGACTGATGCTAATAAATAATAGAGTATGAATTGAAACACACTCAGCTAGTGAAAGAGGCTGCTAAGACATTTGAGGTATTATCATAATCCATTGCATATTCTGTATTTGCACATATGGAACTACTTAAGACAGAGAAGGAAAAGACACAATTTTTACACTCTTGAAGTATCAAAAGTTGCTACTAAATGTTAACACAGTACTAAGAAACACATGGCGTATGTAAAAACCTCCCTCTTTGATATGTACCTTAAGATTGTGATATAACCCAAGAATTTAAACATTTTTAACCCCCTTAACACACTTTCCAATGGAATGTGCATGTTTCCCACAGTTTCAGAGTTTACAGTCCATTTGAACTCTAGCTAAATCATCCTTTCCTCTGTGACCATGAAGAAAAGTCACACTTTGGACCCTCACTATCTTCTTTGTGAAATGACTCTGGTCATTCCCTGCCAGTAACCTTGTTCCATCCCATCTGTTACCTGAATCCATGGCCATCTGTCATTTTCTGCAGCTGTCCAGGCATTTATAAGCCCCTTCTTATTAAGACGTGCATAGTAGGGATACCATTTCTGGAGTCCAAAAAGAGCTCGGTGGGTAGATGAAGCCGTGATTTGCTGATTTGAAATGATTCCACCTTCAATTCCCAATGGGCCCGAGCATTCTGGGAACAAATGAGGAAAAAAAAATTGAATGTATTAGAAATAATCCATATCAAAATATGGCTGTTAGATTTGATGGGAGATATTTTTAAATTGATTTCAACGTGGACCATCATGCCATTCAAGCCCCTCGGAATTGACAGATTTGTTACTGATCACTACATGAAGGAAATAATTCTTGCTCTCATGCCACTCTCTTCTTCCTTTGCTTTGAATGTGGCACCTGAACAGACATGTCCCTTCTGCACTGCGATTCTGCGTTATGTACTGTTATCCTTTGCTGATCACATTAAGAAAAGTGTAATGTCCTTAAAAGGTCTCTCTCATATTTTATATTCCCATTAGCATGCCCCACAAATCATAATTCCTCAGTAAATATCTGTTGATCCATTATTTCTTGACTAGCCTACGTCTGAGGTTTGTATCAAAATCATTTTCATACTGACTTAGCATTTCTCACTTCTATAAATTTTTTAAGTTAAATTTTTATAACCACTGTCAGTTATGTTTCCACAAAAAGGGCAATGTGTAAATCTGTCAACATTTAAAATTATTATAATAATAACTTGTGATATGTTATAAGTAACAGGAAATATGTAGACAAATTATTTTTATAGAATAAGCAGGTAAGCACTCAGACATTATATAGAGCAGTATAAATACCACTCAGTAAATCAAGATATTAAAATATTTATATTTTGAAATCCACAACTCTACCAATCGGGATTCTACACAGACATTTTAGCTTTTTTCTTTTATTGTTCTTTAAATTTGCAACTTGGAAATTCAAGATAAATTTCCTAATAAAAATTTTAAATACTAAGATTAAAGCATAATATACTCAAATAATATACTCTCGGATACCAAATGTGTTTAGATTTTAAGATTAGAAATGAAGATAAATCAATCTAAAAATTATATATGTACCACATATCGTATAAATTCGAATTTCTTAATTATTTCCTAAAATTTCACCAGAAAGTACATTTATTGTGAATTCAGTTTTGAAAATTCAGAAAAAATAATATGATATAATGAAAAGTAATACCTTGTTTTCTTAATTTCATTAACATTTCATATACTACATTCAACTTACTGCAAAATTAGATTTGTAAAATAAATATAATTCTATTATAAAATACACTATAATAACATACTAGAATTCCTGAAAATATGAAAGAAGCATACTGCTGTTATTAAATGTTAGTGTTTATAAGTCAACTTGATCAGTGATTGCTACCAAGCATATTTTAGATTTTAATTACTATTGAAGTCTAATGATTGTCAGTAATTAAATGTTTACACTCAGATTGAGATTGCAAATATGAAAGGAAGAACTTTACCATTGGACTATAATATTTTAAAAAGTTACTAAGATGTTTCTCACTGGTAACCATTTTTTTCACTAGGTGTAAACATGTTTCTTTTTTCTATTCCAAGCTCAGATAATAAGTAGTTCTAAGCACATTACTTACTAACATTTCCCCAATGAATTTAGAACCTTTAACACTTTTTATAAAAACAAAAATGTGTGGATAAGTAATCATCTTAATCAGTTGTTATTAGTAAAGATGACATTAATACAGCAAAAATTGCATCTCTGTGATTGACAGTTGACAAATCATTCACTTGATAAGTTAAATTTAGGTAGTAAGATCTTTTCTAAAGAATTGTATCTAGAACTCTTTAGCACTTTATAAAGGTGCACTATATCACTTTGAAGTCATTAAATTAAGAAGCCATTCGTTTTTAGAATAGCAGTATTAGAAGCCACCAATAATAAACTGATTTTCACATTCCTAAAAAATTAATGTTGAAAACTCAAATGTTGAGTCTTTGGCCTCTTGCTTTGCTTTGCATTTCAAACTTCAAGATCTTTACAGATTTCCTAAAAGCACTAAGAAACTTTCATGATGCTCTTTGATTTTAAGCAACTGCAGGAGCCTGGCTTTTTAAGAATATTGCCATTAAAAAGAGTCTCAAGGATGCCTGTCCTTGATTTGTACAATGTTTGGATGGAAAAATGCAGCAGGCAGGGAGGCCATTTATTGTAGGCCAGTCAGTGGCATGGCAGAGTTAGAGAGCCAGCTTTGATTAATTAAACTGCTTAGTCTTAGAAAGAACTGTGTACCATTTAGTTGCTTACTTCTAAAAACCTTCTGCTGAATTGGATACCTTCACCAAATTTGTAACCATTTTAAACAAAATTAGACCTCAAACTACACTATTCAGTATGTCTACTTTGTCAGCACTCTTAACCTACCAACCTCCCCTTATTAGCTACTATATCAACAAACACAGTGGCTGTGAACAGTTGCATTATCATATAGGCCAAACACCAATGAGCAATTTAAAAAATATATTTTCAATTTTTTACTCCGCCATAAGGCTCCCAATCTTTGTCATGCCCTCAACAGTCATTCATTCAAATAAAATATAATTTTAAAAAATTTGACATGTTATACTTATATAGGGCTTCACAGCTTACAAAATATTTTCACATGAGCTATCTCATTGTTGTGATGTCAAACTGATGAATATTTCTTTTCTCAGTCCTCAATTCCACAATTTTTTTTTTTGCTTTATAACAAATTTAATCAGTTATACATATACATGTTTCCATATCCCCTCCCTTTTGCGTCTCCCTCCCACCCTCCCTATCCCACCCCTCCAGGCGGTCACAAAGCACCGAGCTGATCTCCCTGTGCTATGCGGCTGCTTCCCACTAGCTATCTACCTTACGTTTGGTAGTGTATATATGTCCATGCCGCTCTTTCACTTTGTCACAGCTTACCCTTCCCCCTCCCCATATCCTCAAGTCCATTCTCTAGTAGGTCTGTGTCTGTATTCCTGTCTTACCTCTATGTTCTTCATGACATTTTTTTTTCTTAAATTCCATATATATGTGTTAGCATACAGTATTTGTCTTTCTCTTTCTGACTTACTTCACTCTGTATGACAGACTCTAGGTCTATCCACCTCATTACAAATAGCTCAATTTCATTTCTTTTTATGGCTGAGTAATATTCCATTGTATATATGTGCCACATCTTCTTTACCCATTCATCCGATGATGGACACTTAGGTTGTTTCCATCTCCGGGCTATTGTAAATAGGGCTGCTATGAACATTTTGGTACATGTCACAATTTTTTTTAAAATAAAGTTTTGTAACATTCACTTACATACTATACTTTACCTTGCTGATCACTAAAGCCCAGCAGAGGGAACATGACTCTGGGGGGTTCTTGACCAAAGCATGAGTCTGTGAGGTATCAGCTTAATTCCTTAAAAATTGAGTGGTCCTCAATTTTTCTCATTTTAAAAATTGTGGTTATGGTGACCCCTAATTCACCAGTTGTGAGGTAAGGAAAGGTAAACAGTGCTTTGCCTTTGTGACTATAAATTGTGAATAATGAGCTTGGTTCTACAAGTCCACTTGCATTTCTCTCTTTAGAGATGAGGTGATCCTGGCCTTTTAGCTCCTGTGGAGAAGGCACCAGATCTTACACTGCTGCATGCTTAGATGCTCACAGTGGCTTGGCTTGTACACAAGAAGAGCTCAATAAATAAGTGCTGAATATTGGTATTGGGTTGGGGTTATTTTTTTCCCTAAACAGCAAACTAATAAGCAAATCCAACTCTTACATTTTATTTCACACTGGAAAGTTATCACAACACTAGCTTTTCTTCACTCATCATTTGGACCACAGTCAAATGGATGTCATCATAATAAAAGGTTCAAAATCTAATTTCCTTTTGCCTGTGCCATCCACTTCCCCAATGTCCTATTAAATGCAACAATTAAAAACTAATGAAGGAGTTGCAATTCAGAATGCAAATGATTATACACCTAAGATTAAGTGACCTTAAGCAGCAAACAATAAGATGCTTAAAAGAAAGATAATATGGAGATATACACTGCTATCACTATCCATAAGTGAGGGAAGGATATGAAATAATACTTGAAAAACAATATTAGATGAGCATTCTGAAGTTTGAAAAATGCATCCACATATGTTTCCTCACATAATCAAAATAATATTTCAAGGAAAAAAGATTATCACACCTATTTCATAAATGAGGAAACCTTTGAGGAGGGAAGTTAAACTCATAAAAGATGAGTCTAGAATTTAAGCCAAATGCTCTGTGCACAAATAGAAAATAATGTCAATTGATAGAATGAAGAGTTCAGTAATTCTTTAAAAGTTGATTCTGAATTTCTTTTTCTTCTGTGTTTTTATATGGGGATGTGTGTATAAACATACTAGGATAGAAGATAGGAAAATTAACATGAAGGAAACATGTAGAATATTACTAGTGGTACTTAGGATATGACAGAGCTTTCACAAATTGGCATACCTTAAAATAGTAGACAACAGTCTGTGGCAGTGAGTCACAGAAGTAAATATTGAGGTATTATGGTGGTCTGTGTCCCTTTACAGGTGTTAAAAAATTGACCTACTACCATTATTGGCCTATATACTGCTTATCTAATATGGATAGGTTTATTCAGTCTTGACTAATTTATTGACCTCTTACTACATGCCCATCTATTCATCAATATATCCATCCATCCATCCATTCTCCATTCATTAAATTCAGTTTTGAAAAATGCATATTCATTAAAGGCCTACTATATACCAAGCACTTTTCCAGGCAGTGGAGATACAGGGATGAACAAGGCAGAAAAAGTCTCAGCTCTCAGAGTTCATATTCTAGTGGAGAGACAAACTATACACAAACATTTAAATAAACCATGAAGTGATAAGTGAAAGAAAAAAAAAGGGTGAACCAGGTGGGAGTATGAGATGATCAGAGATGGCCTTTCTGAGAGGTGACATAAATCTGATCTCTGAGTGAGAAACAGAAGTCAGCTACTGAACTAGATTTACTGCACTGGTTTTCTGAAGGAAACATTTTAATATAATAAAGTAGAGGCTGTGATGTTGGATGCACAGGATTCCCTGGGAGAATGGGAGAGGGAATTATAAGCCAGCTTGGGCTTCAGGGAAAGACTTCCTTGAATAGAGTAGGGATTAACATAGTGAAGAAGAAAGGGAGGGCAGACAGAGAGATAGGAAACAGCCTGGTATGATTAGGGACGTAGAGGCAGATCAGTATTACTAGACCAAGATGGGCTGGTCAGAGGATAGTCAACGATGGGATGAAGAAGCAGAGATAGCCTAGATTATTTTGCTGAGAAAAAATTGATTCTATTAGTGATGGGGAGCTTTTGAAGGATTCTAACTATGGTGATATTGTCACTTAATATAAATGACTTAAGAGGGGACAAAACTATGGCCAAATAGCAAGGTACTACCATGGTCCACGTGAAAAATGATGCAGGTCTGAAAGAGAAATGGAAAAGAAGAAGAGTTCAAAGCATACTTAGAAGTTAAAATTGAGCAGAGCTAGTATGAATTAGATGTAGAATGGAAGAGAGAAATGGAGTATCTTCCAGGGTGACAGATAGTAAATAGCAGATAGCAGCTCCCAGTTAAGGGATTGGCCATGTCTCACAAATAACACCTTTGAATCTAATTCCTTCCTTAAAATTTTCTCAAAAATTATTCTCGCTGGTGGATTGCATTTGAGGGGACCTGTTTTAGTCTCACCTGCTATTACCATGCAGAACCCTATGGGCTACCTTCACATCAACCAGGCTGCAGGGACAGGATTGAAAATTGAAAACCTGCCTCTAAGCTGAGGCCACATCCAGAACTTCCTTGTCCCATGGCTCATCCATGTGTGTACATCTGCTGTCCCACAAAATGGGGAGCCCCTTTGTAGACAGGGATTATATCCCACATAGTATCCAGCAGCAAGCCTCATTCTTAGCAGACAATTAATCTTCAAATAAATATAAAAGGTAAATAAACAGTAAAAATTACAGCTAACATTGTAACATTTTATTTGTGTAATTTATTTTAAAATTAAAAAATTATTTCACTTAGTCTCTCAAGAGTACACAGATTCTGAAGCCTTTAGACATTGTTTACATGCTGAGTAAAGAGGGAACGCATTTCTTCCAGAAGAAAAAAAAAAAAATGGACTGGCAGTCAAATGGGTTACTTCTCTTTCAACTAGTTGCCACAAAGCAACCAGGTATTTCTGAAATTGTCCACCGTTACCCTTAGAGTGGGACCAGTGGCAATTTGATCACTGTCAAATATGGCAGTAGGACATGGTGGTCTACATTTCCTGACCATAAGAGCTGTGTTTATGTATCTTTGGTATTGTTCTTGCTTTTGCCAGATTCAACAATAACCCTAAATTAATGAGTCCAACCAACAACGATTACCAAAGGCTTTTAGGTGTCATTTACATAATCAGTTAAATAACTGCTTTGCCTGAATTGTCTGAGTGGCCTGGAAATGCCTCTGACCTGAGGCCCTGCTATTCAGATGAACTGAGCAAGTGAGTGATGTCACCTGGAAGGCTGAGCAAGAGCAACAGGGCCAGTTGGGGCCAAGCCTCACATGCTGTCCCCAGAGCGACTTCTCTGCCTTTGCCAAGTTCACATGCAAATAAAATAGCTTCAAAGTGAAGTTCTTCTCACTCTGCAAATTCATTTTCTGGAGCGTGGCAAAGAATGGCGTCTGCATTTTATTGATCTTTCAGCTGACAGGGAAGCAGTGCCTCAAGATGTCTCACATCTTGTTCCTGAGTGTGCTGATTAAGCCTTTCAAAGAAGGGAGATGCTTGGCTGAATCTGTAACAGGAATGTACTGCTTTCATTCGCTCTATCTCAGTATCCAGACATCTTCAGAATGAAAGGATTTCAAATTAAAGCCATGTAAGAAACAAATCTTTAAACATCTCCAGTCTTCTCTTTCTCTGGGCATCTCATCTTACAGGAGTGTGAGACCTCTGCTGTGCTTAGCATAGCACGATAATTGTGCTGAACACGAGCACTGGCGAAGGAATTACTGATGACCTCCAATACTGCAGAAGCGAATGCTGATTCAAGCAGAAACTTCCCTCTGTGCCACTTGGACCATGGCCTTTCTTTTATTCCTAGTGTTTGTTCTACTTTAGAGTTGTCTTGATACTAGGTTCTAAATTGGTGAGGGAGAGATCAAGGCCACCATTCCTCACACTGCAGCTCAGAGGTTAACAGGAGCCCTGAAGATTTTTTGCTTGTGAGTCTTGTCACTTAAGCTCCCCCCCCGCCCCACCACACACACACACACACACACACACACACACACACACACACACTTGCTGATTTCTCTCAGGCTATCATTTTGCTGGTGTTGTGGACTGGTGTCAGAGGAAAGAGGACAAGGGATAGAACGACGACAGGAAGTATAAGAAAGGCTGACTGGGCTTCCCTGGTGGTGCAGTGGTTGAGAATCTGCCTGCCAATGCAGGGGATACGGGTTCGAGCCCTGGTCTGGGAAGATGCCACATGCCGCGGAGCAACTCAGCCCGTGAGCCACAACTACTGAGCCTGCGCGTCTGGAGCCTGTGCTCTGCAACAAGAGAGGCCGTGAGAGTGAGAGGCCCGCGCACCACGATGAAGAGTGGCCCCCACTCGCCGCAACTAGAGAAAGCCCTCGCACAGAAACGAAGACCCAACACAGCCTAAATAAATAAATAAATAAATAAATAAATAAATAAATAAATAAATTTATGAAGGAAAAAAAAAAAAGAAAGGCTGATCTCAGGAATAGGGTTTGGATGCACTGGTTTGGTGGTAGGAGACCAGGGAGGTGGGAAGGAGCTCCCTGCACATGGTGTGAGAATGTGAAAGTGGACACGCACAGCACAGCCTTCCTTTCACTCACAAACCCCTGAAGAGCACCCCGGGGGTCAGCCAGCCACTCCCCATTGCACTGGAAGTGATCACCTTAAAAGGACTTAGAGTGAAAATCCCATTTGGTGATGTTTGTTTCTCTCCACACTTAGAGAATGCTGCTTTGTGTCAAGACATAGATTTCACATATGGCCACAGTAACATTGCTTAGGGAAACCAGTAGCTGAAAAATCATCAAAATGTTTTCCAAAAATTAGTTAAGCGTATTTGGAATTCACATAAAATGAATGTGTAACTTGGAGAAAACTCTATTTCTTTGCATCAGATGGGCTGCTTACCCTTGATAAATGCTAATTTTCTTCACAATCTTGAAGATTGATTCTGTGATATGTGGCCACTAAAGAATTTTCCCCATTCTATTAAGAACTGTATTATTTTCAATATTGAGAAGCTCAGAGGTGCCCGAGATAAATGATGAGGAACAACTATTTGTGCATATTTTTTCTCTTAGATAATAAACTTCTTAAAGGTAGAAACCAAGCCTTTTGCATTAGTTATGTTTCCAAAGCACTTAGCACAGTGCCTTACAATTGGCAGTTCTCAATATTGTGGGTTAACATAAATTAAAACAAATCATTGTTGTTTTGGAATTACTTCTCTTCCTTTCTTGAAACTGAATTAATCTTCTGAATGTAGATATTATCACTCTAAGGATTCAACATACTGGGTGGGTGTTAAAATCAGAAATTCTTTCTTGGTATGCTGGAACACTTGAAATATATAAGCAGTAGCTCTTGGAGGTAGAGGAAGTATCTGGAATGAAAACCAGCCTTCATAAAGTTACAAATTCAATTCTCAGCCATCTAGCTATTTTCCTGTAAAATGTGGTTATGCTTTTCTTCACACTGTATTATCTCAAGTCAATTATGATATGCTATCAGTTTAAATTGTTTTAAATTCCAGAAAAAATTAAACTCATGAATAAGCTAAATTTGAATAGGAAACTGTCCATTAATATTTCCCCAATCTAATTTTTGAGCACATTGATGCAGAATGATAGTGTTACTTAAATAGCAGGGCCCATGGACTCTAGTATTCAAAGGCCAAAATTTGTATTGAGATAATTCACAAAGGTCAATCAAATCTAATATTATCATCCTATCACAGCTAACAGCATTGCCATAAGACTATCAAAGAGCACATTTTAGTTTGTTTAAGATATATTCTTTCAAAAGAGAAAAGCATACGGGCTTTTCAAGCACTGAATGTACTTTTGCAGCCAGGCAAGATTTCAGTAACTTGTACTCAGGCTTCCACTTACACTACACAATTCATCTTCTACCAACTATGAAGATAACAACATGGTTTGATGAACCATTTGTCTGTAGAGTCAAAAGCCTGCAATTCAAAAACCTGAAGATGTATACCTATTCTTGCCTTCCGACAAAACATACATCTGCACAGGAAAGAGCTAAAAAGGGGTATAATGCCGAGGTAAATGCTAAAGGTGGGATGCAGTTGTTCCAAGAAACATGAGTTGAATAACCATGTAAATATCCAAACACTGCTATGCAGAAGACACTTTTCCACACTTATAAGTTATTTACATCTTTTAAGTGTCTTTGGTAAATGCATATAAGGATAAGTACCGCAAGGTGTTACCTCTGATGTTTTATTATAGCAATATGATTGGCATGTCAAACAGACTTTTATTTGAGAGATAAATCACTGTCCCATATCCAGTTATCAGCTATCTGGTCAT
Organism: Mesoplodon bidens; assembly: GCF_964165515.1. NCBI lineage: Eukaryota > Metazoa > Chordata > Mammalia > Artiodactyla > Ziphiidae > Mesoplodon > Mesoplodon bidens. The sequence continues at coordinate 68,508,928 of NC_138160.1, forward strand.
TTTTTTTCCTGTACAATGCAGCTTTGCTTTTCTTCACGCTGGATATTATCTCAGGTCAAGTATGAAGTCTCAGTGTTGCAGAGGTCAAAAGCAACTAAGCAAGAAGAGGATAAACAGGAAGCCATTGCAGATGGCAGGTACAGCATAATGAGCCCTCTGTAATGCTAGCATAATTTGGAAAGTTGGTGGAACAAAGGATGGAGGGCAAAATGGAGCCTGGAAGTACACAGTAGATGATCTGATTATTTGAATTCTAGAGATGTCTACATGTACATTCACTGCTAAAAACATAAAGAAGCATTTGTCATAGAGAAAATAAGTACACAATAATCATAGAATCAGAGAACTGTTAGTGTTGGAAAAGGGAACTAAAAGTTCTTGCAAGTAATTTTTTTAAGTCTGCTCTCAATGTCACAACCTCAGCTCCATTATTTTTCCTCCTTCCAAACTAAATAAAAAAGTAAATCATTTGTCAGCATTTCTAGTAGAGAACTGAGACAGAAGATGAATTCTTGATGATAATGCATTTACTAATGGAACAATCCTAGAGAAGAAAGTATCACAAATGCTTTACATATAGTATTTGCAATGATTTTGGTAGTTCTGAAAGGGAAAACCCAATGTAGAATTTTAAACAAAACAAATGTAAAGCTACAAAAACAAAGGATGCTTTATGAATTTTATAGAAAGAGCATTCTAGGAGAATTTAATAGAGTAACAATTTTATTACAAATCTGTAGAAGCTAGGCCAGATTTTCATACATTAACTCTTATCTGAGATTCATATGAGATCTATTTTATAATGTAATGAATATAGGCCAGCCTATTAAAATAAGAAATTTAACTTTTGTTTCTTTTCAAAGTAATTTTATATAATAATGGTAGACCCTGATATTTTGTTATGCCCAGGTTAAATGTTCATTTTTGTCGGACAATATTTGTAGAAAAAACAACTAAAGTGTGTATCAGAGCTACCTAATAATGCACACATATATTTCAGAGAAGTAAGGTATTAAAAACCTTAAATCTGGATTTAAATCTTCAACTGCTGAAAAAATGATAGAATATTAGCTATGTTCAACAAAATATTCATAATGAGATACACTGCTACTTTCTGGTATGTTCAAACAGAATATATTATTATTATGTAGTCTGACCTAGTGATTAAATAAATAGGTATGCTTCTTACAAACTTATGTTAAGAATAGATGACAAGGAGGGCCCTTCAAGATGGTGGAGGAGTAAGAAGTGGAGATCACCTTCTTCCCCACAAATACAACAAAAATATATCTTCATGTGGAACAACTCCTGCAGAACACCTACTAAATGCTTGCAGAAGACCTCAGACTTCCCAAAAGGCAACAAACTCTCCACGTAGCTGGGTAAGGCAAAAGAAAAAAAGAAAAACAAAGACAAAAGAATAGGGATGGGACCTGCACCTCTGGGAGGGAACGGTGAAGGAGGAAAAGTTTCCACACACTAGGAAGCCCCTTCACTGGGGGGGGGGGGGACAGGGGATGGGTGGTGGTGGTGGGGAAGCCTCAGAGCCATGGAGGAGAGCACGGCAATAGGAATGCAGAGGGCAAAGTGGAGAGATTCCTACACAGAGGATCGGTACCAACCAGCACTCACCAGCCTGAAAGGCTTGTCTGCAGGCTGGGAGATGAGGCTCAGGCTTCAGAGGTCAGATACCAGGGAGAGGACTGGGGTTGGCTGCGTGAACACAGACTGAAGGGGGCTAGTGTGCCAGAGATAGCCAGGAGGGAGTCTGGGGAAAAGTATGGAACTGCCTAAGAGGCAAGAGACCATTGTTTTGGGGTACACGAGGAGAGGAGATGCAGAGCACCGCCTAAACAAGCTCCAGAGATGGGTGCAAGCCACAGCTATCAGTGCGGGAACCAGAGATGGGCATGAGATGCTAAGGCTGCTGCTGCCACCACCAAGAAGCCTGTGTGCAGGCACAGGTCACTATCCACAGCTCCCCTCCCAGGAGCCTGTGCAGTCCGCCACTGCCAGGGTCCCATGATCCAGGGACAACTTCCCCAGGAGAACACACGGTGCCCAGGCTGTTGCAACACCACACTGGCCTCTGTTGCTGCAGTCTCGCCCGGCATTCTGTACTCCACCCTCTCCCCGGCCTGAGTGAGCCAGAGCCCCCTAATCACCTGCTACTTGAACCCTGTCCTGTCTGAGCGAAGAACAGATGCCCTCAGGCGACCTACATGCAGAGGTGGGGCCAAATCCAAAGCTGAAACCCAGGAACTGTGCGAACAAAGAAGAGAAAGGGAAATTTCTACCAGAAGCCTCAGGAGCAGCAGATTAAATCTCCACAATCAACTTGATGTACACTGTATCTGTGGCATAACTGAATAGACAATGAATCATCCCAAAATTGAGGCGGTGGACTTTGGGAGCAACTGTAGACTTGGGGTTTGCTTTCTGCATCTAATTTGTTTCTGGTTTTATGTTTATTTTAGCTTAGTATTTAGAGATTATTATCATTGGTAGATTTGTTTATTGATTTGGTTGTTCTCTTCTTTTTAATATATATATATATATATTTCCTTCTTTTGTGAGTGTGTATGGGTATGCTTCTTTGTGTGATTTTGTCTGTACAGCTTTGTTTTTACCATTTGTCCTAGAGTTCTGTCTGTCCATTTTTTGTTTGTTTGTTGCTTTTTTTTTTTTTAGATGTTATCATTGGTGGATTTGTTTCTTGGTTTGGTTGCTTTCTTCTTTCTTTCTTTCCTTTTTTATTATGTTTTTATATTTTTGATTTTAATAATATTTTTTTCTTTCCCTCCCTCCCTCCCTTCCTTCCTTCTTTCCTTCCTTCCTTCCTTCCTTTTTTCCTTCTGAGCTGAGTGGCTGACAGGGTCTTGTTGCTCCAGCTGGGTGTCAGGCTTGAGCCTCTGAGATGTGAGAGTTGAGTTCAGGACACTCGTTCACCAGAGACCTCTCAGCCCAATGTAATATCAAAAGGTAAAAAACTCTCCCAGAGATGTCCATCTCAAAGTTAAGACCCAGCTCCACTCAATAACCAGCAAGCTACAGTGCTGGACACTCCATGGCAAACAACTAGCAAGACAGGAACACAACACCACCCATTAGCAGACAGGCTGCCTAAAATCATAATAAGTTCACAGACACCCCAAAACACACCACCCGACGTGGTCCTGCCCACCAGAAGGACAAGATCCACCTTCATCCACCAGAATACAGACACCAATCCCATCCACCAGAAAGCCTACACAACCCACTGAACCAACTCTACACACTGGGGGAGACAGCAAAAACAACAGGAACTACAAACCTGCAGCCTGTGAAAAGGAGACCCCCAAACACAGTAAGTTAAGCAAAATGAGAAGACAGAGAAATACACAACAGATGAAGGACCAAGGTAAAAACCCACCAGACCAAACAAATGAAGAGGAAATAGCCAGTCTACCTGAAAGAGAATCCAGAGTAATGATACTAAAGATGATCTACAATCTTGGAACTAGAATGGAGAAAATACAAGAAGCATTTAACAAGGACCCAGAAGAACTAAAGAGCTAAAGAACTAAACAAACAATGATCAACAACAAAAGAAATGAAACTAAAATTTTCTAGAAGGAATCAATAGCAGAATAACTGAGGCAGAAGAATGGATAAGTGACCTGGAAGATAAAATAGTGGAAATAACTGCTGCAGAGCAAAATAAAGAAAAAAGGATGAAAATAATTGAGGACAGTCTCAGAGACTTCTGGGACACCATTAAACACACCAACACTCAAATTAAAGGGGTCCCAGAAGAAGAACAGAAAAAAAGGGACTGAGAAAATATTTGAAAAGATTAAAGTTGAAAAGTTCCCTAATATGGGAAAGGTAATAGTCAATCAAGTCCAGAAAGCACAGAGTCCCATACAGGATAAACCCAAGGAGAAACATGCCAAGACATATTAATCAAACTATCAAAAATTAAATAAAAGAAAATATGTTAAAAGCAGCAAGGGAAAAGAAACAAATAACATTCAAGGGAATCCCCACAAGGTTAACAGTTGATCTTTCAGCAGAAATTCTTCAAGCCAGAAGGGAAAGGCAAGACATATTTAAAGGGATTAAAGGGAAAAAGCTACAACCAAGATTATTCTACCCAGCAAGGATCTGATTCAGATTTGACAGAGAAATTAAAACCTTTACAGACAAGCAAAAGTTAAGACAATTCAGCACCCCCAAACCAGCTTTACAACAAATGCTAAAGGAACTTCTCTAGGCAGGAAACACAAGGGAAGGAAAAGACCTACAATAACAAACACAAGAAAATTAAGAAATTGGTAAGAGGAACATACATATCTATAACTAACTTAAATGTAAATGGATTAAATGCTCCAACCAAAACACACAGACTGGCTGAATGGATACAAAAACAAGACCCGTATATATGCTGTCTACAAGAGAGCCACCTCAGACCTAGGGACACATACAGACTGAAAGTGAGGGGATAGAAAAAGATATTCCACACACATGGAAATCAAAAGAAAGCTGGAATAGCAATTCTCATATCAGACAAAATAGACTTTAAAAAAGAGGTTATTGGGCTTCCCTGGTGGCGCAGTGGTTGAGAGTCCACCTGCCAAAGCAGGGGACACGGGTTCATGCCCCGGTCCGGGAAGATCCCACATGCCGCGGAGTGGCTGGGCCCGTGAGCCATGGCTGCTGAGCCTGTGCGTCTGGAGCCTGTGCTCCACAACGGGAGAGGCCACAACGGTGAGAGGCCCCTGTACCGCAAAAAAAAAAGATTATTACAAGAGACAAAGAAGGGCACTACATAAGGATCAAAGGATCAATCCAAGAAGAAGATATAACAATTGTAAACATTTATGCACCCAACATAGGAGCACCTCAATACATAGGGCAAATGTTAACAGCCATAAAAGGGGAAATTGACAGTAAGATAATCAGAGTCAGGGACTTCAACACCCCACTTTCACCAATGGACAGATCATCCAAAATGAAAATTAATAAGGAAACACAAGCTTTAAATGACACATTAAACAAGATGGACTTACTTGATATTTATAGGACATTCCATCCAAAAAAAACAGAATACACTTTATTCTCAAGTGCTCGTGGAACATTCTCCAGGATAGACCATATCTTGGGCCACAAATCAAGCACTGATAAATTTAAGAAAACTGAAATCATATCAAGTATCTTTCCGACTGCAACACTCTGAGACTAGATATCAATTACAGGAAAAAATCTGTAAAAAATACGAACACATGGAGGCTAAACAATACACTACTACATAACCAAGAGATCACTGAAGAAATCAAAGAGGAAATCAAAAAGTATCTAGAAACAAATGACAATGAAAACACGATGACCCAGAACCTGTGGGATGCAGCAAAAGCAGTTCTAAGAGGGAAGATTATAGCAATACAATCCTACCTCAATAAACAAGAAACATCTCAAATAAACAAGCTAAACTTATTCCTAAAGCAATTAGAGAAAGAAGAACAAGAAAACCCAAAGTTAGCAGAAGGAAATAAATCATAACGATCAGATCAAAAATAAATGAAAAAGAAATGAAGGAAACAATAGCAAAGATCAATAAAACTAAAAGATGGTTATTTGACAAGATAAAGAGAATTGATACACCACTAGCCAGACTAATCAAGGAAAAAAGGGAGAAGACTCAAATCAATAGAATCAGAAATGAAAAAGGAGAAGTAACAACTGACACTGCAGAAATACAAAGGATCATGAGAGATTACTACAAGCTGCTATATGCCAATAAAATGGACAACCTGGAAGAAATGGATAAATTCTTAGCAAATCACAACCTTCTGAGACTGAACCAGGAAGAAATAGAAAATATAAACAAACAAATCACAAGCACTGAAATTGAAACTGTGATTAAAAATCTTCCAACAAACAAAAGCCCAGGACCAGATAACTTCACAGGCGAATTCTATGAAACATTTAGAGAAGAGTTAACACTATCCTTCTCAAACTCTTCCAAAATATAGCAGAGGGAGGAACACTTCCAAACTCATTCTAAGAGGCCACCATCACCCTGATAGCAAAACCAGACCAAGATGTCACATAAAAAGAAAACTATAGGCCAATATCACTGATGAGCATAGATGCAAAAATCCTCAACAAAATACTAGCAAACAGAATCCAGCAGCACATTAAAAGGGTAATACACCATGATCAAGTGGGGATAATCCGAGGAATGCAAGGATTCTTCAGTATACCCAAATCAATCAGTGCGATACACCATATTAACAAATTGAAGGAGAAAAAACATGGTCATCTCAATAGATGCAGAAAAAGTTTTAGACAAAATTCAACACCCATTTATGATAAAAACACTGCAGAAAGTAGGCATAGAGGGAACTTACCTTGACATAATAAAGGCCACATATGACAATCCAACAGCCAACATCATTCTTAATGGTGAAAAACTGAAACCATTCCCACTAAGATCAGGAACAAGACAAAGTTGCCCACTCTCACCACTATTATTCAACATAGTTGTGGAAGTTTTAGTCACAGCAATCAGAGAAGAAAAGGAAATAAAAGGAATCCAAATTGGAAAAGAATAAATAAAACTGTCACTGTTTGCACATGATATGATAGTATACACAGAGAACCTAAAGATGCTACCAGAAAATTACTAGAGCTAATCAATGAATTTGGTAAAGTAGCAGGATACAAAATTAATGCACAGAAGTCTCTGGACTTCCGGGTAAGATGGCGGAAGAGTAAGACGCGGAGATCACCGTCCTCCCCACGGATACACCAGAAATACAGCTACACGTGGAACAACTCCTACAGAACACCTACTGAACGCTGGCAGAAGACCCCAGACCTCCCAAAAGGCAAGAAACTCCCCACATACCTGGGTAGGGCAAAGCGGAGAGATTCCCACACAGAGGATCGGTGCCGAGCGGCACTCACCAGCCCGAGAGGCTTGTCTGCTCGCCCGCCGGGGCGGGCGGCGCTGGAAGCTGAGGCTCGGGCTTCGGTCAGAGTGCAGGGAGAGGACTGGAGCTGGCGGCGAGAACTCAGCCTGAAGGGGGCTAATGTGCCACAGCTAGCCGGCAGGGAGTCCGGGAAAACTCTGGAGCTGCCGAAAAGGCAAGAGACTTTTTCTTCCCTCTTGGTTTCCTGGTGCGCGAGGAGAGGGGATTAAGAGCGCTGCTTAAAGGGGCTCCACAGACGGGCGCGAGTCACGACTGAAAGCGCGGAGCCCAGTGACGGGCGTGGGACGCTGGGGCTGCTGCTGCCGCCGCCAAGAAGCCTGTGTGCGAGAGCAGGTCACGGTCCACACCGCCCTTCCGGGAGCCTGTGCAGCCCGCCACTGCCGGGGTCCCGGGATCCAGGGGCGGCTTCCCTGGGAGAACGCACGGCGCGCCTCGGGCTGGTGCAACGTCACGCTGACCTCTGCCGCTGCAGGCTCGCCCCGCACTCCGTGCCCCTCCCTCCCGCCCGGCCTGAGTGAGCCAGAGTCCCCGAAGAGGCTGCTCCTTTAACCCTGTCCTGTCTGAGCGAAGAACAGACGCCCTCCGGCGACCTACACGCAGAGGCGGGGCCAAATCCAAAGCTGAGACCCAGGAGCTGTGAGAACAAAGAAGAGAAAGGGAAACCTCTCCCAGCAACCTCAGAAGCAGCGGATTAAAGCTCCACAATCAACTTGATGTACCCTGCATCTGTGGAATACATGAATAGACAACAAATCATCCCAAATGAGGAGCCAGGAGTCAGTGCTGTGCCTCTGAGGTGGGAGAGCCAACTTCAGGACACTGGTCCACAAGAGACCTCCCAGCTCCACATAATATCAAATGGCGAAAATCTTCCAGAGATCTCCATCTCAACACCAGCACCCAGCTTCACTCAACGACCAGCAAGCTACAGTGCTGGACACCCTATGCCAAACAACTAGCAAGACAGGAACACAACGCCACCCATTAGCACAGAGGTGGCCTAAAATCAAAAAAAGCCCGCACACACCCCAAAACACACCACCAGACGTGGACCTGCCCACCAGAAAGACAAGATCCAGCCTCATCCACCAGAACACAGGCACTAGTCCCCTCCACCAGGAAGCCTACACAACCCACTAAACCAACCTTAGCCACTGGGGACAGACACCAAAAACAACGGGAACTACGAACCTGCAGCCTGCATAAAGGAGACCCCAAACACAGTAAGATAAGCAAAATGAGAAGACAGAAAAACACACAGCAGGAGAAGGAGCAAGATAAAAACCCACCAGACCTAACAAATGAAGAGGTAATAGGCAGTCTACCTGAAAAAGACTTCAGAATAATGATGGTAAAGATGATCCAAGATTCTATTTCCCAGATCCAAAATCTTGGAAATAGAATAGACAAAATGCAAGAAACAGTTAACAAGGACCTAGAAGAACTAAAGATGAATCAAGCATCGATTAAAAACACAATAAATGAAAGGAAAAATACTCTAGATGGGATCAATAGCAGAATAACTGAGGCAGAAGAACGGATAAGTGAGGTGGAAGATAAAATAGTGGAAATAACTGCTGCAGAGAAAAATAAAGAAAAAAGAAAGAAAAGAACAGAGGACAGTCTCAGAGACCTCTGGGACAACATTAAATGCACCAACATTCGAATTATAGGGGTTCCAGAAGAAGAAGAGAAAAAGAAAGGGACTGAGAAAATATTTGAAGAGATTATAGTTGAAAACTTCCCAAATATGGGAAAGGAAATAGTTAATCAAGTCCAAGAGGAACAGAGAGTCCCATACAGAATAAATCCAAGGAGAAATACGCCAAGACACATATTAATCAAACTGTCAAAAATTAAGCACAAAGAAATCATATTAAAAGCAGCAAGGCAAAAACAACAAATAACACACAAGGGAATCCCCATCAGGATAACAGCTGATCTCTCAGCAGAAACTCTACAAGCCAGAAGGGAGTGGCAGGACATAATTAAAGCGATCAAGGAGAAAAACCTGCAACCAAGATTACTCTACCCAGCAAGGATCTCATTCAGATTTGATGGAAAAATTAAAACGTTTATAGACAAGCAAAAGCTGAGAGAGTTCAGCACCACCAAACCAGCTTTACAACAAATGCTAAAGGAACTTCTCTAGGCAAGAAACACAACAGAAGGAAAAGACCTACAATAACAAACCCAAAACAATTAAGAAAATGGGAATAGGAACATACATATCGATAATTACCTTAAATGTAAATGGACTAAATGCTCCCACCAAAAGACACAGATTGGCTGAATGGATACAAAAACAAGACCCATATATATGCTGTCTACAAGAGACCCACTTCAGACCTAGAGACACATACAGACTGAAAGTAAGGGGATGGAAAAAGATATTCCATGCAAATGGAAACCAAAAGAAAGCTGGAGTAGCAATTCTCATATCAGACAAAATAGACTTTAAAATAAAAACTACTAGAAGAGACAAAGAAGGACACTACATAATGATCAAGGGATTGATCCAAGAAGAAGATATAACAATTGTAAATATTTATGCACCAAACATAGGAGCACCTCAATACATAAGGCAAATACTAACAGCCATAAAAGGAGAAACTGACAGTAACACAATCATAGTAGGGGACTTTAACACCCCACTTTCACCAATGGACAGATCATCCAAAATGAAAAAAAATAAGGAAACACAAGCTTTAAATGATACATTAAACAAGATGGACTTAATTGATATTTATAGGACATTCCATCCAAAAACAACAGAATACACATTTTTCTCAAGTGCTCATGGAACATTCTCCAGGATAGATCATATCTTGGGTCACAAATCAAGCCTTGGTAAATTTAAGAAAATTGAAATTGTATCAAGTATCTTTTCTGACCACAATGCTATGAGACTAGATATCAATTATAGGAAAAGAGCTGTAAAAAATACAAACACATGGAGGCTAAACAATACACTACTTAATAACAAAGTGATCACTGAAGAAATCAAAGAGGCAATTAAAAAATACCTAGAAACAAATGACAATGGAGACACGACGACCCAAAAACTATGGGATGCAGCAAAAGCAGTTCTAAGAGGGAAATTTATAGCAATACAATCCCACCTCAAGAAACAGGAAACATCTCGAATAAACAACCTAACCTTGCACCTAAAGCAATTAGAGAAAGAAGAACAAAAACATCCCAAAGTTAGCAGAAGGAAAGAAATTATAAAAATCAGATCAGAAATAAATGAAAAAGACAAGAAGGAAACGATAGCAAAGATCAATAAAACTAAAAGCTGGTTCTTTGAGAAGATAAACAAAATTGATAAACCATTAGCCAGACTCATCAAGAAAAAAAGGGAGAAGACTCAAATCAATAGAATTAGAAATGAAAAAGGAGAAGTAACAACTGACACTGCAGAAATACAAAAGATAATGAGAGATTACTAAAAGCAACTCTATGCCAATAAAATGGACAACCTTGAAGAAATGGACAAATTCTTAGAAATGCACAACCTGCCAAGACTGAATCAGGAAGAAATAGAAAATATGAACAGACCAATCACAAGCACTGAAATTGAAACTGTGATTAAAAAATCTTCCAACAAACAAAAGCCCAGGACCAGATGGCTTCACAGGTGAATTCTATCAAGAGCTAACACCTATCCTTCTCAAACTCTTCCAAAATATAGCAGAGGGAGGAACACTCCCAAACTCATTCTACGAGGCCACCATCACCTTGATACCAAAACCAGACAAGGATGTCACAAAGAAAGAAAACTACAGGCCAATATCACTGATGAACATAGATGCAAAAATCCTCAACAAAATACTAGCAAACAGAATCCAACAGCACATTAAAAGGATCATACACCATGATCAAGTGGGGTTTATTCCAGGAATGCAAGGATTCTTCAATATACGCAAATCAATCAACGTGATACACCATATTAACAAATTGAAGGAGAAAAACCATATGATCATCTCAATAGATGCAGAGAAAGCTTTCGACAAAATTCAACACCCATTTATGATAAAAACCCTGCAGAAAGTAGGCATAGAGGGAACTTTCCTCAACATAATAAAGGCCATATATGACAAACCCACAGCCAGCATCGTCCTCAATGGGGAAAAACTGAAACCATTTCCACTAAGATCAGGAACAAGACAAGGTTGCCCACTCTCACCACTCTTATTCAACATAGTTTTGGAAGTTTTAGCCACAGCAATCAGAGAAGAAAAGGAAATAAAAGGAATCCAAATCGGAAAAGAAGAAGTAAAGCTGTCACTGTTTGCAGATGACATGATACTATACATAGAGAATCCTAAAGATGCTACCAGAAAACTACTATAGCTAATCAATGAATTTGGTAAAGTTGCAGGATACAAAATTAATGCACAGAAATCTCTGGCATTCCTATATACTAATGATGAAAAATCTGAAAGTGAAATCAAGGAAACACTCCCATTTACCATTGCAACAAAAAGAATAAAATATCTAGGAATAAACCTACCTAAGGAGACAAAAGACCTGTATGCAGAAAATTATAAGACACTGATGAAAGAAATTAAAGATGATACAAATAGATGGAGAAATGTACCATGTTCCTGGATTGGAAGAATCAACATTGTGAAAATGACTCTACTACCCAAAGCAATCTACAGATTCAATGCAATCCCTATCAAACTACCACTGGCATTTTTCACAGAACTAGAGCAAAAAATTTCACAATTTGTATGGAAACACAAAAGACCCCGAATAGCCAAAGCAATCTTGAGAACGAAAAATGGAGCTGGAGGAATCAGGCTCCCTGACTTCAGACTATACTACAAAGCTACAGTAATCAAGACAGTATGGTACTGGCACAAAAACAGAAAGATAGATCAATGGAACAGGATAGAAAGCCCAGAGATAACCCCACAGACATATGGTCACCTTATCTTTGATAAAGGAGGCAGGAATGTACAGTGGAGAAAGGACAGTCTCTTCAATAAGTGGTGCTGGGAAAACTGGATAGGGACATGTAAAAGTATGAGATTAGATCACTCCCTAACACCATACACAAAAATAAGCTCAAAATGGATTAAAGACCTAAATGTAAGGCCAGACACTATCAAACTCTTAGAGGAAAACATAGGCAGAACACTCTATGACATAAATCACAGCAAGATCCTTTTTGACCCACCTCCTAGAGAAATGGAAATAAAGACAAAAATCAACACATGGGACCTAATGAAACTTCAAAGCTTTTGCACAGCAAAGGAAACCATAAACAAGACCAAAAGACAACCCTCAGAATGGGAGAAAATATTTGCAAACAAAGCAACTGACAAAGGATTAATCTCCAAAATATACAAGCAGCTCATGCGGCTGAATATCTAAAAAAAAAAAAGAACCCAATCCAAAATGGGAAGAAGATCTAATTAGACATTTCTCCAAAGAAGATATACAGATTGCCAACAAACACATGAAAGGATGCTCAACATCACTAATCATTAGAGAAATGCAAATCAAAACTACAATGAGATATCACCTCACATTGGTCAGAATGGCTATGATAAAAAAATCTAGAAACAATAAATGCTGGAGAAGGTGTGGAGAAAAGGGAACCCTCTTGCACTGTTGGTAGGAATATAAATGGATACAGCCACTATGGAAAACAGTACAGAGGTTCCTTAAAAAACTAAAAACAGAACTACCATATGACCCAGCAATCCCACTACTGGGCATATACCCTGAGAAAACCATAATTCAAGAAGAGTCATGTACCACAATGTTCATTGCAGCTCTATTTACAATACCCAGGATATGGAAGTAACCTAAGTGTCTGTCGACAGACAAATGGATAAAGAAGATGTGGCACATATATACAATGGAATATTACTCAGCCATAAAAAGAAACGAAATTGAGTTATTTGTAGTGAGGTGAGGTGGATGGACCTAGAGTCTGTCATACAGAGTGAAGTAAGTCAGAAAGAGAAAAACAAATACTGTGTGCTAACACATATATATGGAATCTAAAAAAAAAAAAAAAAGGTTCTGAAGAACGTAGGGGAAGGACAGGGATAAAGATGCAGACATAGGGAATGGACTTGAGGACACGGGAAGGGTAAGGGTAAGCTGGGACAAAGTGACACAGTGGCATGGACCTATATACACCACCAAATATAAAATAGATAGCTAGTGGGAAGCAGCCACATGGCACAGGGGGATCAGCTAGGTGCTTTTTGCCCACCTGTAGTGGTGGGATAGGGAGGGTGGGAGGGAGACGCAAAAGGGAGGAGATATGGGGATATATGTATATGTATAGCTGATTCACTTTGTTATACAGCAGAAACTAACACACTGTTGTAAAGAAATTATACTACAATAAAGATGTTAAAAAAATTAGATGACAAATATAAAGTTTTAAACTACAAATAATCCTATGACTGCCCATTAGGAAGTTTTACATTTTGAAACAAATAGTCAAAACTAGAATTTCATGCTTTTTCTTAAGCTTTTAATTAAAAGAGAACTTAACGTGTCTCATACTTTGGAGTTATGTAAAAGACTAGTTTCTCCAGAAGCTTTCATCTAACTCATGTTGGACAGCTCACCAGGAATCTGATAAAGGCCAATAAATCACAAACATAAAATAAAGCCCAGTCATTAACCCAAAATGGAGATGGAAGAATTATCATGATTTCTAAAAATTCCTGTGCAAATGAGGAAAATAGTGATTTACTTTTCTTAGGAATCCTTCACTTTAGTCTCATGCTTCAAAAAATTACTAAAAACAGTTATTTTGTACCTTAATGTCATTAAGATACTGCAAGATATGAATACTATTATTAATATACAGGAATGATAAATTACACAAAAATAAATAGAACCAGGGATATAAATTTTACCTGCATTACTAATATTTCATTTGTTGAACATTTTTTTCAATTACCCAAAACCTCTTTAGCTATAGAAAAAAGAAATGACTGTGTGAACTATAAATTGCTCAGGTTGGGGCTTACGACAATATATTCTTGGCACCTCAGTACTTTCAAAAGTTATCTGCTCAGCTAAACCGAAACTGCAAAGATAAAAAGACAATAGAAACACTCATTTTATATTAATAGAATTAAAGTTCCACAATTTCATAGGATCATACAGTTTACAAATGTAAGTAATTTATCTGGGAAATAAGGTAACAACTAACTGTAATATACTGGTGATTTGTGATGTATATAAAGTGACTTATCGAGTCTTAGAGAATTTTCTGTTATATCAGTTCATCAAGACTGTTTTCATTGCAATTTTGGTTAAGGGCATGAACAAAAATGCAGTTCCAGGTATCTGTATTTTTAAAAACCTGGGTGATACCAATATATAGCAAAGTATGGAAACTGTGAGTTAATCATCTTTATTACTGGGAAAATAACACCCACCTTAGGTTTGTGTCATAGGTTAGAAACAATATATGGTAAGCACATAGTAAACCATATGGCAATCAATATGCCCTTAGTGAATGGTAGCTCTTCCACTGTAATTGTTATGGTTGTTATTTTATTGTTATAAAGCAAAAGTTAGAGTTAAAAGTTATGGTGGGAGAGACTGACTTCCACTGTGACTACCTGAAGAATCCAAGATTGAAAAATATACTGCCAGTTCAGCCAGGTTTTACATGCATTTACTTCTTATTCAGAAAATAAAAGAAGAGTAGAACATCTGTTCCCATTTCCCATACAAAATATTCTTTAATAAAAATACATACATAAGCACAATTATTAATCATGAACAGTTACTGAAAATGATTCAAAATGTCATGTCACTTGGCATCTCCTTAATATTATATTCATCATCAGATAATTCTGTCCCCAAAGCATTCAAATTGTCAGATAAATCTCTGCCTGGGGGAAATATAAACTATAGCTTCTTATAATGAATGAACACGAAATGATTCCCCACAGTATAGCACCAGACTCACTGGAAATAAAAATAACCAATTAAATAATCTCTTTTTAAAATAGGTCTGTGACTGGCAGGCACTTTTCTTCATTGTGGTAAAAAATAAGGATCTCTCCTATGGAAAAAGTCCCATATTAACACTTTGATAAGCCAGATTACAACTCTGAAAAGCGCCTTTAAAATCAAGGTTTTTTTTTTTCCCAATTTAATATCCGAGTAATCCTATCTTTAGGTTAGATGGAGATAAAGTTTTAGCTGGTGGCAATTTTGCAGTAATCTAAGAAATCTCATTTCCTCAAGTCCATAACTGAGAGTAAAGTAACAAACATTTTCTCCCCAAATTGAATAATACCTGCTTCCCATATCTTCAGCATAACCATTTTTGCTTCATTTTTCCAGTCAATGTGAGAACAATGTTAATATTCATTGCTTCAGATTTCCAAAGACATAAAGAGGATGTATTTGAAGAAAAATCATGAAATGCCCTTAGCACCTAGCCAACTCTTTTTTGATCTGATTTTGAGGTATATGAAAACCATGCATGAATACTGTTTTTTTTTCTGAAATGTCAAATAAACAAAGTAAAGTGAAGAGACAGTTTCAGAAGAAACTTCTTTCCTCCAAAGTTATGGATCTTTTCTCTCACTGACATTCCTGAAGAATAAAAATGAAGCCTGAACATATTTATTGCAGAGAAAAATATGTCAGGCATTTCAGCCTCAAAATAACCCCGTGAATAGCAGTTTCATTCCCAATTTTAATTAAGGCAACTGAGACTTGGAGAGGTTAAATAACTCCTGTAAAGTCACAGAAGGAAGATTTGACCCCAGGTGAATCTATTACCAAAGGGTCATGATAAACACTGTGATACAATCTGTTTGCTGGGGACATTCTGTTTGCTGCATTATGTCTTAAGCAGTGTGGAGAAGTGATGAGAAATGACAAGTACGGCACTTGGCTATCATGTTTATAAAGACAAAGAGTAGTAACCTAGCTCACTGTGAGTTCTTCATCATTGTTTCTGCCATGGCTTGTAGACTGAAGGGTCAACATTGATTGTTATTCATTAAACATTTAAAAAATATTTGTTGAACCTCTTCTTTGAGCAAGGCAGAGGCATGACATTTCATACTCTAGTCTTTTAAGGTTCAAGTGATGCTAATTTAAATGCTAATGATGCTAACTTAGCATCATTTTATAGCTAGAGATCCATAAAAAAGGACTAGAGTGAACTGCCTACCTCAAGGTTTTCTACATCTTTATTTTTCTTCTCTCTCTCGCTCTTTATTTTCTCCCTACAATATACGAACTGCTTTCAATGTTCACTTATAAGAAAGCCAATTATGATATAAGGCTTTATTCTCTGGTTAATGAAATGCCTCTGGCTAAATTTTGGAGGCAATTGTTTTCAATGTTAATATTTTCAAACAAGAAATTAGCGTCTGGGTAAGTATCACAACATTAGTCTAATTTAGGATACAAAGGTTTGTGTATAATTTCCAAAATTGTATCATTACTTTATCAAGAACTTTGTGTTCTAACCCAGAATTGCTTTTGTAGTAGCTGTTAATTTTTGTTTTTCATAGCTTTATATTTTAGGTGCACAATAATCATTAGAAAAATAAACAGACACCAATTAAACATTCATGTGCACATAAACTTGGATTTCCCCAGTATATTTCTCTTTTCTCCCATATTCACTTTATTGTAGATCCATGTTTCTTTACCTGTGCCAACAGATTAAAAAGTAAATATGAAGAAAATAAATCTATTGACTATATTTACTCCACATACCTTACAATAATTTTAAAATTCAGTTTTAACTCCCATTTCTCATAAGCATGGCTATTTAATAACACTAATTATTAACTGAAACATGATTTTTACAGTATTTAACTGTTATCAATACTCTCTGGTTAGAGTAGAATACTAAAAGAAAAATTCATTTCAACCAGTAATAAAAACAGCCTGTAGACCATTTACTTGGCTTGCCAGCTCCTGGAACTTCAAAAACTGTATGTACTATTATATTCTTGGGAGTATAGAGGCTGCTACTAGAATATAAAACAGTCATTCCTTTTTACTTATATGCTGTTAAAAAGTGTAAGACCAAGCCCATAAAATTTTCCCATATTTTTCTTTTTTAAAATTCAGTTTAAATTTGGATTATATGTATCTAGTGGTGTGTTCATTATATTTAAATAAGTGATAATCTGCTTCCCATTTTTATGTTAATATAGATGAAGGCATCTCTCCTTTCTCTCTCTCTCTCTCTCTAACATTTTTTTTTTCTCTCTCAAGAAATCTTAGCTACTCAACTGCCTGGGTTTGTCAAATGTCTAATCTATCCATGCAGGGAATTGAGGTGTTACAGAGACTAGGAAAGGAAGTACATTGAAGAAACAATGTCTCCTCTTGGAAAACTTTAGATCTGAAATGGGATTTGACCAACTAGACACATGTTAGACACACTCTAGAAAGAATAAAGTAACAATAAATAAATGTTATAAGGGCAGTCTTTGGTAGTATACTCTAACTGGTGGATTTAAATGGACTCTATTTCAGAATGAAAAGAAATTAAAATGCTAATTTAATTTCCAAGTGTTCTTTTTTAGTCATATATGTAACTTTGTAATCAGAAAAACAAAATGTTTAAAAAAACATTAAAGGGGTGCTCTCTTCGGTAGCACACATACTAAAAAAAATTAAAGGGTCATTCAAAACAAGTGAAATGTAAACAGTTTTTCAAGTTAGACCATCAGAGATGTTATCACCTGTTGCTAAGTGCACAGAGATACTCACTAGAAACTACCTGATAGATAATTGTGTCTAGAAAAAGATAATCTATTTTCTAATTAAGGTAGAGGTGTGTGTGTGTGTGTGTGTGTGTGCATGTGTGAGAGAGAAATGTTGTGTAATGATCTTATTGGTTTTGAATTATTCTGAACACATCTCTGTATTTGGGAAGGGTAATCTCTGGGCAAATACACTGGCTTCTATAGATGTGGTCTGACGTAAATAATGGTAAAGTATTCATACAATGGGAAATACAAATGGACAGCATGAATTTATGCATCATTTTCTTTAGTATTAATCCATATTTTTATTTTATTGATTTAAAAATCATTACTTGCAGAGCTTAGCTTAGATATAAATGCTTGCTGGTAGTACATTTTTTGGAATGGTCATGCTACTTGAATTTCTGTTTTATTATTAATTTAATAGACGTTAGTGAGACAAAGATCCCATTATTGTGTACCATTTTCTTAAGTACCATTAACATATCAATGATTTTAAGATGCATCCCAAATTCAGAGATGTTAGTATAAAGGCATACATTTTAGAATTGTGGAAATGAGGAAGTGTATATGATGAATGTTTATTTTTTCTTTTAGGGGTGCATGTTTTAATTTTTTTGGACAATTCTTTATTCCCATATTACTGGTATTAGGCAATTAGGTAATTCTACAATTGATACGGTTAAACCAGAACTACAAAATTCTCTCTTCCAGGTCATACTAGAAACCAAAATCTGAGGGCTTATTATCAGACTGGGAAAATGAAAAAAAATTTTTTCTTTTATATTGGCTTATCCATTTCATTGCACAGAATTTTATATATTACTGTGTAATATTTTCAGGCAACAGTGCCATTATCCCCAGAATATAAAAAAAATTGTTTTACTTTTTATGACTAGACAAAACACCAGGACACAGTTAATACTTCTGTGAGGACTTTCGTAGTGTTCTGCATAATGAATGAACTCATTTAGGCTCCTATGATAAAATCCACCTGACTGCTCAAAAGGTTAAATGTGTATAAAAAGCTAGGAAGAAGAGTTAAGAGACACTAAATGAATTGTTTTCCCTTCTCAGATACAATTGTAAACTTATTGCATTTTTGTATTATAAGTAACCTTTTCATGTGCAATCCATAGCACTATTTATTATTCATTAAAAGAAGCTACCCCAGGTAAAAATACTGTTGTAATTGAGGAATATTCAATAAATTGAAATTCATTATTCATGCAAAGAAGGAAAGATAATTAAAAACAGGGAAAAGCAAAAATTCTATGAGAATCTATGTGACCTAGAAACAGGAATAAAGACATAACAAGAAAGCAAGACAGAGACCCAAGTAGTATATAAGCCTTCTTTATAGTTTTGGTTCACATGTAGTCTTGAAAATAGCCCTCTTAATGATATAAATTGAGTGGGTATATTTTTCCTATAATCAAATAAAAAACGCCAGAAAAAGTACATCAGAGCAATATTTCAAATGTCTTAATGTCAATGACCTTGTGTTATATATTTTGATAGTTGTCTCAGCATCTAGCGTCATACTATTTTCATAGTCCTGTTGCAAAAGATCTAGGTTGTTAGATGTCCAGTCATTTCCACCTTTTTATTCCAGTCCAGCCCTCACAGATCTGTGCAAACTTATCCTCCATAAAGAAAGAAGTCCAAGTAAGTGATAGAATCACATGAGTCTTGGAAGTATACACTGCTTAAAATAACTCTAGGTACCTGTAAACTATGAAATAAGAACTAAATTCGAAAATAGACTTAATTATGCATTTAGTGACAATACCCTGATGCTTTGAAACTGATGTGAACATCAACTAAAAATATAACTTAATAGATTGGTGCTTTTTTTTTTTTTCTCATGTGATGAGCAATCCACATTTACTTTGTACTTGATGCTGTGATTCTGGACCACTAGCAATTTTTGGTTAACTCATATACAAGTTGCATTCTTTTAAAGCAACTGTGTATATGTCACTGGCAACCCAAATAACTAAACTGATTATAGAATTTTACACAGATTATAATTGGTTTTGAGAAAATTAAAAAGGTCCTGGTAAAAGGCAGAATGTGCTCAACTTCAGACTGTAGCCCTTGGATGGAAGGGATATTATTTAGTTTATCTCTTTTCTCTCATCTTTTAAATATGGGTTAGTATCCATATCTAACTCAGAATACATCAATTCTCTATAGGGTTACACACTTTCTAAACCTGCACTGTTGGTGAGAAGCAGCCATGGGTTCAGTAAAAACTCAACCCTGCTATTAAAACACCTGTAAACACAGTGACAAAAATGTGGCTTCACAGTATCATTTTCTGCTATTTTGCTTATATTTTTTATACATGGAGCTAGAGAACAAAACTCAGAAGCAAGCTTAGAAATGGACATTCAATGAAAATGGATCATTAATAGCTTTTATTTCCAAAAGCTTCATCCATTTTATCCAGGAGGAAAAAATATCTTTTGAAACCAATAAGCCAATAACTCAGGATTCTGAACCTTTTTTGCACTACGGATATTTCTATCAGTTTTGTAAAGCCTAGAGGCCCTTCTCAGCATAATGCTTTTTAGTTCATAAAATGAAATAAACAGAAGTACAAAGTAATTACCAAAATATTTAAAAATGTGTGATACGATAATACGTGTGCTCATCTATTAACACATTAAATAACAGAGGTGGTGGCAGGACTACTATAATTTCTTACAGTGAAAATGGTAAATGGTATTTTCAGCTATGTACAAGTATAATGTGGTATGAAAATATCTGTGATTTCTATTAGTGACAAAGTCATTGGTATTGCTAATGCGATGATTCATTGTTGCCTACGTTTGTAATGGATAGAAATTCTAAGTTTCAGGGAGCCATTAGTAAAAATAAACATATGATTTTTGTTTTCTCATCAAAAAACACAGACACTCTGAATTCTATCCACCCCCGAAGATCCTTGGTCAAAAACTCTGCATTAAGCACTTAAGGGGGTGGGACTGAGAACATCCTTTATATTAATCTCCGTAGGAAAGTGCTCATGTTTTGTTATACTGAAAACTATCAACAGTGGTAGAATCCAGGAATAATTCTAATGGGAAAGGAAAAGGCATTATTAAATGACTGCTGAGTGGATATGAGACAACATTTATAAATGAAATAGTCATTTTATGGATACTCAAAAAGTTGTGCGTCTGCCTGAGTGTACCAAAAAAATATAAGGTGAATTTTATTTTGAACATACCACCACAAATATCCTCGGATTTCTTGGAGCTAAGAGGTGCGGTTTCAATTCTTCAGTGTTTTGTAGTTGGATAGCAGTGCTGAGTATTTATAGGCTCCCTTATTATAACTAGAGTTCTGTCCATTTTTCTTGTCAGAATAGTTTATTTTCTGTCCCTGCTCCTGTTTTCCTTGAATTTTATTATTGAATCTACTGACTTTGCTCTGACTCTACTTCTTTTTATAGAACCATATTCCTCAAGTTCAATTTATTTATTTATTTTTTTGCGGTATGCGGGCCTCTCACTGTTGTGGCCTCTCCCGTTGCGGAGCACAGGCTCTGGACGCGCAGGTTCAGCGGCCATGGCTCACGGGCCCAGCCGCTCCGCGGCATGTGGGATCTTCCCGGACTGGAGCACGAACCCGTGTCCCCTGCATCGGCAGGTGGACTCTCAACCGCTGCGCCACCAGGGAAGCCCTCAATTTATTTTTAAGTTGGATACTTTATGTGTCCATTCCCTTTAGAGCTCTAAAAAGAATGTGTATTAGTGACCAGATAAAGCTGGTCACTAAAATTATATTTTTAGGTCCTTGGCCACCTTAATGGATCTTTGAGTTTTAAGATATGCTCAAAGTCCAGGGCACTATAATCTGGGAGGAGCGGTCTGTGGCTATTATTTCTTCCTCAGCACCTGATTGATCTGGGAGAGCTGCAATCTGGCATTCTCTTTACCACCCACCACAATTATTTAAGGACTAATAATGATTTCAGGATCCAAATTAAAAAGTCTTTTCTTAGGTATCCACTTCCTTGACCAGCTCCTGTTCTGGAAACACTATTTGCTTTGCCCTCTCTAAGTCTTGATTCTCAATTTCTCTAATTACTTTTATTTTTTGTCCCTTTGCAGATAGAACTTCTTTATCTTAAATTCTAACTTTGGTAATCTTATATTCTTTGTTCTTTTTAATATCTCCGTTGGCACTAACATTCAATCTTACCACTTCACCATTCTCATCTGGTTCTTGAATCTGAGTCTTTGTTACCTATGCTTCCCTGAGTTATCACCCGCATTTTAATAACTAGCTGTCCTAGCTTACCAGGATGTGCCAGTTGCACCTATAATTCAATAGGCCTATGCAGGAAAGAAATCTATTGGGCCCTTCTCCTTCACGTGAAGAAGAATGCTTTGAAGATGAAACTCAAAACATGTACGAGGCTCTTTGTGTTACATGCTGCTGGAAGCTATCACTTCCAAGTCTACTTATGTAGCTGACAACTGCAGCCAGGGGCATGCTGGGATTGGTGTGCGCTCAACTCAGCTCCTTGGGTGCCAGCAAAATTTTACTGCTACTATTTGAAACCCTTGGGATTTCAGGAAATCCTGGAAAACTGTGCACATTTGGTAAAAGATCAGAAACCATCTATGTTCTTTTCTTTCTCCTTTTTGAGAAAAGCATTATTTATCTCTGCTGTTCAGTGACTCTGATAAAAGCAGAAATCACAGTGATTTGTGCTTGTAATTTCCCCATTATGAAACCACGATTTCAGCCTCACTTTGATATTCAGACCCAAAATTTCACCTAAGTACCCAAAAATGCCATGGCAACACATGTAAAGAATAATGACTAGCCCACAAATTACATTTTAACCATGTTTCAACTTTCAAGTCCTAGGATGACTTATTTTCTAGCAGTTTCCTTATAGAGAGATTTTTGGTATTCTATAGTGTAATATTTTATTTGAGTTCTACCTTTATTTTTTGTCAAGGGTGAGGATGGGGTGATGGTTGAAAAGATTGATATTTACAGTCTGCGAAAAATACAACATTTCTCAATCATACACTACCATTCTAAATGTTATGAAGATGAAATCAAGTTATACTGTTCCCAAATTCTCCTGATCTCTGCATACTTTATCTTATTTGGTTTCTGAGATAGGATATATTAAAATGAGTTTTAGCCTGGAGAATAAATGCAAAACTAAATTTTAATCCCTGGACATATTCAGGTTAGTGCATAATGGGAATGTTAACATAATTTGAAAAACAAGAAGGTCTTACTGAATGTTTCAGTAATTATTTGTAATCAAATACAAAATACAGTTAATAAGAATCTGATTCAATTTGTTAGATGTATTTAGTATGTCCTAGGGGGTCTATTTGAGCATTCTGCAGATATTTTTTCTGTCTTTCCTTTTAGATTATCACTTTAACGTAGAGCAGGTGAACTTTCAAAGTGTGATATGTCTGAACAAAACTGTTGGGCAACATTTGGAAAAATATACCCAGAGGCAACTGATTGAAGATGGAACTTCCGTGTAAGACAGAAAATCCAATCCGGTTTTGTCATTGAGTCAATTTTTTGTGTTTATTGTTGCAAAGACTTCCTCCTGCAGTAATGTTGGAATCACTTCTTTCCTTGAGGGCTACTGATATTCTTGCACAGTATTCTGGGTTTTTTGTACTTATTGTCATGTCTTTAAAAAGAATGTGAGAAATTAAGTTAAAATAATTATCTATACTCAAGTATTTATAGTTATGGTTATTTCCACTTATATCTCTATATATTTATGGGTAGGTTTTTAAATATTGTGTATATTGGATTAACATTATACAATTAATCTTGAATATAAAACTTTCATCAACCCATAGTCGATTTCTTTCTTTCTTTTTTTTATGTTCACAAAAGGTGACAGCCTGAGGTAAGCTGTCTTTCTCCTGTCCTATTGGAGTTCTGGATAAATTCCTATCCTATGTATTCAAGGAAAGTAATCTTACATTGATATTAGGCAATGCATTCAAAGACAAAAATTGTTGCAAATCACCATTTCAAAATTCTAAAACAGCGCAGTTATTTTTTATCTGGAAAAAAACTAGAATTAGCATTAATGATTATTTTTCTTTGTTGTTTTGATTTCTTGTTACACTTGTAAAAGTTAAAGTCTATTTTGGTGTTTTAAAAATCCCTTGTAGATACATAAAAAGATAGTTTATGAGATGGATTATTAATATATAAATATGCTTGCCATCAACTAGTCTTGACCCCATATTGTCAAAGCCTAAAAGGTAAGTGATCATTCTAAAAACCTCATCATATGATTATCATACAGCAATCAGACCTCATCCACTTAATATTAAGATTCTTAAGGACAAAGGGTCTGTTTATCCTTGAGCATATTGTCCTTCTTGTAAAATTTTCATCTCCATAGCCTGCCCTCTGTTTGGTACCTACTATATGTGCTTCTGGCCTCAGTTCAAATGTTACTTCCTTAAACTCCCCAAAACAGAACAGGCACCCCTGTCATGGCTCTCTCTTCTTTTCATTCATGGTACTTATCATGTTTTGTAATTAGACATTATGTAATTCCTGTTTTTCTCTCCCACTAATCTCTATACTCCATGAGAATAGGAACTGAATTTAACTGCCATTGTTGCCCCAGCTCTAAGGGGTGGCTAGTGTTGGATCCAATTTGGTGAATGAATTAATTCCTTAATACATGTTCTGAAAATTCTGTACATAGTTAAGAAAAACTCAATAAATATTTGTGGCTAGTTTATTTATTGAACACATAATTATATACATTCAGTATGTTTTAATACTGGACTTAACACAATTGTCTCATTAAATTTATGTGTCTTAATTCTAATCTTTACTTTCTCATAAACACCTTTTATTTTTAAAACTCTTTATTTTAATCAGAATCTCTTATATTTTGCTTTTGGATCTATGTCATAGCTGGATATAGCAGACTAGGAATTTAGTGTTAGATAGGAAAAAACTATAATCTCTGACCATCTATATTAGATAAGAAAATACTGAAATTATTTTTCCACTGTTAGTTCCTGTTCATCATTCACTAAAGTACTTGATCAAATAACAGTGACAGCTTACAGTAATTGTAAACATGAAAACATAAAGAAATGAACTTAGGTGTTTGAGGTTCAGAAGTATGTTATGATGTCATATTTTTCAAAAACTAAAGCAACTCCTATCTCCTATAATGGTTTTGGTTGAATTAACAATATTTGTTTATTAAAAATTATGTTAATGCCACTGGATTTCCTAAATTTATGTACTTGTAAAACATAGTATGCAAGGCATTAAAGCTGACTTCTACATATTTTGTTCTCAATACACACAGTCAGTTACTAAAGATAGGCAGTTGTTTAAAAATTTAAAATTTCACAAAATTATAAAAAAGAAAAAGGGGACTAAGCTAGATTTAACTTTTTAGAAAACTCAAAATCCTTGTGTCTACTTATTTATTTATGCAATTATTTGCTTTTTTACAAAATGTATTGACCTAGGTATTTTACTAAATGGTTGATATATAGGTTTCTCATTCCAGTTAATCATCATTGTCCTTTCAAGCTGTTTAAGAAAATGGCTATCTGAACACTTGAACTTATATCATTTAAAAGTGACAAAGGAATATAAATTAGAACTTAAATTAGAAGAGTATCTGTAACACTGTAATAGATACTATGGAAACATCTAAACGATTTTCATGTATCAATCAAAAGTAACTTCAATTAAAATAAAAAATAATCAAACTTAAATCCCCTGTAATGAAAAATGAAGAATAAAACTAAAAAATAACTGAGATTTCTCAGAGTCAATGATAAGTTGTATGAACCCTATATGGAAATCTAAACTGAAATTATATAAATCAGATGTATTATTGCCTTAACTCACCTGTAAATATTCATTAGGAAATAATTAGTGTGAAAATTACAGGCAGATCCTTTGCCAAGTATTAAAACATTTGTTGTTAACATCTGAAATAATTATATTGTTACTGAAAATGTTTAATAGGTGATTGATATGTGTAATAATTATTACCACATAGGCATTGTGTTATAATAGATAGGGTTACATATAAATTTATTCCTTACAAAGTAAAAGTACTTAATAGCTATATTAATTAAAGACATACATTATAAATAAAGAAGTCACATAATTAAAAAAATAATATTAAAGTAGCATCTCAGCATAAACATCTTACCTTTAATGGTTTAACTGAAAATGAATAAATATACTTAGGTTTTTAAAATGTAGAATATCATTAATATTAAAAATATTTCATTTAATTACACTGATAAAGGTAGTAATAATAAATTGATTAAAATTGAAGGTACAGTAAATATGAGAAAAATGCAGAGAAAAGGTTAAGATCTGAGAAAAACAAATCTTTTGATGATAAAGTAGACAGATATCAAGATCAGTCTGTCTGCACCCTGAAAAAAGCAACCTCCAAGATTACCATTTTTATATTTTCAAGGCTCATTAGTAGTAGTAGTTGGTCAGATCATAGCATTCATATGTCTGTTGATTATTTGAAATGAGTGAGAAATAAATAAGTGATCTCAGATAAACTATCAAGATGTCCGCATGTAGAAATGGCCTAAAATGAGAAACAGATCCCTGTCTACCTCTTTTATTTCAAATCCATTTGCATAACCCCATTGCAAAATATACTAAAACTTAATTAACCCATCAGTACAAATAAGAAAGAAGTGGTACAAGTGAGGCAAATATAAGTGCAGCAGCCCCAAATTAGGCTGACAGCTTGAATGTGAACACAAGGAAAACAACACTTCGGTATGGGTGTCCTCTAACCCCCCAGCAGTTAGTCTCCAACATTCTTCTTTCCCTCTCTCACATGAAATATCTGCTGAAACAAATGGCTTCTCTCCCATTATTGCAGGTGTAAGTTGACCTAGTGGACCCCTGTGGGAGAGCATACGAAGCCTGAAGAAAGTTCATCAATCTTACTTCAGAGTGGAAGTACGCAAATTGGTTATAATATATGTAATGTCAACTCCTAAGATCCTAAACTCAATCAGCTGGGAGCTAGCATTACTTGTAACCTGCAGGTGCTTCTATATGCCATGTAGTGAGTGCATGTTCTACGTTCTCAATGCATATCACTAAATCATCACTGTGGCAAGATGTACTTTCTTACTGTGGATTTTCTAAACATTCTAAAAAGCCACAAAAAATAAAGCAAAACCATAGCCTCAGAAACCTAGACAATAAGAACAATCAGAATCCTGAATTTATTATATACTCTTATAAATCAATGCAATAGAAACAAATACCCCAAGAGGAACATATTTTAGATTGTACCTTAGGTGACCTGTTCCAATATCTGTCAGGGCACAGAGATGAACAGAGGGAACAGTAGAATGTCAGAGCATATGATAGGTTAAGGGAGGCACCTCACTATCACATGCGTGTTCAGAGAGCAGTCTGGATTTACATATAAATATTTTACAAATATAAAACCAAGTCAGAGAAAAACAAAGAATTTCATTAAACGCAATAGGAAAGCCACTAGATACAAACTTATGGCCATTAAGTTCAAAGTCTATTTCAATACATCCTTCCTAACCTATCAGGTTTCTTTCTTTTCAAGGGTATTTTCGGATGTGGTGACCTCAGTAAAATCTCTGATGGAGGGATGAATAGGCTTTAGTCATTGGTTTCAATTTCTAGCTCACATCAAGGTCTCCTTCCATTTTCAATAGGTAGGAAACCAACTGGCTGTCTAGTTGATCCTTGGTCAGTACAAGGGGCAAAGGCTGACTAGGCAGCCATATTCAGGTCCCATGAACCAAAAGAAAAAAGATGCAAGAGCTGGGCCTGGGTGGGCCAAGGACCAGTTGAAACTGAATTTAAGTTAACTTAGTGGGCGGTCAGTTAAATGCTTTATAGGAAGGTTGCTAGGTTTGTTGACTGGGTGGCTATTGGTCAGCCAGTTGTATGATCAACCTGCTTACTCATACTGTCCTTTCCTTCCATTCATCCATGCCTGAAGCTTCCTTTATTAACTCATGCTCCATGTCCTTCTCCAATTATTTTTAAGCTTAGAAATATTTCCCCCCATCCAAGGTATTTCTTTGATATTCACAATTTCATTGTTATTATTATTATTATTATTTTTTTTTTTTTGCAGTACGTAGGCCTCTCACTGTTGTGGCCTCTCCCGTTGCGGAGCACAGGCTCCGGACGCAGAGGCTCAGCGGCCGTGGCTCACGGGCCCAGCCACTCCGCGGCATGTGGGATCTTCCCGGACCGGGGCACGAACCCGTGTCCCCTGCATCGGCAGGTGGACTCTCAACAACTGTGCCACCAGGGAAACCCTTCAATTTCATTCTTTTAATGAAGTTTTTCAGGACTAGGGTAATGAGAATCTCCAGATCATCATTTTGTTTATATACATAACCCAAATAAATTCTTCAATAACTTTCCTTGTTTTATTTTATAAATTACCATTGTCAAGGAGGAAGAAAGAGAGGGAAAGTGAGAAATAAAATTGTTACTCTGGCTAAAGAGAGAGAGAGTGAGTGAGTGTGTGTGTGTGTGTGTGTGTGTGTGTGTAAGAGACAGTGGAGGTGGAGGGTGCTTTCAAGTTTATTTTGTTCAGCTCTATCCAAAGAGATATCATTCTTGGTTTAGAGGAAAATACACTGAATTGGGATCACAAGACCTGATTCTAGATTCCTTCCAGTCCTGGTTCTGTCACTAACTGTGAGAACCCGGCAAACCACATAGCCTATGTGTCTCATTTCTATGTCTGAATTGTTATCTGCATTTGCCCTTTGAATTTGCATAATGTTATGATGCTCTAATAGCATTATATACATCAAAGTAGTAGCACTATGAAGTTTCTATAAGTGCCCAACAATTATTAAGCTACATGATTACTGTTCTTGTTAGCATGAATTTGTGCCCAATTCCAGTCTCCTCTCACTGACTATAATCCTGTTACTACCTCTCCCTAGGTTTTTTATTTGTTTTGGAGAAGGTGGGGTGCTTTGTGCTTGTTTGTAAACACTTCAGGCAAATTATTATCCTATAATTTGATCCACCATCTCAAGACCCTATTGTCTTAGGCTTTCAAGAAGACAAATAAATAGCATGTAAAACTCTTACTGATGTGTTGGCCAGTTCAACATGAACCCACATTAATCTCTACCTTTTATTTGTGACAAAGGTTATCTGATTAGAATGTGCTGAATTTACTGTTTAAAACAGAGTAACCACTCTGGGAGAAAATTAGGTCATATGCACAACTCAAAAGCCAAAATGTGAT
The DNA here is from genome assembly GCF_964165515.1 of Mesoplodon bidens. Lineage (NCBI taxonomy): Eukaryota > Metazoa > Chordata > Mammalia > Artiodactyla > Ziphiidae > Mesoplodon > Mesoplodon bidens. The sequence continues at coordinate 68,537,961 of NC_138160.1, forward strand.
TCATGGGAGAGATGCACTTGGGTCTCTGAGGAACTGTTGACCTCCTTTGAGACCACAAGGCAACCAGTCCTATGCCTACTACCATGCTCCAAGTGAGACACATCCTGGAGGATAGATGCACATTAATAACATTAACGATAACAAATACGAAATGTGCCACTTCAATACATTATGAAATCTGGAAACAAATTATTATTGATTTTGGCCCAGATTCCATAATAAATGGAGGCTATGCAAATAAAGGTTTATATATATATATGAATACTTACTGTATTGACAATTTCTTCCCATGAATTCTCCTGGGCACTCACAGGAATAGTTAGCAACAAGGTCTGTGCATATTCCACCATTTTTGCAAGGCTCAGCTTCACATTCATTAATATCTGAGGAAAATAGAGAGAAGAGAATTATTGGTGAAAAAACGATCAGTTATTAGAAGGTTTTAGGCGTTTCAAATAAAACAAAGTCTAAATAATGCTGTGTGTGTGTATGTCTCTAGTCAATAATATAAATGGTGCCTACAATCGACAATTTATTAGCAATCAAATTAAATCCAGTTCAAATGGAATTGAGAATCCAAATCCAGCAGAACTAAACCACTCTCCTATCCTGAAAATAAATATGAATAGTTTGAGGAAATATTCAGCGTATCCTTAGAATTAAATCAAACAAATTAACCCTGATAGAGAAATGAATTGGTATCACAAGATCTAGAAACCTCCTCAGCAGCAACCACTGCCAATTAACACTGTCTCATTTCATCTTAATTCATTAAAATTCTAACTGACAGAGATGTTTTAGTTTCTAAATAGTTCGCCTTTGATGAATGTGATGAGAAGTAAATTGGAGTTAATAGCTAAATCTTGTTATATGCAAAGTATAATAAATATAAATGATGATCACTTCCTAATCTCGTTCAAGGGTTTCTAAAGTTAGGAGGGCTAAAGGGACTTACCTTTTATATATCATTATTATACCTGATGCAAAATCATACAAAATATAAAACGTTTAGCAAATTATACTAATTTCCATGCTAATTTTGGACAACAAGGACAACAAATGGGATTTTGAATGAAAAAGAATTAAAGACTAATTCAGTCAAATATCAATCACTGATATTTACACATCATTTCGTCTTAGCTCAGCACCAAGCTAGGTTCTGTGGGAGCTGTTAAAGTAATTGGAGGACATGCACTCTCCCCATCACTTTCCCTTCCTATCATCTATCTCAATTGAAATCCTGCTCTGCTCTTATTCCCACAACTCCTTCTTACATATCTAAATGGTGTTACTTAGGGACTGTCTGTTTATGTGCCTTTCACCCTTTCACCTAGTCAATCTGTGAAGTTTACAAATGCAGCACCTGTCCTACACTGTTCTTTGTACCTCCACAAATGCCACACTCTATCTGGAAAACCACTAGTGTCCAAAAAATGTTTCTTGATAACATTTATAACAAAATAGTGGTGCAAACAATCTGAAAAAAATTATTTCAGATGTGTAATGTGCCTTCGGATACACTACAACGTATCAAAAGTTATTCTAAAGTCCTGGGTTTTCATAGTGCTTTAAACAATATGATCATTAAACTACCCCCTCAATATCAAACAAGGACAAAATACTAGAAAACCTCTATTTTGCCCTTTCCTTTAACTTCTTTCTTATAAACAGCATCTCCTCCTGGAAGCAGATTTGGTCATCCTTTCATTCTAAGTTTATGGCAAAGTTTGGTCTAAACTTCTTTAGGCAGGTGACCAATTTCTCTGAAAAAACCATCCCTTTTGGTTTCTGGTCAAGTGGTACAGTTTGAGAGTAGAGACAATTCATGACTGTGTTCAAACAGAATCTGAATAATTTGATCATTTTATAATATCAAATAATAGGATAAAATCAGAATCTGATCATCTCTAAAAAGCAGCTGTGTACTATAAAATATAATAGACTCACAAATATTTGACACTAAAACTCTTAAGTAAGAAGGGAGGAAGGAAGGAAGGAAGGAGGGAAAGGACGGAAGGAAGAGTATGTCACTTATTCATTTTCTCATCTGATGAAATATTTAGCTCTTTTTGTCTTAACAAAAATTCACTTTTTATTTATATTGGACTAACATGCAAAATATTTTCATTAAACTTTGAAAATAGCACAAAAGTCACTGTGCTATTTATTTTCTTACCAGATGAATGTCAGGAAATGGCAATGACTGGTTACTTTGGAACATGCTTAATATGTCTTTCCCTGTATCATATCTACTACAATTTGTTTTAGGTGAGATATGTCAGAGCCTGACAAGAAGTTAAATCTTCATGTCTTGAAGAATGCATTGCCTTATTTTGTAAAGTTAGACATAAAAAGCTACTCTTTTATATACTTACAGGGAGGAAACTGAGAATTAATTAATGTCTGAAAAAGAGCACATAAGGGAAATAGAATTTGATCTTGGATTTGAAGGAAAGTTTTAATTAGGATTAATAAAAACAGGATGAAGAGGGTATTGTATTTCCAAGCAGGGATTCAGAATAAATCACAACTTTGAAGAGAAGTGTTCATGGTATGATGGTGTGTTCAAGTAAACAAATAGCACAGTTTGTCTGGAGGACAGAGTGGGAAGGGGGTGCTGGGAACCAAGTCTGAGGATGTAGATAGGGACCAGATTACCATGAACTCTTAGTGCCAGCTGAGGGAACTGGCCATTCTTTTTTGGCACTGAAGCCTTGGAGCCAGCTGGGAGGGTATCCTCTATACCCTTGTACCCTAGAAAGATTTAGAAAAGCCATATGTGGGATGGACTTAAATAAATGAAAGGAGGCTGGACAGAGACCCACCCAGGATTTGATGCTAAGAGGTACAACATATGTTTTAATTCTCAGGTAAGAGAATTACCTTACCTGAACATTTCTTTTTTATATTGACCTATGTCATGAGTAAAATCAAACCCAGCTCTTGCTACTTTGAAATGTTAATAGAAGGAAGTTTTCATAGTTGATGATGTGAGAACAATCAAGAGTCATTATATGTACTATTAAGGATATGCAGTTACCGTTGTTCTTTGCTTCCTCAGTTCTTCTAAGTTTTTACACGATAAGTAGTACTTAACACATGAGAATGTGAATTTAATTGAGACTAATCGATCTTTGAACTTCTGTCTATTTGTTCATCAGACCAGGTCTACAATCATCAACAATGGAAGTTAAAATTAAGAACATTTGTTTCTCAAAATACAGTTACACATTTACCCAGAGGTTAACATGAGGTGGAATGAACTGGAATTGCATTTGCTGAAATGAAAATGCTTTCTAGCCATACTTAGTTTGTGATTAAAAAAAAAATGATCCTTTACTGTTTGTGCATTTTTTTAAACCAAAAAACTACCTTGATCTAAATTCATAAAAATAAAAACATTATATTAAATGAGTTACATACTTTAATATAGTAGCAAATAAGTAAAACATTTCTGCCTATGTACACATCTAGTAACATGTAGGCTCAGATAACAGATGCAAATTACACAGAAGCCTTTATATATCAGTATAATGCAAGAGTTCTTTCAGCGGTGAAGGCTATTTGCACTGTGATTAACACTGCAAGCAATCTAAATGGAAACAGACCTCAATTGGAATAAATCATGTTTAATTAAAGACTAGATATAAATACTCACAGAATATAATGAAATGGAAGTTAAACTTCTTTGTAATAAATCACATACATATTTCTCTGTCACAGATCATGACATTATTATTTCCAGAAAAAAGTCCTCATTTATTCCAAATATACTGGGATATAATAAATTATTTTATAACTAAGAAAAATTTGACATAGCAGTTCCATACAAAATAGGAATTTCCATATTTAGTCATTTTTATAGTTCATTTATAATAATAACAGCTATCATTTTTTGAGGATTTTAGTTCTATGACTGCTTCCTGAGAATTGTTTTTAAAAAATAACATCATTCAAAGCTAGATTTTATAATTAAGACACCCAGCTGAGTCCTGATTCCTTCCTCTGAAAACATAAATCTTTGCTGTCCACCCTCTAGCTGACTGAAGCACAGTGGTAGGAGCTGAGCATGATTTCCAGATACAAACTCGTGATGTGTATATATGTGTGTGTGTGTGTGTGTGTGTGTGTATGTGAAGGAATTAAAAAGCAAAGTGAAGCAAAGCAAAGCAAAGCGAAGCAAAACAAAGCAAGGCAAAGCAAAGGAGGGAAGGAAGGAGAGAAAGAGATGAGAGAGTAAATAGTTGGTCACAACAGCATGCATATCTTTGAAACAAAAGGTACTCTAAAAGGATGTCCAGACACTTTTTCTGTTGTAAATACTTACATAGATTCATTCATATTATATGCATAATTTAGTCTCTTTATCTTTACCATTATTTTGCCCTTAGCCCACCTTAAACAGATTTGGGAAGGTGTGCTGTAGTCTTCCCTCTTACGCTTGCCTTTTTACTAACAGAAATAATGTCAACCCATGCACCCTCTGGAGATGTCACTGTGAGAAGCCTCCTCTAGTAATTGAAAAACACATATATTCATTAAGATCATTCTGAGTACTCCTGAACTTATACACATGTGCATCATGAGAAGTGCTCAGTTACTCCTAGTCTTTTTTTCTGGATCTTTGTCAGACCCATCACTGTGCAAATTACAGCCCCAAAGCCCATGAAACGGACTTTGGAGTGGTAGGCTGTCAAAGAGTTTTTGAAAATCAAAATTATATTTGCTAGTTCCTTTATCAGTGCCTTCAAAAAACAGTGGCTTCTCTGGGCATGATTTCTTGACACAGAAATGATGTTGCTTCTTTTCAGATCATTATATTTAAATATTCAGACATCCCATTCTTCATTATAGACTCCACTAGCTGGTCAGAGAGGAAATGGAGATTTGCGGAGTCTAATTGCTAGAGCATCCTGTGGAAACTTTCAAAATTAATTGATTAACTAAATAACTAATTAATTAATTACTTTTCAAACTGGCTCCCATTTGTAATCTGCAGAACAGGAATGATTGCACATTGCACTCTTGGGCCATCAGTGTCCCAATTTACCCTTGAGTCTCTCTAGAACTCCTGAGATGGATGCCAATTGGCCCCAGTAGTTCAACTACATTTACTTTGCCAACTTGGCCTAGAATATTTTGAATATTGACCACCATTTAGACTAGGACATCCAATCCTTTTTAGGACAGAAATCCATGTAAACTCCTCTTGAGTGGAGGCAAAAAGACAACTTAATTCACTTGTGAAACTACCTCCTTTTGATTCCCAAGTATATCCAGGTCCCATGAACATCAAGAAAGGAACAACTGATTCTCAGGCTGAGCACCCCTGTTTTGATATATTAAAAGGACACCATTACTAAGCCCTTTTTTTTAATTTGCAAAGATATAATTCCTTGGCTTCCTTATTCCCTTCCCTTGGACTGTCTTTCCTCCTGAAATATTGTTATTGACTGTTAAATAGCCTGCAAGGGCTTATTTTCAAGAGTCTGCTATTTTTGACCCTTTGTAACCCATCTTCCCTGGGCTCCCCATTAGCTATTAAATATTCTCCAGACTTCCTGTGAGTGATTGCCTTTTAAAATTTAACCTTTTATATTTTTTCTTACCTAAAGTCAATGGTTTTTCAATTTCTCTTTTAAGGCTGAATAAATTACGATGAATTTCTAGCAATTCTGTCCTCCCACTCAGGTATTGAATTTAATTATGTCATAATCAGAACTATCTACAGGATTTCCCAATCATTTTGGGGGCAAGTCGTATATTTTTAATCTTGTGTGCTTGAACTCTGTTTTGATCTGGCTTTTTGCTATATTGCTACTAATTTATTTTAAAGTAGAAAATTAAAATGAGCATTCTTCGATGAGAACATACCACAGGGAAACTTTTTATAATAATTTACTGATAACCTTTATTTACCAAGAACAATAGTGCAAAAAAATATCCAAGAGGTATTTAACCATCACCGCTTACTAACAAAGATAATACTCTATGCTCATCTGTATCCTGGCATCCTCACATTTATTTTGAGATCTCAATTTTAATGCAAGAAACTTTGTTATTGGTACCCAGGTAGAGCCCAGTTCTCTAGGATGTCTCCATTTAAAATTATTTCAGTAAGGCTTTAGTTGTCTTAATTAGATATTTGGCCAGCAAGATAAGACAGCTATTCAAAGATATTTATAAAGCCAAAACCAGGGAAGATAGAAGAAGGGTTCGGGGAGGGAGAGTCAAGAAGGTGATATAACTCAAATATTTGAGGCCTTGAAGAAATTCATAAATAAAAGCTACATGAAAAAACACAGTAGAAGCCAAAATGAACCAATGCCTCTGGTAAAATTTTTACCAAAAAGCAAACAATTGCAAAGAACATTACCTTAGGGGTATGCAGCATAGTAACTTGACCTGCAATAAATATTCATTGATTGGTAAGAAAACTGAGAATATAAGAGACCTGGGGAATCATCACCTGTACTGTGACAGTGAGTTCCTTGATTTGGGCAGATGTACCTGCCTACTTCTAAAGGGGTTCTATTAAGGAGAATGGATTTAGAACAATGCTCCTTTTAAAAGTTAGGACCTTTAAAATATACCAATGCAAAGCCTCCACACCAGAGATTCTAATTTAAATGCACTTGGGTGGAATGAAGGCATAAATATTGTTTTACAGGAGTCCAGGTAGCCAGGGTTGACAAACACTGCATAGAACCTCTGTGTATGAAGTCCATCTATCCATCCATCCATCCTCCCATCCTTAGTTCTCTGCTAGGTTCTAAGAATGCAAAGATTAATATATCATAGACCCTTACTTTTCTCAAGGCTCTTATAGTACAGCAGACAGACGAGGAAATAATCAGTTACAGTACAAAGTGACAAGTGCTCTAATGAATGAATGCACAGTTTCTCAGAGACTTCAAACAGCAATAACTAAATTAGTCTAGCAGGCTAGAGAATGTTGAATTTTAGAGGTGTCTATCTGACTGTAGAAATTGCTTCTGAGTTATGTCAAGTTATAACTAATTACTCTGTAAAGTTATTTTTCTAAATTAATATGCATCTCATTATTCTACATATCCGAGAGTGATTCCTCATTGTCCCATAGTTCTGTGCTCCAAGTATAAAACTCATATATTTCCTTTTATTATGTATGTTATAATTTATATATTTTTGTATATTCATAATGCTTTATCCAAAATCAATCACTCTATACTGTCAAATGCATGTTAAATTAGTTTGCTTGCAGTTCTCTCTAGTTTTAATGGTCAATACTAAAGATCAACAATTTTGGATTTTTCTATAGTGAGTTATCAGAAATCCATAACTGGTTAAAATGAGATGGGATTCACATGGGAAGCATATCTATGATTCACATGGTTGCTTTCACACACCCATTCACTCACTCATTCATTCATTAAAACTTTGATGAGCACCTTCCATGAATCAGGCTCTAAAATACTGAATATATGATTGGATACATCAGTGAACAGGGATAGTTGCAACTGTTCTAAGAGGTCTCACCTTCTATAATTGGAACATAAAAGGACACAATGTTTTCAGAGAGAACTGAGCCCTTTTAAAAGTCTGGATATGCACAGGGACTATGTGGAACTACTAGGGATGGTGGTTACTAGGTAGTCTGGGACCAGATTTTTATGGCTTTACAAATGAAATTAAGGAGTTTGAACTTTAGTCCTTGGACACTGAGAAGTTAATAGAGAATTCAAGAAGTGTGGAAAGGGGGCATGGGATTGAATAGATCTGTGGTTTAGAAAGATCATTCACTCTAGAATTTCATTACTGGTAACATTTGGAAAAATAATTCAAAGAGTTGGAAGGGCAATTTATGTTGAGTCTGCGTCACTCAGACCATACATACAACATGATGACTACAGCATGTATATTTAAACATTTGGCTTGGTTTGAAATGCATACAGACTTCCTAATATTTAGGGTTGCCAGATTCAGCAAATAGAAATACAAGATGCCCATGCAATATTTGGCTCATACTTTATAAAAGAAAAAATTTTATCTGCAATTCAAATTTACCTGGCCATCCTGTATTTTATTTGGGAATCCTACTTGAATAGTCAACTAGAATATGATTTCCCCATATTTCCTTTCTTTCCTTTTATATAAGCACTTTAATTTCAGCATATGGTCATGCTTTCCATTTTGTATATTCAGCAGACCCCAAGGAAAACTACCTACAGTAGAAAATCTTTATTGACAAATGAGTCCTCCTCAGGCTTTTGCTCAAACTAAACTTCGTTGCTTGCAAAGCAGTTCATAATCTTTAGAGTTTACCTGTATGTAAGCTTCAATGTACTATTTATATAGTTATACTTGTATACATATCAATACTTCAGCTATGTAAGAGCCAAAGTAATCCATTTCTAAATAGACAAGCAGTTATGGATTTTAGGAATAAAATTATAAGAGATGCCCATTAAGCCAAAATCACTTAAGATTTTGAGAAAAATTACTAAGAGGAATAACAGAACTGGGGGGAAATTTGCACTCTTATCAGCAAAGTAATTCATAATGGTTTGGAATACATAGTATGCATGAAACTTACAGTAATCACTTATTTCACTTCATATGCAAGTTGTAAGTAGAAGGACAATACCTTTGAGATGTATTTTTTTTATCAAGAGAGGCTTTTAAGGGAATAAATTAAAACTTACCACTCACCAGGTTGAATTATTTTTCTTTTCAATGACAGTATTTTTTTTCAAAAAAACCCCACATAGACAGTAACTTATACTAAAAATGATGAGCCACTAAAAGCATACAAGCAATGCCACATTTAAATAACAGGCAATGATACACAGTTACATTGCATATATACAGAAAAATAATTTCACTTAGTTCAGAACTGATTTCTTAAAAATAACTCTATAACATATTAAGTATGGACAAGCAGCTCATCAGGATGACAATTGATTGACAACAATTAGCACATTCACCCACTTGTATTATGAGCCAAACCTTGTTGTAAACATTTTGGATATATCATCACACCCTCTGAGCTACTATTATCATAACTGTTTTCAAGATGAGTGAATTGAGACATGGAAAATATAAATAATATGTCAGAGTCACACAGGTGGTGAAACTGAGATTAAAACCCAGATAATTTGTCTCAGGAATCTATGCTTTTCAGCAGTTAACTTTACCACCACTAGAAAATATGAATTCTCCTTCACCTTTACTTCATACTTGCCTTCAAGGTACCACTCTATGTGCTGAGGAGGACAAAGAAGCCAGAATACAGAGCCCTTGATCTCAAAATGTTTAAAATGTTCTAGTAATATTACTATTACTGCTCTAGGTCAAAGACTCCAGTCCTAAAATCTTCATTTGGAACACTTTTCCCCCCTAATTCCTTTATTCCTTTTAGTATTTTTTCTCAAACTCTTAAGTAGTTTGGGCTTAATGGGCATCTGTTCTAACTTTATCCCTAAAAGCCATAACTGCTTGTCTGTTGAGAACTGGATGTCTTTGGCTCTTACATTCTTTTATACTTGACTTTTAACTTTACATTCTGATGAAAATAATACATTTATTTTTGTTTCTTTCTTTACAGAGGACATGGATCTATTTTATACATGTCAGCTGAAATTCTTATTTTTCAAAGAGGATAATCCACATTTTTTAAAATCATTATTTGCAAGATAGCATACACATAGAAAAGTACACAAACCAATAGAGTTAAATGAATTATTGTTAAGAGACAACCTGTTTAACAGTCACCAAGGTCAAGCACAAGAACAATGCCAGCACTTGAGAGCCTTTCCATGCCCCTTCTATTCACAACTTCCCCTCCACCCTCACAAAGGTAACTAACCTCCTGCTTATTATGGCAATCACAGCCTCACTCTTTTCATGGTTTAGAGTTTTGTTACTTCAATACTCATTCCTAAATAGTATCTTTTATTCTTGCCTATATTTGAATTTTATAGTAAAAAAAAAAGAAATCATTCAATACATGCTCTTTTGTTTGTAGCTTCATTCACAATGTTTTTGCAGGTGGTTACAGTGAGTTCATTGTCATTGCTTTATAATATTTCACTATAAAATGCAAGACAATGCATTTTCCCTTTCTATTGTTAATGGCATTTGTGTTGTTGCTATAAATAAAAGCATCCATGAGTGTGCTTGTACATAAGTATATTAAATTTCCTCTGGGTATACCTAGGAGTGAAATGGCTGAGTCATTTATATACTTTAGTGGATAATGCCAAATTGGTTTTTAAGTGGTTGCACCAACTTGCACTTCTAATCAGCAACTTAATTCATAGTATTTTTGAAGATACAATACACGTGAAACTCGCAGGTAACCACTTATTTCACTTCATATACAAGTTGAAAGTAGAAGGGCTAAACACCAATATATCATTTTAAGATATATTTTTATCAAGAGAGGTTTTTAAGGGAATAAATTAAAACTTTCAACTCACCAGGCTGAATTATTTTTCTCTTCAATGACCATGCTTTTTTTAAAAAAAAAAAACATAGGCAGTAACATACTAAAAATGATGAATCGTTGAAAGTATATAAGCCATGTCACAATTAAATAAAAGGTAGTGATACACAGTTACATCTTGTATATAAAGAAAAATAATTTCTCTTAACTCTAGAATAATTTCTTAAAAATAACCATAAATCAACTCTTACCTATAGTTATATGTAGACTCAGGTAATAAAATAAGAATAGTTCCTGCTTTTGTATTTCAATATCTTTGAAATTTTATATCATAGGCATAATTAAAAATGATGAATTCTATTATACTTTAAAGCTACTCTAAGGATTAAATGAGGTAATTTATGGGAAAAATATACACTTTAAGGACTGTAAAAAAAGCTGTTTACATTATTATAATATGGACTAATCGATATTTATATTGTTCTGTTGAATGTTTCTTCATTAGATTGCTGGATAAAAATGATACTGCTGCTTTTGGGGTTATCATCAGAGTAAATAAATGGGTAGGATTTTCATAAATGTTCTACAGAAGAGCAGCTCTGCCTTGGAGAGGCATAAAAGATAGTATTATCCTCATAATTGCAAAGCCCATGGAAATTTTGATCCCCTGAATGGGATAATTCAACAGATACCCTCAGTATATTTCATTCTAAAATGGTGACATTTACTATTTTCTAAACATTGACTCTCCATACATTCGGCCTGAGAGATCACTGAGCTCTATATCTGATAGACATACATTATGGCTGGTAAGGTAGAGAACAGTCCTTTTAAAATTCTTAGGCATGTCAATTTCCATCAAAGTAAAAGAACTGGGTGGCTAGATTACCCACAGTTCTAGAATCTCACCTCATCATACTTATAGGAGGTTTCCTGGCAGAGCTGGAGGCAACAAAACATCTGCCACACTCAAGGCCACCATGGAAGAATCTGTTTCAGGAACCAACTCATTTCTCAGCGCCAAAAATGTGCTGCCTACAAGCCGTTAATTTTTATATTTTATTTTTTCTCCCGTATTTATTGCTAAGGATGCCAAATCAGCATATTTTCTTCATTAAAAGTGACAACACATTGGGAGATTGGGATTGCCATATACACATGACTATATATAAAATATATAACTAATAAGAACCAGCTGTATAGCATAGGGAACTCAATGCTCTGTAATGGTCTATATTGGAAAAGAATCTAAAAAAAATGAAAGAGTGGATATATGTATATTTATAACTGATTCACTTTGCTGTATACCTGATGCTGACAGAACATTGAAAATCAACTATACTCCAAAAAAATTTTTTTAAAAAAAGTGGTAACGCATTGGGATTCAAGAGAACTCCTGCTTCTGGCCAAGACAAAGTTCAGGGACCAGATTTGCCCTCCTGCCTGAAACAACCAAAAAAATAAAACAGACAAAACATATAACAGTTTTCAAGACACTGGATATTAGGAAATGAAGGATAGTAACAAACCAGGTGAGTTCTACAACTGCCCAGGTTTACTGCCTTAAGAGAGATTCCAGGCCATGGCACAGTGAGAAAGAATCCAGGTGGAACCTGGCCAACTCTATGAATTAAAAAGAGGGAGCTGAGATTCTGGAGAGCCCAGGAGGCTAGAGTTTGCAGGACAGAGTAAGAGGAGAGGGCTACAAAGAGGCAGCCCACAGGGACCTACAGAGCATATCCTGTATACTGCAGTGCTCCCTCAGGAATCCAGCAGAGCATGCAGCAGCCCATGCAAGTGAGGAAACTACTGAGGAAAAAACCGTCTAAATGGACCAGAGGGAGTAATATTTGGAGATCACACCGGGCCAGGAAAACTGCCAGTTCCCTCCAGTGGGACTAGAAAATAAACTAATTCCTGGGGCACCGAGCAGAGGACTTAGAAGGGCCTTGCCTCAGTAGTGGGGAGTAAATTAGTCCTGGACTAAAGATCTCATTTGTCTCACCTAACAAATCTCAGAAGTAAGACCCAGAAGAATCAAACCATTTCCAAGAAATTTAACCATGTAAGAGAACTAAGCTCAAGAAGATATATAGGAATACAGAGTATGAGCACTCCCACTCAGCGAGGTAAAATTCATTAGTCCTGATGGGAATCCCCAGTCAGGATTAACAGACATGTGCAAAAGCAGGAAGCGAGCCAGATTTTAGAATTATCAGACAAGGATTTCAAAACAGGTAGTATAACTGTGCTCCGTATATTGAAAATGTTAAGCACAGACATGGAAAATAGAAAAAGAGACCCAAATTGAACTTCTAGAGATGAAAACCACAATGTGTGAGATGAAAAATACACTAGAAGGAACTAAAGCAAATTAAATATTGCAGAAGAAAAGATCAGTACATTTTAAAGATATAATAGAAACTATACAGAATAAGATACCGATAGGAAAAAAAAAACTGGAAATCTGTGAGTTGTGGGACACATGTATATAAGTAACCTAAAATAGATGTGATTGGAGTCCCTGGAAAGAGTGAGCAGAAAAATATTTGAATAGACAATGGCCAAAAATTTTCCAAATATGATGAAAACTATATCACAGATCCAGGCACCAGAAATCCCAAGCACCAGTCAGTATCAATGTGGTCAAAATCTGTAAGAATATTCTCCCAACTGTTAATAGTATTTACTATCAGAGCATAAGTGTGGGTGATCAGATGAGTGGAGAGCAGATTTTCACCTGATGTTTAACTGTTTTTTTTTTAAACTTTTTGAAAAAAAAATTAGTGGGATTATGAGTAAATTTTTCTTTTGATTCATAGTAGTATTTCAACCAATAAAAAGAAAAAAGAATAATAATTAAAAAAAAAGAAAGCCCAAGCACAAGAAACATGAGGAAAACTAGACAAAGGTACATCATGATTACAAAAGATGTAAAAGTCATTCTGTAGACAGACGTAGTCTTTTCAGTAAATGATTCTGGAAGAACTATTTAAATAACTACATGAACAAACAAACAAAACCAAAAACTCAGGTCCATATCTCATGCCATATACAAAAACTAACTCAAAACGGTTTGTAGACCTTAGAATAAAACGTAAACCTATAAAAAATTATAGGAGAAAATCTTTTGGGGTTCAATTTAGGCAAAGATTTCTCAGATACAACATCAAAAGCATGAGCCATCAACACTGATAAACTGTACTTTAACAAAATTATAAGCTTGTGTTTTTCAAAATCAATTTTAAGAGAATGGAAAGACAAGACACAGATTGGGAGAATATATCTTCAAATCAAACATCTGATAAAGCCCTTGTAACCAGAATATGTAAAGAACTCTAAAACTCAATAGTAAGAAAAAAAGTGACAAAAAATGGACAAAAGATTTCCTTCAGAAAAAAGAAAAAAAAATATATGAATGGGAAAACATATGAAAAGATGTTTGACAACATTTGTCAATAGAGAAATGCAAATTAAAATGAAAAAGATATCACTACACAACTATTACAATGGCTAAAATTACAAAGATTGACCATAGCAAGTATTGATGAAGATGTAGAGAAATTGAACTCTCAAACACTGCTGGTCAGAATGTAAAATAGTACACTTAATTTGGAAAATCGTTTGACAGTTTCTCCACTATTTAAACATAGAGTTACCATATGGTCCAGCCAGTCCACTCCTAGGTAGTGACCCCAGAGAAGTAAAACGTCATGTCCAAGTGAAGACATTTATGAACGTTCATAGTTGCTTTATTTGTAATAGCCAAAAACTAGAAACAACCCAATGTCCATCAATCAGTGAATGGCTAAACCAATTATGGTATAGCCATACAATTGAGTCCTACTCAGCAATAGAGAAGGATGAACTATTGATACAAACAACAACATGAAGGGTTCTCAAAGTAATTATGTTGAGTGAAAGAGAACAGCTAAAAAAAGAGTGTATGTATATTTGACTACTTATATAAATTCCTAGAAATGCAAACTAATCTATAGAGACAAAGAAAATCAGTGGTTGTCTGGGATGAAGTTGGAGGGACAGATGGAAGGGATTACAATGGGTAGGGAGAAACTTCTGAGGGTGATGGAAGTGTTCAAAATCTTGATTAAGATGATGCTTGGATAGGTGCATATATATGTCAAAATGTATCACATTGTGCATTTTAAATATGTGTATTTTACTGTATGGCAAGTATGGCTCAACAAAGATGTTGAAGACAGTGATCATGTCAAGGTTCTTTTTACAATCCACTTATTTACCAGCTGTGAACTTGGTTCTACACACACACACACACACACACACACAAACACACACATGCATCCATGCACACACAATGCATCACAATAACAGGCCCACAAAATTAATGAGGGACATCAGCCTTCTGAAATTCACATCAGAAGGGGTTTGTTTTCCTTTATGCTTACACCTCAAGCTAAGAGCCATGCAGCCCAAATGAAATGAGGCAGGCCTTATTGGAAAGATCCAGTAGTTTAATAAAACATACTAACAGAAGGAGCTGTATTCATAAAAATGACAAAAATACTAATTTTTTCACAGTAGTTCACCTCCTGCTTTGCAGGTTATTTTCATTACTCAAGAAAGGCTTTGCAGGAAGCCTTAAATGAAGACGAATGGAAAAAATGTAACATAACTGCAAAATTTTCTATTACTTATATATTTTTGGTTTTAGATTGGATTTATTTCTGCTATGGCTGACTATCAGAATACTGAAGATTATTAAACTATAACTGATGTTACCCATACCTACCCTAATAGTTCTTATTTCCCAGAAATTTTTCTGCAGTAAGTTCATAAATTATATTGATGTGTATATTTCCTGCATTCTTAGGATCTATTTAAGAAGTTGTGATTTTCATATAAAAAGCATGAAATAACTCTTCTAGTTCTCTTTGGTCCTCCTATATGAGAGGTATAACTTTAACCTAAGGATTTTTATTATTAATTTCTTTTAATATACAGTAAGATGGAAATCTTAATGTCATTAATTACTTACTATGTAATTTCACATTTTAAAAGTAAGCCTTCAAGACAACAATTTCCATCATCTGAAATGAACCTGATTGAAATAATTGGCTATTTCCATAACAAGCACTTTAACAAATGGTCCTATGTCAGAGAGGAGTGGGTCTGATTAGAAACTGCATTGCCGTATTATGCTATTATCAGATTAACGCAGAAAGAGTTTAGCTCCTTTTAATAAAATCCAGTGACTTGTGAATTGAACTAAATATCAGTTAACAATAAGTGTAACCCCATCTACTTAACTTAGTTGTTTAGTTTGGCCCTGAGCATAATGATTTAAGCTTACACAGCAAAACTTACTTCCCTACCCTCATTAAATCTCCTTCTGTGTTTCAGAGGATAAAGGAAGGCTTATGTAGTCTCAGTTAAATGTACTACAGTTATCTTCAGAAGTGATGTTAATATTTTCCCAAAGTAGAATCCATCCACAAAGGACCACAATATTTAAAGTATTTTGGTTAAGTCATGCAGAGGTAGAGAACAACCAAAATCTACTGATGAAATCTATTACACTGAATATACAAATATATTTTTGAAATCTGTAGATCTCTTTATAGGTACTACCACTAAAGTATACTAAATTCATATCTTAAAGAAATTTAGAGGTTATTGTAATTATACATAGTTAAATACAATAGACACTTTAACTACCTGCCATGTATATATTATATATATAATATATATACACATAATTTTGCAGGTGTACAATTATTTAGTTCATGGCTTTTATATTATTCTATCCTATTCATTATCAATAGTAACTCATTATACAAGTGAGAAAATGATCTCCAGAAACTACCTCCTCTTATTCTCTGTGCCTTCTAAATTTTCTTAAATAATTAATTTCCTTCTTCTATTCATTATTTTTACAATCTTATCCAATATATATAAACCTGCTGTTTGTGCATAAGCTTTAGACATTAGAGCTATACATCACTTTTCACATTTTCTTTCCTGCCTCTAGAGTCCCACTCTTTTTCTTACTACCAAAATGTTATTTATGTTTTTCCAACACATTCTGTTTTATGGTGGTATGTCAGTCAATGAAAGCTACAGTTAGTCTGTGTAATAAGCACAAACCTCTGTGGCACATAATATGCATATATTTATTTCCCAGTGAGAGGCGGTGGTGTCAGGAGATCTCAGGTGGGCTCCGTAGAGGAGCTCAGCTTTGACCTAAAGATACTGCCATGCTCAGCCCCTCACTGACATTTGCGCTCAAGTCTGCTCCCTGTGTGACCATTCTGGGATCCAAGCTGAGGGTATAGCAACTGTCTTTTGACCTCGTCCATGTGAAAACAGAAGTTCAGAAAAGAAAGTGAAACATGCAAGACCTCTTAAGGCCTGGGCTCATTCAGTTAGCCAAACCAAGTCACATCTCTAAACTCAAAGTCAAGGAATGAGAGAAATATATTCCTCCTTCACAGGAAGATCCAAAGTCACATATGACAAAGGGTGAGGATATATGGAGAGATGAAGAATTGGGGCAATAATGCCGTCTGTTGTATATTAATTCTCCAATGTCTTGTGTATAATTGTGAGAACTGGAAAATGAGGAGAATTTGCAATGACATGATGATATATAAATATTATTCACTATAGAGCCAAGGAGAAAAATGTTAATGTATCTCACCAGAAATGTACCACACTATGGAGGCACAAATCTACTTCCTTTTGATATATTTTATGAATTGCTTAAAATCATGTCTCATTTAAATGCTTCATATTTACAGAGGTTTTTTTCTCTTTCTCTCATTTTTTTCTGGAATATTTAATTGTTCTTCTTGTTGCAAGAAGTATAAAGGTATTCACCATATGATCACAATCTTTCCATATGTTGATTGAAATTTATTCCCATGCTTCTTGAAGACGTTCTTGTGGAGCCCTCTGATTTCTTGTTCTGAGTTGGGCTGACTGCTTTCCAGGCGTGCAGCGAGCTACCTCCTGGGACTTCTTTTCCTTGCTCCCCTTTCTTTCCTTTTATACTTTCTTGGAGGCTGTTTCTTTTTCATATCCACTTTTCTTTTGCCAGAGAACATCTTCAGGTAATTTTCATGAAAGGAGTAAGGAAAGTATTATTTTGTGCCTTTGTCTTATTGTCCCCGCACCTGAATAAAATCTGGCTGGTAATAGAAGTCTAAGTTCAAATTCATGTATCCCCAGAAATGTAAAGGTACATTCATTTCTTCATTAAATTCTAATATAAACTGTCACTGTCTGAGAAGTTTGAAGTCAGTGTAATTTTTGTGTCTTTAGAGTTAACATGTTAACCCTCTTAGGGATTTGGGGATTTCCTCCATATCCAGATTTCATTAGAATTTATCTGGATACATCTTGCTTTGTGTTCACTGTGTTGGTACTTCCTATTTCAATATGAAGACTTGTTATTACCTCCAATTTCTCTATTTTCCCTGGATCTACAAAATTAGTCCTATGTTCAATTTCTTAAATAGATTCTCCATGTTTGATAAACATATATCTCATGTTTTTCATTTCTTTATATTTTGATCTAAGTTTTGCAAGACTTCTCCAACTTTATTCTTGTGCTGCATTAATTTTTTTCTAATCATATTTTTCATATCCATAATGTTTTTTTAATGCGACATTTTCTAGTTTTATGAATATTATATTTTCTTTATGTATCTAATTAAGATGTTTTAAAAAGGTCTTGCTGATCCATGAATCATTCTTGCTTCATCTTGTATCAGTTATTCTATGTGCTCATTTTGGATCTTCTGTTTTGCGTAGTTGACTTCAGTGATTGACTACTTTTCTGAATGAAAAACTAGATTGATTAATATACTTAACTGTTGTGGTTTCTTCAATCTCTTTATAAGTTTATTTTTACCAAGTCTTCCCTCCTACATTGAGAGACTGACTGGAAACTCTAAGCACGCGGGAACGTAAGGAAGCAGGCAGCAAGGCCCCCTCCATTTACCGAATGAAAAAGGTTTTATTCAGTGATACCTACTTCCACACTAGGAACCCAAGCTCTCCCCAAGGAAATTCTGATTAAGGTTTTTAGACAGCAATCTCCCAGTTTTAGACTCAGAAATTATGCTTTGTATATGGCGGCGGCTGGTGGGAAATCAAAGGGTCGCTGGGGTCGCTGCTGCAAGGAGAGTTCTTAATGAACGAACCTGCCTTCTGTCCACTCATCTCTCTGTACCAGCTAACTCCAGGTGACTCCTAGCCTGCACTCTTCCCCTAAAAGAAAAATAACCTTTGACACTATTTCAGACTTTTCCCGATCAAGGATGTAAGTTCTTGGCCCCCTTCTCTATTAACATTATTCATTCCCACATTCCATCATCTAGAAATGTCTAAAATCACTGGGGTGCTAATAGTCCCATCTCACTATTTTTGTACCATTAACATCCTATCCCTTAAAAAAAATCTTCACTGTCACTTCCATGAGATCTGAGGATCTGAGAATAAAGGGTTGGTAAATATGTATGCTCAGTTTGCCATCATGAAAGGCTAAATTTAAATAAGTAAATAAATAAAAATTAGGTGGAAACATGGAAGCAAGAGGAAGGTAATCCATTGGGGCATCCTTTTCCCAAACAACTTCACTAAAATATTCACTATTTATTTTAACAGTGTAATACTTTACACTATTACAAGGTTGTTAATAAAATAGCTTTTTAAGCACTTGGAAATCAGCCTCTTACTACAGTCCCTTGGACTTAAAGATGGCCCTCTGGGGAGGGTGGCAGCCCCACACACAAAATCGTTTCTTCTGACTGTTCAGTAAAGTTACAGGAGAGCATATTCCCTGAGACAGCAATAAGTTCAGTACCAGAGTTTGTTTAGGAAAGCTTCAGGAGAAGTTATTCCTTTTTTCAAATCGAGCATCCACTAGATAAAATCTTCATTATATTCATTTGAGACACCAGCGTACCATCAGCACATGTCAGAGACAGAAAGAGAAGTCAACACAGTTGGACGTCCTCCTTCTCCAGTGCCACCCTTACCAAATTTTTTGTGCCAGAAATTAACCATAGTCCACAATTTTTCTATAAGTTTCCTTACATGAAGAAAGAATAGAGGATTCTTAATAAACCTCTGAAAATATCTTTTTTACCATTTGATTCTAATAAAAAGTTGAAGAGTATCTGACAAGAATCTCAGTATAACCCTTTGCTTCTTCCTTTAAAACAAAGTGGGGGAATTCCATCATTGACTCTAAAACAGCTTTACATACAATCCACATGTGAAATAAAGTGCCCAGTAAACAACATTCAAACTACCATGAAGAATCAAGATGAAGAAAGGGGTTGGTGATCGTGGGGGGATAAGACACTCAAGCCTTTTCAATTAAACACACACACACACACACACACACACAGAGTTACACAGTTTCTCGAATTATTTACTTAAACTCTATTTTCTTGAATATTCACATTCTGCACATCCAACTAGTTTTAAAATTACAAAGCCTGCTTCTATGTTTTCCTAAAATCAATTTCTTGGACCACTTCCATTCTGCCCACATCATATAACTCAGTGTCACTGACAGTGGCCGAGCTGCCAATCTGTGTGATCTCTGTAAGGAGGCCTGTGGAGAGAATGATCTAGAAGATGATGAGTATTTTTAATTCTTTTGAAGTCTTTTTGGCAAATTTGTTTTTCCCATTTAATTACTCCTTATTAAGATGTGTTATGAATTAAAAGTAGTGGCATATAGAAAAGTAAGTGAATACGTTACTAAATGCATAAATATTCAGAAGACATAATTAAAATAAAACAATATTTCAGCCTTACAATCTTGCATATTTTGGTGACAAATAAAAGTGGTGGATGTTTCTGAAACTTTCTAGACCACGATAACTAGAATATATTACTGAACAAAGTGTCACTATAATGAAGCAGCATGCTGCATATAACTAAAGTATTAAAATAGTACACAGACAAAACTGGTAGGCACAACAAGCTTCATTACATACAAGGAAAGGGAGAAAAGAATACCTTTGTAAAACCAGATGTCCTAATAAGTAAAAGTAAAAATAAATTGAAATCTGACTGGTTTATAAATCTAGCAATTATATTGTACAGAGTCAAGTAACTTTTGGCATTCTCATTTCTCTACTTTTATCTAGCAATTCACAAAAAGAGGTAACCTTAAGGGTTTTACCAATTTACTTCTTAACTCTCAAAGTGAACACTGCTCTGATATTTTAAAGAAGAGTATCAGCACTGAAGAAAATTAAAGTGAATACTGGAAAAATAATTTATCCAATTCCCACTAGCAAAACACAAGAAAGTTCAACTGCATTCATACATAGCCAAATATGTCAGCATTTTCTCAGAGCCATACCTTGAATTATCCTACAAAACAGAAAACCTGGGAGATGAAAAAGCATTCAGAACATCAACACAGAAATACACTGATTACTAAAACATAATTTTAAAGTGCTTCCAGCATACACAGATACTTTTATATTCCATAGTTATGTTGTGCATAGTCCTACCTTATTATAAGATAAGCTTTGCATCTATTTGCTATTTATCCCTCAATTACATGGTGAAATTGGATAGTTAAAAATAGAGGACATATAGAAATGTTTGGTTTTATGTCCTAAAACCTTTTATCTTAAGATGCTTAAGATGTGCAAAAAAACTATTACTTTGAAAACAAAGTATTTATGATAAATTCTCCATTTTCTGTAACAAGGTGTTTAATTTTTGAAACATTCAGGTCGAGATGCAATTGTGTCATTCCATGCTTTTGTGTTTCAGTGTCATTCTCAGTATATTGATCTAATAATCATACTCTACTACCCCAAATATCTCTAGTCATTTTATATCCCCCCAAACTAATTTATTATAAAAACCCATAAAATTAACCCCTGTAGTGCCTATAACAAAGGAACTAACAGAACAATAAAAAGACACAATGTACATTTTTATTATATTTTAATGATATCCCCGTTGCCTATACATGTACAGCCAAGTGGAAATATTTTAGCCACAGGCATCTCTAGAGATTCACTTTTTGCCACTTTGCAATACAAATTAATGGGTAGAAACTTCCATTCACAAAATAAGGTAAAAGGCAACTAGCTATCCATTATAAATAAACAGTGCATTTATGAGTTAGCTCATCTTAAATCACTGTATGAAAACTAGGGGGCAGACAGTGTTTACAAGTACTGTATTTCTCTGAGGTCTGCATAAATCCCTCTGACTGAGGTTTTATATTGTTTTGATAATCCTAATGGACTACCAACTGTTAGGTAGAAAATGGTGTCTTTGAGGTTAGCTAGAAGCAGAGGAAATGGGTTAACATAAATATAATAAGACATTCATTTGTCTTATAAGTTGAAGCGTACATGAGCTCAGATGTTGTATTTTTTTCTTTCAAAAAATGTAAATACTCTTTAGTCCTTTCTAATCATGACCTCAAAATTCTTGATCATATATCAGGTCTTACTAAATGAATATATTTTTTACAGTATAGAATATATGTAGGAAATATAAATTTTAAAAGAATGAGAAAGGTTACAATACAATTTTTAAAGCATCTTCCTAATTGTGATGGCTTCATATTACCATTAATATCTCAAAACATGGTATCTACTCTGGGTGAGTTCATCAATAATCATGGTAGACGTAAAATATATATCATGTTGACAGTCTCAATTTGGGGGCCAATCTCCTGTTAGCTATGATAGTTTGACACAAATTATCTCATAATTTTTTGTGCTTAGGTCACAAAGAAGAAACCTTAGCTACCATTTTCTTCTCTTCTTCCATCATTGGTAATTTCTCCAATCTGACATTTCCCTGTAGATTTCTTTTTAGGACAATTGTGGATTTGGTGAGGGTTAATTTAATTGAAAATAAATAACATAAGCAGCCACATTGTGCTGATAGTGTGCTGCTCTGTAGAACTCCTACCTTCCCACAGAACCTCTGCACTGGTGTCCCTCTGACAGATAAACCCAGTGAGGTGCCTCTGTCAATCCACGTGGCAAATAGTAGTATGATTAATATATGTAATTGTTAACAATAAGAAAACATAAAAGTTATCTTACTTTCTTTGCACCTATCAGGATTGTCACTTGCACTCTTCTGGGGTACGTGTATCTCAGTGTGGAAACAACTACACTATAGGTAAAGTGTCTAGAAAGATGGATCTGGGGCTGTAACATATGTCCTATTTCTTTTTAATCATAAAAACATGCTCAACTACTTATGACTTGTAGAGAATAACTAATAGTTAATAGAATTAGACTTTTCTTATTTCAATTCTTTCTAATCTAATGAAGTATTCCAAATTTAAGAAAAAAAACTGTTCTTCAGCTAACTTCAGGACAATTGCCTTTTTAAAACCTGGGTTTGGTATGACTAATCTTGTACTCAAGCCTATGTATCTTGGACAGGTGCTATGATCACAGGGTGACTATAAGAGAATGATCTACCCAAACAAAGAAACAAAAAAATGAACACTGGGTTCTTTATTAACCAAAGAGTTTCCTAGTATGTAAGATTTAAAACAAAATAAAAACATCCTTTATCTAATACTAGATATTTATTTCTATCTATCACTGAATCAAATCTTGAAGCAGCTTCCACAGTTTTTCTGGTTACTTTTGGGTAAAAAACTATCCTTAGCTTACTTTCAGTTAATAAACTGTCACTTATATTTTACATACTAGAATAAGTCCACTCTTGTAGCATCTAAAAATCCATAATCATACCCAATTTGGAAATTTCTTCCCCAGCTTAGTTTTACCTTAGGCTGGGAAAATTGCAGTGGGGAAGGAGCAGGCCCTCCCTTAATATTTGCAGTGTCCCTTACATGTCTAAATATTTAAAAATCATAAATAAGGTTAATAAATTTATATATATATATATATATATATATATATATATTAATTGTGTGTATATATGCCTGCCTGGAGAGGTCCAAAGACAAGAGATTGTGACTGAAGCTGCCTCTACCTGTTATGGAGCAAGGGCAAGGTATTGTTTGAGGAATGGACAGCACTTGTAGAGTATGGCAGGGAAGGGATGTGTATATATAAAGGATATATATATATATATATATATATATATATATATATATATATATATATATATATATATATATATATATATATTCTCCTACATTTCTAACAGTTTGGAAGACCAGGTTTCAATTGAGAATCCCAGATAATTCAGAGGTCCAGAAAACAAAGTGAGGACGCTGGGGGAAAGGACTTTCAACCCACCCTTCTCCATGGATACCCAAGCTATACCTCCCACCCAGCAAACAGCTACCCAAAGGCCTGTCACTGAGCTGAGGTGGGGTATGCACACTAGTGACACAGTCCATTCATGGAAGGGCAGATATGGAGAAGAGGCATGCATATGCCCTGGAAGTATGTTGGATGCCATTTGACACAGTATTCTGGGGTCCTGAGTACCTTGAGCATGGTCTAGAAGAGGGGAATCTGTCTCCAGGTGGGCATGCTCTTTATGCCCATTGACTCTTTGCCCCACGGAGAGGGTTGATGCCAGAGGAAAGCCAGAGCAAGGTTGCCAGTGTGAGATACAGAGCAGGGGACCCTCCTGGCAGTGTCCAAGGAGAGAACTGGGAAGGAAGTGAGGGACACACTCTCTCTCATTCCAACGCATCCTCTACTCTCTAGCTGTATTTTGGCCTCTCCAGTTTCAGAGTAGATGAGATGAAAGTCTTCCCTGATATTCAGGTTGAAATATGGCATTGGTGACCCTGGATGTTGCAGATGTGTAGTTGTGAGCTCATTCTCTTGTGGAGCAATTCTGTAGGTTCTTTGAAAATATCTCATCACTAGGAGTTCTTTGCCTCTAGCTTGCCTTCTCGGATGGGTCACTATGCTCTGCCCCTGGTTCCCTGAGGACCACCATGTTGGCGGGTCAGAGAGCTTCCCTGGGCTTTCTACTTAGGTTCCATTCCTTTTAAGACAGCACAGTTGCTTGGTTTGGGGTCATATCTGACCCACAAGAAATCCACACACATTCTTTCCCTGCCATAGTCTACAAGTGCCATCTATTCCTCAAACAATACCTTGCCCTTGCTCCATATCAGGTAGGGGCAGCTTCAGTCACAGTCTCTTGTCTTTGGACCTCTCCAGGCAGGCATTAAATCACCAGTATGTAAGTGAATATAAGAAGTCATTGCAAAACAAACAAACAACAACAAAAAAACAAGTATTGTATTGCTTTCTGATCTCCCATGGTTTCTTTCTCCTTTATTAGCGATAATGTACTTAATATATGCCATGTTTTTTAAAAGGAAATATTTGGAGGAAAAAAGGTTGTCTGCTTTTAAAACCTACCAAGGCTCATGTGTTTTGTACTTGAGAAACTTTTAAAAATAAAGTGGGAAGAGAAATTAGAACCTCAAAGAGTGATTCTGCTTTCAAATGACAAAACCAAATCATGTCCAAAGTCCCTGAAAAACAGAAAATAACCAAAAGGTTCATTTTAAATATACTCTCTGAACCATTTGAGAATGGCAGGCCATAAACTACAGCAGAAAGATAGCTGGCAATAAACATTTTTCTTCAATCCAATCACTCTGAATAGGAAAGAAAAAAATTATGCTCTCAGTTAAAACGTCATTTACATTCTTACAAGACTACACTTAAAGAGAAATTGAAATAAGTCATATTGCCTATGAGTTTAAAATATCAATTTAAAAAAACCCCAGAGTCCATTGAGAGTTAAACTACCCCAAGGGAATAAGACAATTTCACATCTGTTTAGCTTTTGATATATAAGACCATCAACACAAAAATATACTAAATACTTTATATGACTTTATAAGTTAAAAAAGTAATTGACAGTACAGGAACTTACCTAAGCAGACTTAAAAGATTAACCAGTGTATCTAGAGATAACAATCAGCCATCCTGAGTCAATCCATCTATATCACTTAGGGTAATGTTGATAGTAATGCATTAACACGGACATTATGTTATCTTTTACTGAGAGAACAATGCACGTAGCAAGTTTTAGCAAAAGAAAAAAAAATTCACAGGTGTAGACTTGCAGATATACAATGAACTTCATCCTAAATGAAGACACAGAAAATGATTCTAGAAAATGCTAGCCATATTGTCAGCCAAAAAATACCTTATTAATGTCTAAGTGGACTCTATTGCTTGCTCTATTCAAATATGGTAAATCATTTATACACAGCTCCTTAGAAATTTGGAGTAATTGCTCTGCCTCGAAAAAGGCTGACTTGGACCTCTGGAGCTGGCCATGAGGGATTTATCTTTATTGCTACACATGCTGTGCTATGCTGTGCTGTTCTCATTATATACGCCAAGCCAACATGGAAGCATTTGGAATAATTATTTATTTTTAATATATACCCTGCTTTTCTACAAAGCAGTTGAAACAGCTTGCAATAAAATCTCTACAAATTAAAATAGCTGAAAATAAAAATAGATGTCCAAAACCGATAAGTAGAGTGGGAGCAATAGGAACTTAGGATAGAATACTTAGTGGATTTGAACACTAAGTTTGTCTAAACCAACCAAGCAAAACAGCTTTTATAGTTTTCAGTATCTGATGACATGGAGCATCTTTGTACCTCAGAAAAGAAAAACACATGCTTCCCTGAATTTATATAAAATATACAAGTAGTGCATTGATAATGTGTCCTCATATTTATTGACTCAACAAATATTTATTATTGTACACCTACTATGAGACAGGCACGTTGCTAGATATAAAGGGTAAATTGATATATAAAACATACACATAACTCTGCCAAGTAAGGGCAAGTAACCCCAACAGGTCTAATGTCTAGAGACAAAACAATTGCAATTATCTCTGCTGTAATTCACCATAGTTTTCTCTAGATTTCTATTTTAGTATTCAAACAATAAGGAAGGGTTTACTGAGCTCTTCTTAGTCACTCATTTATTCATTAATTCATCAACTATATTTTGAGTACCTACTACATGCAAAGCACAATTCTAGGTTGTGATCAGAAATCGAGGATGACTCAGGTGGAAAGTGTCTTTAAGCTACCTAGGGAGACAAGAAATACACAAATCAATACAAAGCAAGGTAGACAGAAGGAAAAAAAAGTGTCATGCAAGGTGGAGAGCAGGGGGGCTTTCTTGCTTGAGGATGGACTGGGAATCATGGAAGTGCTCCTGGAGGAGCCGGGGCTGGTTTTATAGACAAGTGATGAGGGGAAGGGCTCCCGACACAGAAAGCACATTCAGCAGAGGCAGCGTGATGGGCATTTAAGGAATGTGAAGGAAGAATGGCAAGTGCTCAGTTGGGTGACACATTTGGTGAGTAAAGGGGAACACAGAAATAAAGTAGGGAAATTAGGTCAGGGCTAGATTTTAGGAAGAGAAGAGGTTCAGCTTATGCAGCTGGTACCCCTAACTGTGCCGCTTGCTATGCAAAAGCTGGTAAAGGAAACACACAGCTAGACTCTTGCCCTCAAGGACTTCACGATCTAATATGTGCGTGGCCAGGCAAATGCCAGATGCTTGCATTTAATTATTCTCATTTACCTTTCTTCTACCGCATGATGCATAGAGCGCTATACAGAAAGCAACTACATACCTGCCACAGCTCTGGGAAGGGCACGGATTTAAAACCATCTGATCAGAGCCAGCTCCCCCTGTGCGTACCTTTTATGTATGACTAGGGTTCTCAGGACCCATTTCTCCCACAAGTATAACTCTTGTGCCACGTTCCTCTCTGAGTGCTTCTGGAGTCTGCCTTACAACGTTACTCTTGAAGGATTCACTCACTGCCTAGGTTGCAAAAACATAGCTCACAAAGCTCTTGAGTTCAGTCTGAAGAGATGCAGCATTAAAGTCTATACAACAGGAAAAAGGCAGCATTGGACTGAGCTGGTACGAAGGTAGAGGAAGAAAAGTGACTCCAAGAAAAACAGTGTGCTGACTGTATACCACAAATAATGGCAAAGACTCTCGTAGCAAAAGTGGCAAATGGCTCTCTAGATACTCTTGATGGAAAGCATCACTCATCACTCCTTCACCTCTCAGACAAAGGGGTCACCACAGGCAGGGCAACATGAACATAATCACTGTTTCTGGGAGAACTTTAAATGCTGAATCAATGCTCGTAAACAAGTAGGCATGGGTGGACATTCCTCTGTGTGTGTATTTGCATTAAAACATGAATATGTGCAGATGCAAAGGATCCCTGAAATAACTTTCTACCTCACCCCACCCTTGCTTCCTCCATATTTACCATTCATTTGGCAATAACCCCTCACCTTCAGTGTCTCTACCTCACTTCATTTTCATCTGTCCTCTCTCCTTTGCCTCAAGTTCCAACCCTCCATCTGAGCTTTCACTGTCATTCCCACTCCCACCTCTTCCAGATTATTGAGTTAAACAATATTAACCAAGTTTTTAAAATTATCTAACAATTAGTTATCAAATAAATTGACAATCAATGTATCGACAATCTATTGGCCTTCTCCAAAAGGAGGAAAAAATGGACCGTTCTCAAACTTATTTGGCCATAGGAGTCTTGCTAGATGACAAGTTATTTTTCTCCACACTAATTTCACAAGCTATTGAAGGCAAATTCTTAGAGTTTTTTGTTCTTCTACGGAGCCCAGCATCATGGAAGACAGGGTATTAGTAGATGATACATTAATGGGTTAATTGTATAATAGACTAATGGTTTAGTTATTCCCTTATTCATTTAACAAATATTTACTGAGTACCTACTAGGAACTTTTCAGGCATAGAGAGCACAGCAAAAAGTAAACAAATCAAGCCCTTGCTCTCAGGAAGCTTACTGTTTAGAGATAGATAAATAAATAAATAAATAAATAATATTTCAGGTGGTGAGGAGTGCTAAAAAATAAAGAAAATAAAGAAAAAAAGGTTGGAGAGTAGAGATAGCAGAGGAAGGTTTTACAAAATGACATTTTATTCAGGGTAGTTGGATAAGGGCACTCTGGAGAATGACCACTTGTGCAAAGGTCTAGTACAGAAAAGAAAGGGAGAGAGTCTTGTGCTTCTCTTGGAAAGAGAGGTCAGGTAAGTGAACACAAATGCAAAAGCCCCAGATTGGAAGCAGGCTTGGATGTTGGAGGGCAGCCAGAATGATGTGACCCCAGCTGAATCAGCACCATAGAGCATGGTTGGGAATAAGGTCAGAAATGGCTGGGAAGAGAATGCATCAGTCTCTTGTGGTCTATACAGGACTTTGGATTTTACTCCAAGTGCATTGGGAAACCGTGGAGGGTTTTATACACAGAAGTGACTTAACATGAGCTGTGATCTAAGAGGACCACTCTGGTTGTTGTTTTGAAAATAGCCTAGGGACAAGTGTAGAGACAGTACAATCATTAAGAGTTTGTCCTGGCGGATAATGGTGCCTCAGGGAAGAAGTGAAGGTGGTAGGTGGTGATCGGAATGTTATATAGTCTTTAAGTAATCACAGAGCATATAGAAGACATTGAGTATAGATAACTCTTCTAAGGCGCTTTAATGAAAAGCAGACAAATGGAACCAAAGTACTAATGTGTTTTGCTCTCTCTCTCATTCTCTTTCTCTCTCTCTCCCCCCCCACACCTCCTCTTCTCTCCCACCCTCCCTCTCACTCTTCCTCTCCCTCTATTTCTATGTCTATCTCTATCACTGTGTCTATGCCTAGCTCTCTCTTTTCTCCTTCCTCTCTCCCTAGCTATTGAGAAGGTGTATACTCTCAATGACAAGAGTTCACTTTTTTAAATTGAGGCATCTAGGCTTCCTATTCTCTCTGTTGCAAAATTCGCTCAGATAAAATCAGTGTTTATTTTAGTACCAATTTCTTCTATAATGAGTAAAGAAAATGTATTTTGGAAACTAGTCAGAAACAATAATGAGTTTATAAATGTACTTCTAAATTGTCCGTAACACTTTCACATATATTAAATTGTCTGGGCATCATTAACTTGGACCTAAGAGAAGGCAAAGGGTCCAGTTCTTTCTATTTTACAAAGAAGGAAACCAAGGCTTAGCATAATCATTAGTTCAAATTGATATGACTTATTAATAACATAGAAAGAATTCAAGTTTGACTCTCGTCTACATTTAACTTCTTAACCCCCTTAACAATCATGCCTTTACTATTCAAATTAACTATACTCATTTTATTTAGCAAGAGTCAAAAGCAATTCCTTTACTTACCACCGAAAGAGTCTTTTTCATGTGGTTGGGAGGAAGAATACTCATTTAGAAATGTTTTAGTTTAAGATGTATCTTATAAATTGATTAAAACTTCCTGAATATCTAAGAATAATTTACTTCCAAGGAATATATTGCCTCAGATTTCTCTAAACTTATAGGCTGTAGCGTGATTGCAAAATCAATTAGGAATCGTGAGAGCAAAACTGATCAAGTTATATTCTAAAGGCTGATGTTAAATACCCACTCAATGCAATTGTGATTTCCGGATTTCCGATTAAAATGTAAATGTTGTCCTCTTTTTCAAAATCATTATTGTATTTTAGTATGTAATTGTATGTCTTGATTTACATATCACTTCCGTTATAATGTTTTCTTTAAAATATACTGTACTATATTATTATGACTCAGGTAATGTGAAAGATAAAGTGACACAATGTATCTGGCCATCATCAAAGTCTAGAAACAATAAATGCTGTAGAGGGTGTGGAGAAAAGGGAACACTCTTGCACTGCTGGGGGGAATGTGAATTGGTACAGCCACTATGGAGAACAATATGGAGGTTCCTTAAAAAACTACAAATAGAACTACCATATGACACAGCAATCCCACTACTGGGCATATACCCTGAGAAAACCATAATTCAAAAAGAGTCATGTACCAAAATGTTCATTGCAGCTCTATTTACAATACCCAGGAGATGGAAACAACCTAAGTGTCCATCATCAGATGAATGGATAAAGAAGATGTGGCACATATATACAATGGAATATTACTCAGCCATAAAAAGAAACGAAATTGAGTTATTTGTAGTGAGGTGGATGGACCTAGAGTCTGTCATACAGAGTGAAGTAAGTCAGAAAGACAAATACCATATGCTAACACATATATATGGATTCTAAGAAAAAAAAAATGTCATGAAGAACCTAGGGGTAAGATGGGAATAAAGACACAGACCTACTTGAGAATGGACTTGAGGATATGGGGAGGGGGAAGGGTAAGCTGTGACAAAGTGAGAGAGCGGCATGGACATATATACACTACCAAATGTAAAATAGATAGCTAGTGGGAAGCAGCCATATAGCACAGGGAGATCAGCTCAGTTCTTTGTGACCACCTAGAGGGGTGGGATAGGGAGGGTGGGAGGGAGATGCAGAGGGAGGGGATATGGGGATATATGTACACATATAGCTGATTCACTTTGTTATAAAGCAGAAACTAACACACCATTGTAAAGCAATTATACTCCAATAAAGATGTAAAAAAAAAGTATCTAAATATAACCAAATTTGTGAGTCCTTTAAAAATATCAAATTTTGAAAATTCAATATCTTAATTAACATCGTACATATTTAAAGCATTGATTTTATATGTATATATGTATATGTGTATATATACCTTTTTTCTTTAAAATTCTAGATTTTATCCTAATGATGCTGTTAAAGGCTAAAAATAAATGTCAGTAACAAGGCATAATGAAAGTTATAACAATATATTATACTGCCCAAGTTCATGACAAGAAATTAAGTAAAAATAAATAATAATTATAATGCTATCGAAATTAATTAGGAAAAAAGAAGTATTTACGACCCCAGTGTAATCCACTTGAAATGATTTTCCAAATCTGAACATTGTTCAGCTCCCCTCAAGTCCTCATTACCACCTCAGTCCAAGCCACCATCTTCTTGCCCCCAGCAGAGCCTATTCTTCACCAGTCGTCAGAGTCATTCTCCAAACAAATGAATTAATATACTCCCTTGCTCTCCGCCCTCCAAAGGTGCTCTTCCAATTTCAATAAGATAAAAAGTCCTCTCTATGGCTTACAAGGCCCTACCTGATCCAGCCCTTGACCAGGCCTCCTTTCTGCCTCCCTTCTCATCATTCATTGTGCCCCAAGCACACACCCCTCTTGGGACCCTAGAATTCGCTACTTCTTCTGGTTTACTTGGCTGACCCCCGACATCATTCACATCTCTACTCAGGTGTCAATTCCTGGGAGAAAACTTTGGTCATGCTCTAAACTATCACTCAAAAACCTCTGCTCCTTAGTCCTTATCCTTATAACACGTATTATTATTGTTGATATTACATGTTACTACTATATTACTATGCATTATATATAATATATATTGCTATATTTTAAATTAAATTTTTATTAAAATAATTGTAGAGTCAAATGCATTTGTAAAAAGTCAGACAAAGAAATATGTACACTTTACTGAGCTCTCCACAATGGTTAACATTTTGCAAAGCTGTAATATAAAAGCACAACTAAAATATTGCTATTACTATATCAACCTTATTCAGATTTCTCCAGTTTTACTTATACTCATTTGTGTATATGTAAGTAATTCTGTACAATTTTATCACATAAGTAGGTGTGTGTATCCATCATGCTAGTCCATATACGAAATAGTTCCAATACCACAAGGATACCTCATGTTGTCCTTTTAAGGACTCACCTTCCTCTATTCCTTCCCTAACACTTGGAAATCTGTCTTCCCTTTCTAAAATTCTGTCTTTTCAAAAATGTTTTACTTGGAATCATCCAGTAAGTATGCTCTTGGGATTGGCTTTTCTTTCTTTTTTTTTTTTTTCCGCTCAGCTTCATTTCCTGGAGATTTATCTAAGTTGTATTTATCAACAGTTTCCTCATTTTCATTGCTGAGTACCAAGTATTCCATGGAATGTATGTACCAATGTTTGTTTAACCATTCACCTGTTGAAGGACACCTGGGCCAATCTGAGACTTTGTTTATTACCAATAAAGCTGCTATGAACATCTACATACAGACATTTGTGTGAATTTAAGCTTTCATCTCTCTTGGATAAATGCTCAAGAGTATAACTGCTGAGCAATATGGTAAGTGAGTATGTCCTATTTTTTTAATTATGTTTTTCTCCATTAGAATGGAAGTCCTATGACACCAGGCACTTGGGTATTTTGGTCTCTTTCCTTGTTCCTGGCACAGAGCACCTAAAACCCTTGTAGTTTCCAGGGTGATAGGAGTGTCTTTTGTTTTAATGAGGCAGCTGTGGGTGGTCCCTTGGGTGAAGGATGGTCACCAGAAAGACCAAACCACGATTAGAAGCTTGAAATTTTCAGCCCTGCTCCCCATTTTCTAGAGAAGGGAGAAGGGCTGAAAATGGAATTAATGATCGATCATGCTTACATGAGGAAGCCTCCATAAAAATCTCAACAGTATGGGATTCAGAGAGCTTCCAGGTTGGGGAACATATCCATACTGGGAAGGTGACACCCCAATTCCACAGAGAGAACCTCCTGTGCTCGGGACCCTCACAGACCTCGCCCTGTGTATCTCTTCATCTAGGCTTTCACCTGTATTCTTTATCACATCCTTTAATAAACTGGGAAATATAAGCAAGAGTTTCCCTGAGTTCTGTGAGCTGCTCTACCAAATTAAGAGAACTTGAGGAAGGAATGTCCTATTTGTAGCCAACTCTGACAGAAGTCATTGGTAACCTGGGGACCATCCGGAGTGGGCTGGGGGCAGTCTTGTGGTACTGAGCCCTCAACCTGTGGGATCTGACACTATCTTCAGGTATACAAGGACAATAACAGCCACCACCACCACAGATAGAGAGAAAAAATGGATGGCTGCAAGAGGCAGTGGGTGAGGGAGTGGGTGAAGGGGGTCAAAAGATACAAACTTCTAGTTACAAGACAAATTAGTGCTGGGGATGTACTGTACAGCAATGGTGACTATAATTTTAAATACTGTATTGCATATTTGAAAGTTGCTAAGAGAGTAGATCTTAAAAGTTCTCATCACAAGAAAAAGAATGTATGTTGCACACCTGATATGAGTATAATGTTATGTGTCAATTGTATCTCAATTTAAAAAAAAGAAGGTGCAGTTAGGTCAGGAAGTTGAGCAGTTGTGTCCATAAAGGGATGTGTGAGGCTCTGGGAAAATTCCTGTGATTCTCCAACCCCAGGGAACACAGTAGGACCCAATGTCCTTAAAAAGGCTTAACTTGGCCTGATGGTTCCTTAGACCATGTGCAGTTTCAGGTGCCTGGGTGGCCACCAGCAGAGGAAAGTGCAGCCAGCCCCTGAGCAATATTTTCAAGGTGGAACCATCAGCAGAGCCAGGGGGCTCATACTCGTTCCTAAGCATGTGGCAGCCTGGCAAAGTAGTAAGTAAGCTCTCAAAAATTACTTGTCAAATGCGTAAATAAATAAACTCCTGGCCTGAGTGAGGAAGACTTCAGGAGAGAATGAGGCCCCACAGGGGTAAATGGCACTGGAAAATGGTAGCTAAGAGCAACAGGAATTAGGAAATCAAAGTTAAATATTGCCACAAACTGAGAGGCCTGGGAAGTTTGGATTACATGCAACAAATTTCTTTTCTTAAACTGTATTTGTGGTACCACTTCTATTCCTGGAGAGATCCTTTATGAAATCATGAGTGAATCAGTTCTAGAAGGTCAAGCCTATTAGTATAAATACACCACCCTCATGAGTCTAACCTTTCTGGTAAATTTTAACATATTTTTGTTCAGAACTTATGGTTTCCTGACAATCAGATTTCTTTTAATAAGTAACAGGGAAAAAAATAATGTTTAACTGTCATTTAAAGTAGCAATTTTCAAATATTTTGAGTTTCACAATATCTGAATATTTCATTGCAAAAAATCACAGACTGTGTCTATATTTGAATAATGTTTCTGTGTAAATATCTAGTACATAGCTCTGCCAGGACAGTGCTCTTTGTGAGACTCCTGAAAAGAGTGAAAACAAGAAAATGAAAATGCCTTGGAATGCTGACTATTGCAGATAGATTAAGGGATAACATATTTTAAGAACAGTAAGCTAATATCTTCCTCTGGCTTGATTCTTTCAATCAGTTGAGGGTTCTTGCTGTAAGATGATTTCTGTTATATTAAGTAAAGCTTGAATGACAAAATTCAATAAGGTTGCCTGATTATACATTTAGTGTGGAGTTATATTTGTGTATCCTAAGCTTCATTCTCTGTGAGTATTTCTCTATTTGGTATCTTTAAGACATAGTAATTCCTGGCAGTATAGTTCTAGAACACTGATTCCCAGCCTTGGCTGCACATTAGAATCATCTGGGGAGGTTTTAAAACTCCTAATGCCTAGGCCATACCCCAGACCAATTAAATCAGAATCTCTGGGGTGGAAGCCAGGCATTAGTAGTTTTCATAAGTCTCCAGGTGATTCTAATGTGCAACCAAAGTGAGAACCAGTGTTCTAGAATTGTTTGTGTCAGTTTTACTAGGGTAATTGTTAATAGGCAGACCTGGGTCCAAAATTACTTCTATTGAATTAGAATCTCTACAGATGAGCAAGACGAATCTGAATATTTATCTGTACTCCCAGATGATTCATATGCACACCAAGTTCGAGAACCTTTGGCTTATAGAGTTAAGGGGTCTAACATTGACCTGCAAAGTCCTCAGCGAACAGAAAACTCTGAATTCTCTATCTACAGTCAGAAACCTTTTGAGGTTGGAGGCAAGTCTATTTTGGAAGTCTCCTTAGAGGTCTTCACTTAGCCACTGTGGTTATATAGCTTGCAGGTGTCAGTAATAACTCCAGGTTGTTTCCACACAGTTTTGAAGTGAATACTTTATTAGGACAAATTTATCCTCTAGTGGGAAAGCTAAAATAAAGAGGCCATCAAGCTAAAATTAGAAAGAGTAATTTAACAAAATAATAATTACCTCTTAGAATTAAGGATTTAAGAGAGGAATTCTTATAGAAAAGCATAAAGTTCCAAATTAGGCTTCCCTCCCTGCCCTACAACTCATTTTTTTGAAAAAAAAATTACAATTAAAAATTTTTTTAAGAGAAGGGAAAAATTAAAGACCAATAGGAATCCCCATTATATTTTAAAATATTCATCCATTAGGAATTTGTTACCCTTTAGGATATGTAAAGTATGTTCTAAAATGTTTCATCTTATTCTAACAAATATCCTATTTAGGGAAGCAGGGCAAAGGATTATTAATTCTACTTTTTATAGACATATTATTCCCAGCACATAATACAGTGTGAAGTTCTCAGTAAGTGTTTATTGAATTGAATTGAATCATTAGATGAAAAAGCTGAATCAAAGAACCATTAAATACTAACCAAGTCTTCATCAATTGATCAAGATAGAACTGCATCAAAAATCCAAGCCTGATCCAGAATTCTTTCCCTAAAAGCAAGTTTACTCCCGTATAATTTGGAAATTAAAGGTCATTCTTTTAGCCAGTAGTCCTCAAGCTTGGTGCACCTCAGGACCATATAGATGCTTTTAACTATATCCAGGGTATCAAGCAAAGATTGTGATTCAATAGGGCTGAGGTGGAACCAGATTCTAACAAGCATCACCTATCAGAAAACACATGTAACTGCAAAATATGTAATTAATCCAATTAACAGTGATTGTCAAAACAGCAAATACCATTGGCTAACTCTGAGAAAAGTGAAACATGTAATTTAAAAAAGTAAAATGACTCATGTCCCCAATAAATATTTGTTGAATGTTTGAATCCATTAGTTAATAGTATAAAATTAACACCAAACTGGTTTACAACATTTAGCATAATATACAAAGAGGAAAGTTTTAGATTCTGTGATTTTTCTGGCCATCAGTTTGAACTTTTTGGCCAACCCAATAAAAGGAATTGAAGGTTGCAGAGCTGTGCACAGGTAGGGAGAATGCACAGAATGCCTTCAGTAGTAAGATAGGCAAAGAATTCTGAGAATGAAGAAACAGTCCTTCCCTAAGGCATTAGATTTGTAACTAGGCAACAAATAAAATATGATTACTTCTAGCCAGCCCAAAATGCAGCTCCCACCAGAAAAGTGCTTGCTTAAAAATGCCTTTCAGAAGTCTAACCTCTAGACAATTTTGGTGTTCAACTCATCTTATAATTTACATCTTATAATTAACACACACATGTATGTGTATATTTACATATATGTACATATACATATATACACATTATTACATATATATGTATATGATACACATTAATGTATGGTATTTTAAGAACATGTATAATTTGATAATTCTATATAAAAATCAATACTGATCATTATTAGTTATAAAGTTAAAATCTCATGCTATTTTAATTACCAAAAAAGCATTTGTAATGGCTAAAATCCAAAATACTGACAATAACCAATGCTTGTGAGAATAGGAAACTCTCATTCTTTGCTGACAAGTATGCAAAATGGTACAGCCACTGTGGAAGGCAGTTTGGCAGTTTCTGACAAAACTAAATGTACTGTTACCATAAGAATTACACTCTTAGGTATTTACTCAAATGGGTTGAAAACTTATGTCCACACAAAAACCTGCCCATGAAGGTTTATAGCAACTTTCTTCATAACTGCCAAAAATAGAAGCAACTAAGACGTTCTTTAATAGGTGAACGAATGAACACACTGAAGTACATCCATAAAGTGGAATATTATTCAGTGGTTAAAAGCAAAAGGAGCCATCAAGTCACAAAAAGACATGGAGGAAACTTAAATACATACTGCTAAGTGAAACAAGTTACTCTGAAAAGTCTACATAGTATATGATTCCAGCTACATACTGTAGGATTCCAACTGTATGACATTCTGGAAAAGGCAAAACCACAGAGACAGTAAAAAAAAAAAAAAAAAAAAAGAAATCAGTGGTTGCCATGGGTTGGGAGTAGGGAGGGAGGGATGAACAGGCAGAGCACAGATTTTTAGGTTAGTGAAACTATTTTGTATGAGGCTTTGGTGGACACATGCTATTATGCATTTTTCAAAATCCATAGAACTGTACAGTACAAACAGTAAACCCTAATGTAAACTATGGACTTTACTTAATAATAATATATTAATATCAGTTCATCAACTATAACAAATATACCCGATTAATGCAAGAAGTTAATAAGAGAGAAGACTAAGGAAGGGGGATATATGGGAACTCTCTGTACTCCTCAATTTTTCTGTAAACCTAAAACTGTTCTCAAAACCAAAACCTAATTAAAAAAAAGAAACATATGTAGGTAATATTAATGCTAGCACTGGAAACATTTTTTCTAATTTGTAACATACTGATAAAATAGTTGTTAAACTAAACCTATTAACTATGTATTTGTCACTCCTATATCATGAAACATAAAATTCTTTAACTATTTAGCATATTCCAAAAGATATTTAATTCACATTCTGTCATATAGAACTAAATTAATAAGCCCTGCTATAATTGGATGTCTGAAGAATTTTTTTCAATTCTTTTCCCAAATAAAGTGTTCATATCATATTGGTCCATCTCTGATTTTCACTATAGTTTTTATTAGCAAAAAATAATAAATATTTTGCCTATAATGCATTGTTATGTAACTGAATGCAGAAGTTGCTACCTTAACCTATGAGATGACTAGTTCTAGCTACTGAAAGCCTTGTGCAATTTTTCTCAAACTTCGATATATGTGGGAGTCAACTGGGGATCATTTTAAAAAACAGATTCTGATTTAATTGGTTTGAGGTGGCACCTGGTAATCTGCATTTCCAACAAGCTTCCAGGTAATGCTGTTGCAGGACTACACTTTGAATAGCAAGGTTCTAGAGTATATCTAGGCTATAAGATAATTACCATTGTGAAACATAAACCCAAATCCCTAGCAATTCTTGCAAGGGACTAAACAGCTGCTTTTTTTGGTTCTCCCACCTGGAAAAGCTCTTAGGGCTTCCAGCACTTCTAAATTTGCTTTCCCAATATATAATCCTTTTCAATTTTATCTGTAAAGAGGAAGACCTGATAACCTTTGTACAGTAAGCAAGCTACCCATTTAGTCATAATACTCTCCTAGCTTGTATGAGCCAGACATCATTTATTTCTAGTTCAATTCCTCTGTTTATATGTCTTCAAGCACAGAAAGGTCAAGTGACTGGTTCAGGGTCACTTATCCAATAACTTAGAGGTCAGGTCTCAAATCCAGGTCTCTGATTTCAAATCCAATCCCTTTCCCTCATTCTCTGCTGCTTCTAATAGTGATGTACTTCAGAGAAGAGGGACCAGTTTGTTTAGACCACAAAATCCCAGTTCTAAATTGAATCCCTCAGCTTCCAGCTTCCCATAAACCTTAAACATAGGTTTAAGGTGTTATAGAACATGAGTCTTGAAGGAGGAATAGGATATTGATCAGAGGGAAGGGAATATGGGAATGGCGAATGTCCTAGCGTGAGTAATGAATATATAAGCCATGAATACTAGAGTGATGATTAAGACCGTGATGTTAAGAATGAGTAAGGCAAAACTGGATATGTCAGACAGAGCCAGATTTCCAATCATCAGCAAAAAATGTAGAGTGCATCCTGGCTCTGAGACTTTGAGAATATTGTGTACTTTCCTTGAGACCTGCAATGACCAGGAATTTGTGGAATTTCTGTAGAAGCCTGTTAGAATACACATAATACAGCCTACTGTAATACCTACACTGCTTGTAACTGTCTCTAAGGGCTCAGATCACCAACAAGGGACTGAGAACCTCCTGATTTTCGTCAGGCTGAGTCCAAAGTCACCACAGCTGATTTTTCCTTATTGTAGCATCACTGCTCAGCCTTCACACATGAATATCTCAAAACATCTCTGGAAAGACAGAGATGGGAGCCCAGAATCTTGGCTGCCTTGACATTTACCTAACCACCTGAAGAGAATACTACTAACTTATTGGCAAAGCTTTGTGACATAGTGTCAGAGCAGCATCCAGAGGAAGACAGTCTGGCAACCCCACTTGAGCCCCCCAATCAAGGGCTGCCTGCATAGAGCACACATACTTACAGAGGAATCCTCTCTTGAAATGAGAATAGAATTTTCATAATGGGATGCTGTCCAGTGTTTAGTGGCAAGGACTGCACCCAAGGTCATATCATCCTAACTTTTTTTTTTTTCCTGTGCTGCAGGGCTCTAGGGTGGAGAGTGTAAGAGTATACAAAGGCAGACTTTTACTGTTAGAAATTCTTAGAAGGAGAGTAATGTTGAGCCATACTTCTAAGAAGAAATCATCACAAGTGGACATATTTTGTTTAACTTCAGGTTAAATAAGAACAAGCATAAAAGAGAGATATGCAGATAGCACACTTGTTGAACTTACAAAGATTTTCACACTAAAAATGCTGACATGTGAGAAGGAGGAAACTGGCTTATAGATAGGGCAGAGTGGGCAGTTTTCTTTTCTGGGTATCATCTCTGAACTGAATCAACAGAATAATGTCTAGGAAGCTTAAGAATGCAGCTTTAGGACAAATGTGAAAGAAAGAAACACATATCAGTTCAATATAAAAGCAGCATTTTGCAAGTATGGCTGAACAACTATGAAAAGGGCCAACACGCCTGGGAGTATAGAAACACAGTCTAGGAGTCAGTGGGGAATGTGCTGTATTCAGTGGGCGAGAAGTAGCATTAGCCAATGTCCAGGGTTCTTTGCTGCTCAAAAATTCTATCATTCTACTACAAACAAGAATAATGACTTGTATATTTTGCAATCAATGATAGTAAAAGCACAGTGACTGTGGATGACTTACTGTGCTGACAATGAATCCCATTAAATCCTCGGGGACATTTACAGACATAGCCTATGAATGTATCCCCTCGGTATGCTTCACTTATTTCACAGGTTCCTCCATTATGGCATGGATTAGGAGTGCAGGGACCTGAAAAATAGAAAAATAATATTGCTGCATGATGCATATGCTTTAAAGTAGACATTGGGTCAACATTTTGCAATTAATAATTTTATAGAGGAAAGTGTTCTGGATATTAGTGCCATAGGAAATGTAGTAGTTGTGGGAGTTCTAGAGATCAATGGCCTGGGTTTGAATCCCGGTTTCATCACTTTCTAGCCATGTGGTCTTGGACGATTTATTTAACCTCTCCTTACCTCAGTCTCATCTTCTGCTGAATGCAATACTAATACAATCTACCACAAAGGGGGATGATAGAGATGAAAAGAATTCCTACAGGGCTTCCCTGGTGGCACAGTGGCTGAGGGTCTCCCTGCCAATGCAGGGGACACGGGTTCGAGCCCTGGTCTGGGAAGATCCCACATGCTGCGGAGCAACTGGGCCCGTGAGCCACAACTACTGAGCCTGCGCGTCTGGAGCCTGTGCTCCACAACAAGAGAGGCCGCGATAGTGAGACGCCCGCGCAACGCGATGAAGAGTGGCTCGCACTTGCCGCAACTAGAGAAAGCCCTCGCACAGAAACAAAGACCCAACACAGCCAAAAATAAATAAATAAAATTAAAAAAAAAGAAAGAATTCATACATATAAAATACCCAGAACGGACACATATGAAACACTCAGAAAGTATTAGCACTAAGTAAAATATTGTTATTAAGGTCTCTGAATTATAACATCTCTTCTGCATGTTTAAAAAGTAATAGTGAATGGCAATTTCTAGAGTCACAAACACAGAAGAGTTTTTGTATCCTCCTGGTGAAAGTAGCATAAGCTTTAAGTGACTATAACCACATGGGTCAAGTGGAGTGGATAGCTGGTTGCAATAGTTTTTTCGACTATCTGCGAGCTTGTGGTGGGGCATACTTCGGGAGAACTACAATTTTTGCCAATGTATAGGAAGTAGCTCATCGAAAGTTGCAAATATAGAGAAGAGACACTGAGAGTTATTTTTAAGCTTTGAGAAAGTAACTTCACCAGAGTGACTGGTACTGTGAGAGTCAATAGGATTGTGGTGCTCCACCTCCCTTGGAGAGAACCAGCTGCTGGCATGGTGGAGGTGTAGAGCTGGGCCAGTCCTGCCTGACCCTGGGACTCCTCTACTGCACATTCTTTACTCTGGGGTGCCCCTTTGGTATGGCTGAGATTTTTTCAACTGGCATAGCATCCAAGGCTTTTTCTTTGCAATATTCCTTCATTCCTTTTCTCCCTTCAGAGTTGACAGGCTTGTGTCACAGTCTGAAGGCTCATCCTACCTACTCTTGCTCTCTCCCGTTTGTCCATCACAGTTATTCCGCTCCCCCCACCCCACAATAAACCTTTTGCACGTCTAATTCTGTCTTATATTGTTAGCTGGCCTCTTGGAAGATGCTAATTGACTCAGGGCAGAATCCAGATAAGAGTTTGTGAAGAAAAGTTGAAGGAAGAAAAAGTTCTCCCTGGGAGATGAAGAAAGGCTAAGCAAAATATATAGTATTCTCTAATTTTGCCCTTTTTTATTTTAATTGGAGAGACTAGAACACACTTATGTGAAACAAAAATCGCTGAAGAGAAAGTTAAGATGCACATACTAGAAAAGGCAAGCAAGAGTAATTAAACCAAGTGTCTGACTCTGTATGTAGAGATAAATTCCTGAGTCTGGAGGAAGATAAGAAGAAAAGCGAGTGGTTTCAGCAGAGACTAGAAAGTAGGTGAAAGTGTTGGCACAAGAATGGTGATAACCAGAGTCAGCTGGGTGGGGGCAAAGCTATTAACTAAGGGGTCTCCAACCCCTGGGCCATGGACCAGTACTGGTCCGCAGCCTGTTAGGAACCAGGCCGCACAGCAGAAGATGAGGGGCAGGCGAGCGAGCGAAGCTTCATCCGCCGCTCCGCATTGCTCCCTATCGCTCCCCATAGCTCCCCATCGCTTGCATTACCACCTGAACCATCCACCCTCCCCACCCCTGCCCGTGGAAAAATTGTCTTCCATGAAACAGGTCCCTGGTGCCAAAAAGGTTGGGGAGTGCTGTATTAAAAGGTCGCAATAGTGAATGGCTACCCAAGTGTGGGTCAAAGCCATTTAATAACTTGATGAGAGAAAAGGAAATTCACCATCATCACAAAGTTGACAACAGAAAGCACTCAGAGTTTGGGCAACGCTATCCTGCAAGACTTCATAATTCTATCATCTCCTCCAGTAGCTGTTTGACAGTTTCTTCCAGTTTAAAATTTCATGAAATTCAATGGTTGTAGAATCTAATAAAGATATTTATGAAATAGGCAACAATGTGGCAACTCTGGTGTCTAGATCCTCAATTCTTGGTAGGGCTGACTTTCAAAGAGTGAAAAGAAATCAATGTACCTGTGATTTTTCTTCAGATATATTCATACCAATTAAAAACAATACATTTATTCAAGTAGGTAGTTTAGTGCTATGCAGTACTTGTCAATTAGACCAACTAACACCTGTCCTTGAGGTGGTATGTTGTAGATGTTTGAGACAGGAAGAAGGTGTTAACACCAGTGGTCATTTTTTTCCATCACGAAGAGATGCAAACCATGTTACAGAATCCCTCCGTCATTCTCTTCTTTCTCACTTTCTATTTCCTCCCTGCTCTCAAATTAATCAACATTAACGATGCCTGACAACTTACAAATTCCTTTCACATAAATAATCTCATTTATTCCTCCTAGCAACTAGATGACGTAGTTGTCCTTACCATTCTCTTTTACCTTTTTCAAAAACTTAAAGACAGAAAGATTAGATAATATTTCCCAAATGAACATCTACGAGTGATGCATTTAGGTCTCAAGCTAAAAATCTGATCCTAAAACCTACATTCTTTACAGAATCAACCAACTGGGGAGGAGTGAAATAAATAAAAGTGACATTAGAGGGTTGACTCATCAGTTCACTCAAAATAAGAAAATACATGACTTAGATTTTTTTATTAACTGATAACTGATAGCCATGCATATAATTGCCAAAAAGATATTAATAATTATAGCCTAAGAATTATATAATTTTGAACAAATAAGGAGCGTTTGAGATCACCTAATCCAATCTTTCAATTTTACAGATGAGGAAACAAGCCTAATAAGAATTCAGTGATTTCTCAAAAATAAAAACCAAAAACCTCAACTAATATGAGGAATGTTGAGTTTAAGGAATTCTCTCTAGTAGGAAAAAAGTTGTTAAAACCAAAAATGATTAAGCTATTTCTGACTCCTCAAGAGAGTGATATTATTTATATCAGAAAGAAAATAAATATTTTCCATGTTCCCTTCTACTTA
Source organism: Mesoplodon bidens (assembly GCF_964165515.1). Taxonomy (NCBI): domain Eukaryota; kingdom Metazoa; phylum Chordata; class Mammalia; order Artiodactyla; family Ziphiidae; genus Mesoplodon; species Mesoplodon bidens. Next base: position 68,581,570 of record NC_138160.1, read on the forward strand.
CAGAGCTGGGTGAGGGAGGGATAAAAAGCAAACAACTGAAATAGTAAGGCCTCTGCCAGTCCTTGGGAGCAGTTAAAGCTGTGATTATGAGGAAAGTGGTCAATGGAAGTCACTTGGAAGAACAAGGAGCAAATATGAGCCTGGAATAGATGACTCTGTTTACTCATGCTTCCTGCATCTCTGGAAAAGTAGAACTTGGCTAGAAGCTGAGGATGAGTTAGTGGCTCTGCCTTATAGAAGGAAGAACTTAGGAATGAATGGGGACAACCCAGGAGGGGAGACCCCACAAGCAGAGATGGAAGTAAATTTCAGGGAGCGAGGAGGGTCAAGCAGTATGCTGTGAGGCTGTAATACGGGAAGAAAAGTAGCTGGTAGGAAACTGTGATGTCTAAAATTCAGGTTTAAGTTGTTGGCACTGCTGCAATGTGACCTGTCTCTGCTGGACTATCCAAATCGACAGTCAGACCTGTGTGTGGTATTGGGGGAAATCAAGGGGAAAGAGCTGTGCTATTCATCTGGCTCCTCCTGGCAGAAGGGAAGAAGTGTTGCAGGACACGACGCCTGAGGGACTCAAGAATCCAGTGGATACAGGAACCTGAAGACCGAGCTGACAGAGGTATCTAGTCCTAGACACTCTAGATATTTCCTGAGGGCACAGGCAAAGTCTGCCCAGCAATCTTGGTGCAGCCTCTGAGATTCCTCAAAGATACGCACTAGAGAGTTGGAGCTCATTTTATTTATACCCTCAAAGACATCATGACCTCAGCTGACATCTGGGTTTCAGAAAAAGATTATCTGTTACAAAGGTTGTAGCTGCTGTTATTTTTCCTACTCTAAGAAGTTCAATGATTTTCATTTACAGGGCGAGGATGAGGTAAGGCAAATGGGGCAAGGATTTAACCTTTCTAGAGTGCTTTATACACTAAGCAACATGAAATACATAGTATTCTTTATGATGCTCTGTAAGAACATATCTTTGTTCTACAGGCAAGAAAACAGGTTTGAGCAGAGAGGTTAAGTAACATGTGTAACTGCAAAAGCCAAGATTTTCTTTAACACATTCTGCCCGACTACAAACCCAAGCCCTTTCCATTAAGCCACACTTCCTGCCCTGTTGAAGATCTGTAGATTAATATGTTAATCTTGACAGATGCCTACAGAATCAGCATGCACTCACTAAGCACATTCCTATAAATAATATAGGACTCCAAAGGCTTCCTAAGTGGAAATATTTCAGAGTATTTTCAGCAAATGGGTCAGTGTGTTAGATATTATGAATATAGAGAGGCTCTGCTATGCTAACAGTACTCCACTTCAGCTATGTTTGAAATCAACTGTCAAACGCATTTCCCCCTATTATTTTGCAATAATATATTTGGTATGTGTATACTGTTGCTTATACTGTGAAGATAAGAAGTTGACCCTGCCCAACATACAGATTTTTTTCTTTTTTGTCCCTAATAATTATACCATGAAACTGATGTTATATGCCTTGTATACATTCTTTTGGAGAACTCACGGTAGAGTGTTGAAATGACTGGTTACATGATACTTTTCTCCATTAGACTCTTAATTCTCTGCGGTAAGAGTCATGGTCAGCACACAGTAGGTTTCTGATAAATTTTTAATAAACAATGATATGGGACTAATGAGTGATAACCATATCTTTTGCAGGGACCCCATTAAAGCTTACAAGGTTTATAAGCTATACATATCTTTTGGCATTTCAACTGGTAATTAATTACAATACTTTCTGTAACTTTTCTAAACCTTTTAAGGTTCAAGTCCTTTAAATTCATAATTAGTTTCCAATATTTTTTGTCTCTAATGCGGTTTAAGCTCCTAGAGTATTACATTTGTAATATTATTATAACTGTAAATAACAGATCATTAGAATGTAAACTTTTGCCTAATGATTATACCTGTATCCTAATTCTTTGGCAAATATATGATCAAGAAAAATTTAACATCATATAATCTGATTAATAGTGTTTTAGTCTCCTAATTTAATAATTCCTGTATAAAGAAAGACATTCACTTAAAACATTAGCAAAAAGAAATAATGAGAAAACAACTTAGTACATATAGATAAGATAACAAATGTAGCCCAAGTTCTCAACTCACAAAATTTTCTTGGTAGCCAAAAAATTTTATGTTTGATGTTAAATAATGACAATTAAAATATGTATCAAGAGTTTCCAGGTTTCTTTCCCCAGATGATAAGTGAGCTGGTCATCTGAGAATTAGACAGCCTAGGAAACTCTTGTGTTTTTAAGTTTTCCCCCGCATCCAATAATCTTCTCTATTTTGATACTGAAAGTAAGTAGGTATTATTTTAAGGTCTTGGCACACTGAAAAATAATAACGATCACCTATAGCATATACCATTGCTTGTACTGTGAGAATAAGAAAGAAACTGACCCTGACCTTGCTCAACATAGAGGTGTTGTTAATTTGTTTTTTCCAGTTAAGCTTAAATAACATCTATTCATTAGGCATCTATTATGTGCTGAGTTCTGCTAGTAATTTGTGATAAATGTTTTGAATGGAATTGTCAGCAGCTGGATGAGGACGCTAACAACAACAAAAAATACTTAGTGATCCAGTTTATGTATCTCATTTTTTAAACGTAATTTTAATGGCTATCTTTCACTGCAAATATACTATACTCAGTATTAACATTTTTTAATTTATGTAATGGTTTCTCAAAATTTAATTCTAGAATTTCCTTAGTGATAATCATATTAACAAACGTTTGTTATATGGCCACATTCTTAACTTTTGCTGCCAAAACTTTGGAATATTTAGGACACCTCATATATATTTTTTGTAACACGTCAGTGCTAATCTATAACTTATACATCGCTTTGAAAACAATTTAAAAGCAGAGCAAAATTTGAAATCCAAGTAGTGTTACTGAACCACTCAGAGCTTGTAAAAATGAGGGCCATCTCAATTCATTTCCATTTCAAAAGTCTGCTTCTTTTTGTATTACAGGTGTACAGAAGAAGTATACACAATGGTGGTTATGAGCTTCAGATCTGATTAGTATTCATAGAAGTCGAAATTATCTGATTAGACAACACTTGGTAATGTCATTCTTTTTTTTTTTTTTTTTTTTTTTGTGGTACGCGGGCCTCTCACCGTTGTGGCCCCTGCCGTTGTGGAGCACTGGCTCTGGACGCGCAGGCTCAGTGGCCATGGCTCACGGGCCCAGCCGCTCCACGGCATGTGGGATCTTTCCGGACCGGGGCACGAACCTGCGTCCCCTGCATTGGCAGGCGGACTCTCAACCACTGCGCCACCAGGGAAGCCCGGTAATGTCATTCTTAATGAAGGTATAAGCGGACTTGCAAGATACCAGAGGCTTCAGGGAGTTTTAAAATCGATAACGCTGTAATACTTTTGTAGGTAATCTTTAAGTAGCTCCTAACACAATGGGGGCAGCATATGATCAATATTCATGAACAATTGAAGTCAACAGCATGCTTTTCAGGCATTTTTATGCAATTTCATATAAATATGTCAACAAGATTAATTGCTCATAAAAGCAATAGATCTGTATATGGTTTGCTGCTTTTCTGCATCTACCTTCTCACAATTCCAACAGCAGAGAGTTGAAGTGATTTCTATATGTGTAACATGGTTAGCTTTTCACACATTTAGAGACTATGCCCCACATCATGAATTCCTCATGGTGTGTAAGCAGATTATTAGAAAGTAAATAGGTTAACACTGTCCTGTGACAATGTGTACACAGACCTGGTCAATTTTACAAATTACACTCTCAAAACATTGGCACTTAGATATTAAAAATAAATGTACATTTTAGATTACGTAATAAGGAAATGCCAGTAAGACTATTGCAAGAGCTTAGTTTCACTAGTTGTTTTAGTAATGCAAGCAAATAGGAAGAGTTATGACCCAAAAGTTCACTCCAAACTCTCGTCTTAAAAACACGTTAAAATTCTATCATAGTGTTGCTTTTATATTTAATAAGGTTTGAACATTTTGGCAGTTGCCATTTTGAGCCATTGCCACTCTATTTTAAACTAGTTGAAAAAGAAGGAGTTATTCTGGGAATGTTTACATGATTGAAGCTTTCATTCCATTTTTAACACTAGTTGATCCTCTTCCTCTTTTCTACTCCTCCTTTTTAAACGTAAATTGTAAATTCAGCCATTTGAGGAAAAAACTCTCAATATTTTCTGGGTATTTTGTATATGTATAGAGAGGTAAACTATAAATAAACCTAAAACACTCCATTTAAGGGGAGAATCAGCAAATTTAACAAATTGTTCCTTAAATATAAAATACTTGAATACATTATGAAAATTGAAATCTGAGGCTAAAGAGAGATTTTTTTTTAATACCTATTGAAAAACTTTCTCCTCGAGAATTAATGCTGGACTCTCTTCATATATAACTGTCTAGAGGAAGGCACTGAGATGACTAGTGGCTACAAAGGTGTTTAGGGTTCCTGTGTTAGTTTCCCAGGGCTGCTTTAACAAATTGCCACAAACCTGGTGGCTTCAAACAATAGAAATTTATTCGCTCACAGTTCTGTAGGCTAGAAGTCTGAAATCAAGGTGTGTCGGCAGGGCCATACTCCCTCTGAAGATGCTAGGGCAAAACCCTTCCTCATCTCTTCCAGCTTCTGGTGGCTCTTGGCGCTCCTTGGATTGTAGCAGCATAACTCCAATCCTTGCCTCCATCCGCACATGCCTTCTTTCCTGTGTTTCTCTGTGTTCTCTTCTCTTCTTATAAGTATACCAGTCATTGGATTCAGGGCCCACCATAGTCCAGAATAATTTCATCTCAAGATCCTTAATTACTTATATCTGCAAAGCCCTTGTGATGGGCTGAATTATGTTACCCCCAAATTCATATGTTGAAGCCCTAACCTCTAGTATCTCAAAATGTGACTGTATTTGGAGATACAGACTTTAAAGAGGCAATTAAGGTGACAGGAGGCCATAATATGGTCCCTAACCCAATCCAATCTCCCTTATAAGAAGAGAAAATTTGGACACACAAAAGAGATATCAGCGATGTTCCAATACCAGAGGAAAGGCCATGTGAGGACAAAGTAAGAGGGTAGCTATGGACAACCCAAGGAGAAAGGCCTCAGGAGAAACCAAACCTGCTGACACCTTGATCTTGCACTATGAGAACTGTGAGGAAATGCATTCTATTGTTTAAGCTACCCAGGCTGTGGTATTTTGTTTTGGCAGTCCCAGCAAACTAATACAGACCCTATTTCCAAATAAGGTCACATTCTGAGATTCCTGGTAGACAGGAATTTTGGACAGGTACTCTTCAATCCACTGTAGTCCCTAAGTAGTTGTTTCTTGTATCAATGAAGCTGACTAAGGAAACCAGAGCCCTTGTCTATTCTTAGAGTTGGCTGACAAAGCACTCATATTTATCAACAATTAACACCTTAGCTAAAACTAATTTCACTTGGCTCTCATCACACAGAGTGGTAAAAAATTTGATGATTTTGGAGATCAGGAGAGCAGTTAAGTTTGGAGCAGTGCCCAGGAAGAGTGCAGAAGTGGCTATTTAGGTGCCATCAAGGAGGACCTGTCACTGCACGATTGAAGAAAATACTGAAGAAAGAATTAAGATTTCTTGGGGTTGATCTTTAGCCATTTACTCTAGTTTAGAGTTGGGCTTACCAATGGTAGTACGTTTTTTATATAGTCAGCCAACACTCTGAGGAAAGCCATTATACACATTATTTCTATAAACACATGTAATCATTTGAGTGACAATAGTTGATATGTCCTCTTTTCCCAATAAATAGATATCTTATTAAATATTAGTATGACTTTTAAAAATTATTAACAAAATATAGCAAGAGGAGCTATCATTTACAAAGTGATAACTATTACTATAGCTCCATCTTACATTTCTTCCTCTGTCCATTCATCCTGCACTGATGCCAAAATAAGCTTCCTAAACCACCACGTCAGCTCAGAATGTTTTATTACTCAAACAGAAATCTGTCTCATTAGTCTGTAGTCACAATGCATATACATTTTTTTAGTCCTTCAAAACATGCTGCCTGTTTTGGGACATCTTTTACCTAACCAATAATATTTGCTTCGTGATTGATTATGTGATATAATCATTAACAGAACAATATGTACTGAACACAAGACAAAAGATAATGTTGCCCTTTGATTTCCTTTCTAAAATAAAGGACGCTAATTCTATAGAAGCCTTTTATAAACTACTGAATGCTGTATAAAATTAAGTAATTATTACTGTTGAAGCTAGTAACAGAAGACCCAAGTGCACCTTGAAATCTTGGGTCAATAGAATAAACATTTCTAAAATCTACAGGAAACATGGATATCTAAAGTATGGACCATCATGATAATCAATGTCATGTTTTCCTTTTTTTCAGATAACCACTAGAGTAAGAGAAGGGATTTCCTTGTGAAAATTCCTATGAAACTTTAGAAACCATAAATGCAATCCAATCTAATTGAAAAAATGGGCATTCAATAATTTTTGATTAATCTAGGGGGGAAAAGTCTCTTTCTGCTTCCAGTGATTGTAATAAGCCAGCTCTGGTTATTGCCAATAAATCATAAGAATTTCTCTCTAATTCCTTAAAAAGCCCTTTAAAATCAGGGAGCTGTTTCCAAACAGAACTCAGCAAATCACCTGTTTGAAAAGTACATCTGTCAGAACTCACATTGCATGCAATGCAAAATACAATTCGAGCTCCAGAATACACATCAGCAGGTGGTGCAAAGTGGTAAGATACCATTCAAGTTTGCCATTAGCTACCTTGGTTTGTTTCCTCTTCTACATGTCAGTAGGATGGGACATGGAGTAAAGACAGAGGAGAGACCAATGTGTTTCTGTTATAAGCAAATATCTGAGCCCAGGTTTCAGGAGCATCAAGCAATCTCACTGTTTCAAACGGTGTCTCTAAGCAGCTACAAAATTTCCATGTTCTTCATCAATCTTCCTCTGACAGCTCATCTTTTTCAGGCTTCTACTGAACTTACCGCCTGTACTGCATGATTAGCATCTCACTGTATACTGCTTCCTTCTCTAATTATTTTATGGGTCTCTTTTGTCTCCCTGACGAGATTATAAACACTCATGCACAGGAACCCCTACTCCTTGTATTTTTTTTAATCCCCATATATGCTGATAAAGTGCTAGATACTCTGATGTTGCTTCATAAATATATGATGATTGACTGAAAATTAGTATTAATTTTAGGAATAACAGCATATAATCTAAACTACTTTTCATAGTCTATAACAAAAACCTAAAGTTTAGAGGTTGGTTGCATTTTCATCTGTAGCCCTTTCTCATCCACACCTAGCAGGTTGCAACAATCCAATTTTAAGCCTGGAGCCAAGCTCAATTTTGTTTGCTGAAGGCTGTGGCAATTTGTAAAATATCAGATTGTGGATAATCTTTTGATTACAAATAGGTATTAAAAGTAGGTGCACTCTTTCCCCAAAACTACAGCTCTTTCTTTTGAAATTTAGCAAAGTGGCTTTGATTTTGAAGGCAATGACAGGAGGAGGGGGAAAGGATTTCTGTTTTTACTTTTGGAATCTGCCCCCTGTGACTGCCATCTTAACCATGAGGCAGTGAGATCCCTGTAGCTCAGGGATCCAGCTACACTCAGATGGGAAGAACATCTACCCAGACTGCACAGATGAGAATACTGAAGCACAGCTGGACAGGCAAGTTACTGTTTGGACAGAGGCCTTAGGTCTCGCATGTGGCTTCTTTGTGGCAGACTTGAGAAGGCATGAAACGAAGCAGGCATGGATTCCGGCCAGCTGGCCATCTGTTCCTTCACCCACTGTGATAATTTGGTCTTGTAGAATTTTGTTAAGTGAGCATTAAGTAATGACCATGTCAAACAGAGTGTGTAATGAATGCTTCTTAATCACTGGATAAAAGCTTAGGGGATGCTTGCCCAAACACAGAAAAGGTCACCAACACAAATGAAGAATTAAAAACAAGAGAGCAATGAGATAGATGCAGAACAGCAATAATTAACTTATTTTCCATTTTCACTTTTAATCATATTGAATCCATGTCAAATGGAAGATAGGGGTCTCATAGGGAAGCTAGGTAATAGCATCATAGTTCCTACTATCCCGCTATGCATGTATCAAACTCAGGAAGAATTTTACAATAAAGAAAACAGGGCTTCCCACCAGTGGTTGAGAGTCTGCCTGCCGATGCAGGGGACACGGGTTCGTGCCCCGGTCCGGGGAGATCCCACATGCTGCGGAGCGGCTGGGCCTGTGAGCCATGGCCACTGAGCCTGTGCGTCCGGAGCCTGTGCTCCGCAACGGGAGAGGCCACAACAGTGAGAGGCCCGTGTACCGCATGCATGCATGCATGCATAAATAAATAAAGAAAATGAAGAAAACACACGAGGGGATTTATCATCTTGACCTGAGTTGAAAGCACTATGGTTTTAGTCATTAACACCAAACTTTTCCAAATAATTCTCCAGAATAAGACCAAGTAGTCACTGATTGGAAAAATACTTTCTGTATTGTTTGTTTTTTAAAGATCAATTGAAATATCCTATTCTGAGAAAGCACCTTTTTGCAAAGTCATAAAACTTTTTAATTCTCCCAATGGAATGATGTACTAGATAAACTGTATTATTGGGACAGTCTCCTACTGCCTGGAATTCTGAAGTCCATACGTTTAGACTAATCTTGGATAGTCAGTGTTAACTCCACTGTTTATAAAAATGAACCAAAATGCTTTACCTGATTAAGTTACCATCTTATCACCTAAAGAAGATAATATCTATTCCTAATATTCTGCTTATATGGTTCCCCAGCTCAGAATGCCTTTCTTCACCTTACTGTCTCTTTAAAATCTTTCCTTCCTTCCAAGACCTCCCCAAGTTTCATAACCTCCATTAATTTTTCCCTATCATTTATTCTTATTCTCTTCAACAATTTTTTTTCTGTTACTCTCTATTATAGTCATTGTTTCATTCATTCCTTCATTCATCCTTTCATTCACAGAATTATTCAGTTCATATTTAGAGCTCATACTGTGTTCCAGACACAGTGCTAGGTACTAGGGTTATAATGGTGAGCAAAACAGATACTCTTTCTGCTCTCATATAACTTCAATCAAGTGGAAGAACTGACACCAAACAAAAAAATCACATTAAAAAATGTAATTTTTTAATGAGTCATGAAGGAAAGGTATACAGTATCCTGAGAACCTATTAATAGCAGGTTTCCCGAGGAAGTTACACATAAGCTAGGAACGAAAATCCAAGTAAGAGCTAAAGTAAGGAAGGAGATGAGTTTCCCATTCACAGGTCTGTGGAAGGGTCTTCAAGGAGTCCAGTATAGCTGGAGTAGACAGAGCAAAGACAGAGATAGATAGGGACCAGATCAGGCAGACTGTCAAACACCATGTTAAAAAAAAAAAAAAAAAGAAAGAGAAAGGGCTTTATGGGGATACACTGACATATTTAAGCAATAGGATAATATGATTGGAATTTCAATTTTAAAGATAATCTGTGTGCTATATGGACAATACTTTGGAAAGTATCAGCACAGATGAAGGCAGACCAGTTAGGAGTCTTCACTCTAGTCCTGGTGAAGCATGATGGGAAGCCTGGATTAGAGTGGTGGGCTGGGGGATATGGAAGGAAATAGACAGATTTGAGAAAGAAGGGTCAAGGATGACTTTTGTGTTTCTAGATTTCACATCTCAATGGTGCGTGCCATTCTCTAAGACAGAAGTACTGGAAGAGGGTCTAGATTGGAAGGGAAGATCATGAGTCAACTTTTGGATCTGTTACTCAACAGGAGGTATCAAGAAGGCAGAAAAGAGTATGGCCTAGAGATATAAATGTTAGTGTCCCCAGTATAGGTGGAAATTAATGGGTATGGATATAGTCACCTATGGAAAGACTAGAGATAATATGGAGAATCGAGGACCAAGACTCAAGATATGCCATGACTTAATGGCTGGATAGAAAATGCAATGTTCAGAGAAAGCAACTGGAGAGGTAGGAAAAATATTAGCAGGAAATCAAGTGAAATGATTATGGCACTTAACATATTGCTTTACATTATTAATAAACTATTAACATGTATACATTTTATAATTCTGAGTAGATGTTAAGGTTCCAAAAACATGAGATTTCTGTTTTACACTTCTTTTATAACCCACTCCGTGTTTTATATACCATTTAGCACACAACAAATCCTTGCTGGATGGATGAAAAATGTTCACAACTCTATGGACTGAATATACTGGCAAAGTATGTTAGGGATTTAAGTGACATTATTCTATACCAAGAGGACATTCTAGTCAATCCTTTTGCTTATCTAGGGAGTCATTTCATATAACTACAGGAAAAGTCAAGTTGGATAAACTGCCAATACTTTTTGTTGCTTCCAAAATAAGGCTTATTTGGTCTATAGGAGTAAAAAATTTTTTAGCAATCTCAATTCCTTTTAGAATCCACAAGAGGAAAAGAAAAAACATGGAGAACTAAAAGAGTGATATGAAAGTGAAGAAAGGCAGGAAAAATACATGTTAGAAAATATACATGTTTTCCGATTTACCTAAAGGCCTTTGGCTGTTTTTGATTTTCCATGATCTCTCTGGCACTACTCTCAGTGTTGTACTGTCATTTCACTAACCTTAGAAATCCTTTTGTTTAACTACACTTCTAAAACTGGTTCCCATAAGATCATTCTGACAAGAGAACCCAGTTAATACTGCCATAGTATTAGGTTGAGAAAAACCTCTATAAAGATTTGCCCATAGGCATACAGACTGAAGTAAGTAAGAAAGAGAAAAACAAATACCGTATGCTAACACATATATATGGAATTAAAAAAAAAAAAGGTTCTGATGAACCTAGGGGCAGGGCAGGAATAAAGACACAGACGTAGAGAATGGACTTGAGGACACAGGGAGGGAGAAGGGTAAGCTGGGACAAAGTGAGAGAGTGGCATGGACATATGTACACTACCAAATGTAAAATAGATAGCTAGTGGGAAGCAGCCACATAGCAGAGGGAGATCAGCTCAGTGTTTTGTGACCACATAGAGGGGTGGGATAGGGAGGGTGCGAAGGAGACACAAGAAGGAGGGGATATGGGGATATATGTATACATACAGCTGATTCACTTTGTTATACAGCAGCAACTAATACAACATTGTAAAGCAATTATACTCTAATAAAGATATTAAAAAAAATGATTTGCCTATAGGGATAAGCACTGTATGTAAAAAAAAAAAAAGAAAGCCATTTGAAAATAATAACATCACACTTTATGTAAAGTTCTTGTCTGTTTGCTTCCTAGTAGATATGAAAATGTAACAGGCAGTTAAATATTTGAGAACTCTGGAAATCCACTTAAAAATGTGTATAACAATTTACTATCATTGCAAACCCAATTAAAAATGTTGAGCTATTAAACACAATTCACTTTCTAACCCATGAGCAAAAGTATTAAATGTATGCAGTACAGATCTGCATTATTATAAAAATCTTTATTTCCACTTTTCCATCATTATGCATTTAAATTTGTAAATTCCATGTTACATTAATCACATGAACATAAATAGGCAACTTTTAGATAGAGAGCTATGGCAATCACTGTATTCCCTATAAAAGAAATCATTCCTGCTGATAATTTTGTGGTGAATTTTGTTAAAATCTGACTGTAGTTCATAAAATGGTAAGGTTTCCTTCACAAAAGTTATTAGATGTTTAAGCCCTTCTCAGCTTTATCAAAATAATAAAAAAATAAATACTACACTTTAATAGCACCGTCTTTGGACTCTGACATTGTACTCAATACTACATAGAATATCGCCATACAACCATTAAAAGAAGTAGCAATAACCCATGTTTGACTGCACTGTGATTTAATATTTATAGTGTTTTCATGATCCAAATAAAGTATGCTGATTAAAATGACCATGATGTCACCATGTGGATAGAAAAAGAAGCTGAGGTTCACATCTTCAGTATAAAATGCCTCAGGTTATTTCTGCCTGTTGCACTTTCTTATTTCCAACACAATTTCTGTTAGATGAAATATCATAGTGAAGAGAAATTATATGCAGTAGTCAATAAATGAATTAGTCAATGAATGAATACCTTAAATAATTAATTCAAGAAGTTATTACCAACATGCTATTTAAATATAGTAGTTCTGAAATTTAAATACATTAGGTCATTCTTTAAGGTCAGCATATCAAATATAAAAGATTTTCAGAGCAACCAATAATTTACTAGAAGTGACAAGAACGTGTAGCTGCTACTTGGTCAATGTGGTATGGCTTTTAGTGTAATTTTTCCTGCAAAAAGCCTTTTAAAATAATTTAGGAGTCTGATTGAAGTAGGTAACAAACAATGAAGAGATTCATGATTGTTTATTTAGTGCTTCAAAAAAATCAGTTGTCAATGTACAGACATGGTAATTTCCAAAGAAGCAGCTAAGCAATGTCTTCACATCATTGTACAAGATACTATGGAACTTTGATAGGAAACACATGCTGAATTCTAATGAAGATTGGCAAGCAGCAAAAATGTCTCTAATTTGAGCCACATTGTTCAAGATTAAATACGTTTTAGATGTGGACTCAGGCTCACCCTCATAACTGTAGTAGGAATGTTATTACACTGTTTTAATATTTTTCTGAATAAAATAATTTTGACCATGCTTTATGTCCTTGAACTTGAGATGGGGGCTCCAAATTTTCCTTGATCTATGTGCTAGAGGGGAACCTGAAATCTTGAGACTATCAACTCTTTACACAGAAGCTACCCTAGTGCACCTCTGGGCTAAAAAGTGCAGTCTTTGATTCAGACACTTGTGCTCATCAGGCCTCTCAACTTCGCTAAGAGGAGGTCCTTCTGAATTCTGCCTATGTTGCCCCTTGGAGCATAAAAGGTGTATATGCCTTTACCCTGCATCCAGCTCATTAGGAAATGCTACTGGTTCTATCTTCAAGTTATCACTGAGTGGCTATAAAGCCAGGGAACACAGATAAATACTCATAACAAATGATATATTGATATTACAGTACAAAACAATGAAATAATTTGTGTCTATACGGCCCCTGTTGCTGTATTGAACAGGCCAGTCAGGCTTCCACTTCAGGAACTTTGCACCGGCTCTTCCCTCAACCTAAGAAATTCTTTTGCTAACTCCTTCACCTCTATCAAACCTTTGCTCAAAATGATGTTACCTGTTTTCTACTCAAAATTGCAAACAGTACCTTTACCCCCAATATTCCTATTTCTCCCTTACTGTGATCTAGTTTTCTCAAAAGCATTTACCACCTTCTAATATAACCTATTTATTTTTATTTATCTATCTCCCTATCTATCTATCTCCCTATCTATCTATCAACTATCTTTTTGGTTTTTGCTTATTGTCAGAAAGCCCCCTTGCTAAAATATAATCTCCATGAAGACACAGAACTTTGTTTTCTTCACTTATATAACTCAAGTATCTGTCAATGATATACTCAGAATATTTTTGCTGACTGAATATTGCATTTAAGTGGCTAAGTTTTCCAAGTTTTCATCAGGAAACAATAGTAAACTTATTAAATACTGATCAAGGCTGGATTTAGCCCTGCATTATGCCAAAAAGGCCATTATCCATGTACATGGAATCATTCTGACAAACAAAAAAGTGCTTTTATAGGATTATTTTTGCTGTAATCCCACTGACCTACATAAAAACCAAACAAAATGAACAAATGAAAAAAACTTTAGGGAAAAAAGAAAAAACCCACCCTGCTTAATTTACTGTGAGGATTCATGTTATCCAGGATCCAAGGAGCATCTCTGAACCTAAGACCAATAATAGTTTTCTTTTTCATGAGTGAGAAATCTAGTTTATTCTTATGAACAATTTAAATTTATAACATCATTCAGTCATCAGAAACTTATTAGGCAGCTGCCATGTGCCAGACACTGGGTATAATGAACAATATCAAAAACAGCCAATGACTACAAGAATCCTGTATGCCAAAGAAGATTACAGACAAGTAACTAGAAAACTTCAATATAATGAATTAGGTGCTAATGTATGGCAAGTACAGAAAGCTCTGGGAGAATGTAGGGGGAATACCTAATTCAATATCGGAAACTCAGTATGATATCTTATAATAATGAACATTTAAAGCTGAGATCCACAGGATGAATAGGAATAGGCTGCTAAGGAAGGTAGGTTATAGCCCTCCAGGCAGAGAAGGGCTTTATCATGCATGAATACTCAAAGTAAAAAAAAAAAAAAAAAGCATGACTAATTTGTAGAACTGAAATAAATACAGTGTCATTAGAGCCTGAAGTGCAAGAGGGAAACTGGTAGGAGAAAAAGTCAGATGGATTAGCAGAGCCTAATTATGACAAACCTCACAAGTCAAATAAGGGATTTAGACTTTATCCTGAAGATAATGGGAAGTTAAGAGTCTTAAGCAAAGAATGACTAATCAGATGCACACAAACTGAATGTGTAGGATTAGCTACTTGATGGCTTTACCAAGGGATGATTTCTATTTCCTCTACAAACTGTATGTCTGCCTCAATAGTAGAAAAGATACAACCTGCAGCCACTATGGAAAATAGTATGGAGGTTCCTCAAAAAACTAAAAATAGAGTTGCTATATGATCCAGCAATTCCACTCCTGGGCATATACCCAGACAAAACTATAAATTTAAAAAGATACATGCACCTCTAACTTCATAGCAGCACTATTCACAATTGCCAAGACATGGAAACAACCTAAACGTCTATTAACAGATGAATGGATAAAGTGGATGCAGTATATACATATATATATATATATATATATATATATATATATATATATATATACACATACATACATACACATACACACTATAGAATATTACTCGGCATTAAAAAGAATGAAATAATGCCATTTGCAGCAACATGAATGCACCTAGAGATTATCATACTAAGAGAAGTAAGTCAGAAAAAGAAAGGCAAATACCATATGTTAACACTTATATGCAGAATCTAAAATATAATACAAATGAACATATCTATGAAAGAGAAACAGACTCACAGACATAGAGAACAGACTTGTGGTTGCCAATGGGGATGGGGGTGGCGGAGGGAAGTATTGAGAGTTTCGGATTAGCAAATGCAAACTATTATATATAGGATGGATAAACAACAAGATTCTACTGTATAGCACAGGGAATTATATTCAATATCCTGGGATAAACCATAATAAAAAAGAATATGATAACTGAGTCACTGTACAGCAGAAATTAACACAACATTGTAAATCAACTATCCTTCAAAAATTTTTTTTAAAAAGATAGTGGGAGGTAGTGTGATAGGAAACATAGCAGAAGACTTTTAAATAGCAACTTGTGGGGCTTAGGAGGTATCTGAGGAGGCAATCAGAGGATCTGTAGGTAGTACTGATGTTCAGTTGATGCTGAAGACTAGGAAACTGTAATGGCACCATTCTCTGCATGACATGACATTTCTTCTGCTGAGAGAGAAGAGAAGGATGATGATACCCTTAATCCAAAGTTAGGAGCTTTCTAGTTGTATGCGGCTCAGGAATGGCAAGGCAAAGGAAATGAAAATGCGTGCAAGAGAGTGTTTTTGATGATGGAGCTTGTGGTCTTTACTAGTAAAAGGAGGGTGATCAGGCTCTAAGGAGATGAAAGAGAAGGCTGGAGTAACACAGGGATTGGAGGTTGGAGATCAAAGAAAAGGTGTAGTTTAAGAACTAAATTAGTTCTGGATCTGAAAAAAAACAGGTAGTACTGAGTTAAGTCACATCATAAAGGCATATGCACATTTTGAATATACGTTTACAAAATGTTAGAGACCTGTTAAAGATTACCAACATACTGAGCCATTCTTGACTTGATCAGAACGAGTAAAAGAGAATTAGCACGAAAGTAACATTCTATGTAACACTGTGTCATTCAGGGTTATTAATGTCTTGTTTGCCCACCAAGCTCATCCAATGACAACCAGCAGTAAGTACCATACTTTTGGAAACATTGTGTTAAGACAAAGGACATTTCTGGGAAGATGCCCAGCATGTCATGGAATTTGTGTGCCGTGGAATGGGGCTATTCAATTTCCAGAACAAGGTGAGCAGCAGAAATTTGGATGTGACCAGAGTAAGCAGAGCTGTATGAGAACATGGACTAGTGAAAATCACTAACCAGAAGGCTTCCAGTTTTAGGAGTCACCAAGACATTACGGTTTCTGAGATGGAATGAGATTGCCTGGTTGTAAGATTTCCAGACTGATTAATTCCCAATAGGATCCCTACTTGCTGGAGAGACTCAGACCTCTGTGTAAAGAGCAAATTGCAACTTGGATTGATTTTGCTTCTGAAGAAGTCTCTGTTCAGTGGGTAGTGATGAGATAGACTAATGTGTTAGGATCTTTTATCTGTTGAAAACAAATAAAGTTAAGGAAGACGTTTAGAGCCAAATTCATAGCTCACCTCTATCCTACATGTCTATGCCAAGAATGTGCAACCCCTTTAGACACAGACCTCACCCCAACTTCATCTTAATTTGACTGCTTTAATTTTTTTTCCTTTATCACATGTAGCCAGAAGAACAATCATCCTCACTCTTTCTAACCAGTTTTGGAAAGATGGAAAATCCTTATACTACATATATTGAAAGTTCAAACATCACAAAAAAGGAAGACAATAGGCCCCAAAGGGTGATCCAGCCCAAAATGAACACCTCTTAGGTAAGTAGGGTGTTTTGCCTGGCAATACTTTCTAATGAACTTGTTCTCTTATACTTAAATAGGTCTTTGCCATTACCTGGAAGCATGAGATTTGCAATGGGAGAATTGAACAAGGCGACAGATTTCACAGCAAGAGGGAGGTTATTTTCTTTTTCTCTTTTTTTTTGGTTGTTGCTGTTGTGTCCTTTTTATTACTTCCAGGGAGCCTCAAATCTCCAGTAAAACTTTTGCAATGGGAAGCTTTTCTGTTGGTGGGATTGAAGAGGCTTTAGTGGTGCACAGTAAAAGGAAATGCTAGCTTCCTCCTATCATACCTCAGCTCAACTGAGGGCTCCATTAGCAGCAGCATATGGAGGAGCCCTGGAAACTTATCCTGTGACCAACTACGAAGTGAGCAAGGGCTGATAGCCAAGCTCAGAGCAACTAAAGCAAATAGTACCTAATGACTGAGGAAAACAAGCCCTTCCCAAGTCTATAGATTTGGGATTTCTAATAGTATATTGGTACAATTCCCCAAGAAGCTTCAAAACGTAGGGGAATGGGGTGATTACAATCAGGATTACATCCAGGGATTAATTTTCTTTTCTTTTTTTTTTTTTTTTTTTGTGTGGTACGCGGGCCTCTCACTGTTGTGGCCTCTCCCGTTGCAGAGCACAGGCTCCAGACGCGCAGGCTCAGTGGCCATGGCTCACGGGCCTAGCCGCTCCACGGCATGTGGGATCTTCCCGGACCGGGGCACGAACCCGTGTCCCCTGCATCGGCAGGCAGACTCTCAACCACTGCGCTACCAGGGAAGCCCAGGGATTAATTTTCTTGAATGAGTTTATTTAGAATATGAATTATAAGTGTTGTATAATTTATATCTGAATTTAAAGATGCCTCTGTAAAATCATTCTGAAAAAAGGCAGAGTATTAATTAATCAACCTATCTAATGAGTTCAAAATTTCTCAAGGATTAAGTATGATTCTATGTAAAGATCTTCAGCACACATAAACAATGAAGCATATTCGTTTTCAATAAAACAAACCAGATAGAAAAATTAATATTTATGAGTAACTGAAGAAAATATAGCAAACTTTCTTTCCAGTTCTAAAAAAAAAATCACAAGTTTCAGAATCAGTCATAATATACATAAAGAAGAATAGCTATATCATCTTAAATTGTTACATATTTTAATTGATATTTGATGAGATTTCAAATTTAGAAGTAGGAGTATATTTTCATATGACACATCCAAATAATTAAAGTTATTACATAGTTTTGTGAAATATTATACTTGTCTTAATAAAATTGAAGTGATTAGTCATATAATTACTCTAATGAAACTGAAACTCATTTTAAAAGAAACAAAGATAAAATTTTAAAGTCCATATCAGACCAATGTTAGCAGCAGACAGGCATTACTGATTATGTAGATTTTGATAGTAAGAAAAGAACTTCCTTGGAAAGTACTGGTATAATGGGAAAGAAACTGGAAAAATTGTCTTATATGGGTAAAAACTGAGTGACAAATCTTCCAGTTGATATGATTTCCACTAAAATTCATCTTCACAGGAAAGCCTAAGATAATTATTTATCAAGCATAAGGCACTTAGGCATAGAGCACAGTAAAGCTGGGTGTTTTGTAATATTTTAATAGAATATATTTGTTTGGGTAATGAAAAAAATAATTTATTGTGTACTACATCTCAAAGAAATAATCTGTGATATGAATACTAATTCCCAAAGATATACCACTTTTGTCTTGTGGTGAGAGAAGCTAAATAATTAGTTTATAATCCATTTTTCTCCTATTATCAGGGGTATGATCCAAGGGAAAGAAAGGCAGATATTTCTGTCCTTTGTAAACATGCAGATAACTAAACCTGGTAGCAAATGTTTGCTAGGAGGAGACATCTTATCCATGAATGTTTTTAGTGGTATATCTCTAAATTTAGGATTATTTCTGGTAAACAAATCTTCAATCCAGAATTTATAAGGCATAGTTCCATGGCAAATGTCATATAAGCTAAGAGCTACATGAAGATAGACTATTATCTAAACACCCCCTGTAGACGTTGTAATCCATGTCCAAACTTAGAGACCTCATCTGTTTTTCTGGGTCAGACAGCATGTGTCCAGTGAAGGAAAAGAAAGATCTGGGGAGCTGTCCTCAATATCCTAAAGCTCTCTGTTTCACTCGTGCCTCTTGACTGCCTGTATCCTTGAAATCATTAGTAAGCTTTGATATTGGCTAAGATCTCTGATTTGTGTAAGGCTGATTTGACAATCTAATCTATTGAATTAGCTCTACTTACTCAACCTTTCTAGAAAAGTTGTATAGTAAAAGTGCAACACTTAAAAAAGTACAAATGCCCAAAAGTTGAGGAATAGTTAAGCAAACTTCAATATAACATAACTATGAAGTATTAATAGAATAGAAAATTGCCAATTAAAGATATGAAAACAACTTAGCTATATAATAAAATCTACATAAAATTCTATTAAGTACAGAAAGAGCACAGTTTATGCTACAACAAAGTAAAATGTGGTAAAAGTAAAATAACAGGCACTGAAAGAATAGATTTTTTTTTAAATCTATGGATTTTGGATGGAGAATTTTTTGAAAAGGGTTTGAAGAAGGGAAAAGTCAATGTGGGCAGGAAACCAGTGTGCAGCCCTTGTAATTATCAGATCAAGACTTCACAAATATTACAGGTCTCCTAATAGACACATGGTAGTGTTGTACTTCCTCACCCCTTTCCAAGTTAGTAGTGGCCATGTGAATTTCTTTGACCAATAATGTGAGAAGTAATGTGTGTCATTTCTGACAGATATTTTCAGAACTAATTAGTGGTTAATCATGCCTGCTTCACACTGTGTTAGTGATTATAGAGGCAACTGTTGAGCTGTAGCCTTTGCTGGCCCAGGGCCCTGAGTACAATGAGCAGAGATCCCTTACTGACCCACACTGGACCTGTGTGACAAGCCACTGAGATCTGGATGTGGCTTATTCTTGAGGCATAATTAAGTTCATCCTGACTGATTCAGTAAAAAACAAAAAAACAAAAAACAAAAACTGTAATGGGACTCTAATTCCTTCACTGTTTAACATTTTGTAAACCATAAAGAGCTAAGCAAAATTTGTGCAAACACAGATTTTTTAGTCCTATAGGATACCAGTTGGGAGTATTTAGTAGGGGGATAGACTTAACAGTATTGCAGAGTAAGAACCAGATGATTGGGCTTCCCTGGTGGTGCAGTGGTTGAGAGTCCGCCTGCCGATGCAGGGGACATGGGTTCGTGCCCCGGTCCGGGAAGACCCCACATGCTGCGCAGCGGCTAGGCCCGTGAGCCATGGCCGCTGAGCCTGCACGTCCAGAGCCTGTGCTCCGCAACGGGAGAGGCCACAACAGTGAGAGGCCTGCGTACCGCAAAAAAAAAAAAAAAAAAAAAGAAAAGAACGAGATGATTTTAACAGGTCATGTTCAAGAAGAGAGTGAAATAGAAGGTGACGTGGATGTTTTATGCCTGACAGAGAAATTGGTAATGCCATTGAGAGAGGTAACACATGAAAGCAGGGGGAAAGAAAGTTTAGAATATTCATTTTTGCCATAGACCATTAGATGTGTCTGGCTGATGTCTGAAAATGGAAATATGAAATTCAGGAGAGAGGCCAGAGCTATAGAGAAGAGGGAGGAGAGAAAGCAGCCTCCCATATTTTATGAGCTGAGTATTCCCCTGGGTATTTTATGTATAATATCTCCAATAATAATTAAAATGTCACCATTGCACTGAAAAAACTGAGTCACTAAGAGGTTTAGCTACCAGATTTGGGAATACTCTATCCATATAGGAATTAAGAGAAGCCTGGGGGAGAAAAGGGGCAAGGAGATAGTAAAAGCTATATTCAAAAGACAGGCAAAAGAAAGAGGACACTAAGTAAAAACAGACAATTTTAAAGCCAAACAAAAATACAGAGCCACTGAGGTCAAGGGGGAAATGTCAGGAGGTAAAAGACTGTTGTTCACGTTGAATACTGCAGAGAAAACTAACTAGATTCATTATCTTCAAACTACTGAATTTTGACTCAAAATGGTTAACTTATGAGAGGCAAAAGCTGAAAAGTAGCCAGCTTTTAATATAATAATATTCTGCAGAACATTAAGCTGAATGAATGTCAGAGATGGGCTGTTTTATGAGCATTACACCTCATGTTTGCCTAAATTAAAATCTAGGGAATTAAGTAAACACTACCACTAGGAATATTTTTTATTTCTTTAGATAAAAAAATCTCTAGCAAAGATGCCCCAACAAATGAATGAACCCCTTGACAGGCCTAAATCATATAGGTAAATTAATTCCACAAATTGCTTTCAAAAGGAATTTGAATCTCAGCGCTGATTTTGGTATGCCAACAGCACATATTCCTGGTGGGTCGTAATGCTTCATGAGATGCATGGGGACCTCTGAATCAGATGAATATTCAAAGTGATCTTCAGGGAAATCTTAAATTAGAATGCACTCCAATGATTTAATTGAAAGGTCACATAGGTGAGTGACTATTATAAAATCTGTAACATAATGGAAGCATTGTACTCTCACAAGTGGCAGTTAAGAACTTTAGGTCAAGGGCTCATCGAATTTCTAGATTTATAAGAAGACAATATTCTTTACTTATAAAAAGTGTTCACATTTCTCTAAGGAAAAGAAACCTCTTTCTAAAATAAAACTTAAGACAAAATACTTGTATTTCTAATGTTAACTATCTCAGAAAAGAGGCAAATTTTAAGTAAAGCAAGTGCACGTTTGTAGATACATTCTTTTTTTAACATTTAAATTGTTAGAGGCTTTTGCCAATTCCTTAGACATGATGGACAATACTTGCAGATACTGGATTCTTCCATTAGAAAATAGCTTGGACTTACCTGTTTGTTCCACTTTTGTTGCTCTGTACTTTTATTACTTTTATTTTAAAATAGGTGTGAAAGCAAAACATCAAACACTATTTTACCTTACTGAAGAATGTTTACAGCATTTTTGGGACAAATAAACCCAATAATCATTATTATAAAATTTATTAAAAATACTTCATTAGAAAGTTATTAGTTGTCCAAGGACAAATTACACATTTATATAGTCTTATTAGTCAAATTCATTTTCATATATATATACTTCAGGGAGTAATGTCTACTGTATATCCCCTGAAAGTAACAATATAGAATACAACAGATTTTAACATTAAAATATTTTGAACACCATTTATCCTAATTATATTTGGTACAGAATTTATTTCCTTTATTTTCATCAAAATGTAGGTAAAAATGTAACTGAATTTTCACAATCAAGATACTATATTTTTATAACCAACTTCTATACTTTTGATGTTCAGCCCATTCTTTAATTAAAAAATTATTTCTTTTTCTTCAATTCTATCATAAAATTTGCATGCATCTCCATTAAGAGCCTAGTTTTAGTTATTATCCAATTATTTTCTGTCTCTAGGTCTACATGCAACCTGTTCTTCCCTTATTGGCTTGAGTTCCAATTAACTTGGAAATTCAGCAGGCCCCTTATGACTGTAATATCAGTCTCCTTCAAAGAGACTTCTGCTCTTCTTTGAAATAACATATTAGTGATCTCAAAGTAGCTCTTAAAATTCTCTCTTTTCTATTGTGACCATTTATAAGCATAAGTTAATTGGTCCAAGGCCAACTATCAAAAAATGGCTATATGACCTAAAAGGGAAATGTTACTTTTGTATCACTTTTAAATGCAATGTGTCTTATAAGAAGCCTTAATAATTAAAATAGTAAATTTCTACACAGTCATGTCTCTAAGTTTGTACCTATCTGTGTCCCGCTTTTCTTCCAGGAAGGATTTTAGACAGCCACAAAATAATGTAAAATAAGCTAGAAACATTCAAATAATGAACAAAAATAAAGATGAGCAGTAATGTAATAAAGGAGCAAGAAAAACAATGAAGGCAGCTGTGTCATTGCAAAAGACTACATCTCTTTCATAGATGCAATAGGAAATGTGTAAGTCATAATATTTAAAATCTTGTAAAGAAGCGGTGTCCACTTGAAGAACTTGACTCTTTAATGACAGATGGTGAACAGTAAGGTTATTCTTAACTTCTATCAATCATAGGGTAGAGAAGTTGACAGTGCCATAAACACTCAGCAACAGAAATATATGCATTTATTGGGTATCCTATTCACTGATAAATAAAGTGGAAGAAATTCTGTTAAAATGTTTTCCTGACACATATTTCACAGCAATCTACTGGTATTTTCTGCTCTATCCCTCAAGTTACTCAACATGATGATTTCCCAAGGGTCATTTCCACATCACACTGAGACACTTGGCTTTTGTTACCTGAATCTTAGAGAGAGCTCAGATTCATGCCCAAGCACACTCTAATTCATCCTTTATTGCCACCACCTTCAAAGAACATTTTCTAGGTATAAAAAATGCCTTGACTTAACAACAAGATTTACTATATGTTAAAATTATCATGAAAGTAAAAGCTTAATACTAACAGTTTAAAAGTTCTGTATTCATTACAGTAAGGTTAAGCTTTGGCTCCCAAATTGCTAAAATGAATTTGAACAAAAGACTGTTCATATTTGCCACAGTAAATATTTGTTTTCTACTTAAAATAGATTACCCATATTGAACTTTTTTCTGCCAATAAATAATAAAACTAAAATAAAAATAAACTAAGGTTTAATTTTATGTTTTCTCATTATGTGTTATTTTAACTAACCTGACTGGATAAAATAAACGCATTTTAGGCTTCTAAAATCTGGGGCTCTGCTTTTCTTTTTTCCTTGCTTTTACAAATAAATGAATCCAGCATTAAAGTTGGAGAAATTATAAAACATCAAGTAATTATAAAATTCTGTGAAAATAATTAGAAGAAATTTGTGAATAACACTTTTCTTCTTTAAAATGGAAAGGAGCTACTTTACATTGTGGTTAAGATGTTGCATATCTCTACATTTTTCCCTGCAGATGTTACTAAACATGCCTATTTAAATATATATTATTATAGTTACTATCTAATTTTATTTACTTAGAACCCATTTCTTAGAACATATAGAGTTTCCACTGATACCGAGGTTAGTTCCATTTCACCGAATTATATTAGACTTGACAATGCCTATAGGCTTTATGAGTGCTCTCTGTGCTGCTTTATTGAGTAAACTATGATTTCATCATTATAGTTTTATGACCAGTTTTTAAACAAGGAAATAAAAAATATTCAAGTTTCAAGAATAGTCTACCATTCTTGCAAATCTTTCATTATACATTAATATGTTCATTTACTTAAAATTTTCAGGTCCCAAAAAAGGACAACCAAATTCACTGTACATTTATTTACCACATTTACTTTAGCTGATGAAGTATGTTGAATGGTGTTCCCCAGAAAGATATGTCCATGACCAAATCCCCATACCTCTGAATGATACCTTATTGAAAAAAAGGGTCTTTGCAGATGTAAGGGGGAGGACCTTCAAGACAGCAGAGGAGTAAGGTACAGAGATCACCTTCCTCCCCACAAATACATCAAAAGTACATCTACATGTGAAACAACCCATACAGAACACCTACAGAACGTGGGCAGAAGACCTCAGACTTCCCAAAAGGCAAGACTCCCCATGTACATGGCCCTGTGCCTAACAGGGTCTTGGTGCTCCAGCCGGGTGTCAGGCCTGAGCCTATGAGGTGAGAGAGCCGAGTTCAGGACACCAGACCACCAGAGAATTCCCGGCCCCACGTAATATCAATCGGTGAGAGGTCTCCCAGAGATCTCCATCTCAACACTAAGACCCAGCTCCACTCAACGAACAGCAAGCTCCAGTACTGGACACCCCATGCCAAACAACCAGCAAGACAGGAACACAACCACACCCATTAGCACAGAGGCTGCCTAAAATCATAATAAGTTCACAGAAATCCCAAAACAAACCACCGGATGTGGTCCTGCCCACCAGAAAGACAAGATCCAGCCTCACACCAGAACACAAGCAGCAGTCCCCTCCACCAGGAAGCCTACACAACCCACTGAACCAACCTCACCCACTAGGGGCAGACACCAAAAACAATGGGAACTATGAACATGCAGCCTGTGAAAAGGAGACCCCGAACACAGTAAGATAAGCAAAATGAGAAGACAGAGAAACACACAACAGATGAAGGAGCAAGGTAAAAACCCACCAGACCAAACAAATGAAGAGGAAATAGGCAGTCTACCTGAAAAAGAATTCAGAGTAATGATAGTAAAGATGACCCAAAACCTTGGAAATAGAATGGAGAAAATACAAGAAACGTTCAACAAGGAGCTAGAAGAACTAAAGAGCAAACAAACAATGATGAACAACACAATAAATGAAATTAAAAATTCTCTAGAAAGAATTAATAGCAGAATAACTGAGGTAGAAGAATGGATAAGTGAACTGGAAGATAAAATAGTGGAATTAACTACTGTAGAGTAGAATAAAGAAAAAAGAATGAAAAGAATTGAGGACAGTCTCAGAGATCTCTGGGACAACACCAACACTCGAAGGCACCAACATTCGAATTATAGGAGTCCAAGAAGAAGAGAAAAAAGAAGGGACTGAGAAAATATGTGAAGAGATTATAGTTGGACACTTCCACAATAAGGGAAAGAAAACAGTCAAGTCCTGGAAGTGCAGAGAGTCCCATAGAGCAGAAATCCAAGGAGAAAAGTGTCAAGACACATATTAATCAAACTATCAAAAATTAAATACAAAGAAAAAATATTAAAAGCAGCAAGGGAAAAGCAACAAATAATATACAAGGGAATCTCCATAAGGTTAACGGCTGATTGTTCAGCAGAAACTCTGCAAGCCAGAAGGGAGTAACAGGACATACTGAAAGTGATGAAAGGGAAAAACCTGCAATCAAGATTACTCTAACCAGAAGGGATCTCATTCAGATTCGATGGAGAAGTTAAAACCTTTACAGACAAGCAAAAGCTAAGAGAATTCAGCACCACATAACCAGCTTTACAACAAATGGTAAAGGAACTTCTCTAGGCAGGAAACACAAGAGAAGGAAAAGACCTCCAAAAACAAACCCAAAACAGTTAAGAAAATGATAATAGGAGTATACATATTGATAATTACCTTAAATGTAAGTGGATTAAATGCTCCAACCAAAAGACATAGACTGGCTGAATGGATACAAAAACAAGACCCGTATATATGCTGTCTACAAGAGACCCACTTCAGACCTAGGAACACATACAGACTGAAAGTGAGGGGACGGAAAAAGATATTCCATGCAAATGGAAATCAAAAGAAAGCTGGAGTAGCAATACTCATAGCATACAAAATAGACTTTAAAATAAATACTATTATAAGAGACAAAGAAGGACACTACATAATGACCAAGGGATCAATCCAAGAAGAAGATATAAATATTGTAAATATTTATGCACCCAACATAGGAGCACCTCAATACATAAAGCAAATGTTAGCAGCCATAAAAGGGGAGTTCAATACTAACAAAATAACAATACTTTATTTATTTATTTTAACAGGACTTTAACTCCGCACTTTCACCAGTGGACAGATCAACCAAATGAAAATAAATAAGGAAACACAAGCTTTAAATGACAGATTAAACAAGATGGTCTTAAATGATATTTATAGGACATACCATCCAAAAACAACAGAATACAATTTCTTCTCAAGTGGTCATGGAACATTCTCCAGGATAGATTATATCTTGGGTCACAAATCAAGCCTTGGTAAATTTAAGAAAATTGCAATTGTATCAAGCATCTTTTCCGACCACAATGCTATGAGACTAGATATCAATTACAGGCAAAACTCTGTAAAAAATAAAAACACATGGAGGCTAAACAACCAAGAGATCACTGAAGAAATCAAAGAGGAAATCATAAAATACCTGGAAACAAATGACAATGAAAACCCGACGACCAAAAACCTATGGAATGAAGCAAAAGCAGTTCTAAGAGGGAATTTTATAGCAATACAATCCTACCTCAAGAAACAAGAAAAATCTCAAATAAACAACCTAACCTTACACCTAAAGCAATTAGAAAAAGAAGAACAAAAAAGCCCCAAAGTTAGCAGATGGAAAGGAATCATCAAGATCAGATCAGAAATAATTGAAAAAGAAATGAAGGAAACAATAACAAAGATCAGTAAAACTAAAAGCTGGTTCTCTGAGAAGATAAACAAAATTGATAAACCACTACCCAGACTCATCAAGAAATAAAGGGAAAAGACTCAAATCAAGAGAATTAGAAATGAAAAAGGAGAAGTAACAACTGACCCTACAGAAATACAAAGGATCATGAGGAATTACTACAAGCAACTATATGCCAATAAAAAGGACAACCTAAAAGAAATGGACAACCTAGAAGAAATGGACAAATTCTTAGAAAAGGACAACCTTCTGAGACTGAACCAGGAAGAAATAGAAAATATAAACAGACAAATCACAAGCAATGAAATTGAAACTGTGATTAAAAATCTTCCAACAAACAAAAGCCCAGGACCAGATGGCTTCACAGGTGAATTCTATCAAACATTTAGAGAAGAGTTAACACCTATCTTTCTCTAACTGTTCCAAAATAGAGCAGAGGGAGGAACACTCCCAAACTCATTCTACAAGGCCACCATCACCCTGATACCAAAACCAGACAAAGATGTCACAAAAAAGGAAAACTACAGGCCAATATCACTGATGAACACAGATGCAAAAATCCTCAGCAAAATACTAGCAAACAGAATCCAATAGCACATTAAATGGATCATACACCATGATCAAGTGGGGTTTATCCCAGAAATGCAAGGATTCTTCAGTATATGCAAATCAATCAATGTGATATACCATATTAACAAATTGAAGGAGAAAAACCATATGATAATCTTAATAGGTGCAGAAAAAGCTTTTGACAAGATTCAACAACCATTTATGATAAAAACTCTCCAAAGAGTAGGCATAGAGGGAACTTACCTCAACATAATAAAGGCTGTATATGACAAACCCACAGCCAACATCACTGTCAATGGTGAAAAATTGAAAGCATTTCCACTAAGATCAGGAGCAAGACAAAGTTGCCCACTCTCACCACTGTTATTCAACATAGTTCTGGAAGTTTTAGTCACAGCAATCAGAGAAGAAAGAGAAATAAAAGGAATCCAAATTGGAAAAGAAAAAGTAAAACTGTCACTGCAGATGACGTCATTCTATACATAGAGAATCCTTAAAATGCCACCAGAAAACTACTAGAGCTAATCAATGAATTTGGTAAAGTTTCAGGATACAAAATTAATGCACAGAAATCTCTTGCATTTCTATACACGAATGATAAAAAATCTGAAAGAAAAATTAAGGAAACACTCCCATTTACCATTGCAGCAAAAAGAATAAAATATCTAGGAATAAATCTACCTAAGTAGAGAAAAGACCTGTATTCAGAAAACTATAAGACACTGATGAAAGAAATTAGAGATGATAAAAAGAGATGGAGAGATATACCATGCTCTCGGATCAGAAGAATCAACATTGTGAAAATGACTATACTACCTAAAGCAATCTACAGATTCAATGCAATCCCTATCAAACTACCAATGGCATTTTTCACAGAACTAGAACAAAAAATTGCACAATTTGTATGGAAACCAAAAGACCCCGAATAGCCAAAGCAATCTTGAGAATGAAAATGAAGCTGGAGGAATCAGGCTCCCTGACTTTAAACTATACTAAAAAGCTACAGTAATCAAGACAGTATGGTACTGGAACAAAAACAGAAATATAGATCAATGGAACAGGATAGAAAGCCCAAAGATAAACCCACGCACGTATGGTCACCTTAACTTTGATAAAGGAGGCAAGAGTATACAATGGAGAAAAGACAGCCTCTTCAATAAGTGATGCTGGGGAAACTGGAAAGCTATATGTAAAAGAATGAAGTTAGATCACTCCCTAACACTATACACAAAAACAAACTCAAAATGGACCTAAATGTAAGGCCAGACATCACCAAACTCTTAGAGGAAAACCTAGGCAGAACACTCTATGACATAAATCAAAGCAACATCCTTTTTGACCCACCTCCTAGAGAAATGGAAATGAAAACAAAAATAAACAAATGGGACCTAACGAAACTAAAAGCTATTGCACAGCAAAGGAAAGCATAAACACGATGAAAAGACAACCCTCAGAACGGGAGAAAATATTTGCAAGTGAAGCAACAGACAAAGGATTAATCTCCACAATATACAAGCAGCTCATGAACCTTAATATCAAAAAAAGAAACACCGCAGTCCAAAAATGGGCAGAACACCTAAATAGACTTTCTCCAAAGAAGATATACAGATTGCCAAAAAACACATGAAAGGATGCTCAACATCACTAATCATTAGAGAAATGCAAATCAAAACTACAGTGAGATATCACCTCACATTGGTCAGAATGGTCATCATCAAAAAAGTCTACAAGTAATAAATGCTGGAGAGGGTGTGGAGAAAAGGGAACCCTCTTGCACTGTTGGTGGGAATGTAAATTGATACAGCCACTATGGAGAACAGTACAGAGATTCCTTCAAAAACTAAAAATAGATCTACCATACGACCCAGTAATCCCACTACTGGGCATATACCCTGAGAAAAACATAATTCAAAAGGAGATATGTACCACAATGTTCACTGCAGCAATATGTACAATAGCCAGGATATGGAAGCGACCTAAGTGTCCACCAACAGCTGAATGGATAAAGAAGATGTGGCACCTATACACAATGGAGTATTACTCAGCCATAAAAAGAAACGAAATTGAATTATTTGTATTGAGGTGGATGGACCTAGAGTCTGTCATACAGAGTGAAGTAGGTCAGAAAGAGAAAAATACCATAGGCTAACAGATATATATGGAATCTAAAAAAAAAAAAGGTTCAAGAACCTAGGGGCAGGATAGGAATAAATATGCAGACATAGAGAATGGACTTGAGGACACAGGGAGAGGGAAGGGTAAGCTGGGACAATATAAGAGAGTGGTATTGACGTATATACACTACCAAACGTAATATAGATAGCTAGTGGGAAGCAGCCACATAGCACAGGGAGATCAGGTTGGTGCTTTGTGTCCACCTAGAGGGGTGAGGTAGGGTGGGTGGGAGAGAGACACAAGAGGGTGGTGATATGGGGATATATGTATACGTATAGCTGATTCACTTTGTTATACAGCAGAAACTAACATACCATTGTAAAACAATTATACTCCAATAAAGATGCTAAAAAAAAGAAAAAAAAAGAAAGTTAAGGATCTTCAGATGAGATCATCCTGTGTTAC
Organism: Mesoplodon bidens; assembly: GCF_964165515.1. Classification (NCBI taxonomy): domain Eukaryota; kingdom Metazoa; phylum Chordata; class Mammalia; order Artiodactyla; family Ziphiidae; genus Mesoplodon; species Mesoplodon bidens. The sequence continues at coordinate 68,611,686 of NC_138160.1, forward strand.
CTGGGTGGGTCTTAAATCCAATGACAAGTGTCCTTATAAGAGACAGAAGAGGAGAAGCCACAGACAGAAGAGTAAAAGATGATGTCAATATGGAGGAAGTGATTGAAGTGATGTGGCCACAACCATAAAAGCCAAGGAATGCTAACGGCCACCATGAACTAGATTAGGCAAGGGGGGATTATCTGCTAGAGTATGCCCTTCCTGACATTAGTTTCAGACCTCCCTCTGGGCTCCAGAACCGTAAGAGAATAACTATGTGTTGTTTTAAGCCAACAAGTTTATGGTAATTTGTTACAGGAACTTTGGAAAACTAATACAGCTGTGGTCAAAGTGATTAAGGAATGATATAAATCAAGAAATGTGACTGACATAACTGTAATTTACACAAATCCAAGAGGATATAGTAGCTGCATACGGGTACTATCACACAGTTTACATATTTTGTATATTTGAAAAGCACTGTGTTCATTTAATTTCTCTTTTTTCTTTTTGTCTTATGATCCTAAGGAGTGATGATAATTTTAATGATATGTATCTACTGGGCACAATACAGATATTGATCCCTGACTCCGTCTTCAGCATTGCTGGGAATACAATAGAAGGATGAATCACAGTCAGGAGTGAGTCCCCAGTCCAAGTAGAGAAGTAATTCCAATGTACTTCCAGTACATAATAAAGGAACTCAAATCCCTTTAACGATAGAAACTATTGTCTCCCCAACCTCTATTCTATCCCTTCTTTCATACTTACAGAAACATGGTTTATTTAAAAGGTAGTAGTGAAGATCCTGTGATCTCAGAGAATGGACTCCTTCCCCAGTCATGCTAATCTCAGTTACCTGCCACAAAGAACATTCCTAACAGATACACAAGTTGAGATTTGGGAAAAGAGACATCAGTGTGGGTTACAGCAGATGGGAGATGTAGGACATGTGATGACTGTGAAAAGATGGATAGGTTTTGGAGATATAAAAGGGAAAGAAAAGTATGCCCTAGACAGACAAACATGAATTAAAGCTTTGAAGTGAGAATGAGCACAGCACGTATGACTTGGAATAACAGAAACTGTTTGTCTCCTAGGGAGAAGAAACACGGGTGTGATGGGTCATAAAAGCCAGGCACAGGTTTCATGGAGTGAAATAAAAGAATGTCTTTAAGAGGCCAGCTTTCATTCGTTTCCTCATTTTCAGAATAAGAATAAAATTAGTGGGAAGCAAAAGTTTTGTCTCTCTATCTCCCACCACCCCCTAAACTGTCAAGGAGCACAGAAATTGGATGATACAAACACAGAGTACTGAAAAAAAACCCACGGTCTGAAAACTCAAGTTACTTAAAAATATGCTTATCTCCCTCTTCTGTAGTTCTATGAATCTTGAAAGTTAGACAACTTGCTTGAGCATTCTGCCTAAAAGTATCAGATTAAGAATGGCATATCATAAAAAACTCAACATGGATCAGAATTCTCAGTGGTTTCTTCATGATATTATAAATAAAACTTACTGCAAAACAATGTGTTTAGATAGGTAAAGATGATGAAGGTTAAAATTCTGGGGGATAAATTCCCTATTTATTCACTTCCTGATCATTCTTATTTTAGCTTTGTTTATATTCATGGCTTAGTACCTGCACAATTCTTCCCACACATTTTTAAACACTAAGTTATGGAATGAAATAGATTTCAGAGGGCCTCAGTCTCAGATAGGTATCACAATGTCTTTCAAACAACATCTAAAGCCTTGACACAAACTATTAGCTGATGTGAACAGTGGTTTTTATTTCTTGTTTCTGTTCTTGAGAACTGGGTTGTTCACTCTTTTTCAAGAGCCTCTAGTAAGTTTTCAAAAACAATCAACAATATTGTAACATATTATTTAAATTAGGTAAGAAATATTGGATATTTTCTCATTTAGATTTATGTTTAGAAAAGCAGAAAATTAGATGCAAAATATGGAACGTATCTCTAAATCCTGGTGAATTCTAGCAGTTGAAGATCTGTATTGGATAAATAATTAGAAACAAAAAGGTGTATCCCAAGAATACTATACCCAGGTACATTTTATTTTATTTTATTTTTAAATGTATTATTCAAAAACTTAAAAAGTCTACCACCCACACAACGTTGAAAATAAAATTACCTGAAAATGTCTGTGAGCTTATTAATGAGACATGCATTGATAACAACGCAATAAGGAGGAAGTTATTGTACCAAAAAATTGCAGGCCCTTTTTTATTCTACTTGGAGTCCAAACCCAGGAAGCCAGTGGCCTTGCCCACATCCTTCTGCTGCCTCCTTGACCTAAGCCCACCCTCTCTTCTACCCATGCTCAGCACTAGATAGTGGTTGTTGCCAGGTTTGAAGTTTTTAAAATCACTGCTGCAGGTTCCGTTCAGTAATTCCTAACAATGGCTAAATTACTGACATTGTTAGGACACCACACTCAAAGAAGTACTAAACAAAAAGTATTTTATCCTACTGCAACCAAAACAGAAAAACAAAGATCAATGTAGTGGCTTTTCACTGCCAAGGGATTTAAGTAATTTTAAAGCATCTTTAAGATTCTTATCAAATTATTAGTGTTATCCTTTTATTTATTTCTTAAATTGGGAAACATATCTATCACCCCCTCTCTCTTTATATCATCATACAGGGAATAACTGTGTATGTTCTTGGCTTAACAGTGCTTTAAAATCAGCATTAAATCAGTATGGCTGAAGTTATTCATTAATTCAACCATACAACAAATGTTTATTAAGCATCTACCATGTACCAAACAATTGTTCTAGCAGCTAGGGATTCAGTATTGAATAAAGTAGACCAAAAAAACCCCATCCCTGGGGGAATTTATATTCACACTGGACAGAAAATAAACTACATAAACTGGGCAGACTATGCTAACATTAAAAAATAAAGCAGAGCAGGGGACCATGACAAGGTGGAGAAGGTGTGACAGTTTTAGAGACAAAAAGAAGGCCTTTCAGAGAAGGCATCTTTAGGTCAAGACATGAAGGATGTGATGGAGGAGTCATGCAGATACTTACTTGCAGGAGAAGCTGTCAGACAATGGACCTATGAGTGCAAAACCCTGCACAAGACTGGGATGGGCTCAGGGTTTGTGTTTGTTGTTAGAAAAGGAAGGACAGGGTGGCTGTAGAGGAAATGCACCCAGGGAGGTAATGAAGGGGGCAAATTATATCCAGTTTCAATCCTAAATCTACTGCAGGGTTCATTGAGAGGTACTAAATTAGCCTTAAGGCTGAAGACTGATGGGATCTCATGGTCTTGTAGGAGAATTATCCTGGGCTCTCTGTTGGGAATGACCTGCAGAGGGGTCAAGGGTACCAAGAAGAAGACCACTCAGAAGGTTACTGCATGATAAGCAAAGTGTAAGAAGATGGTGACTTCGACAAGGGTGATGGTGTATGTGATGGCAAGAAGTGATTAGATTTTGGGTATATTTTGTAAGAAGAGGCTAAAAGGGTCTGGTGAGAATGGGGTGTAGTGGGTGTTATCAAAGTTGACCCTGAAGATTTGGATTGAGCCCCTGAGATGGAGAAGACTGTAAGAGCAACTAGATTGAGGCAGAATGTTTTCTGAAAATGCAAATATTCAATATGGATGAAGGTAGTCAGAGGGATTTCCATTTCCTATTTTATTATTTTAAAATTGTCTATAAGGTCCATACAATTACTATAGTAATCAGATTATCATTTAAAATAATAGGTAAAATTTTGCATGTTATTAGGTACAGCTTTATAATATATGCATGACAAAAAACTTGAATAACTGCATTACTTTTACAAATGAAAGAAATATGTTATTTAAAACTATTTATAAGTGAATAAAAGGCAGTTTGCTTCATTAGAATAAGTACAAGTTTCTCCAGAGAAACTTGAAACTGAATCCTCCTTTTGTCGCTTGCTTATTATGTAACCTTGGGCATATTTCTTTATGCTTTAAAATTCAGTGCTCTCCTCTTTAAGTAGGAATATATATATATATATATAATTAGCTTCATTGCTTTATTGTGAAAATTAAATAAAAAACTGCACCTAAAATGCTTAGCACATTGCCTGACAAATAATCATAATCAAAATAACAATAATATGGGAAACAACACTGATGATAATAAAAGTAAAAAACAGCTTAGATTCCTTGTACTTATTATAGGATGGGCATGATGTGATAAACACTTTAATGTATCATCATGTTTGATCCTTCCATCAAACTTTAAGGTGGGCACTATTATTAATCCATTTTACAGATGATGAAAATGAAATCTGTAAAAGGAAAATACTGAACAGGTAGGAGACAGCTATTTATCTGAAGATAAAAACACCTAAAGGCATAGATTCAGGCCTTCGGGTACATGGGGTTTTACCCTACCCATCATGAATGGGAATGCTTAATGCCTTCCTTGAGCCAACAAATCCCTGGAATATTAAATTAATACTTCTCAGTGCTCTATTTGTAACAAACTTGAGGTGAAACTTGGGACAGCAAAGAAATTGACCCAGACAATTGGAGATGGCCTTAAAGATGAATCAATCCAATGCAAGGAGTACTAGAAATTAAATAAGGCTTGAAGTCTAAGTGTACACAGATAGTGGGGCAACATGCATTGTTATTAAACATTGCAAATTATGCTTGGTCTATCTTCCTGAAGTAGGTTTGTTGAAAATTAAAATATTTTGTGTTTATGTAATTTTTACTCACTTTCTGTGATGGTTAGATTTTATGTGTCAACTTGGCTAGACTGTGGTACCCAGTTGCTCGATCAAATACTAGCCTAGATATTGCTGTGAAGGTATTTTGTCAATGTGATTAACATCTACAATCAGTTGACTTTAAGTAAAGCAGATTACCCTCTATAATAATATGGGTGGGCTTCATGCAATCAGTTGAAGGCCTTAAAAGCAAAACGTGAGGTTTCCCTGAGAAGAAAAAAACTTTGCTTCTAGGCTGTAAACCAGAACTCCTGCCTGAGTTCAGCCAGCCTACCCTATAGAATTCAGACTTGCCAGCCCCACAATCACATGAGCCAATTCCTTAATATAAATCTCTTTATTTTATACACATATATAGCCTTTTGATTCTGCTCCTCCAGAGAACACTGACAGATACACTTTTCCTTTCCATATATATACCTTTATTACTATTTTAAGTTTATCTTAAATATGAAATTGCTTAAATATGAAATAAGAAAAATATTATCTACATATAATAGAAATTTGAAAACCAACTATTTTTCTCACAATTCAATGTCACTATCAAATATCTATCAATAAGGAAGTTTTGTTTTATTAAAAAAGAAGTAAGCAGTATTTGTTCTTTAATGAATGTCTTAGTGAACTGACCAAAGATAAATCTTTAGAGGCAATGATTTCTTCCCTATTCCATTGAGAATCTACAAATAATGACTTCTTTCTATTTTTTAGAGATTATAGCAATAAACTTTTTTAGTTTTATATATTGGGTTTTAATATTTAAGCCTGCTTAGCATATATTTATGAACAAGAATATACTTGACAATATAATTAGAAATGTTGCTACAGGCACTAGAGGGAAAATAGGCATGTCTACATAAAAAAGGAGAAAATTTACAACAAATGTAAGGTGAACAAAAACGAGGATGTGAAGCTTTACTTTAGACCCCCAAGGAAATAAAGTGCTAAGATCAAAATGCAAAACAGTGTTACGCTCATTAGAGAATAATATGGTTAGATATCATTCCTTTTCAAAAGCATGAGTTGTAGAATAATTGAGCATAGTCTGCCATGCAGAATTAAATTCTATAAGAAAACAGGAGGGGCCTCCCTGGTGGCGCAGTGGTTGAGAGTCCGCCTGCCGATGCAGGGGATACGGGTTCGTGCCCCGGTCTGGGAGGATCCCATATGCCGCGGAGCGGCTGGGCCCGTGAGCCATGGCCGCTGGGCCTGCGCATCCGGAGCCTGTGCTCCGCAACGGGAGAGGCCACAACAGTGAGAGGCCCGCATACCACAAAAAGAAAAAAAAAAAAAAAAAAAAAAAAGAAAAGAAAACAGGAAAGAGATCTAAAAGAATCTGTAGCATAATTAAGAAAAATCACAAAATCCACCGTAAACAGAAGTAATGTTTTTGTAGGACTAAGATTGAGTATTTCAAAAACAAGAGAAAAATATCTAATCACTGCGTCCTGTGTTTAGTTGCACAGATATATAACATATTTGTTTTAAGCTATATATATAGTTTGTTTATAAAACTATGAATATATATTTATATGTAATATAGCCTGAAATCTTTATTACTGCTAGTCAAGGTTCTATTATATGTATATATTATTAATTCTTAGGTGTACTTCCTCAGTGGCCAAACTGATCATTTAAAAGATTAAACAGGGCTTCCCTGGTGGCACAGTGGTTGAGAGTCTGCCTGCCGATGCAGGGGACACAGGTTCGTGCCCCAGTCCGGGAAGATCCCACATGCCGCAGAGCGGCTGGGCCCATGAGCCATGGCCGCTGAGCCTGCACGTCCAGAGCCTGTGCTCTGCGACAGGAGAGGCCACAACAGTGAGAGGCCCGTTTACCGCAAAAAAAAAAAAAAATTAAACATACTAAAAGATTTAGAAGGAGCTAGTAAAAATGATGAAGTTCTGCTGTGCTGAATAAACACTGTCTCCACCTCTGATGGGCATCACAGAGGTCACAAGAGTCTACTATAAACTATTGTATCCAGGCAGTAACCTGTATCATCACTACCAATTGGGATCTGATATTAATAGGTCAGAAATGCACTTTTACATTTAACTAAATTATGAAATTTTAACTTGATAAATGTGAAGAACAGTATGGCTTTTGCACTTTAGTGTTTTAACATAGCTGATTGTTAAAAAGATTTTCCTTTTACATTCATCTGAAAATTCCATTTTTTCTAATCATATTTTTTTATTATATGAGCTAACAGTGTTAATAACTACTTTTATACAAATTCAAACTCAGTCTCTTTTTTTTTTTGCGTTACACGGGCCTCTCACTGCTGTGGCCTCTCCCGTCGCGGAGCACAGGCTCCGGACGCGCAGGCTCAGCGGCCATGGCTCACGGGCCCAGCCGCTCCGCGGCATGTGGGATCTTCCCAGACCGGGGCAGTCCCCTGCATCCGCGGGTGGACCCTCAACCACTGCGCCACCAGGGAAGCCCCAGGCTCCTTCTTTGAAATTAAAAAAATGACAAATGACAATTAGAGCAATTAAAAATCTCCCTTTAAGCAAGAGAAGAAAAAAAATAAAGATTTGCTTCTGAGGTGGTATAAACAAAAAAATAAGTTGTGGTTTTATTAACTTTAGCCACTGATTTACTGTACAGCTACAATATCTCAACTGTGTCATTTTCTGACTGATTGATCCCATTCAGTAACATTTTCCATTTCTAGTACTCTTTTAATTCTTATAATGATTTCATTAATTTGATGAATAAATGGTATTTATAGAGAGGTAAAATAATAGCTAATAAGACAAAAAATAAAGAGGAATGAAGAAATTTATATGACAATAAGCCTAATTTGATAGACCTTATAGTTAATAAATTAAATTTTATATGGATTAGTTCATTTGTAGCAGTCAATTTTCTAATGTAAATGTCTTAATTTCTTAAAGAACACAGACAAAGGCATTGGTGTAATCAGTTTATCAAGTCTCTCCTTATTATGAAATTTAAATAGAAGATAAATAGAAATCACATTTGTGCAACATGGAAGAAGCAGCCACTGACTTAACTCTATTAAAGAGTGTTATTAAAGTTATAAACGGATCTGTATCTTACACCTGCAGATACACACACACACACACACACACACACATGCACACTCTCTTAATATGTGCAAATCTTTGTTTTTGAAGGCCTATTTTTTAGACCAGTGTCTGATGAATATAGTAGCACAGTTCTGAGACTATAAAAGGGAATAACTGATGTTGCAATATCTGAAGGAAATTTCAAAAGAGAGTTACCAAAATTATTTGAGCAGCAGCAACATAATTGGATTACATATATCACCTCTAAACATGACTCATTTGGAGGTACAGTATCTGTTATGGTTTCTTTAAAAAAATGAATCGCATTAGTTTATAATTAGATCTTAGGATATAACCTAGTTTGAAGGAATTTCTTGTACAGTTCATAGACGTGTTTTTGTACTCAATGATAAGGTGTTTAAATACCTGAACATAAGATTCAACTAAGATAAATAAAAAGAAACTTCTGGTAGTTAAAGAAACAGGTGTTAGCTGAAACTGCCCTAGTAACTCAGATACTACAAACATGTTGCTCTGGGCTAATGCATCCCATCAGAACATTTGAAGATGAAAATAATTAACAAATGGATGCTCCATATTCAATAAGGGGATACATCTCCATGAGTAGAAACACAGATATGACATATTATGCATCCCCTCTATAAATCAACACCAAAAAAGCAGTTACTCAGCACTTGCTTTTTGCATGGCAATTTAGAGGTTCAAATAAGAGAAATTATGCATATTTGAAAAAATGACTAAAGACAGAGTGAAGCATAAAAATATTGTAAACAGAAACATATGGTAACAGAGTAGAGGAATCACTTGTCTGTTTTAATGATGGCAGTTATAAAAATTCTAAATTTAAGTCAAATCAAATATACTCTATTGTAAAGAGAAAAGCACAATCATTTTGCAGCATTATAACACAAGTAAAACACTATCTAATATCTCATTAATTTTCTCAGAGGTATATTGTCTCTTTCTAATTTTTTTTATACTATATGTTAGTCCAGACAGAAACCTATTATTTTCTCTAAAAAGTATTCTGGACAATGAGAATTTTTCTGATTATTGAATTATAATTAATCCAATTCTGTGTACCTCTGGGGTAAAAATAACTTAGATTTGCTATATAATATCCATACATTGCAAATATTTAATAAATAGTATCATTCAGTAGTATACACTAGGCACCTGCACATTTAGATAAACCATGTATATATTTGTTTTTAAAAATATTAATTTTTAACTTATAATTCATATATTAACAACTGGTGATCATGAGCCTGTGACTATCTGGCAGCAAGAAACACCCCCATTTACTTTATTCCTTCTACTGTTGAGCTTTGAGGAGTAGCAGGTCTATTAGAAATATCTGAATTATTTAATTTAAAGAAACTAAAGTATTATTAGAAAAAGTTACAGTCCAATTATGCCATGAAGCTGAAGGAAGAATGTGAAACTGAAAAAGATATCACGTGGGGACATATGAAAGTTTATTTCAGGTACAATTTCTGTGGCAAACAGATGATTGCATTTCACTGATAATTTAAACAGAATAGAGAAATAACAGAAAGAAAGATAAATTAAAGAAGGATCAAAAAGATAAATTAAAGGAGTCTGAGCTTGGGAAAGATCATTCTAGATAAACTGTTGATGGAAGGAGATGAAAGTTAAAACAGAGACTATCAACAATATATTAAATATATTTTGGGTAATAGCTTAAAATAAAAGATATATTTTGATAAATATTACTGAAAAAGACACATAAACAGAATAATAAATATTTAATTGAGAAAAATAGTTGTTGAAAAAATTGGGGGCAAGAAGTACCAAAAAAGCTCTAAAACAAAATCACAATCCACTTTCCACAATTATTCATATTCCTTATGAAATCAAGCCTTTACAAATCTCATAATACCTTGTCAAAAGTTTTAATACAACTACACAATAATACTTTTTATTATACACTTTGATAAAATTAACGGAAGAACATTTGGCTCCCATTGGCATTTTTATATAAAAGGAATGTCTGCTTTACTAAATGCAAATTTTCTTAATGTTAATGTAATCTGTATGTGAAACTATTTAGTTAAAATATTACTTAATACATTTGTTCTATTCTAATCATCTATGCTAAAATCACACCAAAAACATCTGGTCATATATGAAAACAAACATATTTTAAAAACATAATTTAAACTCTATGATGTTCAGATCACTCTAGAGTCAAATAAATATTTGGGGAAAAATGTTCAGTTGCATCTACAAAAGAGTTTCTTAATAAGCAGAGAAGTTATTAAAATAATTTTAAAATAAGAAAAGTACACCAAGAAATAGTTATATGTATTACTTACATTAAATTAAAATTAATCTTTATCATGCAAAAATAATAATTCTTTTGCAAAGTCACCAAAACTGCTTGGCAGGCAACATAGCTAGGAATGAGGTGTAAGAATATTAGAGGAATGAAACTGCTCTAGAAAAACATAAGCTCACAAGGACTGGTACTCACACCAAGAGAAAATTCAACTAAGGCTGAGAAAGACAGAGTCTTTGAGCAACACTGTCAACACTAAAGCCTCAAGTCAGGGCAAAACGAAGTCAGAAACTAGGCAGAGGAAGGAAACTCATAACAACACATAAGTCTGCTACTGAGTCATGTGATTAGGTTGCTCTTAAAAATAGGCTACATAATACGGACTAGAGTTGGAGAAAATTATAGGGAGTTCTTATCATCCAAATCAGGTTATAAACTATCTAACAATATTATGAAAATGAAACATTAACTGAGAGTTTATCTTCTGTGATTCCATTTCAAGGCAGTGATAATGAATAAAATGCAATATGGCATCCTTGGAGTTTACCAAAGATATTTGTAAGATGTCTATTTCATTTTCTCCCATTGAATTTTTGATGTTTTGAACCACTTTTACACGTAAAAATCCCTGCCCAGTTCCAGAAGAAGGCAGAAATCAAGAAGTCTCCTACCAATAGAAATAAGTTAGGTCTATGAATTGAAAGGACCCTATTCTGTACCTGAGTTCCAATAACTGGGCTACATTCCCCATTTCCTATACAATCAAGCCCCATTTTTGTCCATTAGCTTCAGTAACCATTTCCTGCTCCTGTCTCTCAGGCCTAACTCCCTTCCTCAATTGCCTAAGAAAGAATCTGGTGCTAAGTTCTGGTCTTTCTCTTCCAACCAGCGTCTAACCCCTCCATCTCAGGGCTTTATCCCTTTTTGCTGATGTTGCTAGTCTGCTAGCCTGGGCTTTTTATTATTTGCTAACCAGATTGGCTGTGGTGCCTTCTTTCTCCTTATAAATATGCCTGGTCTTTGACCCATCCCACTGTCCTAGAACCAAGTTGAAAATACCATGCCTTCTCTACCATTTGCATTCCTCACCGTATTTAGTTCAGACCTGAGCCTGTTCTTGATCAATGCTGATTAGATGGATGAGAAGCATAGTCATGATGCCAAGTTTCACTACCATTAAGTTATAACTGCAAAAATTATTTTCTTAATGAAAGTGAATATTTGAGGCAACAACATGATTTTTATCCTTAAACTTAAATGAATATCATATTCAATGTCAGTCGTATTTGATAACGCAGTATTCTATCATAGTAAGTCATATTTCTGAAAGTATGTTTTATCATTTTCCTCTTTTTTGTTTTTTTTTTTGCTGTACGCGGGCCTCTCACTGTTGTGGCCTCTCCCGTTGCGGAGCACAGGCTCCGGACGCGCAGGCTCAGTGGCCATGGCTCATGGGCCCAGCCGCTTCGCGGCATGTGGGATCTTCCCGGACCGGGGCACGAACCCATGTCCCCTGCATCGGCAGGTGGACTCTCAACCACTGCACTACCAGGGAAGCCTATCATTTTCCTCTTTTTAATTTCAGTCTCCTCATTTTATTATTTTTCTGCATTTTATCATTTTAGTTTTTTCTCCCCATTTATTACTTACTGGCATTTTTCTCAATATTTTAATTTTCCAAATTTCCTTATTCTGTAATAGTGATGTGATTTTTTGTGTTATGATTTCCTCTGTGACAGTTCATTTTCAATTATTTTCTCTTTTTATTTAAAACTTATAACCAACATCATTTAGTCTGGGACTGCATAATGGGTTCAAGAAATAAAGTAAATAAATAAAACTGTGCCAGTTTTGTGGTTGAAACCTGAACAAATACATTTCAAATGGTCTATATTATTAAAGGCATTAAAATAAATAGGAATAATCTTTACAGCACAGAACTTTACCTGCTGAAGTTGGCTCTTCTTCATCTGATGCTATGATAGAGGAAAAGAGATGAGGTGGGAACAAAGAGAGGGAGTGAGTGAGATGAGAGGGAAGGAGTGAGGTGAGAGGGAGAGAGAGATGGGGCAGAGAGAGAGAGAGAGAGAGAAATTGAGATTGAACATAAATATATTTCACATTTCTAAATAATGACTAAAAGTCTCTGACTTGAAATTTTGTATATACATTAGAATTTTTTTATTAGATAATTAGATAATGACAGATAAATGGATAGTACTTACATTAAATTAACATTTAAAAACTCTCATATTTTAAAATAAGCAAGCATTAGAAGAGACCATTCGGTTGTCTGAATTTGAATTTTCTGTCCTTTTGCAAACAAGGTTGAACTTTTTTAGCTTGAGTGGAAATTATTATAATTATTATAAATAATATTGTTTAAAATATAAATTGTATATAACATAAATACCCCAACCATCCACTTTGTGCAAATTTTCTATTAGCAAAGAGGAATTAAAAGGTATTGTTGACAGTCAAAAATTCTGTTCCATGAGTTAGAAATTATAAAAAGGTAGGAATTGTTAAACCTTAGAGTGACTCAGAATCACTCTGAGTGTTGGTTAAACACAAAGACTCTCTCTCTCTCTCTCCCTCTGTCACATACACATACAAACACACTCAACTCATGTGTACCACACACTTCAAGATTCAGTAGTGGTGATTCTGCATTGAAGCCTGCAGGAACCTGCATTTTAAAGGTTGACCCCAAGCACACATGGATAAGCATGGATATTACAAAAGGAGAGGTCACATTACAAAAACATAACTTTATGCTAAAGCAGTGGTTCATAACCCTGCATCTATACAAGAATTGCCAAACTCTGGGCCCATCTCAAACCAACTAAGTCAGAGTCTCTCTCAATGGTACTAACTTGTAGCCAGGATTGAGACACGACTAAGTAATCAATATAATGTAACATGAACTATAATTCAAAGTGTGAATCATTTTGATTGCTTCTTTAAAAGGGGACATTTTTGAGAGCAGCAGAACTCCAAGGGTAATAATCTGCTGCATGTATGTGGAGGATGGATCATGGTGTTGCAAAAGTGAAGTAGCTTCACCATTTTGCCTAGAATGCATGTCTTCATCTTTATACTAACAGACTTGCTCTGTGAGAAGATATTTCTGCTCTGTGCACAACTGCAGCTTTATCAGAATATTACTGTTGAATTATATTACTCTAGCCAGTACTACTTCATTTGATTCATGAAGTTTTAAAATAAAAATTTACTCAGCTGAATTGCTTATAAAGGAGTTTTGTTTCCAGGTGATTTGTTCCTCAAGGTATCACTGTGTAACTAGGGAGCAGTCTCCACTATTTTCCATTAGGGTTACATCTGCACAGAGTACACATTAGACAAGCTTACTTTGTGTCCTGACAGTATTTTCCTCTCACACTGTTTGGCTTGTCTCCTTGGCACAAAAAAAAAAAAAAAAAATAGAGCAAACGCACTTGGCACGCATGGTGTGGAGAACATAAATATTTAAAAGCTGTTTGCTGCTTTATCATGTCCAAAGTACTTCACAACATGTTCAAAGAAGAAAACTGTTGGTAGCTTCCAGGAACTCGCTTTTAGGAAAATACCACAGGGGTTTGTAGAAGTGCTGACTTAGATGGGTCATTGTTGGTAAAAGTCTGGAGATTCAAAAGGAACAAGAATAAAAATGCTTACACTTATAGCTGGTCACTTTGTGTATGTGAACTGAATTTATAAAGCAACTGATGAGATGAAATATACTCTTATTTGATAGATGAAGATACAGAGATTCAGAGTGACTGAACAATTTGCCTAAGGTCAGTTTGAATTCAAGCTCACGTGACTTTAAAACCAAACTCTTTCCACTGTGCCTTACTGTCTCACAAAGTGCTAATTCAGTATCCACTAAAAGAGAAAAAGAAATGGGAGAAAGGATCATGGAATAAGGACTGGCTAGATTTCAGATAATGTTCCTTGGACTTAGCCTAAGGGAAAAAACAAAAACAAAAACTGGATGTAAGGGCTACAAGAGAAACTCCTTTAAGAAATGAAGTGGTCCCTTGGAAACTTCAAGTCCCTTACAATCCAGGAACAGACATAGGCAGGAGAGGGACTGACTAGGAGGTTAAACAAAACATACCAAGCCTGTGATGCCTAAGAAAGAAATATCACAAGGGCTAAGATTTTATTCCTCCATTATATATGAATAAGCAAGAAATTTTAAGAAAGGACCAGCAAGCACAGAAGTTAAGACAATTCTAAACTTACAGGAGTCATAGCAATTAGATAGTCTTAAAGCCAAAGCTCCTGGGGTGTACTACCCTACACTTGAGCCTATAATACCTGAAAGCACGTTTGTAACAAATTAACAATATTAAAGGGACTTCCCTGGTGGTCCAGTGGTAAAGAATCTGCCTTCCAATGCAGGGGATGCAGTTTCAATCCCCGGTCAGAGAACTAAGATCGCACATGCCCGGGGGCAACTAAGCCCGTGCGCCACAACTACTGAGCCTACATGCCTCAACTAGAGAGCCTGCATGCTGCAAACTAGAGCCCATGTGCTCTGGAGCCTGTGCACCACAACTAGAGAGAGAAAAACCTACACGCCACAACTAAGAGCCCTTGTGTTGCAACAGAAAGATCTTGCATGCCGCAATAAAGACCTGATGCAGCCAAAAATAAAGAAATAAAATAAGTAAATATTTAAAACAAACCAAAAAACAATATTAGATCAGCAGGTACACAAGTCTGCACAGAGCTGTATTTCTTTGAAACATCTCCATAGTGGGGGTCCCTCATAACTTGCAGATGTAACTATATTCATACTACTAAACATATTCATACATTAACCAATATACGTACTATTAAAATACACACACATATTCACAAAGGCACATATAGGGTTAGGATTGGTATTAATTCACCATTTCAGTTATTGCTGGCAAAGATGGCTTTGTAAGCTAACTGCATTACCAAACAAAGCATCATGAACTATTAAAAGGTGGCAGCAAGAGCCCCAGAAGTACAAATAAACTTCAAAGTGGACATTAGTGGTCTATTTAGGGACATTTAAGTGAAATTAAGGATCATAGAAGTAATTTCATGGTACCTAAATGATTCCTTACTCTTCCTATTTGCTTCTTGGAATTCATGAATCAGCAAATAAACACACACACACACACACACACACACACACACACACACACACACACACACAGGTCTGTGTCACGTGCAAGTTCCTCTAATCCTGGAAGTTAAAAACACATGCACCAAAAGAAATAAAAGCAAACTAACAACTCTGTATTGTTCTGCCTGGTGACAATGTAGACGAATGTATTGAAATTACGGTGATGGTAGGAAAAGAGAAAGTAAAAGTATATATCTAATATACAGAATTTAACTCCGTGTGGTCCTCTCATTGCCCATAACAGAATCACCTGGGATTTTGTTAAAATGCCACAGATCTAATGAGTTTGAATCCTGGGTGTTAGCCCAGGTTTTTGCATTTTTAAAAAGCTTAGCAGGTGACTGTTATGAACACTAAGTATTGAGAATTATGGCTCTAGCCATAAAAAGTTTATTGCAGAGCCATGGGTCCAATTGTTGGAACTGCAGCAGTAAATCAGCAGGCTTGTAGAAAACCCTTTGCAATGTACTCTGTGGTGGTTTCGCCGACTTTCAATGCTCTTTCTCTTGTAACATCTTCAGGTTTATTTGGGTATCTACATTGATGCCTTGGGGGAAGATGACTCTTCCTTTGGATTTAGAGAGAGAGTCTGTATCTCAGAACTAAGTAAATCTTTTCCCTTTTCCTGGCCACAGTTATTGGCTAGATAGGTAGTATATGATCCAACTGGAGACAATGATGTGGAAGGACAGGTTTGTAGGTGTTTGGTGAGGAGAGCTCTTGGAAAGACACTTTCTTCTGTGGAAGTATCTGCAAATAACCCTCTCTCTCACTTCTTTAGGTAAGGACCAGGAAGTCTGTGGCCCTAGAAGCAAATTGGTAGACATCTTGCAACCATGATGGGATCCAGCTTTAGAAAGAAGCCAATTCTCAAAGACTGAGTAGATAAACAAAATGAAATTAGATTACTGATGATATTATTGAGCCACTGAATCATATCCTGACCTTACTCTAGACTTCTAGCTCTGAGGAAAAATACTTGCACTTTATTATTTTTCTAGTTTTAGTTGAGCTTTCTCTTATTTGCAACTAATGGCATTCAACTGCAATGGTAACCAGTTTTGTTGTTCCCATTCAAAATATATTAGAACGCCTGAGAAATTAATCATCTCTGAGGCAGGCAAGACCGGAAATACATACAGTCTAGGGCTGTGCTTTGAGGGCAGCTGGGTTTTCAGCAAATTTTTATTTTAATTTTTCCACAGAGTTTACCACCACATTTTGATACAATAAACCCATTCCTCTGATTCTGAAGTTGGTCACAGTTTTTTTCAGGACAGTCTGGCAGTGTACATGTTCATGAACTGGGTTGGTGCTTAACCGGAGAAGAAGGCATCCTACAGATTTTCCTTCCCTTCCCTCTTTCCTCCCTCCCTCACCTTTCTCCTTTGCTCACAGGATCAACTGTCAAGTACAATAACTACACAAACCCAGTGAGTTTTGTATTACCCTGATATACATGTGCTAGCAAAGCACACATACTTCTTCATTGAACAGGCTCTAGTCTCTTCATGTGGTCTCAACAATTTTGATGTCTCCTGGGTTTTTTTTTCTTTTTGTCTTATCCTTGGGTGTTTTAAGGAAACTTTCATACCTTGGAAATTCTATCCATTTAAAGCAATTCTATACCCAGCTCAGTATTGTTCACCATCAAATAGGAAAAGCTCATTATGAAATACATAAAATACATTTCTTAGCATATAATAATCTATTTTACATAGAGATGTTAGTTCATATTGACTTATGGATCATTTTGTTTGCTATACTATAAATCTAGTTAATTATGCACAAATATGCTTTGCAAATATACAATTATCTATGTAATTTATTATTTCTATGAGCAAAGCAACAAGAAGTATGTATTCTTGTACTCTCACAACATTTTATTTTATTTTTTTATTTTTTATTTATTTTTTTTGCGGTACGCGGGCCTCTCACTGTTGTGGCCTCTCCCGTTGCGGAGCACAGGCTCCGGACGCGCAGGCTCAGCGGCCATGGCTCACGAGCCCAGCCACTCCGTGGCGTGTGGGATCTTCCCGGACTGGGGCACGAACCTGTGTCCCCTGCATCGGCAGGCGGACTCGCAACCACTGCACCACCAGGGAAGCCCTCTCACAACATTTTAGAATCTTTTTATTCAACTGCAGTGATGCAAAAATAACGATGATATGTATGCATGATTATTCATGCCTGCCTAGAGGTTAAATGCTATAAATGTGTGTGTGTGTGTGTGTGTGTACATGTGTGTTAGTACTAAAACAAAGAAGAGTAAATTAACATTAAAAATTTGTGAATTCAGTCATTTAAGTAAGTTGTGGAGTTGTCTCTGGAAGTATACAGAGAAGTATTTAGAAAGAGGTTTTATTAGTTTACATGATCTTTGTTTTATTGTTTGTTGATTTGTTTGTTCTTGGCCAATGGCCCAATGAGGATAAGCCTCAGGACTTAAAAGTTGCTATTACCAACTCCTTTTTTGTGAAAGTATGAAGAGAAGTATTAGTCTCTCCTGGCCAAAGACTTCAGACAGCATACTATGTGGTCAGTTCTCCACTCTCAGAACTGCAGAATAATTGGGTCACTGTGAGCAGCAGCAGTCAATAGATTTGCAGAGAAAATGTTCAGAGAATTACTGTCTTCTCTGTTCTATCAGTCTTCTACATGCAGTTTGATTCTTGTGCTAGATTTAGAGGACAGCATTTATTTGAATACAGTTAATAATGTGTAGTACATAAAATATAATTATGTATATATGTAGTTAGCCTGTAAGTATGTATTCTTACTTGTATGTTTACTAGTCTTTTCCGTTAGACTAGGAGTTTCATGAGGGCAGGAATGTGCCTCTTTTGTTCACCCTTATAACTACAGTTTTTAGAATAATACCTATAACACTGCAGGGCTCAATAAATATTTGTCAAAAGAAAGAAAGAAAATATGTATAAATATTTAATACAGTCCTCTGTGTTACTCAATAAAATTTAGTTGCTTCATTATGCTACATTACTAGACTTGCCAAAGAGAAAGCCTTAAATGTCATCTATATTTTAGTTATATAAATTTATATATAATCATATATAATAACATATAACTATATAATCATATTTTCTTTCTTGGGGCAGGAGAGAAAAGGAATAATATTTGGAAAGACAATGATTGCTCTAATGACCATTAGAGCAAGAAAAAATAAATCTCATGAAAAAATAAATCTGTGATTTTAAATTAACTCAAAAAGCATCAAACTATAGTCTATTAATTAAATACATTCATTAAAACAGAACCACAAAAATGCACTTTCTAAAGTTAAGTACTAATATAGCTCACATGAGTTTTACAAACTACTTATACAGTTAATTATGTTAACAGCAATTAATGTATTTGTGATTTTATCGTTTTAGAAAGAGGTACAAATGGGGAAAATAATAAAGAATAAATGAAAGCTTTGGTTTCATTTTTTTCTACTATGTAAAAAACATATGTAATTTACAAAGTATTCCCAGAGTATTGGGTAGCAGGGAAGTAATATGCCTTAAGTAATAGGCCTATATTCATACCCCAGCTAGTATTAAAGAAACTTTGGGGACATAATTAGGACACATTTTGCTACTTAAAGGAAGCACTAAAGATCTTTAGGCTAGGTGATTTAACATTACAAAAGCCTATAATTCAACATTTCATATATTTATACAACTGTCCTCAAAAATCCTTTGTTTATTCAATGTGCCCTCCCTCCCTATCCAAATTCACCTCATCATTGTAGACTGAATGCAAGTCTCACTACCCTCATTTCTTTAGTATTTATTTTAGTTTCCTGATTTAGTTGCCTCCAAACATCCCCCACTAGCTTTTAAACTATAACCTAAAGCCAGTTCTAAACAAAATGGCAATAATATTTTCTAATCTTGTTCCCAAGCTGGACATTATCCATGCTCCTTCTTTCAAAGGCAGTGGTTATGTTTCAGTTTTGTATAGTGCACATAATTAGTACTGAGTAAATATTTTTGGAAAGCTATCCAGTTTTAGACATGAGAAAATGAAGTCCAGTAAGTGAATTTAATGGCTGTTTTACATTACTGGGAGCCATCTAAAAAGAGAATTGGGAATTAAACCTAAGGTAGCCAAAGAAAATTCTTGGCCAAATAGAAGAAACTTGTGAAGGATAAAGCAGGTCAGAAGTTAATATAAATGGCTGCTCACATTTATCAATTTTCAAATAAAATTAATTCATAATTTTTTGAAAACTTAATACAGGAGAGGAGGGAATAGTTCTGGAAGAAGAATGCTGTTTAATGTGACAGAAAAGCCATGCAGCTGAGGTTACTTGCTTATCATATGTGAATTTCAGATGGTTAAACACCTATATTGTTCTGTTTCACAGCAACTGACAGAAGGAAGCTAATACCACCAGGCTCATATTCTATGGATTTCTGCTTTATTTACGTGTGGGCAACTGCTCACTTCACCCTCAATTCATTCCCATAAGTCTGGACAAATGAACTAATCTAAAAAGTAAATCTGTTAAAACCAAAAGCACCAAAAATGAAAAAAATAATGGATAAGTCAGCAATACTGGCACAAATTCCAGAGATAGCACCCACTTAAGGAAACCACGGAATCACTGCACATAAAATGTTAATGTCAGAAGAGATTTTGTGATTAAGGGATTGGCAAAAAACCCATTGTTATAATGGGTTAAGATCTGCATTAGAAAATAGGAATACATTTATTATATTTATTAAATCAACTAAATTATCAACTAAAAACTCAAAACAAACTGAATTTTGAAGTAAAAATACTTAAACAGGGCTTCCCTGGCGGCGCAGTGGTTGAGAGTCCACCTGCCGATGCAGGGGACACGGGTTCGTGCCCCAGTCCGGGAAGATCCCACATGCCACAGAGTGGCTGGGCCCGTGAGCCATGGCTGCTGAGCCTGTGCTTCCGGAGCCTGTGCTACGCAACGGGAGGGGCCACAACAGTGAGAGGCCCGCGTGCCGCAAAAACAAACAAACAAACAAAAAAACCTTTAAACATCTGAATACATACATAAAAATATATGTAATTATAATTAAATATTTATACTATAAATAAAACTAGGATTATATAATATATGATGTTCTTTAACTTGCTTTCATTAATATATTGCACATATTTTCTATCTCAATATTATCAGTGAATATGGACAATAATAATATTTTATTTTATGGATAAACCATGATTTATTTAACTAAGTCTCTACTGAATGATATTTGGATGGATTCAGGGTTTTTCTCTTAGAAATACTATTTCAATGAATAATCAGACTCCATTTGAACAGTGGTAGAACCATGAAACAAAAATAAATGACCAAATAATTTCATTAAATAAATAAGAGCTCATAATCTTAAACACAATATAAAATATTCATTTTTTTATAAATAAGTCTTTTAAAGGATCCTCTTTTATGCTGTCAGCCTGTCTTTAGTAACTATATTTGTGACTTCTTCCTATGAAAGCTACCTCCCTTGCAATAGAGTTACTATTAATGGAGATCAAGTAAAAGTTCCAGTGACCGATGCCCAAGCACAAGACACAAGAGACGAAGAAATGGCTGAGCTGTGGACTTGAGGAGATGCAGCCTTAGACTAACAGATTTCCCTGTCCATCACCCTCACCCCACTAGAGGGTATGTAGGGCTGTATACTGAATATAATATTCTTATATTAAATACTATAAAACTTCAATGTTTAAGAAAATTAATGGTGACTACTTGAAGACAGAAAATTACCTTATTACAAAATATTGGCATATAATGTGTGTGTGTGTATGCGCACAAGCAAGTATTTAATGATACAGTTATTTTGAACATGACATTTATACCATTTATGAAATCTGAGAAGCCTTTTAGTAAAATATCATTCCTTTTTCACTACTTATATTCCAAAGAGGAATTCAGAAATTTTATGATGGCTTTGAAATGATGGGTTCCCAAAATACAGATCTACACATCTGGCTTAATTAAAATATCTTTTGAAACTCAAAAGATGAAGGGAAAAAACAGTGGAAGGTGTAACTTGAATAGCGCTGAGATATCTCTGGTGGATCTATCTGTTTCTCTTTGGTCAAGGGGAATTATTTTTTTCATGTAGCTTGAACTCATCCCAAGGACACTAACTATAAGTGATAAAGCACAGTCTCTGCCCGCCTATACAGAGCTCAGTTAATCTAATGTGCCACTGACTTATTCAGCAGTGAGTTAATGACTGCTATAGAGGATTTTTTTCCTGCCTATTAAAATAGAAGCTAAAATTAAATGCTTTCTTTTCAGAATCATTAGGACCTTCTTTAAAAGAAAATAGTCAGTGTATCTACGTTCAGGTGTTAATCAAATGACATTGACAATGTAATTTCCCTATCTTCAGAACTTGTCTCCCTAGGA
This sequence comes from Mesoplodon bidens, assembly GCF_964165515.1. NCBI lineage: Eukaryota > Metazoa > Chordata > Mammalia > Artiodactyla > Ziphiidae > Mesoplodon > Mesoplodon bidens. The sequence goes on from NC_138160.1 coordinate 68,633,350, forward strand.
TGAATTTTTCCTTAATTGGAATGTCTTTAAGGAACTCAATTGATAAAAAAAAATAAAAGTGGACAGGTCTAACTTTAAGGCAATGAAATTGAATAAAGGTACAAGGCTATTCAGGGAGGGCCCAAGCCCCATTCTTCTTATCTTTGAGGTTATTTTCAAGTTGTGAATGCACACTATTAACTTCTACTTTTCCAAACTGTCAAGAAACAGTCTAGGAAACAGCCTGTTCAGAAAACAGGATGTAAGCGACTTTGCATAAATAAAAGTTTAAATCCAAACTGAAATTAAAGGTTACTTAGTCCAACCTGCCAATCAAAAATCTAAACATTGCTTCAAAACTTCAAGTGGCAGGGAACTCATAATCTCACAAAGACACACATCATATCACTCTCCTAAAGACAGTGTCTGGAAAACAATGGAATAATGTGGCTTTCTTTGACATAACAGCCATTCAAATATTTGAAGACAACTAACATATTCCCTATAATTCTCTTCTTAACTGAGACAAACATCTCCACTTAATTTCATAATCATGACGTACAACCTGGTCATCATTTTTGTTAACCTCCTCTTGATAAATTCAAATTTGTTTTTTTTTTTTTTTTTTTTTTTATATTGTGTCATTACTTTTTTTTTTTTTTCCATTTTTTTTTAAGTTTATTTATTTATTTTTTTAATTAGTTTCTGCTTTATAACAAAGTGAATCAGTCATACATATACATCTGTTCCCACATCCCTTCCCTCATGCATCTCCCTCCCTCCCACCCTCCCCATCCCACCCCTCCAGGCGGTCACAAAGCACCGAGCTGATCTCCCTGTGCTCTGCGGCTGCTTCCCACTATCTATCTACCTTACGTTTGGTAGTGTATACACGTCCATGCCTCTCTTTCGCCTTGTCACAGCCCACCCTTCCCCCTCCCCATATCCTCAAGTCCATTCTCAAGTAGGTCTGCGTCTTCATTCCCGTTTTGCCCCTAGGTTCTTCATGACATTTTTTTTTTAAATTCCGTATATATGTGTTAGCATACGGTATTTGTCTTTCTGTTTCTGACTAACTTCACTCTGTATGACAGACTCTAGGTCTATCCACCTCATTACAAATAGCTCAGTTTCGTTTCTTTTTATGGCTGAGTAATATTCCATTGTATATATGTGCCACATCTTCTTTATCCATTCATCCGATGATGGACACTTAGGTTGTTTCCAGCTCCGGGCTATTGTGAATAGAGCTGCAATGAACATTTTGGTACATGTCTCTTTTTGAATTATGGTTTTCTCAGGGTATATGCCCAGTAGTGGGATTGCTGGGTCATATGGTAGTTCTATTTGTAGTTTTTTAAGGAACCTCCATACCGTTCTCCATAGTGGCTGTACCAATTCACATTCCCACCAGCAGTGCAAGAGTGTTCCCTTTTCTCCACACCCTCTCCAGCATTTATTGTTTCTAGATTTCTTTTTTTTTTTTTAATTAGTTTCTGCTTTATAACAAAGTGAATCAGTCATACATATACATCTGTTCCCACATCCCTTCCCTCATGCATCTCCCTCCCTCCCACCCTCCCCATCCCACCCCTCCAGGCGGTCACAAAGCACCGAGCTGATCTCCCTGTGCTCTGCGGCTGCTTCCCACTATCTATCTACCTTACGTTTGGTAGTGTATATATGTCCATGCCTCTCTTTCGCTTTGTTAACCTCCTCTTGATAAATTCAAATTTGTCAGGGTCTTCTAAAGCATAGCAATATGAATGAAATCTTACGGCAACAAGAATTAGATGTCCAGATGAGATCTAGCTAGCACAGAATACAATGGCGTTATTACCTGCCTTCTTCATGCTGCTGAAAGAATTAATTTCCTTTCTTCCTTTCCTCCAGCCTCATCTTATAGACCAATTCCTAGAACACTGGGGGCTACTAATCTTATCTCCTTTCTATCTGAGGGCAAGATTGGGCAGGAAAAAAAGAGGGGGAGGGAGACATGAGGTGAAGGTCAAGAGAGAACAGAGTGGCTTGCAAGCCAGTATCTAAAAGTACCTTAGCAATAGGAAAAATTGCAAACGTTTGAAACCAAGCAAAGCCCTAAAGGTATTTTTCCAATCTTTCATTTTCTCTCTAGCAAAGAATCTAGTTTGCATATATTTCGTACGTAGTTGATTACGTTCACAGACAGGAAAACCAAACATCTGTCTTCACTGAAACAGTTTCCTTAGTGTCCAGGACTAGGTGTCCATCCAGATGGATATATATATTTTGTGGTTTCTCATGGGATTTTCCACATGTCAGTTGACATTTCTGTTCATAGGAGGGTCTCCTGAAAACTATTTTTGAAACTTTGCAGTTGCTTCTTTCAGCAATTAACTTCTGATTAGAAATTCTAGGTTAGAAATTAACACTAATTTCAGTCAATAAGCCACACTGAGCCTTTTCCAAATCAACTACCTATTAGACCGAGTCTTATTGAAAACAATCACAATAATTAATGAGTTGAAAGACAGGTTTATCTTGGAGGCAGAAAAAAACATAATGGGGAAAAAAAAGTACAATTTAATTCTCAAAAGAAAAGCCTGAGGTACTACTTAAAAATTATCACAAATTTTGTTAATAAGAGTTTTGTGTTGTTTTGTTTTTATAATGTTGGAATGCTTCAATTATACATTATCAAAAGAGATTACAGAATCATGTTCCTGGGATGATATTGTTAATAACATTGAAAACTATATTATGGAAATAGTTCAAGAGGATGACTAAAGGCCCTATACAGTGTAGACCCAAACCACCTTCCTGTCTGGCTCCTCAGCATCTCTGCAAACACCAAATAATCTAGGCAACCACTAATGCTAATTCTTCCAGAAGGTTCCCATGTTTCTCATCTTTGTGCCTTTTATCATCCTTTATTTTGCTTAAAATATTCCCATCAAAAATTTTTTACTGGTGAAGTACACTTCCAACTCAGCCCATCTCAAAAGCTATCTCACCCATCGAATCTGATTCCTAGGACTGGAAATAACCTTTCCTCCTCTTGATACCTACAGCACTGTGTTCTCCTCTCAGGATGATTATTTTCTGCATTGTGTAATGACAATTGATGTGTGTGTTTTAGAATCTTTCCCAAATTTATCTCAAGGTCAAGCTCTTTATCTTGGGGGCATAGACAAAGGGGAGGTTAGGCCCTGGGGGTCAGGAACAGCTCTCCAGAGATGCTCAGTAACATTCATTAAATGGAAGATTCTACTTTTCTTTTCTGCTCTGTGATTCTATCTTTATGCAAAGCCACAAAGAGCTTATTGTTGATGTATCACATCTGAGAATCTAATATTAATACGTTGTCATAAATTCCAACTTTGTATTTATTATGCCTTTACAGGATTCCCATTTTGCAATCTTATAAAGAAAAATCAATTCATAAGTTATTTGCTATAAGCATAAGGAAAGCTCTATTCCTGCAAGGCCAATTCCTAATTATGCAAACATTATTTACATTACTCATAATTTTCAAATAATAAAACATAGGGTTCTCTTTTTTCCCATAACAAATGAGGTGATTTGTCAAATTATACACTGAAGAAAAGAAAATTTTGAAAAATTAAAAGCTGACAGCTAAATTGCCCCAGTTTGCATATTCAAGCACAAGCAGAAAAAATCCTGACATAAAAATAATAGGTCAGGATTTATTGGGCATTTCAATAATGTTATTAATGACTGAAACGATGGAAGAATATTCAGGGATTTAGAAACTTGATTTCTGCATGTAACTTTTGAATTGTCTGTAAGGTCTATCTATCTTTATTTACTTATTTTATAACTGCTACATAGCTCTTTTATAAGTCGGGAACTATTCTAAGAACCTTACATATACGAATTCACTTAATTTGAACAAAACTACTTTGAAGTGGGTACTATTATTACCTGGATTTTACAGGTAAGGAATGAAGGCATCAAGAGGTTAAGCAACTTGGCCAAAGTAACAGATAGTAAATAGAACAGTCAGAATTTGAATTCAGTATGGCTGAGTTCTTGATCACAATATCATGATTCAATTCTTTAGAGAATGTGTTCCTACAGAATTCCAAGAGCATGCTCAGCATGACAACACTGGAATAGAGGTTTTAATACTATTATTATTGTTATTATATCTCCAGGTTCTCTCACTGCTTCAAAGTATCCCTCCCCATATGTGTAACAGGTACACTTTACTTTGGACACAAACACTGGACTGTAGAAAAAGCATGGGACAAAATTTCAGGTTTAATGCCTGTTCTGCCCACCTCTGAGCAGGAATTCGTGACCTTGGTATAGTCATCGTGTTTATCACAGAATCCTTTTCCCATTTAACACTGAGATTGGTATTGGCTCAACTGGCTATTTCAAGATTATTGCAAGAATAATGCATACATTAGCCTTTTAATGGATAGAGTACTCTAAAAACACTATTAAAGGGAAAAGGTGAAAGAAAAAATGTCACTGGCATTATGGTGATTGGTAAATTTCATAAATGTCCCACTTCAATGTTCATTGATTGGTAAATTTCATAAATGCCCCACTTCAGTGTTCACTACATGATGACCTGATAAGCAGAATGTCTGGGTGTGAGGTGAGACTTACCACAGAAGATTTGGGTCAGGAAATCATTGTGGAGATAATATAGCGCAACCTCCATAGTTGAATAATTAATGGAAGCTGACCTCAGAGCCTAGAGCATGTTGTGTGATGCACCCTGATTTATGCCATTTATGCCATTCAATCAATGACATTGATTGAAATAGAGCTGAGCTGACACAAACAACATGTGTCTTGTTGAAAATATTTAGTAGCTACTGTGTTGACGTGTAGCAGTAATGAGTTCTATACTCAACTGCTCTCTATGATTTGGATGAAGCACTTGGGGGTCTGATTTCTCAATTAAAATTTTACCACATAGAGACACTGTGGGGATTTATCAATATACTATGCAAAGAAGGTGTTAATTCTTACTTGAAATTTGCTATATTTTCCAGGATTAGTACTTAAGAAAACACCCTTATCTGTGGTTCTTTTACTGAGGAACTGAAATTGTGTCATCCTACTTTATTTGCCAAGCTTTGATTAAAATAAAATAAACAGAAAATATTGATTATTGTCCATTTTAAATCATAGTTCAGTGAATTTTATTCTTTCAGAGGGAAAAATTAAATTCTGAAAAGGATTCTGCCCCAATTCTCTCTCATTATATGACTTATTTAAAAATTATGTGTTGCCACTGTACTTTCAGTAATATGGATTACAGAATTTGCCTTCACATAAAAACTTTGATATATGTTGAAAAATAAATTGTCCTAGAGTACAAAGTTACCTTAAGGTGTCACGCAGTTTTCCTATGACTTCAGGGACTGTGGCAAAATAAGCCTTCACACCCAATGACATCTACTTGAAACTCCTTGGGAAAAGTTTCATGCCTTCTATTTCATTGTAGTAACCCTTATGCTTTACTCTAGCAATTCCTTGTAACAAACAATATGAGCCTAGCACACAGTAGGTGCCAATAAGATTTACTGATCAATCTAATTTACTAATATTAAAAACTACAGGGGGTTCTAATAGTTTTAAGAAATAAATATCATCCTATCAAAATACAAATTTCAATGAATTCTTAATGCTACATCTCTTTCTCTTCATTCATGTAACTAATGGTAAATGGAAAGAAGAGAGCAAATGTTCCCTCATTCATCCAAGAGCCTTTCACTTTCCATTCGAGTCATATTAATCTTTCCCTCACTTCCTACCTTTATCTAGCCTTCCTAGGCTCTCCTTACCCAGGCATTCTAAGTCTGTTCCATACTCTAGATGCTCTAGAGCCATTTTTAAGGTTTCTTTGATAAGATGCCTGCTCCCTCTCTCATTGGTCTTACTTTTATAGAATAGCCTTTTCCTCACAGTTTTTACGCAACTGGACTTTCTATATGCCTATCTATAGTTTGTCCTTTTTAAATGATTTATGGCATTATATAATAACTGTTTAAGTGAAAATAAAAGGGGGTGCAGTCTTCATATGGTATTTAAAAATATACTTGATAGGACAACAATCTCTTCTTTTGCTCTCCAAGTATATTTTTCTTCTCTTATTATACAAATCAAATAACTCAAAATGTACATTACTGTGATTAAGTAGATTTAAGCCCATTAAGCTTTCTTTTCATTAAAACAACCATCATGATAAACTGTTTATGTTTCCTATACAATACTTATGATAGTAAAGATTCTCAAATAACTCTTATTCCAACCATTTACTTTTAAGAATTTAGTCTAAGGAGACAATAGTGAATGTACACAAAATTTAGTTAGAAGAGTATGTACCAAAATATTTATAATAGAGGAAATTTGCAAGTAACTTATATGCCCAAAAATAGGGGCTGATACAGATTCCCAACAAACATATGAAAGGATGCTCAACATCACTAATCATTAGAGAAATGCAAATCAAAATTACAATGAGATATCACCTCACACCAGTCAGAATGGCCATCATCAGAAAATCTACAAACAATAAATGCTGGAGAGGGTGTGGAGAAAAGGGAACCCTCTTGCACTGTTTGTGGGAATGTAAATGGATACAGCCACTATGGAGAACAGTATGGAGTTTCCTTAAAAAACTAAAAATAGAACTATCATAACACCCAGCAATCCCACTACTGGGAATATACTCTGAGAAAACCATAATTCAAAAAGAGTCATGTACCACAATGTTCATTGCAGCACTATTTACAATAGCCAGGTCATGGAAGCAACCTAAGTGTCCATCAACAGATGAATGGATAAAGAAGATGTGGCACATATATACAATGGAATATTACTCATCCATAAAAAGAAACAAAATTGAGTTATTTGTTGAGAGGAGGATGGACCTAGAGTCTGTCGTACAGAGTGAAGTAAGTCAGAAAGAGAAAAACAAATACATATGGAATCTAAAAAAAAAAAAAAAGGTTTTGAAGAACCTAGGAGGAGGACAGGAATGAAGATGCAGATGCAGAGAATGGACTTGAGGACGTGGGGAGGGGGAAGGGTAAGCTGGGATGAAGTGAGAGAGTGGCATGGACATATATACACTACCAAACGTAAAATAGATAGCTAGTGAGAAGCAGCTGCATGGCACAGGGAGATCAGCTCAGTGCTTTGTGTCCACCTAAAGGGGTGGGATAGGGAGGTGGGAGGGAGACACAAAAGGGAGGAGAAATGGGGATATATGTATATGTATAGCTGATTCACTTTGTTATAAAGCAGAAAGTAACACACCATTGTAAAGCAATTATACTCCAATAAAGATGTTAAAAAAAAAATAGGGGCTGGCTGAATAAAATGAAGGTAAGTGATGGAATGTTACCCTGATATTTTAAATAATGTCAGGAAAGAATTTTTAATGAATTGGAAAGATTTTAATTTCATATCCTAAGTGAAAAAGAGTGATCAAAGAATATGCTATGTATATTATGTTTTATGCACATATATGTATACACATAAACATATGTAGACAATTTTATATAAAGGTGTCAATTTAAATTGCTATCACTCTTTATTTGACTGTATATGGCTATAGACACAGACATAGATAGAACCTTAGATGTAGGTAAATGATACAAAAGATAATGAAAGCATATATAACCTAGGATTATGATACTTTTTACTTCTTTTATTTTATATTTCCTAAGTTTTCCTCTTTATTACTCTTGTAATGAAGAAAATCAATAATTCTATGTAAAATATAAATTCTTTGGTTTTTTTTTTTTTTTGGCCTTTCACTGTTGTGGCCTCTCCCGTTGCGGAGCATAGGCTCCGGACGCGCAGGCTCAGCAGCCATGGCTCACGGGCCTAGCCACTCCACAGCATATGGGATCTTCCCGGACCGGGGAATGAACCCGTGTCCCCTGCATCGGCAGGTGGACTCTCAACCACTGTGCCACCACGGAAGCCCTAAATTCTTAAATATAGCTGGCTATGTCAAGATAAAAACAATGCATACACTGTTCACTTTTCTTCCTGTTAATGGTATTTAGCAACTCAACCTAAATTATGTTTTCATTTTCTTGTTTCTATTGTAATCATAGGAAGAAGATTTTTTCCTTATATCAGTTTCCCTGAAGTGATAAGATTTTAACACCTTGTCACAATTGGTTAAAAACAATGTTATTTTTAAATGAATTGCTCTGTTTAGGATACTGTGGGTTGATGGGTACTTAATTCAATTGAAAGGAAACAAACAATAGCTATAATTGTTAAAATCAAGCAGTAGATTAATGGTGAAAAATCAATGAAGAAGATACAACCAAGTAACAGTATAGAAGGTTTTAAAGATTGTTGGGCATGTTTTCTCTATTTTATAAGTCATTTGCAAGTCTCCTGTAGACCTCTTTTCCATTAAATTGGAAGAGAAAAATTTCCCAGAGTTTAATGCTAAATATGTCATTTAGCCTATCACTTTAAAATAGTAATTTTCATAAATATGCAGAATTGTACATTTTGGTAGTGCCACAACCGATTTCATGCCACTCCATTTGGAATCTGAATAAAAGGAAAAATTAATGTCACTTTGCATTTTCACTTTTCTAATTTCTTCAATGTATTTCCCTAAAATAAAGAGAAAATAATCAAGCTTTTCCTTTTAAAAGAGTTTTTACTTTTTCCTCCCTTATAAAAAATAGAGGATTTTTTGGATAAAAATCAGTGTTACTAAAATTTTTGTATTCATAGCTAGTAACATAAAAATAAATATCCACAAACATATCTATATGTTTACCAACTTTTTGCACTGCCAATAAAAACTGTTAAAAAATCGAATAAAAAGAAAAGCAACTAACATTCTATGGTAAATTATAAAACTGGCTATAAATTCTTCCCCTTCTTGCATCCTCGCCTTTGCAATATGAAGCGGCAAATCCTTCCATCAAAACTGTTGTTAGCTAATGTGACACAGGCTGAGGTTTGATAAGTGCTTGTAATTGTGATTTGATCTTTCTCACTGCTCTTGGGACCTTCCCACCACCACTATGTAAGGAAGCTTGATCTATCAGAGACAAGCCATACTAGCCAAGCCATCTTCAACTATCCAGTACCAGTGAACCAGAATACCACTTAAGTGACTTACAGAATTGTGAGATGAATTGTTGTTGTTTAAAGCCTCTAAATTTGTGATTTGTTAAGCATAAAAAGCTTAATGATACACATCTACTATCTCTTCATTCACGAAGTATTTATTCCGGTTTAAATGGTATACATCAAAAAAAATAATTTGTTACATTAATTTGTTGTCTTTTCCTGAAAATAAAAGCCTTACCACAAATTGGCACTCATCTTTTGACTGGGCAAGAGAAGATTTCTGTACTTGATATTTTCTGAAGTCCTTTGATGTTATACATGTGTTTTCTGAGGTTAGTATATAAATGTTAGGGCTTGGAATTGCAAGCTAACAAACTCTGATTATTATAATTAACAGTAAATAACCACTTTAAAATTAATAAGCTGGTTTATAAGCTATGTTATAGAAATTTAAATATATAAAAAATAAAATTATTTTTCTATAATATATGCAAAAAATGGCAAAACATTTCTCTTAAATTATTAATTCTGTCATCTTAACTGTGTAATTCTATTTGTAAGAACACATATTTAATCATTTTTATTAACAAACAAGTAAGTAAACATAACTCTGAAAATAAATGCCTTGACTCTTATTGACTGAGAAATTTCTAAGCTATCATCCATGGCTAGCAGCTTTTGAGAAACTATTTTAGTGTATGCAGAATAGCTCTCATTATGATAATTTCTAGAAATATGGATTCAACCATGAGCTATCTTTCCTTAGTCCAAGAAGTAATCTTAAGGGGAAAAAAACCCTGACAATTACTCATAATTTCATCTAATATATGAATAATTTAACTGAAATTTACCAAATCTCTCATTTGGTAAACAAAGTTCAGAAATCTAAAAGTAACCTCACTCTACCAAAGAGATCTACTTAAAGCTTATCAATATTCTGATATTTCACACTCACTAACAAGAAGTCTTTTAGACAGACTCAGCCTCTACTACAATACTTGAAATTCTGACACTGGTCATCTTCTAAAAGATAAACATGAATATGGTTATGCACGGTTCAAGACGTACAGTGGAAATTGGTGTGTATTTTTTTTTAAATTTTTACGAGATACTTTGTGTTTTGGGGGCAAATGTAACCAGTTTCTCATAAGGAAATGGAAGCAGAAGGATATTTAGAAAAAACCTGATTAGAAGCCAATGAAATGACAGGATAAAGAGGAAGAACTAGAAATAAAATTATATGCTTTGTTTCCCTGTACTGAACTACTCTCAGAAACACAGGTACTTTGAATTCTTTCTAAAAGTGATGATGGATTTTAAATTACTACAAAATTCCAATGTTTATGTCCTCTGTTGTTAGACTGATAGTTTTAATAGGTTAAGCATATGCTAAATATCATTAAAATATCTATATGAGTCATCTGATTTAGTTTATTCTTAGTAAAACAGAAGCTTAGGTTTTATATCATATTTCTGAATCATAATGCCATTATATTTCTATTTTAAAGGAAAAAACCCCTGGGCCCAAATTCCTCTTTAGTTACTGTCCTCATTTGCTATCTGTATGCAGTGAAGGTAACTCAGCTCTTCTCTCTGCTCGAACATCAATCTTTCAGTCTTTCCTAATAGCCCTATCCAAAAATAACCTCCTTTTATTCTACCTCACACTTGTCTTTATTTTTTTTAATAGAGCTTACCATGATAAGTGTAGTGGTTTACTGTCTAGTTCCCCTTTTGACTAGAAGATTTGTGAAGGCAAAGCCTCTTTTTTAATGGTCATATCCTCACTGCCAGGAAGAGCGTCTAACACATAGTATGTGCTTGCTAAATATTTGATGGATGGGCAAATAAATGAATAAATTGATGAATGTTTGTTATAGTCATTTTTAAAAATTAAAGACTACTTTTTTACATCAGTTTTAGATTCACAGCAAAATAGAGGAAGGTAAAGAGATTTCCCATATGGTCTCTGACGCCGCACAAGCACCTCTCCTATTATCACCACTCCCCACCAAAATGGTACATTTGCTACAACTGATGAACGTACATTTACCCATCATAATCATCCAAAGTCTATAGGCTGCATTAGGGCTTACTCTTGGTGTTGTACATTGCATGGGTTTGGACAAGTGCATAGTAACATGTATCCAATGTTACAGTATCATGCAGAGTATTTTCATTGACCTAAAATCTTTGGTCTATTGCTATTCATCCCTACCACCCTGCCCCAGCATCCACTGATCTTTTTACTGTCCCCAGTTCTGCCTTTCCCAGAAGGTCATAGAGTTGGATTCATACAGAATGTAGTCTTTTCAAACTGGCTGTTTCAGTTAGTCATATGCATTTAAGCTTCCTCCATGTCTGTTCATAATTTGATAGTTCATTTTTTAAAGAGCTGAATAATACTCCATTGTCTGGATGTACCACAGTTTATGTATTCACATACTGAAAGACATCTTAGTTGCTTCCAAGTTTTGTCAGTTACAGATAAAACTGCTATAAGCATCCGTGTGCACGTTTTTGCATGGACATAAATTTACAACTTCTTTTGGTAAATACCAAGGAGCATGATAGCTGGATCACATGGTAAGAGTATGTTTTGCTTTGTAAGAAACTGCCAAACTATTTTCCAAAATGGCTGCACCATTTTTGCATTCTCACCAGCAATGAATGAGAGTTTCTACTGCTCTACATGCTTTAGAGCATTTGGTGTTGTCAGTGTTCTAGATTTTGGTCATTCTGATAGGTGTGTAGTGGTATCTCGTTGTTTTAATTTGCATTTCCCTGACGACACATGGTGTGGAACATCTTTTCATATGCTTATCTGCCATCCGTATGTCTTCTTTGGTGAGGTGTTTTTTAAGGCTTTTGGCTCATTTTTTAAATCAAGCTGCTTGCTTTCTTATTGTTGAGTTTTAAGAGTTTTTTGTATATTTTCGAGAACAGCTAAGATTTTTTTTGGAGAACACCTATGTTTTTTCCAAATATACTCTCCCAGTTTGTGGCTTACCTTCTCAATCTCTTGACACTGTCTTTCACAGAGCAGAAGTTTGATAAAGGCCAGCTTATCAATTCTTTCTTTCATGGATTATGTCTTTGGTGTTGCATTAGAAAAGTTATCTTCATACTCAAAGTCTTCTAGATTCTCTCTCATGTTATTTCCTAGGGGTTTTATAGTTTTGCACTTTACATTTAGGTCCATGATCCATTTTTTTTTTAAATTGGAGTATAGTTGATTTATAATGCTGAGTTAACTTCTGCTGTACAGCAAAGTGATTCAGTTATACATATTATACACACACACACATATATATATACACACACACACATATTTGGTCCATTTTGAATTAACTTTCTGTGAAGGACATCTATGTCTATATTCATTTTTTTGCATGTGAATGTCCAGTCGTTCCAGCACCATTTGTAGAGAAGACTCCCTTTGCTCCATTGTATTGCCTTTGTTCCTTTGTCAATGACCAGTTGACTATATTAATATATATCTATTTCTGAACTCTCCATTCTGTTCCATTGATCTATTTGTCTATTGTTTCTTGACACCACACTCTCTTGAGTACTATAGCATTACAGTAAGTCTTGAAGTCAGGTATTATCATTCCTCCAACTTTGCTCTTCTCCTCTAATATTCTGCTGGCTATTCTGTATCTCTTGCCTCTCCATATAAGCTCTTGAATCAGTTTGTTGATACGTACAAAATAACTTCTTGAGATGTTGATTGGGATTGCTTGAATCTATAGATCAATTTGGGAAAAACTGACATCTTGACAATACTAAGTCTCCCTATCCATGAACACAAATACCTCTCCATTTATTTAGTTCTTCTTTGATTTCATTCATCAGAGTTTTAAATATCTAATTATTTAATTTTTGTGGGTGCTAGCGTCAATAGTACTATGTTTTTTTAATTTCAAATTCCACTTGTTCATTGCTGTTATATAGGAAGATGATTTACTTTTTATATTAACCTTGCATCCTGCAACTTTGCTATGAATCCTCATTAGTTCCAGGAGGATTTTTTTGGGTTGTTGACTCTAGGATTTTCTAAATGATTATGTCATCTGCGAACAAAGACAGCTTTATTTCTTTCTTTCCAATCTGTATACTTTTATTTCCTTTACTTGTCTTATTGCATTACATAGCACTTCCAGTACAATATTAAAACAGAGTGGTGAGAGAGGCCATCCTTGCCTTGTTTCTGATCTTAGTGGGAAAGCTTTGAATTTCTCATCATTAAGTATGATGGTAGCTGTAGGTTTTTTATAGTATTCTTTATCAAGTTGAGGAAGTTCCCCTGTATTCCTAGCTACTTTTAAAAAAATTTCCTCTAAATCTTCCATGTGCCACAACCTAGCTCTTTCCTCACAACTCCAGCAAAATTGATCTTGGCAAGATCATCCATAAGTCACATGTAATCAATGTAAGTGTTTACCTTGGTCAACTTCTCCACAGTATTTGACATTGCTGACCACCCATTCCTGTCTACCCTTAACTTTTGGGGCATAATGCTTTCCTGGTTACTCTTCTATCTCCTTAACTACTCCTTCTCAGTCTTCTTTATAGCTTTTACTTTCTCTACCTATTGCTTAATTATTGAAGAACCTCTCATCAGTTTCCATTTCTTGGTCCTCTCTTCTTTTCACAAGTTATTCTGCTTCTGGACAGATTCATACAGTCCCTGAGCTTAAATCACTGTCTATATAATTATGACTTCCAAATCTATGCTGGACTTCTTTATGAATGTCTAGCAGATTCCACAAATTCAGTATGTGAAATACTCAACTCACTTTGTGCCTTCCAATCCAGTGTATCCTCAATTTTCACTGTCTCAGTAAATGGCCCCAAGTTGCTCAGGCCAGAAATTTGAGATGTTTCTTCTTTACTCCTCCCTTTATGCAAACCCCTTTTATCCAGTAACCCCATAAGTCATGAAAATTTATCTGTTGTATCCTTTAAATACTTATTGAATCTCTCCTCTCCATCCTCTTTGTTACTACACTGACCCAGGCTAAGATTGTCAAGTCTGACCTGGTCTCTGCAGTAGCCTACAAATTGTCCCCTGCCATACTCAGCTCTAATTTTTTCCCCATATTGCAGTGACAGTGATCTTCTAAAAGTACAAATCCTCTCCATCACTCTTAGAACGAAGTCCAAATTCCACAAAACATCATGCAACCCTGCAGAATCTGCCACCATCACCATCTCCAGACTCATTAATGGCCATAATGTCTCTCCCCTTTTAAGCCACAGTAAATTTCTTTCAGTTCATGGAATTATGACTTTTCTTATATCCTGGTTTTCCTAAAAATTATTTCCTCTGTCTGGAATACTTTTAGCTTTCTGCCTGGTAGATTAAAATTATTTTTTAGAATTATGTCAAAATATTATTTTTTTCAGGTAGGCATGCATTCTCTGACACCTACCTTAAAAGAGGACACCTGCTTTATATTCTAATGGCTCCATCTACTTCTCCTATTACAATACCCATCATATTTATCTACTTATTTATTTATCTGCTTTCCTAGATAAACAGTAATTCCTGTAAATTTGTTTACCAATGCATCTCTACCATTAAGTAACTACTACTTAGTCAGTGCTAAATAAATATTTGTTTAAGAAAAAATGAAAACTAAGATTTTATTTATTTTTAAGTCAATCACTTACACTGTCCTCTTTGGTTGCATTAATATACTATGTAATTGAGTTTTAAAATATATATTTCGGGCTTCCCTGGTGGCTCAGTGGTTGAGAATCTGTCTGCCAATGCAGGGGACACGGGTTCGAGCCCTGGTCTGGGAAGATCCCACATGCCGCGAAGCAGCTAAGCCCCTGCACCACAGCTACTGAGCCTCCGCGTCTGGAGCCTGTGTGCCGCAACAAGAGAGGCCACGACAGTGAGAGGCCCGTGCACTGCGATGAAGAGTGGCCCCAGCTTGCCGCAACTAGAGAAAGCCCTCGCACAGAAACGAAGACCCAACACAGCCAAAAATAAATAAATAAATATATTAAAAATAAATAAATAAATAAAATATATATTTGTTATTAGTTTACAGAAATACTCTGATAGCATACAGAGGAGAATTATACCATGGAACTTGGACAATTTAATAATTCCCAAGGTTTCCATATATGAGTGCTAGAATGTTCACTAGTAATAGAAATTTTTCTATGGAATAAATGTGTCAACATTTGGCTCCAAACTACACAGTGCCATTCAAGAATGTGAGCGAGTAACTGGGGAGTAATTAGGGTCTTAACCACACGGTGCTTATCTACAAGACCCCTGGAGAAGGTTGCATTGTCCACCGCAGGTCTATGCAAACACTGGTAAATCTGGCTGATGTCTTCAAATCAGAGGATGCTAACTAGGCTCTTTTTCCTTTCCTTTGTTCATAGAGATGCTTTCCTATTGTCTTTTGTGGATATCAGAAGTTGAGTTTTCATAACTCTAAGAGGCTGAGAACATCACAGTCTGTAGGTTTGTCTGTATAAGGGTGATGTGTGTGTGTGCTGGGTGGGCAGACAAAGAGACAGGGAGTGATAGAGAGAGATAAAGTATGGATATTGGAGTACACAGCCAGATCAAGAATTAAGTACAAAGAAGAGCAATGCTGCCTAGAGAATGTTCACAAATCTGAGCAAGTTAATCTCTCCAAACTTCCACAGGTAGCATAGGAATGTAAGTGATGTGAGGATTGGTCACAAAGGGAGTAAAGTATTTTGTGCTTACCTGACACTAGATGCTTTGAGAGGGAAGAGTAAAAGTCCAAAAATGAATGAGGCTCTCTTTGAAATAAGTAGCAGCAAGAACTTATAATAAGGCTACTGCAAAGTAATGAAGTTTGAGGTAAAATCAAGAATCGACTTTTATCTCTGAGAGTAGCATATGTTTGATATTCCCCTCTCCAAATGCACTACAATAGAGTATATTTTTGATTGTAGAATAAATAGAGTAATAATAATTTTTAAAGTTAGATCAAAATGCAAGTTTTAATAAGGTGATTTAGAACTTCATATAATCACAAAATATATATGGTTCAAAAGGCTAGAAGCATATCTCCATCTTTGCAAGGATTAATGTTAAAGTAAAAATACAGCAATGGTGACAGTTCAACTCTTTTGTCTTTTATGATATCACATCAAAATACCTACAGCTTTTGAGGTTTTTCTGGTATAAAATTCTAGTATTACACTCTGCTCTTCTGCACTGGTGCTACCCAACAGCAGGGAAACAACAACAGCACTGTCCCAGAACTGTTCCAGAAAAGTGGTAGATTTTTTTAAATTAAAAAGGCAGGATTGTCTTTAATGATCTAATGTTCATATATTTTGTACCAATAATTAGTTTTAAAGACACGAAAAAAATAAGGTAGGCTAGATATTAAAGGCATTGCTATTAAGTATTTTTATTCAATAAATACTTAGTATTCTCTGATTATATGCAAGAGTTAACAAAGAGGTAGAAGAAATGTGAGGCGTTTTAATAACAGAGAATAATGAATCTAAGTAAAACTTAATTCTATAAGCATTTGATTTCTCAAAGTCTCATTGAACTAAGAGGAATATGGCAGTATGTTTAGTTTTTAAAGTGTTGCAGCCTATAGTATCATCCTTCTGATAAAATAACAAATGTTGAATTAATGTTTAAAAATATGGCCTGAAGTATTCAAGTATTTACTTCAAAATTCTATAAAGATATTGGTTTCTTAATTATTTAAACACATTTGCCCTTCAGTTCCAGATTTGACTCTTACAAAGTAGCAACAAAAACATCATATACTACAAATCTAAGGCACTGCTGATTTGGGGTCAGTAGGCTTAAATATATAACTTAAAATATAACTTAAAATATAGCTTAAAATATAACTCTAAATTTTTATTCTATTCATATATTCCTGTTGGGAATATTTATCATTCTAATTTTCTTCAGAGATAAAGACTTTTGTGAGGATAGAATTCTCATATTAAACTCTGAAACTCACTGTACATATTTGGAGACTTGGTCAAAGTGGTTACAACAGTTTTATTTCTATGGTACTGAATCAAATCCCCTAAAATAGCAGCAAGTTAATAAAAGCCTTAAAAGAGAATTGTCTTTGAAATGAATCAAATGAACATAGTACTTTTCAGCAATAATATAATTAACTTTTTCGAATGTAATACATTCATACCAATGTAACATAAAAATACAAGTAAAACACATTTAAAAAATAAAGCACACTAAAATGCAATTAATAGTGGTCAAAAATGGCTGGTTAGTGGTTTTATTTAATTATTCTTTCATTCATTCAACCAAGTTATTGGGTATTGGGCTCCTTCCTACTACACATAAAGGAACTAGTTAGGTGCATTAGATACAATGGTGAGTAACTCACACTGATCCCTTCCTGTAGACAGAACTACTTTCCTTCTTCAAATCTATTTTTGAAAAGCTATGGACATCTCTGACTTTTCCAAGGTTTATGCTGGCTGACTGAACTTTAATCCAATACATGTTTGGTTTTCCTATATTGAACAGATATAGTTCCTTTTTTCTTCTTTGTACTGACATGAAAAAAATTTTCTTCCAGCTTAACCATGGTATTACTTTTAATCAGAGAAAAAAATCTCTATACAAATTTATGTAGTGCTAAATTATTTAAAGTACCGATATCTTCTTAATGGAGAACTATTTGGAAATTATGGAAGCTACCCTGAATCTACAGCTATACACGCCAATGAAGTACTTCACAGATGAAAAACATTTTGAAATGTGATCACTGACTAATATTTGCCAAGCGTGTTTTTGAGACTTTGAAGAACAATGCAGCTGGAATATTTTTTCTTTCATCATGTATTTATAGTTTTAGAAAAGTAATGATTAGAACAGCTACAAAATACTGATGAATATTTTCAGTCACTAAAATAAGTTCTATTTTATTCAGAGTGACTATCTAACTTGAATAAATTGACTTGGGAATTGCTTTCCAGTGAAAATAAAATTTAAATGTATATTAATATTAGAAAAATAAATTTATTATATTCAAGTAGTACATGTAGTGCCTTTAAAGTACAATGTTAATCACTAAAATATATTTTTAAATTTTTGGAGAGCATTATGAATAAAAATATACTTTAAATATAAAATAAAAATGTTAAAATTAAGAGGCCTACAGAGAAGTAAACTAATTAGCAACACGTAAGAATCTTATACAGAGTACCCATAATGCACTGACAGCCAAATTTGTCAGTCACTCATGAAAACAAAGAGGATAACTATTGAAATGCTTAAATCTTACACTTACCAACCTCCACAACACTAGAACAATTGGGATCTGTGAAGCCATCTGGGCACTTGCAGGAAAAGGAATCATCAGCCAATCCTGACACACAGGTACCTCCATTTTCACATGGTTTGTGATCACAAATATCACCTGAGGAACAAAGAAACAGATATTGACTTTTCTTGCCTTAGGCAGTGAACTGTACTATTTCACATACCCCACTCATCTTCCTTTGGTAAAGTCACCATACTATTTAGATTTATAGGTAAGGTAGGCAAGACCCATTTGAAACCATGTGCTTCTAAGAGAGATGGTATGTAACATGGTAAAAATTAAATTTTATGATTCAAACACTGCATATTGAATTGCATACTAAAAGCGATTAACTCAGGTTGGGTCCCTTCATTACATGTAAATGAAATATTGTCTAATTTGTTAAAGAAGATTAACTGAAATATCTGTGGTTGACTGGTTTATTAATTATTCCAATAAATAACCTATCTATATCCACACGCTTTGCTCTGTAACTTTGCAATTTCTCTCAATAAAGGGGTGGGGTTTATTTCTTGATCCCTAGAGTCTGGGCTTTTCCATGTGACTTGCTTTGACCAATAGGATGTTAGGAGACATGAAGTCAGCTGAGGTTTGAAAAAACACTTGAATATTTCTGCTTCCTCTCTTAGAACCCTGCAACCGCCCTATGAATAAAATCTCTCTCTTGCTTGAGAGAGTTGAGAGAAGCCTGGGAGGAAAGAGAAATAAGTTGTGCAGTAACAAAACCCTAAAATATATGGCCTTGGTTTTGATACTGGCGGCAGATGGAATCTGGAAAGGCACTGAAAGAATGGCTACAGGAGGCTAGAAAAAGGGCTCTCCCTGCTATATAGAGAGAAGCAGTTGGTAAAACTATTACCTGAGGATACTTGGGTGATACAGAATGTACCTAATAAACTTTTGTATATGAATAATGAGATTTGTAGTCAGAATGTTAGTGTCACTTGACTCTTAATAGCTGTATCTGATAAGGCACTACAAGAAAGAGACATGCTAAATAAAGAACTGATGATTTTGAAAGTAAAGAAAAGGAATAGAGAGGCAGCAGGACTTGTGATAGAAAATAATTTCTCAACTTCAGCCTCTCAAACGAGTGAAAGATCAAATCCAGAGCTTTGTCAGAAAGATGGCCTCAACATAAATATAAAATGAAGGATGTAGCTACAAGACCTTTGTGAAAACATTTCACATAATTCAGGTGTAGCCTGAAAGAATCTCTCAGCTAAATAAAAAAAGAATTCTAGAAATCTTAAGGGTGTTATCCCTGAGCAGCCTTAAAATACACAAAGTAGCACAAAGTAGATTAAGTCTGAAGTGAAAAACAGGGTTCAGAGAGTCACGGGTGTGCTTTTATTTATTTATTTTTTAAACAACTTTACTGGAGTATAATTGCTTTACAATGTTGTGTTAGTTTCTGCTGGGTAACAAAGTGAATCAGCTATATGTATACATATATCCCCATTTCGCCTCCCTCTTGCACCTCCCTACCACCCTCACTCACCAACCCTCTAAGTGGTCACAAAGCACCAAGCTGGTCTCCCTGTGCTATGCAGGTGCTTCCCACTAGCTATCTATTTTACATTTGGTAGTGTATATATGTCAATGCCACTCTCTCATTTCGTCCCAGCTTACCCTTCCCCTTCCCATGTCCTCAAGTCCATTCTCTATGTCTGTGTCTTTATAAATGTCCTGTCTCTAGGTTCACCAAAACCTTTATTTTTCTTTTTTGATTCCATATATATGTGTTAGCATACAGTAATTTTCTCTTTCTGACTTACTTCACCCTGTATGACAGACTCTAGGTCCAACCACCTCACTACAAATAACTCAATTTCATTTCTTTTTATGGCTGAGTAATATTCCATTGTATATACGTGCCACATCTTCTTTATCCATTCATCTGTTTTGTTTGTTTGTTTGTTTGTTTTTGAGGTACACAGGCCTCTCACTGTTGTGGCCTCTCCCGTTGCAGAGCACAGGCTCTGGACGTGCAGGCTCAGCAGCCATGGTTCACGGGCCCAGCCATTCCGCAGCATGTGGGATCTTCCCAGACCAGGGCACGAACCCATTTCCCCAGCATCGGCAGGCGGACTCTCAACCACTGCACCACCAGGGAAACCCTGATTTCATCCTTTTACATGTAGCTGTCAGTTTTTCCAGCACCACTTATTGAAAAGGCTGTCTTTTCTCCATTCTATATTCTTGCCTCCTTTATCAAAGATAAGGTGGCCATATATGCGTGGGTTTATCTCTGTGCTTTCTCTCCTGTTCCACTGATCTATATTTCTGTTTTTGTGCCAGTACCATACTGTCTTGATTACTGTAGCTTTGTAGTATAATCTGAAGTCAGGGAGCCTGATTCCTCCAGCTCCATTTTTCTTTCTCAAGATTGCTTTGGCTATTCGGGATCTTTTGTGTTTCCATACAAATTGTGAAATTTTCTGTTCTAGTGCTGTGAAAAATGCCAGTGGTAATTTGATAGAAATATCAAAATTTCTGAATCTGTAGATTGCTTTCAGTAGTATAGTCATTTTCACAATGTTGATTCTTCCAATCCAAGAACATGGTATATCTCTCCATCTGTTTGTACTGTCTTTAATTTCTTTCATCACTGTCTTATAGTTTTCTGCATACAGGTGTTTTGTCTCCTTAGGTAGGTTTATTCCTAGGTATTTTATTCTTTTTTGTTGCAATGGTAAATGGGATTGTTTCCTTAATTTCCCTTTCAGATTTTTCATTATTAGTGTATAGGAATGCAAGAGACTTCTGTGCATTAATTTTGTACCCTGGTCCTTTACCAAATTCATTGATTAGCTCTAGTAGTTTTCTGGTAGCATCTTTAGGATTTTCTATGTATACTATTATGACATGTGCAAACAGTGACAGTTTTACTTCTTCTTTTCCAATTTGGATTCCTTTTATTTCTTTTTCTTCTCTGATTGCTGTGGCTAAAACTTCCAAAACTTTTGAATAACAGTGGTGAGAGTGGGCAACCTTGTCTTGTTCCTGATCTTAGAGGAAGCAGTTTTAGTCTTTCACCATTTAGAAAAATGTTGGCTGTGGGTTTGTCATATATGGCCTTTATTATGTTGAGGTTGGTTTTCTCTATTCCTACTTACTGGAGAGTTGTTGTCATAAGTGGTGCTTATGCTGCGAATTTTGTTGAAAGGTTTTTCTGCACCTATTGAGATTATCGTATGGTTTTTTATCCTTCAGTTTGTTAATACGGTGTATCACATTTATTGATTTGCAAATACTGAAGAATCCTTGCATTCCTGGGATAAACCCCACTTGACCATGGTTTATGATCCAGTTAATGTACAGTTGGATTCCGTTTGCTAGTATTTTGTGGAGGATTTTTGCATCTATGTTCATCAGTGATATTGGCCTGTAGTTTTCTTTCTTTGTGACACTATGGTCTGGTTTTGGTATCAGGGTGATGGTGTCCTTGTAGAATGAGTTTGGGAGTGTTCCTCCCTCTGCTGTATTTTGGAAGAGTTTGAGAAGGATAAGTGTTAGCTCTTCTCTAAATGTTTGATAGAATTTGCCTGTGCAGCCATCTGATCCTGAGCTTTTGTTGGAAGATTTTTAATCACAGTTTCAATTTCAGTGCTTGTGATTGGTCTGTTCATATTTTCAATCTCTTTCTGGTTCACTCTCAGAACGTTGTGCTTTCCTAAGAATTTGTCCATTTCTTCCAGGTTGTCCATTTTATTGGCATATAGTTGCCTGTAGTAATCTCTCATGATCCTTTGTATTTCTGCAGTGTCAGTTGTTACTTCTCCTTTTTCATTTCTAATTCCATTGATTGGAGTCTTCTCCTTTTTTTCTTGATGAGTCTGGCTAATGGTTTATCAATTTTGTTTATCTTCTCAAAAACCACCTTTTAGTTTTATTGATCTTTGCTACTGTTTCCTTCATTTCTTTTTCATTTATTTCTGATCTGATCTTTATGATTTCTTTCCTTCTGCTAACTTTGGGTTTTGTTCTTCTTTCTCTAGTTCCTCTAGGTGTAAGGTTAGGTTGTTTATTTGAGATTTTCTTGTTTCTTGAGGTAGCATTGTATTGCTATAAACTTCCTCTTAGAACAGCTTTTGCTGCATCCCCTAGGTTTTGGGTCATCATGTTTTCATTGCCATTTGTTTCTAGGTATTTTTTTATTTCTTCAGTGATCTCTTGGTTATTTAGTAGAGTATTGTTTAGCCTCCATGTGTTTGTATTTTTTATAGTTTTTGTCCTGTAATTGATATGTAGTCTCATAGCGCTGTGGTTGGAAAAGATGCTTCATACGATTTTAATTTTCTTAAATTTTCCAAGGCTTGATTTGTGACCCAAGATATGATCTACCCTGGAGAACGTTTCACGAGCACTTGAGAAGAAAGTGTATTCTGTTGTTTTTGGATGGAATGTCCTATAAATATCAATTAAGTCCATCTTGTCTAATGTGTCATTTAAAGCTTCTGTTTCCTTATTTATTTTCATTTTGAATGATCTGTCCATTGGTGAAAGTGGGGTGTTAAAGTCCCCTACTATGATTGTGTTACTGTCGATTTCCCCTTTTATGGCTATTAGCATTTGCTTTATGTATTGAGGTGCTCCTATGTTGGGTGCTTGTATATTTACAATTGTTGTATCTTCTTCCTGGATTAATCCCTAGATCATTATGTAGTCTCCTTCTTTGTCCCTTGTAATAGTCTTTATTTTAAAGTCTATTTTGTCTGTTATGAGAATTGCTTCTCCAGCTTTCTTCTGATTTCCATTTTCATGGAATATCTTTTTCCATCCCCTCACTTTCATTATGTATGTGTCACTAGGTCTGAAGTAGGTCACTTGTAGACAACATGTATACGGGTCTTATTTTTGTATCCATTCAACGACTCTATGTCCTTTGGTTGGAGCATTTAATCCATTTACATTTAAGGTAGCTATTGATATGTATGTTCCTATTACCATTTTCTTAATTGTTTTGGGTTTGTTATTGTAGGTCTCTTCCTTCTCCTGTGTTTCCTGCCTAGAGAAGTTCCTTTAGCATTTGTTGTAAAGCTGGTTTTGTGGTGCTGAATTCTCTAACTTTTGCTTGTCTGTAAAGGTTTTAATTTCTCCGTCGAATATGAATGAGATCCTTGCTGGATAGAGTAATCTTGTGTGTAGGTTTTTCCCTTTCATCACTTTAAATATGTCCTGCCACTCCCTTCTGGCTTGCATAGTTTCTGCTGAAAGATCAACTGTTAACCTTATGGGGATTCCTTTGTTTATTATTTGTTGCTTTTCCCTTGCTGCTTTTAATATTTTTTCTTTGTACTTAGTATTTGATAGTTTGATTAATAAGTGTCTTGGCATGTTTCTTCTTGGATTTATCCTGTATGGGACTCTCTGCACTTCCTGGACTTGATTGACTATTTCCTCTCCCATGTTAGGGAAGTTTTCAACTATAATCTCTTCAAATATTTTCTCAGTCCCTTTCTTTTTCTCTTCTTCTTCTGGAACGCCTATAATTCAAATGTTGCTGCATTTAATGTTGTCCCAGAGGTCTCTGAGACTGCCCTCAATTCTTTTTATTCTTTTTTCTTTATTCTGCTCTGTGGCAGTTATTTCCACTATTTTATCTTCCAGGTCACTTATCTCTGTTCTTCTGCCTCAGTTATTCTGGTATTGATTCCTTCTAGAGAATTTTTAATTTCATTTATTGTGTTGTTCATCATTGTTTGTTTGCTCTTTAGTTCTTCTAGGTCCTTGGTAAACTTTTCTTGTATTTTCTCCATTCTATTTCCAAGGTTTTGGATCATGTTTACTATCACTACTCTGAATTCATTTTCAGGTAGCCTGCCTATTTCCTCTTCATTTGTTTGGTCTGGTGGGTTTTTACCTGGCTCCTTCATCTGCTGTGTGTTTCTGTGTCTTCTCATTTTGTTTAACTTATTGTGTTTGAGGTCTCCTTTTCACAGGGTGCAGGTTCGTAGTTTCTGTTTTTTTGTTTTCTGCCCCCAGTGGGTGAGGTCGGTTCAGTGGCCTATGCAGGCCTTCTGGTAGAGGGGACTGGTGCCTGTTTTCTGGTGGGTGGGGATGGACCCTGTCTTTCTTGTGGGCAGGGCCACGTCCGGTGATTTGTCTGGGGTGTCTGTGAACTTATGATTTTAGGCAGCCTCTCTGCTAATGGGTAGGGCTGTGTTCCTGTCTTGCTAGTTGTTTGCCATATGGCATCCAGCACTGGAACTTGCTGGCCATTGGGTGGAGCTGGGTCTTAGTGCTGAGACAGAGATCTCTGGGAGAGCTCTTGCTGACATATTACATAGGGCTGGGAGATCTTGAGTGGTCCAATGTCCTGAACTCGTCTCTCCCACCTCAGAGGCTCAGGCCTGATACCTGGCTGAAGCACCAAGACTCAGTCAGTTACATGGCTCAGAAGAAAAGGAAGAAAGAAAAGGAAGAAAAATAAAATAAAATAAAATAAAATAAAAATTAATTTAATTGAAAAAAATTTAAAAATATAATAAAATTAAAAAAAATAATAACAAATTTAAAAAAAGAAAAAAGAAGAGCAACAAAACCAATAAACAAATCCACCAATGAAAACAAGCACTAAAAGCTAAACTAAGATCAACATAAAAATCAGAAACAAATCAGTCACAGAAAGCAAACCCCAAGTCTACAGTTGCTCCCAAAGTCCATAGCCTCAATTTTGGGGACATTCGTTGTCTACTCAGGTATTCCACAGATGCAAGGTACATCAAGTTGATTGTGGGGATTTAATCCACTGCTCCTGAGGCTGCACGGAGAAATTTCCCTTTCTCTTCTTTGTTCGCAGAACTCCTGGGTTTCAGCTTTGGTTTTGGCCCACCTCTGCATGTAGGTCGCCCTCAGGCATTTTCCCTGCCCAGACAGGAGGGTGTTAAAGCAGTGGCTGATTAGGGCTCTCTTGCTCACTCAGGCCAGGGAGAGGGAGAGGTATGGTAGTCATAATTGGAATGGGGGGTGAACCTGTGGCAGCAGAGGCCAGCGTGACATTGCAACAGCCTGAGGCGTGCTATGTGTTCTCCTGGGGAACTGGTCACTGGATCTTGGGACCCTCGCAGTGGCATGCTGCACAGACTCCTGGAGGGGTCAGGGTGTGTGGATAGTGACTTGTGCTTGCACACAGTATTTTTGGTGGCAGCAGCAGCAGCAGCATTAGCATTTCATGCCCATCTCTGGGGTCCAAGCTGATAACCTTGGTTTGAGCTCATCTCTGGAGCTTGTTTAGGTGGTGCTCTGCCTTCTGTGGGCACACAGGGAAGGAATCCTCTGTCCTCGCATACCCCGAAACAATGGTCTCTTGCCTCTTCAGCAGGTCCAGACTTTCTCTGACTCCCTCCCAGCCCCCATCTGCCCCAGCGGGTGAGCAGACAAGCCTCTTGGGTTGGTGAACGCTGGTCGGCACCGATCCTCTGTGCGGAAATCTCTCCGCTTTGCCCTCCGCACCCCTGTTGCTGTGCCCTCCTCCGTGGCTCCGAAGCTTCTCCCCTCCACCACCCTGCAGTCTCCGCCTGCAAAGGGGCTTCCTAGTGTGTGGAAAACTTTCCTCCTTCACAGCTCCCTCCCAGTGGTGCAGGTCCGGTCCCTATTTTTTGTCTCTGTTTTTTCTTTTTTCTTTTGCCCTACCCAGGTACGTGGGGATTTTCTTGCCTTTTGGGAAGTCTGAGGTCTTCTACCAGTGTTCAGTATGTGTTCTGTAGGAGTTGTTCCCATGTGTAGATGTATTTTTGTTGTATTTGTGGGGAGAAGTTCATCTCCAGGTCTTACTCCTCCACCATCTTGAAGGTCCCCTCACAGGTGTTGCTTTATTGCACAAAGAGGATGTGAATCAGATTTAGAAAAGCCCATATAGTATCTAAGGGAGCTTTATAGGTGAAGGTGCCACCTCCTGGATTAAAAAAGAATGAGGCTTTTCAAAATTTAAGAAAGCAGTGAGGTCTCAACTTCCTTACTGCTTGGTATTTCTTAGGAACTTTATTTCCTCACAGGAGATTTCCCATGAATTATTTCACCTCTTTTCCAGACTAATTGCTTTAAAATTTTAGAAAAATGAAAATGGAGGTTAAGATATTTGTTAAGTTTATAAAACTAGTCATTAGCTATATTAACATGATAGAGAAAAATACTACATTAGAACTGGAGCATATATTAGAAAATTGAGTCATGAAATAAGTAAATAAATGAATGAATGAATATATATTTTTTGAATACTATAGAATTTAGCATGGCTGGACCCTGGAGTATTTGATTGTCAATGGCTGAGAAAGTATATTTATGTCAGATCAGGGAAGATTAAAAAGTGGCATCATAATTTGTAAGATGAGGAGCCAATGAATGTTTTTAACATATATTTTAAAGTTTGACATGGTCAGATCTATTTTAAGAAGACTATCCTGGCAGAATTCTATAGAGTGCCTTTGAAAGTGGAGGTTGATGACTGGTAAAGATATTTCAATAGACTATCTGTCTGTCTCTTTATATATTTAGCTAGTGAGCCATTCAACCATCCCTCCATTTGTCCATCCATTTGCCCATCCATCCATCTATTCCTTGAGCATCCATTTTATGATAGGCACTGAGGTAAGTGCTAGCCATACAGAATTAAGACAGTCCTTACAATCAATAAGTACAGAGCCCACTGTGGGAGATTAAAAAAATGGGAATGATTACAGCACATAGCAATAAGAGCTGTGATTAGTATACATGATCCAAATCTTAGGACCACAGGAGACTTCTAAACAGATGCAGTGCTGTTAGATGATGCAGAAGAGGAAGGGGGTATATGCTCAACATTCTAGGCAAAGAAAATAACATATACAAAGGAAAAAGATCATGGTTTATTCCAGGAACTTCAAGTAGGCCACTATAATTAAAGCATAGACATCTATGATGAGTAGACAGAAATGAGCTCAGAAGGGTAAAGGCCCTGTATGCTGTACAAAAAATTCTGAAGTTTATCTGCAAGCACTGGAAAATCATAAAAGGACTTTACATATGGGAAAGTATATTATCACATTTGTGTTCTGGAATGATGACTCAGGCAGCATTGTGTTGAATCAAATGGAGTAGTCTAGGCTGATGGCAGAAGGACTAAGCATTAATCTTTTGAAGTAGTCCCAGCAAAAAATAATGAGGATTTTCTTAACCCTCTTTAGAGATAGCTGTGGACAGGGGAAGCAATGCAGGCACCATTTAAACCCAATCCAGTTAATAAATACTAGGTAATAAAATAGGAAATGAAAGTCCTCCCAGGTCACTACCCCCCATTAGAAACAAGGCATTATTGTTGAGATTTTCTAGAAAGAGCCAATTACCAGTTCAAAAGTGTGATCCTGCCTCTCTGCCTTTGGTGTGAGCAAAGCAGCGCAGCTTTGTACAATCAGACTAACAACACTGCCATCTTTTAACTCTGTACATTGTATGAAGATGAGTACTAACACTCAAACTTTATTTGATAAGATGTCAGTCATATTTCTGGTATTGTGCATACTATAAAAAGAGGAGTTCTACATTCCCCAGACCAGGGTCTGTTGTTGCAGCAATTGCAACAGATCAAGTAACACTGTAGATGTTTA
This sequence comes from Mesoplodon bidens, assembly GCF_964165515.1. NCBI lineage: Eukaryota > Metazoa > Chordata > Mammalia > Artiodactyla > Ziphiidae > Mesoplodon > Mesoplodon bidens. Next base: position 68,661,329 of record NC_138160.1, read on the forward strand.
TACTGATTTATTCACACTGACAGAAGCAATCTCTATAGGAGAAAGGCAAGGGATGAACAGTATCTTAGAGGTTCTGGAGAATACAGACTATATATATTTATCCAAAATCAAGATCTCTCATTCTGATCCCTCTCACTCCCACTGCCAGGTTCCTGCAAAGTTTATTAACTGATGTGAGCTTATCCAAGGTCACATGAGGCCACAATGTCTGGTCCCTTTGGTTATGCCATCATCATGGGGAGTCTTGGTGTCCTAAGAAAACTTTCTTGGTAATTGTGCTGCCCTTTCTGGTATTAATACTTAATAGGTTTTCTACCATGTATGTGTGGCGGTCATATGATGCTTCTGTGGTCAAAATGAGACAGGACAATCTGTTCACCTCTCATTATATCTCGTAGATGCCAGCTGCTGTTCAGCTGACCTGTTTTCTCTCTTGTCCTTGTACTTTTTTTTCTTTCTTTCTGCTTACTACTTATTTCTAAGAAATTAATACTTGTGAAAACTCATATTTTATCCCCAGTATTGAGATTTACTCAGTGTCTTTTTGAAACATAGAAAAGAAGTAATAGGTATGACCAAAATGTACCAGGTAGAATCAAGATGACACTGTGACCAAATTGATGTGGGGTTGAGGGAGAGCAAAAAATCTGGGTTGATTTCTAGAGCTCCTGTTTGTATGACTATGAGGCCATCTTTCATAAGCAAATATAATGGGCTTAGTGTCAAAGGAATTATTGTGTTTGAGAAGCCTGTGGAATATTCAAAATGAAAATGTCTCATAAAGCTATTGAATAAGCAGATAAGCAATCGGAGAGCTTTTGCTAAAACAGGGATCGTTAAGTACGGACGTGAATACAGTATTCCAGTGACAGTCATTAAAAGGAGGGCAGAGGAGGGGAGTGAAGCAGAGAGGAAAGGAGAGGGGAGGAGAGGTCCTTGGGCACACCAACAAATAAGTGAGAAAAAAGAAGGAAGATTCTTCAAGAGAGAAAAAGGAGGAAAATAGTGATAGGTCTTTCCACTACCATATGAATATCCAGTTTATTCACTTAGGGTCTATTATGTCAAGGTCTGCCTGAGATTAAAGGCTCCCACATGTACCTGTGATAGATGGACAATGTCAGCAAAAAACAAAGTTTTGATGGGCACAACAGAGCCCATCAAATATAATTAGGGTTATTAGAGGCTGTGCTATATATCTGTTTCCCCACACCTAATTATCAATAGCACCCCTTTGTCAGTTGGGTTCTCCACAAAGACAAAGAGTACCTCAAGTTTACTGAGAAGTAATGCCTAAGAAAGATAAAATGGAGAGGAAGCAGAAAAGGGCAGGAAAAGCCCTTCATCTTGTGATGCAGATCTGACATCTGTGTAAAGAAAGGGTGGAGGGCGGTTATTGAACGAGGATTGAGCAGGGGAGCCTCAGTCCATAGTGCAGACTTGACAAAGTCTTAGCCAATCTACCAGGGAGCTCCAGAGCAAAGATTACACTTTAGAGGAATCCCCCAAGGGCAGAAATGACCAGGCACTAGTGCCCTTCCTGTGTTCAATCATTGGCTGGAGGAGGCTCAAGGCTCAATCATAAGGCTCAAGTGGGATCATAAAAGTGCTAGAGAAGAAGGTCACTGGAAGCTAATTATATTCTTTGCAGCCAAACAGCTTGTTCTTTCTTGAAAGGACATTGGAGCCATGCACCTCCACTGGTACCATAGTCCCCTTTCACTCTCAAAACTGTCCTGGTTTGGATAAGTTACATAGTTACTTTTGTCAAAACCATCAGATCTTAGCCTGCTTTTTTTTCTCTCTACACCCACTACCTCAGTGGGTGGTACAGATGTAGGCTGATACCTTAAGTAGAAACAAACCCTCTCTGGCTAAAATTTCAAGTCTAATTAAAATGCACTGTAGGGACTTCTGATTCCCTGTCATTTCAATTAATCTGAGAAAGCATCAGTTTAGGCAAGAATCCTGATTAAAATGCAATAGACTTCTGGATTTCAAGTTTTGTTGTCTCTTTGTTTGTTTCCCAGTGGATGTATTGCTTGAGTCTTAAAACTAAGATGGCAACCAGTACAAGAAGGCAGGCTCAGGAAAGGAAAATAGGACAATACACGCTTTCATGGTTCTTTATTTCACTGTCAGCAGGCTCCTAACATATACTTCCGCATATTGTAATCTGTGTGCAGTGTTATACCTTGATGCATCTTGGCTGGCTGGCCTCACCTGCTTTAGATTAGGACAGATGTGTTTAATTTGAATCTAACTATGTTTTATGATTCCATCTGCAGTTTACGGCAGACTCAGGCAAATTAAGCTGATGCCGATTTGCCTTTTGGCAACAGAACGAAGCAACTGTTTTTCCCAGGGGCAAGAAATCATTGCAGGCTAAATTTAACTTCCCATTTGCCTCCTCTTCCCCACCCCCTTCCCCCGCTCTCCAGGGTTCTGCTTGGACTGGGACCATTCTGTCTGTGTTCAGTGTCCGCTTCATTCTTCTCATTGACCCACCACCTGTTGCCAGTTACCTCCTGTTCAAGGTGATTCAGGGACTGTCTTATTTCACTTTATTATCAATTTGCCTGAGCTTTTAGACTGGATTGCAAAGTGTGTATGAATCTATAAAATATCATATAGCGCTGCCCAAGACAACGCAAATAAAAAAACCCAAAACACTAAAAGTTGTACCATTATGAATGTGGTTGTGTTTATTCTGTGAGCTCAGTATACAATCGTGCAACTTGTAATGCCAAGTAAAGGAGGAAATTCTATGTTGGCACTACACTGGGAATCAGGTGGATAGAACAGCTAATTTCTCTCATTGATATATAAACTCTTGGATGGTGTATGCATTCAGTTTTCTTTATATATTACTGCCTATCTCCAGTTCATAGATCAGAGGCTCACTGATCCAGGTATCATTATTGATATTCCAGCAACCACATTAGACATTGGGAATACAGCTTAGATGAAGACATATGGCTCCTGCATTCCTGGAATTTACAGTCTAGTGGAGCAGATGCATAATGAAAAACAACAAATAAATAAGCAAGGTATTAACCACTGTAATAAAAGCCATGTTAGGGGTAGGGTGGGTCAGCGAGTAGAGAGGAGAACAAACTGGATGAAAAAGGCTGTTAATAGAACTGGTTACTTAAGGTAGCTAGTCAAGAAAGTCTTCTCTGAAGAGGTGCCACTTGAGCTGAAGGATGAACATTAGCTAGGCATGTTAAAACCTAAGGAAGAGTCTTGTAGGCAGAAGGAACGGCAAGTGTGTAGCCCGAGTGATAGGCAAGACAGTCATGAATTCAAGAAATATGAAGGAGGCCGAGTATCTGGAACACAGTAACTAAGTGTCACTAAACTTATTTTGTCAGCAACACAGTTTTAGTAAGAACCAAGTTATAACCCAGTTAACAAGTTATAATTTAGAGCCCTACATTTAATTCTCTGTCCTCATGATTATCAAGGACATTTCTGCTAAGCCTATTCTTCCTATGTTATCAAACATCTACTGAAAATATATAATTGTATTTACATATTAATGTACTTATATATTTATATATTAATATCGTTTTTAGATATTAATATATTTACACAGTATTGCTAATGTACTCCTGTATTTACATAGTATTGTAAATATATTAATAATTTATTTGGATGAATGCATGCATCTCCATTTTCTCTGTTCCTTTAGCAATGCTAGAAGCCACCTAGAATATGTCTGTACCTTCATCCCTGCCCTCTGTTCATTTCTGAAAAAAAATTGGTATACAGATGTAAAATAAAAACAAAAACGGAGTAACATATCTCTCAAGCATGTAACTATACTAACACAAGATATTATTTAATTTCTTCAACATCTCTGCAAATTAAATGTGAAGAATATTACAATACATATTTATATGTGGTAAAGTAAAAGAGACTATATTTTTGTTTGTTTTACTTTTTGATCTTTTTTAATGGAACTATAATTGACATCCAATATTGTATTAGTTTCAGGTGAACAACAAACACAGTGATTCAATATTTTTATACATTACAAAATGATCACCACAATAAGTCTAGTTACGATATGTCACCACAGTTATTACAATATTATTGACTATATTCCCTATACTGTACAGTTATATCCCTGTGACTAATTTATTTTATAGCTGGAAGTTTGTACCTCTTAATCCCCTTCACCTATTTCACCCATCCTGCCACCCTGTTCTCCTCTGGCAACCACCAGTTGCTTCTCTGTATCCATGAGTCTGTTTCTATTTTGTTTCATTTGTTCATTTGTTTTGCTTTTTAGATCCACAGTTAAGTGAAATCATATTGTATATGTCTTTCTCTACCCGACTTATTTCACTTAGCATAACACCTGCTAGGTCCAAGCTTACATGGTCAATTAATCTATGACAAAGGAGGCAAGAATATTCAATGGGGGAAAGACAGCCTCTTCAATAAAGGGTTTTGGGAAAAGCGGACAGCTACATATAAAAGAATGAAACTGGACTACTTTATTACACCATATACAAAAATAAAGTCAAAGTGGATTAAAGATTTAAATGCAAGACATGAAACCATAAAACTCCTAGAAGAAAACATAGGCTGTAAGCTCCTTGACATCATTCTTAGCAATATTTGGGGGCGGGGGTGAGATGTCTGCTCAGGCAAGGGCAACAAAAGCAAAAATAAACAAATGGGACAACATCTAACTAAAATCTTCTTCACAGCCAAGGAAACCATCAACAAAATGAAAAGACAACCTGCTGAATGGGAGAAGATATTTACAAATGATATATCTGATAAGGGGTTGATATCCAGAATACATAAAGAACTCATGCAACTTAATATCAAAAAAAAAAAAAAAGAAAAAACAAACAACCTGATTAAAAAATGGGCAGGGGATCTGAGTAGACATTTTTCCAAAAAAAAAAAAAAAAAGACATACAGATGGCCAACTGGCACATGAAAAGATGCTCAACATCACTAATCACCAGAGAAATGCAAATCAAAACCACAGTCAAAGCCACAATGAGATACAAGAGACCATTTAAATTCATGTTCCACAACCAGGACAATGCAGGTCTGTGTACTACAACCTTATCTTCAGTTTATTGCTCTCCCACTGAACTTGGCAGCTATACTATCATTTCATTTAAAAACTGAAAGAAAATAAAAGCTTTGTCTTCAATCGCACAAGTTAGAATTTGAACCAACCTGTAAACAGAGTACTTGGCAAAATGAGCCAATTCTAGTACACAAGTGAGCAATAACTCTAGTTAAAATGAGAATTTGCATACTCAACTTGGTAAAACTCACAGAAAATGTTAGCACACTTATGACTTACTGCCAGTGAAACTGTACAGAACAAAATAAATGTCACTTTGAATCAACAATAGGCCTCTCAATTTACTTTGGTGCCTCTTGAGGCAGCTTTTATGCTGAATATTGAAATTTTATTTGTTGTATGCTCTAATGAGTCTGATGCATGGATTTTGATTTTAAAGCCTTCTTTCACAAGCTAAAGCTTGATAATATGTCCAGTTATAAATTTCAAAAAAATACAATTCAAAAGGTATGATGTGATTGTTAACTTCATTTGTGTTTTAAAACTAAATTTTAGTTGATATTTCAGACCATCCTTCAATTTGGAAGAATAGAGAAGGAAATAAGATAAAAAAGCCAATAAGAATAAGTTTATTCACGTTGAGAGGATCTGTCATTTTACCAGAAAATCACGAGACATACTTGTAATAAAAGACCATCCAATTCTACACCTTAATGTTCACAGCGCCCCCCAAATGACCACGTGCGGTCATGGAAGACACAAATCTAATGAATGAACAAAGAAACTTTGTAGATTCACTCAGAGCCATACTAAAGCTAATTTAAAGCAGAATGTTTCTTAGCTGTTAGCCTGTGGTTTATCCCACTATTTTTAAAGACATTTTTTCTTTTTAGATAACTTTTTAATGCTAAGGAAATACAGTATTGAATAGAATTAGAAGAAAATAAGCAATAATTTTGAGTGCTGACTATTTAAATTTTACATCCTTTAACACACGGCTTTAATCAAGGTTAACTGCTTGAAAAGACAAAGATATTTTGGGCTCTACATTTTGAAAAAAAGTCTTTTGGCATATTTTGTATTTTAAAACACTCTGGAGAGTCCCTTAAAATAACAAAATCTAGAGTTTTTAGAATTGAAAGGGACATTAGAGATTATCTAACTCGGTGGTTCTCAAACTTTGCTGAATATTAGAATCACAGGGGAGCTTTTAAAATTCCTGATGCCCAGTCCAATTAAGTCAGAATCACTGGGGTTGGAACCCAGCCCTCCACATTTTTTAAAGCTCATCCAAAGATTTCAATTATTAAAGAAGAAGGAAAATGAATAAGAGAAAGTGAGGAAAGAAATGAAGAAAAGGAGGAGGAAGGAGAGATGAATGGAAGGAAGGAAGGAAGTTTGTATTTTCCTACCTTCAATTGAGAGGAAGGCAAAGGAGGAAAGAAATTTATTAGACTAGCTTTCTTTGTTGGTTCACTATGAGTTGTGAAAAAAATATTTGCAGGAAACTAGAATCAGCAAATTGAAAATAAAGGCACACAGCATGTTAGGGAGAATAGAACAGATAATACTACTAACGAATATTGAATTTCCATAGAATACTTAGCTGAATTTCATAAATCACCAGAAAATTCAACCATATAATGGAATTCCCAAGTGTTTTTTGACTACATTATTTCTACCTATGAAGAATACCTGTCTAGTTAATGTAAACTGAAGTCCATTTACATGACATTAAGTGATAATTGCTGCACATATTATGGGGCCCCTGACAGACAATTACCAGTTCTTTAGCGTCTAACAAAAGGCACAAATAAGTTGACAAGTAGTTACCACTACATGTTAGGTCTATGAAAAAGTAAATGCCTGATGCCAAAGGAGCACAAGAGGGGACACCAAACTCAGCACTGTGAGTTAGGAAGCCTTCCCAAGGCAAGTGATCTCCAATTTAATACAAGAGGATTAGCAGAAACCAGCCAAAGGGGTGGGACCAGAAAGACCATGCAGAGGGGAAAGCATGTGCAGACACAAGGAGAAGAGCCAGAACGCGTGCTTAAGAAACAGCATGAAACTCACTTTAGCTAGAAAGAAGAGAGAAAACAGAAATGGCAAGAGATAAGACTGAAGAATAGGCATTGCCCAGGGTACGCGGTGTCTTTAAGACACTCCTAAGGAGTCTGGGCATTCCTGAGCATAAAGCACAGCCATTTAGTGGTCTAATCAGGAGGGTGACACTATTTGGACTTCAAATAATTCACCCTGGATGCAATGCAGAGAATGGATTACAAGGAGGCAAAGTCTAAGGGTGACAGACCAGTGAGGAAGAGGCAAAGTTTATTCTGGCACAAGGGATTGCCGGCTTGCATCAGAGTACTAAAAACTAAATGGAGAGAAGTGAATTCCAAAAGACATATTGAGAGACAAAATTTATAGATCCAATGTGATGGTTGAAAAGAAAGAGAAGAACAAAGGAGGAAACTCATACATCAAAATTTAACAAAAAGCTCTGCCTTTCATTTTGATAGAAAATATGGTCTAAGGAGCAAGTTTGGGGATGGTGGTGAAGGGGAATGAAGAATTCTCTTTTGGAAATGCTTGGACTGAAATGTCTATAGACATCCATGTGGAGATATTTAGTGAGAAGTTGATATTATGAGTTTGAACCTGTGGAGAAAGATTCAGGTTAGAGATAGAGAAGTTAGCATAAATTTGATCTTTTAAATCATGGGAGTCTAAACAAAAATTCTGAGAGGTGTTTTTGGAAACATGGTCTAGAAGCAGACACATGTTTCTACCTTGTAAACTCTCTTAAGTTTGGAATCAACTTATTCACCAAATTCTCCCCGTGCCAAAGATCAGTGTCTGGCATATAGTCAGTGTTATTCAAATAAAATGTTATCCAAATGAAAATGGGGTGGGAGACAGGGTTGGAAGTGTATTTAAAATGGCAGAAACCTGACAGTGTTTGGTGCTGATGGGAAGCATCTACCAGAAGAGAAGTTAAAGATGCCATAGAGAAGGAATACTCAGAAGAGTAGGGGCTGAGAAAACACTATGAAGTGTGGGCTTCAGAGTACATGTGGAAGGAATTACCTCTGGCGTGAGGAGGGAGATGACAGAATATGAAGTTTCACCTGGATGCCTGCATGTTTGTAGATGCTGTTAGACAAACCGAGGGAGCTCCTACCTGGCGTTTTCTGTGTGTAGTAGGGCTGCTGAAAATGTGATGGGATCACATAGAAAAAAAGACTGAGGGAAAGAACTGAGGGCCCTGCTGGGTTTGGAGTCAAAAACTGATATTTGCAACGTGTACCCAACCATGTGTCTGGTTAGAGGACAGCAGCTAGTGCTCGTACAGGAAGGAGATACCCTGATCCAGCTTTGTTGTTTTACCAGATAGGTGTGATGAAGGTCAACAAAACAAAGGAGTGACACCTGACTGCTTTGGATTTTTTTAAAAAGGTGCATAAATAAGATAGCTTATTGAATTTTATGCTCTAAGATTATATATTTTTATAATTATGCAAAAATTATAAACCCAGTTAATTGTTCTTTCAGACTACCGTAGTTCTTCAGTTGACAGCAAAGGACAAACTAAAAGATAGAATTTGATTGCTTTATATAAATAATGCAGTACATCATGATGATAACACTTAGTCCATCAATCTTTGTCAAGAGCACAAACTCACACTGACTTTACAAAAACAATCAGGTGACACAAGAAGATGAAATCCAGTGCCATGTCCAACGGTGGAAATTTCACATTGCCTTCTTATTTAGGTCTTAGATTGTGAATTCTTCCTTTTCTAAATGTAAAGCCTCATGGCCACAATAGAAACATAACCTCCAAGGAAAATGAGTAGGAAAACAAATTGGCTACATTGATCACCTGTTAAGCACAGTGACCCAAAGAAACAATGGGACATTTTATTAATCACTAAATAATCCATTTAATCTTTTTTTTTTCAGGTAGAAAGGATATGCCATGTTAAAATTACAGAAAAAATTTGCAAAGTCTAGTTTTGTATTTTATTTAGAATCTTCTTTTAAAAAGTCATAATTTAAGACAGCTGTAAAATGACAGTTTCAAACTACAGCATGTAAAAGCTGAAGCAATATATTTCACTGTTTTAAGGGCAGCCCCAACTAGTCACTGCTAGAATGTTTAAAGTAGTCAATCATCTCATTACATAACATGTTTATAAACTGCGCCACTGACCCTGACTACATATGTTCATCCATTTGGTGGGTGGAGAAAAGAAATCACAGAAATTAAAGCTAGTCCTCCTTCAACTAAAAATAAGTGACAGACACCTATCTAATTTACAGAATGTAAGTCATATTTTAAAAGTCTGATTTAGATCTTGATTAAATTTCGTAAAAAGTGAATGATTTCATATTCACCTTTTACAGCAATATTTTCACATGAAAGCAACACTTTATAGAATAGTTGCAGAATGCTCTAATTCCAGATAATCTCTAACATTTCAGAATTTATACCTTTTATCCACAGACAAAACAGTCTTAGCCTATCATTTTGATAGGCCACTCTCTGTAGACAGCTTCCTGATAAACGTGACAACAAATGAGCTCTTTAATTCTTTTAACAAACATGGAATCTGCTTTCAGATTTAATGGCTATATGGCCAATGTGTTTTCTTAATGCAGGGGAGTTCCTGACAATTAACTCAGTGGAAGTCAGAAATTATGGGCGCTCTTGCCATCTTCCCAGTTTTCCTCAGGTATCGGGTTATTGCTGTTAGCACACCAATTTGCATCTTTCTAGGGAACAACTTGATTGTAATGAGGAAAGCAAAGTGCCCTTTCTTCAGGAGTTCTAGATGCCTTAATGGAACTCCATTTAGAATATTAGTGCTTTTATACTAAAAAAGACCAGGGAAATAGTTCGGAAGTGAAACTGTGTTATCCCTCTGGCCTACCAAATAGAGATGTGACTTGCTAAAAGAAGCCACTAAGCACAGAAATGGACAACTCTTTTAGAAATAGAATGCATTAAAAAACCCACTGTCTCTATTTTATCAATAGTCTGGATTCTGCTTTGGATCACACAGTGTGAGGTCTTACCTGGTATTCAATCTCTGTACCCCTCCTGTCCTCACTGTTGTGATCATTTGATACCTACCAGCACCTTCCCAGTCCCTGAACCAGCCCTGATCTGAAATGGGAGGGTTTTATGCAGCTCTGGCCAAAGGCTCAGAATCCAGCATCAGTTTATCTCTGCTATTAGTGAGACTTTGACTTTGTCTCCCTTTTCTCGTTGGCTGAGTTACTGTCTCTGCAATTTTGTCAGTGACTCTCATACAAGAATGGTATGAATGCAGTTTAGAATAATCTGGGGTATGGGGCTTCAAACTACATAAACCTTTGGGAATCTCCTTGTCCCAAGACTCATAGAGCTCCCTTTTGACATAGCTGTCTTGGTGACATAACTGTCCTTAGTCCTAAAATCACGCAACCTGTTCCTGAAATTTTTTTTTTTCTGATACAAATTACCTGCTTGCTTAAATTTCCATATTTCATATATCCTTTGATATTTTTCATTCCATTACTCAGCCAATCTGTTAGAACATTTCATTATTTTATAGTAATATTAGTTAATAATTTTGTACCTATGTGCCAAACATTATACTAGGTACTTTATGAGTAGTATATCACTTAATCCTCATAATATCCCTATGATAAACTTTGCTGATATTGTTAATAAGCCTCATTTTATATATGAAAAATTAAAATTTACTAAAGTTCCAGAATTTACCTAAAGGCATAGAATAACAATGGCAAAACAAAATTCACATATAGTCAGCATGGCTTCAGAAATAAGAAACTATGCATGTTGGGATGGTTTTCCTTGCCCTTGTTTTCCTTCACCTTGCTGTTCACCACTTCAAGTTCTTTATCTTTTTCAAGTTCTTTTCATTCTCTGACTAGAGGCCAATTATTTAGTATTATTGTGTGTTGCCTACCTTCTCACCTTTGGATAATTTCAGCCTCTTGGAAAATTACGTGGATGAACAACATATGAATCACTGTTTGAGTCAATGATAGCAAGTACTAGAATAATATCTGGTTTATAGTAGGTAATATATATATATATGGGGAAAGAATCTCACATATTTACATTTGAATGAACTAATGTATAAGTTCTCTTAGCACAAGAAATATAATAATGACAAACAATTACCTGAAAATAACAAAACACTTGCAATAGAAATAAAGCTTTTAGAAGCTTGAGGTAGCATATATCAGCAGTAATTTGCCTAGAAAGAGGTCATTGTCCCTCCTATTTAATGACAGATGTAGATTAATAATCACTAAAATAGAGCTAATAGCAGGAGTAATGAATGACTTCTGGTCTGTGTGGCTTATGGTTGTTTTTCTTCAAGTGTTGAAGGATATTTTAAGGAATAGAATCTCTTGTGCTTTTTCTCCATGTAAACATCAGTCCCCTCTGAATCACTGTTATAGTCAAACCTACATATGAAAGTAAAATGGTTCATCATTGAAAACTTAAGTATAAGAGCATACAATGCAGTTAACATTTCAGACATTGATATCACTCTCATTCTATTGATGCAGTCTGTACTGTATATAAACATGCTTTGAACATAAAGTTTTTCCCTTAGGTTTTAAGATAATAATAATGATAAGACCTCCATTTTATTGATCACCTACTGTGATCCAAGCACTTTCATTTTTAGAAAAAAATTAAAACAATTGCCTATATTCAGAGCATTTGAACTCTGGCAATATAATTCAGGACCCTGAACTATTAATCACAATTTTTTAACATTCTATGGAAAAATTCAACATTTCTTCTCCTAATTCTAAAAACAGTATATGTTCTAGGAAAAATTGGATAGCCACATGAAAAACAGTGAAACTGGACCCCTTCCCTGCATTTCATTCTTGAACCCTAGAAGTAGCCACTGTTAGCTTGTTCTTTTGTGTCCTTTCTGAAATTTACAAATCAGTACTCTCTTTTATGTTTGTTGTACACAAATTGACAGAAATGGCACTTATACTGGGACTATAACCATAGAAGTAGGTGTTTGCTTCAAAAATGTTATTGACATTGCCTAGTAGCCTTTCAAAAATATTATCCCAATCTAGAATATCACAAATAGTACATTGCTCTTCTTTATGGTTCATGTCATTGGGCTGGGACAGTTTGCAAATTAACCTACATGATTGTAAACAATATATACACATATGGTTTCCATTCCTCCTTAATAGGAGCAGTTTACAACTTAGTTCCAACAAGATAAATGATGAGTTTTTGTCACCTGGAAAGAAACAATAAAGGAAGATCTGCTTAACCGCTTAACTAATCCAAAAGGCATACAAATATGGAGGCTCTTAAAGCTTTAATTCTATTCTGAATGTGGGCCACGTAGTTAGTGAGATTATTGTTGGCCATTTTCCCAAACCCAGGGTTAGGAAACTCAAGAGGCATATCAGTACACACTAAAGTGTCTCCAGAGGACCTACCTGCCATACTTCCCCCTTTCTCCCCAACCTTGACTTTAGAATAACTTTACAGGTGATCATTAGAATTTGTAAGCAAAGTGTCAATACACAAATGCTGTTGGATCTTGTCAAAAACCTGTGTTAAATGAAAAAGAAGGAAATGTTCTACGAGCTCTTTCTAAAGTTGGAGAGAGGAAGACAAAGACCTGGAAAGGTATACGCAAAAAGATCAAGAGCGGCCATCTCTAGATAGGGAGGTCTTCAGAGTATTTAAATATTCTTCATTGTGTTTATTTTAATTTTGTAATGTTTTGGACAATTATGTGTACTGCTTTTTTGTAATAAGAAAAAAACTTAATTAAAAAACTCATAACATTTAAAAATGCAATTAGCATCTAGCTAGAAACAGAAAGGATAACTACCAAGGTTGAATTGAAAGAAATAGAGGTTAGTGAGCATTATGATGGGCCATAAGTGTTTAATGTTTACTTAATGCAGGGAATACTAAAAATGTGCTCTTTAGGAGCTCAGCCTATTCTCATCATAGGCACATTACAGGTATGAACTCTCAAGGTTTATTATAGCTGTTAAACTCATAAGTGTGACTATATATAGATATTTGTCAGTAAATATGCTGATATTGTTTGCTTACTTTATGCAGTGTTCTTTGTCAACTTACAACATCTCTCTGATAAAACTAATGCATAATTCAATTCCAATTCATTTTTTTACTTTGACTGATATGTATTCTGGGAGATTAAAGCTTTTATTTAATTTTGAAAATACCAACACCAACAACTATAAAAGCTAACTGTTAAGTACTAATTATATACCAAGCATTGTTCTGCACTCTTTATAGATATTATCTCAGTATTTTGCAATAACCATATGACATGGATACTACTATTATCACTATTTTGGTGATTAAAAACAAATAGTGAACACACCATTGCAAAGCAATTATACTCCAATAAAGATGTTTAAAAACAAAACAACAACAACAACAAACAAATAGTGAATACAAAGTAAGGTTAAATAACTCACTCAAGATTCCACATCTCATAAGTAATATCACCTAAATTCAACCCCATTCAAACTGATTTCTTATTCTCTGATCTAGAACCTGACAAGGAATGAAGTAATATCCATGGAGTAGGCAGACATGAAAATATTATAAGAAATATAACTAGTGGTCTAGATCACTTATACAGCCCAGTCCTGAAAAGAAGTCTTAGTCCTTCATCCATCACTTGAGTCATTCAAAAATAATTCATCATGTCCCTACTAGATTCAAGGCAGAGGGTTAATTAGTGTGAATTAAATTACAAACTTATGACACAGTCTGGGTCTTACTGAATTTATTCTTCAAATTTTATCTAGACAACTTAAAATTCACCTTTTCCGGGTCTTCCTAAAAGAAGAGAAATAGACAATATTGACTCTATTTGAAAGCATTCCATTATTAGTATGAAACTTAATGTGAAACTAGAATGCCCCTTTAAGTGTCACTTAAAATTTAAAAAGGGGCATAGTTTATTACAGAAGGAAAACTAATGCTGATGTTCAGAGGATCCCTCATGAATGATTTATATGCCTTTGATTTTCCCCATGAAGCCACTAGATACTGATGTATGTATTGTAAGCTTGTAAGCCACTGAGATTTAGTTTACCTCTGGAAAGAGACTCTATTTTATGTTCATTTCAAATCCCTTCACAGGTTTCTCACTTTGATTAATATAATTATGTCTCATGCTTTTTAAAGTAATTACATAATTACCATATAAGCTACATTCTAATACTATTGGGAGTAGAGGTCAATTTTAGTAACTTTATTGACAGGACAAAATCTAGAAGTATTTTCAGGGTCAATATAGAAACTCTTCAGGCAGAATGACATAAGTCATAGCAGTCAAAGGAATTATACACTGCATCCTCAGTTGGGGAATTATTCAGATTTGGATACTCCACTACCACTATTTTCTTGGAGCTTTTCTTCTTGATTTAAAAATTTTTAAATTTAGTTTTGTTCTTTAACAATAAAAGGAAGGGAGGCAGGAAAGGAGGGAGGGAGGGAGGGAGAGAGAGGGAAAAGAGAAAAAGGGAGGGAGGAAGAGAGAAAACCTGGAACTACTCACGATTTCTACAGTTCCTATTGTTTAAGGGCATGGAGTTAAAAGCTCAAGAAGCATCCAAGCCTGTGGCAAGCATCCAAGCCACTTCACGTGGTGACTTCTGAGTAGACAGTGAATCTACCTATGTTCTCTGCAGTTCTCTTGGGTTTGTTTGTCCCTAGTCCCTGGTAAGGTATCAGAAGGGCTTCTCATACAGTGCCAAAAAACCCAAAGCAGTAATAGGACTTGAAACCTCACACTATGATATCCAGAAGAAGAGAATCTCTTATAAACACTCTTTACTAAGAGCAAGGGGATTTCTTTCCCAGAAGACATGGGAATTTTCCCCACTACTTATCGGTCCTAAATGTGTATATACAGTACATATTTCTGATTTGATTCCTATCTTTACGGGAAGTCTTTGTGCTAATGTCCTTAATCAGAATTCCTGAATCAATCACTCAGCCAAAGAGAAGGGTCTTTTTTTAGAACAATCAGGCCCATTTGTGGGACAGGCAGAACATGAATCTGCTAATGATGAACCCCGCTGGACTCTTGGGGTCAAATTTAGCTTTCCTGCATACTTGGGCAAGTCCTTTAACCTCTCTCTGCTTCTGTTTCCGCATGTAAAAAGTGGGGTTAATAATAGTGAGTACTTTACAATGTTGTTGTAAGAACTAAATTAGTTGATATTTATAAAATGCTAAACAAAAAAGCTCATAATTAACAGGTAGTACTTTATTTAATCGACCCATAAAATCGAATTAACAGTGAGACACACAACATTGTCACAGTGCCCTGACAGCTCTCAACCACACATTGTTTCAGTTAACTGTTAATGCAAACTCCAAGCCTGGCATTTCTTTAATTTCTAGTTTTACTTCACCAAGGTTTCTACTATAATCCTCACATATAGTGCATTTTCATGGTAGCAGTCCTATGGCACTGCCTTCTTTCATGCCTCGAAATAGTTCTACACACCCATCATCTTGTATTTCCAGGTTTTTATAATATGGAAAGAGGTTAGGCCACCTTGCTTCATTCCTGTACAATTATTCCTTGATTATAATCTTAATACTAGTTCACATTCTTCCCAGTGTGAGCAAGTACGTTTTATAATCAAAATAAGGCCAAGAGCTTGACAACAGGTGGAGATGAACTGACCTATTTTTCTATTGTCTTTGTGCCATGCCTTTTGTTTTTGGTGCATATCTGCTTTTCCTCAGAATGCTGTATTTCTGATTTAAAATATGTTGTTTGAATTTGAACATCCTAAAATATTTTAGTATCATTTTTACTCCTCAATATCTAACCACTCTACATTCACCATTTTCTAATTATATTCCAGCCCAATTTTTACAAATATTAAGACAAGGCTTTTAAGTAGTGCAGGAAAGAGTACTTTATTTATTTATTTTAATATGCATTAGAAAAAATAAAATTGACCTATGAAACTCACTTTATGCATATCATTGTTAACTTTAAATTAAATGTGAGACGATTTTTTAAGATATTAAATAATTTTTGTATAAAAATGTTGGTAAAGAGACATAGTAAAAATTCTGGCTATCATAACGATGACTGATATTTGGAAATACTATACACCATTGAAAATCAACAACAGCAAGAACAACAACAACTACTACTACTACTACTATACACACACACACACACACACACACACAGAGAAAGATCTTCAGAGCACAATAGTCATCAGAATGGTAATAAAAAGAGTAATAATAAGGTAATAATTCATTGCATTTTATACCAATTTAATTCTTTGGGCATATGATCACAAATGTATATTTTATTTCAATCTCACAAAATAACCCTTTGACTTCATATATCATACATCAATAAAATTTCAGAGATAAAGAGGACCCCAAAGATTGTATGATCCATCTCCCTTGTTTTTTAAATGAGTAAAGGTTAGTCTAGAAATGTAGTGATGCGCCACCCAACTAAACAGTTTCACATTTGGGATTGGAATCTTGTTAATCTCCTGATCCCCGAAACAGTATTTGGTTTTTATTTAATTTTACTGTACCACACCATCTACCCCATAGTTATTCTTATTTTAGGGAAGAAAAAACTTAGGCTCTGGTGCTAATAAGTGACTAGAACTCAGTTTTGATAAGTCAAGCCCATGATGTTTCTACTACCTGCTACACCACAAGATTGAGAACATAATAAAAGCCACTCTCCAGTTTACATTCAGTAAAGATTTCTTTTTGTCAAACGTGCAAAATATTAACTATCACAAAAGTCTTACACCAGTTTTTGATTTCCTACTTTAACCACTCACTTAAAATATAGTCGTTTCATTTAGTAGCACAAGGAGGAAATCAGAAGCATCTATATAAAATGTATTAACATACTCTTAGCAATCACTCTCAATTATGTATAACTTATAATTTGTTGGTTTCATTTACAAATTGAATTCCTGTTGAATGTCCTTCCACTTCTTCCCAACTGAACTGGTTTTGGCATGTGATATCTGTTAGATATTAAAAGAATACTCTGGAAGTTCTTTATTTTTATTCCGAAAGCAATCTAACGAATGGTGGGAGGTGATAAACTGCAGTGCTAATGAGTGATTAAAGAAGCATCATTATTCACAGATAGCGGATATGAGAGAATTGCAACAACTAGGCAAATATATTAACTGAGTCCCTTGAGGGAGGTGGTGAATGATTTTGACAAGTATGTGCTCAGAAACAAAGATCTGATAGGTAAAATACAAAAGCAAATCTTAAACATCAACATTTTTCTTGTCAAATAGAGCTATTAATACTAGCTCACTTGCAGGGCAGAAATAGAGACACAGATGTAGAGAACAAACGTATGGACACCAAGGGGGGAAAGCGGGGGGTGGGGGGTGGGGGTGGGATCAATTGGGAGATTGGGACTGACATATACACACTAATATGTATAAAATAGATAACTAATAAGAACCTGCTGTATAAAAACTAAATAAAATAAAATTGAAAAATAATACTAGCTCAGGGCCTCATTACGGCAAGACTGAACTACTTTTTATTCATTGGATTTATATATTTGCTGCAGGCAGGTTTCCTAGTTTGCATTGTTCATGCATGAATATTCGGTAAGTTTCCCCTTGTTGGTGGGATCTCAGTTTCTTACTATATTGAGTCTTTTAAAACCAGCCCCAAGTTATCTACAGTTTTCCTTTATAAACCTGTTTGAGCCTTTACAGGCTGGTCCTTTGCCATCTCATCCTATTGCACGTTATCTCTTTTGTTGGATGATTATTCATATTCATCTGTTTGTAAAACTTTTGGTTTGCTTAGTAATACAGGGAATCCCAAAATAAGAAATATGGCTCTCTAGTTCCAAATCACTTTTAGAACACTACAGTGTGAAGGTGTGCCAAAATTTACACTCAGATGAATTTAGAAAGTATCTACATTTTCTTGCTTATGAATTTTCAATGCAAATTCAAGATGTGTTTCCAGAATTCTCAGCTCTGGTTGTTAATTCTCCCCCATTAATCGCTAACTGTGCTTTAATTGCTTTTCTGTAACTTTTTAATACTTTTCTTCACAATCTGTCAATATGAATTTGCTTTTTGATCTGTTTATTTTATTTACCAATATCTCTATTTCCTCCTTGGCATTAGTTTGCTGCTATATCTTTTGACTTGATGTTCAAGTCAAATAATATTGGTTTTACATAGCACATTCTAAGAATAGATAAACTGAATCAAAAACATTTTTCACGATTTAAACTTTTAAAACATATAATCTATAATAATCACAACTCTGTTACTCTCGTACCTTGGTCCATTAACACCAGCAGTCTATAAAACACTTCCTCTCATATAAAGTAAGCCATTTTTAAAATTAAAAAGCTTATGTCATTTTTTGCTTAATTAAAATTTCAATGATTGATTATTGGCTATTTTATGTTATATAAAGAATTATATTTATTTGAAAAAAATATTACCATTCATTTACCTTCACTTCAAATACATAACTACTACAGTTATTAAGACCAGTATTTTAAATATCTTATATGTTTACTTCTTAACAGTTCATAAAACAGTTCAGTATTACTGTCATAATTTTAAGATTCATTCATTCATTCCACATGTATATTTCAAGCACCTACCTGTGCCTAACATAGTGAAATAGCAATTTATAATGTCACAGGTATAGTTTCTACCATTTACATGGAGATCTTGTAATATATTTTCTTTTTTTTTGAAAACAGTGAACTAATAACAATCAAATTAAAATCACTTATGTTAATTTAGAAATCAGTTTCAATGCAAAAAATTGAACCCCTTACTTTGAAAGTTAATTCACATCATAATGAAGTTATTTTTTAAAATGTATGCCCTTCTATTAGTACTATACCCCTGAAGTACTATCCCTGAAGACTCGGTCTTTTAATGTCTCCATCGATGTGACTAGAATTCTAGTAATACCTGATTGTGTGTAACATATCTTCCCCCAAGTAACTCAAAGCACTTATACAAATCTTTTTTCCCTAATGGCCCATATCAATCACATCCTCTAGGTTGTTCCTTTGATTTTAGATAGAAAAGCTGTATGGGAATAGACAGAAAAGGGAATGTCTGAGAATGATCTTAAGGATGAATGAGAGTTTATGGAACAAGAGTAGATGGAAGGCAAGAAAATTTAGTACAAAAAGTGTAAAAGAATGGATGCATAATATAACAGGGTGTGAGTCCCTCTCGTGTGTCTCACAAAGTACTTCATTCATTCATTCATTCATTCATTCATTTAGACTACTGCCTCTTTTACTACATTGAGAGTATGCACTTGAGCATATGGATTGAGTCTACTAAATATTTGTGTTTCTAGCGTCAACCTTTGCACGAAATAGAGACTCAAAAATTATCTGGACATTTATAGAATCAGGTGGGTAAAATTACTTCCTCAAAGACACAAACTTACACATAAAGGTTGAAAATTCTGATCTTTTCATTTTCATCCTTTCAACACAAATTAGCATATCAAGGACCTACCATGTGCCCAATCTTATGTCAGGGATAAGGGACGAGAAAGACTGTCTGATGCCCCCATCACTGAGGAAAGGAGCCATTAACATACCTGTAAGTCCACTGTTACTCCCTAAGTTCTAACCTTGCCTCAAAGAGACCAAAATTCTTCATGGAAAGAAAAAGAACAGTGCAGAATGTCAGTACATAACACTTTTGCCTTGATCAAGGGCTTTTCATAAGTAAATGCAGATCTGCTAACTCCTCTCCTGGGGGAGTAGAGATTCCCCATCCTCCTAGAGCTCTTCTTGACATCTCTGACAGGGAGTCACCAGTAATTGTCCCTACCCAGGTTCCCTGCTCCTCTTGAGAGCACACAAAGGACAGTATTTCATAATACAAGGGCGGTAGGCTCTAAGAGCCAGATCCACTTCTTTCATACCCCAGCTCTACTACTTTTAGCCTTGTCACCTTGGAAAAACCTTCTCTGCCTCAGTTTCTTTTTCATTCTTAAATTGGGAGGCTTAAGTGGGATAACAGAATAATGCGTGTAAAGCAAAGAGCACCACGCTTAGTGCATAATAGGCATTCAATGGCTATAAATTCCCTTCTTCCCTTCTTTTGATGAAAGAAAACGTATTCAAATCCTGCACTAGAATAGAAGTCCAACTCCCTCCAGTGAGAAGAGAAGGAATAATTTAAATAAATGTGGAGTCATCACATCAAAACACTCTCTTAACTATTAGTAAACACAATCAATAAAAGAAAACCAATACTTTCCTTGGGGAAGTTCCCTCAGCATCCCACTGACATGCTAAAAATTGTTTTCTTATATTTTCCTTAGGAATCCAGCCATACAGATTAGCGTAAACACTGTAAACTGCATTCTACATATACATTCTTTATCTGTATGCAGTGGTATTTACAGAGATTACCAACACCATGTGCTCCAAAACCTACAACGGCAGCTGCTCTATGAACAGATTATACTATACTGTACCTATCTTAAAACCGTTCCTTTTTGTATTTGTAGTCAAAGCTAGTATTTGCTGAGCCCTTTGCTGTTTGTAACACTGTCTCTCCTGTTCTACTTTTGGATGGATACGTTGGTCTGCAAGGATCTCTGCCCTTCACCACTGCTCTATCTTGCTCTCCCTGTTACTCGTGACTTGCTGCCCACAGCGAAACCACAGGGCTGAATCTTCTTTCAGATATTTCTCCTGCCCTTTCTGCTGACACCTCCTCTTTTCCAGCTCCCATTCCAAAATTGTTTGAATACTCCACTGATGCACGTTCTCCCCAGACACCCAGGAACTTTGTACTAAAATAAGCATTCCTTTAGTGCCAGTGGACTGATACACACCAGTACTTAATCCCCAGGGTCTCTTTCCTGCTATTTAATGTACCACTGCTCAAGATTTGAAGCTGTCCAGTTTTCACAGACGACTGAAAGCTGCACATTCTCATTGCTTTATGGGCTTGACTCTTTGGCCACATGGCTTTTCATTCTTCCAACATGACTGGTATCACTGAAGGACAATGGCTAAGTGAGGGGAGGGAAAGCTGTAATGTTCTTGTCTCTTCACTCTCAACATGCCTAGCAAAGAATTGTTTCCCTGTGGCATCCAGGATTCATGTCCCTTTTTGGCTCTTCCCTTTCTTTCACCATAACTGGGTAGCAAAGGGTGTGTCATTTACAAATGTCATGAGGGATAACAATAGCATCTCCCAAGAATCCTACCAGACACAATGAGAACATGAAGCCCAAATAGAATGTGCTATGGTACAGAGACCTGGATTTCTGGTCCAGAGACCTATGTTCAAATGCCAGCTCCACCAAGTATGAGATGTACAACCTTGTACCAATTCATTAATTTCTTTAGGGTTCAGTTTCATCTCCTTGAAAGTAATATCATTAAATAAGATAATGATCATCCAGAAGGCCTCTATTCAATGGTGGCTGCTGTTTTACCAGTACATTGTAAAAGCCCCTCTTTACAGTGTTTTCTCTTCACTGTCATGCTATTTGTCTGTATATATTTTTCTTGGTAGACTGTATTCTTACAACTATTAAATAATGTTGTTGTCTTTTCTTCACCTGTGAACTACTGTCTGCAAATATAATTTTTCTATCACTTTTCCACATCATTACTGTTGGCATTACACTGTGGTTAAGAATGTGAGCGCTGGGGGCTTCCCTGGTGGTGCAGTGGTTGAGAGTCTGCCTGCCAATGTCGGGGACATGGGTTCAAGCCCTGGTCTGGG
The DNA here is from genome assembly GCF_964165515.1 of Mesoplodon bidens. Lineage (NCBI taxonomy): Eukaryota > Metazoa > Chordata > Mammalia > Artiodactyla > Ziphiidae > Mesoplodon > Mesoplodon bidens. The sequence goes on from NC_138160.1 coordinate 68,683,239, forward strand.
AAGATCCCACATGCTGTGGAGCAACTAGGCCCGTGAGCCACAACTACTGAGCCTGCACATCTGGGGCCTGTGCTCCGCAACAAGAGAGGCCACAACAGTGAGAGGTCCATGCGCCATGATGAAGAGTGGCCCTCGCTTGCCACAACTAGAGAAAGCCCTTGCACAGAAACGAAGACCCAACACAGCCAAAAATAAAAATAAATAAATTAAAAGAAGGCTCAACATTAAAAAAAAAAAAAAAAAAAAGAATGTGAGCCCTGGAATTCTGTCCTCATAACAAGCTAGTTTTGTAAATTTGGGAAAATTGCTTACAATTTGTGCTTCAGTGATCTTTTCTGTAAAGGAAAAAAAATCTAAGGACTTAACTCACAAGGGTCATTGTGAGAGATAAATGAGTTCATGTTTGCAAAGCCCTTAGAACTGTGGCTAGCACATAGTAAGTGTTCAGTAAATTACCGCCCTCATCAACAGCTAACTTTCCATGATCTAGTTAATAGATTTGGTACGCTTCCTGAAGTGTAATATGTTACTTTTTTCTTATCACTTTATTCTCATTCAATTCTAATTCTTACCTTTACTGTGATCATTAGAAATCAAAGCTGACTTTTATGAGTTCTGGTGTTTTATGCATAGGCTACCATTTAAATCAGTTTAAAGTGGAAAGCAAAGTTGACTCCAAATAGAGGAGGATGGGGTCTATCTTATATGATATCACTTCATCCCCAAACACATTATTCATTTGACTTTTAATGTCTTTTGTAACCCACATTCCCTGTCAGTAATGGGTGGTCTACTCTAAAGCACTTTAGGTCTCAAATGACTTCCGTTTTCATCTCACTCTAATGCCATAATCCACATAAAACATTCAGCAAAATATCTAATCAGTGGTTTAAAATGGTAGCTGTTAGTATGACTTGTGGGCGACATGTGTGATCACAGTGTGGAAATGGCTTGGTCTTCTTCTGCATGAGTGGTTGTGTGTACAGACCTGACTCCCGCTTATTCTCTTCTGATTATGACAACCAAATGCTCTCCAGTCCTGCCTCTGCTTATAATAACCTGTAACCTCAGGCAGTTCAAGTTCTTTTTTCAAATTATGAAATATTTCAAGAAAACAGAAAAGTGTGACTAATATAATCAATACCCATGTATTTATCTCCCACCTAATTTTGCCAAATTTTAACATTTTTGACTGTTTCACTTTTTTTTTTTTAAAGAAGCAAAGCATTAAAGACATGGTGCTAAGTTCATATTCACCCCTCCTTGATTCCATTTCTTTCCCTTGCTCATTCTAAAGAGGAAACCACTAATATAATTTTTATATTTATAATTTTAATATATGATTTATACTTCTATATAAGTATGGATCCACACAAATCTAGAGTTTTATATTACTCTCTAAACTTTACATATAATATTATAATCAACGTACCCTTCTGCATTCTTTGCTTTTTCTTAAAACTGTATTTTTGAAATATATCCATGTTTACCCACAAAACTCCAATTAGTACATTTTAATTGCTTTGTTGTATTCTACTGTACACATATACTGGAATGCATTTACCTTTTCTCCTGTTGATGGATATTTAGGATTTAGGTTTTTCCAGTTTTGCTTTGTTTTTGCTAATACACTTTAGGATGTTTCTCCTTAAACACTGTGCAAAAATGTCTTTTGGATATATATCTAGAGGCAGAGTTGCTGGGTCAAATGATATGCATGTACTAAACTATTTTCAAGTTGCTCTGCAAAGCAGTGGCACCTACTAATATTCCCACTATCAGTGTGTGAGTCTCCGTTATTCCACATTCTTGCCAACACTTGGTGCTGTTGTGCTGTTTATTCTCTGCAAACTGATACGTATAGTACCGCCTCTCTTTATTGCTTTAGTTTGCATTTTCCTGATTACTGTTCAGTCTTCTTCTATTTAAGTTGAGGAAGCTGACATCTGTAGTTAAGTATCCAATATTGACATTCACTAACTGACTATCAATTATGTATTTTTCAGTGTGTTTCTTAACATTTTTTTGAAAAACTACTACATATTGATTATATTTTATCAATGAATTTGTTCTTGGGATTACCTAATCAAATATCATGTAAGAGAGATAAAATGGTACAAATTAACTTCAAATAAACTGTGTCGGTTTCTTTCTGTTCTTCTTTATTTTTAAACCTACATGTCACTGTGAAAGAAGATAAGCTGGTGAAATTCCATATTGGGTTGCTATGTTCAGTATTCACTTATAAGAGCAAACATGGAATATAAGAAACATATTAAAGAATTGACTATAAATACCCACTAAGCAGGGCTACAGTTTCTTCCCAATTATGCCATCTCATGTGATTATTTAATAAATAGCTGCTGATGCTACAATAATCATAACATTATGATTGTAATCATTATAAGAATTATAAGATCAGTTAACTATTCAGGTTTATGTTCTAAGAGTTAGAAACTGCTCTAATTATAGTTGACTGCTTTTTTCAAATAAACAATTTTCTTCACCCTAACTCTATTTTTCTTTCACGAGAACAAACTGAGATAACTCCACTTTGCCAAGGTATCTTTACTTTAAGGACTCCTATTTTTACAGCTAAGTATAACCCCAGGTTTTCCTTTAAAGGTCATTTTAAAGTAAACCAGACTATAACTTAATATCCTTCAGAGGTGCACCATTCACTTTAAAAGAAAAATCTCAATTATTTAGAATTAGACACAAACTCTTGTCCATGTCTGGCCATACTGAACTACTACTACTTGCAATTCACAAATCTTTCTCAATCTCTCATCCTTTAGCAACACAAGCATTATCTCTTCAGGAAACACCTTTTACATATATTCCTAGTTTCCTAACATATATTCCTAGATTTCTTCCTACTTCTCTGGCCATTGTTTGTCTTTTTTTGTCAATTGATTATTTCAATTCATATGCCGCTATAGCACCAAGTTTATTATATTCAAAATTGAACATATGTTCCCTCTAACTACCCCAGAGCCTTCAGGGAAGAGCACAACCATTCATCCAGCTACACAAGACAGGACTGTGTACAGGAGCTCTCTCCTCCCTCATCCCCAGCATTCAGTCTATGACCGCCAAGTCCTCTTCATCTTCTACCCCGTAAATCACCTTGGAATCCACTCCCTTCCCTCCACCTCCACTCCCAACACCAGCAACACACCTCCGCACTTTCCACACACACTTGCCAAGAATCCTCCCCCCCAACACACTTCTGAGTCTTCACCTCTTAACTACGGACTGACCTTCCCAAGCTGGAGCCCCTTTCCCTGCCCTCCCTCCACACCCATTTCTGGGTGAAAGAACTCCTCCCAGAAACCCCATGGCAAGTCTCCTATGGCACTGCTACCATACACATGCACCTGTTCTGTGTACTGGTCCTCCCTCACTAGGCCACAGCATCTCTGTGGACAAAGGCCTATCCTTCACCACTTTATCACCAGCACCTAGAATGGTACACAGTGCCATCATCATGTTCAAAAACCATTTGCTTGGGCTTCCCTGGTGGCGCAGTGGTTGAGAATCCACCTGCCGATGCAGGGGACACGGGTTCATGCCCCGGTCCGGGAAGATCCCACATGCCACGTAGTGGCTGGGCCTGTGAGCCATGGCCGCTGAGCCTGCATGTCCGGAGCCTGTCCTCTGCAACGGGAGAGGCCACAACAGTGAGAGGCCTGCGTACTGCAAACAAACAAACAAACAAACAAAACACACATTTGCTTGAAGAATTGATTATAATAAATCTAACGAGATGGACATTATTAAGGAAAATAGTCTTAGGGTTACTTAGTTGCTTTTCCTCTTTGTTGCTTTTGACGAAAAGATGTTTCTACCTCATATAACAATAATTCTAACTTGTAAAATTCTTTAAATAGTTTTGTCCTAACATCGTAATTAAGAGGACTTCAATAAAAACAAAAGTCTTGAGGAATTCAGACCAAAGAGCATAACTGGAGACAGATGCCACAGCTTATTGCTGTAATGCTACCTTTGTTTCCAGTACAACAAACAAAACGCTGTCCCACTCCTTCTTGAAAGATATATGTTTTGATTAGTTGCTAAGCATCAGTTATCATCCAGAAGACAATGGGAAAAATCTATAAAAACTATTATTTTCAGTGACATTCTGTGTACCAGTGAAAGCTCTGTGATGGGTTGAAATTTAGTTTAACAAACAAACCAAACAACTGTCACAAGAAGTCGATATCTACAAGAATGTTTCTAAAGGCACCTGTAAATGAATCTACGCTTAACAGCACTATGATGAGGGTATAGTTAAACTATGTACATAATCTGTGTAACAGTGAAATTGAATATTTCTGAATAAGTAGGCTCCTTTTAAATGTCAAAAAATTGTGAACTCTCACATAGTCTGAATTGCATTTTCAAGGTTCATTGATTAAGAAAAAGCTAAATGACAAAATGTTATTAAGTAAACTAAATTTAAATGTTCTAATCCCAACAGTGTCCACATATCTTTCAACAATAATAGTGTGTGTGTGTGTGTGTGTGTGTGTGAACTTAGCCTTCAAATGCTACTTTGCCTACATAGAGACTTGCTAATCTGAAACCAGTTGAGAGCTACTGATACCTCACATACAAGCATTACCAGTTAGAAAGCAGGGACCATGTCTAGGAGGCTTAGCATACTTTGTGCCTAGCACAGTGTCTGCCATATAGTAGGTATGCAATAAATGGCCATTTGAATGAAACAAAACACTTTGTCTTTACAATATTAAAAAATTAATATGGTTCTTATTACCTGAGGCAAAATACATTCATAAAAGGAAACCATAATGAAAAGATAATCTTATATTAGACTGAGGCTTCCAGGTTGTTGAAAACAAATTCCACCATGTAGCTACTAAGATGTTTGGATCCACTTGGTGTGCATTACTGCACTTTCAGTGATAGCTGCTGCTTTCACCATGGATTTAATGAAGGGAAGTGATGGACTGTGGAAGGCCTCAGGTAGAAAGGCTTAACAGGAAAAGTGTCAGGGTGATTGTTCTGTCAGTGGTGTGAGGGATCCAGTGGCACTGAATAATTTCAGTACTTTATATGGGAATGGGGAGAGACACAGAGCACTAAATTGGAACTATATTATACATGGAGTTCTTTTTATCTGTTTGACCATAATTGCTGGCAGCCAGAATTTCGATCTATATGATTCCATGGGAATTTTTTTCCATGGATTTTCCTAAGATGAAACTCTTGTCCTGTACCTTTAAATTCTTGTTTTAACTTTAGGCTCTATAGTCAGACTGCATAAATATTCTTGAGCCGTGCTTTGAGAAGCCAAGCTCTCCAGATGATAGCATAGGCAGTAGACTGCAGTTTAGGATATTAAAAATGTTTTGAATTCTGTGATATGTATTTTCACAAAAACTGATGTGTGTTTTAGCTTGCTACACTCTTTCCATTCTATACTTTTGAAGGGAAAGGATCATAACGAGTAACAGTCTGTCCCTGATTTAAAAGAGAAAGACATAGCTATCCATCCACATGAAGGAACAGAAGATTTATTAATGGAAAACAGAGTAAATAAAATACTCTTTAAAGTAAAAAAAGGCGATTCAGCAATAAATCTTGCGGTACAGGCTGATAGGCTGTGCTTAAGGTCTTATCAAGCCTGCATTGAAGGAATTCAGTAGACAGCCACACTCTGGATCAAGACAATATATTTAGCATCTATTCTTCGAGTGCTTGCTTGTTTTATTTTGATAAATGTAAGCTAGAGATCCACAACGCTATATATATATATATATATATATATATATATATATATATATATATATTTTTTTTTTTTTTGCGGTACACGGGCCTCTCACTGTTGTGGCCTCTCCTGTTTCAGAGCACAGGCTCAGCGGCCATGGCCCACGGGCCCAGCCACACAACCCGTGTCCCCTGCATCAGCAGGCGGACTCTCAACCACTGCACCACCAGGGAAGCCCACACAATGCTATATATTTGGTTGGATTCTTTATACAAAAACCCTTTATTGCCCTTTTTGTATATTTTATACCTTATTAGGTTAAATAGGGCAGCAGAATACTGAGAATAATGTAGAATCTATGTATTCTCTCTAAAGATTTCAGATGCAATGCTTTCTCTATTCATGGTGTTTCTCTTGCCCTCAAAAAACAAGGCCCCACACTTCAGTTTAGAATCAATTAGGCCGATCCTCAGCTGTTTATAGGTCAGAGTTCCCAGTGGGGCAGCCCATACACAGTACCTGCTTTCCCCATTGGGGCTTTAGGCTGCACTCTTGGAACTCCACCCACCTTTTACACCCTGCACAATGTTCCAGCCAGGCTAGTGTGTAAGGCTAGAGAACACTGTAAGAATCCTGCTTCCTGGTGATGGTAACAATTTATTGGTATGCTGGGCAGAGGGAAATTTCCCCCTCTACCCCTCTCGAGTTCTTGTGCCTGGACTAATAATAAAAATGACACAAGGCAGATTAATAGAAGAAAAAAAAAGTTTTAGTTCATGCACAGAAACGAGATCTAAGAAGTGGCCAAAGCAGGCAGCTTTTATACATTTTAGACAAAGAAACAATAAATTTATGAGGAATTGACAGGACAAAGAAACAGGTTTTAGGTGCCCAATTAGCAAGGAATCTAAACAGAGTTTGAGCTTGGGGTAGTATAATAAATTAAAGAAGTAGCAAGGTTTTTTATATAGGCTTCTTGGCCCAAATTCTCTCTCTTTGGTGATAAGGGTGTCCTTCTAAATCCAGAGGCAGGGAGCACACCTCTGACACGAGAGACTTATTTCCTGCTTTCAGGGAGACAGAAGAGGGTCAGAGTATCCCTCTTGTGTTGACCATTTCTTAAATAACTTTAATTCAAAATAATCAATATGTCATTGAGGCACATTTGGGGGTAGGCTACTCTGGGCCCCAACAAGTACTCTTCTGAAAACAACCCCCTACCTAAGATGTCTATAACTGAAGACTATTCCCGGAAATGAGAGAGGAAGGCAGCCACATAACAGCAGACATAGACTTTTGGTTGGTGATGATTCACATAATATTGTTGAAAGATGTAATATATGCATATGTTTTATAAACTGTAGAGTTCTACTGATTTTAAACCTGTGTTTGTCAACTAGCCTTATTTCTATAAGGTATACATAGTAATTTACTTTCCAAAGAAAAATGTGCTATTTTGATCCTTTATACAAGCTTAGTTCTGGATGTAATATGATACGTGACATTATTTTAAGTGGAAAACTTATTAAGAATATAAGAGATTGATGTCTGACTTCCAAAGGTGTTGGTCTTATCCATGGCATATCTTTACATCATCATTAAAAGAACTGAGTTGAACAAAAATGAAGAAAATAATAATACTGCTTTTCAGAGTCTGACTATTTAGGATATTACATTTTGAGGTGAGATCACCATGTAAATATTTGTCAAAATGATTTCCAATGTTGTTTGGAATTCTGGTTGAATTTTTAAATTAATCAACAAAATTACACAGGTTTAATAACTGGGGATTGGAATGCAAGAATGTCTCCTAGAAGGCCTGATTTCTATATGGTCATATGGTAAAATGAAATGAACCCTTTAAAGTTGAAAATGCTACTTCATGCAACTCTCAGTTCTTAGTCTTCATCTTACTTGACTAGTCAGGAGTCTTTGACATAGTTAAGCACTGCCTCCTCTATAAACTATTTTCTTCACTTAGTTTTCAATACACTTCTTTGCCCTGGTTTTCCTCCTACTTCTCTGCTATTTCTTCTTTGCAGGCTCTTTCTCTTCCTCCCTAACTCTTAATTTCAGAGTACTGTGGGGCTCAGTCCTTGGACTTCTTGTCTCTTTTATCTATACTCACTCCCTTTGTGATTTCATCTAGTCTCCTGGCTTTAAATACCACCTATAGACTGATGACTTAACATTTTTACCTCCAGCCTGGTACATCCCATTAAATTCCAGACATGTAATTACAAACTCCCTTGGATGACTAATGGGCATCTTAAATTTAATGCATCCAAGCTCCTGATCATCTCCGTCAAACCTACTTTTACTTTCCTGCTGTCTTTCTCATCTCAGTTAATGTCAATTCATTCTTCTAGTTGCTCAGGCCAAAAGCCTTAGAGGCATTCATGACTCATTACTTTCTTTCATACCCACAAGCCTCTCTGTCAGCAGTTTCTGTTGCCTCAATCTTCAAATTACATCCAGAATTTGACCACAACTCACCCCTCCACTGGTTACACTCAAGTTCAATCCATAATCATCTTTTGTCTGGATTATTGCAATAACCTCCTAACTGGTTTCTTTACTTTCACCCTTGCCCCTTTCAGTATTTTCTCATATGTCAGCAAGAGTGATTTTGTAAAAACATGTCAGATCATGTTACCCCTCTGCTCAAACTTCTCAGTGTAAGGATATATTCGAAAACTTTAACAGGGAATATAACATGGCTCTGACAGACTGAAATAGATGCCAGCATCAGTCTAAGACTGGATCAGTACCTACTAAAATAAGCCTCACATCCATTTCCAATGTGGGTGTGTGAGGGGGGTCCCCATACCAACAAGCAATTCTCAGACACCAGCTGGGTGTCCTAAAACTCAACTTAATTCTGACAATATCTACTCAGAGATAACATCAGATTCCATAGGTTAAGGGTTCAGTCCTACCAGACTGCCCCCTCCCAACACACTTCAGATGTGTTGTCCCTGTGCTTCAAACTGACTGGCTATTATAGATCGAAGGTTCCAATGACCCCCTCCTTAGGTTCCATTAATTTGCTAGAGCGGCTCACACAGCCCAGAGAAACACTTTACTTACTACATTACCAGTTTACTACAAAAGGATATAACTCAGAAACAGCCAGATGAAAGAAATGCATAAGACAAGGTATGCGGAAAGGGATGGAGCTTCCATGATCTCATGGCATATACCACTGTCCCTCAAACATCCACATGTTCACCACTCCAGAACCTCTCCTAACTTTTGTTTTTTTTATAAGGGCTTCATTGCACAGGCATGGTTGATTAAATCATTGGTCATTGGCAACTGATTCAACTTCCAGCGCCTCTCTCCCCACTTGGAAGTGGATGACCTGAAAGATCTAACCCTCTAATCATGTGGTTGGTGCCCACGGCAACCAGCTTCCATCTTTAGGTTACCTAAGGGTTTCCCAAAAGTCACCTCATTAACATAACAAAATACACCTTAACTGTTCTTATCACAGGAAATTCCAAGGTCTGTGTCAGAAACATAACAAATATATATTTCTTATTATAAACCACAAGATTACACTTACCAACTAAATATCAACCATACTCCAATGGCTTCCCAGATTCTTGTTATCTCTCTGCCCTCATCTCCCAATCTTCTTTCTCTCCATCTCTCAGTTTGCTCCAGCCCACAGACCCCTTGCTATTTCTCAAATATTTCAGCCATGCATTTACCTCAGGATCTTTGCATCTAAAAAACTTCCCTCTGTTAAGAATGCTCATGATCTACGCATAAGAAGACCTTGTATCCTTGCCTTGTTTAGTCCTTTACTCAGATATTACCTTCCCAAAGGCCTCTGCTGACTACTCAACTTAAATTGTTAAGTTCCTTGCCCCCAAATCCAGGCATTTCCCTTATAATACTTATCACCAACTATCATACTACTAATTTTACTGTAACATTTTGTATATTGTTTCTCTTTTCCACTAGAATGATCACTCACAAAGGTAGGATTTTGTTTTTTATTGCTATACCCATTACTTAGAACCAGCCTACATATAGTAGGTGCTTTAGAACATTACTTAATTTTAAAATTAAAGCTGAATGATTGAATGAATCAATAAATTTGAAATGTGCAGTATAGAGCTAAGAAATGGAGATCAAGCCTTGGGGACTGTGACTAAAACATCCCTGCCCTACCCTGGAATGCTGCATTTTAACAATATTTCTGTTTTTTCCAGGCAAACTGCTAAATTCAGTAGTTCACATCCTTTAGATTTCTAAATGGAGCTGGGCATATAAAAACAATCAAACAAATAAAGAGAATAAGTTCTACAATGTAAGCTTGGCTTTTGGTTTTAATGCTACATACTTAACATTCTGTTCCTTTATCTAAATAAATTTACTTAAAATTAGCCATTAACAACAATAGAGTGTTTTGTTAAATATTTCTTCCTTTAAGTTAATAAAAGAGCTTAATTAGGTAGACAGATTGCTGTTTGAGTTTTCTATACTATGTCTTCTTTCCAGAACATACTCTTTTCCACCTCCTCATTGGTGAGAGATGTTAGCCCCTAGGTCTCTGTTCTTTGAATTTCTCTTCATAAGCTCTTTCTGGTCAGCACTGACACATGTTCAAATTGTCAGATACACCTTCTTTTTTATGAATCATTCAATCACTTCTTCACTCCTTGCAAGCTGTTAATCGGTCTCCAGTTCTTCACCTTAAAAGGAACCAAGGACCACTTGGTTGTGAATCTAGTGGGCATTCCTCAGTCCATATCTTTCTGACTTCCTGTCAGCAACTAACACAGTTGACCATTCTCTGATTCTTAGAACACTTTTCTCTTGATAGAATTCACTCCCTTTTATCCTTCCATCCCTCTAATCTCTCTAGGTTAGTCTTTCTGATGTTACTTCCTTGTCAGAAACAAATAGTTTTACTGAAGTTATCAATAATCATTTCAGACACCTCCACCTTTCAAGTTAAGGAACTACTTAAGCACTAAAATATACTGAGGAAGTGAAAACCTTAATATATGAATTGTATACTCTTCCAGAGAAACATCTTGACTGTCCGACATAAGTAATGTCATTGTAATACCCCAGTGCTTAATGAAAAGAATTAAACACAAACTTTTCCTGTCTTCTAAGTAGTATGTTGTAAAAGATATATTGGTGGGCTTCTTGGATCCCCTGTCAGGAACAAAGCATTCATTTTTCCCCAGTTGGGAGTATTAGCTCCAACAAGCTCAAAAGTTAGTTCCTTCTCAGTAACTGCCTGGACAAGGGAGCTGCCTCACTAGAGACTGCACCCCCTCCCTGGGGACAGCAAACATCCAGGGACTGGTTGATGCTGGAGTACAGAAGCACAGACCCTGGCTTCAATGCCAGACAACTTGCAAGGGCCATCTCAGCTTCAGAGCTGCCCATGACACCACCTGAGACTTCATTTACAACCTCATCATGATCAACCTCTCCTTCTGCCCATTCCTGCTTCCCTTACTCCCTGCAAGTATTCTTCCTGCATGCAAACTTCCATTTTAGAGTCTTGTGTCAGGGGAGTCCCATCTGGATATACAGCATCTCTAATACTAAGATACTGAATATCTATGCTATTTCAAGTAGCTCAGTTTCGATCCTTGAACAGACTGCTCACTGAATACTTGCTATTTTGGCTTTCCTCTGACTGCAACATTTAAGCTAAAATATTCTCCACAAGGGAACATTGTAACCAGGATAGCTTGCTCATATTATAATATGCCTGATAACCCAATTTAAAATTCAATATATGGTACCAAAAAAAATGCAAGGTAATGCCTGTCCAACAGTGAGGATACGTGACATTTAGAATCATACAAGTTACTTGGTAGCTGTTTGTAGAACTGAACACAACTAAAGAGAGAAAAGACCTCATAACTTTATATTCAGCTAAATCAATTAAGAGCTACTGTTTCTCCTTACTAAATTGATTTTCATTATCTGCACCAGCATGTTAGACAAATGATAAGAGACATTTAATTATATCTTAACTCTATTTACACACACACACACACACACACACAAGCACACACAACTGGTTTGCTCAAATATAGTTAAAGAATACTAGAACAAAGGAATCATTTCACTTTTTAAGACAGAGGTAATCAGACTGAATTTTTGGAAACCCATTTCTAAATATACCTTTTGAAAAGAGCAGAAAGCAAAACAACTCTGAAAGACAGAAAATAATATGATACTCTGTGTGTGTATATGTACGTATACACAGATATATCTATACATAACTTATAGAAAAACTATATAAATATTAAAAAATGAAACTTTAGACAAAATTCTACACAAGGATTATAAGAGAAGTGACAATCCATCAAGAAGTAAGAACATTCATTATCACATACACACATAAACACATAGCCCATGTATACAGAAGATAATAACTGAAAAAATGTATAGCACAAAATATAGAAAAAATTTAATTATGCTTTATAGTCCTCCCTCTACACATAAAAAATATACCATTGTTTTTTTCAGATACAGTTTAAAAAAAAACTCTGAAGATGAACTAGAACTTTACTTCCAATATGGCAGCACTGGTTACAGTGGCTATGTGAATTTAATTAAAGTTAAAAATAAAATTACAAATGCAAACTCAGTTCTTCAGTCACACTAACCTCATTTTAAATGCTCAATTAGCCATGGGGCTATTGAGTAGCTACCTCACTATATTCATCAGACACAGAACATTTCTGTCATCACAGAAAGTTCTATTGGGCAGTGCTCTTCTAGAGTACAGATCAAACTTTTAACAGAGAAGAAACAGGGATTGGGGGGAGTCACTGAAGACTAAGTTAAAATTACTTTTAAAAATGAATGACCACTCCTCACAGAACTGATGACTTCAGTGAATGATTCTATGCATGATAATGTCTTAGATATTCACATTTACATAAATTTTGACCTACATCATGATATGTCACAGATGGAAGAAAACTTATATAGACCAGATCAGTTAAGTGTCTAACTAGACTCTTATTGTTATAGCAAAACAGAATCAGACACTTTGCATCCTGATACACAGGTACTTGGGGCCCAATTGTGTCTTTCCAAATCCATAAGTCCTAACCCTCAGAACCTCAGCATGTGACTGTATTTGGAGATATGGTCTCTAAAGAGGAAAATAAGCTAAAATGAGGTCATTAGATGAGCCGTAGTTGAGTATAACTGGTATCCTTATGGGAAGAGAAAATGTAGACACAGAAATAAATGTACAGAGGGAAGACCACCTGAAGATATGGGGAGAAGACAGCCATCCACCAGCAAAGGAACAAGGCCTCAGAAGAAGCCACATTTGATGACACCTTGATCTCAGATTTCTAGCCTCCAGAACTGTGAGAAAATAAATTTCTGCTGTTTAAGTCATGTAATCTGTGGTACTTTGTTATGGCAACCCTAACAAACTCATACATCAAGCTTGACATCTTTCTGCTACATCATGCTCATACCTGTTCACCAACAGTGACTGTGAATATCAATGTGGTGATCATATTATTTAGGAAAAAACCTTCAAAATTATAATTTTCAAAATTTAGACCTTGTTTTCAGAATAAAACATTAAAAGGCCCTCACAGTATCAGAATCTATCTATTGCTGAATAGAATATAGTGTTCTGGAGCCAGGAAAGCATTCGCTCTCTATTAAAGCTTTTTTGTTCAGTTCTCTCAGCTGTGTGCAGAAGAGGACAAGAGCATGGCACAGATTTACACGGCAGATTGTCAAGCCAACAACAATGATACAAACTCTTCATGGCAGAAGAGCAGCTATCTGTGTTTATCATTAATGGCTGAAGATAGAAAGAAGTATGCTACAATTGCATCCTCACTGTCTTAAAATTTTTTTGAGAATACCCTACCATTAAAATATTTGGCTCTCAGACTATATACTCTTAGTGATTTCACAGACTGATGAATATATCAGATATTGGAAATTCATGAGTATGTTGAGTAAACCAAGGGTTATTGCTAACAACACAATTATAACAGTTGTTATATTTACTTAGTAAACGCAAAGCACTTTACCAAGTCAATTAACTTTATTTTTCTAACAATCCTATGATCTAACACTATCATTGTAACCAAGCAGGATGCTATAGGGCCTTCCTGGACAGACCCCTCCCATCATGTCCTCTGCTTGCCTCTTGTTTCTAGAAAAGCTGTAGCCTCCCAGGCTTCCCCTGGCTCAAGAATCAATGATTAAAAGGATGTGAACATGTAGTGACAAAAGTAGCAGGTGGGCCACGAGAACCAGTAAGAATTTAAACAGTAAATCAGCCATATGGCAGTCACAGAATCTTTAGTTCCTCCCTGAAGTACCTAGATAACAGTATCTGATGCACATTTCCTGAGTTGTTTTACAGATGCTAAAACCCCCACCAAATGGAAGAAGTTAACTACTTGTTGAACATGAGCCCATAGCCCTCAGACCTACTGGCACCTGAGGATTGATAATGTTAACCCTTATGACACCGCCCTGTTACCTCACCATCAACCTATCACAGAACTGTGCATGAGCTGTCACACACCCTGTGACTCCTTTCCCGCACCTTGCCTTTAAAAATGCTTCCCTGAAACCCATCAGGAAGTTCGGGTTTTTTAAGCAATAGCTGCTCCAGACTCCTTGTCTGGTGCCTTACAATAAATGCTGCACTTTCTTTTACCACAACCTGACCTCAGTAGATTGGCTTTACTGTGTGTGGGCAAGCAGACCCAAGTTTGGTTCAGTATTGTCATTACTGAGTTATACAGTTTGAGGAACCTGAGGTACAGAGGTGTTGAAAAACCTTCTTAAGGTTACTGAAGCAGAGCCAGCATTGGAACCCAGGTTCCCCAGCTCTACAGAGTCTGTGCTCTTAACCGCTGAGGCTCTGCTAATACTTGTTTTCAAGTAAAGACTTACCCATGTGTGGGGAAAATGAACCATGTCCAGTTCAATCCATATGTGTCCCAGTAAAATCTTTACATAAAGACAAAATTTTAAACTAGCAAATCTATAGCCTTTAGGGATACATTTTCAGGTTGTAATGTGGTAAAGAAATCAAGAAAAGTGATAGCCATACAAATGAAGATACCGTTTCCTTTGCCAGTTGGGAAGAACAAGGGAGGGGAGGGCTGTGGGTAGTAAGGGGCACCAGAGATAGCATATCAGGGCTAGAGATTTTTAGACTAGGTGATGGTTACATGAATTTTCTCTTTTAAGTAATTCAGTCATCCCAATGTATACTTGTTTTTATTCACTTTTCTGTTTCTATATAATTTTTCACAACAAAATTTTAATATATAGACATACAAATACATCTTTTGCATTTGTTGGAAACAGAAAGAATGTATATCCCATCTGCAAGTATTTATATGAAATACATGAAGTATGGCAGCATGTAAAATATAGGTCAAAATTACATACTGCAAAGTAATAGATTCCTTTTAAAAACAGCACAGGGGGCTCTATTTAATGCACTCTGGTGACCTAAATGGGAAGGAAATCCAAAAAAGAGGGGATATATGTATATGTATAGCTGATTCATTTTGCTGTACAGTAGAAACGCACACAACATCGTAAAGAAAGTATACTCCAAGGGCTTCCCTGGTGGCGCAGTGGTTGAGAGTCTTCCTGCTAATGCAGGGGACACGGGTTCGAGCCCTGGTCTGGGAGGATCCCACATGCCGCGGAGCGACTAGGCCCGTGAGCCAAAACTGCTGAGCCTGTGCATCTGGAGCCTGTGCTCCGCAACAAGAGAGGCCGCCATAGTGAGAGGCCCGCGTACTGCGATGAAGAGTGGCCCCCGCTTGCCACAACTAGAGAAAGTCCTCCAACAGAAGTGGAGACAGAACACAGCAAAAATTAATTAATTAATAAACTCCTATCCCCAACATCTTCTTTAAAAAAAAAAAAAAAGAAGAAAATATACTCCAAGAAAAATTAATTTAAAAAGAAAAAAAATATCAAGCAGGACACCTTAAATATAAGCAATTTTATTGTCAATTTTACCTCAACAAACCTGAAAAAAAACCTAAAAAACCCCAAAAAACTGCATGTACCATAATGACCATAAAGTGACCCATCATCAGATAGAAATGCTGTGAGAAATTCCAACTAGCCATATACACTATACAGATATTCCTAAGAAATAAAATGTTTTGAAACTAAGTTATCATCAGAGTGTAGTCTTTTAGCAGATGTATAATACATACATACATATATACATGTGTATATCTCACTTGAGTACTATACCAAGTCAAGGGATTCCTATTTAGAAAACCCCTGCAAAACAGTCATACTATCTGAAAGCAATTTAAAAAGCCAAGTGGATCTTCCAGTTAGGAAATATATTAGCTAACATTTACTGGTTAATCTTTATTGAGTACTTACTATATGTCAGATGGCGTGGTAACACATTATGTGTACTACCTCCTTAAACCTCAGCAATGAATTAGGCACCATTACCATCCTCATCCTACAGAACTTAGAGGTTAATAACCTGAAAAGGTTACACTGCCAGTACATGCTGATTATAGGATCTAGAGCAAGGAAGACTTTAGAGGCATCACGTTACTTCACAGAGGCAAATGGCAAAATTGAAGTGTGCAAGTAAGTTGAACACAGTGTACATTACAATGTAATGCATCTTCATATTTATACATTTCAATAAAGTGTAAGTTTATCTGGAGCTCTTATCTAGTTCCCATTGATGTTGAACAGGGAATTCAATACAACAATGGTAGCCAGAAAAGAAAAAGGCAGAAGACACAACAGTCATGAGAAAATAGAAAATGTTAGTATTTTTCTCTCTTCCTATGCCACACATCATAACAAAGAGGAAATTAAAGGAAAATGTCATTGTCTCTATAAATTTTAAAAATAACAACTCTGTAAATGTGAATATGTAGGCGTGTCTGTTTTAATCCATACATTTAACTAGTATGTTACTTGAAGAAAAGATGTTACCCCACCCTCAAATAATATTAAATTGCATTTGTGTTCTAAGAATATGAAACACCATAGGAAATCACCTAAAGTAATTCAGACAATGGTACTCATGCATAATGACAAATTTAGCAATTATTACCGAAGCAACAGGAAAGTCTGTCATTATAACGATGGGATATTAAAGCATTACCTAACATAAAGATTAGCTAAATTAAATTGTTACGAGTTTAGGTATTCTTTTGAATATTCAACAAAGATTTCATGTGTAAAGTGGGAAGAAGGCAGACCTACTAACTTTTCCTAAATTTAACAACAAATTTTTGAAAGCTGCAGAGTTCATTCCTTCATTTTAAAAATAGCAGTAAGAGTAATAATTAAGGATATGGCTCTTTAATTTAAATATATCACTCTTAAAAGACAGCTACAAATTTTTCTAAATTGTTTATAATACAATAAGGCAAACTGATATTCACTGCCAC
The DNA here is from genome assembly GCF_964165515.1 of Mesoplodon bidens. NCBI lineage: Eukaryota > Metazoa > Chordata > Mammalia > Artiodactyla > Ziphiidae > Mesoplodon > Mesoplodon bidens. The sequence continues at coordinate 68,700,414 of NC_138160.1, forward strand.
TGTCTATTATACAAAAACATAGGTTGGATCATTCCTCTATGTTTCCTAACTGCTACACAAACACCATTTACTATATTGTAATAGAAACATTTTGAATGCCCAAAGACTTTGTCTCCCTGAGAACACTGACTTAGGACGTAAGCAGTCATATAGGGAAGGAAGACTTATCATAGGCATTAACAAAAGTTAGTGTATCTTTACTTCAAAGTTGGGTTTTACCAATTTTCTACCTGGGCCACATTTACAGACAGTAAGAAAGAGGTAAAGTAAACCTCTTCTAGACTTAGTCTCCTCATTTGTAAAATGAGGATAATCAGAGTTACTACCTCTATTTGTTAAAAGGATAAATTTATACTACACAGAAAGCAACAAACTCTGTATATGACACATAGTAGGCAATTTACATCTGTCAGTTACTTTCCTTTCCCCAACTCTAGCAAGGATTAGGTAGTCACAGAAAAGATATTAAACTCCTTCCCTCCTTCCTCGCCCTAGGGCATTCATCTTCCTTTCTACATCATTGGAGCTCCAGGCAGTAAAGTTCAGACTAGCTAGGTAGGTACCTTATTACTGTGTATCAATGTTTACTTAAGTATTTTAGTGATGTTTATGGATAACATTTATATTCTAGAATAAGTTTGTTCTATTCTGTATTTCCCACAGGACCTAGGAGAGTGACACATACTCAACCAACATTAAACATGTAGTTTGAAATGAAAATGAAACTATATTTGTACCTGAAGAGCACAAGGTATTTATTTCTTATTTTGAGAAACTTAATGTGCCTTTAAACTGATAAAACTAATCATATAAGTTAATCTTTATGTCACCTAAATTTGAAACAAAATGATGTTTTACAGCAAGGGACCTAAGGTAAACTTGTCACCACCATGTGATGCATGCCCTCTCTAATTCACTCCAGTGGAGCGATTGGCTCCAGGACTCTGAAGAAACTGCTCTTGCCAAGGTCACATATAACCTCCGAGTTGTGAAAGCAATGGTCACATCCTCATCTTCCACTCAGATTGAATGTAACTGACCTATCCATCTTCCTTGAAATCACTCTCCTCTCATGCCTGCCACCATCCACTTGTTCCTCTCTTGTCTCACTGAATACTGATTCTTAGTCATTCTGGTTGGGGCCCCACTGGGTTCAGCCCTATGGTTGCTATTTCAAGGACTACCTCATTCTCTCTAGAAACCCCATAGAGTCTCATTTACAAGCTGCCTACTGGTCACTATAACATCTAAATCTGCCGTGAAGAGGGGACCCATAACCAGCAGATTAAATATTTAACAAATGTCTAGAAAACCTATGAGCTTGTGCTGAGAAATTAAATACTGAGAGGGACAACTTAGTTCAGAATACTCTGTTAACAAGTTGCAGTGGAGATAAGGAGGATCTGCCTCTGTAATCCACTAACAGGTAATGGATAGAAAGACAGGTACAATCCTCATTACATGTGGTAGGACTCTAGTGTCCAAAATTGTTGAACTAACAGGTGGTGGTAGACATACATTTTTAAAAGCATGTAGGCTAACATGAAAAGAAGGAGCTAAAGCAGGTGAAAGTGGTGATGCCTAGAGCAGCAGGATAGGGCTGGGTGGCAGGGGATTGCTATTTGCTCTATGAGGACTTTTGACATTATTTGATATATTTTAAAAACCATATAAATTATTAATTAAATATATTTTCCATTATATGTATATATAGTTGCCTTGAGATCCCCATTCCCTATATATACCTACACAAATGTATATTATCATTAAAACAGACCCAATAATTCTACCTCCTTGAGTTGATTTTCTTTTTCTGCAGCAGAAAATATTTTATCTATCTTTTGAATCTATCCTCCATTCTCCCAATATAAATTTAACTATATTTATATGGAATTGTTTCATTTTTATGACTATAATTATTGTTCTCTGCTGTTCTAAGTAGTCTCGATTTAGTATATTTACTTTCATTTACAAAGTTCAGGGTTTTTTTTAGAGTTAGCAACAGCCTTTTTTTATTTTCATGTGTTTAGTGATCTTTGTATGTAATGCCTCTATTTCAATTACATCTCAGAATGTATAGGGGGTAAACACAAATGATAAGTTAATCACCAGAACCCCACATCACCTATATTTTTGTCTATAGTGCAATCATTATTAACCAATACATTTGGAACATTCTGTATATCATTAACATATTGGAAATTTATATTACCACATGGTATGTCTCTATTTTTCTGAAATTTATATTACCACATGGTATGTCTCTATTTTTCCTATCTCTCTCTCTCTCTCTCTATCTATCCATCCATCTGTCTTTTAAAAATCTACCCTTTTGTTCTGAATTTACCATTTCCCAGTACAATAATTTTCTACCGTTGTCATAAAAAATTACCACAAATTTAGTGGCTCAAAACAACACAGATTTATTATCTTAGAGTTCTGTAGAAGCGTGACATAGTTCTCACTGGATTAAAATCAAGGGGTCAGCAGGGTTGCATTGCCTTCTGGAGGCTCAAGGGAAGAATCTGTTTGATGCCTTTTCCAGTTTCTACAAGCTGCCTACATATTTTAGCTCTTGGCCCCCTTCCTCTACCTGTAAAGTCAGCAACATTGCACCTCTCTGACTACTCTGTAGTCACATCTTCCTCTCTTCTGAGCTCAGCTAGGAAAGCTTCTTTGATTTTAAGGCCCATGTGATTAGGTTGGGTCCACCTGGATATTCCAGGATAGTCTCCTCATCACAAGGTCCTTAACCTTAATCATACCTGTGAAGTGCCAAGGAAAGCAGCATATTCATAGGTACCTCGGATTGGGAAGGATGTAGACAGCTTTGGGAGGCCATTATTCTGTCTCCCAGATATTACCAATGCAATCTTATCAATAAAAGCTCTTAACCATGGGTATGCTGTATGGTCTGAGGGAATCATTTTATTTCCTGAGTTAAATGTCTATAATTTCAAATTATTATTTTGTATAGCTTTTTTTTTTTTTTTTTTTTTGGCTGTATGTGGGCCTCTCACTGTTGTGGCCTCTGCCCTTGTGGAGCACAGGCTCCGGACGCCAGGCTCAGCGGCCATGGCTCACGGGCCCAGCCGCTCCACAGCATGTGGGATCTTCCCGAACCGGGGCACGAACCCGTGTCCCCTGCATCGGCAGGTGGACTCTCAACCACTGCGCCACCAGGGAAGCCCCCTCAAATTATTATTTTTTTATTTTTTCAAATTTTTATTGGAGTATAGTTGATTTACAATGTTGTGTTAGTTTCTGCTGTACAGCAAAGTGATTCAGTTATACATATACATATATCCACTCTTTTTTAGATTCTATCCCCATATAGGCCATCACAGAGTATTGAGTAGAGTTCCCTGTGCTATACAGGAGGTCCTTATTAGTTATTTATTTTATATATAGTAGTATATATATGTCAATCCCAATTTCCCAATTTATCCCTCTCCCCCTTCCCCCCTCCTTTTTAAAAAAGTATTTATTGGAGTATAGTTGCATTACAATATTGTGTTAGTTTATACTGTACAGCAAAGTGAATCAGTTATATGTATACCTATACCCCTCTTTTTTTGATTTCCTTCTCATTTAGGTCACCACAGAGCATTGAGTAGAGTTCCCTGTGCTATACAGTAGGTTCTCATTAGTTATCTATTTTATACATAGTATCAAGAGTGTATATATGTCAATCCCAATCTCCCAATTCATCCCATCACCACCTTTCCCCCTTGGTATCCACACGTTTGTTCTCTACGTCTGTGTCTCTATTTCTGCTTTGTAAATAAGATTGTCTATACCATTTTTTTCAGATTCCACATATATGCATTGATTATATAGAAAATAAAGTGTATATCCTTATGAAAAACATAAACAGAAATCCATCCTTAAGAAATATTTGTTAATTAAGAATGAATGTACAGCATGGGGAATACAGTCAATATAGTCAATAATAATGTAGTATTTTTGTAGGTTGACAGATGGTAACCAGACTAATTGTGGTGATCATTTTGTAATGTATAGAAATATTGAATCCCTTATGTCATGCACCAGGAACTAACACAGTGCTGTAGGTCAATTATACTTCAAAAACAAACAAACAAACAAACTCATAGAAGAAGAGATCAGATTTGTGGTTACCAGAGGTGGTAGATGGGTGGAGGGGGAATTGAATGAAGGTGGTCAAAAGGTACAAACTTTCAATCATAAGATAAATCAATAAGTACTAGGGATGTAATGTACAACACAATTAGTATAATTGATGCTGCCGTATGTTATATATGAAAGTTGTTAAGAGAGTAAACCTGAAGAGTTCTCAGCACAAGAAAAAAAAAAACTGGGGTAAAAACTTGACTAGAACTAGAATCCAGGTATGATGAGTCCAAGCCAATCACACATGCTCATAGGCACACATACACACACACATATATGGCTCATAAAATATTTTAGAAATTTTACAGTATCATATGGAATCAGAATGTCAAATGCAAACTCATGAAGTAAAATGAATCCAACAGCATGAACTACAAAAGATAGTTACGACAGGACAAATTTTAGACTTGCCAATTTCAAAAGAATCCTTTAAATCAAGTCATATGTAATACAGCATACTCTTATTCTTGCAAGCCTTAGTATCTGCTTGCTGTAGTGGGCCAAGTACAGAAATAGAAATGTCAGATCCATCCTTGCTAAAATGTCAGCCTCCATCTTGTCATATAAATCACAGTTATCATCACTTTAACAAAAGTCTGTCATACTTGTAAAGAATGAAACTACAACTGTAAATCATCAAGTTGCAGGCCACTGTGACTTATGACTTTGTAAATAAATCATGAATCCAATAAATTCTACATTTTAAAAAGTCATCAAGACCAAACTCTCCTTTGTGATGATCTTTGCTGATCCTTTCATGGAGTATCTCTAATTCTTTGGCACTGATTGGTCCAAAGAAGATAAAGATAATTTGAGGAAGAAGATGAAAAAGTAACAGGAATTCTGTTTCTTCACCTGGTGTCCAGATGTGTGTGTTTTGTGTGGGATTATTTTTTTCCTGACTAGAGAGGCCATAGTTTTCATCATATTATCAAAGTAGTGTGAGACACAAGAAGCTATTTAAATTCATCCTAAGATGAATTTAAATAGCTGCAGAAGCCAACAATAAACTATTTTTTTGGTAATATTTTATCTATCAAGAGTATTAACTATGTAGAGTGTATATTTGTATAACATCTGTCTTAAAAATCAGTCTTTTAATGCAATTAAAAATCTGATTGGTAACTTCCTGAGAGATTTAGTATTAATCATAGAGTCTTCATTTTATTTTTTTTGTCAGTTCGATTTTAATGTTTTACTCCTTTTTTTCAGCAGCTTACATTACCACATTAACATTATACATGATTTTTTTAAACTTGAAACATCAAGTACTTTAATTTAAAAAAAAACCTTTGTATTCTGTAGATGGTTCAGTATGGATTTATTTCCTCTTCATTTCTCAAAAATGTCCAAGAAATGTCACTTCCCAAAGTCTTTCCTCTGTTATCTATCTCTATTATACATCTTCTATTCTAGGCGACCTCACTGTCTTATCTACTGGCGATTTTGAGCCCACAGGGACAATAGTAAAAACTAGTTCAATCAGCGTTAGAAGGTGGCCAATCCTCAAAATTTGTGGAGAAGATAGATTATCTAGAAGAAACCCAATGAACATCATTTGTTTTTTACTCAGGATAAAAATATTTCATTTAACGCTTCCAATGAACTTTGAACTGTGCTATCATGATGCTTACAACATATGAAGTTCCTAATTGAGCCGTCTCAGAGGCAGAGATGATTTCTTTTCTATAGAGAATTTCTCTACCTGCACTCTGCGTTTCATCTCTTGCCACACCTGCTACACTTTTATTTCTGCTGTCATTGCCCCCAGCACTTTAAATTATTCTCTTATCATGAAACTTTTCTTTTGAGCTCTTATTTGTGCCCAGGTCTTTCTTAACCTTAAAAATGAGGGACTGTACTTAAGCCTCAAAATTCATCTAGTTTCTCTGTTAATATCTTCAAAACAGTGATCTCTATAGTCTCCACTTCACTGCCCCATCTCAGGCCGTTTGAGTGGAACAAAATCATTTAATCATACATTAATTTACTGTATTCAATGAATAGGCTAGACATCTTGCTTACTAGAGCTACCTCCATCATAGTTTGCGGTATGAGCCACAGTCTCTAAAAGCAAATGAAAAATACTGATACTTTTCCTTGAAGCAATTTTCTGATCAAATCATGAAGATCTCTTTCAGGACAGTGTGGACCACTGAACAGGTAGTGCACTGCACAGCTCCAGAGGTGCCTTATATAAGGATGTGAATGGTGGCAGCTGCAGTTGTATAATGTAGGGGCCTTGGTCTCTTTAATCTTGTGCCTCTATTACATAAATTCTCCCTCCGTCTTCCACGGGTCCTGCTTGGACTGGTCTGTCATTATCCACACAATCCTGTTCCCTTATAAACAGCTGAATGACAAAACACGTCACCTAGCCCCCATCTTTGAGTCATTGCCTATATAACCTTTGTGCAACATCAAGGTGAACCTGTGTACTTATGCTCTAAAGAACCATTATCCATTTTCTTTCTGGTATCCACTCTCTGCTCTCTTTCTTAGCTGTTTGGCCAGAATCCTCCCCACCCCTATTTCTTTTCATTATGTATAATATCTGAAGACTGGCTTCAGTGTGTTTGGAAATGCTTTCTGCTCCTTCTGTCCTGATTTCACTGTCCTCACATCCCATTAAGAGAACTAGAGAACGAAGAACCACCTGCAAGCTAAACACACTACTCATCCTAGCCTTGCTCTCCTAACCTGCCTTATAGATGTCCACAATTAATTTAGTGATTAACATCCATGTGGGAACATAATAAATAGTTTATATTTTAATTATTTCTATATTTTATTATTATTAATATTAAAATATATTGTTAATATATTTTATTATATATTTTATTATTATTCCTAAAGTTAATCATTAAACAGTTAAATTTTTATTAGGTATAAATTATTTTTAATAGTTACAACTTATTTTTTACAGTACAGAAAAACATAAGATGACAATTTAAAATTCTTTCTTTTCTTCCCTCTCTCAAATATGACTTTCCTAATGCAACCACTTGAACGGGTGTGTTTTTGTGTGTATATGTGCGTGCATATTTGTGTCTGAGTGTGTCTGTTTGAGATAAAGTGGATCATGCCATATAAACTGTTTTGCAATTAGCTTTTCCACTCAACAATATATCTTAGGCCGCTTTTCATGGCACCCTATATAATCTATCACTTTATTTTTAATGGTTGCAGAGTAATGTTTTCATTGGTGTGTACAAGCCATAATTTATGTAAAAATCTGACTCTAAATGCTTTTGGAAAAATCTGCTATAGCAGTCAATATATGAAGATATGCACAAGTAGATGGTCCAGTAAACCATACAGCTCATGTTTAATATTTTCACCATTGAGTAACAGGGATGTTTTCTAGGTAAAAACTGAATTGGTAACAGAATATCTGGTTTTAACATTAGGCAACAAGCCTGACTACATTTTTTGTTATATGTCAATGGACTGACAAGAATGTTGAATTTAGGATTTTCAAATCAAAGTCACCTAGGGTACACCAAATTTTTGTTAGTTAGAATATGGAGCTTTCTCAATGTGTTACAGAACATTTCTGTCACTTAATTGACATGCATGACAGACCACCAAATACTGAATGCCAGCTCGTATTTTGTAGTTTTGAACAGGCAGCCTCTATTCCACTCTTCTTGCTTTAGTGAAGCTGACACAAAAATACCAGGGAAAAAGTTCTTATTTTATGTATCCTAAATGAAAATTTGAAACCAAACCTCAGAACAAATTGTTATAAAGATCAATTAAGTGTGCAAGGTGAAATTATGTTTTGAATATCATATTGAGGATATGATGAATGATACATATTGTCTTGGGATAAGTCTCATTGAAATCCATTAATTAGTTTTATATCTTTATGACTAAATCTTCAAAAAGTTACTTCAATATAAATAAATCTAAGCAGCCAAAAAATACTACCAATATGGATACAAGGCAAGGAATTCCAGGGATGATGAAAACTATCATGTTTTAAAAGAAAGAAAGAAAGAAAGAAAGAAAGCCCTCACTTTGTATGTGGTAACATGGTTTAGAAATGTGTCAGAAACAAGGATCTCAGTCACTGAAAATAACCAAGAAAAATAGTCTTCATGAATATAATCCCAGATATGGGAAAATATTTTTTAATATAACTTTAATGTAGCTAAAAATAAATCTAAAGCTCTTAGGAGGGCAAAACACTGCGTTAGTTAGTGGCTTGGAATATTTTGGATAAACTAACAAAACAACTCATAGTATTTAAGACGGTGAATAAAATTAAGCAGTCAGAAAATAAATCTAGAACTAACAAATTCAGGGCTTAAGCAGTAATTAAATAATCCTGACTTCATCATTCTTTAAAAAGAAAAGATACGTTTAACTGCTATTAACATTTTTTTAAATTCCAGTGATTTCTCCATGGGTACATATGTGAACAATTATATTAAACACCTCCTCCCTCTCATATGGTAAAACTGTTTCTTTGGACCACCTTGAAACTATTTTCTGTGCCTATCTTGTACACAATTTGTTCTACAAAATTTAGCTCTTAGCAGTTTTTGTGGAATCACTCCCAAAGGCACAGATTAGCTTAGTTGCCCTAGGTCCCAGGAGCCTTTTTAGATATAGGTTGTAATCCACTAGCTAAATGAAGCAAGGTCTCTCAGAAGCTCTCAACAGTTTCATTTGGTGCTACACTGTACAATTCCAAGCTGTGAGTTCTGTTACCAGTTACTTAAAAATAACTTCAAGATACACTGTCTATATGTTTTCTTTACTTTTGTCACATGTCCTTCAAATTCTCTGATCTGTGAATTTGAGCACATTCCTTTTCAGATTTATTAAAGCAATAGAGTTTCCTTTTTTGTGATGAGAATTGTTGTTTTCTAACTTTCTGCTTTTTTAGACAAAAGCAAAAAAGCAAGCTCAGGACATTACCCTAGGAACAGTCATCAGGCACAAGTGAGCCCTTTTCTTTCTTTCTTTCTTTTTTTTTAAAATAAATAAATTTATTTACTTATTTATTTTTGTCTGTGTTGGGTCTTCGTTGCTGTGCACAGGCTTTCTCTAGTTGCGATGAGTGGGGGCTACTCTTTGTTGTGATGCGGTGGCTTCTCTTGTGGAGCATGGGCTCTAGGCACGTGGGCTCAGTAGTTGTGGCTCATGGGCTCTAGAGCTTAGGCTCAGTAGTTGTGGCTCCTGGGCTCTAGAGCTGAGGCTCAGTAGTTGTGGCTCATGGGCTCTAAAGTACAGACTCAGTAGTTGTGGCACCCGGACTTAGTTGCTCCGCGGCATACGGGATCTTCCCAGACCAGGGCTCGAACCCATGTCCCCTGCATTGGCAGGTGGATTCTTAACCACTGTGCCACCAGGGAAGTCCCAACCCTTTTCTTTTTACATTTCTTTCGCTGTTGGCAGAAAAGTATTAGAATCAGCTACTATGTAAAAAGGTCACTGGCTTGGGTTGAGCATTGGCTAGAAACATAGGATGAAGACCAACCACAAGAGCAACCAAACTGATGGTGCATTTGGGATTGTATTCCTTAAAGTCAAAGTTTGATTAATATTGGAAACAGTAACATATGAACTAACTGAAGTCTAATGCTCATAATATACTTCTAAAATTAGGGCACACTTGATTGAAAACACCACACTGGTAAATATTACTATTATAAATTACAATAATTTTACTCTCATTTCCCACCTTCTATAAACTAAATAGAATTTTCCTTGAGATCTGGGATTATGGCAAATGGGTAAAGTATATTCTACAGTCAAATTGTCCACAACTCTCTCTTGACCAATACAGCTTAGATGGTATCAGGAAAAATTTAGAGCTTAGTGAATAAGTTAGTCCTAAATCATGAGTCAAGTGCTAAACACAAATCCATTTCTAGTGAAAGCAATTCTTCCCAGTGCTTCTGCTTTATTATTTTGTAGTGGCAAAACTTTCAGGGTTGTAAGCCATGCTCCCTGAACAAGTAATTTCCTGAGAAGATTTAACCAGCAGCACCATGTTCTGTAGCCTTTTTAAGTCATATTTCCAAACTGAGTTAGTGATTATGTACAAGGCTCCAAACCCCAGCTTCACTACTCACCTGCCATATGACTTACACAAACTGTTTTACCTCCTTGTGCCTTAGTTTCCCTATCTGCAACAGAAGAGTAATAATAGTAGCACTTCAGAGGAGGTTTATGAAAAATATATGAGATGATTCACGTAAAATACTTTATATAATACTTGACGCCTAGTGAATACTCAGTAAGACTTAATTATTAGTCATATACTCTTCCAGTAAGCATCAACTAGGTATCTATCTCTTGTGTATTAAGTACTAGAAATTAAAAAAGACAATGACCTGATCATGACATGAGAATAAGAAAAAATGACATGATCATAACAGATAAATAATCTGGTTAGTGAGGTCCAATTAAAGAACAAAAAGAAATACAAGAACACACTTTAAAAGCAGAAGGTAAATCCAAAGTGAGTGACAGGAGAGAAGTAGGGTTAGTCAAAGGTTTCACAGAATAAGTGGATCCCATCTGTGTCTTGTGTTAAATAATACCTGCAGATTAATGGAAAATTGGGAAGGATATTCAAGGCATAGAGATCAAAAAGAAGTCACAGAAAAGAAAATAAACAACATGATATGGGTAAGATCAGTGCTGAGGTAATGTGGATAAGGAAAAATAGAGAGCCTTCACAAAAATAGAGGGGATGTTTGATAAGAGGCCCCACAAAACAGAGAAGTCATTTGCAGAAATGGCATATACACTACAGTTATAAAAGAGGTATTTATACTAGCTTTATCCATATATACACATGAGCAATAAAAAAAATCACCATAGGTTCTTGAAGAGGAAAATAACTGGTCCAAAATTATGTTTTAGAAAGGTTATGTCAGCAGCTGTAGGCTTCATGCTCTGGGTTGAGGAAACACGGGAAGCACAGAGGTGGCAGTTGAAGCTCTGAGAGCAAATGAACTCTCTCTGAGGGAGTTATTAGAGGGGGAAAAAAAAGCAGAGGGCAAGGCCAAACTTGATGGAAGTCCACAATTAGCTAGAGCCTGTACAGGAAAGAGAGATATAAAAAATACAGGAGGAGAGATAAGAAGGTGCCGTATATAAAAACGTTTCATCTCTAGTGCACAAAGCAGTGAAGAGGTAGAGGATAATATGAATTAGGAGGGGAAAAAAAAGACAAATTTGGGTTTGAAAAGAGTGGCTTAGTGTAGAAAATGAAAACAGAAAGGTAGTTTGAGGCCAGAACTTTGTAGGATTCTTGCATTATCCTTTCACCCACTAAAAGATTTCAAATAATCATGATTAGATCTATATTTCACAACAGTAACTCTGGACAACAGTGTAAAGGAAATATGGAGGGCAGAGGAGGTCAAAGGCAGGGAGGCAATTTCGGGGTCACCTGGGATACTCAGTGTGAGAGAAGTGGATACAGAAATAAAGTGGAGAGGAATTTAAGAGACAACTGTGATGGTGCATCAGTCTGACCTAGTGGCCTCCTAGCTTTCTGGCCTTTATTACTAATAAATGAACCAGCCTGGGCAGACAGAGGAGAGATTACAAAGTATGTTTTGGAAATGCTGAGTGTTAAGGGCCTGTAGGATATCCGGTAGGCAGGTCCGAACACGTACCTGGAATGTAGAAGAGAGAGCAGAAGCTGTTTGTGTACAGGACTGTAAAGCTCAGGGTGATCTGTGCACATGAATAGTCTTAATGTCTCTGGCGCTCACTCCCCAAGTGAAATCTCCTAACCATCTGCAGAACAGTCTAAACTAGTGACACCTTAATTGCAATTGGTTTTTATATGAAAGATACATGCCCTCTACTGTTTTTTTTTTTTGCGGTATGCGGGCCTCTCACTGTTGTGGCCTCTCCCATTGCGGACCACAGGCTCCGGACGCGCAGGCTCAGCAGCCATGGCTCATGGGCCCAGCCGCTCTGCGGCATGTGGGATCTTCCCGGTCCGGGGCACGAACCCGTGTCCCCTGCATCGGCAGGTGGACTCTCAACCACTGAGCCACCAGGGAAGCGCCCCCCACCCACCCTTACTGTATTTTAAGTTAATTCCATTGAGAATTATTTCTTTGGCCTGGTATAAAGATAAATTTAAGACTTGTTTTTGGCTACTGATTTTTTAGAAATATTGAAAATGATAAAAAGTAAATTATTAATTTAGTATTCAGATTTTATAAAATAGAAATATTTGGTATTCTATCAAGACAAGATTCATAATATTGGATGCAAGACTAAAAATATATTTTAAAAATAATATCATTTGTATAAAGAAATCTATATATTTGATATATATTTGATAGTGATTTTTAAAAATTAAGTTGATACTTCTTTTTCTAGCAACATATTTTTCAAATAAAGATTCCTCAGGAGATGCAACATAACCTTTAGATCATGCAAGTGGGAAAAATTCTATCATCAGTCACTCAGTTAATTCATTTTAAACCCAGGAAAACAGTTAATAATTGTTTATGTAGACTAAGAGATTTTTTTTTTTTTTTTTTTTTTTTTTGCGGTACGCGGGCCTCTCACTGTTGTGGTCTCTCCCGCTGCGGAGCACAGGCTCCAGACGCGCAGGCCCAGTGGCCATGGCTCATGGGCCTAGCTGCTCCGCAGCATGTGGGATCTTCCCGGACCGGGACACGAACCTGTGTCCCGTGCATCAGCAGGCGGACTCTGAACCACTGAGCCACCAGGGAAGCCCTAGATAAGTGATTTTTATCGGACATACAAAAGGAGATATTATGTTCATTTTGTCTAATAATTTCTTTTCAGAGTTTATATAAAGATATGGGATTTAATATGACATGTTTATATTTCCTTTTATGAGCTATGTACTGGTGATACATATGGAGACCACAATTTTTACCTGAGCTCAAACTTACATGATATGATTATGTTGAAGATTTTCCCATTTACCTTCTCCTGTCCCTTTATATGAAATCGTTACTTTTAAAAAATTGTTGCTGGGAATTCCCTGGTGGTCCAGTGGTTAGGACTCGGCACTTTCACTGCTGTGGCCAGGGTTCAATCCCTGGTCGGAGGACTAAGATCCAGTAAGCCTCATGGCAAGGCCCACAAAAACCTTTTTTAATAAAAATAAAAATTAAACTAAATTAAAAAATAAATAAAATTTGTTGCTGGTTTGTTTGTTTCTCAAGCCAACACGTCTGTACTTATTTGGTGGTAATCCATGTTCTTCCATAGACCCTTATGTCCACACTGGCACTCCATGCTATCATTGCCTCCCCTCAGTTCCAGAAATGTCTTACAAATGTGATATAGAAAATACCCGTTAAGAGAGAAAGATTTTCATAGAAAACAAATAACTGAATTCTGACACTGAGACCACACAATTTAAAATAGTTCTCTAAAATCATTCTCTTGACAAAGAAATAACTGAACCTTGATATCTAAACATTTTTCATAAAGTACTTTTTAGCTCAGAGTAGGACTAAAACAATAGTTATTGTTGTGCAGGATGCTAATGATGATGATCAGGTCATATTAGAAATCTCTGTAATGGTGGGGAGTAATTTACCCAAAGTAACTGAGAGAAAACAAATATATTTTTTAATATGGGGGAGAGCACATTAAGGGCAATGTAAAGTTTTAGGCCCTGCTGTCATTATGTAAAAACCATGTATTGTAAGAACGGTATGCTCAATTTCCTTTTGTTTAGACTGCAATTTAAAATTATTTGAAGAATTTACAGAAAAAAATTAATTCTATTGCACCCCAAAAGACAGGCAAATGTTGGAAAATAGCTCAGTTATCTAAGCACTAAGGTGAGTGACACAGCCATCTAGGGTGCTAATTCTAAATCTTCTGAGGTCACAATTAAGTTTTCTTTATGCTTATACAAGTATTTGCTGTGTCCTAAGGTCTTGCTCACTCAGGTGTCTGTCCTTTTAGACCAAAACTTAAAAAAATAGATGCACAAATTCAAGCGCACACGTGCATACATATACCCAATGTACTCTGATGGAGTTACAACTTGCATAAAGTGCAGAAATCATGTGTGCAACTCTATGTTTACACAGGCGTGCTCTCTTATCACCTCCCAGATAAAAATATAAGGCATTTTCCACACTCCAGCCTGCTCCCTTGTGCTCTTACCCAGTCAACAATCATCTCCCAAAGGTAACTACTCCTGTGACCACCGTCATCATAGATTAGTTCTGCCTGCCCCTGGATTTCATATAAACAGAATGCATTCTTTTGAGTCTGGTTTCTTTCATGCAACATTATGCCTATGAGATTCATTCATATTGTTGCATGAAGTTTTTCTTCATTGCTGTAGAGTACTCCTGGGATGAATATACCAATTTATTATCCTTTCCACCGCTGGTGGACTTTTGGGGTTTTCTCTAACTTTTTAAATTCATAAATGATGCCACCTTAAACATTCTTTTACAAGCCATGTATTACGAATTGCTTGGTCTTAGGTTATGTTTAGTTAGTTAATTAACATGCATTAGCAACAGTAGATATTGACAAAAAGCTTCCAAGAGGTTACCTACTGCCCTCTCACCATTCAATGCACTTTCTGTTGAATGTTTTAACACTTTTGGTAGGATGTTTCTTTTTGTTATTAGGTTACACTTCTTGTCAGCTGTACAAAATAAACAAGCAAAGTGCTCTTCTTTTAAGTTAAGGTGACTCTTTCCTCAACAAATGAATGATTTAAATATAAACAGTAATTTAGCAGATAGAATGAGGAAGAGGAAATCCATAATTTAAAGTAGTTATCAGGGGCTTGCCTGGTGGCGCAGTGGTTGAGAGTCCGCCTGCGGATGCAGGGGACACGGGTTCATGCCCCGGTCCAGGAAGATCCCACATGCCGCAGGGCGGCTAGGTCCATGAGCCATGACTGCTGAGCCTGCGCGTCCAGAGCCTGTGCTCCGCAACGGGAGAGGCCACAACAGTGAGAAGCCCGTGTACCGAGGAAATAAATAAATAAATAAATAAATAATAAAGTAGTTATCAAATAGAATATTGGATTATCTTGAATAAATATATTTCGAAAGAAAAATGTAATTTTAACAGGCCTCAGCAATGTTTTGAGTGGCATTCCACTCCTGCTATAAAATTATATGAATTAAATGATAGTAAAGGTCTGGTTTTTATGAAACCAGGGCCCACATATTGAAAACACACACATATATTTAAATGCATATATAAAATTAAATAGGAGAAGATTAGAATTCCTTGTCATTAAATGAAACATAGCAAATATCAAATAGCTACCTTGGCACTGCTGGTCAGGTTAAAAGATATAATGTACCAGTTTAAATTCAAATGGACCACTGCAGCTTCATAATGAAAGGGAAAAAATAAATCATTCTACCATTATAGATGAAGACAGTTAGTTTTATATATAAGTAAATATTGTTTCTTTAACTTTTTTATGAAGACTACTAATATCGCAATACAATAAGAAAAGAGTCCTTGGCTTTGCTAAGAATCTGGGTCACACAACATAGAATTAGGCCTACTCCCTCCATAAGGGGAAGGAGCCAGGCTGCCATCGTGGAAAACTTGGATAGAATCCTGTGGCTACCACGTACTAGTGACATTAGCCTTAGGCAAGTGAAAAGTAGCAGAATATGCTATTGCAAATTACAACTGTAGAAGCTCAGGACAGGCTACTTCAAAATATGCCACTTAGTATATTGATTATTTTGAGCTATAGGCACTTGAAAAACAGCAGATGCAGGGAGAGGCTTTCTCTGAACTCCCTTTATCTGCCTAAAGACATATCCTCCAAAGGGGACTCAACTGTCATAAATCCCCTCCTGGGGAGTTTCATCAACCAGGGAGGACTGCCTTTTATCACAGGAGACTAAAGGTTGACACCACACTCAGACAAGCTGTCATAAATTATCACACCATCCATTTATTCTTTTAAGGGCCCATTTGTCTCTCCTAAAAGTCATTTACTTTCCCCTAAGAGGCCTACATTCCCCTCCCCCACAAACTTTCCCTATTAAGATGATATTTAAGCCTGAATTCTAAAGCCACCTCTTTGAGTTACTCTTTTCCCCCAAGTATCTCGCATGTATGCATGAGGTACACAAGTTAGTAAATTTCTGTTTTTCTCTTGTTAATCTGTCTTTCATTAGAGGGGTCTCAGCTAAGAAGTCTGAAGGGTAAAGTGAAAATTATTTTCTGCCCCTATACCAGTTATTTAACCTTTCTGATATTCCATTTCCTTTTTTCTACAATGTATGTAATATCTACCTAGAAGGGTATTTTGACATTAAGTAGAAGGTGATCCCAAAGAGACAGGTAGACTTCCCAGTACATTTCAGTGGTTCTCAAATTACACATTAGTCACATGGAAAGCTTTTTAAAATCCCAAAGCCCAGACATCTCAGATCAATTAAATCAGAATCAATGGGGGTAGGACCTAGACACCAGTATTTTTTAAAGCTCCCAAGTGAGTCCAATTTTGTAACCAAATTGTAGATATTTACACAAGATCCATATACTGAAGGTACAGAGAATATAGGGCAGATACCATTTAGTGGGGTCTGGGAGTTGAGAAAGGAAAGAAAAGGAAGACCACAGTGGGAACCAGAAGGGAGTCCACATTAGGACAAAGTAATCTGAGATGCACAGATCATGGGGAAGGGTGTAAGGCAGTGACTCCAATGACAAATCTCTGCCATCATAACTGTGACTTGCTCTGCTAGGCCTTTACAATATCAGAAACATCTGCTTTATCTTCATGCCCAATTTGCTTTATCTTTTTCCTTCTTAATTTAGCGTCTGACTTTCATATAATAAATGCATGCAAAGGAAAAGTCATTTTTAGGTTATGGAAACTCTTTTATTAGTACAGATGTTCAGAAATATAAGTTAAAAAAGGTTTCTTAGATTTCATAAATTTCACCATGCTAAAATTATGAGGCCAATTTACCTTTGCAGGAAAGAACATCAATCTTTCTCCAAAAACACTTTGAAGATAAAAGGGAATCATTTAATCTTTTCCACTATCTCTCTCCTGATCTATAATGTGAAATATTTAAAATATATAAAATATAACTTTTCTATGATGTCCCAAAGAAGATATTATAGAGGGTAAACTTTTGAAAAGTCTTCAAGACAACAAGCTTTAAAATCTACTCCTAATTTAATGAATAGGTATGCTTAGTCAATTTTCTAAATGAATAAGCCTCAAGAATCAGAGAAGGATTAAAGCAGAAAAATGTAACTGGCGAAACAAAATGTTTTTGCTGTTATCGAAGTATAATTACTCAAGGTATGGAAAGTGGAAAAGTTGTCAAAAGGACAATTTCTGAGAAACCTACTGAATGGTGGTAGAAGGCCTCAGACTTCCCAAAAAGAACAGAAGCCTGAGGTCAGCCTATACACTGGGGTGGGGTCAAAACCAAAGCTGACCCCCAGGAGCTGTGTGAACAAAGAAGAGTAAGGGAAATTTCTCCCAGCAGCCTCAGGAACAGCGGATTAAATCTCCACACTCAACTTGATGTACCCTGCATCTGTGGAATACCTGAAGAGACAACAAATCAACCCAAAATTGAGGCAGTGGACTTTGGGAGCAAATGTAGACTTGGGGTAGGCTGTCTGCAACTGACTTGTTTCTGATGTTTATGTTTATCTTAGTATAGTTTTTAGCACTTGTTGTCATTGGTGGATTTGCTTATTGGTTTGTTTGCTCTCTTCCTTTTTTTTTCCTTAACTTTTAAATTATTTTTATTTTAATATTTAAATTTTTTTAATTTTAATTATTTTACTTATTTATTTATTATTATTATTATTATTTTTTTTTGTCCTCCCTTTTCTTCTCAGCTGTGTAGCTGACAGGGTCTTGGTGCTCTGGCCTGGTGTCAGGCCTGAGCCTCTGAGGTGGGAGAGCCGAGTTCAGGATATTGGACCACCAGAGACCTTCTGGCCCCACATAATAACAATCAGCGAGAGCTTTTCCAGAGATCTCCATCTCAACACTAAACCGAGCTCCACCTAAAGGCCGGCAAGCTCCAGTGATGGACGCCCCATGCCAAACAACTACTAAAACAGTAACACAACCCCACCCACTGGCAGAGAGGCTGCCTAAAATCATAATAAGTTCACAGACACCCCAAAACACACCACTGCATGCAGGACTGCCCACAAGAAAGACAACATCCACCCCACCCACCAGAACACAGACACCAGTCCCCTCCACCGGGAAGCCTACACAAACCACTGAATCAAATTTACCCACTGGGGTCAGACACCAAAAACAATGGGAACTACGAACCTGCAGCCTGCAAAACGAGACCCCAAACACAGTAAGTTAAGCAAAATGAGAAGACAGAGAAATATGCAGTAGATGCAGGAGCAAGGTAAAAACCCACCAGACCAAACAAATGAAGAGGAAATAGGCAGTCTACCTGAAAAAGAATGCAGAGTAATGATAGTAAAGATGATCCAAAATCCTGGAAATAGAATGAAGAAAACACAAGAAACATTTAACCAGAACCTAGAAGAACTAAAGGGCAAACAGCAATGATAAACAACAAAATAAATGAAATTAAAAATTCTCTAGAAGAAATCAATAGCAGAATAACTGAGGCAGAAGAACAGGTAAGTGAGCTGGAATATAAAATGGTGGAAATAACTGCCAGAAAAAGAGCAGAAAAAAGAATGAAAAGAATTGAGGACAGTCTCAGAGCCCTCTGACACAACATTAAATGCACCAACATTTGAATTATAGGGGTTCCAGAAGAAGAAGAGAAAAAGAAAGGGTCTGAGAAAATTTTTGAAGAGATTATACTTGAGTTGAAAACTTCCCTAACATGGGAAAGGAAATAGTCAAGTCCAGGAAGCACAGAGAGTCCCATACAGGATAAATCCAAGGAGAAACATGACAAGACACATACAATCAAACTATCAAAAATTAAATACAAAGAAAAAATATTAAAAGCAGCAAGGGAAAAGCAACAAATAACATACAAGGGAATCCCCAAAAGGTTAACAGCTGACCTTTCAGCAGAAACTCTGCAAGTCAGAAGGGAATGGCAGGACATATTTAAAGTGATGAAAGGGAAAAACCTACAAC
This sequence comes from Mesoplodon bidens, assembly GCF_964165515.1. NCBI lineage: Eukaryota > Metazoa > Chordata > Mammalia > Artiodactyla > Ziphiidae > Mesoplodon > Mesoplodon bidens. The sequence continues at coordinate 68,719,663 of NC_138160.1, forward strand.
CAAAATTACTATACCAAGCAAGGATCTCATTCAGATTCGACAGACAGGTAACAGAAAATTTTCTGAAACATAAGTGTAGAAGTGTGTCATGTGCAATTAAACATTTCAGCCTTTCTCAGTAATCCTCTTCTACAGAACTAGATGTTCTATATATAGAATGTGTTTCTTAAAGCTGTGTCTTAAGATGAAATCAATCCAAGCATATTAGATTTTGTGAACATTTATGCCATGGTGAAATTAGTTACACAGAAAATCCTTCCCACCACTACTGTCGACCTCCCCTCCATCTCTATGCTCAGACTCTTTAGATGTGGCTACTTCCCTAAGAGAAGGAGCTTTAATAACATCAAGGGAATAAACCTTTGCATATTTCCTTTGAGTGGTGCAATTCACCTAACAACAAGTGCTTCAGGTGACTTTTGATTTCTGAAACCTAAAAAAATATTTCTGAAATGGCTACATGATTCCTATATGCCTAGGGTCTCTTCACATATATTATTGGCTCTACAGAAATACAAAGTTCACCCCACTCTCTCCTTACCATGCCTCTGCTTCAGTGCAGAAAATGGTAAATTTCTTCAGCTCAAAGAACACCAGGAGAACATTCAGCTGAGATAAAATGCCTCATATCATTCCATCAGTAAAAGAAGTGCAGTACCCTGAATGAAGTAAAATTCAAGTAACTGTCAGTGGTTCATATTATCTCTCACAGCATCTGTAAGGTTATTTCAGTTGGGAAAAGGAGAAGAGGCAGATACTTGTAAAGTTTCTTACAAACACTTGAAATCTTCCTCAGGGAACTTTCAACTTCGCTGTGTTTGACTCTCAGAGCATGAGCATCCTCTAAAAGAACTACAGTTCTTTGCCACAGTCATAGCAGTGCTGGGAAGCAGCACTGAAACTCTCTCACTACTTATGAAATTCACTATCTGCATATTAAATGATTTTATGCTAAGTACTCCTATTCTGCCTATATTGGTCTATCTGTATGCTTGGATTGATTTCCTCCTTATAATATATGCAAGAGTATATCTTCTTTGAGAACAGGAAAACTGCTATTCGGTTTCTTCTTCTTCTTCTTCTTCTTAATTTTTTTTCCCCCAATAACAAGAGAGAGAAAGACATGAAAAGGAAAATGACCATTGTTTTTTCTCTTCCATGGCAACCCCTATCTACCAGCTGAATTTTACCAACATCCCATACTACAAAGAAGACAGGAAAAGTGAAGTAAAAGTTGGGCAATTTCCATTAAATGTGTACTGATGTTTTTCTATAATACTAAGATTTATCTTGAATATTCAAATACTTCAGCTCTGTTTCTGAATTTTGTAAATGCACAAATTATACTCTTTAGATGCCTTACTATGAATACATCTGTGCCTATTACACAGTGCTTATCATGAAAGGCTCCCAGAATTGTACAGCTCCTCTGACTGCATTCCATAACACTGTACCAGGTATTAATTTAGGTAATTTTCTTGGAAGTTAGCATATTGATTATACTTCCTATTGTCTATACTGCTTGTCTCTATTTCTGCATTTGATAGTCTGTTGCTACTTCAAAATTATTACTGGTATTATTTTCCTTCTTCATTCTACTGTATAAACTTATCACCATTTTTATAATAATGCTAAAGACAGTTTTAAAAATAATAATAAACACAATAATAGCACTTTTCAAAGCATTTTCACATATACTATTCACAACAATATTGACAGATAAGAGAGATTATCTCCTTTGCACAAAAGGAAAGAGACTTAGAATTATCAGGTGACCTGTCCAAAATTATACAATTTGTATTTTTCTACACATTACTTATAGATTGTTAGAAGAAATTCCATTTCCGCGACTGCAAAATTATCATGTTTGATTTCCAAATATCAGATTAAAATATCTAAATACCTAAATACCTAGATTTCTAATTACTTACAGCGGTCAATAGAAAGTGAGAACATAATTTTCCAGAGACATATATTATAGATGATTATTCAGTTCTAATATTAACCTGCAAATAACTAATTCATTCCAAATAAATGTAAAACACAAGTAATTATGATAAGCTGTGAGACTAAAATTCCCAGAAAAACTACCATTTTCTCCTGGAGTACTAGTAGCTTTTTCTTTTCAGTGCAAAGAGAAAAGGTTTAGTTCTAAAACTAGCCTTGTAATTCTGGGAACTCAGAATGTAGCAGAGTACATCTTGCTTTCATTCAGATGACAATAAACAAGCATAAGACAGATAGACCAATATAGGCAGGCTGCAGTGCACACTACACTGAGTTGCCAAAAATGCTTTCTGAGAGGTACAGCTTGTCACATTAATGTTTAAGTACTCAAGTAATTTATACAACAAAGTCTCAGAATGGTTAATTTCAATGTTTAAACTAGTACAATCCATACTTTCTATGTATGTATATTTCCTTTTCCTTAATTGTCAGAAAACTCATTTTATGAAAATAAAGATGGAATTAACTTAGTATATGTAGTTGTTAGGATAGAATTAGTGTAAGTACAGCTAGCTCTCAGATTCATACTTGACATCTTATTTTTTTAAATACACGAAGGAGGGACTTCCCTGGTGGCGCAGTGATTAAGGATCTGCTTGCCAATGCAGGAGACACGGGTTCAATCCCTGGCCCAGGAAGATCCCACCTGCCGCAGAGCAACAAAGCCCGTGCACAACAACTACTGAGCCTGCACTCTAGAGCCCGCATACCTAGAACCCGTGCTCCTCAACAAGAGAAGCCACTGCAATGAGAAGTCCGCGCACTGCAACGAAGAGTAGACCCCGCTCGCCACAACTAGAGAAAGCCCGGAGAGCAACGAAGACCCAACGTGGCCAAAAATAAAAAAATAATATATAAAATTTAAAAAATACATTAAGGATATGTATTTTATATGTAGTCGTGTCTACTCCCTTCAGAACAAACTGAAAAGAACACAATTTTTAAAATATTTTTCTTATTAATAGGATGATTCCTCACATTCAGCTATTTTCCTTTATCTGTCTTTATAATGAACAGAGTCAGTAAAATATCTAGATGAAGACACAGACATAAAAAATGTGGTCAACATTTACAACAGAGATCAATTATCAGTAAAATTCTCTAGTTCTTTTATTTTATTTATAATCCAACTTCTCAGTTCTGCTTAACTTTTAAGTAGACAGGGCCACTAAGGAGGCTCCTGCACGGCTGCATGCAAGCTTGTGGTCAAGCTCATCCTTCCTGAGTAGCAGAGCTGCCTTCAGTTAACAGCAATAATGAGCATGGTTGATTCCATGAAAAATGGATCAGGAAGGGGTTGGCATTCCAGCTCTTACAGCAACTTCTCTGTTATTTTATTTCATTTTGTTTCCTCACTGATATTTATCTTCAAAAGATTTTTTATAGAACAGTTATATAAATGTCCCTCTGTATACTATTTTTTTCTTTAACAGTAGGACCCACCTGGGTACAGAGACTATTCATTTTTTTAACGCATACACATACTTAGAACTAAGTATGGATCCTCAGTCAATACTTGAAGAAAAGAGAAGTAACATTATTAAGTGAGCTTTCCCAAATTACTGAATTATTCACCAATAGAGTTAGGGGCAAACTGGAAAATATGTTATGAGGCTGAATACATCTGCTCACTAGGAAACTCACTGAAAGCCTCTCCAGACAATCCAGTGGAGGATTATTCTCTGACTGATAGAAGAGAGAATCTAATATCAGATTCTTCTAGGAAAATAAAGTGTACAGAGTACTAAAAAGGTCAATTGCCTAAATCAGGTTAAAGCTGAAAGCCATTACAAAGCTCTCAAGATAAAGTTCTGGTTATAGAATTTTAACTTTCAGTGCAAGATTTCATGAGTTGAAGTGGCTGCTTTCCTGATTACACTTAACAGGACACCTCTCCCTGCAGGCACACAGGATACATGCCAGACTCTCAACTGGCAGAGACATAAGGTCCTGAGAAAGGAGGACCCAGGGCAGTATTGCTGTATTACTATTACTGGTGTTTGTCACTGATTCAATAAAAAATGTAATGGCAGGAGTACAGGTTCAATAAGTAACTCCACAGTTCCTCAAAAGGCTATGATGAAAACAAAGAGCTTCTTATGGTAAAGATCACCTTGAAAATCCCATCAGCCTACTGCAGAATCAGGGTAAAACTTGACAGTCTACATCCTTCTTATTGCACTGAGGACAAGGATAGTCAGGCTGTGTTAAATGTGTGTCTACACATTCATAGACAGATGATGTAGGTAGGTAGGTGGTTGGTAGGTAGGTAGGTAGGAGTGAGGGAGAAGAGAAAGAGAGAGAGGTGTGAATGAAAATGAGAAGAGTTGAGAAATATAAAGGGATAGAGGGAAAGGAGTGTGGCCAATAAGAAAAGGGGAAACATGATAATATTAAAAAATAATAATATTTGCAAAAGAAGGGCACAGAATTATACTAAAGCTCAAGGATAACCTCCTGTTGACTTATGATTATGTAATTTGGTACTTCTCCTTACCTTAGGTTATGAATTAGTACATTTTAAATAATTTCTTATATTTAAGTTGCAAACAATACGGCTGATCACCAAGAGCTGAAGCTATAATAAGAATTTAGCAACTAAAGCTATGCACTTATACCCACTCTCACCTCTTCTATTCAACATAGTATAGGAAGTTCTAGCAACAGCAATCAGACAAGAAAAAGAAAGAAAATGTATCCAAATTGGAAGGGAAGAGGTAAAACTGTCATTATATCTGCATATAATTGTCATTATATGCAGATAATATGATACTATATATAGAAAACCCTAAAGACTCGACACAAAAACTACTAGAACTGATAAACAAATTCAGCAAGGTAGGATACAAGATTAGCATATAGAAATCAGTTCTATTTCTTTATAACAACAATGAAATATCAGAAAGGCAATGTAAAAAAAAATACTTTTTAAAATTGGAACCCCCAAAATAAAATACTTAGGAATAAACCTCACCAAGGAAGTGAAAGGCTTATACACTGAGAACTATAAAACATTAATAAAGGAAACTGAAGATGATTCAAATAAATGGAAAGATATCAAATTACCCATGACATTTTTCGCATAACTAGAACAAATAATCCTAAAACTCATATGGAACCATAAAAGAGCCAGAATTTGCCAAAGTAATCCTAAAGAAAAAGAACAAAGCAGGAGGCATAACCCTCCCAGACTTCATACAATACCGCAGAGCTACAGTAATTAAAACAGCATGGTATTGGCACAAAACAGATGTATGGATCAACAGAACAGAATAGAGAGCCCAGAAATAAAACCACACACCTACAGTCAATCAATATTCAACAAAGGAAGCAAAAATATACAATGAAAAAAAGACAATCTCTTCAGCAAGTGGTGCTGGGAAAGTTGGACAGCCACATGTAAATCAATGAAGTTAGAACACACTCTCTCACCATACACAAAAGTAAACTTAAAATGGATTAAAGACTTAAACATAAGACATGACACCATAAAACTCCTAGAAGAGAACATAGGCAAAACAGTCTCTGACATAAATCGTACCAATGTTTTCTTAGGTCAGTCTCTCAAGGCAATAGAAATAAAACCAAAAATAAACAAATGAGACCTAATCAAACTTACAAGCTTTTGCACAGCAAAGAAAACCATAACAAAATGAAAAGACAATCTACAGAATGAGAGAAAATATCTTTAAACAATGCAACCAACAGGGGCTTAATCTCCAAAATATACAAACAGCTCATACAACTCAACAACAACAACAATGAAAAACCCAACTGAAAATTGGGCAGAAGACCTAAATAGACATTTTTCCATAGAAATACAGATTGCCAGTAAGCACACGAAAAGATGCTCAGCAACACTATTAGAGAAATGCAAATCAAAACTACAATGAGGTACCACTTCACATCAGTCAGAAGGGCCATAAATAAAAAAGTCTGCAAATAACAAATACTGGAGACGATGTGGAGAAAAGGGAACCCTCCTACGCTATTGGTGGGAATGTAAATTGTGCAGCCACTGTGGAAAACAGTAGGGAGGTTCCTCAGAAAACTGAAAACAGAATTACCATATGATCCAGCAATCCCACTCCTGGGCATGTATCAAGACAAAACTATAATTCAGAAAGATACATGCACCCCTATGTTCATAGCACTATGCACAAAAGCCAAGGCATGGAAACAACCTAAATGTCCATCAACAGATGAGTGGATAAAGAAGATGTGGTACATATATACAGTGGAATACTACTCAGCCATAAAAAAGAACAAAATAATGCCATTTGCAACAACATGGATGCAACTAGAGATTATCATACTAAGTAAGTCAGAAAGAGAAAGACAAATACTATATGATAACACTTATATGTGGAATCTAAAATATGACGCAAATGAACCTATCTATGAAACAGAAACAGACTCATGGACATAGAGGACAGACTGGTGGTTGCAAAAGGGGAGGGGGGAGGGGGAAGGATGGAGTGGGAGGTTGGGGTTAGCAGATGTAAGCTTTTCTATATGGAATGGATAAACAACAAAGTCCTACTGTACAGCACAGAGAACTATATTCAATATCCTATGATAAATGATAGTGGAAAAGAATATTTACAAAAAAGACTGTATATATATGTATAATTGAATCACTTTGCTGTACAGCAGAAATTAACACAACATTGTAAATCAACTATACTTCAATTTTAAAAAAAGCTATGCATTTCACTTGCTTAAACACTGTGATTTATCCCCATTTGAAAATTAATATAATTTGCCTTTGAAATTGGTGTTGAAAGGAATTCAGTTTTTGACAGAGGAGAAAACTAAGAATAAAAACTGATGAGTGAAAAATTAATCAAGATTTCAAATAATAAATATATGCATTAACACATATTCTATTTAATTTCAAAGGAACAAGCTATTAATGAACTAGGTAGACAGAATAAAAGAAAATCTGCATAATACTCTTAAGTCCTCATCCTTTTAGAAAGGAATGAGATAAATATATTTTTATAAATAGAAATAAATACTATTTCTATAGGGACTTCTGAAGATAAATTATATACATTCAGAAACAATTAAAATCCAATAGTGAAATAATTATAAACATTAGAATATCACTAAATAATATATTACTTATATATGAAAATTGAAATTTATGTATAATAAATAAGATAATAAAAAGAAAATGCACAGCTTTCTAGGGAGGAACAAAAGGAAATATTTTCTCCCATTTTATACCATGGGTGTAAAATTAACATTTCACTGATAAATATTTTAGAAAAATAGTCCTGAGAAACGGAGATATGCATGATACAGCGATTAGTTATGATTTCTTAACAACAAACTAACACAAAGATCAAAAGTACAAACTTAATGAGTTACTTCACACTGAAAGATAATTTCTGTGTCAGAAAATAAATAAACAGAAACTAAGTGTTTTTAGGACATTCTCTCACGATAAAATTTTGCTTTTTATTGTTTATTTTTTAATCTTTGAAGCTTATACTCTTTAAAGCTTATACTCTATTAATCAATAGGGCCACAAATACTAAAATCCATAAATAGTAATATCAATATATTCTATTTCCTATAATAACATGCTCAATAGGAAAAAGATATTGACACAAAATCCCCCCCCCCAAACATTAAGAAAAATCAGTAACTTATTAGATTCGAAGTTCTTATTTGGAAGAATTTCTGAATGCTACCTGATGGAAGGTAAAGAAACCAAAGATACCTAAGATGTAACCTTTAGGTGGGGGAAATGGAGCAACCGCCATGACTTAAAAAGTGCAATAATTATACAATATGTTTCTTCCTGACCAGAAGAACAGAAGCAGGTATCAGTAGACACCGAGTTTCTTTCATCCTGAATCTTTTCATGTAAGAATGATGCCCTTGTACAGGGGCCATGTGGGATGAATGAAACACTTTATTCTTCAAATAGTGCAAAAAATAGTGCAACTAAAAAGAGGGAAGACTTTTTTCCTACAGAACAAGTAACCAAGTTCTACTACCTTCTTCATTTTAAATTTAATCCAAACATCCCATTCAGAATTTGTTGCCAGTTTGCCCTGATTCATTCTGCCTTTTCAGTCTTTGGCGTTCAATTTCCTCCCTGCCCTTTCAGAGGGACATACTTATTCATTAATTTGGCAGATATTTATTGAATGTATTAAATGTGCTGGGCAAAAATGGTGAAAAACCTGGTTCCTCCATCCATTGAGCTGGAAGTCTCATTATAATAAAACCTCAATCTTTTTAAATGAGACCTTTACAGGTTTTTTAAAATTTATTTAGATGTATTTCTTTATCTTTTGCCTCAAGAATCATCTTCTATTAAGTCCTCCTAAAATGATCTCCTTTACTTATTTTATTGAGGTAACACTGGTTTATAACATTATGTAAGTTTCGCATATACATTATAATTTGACTTCTGTATTATACACTAGAGTGTGCTCATCACCAAAAGTCTAGTTTCCACCTTTCACCATACAATCGATCCCCTTTACCCATTTCCTCTCCCCATTTCAGCTTGCACATTCCCCTCCAGTAATCACCAATCTGTTCTTATATATGTGTTTGTATTGTTTGTTCATATTTTTTTTATTCCCTATATGAGTGAAAATATACAATATTTGTCTTTCTCTGTCTGACATTTCACTAAGCATAATATGCTCAAAGTCCATCCACATTTTCACAAGTGACAAGATTTAATCGTTTTTATGGCTGGATAGTATTGCATTGTGTGTGTGTGTATGCATATATACATACACCACATCTTTATTCATCTGTCGTTGGGCACTTCGGTTGTTTTCATACTTGACTATTATAAACAGTGCTGCTATGAATAGTGGCGGGGGGTAATACATCTTTTTGAATTAGTGTTTTCATATTCTTTGGATAAATACACATAAGCAGAAAAGCTGGATCATAAGGTAGTTCTATTCTTAATTTTTTGAGGAATCTCCATACTTTTTTTCCACGGTGGCTGCACCAATTTACATTCTCTCTAACACTTGATAACAGCCATTCTCACAGGTGTGAGGTGATAGCTCATTGTGGTTTTGATTTGCATTTCCCTGATGATTAATGATGTTGAACATCTTTTCATGTCCTGTTAGCCATACGTATGTCTTCTTTGGAAAAGATTCTATTCAGAACCTCTGCCCGTTTTCTTTAAAATAGGGTTGTTTTTTGTTATTGTTGAGTTGTATGAGTTCTTTACAATTTCAGATATTAACTTATCAGATATAAAATTTGAAAATATCCCATTCTTTTGTTGTCTTTTGTTTTGTTGATGGTTTCCTTTGCTGTGCAAGAACTTTTTTGTTTGACCTAATCCCATTTGTCTATTTTTATTTTTGTTTCCCTTGCCTGAGGAGACATAGCACAAAAGATACTGCTAAAACCGATGTCGAAGTGTGCTCTTTCTTTTCTTCTAGGAGTTTTATGGTTTTAGGTCTTATATTCACATCTTTAATCCATTTTGAGTTAATTTTTGTATATGGTATAAAATAGTGGTCTAGTTTCATTCTTTTGCATGTATGTGGCTGTCTAGTATTCCCAACACCATTTATTGAAGAGACATTCCTTTCTCCACTTTACTTTTTTGGCTCCTTTGTTGTAAATTAGTTGCCTATATATGCATAGATTTATTTCTGGGCTCTCAACTCTGTTCCACAATCTGTGTGTCTGTTTTTCTGCCAATCCAATCATCTCTTCTTTTAAATTCTCCCTCAGTAGATACTGGTTGGTTTGTTTCTTAACATTCTAACTAACCACTGATTAATATCTGATCCACATGCCTTTTTTTTTTTTTTTTTTTTTTTTTTTTTTTTTTTTTTTTTTTTTTTTTGTGGTACGCGGGCCTCTCACTGTTGTGGCCTCTCCCGTTGCGGAGCACAGGCTCCGGATGCGCAGGCCCAGCGGCCATGGCTCACGGGCCCAGCCGCTCCGCGGCATATGGGATCCTCCCAGACCGGGGCACGAACCCGTATCCCCTGCATCGGCAGGCGGACTCTCAACCACTGCGCCACCAGGGAGGCCCCACATGCCTTTTTTGTGCAATAAAATTTTAAACTAAGTTTGAGTGAGAGGACTCTTAAATCCTCTCCCGCTCTATTCTCCAGGTCAGAGAACATAAAATAACTGGGAGATAAATATAAATTTTATATAAAGTAATTCTTGTTACTTTTCATTGTAATACTTATTCTTGATCCTCTCAGTTACACCAAAATTAAAAAGAGGTCTTCTAATTTCCCAGTACTTCACAAGTGGAACTTTGTAACTGCAAATACCAGCAGTATATCAGCCCTATGAATTCATTCACTAAGGTACTGTGGTCCAGTAGAGCATGTTGGTTAACAGCTGGGCTCACTATGAAGATTTGAATCTTGTTCCTCCTCTCACTAAATGGTTGGGAACAAAATGGTTTTGTCTTCTCTAAACCTCAGCTTCTTCTTCAGACAAATGAGAATAATAATGCTACCTACCTTGGAGAGAGAGTTTGAGGATTAATGAGATGAATGTAAAATGCAGGTTCTAACTCATAAGTAAGCCCCTGGTAACCGTCAGCCCTTACCATTGTAACATGACACATTTCCAGGATTTTAGCAGGAGCAGACTGTGTGGGGATATTTTTCCTCCAGAATCTGTTAAACTGGACATTTTCAGATATATTTACACTACAAATAGTAACTATTTTACAGTATAAAACTATCTAGCATGTACAAAATGACTTCACTGTAAAAAAACAATAACAGTGACTGGCACTTAGATGTTGGACCTTCAGCCAGTCATAACTGGCTGATCCCCAATAAGGTTTAATACTTAAACCACAGTAGTAAATGATGTGACATTTAATGACCAACATAGATCAATTTAAAAAATAAATTACTTTGGTTATTAAAAAACTGAACACAGGAGTGGGAGAAAATAGAACAGGGGTGAGGGTGGGAAATCAAGTTATATTATGCCAAAAATCATAACAGAGCAATGTGGAGAAATAACCCTGATCTTACCTGCCTCGCAAGGCCTGAAGCTACTTCTAAGTGAACCATCCAGTCAGCCCAGCCATCGGGGCAATGGGGCTCCTCCTTTTTTTTTTTTTTTGCATAGAATATTTATTGATTTAAAGAGAGAAAATAGTATGTTTGCAGTAACGAAACCTCACAGACACCACCTTAACTAACACGTTAACATCACCAGTAATGGGACAAATCAACATTCTGTGCCTTTTGACACTATTCACAGAGAACATACATCACTTACGTAGTGTTATTGCCAAAAACGTATAACTGAATGTAAGCATTAGGAATTATAACATACACAAACAGGAGATACTTTTCAAAAATGTTATAGGTCACAAAAGACAAAGATTGAGAAATTGTTCAGATTAAAGGGCACTGCAGAGATGTGACAAGATACAATACAAGAAATACAATACATGATACAAGATACAATACATGACCCACCTCCTAGAGAAATGGAAATAAAAACAAAAATAAACAAATGGGACCTAATGAAACTTAAAAGCTTTTGCACAGCAAAGGAAACCATAAACAAGACCAAAAGACAACCCTCAGAATGGGAGAAAATATTTACAAATGAAGCAACTGACAAAGGATTCATCTCCAAAATTTACAAGCAGCTCATGCAGCTCAATAACAAAAAAACAAACAACCCAATCCAGAAGTGGGCAGAAGACCTAAATAGACATTTCTCCAAATAAGATATACAGAATGCCAACAAACACATGAAAGAACGCTCAACATCATTAATCATTAGAGAAATGCAAATCAAAACTACAATGAGGTATCACCTCACACCAGAATGGTCAGAATGGCCATCATCAAAAAATCTAGAAACAATAAATGCTGGAGAGGGTGTGGAGAAAAGGGAACATTCCTCCTTCTTTAATCCAGCTGAGTCCTGTGATGAAGCTTAGCCCTGGGCTCAGGGATGCTGTTACTCTCACAGAGGCTGACTGGCTCATGTCTTCCCTCCTCTGAAGTACCAGTTAAAGCCTGGCATCTTTAAAGTGATGCTATAGTGAAGGACAACCTAATGGTGATGGTTCCTTGCACCAGTTTACCTTATACATATTCTCTTTCTTATTATCTTCTTTCATGTTATCATTCATAAATAAGAGGCTTGAGCTTGATATTTTGTCCTCCTTTCTGATGGGACAGGAATAGTGTATTTTAGAGCAAACCAAGAGTACAATTTAAAGTTTCTTATTCCATTTTGTTAGTAATAATGTAATTCTAACAGAAACTAGATATTATTTTTAAAAAGGAATCCCATTTTCTTTATAATTCCAAATTTAATAACAGTATTTCACTAAACCCTTCACAGTAATTTTTTTATTCTTGCTCTTAGTTTACACAGTGACCATTTCTATTACTCCTCATCACTTCTTCACTTTTAATTTTATGCCCTTGGTTTGTGATCTTGTCTATACCTCCTTTTGGCATAGCCACCATATATTCAAAATGTTTAGTCTGAATTTACTTGTCCATTCTACACAGTGCATTCTAGACAATCTCTTCGTCTACATTAAAATTTTTTTCAAATGTTACAAGTGTTCACCTTACCCTTCTGTGGTAAGGGCTTTGCAGTTTAATTTGTCCCTGATTTCCAAATCTTCTCCTTATTCCTCTTTCTGACCTCCTGTCACTAGGATCTCCTTTCTTCTTTTCATTCTCTTTTTAATAGCATTATTATATCCTCCAATTTGCCCCAGGTTATTTCTCCTTTTACCATATGATTTCTGTACTGGAAGGGAAGCCCTAACCCAGACACTGAATGTGTTAAGTAGTGCCATTCATTGGAAAACATGTGCAGAACAGCTATTCTGAGTCATCCCTTAAATAAGAATCTAAAGATATTTCAAAAAATAGAAAACAAATAAACAAACAAAAAACTAAGGCCTTGGCTTCTAACTCAAAGCTTATACAATCAAATGGAGACCACAACTTGTAAATAAATAATTACCATACCAGTGGCATTAATTTTTACAAACAAGGAAGGGGTGCATGCCTTGGGAAGGAAGTGGAGGAAAGGGGGAGGGGTTAGGGAATATTTGCACTGACTTTGATATTCAAACAGAAACTTAATGAATGGGTATGAAATCACAGGAACTGGGAGTGCAGCATCTGAGATAATGGGACCAGCATGTTCAAAAGCAAAGAAGTGTTAAAAAGGCTTCATGTGTTTAGGTCTACATGTAGTTGAAGAACATGAAGATAGAAGATGAGACTGGAAAAGTCAATGGGGATCAAATCATGAAAAGCTTCATATGTGATTCTTACGACTTAGATTTATTCCTGTGCACTACGGTCTGTCATTGAAGGATTTCAGGCAGAGGGGATTATCTGCACTGTGAAGGGACACTATGAAGAATGGATTAATGGGATTGAAACATGATTCAGAATTGATGGGAAGTAATTATAATAATTCAAGAAAGACATAATGAGAGTCTGAACCAAGGCAGTGAGAGAGGTGATAGAAAAAAGGCGAAATACAAATTATTTTTAAACAAATGGTATTAATAAAGCTCAGTTACTATGACTGGGAGAGGAGAGAGGGTGAGAAAGGTGGTTCATAAAGAATCCTTGGACCCAGGCTTGGTTCACAAAGTGGATGATGGTGTCTTTAATTTAGATATATTTAATCCATAATTAAGTTGACATTATGCTAAATATCACAATAAAAATAACAACATTCTGCAGCTTTATAACTCTTATATAGAGACACAGATGTAGATAAAAATAACAACATTCTGCAGCTTTATAACTCTTATATAGAGACACAGATGTAGAGAACAAATGTATGGACATCAAGGAGGGAAAGTGGAAGGGGGCAGGTGGTGGGATGAACTGGGAGATTGGGATTGACATACATACACTAATATGTATAAAATAGATAATAAGAACCTGCTGTATAAAAAATAAGTAAAATTAAAAATAAAATAAAATAAATTATAAAAAACATATAGTTCCAAAATAAGACATAAGGACACGTCTGCCCTGTTCTCCCTTGAAGTGAGACCATATCTCAAAACTCTAAGATAAATTTCTAAAGAACATCTTCGAAGTTTAAGGGACTTGATCAATGTCACAACCAAATTCTTGTCTAGGCTGGGGTAGGTCTTTTAATCATAGGGACTCCATACAGTTGCACAGGTTGTTCATGGCACAAGTGTGCCAGGACAAGCAACTAAATAAGGGCTGAGTTCCAGCCTGTGTTCCATTGGCTTAGTCCTGTGCATGGACCCAAGCCTGCATATAAAACTTTAAAGAGGTGCTTTTTCCTAATTTGTAGTAAAGATACCAAGCTGTGTACCCTAAGAACTCTGTCTTCTTGGAGGGGTGAATTCTTCCAACTTGCACAAAGGTACCAAAGCCACCTATGGTCTTGTGGTGGCTCTTTATCCACTGTATTTTAAGAACTATCTAGGTACACATTGGTCTGCTTTGGCAAACAGTATAGGGAAACTATGCCAAAGCTAGAAACTAGAAGGGATGGCACAGGATTCACTCTGAATTTATACGTAAGAGACTATGGGGTTGGAAATTTCCTGCATTTGGTTCCAAATGGTAGCTACATATTTAAATTAGAGAACAAAGGCAACTAATAAAAAAAACATTGTTTTTCTAGTGTGAATAAAATTATATATATATATATATTTATACACACACACACACACACACACACACACATATAGATATTGCCACTTTCTGTTCTGAAACTAATGAGAAAAATATTCCACACTGAGGGCCTGGCTCTAGAGCACATACACACAGAATATGATTCAGATATAACACAGAATAAAACCCCCTTTTCTGGCACTATGTAGGTTTTATTTTACATTACCTATAAATTTATGACTCAGTGACTATATTCAGACTGACCTTCAATGTTTTACATAACTATTTTTGGTCATGGTAAATGATGAACCATAATCAGGAGAGGGATGTCTTCTATAACGATGCAAATATTTCATTTTTACTATAGAACTGTAATATTCAATTCCATACTGAATTAGAAATCATAATGATATGCAACACTATGCAAAAGCTATGAGGTTGTTCTTTTTTGTACCATAATAAAATATGAGGTTATTAGTCATCAACTTTAAAAGAACATGCATTTTTCATTCTGTCTGCATCAAGCATCTATGCTTCTCTGAAGTTTCATAACTATTAAAATACTAATCTACATACTTAGATACATACATATAATGGTGAAATAATTGGATACAGAAACATATTTAGAAAGCTAACTCTAGATTTATGTTAATCAAATTCTTTTTTTCCCCCCCAATAATACTATCCAGGCTAGAATCTCCATAACAAACTACCACTTGAAGTTATACACTAACTCTTGGGATGATGAGGACTAAGGAGACCATCCCTTAAGAAGCTCATTTCTGACTAAATATATCTGGCTCTGTAACTTGCTTTGGCTAGCAGAATGTAAGCAGATGTGATTAAAAACAGAAACATTAAAATGTGCTTCTGCAGTTTGGTTAGCTTCTTGCACTCTTGTCATTTGTCATGAGAAGACTGTTCCATGAAAGATATGAACATAAGAAGTAAACATGAATTCAAGTTGTAGCCTGTGGTCAAGCCCAGACAACCTAAGGCAGGAAGAGGAACTATGATTCTGGGCCTAGTCTAGATCTGAGCACCAGTTGATCTGCAGACACATAAGCAAGACTAATGTTTTTTGTACATGTGAGCAAAAAATTAATGTTTCGTGTTTTAAAATGCTGAGTTTGTCAGTGTTTGTTATGCGGCAGGAATTTGGCAGTAGACAACTAATATAGTAGCCATATGACCTTGAACAAGGTATTTAGTTTCTCTGGATCTCACTTTCCTCATTTATAAAAAGAAAAATGGTTGGCACATAATGATAATACCTAAGGTCAATGGTGGTTGTAAAATAAAATGAGATAAAATATGTAAAATCCCTAGTATAGTCCCTTAACTACCTTATTTCACATAAGCAGTTGGCAAACTGGCCCTGGCTCTGCTCTATGTTGATACTATTGAAGCATTAATTTTATCCCTTTGCCTAGATAAATCTTGTGACAAAACCCAACATCACTGGGTTGAGGAAGTAAACTCTCACTTTCATGCCTTGTAAGTTCACACGATGAAGAACTGAGAATAATAATCCAATCCACCAAAACCTTTCCCTAGAAAAAGAGATTACTGCATCTCTTTCCCAAGGTTAAGGCAGCTCCCCAGGTCTGGAATTATGGGCATGAGATCTATGAAGTCATACAGGACCCTACACTCTGAAGTGTCCCTCACTTGGTTTAATGATCTCCTATTGCTGCTTTGTCTTGATCATTTTTGAACAAGGAGTCCCATATTTTCATTTTGTACTAGGCTCTGAAAATTATGTAGCTGGACCGGAAACTCAATATTTCTGCCTTCCTATCCCTTTTCTTCCTTGCTTTTCTTTGTGCTGGGGTTGTGGTAGGTGCCAGGGAGACAGTAAAAGTGAATGACTAGGATCTACTTTACCTTCCTGGACTGTACAAGAAGCCATTTATCAATTCATCATCATGGTTAAAAGCAAAGACTCTTAAGTCATGCTGTGTGGGATCAAATTTCATTCTGCCGCTCTTCACCTGTGTGACACTAGGAAATTTACTTAACTTCTCTGTGTTCCAGATCACTGTTTGGATAATAGGGCTAATGTAATAACAGCCTCTACTTCATAGAGTTGTTGTAAGAGTTAAGTAGCAAAGCAATAGTTGCTGGGACAGAGCTTGACATGCAGTAAGCATTATGTAAATTACACTGGCATTATCTGCATCATTATAATTATTTTATGCTTTAAGAAAATACACTTTTATCTCCTTTAACTTCTTCTCAGGAACTCTATCAGTCACCCTGTAGTTTTTATATTTAATCTTCCTCTTAACTGGGTGCCTTCCCTCTGCCTATAGATTGGTTCAAATCCCAAGAAGTTTGTATATGGATATTTTCCTGTCTACTTGTATGGTTGACTTATTCCCTTAAATATACTGTGCTTTAAAATACTGGCATAACTTTTTGAATTTTTGTAACATTTTATTTATTGCTTTTAACAATTATCTTTATAAAAATCCTACATGTTAATGTGTGACACACATGTTATTTAATCATAACTCCATCATGGACCAAGAATGCACAATAAAGTACACTTGATATATACCTGCAATTGGAGTAACTTCTAACTCTGACGCTAAAAGAAAAAAAATAAGAATTTAGGAAAGATGAGGAATGAGGAGCAGGATATCCTGGAGGGTTTTTTCTTTAAGTCTTAATCTGTGAAAATATACTTAATGATTGAATTTCACTTTTGTTCTAATCTCTAAAAAATAATTATTTTAATTTCTGTGAGTGTAGAAGAAAAATTAAAAATACATTAAAAAGAAAGACATTTTAGTATGGAAGAATAAACATATCTTTAATAATGGTTGATTTTCTGAAGTATATAAATACTACATTTCATAACATTCTAGGCTACTGAAGGATTTTTTGTTGTTGTTGCTTTGCTTTTATTGATACTTCCTTTTATTCACTGTTCAGATATCACATTACAGGTACTGTTACTGCTATGAAGAAAACTTACTCCTGATTCCCAAGTAGATTATGAACAATACATTTTACTAAACTTATAATTTCATGGTCTTCATAAATGTAAATAACACTTTTACATTAACAACAATAAAAAAATAAAAAACAATCTAAAAATGTTAGTGGTTTAGA
This sequence comes from Mesoplodon bidens, assembly GCF_964165515.1. Lineage (NCBI taxonomy): Eukaryota > Metazoa > Chordata > Mammalia > Artiodactyla > Ziphiidae > Mesoplodon > Mesoplodon bidens. Next base: position 68,737,437 of record NC_138160.1, read on the forward strand.
GCACAGACTCTAGAATTAGGCAGCTCTGCTACTTACAAGTTCTATACCCTTGGAAAGTACCTCTGTTTCCTTATCTCTAAAATGGGGATAATAATAGTCCCCTTCTTATTTGAATAATGTAAGACAAATGAGTTGATGTTTGTAAGTTAATTAGAACATAGCCAAACAATGTGAATTAGTGTTATTATTCATGGAATTTCACAAAGGGAACATTATTATTTATATTTTTCTATAACAGAACTATTATTCCAAGTAAAATGCATGTCTCTGGCCTTCAGATTCATCTGGAATTAGAATCCTTACAGTATTTCAACTGTAATGGCATGCCCATTGTAAATCTAACACTGAGTGGACTTATGCTTGGTCCCTCACACCTGCACATGCCTTCCAATTATTACATAAATACAAAAATGCACTCTCACTGTTATTTTATTCAACATAGTATTGGAAAGCCTAGCCACAGCAACCAGACAAGAAAAAGATATAAAAGGAATCCAAACTGGAAAAGAAGAAGCAAAACTGTCACTGTTTGCAGATGACATGATACTAAATATAGATAATCCTAAAGATGACACCAAAAAACCTTAGAACTCATCAATTAATTTCATAAAGTTTCAGGATACAAAATTAGTATGCAGAAATCTGTTGCATTTCTATATACTAACAACCAACTACTAGAAAGAGAAATTGAGAAAACAATCTCATTCACAATCGCATCAAAAAGGATAAAAGACCTAGGAATAAATCTAACTATGGAGGTAAAATATCTGTACTCAGAAAACTATAAGACACAGATTGAAAAAACTGATGAGGACACAAACAAATGGAAACATAGACCATGTTTATGGATTGGAATTAATATTGTTAAAATGCTCATACCACCCAAGGCAATCTACAGATTCAGTGCAATTCCTGTAAAAATACCAGTGACATTTTTCACAGAACTAGAATAATTCTAAAATTTGTATGGAAACACAGAAGACCCCAAATAGCCAAAGCAATCTTGAGAAAGAAAAATGGAGCTAGAGGAATCAAGATCCCTGACTTCAGACTATACTACAAAGCTACAGTAATCAAAATAGTATGGTATTGGCAAAAACAGACACATAGATCAATGGAATAGAATAAAGATCCCAGAAAGGAACCCACACTTACATGAACAGTTAATCTATGACAAAGGAAGAAGAATATACAATGGGGAAAAGACAGCCTCTTCAACAAATGGTATTGGGAAAACTAGACAGCTACATGAAAAAGAATCAAACTGGACTACTTTCTCATATCATCTATAAAAATAAACTCAAAATGGATTAAAGACTTGTAAACCTGAAACCATAAAATTTCTAGAAGAAAACGTAGGCAGTACACTCTTCAATACTGGTCTTAGTAATTTTTTGGATATGTCTCCTCAGGCAAGGGAAATAAAAGCCAAAATAAACAAAAGGAACTATATCAAACTAAAAAGTTGTCAACAAAAAAAAAGGTCACCCACTGAATGGGAGAAGATATTTGCAAATGATATATCCAATAAGGGGTTAATATCCAAAATATACAAAGAACTCATACAACTCAACAACAAGAAAGCAAACAAGGTGATTACAAAATTGGCAGAGGACCTGAAAAAACATTTTTCCAAAAGACATACAGATAACCAAGAGGACATGAAAAGATGTTCAACATCACCTGCCATCAGGGAAATGAAAATCAAAACCACAGTGACATATCACCTCACACCTGTCAGAATGGTTATTACTAAAAAGACAATAAATAACAAGTTTTGGTGAGGATGTGGGAAAAAAGGAACCCACATGCACTGTCGATAGGAATGAAAATTGGTGCAGTCACTATGGAAAAGAGTATGGAGTTTCCTCAAAAAATTAAAAATAGAACTACCATATGATCCAGCAATCCCACTCCTAGGTGTTCATCTGAAGAAAAGTAAAACACTACTTTGAAAAGATAACATGCACTCTTATGTTCACTGCAGCATATTTACAATAGCCAAGATATGGAAGCAAAGTAAGTGCCCATCAACAGATGAATGGATAAAGAAGATATGGTGTATTTATATACAATGGAATATTATTCAGTCACATAAAAGAATAAAATCTTGCCATTTGTGACATGGATGGACCTAGAGGGTATCATGCTAAATGTAATTTGTCTTTTTCAGAGGAGGACAGATACTGCACAATTTCACATATACATGGAATCTAAAAAACAAATGAACAAAAATAACAAAAGAGAAACAGAGTCATAGATACAGAGAACAAACAGGTGGTTCCCAGAGGGGTGGAGGGTTGGAGGATGAGTGAAATAGGTGAGAGAGATTAAGAGGTACAAATTTCCAGTTATAAAATAAATGAGTCACCAGTATTAAATGTACAGTGTGGGGAATATAGTCAATAATTATGTACTATCTTCGTACAGTGACAGTTGTATTTTTTAATAAAAAAAAAATTCTAGTCTTTCATCGCCAGTAAGATAGACATCAAACAGCCTAGAGGGGATGATGTGGCCTGTGAGCTATACTCTATCAACCTTCAAAGCTCTACTTACTATTTAAGTCTGTTCCCAATCTCACAAATTTTCTTTTAGTTTCTCAAAGGTACCATATTTCCTTCTGCCATAGGGCTTTGCTTGATGTGCTCCTCAATGCCCCATCCAAAACCCTCCCCACCACCACTGCACCACTTCAGTTATGTCAACTCCTCCACTCTTCATGGCTCAGCTCAAGTCAACTCAGGGAAGATTTTTGTGAAAGTGGTCCTCAGCTCTGCCTCCACCGAGGATTGTGCTCTCAAAGCACTGAACGGAAACATAATTCGCAACCCTAAAATAAGCCTTTTTGACATGAAAATTATAATCAGCTAATTATTTTTGAAAAGCTGCAGACACAGGGGAAGCTCTGAAAAGCAAGTGTAAGTTAGCCTTTTATGAGAGACGTTTACATTTATAAGGGAAATCTCCATTTTTAATAGTGTGTCCCTTTCTCTTCTCCTGGGAAGAGAAGGAGGACTAAACCTCTAGAAATTCTTTACCCATGGTGAAGGCAGTGACTTAAATCTGCATCACAATCATACCCTTGTTTACTGAGCTCTTTCTGCTAACCTCCCAGCACTGGCTTTCCCCTCCTCACATCTTCTGTCTTTAGCTGAAGACGGAATATAAGGTGGTGACTCGGGTCATTTTGCAGAGTTACTCAGTTTTCCTGGGTATCTCCCATGTATACAGGAGGCAAACCTGTTAATCTGTCTTTTATTATAGGGGGAGTCTCCACCAAGAACCTGTAAGAATAGAGGGAAAATTATTTTTCCTCCCCTACGGCACCCATTGCATTTCTTTTTCAGTTTACATTCATTGCCTGATTAATGTTTATCTTCCCTGACAGAGCCATCAGGCTTGGTACCAGAACACATCTTCCTGCTAAAATATGTTCTCAAAAATATTTAGGAACTCATACACATTTATCTTTCATTTTTCACATACCTCAATACCTTACACATAGCATGCACTCAACATGCTTCAGCAAGCATTGAATGAGCTCCTGCTATGTGCAATATTCTAGACTGAAGATAGAGCAGTCAACAAAAGACACAAAAATCTTTGCATCGATAGGCTTTATATTCTAGTTAAATGAACAGCTGTTTGATAACTGTGCCTGACTATAAAAAAAGAATTCACAATAATCAAAACAGAGCTGAGCCTCATAGAAACCAAGGGAAAGTCAAAAAATGTTTCAGGTTAACAGAAAAGACGAGTGTTTCAAACATTTCTATAAGGTTTGTTAAATATTTCCGTATGTTTTTTTCAAGGTAAGTTTGAACAGCTTCTATTGTCATTTATTGTATGGGTCAGAAGTCTCACACAATCACCTCAAATCTTTCTAAGAATAGACCCTTAAAAAAAAATGATCAGAGAAAACTAATATAATCTGAAATGGGGTCAGCCAGAAAATCCCATCTCAAGTAATTATTTTTTAAAACATTTTTAACTTTCTGGTGGATGAAGAGGTTTTGAAAAAGGTCCTTCTTTTTGCCACTGGCACACAGGTATATTTCATATGAAAAACCCAATGGAGCACTTAAATATAATATCCCTTCTATGTATCCAAACGCCCGTCATAACAAGGAACTGAATACAAATATTACAGTTTATTTTAAGACAGCTTCTTTCTCCCTAGAAGCTCAGTATGCAGTAACTGCATTATCAATGCATGCTTCTTCCTTATACCATTCTTACGTATTTAATAAATATAGCAGCCTTTCTCTCTTTTTTAAATGAGGAAGGTTTACAATCACTTTGTGCTCTCTTTTGGCTCTGAGGGGGTGAATTGATTTCTTTCCTTTGAAAGCAATTTTATCAATAAAATTTATGAACTACCATTACTCAGTTTCCTAGAACTAAATAAGCCTTTCTTTCATCTATTCTTTGAACACAGAACAGCAAGTTAATCTTTGTATGATGATTTATTTATCCTTCATGACTGTTCAGTATTACATTTCAGTTTTAAGTTTAAATACTGACTTAGAATCAAGCTGTCTGGCAGAATATCATTCCTCATTTTTCATTGTTTCCTCCTCATTTCAGAAACTTTCAAACTTCTAGAGCTGAAAGCAAACTTAGAAATCATCTATCCATACATTTGTAATCAAGTTTCCTTTCAAATTTAGATAGTACTTTTTATAGCGAAAGAGTATTTTCACTGAACTTCTCAGCTGTTAAGTAGCCATGAATTCTATTTATACACCGTCCCTATTCAAAGAAACCTTAATGTTTCAACACCAAGGTGTTGAAAGTAAAGTTAGGACTGTAATCCTTCACTTATTCACTGTCCAAATTCCTTTCCACTTTCTCATGAGTTACTTAAAATCATCATGATCCCAAACTATAATTTTCTACATTTTCAAAACTCAGACTCATGGTAAATATGTATGTTGAATTTTTTAATGGCTAAAATGCAAGGAACAACCAATTTTTAATGGCTAAAACACAAGGAACAAATGCAAGTATTTGCCTGTTCTTTATCTTCTTTAGAGATAAATTTAAAGAGGTGTTTAGAAGTCATTTAAATTTGGCTCATTTAAAATTTGAGATGTGCACTGTCTTTGCCTACAAATATATATTTTTTAAGTTGGAAACTTTCATCTGATAAAATTCAGCACTTGAAATAACATGTTTTTCTTTTAACTCTAGCTGAGTTCTTATTACATTTAAAATTAAAAAAAAAATAGTGCTTGGCATAACTTCTATTCTTGGCTGCATTCCTGAACTGCTGTAACAATGGGTCAGGTCTTTGAGTCCTTTTAACCTGAAGTAAAAATGGTTTTTTGACATTCATGTTATGTTGTTAATGAATTGCTTTTTTTCTTTTTGGAGGAGAAATAAAATTGTCTATCTTTATCTATTTTAAGATGGGCCAGCTCATCTGTACTGGGGCAGGAAGTACACTTGGATTTACTTTCATTTTTTTGAAAACTGTGAGAATTAACAAGTGATATAATATTTCCATAGAAACTTCTTCCTACCTTAGGACTTCAGAAAGGCAATCCAAACCAAACAACTATTAAGGTATATTCCATACATATCACATGAGCAGCTGTAAATTTAAACTTCTTTGTCCACAGGAGGTGAAGAATTGAGATTGATCTCTATGGATTCTCGTTTGCCTCTAACTCATAATCTCTAGCAGAACCCTTTGGCTTGGAACAGAACCTGGGAAAGAAAGAGGGGTGTCTTCTCTCCTATGGGAAAGCTCTAAGTTGAGCCTAAAGGCCCGGGGCCTCTGGCCTCCATCACCTAAGAGTCACTCTGCAGCCAAGTCTCAGGAAGAGTTTCAGACTGAGGTCCCACCAGGAGTCTGACATGAAACTCTTCAGTATTTGGAAAAACAGAACAATATACTTTAGATGAATGTTCCTCAATAAAATAATTCTATCAAAATAAACGTAGCCCATCTATCTTTGAAAGCTGCTATCTGTGGTAGCAGAGGAAGAGAAGCCACTATTTGAGGGGAAAAAAAAAAGGAAACATCCAAAATGCCTACAGAACACATGCCAGTCAATTTTTTATGTGAAAATTCATTTTAATATATTTTGTTACAACTGGCATATTGTAGATATTCCTATACATATGTTTTGTTATTATAAGGAAATAAATCACAAGTATTTGAAAAATTTGACCTGTATGACTGAGTAACGTCCTACACCTGCACTGCCCAATGGTATCCACTAGCTACACGTGGCTATTGAGCACATGAAATGTGGCTAGTGTGACTAAAGAACTAAATTTTTACCTTTTTGCTAAACTTATGAATTTTAATTTAAATATAAATCTAATAATGTCGCTATTAGAAAATTTTTTAACGTTAGCAGCAACGTGGATATGTGGTTCTCCTCTTTCAAATATAATTTTATGAACTCTAAATACAGATAAAGTATTTTTGATGAAAACTTAGCATCGAAATTGAGATGTACTGTTATTGTAAAATACACACTAGATTACAAATACTTAGAATAAAGCACAGAATGTAATATATATCATTAATAATTTTATACTGTTAAGTTTTTAAATGAGAATATTTTTGACATACTGGGTTAAAAAAATAAAACTACTTTCTAAGTTTTATTGAGGTACAATTCACAAAACTGTAAAATATTTAAAGTGCACAATGTGGTGATTTGATATATATACATTTGAAAGGATTCCCGATGCCCCCCATGCCCCCCAATTGAGTTAATCAACACGTCTATCACCACATATATTTACTTTTTATTTTGTTCTGATCAGAACAGTTCAGTTCTACTGTCTTGGGAAAGTTCAATTATACAGTACAGTGTCATCAACTATAGTTGCCATTAAACTATGTTATTAAAATTCATTTAACCTATATCTTTTTGTGTTTTTTAATATAGCTGCTAGAAAAATTTAAATTACACACATGCGGTTTGCATGACATTTCTATTAGATAGAGCTTCCTTAGACTACCATAAATCATTTGCTGTGTCAAATGCTAGGGCTCTTGATTTAACCATTTTATGTTGCTTCAAAATTATAATATCATTTTCAACCAATCAGTCATATAACTTACACTTAAAGTAAACTGGTGGCGCCATTCTAAAATCTCTTGGATTGCTTATGAAGCATTTTAAGAGGATTATTATTTTCACAGAAGTATTTGAATGACCAAGTTGTTATTCTCTCATCTTTTCCTGTGGCTCATTTTCTTGGCCTACACAGATAATATTCTACAGGCTCTACAGTATAAATCTATTCTGTAACATTTCCCATTTCACCTCAGAGGAAATACCTAACCACTGAAATCTTTCTGTAATTACATTATTGGGTAACATGCCACTAATTCTCTTGCCATAGAAAGATAGAACCCTACTAAATAGAGACATCTGAAACACATATTCTGCCAAGGAAATGCCATTTGAGTTCACCAACTTGCAAAAAGAAAGAAGAATTACTCAAATATCCCTTTCAAAGTATCTATTACTCTTGGGGTAGTTTTTAATGAGAAAAATAAACAGTGATAATAAAAAATAGGATACCAAAAAAGCCAGATACTCTCCAAATCTAAAAGCTATTGCTTCTATGTGGAATCTAAAAAAATGGTACAAGTGAACCTATTTACAAAACAGAAATAGAGTCACAGATGTAGAAAACAAACTTATGGTTACCAAGGGGTAAAGGGGGGCAGGGATAAAGTGGGAGATTGGAATTGACATATACACACTACTATATATAAAATAGATAACTAATAAGAACCTACTGTATAACACAGGGGACTCTACTCAGTACTCTATAATGACCTATATGGGAATAGAATCTAAAAAAGAGTGGATATAGGTATGGCTGATTCAGTTTGCTGTGCAGCAGAAACTAACATAACATTGTAAATCAACTATATTCCAATAAAAATTAATTTTAAAAAATTAAAATAAAAAAAAAAGAGGAGAGACACAAAAGACATGATCTCTCTCTCTCTGCCATGCAAGGATACAGCAATAAAGTGGCAGTCTCCAAACCAGGAAGAAGACCTTCACCAGGAGCCGTATTGGTCAGCACCTTGATCTTGGCCTTCCCAGCCTCCAGAACTGTGAGAAATACATTTCTGTTGTTTAAGCCAAAAAAAAAAAAAAAAAAAAATTAAAGTGGAGATATGGCTCTCCAATTACAGTGTTGCCAAAAGCAGACTGAGTTATCATGTAACAAAATATCTACAATCTGAGACTCTCCCACAGATGGTCTACTTTAAAAAAATATACCACAACATTATTAATTGCTCCCTAATTAGTTGGGACTCAGGATGGTACAGAAAGATATAATGTGTTTAAATTTCATTTTTAATTTATATGGATTAAAAAAAATCATTAGGTATTGTGAATACACATACACACACACACATAATTAAAGAGGCATTTTGCAAAGTTTTCCAAAAATGAAATGTAGTCAAATGCAAGTACAAAAAGAAAAAAAAAAAATTCCAAGCTAGTAAGTCTGGTTCAAAACCTCTAAAAATAGGTACAGATTGAAGAATCTCACTCAGCAGATCCCTATGCAAGCAAAGCAATGTTTCATAAACTACTGAAGCAGATGATTTCAGAAAATTCTCTACTGGAAAAGGTTCAAAAAGCAAAATGTCTGTTTTAAAAACTGATGCTTGTACAAATTTTATTTACTCTATTAAGTGCACCAACTTAATTCTATTATTTTTTCTTAAATCCTTATTTCAAGGTCATCAAACTTTTTCCAAAAAAAAGGCAGATAATGAGTATTTTAGGCTTAAGGGTCATACTGCCTCTATTGATATTACTCAGCTCTGCTGCTGTAGTGCAAAAAACAGCCAGAGATAATATATAAACCATTGGGCATGGCTGTGTTCCTATAAAACTTTATTTACAGAAACAGGCTGCAGGGGCTGATTTAGTCTAAGGGCTATAGTTGACTGATCCCTGCTCTATATCTCTGAACTACTGATCTTGCCAATTTAATTTTGCTTCTCTTGGTATTTTCATGAGTACTCTCCTTAAGAATGTGAGTACAGTGGACATGTTTGGTTTTGCCTGCTGGACTTCTATTCCTTGTCTTCTGTTAATAGCCCCTGATGTTCCTTGGAAACTTCCCTCTCCACTAGTCTCCATGTTTTAAGTGGCTGTGAGGGTAACTCAGGGATGATGAGGTGAAGCAACATGGACATCAGAGGCAGTGATACTTACTGCAGGACTTTTGTGAAACTCTTCTGAGACAGAAGAGCTCATCCCTTTTCTACTGGCATTGAAACTAATAACCTGTATGCTTAGAGCCACTGATAACCATCTTGCTACTGTACGGGGAGAGCCTGTCTGAGAATGAAACCAAGACAGAACCAAGGGATGAAGTGAGACTGAGTCCTGACAGCATTATTTAAACCCTTGGATCCAGCTGTGTGTGAACTGGAACATTTCAATTCCATGAGACAACGAACTCTTTTTTTTTGCTTGAGCTGGTTTAAGTTCATTTTCTGTCTTTTGTATGCAACAAATACTAACAAAAATACATTGATAAATTATAATATCTTAAGGCTTCTAAGCCTAGCTCTGGGACTTAAGCTGCACAGGTGAGCCTTGGCTTCTTTTATGACCTGTAGGCACTCCCAGATTGTAACATGGTGTCCCTTTGTTCACAGTTCTGTTCTAGGCAGCATTAAATATATATGAATGGAAGGAAAATAGTAAATATGTGAATGTATTCAGATCCCATCAGATACAAAACTCTATTTTTATCTGTTGTCTTTATCAGAAAACTCATCTCATATTGCTCTAAATTTACAGATCTTGTATCATCAAGCAGAGGACAAAAACTGAATATGTACAAGAGGAAAGAAATGTTATGCTCCATTTGGGAATAGCTAATTGACATTTCCAGTAATATTTGCCCTTAATTTTATTATAATGCATTGTGCTAACATCATTAATTATAGTAACTAAAACTAAGTGATTTTCTTTACCTAAATATACATAACCATATTTTGGCTTTTTTCCCTATCATCTCAGATATAATATCTTAGCTTCTAAAGACAGGGTTGGATTAAGATTAATTTAGGAGAAAAATTTTAGTAAACATTAAGATCTAATAAGCATTCAATAATAGGAATAATTATTTAATTTGAATTCACATATTGCACTTGTCTGTCTTATTATAATCATCTTTATATTCACTGTCTCTCCCAATAACTGCAATTTCCTGGAAGGTAGATATGTATCTCACTAGTTTTAGCCCCTGCAGGGCTACTGGAGTTTCTTCCATGTTGAAAGGACTCAATATCTACTTAATTGAATTACTTTTCTCTATAAGATACATTTAAAATGTTTGCTCACATGTATATTTTAAAGACCTGGAATGTTAACTTTACTATTTTGCATGACTAAGATAAAGACCTTTCCGACTCCTGCCCCTATTTTGTTACCTCATTCAGGTTCCCCAGAGATAAACTCTGACACTAGGTTCAAGCCCAGGAAGCAATGGTGAGGGACTGGAGAAATGATTCATGGAAGGAAAGCAGCCAGGAAAGAGTGCTTACAAAGGAAGCTGCTGCAGAGGGTGACTTGGGCTAAATTCTATGGGGGAAAACTCTGGAAAAGGTGGAAAATGCACTTCAGAGATTTATACCATTTGGAGAAGAGAGCCAGGCTATTTACACACCAACTCCCTGAAATTATTGATTGAAGACTAATCCATAGGGAGTGTTCATTCCCTGTCATCTCCGTTCTACCTGTTCCAGAAAAAGCCTTTAGGCATGGAAATAGTATGGTGGCTGGACATCATCCTGAGCACCCCAAAATGCAGAGCCTGAAGGATTTAGGTGGGTCACTGACAGCATCTGCTACATCCATCTTTTCTTTCTCCTTTCCACTTTTCCTGTGCAATATTCTAAAAAAAATACCTATTTTATCAAACTTCCTTATTCAAAAACTTTCAGTGATTCCCTCTCTTTGGTTTTACCAAAATCTAAAATCTCTCATCTGATTTTCCTGTTTTGTTTTTTTGTGTTCTTCTATGGCAAAACCAAACCGAAGCAAACATAACAAAAACTATCCACAAAAAATTGTCAATTGGGGATGCTGCATGGCTAGGTGGTGGATTAAAGATGCATAAGTTGAAACATATTAATGATTTCCAAATATGTTGTTTATCTCTCTGACCCTGTTGCCCAGAAAAGTCACCAACACATAGAAGGTCAATGTCTATTGAAGATATAAGTATCCTAATGTTTTCAGAATATTTAAAGTACCACTTCAACTCCTACAAAATTCAGTTTCTAGTTAGCATTTGTTAGCAATGTTACATTTGATACATCTTTCATGATTCATTAAGTAAAAATCACATATCATTATCTCAAACTATGACAACTCAATCATCATTTTAACAAATAATACAATTCCTACTTATATGTCACAGCCCCAGTCCATAATCTTAACTCTTGCATATTATAGCTCAAAATTTCATCTAAAATATGATATCTCTTCTCTTTACTAAGTAATATAGCAGCCTTTTTAAGAGATAAATAATATTCTTGTTAACTTCTATTGCCAAATTTAGAAACATGTTCTACTACTGTTATTTATAAAAAATATAGCTTCTTTCCCATGCATGGGTCTCGAGGCAACAGTGCACCAGACATCTCTGAAGCCTGCGTTGTAGAAAAATCATGGTCCAGAGGAGTCTAATTAGTGACAGCCCTTCCACATGGGTTCCCTGGCCCTGCTCGACCTTAAGCAGCTTGTTTCTTCTTCCTATAACTATACATTAGGGTGAATTGTAATAAAGTGATCTAGTTAGTAGATAAAAAAACTAACCCTCTTGTCCTAAAAGGTAACTAAGAGTAGTAATACACTTACCCACTTGCTGACTCAAAAAGTACATAATTCATTATTGATGAAAAGAACTATGGATTTGTGACTTACATTTTTAAATAAACTTAAATTTAAATATTTTAAGTATTTAAATATTTTAGATATAATTTGAATTTAAATTTAAAAATTCAGGATCGTTTTGAAAAATAAAAACAAGTCCATTTTATAAAGCAAAATTCCATTTTCAAAAGAATCATGTTCACATGTTTCCAGTCATTTTTCTATGAATAGACACAAAATAGAATAATACTACATATTATGTGGTTAAGTGAACAGCATCAACACTCTTCCATGTCAATAAATACAGCTCATAACATTTTAATGACTACATATTATTTTATAGCATGGATATACCATTCATTTAAATTCTCACTTTCAATTTTTGTATTATATGTAATATCAGATTTTTATATGTACATATATCTTAGCAAATACTTTTTAATGAACTTAAAAATACAAATGTAATTTACTGTGTATCAAGCACTGTTCCACAAACCTTAGCAATATTAACTTATTTAATCTTCACAACAGCTCTATGAGGTAGCTATTACTCTTGCTTCAATTTTACAGATGAAGAAACTGAGGCACAGTGGAAGTGGAAGATTGTGGTGTCTAACTCAGGCAAACTAGCTCTAGGATTTGTGCTCTTACCCACTGTAGTAAGTTATCCTTGTGTATTTATCTGTCAATATTATGTGACTAGTGATTAGCGGTTATTTCTCTCTCAATATTATGCCTCAACTTTAGTTACTATATTAAATTCTTTAAACTCTTATGTCTATTGTCAATTTTCCCACCAGAAAATTTAAACCAATTTGCATTCTCTCCAGGAATCCATTACCAGAATAACATTAGATATTAACACACTTTTAATTTTTGTTTTACTGACAGGAGCAAAGGCTATATTATACCATTTTAATTTGTACTTATTCGTTTACTGGTAAAGCTGAGTATTTTTTGACACATCTATTAGTCATTTTAGGTGGATGCCGTATTGATATAAATAAGTACTTAAAAGAGTTTGGTTTTGCAACCACTTAAAAGATTTAGGACAATCTTATGTATATTTAAACTTCTCAAACTTGTATGTACTGAAACCATAGGCCAAACATTTACCTGACAATTCACAAGAGATTAATAAGACTTAGTCTTGAAATAACAAAAAATAATATTACTAAAGTAATAGTATGCTATTATCTACATTTTTAAATAACAGTGAGCCAGAATTATCTTTAAAGGGCTGCCATACTATGTATCATTTAAATTTACAAACAAAAGTATTCCATGAGCAGAGGTCCTGCTTCTGTTTTGAATATTCACCATTATCTCTTATTCTAGTCTAGCAATGATCAAGAGAAATATAAAGCAAGCTACATATGCAATTTAAAATTTTGTGGTAGCCACTTTCAAAAGAGGAAAGACACAAGAAAAATTAATTTTAATAAAACTATTTATCATTTGAACATGTAATCAATATAAAAATTAAATGAGATATTTTACTTTTTTGTGTGTTAAGCCTTTGAAATCCAGTGTGTGTTTTACACTCACTGCACATATCAATTCAGACTAGCCACATTTCCTATAATCAACAGCCATGTGTGATCAAACTACCGTATTAGATAGCACAGCAATAGCCTTCTTCAGCTAGGGCATCCCCTTCCCCTTTTAAACCTTTAAACTAGCTATTTGGGGTATTAAAAAGATGTTCATAGGGCTTCCCTGGTGGCACAGTGGTTGAGAGTCCGCCTGCCGATGCAGGGGACGCGGGTTCGTGCCCTGATCCGGGAGGATCCCACGTGCCACGGAGCGGCTGGGCCCGTGAGCCATGGCTGCTGAGCCTGCGCGTCCGGAGTCTGTGCTCCGCAATGGGGGGGCCACAGCAGTGAGAGGCCCGCGTACCGCAGATGTTCATAGGTCAGCAAGGACAGGTGGTTCTGGGAAACTGTATGATCTTATTAGTGCTATTTGTATATTTTTCATCTATTTTGACTCCACTCAAGATTGTTGAGGCAATAAATTTGTAGCATCATTCTTATTTTGCAGTATTATCGGGTTCAGAATCTATCTACAATCTTTGGCATTACTTTAAGACCTCCTGTTGACAAACACTGTGTTCTGGTCCTAGGTGTGTTCCTAATCAGGTGTGCGGACTTGAGCAACCCAAGCTGCCTGTTCTTCATCTCTATAGGAAACAGATAGTGCAGGCAACCAATGAACTAGGCTTTCAGCCCTACAATTCTGTCAGGGCTCATGTCCTGTCTCACTGTTGATGAGCTGGGTGATGGTGGGAAAGTCAGTGAAGCTTTCATTTCCCCTGTTTGTCAAATGGAGGTAATACTCACCTACTAGAGCTGTTGTTAGGGTTAAATTACATACTGTTTACTCCGTATTGAACTTCAGCTACATTTAACAATTATTAAATGTAAACTCCCTTATCTACAAAATGAGGATTGGATTTGAACCAGAATGCTCGCCAAGATTCCTTCCAATTAAAATACTCAGTAATTCAGTGAAATCTATTAAACCTTGGCCTGTGGATAAAAGAAGTAAATCTAAAGAGAACTCATCCCCTTCAACTGCCACCACAGGGGAGGGTAGGTTAGTTTTGTTTCCCTAATGGCTGTACAAAGACAGCCTGGGTAGAGGGCAGGACCAGGAGTCCCTGCAGCAGGCCTAACTGGGAAGAGTACTTCTTAGAGGCAGTAGAGTCAGGAGTGACAGGCAACATATGTAACAACGGGTAAACCATGAACACCAACCAATCACAACAGTTGTTGCAACTAATCAAAAGGAAGGGCAGTTTACATGGAACTGCCACACTGGTATCTCCCGGTGAGTATGGACACTGGCAAGGAGGCAGGTTGTAGAGAAAAGTTTGAGCTCTGACGACTTACTTAATGTGCAATCTTGGGTAAATAACTTAATGTTACAACTCTGGGCATGTGCATAATAAATACTTGTGTAATAAGGACCTTGTACATGAATCGGTTGTGACTCTAGTGAAAGCCAAATGAAGTGATGTCAACTAAAACACAGTAGGTACATAATAAAAGCCAAAGCCTAGTCTAGTCTTCCATTTGACCTCAGTGGGCATGAAGGGCAGATGCCAATCTTGGAACAGGATTCTGGGAAGCAAGCCATGTTGGGGCCTCTTCCCTTGTGCTTTGTATGTTGACAATGCTTGGAAACCAAGAAAGGAAGGAAATACATTTCTAACTGCCAGCGACTCCACCAAAAATAATTTTTAAATGTTCAGCTAATAAATGCTAATTAAATAGCTATCATATAAAAAGGCATTTACAAATAATTAATTTTATATTTTCTTAGGCTTACATGTATCACAATTCCCCAAATATGTATAATTAAAATACATTCAAGACATAATTTGGTGTAGAATCCCATCTTATATCTTATATAATTTTTGCATCTTAACAATTTTCTTCATTTTCTTATGAATTTTTATATCATTGTTCATGTTTGCCTCTTATTTTTTAAGTACCTAATTAAAAATCACCTATCAAATTCTGTTAAAATGATACTCTGGATATATAGATCTCTGTGTGAAAGGAAAAATGCTTCCAATTCTCAGCAGATGGTCCATTTATCTCAGGCAATATTAAATATAACAATATTTTAGTACTGAAATTATATAGACAACTTTTAGGATAATTTTTAACAAAGTTACAGGAGTATTAGTATAATTTCACATCAAAATTAAGAAAAAGGAACACACTCTTGGGAGAAAATTGTAATCCAGTTCATCACCACTATTAAGTTTTTTAAATGAACTGATAGACATATTTTTAAACATACTGTCCTCTAAATTAGTTTCTAATTCAGATAATTCACTCTATGAATGTTTCAAAAATCTTAACCAATCACATAAAAATCGTGTGAAAATATATTATTCCCAGGATTCAGGATGCCAAAGCAAGAATGGTGATAAGGAGGGAATGGCCAGGATTATGTAAGTGGGAGAGATGCTCTTGCATCAGTATATTAGTTTCCTGTCACTGCTGTGACAAATTACCACAAAGTTAATAACTTAAGACAAAATACATTTATTATCTTACTTACCATCTGAAAGAAAGAAATATAAATGGGCTTCACTGGACTAAAATTAAGGTATTAGCATGACTGCATTCCTTTCTGGAGGTTCTAGAAGAATCTGTTATCTTGCCTTTTCCAGCTGCTAGAAGCTACCCACATTCCTTGATTCGTGAGGCCCCCTTGCATCTTCAAAGCCAGCAATAGCCAGTTGAGTCTTCTTCACGATCCTCACTTTGACTCTGCCTCAATCATCACATCGCCTTCTCTGAATCTCCTGGCTCCCTCTTATGCTTTAAGAGCCCCTTGTAATTATCTTGGGCCCAACAGATAATACAGGATAATCTCCCCATCTCAAGATCCTTAATTTACTCATAACTGCAAAGTTTCTTTCTCACAGGTTCAAGGGATTAGGATGTGGAAATCTTTGGGGGACCATTATTCTGCTACCACATCAGATACAGTGTTATTACTTCCTCATCTATATTATCTTAGACCTAACTGGTCATACTTATTTTCTTCCAAGTAGTCATTATATCAATGATTCAGGAATTCAGTCTTCAAATATCATTTATTTGGCTTTTCTGACCTTGAGAGAACAATCTTTCTGATGTCAGTTCCCACTTTTAGTGGCAGCCCCACTCCCACCCCCAACCCCTGCCCCAGGACTCCCATCAGGTGCTTATCTTTCTGAGTAAAATGGGAAGGACAGGATCACTAGGAACACGGGCAGAGCGTTCACCCATTTCTTTCTCTCCAGGGCTGCTGAATCAGTCATGGCAGCCACAAGGAAGCAGAATTCACATAGAAAACCCAGACTAACCACAAGAATACTCCATGCAGCCAAGGAACATTCTGCACAGGCAATAATTAGCTCCGGTATACCCTGGAACCTCATAATTTTGAGGTTTAGAGGCCAGTTCCAGTGAATGAATTACAAATGGAGATTGTGTTCTGGAAATACACCTGGCCTTCTCTAACTATTTAATGCATCTTCTCTTCTCCTTAGACCCTAAG
Organism: Mesoplodon bidens; assembly: GCF_964165515.1. Taxonomy (NCBI): domain Eukaryota; kingdom Metazoa; phylum Chordata; class Mammalia; order Artiodactyla; family Ziphiidae; genus Mesoplodon; species Mesoplodon bidens. The sequence continues at coordinate 68,754,401 of NC_138160.1, forward strand.
TGGGGCACTTTTCTCTAATCATGTGTAAGCCATAAGGCCACAGAAAAGTGTTGCTCATAATCACGAATATCTACAATAATGTCACGTGAGCAGGTGACAGAAGTTGCTCTGAAGCAGCACAAGGTTCCCTTTTGAAATTGCTTTCACATATTGTGCTATAATATACTGAAGAACCTAAACAGTGGTAGTTTTTGGTCATTTGAGGTTCTACACAATTTTCAGAAGAAGCAAAACATCTCTCAGTATCAAGCCCAGTAAACTAGTTAAAAATAAAGCTGAGTTTTGGGACAGAATCTAACTGTGGCATGAAAAACATGGTACTCATTTTATCCTGTGGCTTTAAAGACAGTTCCAAAAGGAGTTTAAGATACCATTTGAACAACTGTGGTATCATTTGGAAAAAAGGAATAAACATCCCTGGGTGATTACTTTAAAGGACAGCACTCACGTAGGTATGGGAATCGGGGTTTATTAAGAACTGCCAGTTTAATGTTTCTGCTGCTCTGCTTCATATGAATTAATTTTTATATTTTTTACCTTGTGGTTTCAGCCTAAGATGACTTAAATATGATGAATAAACTTTTTATCAACCATTTGACTGACTAAGACATTACCAGGCACGTCTGACTTTATAGCATTTCATAAAATGTTCAAGGCAGCTATACTTAACACAGCAAGAATTTGGAGAAATGTCCTCTCTAGTTCCCAACTTTTGCCCGAAATTTGATCACATAAGAATTTAATTAGATAAATGATATAACACGTTGCTAATAATTTAATGTAAAAGCACAAAGGGCATTTCTAGAATATGTAATTTTCTTTCTGAAATAAATAACAAACCCGAGATTTTAAATTCCAACATTATGGCCCTCTAGTTATATGGCTCAAGTATACTGAGGCTGTAATTTTAAACAGGTTGGGAGTCCCCTGAGAACTTGGAAAACTAAAAAATAAAATTGCCAGCTGCTGGTTAAATTATAAAATCCCAACGGAAAAGACTGGCTTTTCAGGATAGCAACAGTTGACATGGAACTAACAGAATGTTTAATTGTATCCAAACAAAGAATGTCAGAATGCTTTGGTGGATCAACAGGATTGGGGAAAAGAGGTTATTCATCAGTTAAAACACCCAAACCTGAAAGTCAGAGGCTAACCTTGGCATTGCCCATCCAAGCACTGACCAGGAGAATGGGGGCTGCAGCACAGACTGTGGGACAGGTTTATCTCTGCTGTGGTCAGATTATCTCAGCCTCAGACCATTAAACATTCAAGTTGTTCAACTAACTCCTTTTATCTAAATCCATAATAAATAAGGAGTGAATGACCAGAAGTCTCCAGTGTCTTTTTGTATCCTCAGTGATTATAATTAGCATTATGGAATTAAAAATTCATTCTGATATAAGTTTTAAAAATTATACATACACCTGACAGATGAATCTGTTCTCAATGCACCTACTGGACGTGTTTCTAGGACTGAAACACTAAACTATTACTACCATCTACGGCTGAACAAATACCAAGCGAAAGCAGCTCAAGGCCTGGGGGAGTTGAAGATTCACAGGGCAGCAGCTCACATGGGGCAGAATGATATAAGCTGAACTGAAAAGTAAGGGAAGGCAAGATGAGGGTTAATAGAGGGAAAAGGAGAGATTTTTTGAGGTCAAAGAACAGGTGTTACAGGTGTAACTGAGTAATTCAGACTCTAATTCCTTTCCAACAGTTTGGACCCTACAGAAATGTGTGAGAAAACATAGGAACAACTATTTGTACAGCCCTCTCCGAATTCAATTAATTCAGTAGGAACCCAGCTAATTTACTTAAAGGCTGAAGTTTGACAAATTAAAGGCCAAGGTGTTTGAAGCCTGGGAATAGATTCACTGCCCTCAAAAACGACTCTTAATGTGAAGTGAGTAGATAAATCGAATGCCCTTTGTCAGTCATTTCCTATTAAATTAGTAAAGAAGGAATAAGTAATGCCATCACTTGTGCAGGTTATAACCTCTAGAATGGTAATTATCTAAATAAGAACCTCAGTAAACACTGAAAGGAAAAAAGACCTCAGCAAATTTCAAAGTAGTGCTTGGTATAGATCTGAGAAATCTTATCACAGATCCACATGACAAAAAGTAGTCTTTTAGAAGATTTTTATTTCATTTCACTGTGATCATATGTGGTATATCTAAATCATGGGAGGAGACTGGATATAAATACACTGCTAATAACGGCCTCTCAAGCAGGAAGAATGCAATCCCTTTTCCAATAACTCAATCTACCTTTTAATTATCAGATAAAGCAACAAAAATAATTTACTTGGGGAGTGGCTTACAGTTATATAGCAAGATTCTTCTAGGAATATTTTTTTCCTAAAATGTTCTAGGTGCCATATTAACATATTAAATATTTTCGAATGTGCTGGAAAGGTACCAGCAATGAGTGGCTCAAGAGCATATGTCTTGCCTTTCAGTATAGCTTTGGTCCACTTTCCTAAGTCAATTCTGCAAACAAGTGGTAATAGAAAAAATAGACAGTTGATGGGTTTTGCTCAACCTATTTCAAAGAAAATCATATTCGTTTGGACTTGGTTCAAGAGACAGTCAAAGCAAAAGCTTTCTGGTGATAACACTCTTCTGGAATAAGATCATCAACACATACACACACAATCTTTAAGCTTCTAAAGCAGGATGAAGCCTCTGTACAATGTCTTCCTGCCTTAGGAGCCTGACTACTCTGTAAAAAGCTAGAAATAACTAAAACTACCATTATCTTTATAAATAGAAGACGCACTTACCTATCCAAGCTGGCTAAAGTGCAATCCTTATTTCTAGGAGAATAAAATGCTCACAGGTACTCTAAATTTCTCTGATTCCATTAACTACTTCCCAGTGTTTTAAAGGTTTTGTCATTTCAGCTTTTAATAGGTCTAATGCTATGAATCTCAGTTTATTTTTCTGGAAACTTGCATATTTATATACTTCAATTAAAAAAACTTCATTATTAGAAATGCTATTTTTTTTCCAACAGCATTGTCATGTTATAAAAGTATTAATAAACTGGTTTTCTGGGAATTCAATTTGTGTATCAAGTAGACGTGCAAAGTGCTTCTGTAAGCACTGTGAAGCACACTGTGGTGCTGAATGATCTCCACTTTTTATACTTAATTTCTGTTTTAAAACAAGATAAAGTATGAGTAATCAATGTAAAAATGCTTTATATTTTATAAAACTCTACAAAAATAAAAGGAATTAGTCCTTTTGTTAAATATGGATCCATACAGATATATAAATGAACAACTATAATATCTTAATTGATTGGAAGATATGATTGTTAATATGGTCCTTCCTCTCAAGGTGATCTATGAATTTAATGCAATGTAAATCAAAATCCCAGTAGGCTTTTTTGAAGAAACTGACAAGTTAATTCTAAAATTTATATAAAAGTACAAAAGATATAGAATAAAATATATTTAGAAGAAATGACATAAATTCAACCCTTACTATATAGCTAAAGTAATCAAGGCACCCTGGTATTGTTGTAAAGATAAAGAGATTAAAGACACAATAGACACAACCAAGGCACCAAGTCAATTCAATGGAAAAATCAGTCTTTCCAACAAATGGTGCTGAAATAACTGAATCTCCCTTTGGAAAAAATAAATCTCAACCAGCACCTTGTGATACATACAAGAATTAATTTAAGGGTCATAAACCTAAATGTAAAAAACAGAAATATGAGAATTTTAGAGGAAAAAATAAGACAATATATTTGTGACATTGGGCCAGGCAAAGACCTTTTAGGACATTAGAAGCACTGACTCTAAAAGAAAAATATCAATAAATATGTACTTCATCAAAATCAGTAAGTTCTACATCAAAAGACACCATTAAGAAATGAGTATCAAGCCACAGACTAGGGAAAATATTTGCAATATGTATCTGGCAAAGTACTCATATTCAGGATATATACAGAACCAGTACAAATCAGCTTTAAAGTACCCAAACAACAGTAACAAAAAGTAATATTTGCAGAAGATTGGACACTTCACAAAAGATACATGAATGTCAAGAAACTCATCTGTCCTCAAATCCTTAGTCATTAAGAAACACAAATTAAAAATACAGTGAGATACCATTTCATATCAACTAGAATAGCTACAATCAAAAGACTAATACAGTTGACCATTGAACAACAGGGGTTTAAACTGTGGGTCAGTTTTACATGGAGGGTTAGTGACCCTAACCTCTTCATTGTTCATCAATTGTAGAACAAATTTTGGTGACGATATGGGAACAATTGGACCCCTCATAAATAGCTGCTGGGAGAGGAAAATGACACAATCACTCTGGAGATGTGCTGAATAGGTTTTCATCAAGTTAACATATATGTATCTATGACTCAGCAATTACATTCTTAGGTATTCATCCAAGAGAAATGAAATCATACGTCTATGGAAAAAAACCTTCTATAAGATTTTTCAGATTATCCTTATGCATAATAGCTAAAAACAGGAAACAACCCAATTGTCCATCAACTAGAGAACAAATAAATTGTGCTATATTTATATGAAATACTATTCAAGAATAAAAAGGAATGCACTCATGATATGTGCGATAACAAGGATAAATAAACTCATCATGTTGAGTGAATGATGCCAGACTAAAATTCTCTCTCTCTCCCCCCATAATAACAATGGTATGAAGTCCAAAAACAGACAAAGTTAATCTATGGTGAAAGAAATTTAAAAAAAACAGATGTTGGAGAGAGGAGGGGTAAGGATGGAATTTGGCTGGATATAGCATGGGAGAATTTTCTAGGACTATGGAAATATTCTATATCATGTTTTAGTTAGTGATTAAATGGGCACATACAATTTTGAAAATTCATTGAACTAGACACTTAAGATTGTTATGGTGTTTTGCATATCAAAAAATTTATAGTACCATTTTGTTACTACAAATATATCAGCAATTTTCATAAACCTAAAAAACCAACAGTGACCATTCCAACATAAGACTAATAACCTAAATTGGAAGTCGCAAATAGTCTGGTTACACAAGAGTTTTCTGTATGTTGCTCCATAGCAGCAGTTTGAGTAACACCCTACAATAACAAGCTTATATAGATACATAACAAAATGAACTTAACGTAGGATATATATAAGCCAACTTCCCAAATGAGCAGTAATGTCAAAAGAACCAATTTTTAACTATAAACATGTATTAGTAGGTTTCCTGGAGTGGTTTCCACTTAATTTCTGGACTATCAGTTTTAAAAGCACATATCAGTAATATCTTTTTGCCTTACTACACACCTTGATTATTACTCCAACAAAAGAAACAACAGGGTTTAAGTTCCTGAACTGCAACCAAAGTATTCATCAATTCATTTTACTTTAATTTCCTTTTGTAGGAGTCAGGGAACCAGCGAACCATCTGAATAAGCTCTAAATTGTTAAACTGTATCTTCCTCATAGTCAGTGTTTTCCTACAATTTCTAGAATCAAAAAAAAAAAAAAAAAAAAAAAAAAGGAAAGAAAAGGTTGATCCAAGCTACACTGTTCTGGAGTGATAGTTTACATATTGCCAAATGACCTAAATATCAAGTTTTCTATAATGCAGTTAGTTTTTTTTTTAATTTTTTTGTGTTACGCGGGCCTCTCACTGTTGTGGTCTCTCCTGTTGCGGAGCACAGGCTCTGGACGCTCAGGTTCAGCGGCCATGGCTCACGGGCCCAGCTGCTCCGCGGCATGTGGGATCTTCCACGACCAGGGCACGAACCCAAGTCCCCTGCATCGGCAGGCGGACTCTCAACCACTGCGCCACCAGGGAAGCCACGCAGTTCCTTTTTAAAATGCATACTTTCAGACTGATATGCTGACATAAAAGAGCCCAAGAAGTCACTGTTAAACTTTGCATGCTTCAGCGGGCTCTGATTCTAGGCTTTGCTCCTAATAATTGCTTTCACAAACAATTGATCCTGGAAGAGTTCTTTATGCCTCTTATTATCCCAAAGTCAATTGACTTATTAATTTATAACATATTCCCAATTAAAGTTAAACCAACAACCTGAAACCACCAACCCTAGATTGGTTTACTGTGCAACTGCTATCAGTAATAACATTGTAAATATTTCAAGGTACTCGAATTATGGAGAACGCAAAACTAAAAAAATAATCTCTTTAAAATAATCAAGAAATGTTCATTCAAATTGATCTATACCGCTTCCCAAAGAATATACAGAAATTATTTTAGCAGTAATTTTGCTTATATTTTTGTTTCCCTATTTGTAAAGTTGACTTCTGAATACATTTTTTTAAAGCAATCACAAGGTGAACTCTATTACTAACTAAAGAGGTCATTTATTAAGGTATTAAGGTATTTATTCTTCCAATTTAATACTTTACAATAAAGTATTAAATTTTTACATATATATAGTATACATTTATATCTACTGGGGGGAAATCTCAATAATGTGCTTGCACTTTGGTAATAGAATCTACGCTAATTCTTGTATTGAAAGGTATCAAAAAATTGCTAATTCAAAAATAAGTTATGGTTTATGATCCATATATAACTTTGAAATTGAGCTTTTTAGAAACAAAATAAAGCATGTTTTTCTGGAAACAATTCTATAATACTAGCTAAAATGTTTTAAATAGTGTCACTGCTACTATGTTTAAGGAAATTTGTATTAAGCTATTTTTGTGGACTGGCATTGGGACAAGAAGAAGTTGAAGGTTTCGGTAGCAGGAACACAGCAAGAATATAGCAGGAACATAGCAGGAAAGAAGATGACCCTGATTCCTTTGGAGGTGGCAATTTTGTCAGGAGGGTGAGAGGATGATTTAACTTTTTAATTCTCTGCATTTGCATGAACAAAACAATTTTCTAAGACAGCCACTCTAGATCTCAACCTAGGGTTGAAAAAGGCAGGTGAAATCAGGGACATTTGGGGATACCAGATATAAATATGCCCATTTTAACATGTAGGAGCTGTCTGATCACCACCAGTTAAGTTCTCATAATGCAGTGACTACCTACATATCAGATTTGTCATCATTTCCAGTGTGTTTATGTTCCTTTTCCAAACAACTGTAATCAAAAGTTTTCATGGCATCTGGATATGTTCAGTTAAACATACAAAAACAAATGAAGGGAGTATCATATAAAATATCAAGAATCATCACGACTTCTAATACTAGCTTACTCTATAAAGGTATAGAAAACGAAGCAAGAATTTGAAGCTACCACCAAACCAAACAATTTATAGGACAGTTTTCAGGTTCCAAAATCATTCCCAGTATATTGCTTCATTTTCGTTTTGATCACTATAATAAGCCCAAAAGACAAATAGTGTAGAGGCTATTATCTCTATTTTTGCCAAATAAAGAAACCAAGAGATTAGAGTTTGCTCAAAGTCACAAGGCAAGTACTTGGTAGAGCCACGAGTAGGTTTTTTGAGACCTAAACTAGTCCACACTGCTACAGCAGATGAAGTTATACAAACCTGTATCTACATGAGATTATGTATAAGAACAATAGTAGGATTCTGGTCCCATGATCTTCACTCCTTGATGTTACACACATTAAATATGTTATGTTACATGGCAAAAAGGACTTTGTAAACGCAATTAAGATTACTAATTAGCTGACCTCAAAACAGGTAAATAATCCTGAATCTGTGTATTACCACTGCCCCTTCATGGAGACTCTCTTATAATACTCAAAATAATGTTTTTAACTGTGACTTGACTTGGAAATAGTCCATGCATAATATATTTTCTTGATAAATCTCAACGATTTTAACCATGTAAATCTCATGTGGAATCCTGCTTGCTTTGGCCACGAGATAATTTTAGTCATAAATGTTACTTTGAAAATAAGTACAAACTGACCTAGTAGTCTTATACCCTAAAATCATTAATGTCTATTTCTTAATTCATCTGAACAAACTGAGTCATTCTGTAGGAAATCATATACTTCTACATTAATTCTTAAAACATGTTTGTATATCTATTTCTTGTATTTAATTTAAAGTATTCCCTGAATGGAAAGTTTTTTGTTGTTGTTGTTATTTTCTGGCAATTTTTTCCCCCAAAGAGGGGATAGTATAAAAGTCAATTATTTAAAATGCAAACAGAATTATTTTATTTAAAAATCTTTAGCTCAACATGAACTTAATTTTTACCCATTTAGATACATATGAGATAATAGTTTTCTGAATACTAAGTACTGACCACAGAGACCACCAGTCACGAATAAGCAGATTAAAAAATCTTCATGCTGTAAACTTCCCTATATACCATATTCACAATTGAGGCCTCTAAAGCAAAATGTGAAATAAAAATAACCTAAAGTATTTTAGAAGTTTCTATTATCGCTTATAAATCAGGACAGAACTCACAGTCAATATTCAGAGTAGAGAGTAAGTGCACCTAAGTGGAAAGGATATAAAGGAAGCAAAGACTTCCTGTTGAGTTAGGAGACGTTGAAGGCTATTCTACTGCAGATGATACTACAGATTGTTTATGTCCCCTAAGAATCCACATGTTGAAACCTCATCTCCAATATGATGGTATTTGGAAGTAGGGCCTTTGGGGGGTGATTAGGTCATGAGGTTGGAGGCCTCATGAGTACTGTTAGTGCCCTTACAAAAAAAGCCTCAGAGAGCTCCCTTGCCATGTTGACCACATAAGGTCACAGTGAAAAATGGCCACCTATGACCCAGGAAGTAGGCTCTTACCAGACGCTGAATCTGCTGGCACACTGATCTTGGACTTTCTAGCCTCCAGTACTGTGGAAATAAATTTCTGTCTTTATAATCCACCCAGTCTATGGTATTTTTATTATAGCAGCCCTAATGGATAAGACAGTTAAATACCCCCTGAAATACAAATAAAGCCAGAAACATAACCAAGATTCATTTAGCATAAATTCAAGAATTGCTAGACTTTGTTGATCAGCCAATTTGTCAGATCCATCCAGGTTCCCATCCCCTCTTTATACCATTCTCTTCGGGAATGTGTCCCAAGGTAACTGCCCCCTTTACAGTAACAGCCTCAACCACAATTAAGAAAATAATAATAGATAATGTTTATTGAGGTTTATATTGTGCCAAGATCTATAAGCACATTACATGGATTATATCTTTTAATCATTACAAGCCCTATTAGATTCCCACTGCTTTATCCATAGGCTACAAGCTAGACTAACTGCAGAAGGCTTCAGAGCTACTGACTGTTTGACCAGGATGCAACTCCCAGTCTATGTGATTCCATTCTCTAAACAACACGTTATATTAATATACCTGTAAGTTATATCTCAGTTAAAAGACTGAAGTCTTGATAAATATTGCACCAAAAAGTAAAATAATAATTAAATGAGAAAAAAATTGATTGTACTCCATTCATTTACCAGTTAATTTTTTATCATAATGTGTGCCAAGCATTGTGCTATGGCACTGGAAATACTACAGTGTCATCATCATCATTATCATCATATCCATCACAGGACACAAATACTGTTCTAATCATTTAACCTGTATTAAATCCTCACAATAATTCTAGGAGTCAGGCTGTATTACTGCTATCTCCATTTTATTTATTTATTTATTTTTGAAAACTAAGGTTAGTCATCTATTGAAACTGAAAACTCTTGACTCCTGAGCCTGGGAGCTTTATCTTGTTTTATGTTTACTTTTTCACTTTGTGGTTATCACACTGTATATAGATTACTGTAATATGTTTCATTTTGCATAAATATGTAACTCTTCACAAACATTTTAATGCTATATATAATGTGAATAAATTAGAAAATATTCTTATTTATTATATGATACATACTTTACTTTCTAACAGTTTTTTTAAGTAGTGTTGGAATACCCAACCATTTGGTTGGAGAAACAAAGGGCAATTCTTGTGAACTTAAATATGATGTCAAAAGCAGAATTCATAAAGGAAAATATGAATTATTTTACAAAATAAATTTGTTTTACCTTTTGCATATTAAACATAATAAATATAATATAAAGATAAATGAAACTTGAGACAACATACTTGCAACATGTAAGTAACTTCCTTAATGTTTTTGAACAGTTAGGCTTGACATAAGCACCCTACATAAAAATGAAATCCACTCCTGAAATCCCTACTCTCTCCTTTTAACCTACAAGACAATTTCCTTATCCTCTGTTCCATTTCATTAGAATGTAAGCTCTACGTGAGCAAGAATTTCTGTCTGTTTTGTTCACCGTCTGTAATTGCAACACCCAGAACAGTTCTTGGCATCCATCTCTACTTAATAAAATGTTGTTGAATAAATTATAAAACTAGGTGGTATGATCTACTTCATGGTTAAAAACATTACTTTGAGATATTTATTTATTGAAACAAGTCTCTAAGTATAGACACCAAAGTGTTACCATTACAACTTTTCTTCAATGAGTATATACTTCAGGTTAAAAAATAATTAAAACTAAAACAAAGATGAGGAAGTAACTCTCCCTCAAAAAAAAATAGCCAAGGTTTCTTTCTTATCACATAAGAAAGAACAAAGCATTAGATTTTACCATTTTTATTCTACATAATCCTTTGCCGTTTTATACCTTTTTTAGAAAGACACGTTATCTTCAGAGCTTTTAGACTAGGAGTTGAAATCACACAATTACTGGGGTCACAAGCATACAAATTGTTTTAGAACCACTGAGGCATTTAAGAAAGGTAGAAGTCTAGTTGCACAAAGGGAAATAAAAAGCAGTTTGCAGTGACATAAAGACGGTCATTACACAAACAACTCTAAACAGAGCTGTTTCAGAGGCTCTTGGCTCCTGGGCAGACACAGTGCCCAGGTGCTGTCTTTTCCCCTCTGCCAAGTACATCTGGGTTCAGCAGGTGTGACTGCGTCGTGGGAGGAGGGAAAGAAGTTATGGTTGGAGGAAATTTATCGCTGGTGGAGCTCATGGGAGTGATCACCAAGGCACTGGGGCAATTAGCAGATCAGAGGGCTACCTGCAGCTCCTCCACCTGACAATGAAAAACCACCAAGTGCTTTGATTTTGTTGCATATACATTTCTTGTCAACTCCTGATAATAAAATGATAGTCTGAAGCTTACTGTCTATCTTGCATATACAATTACAACTATTTTATTGTAATTTGATAATTTAAGGTAAAATCCGAATCTTGATTTTAAAGTGTTTATACATTAGACAGAGATGAAAACAAGTTAGTAATTTATTTAGTCAGCTCTTAGAGTTTGCCTCTACTTAAGTATTTATTGCTTTCTAAAAGTGTATCACTTGTGCCACAAATCACACGTCAGTGCATCAGTGCAAGTAGATAAGAATTTATTAAATTAGTTAATGGGTCTACTAAAGGAACACATTTTTTGTTTTAACCAGAGAAAGATTTATACACTAGCAGAGTTGTTTTTCATTCATGTTTTTCACTCCTACATGCATGCAAAAACTCAGCCAACAAATATTGAGTGCCTACTGTGTACAAGGCATCATGTTTGGAGCTGGATATACCCATTAGGGAATAAAACAGTTGTTTTTCCAGCCCCCATGGAGCTTGCAAGAATACATTACAAACAAGAGAGAAAATAAGATAATAAACAAGTGATTATATAAATGTGATTTTCAAAAAATGCATAATTTCAAAAAAGAACAGTAATAGAAGCTAGTGACAGGGGTATATTGTTTGTATCCATGTGTATGTTGACACCTCAGTACTTAGAGAGAAGGTGATCACAAAGATTCTCTGAGGTTGTGCAGTTTAAGCTGAGGAATGATCTGGGAGCAGAAAATGGCAACATATAGAAGGAGATAGCTAGAAATAAAGAAAGAAATAGGAAAAATACAGAAATAGAGACAGATGATGGTTTCAAGAAGATAGTGAATACTTCAAAGGCCCCAAAAGAAATCAATATGCAAAAAAAGGTAAGGATAAGAATTTGTACATTGTATTATTATTTAGCTGATATGTACATGATATTAAAATAGCAATAAGTAGCAGAATAACAATTTACAGTGAAGAAATCAGGTAATTCTGAGATTCTGTGGGCAGAGAATACATCATACAGTAGTAATGGTCATCATTCTGAATGCAGAATGAAGAAAAATATAAAGTAAAACTCCAGTGAAGGCTAATGTAAAACAAAATTATGAAATAAAAATGACATAGATAAGTATTACTTGGAAAAAGGTGGTCTGATAGAAAAAATTAACCAGCAAAGCAATAGATTAAAAATTAAGATTGTATATGCAAAATTAAAAAGTACAGACTAATGTGTGTGGTGTTATTTTAGGGAAGCACATCCCTGGAATTCGCTGTTGAGTTTTTGGCAAGCCTGTTGCATAAATATGTAGGCTACTTGGACAGATTCCAAATGACACAACTAAAATGATGAAAGGAATGGCTTACAAGGACAGATTAAAGGAAAAATATGTACAACTTTAGCATCACAGAAACTAAAGAAGAAACAGTATGGTTTACAAATATTTGAAACATGTAAATTGAGGAAAAAGAATTCTTTGTGTACAAGGTTGCATAATTATGAGCATATTAAAAAGGAAAAAAAGAACAAAAAAAACTTCCCCTAGTAATAATGTTGTTTTCCAGTAAGAACCATTTGGACAAATAATCCAAGATGGGCAAGGATTAAGGCCACCAAGCAGATATAGACATTCCCAATAACCTAAACTCTGCAGACCTCAAAATACATAGAGGCCTATCTGAATACGACAAATTAGGACATCTTCCCATTACTCAGCTATGCTTTAAATTTAGAAGGGATCCTCCCTCAGATTTAAGGCTTTTCTCTGCAATTGTGCTAAAGTGAAAAGAGTCCTGGACTTGGGTCTACAAAACCTAGTTTTGAGTGTTTATCACTGGGAATAGAATTATTCTGTGTATAGCTTCATCTGTCAATGGGGATAATAATAATCCACTAGGTTTTTGTGAGGTTTAAAAGAGCTGTTGCATATGAAAACATATTTTATGTGCTTGAAAGCATAGCTCTTAGTAAATATATCAATTATCATAATGAGCTCAATGTGTCAAAAGGTGTAGGATGAAGACTGTCAAAGTGCATGATGCCTGGGACTAGGTTATTACATCTGTCTTCCTGCTCTAGAGAAAATCAGCTCTCCTCTGAGTTACTGTCTACCCTGCAGCTCTCTGAATTGGTTACCGTTTTCTCTCCCATAGCTTATAGAGATGTAGCAGGAGTCCTCTTGTTCCTCAGTGCAACTTCCTGAACATTCTCTCCTTCAGCTCAAAAAAAAAAAAACAACAGCAAAAAAACCCTACCCAGTTTTAATTTCATGCCATAGATCTCTATTCCCCAATACTACCCCCCTATTATAGTTATTTCCTCATCTCTGTACCTCTCTCACTCCTTAAAGATTTCTGTTCCTGGTTCACTATCATCCTTGCCAACATTTTTCTCCTGGTATAATTTTTTGGAGAATCTCAATACCCACATAGATAATTTTTCCACATGTTTTGACTCTCCTCTTCCAATGATCTTGTCTTCTACCCTCCTTCAACCATAACTCCTATGGTCATACTCCCAAATTTATAATTATCAATATCTGTAATTATAGTCTAATTACCACAATGCCCCCATCACCTTACTCCTCATACCATCACTTTCTTTCTTGCTCATTCCCCTTTGGACCCACAACTCAACCTTTCAAATTCACCAGGATTTCCAGTGGATCCTATTACCTCTTGACAGAACTCCAGTTTTCTCAAGGCCAATGAGGGGAAAGGGACGTTGGAAATTACCTTAGTTTGAGATTTAAAGAAGCAAAAATGATGAAAGCACGTGGGCTGAAAAATTCACAAATGGTTGAATACATCTTGAAATGGATAACCACAAAGACCAGGTTGGTAAAGAAGAGAGATAAGAAGAACCAAAAATTAGAGCAATGACAAGAGTGGGTTTACTGGGAATGAAGGGCAAGGAGAGGTAGAAAGACAGAAAATTCTGGCAAGAAATGGGAAGTCTGAGAAATTTAAAGTACTAGTAAATGAGCAAATCATGCGACGAGGAAGTCTAATGAACAGCATTGCCAGCAGGTACCTAAGAATGGAGCTGGGAATCATTAGTGTTGGGAACTTCCAGGAAAGTTAACACCAGAATATTAAAAGGGTCACAAGTTTTTAAGGGAACAAACAATAGAGAAGAAACAAGGTTCTGAAGCCTTTGAGGAAGTTCAGGATGTTGTGATGGTTAGTAATTGGCTCCAGAGAGGAAAGGAGATGTTATAGGCTGATGGCAGGAAAGTGTGAATGTCGTATTAAGAGGCAGTTAGAATAGTTTCCGAAAAAGCAAGTAGTACACCAACTCCTCCTTCTCATCTTGTGGGTCCAAGAACTGAGAAAAAAGCACCAACTATAGCTACCTAAAGCAAAGTGGTATAGCAGAAAAGAGTAAAAGATAAGCTGGAATCACAGTCAAGTTCAAACTCTGTCACTGGTTGCTTGAATTATAGGACATGTTGAATTATACTTGATGTGACTTTTTCAAACCTCAGGTTCCATATCTGTTAAAGGAGATTAAGAATGCTTTTTCTGCTTATGTTTCCTAGAATAGACATGGGAAATGCTGAAGAAATTTTAACTACTGTTTTTATTATTATTATTTTAGGGGAATAAATATAATAAAGCATGTAGAGGTCCATTTCAACTATAAAATACCATACAGATGTACAGAAGAAGATATTAACAAGGTGATCTCATATGATGTAATTTTCATTATTTTGTAAAATACTTAAAGTTAATCCAATTCTAGTTTTAAAAAATAAATATCTTGGTTAAATAACTCTTAAAAGAAACCAGAAGATATAATTTTCTAGCTGATATGGTTTGAGACCATTTGGTGCTTTTGTTTGGCTCAAATTTCTTAATGGGGTTACACAGAAATAAAATTAAATGAGGATGGGATGTAAAGCAAATAAAATACCTTCATTAAACTAGCAGAAATAAAAACCTAGTTAACCTTTAAAATCACTATGTCCTACATTACGTATCTGTTAACCTTTAAAATCACTTTTTCCTACATAACGTATCTGAAAATTATAGAGAAAGCATGCTCTTACATATCATACTGAATAACAGTGGAGCAATGGGATCCTAGAAAACCAAAATAAATTATAAAAATCATGTTGAAATAAAATTGAATGGCAAGGTTTTGAATCACTTCCCGAGTACTCCTCTTCTTTTTTGTCTTCACTATTCATACTAGTGATGCATCTTTCTGAAAGACACATTAACTCTGTCTGACCAAACAGAGCATGCTCCACCCTTTATTTCTGAATGTGAAAAGAAAAGATGTATTGACACTTTACCAAATTAAATTTGAAATTTAAAAAAATTTTGTCCCAAGAAAATAAATATAATGTACCCCTTCCAAAATATCTACCTGTTAAATAGAAATTGGATATGATGTGTGTGTTTTACAAAAAAGAAAATTATTTAACAAAATATTTCCATGAGATACAGGATGTGTCAGTCACTGAAATACAGCATAGTTCAGTAGTTAAGAGAGCAGGCTCTAGATTTAAACTGGATCCTATTTCTAACAAGCTACTTAGTAGATTATTTATTTGGGAGATGACTTAACCTCTCTGTATCTCTCTTCTCATTCATATGTAAATAATAATAGTACCTGCCTCATAGAATCATAGTGAGAATCAAAGATGGTACTTAGAACAGGGGAACAGATAACATGCACTAAATAAATACTACACTTACTAACTATACTTAAGAAAGATATCCGAATGAATGCTCCTTGTTAAGTTATCTAGCAAGATGCTTAAATAGACATGGTGGCAGTCCCCAAACAAAGAGAAGAAAGGAAAAAACAGATGTCTGAAAAATTATTGTTTCTAGATCAAAATTAAAGTTAGCTGGAAATGTTAGAACCTTGTATCTAACAAAGAAATTGATCACTCAGAGGTAGTTTTTCTTTTAACTGAAGATGCACAGAAAACACAGCACTTCTTGTCATGTCTGGATGTTAATATTATGTTTAGCGATGCTCTTGCAGGAGTATTGAGAAATATTTTCAAAGTAGTTCACTCTATAACGTATATTGTAAAAAAAAAAAAATGTTAATATAACAAAGGGAGAAACAAAGCTTTTAAAGTTCCTGGGACTACTTTGGACTTATCTTTTATAACATACTGCTGTTTAAAATATGTGGGTATCTCTCACAGAACACTGACGGGGGTGGGGGCGAGGAGTGGATAGCTCCATTCATTTGGATATATATTGAGTGTTTCGGTTTTGTTGTTGCTGTTGCATAGTTGTGTTGTTTGTTTTGCCTTGCACTGCTCTAAGCCCTGGCTCTGTAGGAAGCACAACATATGACACAAGAATTTATAAATAAATATGAAAGCATTTTGAATGGTAATTTGCATTTTGTTTGCCGATAGACAATTTCAAAATGGTGTTGACAATACAAAAGTTAAACTATAGAAAGAAAAAAGATGAATAAACAAACAGGAAAAAGTGTGTGGATAAAATTAGAGTTCAATTAGCATTTGGAGCCAAACATGTGAGGGGAGAAGGGTATCGGAGATGGGAGCAAAGATAAGACTGATGCCTATAATTGGGAGACTGCTCTATGCTACTGGGAGGGATTTGCTAATTTATTTCAAATAAGAATATTCTCCAATGTTCCCACTTGACTGTCCCAGTCTTTTCTGCCCAAGGGGTCATGAGCCCGTTTGACCTGGGCTGTCTTCATATGATCTCCAGTAGCAGTAAAATGTAAATGATCATCCTGACCTCAGTACAAGAAGAGACTTAAGAGGATTATCATGCATTCCCAAAATAAATGTGTTCATCAAATACCAAGCATAAACCTTAAAGAATACATGGTGTCCTAACCCATTCAGAGACCACTTTCAATCATTCACAAAATCATTTAACAAAAATAGATTAAAACCTTGTCCTTTCCGTCTGTGGGCTGTTATTACTATATTAAATTAGCTTTAAAGAGACTGATCAGTTTGATACAGACCTGTTTTAGAAAATAGAGAAAAGTAAAGCTTAGATCTAGAGTCAATTTTCTTTCTCCATAGTAACAATCACATTCAAAAGTGCTTTAGTACTCAAAAAGCCTTCACTTAAATTCTTGAACTTAAATCCTCCATTCTACTTTATGCACTATTAAATCTTCTGTTGAACAAATCCTACACAGCTTCTATCAGCATAATAATGCATATTTTAAAACAAAATAGTAGTACCTTTTCTTCTAAAATATTACCAAATAATTGCAGGGCATCGTATCTGCATTCTGAGATCTACTTCTTTTCTACAAAATTGAGTCCTCTGTTTCATAATTTGTACCTTCATTCATTACTTTAGGAGGAAAATCAATAAAAAATGTTTAACAACATATTATCTGAAATGATGGGAAAATAAAGTTTCAAACAAGCACATTCTTCAGATATGTCTCTTTCACCTTTAAACAGGTTTTTCAAGCTTAAACATTTGGACAAAATCTCTTCAACAATGCACATATTTCACTGCCTTTGTATACCCCAAATGTTGAACATATTGCAGTGAGTCTTTGTCTAGGATGCAAGATCAATACTGGCATCAAATACAAGCATATTCTCTCACAGGGTAACGCCTTTTGGCCTTTAAACATAGCCCCTCTCCCACCCCAAATAAATGTCTCTAGTTTTTTACACTGTAAGGTAGCTCTGCTTTTACATATACTTTTTCAATCTCCTCTTTGTCTAACAGCTGCCAGGTTTTATTGCTCTGATTAAGTCTGGCCTATTACCTCATAGGTCTTTAATTTTTTGAATTCAGTTTATAGAGAGCCCAGGAACTTAAAAACCAAGAGAAATAGACTTTTCTATATAATTTAAGGCCGAAATGCATTATCTATTTTAGGTGGTCAGGAGTTTTTGATGTTTTCTTCTAGGTTCTCAGCTCTGTGCTACAGGCAAAGTAAGATACTTCTCTACAAGTGGGGTGGATATAAGTTATTGCCCAGTTGATAGTTTTAGGCAGGACACTGTGGTCATATCAAGGTGTAAAATCCTGAGTTGCTCCATAATTCAGATCCTAATTTATTTCTGTTTATGTTTTAAACCTCAGGATTTAGTAGTAGAGGCTTTACACTGTCATTTTTTTTTTTTTTTTCCTCACAGGAAAGCAAATTGCAAATGTCACAGTGTTTTGGAGATTTGCAACCTTTTAGTAATGATGACAGAATTTTATAGTGGATGCTGTGCCCTATTTGCTATCCAGCAAGGAAATGTTGGAAGGAGGGTTATTTAAGGAGGACTCTGACACAGAAAGGATGCCACTGGAGACAGACTGCTTGACACGATATCAGCGACTTTATAAAACACAGAGAGAACGTGTAGAAAAGGTGTGACGGTGAATCTGTAACACTGTTTTAAGGGCTATATCAGCAGATGCTAGAACTAACTTTTGAGGAATGGTTATCAGTTAAGAATTAGAAACAAATAATGTCAAGTCACTGAAAGCTATTGAAACATAATAGGCACATACATAAGGAATAATAACTGGCTTAAATGGGTAATGACAAAACTTTATCATGTCATTTAGTCTCTTTCGGCCACGTGACTGAAGTTAGAAACTTACAAGTTTCAGGAAACATACACTTTACCATTGTGACAGAAAAGGATAAGCTGTAATCTCTTCCAGTACTTTAGATCTGTACATATAAATAGTTGAATATACATCCACGTAAGTCAATATAACAAGTACTTACATCTATGTATAAAATTTACAGTTGGTATGGAGAGTAAGCTTAAAAGTACGCCAAACATTTCAGTAATAATTGTTTTACTACAAGCTCCTCATAGCTCTATGTGCATTTCCTTGGAAGTTACTCAGGAACACCCTGAGAAATAATGGCTCAACCTAGACATATAGTTATTTGTGTGTGGCAGTTAGAGCAACTCTGCTTCCAAGTTAAAATCCTGTGGTACAAGCAGCAGGTCCTTACAACTCACCCTCCTTCTCTTTCTCAGGGGAGCACTGAAAACTTTACTAATATCAGTTTCACAGAGAGTAGAAAGTCACTTTATGTGGATTTGCAGATTAACGTTTACTACTTTACTTCCCCCGCCCGCCACCCAACATCTTCCCTTTAAAAGATCTCCATTGATTATCCTGACACCTGCTGGCAAGGGCATAGTCGATGATCCTAGTCTACTTTTCCCTTCAACAATTTCCCCAAAGCAAAGACTGTTTAGAGGTATTTTCAGTAACAATTAAGTGGTAATTCATTCAGTGTAAGTATTTATAGTACTTAATTTTTAGCATTATCACACAACCATGAGAAAATTTTCAATAATCCATTTCACATAGTCAACAACTTAAGTCTTTATATATAAATACATGTTTGCTTTGATTAACCAAAAGATATTGTAATCATTATATGGACTGTGATTTAAAAAACAAGAACAAAAACATGCTAGACATCTTCCTTAAAAGACAGGTAAGAATTAAGTAATAGGAATGGCTTGGCTTTGGTTTTCTACTATTTTTTTCATCATAATAACATCAGTTTGCAAACTACTTAGTAAATAAACTCAAACTCATATAAACTCATAGGAGTAAACTGATTAGCCTGAGAGAAGCCATACCATTAATTAATTACATATTTGCAAAATTTGCTGTTTGTTTCTCAGTACCCAAGCGTTCTGATTTGCTCTGACTTGAACTGAGTTCTGAAACCCGCATTGTTTTTCATGGGTTTATTTGGCAAGGAATATAATGAACCTACTACATCATAAATGATACTCAAAGCTATTGGCGCCTGCAAGTATGTTCAGTAAACAACAAATATCAGAATTACTTTCTTAGGCTTTAGGAAACTCTCAGATCAGGCGGGTTTTCAAAACTGTACACAAATGATAACATATACAGTCCATCCCATTATTCAAAACCCTTCAAAAGATGAAAAGTTTTAAAAATAAATTACCTAATTAAAATTTTTATCTTAATTAATATCAGTGAAATTAAGAATGTGGACTACTAATTTAGAGTCTAAAAACTGTTAAACTTATACTTTGTAATGGTTTTGAGCAACCAAGCTTTTTTAGTCTAGTCATGTATATGGTATTCTTATTTTGTGAGAAGGAAAAATCATACGTATCTAACAAGAAAGGAAAATTTTATGAAAATATTTATTAAAAATAGCCTACATCCTGAATACATGTTTTATATAAACACTGATCTTAAGATATTTGAGAAAAATACAAGAGAGTTTTAATTTAGAAAAGAGTTCAGAAGTAAAATACATTTGCCTGGTTTTGAAGATCTTTGTAAATTCAAGATTACAGAGGGGAGAACAGGCCATTTCAATTTTTGTAACGCTTAATGTGTATTATTATGAATGTTTTCCCCAAAGAATATAAATTTAAAACAAAAATACATTTCAATTTTAAGAAAATATTTCAAAAATAATTAGAAGAAACTTTTTTAAGGACCAGAAGGGAAAAAATGTGTTTTGTATCATAACAGTGGTCAGGGCTTTGCATTAGTGTCAAACTGTACCAGCAGGATACTTTATCTTCAATTACTTATTATTTTTAATTCAGTATTTCAAAATTATTTTTTAATGTTTCACCTGGAATCTGTAGCTAGCATTTATTTTTAAAGTATACAATTAATGATCATGTAAATCAAGTAATGAAGACACTAATGTGTAATAATTTTTTAAAGTACAGTAACCTGTTATTTCAGCATCAATATTGCTATACTAATCATAGAAGCATGGGTGTTTTTACCTCGAGTGAGACTGTTCAGGTACTAATTGATCCCCATGTAGAATTAACTAAAAATCGCCATTGATTAAAAAAGGAAATGTGAATGCCAATGATTCATAGTATTTAGGACATGTCTAGACATTTTTAAACAGTACCATTTGCTTAAAGACTTCAGACACAAACTGCAAGCACAGGGACAGATTGCATAAGATGTCACGTGCTTGCTGCAACTGTATGCATGTAATTGGATTTTTTAGAGCAACCCATAACAATGAATAATTTAAGAGTTAATGAAATATTCAATCTGACTGATCCATTGGTTTAATTTTAAAATAAAAACTACTAAGAAAAGGAATTATATGTCCTTATCAAATCCCAGTCATTAATACACGTAAATTGCAACCCACACAGGGAAACACCAATTTATAAAACGTATACATTAGACAAATGATATCTGGGGAGGTGGAGTGGGAGAGGTGCAAGGTAAATTCTCATCGTTAACACTGGCCTCAGTAAGTTTGCTCAAAGTTTAATTGTTTGGAGATGTCACGTAAGCTGTACTCTGCCTTTCTGCAGAGCTGAGGGAGAATAAATTAGAAAGGTGCAAGTTTAACAAAAAGAGCTCGTGGAAAATGGTCCATTTCTTTCCTATCCCTCTCCTCACAGGCTGTCTGGACAAAAAGAGAAATCTACGGAAGAATGTGGAGTACACACTGCCCAGCATTGTCTAGGAGACGGAAAGAGAGCCCAAGCAACACACCAAGGTTGGATTGCCTGGTGGAGTAAGCTGTGCCCTAGGCATGTGTATCTTTAGACAGCAGAGCTTCCGGCTGCAGCGAGACGGGACTCACCGCACCCGAGGGCTCCAGCAACCAGACCTAGGGAGGCTAGCGCGGCACACAGGTTAGATACACTTTCTCCTCCTCCACCTGCGCCGCCCTCCGCCTAGGTGCCAGGACTGATGATGGAGGCGATGGTGTCAAGGAGTAGGTGCCTGTGAGTGGGTGAGGGTGTGTTTTCGGTTTGGGGTGGGAACGGAGGCGGGGAAAGGAGGAGGGGAGGGGAATGCCTGCCGTTCTCCCCCTCCTTTCCTGCT
The DNA here is from genome assembly GCF_964165515.1 of Mesoplodon bidens. Lineage (NCBI taxonomy): Eukaryota > Metazoa > Chordata > Mammalia > Artiodactyla > Ziphiidae > Mesoplodon > Mesoplodon bidens. The sequence goes on from NC_138160.1 coordinate 68,776,265, forward strand.
GAGGGATCAAAGTGCAGAAGGAATCCAGACAGGAAATGAAAGAAAGGAGAAATATCGGTAGTGAAAACACTGTCTTTTTCGTATAGCTGGGGCAGTCCGCGGTGCAACTACAGAGCCATTACCATCCCTTAACCTTCAGTGGAGTGGCTGGCTGCCTCTGCCTGATAACTGGAAGGGCACACAGTAAACGTAAGCGAGGGACACACCTACTCGCAGGGGGAAATAGCCACATTCTGAGGGAGGGAGGGAGGCCGAGGAAGGTACGGCCTGGATAGCTACTGGTAGGGCACCGAGGGCATCTGTCCAGGAACACCCGGCTTCTTAGGCAAATAGTAGCCCAAGAGTTTACAATTTTCCTGTGAAACAAATAGACGGATGGGTGCATGGATGAATGGTGTAGAATATTCACTCAGCGTCTAATCTCAAATGGATTTGAGTCAATGCATCTTTTAATCCAGCCACCTTTTTGAGAGGCACAGCATTTTAAACCCTGTAGTGCACTCAGCTCTCCACTTGAAGCAGCCTGCGGAGGGTTTCATTACCCACTGAACGCATAGAAGGAGCCGCCTGTATATGTGGGCGCAGAAGGGACTCAGGTCCGCCTCGAGCAACCTACCCAGAGTCCCTGCAGCTCCCCCTGCCCTTTCCAGGCGCCAACTTCAACCCCAACGCGAGCTTAGATGGAACCAAGACCAAGGCTTGTATTGACAGGCCATCCTTCCCAGGGACCTGGAAGCCAACTACGCAACTCAGCAGGAGACTCTTCAAAGTCCCGTGTTGTTGTTGTTGTTGTTTTTTTTTTTAACAGACTGGTTTATTTCATGCAATTCATGAAAACCACCACCAGACCACCTCTTACAACTTTTCTGCTCTTGGGCGGGGGCGCCAGGGTTGTCTCGCAACGCAAGATTCCTTATTACCAAGAGTTAGGCTCCTACCAGGAGGGAATGCTGAGCAAAGCTTGAGGCCCTTTGGGCTACAGGAAGGGCGGGTTCCTGGGGTTTTTCTGCTATTGGTGCTGCGCCTCCAGGATGGGGAGATGGGAGAAAGCCGAACTGACTTATCAGACCCGTCTCCACCGCACCCACCGCCCAAACTCCCAACACCGGGTTCGGATTTGCAAACTGCTTGGCGTGGGCCGGGCACCAGAGCACAGCACCCTGGAGGCGGACAGCCCTACGGCACTCTTCCCCTTTCCACTCCTCCACTCCCGGGGCACCCTCGCTTCCCTCGCTCCCCAGCGAAAGCCCCGTCTGGAGCCGGGAGCCGGCATCACCCACACTGCCCAGGGAGGGTTCGCGTGGCTACCCGGGGGCCAAGTAAGCCGTGGAAGATCTAGTTTCCCTCCCTCCTCCCCTGCATCCCCGTCCTTCCTCGATCTCATCTGGGTACCCCACACCCTCTTCCCGGCTCAGCCCCGCACACTCCGCTCTGACTTTGCGAGCACTTTTCCTGGGCACGCAGGGCAGGGCGCAGCCTCCTCGGTGCCGCCCACGGCGCTCGCCACCCCTGGAGCGCCCGGGGGACCTCCTCCAGCTCCCTGCGCAGCGTTTCCCAGGGGACTCTCTGCCTGTCCCGCAACCGGCGCCCGGGGCCGTCGCCTCACCTTTGCAGAACTGAGGGACACCAAGGCTGAGCCCAACCAGGAGCCAAGCAGCCACCGAGCGCTTCATGATCCCGTCTCTCGGACGTGACCCCGCTGGTCAGGGGTCCTAGTGGAGAGTAGTGTCGCTGAGGCTGCACCGCAGGGCAGCGGCAGACCCCGCCCCGACAGAGGATTCAAGAAGATGTCTTTTTCGTGCAGCGTCTCCTTAAACAAATTCTTGGAGAGAGCAAGAAAGAGCGGCGACCAAAGAGAGGAATCTTTCTTCCCCTTTTGCCTGCGCTCCGGGGCGCTGGGAGGTGGGCGAGCTCCGGGGAGTCGCCAGCGGGCTCAGCCTCCTCTGCGGGTGGGTCCCAGCCGAGGCGCGGCGGGCGGGGCCGGGCGCCGGCTCCGGCGGCGGCTCGGGGTCACCCGCGCTGGCGGACCCGCAGACTGTGTGCTCTGCTCGCGCCGCCGCGGCCGGCTGCGGGGCTTCTGACTTAAGAGAACAATGAAGCGTGAGCAGGCGGGGAGCGAGGGAGCGAGCCCAGAGCGCACTGTGTACAAACAGAGGCGGCGTGCGTGTGAGCTTGAGCCTCGCAGGCGCCTGCCCGCCCCGTGCGCCCCTCCTTCCTATTCCCTCCAGCAGCCTCCCCCTCTTTCTCTCTCCCCCCACCCCCCAGAGGTGGCTCCTTCTGCTGGAAGAGAAAAGGGAGACAACTGCAGCCACACCCTGGCACCTGCCACCACCTCTGAAGTTCCTACAGTGCCTGTACCTTCTGCACACACGCCAGAGACTCCGGGGTTAAGGGAAGCAACCCTTGGTGTCTGAGATTCTCTTGGTTTCCAGCACTGACTTTATAATTAACCACGTTAAGGAATCCCCTGAAGTCCCGTTCTCTGCATAGCCAGAAAAAGAAGTTAAGAGATTTTGAAAAGTGGCTCTTGGGGCACAAAGCTGCCCGAGAGACAGAATGCTGCAAAGTGAATTGTCCCGGATTCCAGGAAATGCAACCTGGTCAGCAAATAGACTCTAATCAGCTAAGACAGGGCTTTTCTGCACTTTGGTTGGCTCTAGGGTTGGGGAGAGAGCCCTGTGGGCTCATCTGTGCACCGGGGCAAAAAGGTGAAGGCACAGGGCAAGCCAGTGGGAGGCATACATCTCCTCAAGGAGGACATCTGTTTCAGATGAGAAATAGTGGGGCGAGTTTGGGGACCGTGCAAGAAAATAAAAGGCAAAGACAGATTCTTGAAGCATCACCATGGTAGATCAAATTTCGCTGCTACCCACCAAAAGCAATATAAATTGACTGGCTTTTGCAGTCAGAGTGGCTGAACCAAACTACAACCCATGGCTTACAATAGTGTTTTCTCCTCTGTTTTCGGTTTAAAATATTTGCTTAGGGTACGTGGATTCAGCTCTGGCAGTTGCAGGTACCAAAATGAAAAACAGCCTTTAATTTTTTTTTTTTTTCCTTCTAGAGAGGGAGGTAGGGAGAGAGACAGAAACACCAACAAAGAAACACTGAAGGAAACATTCTTGAAGGCAAAGATTTGAAAGGAGAATGTACTAAGAAAAGGATAGCAGAGGACAATTGGTCATGCAATTCATCTCCTTTTGCCTCCTTGAGTCCTTTAAACTTCAATTTCTACCTTCCTTTGGAATTTGAAGTGAGATCAAGGATGTAAGGCTGATGGAAAAATAACTGCATACTGCCACCGAGAAGTTAAGGTACTGCTGGCAAACAAACAAACAAAAAAACAACAGCAACAACAAAAATTATTTGAAAATAATTTTGTTCAGATCTCATGTTTGGCGGGGGTACAAGAACATTTTTTTAAAAATGATTTTGCTAAGGGAAAGAGAAAGAATCATTTATTTACATTCTGTTTTCTTGCTTAAAGCCGCAGATGTTAGTGTAAGCTACCACTGTCCAGGGCTGCAGCAAAGCAGTTTTAAACAAGCAAATTCCAACTTTCTGTCACATCACTGTTACTTAATTTTAAAAGTATGCTTTTTATCAGTCATGTGGTGGCATGTCCATCATAAAGTATCTCTTTAACTTTTTGAAGTGAGATGTTTAATATTAGTTTTAAGGTATTATTTCTAAAACATAGTACTAAATCTCAAAAACGAACAGACACACACTACTATATATATGATAGGTAAACAACAAGGACCTATTGTATAGCGCAGGGAGGTCTACTCAATATTCTATGATAACCTATATGAGAAAAGCGTCTAAAAAAGAATGAATATATGTATTTGTATAACTGTATCACTTTGCTGTACACCTGAAACTAACAAGACATTGTAAATCAACTATACTCCAAGAAAATTAAAATAAATAAATAAATAATAAAATAAAATCAGAAACCAATGACTGTGATGAGACATTAAAGAAAAAAGTGTGCCAAGAGTTTTGTTTATTTTCCTATTTATTCCCTGTTTCCACTTTTCTGATAATATATGACCTCAGTAGGCATGTTAGAAAGTTAAATAATTTTTTTGGCAACAGTGTATGTCACTAAAATTTTCTTTCTTTTAGTTTAAGTTCTTAAAAAAAAAAACTCCAGGAGAGCATAAAACTACACTAAAATTCATATTCTATGACCAAATGCCTAAAATTGTGACTATAAATGCCATTCTGTATTACCTGGTAGTCGACTTGTAAAATATGTTGCCAGTTTAACACCTCTACTTTCTTAGGTCCCATTTCCAATCTAAATTTGATACATAATCTTAGATTCATACCTCCCTGTACATAGTTACCCCTTTTTCCCCACTTATTGATAATCATCATGTACTAATAATCCTTTCATTTTGAAAATTCCAGGCACTTTACCTAATTTACAGTTATAGGACTCATTTCACTCTTACTAAACTCATATACAGCCTGTCCAGAAGTGGAATATAGGAAATGTTAAAGGACCACAAGAAATAGACATTTTATAAAAGGAAAAGAAAAAGGGTGGAATTCTGTTAAGAATTTTTACCTCACATAAAGTGCAAAAGGACCTTTACTAATCACATATGGTCCAACCTACAGTTTTATAGCTTCTCCAAATATATGCCTAGAGCAGCAAAAATGAATCTATACATCACTTGAAGACAGCAGATCCCAAAATATTTTCTGCAGGCTTACTTTCCCCAAGATGTTAATGGGGAAAAAAAAAGTTTCATAGTCAAATAATTTTGGGAAACATCGCCAATCAAAGCAACCTCTTAAAGATTCATGGTGAATGTTAGCATATTAAAAGCTTTGAAAGGTCCTGTAATTAAGAAACTTTTTCAAAAGTGTTAATCCAGCATCTTACAAAGTTTGTGTTTTTGTTTTTTTACTAAGGTAAGGTTTTTCTCTGCACATCTGTTAACATATTGTATTCAGCACTATAAGGAAAATAACTTGGGAAATGTTGTCTGAAAATAAAGCAGAATAAAGTATCAGCAAAACAAACAAAAAAGAGACTGTGGAAAGTTTACCGGTTTTCAAGAACTATTCTTATTGACTCCTTGTTTAGATTCTGGAACAGAACATGTCTGAATTGGAATACTGTCTCTACCACTTTAACTCTTTTAACATAGGCAATTCAGTTAATTGCCAAGTCTCAATATTCTTATCTGTAAAATGGAGTTACTAATAGTATCAAACTCATAGTGGTAAATTATTGTGGTTACAAAAGGGCCTAGGCCAGTAGTGGGCACACGATGGTGGTGATGATGATGATGATGATGATGATGACGATGACAGAGACAATAATCACATACAGAATTCCAAAAGAATTTTCCTCAATAGCTGATTATCTCAATTTCCCATCTCCCATCCCCATTAAATTATCTGGAAAAAAAATTTTTAACTCATCTTTTAATTTTTCAATCAGCAAATAAAGGAAGCATTTTGTATTCCTGTAATTATTGAAAGATATTTATAAATAAACTAGATATAGGAAGCATCTTAGATTATTTGATCAAATTACACTCAGTAGTACTAATTTTAAAAATCATTTTGTGCTTAAAAACTTTATTTTGCATTTCAAAAACTCTATTTTCTTTAATATCTCAAATGCCTCTGAATTAAAATCTCAGCATTGTGGGATCCAAAGCAGAAAACCCAGTCAAGCCCACCTAGACTTCTGACTTACAGAACTGTGGGCTAATAAATTGGTGCTTTAAACTGCTAAATTTGTGATAACTTGTTAAGCAGCAAGAGAAAAGTAATACAGTAAGTCACTATCATCATCCCTTTTTTAGAGAGAAGGAATGTGGCACAGGTTGGTTAGGTAAATTACCTATGGTCTCAAGTTAGTGTCAGTCTGAAACCAGAAACCACTTTACTCTACTGGTAAAAATCATGGAGGGTCAGCTGTATGCTAAGCACTAATGCATCTTTAAATATATTGCTTCACTAAGTCATCCCAACAACATTTATGAAGTAAATATTACTATTATTTCTCTTTACAGTTGAGGAAACCAAGGATCAAAACATGTAAGTAATCTGCCCAAGATTAAGGCAGCAATGAGGGATGGAGCCAAGAGCCATGATCTGAGCCCTGGTTTGATTCCAGGAGCAATTTTCATAACCATTATGCTGTAGCATCTATTTAGTCAGGGGTCTAATTTATCTCATTCATTTATATTTTCAATTTAAGTGGCTATAACTGTAACTGTCTTTTTTTTAGTACAGTCTGCATTCTCTTTGACCTTGATTTATCATTTTAGAGTATACTTTGCTTGACTGTAGAGTTCCAAGTACATTTTAAAATTCTCTAAAATATTTGCATAACTCATAACACTTTTTTTCATTGCTCTCCACAAACAGCAAGCTAATTCTTTCCTCCAGTCCTCTGTTCATGCTGTTGCCCCAATCTGAAAGGACTTCTTACAAATTCTACTAGCTGAATTCCTGTCTGTCAGACCTCCCAAATTATTCCAGCACCACAGAACCACGATTTCTTAGAATTAGTACTTCTTATTTTTTTCTAGCTGTTTCACTGGTGTTAGCCTTATCTTTCCAAATAATTACAAACGGATCTTGCCGTGAAGATAACTGCATTCCTTGGATATAGCTGAATGTTATGTTCTAAACTTCTTCAGTCTTTCCACTATGAACACTAAGGAAAATTCATTTGTAAAAATACACATTTTATACCAAATTCAGAGTTTCCAGTATTTCCCTGCTTGATTCCCTGATGGATGCTGTTTCCAGAACATATGCAGGGCCATTACACAGGGGTGAGCCTTTGCCTTCAGGGTCTGACCCTGGTAAGAGAAATTTCTGGTGCCTCTAATTACTTCCCTCCAGTTTCCTGCTCAACCCATTGAGTGACTTAGTTTTCAGCTCCCTAAAATATTTTTTCAATAACTAATACATGCACATAATAAAAGCTCAAAGGTACAAGTGGTTGTACAGAGAAATAAAGGTTTCCTTCTTGATGACCTTCCCTCCTTACACAGGGATGCTTCCCCAGGGCCAACAGCTGGTAGCTAGTAGCTATTGCTGTGTATCCTTCAAAAGATATGTGTATATATACATACACACATACAAACACACACTTGTGCACATGTGTGTATATAGAGTATTGTACACATGCTTTTGAAAAAATTTCTAAATTATACAAACATTATGTATCTTACATTTTTTCACCCAAAAATTATATATTTCTGAAGTTGCATCAAAGACTGGCATAGTATTTGCATAACATAAATCCTTTTTGATAGACATTTCTTTCCAATCTTTTGTGATTGCAAGCAATGTTGCAGTGAATGCACATCTTACACACATGTGCAAGATAAACTCATTAGAATAGACTGCTTGAAGTGGCATTGTTGGGTGAAAATTGTGGGACTTCCCTGGTGGCACAGTGGTTAAGAATCTGCCTGCCAATGCAGGAGACATGGGTTGGACCCCTGGTCTGGGAAGATCCCATAGGCTGCAATTAAGCCCAGGCACCACAACTACTGAAGCCCATGTGCCACAGCTATTGAAGCCCACACACCTAGAGCCTGTGCTCCGCAGCAAGAGAAGCCACCACAATGAGAAGCCCATGCACTGCAACGAAGAGTATCCCCCGCTCGCCGCAACTAGAGAAAGCCTGCGCACAGCAACGGAGACACAACACAGCCAAAAATAAATAAACAAATAAAATAAATTTATAAAAAAAAGAAATGATTAAAGAATAAATAAATAACAAAATAAAATTGTGGTAGATATTGCCACGCTGCCATTCATAAAAGATATATGAATTCATCCTTCCACCTATAATACATCGAGAATTTGTCTTCCTTACATCTCGGTTGATACAATGTGTTTGCAATTTGCGGTCTTCTCAATCTTGCAGATGAAAAGTGGTATCTCATGGTTTTGAATATTTTTTGAGTGGTTTTAGGAACTTTTCACGTATTTAAAAATAATTTACATTTTCTTTATGTTACCTACATTTCATGTGTTTTGCTCTTTTTTCTACTGGGTTGCTGACACTTTTCTTGATTGGCAATCTGCATATAATAAAGAAGTTAGCCCATTGTGTGTCATATTTATGACAAACAATTTATCCAGCTAGTTTACAGCTGCTTTGTTTGATTTTGCTGTGCTAAAATGTTTTATATTTGGAGTGATGAAATTTAACCACCTTTGCTTTATGATTTCTAGGTTTTATTTTTTTGCTAAGATAGACCCTCACCATTCTGAGTTTATAAACATATTCTTATATATTTTCTCATAGTACTTTTATGGATATTATGTTTTCATGTGTGTATTTACAATTCTTACTCAACTGAAATTTATTTTTTAATTTATTTATTTATTTATTTATTTTTGGTTGTGTTGGGTCTTTGTTGCTGCTCTCGGGCTTTCTCGAGTTGTGTCGAATGGGGGCTACTCTTCATTACAGTGCATGGGCTTCTCATTGCAGTGGCTTCTCTTGTTGCGGAGCATGGGTTCTAGGCATGTGGGCTTGAGTAGTTGTGGCACGTGGGCTCAGTAGTTGTGGCTTGCAGCCTCTAGAGCACAGGCTAGTAGTAGTTGTGGTGAATGGGCTTAGTTGCTCTGCGGCATGTGGGATCTTCTTGGACCAGGGCTCGAACCCATGTCCCCTGCATTTTCAGGCAGATTCTTAACCACTGAGCCACCAGGGAAGCCCCATAGGTATTTAATATTTTTATGTACTTATTTAAATGTTTTTTTTCAGTTATATTTTGTAACTGTCTGTTTATAAGAAGGCTATTTGTGTGTGTGTGTGTGTGTGTATACTTATGTTATAGTCAGTCACTTTATCAAAGTCTTTTACTGTTTATATCAGTTTTTTTAGTTTATTCTTTTGGATTTTTCACATATACAATTATATCATCTGAAAATAATATTAGTTTTACCCCCTTTTCACAGATTTTCATACTTATTTCTTTTCCCCGTGAAATTGTTGTAACTGCTGCCAAATAAATGCTAAATAAATGGACACACTTGTACTGTTCCTGACTCTGATGTGACCATTCTAGTGACCTTTTATGGCACAGCACATGGCCTCTGGTCTCCTGGGTCCAGGTCAGGTGGTACAGTCATTTTCTATATACCAACATTTGCTCGAAAAATAACTTTAAGGGGTGAAGACGTTACTGTCAGTGTAGAAAGGAAATCAGTGTTCATGAATGTACAGGATATGATAAAAAGAAAAATGATGTTTTCGTTAGCAAGAGAGGCTTGTGAAGATTCGGCAGGATTGGATGTCATAAAATTTGAGGTTGCATTTGACAGAAATCTGGAATGCAACATCTGTCTTCTGATTTAAAACAAAATGATAAAAAATTCTTTTGTGCCCACCATACCCATAGCTATTTAAATATATGGTTTACTGGGGGGAAATGATAGTATAGCAGTCCAAAGGACAATTTTAGACTATTTCCTCTTTTATCCAGCTTTCACTGGCATTTCCCTCTCTTTTTCCCTCTAGATATTTATTTATTTAAAATATACAGGACTTCTGGTTTGATACATCAAGCACAGTAGTTGGACCAAAACTAAATGAAACTTAGAGAAAAATGTTTCTGTCTCCATAAACAAATGAACACAAAAGATCTTCTTTGATTTCCCTGGTTCCAAAAGACTACAACTTAATGAGAAAACTCTGTCAGTAAAAATTTTTCACAATTGCTGGTTCATCAAAAAACAAAATAGAAAGTTCAAATGGAATATATTTTAATAGATGGTATTTTGGCAAACGCAATTTGAAATACAGTATGTTTCCTCAGCCATGGGGAGAATAACATTTGGTTTCTTGTGTTTAAAATTGACATTGATTCTGTTACTTTTATCTGAACACAAAATACTCCTAGCACATTCCCTAACATACATAGTAATTTTAAATACCTCACTAAAATAAAATACCATGCATCTCTCATATTAAAGTTGTAATTTGTCTTAAATTATTATTGTATTAACATAATATGAAATACTAGATTAAATATTTTTAACCCATACTTTTCCCATACAAACCTATACAGAACCATAATGCCTATATTAAAATTGGAGGATTCAGGAAATGTCATGGTTTTGTCACTGTTTGTCACTGTGAAGAAAATTATAATATATTGACCATATTATGCCTTTGAGGGTGAGCAAAACAAAACAGTAATTTAAACCAAAAGATTTTTAATAAGGTTTTGAAAACACAATGGCAGCATGCCTTTTTTGTTTTATTGGATGATCTTGTGAACTTTAATTCATAGGGAAGATTTTATTTTCAAGGACAAAATCATAAAGCATATATAAAAACTATGAAGCAAAATTTCACCACTGTCTCACTAAATCCTTAGAGAACTGAGAGATTTATAGTTTGATTCTAATCATTATATTTTTCTTAAGGAATAATATATAGGAATGCAATTTGATTTGTAATGAAATTTATGATCTGAAATATAATGAAATGTATAGTTCAAACTGAAAAGTTGCGGCTGCTATAGTAAAAACCCATTGTAATATGGGCCTTCAGTTATCTAATCATCAATAAAAATATTTTAAAATTAATTTTCTACTTAGGTGAATTATTATTTACCATTTTATTGTAAGGAATACATTCCTGAATGTTTTCTATAAAATAATGTAATGAAAAAAATTAATATGAATTTGAAGGTAGAGATTATAAAGCAACCTAAAAGTCAGGGTTTTTTTTTTTTTTTAATGATGAGTTTAGAGGATACCTGAAACTGTCAAACTGGAGATGAATAAATTAAAAGTGTATTCAGATGGAAGGAAGGTAGGTACTCTTGCCAAAAAATTTTAAAATTGCATTTGTCTAATTTAAAAAATAAAATTAACAGGAATATTGATATGTAAACTATTTTCTAGTCTTCCTATATGAGTAGGATACATCATAATAGTGTGTAGCGTGAGGGGTGAAAATGCTTCTAGTATTGCCTATGATGATCTGACTCAGCAACAGCTGAAAACACCCTTGTATTATTTTAACATTTTCTGTTCCTGTATTAAATAATTTGTCACTCTGGGCTATGGCTAAAGCTGGTGACTCAGTTCTGTCCCTGACTCTGACTGGGAACCTTGAGCAATGACTGAAAAGGCCCAGAAATTTTCCCCTTGGAAGAGCCTTGGTTTTGATAACTTAAGTACATAAACTATTGATCTACAACTTTTAGCCAGTTTACTTAAAATAAAAGGAATTGCTAGTCCCTTTACCTTTAATATTTTTTAACCATAGCAAAATCTTTTATTGTTTTATCTGCTTTATTTTCTACTTTACTTATATTTGTATTATTATAATATTTCTTTTAGCTTTTTTAATTTTTCTTTTTCAAATGCAGAAAAATAATCTTATGAATTCTCTGAATAGCTTACATCCCTAACAAGGGAGGTGGCCAGTCCTTTTGCTTCTAATTAGTTCTGTAAAATCCTTTTTTAATGCTATAAAACAGCTCTCCTATTTTAATCCCAGATGGCACCTTTGCCCTAAAAGGCAGTCTGGCGGAGGAAGTGAGTAGTACGGAGCTTAAATCCGGGCTCCTGGCAGTGGCTGGCACTGTTGGCTGAGGATTCCTTCCCACAGGAGCAATAAGCACCAACTCATAGACATCCCAGGGTAACGACTAGAGTATTGTTGCTTTCTAATTTCTAAGATCATTCAGTCCTTAATAAACAAATCTACGAATTAAAGATAACTTCCTGACAGTGACAAAGCCTTACATTCAGCCCACAGTATGGGGTGAAAAGGAAATTGGAAATCTCCATAATTCCTTTTATTTTATTTACTTTGTCTGGCACTTCCAAGCAAATCTAAATAACTCTCAATGCTATGAACTTCCAGTGGCATTCTAGTCTGACTACAGCACCAGAGGTGGGCAGACATGAGCAACTGAGTAACGGATAGAAGCGCATGATAAATTGGCTAGTCTCTGCCCCCTGCAGGAATCTCCCAAATACCTGAAGCTGAGAAGGAAGATATAGCATACCTCTTTGTATAAATCTTTAAAAAGAGTAGTGATTCTGTCCCTAAGTCCACTTAAACAATTTTGTGGTTAAGAGGTCTAACAAAGGAAGTTAATTTCTAGGTTGATTTTTGTCTCTTCTTTGAAGACAGACAAAGTAGAAAAGGGGTGTGGAGGAAGCCGGGAGGGAATGCAACGTCCTCCCGGAAAGACAGGTTAAGGATAGCCTCATGGATACCTTCTGATATCTGGATAACTGGAGCTCAGAGTACACATTGGAATGCGAGAGGTTGGTGATGGGGTGGGGTAGGGGTGGGTGAGTGGAGGATAGTCCTAGAAGGGCCCGAAGCAGAACACTCAGCCAGCAGAAGTTAGGAAGCGAAACACCTGGATAGCACATTACAGGAAGCAGAGGCCTCAGCAACCATGAGAGAAGAAATTGAAAAAAATCAGAAGTGGGCATTAGCCTGCTTTTCACTTGCATCCTAAAAATAAAAAGATTTTAATTATTTTCTGCTTATTAAATTTCATTCTTCAGAATAAGCCTCTATTAACAATTCTTGCAAGCAGGAGTGTTGGTTGTCTAGTATAATTTGTTTTCCTAAACTTTACTTCATCGTCGATATGTCAAGAGAAGTTTGATTCTCTCAGAAAAAAATGTCCAGATGTACTATGCATATATGTCTTCAGATAAACAGGGAGCTGTTTTTGCATTGACCAGCTACCTCACAGAATTAGACCAACATAAGGGGTCTAAACATTATACCCTATTTTCTTAATTCGAAACATCATCTAATAACGTTTTTAGCTGTTAAATTTTCTGATCAGTCTGCTTCTTTGATCAACCTGCAGAGTTAAACTCATGACGAGCATTACCAGCTCCTCTGTCACTTGGTATTATTTTCCTCCTCACTTTGAGCTCTAAGTTTTTTCAGCAGTTTAGGTTGTCTCTCACTCAGTTAATTTCTCTTGTATCAGCAATGAAATCTACTTGTGGGATGTTCAATCACTCATCTATCATACATTCTTAAAAGTATCAATTTAAGGCATTTTATTACACAGTTTTGTTTAAATCACTAAATTTAAGATATTCTTTTGTTGACTAGTGTTACTGTGCAGCCCAAATATTCCACTAACCAATAGGTCTTGACTAAATTCACCAGAATACACCCCCATACTCCATTTATACACCCCTAACACTGGTCAGCCAAGACTACACAGTCACTTGAACCCAAAAGACATTGGAACACATTCTGCTCCAGACACTAGCAACAGCACAGAAAAGAAAACAGAGCCCAGATTAATCCTGATGTCTTTTCTGTGAACATCTACCTAATCTATTATTTAAAATAAAAATTCACACTAAATGCCTACAATGCCAAAGCAGGCACATACAGGAATGAATATAGACCCAACAGAACACAATAAGGAGTGGTGGCAAATTGGAAAGGGCATGCAATCTAAAGGGGGTAGCAGCTACCCAACTACAGTTGGTTGTTGCCTTAGAGATTATGGGCCCAGAATAGCCAGAATCCAATTTTTCAAAACCTGATGTGTAATATGAAATTTCCCAATTTTTAATATGCAGGTGTAACTCAACAGTTCTGCAAATCAAATAAAGTAAGCATACTTCTAGTAATTGAAGTTTTTTTGAAAATAAAAATTGATTTTCAATCTAATTAGCTTTCCTATCAAATCACATATAATAGAAAACCTTTAGGTCAATATTTTAATCTATAATTTTTGAATAAGTAAAAAAGTTAATGAAAATATGAAAGAAGTTAGTGACAAATCTCCTTGTCTACATAAAAATGAAGATAAAAACTTCTGTACATCAAAAAAATCATAAAAATAATTAAAAGGTAAATATGAAACCATGAAGAATAATTTACTGTGATAACTGATTGCCATATACCACTAGTGGGAATGTCAATTTCTTCTATCTTCTAAGAAGCAATTTGATACTATAGATGAGGGACTTAAAATATAAGTTTTGGCCCAGTAAAACAATTTCTAAGAATTTATCCTAAGGAGTTAATTTAATATAGTTTTATATATGATTATAATTCAGTTAAAAGAGTATTTATTATTAACTTATAGTATATATATATATATATATATATATATATACTATATATATATATAGTATATCACATTATTTATTATATCAAATATCTGAAACAAGTTAAATGTCCAGCATTAGGTAAAGTTTAAGAAATCTTAACCAATTCAATAAATATAGTTTTATACTTTTCATAACATAATGGTTTTGATTAATTTTTAAGACATTAAGGTAAATGCTTATGCTTAATCTAGATTTTTTTTAAATGCTAGAAAAAATTCACCCATAAGTTCACCTCTGCTTCTTAATGACTAACATTTTAGAATATACTTTTCCAGAATGTATCCTAAATGTTTACAAAGTATATGAATATGTGTACATTACACCTCTCTCCCTTTCTTTCTTTTCTTTTTCTTTTTTTTTTTTTTGCTGCACCCTGTGGCACGTGGGATCTTAGTCCACTGACCAAGGATGGAACCCATACCCCCTGCATTGGGAATGCAGAGTCTTAACCACTGGACTGCAAGGGAAGTCCCTCTCCTTTTCTATCTTCGTTTTTTCCTCTCTCTCATTAGGCCTTAAACAATGTATCATAAATATATGTATTGTTCATTATGTATTTAAAAAGTAATTTTAAGTGATTATATAAGTGTATTTTCATTTAGAGTGACCAAGATTATTTTTAAATCTTAAAAAGTTGAGACCTATCTCAAAGATAACAAAATAAAACATTTTATTAACATAGCCTGACACATGTCTTATATTCTGTCAGTTCTTTTGGATGTATACGTTTTGATCACTTTTTTACTTAAGAACAATTTTAAAATATGAGTACCTATAGAGAGAATGGGAAAAAATTGATTTTTTTCTCTAGCATGATTAATCAAAAATAATTAAATGAATAATTAGGTCATTTTCTTTATACGTCACAACCCCTACTAAAGTAATGTCAAAACTTTTAGAACTGGTATTTTTTTATAAACAAGGTGTAACATTTCAAGGAACATTCCGCAGACTGGATCTCTGGATCTATATTTGTCAAACTGTGTTTCTCTTCCACTATCCACATACAGTTGGTGCTGGTTACTTCTATAGGGTTTAGTCCTGTATCTTGTCACAGTCTGGGTTAGTCAGGCTAGGAAGTGGTGGTAATATTCATGGAGTTATTGCTATACAACAGTGAAGGTTACTTACTACAAGTAAAAATGACTGTAAGCCATATAAATACATGGCATTAAACCCAAAATAAATGAATTCTAAACTCAACTTTTTCATAAGCATATCCTCTAAATTCCCATGGCTCTTCCAATGCCACCCCCCAAAAAAGGAAGGTGCTGACAAAGGGAGAGTTGGACTAGAAATAGAAATGGTTATAAACCTTCCTTTTCAAAATTTTCAAAAGCATATGAACATACCAGGTCCCTCTCAGGGCCCTGGAAGGAGCTGGTACAAATGAAAGTCCCTGAAACTTAAGCCTCACTAGCATCAAGGTAAATATGCCTCTAGCAAGAGCTGTGAACAACCTACAAAATTGCTCTGTCCTTCTCCAGAATAAATTAGTTGCTCAGTAATTTGTGGAGTAACTTGCATCTTCTGTTACCAATTTGGAAAGGAAAGGTAGAATAAGTGACAAACTGATGCTAGAAATTCTGGTTCATGGTGGGCATCATATAAACCAACCAAACTGCTTACGAGAGGTAAGCACATTTTATTCAAGAGAGAGGGAAACTTTATCCTTTTATTCATCAGAGCTTTGTTTCTAAAAGTTAATGTTAATGCTAACAGGCTAATTAAATGTAAATATTTGATTAATTAAATAATGGTACTCCCAGCAATGGGATACAGTAACTCTTAATATTGTATCATAGTAAAATATTCACTAATACAGAAAAATAATCATAATTCAGTGATCAAAAAATGCAATTTTCAAAATTGTATATAATGACGTAATTTTTATAAAAATATGTTTGTAGTTACATAGGAAACATTTTGGAAAGTTTTAAGTATTAGCAAAGGTTCTCTCTAAGCCTGTCATTATAGATATTTTAAAATTTAATTAAAAATTTTTAGTTTAAAATTTTTAAATTTACATACATTGCCTTTTGAAATATATTGTAAAGTTATAAAAAAATTTTTATTTAAAAAGCAATAAAATATATGATACTTAGTATATAAGCCACACAATAATGTGAAGGTTTCAAATAATAGAAAACCATTTTGGTTCACATAAACCTCATTTTATTTAGGGCTTATTTTTATACCAGTTATTTGACTCCAGCATCAATCATATGGCATTTCTGTACTTCTTAACAAGCCCATGGGTTTTCTACTTTTTTCAAGCGAAATCTTGATGAAGCAGTTGATAATCTGAGGCTTGCCTGCTATATTGTGAAATCCCTCTGTGTTTTTAATAAAGGCGTCCTCTCTGCTCTACCTATAGTATGTGTCAAGAGTGGATAAATAACACTTTTTAAACACAGAACAACATATTTATTATTTGAATTACTAATTATTTATATAACTATAAATATATCTTTATGATAACATATTAACTATTTCTATGAATCGCTTATTTTAATATCAAGAATACACCCAGGATTCCAGTAAAATTTGTTTTCTCTATTTTCAAAGATAAGGAAAAGCAATAAACTTTGAAATTAAAAGGCAAGTGAATAATAGAAATAAAACAGAATTGAAGTAGTATAATTATCTGATTACATATTTTACAGTCTATGTTGTGTGTGATTGTTTAGGAACACAATGTTACTAATCTTTGAGATATTGTAGCCAGTGTGGCCTGCAGAGTTTAGCACTTCAATTTATCTTATCTTTAGTATGGATCTGTGGCCTCTTAGGGCTATCAGCTATCCTATGAAAAGGGCCTCCTTTGCTACTTCTACTTGTCATTAAACTTTTGTTTTCAATTCATCAGCACACTTTTTACTGAGTTCCTGTTTTGTTAGAGCAAGACTGGGGAAAAGGGAAAGAAATGTAAGAATCACAACCTGCCATTCAAAAGCTCATAGTCTCTATGCAGCTGGAGGAGCTGTGACACTTGAAGATAATCAGGAGAATTTACAAATACTAGTTCAAGAATAAATATTGAGGGTTTTTTGTTGTTGTTGTCGTCATCATTCTGCTGTTTATGTGTTTTTGCCAAGAATAAAATATAATGTTTAAGTGTCCAGAGATGAGAGAGGAGATAGGGCAGTGAGTAGCATACCATGTGTGTCTATAATATGGCTGGAGGTGTAGACTGAACATAGAAAGAAACAAGAAGGAAACACCAAGTTCTGCAAGACTTGGAAATGAATCTATTACTGAAACTCTTATTTGAACATATATGAATTAGCATTATTGTTTTTAACTCACAGGTAACCAAAAACTAAACCCACACGGGAATTTCTTGTTCATGTGATTACAATTTAGGGATCTTTCACAACCCAGGCAGGGCTGGATTCAGGGATCAAAGATTGTTACAAGCACTGCCTTTTTCCCATCTCTTGGTTCTGCATGCTACTGTGTTGACTCCAGTCTAAACATGTTCCATGTGGTGGAGAAATGGCTACAGCAGTAGCCATCACATCATCTCAGGGTGTAGTACATGCAAACATCTCTTCTGCCATAAATTTGAGCAAAATTCCATGGTAAATGCTCTAAATAAAGGAGCATGCCCATCTCTGAACCAATCTCTCTTGAATAGAAAATGAAATGTACTGCATGGCTGTGGCCTGGGTCACACACATACCTCTGAAATAGGGGATGGAATCAGCTCCACCGAGGCACATGGACTGAAAGTGGGGGCAGGTCGCTCCCCAAAAGGAAGTTCAAAGAAAGTGAAATGGTTTTTAGATTTTCAAAAAACAGTAGGTGTACATTTCATGGGGTAAGACAAATATCAGCTGGGGCATTGTGGGGCTTCCTCTGTAATACTTTTATAATTCATATAGTTGAATGTTTTGTACCAACATATGGAAAAATGTAAATGAGGTGGCCAAATAACATTTAAATGCTATTTAAGAAGAGGACTTCAGTGTTTGGAAGGGTGTTAGGAGGTAAGTACAAATGTAAAATGATTTTTTAAAATTCTATAGGGAGGGCTTCCCTGGTGGCGCAGTGGTTCGGAGTCTGCCTGCCAATGCAGGGGACACGGGTTCGAGCCCTGGTCTGGGAAGATCCCACATGCCGCGGAGCAACTAAGCCCGTGTGCCACAACTACTGAGCCTGTGCGTCTGGAGCCTGTGCTCCGCAACAGGAGAGGCCGTGACAGTGAGAGGCCCGCACACCGCGATGAAGAGTGGCCCCCGCTCGCCGCAACTGGAGAAAGCCCTCGCACAGAAACGAAGACTCAACACAGCCAAAAATAAATAAATAAATTTATTAAAAAAAAAAAAAATTCTATAGGGAAATTTAACAGTAAACATCAGAACTTTTAAAACTACTTCATCATTTCACCTAAAAATTTCATATCTTGAAATTTGTTTTAAGGGAAAAAATAGTTAAGTACAGATAGATATACACATGTTTATTGCACATTGCCAATATTAAAAATGGGAAAACCATTAAGTAATAATAAAAAATTATTCATTATAAATTATTTTTAGTTTATAAAAAATTAATAAATTTTCTTATACCCATGTAGTCAAATACTTTGGATGCATTGACTACTATAATTTGTATTTGTTCATATAAAATATTACATAAAATAAATCAGATTAGAAAGAGTATATGTAGTATGATTGTATTTATACACACAAATGCTTAAAGAAAGGTTGGAAGTACATGTATGAAGAGATTTAAAAAAATAGTTATATCTATATTATGAAGTTGAAGGTAATTTTTCCTTTGGCTTAACTGTATTTTTTCTTTCGTAAAATAAAAAGAAAATCGTAATTTAAAAATAAATAATGTTAAGAAGAAGGATTGGAAAATTTCCTTTTTATTTACAAAGTAAAACAACTTTAATGACAAAAATTTGTTTTATTTCTTTAAAATATATGAGAAATATGGTATTTCAGTCTCAAAAAGAAAAATGACTTGGCTTATGTGTGAATGCTTGTATATGTATGTGTATACAAATATCACATATGCATAACCCTCCATCTTAAAAAAAAACTTACAGATTTTATGTTATATTGTTAGTTTTATCCAAACACCAGCTTTTTCTTCCCATGACCAAATCACTGAATTACATAAAAAGTAAAAAATGGAGCACTGCCATTGTGCTTTATAAATTTAACTGCATACATGAGCCAAAAGACTTTGTAATTTCCAAGTCAGAAGAGAATTACTAGCATTAAAAGACTTCCAGTCACACATTTCTTACTTTGAAATCCAGCACTTGATATCAGCATAAGACAACTTTGAAAGGCTTATCACAGGATAGTGTGAATATCTTACAGAGTAAAACACATCACATTTCCAAATATTTATAATAGCTGACATGAAAAATAAATACAACTATCTAAATCCAGATAACTCTTGTTTAAAAAGGAAAATATAATTCAAAGAGGTGTGTGAGAGAATCACAGAATTTCAAATCAGGAGCAAGTAAGTCTTGGAGAACATCCAGTTTTGGCTTTGTATTTTATAAATATAAGAAACTAGATACCATGATGCAAGATGACACACCTTAAGTTCTATAGGTCAGTGGGGGGAAAATCCAAGACCAGGTCATCTGACTCATAGTCCCTTGCTCTTGCAGCTATGCTACACTCCTAAAGCAACCAGAAATGATCCCAGTACTTGTTGGATTTTCCTCAATGCAGGTGTGGAAAAACAATGACTTGCCTTGTGGTGTCAAGGAAAGGGTGAGACTGAGACAAACAAGTTGATCTTTCTCACAATTTATTAATTATGTAAACTTGAGCATGTTAGTTAACCTCTCTGAGCCTTGCTTTCTTCATCTCTTAAATGGGATGAATAATATTTACATAAAAGTGTTTGTGAGGCTTGTAAGTTTGGGAGGTAATAGGTATGAAAAGCCTAGTATCTACTAGGTTTTGATCAGACTGTCCTATTGATTCTCTTTTAATCTTGTTATGCTATCTTGCTCAGGATTAAAACTGATCAATCTGCCATGGTTTTAGGAATACTGATAAGGTGGTTGCCTTCAGTACTCTACTTTAGATGACCCTTATAAAATTGTTTTTGCAGGACACAAGATGCTGATTCTTAATTCTCTATTTACTGTATTTAGTCACCTCCTTTATTTTATGCAAGAGAATCTGATTTTTTATTACAATGGAAAGGGAAGTTTTGTTGGTCAATATAAGAAATGGGATGACAAAGGAATTCTGTCGACCGTGTTTTTGTCTCCATTTTCAGAATGTATATCTGACTGTTTTCAGGTGTGCTTATCTGAGTATTTCTTTCATTAGGTTTCATAATTATTTAAAGAAGCTTACTTTTTTATTTTTAATTAATTCAGACAGTTTACCTAAGTTGTATCTTTCACTGTCATTTAAAAGTACACATAAAAAATAACCTTTTATCTTCAGAGGGCATTTTTTAAAATTAATATCTCAGATTACCTACTGATAAACTATTCCTCAAGAAAAAGCTATTTTAAGTTATCCCCTTGAGCGTTAAAGGTTATTGTGTAACTGTGATAACCTCAAGCTCTAACCATCACCTCAGGGGGTGTATATATCCCATTAGAATCAAGGAAATAAGCCAAAACCTCAAAGAGACCTAACAAGTATGATACCCAAAATGAAGGGGCATCTCCAGCAGTCCAGGGAACCATGAGAAGCTTCCATGATTATCAGGGTTTGCAAAAACCATTAGAATAACCGCGGGCACCAAGACATCCTTTCTACATGGAAGAGGAAGTAGTACTTGATAGGATGGCGAGAGCTGTGGGTTCCACTATGGAGAGATCACTCTAGAAAGGGCTTAGGTATGAGATACTAAAAAGAAGTTACCAGGAAACAGATTTTAGCCATGTAAAAGGAAGAAGGTTTTAATATTCAGAGCTGTGCAAAGCTGCCAAGGAGATGGTGAGTTCTTTGTCACCCAGTTCTTCATGAAAGGATTGATATATTTAAACATGCTCCATTACTTCCCTAAAATATGAAAACCCCTTATTCATATAATTGCAAGGCAAACATGACGAAGTCTAGTTTTTGAAAATGATACTTAGATAAGTTTAAAATCTTCTTTATTATGAGATTAAGATTAATTTCCAACATTAAAATATAATGCTGTTTAACTTGCCTTTCAAAAATCAACTCTTGATTCAGGATTTAAAAGTAAATAGCTTTATGTTTATCTGTGCAATGATCTTTAAAATTATGATCCTTACAGATGCTTCTCCTTACATGGTTTAAAATTAAAATAACATTATACCCTACTATTGAATCAACTAAAACAATTATAAGATTTTAATTAATATCTTAGATCATTCTTCTACAGTAACATCACCAATATTAAATCACATGCATGTTGCTATGTATATGTATCTGGGTTGAATGCTTACATGCATTCATACACATGTGCTCTACAGTTGAGTTATTGACTAAATATGAGAAATTCTCCATATACAATTGAATTTAGAGAAGGGATATATGTTGAATTAGAATTGCAGTTCATGCTTATTAAATCAATCATATTATTTCTAGGGAAAGTCTATCAAAAAGTAATAGCTTAAAATAGTAGTGATAGTAATACATTGACAAGTAATTTGATAATTCTTATATGCCCTTTATTAAAATCTTTACATATGTTGCTTACAGGAGATATCTTTCGTTTCTTTTATTACATAAAAGAGGTAAGGAATCAAGAGTGGATTGTGCAGGAAATTATTATCCCCATAAAGGATAAATATTAAAAGATTAGATCAAACTGTTGCTGTAGTTGAAATGTTTAAATCTGGATAATTCTTTTAATTTCTCTGGGCTTTAGTACCCTCATTTATAAACTAAGTTAGTTCAACATTCATGTGCAAATACAAGCATGCAAACAACAAACATAAAAATAAACCAAGGAAAATAATAAAAAATCTCACAATAAACAAAAAGTTTACTATATATTATACCTACTCGATACATACTATGTATCACAACAAACCACCAAAAACGCCTATTTTGTTTATTGCACCAATTCAATCCATACTATGTGAAAGGCTGCTTGGTACTGAAGATATAAGGTTTAAAAAACAAAACAAAACAAACAACAACAAAACAGCCAGCTTCCTGACCTCATGGAGCTTTCTTTTATTGGGTTCTGTGACTTCAGTTTTTCTCAGCTTTACTGATATATATAATATTGTGTAAGTTTAAGGTATACAATATGGTAATTTGATACACATATTTATTGTAAAGTGTACATCACAATGGTTAGTTAACACTTCTATCACCTCACATTATTACCACTTTTGTGTGTGTGATGAGAATATAAGATCTACTCTCTCAGTGACTTTAAAATATATAATAGAGAATTATTAAATTTAGTCACCATACAGTACATTAGATCCCCAGGACTTATTCATCTCATAGCTGAAGTCTGTACTGTTTGACCAACATCTCTTTATTTCCCCTCTCCCCTAGTGCCTGGTAATCACCATTATACCCTCTGTTTCTACGACCTTGTCTTTTTAGATTCTACAAATAAGTGAGACCATACAGTATTTCTCTTTGTCTGTCTGACTTATTTCCCTTAGCATAACACCCACAAGGTCCATTTATATTGTCTTAAATGGCAAGATTTCCTTCTCCCCACCCCCATACACAACTTTTTTCTTTATTAAAAAGTCTTACAAATAATAAATGCTGGAGAGGTTATGCAGAAAAGAGAACCCTCCTACACTGTTGGTGGGAATGTAAATTGGTACAGCCACTATGGAGAAGAGTGTGGAAGTTCCTTTAAAAACTAAAAATAGAGCTACCATATGATCCTGCAATCCTACTCCTGGGCATATATCCAGAGAAAGCCATAATTCAAAAAGGTACATGCACCTCAATGTTCATTGCAGCACTATTTACAATAGTCAGGACATGGAAACAACCTAAATGTCCATTAACAGATGAATGGATAAAGAAAATGTGATATCTACACACAATGGAATACTACTCAACCATAGAAAAAAGAATGAAATTACGCCATTTCAACAACGTGGATGGACATAAAGATTATCATACTAAGTGAAGTAAATCAGATAGAGAAAGACAAATATCATGATCTTGCTTGTATGTGGAATCTAAAAAAAAGACACAAATGAACTTATTTACAAAACAGATATAGATGCAAACACATAAAAAACAAACTTATGGTTACCAAAGGGGAAAGGGGGAGAGGGATAATTTAGTAGTTTGAGATTAACATATACACACTACTACATATAAAATAGATAATCGACAAGGACCTACTGTGTAGCATTAGGAACTATACTCAGTATTTTGTAATAACCTATAAGGGAGAAGAATCTGAAAAAGAATAGATATGTATGTATGTATACCTGAATCACTTTGCTGTACACCTGAAACTAACACAACATCGTAAATCAACTGTACTTCAATAAAGATAAAGCAGATATTTCAAAACTTCCTCAGTTAAGGAAACAGAAGAGACAAGAATGAGTCAAGATTTCAGTCATCACATATTGCATTAATTCTCTGACTCTTTGACAATTGAGATATGATGGCTTATGTTAAGGCAGAGAAGTCTATTTTGACAGAATCTATAACCTTCCTTTTTGAAGATTCTAGGTGCTTTATGATTTAATCCAGCAAATGTTCATTCCTACTTACACTTGTTTTCAGTGTATCATAGAAACCCATTAATATTTAATTAATGTTTTCTGGGTACACTGACTCACAATTTACTTCTTTCTAAAGTGAATGTTCTGGACTTCCCTGGTGGCGCAGTGGTTAAGAATCTGCCTGCAAATGGAGGGGGACACGGGTTCGAGCCCTGGTTCAGGAAGATCCCACATGCCGTGGAGCAACTAAGCCCGTGCGCCACAATTACTGAGCCTGTGCTCTGGAGCCCACGTGTCACGACTACTGAAGCCCATGCACCTACAGCCCGTGCTCCAAGAGAAGCCACCGCAATGAGAAGCCTGCACACCGCAATGAAGAGTAGCTCCCGCTCGCCGCAACTAGACAAAGCCTGCACAGAGCAACGAAGACCCGATGTAGCCAAAAATAAAATAAATATAAAATAAATAAATAAAGTGAATGTTCTCTTCTCATGGATATTAAGAGAACATGATAGAATGAATTTCACTTTCAATTTTCCAAACATTTTGAAAGCTGCTCCATGGAGGCACCACTGAGACTCTGAATATCTCTGAGGCCTAGGTGCAATCTCATTTATCATTGTGTTCCTGAGGCTAACATTTGACAGCTCTGTGGCAGAAGGAGATTATTCATTAGATGTTGGCCTGCTCAATGAATGATCAGAGGATAATGGTTAATTCTAAATATTTATAATCCACATTCCTGGTAGCTGTATGATTCTGAGCTGAAAGATCTGCCCTTTCCTTATGTCTTCCCAAAACTTAACATGAAAAATATTGACATGCTCAGTTTGCCCAGGCAAAGTGAAATATATTACATGATTGTCTTTGAATAAAAACCAGTGAGGAAAAAATTATTTTTAAAACATATGTACTGATTTTGTTTATCAAAATTGTGACATACATATATGTTATTGGAGGAGAATCAGAGTGGAAAATGGGCGAAAAGTACTTCTAAATTATAACACTTACACCAGAGTGTAAAACTCTCTGCAAAAAGTCTGGAATGGACTAAAGGAAAATCAAATATTATTCCAGCACTGTAGCAGTTTCCATGGCCATGTGTTCTGTCTCAGGATTACTGGGCTGTTATTTCTCCACTGCATGGGCCATATACCTAACTGCTTTGTCTCCAGGAGGAGGGAACACAGGGGCATCCTAAATGGAAAGAAAGAGGAACTTTCTAGTGGCCATTATCTTCCACTGTCCTTTGACTTTGAAAATGATTCCCCCGCTGGATAGGTTGAAAAAATTTTTTTTCAGAACATATTGATTTGAAAAAGCACTTTGTGGTTTACTTGTAGAAAGTGCACTTAGTACTAATAGCATGCTTGTTCCTTACCCCTGATGTTGCAGAAACAGGTCATTTTTCCAGAAATAAAGACAGAAATAGTTTTATTTTGGAATAGACTGTATTTTTCCCCCATGTATTTATATTTGGCTTGAGGCCTAACATCTTTAAGTTAGCCTTCAAAATTAAAAACTAAAAATAAACAAACAAAAGGAACAATAGTAATTCTAAAGATCATGACAGTATAATTCACAATTGTAACAAAATGTATGAAACTTATCTTCAGTTGCTGGAGCATAAGCTAACTGAAATATACATTCAAAATGTCTTCAATGGTGTATAAACATTACCAATTTAGACTACTGCCAAATATAATAACATAAGAATATATAGCAGTCAAACATTAGATATGAGTTATGCTGTTACATGATTAATTTTGCTGTTTGTGAGATTTTTATAGAAGAGATCTCTGAGTTGGGTATTCAAATACATAAAACAAAGCAAAGGTATTCTGAATTACCATTTTCTGCAATAATATTTTCCAAGGTTCCTCAGTGTTATATTATAACTGACCACACAATATGTACTCTTTAACCAAAATGACTGAGGAAGAAATCCAGAAGCATAATTACAGCTGTTCCTTTCCCTTCCTTCCTTGGATTATTCCATTCTAAAGGAATTAGGTGGACAAAGTAAAGATGGCTTTCATGTAGAAAGGAAGGCTGGCATCAGGAGTCAGAGCCCAACCCAGGTAAAGAGGTTGTCCTGCTGGGGGCAGCATGCTGGCACAGAAATGTTCCAGAAAGAGGAAAAGTTTTTTGTATTGTACTTGCAACTCTTCTGTAAGTTTTTTCTTTTTTTCTTAAATGATGCAAAGAAATACAATTACAGAAGTTTGTGTTTGCTTAACAGAGATAAAATAAAAATCAATAATTATCTAAAGTGTAGATTGGATATGTCCAATAAAACTTCTCACCAAATTAGTTTCTTTTTTTTTTTCCAAAGAAGCCTGTATTTTTAAATATTTTTTTCGATTCTGTGATGATGATAGAAATCATTATTTATCCTGGGTTTTTATGTATCACTGAGCAATAGGTAAACAACTCAATGAATACTGACTGACTGAAAATTATTAACTATTAACTTTCAGTATGCAATGAAATCAAGTAACACTACTTGGAAACGTAGTTATGGCACAATCTTTTGGAAAAAAATCTAATCAAAACCTTAAACTTAGAAATCTATCCCTTTTAGACATTCTTATTTTCTTTGTCACTTTGTATTTTATATGTAGAAATAAAACTTATAATGATTAAGAACTTAAGAAATGGGTTAAACTAGATCATTGTAGTATGAGTTGACGGTCTTCAATGAACTACAGAAATAAACATTAATATAAATAATTATAAATAATATAATATAAATAATAATAAAATATAAATATAAATAATAAAAATAATAATATAAAAATAATAAAATAAAATATAAATAATAAAATAATATAAATAATATATAAGCATATAATATAAATAATCTTGTCTTGACTTTGAAGTATTACAGAGACACAGCATCATACCTTTCTCTCAGCATTTACTTGAGTAAACACAAGTAAACACAGCTCTAAAATCTTTCTAAAAATAAAGCAATTTATCAGGAGTCTGACTACTAACCTGACCTTTGTTGCTAACCTATTTATGGATCTTATAGTTTTCAGAGAGTTAAAGTGGATTTTTTTCTATGTGGTGACTGGTAAGAAGCTTCATAAACTCATTTAAAAAAGTGATTTAGCTTTACCATTTGTTTAAATATTTTTAACCTTAAAGTAAAAACAGACGAATTAAGCTTTGTATTAAAGCATGTAGTAAGACACTGTGGACTTGAATAGCATATATGTGGACTACAGTGAATGGGAAGTTTTCAGTTGTTTCCATTTTCTATAATTCCTTGCTCAGTAAGTATGGTATATTAGATTTTTTTTTATAGCAAATATCCAATGCCTCTTCCTCCCACTGCCATGGGAGAGCATATTTTTCTACCCCAAAGACGCTGGGTTGGTTATATGACTTTCTTTGGCCTCTGGGGTGTTAGTGGATGTGATACAAGTAAAGGTATGAAATATGTTTTGAGGTTGGGCTTGCTTTCTTGGCTTCTGCCTTCTGCAGTGAAAACATGCTTCAGATAGTTGCCGACCCAAGAAAGATGAGTCTTGTAAAGCAGATAGGAATACACATGTCCTTTCTTTAGAGGTAGTGATAACATTAAAATAAAGTTCTTTATCAAGCAAGTACAATAGTGTATAAGTATCATAGGGAGAAAGAGAAAAATCTACAATGGCAAAGAGAGCAAAGGCACATTAAAGATCATAGAAAAATATGAATTTGTGTTTGGGCATATTTACCTATAAATCAGTAAACTATATTACTATATGTCAAGTCTTTCTGTGGGATAGTAAGGATTTAATGAGATTTTGATTAAGGTAGTCACTGAGTCAAATAAAGACTTGTTGTGCCTGAATAGGCCTATAAGTGTTGATGAAAAAGCAGGGAATGTGCAGAAAAACAATATACAGTACTCCTTAATTTAACAAGCTGCTAACAATAGACTTTAATATTTTATAGAGTTTATACATTATTATAATAAAAATGAAAATCTCATTAAAATTTTATTTATTTTAAGCTTTCATACTCTGTGAAAGTTGTAGCTCTTTCTAAGAACTCAACAGGCAAATAATTGAGCTTTTGTCTGTGTACAGATGTCAAGTTATTGCTGAGCAGGGGATATGTGTGAGGGATATCTCATCCAGCCACCTTGCTGACATCACTATACTAAGTGCTTTTTACAACTTGATATTATGGCCTCAGAAAAGTTCATACTGATGTATCAGAATAGATATTATAATGTCATCTAATAAGCAGTTTTATGCCGAGCAGTTGCAGAAAAACGTTACTATATAATCCAATATGACATTATATATTCTAATATAACAAAGTATAAAA
Organism: Mesoplodon bidens; assembly: GCF_964165515.1. Taxonomy (NCBI): domain Eukaryota; kingdom Metazoa; phylum Chordata; class Mammalia; order Artiodactyla; family Ziphiidae; genus Mesoplodon; species Mesoplodon bidens. Next base: position 68,804,364 of record NC_138160.1, read on the forward strand.
AATTATATTGAAACTTATATCCTTTCATTCCTTTATACATCTAACAGTATTAACAATGTTGATGCTGATTTAGTTGTTTACATAATCCATATAATTATTCTAACTCTCCACTTCAATTTGCTATTAGAAATCTAATTAAACTGCAAATGGAAAAGGATGCATATTGACACTAAACAGTAAAAGTCTGCTTTGAAAACTATGTTTTGATGTCATCCAAAAAACTAAAATAATTATGTATGATATTAAAATTTAACATAAATGTTGTATTATTCCATTATTAAATTACCACTTAAGTGAGTTGGATTGAATTTATTAATTTGATGTACAAGGTTTCTTTGCAACATTTTTATTTTCAACAATTATTGAGGAATGATATATTTCAATAAATATCTTTATAATGTAGCACAAGTTCTCAAATTTTCATGTCTTCACTCTGTTTGCAGGCTTTTCTCCAACTTTTAAAGATTTTTCTGTTTATTATTCATTTTGCTTTTTTGGTAAAATTTTAAATATCAATTTTCTTACTGTAGAACACTGATAAAGATTAAGAAATAAAAATTATTTTATTAATTAAATTAAATTCACAGGTACACATTCAATTTTAATTTTTCACTGATTTTGTGATGGCTTTAAATTAAATTTATTCATTCATTCACCTAGTAGTTACTGACTGACTTTTATGCATTAGGCATCGTATTAGGCAGTAATAACAAAATGGTGAGCAAACATATGTAATATTTTACTCTCATGGAACTTAAAACCAACGTACGGAAAGATAATTAACCTAAAAATTACAAGAATGAAAAATTTTGCATTGTGATGAGTGCCACAAAGGAAAAACACAGGGTAAAATGAGAACTCTGACTTAATTAGGGAAGTCAGGGAAATCATTCATGAAATGATGAGTCAGCTGAAGTTTAAAGAAAAAGTAGGTTTCAACAAGTCACAAGAGGAGAGGATGTAACATAAGCATAGGAAATAATAAGTGAGGTGGTCCTAGGCAGAAGAAATTGTTGGGATACATGTTGTGGAAGGGATGCGTAGCTACTACTTTCATGTGTATTTAATGAGAATATTTTCAACCATAAATCCAATAAAAAAGAGAATCAGTTTGGTGATAATTTCAGGTTATAATTTGTTGTTATGCTAGAGTTGTAGTCTATAGCTGGTGTCTTCTACAAAGTCAGAATTACACAACATGGGAATGACCTCAATCAGAAGACTGCTAGGCTCATTTCTCTGAGGCATTTCTCTGATTCTGGCTGTATATGGCAGAGAGAATCTTTGAAGTATGTAATGGTATATCAGTTGTTTATTGCTAAAGCAATGCTGCATAGCAAACTGCCCCCAACATTCTGTGACTTAGAATAGCTACAAAATAAGTGTAGCTCACAAATATGCAGGTAAGCTAGGGGTTTCTTCTGGCCTCAACTGGGCTTACTCATGGGTCCTTTCTTAGCATTCCATCTGCAAGAAGGCTCTAATGGTCTTGACTGGGCTTATTTATATGTCTGTCGGCTGGTGTAGAGTAGCCTCAGATGGGACAACTGAGGAGATTCAGGTCTACACCAGTTGACTTATGTTCTAGCAGGCTTGGCAGAAGAACAAGAGAGGAAGTGAGAATGCACAGTTGCTTTCCCAAACCTCCACTTTTTGTAAACTTGCTACTTTACCATTGGCCAATGCAAGTTACATGGCCAGGAACAGTCAGTATGGAAGGCCATTAACCAAAGGCATGAGTGAAAAGAGGGGTAAAAAATTGGGGGTATTAATTCAAGCAATGAACCATCAGTGGCATCTGGGACAGCAAATGTGATATCAGGAAAATAGGAGCACTCTGCTTTTGGAGAGTTTTCTCACAGGCTTCAGAGCCTGACAAAGAAACTCAAAGTTCAGTGTGCCCAGAGGGCAGAAGGCCAAAGCCAGTAAGGTGGGAGCTGGAGCTAGAGAGATTAGCCCTATGGAGGGCCTTATTTCTGAATTCAGTTATTATTATTATATATTTTTTCCTGAATGTGTGAATTAACAATAAGCTTTTCCATTAGGAATAATTAAGTGACAAATTTACAGAGAAACCAAAATTAGTTTCTTTGGTATGTAATTTTCTAAGAGTAACACTGAAATTTAAGTGATAATTTTAATAAAACAAAAATTATAAAAAGTTCATTGTAATACTTATGAACCTTATAATTCTACAACTTAACATATATTTAAATATACTTTTCTTTCTAATTCTTTGATGTTTTTAAATGGAAAATGATTTCCCTACTTACTTCAGTGCAAAAGTTGATTTGCGTTTTAAAGAGAATTCAATTGTGTCTGTTTTTCATTTTTGTGTTTAAGATAAAATATGACTTTTACATGGCTTACTCCTCTTTTAGTTTTCCTAAAGTGTACTATTCCAATTTAATATTTCTTTTGATTCTTAACCTTTACAGCGTTTACTTTTAGCTGAGTTTGGTAAATTTTTGAAGTGTGATACACAGCAGAAAAGCACACAAAATGTATGTGGACAGCTCACTTCTCAAACTGAACGTAACTGTGTAAGGAACACCTAGATCAAGAAACAGAGTGTTATCAGTACCTCAGACACTCCTCACCCATTCTTTCCCAAGTATTACCTCTTCCTCCCAAAAGACAACCTCTGTTCTGATCTCTATCACCATGAACTAGTTTTTCTTTTCTGAAATCTACATAAATAGAATTATATAGTCTGATTTATCTTGATCAACTTTGTGATTGTGACCTTAACTCAAGCTGCATGTAGCAGTATTCTATTGATTTGAATTGCTAGATAGAATCCTATGCATGATACACTACAATTTATATATTCCATTAGTGACAATGTTTGGTTATTTCTAGTTTTGTGGCTATGACAAAATGGTGCTTTATTGGTACATGCCTTGTACATGCCTTTTAGTACATATATGTGCACATTTTAAATAGTTATATACCTATGAGTTTATACTTATGAGTATTGTGTTCATGCCTACAAATACATGACTAAGATAATTAGGGGATATACCTAGGATGTATACCTAAAAGTATTGGGAAAATAGAATATTATGTTCACCTTAGTAGATAATGCCTGATAGTTTTTCAGAGGGCTTGTACTGATTTTCACTTCCCCCACCAATGTATGAAATTTTTATTGCTGCAAATACTCTCAAATACTGGCACTGTCTTTATATTAGCCATTAACTAATTTTATTCATTCTGATACATAGGTAGTTATAATTCCCTGTCAGGTAAACAGGCTAAACACCTTTAACTTGTTTTCTGGTTATTTGGATACCCTCTTTTTTGAAGCACATCTTTAAGTCATATTTTGCTTTCAGACTAGAAAAGTGACTATTTTTCTTTTGTATTGTTCTTCTTTTTATTATTGATTTGTAGGAGTTTAAAAAAATATATTATGTATGTGAATCTTTCATTGTGTATTTGCATTATGAGTATCTTTTTCCCAGTGTGTGGTTGCATTTTTCATTCTTTCATTGGAGTCTTTTTATGAACAGAAGTTCTTAATTTTTATTTTAATGAAGTCCAATTCCTCAGTCTTTTATGTTTACTACTTATTGTGTCCTCTGTAAAATACTACTATTTATTAAGTATCTTGAAGATACTCAATATTTTTCTTTTAGAAGTTTAATATTTCATCATTCACATTTAGATTTAAAGTCTATCTGGAATATACTGGATTTTCTGCATACACAATCAGATCTTCAACAAATAAAGATAAATTTATTCATTCCTTTCAACTAATGATTTTTTTCATGTTTAATTGTATGGCTAGGACCACTGGTAAAATATTAAATAAAAGTAGGAATAATAGTAATCCTTTTTCATTCCTAGTCTCAAGGAAGAAGCTTTCAGTTTCAAACCTATACCTAATTTGTTTAAACATAAAATCATAAATGATTTAATTTTTAAAATGCTCTTTCTATATTTATTGAGATTAACATATGATTTTCTTTTTTGTTTTATTAATGACATTATGAATTAAAATTTTCATACTGTTTAATTTTTGAATTAAAAAAAATTTTGCTTTTCTGTAGTAAATCGACTAAAATATATTACTAGATCTGTATTATGGTTTCCAGAGAGAACAACACACACACACACACACACACACACACACACACACACACACATATAACCTCTCTTTCTGTCTCTCTCTGGTTACATACACACACACACAAACACACACACATTAAGAGAGAGAAAGAGAGAGAGAGAGAACTACTGATTATGAATAACATTTTGCAATTGTTTTCCTTAAAAATCAACTTGCCTATGACATTCCCCATAAATCTCATGAAGTTTACTAACAAAATTTTTCCAGACTTCAGTGTCTGAACTTCAGTGATACTCGCCTACTCTTAGCACCAAGGAAATTAATCCATGAACCTAAGATTTCAAAGTGTTTTTCAAAATCTCTTTATCCTTTACCACCATGACATCACTACAACTAAGGTAACCAGATGTTAAGGATACTTTTAACATGACCTATTCATATTTCCACAGACCTTCTAATCTCGGTACTCTTTTCAGGAACAACAGTCTATAGCAATCACAGAACATTTGTTTCCTTGTCCTGATATTCTGAGCTGGCTCCACATTCCCCAATGAAACCATTCAATTATTTTCCAAGATGTATCTTCCTTTTCATTAAGACAGACATTCTGTACATCCTTTGTTTCTTATTATCTTTATTCTTTTCCCAACATTATTCCAGCCTATGACTTATTGAAGCAAAAGAAAAACAAACAAAAACCTACTTATTTTTTAGCAACTGATTTGTTTTTCTTTAAAATTTTACCCAAACTCACTCCACGTTACCCAATTTTCCTTAGATTCATAATTGAAAAAAATAGGTATTTTCTGAAATAATTTTTTAAATAAAATAGAAGTTATAGGCCTTTTGCTTAAATTATAATAAATGAAAACATTTATTAATTCAAGGCCATTTCATAGTGAATCTGCATAATTTAGTTCATTAAAAATACGTACTGATCACAACGATTTTCTAAGTACTTGAGAGAATAAAAGGTGAATAATACATGATTGCTGCCCAAGCTTGTTATCTAGATGATGATACAGGTATGAACAACTAATATAAAAACATATTAACAGCTGTAAACTATTCAAAGTAGAAGGATAGAGGGATATAATGAAATCAGAAAATTAATATTAATCCTGATAATTTTGGTAGCCGGTATTTTTACATCAATTATGCAGAATTGCTGTTAAAATTGTCAGTCCTTCCATATTAGCCAAATAGATGACCTAAGTATTTTCTTCTCTTTGGCTCTTGTGAGGACTGTATAGTCATAATCTTTTTTTCAGCTTTCAGGAGGGAATTAACATGTCCATTAAATCTCTAATCCATGAGCTTGTTTTCCAAATTTCTAAAAATATCAAACATTTAGCTCATGTTTTTATAGAAATTAGAAATTATCTTTGAGCAGCTGCATTTTTCCCCTACATCTTTCAAATTTGTTTTAAATACTTTAAAATTAACAGACACTTTTATTTCTCAGCATTTCAGTGAAGGAAAGGAGAATAAATGGAAGTTTTGTAGTAGCCATTTCTCTTGCCTGTAACTAGTGTACGACCATGGTTTCATACAGAAGGAACTACATATAACCATCTCAATTTCAGAATTTGTTAAATTCTTTATTCATATATATTGACTTCTTTTTAGTTTTAAGGGGATGCATAAAATCTTATTTCTACAGAAAATAAGAGTGTCATAAAAGACAGGGCTGCAGTCGGTTCCTTCCTTTAGATGTAGGTGGAAAAAAGCAGAGGAATCTACATAAACAAGAGAGGACTGATGGGGAAATAATAATCTAGAATCTTCCAGGAAATTAAGGCAGACATGTTAATTCATTTAATATACACTGTAATTCTTTCAAACAGTTATTACAATGCCTAATTTTTAGCTCACACTCCCATCCTGACCCAGAAGGCAGCCTTTTATCCACATAAGATAAGAACCTGTTATAGCTTTGTCAGACATGGGGAGATTTCCATTTTATTTCATTGCAAAGGTCTTCATCTTCTGGGTTATTGAAGATGAATTGTTCTTATGCTGTTTCTTAGTAGTTCCAGCCCTTGTGATGACTAAAATGTAGGCCTAATTCTTTTCTTATTACCATAATAGTTGCCTTAGACTGCACTTTGTAGTGATATCAATGCCAATACCAATACAACACCAACACCATAAAGAGCAGGAATACCACTATAAACACAAATATCAATGCCAACACCAGCATCAATACAGTCATAATACCAATGTGTCTAATGTATTTCATGTCAAGGACAATGCTAGTGCATTCTATCTGCATTAAATTCTCACAATAAGTATAGACTGCAATTATTAGTAGTATTCTTATTTTAAGGTGAGGAAACTGAGCCTCGGAGAGGTTGAGTAACTCACTCAATGTCTTAGAGTTATCGAAGTGGCAGAGTCAGAACTGGTTCTCAAGTCTGTCATTGCAACAAATATACACTAAGCCTTCTTCATGCTAGCTCTGAATCTTTCAAATTAACCATGTATTCTCCATTTTCCACCACCCATGTAGGTTCTCTTCTTAAAATTATACAGCTGCAAGCCTCCTTTCAGATTTCAGAAAGAAATGAGCATATTCATTAGTTTAATTTTAATTTTCCAATCAAATTGCAGAAATATTCATTGCTGATTGTTCTTTTAACAATATGTGAAATTGCTCATCTAGTCCCATAACCTCGTTAAGGTTTCATTGGGCCTCAGTTTTTCAGCCATAGTTGAAGAATTTATTAAAATAGTTTTGAAGAAACACTTTTATACTTAGATTGTTAGCATTCGGACTTAGGGTCATAAGTGCATTTTTGCAATCCGCCAACACATCCCTCCCATTTGTTGTGATTTCCAGTCACCACAGTGATGCAAGCATCATCACTCTAGGCAAACTTCTGTTCATTGTTCAGCACAGTCAATGGATTTGGTTTTGCCTCCTAATTCATTTTTCACCCACTGGCCTTTTAAATGTTCAAAATCCCCACTTTAAAAAAAGAAATATTCAGGTGTCCCTGTAGCTCCCTATTACCTTTAACAAGTTCTATAAAAGCAACAGAGAACATTAATGGTGTACAGACTCATTTCCTTTATTTATCTTATATTAAGCTTTCATAACATAACAAAGGAGAATAAATATAGGATTTCCAGGTGCATGGCCAAATACACATTGATAAGATCAAATCGAGGTGGGAACCTCATGCTTTGCTTATCTCAAAGCAATCTCAATAGCCATTTACTCTAGTGTGGTCAGCTCACATTATGGTCTCTGCTCCCATTGTCCAACTAATCATCATGTTGTCCTGTCTCTAATTCCACTTGGCAATTGGAAGTAGTCCATATTTTCACTTATATCCCAACTTAACTAAGTAACAACTAATATATTCTTTTAGGGTTTGCTCTCCTTTCTGATTAGCGTCCCATTTATCTTTGCTTTTACAGGCAAGCTCCTTAAAAGAGTTGTTTATTCTATCTCCACTTTTTAAATAACTCCCAATTCAGTGCTCAAACTTCTCAACCAGGATATAACTTCACATTCCCCATACCCTACTTTTACTTTACTCTGTTTTTCCACATGGTACTACTTCTCATTTGTAATTTACTAGATAATCTACTGATTTTAACACTTATTGGTAAATATTTCTCTCTCCTCATTAGTTATAAGTTTTGTACAGATAGGGATCTTCTTCCCCTCTGACAGATATTTTGATGCAAGTATCTAAGATAGTGACTGGTACAAATTGGCATTCAATTAATACTTGATAAGTGTGAATGAACAGATGACCCAGGATCTCATCCATTTCATTCTATTCATGAAAATTTAAAAAACCGTACTTAATATGTTACTATTTAATCTATAAAATATTAATAATAATCAATAAAATATTAAGTTCTTTGGTGGTAATTACAAGTAAAACATTGAGTCCAAAATGGAAGAGTTTGTGTAGAGTGTGATAGTTAATAAAGGTTGTCACACAGTGGTAGAAACTATGATTGGAAAGATTATGATTTGATGAATGGGTTCTATAGATGGAAAGCAGTTCAGGTATCAGAAATAGCATTAGTAAACATAGAGCAGTGGAAATGGATGTGGCATTCATGAAGGCAGTGAGAAGACAGGACTGGAGGGCTAAGGTTAGAGTAGAGATAATATTAAATAGCTGGGAGGAGCAGAATGTGGAGAGCTGTGGGGTCTGACCAAATACTTTGATTTTAGAACAAAAAAATAAATGAGCAAATAAGCTGTTGATTATGGAAGTGGAATGCCAAAAGACATGTTTTAGAAAGATTAAGCACTGACATCACTTGCTACTTGTAACTGGAGGTGTGTGGGATACTAATGGAAAGTGCAATTAATACATAATTTTTAGTAACTACTTCATGCCAGGCTCTGTCCTGTGTGCTTTAAATATTTTATTTAACAAAAAAGTATAATGCAATAGGATGACGTTATTTTGTAAAGTACATTAGCTTCCTCCTCTTACAAGCAAAATTAGTTCACATTTCATAATATACTACATTTGCAGATATGGTCTCTTGATTTCTCATATATATTTCAGTGTTTTATGAAATTGCTCTGAATATACTGATAACTGTGCTGAATCACACCTGTTTCTTCTTTATGTCAACCAGAATAGCTGCTAAAGCACCCTGTATCTGAAGCATTTAATGTGTCCTGTATAAATAATTTAATTTGCATTATGCATGTATATATTTATATGTATGTATATACATGTACATATATAAACATAATGAAGAAATATATCTATTTCAGTGTATTACATTTTTAAAGGTATCAACAGTATAAAGTTACAAGATTGAATTGGTAAAGATCAGCCAAATTATTTTTTATTGGAGTACAGCTGCTTTACAGTGTTGTGTTAGTTTCTGCTGTACAGCAAAATGAATCAGCCCCACATATACCTATATCCCCTCTTCCTTGGATTTCCTTCCCATTTAGGTCGCCACAGAGCACTGAGTAGAGTTCCCCGTGCTACACAGTCTGTTCTCATTAGTTACCTATTTTATACATAGTACTCTATATATGTCAATCCCAATCTCCCACTCCATCCCACCCCCTCTCCTCCTTCCTTTGGTATCCATATGTTTGTTCTCTGTGTCTGTGTCTCTATTTCTGCACTGCAAATAAGTTTATCTATACCATTTTTCTAGGTTCCACATATATGCATTAATATACGATATTTGTTTTTCTCCTTCTGACTTACTTCATCTGTATGACAGTCTCTAGGTCCATCCATGTCTCTACAAATGACCCAATTTCACTTCTTTTTATGGCTGAGTAATATTCCAGTGTATACATGTATCACATCTTCTTTACCCATTCCTCTGCTGATGGACATTTAGGTTGCTTCCATGTCCTGGCTATTGTAAATAGTGCTGCAATGAACACTGGGGTGCATGTGTCATTTTGAATTACAGTTTTCTCAGGGTATATGCCCAGGAGTGGGATTGTTGGGTTATATAGTAGCTCTATTTTTAGTTTTTTAAGGAACCACCATATTGTTCTCCAAAGTGAGATCAAATTTTTATGTAATATTCCACATATCCATTTTAGACAGTTGACAGGAGCTTAATTGGATTATGTTACTATGTAACAGTACTTTTGCATAAGAACTCAATAATGGGGACTTCCCTGGTTGTGCAGTGGTTAAGACTTCACACTCCCAATGCAGCAGGCCTAGGTTCGATCCCTGGTCAGGGACCTAGATCCCAAATGCATGCTGCAACCAAGAGTTTGCATGCCACAACTAAGGAGCCCATGTGCCACAACTAAGTAGCCTGCGAGCTGCAACTCGACCCGGTGCAACCAAAGTTAAAAAAAAAGAGCTCAATAATGACAATGATGGAAGAGAGTAGATTGATGCTGTATCAATTGATCATTAAGGTCTCCCTTCTTCCAATCATTTTCTATGTAGTTTTAAAATATTTGGAAGAAATGATTTTCTTAGTCACATCACTATAATTTTTGGCTGTTTTTCTAAGAAATATAACATTTGTCCTTGTTAGGATTTTTATTCAAAAAATAGGTACATATTTTTCTTGATGTCCTCTAAAAACTGTGGAGACGTGAGTTAGACATAAAGAAAACATTCCTGACAGCATGAGCTGCTAAACTTTTGAATAAATTATAACTTTTGGAAGATTAGAGGACTTTAAAAATGAGATGAATCATCATCTTAATATTATAGCATAAAAGCACATAAGAAATGTCATTCAAGATCAGACCAGTGTCTATCCAGCTGCTGCCACATAAATACCTGGAATGTAGTAGTTTCCATCCATAATATTCACCTTAAAGGAATATAACTCAAGTATTGTTAGTCTCACTTCATATATTTCTTGAGGTGTGAAGTTAATCTACCTTATTCAGCTTTTTATCCAGCATAACCTCTTTTAAGATATCAGAAGAATTTTCCTTATTCTTTTTCCTACCTATGCCATTCAGGCTTTGTGGAAAGTTTCACCATTAACTAATTTTAATGCATTAGCTAATTCATCTGATAAATATAATTTGAAAGATCATTAATCAGAGTTTATAACATAGAAGGAACTGAGTTATGCATTCTATGAACTCAATATAAATGGCACCTTTTCAATCTGATCTCTATATTTATCAGTTAAGAACTGCATTCAGTTGTGAGAACAGAGACCCATAAAACAGTAGCCAACCAAGACAGGGAATTCTTTTTCAAAAGAATATACAAAAATACACTGAAGTCTGGGAATGACACAAGTCCATTGTATCATCAGGACTCTGGATTCTTCCATTCTTCTACTTAGCCTTCTGTAGGATATACTTATTGTGTCATGGTCATAAGAGAGCAGCTAAAGCACCACACTTCACATTTGCATTCCAGGAAGGAGGAAGAAAAAAGGCAAAAACAACCCACAGAATGGGAGAAAATATTTGCAAATGATGAGATAGACAAGGGATTAATCTCCAAAATTTACAAACAGCTCATGTAGCTCAATTAAAAAAAAACCCAATCAAAAAGTAGGCAGAAGACCTAAATAGACATTTCTGCAAAGAAGACATACAGATGTCCAAGAGGCACATGAAAAGATGCTCAACATCACTAATTATTAGAGAAATACAAATCAAAACTACATTGAGGTATCACCTCACAACAGTCAGAATTGGTCATCATCAAAAAGTCTACAAACAATAAATGCTAGAGAGACTGTGGGGAAAAGGGAACCCTCCTACACTGTTGGTGGGAATGTAAATTGTACAGCCCCTATGGAAGATTCCTTAAAACACTAAAAACAGAGCTACCATATGATCCAGAAATCCCACTCCTGGGCATATAACCAGAGAAAAACATGATCAGAAAGGATACATGCACCCCAATGTTCACTGCAGTGCTGTTTATGATAGCCAAGACATAAAGCAATCTAAATGTCCATCGACAGATGAATGGATAAAGAATATGTGATACATAAATATAATGGAATATTACTCAGCCATTAAAAAGAATGAAATAATGCCATTTGCAGCAACATGGGATGGACTTGGAGATTATCATACTAAGTGAAGTAAGTCAGACAGAGAAAGACAAAAATCATGTGATATCCCTTATATGCAGAATCTAAAAAAATGATACAAATGAACTTATTTACAAAATAGAAACAGACTCACAGACTTAGAGAATGAATTTATGGTTACCAAGTGGGGAAGGGTAAGGGTAAAGGATAGATTGGGAGTTTGTAATTCACATATACACACTGCTATATTTAAAATAGATAACCAACAAGGACCTACTGTACAGCACAGGGAACTCTGTTTAATTCTCTGTAATATACTAAATGGGAAAAGAATTTGAAAAGAATACATATATATATATATCTATATATATATCTATATCTATCTATCTATCTATCTATATATATATATATACAACTGTTTCACTTTGCTGTACAACTGAAACCAACACAACATTGTTAATCAACTATACTCCAATATAAAATTAAAAAAAAAACCCTGCCTGCCAGGCATCAGCCTCCTTTTAAAGAATCTTTTCCTATAGTGTACCCAACAAATTTGACCAGAACTTAATCACATGGACACCTGTACTGCTGCAAGGTGGCTGGGGAATATCATTACTAATTTGGGAATATTTCTTCCTCAAATAAATCAGAGTCCTGTTGAGAAGGAAGCAAATTAAGAAAATTAATGGATATTAGATAAGAAATGAAAGGTTTATGCCACATTCCTTACATATGCAGGTTACGTTCATTGAATTGAGCTTTCTCGCTATTCCCACACTAAATATCTATTTTCATATTTCCTTACTTTTGCTTGTTCTTTGATACTTATTCCCTCTGACTAAAATGTGCTTACCCTGTTCACTAAGTTGAAATCTTAACTGTTTTCAAAAGCACATCTCAAATAGCACCTTTATGAAAGCTTTTTCACCTTCTTCCTCAAAATTCATTATTCTCTCTTCTACATAGTCTCCTAAAGGTTTTCTTCTTCTCATACTGTGCTTACACAGAGTAATTTGAATTATAACAGTTTTACATGTTGTATTCCCTTTGGATATATTTTTTCTGGCTGCTTTTTAAAAATCGAATTAAAATACACATAAAAATTTACCATCTTAAATATTTTTAAGTGTACAGACCAGTGGTATTAAATACATTCATATTGTTGTGCTGCCGTCACCATCATCCATCCCCGTAAATCTTGTAAATCTGAAATTCTGTACCTCTTCAAAAATAACCCCCCTCCCTTTTCCCCTCCCCACGGCCCCTGGGAATCACCATTCTACTTTATGTCTCTATGATTTTTGACAAATCTAAGTCCTTCATATAAGTAGAATCATACAGTATTTGTCTTTTTGTGACTGGTTTATTTCACTTAGCAGAATGTCCTGAAGGTTCACCCAAGTTGTAGCATGAGTCAGAATTTCCTTCCTTTCAGATATTTTTAACTCTTAGAGATCAAGGACCCATTCTGTTTATTCTTGTGTTACATATCGGTGCCTTAACTATAATAGTTATTCAATGTATTTGCTAAATTAAACATATAGATCTCAGTTTAAATAGTTTAGTCAGGGAGACAACCTGTTTTCATAAATAACATAATAAAAGAAAGAAACTGGGAATGGTATGACAGAGGGATTATTACATTTGTATAAAGGGCAGTGTAAGTTATCTCTGTGTAAAAAGTTTACACTACATGTATATATTCCCTATTGCCTTGATCATTTTGCACTTAACGTTTGTCATTGATGTCACAGTTCCTGACTTCAGATTTTTGTTTCCTCAACTATTCTCTTTATCCACATTTTCTTCAATCTGCTTCAATTTATGACATCTCCTTTGTTCATAAATATGTACTAGTCTCTCATAGTGGAACAAGAAACCATTTTTTTTTCTTGATCTTAATTTGCTCTTTACCTGCATGGATTTTAAATCTTAGGTTTATTAACACCTCTGGTTATTTTCTGTTTGCCTTCCAGATCTAGTCCTATCTTTCTCCACTATGAATGTATTACATCAATGGATTCCTGAGGCTTCAGGTGTCCCTTAGGTCTGGCAAAGAGGAAATTAAAGGGAAAAGGGAGAATAAAAGTGGAGTATGCATTCTTCCAACTCCCTCCCTGGGAGGTTAGTTTAGTCCCTTGACTAAAAGTCACTACTCCTTTCAAGACATCTGGGTTTCTGTAACTATTCTATCCTCCTATCCTTAGGGCTTAGGTGTGGTTCCAGCTTAGCCATGGTTTCCCCCAAATCTGCTCCCACCACTGTAATCATTCCCTTTATAGACAAACTCTTTTAAATTTTGATGGGAACCAGCTTTACCCATTTCTTCATCATAAATTCCTTCTTTGAAGCTTTGTAATCTGGATTACCTTCTTTTCCCTCCTTTTTAGGAAAATCACTTATTGCTACTTGACAACGAGGACAAATAGAACTCTGAAGATTTATTCCAAGACAAGTGCTCTTCCCTTTAGAGAAACAGTGCTCATTAGAACATCTGTGAGAGAGGAGGTGGATGAAAGCCTTGGATAAGGTCATAAGTATATGACATAGATCAGTGTAATATTAACTCTATTTATTATTTATCAGAGGAAAGCAAGGCAACATGGTCAAGTTATTTGAAATAATTTAAAGCTTTTACACTAACATATTTGAATTCGATGAAAGCATTTTCATACATTCTATGAGAGCATGTTTTTTAAAAACTAGCGCTTGGCTACACCATTTATTATCTAGATCAATGGAGAAATTAGTGAATTTATTAAAATATGTATCATTCAATCTCATTAAGTACAAAGTAATATTTACCCTAGAGCCCTGACAAGATTTTAAATTGTAGGTAAATTATCATAGTACCTAAAATATGTAAGAGTTAGATATCTTAGATAATACCACATAAATGTTTCATTAGTTTTAATTCTAATGCACTTTTAAATTCTATTGAATTTTCTTATTTAAATAATGTAACAAACTAACCACCAAAATGAAAACTATAAAATATTAACTTGTGATTAATTTTATGACATATTATTTTATGGTATTAGATATTATAACTAAATTAACTGGATAACTTAAAGAAATTTAGCCAAATTATTCTATACCTCTAATTGGGCTTTTAGAATGATAGTGAGAATAATATAAAAGTAAATTAGAATCTTGATCTGACTCTGTTTTTACTGAATAGATATAGTCAATAGAAAATACCGGTAGCAGGTAAAATAAAATAAAGACTAATTAAAATTCTAAAATCCTCTTTTCATGTGTATCACTAATATAATAGTTTCAGACTAATTAACAGCAACTTGCCTTTAACTATTTTGTCCTGGTCCCTCATTTCTCTTATTCTCTCCTTTGAGAACTACATGAGGAATGTACCTCGGGAAGAATACCTAAAAGATACACATGGAAAGCTAACTGTAGTTACCCTTGGGTGGTAGGTTTTCAGATGGTTTTATTATTGTCCTTTTTGTTCATTTGTACTTCTAATTTTATCTACAAAGAATATATGTTCCTTGGAAAATTAAAATAGAAATAATCCAAACCCCTAAATGCTAATTTTATTAATATCAACACAATATTATATATACATATGCAAACCAGTCAGAACTAGGCCTGAGCTGTCTCTTCCTATTAAAGTCAATGTTTCAGTTTCACTGATTTTAGAATACACTTGAGCTTAACTTGATTCAATTTACAACACACTGCTGAGTACCTATTATGTGCCCTACATTCCCTGCAGAGCCCTGAACAAGGATGAGGAGATGCAGTCTCTACCTTAAAGGCAGTCACAAAGATCATGAGTTTTAGTACAAAGTCAGAGAAGAATGAAGTCTACTCTAGGATTGTACCAATTAAAGCACAGAAGAGGCTATTATTACTTTTCTACTTTTTGGAGGTGAAGGATTTTAATAAGATAGCAATATTTTTTGGAATCTTTAAGGATGAGTAAAATCTTAGCATATAAAACGGATAGAACAGCATAGAAAGGATGTGAGGATTTTTAATTTGGAGAAAAGAATATTCAGGTGACAGTACATTTTGGTGCCCTTCAAATATGAAAATGACTATTATGCATTCTATGCATAGAATGCATAGATGCATTCTATGTTGCTTTAGCCAGCAGGACTAGGACATATTTTTGTTTTTATTGGCCATTGTTTGTTACCTCTGTGATTTATGCCAATGCCTTGAGAAAATACAAAACTTACAAACACAATATTGTTAATGAAGAAAATATGCGCCAATTTACGAATATCACTTTTTGACGTGGTTTCCAGGAATTCATTTTGCTCTCAATATAGAAGTTGCCTTTATATATACATGTAAATTAAGTCAACCTGCCTGGGTTTAATATGTTTATTAAGAGCGTGCATCTTTGCCCTTAGTTTTATGTGCAAAGTGACATGATGTCAATTGTCTGTAACATTATGGATGTAAATGGATACAAGAAAATTGGAAATTGTTATTGAGTAAAATCTACTGAACAATTTATGTCAATAAGTGTAAAGACAGTCTGGCAGATCGTTCTCTTTCTGCTATTTTCATCAATGAACTTAATAGAGAGTAAAATCAGAGTCAGAAACTGTCAAAGGGAGAGATGAGAAAGTTTACTACAGTGAGAAATCAACTATGAAAGTTAAATCCTGTGTTGTGAAGTTCACAAACAGATGCAAGTTTAAAGACAATAAAATACCCAGGGTTATGGACCTAAGCTTGAATGTAGGAATCTGGGTAAGTTTTGTGATTTTCCATTTGTGCCTCTTAAAGCTGCAGGAAAAAAAAAAAAAAGAGTCTACTTGGAAGTAAGAAAGAAGAACCCTACAAAGAGTAAGCTGACCCCATGGGAATGAAGTGTTTGATTTGAATGGAATGTATTCAGTATGCTTTTGTTTTTATTTGTCTCTTGCCAGAAAGATTTCACAGTCTACAGTTTAGGAGACATAAAATGAAATAACATAGCTCTTGGAGAAGGGAGTACTTCCTTCAAAATCAATTACAGATAAGCATAGTTATTGAACTTGGATATGTTAGAATTCTAACAGAATGCAGTGCTATGAATTTTTTTTTGAAGATCAACTTTTATGTTTTGCAAATCTCTTAAACTATGATTAGAAAATATCCTACAAAGATGGACAGAGCATAATTAAATTTGCTGTTAGCTAATGTTACTGCTGTAACTGGGACTAAATACCCTGAATATTCAAACATTTATATTTTATAAATTTTGACAAAGAAATACCAAATGTTGGTACTGTTCTAGGTACTAAAAAGATGAGACAAAGACTAAAATAGTAGATATTGAAGGGCAGTACCATAGTTGTAGAGGGCATCAGAGATTAGACTGAATTCATTCAACAATTACTTATGGGCTGCTATATTCCCATCATCATTCTGGGTTCTGGGGACAGAGTAAGAAACATGAACAAAACAAGTGATCATAAAACTTATTGCTAAGGGAAGAGTCAGAGGGCATTACATGTAAAGAACTTAATTTGATGACAAGAGGATTAAAACAAAAAGTCTCAGAAATCTAACCACTTCCATTTGTTCAGTGAAATGGGAATGAAGATAATCAGTAGAGAGTATGGGAGAAGACTGTTGATAGTGTGAGGACAGAAAGGAAGGTGTGAAGTACTCATCTAAGAAAGGGTAGTAGGATTGGTTGGAAGCACCAAAGACCTATTTAAGGTTTGTGATCATAAATTAACTTAGAGCATACTTGTATGTATTTCTTCAAGCAGATGTAGAATACAAAGTTAGGTTAAACCAGAGTTGGGATTTTTCTCAGAAAATATAATGGAGGGAGATAAAGAAAGGTGTGGAGGGTCTGTGCACAGGAGTAATAATAATGATTGGTGTAGAATCTAAGTCAGATAAGGAGGATGTTGAGGAATAATAGGGTTGAGGAGGAATAAAAAGATGGTAGGATCAAAGAATTGGAGGTTTTGATGGAGTCAAAGAATTGTTGTAATTAGGACACTAGAGAGAGTGAGCTGAAAGATAAAATGTTATAAATGGAAAGTTGGATGCTTAAGATCAGGAGTATGGAGTTGTGGGCAATTATTAGTAAAAGTTCTAGAGCCTGATTGTGGGAATGAATTGACTGAGGAAAGGAGAAGAACAGTATCATTTTTAATGAGAAAGTCAAGGTTGCCACAAACCAAGATTTTGCCAAGATCAGCTACAGAGAGGTTGAAATAATCAGAAAGTATCTGCACTGATCCTAGGCCATACTTTGAGAGAACTAATATAATGTAAATCTGTAATGTTCACATAACTTTACTCATTATTCCTTTTTCTTAAAACCAAAGCACATAAAACTATTCTAACATACTAGGCATTCAAATCTATTAATATACACACATATACATATGCATGTATCTCAAATATTGTAATATGAGGTGCTCTTTTTCTTGAGCCAAGTCTAACATTGGCATGGGAACACAAAGGGAAAATCATTCTGACTCTGGAAAGCTTGTAGATTATAGTAACTCTTTGTTCTAGATTTTCTTGAATATTATGTAGAAGTAAGTGCAGCATACATCCCTCATCAAAACTTCTTAAAACTTCTATTAATTTTTTGCCCATTCAGTTTTTCCTAACTTCTTTTCCCATCTGTGCTTGTACACTTCTTTTTTTAATTGTCTCACACTCTTCACTGTGTGGTCACCGTGATGAAGCTGTAAGGCAACCTGGAGCTCTTAGTACTTCTGCCATTTGTATCTTCCCCTCTTTATGCAGTGCAGATCATACATTTTATTTAAAAGACATGAGAGGAAAAAAGTTATAAGTAGGCACTTATACTTTCATTTATTTAGTCTCTGTCAAATATCTTTATGTATACCTAATATGCATAAATATTTATTTGTATGTGTCAGAGGCTGAGAGCTTATTTAAAGACATGAGGTACAATGATTTACCTCAATTGTTGAGAATCAGAACTGTGGGGGAGGAAAGCTTCATTAAATGATAAATCTTCATGGGTTGCATATTCAGGTAAGTTTGGGAACATGACTGTAAATAAATGAATGAGGAATCGAGTTTGACATTTGCATGATGAAATATGAAGCACATTTTCAATAATTTCAGTGATCCCCTAAATATCATTCAGAAATGTTAGCTGACCTAAATTTGCATTTGGCTAATGACTTTCTCTGCAAAGCATATGACAAGCTGTCACGGCCATAACTCTAGTAATACATCAATAAATTCTACCTGAGTTTTTATATATTTATACCTAAAGCAATGGAAAAATCCCTGGGTAGAATAGAAATTGACACAATCTCTTACAGACTCAAGAGAGAATATTAATCTTTGAAACATTCATGTATAATATTTGAATAGAATGCAAAATGTAGGGCTGTATATATCTGTTTAATAAAGAACATTTAGCTGTATCCTATGGAAAAAAATCCTCATTTATTATTTTTGGGTATAAACAAAATAACCTTCAGAAGTCTATAACAAAGTTTTTCTGTAAAAATACTTGCAAAGCAAAAGGATTTCAATAGGGAAGCATTCATTTTTTTCCCCCTAAACACAGTTAAACCCTTAGTAAACAATACTAATGTGTTTCTCCCATATCTGCTTTGGTTTTTCAATGTCAAATTATTAACAGGAAATAGATACGAGAAAAAAATCTTGAAATACATATTTCAATTTTTAATTCCAATGCTGTGAATTGAAATTCTTATTAATTTATATACTTGAATAGCTATTAGCTCATAATTAGGTGTTCTGATCATTGAATAACATGAGATCATTTTAAACTGATCTTTCATAAGTGGTTTGGCATTTGCATGGAAAATCAGCACTGAAGAGGTGAGGGTCTAACGCTGTAGGCAGAGATTATTTGATTTCAAGAAAATGAAGCAACACAAGGGAGCTCAAACTAAAAAGCAGAAATACTTGGTAGGTGCATACCATATCATCCAGAGGCATAAAAAGAAGCCGGGTCTCCCCAGGGCCTAGAGTTAGGCAGTTGCCATAAATTCATATCTTCTTTTTCTCTCATGTACACCTCTGTGGCCCTATCTCAGGCTACACAGTCTCTCATCTCTGCTAAACTTTACACATCTACTTCTTTTACTCTCTCTTTCTAGACCAACTCCTTTAGCTTAGTCACAAATGGCCTACATATGGCTGTCCTAGTGGAGGCTTTCACACAGCCTCTAGTTCAAGGGCTCAACAGAGTCAAACTAGATCCTGAGTTGCAAATTCAGCAGCCTCATCAGGTGAGTACCCCAGAAGCAATGAACTGTGACATGGAGAGGGGTACACAGACAAAGGGTGATGGAAGGAGGTCACATTGGGAGCACACTCTCTCAGAATGGCCCAAGGCCAGTGGCACAGAAGATTAAAAATCCCATCTATTTGCTATTTTGCAAAGATCTAGAAAGTCTCTTGGCCCATATACCCTTCCACAGTTTCCTGCAGAACTCCCCAGAATTCCTATTTAGAAATCAATTCCTTTTTTGGGAAAGCATGTTCTCTCAGAAATTCAAAAATCTTAGGGGAAGGTTACATGTGATAAAACAGAACTGAAAAATACATGTTCATTTGAAGGAACTCAGTCATCTGCTTATAACAGTTATAACTGCAAGGAACTTGAGAGATCATCTAATCTCACTCCTTGTTTTATAGGCGAGGGAAGTAAGGTGCAGAAGTTTAAGGGCTTCCCCAAGTCCATGTGGTTGGTTGGTTTTTTAAAGGTCAAGACTATAGTCCAGTTTTATTAACTCCAAGTCCAATACTACTTCTATTGTACCAAAGTCTTTCCTTTTTAACAATGCAGTTTGACCAGTATACCAAGGAAATTGAAATTTTGTTGTATTGGAAGTTCCTGTATTAGTTTTCTATTGCTACTGTAACAAATTACAATTGTGTGGCTTAAAACACAAATTTACTATCTTGCAGTTCTGGAGATCAGAAGTCTGATGTGGGTCTCACTGGGCTAAAATCAAGGTGTCAGAAGGGCTGGCTCCTTTATGGAGGCTCTAGGGGAGAATCCATTTCCTTGCCTTTTCTAGCTTCTAAAGGCTGCCCACCCGCTGTCTGAAGGTCCCTTCCATCTTCAAAGCCAACAATGTCAGGTTGAATTCTTTCACATCTAAACACTCCAGTCTCTGCATGCATCCTCACATCTCCTTCTCATCCTCTTCCAATTTTAAAGACTGTTGTGATTATATTGAGCCCACCCAGATAATACAGGAAAATCTTTCTATTTTAAGGTCAGCTGATTAGTAACCTTAATTCCATCTGCAACACTAATTCCTCTTTGCTATACAATCAAATACATTCACAGATTTGGGGGATTAGGACATGGAAATGTTTGGCGGGGGTGTGGTGTGGGTGTGGGAGACCTATTATTCTGCATCAAAGGAGATGATCCTTAAACTGGGTCATAGAGATGGAGAGATGCTTATCAGGGAAGAGGTGGGTGGTCTGGAAGACAGTTTCCTTGGTTTCTGCCACAGTTGCCATCTGGGTCCTCTTCCAGCCTTCTGAAATTTCTCTCTCACTTTAGTTAGCCCCACATCCTTCTTCTGTACCTCCTAAATATAGGCCTTTCTCAAGATTCAATTTCAGGCCATATATTAAGTTACATCTGTCAGAAAATTTACCTAATTTCAGAAGGTACACACTTATCCAGCCAGTCATCAAATCCTCTTTATATTACTTCTCATTACTAACCATTTCTTATTCCAGCCCAGTGAGTCTGATTCTCTCTAGTTATTTGTGGGAAAAATTAGTATCTCTATTTGTTTATGTGGAAAAACAAAGAGATAATTGCTTTGGTGACTTCACATAACCTAGAGCAATAAGACAGTGACACAGCTGAGAATAGAGTTCAGTTCTTCAACTTTCAATTCATGTTTCCTACAAAGCATAACTCAACAACCAGAAAAAAAAGTCCCATATGAAGTAAACATCCTTCTTTGAATTGAAATAGTTTTTCTTTCCAACATCAACACCGTCACCACAGGATATTCTGTGAACTGAAAAGAAAGACCCTGTGCTAATGCTGTGTCATGCTAACACTACAGCAGGCATATTAACTTCTCGTTGGAGAGCTACTTAACTTGATTAGAATCTGAGCAGTTACAATGGTAGGAAGATTTTATGTAACCCTCATTTTTCTATTAATGAAAGCTCTACTGCCTTTTAGATCTGAAAAGACAAGACTTCTGTCGTTAAAAAAAAATATCAGTTACCTGGAAGACATATTCACAAGCAGTTAGCAAATACTGCATTGGCGTTTACATGATACTAGGCCACAGAAGAGGTGCAGTGATGAGAACAGGGAATTGACAGACTGTATAAGTTGAAAATAATACTTTTAAATGAATATATGGTTAAACTTGAAATATATAAATATTTTTGTCTTACATGTTAAAGCTTATCTTGGAAAGAGTTTAAATTTCAATAAAGAATATAAGATTTAAAGGAAGTGGCCAAAATTTTAGCTAAAATTCAATGAATATAATTTTCTTGCTCGTAGGATTGATTAAAGTAGCAGCACTTTTAAAACAAGAAATTCATATATAATCTGCTATCGAGTTTGAAAGGACCCTATCATCATCTGTCTACTGAGAAGAGGTGAGGGTCTTTGCTTTCACCCTGAAAGGACCCACAGTAGTCTTTAAGGGTTGCATTTTTATGCACAGAATAGCTTGCTCCTCTGTGTAAGTAGATATACTTGCAACACATTCTTGGAGCACATTTTCTGCACCCATTATAGGGTGACCACATTTTAAATTGCTTTAAATGAATTATGATAATTCGTGTGCCCCAACTTTGGCATTTCAACAGGTGGCTAAGCTCTGGTTGAATTATGAAAATTAAGTTGAGTTATTTACATTTTCTGTTAACATGGATAAACATTGTGAAATTGATATACTAATTTGAACTCTACTATTCATTCACAACAATGCACTGAGTGTGTTTATTCTGTTCACCTGCCATGTTCCAGACAGCTGAAGATGGATAAGATGGCTTGGGGTAGAAAGCATACACATGGATAATTATTCAATAATGGAAAACTTAGGGATAGACATATATAACCTGAATCTTTAAAAAAAAAATACCTTGTAGGAATTATCCTACAAGGTGAAGAGTGGGATAAGAGCATTCTCATCATAAGAAACTTCATTTGAAGACCCATGAAGACAGAAAACAATGTCATGTAGGTGGAGAACTATAAGCAGCTCAATGTAGCTGGATCATAAATTTCAAGCAGACAAGAGGGAAGATATGTCTGGAGAGACAGAAACGGTCCGGGTCAAGATTAGTTCGTTGTGGCATACAAGGTGGTCTGGACTTTATTCTATAGAAACTAAAGAGCCATTGAAGAGTTTTAAGAGATAGTTTCTGTTTTAAATAGGGCACCCTGGCAATGGGAGAGAACAGAGTTGACAGCCCAAGATTAGAAGCAGGGAAAGCAGGTAGTTAAGAGAATGTTGAAGAGGTGCAGGAGAAGCATGTTTTGAACCTCAGCAAGGACAGTGATACTAATGATGAAGAGGTGAGAAACGTTTAAAGACATATTTAGGAAACAAAACTGCCAAGCCAAGGGGCAACTGTCAATATAACAGGCTGTGGGGCAGAGAGAGAGACCGAGGAATCAAGAGTAATTATTCTTGGGTTTTTCACTTGAGTGACTGCTAGATGGTGTGGCATCAACTTCATTAGATAATAAAGAAGATGACATGCAAGAGGAGGAAGAGGATGAGAGATGAGAGGGAGAGGGGAGAGAATTTTTACAGATCATTGCACTTGCAGGCAAACTGGCTCCTTTTCCATTAGTGGATGCTGAATGATAATGTAGTAACATCAGAAAGTGTTCATTATATTTGAAGCATTTTAATACAGGATGTGTATTCTCAGCTACATTAGCATATTTATTATTTTGATTTTCACTTTGGAATACTATACCATTTTATTAGAATTTCTTCTATTTTTTCAAAGTTTCTTTGTATATGAAAATATGATAAGCTTGTACATTTGTAGAGAAAAACAATAGTGAATTAGACTGATTTTTGAGGCATTCCTTCATTCTGTCCCAGGGTTAATCTTTAAGATGTAATTTTAAAAGTTTAAGGATATTCTTTAAGCATCCTTAAATTTATTAATGAGTTAAGGATTTGTCAGACTTAATTCATTTAATCCATGGAATTATGGATGAAATAATAGTTCAACCTACCTATCTGATTCATGTTCACTCTGAGATTAATGTTTATGCTTCTTAGACTTGGTCATTACCTCATCAGTACGATGCAGTGGTAAAACCCAACCCAAACAAAACCAAACAAAAAAATCATCTAACCAAAAATGCTACCTTGTAATGTAATAACCTCCATTTCATTTCCAAGTAGCAATAACTTAATGGTGTGTTAGACTGTGAAAAGGAGTTCAAAGCCTGCCTAAATGGAAATAAGAAAGACCTGTGGTCTATTAACTGATCCTGGAACGATATACACTTTTATGTGTTCTTCCTTCATAAAAATAAATTCTAAAAGGCTATAAATATTATACCACATAATGGAGAAAGACCTGATGACACAAAATTTCCAACAACACTAAAATAAAATACCTCTAGATTTGTCACATTTCTGTGACTCCAAATACTAAAAATTTCTTCATATACATTTATAACACTATACCCTATAGAATTATACTTGCAGTACAAATGTTAGGAAGTAGTTTATACCATGATTTGTTATGTATATGATGGCAATGATTTATCTGTTATGATATAGTTTATTTTCACTAAAAGGAATTTTCTATAGGGCTGGCACAAAGGTGGTCCATAGGAGAAAAGGCCTTTTAAACTTCCAGGTTATGGCTTTTAATTCTTCATAAATTACTATGACTACAACGTACTAGATGATACCCAAGTGACCTAAAAGACGTGCTTCCCTAAGCACTTAAAGAGTACTATACTTTGGTAGTGGAAAAATATGACATTTTATGCTTAATCAATTAAAACTAAGGGTGCTTTTTATATTTCCTCCTGATTTTGCTAAATATTCTTAGAATACTACTTAAATCTCAAAGGAATGAATGGCATCCACCGGAAATCATTAAACTACTTAAGCTAAAAGGGTTTAACACTATTGAGTAATTAGAAACATGGTCTATCTATACAACTACACCTTGTCAAGGCAGTTTAGTGGAAGACTGGTTTAACTTCTTAGTAAATTTCAGGTTAGGTACTGGGGTCATGAATATCAGAGTGATATTTGAAATTTGGTCTAGACACAGATGTGATGTCTAGTTTTCTTTGTAAAGCAGATAATTATTTTTTTCAGACTTTGTTTTGTAACCATTGTCTCTGTAATAATTTTGCTCAACATTTTTTTTTTTTCTGAACTGGTTTTAACATGTTTCTCCATAACTGTTTGAAAGCAATTAAACTAAGATTTTCCCCAGGAATGGGAAATAATTTTAATGCTACCATGAGAAGAAATAGTGATTCCAGGACACCAACCAGTAAGGCCAGCATCCCTATAATCTTACTACAAGAGTGAAATTCATTTAAATGAGTGTCTTCTGGGAAAATTTGGCAGAATCATTCTAAAATACTTTTAACATGAGAAATAACATATACTTGTTAATTTCCTAGTTACCAAAGGGCCAGATTAAAAAGATTTGTTGCAGTCGAGGGATTTTTCAAGGTTATGATATCGCCCATGAAACACCAAAACGTGAGATGCACAAAACTGAAAAAATTCAGTAACTTTCATTTTTACATTCAGTAGTGAGTCCCTGGGAAATAAGTAGGTGTCCTTGACACTGTACTATGGTTAGTTTCTGCTGCTCTAGGCATTTTGCTGAACACTGTTTTAACCTTTATGGTCATGCAGTCATCAACAGTGTCAGGGAATGGTGAAGTAAGTACATGAACTTATTTGGTCTTGTTTACAGTAAGAATTCAGGACTCAAGAAAACATGGACTCATGATTAGAATGAATGCTTATTGTTTTTAATGTGTTTAAATAATTGAATGTGGTTGTTTTAAAAATTAGAGTAGAATAACTTTGGAGCAAAAACGTATTTTGGCTTAAGAGTAATGCTTGATTTTACTTGAAATTAAATTATTAGATTTGAAACAGTGGGTTGTGGAATTCCAGTCTATTATTTCTTCATGGAAGTATATTTCCACGTTAATAAGAAAATCAATGCAATTGAGTCATGGGATTTAAACATCGTTAAAGCCAAAAATGTATTATGGTTCCTAATCTCAGGTTTCACATATGAATCTACAATAATTATAAACAATATACAAATACCCAGTGAAAGGACAAGTTCCTTATGATGGAAACATGCTTTGTTATGATTCGTTATTGGGAGACAACATAAAATGTAAAACATATCTCATCAATTGAATTTTTAATGATTTCTATACTATAAGAAAAAGTTAGGTATTTTTTGCCACATGCATTCCATAGCCATAAGTCTGATTTTAATAGAGACACAAAATGGTCTCACATGGGGTCCCAAAGTTCACGCTTAAACTAATGCTTACAAAAACCTTTATTTTGCTATTCAAATTTTTCCTGAGCCTGTTATCCATAAATTGAAGTGAATATTTTATATTAAATAGGAATGTTAATGCCTCAAAGGACTATGTCATTCGACTATACTCTGTATCCCTTGTCTGTCACATAGTAGGATCTCTATAAACACTCACCAAATGAATAGATGATTTCACATACAAGCGTCCTGAAGTATTTACAATTCATAACCCTACATTATCTCATTAGCTGTGTTAAACTGCTTTGGCACATTATGCATTTTATACAAAATCAGAATTGTGAAAGTTCTTTTACATAATAAATTTGGTCTTTTTTTGATCTATAATTTAGATAACATATAATTTTACAAAACATAATGATGTATCCCTTCCATGTACAGCTAGCCAGAGGTTTTGTTAATGATTCATTTTCCCAAAGATGGGCATCATTTCCTATCAACCAAAATAATTTCTAAATAGGCCAGGTTCTTACTAGGTAACACAGTAATAGAAAATATAATCCTAAGTGGGTTTAGGATTTTTAATACTCATATCCCTAGCAATGAGAACTCCTCAATACAAATACAGAGTGAAATTTATTTAAAATCATAAAAATCATACATGAAATAAACTGAAGTATTATCTTGCTTGATTTGTAAATATTTATCAGCATTTTAGTAAAAGAGTATATTACCTTCACTATTTTGACCATTTCAACACTATTACATTTCTTATCACAATGAAATGTAGCCACTAAGGTGAGAACAAAAGGTTACATAAATTTTTAACATAACTGTAAATAAGAGTATCGTGAAATTTAGAAAGAAAGCTAAGAAAGTGTCAACCTCAAACTCCATGTCAACTAGAGAGTAAATTAACCTCCTTAGCCTCAAATCCGTTAGGAAAGACACTTCTAATATCTATTTATACTCTAAACATCCCTCGCGTATAATGCATTTATTACAATTACTGTTATCACTATTTCCACCATCATCATTATTTTTTTTTTTTTACTAAAAGCTATAAGAATTTAAAGCCTCCAAGACTTATTCTAGCAGAAGGCATAAGTTCATAACTCCTCCTCTGGCCTTATGGATATCTCATCTTCTAGGAAGTAATCCAGAGACTATGGATGGTGATTTTTTTTTTTTTTACTATTATGATCATTGTTTTTTTCCTCACTGAGTCATGACACAGCAAAAAAAAAAAAAAAAAAAAAAAAAGAGCACAGTGAGTGAAAAGTATATGAGAAAATATTTCCCACAACACAATATTTTCACTACATAGTAGACTTACTCTTCACAAATTGAAAAATGCATTATTTACATTTTAACCTGACACCTCCACAAATATGATTTAACTTATAAATTACATTGCAAAAATTTGAAAACTATGACAAAATGTAAATGATTTATTCCAGATTGCATAAGAATGCAGTTGCTAAGCCTTGAGTAGTATAACTGAGATGGACGAATGCCTACTGAGAATGTTTTTTCATTTATTTGATCAATCATTAAGCATCTTCCTAAAATATTTTCAGCAAATTAAATTTTAAGTGTTTTCCATTAATACTAAAACTAGATAATATCACCCTGTACAGAAATTCAAGGTTTAAGTTAAGAATAAAATGTCTTAATAGACTCACAGACATAGAAAACAAACTTATGATTACCAAAGGGGAAAGGGTGGAGATAAACTAGGAATTTGGGATTAACAGATACATACTACTATATATAAAATAGATAAACACCAAGGACCTACTGTATAGCACAGGGAACTATATTCAGTATCCTGTAATAATAACCTATGATGGAAAAGAATCTGAAAAAGGATATATATAACTGAATCACTTTGTTGTACACCTGAAACTAACAAAACATTGTAAATCAACTATACTTCAATTTAAAAAAAAGAATAAAATGTCTTTCCATATGCAGTAACTTTGTCTGTTACCCTAGCATTTTATTATACTGGCATACAATTAGTATCACTATTTTTTCCTTATCAGCACTTTAGGTTGCTCTAAACAATTGTTGTTTCAAGGTATTTCAGTAAAGGAAAGCTTGAGGTATCTGTGCTTTGAAATTTTATTTTGGGACATCTCATTTTGACATATTCATGTCTTTATAACAAAACTATCAAACTTTAATTTTCTGTGGTGGTGTCAGGGAATGAATATATATATATATATATATATATATATATATATATATATATATATATATATATATATACACACATATATATATATATATATATATTTACTCTGCTATAACTTGGTATCTGGTAGTATGTTCTACATGTTAAAATGTGCCATGCTACAAAACCAAAAAAGTTAGAAACTAATAGGTGGGTAAATAATGACTTCCAATTTTTTTTCTTAAACTTCTGAACTTTAAAAAATATTTTTGTACCCTTGAAGTAATGTAGAGTGAAAACTGTATTACAAGTTCTATAATGAGTGATCCAATGGTTCTCAAGCGTTTTAGCAGCATACTTCTTTTCTAAAAAATTAAATAAAACCTACGAAGTCGGGGCTTCCCTGGTGGCACAGTGGTTGAGAGTCTGCCTGCCAATGCAGAGGACGTGGGTTCGTGCCCTGGTCTGGGAAGATCCCACATGCCGCGGAGCGGCTGGGCCCGTGAGCCATGGCCGCTGAGCCTGCGCGTCCGGAGCTTGTGCTCCACAACGGGAGAGGCCACAGCAGTGAGAGGCCTGTGTACAGCATTAAAAAAAGAGGTGGAAGATAATTTTAGTAGCACTGTCTTCTATGCTGTGCATGTGTGTGTGTTATAGTAAAGGCCTGCCAGTTTCTAACTGAAAGACTGGATAATTCAGTTCCCAAGACTCAGATTCTTCATTTGTAAAATGATGTAAATAATAGTTTACTCATTGAGTAGCTGTGAAGATTAAATGAGACAATGCTTGTGCAGTTTCTACCACTAAAAGCAATAATTACAAATGAAATAGGTGAGTCCCTCTGGCGAAGCATAAATTGGAGTATCTAAAGTCCTGCTCTCTTAGCTTTATTCTTGTTCCCTTCCGGGCATGATTAATGGTTCAGAAGATGAATTTTAAATACTTTCTCCTCCTTATTCCCACATTAAATAGAAGTTTATCTACAAACCAGAAAACAGTGGTTCAGATAAATGTTAAGTATTTTCCCTATTACACGCTAGAGTCTTCCCTACTGTCTCAGTAAGACATAGAAGCAGGATCATTTCCTTGATTACAAGAGCCCACACATTAGAGCAGCTTTACGGTTACAGTACAATTAGGAGCTAACACTCAAAATGACTCCTGCCTCATGGATAGTGGCGGATAATGGTGGGTGGTATTTTAACTCTAACTCCTAATAAGTACTAAGGGAGGGGTAACATTTGCTATTGACTGGACTCCATGGAGCATCAGAGAGTCCAGGATTGTCTGCTCCCATTTTCCAATCTTAGGAGGTAACTCATGTGTCATGAGGGCAAAAAAGAAACCCTGGTTTGGGACAGATGACAAGTTCCTGTTCTTTGTTATCTGAAAACATTCCTTCTCATTATCTAGAAGACTAACAACCAGAATGATTTCCAGAGTTAAGTTGCCCACATATTACTATCAGGGAAGGTTTTATGTGACAACATGGGCATTACACTAGGCAATTGCAAAATATTGTGTCTAGCATAGTGGATGCAGTTGTAGGTCAACCACTATGCTAGATATAGAGGCTGGGAAGTACTTCTGGAAACAGCTTGACTCCCTCATGCATCTGTGGTCTACAGGTGAGCAAGGAAACTCTTTTTCTAGGATGACAGAAGCAACTGAGTCATATGTTTCTCATCTTCCAAAAAGGCTATTCTGGACCTAATCACATCGTTTCCAAAAGTGATACATGCTACTGCCATCCCAGGATCCCTAAAAATCTCAACCAACCAATTATGGCTCCAAGCTCAAAACCTGGAATTTGCAATCTACATCAGTTTTAGATGCAGCTATTTGGATATACCTCCTTTCGCTCCAGACACCTGTGAAAGATGAGCTGTCTTTCTCTTAGACCCCAACAGATAATTGAGAAACAGGAACAGACAAACTACATAAGGACTCCCATTTGGGGAGGGAGGTGGACAAAAGAATAGTGCAGTCACTGGCCCATGACAATTCAGAAATCCAGTGAGATAGATGTTACCAGGCTTACCCATTCTAAGAACAGGGACCATTTTTTTGATAAGGGCCTGGTTCTGATCCTTAGAAATCACTTCTCCAGCCCTTTGTTCTGAATGGATTTCAGCTCCAACTTTTGATATCCTCTCACTTGTACTGTATCTTTAAGGATTTTTCCTAGTCTAGTTCTTGCTAAAAGAAACATAGGGACCCAAAGGTCCTTTAACTGCCTCAGTCCCCTTACTTCTAAGCAGGCAGTGCTTTTGCTAGTATAATTCTCTTAAAAACTTGTGGTTTCCAGTGAATTTTGTTGTACGAATTCTGTTCACCAAAAGCCATACTCTCAAATTTTCTCTACTTTGATGAGGCATGTCAGGCTGCTGGAAAGGTCCCTTAAAGACTCTTAGAAACACTTTTTTTTTTTCTTCTAGTTGAGAGGGTCTAATAGACACTATCTGAATTCTTTCAGATGTCTTTAAAAAGGGGTCTTATAGTTAATACCCTAGATTTAGTCATTGCCCCAGATCTTGTTTACTGAGAATATTTTATCAGTTGAAGAAACTAGATATGAAATAAAACCCAGTTTTTATTTTCCAACCCAGTTTCAGGCAAGTTGGGCATCTCTGTTTCTGGGGTTTGTCTAGCTGTTGACTGCAGTAAGGGGGGCAACTGGGCAAGAGTATCACATGCTCCAGCAGGCCAACTCTGGTCTTGTTCACATGGCGATTCAATTCCCACAGTTCTACGTGGGAATAGAAAGAATAAGGCCTCAGAACTGGTACATGGTCACTTCTTCCACATTCTAATGGCCACCTCAGATTCAAAGGGAAATAGACTCTGCCTCCTCATGGAAGGAGTGAAGAGTAGTGGTCATTTTTGCAATCTGCCATAGGAATGATAACTAAACTGTTGGTTGGATTTCATGCAGCAACAGGCAACCTGGAATTGACTGCTACCATTTAGTGTTCTTTGTGAGCATCCCAAGCACCATGAGAACCAGAAATAAACAGTGGTTGGCCAAAGCAAAGTTTCTGTTCCTACTCTCTGTTAAGAATTCCCTCCATTGTCTCATTTAGTCTAAAACCCAGGATCATTTCCTTCCGGCAAGGAACAAAGGGCAGATCTTATATACTCTCCTGGGCATTAGAAAAGGCAAATGCAAAATATCATGCACAGCATAACAGTTAAAAATAGACCCTCCCAAGACACTAATAATTGTGACTTTAGATTACTGGAGTCAAAAGAAGTTTTCAGAGAGGAAAAATAAAAAGATCTCCAAAGAAAGATTATAATCAGAATGGCTCAGATTTTCATATCTGCAGCAGATCTTGATATGGAATGGGTTTCAGGAAACATTTTAAAGAGATAAGAGCAAGGTGTAGAACATTATGTATAGTTAGCTACCATTTTCTTCAGAAAAATAAACATTCACATACACATCTGCATATATGCATGAAGACAAATATGTATTCTTATATATGCACACACACATATACGCACATTATACCCACATTCACATACGTTTGTTTCTTATTCCTATAAGATATTCAAAATAATGTTTTAAATATTGGTAAAACTGGTAACCTCTGAGGAAAAATATGGGTGCATGTGGACTGAAGATGGAAGAAGCATACTTTTAAATATAAACCTTTTTATACTTGATTTTGTATCAGGTCTAATTATTAACTCAAAAATTAATATAATATAAAAATAAATAACTTCCACCAAAATGATAAAGTCATGTAAAATTGTGACATTCCTGGAGAACTGAGGTTATCTGGTGAATCCTTGCTCAGCTCTGCAGTTTGTCCTACAGCTTAACTTCAGTTAACTGACACAACCACTTTATGGGCCTCAGTTTTCTCATCCGAGGTCCAATAATATTTTACCTAATAACATTTATAATTCATGTTTCTTATAATTTATATTAAAACATGACAACCTTGTGTAATTTTCTGTTCTAACACAAATTTATGTTTTGTTTTGCAATGAAGTAAATCAGATAGCACCTAAAACAGTGCCTGGACACTAAACAGAGGTGTGTAGAGTGAATGACTGAATGGAAATCGTCTCAATTGTTATTAGAAAAATCTGCTAAGAGTCTGACATTTTAGGCAGAGTTTGAAGCTGGTTAAGCTGTTAATATGCAACTGTGCTCTCATTAGAAGTGCACGTTATGAAAGTGCTCACCCTGTTTGAACAGTCTAGAAAGTAATGTTCTCACTCAGAGAGAAGCTGTTATTTGTATGTCTCGTCTCCTCTCCCTCAGTGGCTGCAGCAATACATATTTAGTCCTGAACTTATTTGTGATTAGATCCCAGACATCATTATTCCAACTAGCATCCATATCTCCAGAGAATAAGGGACAAGCTGCCTCACACTGCTACAACCTGAACATTTCAGATTCTGAAGAGAAAGCCTATATCAATTTGTCAAAAAAAATCTGACTTGTTTGTTAGAGCTGGAAATCATTTTCTTATACATTTATAATATATGTCTATTTCTGATTCAATCTGAAAAAATATACCCCACGAGAATTTGTACGGAGGTTTAAGTAACATTAACTATTTTTAACTGATTAATGAATAAAAAATATATTGCAAGAAATATATCTAAAAACTAATTAAATGTTCATCTGCTCTGTAACTGCTTTTCTGTGGGTGACATTTGTGATAATTAATTTTTCATTTCATAGAACACAATTTTGTGTAAAGTTCTGAAAGCTATGTTCAAAAGTTATGGTTTGAGGGGAAAATAACTTTAAAATTGAAAATTGTCATTAATTCTAAAGTTGAAAAAGTTTTGTATATTTGATCTTAAACCATATCAAGTTTTCTATATATTTCAGTAGAGGAGAAATCTGTATTGTAAAATTTCCCAAGCTGACATTAAAATAGGAGAACTAAAAATGTACATGCACATTCATTCATTTATTCAACAGCTACTTACAGTTAAGTATAGGCACTATATTCAGCGTTTGGGATTTTAAAATACATATGGCACATTAATTTTTCTTGAGTCTTGAAAGCCTCATATATATGAAACAAAGTGAATATAAGCAAGAGTTTAAGCATTTTCTTTTTAAATCATGCAAATCTAAACTTCATATCCAAGACAATTCAAGCAAACTTTGCTCAAGAGAAAAACTACTGAACACATACTACTGCAATATTCCTAATTAGACTGATAAAATTCAAATCCATCCCATAGTCCACCTATTTTCCAGCAAGTCATTCATTAAACCCTTCATTCCAGAACTGTTTTAGGCCTTGGAGGTACAGCAGTGAGTGAAATAGACACAAGTTGTCATCTTCTTCTACTCTAATCTCCTAAAAGTCACAAATCTAAGAGCCACAAAGCACAGAATTGATAAAGGAATTAAATTGAAAGCATAGGGCTTCCCTGGCTGGGTGAACCTGTACATTGCCCAGCACTAAGGGGAGGATGAATAAATGGTCAATGTGCTTTGCCAGTAACTTACTGGGCTATCAGTAAGCTGGAGGTTACGATAAAGCCATTGCTAGGATTATAAGACAAAACTCCTCCCACTTTACACCTTTGCCCCATTGCTCATTCTCAACTATCCAAATCACTTTATCACTTTATCTAAAGTTGTACTGTTCATCCCTACCATTCATCCCTGATTTGCCCCACCCAGATTCACTTTTAATCACAAGCCCATGTTTATATCCTTCATAAGATATAAATTTTCACAATCTATATTTATCTTGAATTCCTGGTTAATCTCCATCTCCCCCAGGAGAAGCCAAACTCTGTGAGGGCAAGTAACTTATCTGTCTTGTTCACTGTTGCCAAGGACAGTCCCTGACATATAAAAGAATCTCAGTAAACAATGAATAAAGCAAACTATGAAACATTTTAGAGATACACAGAATAGAGAGTGAAGAGGCCTGGAGGTCATGAGCAGAGAACTCAGCTGACATACAGAGAATATATAAATCAGGTTAATGCTAACGCAGTGGAAAGGGAGATTATAATCTCTTGCTCTTAACACAGAAAAATATGTTGAACCCATAATAGTTTCTGCATATGACCCAACCTGATTATATATCCTACACTTAACTTCTGTGAGATTCTGCCTCTTTTCTTGCTCCTTATAGATCTCGACATTAAACTGCTTACCTTTAGCTAATCTGGATGAGTCTCTCTCTGGGTCAAATAATGAAACCAATCTACTGGCAATACCTTATTTGATTCATGAGTTATTCTCTGAGAGACCTATGTCACAATATCTGGGATACAGGTTAACTTAAAAAAATCCTCTCCTCTGAGAATTGACATTTACACCAGTAAGAAATGAAATTATTCTAGTTATGTGAAAAGGTTTACCCTAGATTAGTAATTCAAAATCAATTCAGGCTATGTTGGTTATTTTGTGTGTGATCTGGAGTCATCAGAATATTTCCTGAGAGTAATTTATATCACAATCATAAAAGCACAACATCCAAGTTGGGTCTCAGTCATCAGCAAGAGAAAGCAATTTAATGAAATATAAAAAGCTTTTTGGCTACTCTGAGCTCAACTGAGTTATTCTCATCTGACAGCCAGTTCCAGTTATGAGATTTAAACTCTATGAGGAATTTGAAGGTTTATTATTTTAGAGATTACCTAACCTCTCAGGTGGCCACAAAGTGGCTGAAGATTACTCCATTTAGAGATAACAGGCTCTAATTTTTATATTTAGGTACTAGAAATGGAGTATTTTATCAAGTGCTCTACATTCTATTGGAACTTCTTAGCATCGACTGTACTGAGGGCTAAACATTCCACTCATAAAACACTGAAGCTATTTTTGGATTTACATAAACTTCAGGAAAATTTGCCATAAGTTTATTTCTTAAGGACTATTGGAGGATTTGTGAGACTTGTGACTTGCATATAATTTCAGAGATTAATTTTTATAAGCAAGTAATGTAGGTAAAGAAAATTGGGTTAGTATTTTCATTTCTAAAACTTACAGACCTTTCATAAATAATTGAAAGGAATGCTTTCGATTGAACAGCCTTATTTCTGGAGATCTGGTGGAATGAAATAAATGGTGAGCAAGTTGTTGGACATGTTGATTCTAGTTAGGGGCAGATGTGGCAGCTGAAACTGGGTGAAATGAGACTTCTTTCTCAAATATGGGCTTGGCAAGGAGATCTTCTCCTTCAGGCAGGCAAAGAAGCAATGTCCTCATCACCTCCCACACAAGTACACCAAACTACTTGCACTGGTCTTTTCTGATGTCACTACAGATGTCTCTTCCCTATCTCAGGCCAATTTTTTCACTTGTGTTCTGGATCCAGTCCACTCTTGCCTTCTTAAAAACAATTATTTTGTAATAATATTCTCTATGAATTTTTCCTCTCAAAAATCCTATCCTCAAACAATTAACTTATATTTTATCTTAACAGAATTAAGCCAATAACACTTCGAATTATTTTAGAAATGTAAAAAGACTTATCCTACAAGTATCAGCATATAAATAACTAGCAGTAACTTCCATCCTAAAAACAAACAAAACCTCTCTTGGTCCAGTGGTATACATATAGTATATGCTAGCAAATGTTGAATAACCAGTTTTCTAGGGGGTGTAGGAGAAGGAGGCTGGCTTAGAGCATTTTCCAAAGTCTGTGGTAGAGATACTCTCACCCTGGATGATTTCAAGTTATCAGTGTGATGTCACCGAACATGGAACTGGGAAGAAATGCACAGTAGCACACTGTTACAGTCTTTCCACCATACAAACATAGTAGATATAAATAACCTGAATGGCATACATTATGGAGGAATGGTTGTGTTCCCCAAATTCATATATTGAAGTCCTAATCCCAGATGTGATGGTATTAAGAGCTGGGGCCTTTGGTGGGTAACTAGATTTAGATGAGCTAATGAGGGTGGGGGCCCCCATGATTGGATTAGTGTCCTTTATGAAGAAGAAGAGAGATCAGAGCTCTCTTTCTCTGCCATCTGAGGACACAGTAAGAAGACTAGGAATAGGAGTAGGGCTCTCACCAGGAACCAAATCTGCCAGCAACTTGATGTTGGACTTTCCAACCTCCAGAATTGTGAAAAGTAAATGCCTATTTTTGTTTGTTTCACCTCATTATTATTGGAAAAAGATACTCTGTATGATTTCAAACTTTTTAAATTTATTAAAACATTCTATGGACTAACACATGGTTTATTCTGGAGAATATTCCATGTGAACTTGAGAAACATGTGTATTCTGCTTTTGTCATCTATTTTTAAAATTGAGATATAATTCACATATAGCATTATATTAGTTTCAGGTGTACAACATTATGATTTTTTTATATATATATAAATGATCACCACAATAAGTCCAATAACCATCCATCATCACAAATAGTCATAATTATTTTTCTTGTGATGAAAGATTTTAAGATTTACTCTCTTAGCAACTTTCAAATACACAACACAGTATTGCTAAATATCTTCTGTTTAAGCCTCCTAGTCTATGGTATTTTGTTATAACAGCCCAAACTGATTAAGAGAGAATAGCTAACAGTAAACTATTGTAAATATTAGGAATTGATGTGGCTTCTTACCTTTGTTTTTTTCTTCCTTTTTAATAACAGCTCCTTGAGATATCTACACATTCTCCATCAGTGATCTTACCCAGACCCACAGTTTAAAGGCCATCTATAGATTGATCATTCTCAAATCTCTATTTCTAGCCTTAATTTCCAAACCCAAATTTTCCCCACACTCCACAATCATGTGCTGGCTTCCTGATTTGTATATTTAACAGGCATCTGAAATTTAATATATTTAAAACAGAACTCTTATTTTTCCATAAAAAATCTGTTCCTTTAAGGACACTACATCATTTAATTTTAAACTTATATTACTACATTGTTCTGAGTTATTTAAACTGAAAATCTAGTCATCATCCTTCATTTCTCTTTCCCTCACCTCCCAGATCCATGTAGAATAGATTCTATTTTCAAAACATCCATTCACTTCCTCTCATATTACCATCTTTATCCAATCTCTTGCTTGGAGCTTATGTATCCCTCTTTTCTCCCTGCCTCACCTCTTCTCCTTCTAAAATCTATTTTCCAAACCTTAAATAAATGAAACAATATATAATGTTTAAGTACTTATTGAGTGTCAGATATTGTTCCAAAGTACTTTAAAGTTTAAACTTACTGAATCTCACAGTGAACCTATGAGTTACTGTATTATTGTTATATCCACTAGACTAGGAAACGAAATGCCTAGATGTTTAAAATTAATTGACCCATATCATATAGCTGAGAGAAAGTTAATGCATAGCTCAGAGACCAGGATTCAACCCAAAGATGTCGAGCACCTGAGCATCAGCTGATAATCAGTATTTATCTGCCTTCGCGAAGAATCAGACCATCTCTGTCCTCTACCAGACCCTCATTCTCCATCCCCCCCAAGTCCCCATTTTTTTCTTTTTATTAAATTCTAAACATTTTGTACTTGCTGTCAATGTTCTTAGTTATCTACCAATGCTTACCTCTCTGTATTAATTTCCCATGACCAATTACCCCAAACTGGGTATCTTAAAACAATAGAAATGTATCCTCCAGCAATTATGGAGGCGAGAAGTCTAGAATCAAGATACTGGCAGTTCCACAACCCCTCCGAAGGCTCTAGGGGAAAATCGTTTGTTTCTTTCAGCTTCTGGTAGCTTTCAGCATTCTTAGGTGTCCTTGACTTGTAGCCACATCCCCTCAGTCTCTGCCTCTGTCTTTGTACTGCCTTCTCATCTTTCTCTCATGAAGATAATTATCATTGGTTTTAGAGTCTACCTGATAGACTCTATCAGGATGATCTCATTCCAAGATTCATCCTTTGTATATGCAAAGACCCTTTTTCCAAATAAGGTAACTTTCACAGGCTACAGGACTTTGGACATATCTTCTTGGGGGCCACCATTCAACTCACTATACTCATTGGATTCATACTGTGCACTTAACCTTCTCCACCATTAGGCTCCAGGCACACTGGCTTTATTTCCAGTCTTAGGAAATAATAAGCTCACTCTCTGCTTGGACTAGCCTTACTCTCTTCTTAGAATGCTTTTTCACAGAAACTTAAAGGCAGTCTGCTTTTCATCATTTAGATCCCAGATAAAATGTCGCTCCCTCAGAAAGGCTCTCTTCCCATGCAACTGGGAGTAACCATTCTGTCACATCCTCACGTTACTTTGTTTAAATTCTCTACAAATCATTCACCCTCATCTGATATATTTGTTTGCTAATTTTTTATTTGCTTATTCATTCATTTATTAAAAAAAAAAAATGTCCCTCACCCTCCAAAACAAACGTTTAATAAAAATGGTAGTCTTGCTTGTCTTGCTTGCTTGGTGATTCCAGGGCATTCAAATGGTAATATGTGAAAAAAAATTAGTAAAGAAATTACTAAGTTAATAAATTTTGTGTTTTATGTGGAAGGGCAGAATTGTGTGCTCTTCCCATCAGAAGTAGAATAACAGCATAATATCTAGATAGTTTGTTAACATGGGATGGAAATCTGGTGAGGTTGCTTTCTGCATCTATGAGAAGTTGTTTGAAAAAAGGTTTTCCTTTGTGACAGTGCCAGTTACTGAGAAAATGATTACCTCTCTGCAACAGACTATGTTCTAGTGGAGAAATGAATGAAAAGCAGAATTTTAAAAAGATTTTTTTCCTCCTCTATTGTTCATCTTTCCAGATGCACAAGGGAGAATCAAAGGTAGTGAAATGGGGTTTAATCATGAGATCAGAAATGTTCAAGATCTAGTTAAGTCATTTATGTATTCATATTATGTATGGATTAAATGTCTTTTTTTTTTTTAAGTGGAAGGTTTGAGAACTTCATTGATCCCAGATCCCCCCCCCAAAACCCCACTCTTCCATTCACTATAGCAAACCTGGGGCAGCTGCACGGAACTACTAAGTCAAGCAAGAGTATATCCCCTTTTCACAGTGCCTAGTACAGTGCCCTGTACAGAGTAAATGATTCCCAAAACAATGTGTCTCTGAAGAGCTTACAAGGGAAATAATGCATAAGTATGTGTATTAACCTAAAAAAATCATCAGTTTTCTGAGAATTAGCATCCTCATTCATCCTAAAGTGGTCATAAACCAGGGATTAACCAGGGTTAGGGTTAGGGATGGGGTAGAGAGGGTTGCAGAAGCTGATAAGTATAACCATTAAAAATACTTTTTAAAGCCTGTAAGTTTATATTTGATAAAATATGGTTGATCATTTTGCCAAACAGATAGGAAAAAACTATTAATTGCAGCTTTCACATCTGTGGGCACATGACTGTGGATACATACATATGTTTCTTCAAGATTTTTATGGAAACAGTAAGAAGTGAAGAGGAATTAATATGATATGAAAGGCTTAGCAACCAAACTATGTTCTTGCGAAATAAAAGGAAGTCTCAAAAGAAAAAAAAAACAAACCCAAAAAACACAGCAGGATGGAAGGACCACTGCAGAATTCTGAAAAATATCAGTGACTGTGTCAAGAAATCATTAACCTATAATGATTATCTAAAGGTTGTTGACTCAGTTTGGAACTGTTCAGGCATTCAGAAAATTAAAAAAAAAAAAGTTTGACCATTGTAAGAAAAGCTACTAAGGAAAATAAAGAATCAAACTGAAAATTTCAGATGTTTGGTAGAATATCAGTAAATAAGGTAATAAAACATAATGGTTACTATTTAAAGGAAAGTACTAAGTAGCAGATAGGTACCCAGAATCACACTGGAGATGAAACAGCGATGGAACAGGCACTTCTACAGAGAATACAGACATAGCACAGGCTCCCCGTGAGCATGTGGTGTTCAGTGCTGGCTGTGGAGGCACTCGGGGACTGGAGGTAGACATTTTTTAAACAGATAAGGTACTACGGGCAGCAATTAGAGTGATAAAAAGGTTTTGACTTACTTACAGAAAAAAAAAGAGCCCTGATTTGTAGCATTTGCCAATTTCTGTGGTGTAACTACTCCCACTACAGCTGATTTCAGGCTACCAAGGTGATCTCTCTCAGCACAGAGATTCACACTAGCGCTCCATTATATAGAATTCCTTTCAGACAGATACAATAGATATAAGTAACTTTGAGAGCATAGATGACAATAAAAGGTAAAATAATTAGGGGAAAAAAAAAGGTTTTGACAAGGGAGCAGCCTACTGCATATGACATGTTGACATCCTCTGTCTCAGAAATGAATGAGCATTTAGAAATTGCTGTCTTAGAGAACTTGGCAAGGAGAAGGAGCCAGAAGGAGGTCAATCCAAGACTGAGCTGTGAGCAAGTCTTGTAACATATGGTGAGAAAAGCCAGTGTAAGGTAAACATCGATAATCTTTATTTTCTAGACAGACTTTATTAAAATATTATGAATATGGCAGATTTTGTTATTATAGTTTAAGTAAACTTGTCTCAAATCACGGTTTAGGTCATCATGATTTGTTATAACAATCATGTTATAACAATTCTTTAAAAGTTATACCATTTTTTGGACCACAAATAATTTTTTTAGTACAGCTGACCCTTGAACAACACAGGAATTAGGGATGCCAACTCTCCAGCAGTGTAAAATCCACATATAACTACAAGTTGGCCCTCCCTATACATGGTTCCCCTGGATCGGCAGTTCCACATGTGTAGATTCAACCAACCACAGATCATGTATTAATAGTACTGTAGTATTTATTACTGAAAAAAACACGTGTACAAGTGGACCCACGGAGTTCAAACCCCTGTTGTTCAAGGGTCAACTATATAATGTTTCTTTCCCTTCAAAACACATCAAATAAATATGTTATAAAATTAATAATTCAACATTATGCTTTTAGGCAAAAACAATATGTACCAATTAACTTTATACTACTTTATTAATTAGAAAAGTTCATAGGAACAAAAATTAAGTTGTGTTGCATATTTGAACGCACCCAAATGGCTTGCTATGTACACTTATACTAAGCAAGAGTAATTAAGAGCTAGCAACTTATATAACTTCCACATGTTTTGGGGCTTCCCTGGTGGCGCAGTGGTTCAGAGTCCGCCTGCCGATGCAGGGGACACGGGTTCGTGCCCCGGTCCGGGAAGATCCCACATGCCGTGGAGCGGCTGGGCCCGTGAGCCATGGCCGCTGAGCCTGCACGTCCGGAGCTTGTGCTCCGCAATGGGAGAGGCCACACAGTGAGAGGCCCGAGCACCGCAAAAAAAAAAAACAAAAAACAAAAAAAACAATGCTGAGAACAGAGACCTTCAAGATGGCGGAGGAACAAGACGTGGAGATCACCTTCCTCCCCAGAAATATATCTATATGGGGAACAACCCCATATAGTGTTCAGTAGGGATCAGTAGGGATCACCTACTGAACACTGGCAAAAGACCTCAGACTTCCCAAAAGGCAAGAAACTCCCCACGTACCTGGGTAGGGCAAAAGAAAAAAAAAAAACAGAGACAAAAGAATAGGGATGGGACCCGCACCTCTGGGAGGGAGCTGTGAAGGAGGAAAAGTCTCCACACACTAGGAAGCCCCTTCACTGGTGGGGACGGGTGGGTGGGTGGGGGGGAATCTTTGGAGCCATGGAGGAGAGCGCAGCAACAGGGGGGCAGAGGGCAAAGTGGAGAGATTCCCGCACAGAGGATCGGTGCTGACTAGCACTCACAAGCCTAAGAGGCTTTTCTGCTCACCCGCCAGGGCAGGTGAGGGCTGGGAGCTGAGGCTAGGGCTTCAGAAGTCAGATCCCAGGGAGATGACTGGGGTTGGCTGCGTGAACACAGCCTGAAGGGGGCTAGTGCACCACAGCTAACCAGGAGGGAGTCCAGGAAAAAGTCTGGAACTGCCTAAGAGGCAAGAGACCATTGTTTTGGGGTGCACGAGGAGAGGAGATTCAGAGCACCGCCTAAACAAGCTCCAGAGATGGATGTGAGCCACGGCTATCAGCGCGGACACCAGAGGTGGGCATGAAAGGCTAAGGCTGCTGCTGCAGCCACCAAGAAGCCTGTGTGCAAGCTCAGGTCACTATCCACACCTCCCCTCCTGGGAGCCTGTACAGCCCGCCACTGCCAGGGTCTAGTGATCCAGGGACAACTCCCCCAGCAGAACGCACGGCGCACTTCAGGCTGTTGCAACATCACGCCAGCCTCTGCCACCTCAGGCTCACCCCACATTTCGTACCCCTCCCCCCCTCCCCCAGCCTGAGTGAGCCAGAGCCCCCTAATCAGCTTCTCCTTTAACCCGGTCCGGTCTGAGCAAAGAGCAGATGCCCTCAGGTGACCTACATGCAGAGGCGGGGCTCAATCCAAAGCTGAACCCCGGGAGCTGTGCGAACAAAGAAGAGAAAGGGAAATCTCTCCCAGCAGCCTCAGGAGCAACAGCTTAATATATAGATATATAAATATATTTTTTCCTTTTTCTCTTTTTGTGAGTGTGTATGTGTATGCTTATTTGGGTGACTTTGTCTGTACAGCTTTTTTTTTTTTACCATTTGTCTTAAGGTTCTGTCTGTCCTTTTTTTTTTAGTATAGTTTTTAGCGCTTGTTATAATTGGTGGATTTGTTTTTTTGGTTTGGTTGCTCTCCTCTCTCTTTCCTTTTTTCCATTTTTTATTACTTTTTATTTTTAATAATTAAAAATTTTTTTTTATTTTAATAAGTTTATTTTATTTTTTCTTTCTTTCTTTATTTTTTTCTCCCTTTTCTTCTGAGCCGTGTGGCTGACAGGCTCTTTGGGCTACAGCCAGTGTCAGGCCTGTGCTTCTTAGGTGAGAGAACCGAGTTCAGGACATTGGTCCACCAGAGACCTCCCAGCCCCACATAATATCAAACACTGAAGCTCTCCCACAGATCTCCTTAATGCTAAGACCCAGCTCCACTCAACGACCAGCAAGCTACAGTGCTGGACACCCCATGCCAAACAACTACCAAGACAGGAACACAACTCCATCCATTAGCAGAGAGGCTGCCTAAAATCATAATAAGTTCACAGACACCCCAAAAAACACCACCAGACATGGTCCTTCTCACCAGAAAGATAAGATCCAGCCTCATCCACCAGAATACAGGCACTAGTCTCCTCCACCAGGAAGCCTACACAACCCACTGAACCAACCTTACCCACTGGGGGCAGACACCAAAAACAACGGGAAGTACGAACCTGCAGCCTGTGAAATGGAGACCCCAAACACAGTAAGTTAAGCAAAATGAGAAGACAGAAAAATACACAGCAGATGAAGGAGCAAGGTAAAAACTCACCAGACCAAACAAATGAAGAGGAAGTAGGAAGTCTACCTGAAAAAGAATCCAGAGTAATGACAGTAAAGATGATCTAAAATCTTGGAAACAGAATGGAGAAAATACAAGAAACATTTAACAAGAAACTAGAAGAAGTGAAGAGCAAAAAAACAATGATGAACAACGCAATAAATTAAATTAAAAATTCTCTAGAAGGAATAAATAGCAGAATAACTGAGGCAGAAGAACAGATAAGTGAAAAATGCAGTCCTCTTGCTCAGCTTTTTAAAAAAATTTTAACATCGTTATTGCAGTATAATTGCTTTACAATGGTGTGTTAGTTTCTGCTTTATAACAAAGTGAATCAGCTATACATATCCATATATCCCCATATCTCTTCCCTCTTGTATCTCCCTCCCACCCTCCCTACCCTATCCCTCTAGGTGGTCACAAAGCACTGAGCTGATCTTCCTGTGCTATGTGGCTGCTTCCCACTAGCTATCTATTTTACATTTGGTAGTATATATAAGTCCATGCCACTCTCTCACTTAGTCCCAGCTAACCCTTCCCCCTCCCCGTGTCCTTAAGTCCATTC
Organism: Mesoplodon bidens; assembly: GCF_964165515.1. Taxonomy (NCBI): domain Eukaryota; kingdom Metazoa; phylum Chordata; class Mammalia; order Artiodactyla; family Ziphiidae; genus Mesoplodon; species Mesoplodon bidens. Next base: position 68,848,430 of record NC_138160.1, read on the forward strand.
TGTACATCTGTGTCTTTATTACTGTCCTGACCCTAGGTTCTTCAGAACCATTTTTATTTTTATTTTTAGATTCCATATATATGTGTTAGCATATGGTATTTGTTTTTCTCTTTCAGACTTGCTTCACTCTGTATGACAGACTCTAGGTCCATCCACCTCACTACAAATAACTCCAGTTTCATTTCTTTTTATGGTTGAGCAATATTCCATTGTATATAGGTGCCACATCTTGTTTATCCATTCATCTGTTGATGGACACTTAGGTTGCTTCTATGTCCTGGCTATTGTAAATAGAGCTGCAATGAACACTGTGGTACATGACTCTCTTTAAATTATGGTCTTCTCAGGGAATATGCCCAGTAGTGGGATTGTTGGGTCATAAGCTAGTTCGATTTTTAGTTTTTTGAGGAACCTCCATACTGTTCTCCAACAGTACAAGAGGGTTCCCTTTTCTCCACACCCTCTCCAGCATTTATTGTTTGTAGATTTTTTGATGATGGCCATTCTGAGTGGTGTGAGGTGATACCTCATTGTAGTTTTGATTTGTATTTCTCTAATGATTAGTGATGTTCAGCATACTTTCATGTGTTTTTTGGCAATCTGTATATGTTCTTTGGAGAAATGTCTATTTAGGTCTTCTGCCCAATTTTGGATTGGGTTGTTGTTTGTTTTTATATTGAGCTGCATGAGCTGCTTGTAAATTTTGGAGATTGATCCTTTGTCCGTGGATTCACTTGCAAATATTTTCTCCCATTCTGAGGGTTGTCTTTCGTCTTGTTTATGGTTTCCTTTGCTGTGCAAAAGCTTTTAAGTTTCATTAGGTCCCATTTGTTTATTTTTGTTTTTATTTTCATTTCTCTAGGAGGTGTGTCAAAAAGGATCTTGCTGTGATTTATGCCATAGAGTGTTCTGCCTATGTTGTTTATATTAAAATCAGACTTTTTAAAAAAACACTAATTGTACTTTTCAGAAAGCATGATTATTTTATATCCGTTTTTTTCTTCTGAAAATGCACATAAAATATCAATGAAGAAATACTACTTGACTTACAAAATCCAGCTTTTACAAAAGGCATCTTTTTAGAAATATACCGTGTTGCATAATTCAAAAATACCTTAAAGTTGGCTTGGAACATCAAAATCATCATACATAAAATAATCCTCTTTATATTGTTGAGTGAGTCACAGATATAATTACAATTGGAAAAAGTGAAGGACAAGTGATTTTTCTCAGTATAGCAAGTCATTTTTTCATCATATACTTAGCCTATTATCTCGATGTAATCAATCCCATGGGGCATTTGAATTGGTTGGTCCAGTTGAAATAGAATTGCTTGAAATGAATATATTTGAAGATATTATATTTCATAGTTTGAGGAATTTTGAAATGAAAGAGAAAACTCAAGTTCAGTGTTGTAGGAGAAAATCAGGATATGACTTGAACCTACTGGATAGAGAACTAAGATATATAATTGGCTTCCTTTCACTGCCATTTAAAAGAATATTTAATTTTTCTGTTTTTTGCTTTGGGGCTTAATTGTGTGTTAAAATTTCAATTATTTAATTTTGCTGTTTGAACTGGGAAGAGTAAGCAGTGTTGAAAGTGAAAAGGGTAGCTATTTAATAACAATACAGGGAGTATGACAATTCATCTGCAATTATTTTCTCCCTACACTAATGCAAAGAGCACACAAATGAATTTTTATAATTTAGTACCAGAGAAAATAGTTGTGGATAAGTCTATTAGTTTTCTATTACTGTGTAACAAATGACCACAAACTTAGTGGTTATAATCAGCACAAATTTATCATTTCAGTTTCCTTGGGTTTGGAGTCTGAGCACAGGCTCTCTCAGTCCACTGCTCAGAGTCTCACCAGGTTGAAATCAAGTTGTCAGCCAGGGCTGTGATCTCATCTAAAGCTTTAGGTTCTCTTCCAAGCTCTGGCTGTTAGCAGAATTCAGTTCCTTGAAGCTATAGGACTGGGGCCCTCAGCTCCTAGAATTGTGACTGTTCCCTGTCTTGTGGCCCCCTCCACAACTTGGCAGTTTACTTCTTCAACACCAAAGGGAAATGGACTCTGTTATTCTGAATCTCTTCTGTCACTTACCTCTAGAGTTTTTTTTAGTGGACTCTCTGATTAGGTGAGGACCACCAGGATAATCTCTCTTTTGATTAACTTAAGGTCAATTGTTTAAGGACATTCATTATTTCTGCAAAATCCTTTCACTTTCTCCATGTAACCTTTTCATGGGAGTAATATTCCATCATATTCACACCAGGCCTACCCACAATTAAGGGAAGTAGATTATGCAGGGCATGTACACCAGGGGGCCAGAATCTAGAAGTCCAGTAGAGCACTGTGTCTACCACAAGAGCCTTCCCCAGGATGACTGCAATCTATATCATTTTCAACTTATGACATGTAGAAGGGATACTGCCAGGTGAAATTCGATACTATTTCAAGTTAATTACACAACAAATGGTATGTCTCTAAAAAATTAATACAAACAAGAAAATTCTTAGTAAACTTTATAATTACAGAAATATAAATTAAATTAACCACTTTTTATTTAATCTAAAAATTTCAAAATACACTGAAACATTATGCACTTTATATTCTTGGTATAAAAATATAAATACTATTTTTATGAGAAGGTGCTTCTGTGTGTATCACATGCCTATTTTGAATTAGCCACATTATTAGTGAATTGAATTTTTGAGTTAGGTTCAGCAGTAAGACTGTTCCTATGTTTTGCCTTCATTGTGGCATATTAGGAAAACTGTTTCATACTGGTAAACTTTCAGAATAGGGAGGAAGACAGAAAACTGACATTTACAATGCCCTCGAATTAGCCTGTTCCCAAAGTCATTTATCGTTGCATCTTAGGGAGCTTACCTCCCATTTGTTGGAAATCAGTGGATGCAATTTTGCATCCTTTATTTGAAATATTCTGACTTCTGTACTTTTGATTTGAACACAGTTTTAGAACCATAACTTTACATTTAAAATATCTTACTGCCTTGGATCTCAATGTAGAACATATTTTTATAAAATGAGAAGTAAACACATAATAAACAATAAAAATCATACAAATATTGAAATTATACAAAATGAAACTAACAATAATAATTAAGCCAATGATATAATCTTGAGAATTAGACATGTTCCCTGGCATCCTTACACAAATAGAGCATTAGGGCTTCCTGTTCATGTGTTATATTATACAGAACATATAACTTCTTAGCTGCTCACTCCTTAAAGACTTAAAAACAAAGTATTAAAAAAAAGTTCAGTCTTTCCTTAAGAATATATAATAGTAATTTTAGAAAAAAGCTATTCCTGGCATCTATGCTATTTATTTCCTTTTACATTAATTTATGTAGTTTTAGGGACCCCTAACATCCCTATCAAGTCTAATGCAGACTTGTGCTATACCAGATCAAGTCCTCTTTTGGGGGGTCTTCCACAGGCCCATGACCCCATTGTGATAGTATTTATTGAAATGCATATGAATTTATTGGAGGCTTTGATACTGTCTCAGCCCAGGCATTAGAATCAGACAGAACTTAAAGGTGATCACTGTGGCTCAGACACTATCCAGCCAGTGATCTTGGCCTGTGATTTAATCTCTCTGAAGGCAATTTCTTCAGCTCTAAAGTCAGATACTGAAGAAATGATCCATGAAAAATGATTAGCATAATGTCTGTGACAAATTATGATCTGAGGAAGTAGTAGTTAATACTGTCATTATTAGAATATGGGCATCTTATACTTTCTGATAAGCAAAAGTGAATTTTGGGCTCCTATTTTGGCTCTTGCTTTATGAAGCACTGGAAGAGAATGTAACAATGGTTTAAGCAAAATAGTACAAGAACTCATACTCTTGCATAATGAGTTACTGGTTAAACAAATGAAAGGACTGTGTTTGTTTGACTATCTGCATGTCAGTCCCATACTGACCATATTCTACCTTGTTTCTGAGATTTGGGAAAATGGGCATCATTTCAACGCTTTATGTTAAGAGCTAAAAGAAAAATTACATATGTCAACATGACCCATTCCCAATTTGGGACCATTTTATTTTGGTAGTATCTGTGGTTTCCTTTTAAACTTGAGGAAAAACAAACAAACAAAAACTCCCCAAAGCAAAAAATACATGTAATTGAGGATTTGAGGCAATTTAGAAATCATCACTTCCAATTAAAAAAAAATCCCTCTATCCAGGACAGAGTTTAAATTTTGCCAGATTTTAATTCCAGGGAACGTTGTTGACATTCTCAGCCTGCCATGGTTCATCAGAACATGGTGTGTCTTTAGCAAAGACAGATGTCTGCCCGAACTTCTGCACTAAGTGCTTTGCGTGTCTCCTGCCAAGCACTTGATGTTCACACAGACATCAATGATCACTGTCATTTCTGTGCCAAAATTTCCTTTATGTAATAACACGCACAACTAGAGCTTCTTAAATCAATATACTATGTTCTGGTCACCACCTTGGCTAGCTATTCTATATTTACTCAGTGAAACAGTTTTTAAAGAAATACTGCTCCTTCATGCCATGAGACTGCTCATGTCCAACCAAAAGAAACAAATATATTATTGAGATAATGCTAGGAGAGTGGGCTGATTGAATCATTGACTCAGTCACTATGTTTTCGTTAGAGTCTACTCTGTTTACAGATGGTTTGAAGGAAACTGGAAAACAAATGGTTCTTGTCTTTGAGAAACTAAAAATTCTGTTCAGAAATTTATAATCTAGTGTCTATAGAAAACACTATTTTAAAAATCAATGCCCGGGACTTCCCTGGTGGCACAGTGGTTAAGAATCCGCCTGCCAATGCAGGGGACACGGGTTTGAGCCCTAGTCCGGGAAGATCCCACGTGTCATGGAGCAACTCAACCCGTGTGCCATAACTACTGAGCCTGCGCTCTAGAGCCTGCGAGCCACAGCTACTGAGCCCACGTGCCACAACTACTGAAGCCTGCGTGCCTAGAGCCCATGCTCTGCAACAAGAGAAGCCACCACAATGAGAAGCCTGCACACCACAACGAAAAGTAGTCCCCGCTCACCACAACTAGAGAAAGCCCGCGAGCAGCAACAAAGACCCAACACAGCCAAAAAACAAATAAACAAATTTATTTAAAAAAATAAATCAATGCCTACCATCCAAATTATCCTATTTTTGTTTAAATTGCATTCTTGTTCCTTCACTACTCAGGCTTTATTCTTAACTCTTTCCAGTTATATGACCTTAGTCAGTTAGTTAACCCATTTAAATTTCAGTTTCCTTGTTTGTAAAACAAATATTAATGTAGAGAACTCAAGAATTTTTCTAGGGAAAAATATGATGACTGTAAAACATCACTATCTAGTAGAGACAAAGAGCTAAATAAGCACTAGGAATCAGAATAATAATTATGGTTTTCTGAATAATAATCACAACAATAAAAAATTACAATGATAGTTTTTTGTTAGTTGTTCATGATTGAATTTCACTGTAATGCTGACATTTTAAAACAAACATTACATATAATCGTAGTCACAGAATAACAGAATCTTGGTGTTTGAACATGGGAGATCAAATACTACAATACTAGTAGTTTCACAGATGAAGATACTGAAGTCTGGAAAGGCCATGCGAATTGCTTGTTAGGGGTGGGGAGCCTAGCTCTTCTTCTACATCATTCTGCATTACAATTACTGAACACTTACTAGGTCTAAGTAACGCACTAAAGGTACCAACATTATTTCATTTAATTTTCACAGGAATCTTAACGATGCCTGCATGTAATGGCTACTATCTCTATTTCTATCCATGTGGAAACTGCGGTTTCTCTGCTCTGATTAGCAGATCCTGGATGTGAACATACATAACCTAACTCTAATACCCAAATATATAACCACTTTGTCATGTGGATGAGTTTGTACATATGTCTGTCTCTCGGTGTGTGTGTTTAACTACACAAAGGGAACATATGAGTTAAAAACACGTATGTGGTGATTTTTATAGATTTTCATTGTTTTTTTTACACCTCTTAGGCTTTAAAGAGTATATATTTTAACTTTTTAAAATCTTCTACAATGTCCATTTGCAATAATGGTTCAGAATATGAGAAATTAGATGACTTAGGGGAAAGAATTCAGAAATATTCACTGTTCAGATGACCTTCAAGTTAATATCTTTAAAACAAGAAGCAAAAGAAAATTGACATCAATAAATAAATCTGGGATAGTATGCAGTAGGAAGAAGTTCATGTTCTTTAAGAATAAGAGGAAGAAAAAAATACAACAAAAAGAAAAAATACAAAAATACAACAAAAACCAAGAAATGATACAGACATGCAATGGGAAAAGAGTGGTTTCCTCTACACAGCAGGTTAAATATATTGTAAAAATAGTATTTTAACAAAAGTTGAATATGGTATAGTAATATTTTGACAAGGATGTAATAGATGAGTTCAGTGTTAAACACTCTACATTAGTCAATCACTAATGGCAAAGATTGGAAGATAATCCTCTATGGAGCTTATGAGTTTCTGAACATTTTGCAAATAGAAGCACTGAGTGCCATTTTTCCAGAATATCTTTTCAAGGCGATATTTTGTAGCACAAAGCATTGGAAGATAGAGGTAGGTTGTACCTCTACCTCCCTCTGGTGTAAAAGATTCAGGTTCCTTAAACTCAGATTTCCTCTCCTATAACACAATCCACCATATGTGCAGGTGTCACCTACCCTTTTTCCATCACTCTGGGAATTTGGACTTGAAGAATGGACACCAACTATGCTCATGCTCAATGCTGCTTGCTGTGTTGAGAGAAATAAATGCTTCTGCCCCTGCATCCAAGCATCTCATGTCTTCTACCAACATTCAAGAAGTTGAGACTTTTTAGCTCGCAAGTAGAGTAAGATGTCAGACTTGTTCACCATTCTTGACACTGAGGTTCTCAAATTATGTTAACTGACTGATGTGTGGGCACCTTTGGGCCTAACTATATTAGGCACTTATTTTCTCCAAAAAACAAGTTTTGTAGTGGGAGACAGGTTTCTCAGTTATCCTTAATATTCTTTACATTTTCTCCTTTACAGGGACATTTATTTGAATATATCTTTAAAGGCCTCTGCTTTCATTCTCCTTCTATTATGTAACTTCACTTTTGTTCCCTCTTCTGAGTTTTGCCTTTATAATAGAATAATATTCAGATACTTATCATGCTACATAGGAGAAACTATCAGTTTGGGTATGGATTCCTTCACACTGTTTTCATATATAAGCATTCTTAAGTCTCACATCTGCATTATAATAATTTTCATTTTTTGTGACACTAAACATTTTTTAGTTCCTACACATAGACAAAAAACCTAAAATGATTTCTTCATACTCATTCAGAAAATTTGAAAGAAAATTAACCTTTGTCAAAAATCCCAGCTATATACTAGCCTACGTCAGTAGCTGCTAGATGTAGAAGGTATATCTGGAGGGCATGAAAGTCAGGAAAGGAAGAAACTGCTGAAATTTTGTCTAGTCTTGTCACTGCCTTTGAGTATCTATTTGTTTTTCATGATAATGAACATAATGAACTATTTTCTCTCGAAGTTGAAGAAAATTTATATGGTACTGATCTTGAAACTTTCTTAGCCAATAAAATTTCATCTGGTGAAACTGTAAGTTAATAAATATGAGTGGCTAAAATTGCATGTTTTTCTATATGATTGGCTAAAATGTCATCAGTAAACATTTATTGAACATCATTTTTAACATGCTTTATGCTAGGCATTAGATAATAAGTTAAAAAGAAAAATAATTAAGCCAGCATGTTTCTCAGTCAACTACAAGAGAAAGACAAGGGTTAGCCAAACCAATCATAGAATGTTTAACATGAAAAATGTTAAGCCTGGAGTGACTTTTAGGACATTCCATTCTAGGAGTATCTCTGCTCACAAAATGAAATGAAATATATACGCCTCTAACTTTGAGTATCCAAGATACATCTGTATCTTCTGAGTATTCAAATTACTTAATACTTCTGCCCTCTAAAAAATATGCTTTTAGCATAAGTAGTACTGACTGAAATAAGTCATCACAACAATATTTCATAATTTAGAAAGCCACATTTAGACTCCATGTACCTTATTGTTCATGATTTTACAAAGGTTGCCGTTGTCCAATCTATTAAGTGATGTTTCTAGGCAACCTGGTAAAATAAGTGACAAAGGGGATGGCAGCTGTCTGTTTTAGAAGCTATATATTCAAAATTTATTTTAAGAGCCATTTAGCAGCATATATGTATAAAATAATTAATACACTTAATTTTACATATATACAGGTTGTAAATACAATTTTAGAAAATCCTACACATCTAAATATAGTAGTTAATGATAGTAAATCTCAAGTCTCAAAATATATCATTATATCTATTATACCTTCACATAATACGTATTTGATTATTCTAATGTGTTGTTAATACTGATTGACCAACACCTTGATTATTACGAATTAGAGACACCTTTGGCTGTATCTAATCAGTACAGTTTTCACCTATTGTTTAATCCTGAAATGGACACGAGATGGACACAAATATATACAAGAACTAAATGTGGAAACAGGGCTTTTTCTAATGTTTTTATAGAACAGAGTAGCCATTTAGATTCAATGAAGGTGGATACAAATACATCTGCTACCTTATGCATACATGTCAATGATTTAAATGTAATTAACCCAAAAATATACAAGAAAGAGCTAGATAAGTACTTTATAAGCCCAGAATATAGAAAACTGTTGTAACAATGATACCACATGAAGAACCAAAGTTGATCATTTACCAAGCAATGAATAAATTTGACTAAAATACAGACACATATACCAAACATACAAATGTCAAAGATCATACGTAAGCAAAGGCAAAAACCAAAAACAAACTGGTAAAAATTTGCAATTCATATTATATGAAAAGGCCTAATTTCTCTAATATATATTTAGGCAAGTTTTTATTTCTCAATCAAAGATCATACAATAAGCTAAATCAAAAAAACAAAATCAAACTAGTAAACATGTACATCTCATGTTATATATGAAGGTCTATTTTTCCTAATATATTTAGGTAAATTTGAATTTCTTAATATAAATTTATAAACTAACAAGAAAGGGACATACCATGCAATAAAACTGAGCAAAAGATGTAAACAGAGAATTCACTGCCAAAGAAACAGCAATAGCTCTAAAGCACTTTATAGATGCTCCACTTTACCCAAGAGGAAAGCACATGCAAATTTCACTTAGGACTCATTTTCTCATCCACCAAACTTGCAAATATTTTGCTATTTCTTTTCATTCCCTGAAAGTCTAAATTTCCTAGGACGTATACATGTTGGGGTCATCAGTGGGGGAGTTGTATTGTGGAGGTATGGAAATACATGATGCTAATTCCATTCTCCCTTTTAGGATTAGTCACTTGAGAGCAAAGTTTCTACTGTGGTCATTTTCGAATCACTGTAACGTTAGTACACCGTTTGCAACATATGAGGCACTTAAAAAACATATGTTGAATAACCACAGTGGTGGCAATTTTTATGAGAGCATACAATAAAGGGCCATGATGCCCACAGAGGTGCCTTGTCGAGGGGTCCAAGATGTTATTAAATCTGCTCTGTTTTCTCGCTAGGAATTATGGAGCATGGGTTGCATGTAGAGGTAGGACTTAGCAGGAGCAAACAGATTACAGATGCACAAGTTCAAATGTCAGTATCATTTGAGAGATTCTAATCAACTGGAAGGGACCTTGAGTTCAATGGTTCAAATCGCAGGAGTGAGTAGCATGTTGGATGATATCTGAAATGCAATTGACAAGAAACAATTGCAGGAGGAAAATAAAACAAAATAATGAAAGAAAATTAGAATCTTCTCCTGAAAATGTGATGACATACCTTCAACCATTAAAAAAAGTCATAATGGAAGCTGCTATTCTTACCTGAGAGATCATGTGTTCCCTAATGACTTAAAAGCGTGAAGATTTGAGTTCCTGTCAATATATGAAAAATTTCCTTAAAGGAGAGTTCACTCCTTATAAATAAAGTCTATTTCCCTTTTCTGAGTTAAAAACAAGTGTTTTTTTCATATGCTTTTAAAACGTTGCAAAGTAGATTTTCTTTTCTCTTTTTCTTTTCTTTTTTTTGTATTTGCTTGTTACCTTGCATACTCTGGGGTTCTGTATCCTTCAAAGACTGTAAACTACTTTCCCTGCTCTGTTAAATAAAGTCTTTAGGATTTGGTTAATTTTTGCTTTTCAGCCCATAATTCTTCTTCAGGTCACTGAAGTTCTTCTGTAAAGAATATTTATGACTGAGTAGACTTCAACTTAGGACTTGGAAATCCAAATTTACCAGACAGAAATCATCTTTCAGAAGCTTACAGAACCATGAATCCTTTAAAATATTTTTGTAAAATTTGGGGTAAGCGCTCTATGCCACATTGCCTTTTTAAAAAAAATATTTATTTATTTTCTTTTTTTATCTTTTTGGCTGTGTTGGGTCTTAGCTGCAACACACGGGATCTTTGTTGAGGCCTGTGGGATTTTTCGTTGCATCACGGGCTCTTCATTGTGGGGCACGGGCTTCTTGCTGGTTGTGGCGTGTGGGTTTTCTCTCTCTAGTTGTGGCACGCAGGCACCAGGACACATGGGTTCTGTAGTCTGTAGCACGCAGGCTCTCTGGTTGAGGCGTGCAAGCTCAGCAATTGTGGCATGCAGGCTTAGTTGCCCTGAAGCATGTGGGATCTCAGTTCCCTGACCAGGGATCGAACCCGTGTCCCCTGCATTGGAAGGCGGATTCTTCACCACTGGACCACCAGGGAAGTCCTGCCACATTGCTTTTGAATAGTCTGGTTTTCTGTGGCTCAAGAGGGAAAAATAGTTGTAAATATAGGTATAGAAAGGTAGAGAGAAGGAGAGGTCATCTCCTTCCCAATATGTGTGTACAGAATGGATTAAAAGACAAGTCCAGGAATCACTGATGCCTGCCTATCTGTAGCTAATTTTTGAGCAAAGGTGTTCTAAAGCCCACGCACCATCGATCACACCTTCCTCTCCTGTCATTTTTCTGTAAACTGCTCTTGTGGTATTCCCTTTAAAGAAGGCACAGCCCTCTTCTTCCCTAGTCCAGGGAAAGTGGGCTAGAGAGTGCTTCATTCGCTGAAGGTAACTTGAATTCTTTCCAAACCAAAATGCTCATTTAGGATAAAATCAAAGCACTCAAAATATTATTTGTAGAAGTAACTCATCTAAGGTTTCTGTCTTGAGGACTGCAAAGTTTTCAGTTGCTTTAATTAAGCCCAGTTTGTTCAACAGTTAGGAGAAATGGGGTTTCTTTTCTAGGCTGATGAGGTGGAGTCCTCTACCTTATGTTTCTGTGTTGATGATAAGCTTCATAGCTGGAAATCATTTCCATGTTTTTCTTGCTTGGGATCTTAGCAAATTGTCCCTCTGGATTCATAGGAGGTTGTTATATGTTGTTGAAGGACAGTTTGTATGAGTTAGAACTTCACCAAACTTAAACTATGGTATTCAGAATTCATCCTTGCCATATGGAGCAGTGTTATAAAATACATTGATGTATATCACTGGATGTACATCATTTCAAAAACTGATCTCCCCCTTCTGTTTGTGTTTAAAATATTGGGAGGAACATTCCTCATCCCTTTCTATGTTACCATCCATACTTTTAGATTTTATCCTTACCTGTATCTTAATATATACATTTTACACATATGCTTCCTTTACATGTACATACACATATATGTGAGTATATATGTATATATAATAAGAAAAATATCCAGAAAATATGTAAAAAATAAATACAATGCATGCATTTACTGATTTAGAACATATATTAAATGTAAAACACATCTATATCCAAACTTCAGAACAAGTCAAGATACTAAAAAACTGAAAAACCGTAGTATTTCTCTTCTTTTTTTAACCCCCAAAGAATTAAGGAACAACTGCTGTGTTCAGAGTACTTTTCCTTCTTTATAAAAAGCTTTATAAAAGGCCAAGACACAAAGATGAAAACTGTTTGATTCTATGTAAATGGTTGTCCTGTGGGGAGCAAAGTCTTCTCCAAACCCAAAGCTCTAGGTATCTGTCCGCATTAGAAAACTCCTACAAGTTGGCTCTACAGCAAAGCTTCTGAAGGCTGCAAGAGTCTCCTTGAAGTAGAGGAAATGCTTCTCTTCTGAATCATCTTCTTAGAATTTTTTGTTCTCATTTTTTTTCTTCAACTTCCCTAATTCTGGTGCTTTTAGTCAGTTTAAGAACATGTTTGCTCGTGTGCAAACTGCCTGCCCAAGCCCTAATAAGAATGTAAGGATTAACACATTAGGGACATTAAAATCTTTCTCTTTAGTAGGGCTTAGAAACTGTATCTATTTAAATTTTTGTCATTTCAACTGCTCTGAGAAACATACATCTTGATATAACTACCAGAACTCTATTCTAGGATGGTTAGATTAAAAATAAAGCAACTCTGTGGAAAAAAAAAATTGCAAGAAGAGATTAATGAATTATGACTCAGAAAAGAATAAAAAAAAGAAAAGCAGAACTGAAAAATTATGAGCTGGTTCTTTTAGGAAAACTAAAAAATGGTGAAATCACTGGAAAATATATTTAAGAAACCAAAAATTACAACATAAAATTAGAAATATCAAAGGTAATACAGCAAGAGATGTAAAGCTTTTTCTAAAAGAGATTATTATATATTTAGATTTAACTTCTGGGACTGATAAGCCTTGTTAGTTTGTTTTATATTTATCCCAGATTAAACACAGTGAGTCTGAAAGGAAAGAGAGGAAAGAGAATCAGAGTTGTTACAGGAGAGTCACCAGAGAGGTACGTACAGACCAATACATAGGCAATGTCCCTGCCAAGGGAAGATGATGGCAACCTAGTGCTCTGCTTGATAAGATGCGATAGCTAGGAAAGAAAGCTACTCTCTTGGGTAGACATTTTGGTAGGTGGGGGCTAGACAATTAGCAGGAAATTCCAATGCAGTGGGATAAGCATTACATTGGCGGTGGGTGGAGAGGAGGAGAGGGAGCTGGGAACACGGAGCAATTAAAACAGATCTGCTCACAGTTGCCTGTGATGGCACAGGAGCAGGGAAGGATGAGAGATGAGACTTGAAGAAGTAAGCAGAGCCTAAAGATTGGGATTGACATGTATACACTGATGTGTATAAAACTGATGACTAATAAGAACCTGCTGTATAAAAAAATAAATAAAATTTAAAAATTAAAAAAAAAGGAATGTAGGAATAGTCCTACTGAGGACTGTTGAGAGGATTAAATGAGATGGTAAATTTAAATGGCCTAATCTAGTGCCTACCATATAGTAACACTCAATAAAGATTAGCTAGTATTACCTAATACTTATACATCATGAGTATGAGTAATTAGGGATGTATAATTGACGCCAATCTTTTCCTGTCAAAACAAAAAAGAAAACTCCCTTCCTTGTTCACAATTTTTGTTTTCCTCCATGGGCACTTACCCTATACTGTTTTGGATTTTCCTGTTTATTTTCTTTCAGCTTAATAAACATTTATTTGAACAGCATTGGGAATAATACTCAGTTATAGAGTTTATGACACTGAGTAGAGCAGATAGAAAACTGTGCACACTCACGTGACCTCCCTTAAATCAATTTTTAATAATTGTGCTTAAAAAGTCAAAGCAAGATGTAGAGGTAGAGAATGGACTTGAGGACACAGGGAGGGGGAATGGTAAGCTGAGATGAAGTGAGAGAGTGGTATGGACATATATACATTACCAAATGTAAAATAGATAGCTAGTGGGAAGCAGCCACATAGCACAGGGAGATCAGCTCGGTGTTTTGTGACCACCTAGAGGGGTGGGATAGGGAGGGTGGGAGGGAGATGCAAGAGGGAGGGTATATGGGGATATATGTGTACATATAGCTGATTCACTTTGTTATACAGCAGCAACTAACACACCATTGTAAAGCAATTATACTCCAATAAAGATGTTAAAAAAAAAGAAGTCAAAGCAAAACAAAATATTCATTTACCCTTGAAAAGTGCAAGAACCAAGTACACCTTGAACTGTGCATACATATTTAATAACTGATTTGAAATCAGAATGTCCTTATGCCTCCCCAGCCTATAGGTCCAATCAGGTCACACTAATATAAATTCCCAAATGTTGCTGGCTTTTTTTTTTGCATAATTTGAGAAAATCAATGTCTACTTCAAAACTCTCCCAGTTGTTTCTGGGAGTCTCTAGAATTTGTCTAAGGGGAATCAGAAAGAAATCTGCTCTGGTTCTGTCTTCTTTTGCAGAACTGCATGCCAGTGACTGGTGATGGTCACTGCTATTCCCTGAGTGGCAATACCTCTCTTCCCATGGCAGATACTCTGAACCCTGAGCTGCCAAAGCTGTTCAGATACCTGGGGCAGAGAGTGGGACCATTTTCAAATTGTACATGCTGGACATGGTATGCTAAAGCTGGTCCAGCCAGAGGACAAAACGAGAACAACGCCAGCAAGGAAAAAGTTTATTATACTCACAGGTCTCAGAGAAGGGAGTAAATGTATGTGACTCAGGGCCACGGGGGATGACACCAGCATAGGTCAAGAGGCAGAAGGGAAGGAGCAGGGGGAACTTAGGTCATGGCCTTTACTGGGGGTTCTGTAGGAAGATTAGGGCAAGGCAGGGTCAACAGTTTAGGACTGGCTAATATGAATAATTCCAGTTGGCTTGGGCTAGATGGTCTCTAGCTGCCTGGTAACTGGCCCTGGGATGATGAAGGCAGAGGAATATCACCGCCTGCGCTGCATAGGCCAGGGAGAGAAGATATGGCTCTAGACTGGTTAATTTGCATATCAAAGGCATGTTCCCTTTTGGGCCCTTTTCTATATCTAAGAATTGCTTAGCCCTGAGGGACAGTCTCTTCCCAGCAAGAAAGCTTGTTTGTTTTTGTTTCTTTGTTTTATTTTTTGTTTGTGCTTTATGATGTTAAAACATCATAATATACAGAAAATAAAAAACTACATACCATATAGGCAGAGAAGGACCACTTCTCAACTCTGGATTATATATGTCAGCATATGGGGTCTGAATCAGCACTGTTTGAGTCAAAATTTCAAAATGTCTGTTCTGAAAACAGTTGTTTTAGCTTCTGCCCTTAACCCTTCCCCCTGTGTTAGTCCAAGCTTAGATATGTTCAACTCTCAGAATACAAAGGGTTTAATTTATGTCTCTTTCTTCTCAAACTTGCTAAGGAAGGCTAGCTTTACTGATTCCAAGATAGCTGTCTGGCAATTATTTCACTAGAAAAGAGGAAAAAAATACAACTTTACTCTCTGGCAGGGCAGCCTTTGTTAGAGTACTTGTTATACTAGCATGCCCTGAATACCATTTGAGCCTCATTCTCAGCTCTGACTAAAGATTTATCACTGTTATCAACATAGCTTTAGAGTTTGACCACAGAGCCAGAAGAAGTCACAAGATACGTGTGAAATCCAATGGGAGGTGATCTTAATCAGTGTAAAAGTTGTGGACTTGCAACATAGGAAAAAAACGTGTGGAAAGTAATATAGCGTTCTTGCTAGCTACATGAGGCAAAATTCAAAATTATATGAAATAATATATAAGGGTGTGAATTGTACAAGCGAAAGGAGTCTTTAGATGGTGAGAAAGCATTAACATATTCTCAAAGCCAACTAAGTTAAAAAAAAAAAGGGGTCTAAATAATTAACAAAAAATGACACCTATAATCTGGGAATGAGCTTGAAGATTCAAATGAAAATACGGTAATATGTAAATTAACTCTGAGGGACAGGAGCTGAAAGATCAACCCTTTGGTATCACATAGAATCCTCCTTATAGTAAAAATAAATAGCAGTCAGCCTGGGGTCGGGTGGAGGTGGGGAGGCAACAGCTACTAATTTCCTACTAAGCACCTCTTGCTGTATATAAGCCATGACAGCTATGACTGAGAGTCCAGTTTATGTGGGCTGGTATTACTGTTCTTTAATGAGTCTTTTAAACGTAAAAGGTTTAGAATTAGGCACAGAAATAACTAATGGAGTACATTTGTGATGATGAAGACAATTTGGCACGTTTAAGTATTCCAAAGCTTACTCTTTTGATCCAAATTTAAAATATGTAAATGAGTAATTATTATAGATTTGTAATTTTATTTGAAAAATTAAAGATGATTTTGTTGTTAATAGTACACAAATATTTAAGAATCATAAAAGAGGTAATATTTATAAGTATAATTTATTGGATACCTAAACATTTCTGGAAGACTTGAGAAGATTATTTTTTATTTAGAATAAAGAAAAATTTGAATAGATTTTATTCAGAAATACAGATAAAATACTAATGAAATAAAATTAACCAAGCTATATTTAAGGCTCCCTTAAAGATGATAAAGTTTATTAGAATTATATATTAAAACACACTAGATTTAAAATTAAAATTGACTAGATTCATAAACTAGGTTTACAAATTTCCAATGATAATAATTCTAATATGGATTTTAAAAACTAAATTCAAGTGGTCTTTTTACTGTACCTGAACACTGAAACAACTTACTGTGAAAAATATATACCTAGTAAAATATTCTAATAAAAAAGAGGTAAGTAAGATTAATCTCATATAGTTTGGCAAGTTGATGAAAAGACACCTGTTTTTAGAAGTCTACTTTGTGAGAATTTTCTCTCTAGATCATCAAAAACTTAGTGATATACATTATTTAAGAGACATGTTTTTACAATTAACAGGTAACAATTTTTTAATGTACGTAAAATACTTTGAAGTAACAGCTTGGGAGATTTTCTTTTTTAAAGTATGCTTGTTTAAGTGAACTCTAAGTACTTCCTGAAGATTTATTTTCTGAGGTTGGAGGAAATGTTGATTATATTTTTCCTCATTGCATCTCATAGTATTTTATCCTTTTTAAAAAAATTTTTTATCTACTTTCAGACTTGACTAACATTAGAGAACAAAGGATTTTTAAATGGTAGTGCCTTTGTAATAACACTATTGACTTGGGAATAATTTCTGCCATGACACTGATTTGTGCTCTCAGACTCAATTATATCTCTGACCCCCTGGGCTATAACCCCTTTCAGCAAAGGATCTGTGTTGACCTTTACTCTATTATGTCCATTATGGATACAAAAAGCAAATTGCCCAAAGCACAAAATCAGAATTGTTTGGTAAGAATATAGGAAGAATAGCAAACATTCCAAGGTAAATTTATGCATGCTCTAAAATTAAATATACATTTAAAGCATAAAATAGCAGTTATTGGATCACTACAGTAATGAGGAAGTGTTTAAAAATGATTACCATAATGTAAAATACGTCACTCTAGTATTTACTGAACTTTTATTTTCACATTGAACAAATAGATGAAGTTACCTTAAACTCTTAATAGCTGCCTAAGATAAAGACACAAACTCTGATACCACCAGCCAGCAATGGGCTCTCAGAACAGAGTTTGTCATGTCAGTTGAGACCATTCTAAGCTAGCTAGCCCCCCGTCAAGGAGCTAGGTGACCACTTACAGATCAGCCAAACCTGGCCTGTATCAGAATGCCTAATCAACCCATAGACTTTGGAGAAGTAATAAAAGTAATAATGATTTAAAGCCACTAAGTTTGGGGAAATTTGTCATACTGATAACTAATTAATATATAAACCACATCTAAGTATTTAAAGTTATTAAGTTAAGCTAGCTGTTAAAGAAAATGTTTTATCTTCTTACCATTATAATAATTTGGAGGGCCAGGCTTAAGTTTAGAATTCTCAAACTTTTTGTTGTTCAAGGGTATAACTTAGAGGCAAGGGGAGAGCCTGCCTCCTGGCTCTATCCCCAGCCAGGGCTCTGTCCCCACCTTCTCTTACTACTCTCAGCTCCCGTTTTCTTCATCAACAACCTAATGCACACATAAGTGGATACTTCATTCCTATCTATACCAGCTCATCTATTCTACAAAAGTGTGCACATGCAGATGTGGCAGATGTGGTCAATCATTGGAAGGGAAGACCCAGGAAAGAGGTCTTACAGGCTTTACAAGGAGATTTGGGGCTACTGGGGAGAGATATTCAGGGGACAAAGTACCCTAAGCATGATTTAGACAGTGGAGGAGGGCACAAGCTCCAGAAGAGCTTATCACTTTGCCCTTGCAGATCCTTTACCTCATAAGAAGAAAATTCAAAATTATGGAGTTCAGGACAAGCTCTTCTCTGGACCAGATCTAAGGAGGCTACTGACTATAAGATCAAGAGAACCTGACTGAAAACAACAATTGTGGTCCAGTAAAAAAAAATAGAACTTTTCTCTCCCACTTCTGCCCCTTAATTATAACATAAAGTTTTGAAAATTAGATAGGACATAAACTCTACAATTAAGTTACACTGAAGAAAGATTCAAATAGTGTTTGAACTAATTTAAACCAGGGTTAAAGTCTTTGTGAAGACAAGTATATAATCCAGTTTTTTTCTATTCCTATATATTATTCCTCCTGAGAAGTTTCAGCTTTTGTTTGCAATGATGTATTCCCATGTTCCCTTACTTCTAGGATACAGATCTTCAAGTTTTGTGACTAAAAGTCTGGAGTATTTTCCAAAGCCCGTCCTCCTTGTCAGGTCCTTAACTCTAATTTTTGTCTCCTAGCCCCATTCAACTATCAAAAATTGCGCTCAGCATCTCAATCTCCTTAACGGATGTGTCATATTGGCAAATGTACCAAGGGGGCTATGGGAGAGTGAGAGACAAGTGCTTGGAATATTGGATTTGTATCACAGTACTTTTCTTTGGGAACTTCATTTCTCAAATCTGATTGCCATTATCTAATGTTTTTTAATAGATATCTCATATACTTTTATAGCTTCTTGACTTGTTTTCTGCAGAAGGATTAGTCTGATTTAAGCTAATTCACCATAGCTAAATGTGAGAAAAGTCATATTTTCATCCAATTTCATTCATGACCTCAACTTCCTTTTACAAATTATCTCATTGAACTTCAGGATTTATATCTAATAAATTGTCATTCACTGTTCAATCATTTTAATTATGTATTTATTGTTTTTAAATTATTTATTCCAATGTCACTGCTCCATACATCCTTGAAAGCTGTATGTGAGAACACAATTTCTGTGTCTTTTTATGGATAAATGTAAACTGATTTGCTTCCTGGCACAAAGTCTGCATCTGTTTTCTGAATATTAAAGTATTCCCAAATATAAAAAAGACAAGAGGACCACACTAAAAGTCTACATCTTTGTGGGTCATTTAGGAAAGCTCAACAGACAAAAGATATTTGTTTAGTTTTGAAAATACAGGCTCAAAGCTCAAAACTCACAGGAGTTACCTTGGAAAATAATCAAGATTAACAAAGTATGGGTGAAACATAGTTATATCATATAACAAAGGAATGGAAAAGTTACTGAATGTTCAATGTGACTGAAAATGGAATGGATGATTTGCAGGAAGACACAGGTTAGAAAAAAATAGGTTTTGTGATAATACTGAGCATTAGAATAAGAAAAACTATAGACGTGAGATTATTCCTAAAAGAATTTCCCAGGATAATTTACATGTATCTATTTTAGGATCATAATTATTATATTTCCTTCGATTTTAAAAATTTATAACACTTTTCAATGTTACAGAAAAAGTAGCTAAATAGTAAATATTCTTGATCATGTCGTGTTATTTCTTAATTGGCCATATGATACAGAATATTTTTTCAGATACTTCTCAGGTTTTTTTTCAGATAGTTTTGCCAATTTTAAAAAGACGAATTTTAAACGTGATGAAATCCATTCTACAGCAAATTGAGTTATAGCTTTAAGACACTTAAAAAGACTAGATTAACAATTTTTTGATTTAATATATTTATTTCTTTGGTAGTGGGGCAGTTATAAAAGTCAACTAAAACAACAGTATGTAGTATATTCTTCAGTGAGTTAAAAATGCTGACAAATGGAGCAACACCAGAAAACTTGTTGAGTTATAAACAAACATGCATTTGAAGCATCAAATATATGCTTGAGATGATACAGAAATAATTTAATCACTTGTATATAAATCTTCCTTTGAATCCTTGCCTGGTTCACAATTTGCCATTAGCAAATTATATTAATAAATTCAATTCATTCAGATTTGTCTAAACTCTTATTGATTCTCTTTCCTAAGTATATCATTTTAAGCATTTCCGACATTGAACAAAGTGAAATTCAATGTTTAATGACATTGCAATTTCTTTCAAAAATATTTTTCTAACAAAAATATGACAGTGATATGCAAATTAATTAGCCATCCAAATATTTTAATTTTATAGTAAAAAGTCTATACCTATTGTCATCATTTTAATAATCAGAAAGATAAGTGAAGGCATGCTAATAATAACTATTTTTTATGAACCACAATGTAAATCTTTGAATATTTTAACATACTAATGATGAATCTATGACTCATTTACTGTGCATATTGTACCTTAGACTGTATTTTAATTTTTAAATTGTTTTAAATTGAAATTCAGATCAACACCATTACATTAAACTCCTCAAAGTAACGTCTCATTTTATTCCTTTAAGTAATGCAATCTGTAAAATTCCATTTATGTTAAAGTAAATGAACTATTGAGTGTGGCTAAGCACATTGTGTTTAGTTCTGGAAACCATATATCAAAAGGATTTCAGGTAATCTAAAATACCTCAAATAAGGAAGAATTTTGGAAGGGTGAAAGTCTAGAACCTATGTTACACTAAGAATCATAAGCAGGGCTGCTTAGTGTGGAAAAGAAATGTTCAGGGATGTCATATGGAATAGGAATTATATCTCTTTTAGATGGCTCCATTAGATAAAATATAAACTAAGCCCATGCATACCACTGAGAAACAGCATTAATTCCACATAAGAAAATGTATTCCTTGTCTAATTTATTTAAAGATGAAATGAATCTCTTTGAGAATTCAAGTACAAGATTTGTGAGGGAGATGAGAGTAAATTTAAGAAGAAAGTGTAAAGCCCTTGAATGTCCATTCCAAAACTTATAATCTGTTATAACGATGATCAGAAAAATCTATGAACAATTATACAGTTTAATCACCACTGAAGCTATGCAGTGATTTAAATCATCTTACACTCTAATAGTGGAGAGTCACACTGTTACCATGTTTTTAATACTTAGAAATTTACAGCTTATCTAAGGATTTTTATGTAGTTAGAGTGACAGAGTACAGCTCATGTCCATAGACAATGGCATGCTAATAGAGTGATTAAGATCGCTGGTACTGGTATGAAAGAAGACCCACTATACCACATTAAATTTTGAGATAATGAAAAAATTATGTAATTTTTCTCAACCTTTGTTTCCACTTATGTAAATTTGGGATTAGAGAGAAGAAGGTTCTTATGAAGCTTCCTATGAATATATGAAGGATAGATAAATAATAAATATGATATAGTAGAGGAAATTGTTAAAAGAATTATTCATTTCCAATTAACTGCATTACCTTTTGGTGCTTTACGAAATGTCTGTATGTTAATATTTTTGCTTCTCTAATATTTCCTTTACATTGGTATGAATTAAAATATTAGTGCTCAAGGCATAGCTTTATTTCCCTATTATTTGTACAACTTCATTGAATTTTTATTGTCTTTAGGCTGGCTGAGATCTTAGAAATTGTTTCTTGATTAACATTTAATATAATTTACTAATTTTATTTAATAACTTTAATACTAATTTTTTTATAATTATTCTGTAAGCTTCAGGAAATTTTCTTCTTGTTTTTTGTTTTGTATTTCAATTATTTCTAATAATAAATATATGCAAGGTTTGAACACTGTGTGTACCATAAATGCTAAAAGAAAATAAATAAAAATACATTTTAGAGACTTCTAATCATAACAAAAGTGATTTTCAATAAAGCAGTATGCTTGGAAATATACTATTTATGATTTCTCTAAAAACTCAGGAAAGGCTACAAATTAATGGAAAAAAGTTGATATTGAGCTAACTAAAATTGTATTTCAGATACATTTTGGCATTCTAGACTAATTCTATGTGACTTGAATTCTTGGTAGTAAATCCCACATATTCTTTTTCAGTAAACTACAAATATCACAGCAAAGCTAAGGCATGAATTTTGGACCATCTGTGAATAATAATTCATTTAAAAATATTTAATGATTCAAATATGTCTGAATACCAATGCAGTACATGATTTAGTCTAATATTACATCAATATTTTTGACTTCTCATAGAATCATTAACCTTTCAAAGCAGAGGTATTTCTAATAGCTCTTCCCAGAAGAATATTAAAGTTCCTCCATGATTTGAATTTTTTATGAAGTGGTTATATGCTGGTGCTTGGACAAGTTATGATATTTCGTGCCTATAGAAGAAACAAGCATTGGGCTTCCCTAATGCAGTCAGGTTCATTGTGACTCCTGAAGTACTCCTGACAATATTCTGTGTTCTATTCTTTTTATTAGAAATATTTATTCCTCTCAGAACTTTATCCATTATGCCTTTTTTAATAGAGCAAAGAAAAATATTATTGAACTTGCCAAAGTTATTTATAACCTTGAAAAGGATATTTCCCTTGTCACTAAAAAGAGCCTTTGAATGTTATTTAATATTGTCAGTGTGCCAACATCAGGAACTTGATATTTCTTTAATTATTTGATTTGCCTTTACTTTTGCTAATGAAATAAGTATCTTTGTGAAAATGAAAGTCATTTTAAGAGCTACTTTCAGAAAAGGAATGCTTATATTTTCAGTTACTTTAAAGAGGTTTACTCACATACACAGTGATTTAAAGTAGCAAAATAGCTATTGATTTAGCAGTGCATAGTCTAAAGATTTAATAGCATTTTTAATCAAGGAATACACAAATATCCATCCTTATTTTCTACACTAGAGAAAGACATATACATTACTGACAATCAAAATACATGAAGCTGTCCTGGATGAAAATGACTATACCCAAAACAAAATAATAAGCACCTCAGTTACATAGTTATTCCTCAACCCAACGTGAAGTAAAATTTCAAAGGATATTTTTCTTTTATTTTTTTTAGGACCCTCCATACTGTTTTCCATAGTGGCTGCACCAATTTGTATTCCCACCAACAGTGTACATTCTTAGCAATACTATTTTGGGTATGTCTCCTCAGGCAAGGGCAACAGAAGCAAAATAAATACACACACACACACACACACACAATGGAATATTACTCAGCCATAAAAAGAATGAAATTCTACTGTTTGCAGCAATGTGGATGGACCTAGAGGAATATTATGCTTGGTGAAATAAGTCAGAGAAAGACAAATACTATAGCACTTATATGTGGAATCTAAAAAAATAATACAAATGTATGTATTTGAAAAACACAAACAAACTCACAGATATAGAAAACAAACTAGTGGTTACCAAAGGGGAGAAGGAAGAGACGGAAGGGCAAATTAGGGGTATGGGATTAAGAGATTCAAATTACTATATATAAAATAGATAAGCAACAAGCATATATTGCATAGCACAGTTATTATAATAATTTTTAATGTGTTATAATCTGAAAAAATACTGAATCACTATGTTGTACACCTGAAACTTTTTTTTTTTTTTTCGGTACGCGGGCCTCTCACTGCTGTGGCCTCTCCCGTTGCGGAGTACAGGCTCCAGACCCACAGGCTCAACGGCCATGGCTCACGGGCCCAGCCGCTCTATGGCACGTGGGATCCTCCCGGACTGGGGCACGAACCCGTGTCCCCTGCATCGGCAGGCGGACTCTCAACCACTGCACCACCAGGGAAGCCCTACACCTGAAACTTTTAGGGATGCAAATACTAATGAGTGGATTCAGATACTGACAGCCTTATTTATTGATTATTAAATTTCCCATCAACCTTTTACTTATTGGGCTGAATTTTCACTAATAATCATTGCATAGACTATTTCAGTAAGGGTTAAAAATGGTGATTTTTCTATCATTCTTTTTATCTTTAATACCTGGAGTTCTTCTATAGTATTACTATACACTCCTTCATCAACTAATTTAACACCTTGAAATAAAGTACTTCTAGGAGGTAGAATAAATGATTGATTCTTTACCTAAAATACCAAATGCGTAAAGAGATAATGTATAGATGGCTTCATTTGGTTATTAATTTGATTGATATGCACTGAGAAATGGGATATTTCTTGCCATATCAGTAAACAAAGGATGTCACAGTCATCAGCAATTGCAGCCCTCCAACGTGAGCCCTGAGGGAACTCAGGAAGGAAACAATGCCTGCCATCTAGCAGCCTTCAGACTGCAGTCACTCCCTATGGTGAGCCGTGAGGAAACTCAGGATGTGAAAATACAGGATACTGGTCCCCGAGAGCTGAGGTGCATATCGAAGGAATGATTTCAGTGAACCCAGACTCTTGCAACTTCTCATACCTAGAGAAGCACTAAATTCCTTCAGTTGACATACCTGGTTTCTTTAATTAACAGCAATCTTTTGATGTTCCGACTACCTGCCCTTTGTTGCAAAACTCCTATATATCCTAGCTCCCTCCTTTCCTCCTCCGAGCAGTTTCTCAGAGCTATCTGAAATTCTGTTTCCTGGGCTGCAGTCCTCATTTTGCCCCAAATAAAACTTAACTCACCACTCTCATGTTGTGCATTCTTTTAAGTCTACAGTTAGCACCGTAGGAAAGAATCGTATATATATATATATTTGTATTTAAATATGTATATACACACACACTTGTTTTCAACCGAAAGAAGACGGGTTTTCAAAATATGTTCTGTGAATCATCCTTAGGAATCCATGAGGACTTAAATGCCAAGATTTTACATTATGAGGGAGACCACTGGTCTTGTCATATTGCTCTCCTAGTTTGAGGAAACAGGGGAAACCTGTCTCCTTTTCTGCATTTTTTGTAGATTCTGCTCCAGCTATTGTGCATCAGTTTCTGCACCTCAAGTTCAACTGCCCCAAACATGAGTGTCTATGTAAATTAGTCACCATTCTCGTAGATTTTATGCTGAATCATTCATCCAGGGTGATCAGTCTAAGGAAATCAGTCTAAGATTAGGTATCCCAATGGGAGAATTTTAGAAGCCCAAAATTAATACAAGAACATTTGCTTACCTAACCAATTTATTTATTGAAAAATTTAATTTTATTTTAGAAAAATAAAACATTCCAAATGCTTTTTATATTGTAAGCAAGTCCAACATTAAAATATTTACCTACATTATATATTATATGCCAGTTCATGAAAAAGAAGAGAAGGGTGAAGCACAGAAAGAGTAAAAAGAGACATGAGACAGAGGGAATACAGATGGCTGGTAAAAGGTGCACTTGGAAAGGGAAACATGGAGAAACAGGAAAAATATATATATAGTCTTGTATGAAAGGCTAAACAGGAAACTTTAGCAGCTTTGGTTCATGCCACACATATTGTTCATCTTGTCAAAAAGTGATAATTCCTGAACTATCAGTGAGCTTTCTAGCAGTTTAAACTAGTCCTTTCTGTAAAAAGATTCTATTAATTTATTTTCAATTACTTATTTTTATTTACTTTTAGCACAATTCTAAAAGTTTCACGTGTATATGAAGGATTTCTGAAATATATCTAAAAGGGAAATATTTTAGAGTTAAACAAATATACTCTATGTTATCAAGTGATACATACAGGCCAATGTGTCAGCTTACAAGAACCCAAAGTCATTATCTGGCTGTGTTATAAGGCAAAGGTTGACTCACTCACTAACATTTTTTTTTTTTTTTAGTATAAGAAAATTGATCCCTATCTAAACAATTTACAGAATTTATTTTTTTATAATTTTGAAAATCTACCTCTATTTAAATTTAAGATCTACTGTTCTTAAAATTAGTAATACTAGGGGACATTACCAACTAATGGTATATAAGGTTCTGCAAACACTAGTGCTGAAACAGGAATTTACAAAATGATTCTGTGATTGAAGATTGTTTCTAGGACTAGATACAACTTCTTGTAAGGGAACTGATTATGTAGAGATCTAAAGTTATTTTCATTTATGTAATTCTTAGACTCAAACTGTTGCATGAAGCTGTAGAAAACTCAGGAGTAACACTGGCATGATGAAAGGATTAAATTCAGAATAGAAGTAAAAAAAATAATATTTAGTGTGTGCAAGAAGTTGGATATAGATATGATCAGCCACACACACAAAAAAACACTTACAAATCATGATGGCCAAAGATGACAGAGGGCCAAACAAGATGGCAGGTCAGATCTTAAATGGTTTGCAGATATGGAGAAGCAACAAGGAAATCATGAATTGAAACTACTTCAATATGGAACAGAAAACCTCCTATGAGGTTTCAATTTTGTTTGGATTTGGCACAGACTCTGAAGATAGCAGTTCATGAGTCAGATATAATAGATATGGGGAGAGTTTGGCCATAGAATTTGGCATATTCTATACAGCAGACATAGAAGTCTAATAGTATGGAGGTGAACAGAATGTAAAGTAAGGAGAGTCCTTAAGACAAATTAATGATCTTTAGTGTGGTCTTATTTCAACAATATACCATTTTTTATATGGTATTTCCATGATGTTGTTGAACAGTGAATATTTACTGATAATTTTTAAAAAGGTTTCTACAGTAATTATCTATAATTCTTCTCTCATGTTTCAGATGAGGACTCTGGAGCTTAGCGGGTGTAGCTGGACTAAAATCACATAACTAATTAGTAGTAGATTCACGTTTAAAACTTTTTGTTAGGGATTTCTGTTAATACCAGCAACCATGTCCCTATCTTTTGTCAGTAGGAGACACGTAAATGAAGAAATCCTAGATGCGGTAACACCTCTGGCCATCATGAAAATATACTGGTTCCAAAATGGTAGTATAATTGAGGCGCCTGTATGGTAGGGGTATGGGGCAGAATTTTATTGCTAGAATCCTGTTAATTCCTCTGCCTTTTATGGTTTCTTGCAGGGGCACTATATGTACAGGATTTGAGGACCAGTTAGAAATACCCAACCTTAACTCCAACGTGTCTCCAGTTCTGTACTGCTAGAGAAAAAGGCTAATGTCATATTTATTATGTTTTGCAATATTCCTTTTTTATTTCTCTAAAATTATATCCAAATTGTGGAACCAATACATTTCTGGGCAAGATTAATGCAGAAGCCAAGACAACTTGCCTTCAATTTTCAACAGAGGAAAACACCAGAGCATCTTATGATATACCCGACACTTGCTCAATATTCCACTATATCCAAAGGTAACTTGTTCTTACAAGTGATGTAAGATATTTAAAAAGAGCATAACTGTAAGTAGTGGCAGTGAATTCTAACAAGTAATTATATGGCTCTCTGTCCTTACCTTTAGTTCATCCTGACAATCATCCTTCCTAGAAATAATTTATAGTATTCATCTAAAGTTTCCTGCACTTGATGTCATCTTGAGAATTGAAACGATTTTATTCTTACAGAAGGTTGTACTGAAATGTATTCCATTTTAGCTTATATTCAATTTTGCCATTATTTGACCTGGACCTGAGTGTACTTAATGAACACTGAGTAGACAAATTCTTATATATGACTATCTTGATTAACTTGATCTTTCAGCAAAATATTGCACAAATTGAAACCACACTCCAATATGTAATATACTTGAAGTCTGAGTCATTTATTCTATTACCGTTTACTAGAAAAAAATAGGTTATTATATGCTAAAATGTTACTTAAAGCTTAAAACATATCTCACTTAGTTTCACTTTTGTCAAATGCCTATCGAAATCTTAGGACATAGCTTGTGTCCCTGCTCTTACACTACTCATTTTCTTTTTTCTTAGCTTAGAAATCCTTCATACTACATATATTTTCTAAATTTTCCCCCAATTTTACCCGAGATCACTAACATCCTCATTGTGTGTGTGTGTGTGTGTGTGTGTGTGTGTGTGTGCACGTGTGCTAGTGAGGGAAGCCCATTTGAGAATGAGAACTGTGTTAGATACAGCAAGAGGGGCTGCAAGAGTTGACTTCAGGGACTGGCATCAGCCTTCACCATTTCTTCATTATATAAATAAAGTAACACACTAAGTGGCTGTACATCTGTTTTACCCTTAGGACAAACTTGACCCATTGCTATAGATGCTTGTGGGTCAATGCACCCTAACTGTCACTTTAATCTTCCTGTCCATCAATGGAATTACATCTACTTTGTAAATTACAGCTATGAGTTCACAACTAGCCTCTCCCATCCTGGTTTACCATTAGATTCTGATATTTGATAGGAGCATCATCACTGCCATCACTGCCAGACTCTAGAGGTCAGCTTCTACTGAGCATCTCAGTGATGCTGGGACCACCATCACTAGTACATTTCTCATTTCCTTAGTGAAGGCAGTGTCCTCTGGCAACTCCTAAGGCAAAGAGTGAAGTGATGGGTTGTCAGGCCATATATAATTCCATTCTAACATTCCCACACCCCAAAGCCCCCTGATGAGGAAGGAAAAAAAAAGTAAGAAAGGAAAGAGAAAAATGTTGAGTAATAAGAACTATAAAGTGAATTAAAATATGTAACAGATAGGTATAATTGAATTGCTACTTCAGATTGGATGATCAGGTAATATCTCTCTGATGAAATGATATTTAATCTGAGAACTGAATGAAATAAAGGAGCCAGTCATTTTAAATTAATAGAAGGAAGTTCTAAGAAGAAAGTTCTTAATCTATAGATTCAGCTCATGTATCTTTCCTTATCTTAACATTTTATATTTTCAGTTCCTTCTGGATTTCTTCACAGTGACCTCAAATTTAACCAATGAAAATCTGAATCATTAACACCTCCTCCCCCTACCAATAATCTTGCTTGCTGTATTACTTTCCTAGTTCTGCCTAATGAACTAATGAACACAAACTAGGTGGCTTAAAACAATAGAAATTTATTGTATCACAGTTCTGGAGGTTAGAAATCCAAAATCAAATTGTTGTCAGGGTTGGTTCCTGCTGGAAGCTCTGAGAGATAATTCATTCCATGCCTCTTTCCTTGTTTTGGCAGTTGCCACCAATACTTGGTGTTCCTTGGCTATTAGCTGCATCACCCCAATCTATATACCCATCTTCACAGGGCCTGTTTTCCTGTGTGTCCTACTGTCTTCTTTAAGGATACCATTGGATTTAGGGGTCACTCTAATGCAGTATGGCCTCAACTTGATATCTACAAAGACTCTATTTCCAAATAATATCACATTTACAGATTTCAGAGGTCATATTATATATGAATATATCTTTTTGGGTAACACAATTCAACCCACCACACTTGCCATCCTATATTCCCAGTATTAGTGATGGAATACCTGTCTTGGCCAATTGCTCTCCACATTTAGTCACCAAGTATTCTCGAGTTTTTCAGTATTTCTTGAACGTATCTAATTTTAACCATAGCTTGTAATATTACTTTAATGTAGATCCTCATTATTTTTAGAGCCTCCAGAAAAAAGCCTTCCAAAACATCTCTCTGCCACCAATATTGTCTTCTCTCACCCATCCATTCTTTCTTCTATTCTATTCTTTCTAAATCCATTCTAGAGCCAGACTATTTTAAAATCCAAAAAAATCAAATTCACTTGAATCATGTCAATCTCCTACTAAAAAACATTAAAGGTTTCCCTTTGCCATCAGTAAAAAATGTGTGTGTGTGTGTATAAACAAGCAAAAGCAAATAAAACAAAAAACAGATCATAAAAAATTTAAATATGTTTTAGGGTAATAATTAAATTCTGCCTTTGAAATTCGAAAGGCCTTCATTCAACACTACTTCTTATGCACACTGCAGCGTGGGTGGCTACTGACTATCTGAATCTCATTTTCCACACTTGTTAAATAGGGCTAAAATAATTGACTAAGCAGAATTGTAAGATTGTTTTGAACAACAAGGGCTCACTCCAATTCCTGGCACACCATGAAAGCCTAACATATCAAACTCCCATCTACTACCTCTCCAGGTCCTTCTCCAAACCTAGTATACAGTGGGGTTAATATCTGAGGTCTCAGATGACTTCTGTGCCTTCGTAATAGAGGGTAAAATAAACTCTTTCAGAGTAAGAGCTTTATCATGAACTGTGATACTAATTATGAGGGTTTTATGTTGTTTTATTGGAGTGCTCTGCAATTTTGATTTTTAAATGGGGTTTGGGACCCTTGGAACATTTAAATAAAGAGTTACTCATGAACAGAACAGAACAAAACAAAACAAAACAAAACTCTCATGCCAATCTCTTCTTTCTCTTTGCCTGGTGTGCTCATTCAGCGGAAAGTCTTCCATTTCCTACCCTGTATAATCTACTCCCTTGCTTCTTGACCTTTCACTTGACTTGCAAAGCTGTTTAACTCCCCACCTTTAGTGGGTTAATTTCTTCACACGTCTTTAATCCTGTTGGACACAGGTATCAGCTCTACCAGGGAGCTGAGTTTGACTTCTTAGTCTTAATTAGAGTTTCTCCTTGTGCACACTCCTGTGCCAGCATTTATCAATGTCAACTGCAGTTGTCCTCCTCCGTTGCTGTCTGCTTTGATATGCTATCACTCTTTGAGAGCAGGGATCACACCTTATGCTTGTGTCTATCCACCAGCACCTAGCCCAGTGCTCTCTGTTCTTGGAATAGGGGAAACGATGAAAGAATGTTTCTTGAGAATAGTGATTTATCTATCCCTGGAATGAGGACACATTTATTTTACTAGAATTAAGTCCCATGGGGGCACTGACATCATATACTGAGTTTATTTCTGTATTGCTCAGTTTAAAATAGAGGTGGACATACAGTGAATGCTCAATAAATACTTGTTGATTGTTTAATGGGTAAGAGAACTGCTTCATTTAAATTAGCAAAAGTGGAAAAGTATTTATCAGAAACTTTCACTAGTACTCTAAAAAGTAAACAAATTTATCCAGATACAGGAAGAAATCTGCAGAGCTATGTTGGGGAATAAATGTTTATTACAGAGGCTTCCCTGGTGGCGCAGTGGTTAAGAATCTACCTGCCAATACAGGGGACAAGGGTTCTAGCCCTGGTCTGGGAAGATTCCACATGCCACGGAGCAACTAAACCCATGTGCCACAACTACTGAGCCTGTGCTCTAGAGCCTGCAAGCCACAACTACTGACGCCCATGCTCCTAGAGCCCTTGCTCTGCAACAAGAGAAGCCACGGCAATGAGAAGCCCGCACACCACAATGAAGAGTAGCCCCTGCGCGCAGCAACGATGACCCAATGCAGCCAAAAATTAAAAAAAAAAAAGTCTATTACTTGGCATAATGTAAAAACACTCACTTGGCATCCAGGAGACCTGGCTCCTGCCTCTCTGAGTGGTGATATATCTATGCACTTTGGACCAATTCTTTCATTTTCTTTAGGTCTCAGTTTCCTCCTTTGAGAAGTGAAGGTCCTGGATTATTATCTCTAAGGTCTCTTCTATGCTTAAATTCTTTCATTTTTAAATAACCAAGTCTTATCTAGATAATCTATGATTCCATAGCATTTTTCATGAAGGTATAAGTGAGGAGAATTGACCTATACAGTCCTTGTGTTAAAAGTAAATCCCACCCTGACAATTTGCAATAGAAATACTCTGTGTCTTAATTACAGAAGAATTTTTCATCTGAAATGATGGAGTTCTGCACATTTCCCTGTTGTCTGTTAAAAAATGTACAGTAGTTTTGCAGTTAAGTATTAAAACCAAATATGCCCATAAAAATAATAAAGATATTATTATTATTATAAAGTATTAATGTTTCAGCACTGGGAAAGATGTGAAGGTTATTAGCTAAATCCTTACCCTTTGCAGACAGGATGGAGACACAGAGGCTGTACATGGCTGTCCCAAGTAACCATGGGGTCATTTCAGGGCAGCAAAGTATGAGAATACAGTCCTCCTAATTTTTTAAGGGGTGTTCTTTCTGCTACACTAGGTTTTTCTATCTTCAAAGTGCTAATTGATAATATAATTTCACCAAGAAAATAAAAGCAATCAGAAACATCCACAAGTACCTACCACATCCACCTAGCTACCAGCATCTGTTCCTGGATAATCAGTGTTCTACCTTCACTCCTATCACTATGGAGGGACTCTCCTTGCTCTACTAAGATTAATTCCTCCACTTGTGTATAAGACCCCTTTCCCTTTAGCTTACTCAAGGATGTCATTCGAAAGCATCAATTTTTCACATTGTAAAGGATGATTCCCCTTAGCATACAAATATGCTCTTATTTTTCTCACGTTAAAACAATTGTTTTAACCGCGCTTCCTCTGCCCTCTGATACCTCTCTCTCTGATTCCCTTTACAGCAAAACTTCTTAAAGGAGTTGTCTCCACATCTGCTTTATCTTCAATTTCTCTTCTCCCTTGTTCTTTAAAATTTACTACATCCCAGCTGAAGCTGTTGCTACGGTAAACGCTGTTCTGCACATGGCCAAATCCAATGGTCAGTTCTCCGTTCTCATCATATTTGATCTATTACCAGCATTTGACAGACTGTAACACCTTCTCTTCTTTGAAATGCCTGTTTCACTTGCACCAATGACACCATATTCTCATGTTTTTTTTTCCTACCTCTCTGGCCACTACTCAGAATCCTTTGCAGTCTTCTGCTTGTATTCCAAACTCTGATTATTCGTGTCCCAAGGTCTGGAGATGGAGGGGGGACATGTGACAAGAAATGAGAGCAGCCTTCAGGAGCTGAGAATCACCCTTGACTGACAGCCAGCCAGCAAGGAAATGGGGACTTCAAACCTACAGCAGCAAGAAACTGAATTCTGCCAATGATCGTATTAAACTTGCAAGCAGATTCTTCCTCAGAGCTCTCAGAGGAGAACTCAGCCAAGTTGATAACTTGTGAAGGTTAACGTTGTGCGTCAACTTGCCTGGACTTAGGAATGCCCAGGTAGCTGGTAAAACATTTCTGGGTGTGCCTGTGAGGGTGTTTCTGGAAGAGATCAGCATTTGAATTGATGAACTGAGTAAAGCAGACCGTTCTCCCCTACATGGGTGGGCACCATCCAACCCACTGAGGGACCCAATAGAACAAAAGGAAGAGGAAGGGCCAATTCCCTTTCTCTGTTTGAGCTAGACATCCATCTTCTCTTGCCCTCAGACATCAGTAACCCTTGTTCTTTGGCATTCCAATTATTATCAAACTTACACCATCAGCTCCCTGGGTTCTCAGGCCTTTGGAGTTGAACTGGGTTATACCATAGACTTTCCTGGTTCTCTGGTTCCAGGGAGCAGATTGTGGGATTTCTCAACCTCTGTGATCATGTGAGCCAATTCCCGAAATAAATCTTCTCATTTATATGTGTGAGTGTGTGTAATCATATACACCTTATTTTAGCCTTTGAGACAAAAAGCAGAAAACTCAGGCACACCATACCTGGACTTCTCACCTAGAGAACTGTGAGCTAATAAATGGTTAATTTAAGCCACTATGTTTGTGGTAATTTCTTAAATAGCAATAGTAAACTAATATAGCACTTAATAAATATGTGTTGAATTGATAACATTACATTTTATCAGTACAAGCCTTTCAAACAATTGGTATTTTTATTGTGCCATGAATGTTGATTTTATATTATATAAACAATCAATTTTTCTATTCCCTGAAACATCTGTTTTGTTTCTGATCAAACATATAGTATTATTTTTCCATTTCACAGCATTAAAAAATAGCTATTTGATAATATTAGAGATCCACTCAGTACTATGTATCTTGGATTTTTAGGATTAAATGATGTTTATATTTTCATTAAAGTTTTTGTTAGTCAGTGATATGTTTACATTTTGAAACTTATAAAGATAGGCTTAGATTTTAGCCTTCTTACAGTCCTGAGGTCATTTTTTTTTCTTACACATCACTGGATACTAATGACAGCTGTTCCATTTTTACTTTGGTTGATCACAATTTGAAAATGATTGAGCATGGCAAATTAGAGAGCATATGAACAATAGGTTTTCACCTAGCACTTTTCAAATTCCCATCTATTCTGCAAAGTCTCACTAACAGGCAAGTGTTACATTTTAATCACACTTTCTGACGCAGCTTTTTCCCCTTTCCTATTGAAAAATAAATTAGGTCTTCTTCCCATCTGCATACCCTATCATAAAAACTAAGTGGTGTCTTACTGTTTGATGTTAATTTGATATGAAAACCATCATTCTTTGATAATGTTTTCAATTTTCACAACATCTACAAGAAATGTTTGGCTTACTACAGTTTTCGAAATGTTTCACATTAACAGGTAAATATAAAGATCAATTAGAGAATAGACTTAAATGTTCATATCATATGAAAAAGCCAAGATAAAATGTGATAGTAGGTAGCTGAACTTTTTTCATCATTTTCTAGAGAGTGAAAAATATATTGTCATTTGTTTAATTGTTCTTCTGGTTGTCATCTGTAGACAAAAACATAATGATACTAGTAATTTAAAAATAAAAAGGTTCATGCTGGAGATGCCATGCTGAGGCAGAGGCAGTGTGGATTTTATGTCTTAAATAAATTGATAGTACTCTTTTATTCCATTAACATTTCTGATAAATTGTTGTTCAGAGTTCTCTTGACTGCCTATGAAAATAATGTAAATGGTTTTCTCTGGATAACTATTACTACTCAGTAGGAAAATTTCTCCTTTTTCATATTAAAAATGTAGTAAACCTGCAACTAAAAGGAGTTAGCAATTTTTTCCTGAGCATTGACTAAAAATGAAGGTAGCAGAAAGCTAATTCAAAGAACATTGTTTGGTCAATTGCACTAAAACTTGATGTGATTTTACCTGTAAGTAAATGTTACAAAAAGTGGAAAAATGGAAGGTCAGAGGCCTTGCTCTCAACTGCAGCAATAAGTCATGTTAAGACATGCATTATGGGGACTTGCTCTATGCCCAAATTCACTGTATTTGTCCCTCCTTCATTTTCCCTAAAAAGTGCTTTCCTCTCTTCTGACATATTCTTTCTCCATGTCTTTTAGCAAACTAATTCAAATTCTTTGATTAGAATAGGTGAAAGGAAGCACCATCTTTTCTCTTGCTGGGCAAGCAATAAAAACTAATGAGGAGACATCTCAATTATCAGGCTAGACATATCACAAATATTTAACATTTTGCTTATGTATTTTTTTTTCTCTACGGGTTGCTGCTAAGCTATCCATCTGTAAGATAGATTAAAAGTACTCAGTAATTTATTATAAACAGGCGAACTCTCTACCTGTTCTTTAAAATCAGGTGTTTGGGGGTACTTTTATGTGTTTTTGCTTTTGTTTTTGACCAATAACTGAAAAACCTTAAAAAATGTCAGAGGGAAATACTACCAACTATTTTTTTTTTTTTTTTTTTTTTTTTTTTTTTTTTTTTTTTTGCTGTACGCGGGCCTCTCACTGCTGTGGCCTCTCCCGTTGCGGAGCACAGGCTCCGGACACACAGGCTCCGCGGCCATGGCTCGCGGGCCCAGCCGCTCCGCGGCATGTGGGATCTTCCGGGATAGGGGCACGAACCCGTGTCCCCTGCATCGGCAGGCGGACTCTCAACCACTGCGCCACCAGGGAAGCCCATACCAACTATTTTTTAAAATTTGGATTCAAAAAATTAAAGGCATTCAGAGAAAGTGTGAAAATCATGCTGTAACCAGTTACCAAGTTTAAAAAGGGAAAGAAGTCAAAATTTTGGGTAGAGAAACTCCGAGTCTCACTTTTTCTATCCTCAACCGAAAAAGGTTGGAAAAATGATATTGAGTTTTATGACGTTCTGAAATCCCACGACTCTGCTAATCAGTTTAGTCTTCTGACAATGTAATATGCTGTAAAAGTGAGCTTCTTTAAACTCATCTTTTACAACTTGAAGAAATTCTTCAATGTATCTTTATTATTGTGTCCCTATAACAATAAAAATGGAATAAAAATAAAAATGAAGCTAAAAGGCATCATTCTGCAAAAGAATAAAATTTGAGATGCATTTGTAGCTATGCTAAAGACTGTTTTGAAGGTACTTAGAGCCAATAAAGGAGAAGAAAACTCTCTAGAAGTTCAAGGCTCCAAAATCACGCCTACAAACTCAGACAGTCTGGCTGAATTTATATGAAGCAGAAACGGCATAGAGTTATGAGAGCCATTGTAGGGGAAATTCTATTAGTCTTTTAGCTGAAACAAGACAAGAGACAAAAATATAATGTGATCCAGGGATGGATCGAGGTTGAGTAAATGAAGGTATGTTCTTAGTGGAGAGTGGTGTAGGGGTATACAAGAAGCTAAGAAAGGCTGAATAAA
Organism: Mesoplodon bidens; assembly: GCF_964165515.1. NCBI lineage: Eukaryota > Metazoa > Chordata > Mammalia > Artiodactyla > Ziphiidae > Mesoplodon > Mesoplodon bidens. The sequence continues at coordinate 68,884,771 of NC_138160.1, forward strand.
TATGAGACAGGTCATAATGCTTCTTTCTTGGGAAGGTGAAAAACTGCGTATAGGTTCCTTCTAGGCAAATCCTAAGGTCAGAAGTTTCTTGTGTGTTCTCCCGCAGGCTTTTGTGTGCCTCTTATTTCAGAAGTTCAATTTATAGTGGATAAATAATGCCATATTTTAAGGGTTTTGATTAACAAAAAGAAATTTTCATATTTGAGGAGAACAGTGACTTTTCCATGGAAAGTAATACAAGCATTATATCATCTCATTAAAAAGTAAAACAGGCTTCCCTGGTGGAGCAGTGGTTGAGAGTCCTCCTGCCGATGCAGGGGAGGCGGGGTCGTGCCCCGGTCCGGGAGGATCCCACATGCCGCGGAGCGGCTGGGCCCGTGAGCCATGGCCGCTGAGCCTGCGCATCCAGAGCCTGTGCTCCGCAACGGGAGAGGCCACAACAGTGAGAGGCCCGCATACCACAAAAACAAAAAACAAACAAACAAACAAAAAAAAAGTAAAACAAAACAACAACAACAAAAAACAGCTTTCAAAGTGTTTCCCAGAATGTCAAGCTGTGGTGCAGGGAGGGAATAGAAGACAGGACTTTGAAGAGTCTCTTTTGAGGATACCACCAAACAATGAAGGATTCTTGGACAAAACATATTTTATCTGGTTAATTTACCCAAACTTTCTGCTAAAACAATCTTTCTTCGCAAGAATATTTCCCAACTAATGTTCTTTCCTCGACCACAATTCCTGGCAGAAACTTTCATCCTCTAAATTTGATCTTACTCATATCCTCTTTTAGCACTTACTTCTCTCAGAAGTGTAATTATTTTTCACATGGTCGTATATTTTATAAGATTGTGTACTTAATTGACAGGAAGTGGCTGTGTCTGATTTATATCTGTTCTCATTGCCTGAGCCTTATGCTAGTCACACTATAGCTATTTAGTAGTCAAGGAATAAATGATTACCAGTACAGAAAAGCATTTGTCATCCCAACTATGAGTAAGACTTGCACAGTTTATATGTAAAAGCTTAGTCTCATAGGACATTCTAATTTATTTTTTAACTAAAAATGTATGTGGTTTGAGATAAAATTTTCATAACTTACAGAAACCCTGGATGCTTATCAAAACTCCATGAAATCTTTAGAGATTCACTTATCACTTAATTGATAAATCTAAAATCTTCCCCAATCTGTTCTTCATTGTTTAACATGCATAGAGATAGCTGTGTAAATTTTAAAAGCTGAATTTATTATGGACTCCTGAAATGAGTATTTCCAACTATGTGCTTTAATTTTGCCCTGTGGTTTACTTAAAGAATTAACAAGCGTATTTTCTGAATGGCTAGAAAAGGCCCATTGCACTTAAATTGTCTTAGTATTAATTATAATGAACTCTAAATTTTAGATAATATAATTTTAGGGTCTATCAGCTGATTAAAATTCAATTCTCTTTCCTAAAATGACTGGCATACATTCAGGTGTGAAAGAATATTAATGTTTATCAAACTAAAAGCCTAAGAATTTAAAACTAGGCTGTTACTCTATGTAAATTTATAGCCAGGGTTACATGAAAAGTCAACCATGCATTTATGTGCCTTGGCACTTATTCCTGGGAGCTGTGTGATTCTTTACCCCTGAAGAAATTATATTTATCATGAAAGTAAACAAACAAAATATTCTTCAGAAAATCAGAATAGCCACTGTACTGTAATTGATGATGGCACTCCTGCACATCAAGATCATGCAGTCATATTTGTAGATCCTGGTTTTGCCACATAGTAAGGTTATTTAACCCTCTGTGACTCAGTATCTTGATCTGCAAAGTTAAAGATGCAGTATGTGCAGGACTGTTGTGAATATTAAAGGATCAGAACATAAATAAAGCTCAACAAATGTTGGATGTTATTATTACTTTACTACCTAGCTTTCTTTTTTTTGTCCCCTCTCCTCCCTTCTACTTTGCCAATTCTGCCAATTCTTCTTATTTTTTCATGTTTTCTTCCTACTTCCTTGGGTTTGACAATGATCCTGTTATGTATTGCCACTCCCCTCCAAAAAAGAATTTGGAGTTAAATGTTTACTCCAAATAAGATAAAAAACTGAAAAAAAACCCCCCTGATTTTCTATTTCTTTGTTCATCTCCCTAATCACAAGATCTGTCTCTTTCTCTCCTCCTTCCCCTTTTACAACCCCCTTTAATTATTAAGGAAACAAGGTGGATATATGAAGTAACAAATTTAAAATTAAGGAAGATACTAAAGAACATAAAACAAATATTGGAAAATGGATAAAGGGTTCAAAGATTTAACAAAATCTCTGAACAAAAAATTTAAGGAAATTGAGAACTATCTTCAAACTTTAACATGTTTATACTGCAGGAAAAATGGCCCAACCAATGCCAAGGAAAGAGGTGGGTTCAATATAAAAAATGGATTCATAAACTGAAGAGTCCAACAATGAAGAAAGCTTTTATTTGGGAAAAGTGGTATCACCAATCAGCATTTTAGCCTTGTCATTTTAGCCCTTGTCATGCTAGTCTTGAAGTACTTCCAGGGTGTTTCATTTCCTCCTTATCCAAATATTGCCATGTCCAGTGCAGAGAGCAATTTATTCTCTGTCATTCCCTATCTGTGCTTCTGGTCCATGGTTAGATCCAGCATTAGAGAGGCCAAATTTAACAGTAAGAAACAAACAAATTGTGTATTCAAAATTACATGAAAGAAAAATTCTTAGAAACTGCAGCTTTCTTCTTTCTTCTAAATTACAGAATTTATGTTGGCATATCTTTCCAGCTAGATTAAAGCCATAGGAAGTCAATCAAACGCTACTGGGTGAAGTCATGGAAAAGTTCCAGGACCACTGTGTCAATTGAATTTTACTAGACTTTTGGAAAGGCTATTCTCAGGAAACTCCAGTGAGATTAGAACACTAATTATTACTCATTTTAACTAATCACAATTACATCTTGGAAAAGTGCTTTGCTGATCTTCGTTATCTGAAGCCATACTATAAAACTTTCCACTGACATAGGACATTAACTTCTCCTATATTAACTATAACTTAGCTGGCTGATGACAGTCTACTTATCTTTATACTTCTTGAAGAAAATTTTTTATTGTCTATCTCATTACCAGCATCATGAGGAAAAGAGTAAAACATACAGTATAATAACTCAAATATTAATAAATGATACACTTATGTAACTATCTGTTTAAGAGAATTAAATGTGGTGGGTACGACAGTGAGTGCTTTAAAGAGAGGACGCAGTTAGCCTTTCAACTAAATATAGTGCTTCATACATTGACTTTGTGAGAGTCAGCACATCAGAGCAGTATCAGACCCTTTAACCTGTCCTGTTATTTTTACCACTTTTAGACCTTTACAATTGTTCATCTAGCCAAAAATAAAAAGTGGAAAAATAATGGACCATTGACCTTCCAAATCTTTAACTATAAATTTGAGGTATAAGCAAAGGTCAGTAGCAGTTTCTTTAGGCTTACAGATAATTCTTGAAAAGTTCAAAAGATGTCAGGGTGGAAAACATGTGAGAGTTCCTATTTCATTGAATTTACTGTGGTTCAGTAAAACTTATATTTCTGGGGGTTCCTGAAAGAAACCTGGAGTCTCCCTCATAAAAAGTTATAGGGATTAAAATTTGGACCTTTGTGGAGGACTCTGTCATAATGTAAAACTGCATAATTATGGGAGAAAAAAAGATGCAAAAGTTGAGTACTATATATTTCTGTTCTTGTTTTATATTGACATTTCTGTGAGATATTATCCCCATTTTCAGATGAGGTACTTGAGAAAAGAGAAATGAGGGAGGTAATTTGTCCAAGATAACGGAGTTAAGAAAACATGGGAAAGAGTCTGAAATCAAGATGGGAAGGAGGATAGGAGGCTGTGAAAAAGAAGCTCATCAAGCTCATTCAAAGCCATGAGTGTTTTCAACAGATAAACACAAAAGTTCCACCAAAGAAATATTTTCATGAAAAAGGCAATGGAAAATTTCAGTTCTTTGAGATAGACCAGTTTGCCTAAGTATGTTTTGAAATTTGTCACCAAAACTTTTGAAAGTAAAAATTGGATATTTTTCTTTATGAGGGACAAAAGCAGTGCGACACCAACGCATGTATTATGTCCAGCAGATGTAAGGCACACAGGAGCCCAATGCCCTCCAGGTATTGGCACCATAGCCCCTGCCCTACTGTACCAGGTCATCCAATGTAGGGGTCACCAAGGAGAATCCCCTGCTTCTAGGGTGAGCACCCCACTCCTAACTGCTCTCCCCAAGGCCCATGCGAGGGCTGGTCTCCAGACCTAGGAGAACCTGACTCCAGCCCTTGATAGCTCAGCAGAGGTGGCTATGACATTAGCACTGCTTTGGGGACAGCAACAAGGACATCCAGACACTGCCAAGACTTGAAGCATCGAAATTTGTGCTCTATAACCAGCCTCAGCTGCTGCTTCAGTGTCTGTAGGCAGCACTTCTAGTGAAGCAACAATAGGGCCCCCAGATCCCAGAGCAGTTGAAGTAGATTTAAGTATCATTCTTACATTCAGCAGACAGCAATTCTTCACCCCCTGCAGCTGTTCTACAATTTTTAGCAAATATTGTTGTCAGTAGCCTTTCTTCCCTATGTCCAACCAGATTTTATTTCATGAAAATTTAAAGCGAAATCCTGCATATCTATCCTTCATAAAAATTGGGAGTTTGTTCTGAATTTTTCCAATCCTTTCATATATGATGATGCATACTGAAGAAAATTCAGTTTTTTCTTAGTTATTATGCATCTGTATTTAGTCTTAAGATTCTGCAGCTTTTAATTTTAGTCAATGAAGCTTTTCAAATATCTAGTAGTTCACATTATTTCCTTCTTTCCAATAATATATATTGATTTAGCTTTCAAAATATTAATATTCTATCATTATCATTTAATATATAATGTGTAACTCCCAATACTTTAGTCTCATTTTGCTAAAAACTTTTTAGAATTTATCTTCTCTAACCTCAAAATAGTACTACCATTTATTTTACTTTGCAGAAAACTCAACCTGTTCTGGAAAAAAACATTCACAAAATTCTGCTGTACTGCTGTAGCAAGGCTCCATATACTATACATTTTATAATTCTATAGAATCACAAAAGACCCCAACTAGTCAGAGTGATCTTGAGAAAAGAAGAACAAAGTGGGAGGAATCACACATCTTGATTTCACACTGTATTACAAAGCTATAGTAATCAGTCAGTATGGTATTGTCATAAAAGCAGACACAGAAATCAATAGAACAGAAATACAGAGCCCAGAAATAAGCACATGAGTAATCAATTAAATTATGACAAAGGAGCCATAGATAGATATACAACTGGAAAGGGACAGTCTCTTTAATAAATGATACTGGGAAAACTGGATGCCACGTGCAAAAGAATGAAACTGGATCACTATCTTACATCATATACATCAATCAACTCAAAATCCATTTAAGGACTAAAATGTAAGACCTAAAACCATAAGACTCCTGGAAGAAAACATAGGCAGTGAGATCTTTGATGCTGGTCTTGGTGATAATTTTTTAGATTTGACATCAAAAGCAAAAGCAAAAAAAAAAAAACCAAAAGTATACATGTGGGACTATATCAAACTAAAAAGCTTCTGCATAGCTGAGGAAATAATCAACAAAATGAAAAAAGCAACCTACAGAATGGGAGAAAGTATTTGCAAATCATATATGTGAAAAGGGTTTAGTTTCTAAAAGAACTCATACAACTCAATATAAAAAAAAATGTGATTAAGAAATGGGTAGAGGAGTAGAATAGATATTTTTCCAAAGAAGAAATACAAATGACCAAAGGGTACACAAAAAAGTGCTCAACATCACTATCAGGGAAACACAAGTCAAAACCATAATGACACATTACCTCCCACCTGTTTAAATAGCTATTATCAAAAAGACAAAAGATAACACATGTTGATGATGATGTGTTGGTAGGAATGTCAATTGGTACAGCTACTATGGAAAACAGTATGGAGGTTCCTCAAAAAGTTAAAAACAGATATGATCCAGAAATGATCCATAATGATCCAGGAATTTTACTTCTGAGTCTATAACCAAAGGAAATGAAAACAGGACATTAAAGAGATATCTGCACTCCCATGCTCATTGCAGCATTACTTATAATAGCCAAGATATGAAAACTACCTAAGTGACCAACATGGATGGATGAATGGATAATGATGATGTGATACACACACACACACACACGAATACTATTCAGCTATGAGAAAGAAGGAAGGAAGTCCTGCCATTTGAGCCAACATAGATGGACTTTGAGGGCATTATGCTAAATGATATAGCCAGACAGAGGAAGACAAATGCTGCTTGGTGTCACTTATATGTGGAATCTAATAAAAAGTCAAACTCATTGAAACAAAGAGTAGAAAGGTGGTTGCAAGAGCTGGGGGCTGGGGGAAATAGGATGAGGTTAGTAAAAGGGTATGGACTTTCATCTAAAAGATGAATAAACTCTGAGGATCTAATTTAAAACATATTGATTATAGTTAATAGCACTGTATTGTCATGACACTGTATTTTAAAATAGAAAATTGCTGAGACAGTAGAACTTAAATGTCCTCACCAAAAATGAAAAAGAAAAAAAAAATTTTAAATGTTGTAGTTCTGTTCAATATGGTGACATTGGGTTTATCAATTTTCTATTGCCACTTAGCAAACTGCTACACAGTTAGGGGCTTTAAAATGTACACATTTACTATCTCACAGTTTCTGTGGGTTGGGTCAGGCATGGGTTAGCTGAGTCCTCTGCTCTCAGAAGGCTGCAATCAAGATTTTGACCAGATTGTGTTCTCATCTAAAGGCTCAAGTAGGGAAGAATCTGTTTTTTGGCTCATTCAGGTTGTGGGCAGAATTAATTTCCTGGCAGCTATATGACTGAGGGCTCTGGCTTCTTGCTGGCCCTCTCAGGTCCTAGAGGCTGCCCACAGTTCCTTGCCATGGGGTCTTTTTCCTGGGCATTTTCCAACATGGCCTCTTGCTTCTTCAAGGCCAAGAGGGGAATCTCTGGCTCCAGTCTGCTAAAAGAGTATGTTATGTAAAAAGAAATATTTTTGCCATATTCTATAGTCTAGAAGCAAGTCACAGGTCCTCCTGCATGCTAGATGAAGGGATCATACAAGGGTATGACTCATGGGGGGTTCACCTTGGGAGTGTCTGTCATACCCTTCCAATCTCATGATTAAATGACCTAGTGTGATCACTTGACAACTAAGCATATATTATTTAATGTATCTTATGGGATTCTTTTTTGTATTAAAGTACGCATCCCCAAAATGGTTCGAGACATACTAAAGGACTTTCGTTCTCAGAAGTATTTTTTAGCTATTTGAATACAAGTGTTACTAACTCATTTACTGCATTTTGTAAGAATGACATTCCAGTTAGCTTACAATTCTACTTTTTCTTTTCTTCTTCTTCTTTTTTTTTTTTTTTTACTATTATGGGCACAGTAAATTAAGTTATAATGTTCTCCATTTTGCATTTATTCACATCCTGAGGTCTTCTCTTTTTGTAACAAAACACATTTTTGATCTTCAGTAATGGTTTCATCTACAATCCTTCTATCTGTGTTTCCTTACAAAAAGGGAGAGTGAGATGGAGTGAGCCTTAGTGCTAGCAAACGTGGCATTCAGAATAGCAAAGATAGGCATTCAAAGGCTGGGCTGGATTGACATCAGTCGCAAAAACAAAGCATTATTTATGAAGCCTGCCTGGCTATAATTTTCCAGTGGTAATTTTTATTCCCTGACTCATTCCTCTTTTAGCATACACATTTAATAAAAACATTATGGAATAAAAACCAAAAGCAATCTAACGCCAAAGCATACTTAAGTATTGCTTAGCATGATGAAAAATGTTGTAAGAACAAATTGTTGGGACTGGGATATTAATGGGGCAAGCCATGACTTCAAAGTGACTGCAGGTGTGTAGAATTTGGTACACCAGCTAAACAAAGCAGCAGCTTTTGCCTTTGTATAACACAGAAAGCCACACCTTTATCTAATCACCAGGCTAAATCTTCCCCTTTTTCAGTAAAACTGTAGTGTTGGTATTTGGAGGCAGTTTCCCTGTGGAAATTACCATAATGGACCAGACAGCTCAGGTAATGACATAACCAGGGTTACTGAATATTTTACTGCTTGCATTAGCAAGAAGATTATATAGTTAATCAATCCACAAATACTTCCTGAGTTCTTATTAAATGCAAGACACACAGGGGCAAACCTGCCTATAATCAAATGAAATAATGCAAATGATAGCACGCTGTAAACTACATCTCCATTAAAATGTGTCATGATTATTTAAAATAATATAAATTATTATTATATTATTTTGCAGCCTGGCTCCCAAGTGGCAAGATAGTGGCTTTTAATCTATTCTGTAGGGAGTGACCCAGAATTATCTGGACTGAAGTAGACTATGCTTAAAACCAAGCATACTGGGCTTCCCTGGTGGCACAGTGGTTAAGAATCCGCCTGCCAATGCAGGGGACACAGGTTCGAGCCCTGATCCGAGAAGATACCCCATGCCGTGGAGTAACTAAGCCCGTGCCCACAACTACTGAGCCTGCACTCTAGAGCCTGTGTGCCACGATTACTGAAGCCTGCGCACCTAGAGCCCGTGCTCTGCAGCAAGAGAAGCCACGACAATGAGAAGCCCGAGCACCGCAACGAAGAGCAGCCCCCGCTCACCGCAACTAGAGAAAGCCCGCACACAGGAATGAAGACCCAACACAGCCAAAAATAAAAACAAATAAATTAATTAAAAAAAAAATAAGCATACTGGGAACGGGGTTCAAAGATTAATGGTGATGGATGCTCACTAAATGTATTGCAATAATAATTTCACAATATATGTAAGTCAAACCATTATGTTATACATCTTAAACTTGTACACTGATGTATGTGAATTATATCTCAACAAAACTAGAAAAAAATGGTTAACAGAAAGCAAGTCAGATTCTTAGGAAGTTGGCCCCAATATTCCATTATTTTCACTATATATAATAGCAAGATAAAGAGTCTTTGCTCCCCACTGAATAAATGGACCGACTTGGATAGAGAACAGTACATTTGTGAATGCCCAATATTCCAGACAAATCTAGTTTATTAATCAGTGCTCTAAATTAGAGATGTTTTTCTGCTATGCAAAGTGCAGTAAGCCTCAAAACCATCATGTTATCACCACACTTACCTTTTATTATAAATTCATAGCTTGGCATAACATTGGTACATTTTATATAGAGACACATTGAAAAATAGCTTTTATACATTTCATTGGTTATGAAAGGAAAGTTATGATTTAGCCTTAAGCCAACTTCCCTGCCTTGGGCTCTAGGCATTTTTTTTCTTCTTCTTATTTTCTATTTCTTTATCATTTACAGAGAAGCTTCTTTTATTCTTCATATCTCTTCCACAAATAGAGCCCTGAATTCAAGCTGGCATTTTTAAGAGACAGCACTAATCCCAGTTACTTATTAAATGGGTTTTGAATACCTATAATTCAATGGTATCTTTTGACTTGTCAAGTTTGATGTTGCCTTCAGCTGGAGGGCATACACAAGGTTATTCTTGTTTGTTTTGCCTCTCTGCTTTGCAATCAGCAGCAGTAATATCAGAACTTAGACAACCAATAGCTCTCAACACAGCTGGCTTCTAGTGCTGCCTTCATATTCTTAAGTGAAGGAGGGTAAGACTTGCAAACCATTATAACCTTTCAATTTGCAATGTTGCCATTTTGATGCTAATGCAGTATTCCTAGAGAATATTCCCCAAGCTACAAGTTGCACAACAAATGCATTCTCCCTACATTCCTCTTCAGTTCATAGGGCATCTCAAATATAAAGGCACATAAAATAGTCTTCTAACAGTGAAGTCACTTGCTTGTATACTTTCCAGTTAGAATTTCATGTATATAAGGAAAATTTAATGTGTCTTCAAATTTAATTTTCACCTTCTTTATAATGCCTCCAAGCTAAAACTCAAGATACCAATTTTTAGCATTTTTATTATTTTTTTTAATGTAGAAAAGCCTGAAGCCTAATTAATACCCCGTAAATTCTAAATAAACCTACCATACACTAGCCAAAAGCAGATGGGGACTGAGATTCAACCCTTCAAAACAGCTTCATAGAACCCAACAATCCACCTGTCCAGAGATTACTTGGCCAACTTTTCTACAACAAATGTTTAAAATCCAAAGCAGTTTTGGCTTCAAGGAGAGCATCCTACAACATGAGCAATTCCATGGTTATTTGGTACTTTTCTCAGAGTACCCTGCTTTTTGGAAAGTTACTGACCAAGAGTTGTAGATGTTAGACACCAGAGGAAGAGAGCCACCAAGGCCAGAGAGGAGCAGGTATCACCAACCTCAATAAGTAGACAAAAGAATTAAAACTTAGAAGTGAACTTGCCCAGAGGCATTCTATTTAAAAATAAAAATGTAGTTTGGTGAAACATTTTGTAGAGTTCTCCCACAGTATAGTGAAGGAATATATAGGGTCGTTGGGCTGTACCCTGCAGGCCTACAAGCCCTAAACTTGCCCAGCTTCAAGACTGAAGAAAGAGCCTGGAGTCAGCCACAGAGACATCAGTGGTTTAATGGAGAGGGGCAACTTTTATTCCCTGACTCATTCCTCTTTTAGCATACACATTTAATAAAAACGTTATGGAACAAAACCTAAAACAAAAGTTAATCATTTTCATTTTCCTATGTACCAGCAATAAACAAGTGGAATCTGAAATTAAAAACACAATGCCATTTACATTAGCAGCCCTGAAAATGAAATACTTAGTTTTAAAACTAACAAAATATGTACAAAATCTATATGAGGAAAACTATAAAACCCTGAAGAAGAAAAAATTTTTTAAATCTAAATAAGTGGCGAAATATTCTATGTTCATGGATAGGAAGGCTCAACGTTGTCAAGATGTCAGTTATTCCCAAATTGATCTATAGATTCAACGCAATCCCAATCAAAATTCCAGCAAGTTATTTTATGATATTGACAAACTGATTCTAAAGTTTATATGAAGAGGCAAAAGACCCTGAATAGCCAATACAATATTAAAAGAGAACAAAGTTAGAAGACTGACACCACGTGGCTTCAAGACTCACTATTAAGCTACAATAATTAGGACAGTGTGGTACCAGTGAGAGAACAGACAAAGGGATCAATGTAACAGAATACAGAGCTTAGCAACAGACTCCCATAAATATAGTCAACTGATCTTTGACAAAGAGGCAAAGACAATATAATGGAGCAAAGATTGTGTTTTTCACAAGTGGAAAGCTAAAACAGCTAGACATTCCCACACAAAGAAAATGAATCTAGACACAGAGCTTACACCTTTTACAAAACCTAAATGTAAAATGCAGAACTATAAAACCCCTAGAAAATAATATAGGTGAAATCCTAGATGACCTTGGATATGGGCATGACTTTTAGAATACATCAAAGGCACAACCTGTGAAATAAATAATTCATAATCTGGACTACATTAAAATTAACAGTTCCGGTTTGCAAAAAACAATTTCAAGAGAATGAGAAGACAAGCCATGAAAAAATATTGGCAAAAGACACATCTGATAAAGAATATTATGCAAAATACACAAGTAACTTATAAAACTCAATAATAAAAACATAAACAACTTGGCTTAAAATGGGCAAAAGACCTGAACAGACACCTCACCAAAAAAGATGTATGAATGGCAAATAAGCATTATGAAAAGGCACTGCACATCATATGTCATTAAGGAATTGCTAATTTAAAGAAAAAAGATACCACTACATACCTATTAGAATTCTGGAACACTGCTGTCACTAAATGCTGGTGAGGATATGGAGCAACAGGAACTTTCATTCATCACTGGTGGGAATGCAAAATGGTACAGCCACCTGGAGGACAGTTCTGTGGTTTCCTACAAAAGTAAATATACCCTTTACCATGCAATCCATTAATTTCGCTCCTTGGTATTTACATAAAAAAGTTTAAACATTTATCTTCTCAAAAACCTGCACATGGATGTTTATAGAAGCGCTGTTCATAACTGCCAAAACTTGGAAGCAACCAAGATGTCCTTCAGTAGGTGAGTAGATAAATAAAGTCTGGTACATCCAGACAATTGAATATTTTTTAGCACTAAAAAGATGAGCTATTAAGCCATGAAAAGATATAGAGGAAACAAATGCATATTAGTAAGTGAAAGAAGCTAACCTGAAAGGCTACATACTGTATGATTACAGCTATATGACATTCTGGAAAAGGCAAAACTCTAGAGGCAGTAAAAAGGTCAGTGGCTGCTACTAGTTGTGGGTCAGGGGAGGAAATGAATAGAGCACAAAGGATTTTAAGGCAGTGATAATATTCTGTCTGATATTATAATGATGGATACATATAATTATCATCTTCCTAAACTGATAGAATGCACAATACCATGAGTTAATGCTGATATAAACTATGAACTTTGGGTGATTATGATATGTCAATGTAGGTACTTTAATTGGAATTAATGTACCACTCTGGGGGATATTGATAACTGGGGAGGCTATGCATGTGTACACAGCACACAATACAGGGAGTATATAGGAAATCTCTGTACCTTTCTTTCAATTTTGTTGTAAACATTAAACTACTCAAAAAAAAGTCTTAATAAAGAAAAATTATTTTCAAGGCAAATATAATACATGGTATGCATCCTTACAAAATTTGTGATCTAATTATAGAAATAGTGAGCCATGAGAAGTTAAATAACAAAGGTAAGATATGATATAGAATATTTCATGGTTAATGAGTCCAGAAAGAGCTGTGAGTTCAGAACAAGGAAATCTCTTTGCCCAGGAAGATTCAATGGAAAAGATGAGACTGAAGTTGATTCTTTAAGATAGTTTGGTTAAAGGGAAGGGAGAATGATGAGCCTGGGTTAGAGATTAGCTTATAAAAATAATTCATACCACTTTTTAAAAGCAGTGCCCCTTCCCTTCATGTTCTGAGATTAGTGTGTGAGTTTCCTGCTCTTGAAATGATGTTAATGTTGCTTTCTCAAAGGATTGGTGCAAATTTTTTTACTTAGTGTGGACAATCTTATAATATTATAGTACTGTGTTTAAAAATAAATTTGATGAACAATTTATTGATTTCATGAGAAAATACCTCTGTAAAGGAAGTTCTATATTAAAGCTTGCTTACTCCATTTTAGTTCAACATGAAAAGGCAGGTCATTGATTCAATGTAAACATCACAATATTATATTCTTGAAATTTAAAAACATCATATGAATAAAGGAAACAAAAAAATTTAAGCAAAAAATCTGTAATACATTGTGAATTTCTTGAAAGTAACTGGTTTTATTTATTAATGCTTACAGGAAACCTAGCACATAGAAAACACTCAAAAATCTTTTTCGATTTTGAATTTAAAATTATTCTAAGTTAAGTCTAATCTCACATTAAAGTCTTTTTTTTTTACATTTCTGATGATGATCCTTAAATAACCAAATCACAACTATTATACTATTTAAATTTCATTTACAACACAGTACATAAATGCATGTTCATGCATATTTAAACCTTAAAGGTTTGCATGTATGCAGATTCTAAAATGTGGTTAAAGATAATTGTTACATATCATTTATATTTAAGAGGTGGTGGCTTGTGGGCAGAAGAACTAGCTTTGAATGCACTAACTTTTGTGCATATAAATTTATAGACTCCAGCATATTTTGATTATGGAATAGGGCTTCAGATTATTTTAAACTTAATTATCTGAATGACAGATAATTTTCTCACATACATTATGTCATCCCACCATATTTTCAAACTTCCTAAGTTATTTCTTTTAAATAATCAGCCAAATGATTTTTTTAAGTGACAGGCCAGTATATTGCTAAAAACTTGTTCAATTTAAAAGGTTGTTGGAAAGATGTTATTAAAATTCTGAGAAAATGCTGCATTAACACTAATTTATACTAATTTTGACAGCTTTTCAGTAACATGGTATGGCAGTAAAATTAATATGAATCACACCTCAATGTTAATTTTAAAAAGTCCTGAGCCTATCTTTTGAGTAACAGACATTTCTGTAAACTACTCAGGTATCATTAAAGCACAGAGGTGAGCTACAAAGACCATGATAAAAGTGTGATATAAGTCCCATGTTACATTCACTCATCCACTGATGCAGTCATGCCTCAGTCTTATACTTTCTTTTAATGCCTTTCACCATATGAAAGGGACAAATGTCCTTGTCCCATGTTATAATTCTATAGCATCAAGACTGTGAGTCCATGAATCCCACCACTTACTGTCCATCAATTTCCTCCTTCCTCTATTGCCTCCCTAACTATTTCATGATCGATATAATCATACTCTTGCAAATGCCTTCTGCCCTTTGCTTTCTTCTTGCCTAACCCATGAACTGAATTCTGGTGAAAACTAATCAGTCCTAAACAAAATCCCACAACTGGGGAAGTTGGTTTTAGTATAAACGCACCATCATCTCCTTAATACTAGTGAAGTTTTCTTCCATCTTCTTCTCTACCATTGCCATCAACTAACTTCTCTTTCCTGACGTCTAGCTCCCTCCTGGCTATCTAATCTTTGACCAACTTTCATGATGAGTTCTGTAAAATATAAATCACTTTCCACCACTCCCAAGGTTAAAAGGCTGTAATGGTTTTCAGTTGCCCTTAAGTAGGGCCCTAAACCCCATAAGGAAATTTAAATACTCTACATTACACAGCTCTTTTATCTGCCTCTCTTTCTCTTAAGCTGTCTTTCTCTTCAGCACACTTAGTTCACATTTTCCTTTCACTTCCTCAAACTTTCTCACCTGGGGCTTCATTCATTTCTGCAGGTAGGCTGCTGGACAGCCTCTTCTCATTTTCAGGTAGGCCTTCCTTTGTCTCCAAATCTAAAATAGATTCTCCATTATTACCTCTCAAAGCATCTTTTCTTCTAATCAGTTTTCATCATGCGTAACTATAGTTTTGATTTTTCTTTGCTTACTCTCTGCTTCTCCCAGTAAAGTCTATGATCCAGGCAGCAGGGCACCTTACCATATGCCCATTACATAGCAGAGTATCTAGAACACAGACACTGCTTCATAAATACTGGTTAAATGAATGAAAAAATGAACATGTGAATGAACCGTGCTGTTAGTTGACAAATGCAGTAATTTGGGAGTACTATATTTTAAATACTAGTAGATAAGCTGAGAAAAACTCCCTTAGGATTTCTTAAATCACCAACAGATTAACATGTTTTTCAGAAGAAGTTCTATCAATATGTGATTTAAGTCTAATAAAATGAAGTGTTCTTTACTTCTTCAACACAGATCTCATTGTGCAATCACCAGTTTTTCTTTGATTTGAATTTTATTTTTTTAACCAATTTTTATATTCTTAATATGGTTCTAAACCAACCTTATTATACAGAGGCAGAAACCAAGAGCCACAGAATTTAAATGAATCTCTAAATGCCACACAACTAGTAAGTGGCAGAACTGCTACTAGGATCTGAGTGTAAATTTTAAATCTTCCTTTTTATAAACTGTAATGTAAAAATCTTCCAAATGTTTAGGTTTTACCTAGCTACTTATTTAAAATATGATGACAGAGGATTTTAATAAGGTCCTAAGGTACTGACTTCTCATAGCTCATATATTCTAACGGCAGCTAAATATTACTTTCCAGCTCAAGAGAACCCAGTGTTGCTTTTCTGTAATTGGTTTTCAATGAGCCTGGGACATCTGTATTATTCAGTTCTCTTTGTCAGTGATCCACATAGAGTTCTTCCTACACAGCTGATGCCTGTTTACTCACATGCACACTGATATTTAAGCCTTGTTTAGCTTTCTTTAGCTATCACTTTAGACTTAAATTGCATTTAGTTCTTTATTGAAAGCTGGAGATAAGATCAGATCTGTCAACTTAACTGGATCCCCAAGACCTCCAGAAAGGGATTTATAAGGGAAATATAAGGAAACAAGAAATGTAAGTTGAACCTCTGTTCACCCAGTGTAATAAAATAAGCAGAATTTGTTATAATTACATTCCTTCTAGATTGCATTCAAATATACATATTTTCTCCAGTCCAATAGTGGTTAATATATCTGAACAGTAAGTTTTATTTGGCCTGTTTCCTTATCACTACACTTTCCCAAAATCTCTCCTGTCCTTGTCTCATTGTTTCTTCTTTCCAAGACACATCTTTCAGTTAGTTCACAAAGATACTGAGACGTCAACAGAACAACTGTCAGAGAAGTGTTTCCAACTAGGCAGGTTCATTCAATTAAAATAAAGTGAGCTGTATTTCATCAGAATAGGTAATGCTGTAGAGTTCCAAGGTAGAGATAATTGCATCCACAGGTCATGCTGCTTTTATTTATGGTTTTATTAAATTGTATTGCTTATTACCATGTGCAAATCTATAACCCACACTTATTGTTTTCTTTTTATTTTTCTTTGTTCCTGAAGAATAAATGCCTCTACATCCATTTCTAACTTCCCACTCATAGGCTGTTTTATGTCTTTTCCATTTAGTTTATATTGTGATTCTTTCTACTCTGTGGAATCTCTATACACCCTGAGAGCATTGGCAATAGCTATTTATAGCTCTTGTCTCTGAATGTAAAAAAGGTGCAAATACAGTTCTCACTACAATAAGCCTGGCTTCTTTCCTCTACATGCCTATCACATTGTAAATCTCTGGATCTACAAGTGATATGAATTTCAAAATGTACAAGCTTTATTACCTTGGGCAAGTCAAACATTTAAACATCAATTTCTTTAGGGATAACAATACTGGCCCTATCTAATCCATAAATTATTGTTAAGCTCAAATATATTCTTATTAGAAAGCAATTGTGATACAAATATATAATAAAATTTGCTATCATTATGTTATTATTTACTAAGACAGACAGAAACACAGATAGGCAGCTGTTCTGTAATGATAAATCTCCAAAGGGTTTTGAGAGGTTTTACAGTCTTCTCAGCTTCTCTTCTACTCAAGGATATGCCAGTACAGAGCTCACAGTTGAAGGTGAACATTTTTAATTTCTAACTTAAGTAAAATATAATTAAAATATAATTCTTAAAAGTCACATTGTTGCAAACAATGCAAAACTTTACCATGTAACTCAAAAAAGATGCTGCATTTTAATTTTTTCAGGTCAATTTTCATCTATGTTATTTTAAAACTTTGTACTCTTCTCTAAGCTGGTTTTCATCCATTTGGCATTACTATTTGTCTGACGGCTTTAATATTGTTATGGCCACAATAATCTCATCTATTTGGAGCCCATTTGTTCAATCACTGGAATTTATATGTTATCTTAAAATCGTTCTGTTAAGTTGCTTAAACATTTTATATGTTAATTTGTGGGTATTTTGATTCTTATAACATTTAATTGGAATTAATATTTTTAAACAACTTTTTTTCAAAATGTGAATTATGCGTGTGTTTGAAGTTTTTCTCTAAATGTTCAATTTTATTTTGCAAATACAATGGTGATTAATGTAAGAATTTTTGAGGAAAAAAATAAGCCCTTTCAGGCATTAACAGAGCAGCTGATGAATTAGTTTGGTTAGTGGTTTCATAGATTTCTAACCTAACATCCTAAAGTCAATTAAATTCAAAAGAGACTTAGTATATCAAAGATGATTGGTGAACTTTTTTTCTAACATCTTCATTGGAGTATAATTGCTTTAAAATGGTGTGTTAGTTTCTGCTGTATAACAAAGTGAATCAGCTATACATATACATACATCCCCATATCTCCTCCCTCTTGGTTTTATCTCCCACCCTCCCTATCCCACCCCTCTAGGTGGACACAAAGCACAGAGCTGATCTCCCTGTGCTATGCAGCTGCTTTCCACTAGCTATCTATTTTACATTTGGTAGTGTGTATATGTCCATGCCACTCTCTCACTTTGTCCCAGCTTACCCTTCCCCCTCCCTGTGTCCTCAAGTACATTCTGTACATCTACATCTTTATTCCTGTCCTGCCCCTAGGTTCTTCAGAACCTTTTTTTTTTCCTTAAGATTCCATATATATGTGTCAGCATACAGTATTGGTTTTTCTCTTTCTGACTTACTTCACCCTGTGTGATAGTCTCTAGGTCCATCCACCTCACTACAAATAACTCAATTTCGTTTCTTTTTATGGCTGAGTAATATTCCATTGTATATATGTTCCACATCTTCTTCATCCGTTTATCTATCGATGGACACTTAGGTTGCTTCCATGTCCTGGCTGTTGTAAATAGACCTGCAGTGAACACTAGGGTACATGCCTCTTTTTGAATTATGGTTTTCTCAGGGTATATGCACAGTAGTGGGATTGCTGGGTAGTATAATACTTCTATTTTTAGTTTTTTGAGAAACCGCCATACTGTTCTCTATAGTGGCTGCATCAATTTACCCACCAACAGTGCAAGAGGGTTCCCTTTCCTCCACACCTTCTCCAGCATTTATTGTTGGTAGATTTTTTTGATGATGGCCTTTCTGACTGGTGTGAGGTGATACCTCATTGTAGTTTTGATTTGCATTTCTCTAATGATTAGTGATGTTGAGCATCCTTTCATGTGTTTGTTGGCAATCTGTACATCTTCTTTGGAGAAACGTCAGTTTAGGTCTTCTGCCCATTTTTGGATTGGGTTGTTTTTTTGATATTGAGCTGCATGAGCTGTTTATATACTTTGGAGATTAATATTTTGTCAGTTGCTTCATTTGCAAATATTTTCTCCAATTCTGAGGGTTGTCTTTTCATCTTGTTTATGGATTCCTTTGCAGTGCAAATGGTTTTAATTTCATTAGGTCCCATTTTTTTATTTTTGTTTTTATTTCCATTTCTTTAGGTGGTGTGTCAAAAAGGATCTTGCTGTAATTTCTGTCATGGAGTGTTCTGCCTATGTTTTTCTTAAAGAGTTTTATAGTGTCTGGCTTTACATTTAGGTCTTTAATCCACTTTGAGTTTATTTTTGTGTATGGTGTTAGGGAGTGTTCCAATTTCATTCTTTTACATGGAACTGTCCAGTTTCCCAGAACCACTTACTGAAGAGACTGTCTTTTCTCCATTGTATATTCTTGCCTCCTTTGTCGTAGATTAATTGACCATAGGTGCATGGGTTTATCTTTGGGCTTTCTACCCTGTTCCATTGATCTATATTTCTGTTTTTGTGCCAGTACCATTCTGTCTTGATTATTGTAGCTTTGTAGCATAGTCTGAAGTCAGGGAGCATGGTTCCTCAAGCTCTGTTTTTCTTTCTCAAGATTGCTTTGGCTATTCAGGGTCTTTTGTGTGTCCATACAAATTGTAAAATTTTTTCTTCTAGTTCTGTTAAAAATGCCACTGGTAATTTGATAGGGATTGCATTGAATCTGTAGATTGCTTTGGGTAGTACAGTCATTTTCACAGTGTTGATTCTTCCAATCAAAGAACATGGTATATCTTTCCATCTGTTGGTATCATCTTTAATTTCTTTTATCAGTGTCTTATAGTTTTCTGCATACAGGTCTTTTTTTTCCTTAGGTAGGTTTATTCCTAGGTATTTTATTCTTTTTGTTGCAATGGTAAATGGGAGTGTTTCCTTAATTTCTCTTTCAGATTTTTCATCATTAGTGTATAGGAATAAAAGAGATTTCTGTGTATTAATTTTGTATCCTGCTACTTTACCAAATTCATTGATTAGCTCTAGTAGTTTTCTGGTAGAATCTTTAGGATTACCTATGTATAGTATCATGTCATCTGCAAACAGTGACAGTTTTTACTTCTTCTTTTTCAATTTGGATTCTTTTTATTTTTCTTCTCTGATTGCTGTGGCTAAAACTTCCAAAAACTATGTTGAATAACAGTGGTGAGAGTGAGCAACCTTGTCTTGTTCCTGATCTTAGTGGAAATGGTTTCAGTTTTTCTCCATTGAGAATGATGTTTGCTCTGGGTTTGTTGTATATGACCTTTATTATGTTGAGGTAGATTCCCTCTATGCCCACTTTCTGGAGAATTTTTATCAGAAATAGGTGTTGAATTTTGTCAAAAGATTTTTCTGCATCTATTGAGATGATCATATGGTTTTTCTTCTTCAATTTGTTAATATGGTGTATCACATTGTTTGATTTGTGTATATTGAAGAATCTTTGCATCCCTGGGGTAAATCCCACTTGATCATGGTGTATGATCCTTTTAATGTATTGTTGGATTCTGTTTGCTAGTATTGTGTTGAGGATTTTTGTATCTATATTCATCAGTGATATTGGTCTGTAATTTTCTTTTTTTGTAGTATCTTTGTCTGGTTTTGGTATCAGGGTGATGGTGGCCTCATAGAATGAATATGGGAGTGTTCCTTCCTCTGAAATTTTTTGGAAGAGTTTGAGAAGGATGGGTGTTAACTCTTCTCTAAATGTTTGATAGAATTCACCTGTGAAGCCATCTTGTCCTGGACTTTTGTTTGTGGGAAGATTCTTAATCACAGTTTCAATTTCATTACTTGTCATTGGTCTGTTCATAGTTTCTATTTCTTTCTGGTTCAGTCTTGGAAGGTTATACCTTTCTAAGGATTTGTCCATTTCTTCCAGGTTGTCCATTTTATTGGTATAAAGTTGCTTGTAGTAGTCTCTTAGGATGCTTTGTATTTCTGTGGTGTCTGTTGTAACTTCTCCTTTTGCATTTCTAATTTTATTGATTTGAGTCATCTCCCTTTTTCTTCTGATGAGTCTGGCTAATGGTTTATCAATTTTGTTTATCTTCTCAAAGAACCAGCTTTTAGTTTTATTGATCTTTGCTACTGTTTTCTTTGTTTCTATTTCGTTTATTTCTGCTCTGATCTTTATGATTTCTTTCCTTCTGCTAACTTTGGGTTTTGTTTGTTCTTCTTTCTCTATTTCCTTTAGGTGTAAGGTTAGATTGTTTGAGATTTTCTTGTTTCTTGAGGTAGGCTTGTATAGCTATAAACTTTGCTCTTAGAACTACTTTTGCTGCATCCCATAGGTTTTGGATCATTGTGTTTTCATTGTCATTTGTCTCTAGGTTTTTTTTTTTTTTTTTTTTTGCGGTACGCGGGCCTCTCACTGTTGTGGCCTCTCCCGCCACAGAGCACAGGCTCCAGATGCACAGGCTCATCAGCCATGGCTCACGGGCCCAGCCGCTCCGTGGCATGTGGGATCTTCCTGGACTGGGGCACAAACCCGTGTTCCCTGCATCGGCAGGTGGACTCTCAACCACTGCGCCACCAGGGAAGCCCTCTTATCGAGTTTTTATGAGTACTGATGGTAGGGATTTATATACACCTTAACTTGAGTCATTACAATTAATCCATTTTAAGCAACTGACCTTCTAATAAATAATACACAAATCCTCAACAAAATCCTTTAGAGATTATAGGCTGTAGTTTTAAAATCTTGACAGTGAAAGAGGACAAATAGCTGTAATTAGGAATCTTGAATAAAGATGACAGAATTTGGCCTTTCAATTTTTTTATAAATGTGGAATAAATACTTTGATTTCCCTTCAGTTCAATAGTACACATTATGACTCAAATTCAGTTACCTCATAGGAGACTACTTTTTTCAGTTCTTTCTTTTTTCTACTCCTTGGGTTAAAATTGCTGCACTATGTGTCATCTTGACAATGTTTTCACTCCCTTCTTAGCAGTTATGTATGAAATCTAGACTTGTTATTGACATTTCCAGTTGGATGTTTAATAGAATCTCAAGCTTCACTTGGTCCACGCAAGCTCCTTGTAGTAATCACTGTCATTTCCTCTCCCATGTCTTCCATTCACTCAGTTAAACTTGCTTAAACTCACTCATTTAAAAGCTCTGGCTGACTTCCCATTTCCAACTGCCAGTATCTGCATTTCTGTGCCCAAAGACTCTTTCCTCCAACTATAGAAACCCACTATGAAGCCAAAAGTGCTACAGAATCAACACCATCCAAACAGTGACTGGGAGTGGATAAATACCTCCCATTTCTCACTGCCAAGGTAGGATAATTCGGAGTTATCTCTGTTTCCCAGAGTTTTCTCACAGCTCTAAGCTTCAGACACTCTCTGTTGTCAGCTGGCTTAACAGAACATCCACAGTGGCAGCCTACCTTTTCTTATTTCACCTCCACACTTTCCTATTCTTGTTCTTTAAACTTCCCAAATAAACTACTTGCACTCAAATGCTCATGTGTCAAGGCAGTCCAAACTGGGAAGTTCCCCTACCCACTCTTCTTGGAGTCTTTCCTACATCAGTCAATGACACCTCCAGTTCTACCAGTTGCTGGGTCAAAGTCCGAGGTGTCATTCTCAATTCCCTTTTTTTCATACCTCAAACTATCAGAAAATCTTGTAGCATCTATTTTAAATACATCTAGAATTTGACCAATCATCTCCATCCTTAGTGACTGTATTAGTCTGCTTGGACTGCTGTAACAACAAGAAAAACACCCCATAGACTGAGTGGCTTAAGTGCCAGACATTTATTTTCTCACAATTGTGGAAGCTGGAAGTCCGAGATCAAGATGCGGGCAGGATTGGTTTTTTCTGAGGCTTTTCTCTTTGGCTTGCCTTCTTAACTGTGTCCTCACCAGGACCTCTTCTCTGTGAGCCCACACCCCTGGTGTTTTCTGTGTGTCCTTATCTCCTCTTCTTATAAGGACACCAGGGACGTTGGTTTAGGGTCCAGCCTAATTTCCTCATTTTAACTTAACTGCCTCTTTAAAGGTCCTATCTCCAAACAGATTCACATTCTGAGGTACTGGGGGTCAGGACTTCAATATACAAATTTTAGAAGGACTCAGTTCAGCCTATAACAGTGACCCCACTCCTACTGGTTCCAATTTAATCCAAGGCATCATCTTTTTCTGTCTGGAAAAGCAATAGCCTCTGAACTGTCTGCCCTACTTCTGCTCTTTCTTACCGTCCGTTCTTGACACAACAGCCAGAATTTTCCCTTTGGTACTCTGCTCAAAACCCTCTACTGGCTTTCCATCTGACCTAGCATAAAATTCTATGACCAACATAATCTACATTGTTCCAACTCCTTTCCTCTCTTGACATCACATTCTATTATTCCACTTCCCATCCCAACACTCATCCAGAACACTGACCTCCTTGCTGTTACTTGAGCAAGCTTGGCTATTCACATCTTAGGACCCTTACATGTTGTTCCCTTTACCTAAAATGACATTCCCTGCAACATCTGCATGGCTATCTCCATTCCTCCCTTCAGGTCTTCACTCAAAACTCATCTTAAGATGAGTTTATGTATGGTCACCATACATAAAATTTTAATCCCTCTCTGATACTTCCTTACTGGTTTTCATTCTCCTTAGCACTTATATTCTAGAATATAATATTTTCTAGAATATAATATTTTACATATTTAGCAGGTTTATTTTCTGTCTCCCACACTAAATTATAAGCTTCTCAAGGGCTCGAATATTTTTTTCATTCACTCTTGATACTTCAGCACCTAGAACCATGCCTGCAACATAGTAGATGTTCAAAAAATGTTTGTTGCATGAATGAATGGTCTTTTTAGTGTAGTAGTAAAATAATTACTGTTATAATAATTCAACCTGGTACATATTTGTATGAGGGCCCCATAGCCTTTCATGCATATCTTTGCCATGGCTCTTATATATAATAGATGAAAATAACAGAAAATAAAAGAGCAAATTGAAGGGCAGCACACACAGACTAGGCATTTCAGAAAGGATTCCCAGAATGATATCAACATTTTGATGTTTAAGAGAAAAAATATTCATTCATTCAGCAATGATTTATTGATTATTATGAATGTGCCAATCACTCATTAAAAGCTGGGGAAGGAAGATAAGTAAGACCTTGGCCTTGCTTAGGAGGGCTGTATAGTCCATAGAGTTTCTCCTCTACCTGTTTTGAAGTTGTAATTCCCAGCTTTGCATGATTGTGAGGAAGAAGGAGAAGGCTGAGGAGGAGGTAGAGGTGGAAGAAGATGAGAACAGGGAGGAAGAGGAGGATCAAACACTCACATTTAGTAGAACTAGATTTCTAAGCAAACAGAAACACAGAAAGTAATGGGTTTCTTAGGGGCTAAACAAGGAAGAGATGGAAGAGAACAGTGCTCTCTCTAAAGGTTGCCCTAAAGTGATGCTTTGAAGCTTTCTTCACAGGCACATATTGTGTCTTACCTTTGTTCTAGTTTTGACACAACTGACATCCAGTTTGTTATAGGAGTAATAGCATAGGAACAAGCAACAATAACGAGGTTTCTGCTATTCTGACAGTTGGAAGGAGTATGCATTCAGTAAAAAGAGCTTTTAAACTAAGGGCAATTCTATATTTACAAATAAAGATTTCTTAATACATGGTTTACTAGACTAGTGAGAGGTCGGAGCTTGATTTTCTTTCTGGGCGTATGTCTCATATGGAGACAGTGGAGACTGGAGGAATAAGACTTAAACTCAGGGTGTGATTATTCCAGGTCCAATGTTTCCCCATAGGCACATAATAATTGCTGTTAGCAATGTACTTTTCTGAAGTTCAAAGCTATAGCATAAGTAAAATAAATGTTTATAGATATCAGGCCTTACAGCCAGCGAAATTGAAGCAAACATTTTTAAGTCACTCCTTAGAGATGCACACAATTAATTGAAGACATAATTGCATGTGTAATGGCTTCTTGTACACTAAGTACCTGTTTACAAATCAAATTATTCAATTTAGAGTCTCAAGTGTGTGCTTTCTTTGCTCGATTAACCCCTTATGGCTATGCATAAGCACCTAGTTTGAGAAGATGTGGCCTTTAATATTTTTAAGATCATTTAGATTATAATTCAAATTTAAATGTGAAGTAAAAATCTATTATCATTTCCTAAGTAAAGAGATGTTAATCTATCAAGTATTACTCTGAGTCATTTGCTGTTATTGTTTGAGGCTTACCTGTTTATTCATAAAACTTGTGTTTAAACAAGTTCTCTATGCAAGGGACTTCCACTCTAAGAGACATTCAAACATGCCTGATAAAAATCTGAAAAAGCAATTTTCTAAAGGCATTTGAGAGCTGTAACCATGTTCCTCTAAAGAGCTGCTGCTAAGCGTGAAAAGTAGGTGCATTAGAATTACTCATGTAGTCATTCCTTCATCTGAATGTTATTGCACATGATACGGAAAGAGCCATGGAAGATGCACAAAGAGGAAGAAGATATCCCTGCACACGACGCATGATTGGATGCATCTGATACATAACACTAATGCCGTGGGAGGGATGGGCATGGTGCTGAGCTCAAACCCTGGAGTCACACAGGCTCTAAAACCAGCTCCATACCTCAGGAAATGAGGAAACAATATTTACGTCATCATGTTTAGCCTTAGTTTTCTCATCTATAAAAGTAGACCGATCTAGTACCTTGCTTAGGTAGTAATGAGAGAATAGAATGCTTTGTCATGACTTAATATCTCTCATCTTTACAGATGGGTAAAATAAGAGGAAAAAAAAGACTCATAAATGGGTAATTAATGCCACAGGCAAAGTAAAATCCTTTTGCAGGGAGGGCAAAAAAAAAAAATGGCAGTGTTAAGATTAAGATTCATATAGTGAAGTTGGATTGTTCCCTTGAAGGTTATGCAGACATATGGCTAAATAAATAGCAGAATAACAGGGTAAGAGGGCAAATTGTAGAATGCATACAGTGGATAAAAATTACATTTGTTACTGTTTTAAACATTTGAAGCTGTTTTATAGATTTGAGTTTCAGAGCAAAAAAAGCCTTTGATATAAAGAATATGGTAACCACCAGGAAAAAAATAATTTGAGTTGTTTCTTTTAATTGTCATTTATTTCCTATCAGACTTTCCAACTTGAGGAAAAATTTGAAATAATTCTTCTCTCCAGGTGAAAACAAAGGAAAATCACCATATAGCGCTTGGGATGAAGACAGAACACACGATTTTTATGTTGTCCTTTAAATAGGTTCGTTCAATAATAGAATTTAGTTTGCTTTTTAGTGGTAGTAAATAAAAATAAAAAGATATCCCTGGCATTAGTTTTCCCAGGTGTAGGAGACCTGATAGAGGCTGTTAATTTGTTGAACATTACTGTTTTTAGTGCTCATTTTGGCGACTGAAAAGTGAATGTTTGAATCAGGTGAAGTTTGCTAGTAATCTATACTCATTTTACTTGACTTCTGAAATATAATTGGATTATAAGTGAGGCTTATAGGCTCAGGAAAAACAAAGCATTTAAGTGTGGTTTCTTTTTCTCTTTCGTTTCCCCTCTCTCTCTCTCACTCCTTCCTTCCCCCCACCCCTCCTTTCATCCCTTCTTTTTAACCTTCTTTCCCTTCTTCCTTCCTTCTATCTTCCCCCACTTCTTTCTTCCCTTCGTCTCTCTCTCCTTCTTCTTTTTTTTTTTTTTTTTGTTTCCAAAGAGATAAGCAGCGTTCCTTATTTGTACTCTGTTTTCTTAAAAGGAAGAAACCCTTGAAAAAGTTATTTTTAATTACTGATGACTTACTCCCATGATGATTTGACTACACATGTTTAATATCAATAATAAAGTTTAAATAGAAAAGAGTGAATCTTTTATTACAAAGTAACCCGGGAACTGCTAAACTCTAATTGCATATGTCCCTATTTTTGCTGTTAGATAGAGAATATATATTGAAAAATAACCATACATCAGTTGCATGCTTTGTACTGCTCTTTGGAATTTATGCTTCCAATGGTAATTGCACATTTCCAGCGGTGGTCCAAAGCATTAGGTTTCTGTGGCCCTTAGGCTTCACAGTTTTTTCTGTCTCTTAATAGACTTTTCTCCATGTTCGGCAGTCTATCTCTTTCTCACAAATGCCTTGGGTTGTAAACTGAAGTGTATGTTATAAAGTTAACACTAGACAAGAGGACTTATGAAAATATTACAAACTGATCAAGTATTCATGATTGGAAAGATGATATCATATTATAGTAGCTATTCAAAATACTAGGCTTATAGCTTTACTTCTGTCTGAAATAGTGGGAAAGAAATGGGGAAAAAATAATCTCATGTACTCCATCTGTCTCATTTAGCACCCATTCCATCCCTTTGTAGTACAATTCATTTTTTCCTTGTTATTTTTTGAAGACAAATGTTACTTAGAATATGGTGGTAATGTAGAGGAAAAGAGTGCATTTGAGAAAACTGAGGCATAAAATTGGCAAATAGCTGTCTCAAAAATATTGTGAAAGAAAAAAAATGGATACATGCAGAAAATTTATATTGGCAGAGCCACTGTTTCTTTTAAAATGTGGTTCAGTTTCCCAGAGACAGAAAAATGTGACTTGTTGCCAAAGGTGTCACGGTAACCTTCCTATTACTAATAAATACAAGAATTTGCAGAAACACAGAGCAATGGCAAGTGTCTGAATTTTTAAAATAGTGTGGCATCACAGAATCTGACTGCTGTTCTTTTTTGTTTCCTTAAAGAAAATGTGAGTTTAGAATACCCTTATCTTTTTCCTTTTCTGTCAGTTCTGCTGGTGAATATATAAAGAAACAATGTTCCTTTTGCCAACATAAAGAAAAAAATACCAAGATATTTAACCTACAGATGTCAGCTTATTTACCAAATGGAATGGATATTTTCCATATCCCCCCAAAATTAAGAAATAAAATCTGGCATTTTTAATGTTTAGCTACCACTTATCATTGTGTATCAGAATTTCTTAGTCCTATGATTTATTCTGTGACATGATTGACAGTCTTCTTGTTCATCTTAATGTGGAAGTAATGTCTGTTTTAAGTGAAAGTACCAATATTTCCAACACACAAGTAATAGTGCACGTGCTCTGTGTTTCTACAGTCAGGGATGGTTTGGATTACTTGGTGTATTGTTCATGGCCCTCATAAGATTTCCTTTAGATAAGGTCATGCATTTATATTAGGCTGGCTTTGGAATGCATACTCCTTCTGAACTGTGGAAGAGTCTTCTGAACTTCATCCAGTGCATCATATCCTAACAAACTGAGTTAACAGCTAACCATTCTAATAAAATCAGTTGAGTACCTGCATTACACCATGTATTTGGTGTCTTGGTCATTTGATTATATCTTTTTATTCTCTCTTTTTAGGTTTTCAGTAAAAGGAGCTTTTCACACAAAGATGGATTATTAATTGCAAACTCCCTATAAATTTTACTAGATTATGATAATTCAAACACACATGGAGAATCTCTTTGGGACAGTGGTGAGGCAGTAGGTGTGAAAGGTAGCATGGGAAGACCAGGGATAGGTGCAGATTCCTGGGTCTTACTGGTTTATATTTAGACATTCACTTGCACCCACTAAACAACAACCTTCTGGAAGGGAATCAGGTTATCTTATCTTTATACCCCTAAAACATATAAAACAATGCACTGCAAGTAGTGAGAGCTTGAGATATACTGACAGAATTGGGGAAATCCTAGTTTTTTATAAGTTCTGGGAAAGGTCCTGTTAAGAAAGATTTTCTGGAATTTCAGTTTTCTCAGTAAAGCAGTGGTATTTACCATCTACCTTTCCAGATCTACAAATACAGTCTGATCACTGTAAGCTAAATTTATCAGAAGAATCAAGAATAGGGCATTTTGGTTTATCAATTAGTTTAGTGTACAGACTTGCTATATGTAAATGATTTTTCATATATTAGGTACCCAACAGAAGACATATAGTATTAAAATTATAGTATGAAAGGTAAAAATTGCATCAAGAAAATTATAGTTTAAGCTCTGGGAGTGCTTGGTGGGTTATCATTATAAACACCAATTATCCTGTTATAATTCAAACAGCTGAGAACATGAGAACATTTATTGAGCTATTATATGATAGACAGCATGTAAGAATTTACCTTAGTGGAACTAAGATGATCAGTAATTTAGTTTTATTATTATGTCTCTAGATTTCAACAAAATATATTTTTTCACAGGAATATTTAAATGTTTATTTTTGGATGTACTAGTATTGACTGCTTTTCTCTAATATTTCTTAAGTTCTACATTTTCCATTTTTGTAATTGCCTTTTTCTTACTGAAGTATACTTGAATTACAATACTGTATTAGTTGTACAACATAGTGATTCAATATTTTTATAGATTATACTTCATATAGTTATTTAAAATGTTTACTATATTCCCTGTGTTATACACTACATTCTTGTAACTTATTTATTTTATACCTAGTAGTTTGCATATTAGTCCCCTACACTGATCTTGCCCCTCTCCCCACCTTTCTCTCCACTAATAACCACGGCTTTGTTTTCTGTATCTGTCAGGCTGTTTCTGTTTTGTTACATTCATTTCTTTATTTTATGTTTTAGATTCCACATATAAGTTAAAACACTCAGTATCTGTCTTTCTCTTATTTCACTAAGCATAATACCTCCAGGTCCATTCATGTTGTTGCAAATGGCAAAATTTTTTTACGGCTGAGTAACATTCTACTGTGTATATATATGCAACATCTTCTTTATCCATTTATCTGTTGATGGACACTTAGGTTGCTTCCACATCTTGGTTATTGTACACAATGCTGCTATGAACACTGGGGTGCATATATCTTTTCAAATTAAGATATGTACTCAGAAGTGAAAGTGCTAGATTATATGATAGTTCTATTTTAAATTTCTTGAGCAACCTCTACACTGTTTTTCATAGTTGCTGTACCAATTTACACTCCCACCAAAAGTGGACTAAGGTCCCTTTTCTCCACGTCCTTACCAGCACTTGTTAATTCTTCTCTTTTTGATAATAGCCATTCTGACAGGTGGGAGGTGAAATCTCTCTCTGGTTTTGATTTGCATTTCCCTGATGATCAGTAATGTTGAACATCTTATCATGTGGCTGTTTGCCACCTATATGCTTCTTCGGAAAAATGCCTATTCAGGTCTTCTGCCCATTTTTTAAATGTTTTTTTTTTTAATATTGAATTGTATGCTTTATATATTGTGAATATTAACCCCTTATCAAACATGTCATTTGCAAATATTTTCTCCCATTCAGTCTTTTCATTTTGTTCATGGTTTTCTTTGTTGTGCAAAAGCTTTTAAGTTTGATTAGGTCCCATTTGCTTATTTTTGCTTGTGTTTCCCTTGCCTGAGGAGACATATCTAAGAAAAAAATATTGCTAAGACTGACGTCAAAGACTGTAGTGCCTGTGTTTTCTTCTAAGAGTTTTATGGTTTCAGGTTTTACATTTAGATCTTTTGAATTCATTTTGAGTTTACGTTTGTATATAATGTGAGAAAATGGTCTAACTTCATTCTTTTACACATAGCTGTCCAGTTTTCCCAATTCCACTTATTGAAGAGACTGTCTTTTCCCTATTGTGTATTTTTGCCCCCATTGTCATAGATTAATTGACCATGTGTGTTTGTTTATTTCTGGGCTCTCTATCCTGTTCCATTGATCTATGTGTCTGTTTTTGTGCCAGTACCATACTATTTTGCTTACTGTAGCTTGGTAGTATAGTCTGAAGTCATGGGGCATGATATTTTCAGCTTTGTTCTTTTTTCTCAAGATTGCTTTGGCTACTCGGTCTTTTGTGGTTCCATATGAATCTTAGGATTATTTGTTCTAGTTCTGTGAAAAATGTCATGGGAATTCAGAGGGGATTGTATTAAATCTATAGATTGTTTTGGGTAGGGTGGATATTTTAACAATAATTCTTCCAATCCACGAACATGAGATATCTTTCCATTTATTTGTATTGTTCTCGATTTCCTTCATAAATGTCATAGTTTTCAGAGTTTAGGTCTTTCACTTCCTTAGTTAAATTTATTCCTAGGTATTTTATTCTTTTGGATGTGATTGTAAATGGGATTGTTTCCTTGATTTCTCTTTCTGATAGTTCATTATTATTATATAGAAATGCAACAGATTTCTGCATATTAATCTTGTATCCTGTAACTTTACTGAATTCATTTATCAGTTCTAAAGTTTTCTGGTGGAGTCTTTAGGGTTTTCTAGTATCATGCCATCTGCTAATAGTGACAGCCTTACTTTTTCCATTACAATCTTGATGTCTTTTATTATTTTTTCTTGTTTGACCTCTGTGGCTCGGGCTTCTAATACCATACTATATAGAAATGAAGAAAGTGAGCATCCTTGTCTTGTTCCTGACCTTCAAGGAAATGCTTTTGGCTCTTCACCATTGAGCATAACATTAGCTTTGGGTATGTCATAAATGGCCTTTATTATGTTGAGGTATGTTCTCTCTATACCAACTTTGTTGAGAGTTTTTAATCATAAATTGATGTTGAGTTTTGTCAAATGCTTTTTCTGAAGCTACTGAGTTGATCATGTGTTTTTTATCCTTTGTTTTATCCAATGTGGTATGTTACATTGATTGATTTGTGGATAATGAACCACCCTTGCATCCCTTGAATAAAAACCCACTTGATCATGGTGTATGATCCTTATTATGCATTGTTGTATTTGATTTGCTAATATTTCATTGAGGATTTTGCATCT
The DNA here is from genome assembly GCF_964165515.1 of Mesoplodon bidens. Lineage (NCBI taxonomy): Eukaryota > Metazoa > Chordata > Mammalia > Artiodactyla > Ziphiidae > Mesoplodon > Mesoplodon bidens. Next base: position 68,916,289 of record NC_138160.1, read on the forward strand.
ATGTTCATCACAGAGTTTGTCCAATAATTTTCTTTTTTTGTGGTGTCTTTGGTTTTGTTACTTGTTTTCAGATTATTTTTGTAATTCTTCTTTTTTCTTCTTTTAGTCTCTTCCCTTGTGGTTTGATGTTTTTCCTTAGAGCTGTGTTTGGGTTCCTTTCTCTCTCTCTCTCTCTCTTTTTTTGTATCTATTGTAGATTTTTGATTTGTGGTTACCATTAACTTCATGTAGGTCAAAGTGTAAATATATTTATTACTTGTTTTAAACTGGTAGTCATTTATGGTCTAACACATTCTTAAAGATCTACCCCTATAAATGTTTCTGGGTTTTGATATATTTTACATCTTCATGTTTATCCCTTAAATGTTTGTTGTAGTTATAGATGATTTTACTTTTTTTTTTTTTTTGGTAATCTTTTAACCTTTATACTAACTTAACTAAGTGGTTGATCCACTGCCTTTAATATGTATTTGCCTTTACCACGTACATTTTCCCTTCCTTTAATATTTTCTTATTTCTTGTTATAGACTTTACTTTTTCACTTAACATTCACTTTAATGTTTCTTGTAAAGTTGGTTTAGTGGTGACAAACTTAGTTTTTGCTTGTCTGAGAAATTATTTCTCTCTCATTCAATTTTGAATGAAAACCTTGCTGGGTAGAGTATCCTTGGTTATAGGTTTTTTTCCTTTCAGCACTTTAAATATATCATGCCACTACCTTCTGGCCTGCGAAGCTTTTGCTGACAAATCAACTAATAGCCTTATGGGGGTTCTCTTTTATGTGACTCTGTTTTTCTCTTGCTGCGTTTAAATAAAATTCTCTTTATATTTAACTCTTGTCATTTTAATTATGATATGCCTTGCTGTGGATCTCTTTGGGTTCATCTTGTTTGGGACCCTCTGTGCTTCCCATACCTGGATATCTGTTTCCTTCTTCAGGTTAGGGAAGTTTTCAGCCATAGTTTTTTTTTTTTTTTTTTTTTTAATTAATTAATTTATTTATGGCTGTGTTGGGTCTTCGTTTCTGCGCGAGGGCTTTCTCTAGTTGTGGTAAGCGGGGGCCACTCTTCATCGCAGTGCACACGTGGGCCTCTCACTATCGCGGCCTCTCTCGTTGCGGACCACAGGCTCCAGATGCGCAGGCTCAGTAATTGTGGCTCACGGGCCCAGTCGCTCCGTGGCATGCGGGATCTTCCCAGACCAGGGCTCGAACCCGTGTCCCCTGCATTGGCAGGCAGACTCTCAACCACTGCACCACCAGGGAAGCCCCAGCCATAGTTTTATCAAATACATTTTTGCCCTTTTCCCTTTTTCTCTCTTTTCTCCTTCTGGGACCCTTATAATATGAATATTAGTACTCTTGACATTGTCTCAGACGTCCCTTAAACTATCCTCGCTTATTTTTTTTTTTGATGTTCTCACATAATGATATAATGATTTCCACTATTCTGTTTTCCAGGTCAGGTATGTATTCTTCTTTATCATCTAATCTGCTGTTAATTCCTTCTAGTATATTTTTCATTTCAGTTACTATATTCTTCAGCTCTGGTTTTTAAAAAGAATTTTTTTCTCTTTCTTTGCTCAAGTTCCCACTGTGTTCTTCTAGTCTTTTCTCAAGTTCTGTTAGCATTTTTATTACTATTGCTTTGAACTCTTTTTTTTTTTGCCATACTCGGGCCTCTCGCTGTTGTGGCCTCTCCCGTTGCAGAGCACAGGCTCCGGACGTGCAGGCTCAGCGGCCATGGCTCACGGGGCCCAGCTGCCCCGTGGCACGTGGGATTTTCCCAGACTGGGGCACAAACCCGCGTCCCCTGCATCGGCAGGCAGACTCTCAACCACTGCGCGACCAGGGAAGCCCTGCTTTGAACTCTTTATGAGATAAATTATTTATCTCTGTTTCACCAGGGGTTTTGCATGTGGTTTTATCTTCTTTTATTTGAAACATACTCCTCTGTCATCTCAAATTATTTGACTCTGTTTATCTCTATGAAATTAGGGAAAACAATTACCTGTCTCCATCTTGAAGGCATGTCCTTGTGTGGGAGTGTCCCTATGCAGTTGCTGTGTGCCTAGTGGCTTTGGTGGGAGAGCTGGACCTGAAGTGAGCACAGGCTGTCTTCTCCTGGGGTGTGCTAGCAGATGCTGTCTTGGGGGGAGGGTAGAGCTGGAGTCAGAAGGGCTAGCACCAGAGCCAAGTGTAAGCTGTGATTTCTCTTAGGCTCAATGGTGGTCGCAGCTCTGTGGGGGGCTGTAGGCTGGGGCTGAAGGTCTGGAGTAGGACCCCTGAGGGAGTTGGGCTTCTCCCAGCATGATGCGAGTCTCCTCCCTGGTTGAGAGCATGGCCCAGGCTGTGGGCTTGGAGCAATACTTCTGAGCTGGCTCCACTTCTTCCCCTGGCGTGCATGCCCCCTTGGTTATAGGTGGGCTTAGATCCGTTAGAACTGTAGCTGCACTTCTGAGCTGGCTTTGCTTTTCCCAAGTGCATGGGCACCATAGCAATGGTGGCCTCCAACTTAGAGGGTAGCAGTGCAGGAGCAGGAGGGGCTGGAGTAGGAGTCCAGTGAGGGCAGGGGAGTGCACTGGTCCCGGCAAGCTGCCAAGAGCACAAGGCACTTTTCAATTTCCTGCCTCTGTGCTGGGACTAGGAGCACGTAAGTATGTGTACAAGCTCCTCAAAAGTGGAGTCTCAGTTTCCTACAGCCCTCCAGTAAGATGTACTGGTTTTCAAACCAGCTAAAGGGCTCAGCTTCCCAGTGTCAGGCCCCAGGGATGCAGTGCCTAATATGGGGCTTGGACCCATTGCTCCTTAGGGAGGATCCCCAAGCCTGTGATAAACCCCTCCTCTTCTCGGTCACTTGTTACGGGTGTGGGTCCTGACTAGAATCGCTTCTCCTCCCTTCCTACCAGACTCTGTGTGGTTCTTTCTTTACAGGCTTGGTTGCAGGTGAGACATTTGGCTAGTCCTCTGGTCATCCTCTGCAAGAGTTGATCTATATATGTAGTGTAGTTTTGATGTGTTCCTGGCGGGAAGTGAGCTCAGGGTCTTCCTATTCTGACATCTTGATCCTGCCTCCATTTTTCATTTTTTAAAATAAACGATTTAGTTCTCCTTATACATATTTTTAAATTGGGGAAGATTTTATATTCAGATACGTATGCCATTTTCTACACTGTGATTTCAAAGGGATAAGATTCTTGTTACTGATCTTTCTTCATTGATTTAAAATTTTCCCTCAGCCCCTAAATTGGTTATGAAAATAAAAGCATTATTTACTTACCTAAACCAACCAATGGTTTAGGTAATTATGCTGTTTTTCTCTTTTTATTTTATGCTATTAAACCATACAATTTGCAGAGCAAACAATGCTAAAGATTTTCAGGAGAGAAGTATGCTTTGTGCCTAATGAAGAAAAATTCAGTGAGGTGGGCTCGTGAGATGCAAATATTTTGAGAAAAGAAATAGTGGTATTTTGTTCCCTGACGGTACCTAATGGGTTACAGTGAACAAACTCGTCTGTATTAATCTACTCTCTCCAAGTCATTCTTGATCTATTCTGCTAACATATAAGTGCTGCCATTTGAGATTTTATATCCATCACTTTATAATATTTGGAAAACAACATAATTCTTTAAGTATCAATAAATATTTTTTGAGGAAGAATAATCCTCTCTTATTTATGCTCCAGAGAAAAAGCAGGGGTTAATTGTATTCTAAGACGTTTCTATGAGTCATGAAACAACCTGATAACCTTGAAGCCTTAACAGGGGATAAATAAAATGAACCTAATATCTTTAAAGTATGACCTCTTCATCACCAACCATTATTTATCAAGAACAGCAGTGACAGCTGACAAATGCACAAAAAACAAAATGAGAAAACGGTTTCTGAGAAATACTCTGCAAACATGTTAGAAATAGAGAAGTACAGATGGAAGTATAAATCTAGTAATTAATTGGAAGAAAATAATCTGACAATATTGTAAGAGTAACTAGTTCACGAATTTATGCTCTTCAGAATCTGAGATAGATCAGAGGAAAGCATTAGGGGCAAGAAATCTCTGTCTACAGATTTTCTAGAGGGTACAAAGAAACATCTGAAATCTGTAAAATGCGTGCATTATTGGATTCACTATTTTATTTCCACTCTGGGTTTTCAGAATTTTTCACTTATCATTACATTCTAATCCACTGTTTCTTATACTTGAGAAATATGCTTATCACTTCTAAAGGATAAAAAATCATGAACCCATAGTATTGACATAAAATATTTATATTACAGTGGTACTTACAATAGTACTTAAAATGGTAGAAAAATAAAACCAGATATAAGACCTTTATGCTTATATCTCTTACAAAATTATACAGTCAATTTTACAAGTTAGATAAACTATAAAAACAATAAAATTCAAATTAACAATATCGGTTTTGTTTGACAAATAATGTTTTGCTAAAATTGCCTTTCAAGATGTGAAAGTAGCTTTTAGGCACTGGCTCTTCCAAACTGTCATAAAAACTTCACTTTCAAACTGTACTAAGATTTTTGTAGGTAGAGCAGTGACACCATTTATTGTTCTGGTTTGAATTGTGTTATTGTATCCACTCTTTTTTTTCCCCCTTATTAGCTTTTGACATAGAGGTACTATTGCCAACTCAGTCACATAATAAACACAAATGTAGTCACTCAAATACAGTGATATCTGGTTTTAGTCAGGCAGATGGTCTAATATATACTAAAAATATTTTTTTAGGATTTTATTATTGAATACTCAAAGATATCTAAAAATATGCTTGGAAAGTCTCAGCGAGCCTCAGAACTCAGTGGAAGAATATCAACTCAGTTATAAACAAAGTACTGAAAAAAAATACTTTAAGAAGCTACCACCTATTGGACTAAATACACATCAGTAGACAATGTCACAAAAAATAAAACAAATAAAATATAAAAACAAACAGAATTCTCAAAACAGAGTATCAAAACAAAAGAAAAATTTAGGGGAAGAAAGTCTGAAAGAACGAGGAATCAGAATGTATAAAAATGAAAACTATGAAACTGTAGATACAATGCAGGTCCTTTTATTTTCTTCCCTTGGAGAAAGGAAAATAAAAGGTAGTGTTCATTTCAGGGATAAGGCTGGAAGGAAGGTGGAGTCAAATTGAAGGTGGGCTCTGGTTAGAACCTAATGCAGAATAACTAGAGCTCAAAGAAGAGTATTCTAGTCAATTCAGAATCCAAAACAAATTAAAGTGGGAAGAAAAGGTCAAATATGTTCAAAACTATTTTTGGAGATTTAGTTTTGTTTGGCAGCCAAGTCTTTTATGTGAATTGACTTCTATCTAAACTTGGGATGATTTTCATTCTTTATTGTTTTCTTATTTTTAGCACCACAAAGCAGAATGCTTTCCCCATTTTTGCCACAGAAAAGGCACTGCCTTGCAGGAGAGAAGAAAGGACCTTAACTATATGATCTTCCTGCAGAGAATTATGAGTATGGTGGAAATAGAGCCTTCATGGTGTTCTGCAGGAGGGTCATCTCTGTAGTAGCCCACGTTGGTGTTTTTCTTCTGTGGCTACTGAAATGCTAATTCAGTTGTGTCTAACACAGAAATTTTGTAGTAACATCAGCATTACTGTATTTCAACTGGAATCTTTTTTTATGACTACTCCGAATGTGATTATTAGGTTGACATTTGAATTAATATTACACTTTAAAGCAAATTCAATTGTCAAACATTTCACTGGACAATTCTACTTCCAAACTGCGTTTAAATTGAAGTAAAATGTAAAGTAATAATGGAAACTTGTGAGATATATATGTCTTATATTTGCTAAATGTGCAAACTTCTAAAAATAATTCTTTACTTACCTGTGTCAATAAACTTCCTGTTTGTGATAATAAAAACAATAACCATAATAATAGGGTATAACTGTAATACTTGTGTTCCCATCCTATGTGTTTGGTTAAATATATTTAACATAGATGTTATCTATGTCCTTTGAGTTCTCCTGATTCCCATGAACAATATATCACAAGTAGTTTTCATTTTGCTCTATAGCATTTTAACCATAACTAAAACCAACTTCTATCACTAAGTTTTATTATAAAATATTAGATTATCAGAGAGGACAAAAAATATTGAAAAGCTAAACAGAAACACAAAATCTAACCAGTAAGATACCATTATTGTTAACATTTTTATTTACAATTTTTAGACTTTCCTTTTCCTAAAGATATGTGTACATGAGCATACTTGTAAAAATTTCACTGGTTCCCCTAAAATATTACCTAGATCCTCACTGATAAATGCCCATGGTATCCTTTTGAAAGCACCCATGATGCTCTGCCTGAGAACTTTTTTTTCTTCCCCAGGGAGTAGTCCTTAGCCAATAATGATGAGAATTAAAAGATGAAGAACTCAGCTTTCTTGAAATTCAGGGGTGGGGGGTGACTCTGAGGTATTGTGGTGGCCTACTTCTATGAGATATGGACTCCTCTAAAGGGGAACAAAGGCTGTGGAGAATTTGCCATTAGCCTGACAAAGCTCACTGAGCCTCTTCTCACCCAATCCTCTATCCTTCCCCTCCTTTTGCATAGACCTGTAATGTGGTCTGAGCACTCTTCCTTCTAATTCCTCCTCCTCCCCTTTATTCCTCACAGCTGTCTCCCTAATAAATCTCTTTTATATCAAATCCTATCTTGGCTGCTTTTCAAAAAATCTAAAACAAAGGTAGTGCCAGGAGAAGTTAGAGGAAATAAGAGGTAAGATGGAGTTTTGAGATGGGCCAACTGATTATCCTTTGAGCAAAGAGGATGCCACTGGCATGGCAAGGAAACCATTAAACTATAAGCTACAGATGCCACCAGGGCACTTTGGACTCCATGTGAGAAAAGGAGTCACCATCTTGGCCAGAGTAATAGATGCTCTTAAGCAGGAGGTGGCAGAGCTGCTTTTATACAACTGGGGCAGGTAGAAATATTTATGAAACCTGGGTGATCCATATGTGCTCCTCAGTAATCTCATGCCTATTTTAACTATGAATGAACATTTGTAGCAACCATGGCTCAAGAAGCCATGATTGCCAAGGGCTTAGGCCCTCAGGAATGAAGTTTTGGGTCACAGAACAAGGTTAGTCATCCAAACCTGCTAAGGTAATAGCTGAGAGTGAGGGGATCTTAGAATGGAGAGTGAGGAGAGGATGAATATGACTTATGAACCTAAGACAAACTGCAGTGGCAGGTGCTGTAGCTGGCATCATCAGTCCCTCTAAGTTTTCCTTCGAGAGGAGAGGGCCATGACAACCATGGTGAAGCTATTCTTTGAACTTTCATTGAGAACTGGATCTGTGCAGCACAATGAATGGATTGCAGAAAATACCTTTTTCAGATCTTATGCTGCAGGGGTCACAGTTGACCAACAGTTCTGACTGCCACCTTTCTGGACTCAACAACACTGCATTTATGCTGCAGCCACACTTTCCTAGGGCTGCTGTAAGTGAATGACTGAGGATGGTGGGTTACTAATGCCAGCCCCCTTTGTAGTATCTGGGACAGCTCTAATGAGCACTCCCAATTAACTGAAACTCAGAATTGCACTGCTGTTTGAGACTTTTCTGGTCAAATTCTCTTTCCTTTCCCTTTTCCTTTCATAGGTATCATACCTACATTGTATTCCAAATTTTTCCCTGACTATTCTTTCTTCCTCACTTTTATCCTTCAGAGGAATTCCTCCAATAAATTTACTGCTCATCTTAATCTCGACTTCTCAGAAAAACCACAAGTGTGTTCCACACTCTCTCCCAGGGGTTCCCAGGAGGAACTGAGTTAGATTAACTTGCACATTAACACGTTTTGAATTCTTTCCATTCCATATTTCATATTCCTGTGCCTCTATCAGTCTTTCCTGAGATTAAATTAACATGATGGTTTTTAGATAAATCTACAGTGTTTGATACGCCTGTCAAGAGGTGGAGCCTAAATCCTCTCCCCTTGAGGGTAAGCTGGAATTAATCACACAGGTTTGATGAAGAGAATGTAGCTGAAATGATGGTATGTTCTGCTAACAGCCATCAAGAAAGTAACCTCCTGCTAAGAGTTATGTGTGTGAGACCTTTTGGAAGCGGTCCTCTCAGTTATGTCCTCAGATGATGGGCTGACATCCTAACTGCAACCTCAGAGAGACCCTGAACCAGAACTGCCCAACTAAGCCACCTCCATATTCCTGACTCTCAGGAATCGTGTGAGATAATAAATGTTTGTTGTTTAAGATGCTATGTTTTCAGGTAATCTGTTACACAACGGATAAGTAATACACTCTTAAATTTACATAATACTCAAATCATTTTCTCAGGATCGGTTTCTGGAGGAATACACACATCCACACACACTCACACACAGAAGTATATGTATGTTTATCATATAAATAAGCCGTTGAGTAACAGGAGTTTATTTTTAACTCCCTTATTTTGAGTTATTTCAAAAATATCTATGTATGTAGCATCATTATTAGTCACTCCATAGTATATTATTTGAATGTGTATATAAGCATGCCCTTTTTTATGAGAAACTGAAGATGTTTCTCATTTTTAGGTTATCTACTTATAAAAAATGAATATACTAGTTGATAACCACTGATTGAAAATGTAAAACACTTAGATCATTGTGCCTTATTCTGTGACATAATTCATAATTATAGTCATCTTGCAACTATAATTAGAGCAAAGGACAGATGGTAAAGGTTTAAAATGATGTGTTTATTAAAACTATGTAGGCTGCCAAATAATTTACCCCCATCACAAGTGTCCATTCATTATCTGCTCCATTGAGACAGGGTTGATGAACTTTGAAGATGGATAGAATAACTCTAGTGTCTAAATAGAAAAGTGTACATTAACTGTTGAAGGGGCAACAAACAATGCCATGGCCAACTGTTACTTGAAGTTTTAGTTTTATCTTAAGTATCATAAACTTTCTAAATAGTCATAGGATATTTGTTATTTTTTCCACAAAAGAGTAATAAAAGAAAATTATAGATTAATATAAACAAAACAAAAACAAAAAAAGAATAAAAGATAAATTAATAATGTAGATAATATTCTGGATATATGTAAATCTCTCCCATTATGTATGGCTCCTCTGCTTGAAAGTAGATCTACTACAAATAATCTTAAACTCAAAGGAATTTTACTACGAGATATTTGGAGAAGCTCCTGGAAACTAAGGAGAGGAATTCACTAGACATAGAAGACAACTGAAGACAAGGACTCCAGTGCCATCAGTTTTTTAATTTCTTGACTTATGTTTTCTAAATGTAGGTAGGCTTACTCTACTTGTTGGTCTATAATATTTCTAAGCAACAATAAAACAAAAATAACAACAAAACCCATCAACTCAGTAACCAGTTATTGAGTATGTACTAAGTGCCAGGCATTCTATGTTATTCTATGTAATCCTCACAGGAGCCCAAAGAGGGAAGTACTTTTATTATCCCCAATTTACACAATTGAAAGCTGAGCCACATAGGTTAATAGCTAACCTGTAGTTACATATCTACTAACTTGACTTTCTGAGTACCAAGTTCAAATTCATAAGGAATGTACTCCTTGCCTCGGCGTGGATCCTGTCCCCACACCTAATCCAGTCAACTGTAGCTGGAGGATTGGACAACATTGTGCTCAAATGGCATTTCCTCTTGAAACAAGAAGGATAGCGGGAGCAGTGGAGGCCTTTGCTAGAAATAAAAAAAGTGCATGGTGGTGTATGGAGGAGCATATAAAACTAATGAGAAAATATGAACAAATACCAAATTTTTGCTTGATTTGGAAGAGTCAATAATGGCAACTTTTTTTAGTTTTCATTGAGAATTAGTACATAAAAAGAGCACTGAGTCATTAACAAAAGAATTATGCTCTTAACGAAGAACTACAATGATAGTAAATTTAATTTTAGAATGTTTTAAAATGAATGCTTTAAAATCAGGAGGTATTCTTTGCTATGGATCAATTTTAAATTATATTTTAGGGTGGGAGGGCACAATTCTCTGTACTATTTAACATCCTTGAGGGTTATATTTGATGCTGGATAGAGCACCTGTACAAGGATTCAATGTGAATTTATAGCTTGGTAGAAAGTTCAGGAAGGATTATAGAGAGTGGTGAGTAAAGCATATTATCCTATTTATGTCCACTTATATAAATGCCTATCCTCAAGAAGACTTTCTAAAGTGGTGTGAGTTGTGTGTCAATACAGCCATGTGCTCTCCCATTATTTCCCTAGTATCTAAGAGCCTTTAAAATTGTTAGCCCAAGTTAGGATTATATTTTGACCACCAATAGAAAAAAATTGGTGATCAGCAAAGTTTGATATTACATGGGAAACTGAAAATTATTCCAGATTGTTTACCTGTTTAGTATTTTCCTGATGTCTTTTTTCCCTTGATGATGGCTAAGTATGTAATGAAATTTAGTAACAGTGTAGATAAAGTTCATAGATATATTGTACAGATTTAGTTAACCTAAGATTATTATTTTTTAAGATATGAGAAAAATCCTAACAATCTAGACATAGCCAAGATAATCCAAAATTGAAAAAAAAGAAAATGAATCCAATTTTTAAAAATAAAGGGAATTAAATTTGAAAAGCATAATAACTTAAGATTTTAAAAGTTTATTTTTTTTCTTTTTCAGTCTTTCTTCTTGTTTTGGGGACCAAAAGTTAAAAGCTGTATACTGTAGAACTAGTACTCATATCCAAACCTGTGTAACCGCAATACATTTATTTTATTTACAATAAAAACAGAATATGAATCAGACTCAAATATGACGCAAACATTTATTTTTTAAGTACCAGAGTGTACATTGTATATAGTAATTTATCTGATGTCTGGTTGAGTCAATTTTAAGCTATGAGTGTGTGTAAAGATTAGAACTTTGTCTTCTCAGAGTTTCCTCCAGGTACTTCTGAAATTGCACCCAAGGTAACACTACCTTTCTTCCCTGTGATTTTCATCCTTCCACTGTATATTCTTGTTATTTGGGTCCAGATTGCTATCTCATTCCTTTTGATTCTTACAGTATTAATTATCTATTGTTGCATTACAAATTACACCAAAAGTTAGCAGCTTCAAACAGCAATATCTCACACTTTCTATGTGTCAGGAATCTGGCATTACACCCCTGATTCAGGGTCTCAGGAGGCTGCAATCAAAATTTTGTCTTGGGCCAAATTCACCTCAAGATTCTACTGGATTAGGATCCCCTTTAAGCTCACTCAGTATTTGTCATCAGGATTTCATTGTTTGCAGGCACTGGCCAGAGGCCACCCTTGGTTCCTTGCTAGTGGCTCTCCATATCAGAGCAAGCATTTGAGAAGAATGAGAGAAAAAATACCAGGAATATGAGAGTCAAATTATTTTATAACTGAATATTAGAGATGACATCCCATTACTTTTGCAGTATTCTATTAATCAGAAGCAAATCACTAGGTCCAACACACATTCAAACTATATTACACAGCTATAGTAATCAAAAGAGTGAGGTATTGGATAAAAACAGACACACAGAACAAAGGAACAGAACTGAAAGTCCATAAATAAACCTAAGCTTATATGGTCAATTAATTTATGGCAAAGAAACCCAGAACACATAGTGGGAAAAAGATAGCCTCTTCTATAAATGGTGTTGGGAAAACTGGACAGCCATATGCAAGGTAGTGAAACTGAACCCCTATCTCACACCATACACAGAAATCAACTCAAAATGGTTTAAAGACTTGAATGTAAGACTTGAAACCAAAGAATTCCTAGAAGGAAACATAGGCAGTATACTCATTGATCTTTGACCTCAAAGGCAAAGGCAACAAAATGAAACACAAACAAGTGGGATTGCATCACATTAAAAAGCTCCTGTATGGCAAACGAAACCATGAACAAAGTGAAAAGGCAACCTGTGGAATGAGAGAAAATACTTGCAAATCATATATCTGATAAGGGGTTAACTTCTAAATTATATAAAGAACTCCTAAACTCAGTAGATACAAAACAAACAATCCAATTTAAAAAATGAGCAGAGGAACTGAATAGATATTTTTCCCAAGAAGACATATTTTTCCAAAGAAGCCAACAGGTACATGAAGGTGCTCAATATCACAAAATATTGGGGAAATGAAAATCAAAACCACAAAGAGATGTCACATCACACCTGTAAGAATGGCTATTATCAAAAAGATAAGAAATAGGAATTGGTGAGGATGTGGAGAAAAGGCAACCCTTATGCACTGTGGTACACTGGTGGGAATGTAAATTGGTGCAGCCATTATGGAAAACAGTGTGGAGGTTTCTCAAAAAATTTGAAAAAGAACTACCATAATACTGAGCAATTCCACTTCTGGGACTTCTAGGTATTTATCCAAAATAAGTGAAATCATGATCTTGAAGAGATCTGCACCCCCATGTAAATTGCAGCATTATTTACAATAGCCAAGACATGGAAACAACCTAAGTGTCCACTGACAGATGAATGGATAAAGGAAATATGGTTACACATAAAACAGAATATTATTCAGCCATTAAAAAGAAGGAAATCCTTCCATTTGTGACAACATGGATAGACATTAGGGGTATTATGCTTAGTAAAATAAGTAAAAAAAAAAAAAAAACCTCAAACAAATACTATATGACATCATGTGAAATCTAAAAAAGAACAAAAACAAACAAAAAAAACCCCAAAATAGAACTCATAGATACAAAGAATAGATTGGTAGCTGCCAGAGGCATAGGGTGGGAGTGATCAAAATAGGTGAAGTTGGGATACAAACTTCCACTTATAAGATAAATAAATCCTGGAGATGTACAGCATGATCTCTATAGTTAACAGTACTGTATTGTACATTTGAAAGTTACTAGGAGAGTAAACCTTAAAAGTGCTCATCATACACATGCACAAAAAATTTGTAACTATGTGTGGTGATGAATGTTACCTTTACTGTAGTAATCATTTTGCAGTATACCTATATATCAAATAATTACATTGTACATCTAAAACTAACACAATGTCAATATATCTCAATTTTTTAAAAAAAATTTAAATTGCCAGAGTTCATTTATATTCCTTACTCTGTTTAATTTTAAGAGCTTACATAACTATAATACAATTATTAAGAACAGGAAACTAATATTCATATATTATTATTAAATAAAGTACAGACCATACTCAAATATGAATTTTTCATCTACTATCCTTATCTGTCCTAAGAGCCTATCGAGGATCCTGTATTGTATTTATTATTTCTCATCCTACAAAAAGTGAAGTTGTCCTGAGCCATCCAAATGTCCTAAAGGTATAGAAACAATAATATCATGTAATTAATAAGCAACAGAAAAGTTTCAGTAAGATTCCATATATAATTTATGATGAGAAAGAAAAAGAACAAGGAGCAGAATAACATCCCAATGCACAATAAAAAATATACCAGAAAAACTTGTTCGTAGATCAGATGAAAACAATAATCTAATATTTCAAAATGATAAAAACTAATGTAAAAATAATAGATGTTATGAAAGAACATAAATCAATTTAGAAATGAAGTGATTAGAGTAAAAGAATATTTGATGAGATAACCTCATAAAATAAAAATTCATTTTATAAACTGAAACTAAATTAGAAGGAACGTAGTAGTAAATAAATGGATGATATATAAAGATAAAAGATTAAAAGTATAAAAATTTTAAAATAACAAAATGAAATAAAAAATTTAGATATAGAAGTAGGTAAAGATTATATAAATACAATATATATTATATGTATTACAAACACTATATGTATGTGTATTTACATATATATATAGAGAGATTGATGTCTCTCTATATCTATCAGTCTCAAGGAAAACAACACTAAAACAGGGAAACATAACAAAAGTATAGCTCAAGAAAAATATCCTGACATAAAAGACAACTTGAAACTACATACTCAGAGGGCATCACTAAAATCAAAATGGCAAGACATATTACTGTCAAACTTGTCAAACTATGAGATGTTAAGGAAAAAGAAAAAAAATCCTTTGGGTATTTAAGTATAAAGAGTAAGACATTTATAAATTAAAGAACTTTAGATTGTCATTATATTTTTCAACAGCAACACTTTATACTAGAAGACATTGAAATAACATATTTAAAATACTTAATGAGGGACTTCCCTGGTGGTCCAGTGGTAAAGAATCCACCTTACAATGCATGGGACGTGGGTTTGATCCCTGGTCAGGGAACTAAGATCCCACATACCATGGGTCAACTAAGCCCGAGCGCCACAACTACTGAACTTGCGTGCCTCCACTAGAGAGCCCACATGCTGCAAACTACACAGCGCATGCACTCTGGAACCCAAGCACCAAAACTACAGAGCCCACACATCCTGAAGCCTGCATGCCACAACTAGAGAAGAGAAAACCCACATACCACAACTAGAGAGAAGCCCGCATGCACGCTGCAGTGAAGAGCCTGCATGCTGCAATGAAAGATCCCACATGTCTCAACAAAGATTCTGCATGCCAGCAACTAAGACCCGATGCAGCCAAAAATAAATAAATAAATAATAATTAAAAAAAAAAGAGCAGTTTCAGTCATGAGGCTGTTCCTTTAAAAAAAATACTTAATGAAAGAAAATGTGAGCCATAAATTTTTTTAACATCTTTATTGGAGTATAATTGCTTTACATTGGTGTGTTAGTTTCTGCTTTATAACAAAGTGAATAAATTTTTATATCTAGTCAAAATGAACTTTCAATAGGTAGGCTTCAGATAAACTGAACTGAATATGCAAAGATATTCCCATAATTCCTTATTGAAGAATCTAGAAACTTCAGGGAAACAAAAACAAAATGGAGACACTGACATAAAAAGGAATGATGAACATTAAATGTATTTTTACCTGTTTACCTTAGAGTAAATTATTGCTATAAGGAAGATAGTTTAGCATGGAATACTGTATCCTCTGCCAACGACGCATATGCTAAATTGGTTAGAATTGAAGAAAGAAGGGGGAGCATATACAGGTATGAAATGGGATAATAAGCCTATTACTTCAATTCAGATCAGAGTAATGTTGAAAGAATGTAATAGGGCAGAACAAGTCTGACTCCATATTGGATCTGTTTCTTTTACTTTAAAGTTTGCATTCTACTGCGTTTGCTACAAGTTAATCACTAAAGTGATGTTGCCTATAGCTTAAAGTATACATTATGGCCCATCTCTTGGAACCCTGCTTCCTATGCCTGAGTGTTAAGCTAAAATACCTTTGTTTAGCTCACAGGAAACATCCTGACAAGGCCCACCTATGAATGGCTGCAAGAAAGAAGAAATTAACACATTCCCTCCTGAGCCTGGCCAGGACCAGGAAATATTTGAAATAACTTATAGCCTTTTAAAAATTTTTATTTATTTATTTTTTAACTTTACCTCCTCACCTCCCCAGCTTTGTTCTATAAAAGAAACTACGGGGCTTCCCTGGTGGCGCAGTGGTTGAGAGTCCGCCTGCCGATGCAGGGGACATGGGTTCGTGCCCCGGTCTGGGGGGGTCCCGCGTGCCGCGGAGCGGCTGGGCCCGTGGGCCATGGCCGCTGGGCCTGCGCGTCCGGAGCCTGTGCTCCGCAGCGGGAGAGGCCACGGCAGTGGGAGGCCCGCGTACCGCAAAAAAAAAAAAAAAAAAAAAGAAACTACGATCTGCACACGGGCAAGATGGCTCTTTGGGACATGAGTCCACCACCTTATTGGTCTGCTGGCTTTCTAGCAGTTGCCCCAACAACTTGTCTCTCGATTTATTGGCCTGCTAGGCAGCAAGCAGTATAAGCTTGGACTTGGTAACAAGAAGAGTTTACTAGCTCATTTCAATGTATTAATTCATATTAGGGAGCTACAAAAATAGAGAGAAGGGCTTCCCTGGTGGCGCAGTGGTTGAGAGTCTGCCTGCCGATGCAGGGGACACGGGTTCCTGCCCCAGTCCGGGAAGATCCCACATGCTGTGGAGCAGCTAGGCCCGTGAGCCATGGCCACTGAGCCTGTGCATCCAGAGCCTGTGCTCCGCAACAGGAGAGGCCACAACAATGAGAGGCCCACGTACCGGGGGGAAAAAAAAAAGAGAGAGAGAAAAGAGGGATTTAAGGATGTTATATTAAATTTTTAGTCTCAAATTAACAAGTGGATCAAAAATAAAACCCTACCTAAAATATATATATATATATATATATATATATATACACACACATACATACATACACACACACAACTTTCCTCAAAAGGAGAGAGAAAAATTAAACAATATTGCATAAGTGACCAAGTATAAAAATGTAAGTTGGTTTAAGTCACCTAATGAAAGAAAAAAGATCTTCTGATTGGTGATCGTTTAACAAAGCTAATTCAACATTCTGCCATTTATAAGAGGCTCGCTTAAAGACAGAAGTGCTAAAGCCTTAGAGGATTACATTAATATTAAAAAGTTATACAGGGGAAATGCAAACCAAGAGAGAGGGAGTCATAATACTAATATCTAATAAGACAAAAAATCAGACAAAAAGTATTAAAAAAACAAAGAGGGAAGGGACATGATATAATCTTAAAGGTTACATTCACAATGACAATATATTTATTAATATTTATAAATCCACTAACATACCAATAACATTCTTAAAGCAGAAAACAAACCATGGAAGTAAAAACAGGAACACATTAATGACAGGATACATTCTTTCAACCCAAGATAAATCAAGTCAAAAAATTTTATAGTAAGCTTGTAGAACACCTAAAAACAAAGCAGAAGTAGATTTATAGATATGTAACTGATCTTGAAAATAGATAATATAGCCTATTTTTAAGAGTATATGGCACATTCAAGAAAATGGACCACATTTTAGGCTATAATAATAGCTTTGTACTATGTTAATTTAGCTAAATTGGAACCACAGTGCCCTTTCCTGGATGGTTTTGGGTTAGGATTAGGAACAAGAAAAATATTCCAAGAGGTGGAATAAGGATTTGAAACAGCAGCCATGCTTTCACTCAGGTCAGCATAGCTCAAGTACAGGTCTGGGATGTGCTGGCTCGCTTTGTTGCATTTGGGTAGCAGCTGGGTTATTAACTCTTCCAATCCACACTGGTTATGCTACTTCTTTTAGTTCTGCTAATTCCTGGACCAGTTTGTGTACAGGTCTTTGGCAAAGTGCATCACCATCTCTGCAGTGTACCTTCATCATCAAATTTAGAGGCCTAGAAGCAGTGAGAGACTTATGCTGGTTCTGCACAGAGACTGATGTAAGTTCTAGTTCATTCTTAAGTTTCTGGCTCATCCTCATGGGTTTCACTGGGCACCTACACTCACCTACTTCAATTCCATGTTCCCTTCCAGACTTCAGCCCCACCACTGAACTCAGGGATCCAGACTTACAACACCTGCTTAACCAGCCCCCACCATTACTTAAGTTCTAATTTACATATCAAATCCCTTTTATCACTCTTAGTGGTTCTATGCCAGATTTCATTTTCCAAAAATGACCTTAACAATATTTCTCATCCCAGATGCCCTGTCAGAATCTTGTTACTGGAGTCTATCTCCCCCTCTTCTTAATACTGGGAGAGGTCTTTGCTTTTGCCTCAACTAATAAAACAGGATGGAAGTGACTCCTGAGACTTCTGAGGTTAGGTCAGAGAAAGTGATAGATCTTCTGCTCACTCTGTCTTAGGATGTTTGATATTGAAATCCAGCCATCATGCTGTGAGGAAGTCTAGGCCACACAGAGAAACCCACATGAGAAGAATCACGACCCCCTATCCCTCAGTCCAAGCTGTATTCTCAGCCCTATCCTGCACCAACTTGCCAACCACATTAGTGCCTCACCTTGGAAGTACATCCTTCAGTTCTCAGTTGAGCAATCCCAAATAAGGCTGAATGCAACAGAGGTGTGCTTTCCCTACCGAGCCCTGCCCGAATTGCAGAATTCATGAGAAAAGTAAATGATTATAGTTGTTTTAAGCCACTAAGTTTTAGGGTAGTTTGTTGCACAGACTAGATGATAAGAACGTCATTTGCTATTGCTCTAACAAATCAGCCTACAATTCCCTTTTATCTATTTTATGCCATGGTTGAATAATCATATGATTCCAGGAAGCATTAGATCTTTCTGCTCCTCTTCAAAAGATATATTAATAGACAAAACGAAAATGCTCAATAGCAAAGATCCCACGGTTTAGGCAGCAAGGCATATTAGTCAAGGCATAATTGTACCTTACTTCTCTCACCACTGCCCTTATTACTGGGTCCTCTTAGTATCCCTGGGAGACTGGGAGAGATTTGATGAACTTAGGTCTCCTCTGGAGTCAGTTTGCAGGGAGGAGATGTCAGCCAGCACTTGATCCTTCTAATAGATATAGGAGTAGTCTCCTAAGCAGACAAACTGGAGTTGTCAATATTTTCATCTCACCCAATTATCAGTCAAAGGGGTTTCTGTCATGTCTCTTAGTAACAGCTTTGCAGGAATTAGAAGCCCTCTTATGCGAGCCAAATTTATTAATTAGAGGTCTAACAATTGATATATTTCTACTTAGAAGTAATATGGAAAAAATAAGGAAATATTTCAGAATGTATGTTGACCATTTCCTAGAAAATAACAAAGATTGTAATGCTAAATACACAAATGATTCAGTGGTCAAAATTATTGTTTTCTTTGGTAATGTTATTACATCTATTTTTAGCAGGCAGCGCTTGAGATAATATGAGCTATGAGAATCAAGAAAGATTCAAAACATAAGTCACATACGATTTATTTCCAGTAAAACTTGAGACACTGCCATAATTAATTGTTCGGTTAGATCATCTCAGTTTTGAAGGTAGCAAAAAGAAAGGTTGGGACCTTTTTATGTTTTAATTCTCTTTCCATAGTTTATTTTCCACTATCCATTTGAACTTTCCCCAAACAAGTCCCTACTGGCATATTAGAATATATTAGTCTTTAAATAGTATCAAATGAATAATATTGTTTTCTAAATCAAAACACATCATTTATGCTGTTATCATTTTTTTATGTTAAGTCACTAGAAAATTTTAGCTTTTCCTAAACAGGGTTTGGGATTCACAGAAATTTTGCTGGGAGAATCAGGTTAGTCAATACTTTATTCATCTCAACACATGAGACTTTAATTTAGTTAAATTTTTTTTCTCCTTATTTTTTCCCCTTAGTCAGGAATTAGAATTTCTGAGAAGTCTTTCTACTCAGATCCTGAAAAAATTTCCCTAATAGTACAGTACTGAGTTGACTCACTGTTAATTCAAAGCAGGTCCTGGGCATGTTGCTTGAGTTGAAGGTTGTGGTTGGAAATCATTCCATGGATGTTTCTAAATGCTTCCACTGTATATTGCATAACACAGGCAGAATTTTTGTGGAGGCTGAGGCCAAGAGGCAAGGGACATCCTGTTACCAAATTCAGACTCTAGATACTCATATGTCTCTCTCTGTATTTATACATGATACATAATTATGATAAAAAAAAATTATAGGTTGTCTTTCTGGAAGGTAAAGGTTCACAATTTTCTTCCCTTATAGAGAGAACAGAACTGTTATTGGAAGACTTTTTATGTCAGACTGTAATAAGTGGTAGAGGATAGAATGGAATGTAAATATAAACAGGACATAGATTGGCTTTTTAGAAATTCACAGCCAAATGAGGGAGAAAGGCACACAGCATGGTATTAGAGGAGTTCAAATAGAGAACAGAACTTGCTCTATGGAAGAAGGAAAAATCAGGAATTAAATACAAGAACCTTTAGGGAAGGCTCTCAGAGAAGAAAGAGGAGAGGAATTATTCCATTATAAAAGAAAAAAAAAACGCTGAAATATAAAAAACCTATAAAGTGTATTTAAAGGGTAAGTGGCTGAAGTTAGGTTGTAGTATATGGATATATAAGACAAACTGATCTTATACCCACTTTGAAATTTAAGTAAGTCCAGTGATTTTCTTGATTTGTGTCTTATGCATTAAAATTTCAACATCTTATTTTAAAAAACAGGTCTTTAGTTTTCTCTCGACAGCTTCACAGGACTCTCTATTTTTCTAGTGTTCAGTTCTGTGATTCCCTGTATTTCAAATTTAGTTCTGTCAAGTGTTATTTCCTCCACTTATGCTGCACCATATATCTTTAATTGACATATTTTATAGGCACAAGAATAAATCAGTGGCTGTGTTCCCCTTGCAGGCTCCAAAAGGTATTGTTTACCACAGTGAATACACTGTTATCTTGTCAACAACTCCCATGTCTGCATTGTCTGGAGGAAGAGTATAGAGAGGAGTGAACATAACCTCAGTGGCAGTAAGTCAGGATACAGAGTACAGAAAACACCCCTTAAAGGGACCAAACAGTTATATTCTGACACAGAATTATAAATTAAACTGAAACAGAAAAAGTGATTTGGGTAATTCATTTCACCAAACAGCAATTTCACTAATGGCAGAAGGTAAGTTGACAAAAGTTCATCAATTAGTAATAATAGTGCATTATTGTGAATTAGCTTCCCCAACAGCTCCATGAATCTTTATGCAGAATCTTTATTCACTTTGTTTATACACACTACAAAATCCTAAGGATTGGGATCAAAGTTAAAATAGTGGCACAACTGATCTGACATATTCACATGATTGGCTTTGTCAGAAATGTGTCTGTAAACTTACTAGACCAATTGTCTCATTGTCATTTTCAGTAAACCGGATGACAGAGCCCGTCAGTGAAATATTTTTCCCAGCATGCAGAAGCATCACCAGCTGCTCCAATGTGAACTATTTTTACTGTAGGGAGCAGAAATGTTTATCCTACTTTTTATATACTGAAAGGTGAACTGTATGATCATAATATATTTCCAGTAATCTAGAATTTTGAGACCATGAGAAAATACAATGGAATATAAGCTTCTAATATGGATATTTATATAAAAAATAGAGGTGATAAGTCAGAGCAGGATCACCCAGTTATGCAAATGAGCAAGGAAAGCGTTGATAACAACATCATACTGACAAGATATAGTATAAAGAACACTGGGTCCCATGTTTTGAAAGAACTGGTCTACTATATAAGTTACAATTATTGAATACAATCAACGTTTCCACATTCTGGGTTTAGTAATCCCAATCATGTAAATATTTACCATTGTCCTTTTATATTTGAAAATAACTTTAAACATTCATTATTATCTTCATGAACTTCTTGTCATCTTACTTCTCCAGTATAGGAACTACTTTGCTTGTTAAACTTCTTGTGATCCAGAGAAGTTTATTGACTTCCTCAAGATTGCATGGGAAAGAAGGTATACAGATGCAAACGAGCATGTGGAAAGATAGTCCACTTCATATGTTATTATTAAATTCCAAATTAAAACAACGGGATACCACTACATACCTATTAAAGTAGCTAAAATTTAAAACACTGACAGTACTAAATGCTGGTCAGGTAAATTTTTTTCTAGGTAATTTTTCCACATACTTATCATATATTCAAGTTGACTTTTATACTGAAAAAGATTCTCAATTACTGCTACTGGAAGATGAGAAGTGTTTAATCTATGGCTTCAATTCCCTCTATCATTTTTTTACATACCTTTATTTCTGTAAACACTAAACTTCACTCTCAATTTCACTGGATCCATTCTTACTTTTCATGTGTAGTTACTTAGAGTAGATAAGATAAATGTCACTGAGATTTTAGTTAACTTGAATTAACCTCAAATGTTGCTTAAAACGTTTGAAGTGTATCAATTTTTTTCCTGTATTTAATAAATCAGCAGGTAAGTAGGATACTGCTAGATGAGACAGGCTGATGAATAATAGTTGTTAACATGTTGATGTGTAATGGGGGAAAATATTCCTGTTAAGTATACATGTATGCCAAACACGGATAACAATCACCTTGATTTTCCACTAGCTTATTATGAGACTGTAAAGACAAAGGTCTTGAAACTTGGATTTCATTTTATTCTCAGGCTACTTTTAATCTTACTATTGTACATTAACCTCTGAGATGCACCACACATGCAAATAATGAACATATTGCAAGTTCCTTATGTCATTCTATGCAATAGGAAGAGACAATCAACAATAGCTTGCTCCTAAGGATGTAAATCTGGCCTTTTACAAGAACGAGTTCACATGGTGTCCAAAAGGTGCCTAGTCTGATTTGCTTATTCTCTAACTGCTGATTCCATTTAGATACAATCATGAACTAAACCATAGCTATTTTGCTGCTCAGCAGTCTAGCTTTACAAAATCAAGCTGTCTTCTTTCTACATCCTTGAACAAATGGAACTATCATGGCTTGTGAACTGAATTTCAGTGATCTATGTGGTGGTGATGACATTTCAAACAAAATCTTACAATTTTTGAAACATAAGTCACATCACTAAAGGAAAAGCCACAAATAAATTTACAAGGTACATTTAGCATAAGGGAATAAGAAATGAAAACCCGTTCCAAACATTTCATATTTCAGCTTTATTTTCTAATGCATTAAATTTCAAATTTGTTTTTATTCAGATATGGGATAATCTATATTTTCATATATTTCTATTAAAGCCATTATATGATTTATTAAGACAAAAACTCAAGTTTCCATATAGCATATAGCTAAGGAAAAGGACTTTTAATATTTTTTGCAGAAAAAGCTGAATGTCTCAGAAACTTTTTTGGAATAGTATTAAGTGTAAGAAAAAGCCTCATGTTCTGTTTAAAATTCTAAATTGGAAGTAGAGTTGCTGTTGCCTTGATGTTCTTTACTCTTGATTTGTACTACCTTTTGTTATTTTCTTGAGTCAACTAATTGTAGCTAAAATTCTATACTGATTGTGGATATATGTTCCAGGCCAAAGGAACACATCAGATCCTTGAGGGCTAATGATCAGTAGAGGAAGCTTATAGCAGGGTCAACAGTCTATAATACGCCCGCATCCCGGTTGCTGTGTCTACTGCGTCTATCACCTGCTTATCTGCCATAATGAAATCTATCATACTTGGTAATTTGCTTTCTCCTGGAAGCATTTCATGTTCTGATACACTCATAATTTTCCCATAAGGGGACTGATACACATTTAGTTGTCAATATGATGGGCATATGCTTTTATCTATCCTTTCTGCCTCCAAAAATGTGTATTACAAATATTTTCTAGACATGTCTTTGCTATTGAATATCTTTGATAATGAGAGGCTTGGTATTGTCGGGGCCTAGCAGGAATTCCCAAGAAGGTTGCAAATAATTTTCACTTTAATAAAGTATTCATTATTTAGTTGATTTTATTACATAGCATAGTATAATGTTTCTTATGTGAAAAATCTTGTGACTAAGTGTAATTCTAAGATATATCAAACAATAAGATCAAAAGTCCCTTCCAAAACGCACACACACACACTTCTTGGTCTAGACCGGCTCAAGAACTTGGGAAATAACATCCAGGGAATTACATGTAGGAGAGAAACTTCTGAGTAGAGAAACACATGAAATGCTTGGGGAGTTAAGTATGTCTTAGGTGACCAACACAGCAAAAAATCCCAGTCAAAGACCTAGGCCTCAAGTTGTATCTTTCCTAGGGAATAACTGCTTCTTATTTTTCACATCTATTTTTTGAGGAAAAAACACATTCTTCTTTAAATTTCCTCATAAGGCAGAATCTTTACTGATAAAAAACTAAAGCCAGACCTCAGCTTTGCCACAGTCGAACAGATAATTATAACTAAACTAGTCCATGATTACCACAAAATACTTAATTCTACTTCCAGACTTTAATGGTACTTTTTTTTTCTAACTCAGCTATTAAAATAGAAACTTCATAAACTTGAAGTCCAACTGCATTTCAAAGTACATATTTTATTTTTAATAAACAACAACACATGAATATATGCCTTGTAAAAGTCTTAATTACTACCGATACAGCTGAAGCTTCCTATGACAACTTACCCCTAAATCCAGTTCCCCTCTCCATATTAAATTTAGATTAAAAAATTTAATAAACCAGAAGGTATGGTAGTAGTTTTGAGAAAAAATACACTCTGTGGAACTATGCAAGTGTGAATTCAAAGCCTGTTTTTATATTGCTAAGCTATGTTTTCTAGGGCAAATCTCTTAGGTTCTCTGGGTTTCAGTGTCCTTAAATGTAAAATGCAGGGTAGTTATGAATTTTTAGAGATAATGTGTTATATGTCTGTTATGTACTAGCTGCTAAATAAATAGTTGTTAAATTATTAAAGAAACCACAAACACAAAAGTATTAAAAATACAAAGATATAGTGAAAAATCAGATTCTAACCTGAAGGCAAAGATACACGAGCTTAGTTAAATTTATTTAGACATTCTCAACCAAGAAACTAGAGATGAGTTCTCCTGATGCCATATCTATAGAATAAATTCCAGAGGTGGTGGATCAAATTCCTCCAAGATACATGTGTACTCACTCTGACAACCTCTGGAGCAAAAGCCAGGAACAATGTGAAAAAAAACAAAAACACTTTGTACCAAAACTGAAACAAAGGCCAAACAAAACAAAATCTTACTTCTAGTTCTCAAAGTGTAAATTTTGAGTCAGTAACAAAATAGGACTTCTAGTCTTAAACTATCATTTCATAAAAAAAGGGAATCAAAATTCTAAACTTTATGTATTTAGTAAACTTAATCCTATACAGTAAGTCCCGTACATACGAACCTTCAAGTTGCGAACTTTCAAAGATGCGAACGTGCATTCGCATGTCCAATCACGTGTTACTTCACGTGTATGGCATACATTGTCACGTGCGTGCCTCCTCTACAAGTGGTTGTGTACTTTACCGAACAGTACTGTGTACAGTACAGTAGTATAGTATCTTTATTTCAAGCCCAGGATGTCCGGAGGCAAGTGTAAAAGCAGCAGTGATGTAGCTGGTACTGCTAAGAAGCGCCATCTGTTGTACTGTATTACTGTACTTTTCAAGGTACTGTACTGTAAGATTAAAAATGTTTTATTTTTTGTGTGCTTTTTAATGTATTATTTGTGTGAAAAGTATTATAAACCTATTATAGTACAGTACTATATAGTCGATTGTGTTAATTGGGTATCTAGGTTAACTTTGTTGGACTTAAGAATGAGCTCTTGGAATGGAACTCATCCATATGTAAGGGCCTTACTGTACTGACTGCTTTATTTAAAAAATATTTTTGCTAAGGGAAATTTGATAATAAAACACATCCCAAAAGATGTTTAAAGAAGGTCAAATAAACCTCCCTGAATGTAGGATGCTAACCTTGTGGCTCAAGTGTCAAAACAATGAATGTGTCTATGGGCCAGGTTTGTATGATAGCCTATGAGAGCACCATCTAAGAGCTGGCATTTCTTTTTTTCTTTTTTTTTTCTTTTTTCTTTTTTTTTTTTTTTTTTTTTGCGGTACGTGGGCCTCTCACTGCTGTGGCCTCTCCCGTTGGGGAGCACAGGCTCCAGATGCGCAGGCTCAGCGGCCATGGCTCATGGGCCCAGCCACTCCATGGCATGTGGGATCCTCCCAGACAGGGGCACAAACTCGTGTCCCCTGCATCGGCAGGCGGACTCTCAACCACTGCGCCACCAGGGAAGCCCGAGCTGGCATTTCTGATAGTACCAAATATGTGAATAGTCCTTCTACATTTGTAATATTAGGGACACTGTAAAACAACTGCTTCAACTTTGTAGCTTGTGTGCTTGCAAATGGAAAGAATATAAGGTTTAGAAACGTTAGTTATTTTGAGAGGAGGCTGGATTGGGGGACATGAAAGAGAGGAGGAATCATTTCAGTGTCTATATAAAAATCATTGATGGGAATAAAAGGACTTAGGTGGTGAATCCTTTGCCTTTCAAATGTAACATTATAGATTTTATAAAATCAAATTGAGAAACAAGCAAGCTTTCAATTCTGAAGGGAAAGAAGAGGAGCCTATGTATGAAATGAATAAATGTTTTAAAGAGTAGAAAGAATAAATTGGGTGTTGGATGAATAAATGTTTGACTCTTTTGAAATAACTGGTTAATTTCTATGAAAAAAGTAAACAACATGAAAAAGTAACAGCCTGGTAGAAAGTAGCTGGAATGAGAAGCACATATTTGTCATGACTCAGATATTATGTACATTGTTAAATGTACAGTGTAATTTTAATCCCATGTGTACAAGAATTATGATATATTCTCCTACTTTCCTAAATCCACCTTAAATTAGAATGAAGTTTAAAACATATTCAATGAGTAGCACAATCATTTCTTAAGGGGCTGTTCATATTACTGGGCCATTGGCTCATCAGTTGAATCTCCTTATTTTACATATTCCTTTAATATAACCAAAAATTAGAAAAAATGAAAAACAATTATGTCCTCATTTTCCTCTCAATTTAAGACCAACACTTAACATATAATGATAGGCATTGTACCAAAATCGTATATAATCAGAGATGGGAAAGCTTCAGAATACTTATCAGTTTGAATGTTAATTTGAACAAATATTGCAATGTCTTTTATGAAATGTTATCAAAATAATTAAAAACACATGCACTTGCAATGCAGAACTTAAAACCAACAGGAAAGTTTAACTTAATTTTTTCTTCTTTTACTGACAGACTGTAGGAGTTCGGTAAAAATAGACTTTTTTCAATGTTATGCTAATGTATTTATGAGTCTATTTTAAATAAAAAAGAGAAAAAGTATCTAAAAATATTTATAAAAGGGGAACTAGAAAGCTTATTAAGTATTTATGGAGGTCTTATAATAATAGATAAGTATTTTAAGGTTTAATTAAACATGATGCCATCCTCTATTTTCAGTGCTATGTTTATGTGGAATAAGAATAAACCTATAGGGCCTCCCTGGTGGCGCAGTGGTTGAGAGTCCGCCTGCCGATGCAGGGGATACGGGTTCGTGCCCCGGTCTGGGAGGATCCCATATGCCGCGGAGCGGCTGGGCCCGTGAGCCATGGCCGCTGGGCCTGCGCATCCGGAGCCTGTGCTCCGCAACGGGAGAGGCCACAACAGTGAGAGGCCCGCATACCGCAAAAAAAAAAAAAAAAAAAAAAAAAAAGAATAAACCTATATATAAACAGGTTTCTTTATGTAGGTCTTTCCCACATGCCCCAAATATTTTAAGAAGTCTTTTTCCCCATTAATTAGATTTTATTATATAATTGCCATAGGATTTTTAAAACTTTTATGAAACCAACAAGGTTTGGATAGGAACCACTGCACTGACTACCGAGATTTATGGGATATTGATATTTTCTGGCACTCTTTAAGGAGCATAAATTCCTCCAAGCCCTCAAATAACACATCATCCAGGCTATTAGCAGATTTTTTTTTCAGTTTTGTTTGTATTTTCAGGAAACATTAGGAGTGGCATGATGTTTTGGATAAAGCATGAGCCAAAGTACTGATGTGCTAGTTGGAAGTGCAAATAGAAATTTGGGGTTGGTTATCCCCTATCTCAGCTTAGATTTTACCTACTGTTGCTGTTATTTATTTTTTATTTATTTATTTTGGGGGCAGAAGCAATTCTATACACCACCTCGGAGGCCAGAAGGAACAGCTGGCATTTGCTATTCTTGAAAGAGGTGCCAAGGATAGAAATACGTGGCTAACTGGCGGTGTAAATGACTTTGAAATCTGTCTCAGCAGCTGTCACGGCGATGGGCACAGTACAAATACACAAAACGTTGCTCTTTGCTGCCAAAGCCTTCTGCACTTTTGGCAGCGTATCCTCAACAGTTCTGAGTGTGGTGTGGTTGCCTTCAAGGTAGCAGGGCTGTGTGGGTCAATGTGTAGAAAGATACTGGATCTTTCATTTCATGGCATGTTTGCCCAAGGAAAACAAAGGGAAGGCACTGCTATATTTGTTTCACTGACTTCATGTTTGCCCTTTAATTTGATTTTGTTTTCTGGTCAAGTAAATTTTAAGAAATCTGCTGGTGGTTTTGAGAATTTTGTGGTCCTTAAGAAAACATGATGTGAAGGAGGAAAGCCAAGTTCTTAGGTACAAGATCCACCAGGTGGCTCAGTTGTCTAAAGGTAATTTCACATTTATTGCTTCCTCTCTATCTGCAATATAACTTTAACAATATATTTTGTGAGCTTTAAAGACCATCAAGTGGGAGAATGTAAATGACTTAATTTTTAGATCCTATTTTTTTAAGAATCTTTGCAATATATCTATGGATGATTAGTATATAATTTGGCAAATATGATAAAGAAAAGGTAGATAATAACAATCCCACTATATAAACAAAAGATTAAATTTCAATAGATTAGGGGGCATTTAGTATGCCCAAGTGGTAACTGCTGTAAATAAACATTTTACACCACCTACCACTTTAAATGGAAGATAACAATGGTTTGTCAAATACAAGCTGCAGCTTTTTAACATGTACCTGGGCATGAAGCTGAGCACTTAGTAAAAGGCTTATTGCAAGCTTGACTCTCTGATCTGATGGCCTTTCCTCCACCTCTCAATCTATTCTTGCCCCAATTTCCCTTTCCAGCTGCATCCTTCTCCAGAAAAACTGTCTTCCTTTCTACTGCCTCATAGTCATTGCACCTTCCTACCTCCTGGCCTTTGCTGTCCGTCACTTGTATCACCTTTCCCTTTTCCATCTAGACCTATCAAATTGGATACCCTTTTTCTAGGTCCTACTTAAATACCAGTAGCTGGTGGAAGCCTGAGTAAGATAATGTAATATACATTTATTGTGCCTTTACACTTGAATAGGACACATTTTTAAGTGCATTATATGAGGTGTTGAGACATTTATATTAAACAGAAATGATTTGGCTTTGACTTTAAACAGCACTCTGTTTAGGGAAATATCTGGAGGCAGACAATGAGAGGAAATGAGAGAGACTTTGGGAGACAAGCTATTTACAACTGTGACGAGAGATCAACAACTGTGACCAGGAGAAAAAAAAAAAAAAAGGAGGACTGGACAAAAGCAGAAAATGAATGGTGATACAAGCCCTCAAGGTCTTGGCCACCCCAGTGGGGGCTCTGGAGAGGGTGTGGCATTGTAATCTCATGTTGGCTGTGCCTTTATACCATTGCCTCACCCATTCATCGGGGGAGGGCACAGCATTCATCCCACTGAACTTCTGCAACTGAGGCAGATTCTGAGGAGCTGACAGAAATCCTTTACAATTAATTTTTATTGTGTATTCTTTGATAGCAAGGTAGTAGACTGATATATCACAAGATCTTCTGATTTAAAAAATATATATAAGTAATAAAACTAAGTGCTATCAAAGCACTTATATCTTAGTTCATTGGCAACATTGCTTTTTCTTCTAATTGGTAT
Organism: Mesoplodon bidens; assembly: GCF_964165515.1. Classification (NCBI taxonomy): domain Eukaryota; kingdom Metazoa; phylum Chordata; class Mammalia; order Artiodactyla; family Ziphiidae; genus Mesoplodon; species Mesoplodon bidens. The sequence continues at coordinate 68,945,619 of NC_138160.1, forward strand.
AACATTATTTGTCACACTACAATATTTTTAAATAGAATTTATTTTTAGAGCAGTTTTAGCTTTATATCAAAGTTGAGTGGAAAGTACAGAGAGTTCTCTCTGTCTCTCTCTCTCTCTCTCTCACTCACTCACTCACTCACACACACACACACACGCAATAGCCTCTCTCACTATTAACATCCAGAACCAAAGTGGTACATTTGTTACAATCCATGAATTTACATTGACACTTCATCACCCAGAGTCCATAGTCTACATTAAGGTTCACTTGGTATTGTAATTTCTATGGGTTTGAATACATTTATAATGATATGTGCCTACCACTACAGCATCACACAGAACTGTTTCACCACTCTAAAATTCTTGTGCTTTACCTATCCATCGCTTCCTCTCCTCTAATCCTTGGCGACCACTGTTCTCTTTGCTGTATCTATAGTTTAGCCTTTTCTAGAATGTCATCTAGTTGCAATCACATAATACGTAGGTTTTTCAGGTTGGCTTCTTTCACTTAATATGTGTTTAAAATTCTTCACTGTCTTTTTTATGGTTTTATAATTCATTTCCTTTTAGCACTGAATAATATCCCATTGTCTGGATGCGCTACACTTTATTTAATCACTCACCTGCTGAAGGACATCTTGGCTGCTCCCAAGTTTTGGCAATAATAAATAAATTGCCAAAACCTACACAGGTTTAGGTTTCTGTGAGGACATAAGTTTTCAACTTACTTGAGTAAATACCAAGGAGCAACGGCTGCTGGACTGTATGGTAAGAGTTTGTTTGTTGTAAAAAACTGCCAAACTGTCTTCCAAAGTGTTTGTACCATTTTGCACTTCCAGTGTGAAAAATAAACACAGCTGGATGCTAGCTAAATTGGTAAAAACAAATTTTATTTAGTAAGCACTGATAGTAGGGTAGAGAGCTGAGCTCCCTTCCCATTTGTGCAGAGGTGATAGGGCATTTTAAAGGGAGGATGGCAGGTGGTAAGTGGGAGCTTAATAGAGTCAGAGAAGTTACAGTAAGTCCCCTACATACTAATGAGTTCTGTTCCGAGAGCACGTTCATAAGTCCAATTTATTTGTAAATCTAACAAAGTCAGCCTAGGTACCCAGCTAACGTAATCGGCTACACAGTACTATACTGTCAAAGCTTCATAATACTTTTCATACAAATAATACATTAAAAAAACAAAAAATAAAGCATTTTTAATCTTACAGTACAGTACCTCGAAAAGTCCAGTAGTACAGTACAACAGCTGGCACACAGGGGCTGGCACTGAGTGAACAGGCAAGAAGAGTTACTGACTGGAGGAGGGAGAGGAAGTGGGAGATGGTAGAGCTGAAGGATCGCCAGCAATAGGAGACAGAAGGCAAGCTGCAATTTCACTCACGCTTGACATTGACGACACAGGTTCTGGTTCCTTGTTGGATTCAATTCTATCTACCCTCTTGAAAAAACGATCCAGTGATGTCTGGGTAGTACTATACCAGCTACATCACCACTGCTTTTACACTTGCTTCTGGACATCCTGGGCTTGAAATAAAGATACTATACTACTGTACTCTATAGAATACTATACAGTAAAGTATACAAAAGCACAACTACTTGTAGAGGATGCATGCACGTGACAATTTATGCCAGACATGTGAACTAACTTACGTGACTGGACATGCGAATGCACTCTCACATCTTTGAAAGTTTGCAACTTGAAGGTTCGTATGTAGGGGACTTACTGTACAGAGGGTTGGTCAGTGTAAATGAGATGAGGACAGTTGTGTTTGCCAGTTGTCAGTTATTGAAGTTAGGATTCTACCCCTCCCAGGGACACTGGGAAAAAGAGGCCCCATCCTTCCTGATGATTACATTTCAAAGGAATGGTTCTCAGGTCCTTAAGAAAGATACTTCTGAGTTGTTAAAATACATGTTCACAATTGTAAGGCATTTTAAATAAATGCTATAGGAAAGGGAAGGCAGGGACCTATCCTCAGATGTTGGTTAGAAGGAACAGCACTTTTTCCTGGCAGTGTTGAGCTTTCTCAGGCAGCCATTTAACAGAGGGGTCAGGTCGTCCTAGGGACACAGCCTTATGCTGCTAGAAGCAATGATAGATCTGGTCATTTCTTAGTGCAAATTTTTGCATAAAGTTATGTGCCAAAAGATCTGAGGTTCTCATCAGCAGTGAATGAGAGTTCCTGTGGCACTTCATCCTCACCAACATTTGGTGTTGTCAGTGTTCTGGATTTTGGTCATTTTAATAGGTGTGTATTGGTATATTGTTGTAATGTACATTTGCTTGACCACATATGATGATGAGCATCTTTTCATAGACTTACTTGCCATCTATGTAGGTTCTTTGGTGAGGTGCCTGTTAAGGTCTTTGGCCCATTTTTTATTTGGGCTACTTGTTTTCTTATTATTGAGTTTGAAGGGTTCTCTGCATATTTTGGATAATAGTCCTTTATCAGATATGTCCTTTGCAAATATTTTCTCCCAGTCTTTGGCTTCTTTTTTTATTCTTTTGATTGTGAATTTCGCAGAGTAGAAGTTTTGAATTTTATTGAAGTCTGGTTTATCAGTTATTTGTTTCATGGATCGTGCCTTTGTTGTTGTTGTATCTAGAAAATCTTTGCCATACCCAAGGTCATCTACATTTTTCTCCTGTTATCTCTAAAAGTTTTCCAGTTTGCAAAAGACCCAGGAGAGCCAGCACAACATTGAAGAAGAACAAAGTCAGAAGAGTGACACTTCCTGACTTAAAGAATTACTCTAAAGCTACAGTAATCAATAAATTGTGGTATGGGCAAAAGAATAGATCAGTGAAACAAAATAGAGAACCTGGAAATAGATTCAAATACAGTCCACTGATTGACAAAGACATTACAATGAGGAAAAAATAACCTTTTCAACAAATAGTGCTGGAACAACTGGATATTCACAAGAAACAAACAAAAAAAGGAATCTAGACATAGAATTTACACCCTTCACAAAAATTAACTTAAAATATATATTAGACCTAAATTTAAAATACATTTATCATCAAAATAACAGTAATCTTGTTGAATACGCCTGGCATTTTTTCTGCCCATTGGTCCTCGGCTTTCAACCTTTGGACTATTTCTTCTAACACTGGGATTATCTTGTTCCTGAATATTTGACAGGACTCTCAGTAAAATTATTAGGGTTTTTCTTCCATTTTGGCATAGATTTTAAAAATTATTTGATATCTTGACTGCTTACAGCTAATCAGGCCTTCCCTCCACCTTCCTTGAGCCAGTTTTAGTGATATTTCCCTGAACTTTGTGATTTTTACCTAGAATTTTATTTGTATAAATTTGTCCACAATTCTGTTATCTTTTTAGAAATGTGTTGTGCCTACAATTATGTCATATCTTAATTTCTAATATTTACTTGTGCTTTCTTTTCTCTTATTAATTTCTGAATAGCTATTTTATTTTTATGTATCAGCCTGGGTTCTACTAGGAGTAGGTACCAAGATGGAATTAAATGTGCAAAGGTTTCATCAAGGGAAATGCTGGTGTAAGAGAAAATAGAGAGGGAGATGGTGAAGATCTAAGAGAGCCACCAGACCACAGGCAAGTCTGATTGCAAGAGAAGAAGAGATGGAGGAAAGGCTGGGTAAAGTGCCTTATACAGCTATCCAATCAAAACAGACATGGCAAGGCCTTTGAAAAGTCCCTGAGCTGAAGTCTGCCACAAGAAGAGTCCCACATCTCCCAGGATCAGGCTTGCATTATGATCCCAGTTCTAACTGGGAGAAGCCCATGGTCTTGGTGTAAACAAGACGATGATTTCAGAGCACAGCAGCTGTTACTGTTGATAGATTACATGCTCATAGGTCGAGGTATGTGAGGTGAATCCTCTTTGCGGCTACAATTTGTTTTTGTAAAGAACTAGCTTTCTGGTTTGTTAATTCTATTTTACCTTTATTTTTAATTTCATTAATTTCTCCTCTAAACTCTATAATTTTTTCCCTAATATAGCACCTAAATTAGCATTGTCTTCTGCAGTACCATTTTTGCTGCATCTCTTCAGTTCTTATATATGAAGCCTTCATTATTCAATTTGAGAATTTTCTAGTTTTTATTATGATTTCTATTATGACCATACCTATTTAGAGATTTATTTTTAACTTTTATTATTTTTTTCTTTAAAGTTATCATTTGGTTTAGAAGTTGACAAATATCTTGAAGAAAAATTGCACATAAATTCTCAGGGTTTTTGATTCCTCAAATACTGAATGCTTGATAACTTTGAAGTACAATTTTTAGTCACCTCAGGCTAGTGATACCATTGTGATCCTTTCATTTTAGCTTTTATGTCCTCAGTTCAAATAGGTTCCAAGGGGAAAAACTCAAGGAGAATTTGAGGCTCACATCAATGTGTTTTTCTCCCTGTTCTTGCCTCTTAGGTCTAGTTGTCATGTTTGTTTCCTAATAATTTTTAAACCTCTCTTTAAATGTATATATGTACATATATGTGTATATGTATGCATGTATATATAATACTTATAAACATAAGTTATACATATATTGAATAAAGTATATGTAGTTTAAATTTATGCATTTAAACATATACTATATATACAAATATACTATATATTTTATATATGTATAAATCTATCATCTATTCTTTTATCTAATATTCACCTTGTGTTATCTTCTGTGGGGATGTTACCTTGATATCAGCTATTCTATCATAGATATAACCCAAAATGTCATTTTTATCACATTGTCAAGTTTTCTTTGGCCTTTTTGAAAATATTCTTTTTTTAAAAATACTGCTTGATTAAGTTATGATTGACTAAAACATTTTTTTAAATATAATATTACTCCCAAATTTATCTGTAAGGTACACATTTTGTTTCTATTCTTTCAAAGGTTATCTTTGGTATTTTAATTCCATACATTATTTAACACAGGATAAATTTATTAAAGTTTTCATATTTGTAACTAATTCAAGGACTATAGAAAGCTGTCTCTGATCATGCTCCTTTTCTTTACTCACATATCATTTTAATCAAATACCACAGTTCTATCTTTTTTTAACCTTTTTATTTTAAGATATTAGTCATTCTTATTGCTATATTTTGTAGTCAATATATGGTGAGATTTACCCAAGTATTTACCACTTTCTTTACTTGCCATATTTTTCTTGTATGTCAGAACTTCCTTTTACATTATTTTCCTACTCCTTGAAAAGCACACTTTTGAAGATTTTTTAAATGAGATTCATTGCTGTTAAACTTTTATACATTCTGATATTACTAAAATTATCTATTTCACTCAAAATTTTAAAGATTTTTTAAAAGTTTTTTTCCAGTGGACATTTTCTCCTGGCCTTTTGAAAAATTATTCTACTGTCTTCTCATTTCTGTTTTTGTTAACTCTTTTTTTTTTTTTTTTTTTTTACGGTACGCGGGCCTCTCACTGTTGTGGCCTCTCCCATTGCGAAGCACAGGCTCCGGACACGCAGGCCCAGAGGTCGTGGCTCACGGGCCCAGCTGCTCCACAGCACGCGGGATCCTCCCGGACCGGGGCACAAACCCGCGTCCCCTGCATCAGCAGGCGGACTCTCAACCACTGCGCTACCAGGGAAGCCCTGTTTTTGTTAACTCTTAATAGGTAATTTATCATTTGCCTCTAGCCACTTTTAACGTCTTTTCTTTGTCTCTGGTGGTTAGTATAAAAATTATATATCGATGTGTACATTTATTTTTTATTGATTCTTTTTTCATTCATTGTGCTTGCTGATTTTGAGTGCATGTCTCTCAACAGAAAATGTTTAGCCATTACCTCTAAAATATCTCCTTTCCCTCATTTGTTAGATTTCATCTATCTTCCAAGTTTGGTAAACCCTCTATCTTCTGACATTGGTTTTGGAGGTGTATTCTAGATAATTTCTTCAGTTCTTAAAGCTCACTAATTTTCTCATGAACTTTTTAAAATATCTTACTTCTGAACTTCTAGTTTAAATAATTATATAAGTTTTCAAATCTGTGATTTATTTCATAATTTTAAAAACTTTTATTTTGATCACCTTTTATAATTATTTTAAAATACTGGCAGATTTATTTTGCATTGTGTATCCCAGACTTTCAATTCTTACTAATACTTGCCAAAATGTTGGTCCTACGACAAAGTACAAAGTAGAAAAACTTTTGTTAAAATAATACTACTACAAAGTAGAAAAATTACGTCCTACTACAAAGTAGAAAAATCCTACTACAAAGTAGAAAAATTATTTATTAAAACCAGATAGAATGAATTGACTCTGCTTGATTACTAGTCAGAAAAGTACAAACTGAAACTGTATTCCAGTAGGTACTCTTAAATACTTTCCTTGTTAGTATGTTGCTGTAATAATGGCCAGTTAGAATGATTATAAATTATTAGGTGAATAACTAAAAAGGTAGGTTGCATACCTAGGAATAAACCTACCTAGGGAGACAAGAGACCTGTATGCAGAAAATTATAAGACACTGATGAAAGAAATTAAAGATGATACAAATAGACGGAGAGATATACCATGTTCTTGGATTGGAAGAATCAACACTGTGAAAATGACTCTACTACCCAAAGCAATCGACAGTTTCAATACAATCCCTATCAAACTACCACTGGCATTTTTTCACAGAACTAGAACAAAAAATTTTACAATTTGTATGGAAACACAAAAGACCCCGAATAGCCAAAGCAATCTTGAGAAAGAAAAATGGAGATGAAAGAATCAGGTTCCTTGATTTCAGACTATACTACAAAGCTACAGTAATCAAGACAGTATGGTACTGGCACAAAAACAGAAATATAGATCAATGGAACAGGATAGAAAGCCCAGAGATAAACCCAAGCACATATGGTCACCTTATCTTTGATAAAGGAGGCAAGAATATACAGTGGAGAAAAGACAGCCTCTTCAATAAGTGGTGCTGGGAAAACTGGACAGCTACATGTAAAAGTATGAAATTAGAACACTCCCTAACACCATACACAAAATAAACTCAAAATGGATTAAAGACTTAAATGTAAGGCCAGACACTATCAAACTCTTAGAGGAAAACATAGGCAGAACACTCTATGACATAAATCACAGCAAGATCCTTTTAGACCCACCTCCTAGAGAAAAGGAAATAAAAACAAAAATAAACAAATGGGACCTAATGAAACTTAAAAGCTTTTGCACAGCAACGGAAACCATAAACAAGACCAAAAGACAACCCTCAGAATGGGAGAAAATATTTGCAAATGAAGCAACTTACAAAGGATTAATCTCCAAAATTTATAAGCAGCTCATGCAGCTCAATATTAAAAAAACAAACAACCCAATCCAACAATGGGTAGAAGACCTAAATAGACATTTCTCCAAAGAAGATATACAGATTGCCAACAAATACATGAAAGAATGCTGAACATCAATAATCATTAGAGAAATGCAAATCAAAACTACAATGAGGTATCACCTCACACCACTCAGAATGGCCATCATCAAAAAATCTACAAACAATAAATGCTGGAGAGGGTGTGGAGAAAAGGGAATCTGCTTGCACTGTTGGTGGGAATGTAGATTGATACAGCCACTATGGAGAACAGTATGGAGGTTCCTCAAAAAACTAAAAATAGAACTACCATATGACCCAACAATCCCACTACTGGTCATATACCCTGAGAAAACCATAATTTAAAAAGAGTCATGTACCACAATGTTCACTGCAGCTCCATTTACAATAGCCAGGACATGGAAGCAACCTAAGTGTCCATCAACAGATGAATGGATAAAGATGTGGCTCATATATACAATGGAATATTACTCAGCCATAAAAAGAAATTGAGTTATTTGTAGTGAGATGGATGGACCTAGAGTCTGTCATACAGAGTGAGGTAAGTCAGAAAGAGAAAAACAAATACCGTATGCTAACACATATATATGGAATCTAAGAGAAAAAAAAAAGGTCATGAAGAACCTAGGGGCAAGATGGGAATAAAGACACAGACCTGCTAGAGAATGGACTTGAGGATATGGGGAGGGGGGAAGGGTAATCTGTGACAAAGTGAGAAAGTAGCATGGACATATACACTATCAAATGTAAAATAGATAGCTAGTAGGAAGCAGCTGCATAGCACAGGGAGATCAGCTCGGTGCTTTGTGACCACCTAGAGGGGTAAAATAGGGAGGGTGGGGGGGGGAGGGAGACGCAAGAGGGAAGAGATATGGGAACATATGTATATGTATAACTGACTCACTTTGTTATAAAGCAGAAACTAACATACTATTGTAAAGCAATTATACTCCAATAAAGATGTTAACGCCCCCCCCTAAAAAAGGTAGGTTGCAAAGTGATATACAGATTGTGATTCAAATTTAATGTAGAAATATATATTTTACATAGGGACAAAATGACTATCCTATGTGTACCAAAAACATAACTTGGTGTAAAGGTGATTTTCTATTTATACTGTATAGATTTATACACATAACTTTACATGTTTTTAGTTGTGAAAAAACAAAAATAATTATACAAGCCTTTTAAATAAATCCGTGTGCTATTTTTGACATAATGTCAGGAGATGGATACCAGATTTCTGTATTAGCTGCCAAAGAAGGATTTATCTTCCCTAGTCAATTGAATATAATATGGGAGAAATATACACGCTTAATATATTTATTATGCTTAATGTAATAAATTAATGAAGTATCCAACGTGCATAGCTCTTTGGGAAAGATAAAAATGATCTCTGCTCTTAAGGAGATTATATTCTAGTGACAAGACAACATATAAAAAAGAAAATAGAGCAAAAGACTGAGCAGATACTATAATTGTTGTTAAAATGCAAGGCAGTATTTTCTCTTAACCTTGCTACTACTAATGAACAGAGGTAAGTCAGTTAAACTCTTTTTGTGATCTTCCCCATTTGTCAATGTCATTGCTCTCCTATCTAATTCATGGTGTTGTGAGATAAAATTCGGTCACACACAAAGTAGTGCCTTACAAAAATTAAAAAAAAAAGAAACATTTCTGTTAGTGGATGCATTACTGAGTATTCTAGCGGAGAAGTGATTTAAGTGTTGTTTTATGTCTCAGATGGTGAACATGAGTTAAATTAAATTATTCATTTTAAATAACCTTATAAATACATGTGGGAAGGATAACAGAGGACAGGTAGATAGTCTCAGTGCTCTCTGTTCACAGACTAAAAGTCTAATTTCCAATGGCTGTTTTGATTTTTCTTTTTTTTTTTTTTTTTTACAAAGGAAACCAGAGAAGATGAAAGGATCATCATAATTACTGGGAAAACAACGTGTCTACAATCTAAAACCACATGTACCTAGGTAGGGCTTTTTGGCTTGGTGAAAGTCGCACCATACCACAACTCATGGTCTTTAGGGACCCTATGGGCAAATGTGCATGGTGGTCAAAAAGCCTCTTGAGAGAAAAGGGTTGATAGTTTCCCACTTTCTTTTTTCAGTTTCACGGTCACTGATATATTTCTAGTCATTGGCAAGGAAGGCCTTTATTGACACTGACGAGCAGAAAAGGGTACAAAAGTTCCACTATGTGAAAGGCTGTCAATGGACTTTGTTGGGGACCAGAACTCAATATGTTGCTTGGATTGTCACGGGAAAAGGCATTATGGAAAGCATGACATTTGGCTAAATCCTGAAATCTTTCCTGAAAGCTATGGGTAATGAACATATGTTTGATCACTTAATAAGAACAACATGGCGGGTCCCAGCAGCGCGAGGAGCGGCAGCGGCCAGGCAGCCCAGCTTTGCGAAGGTTTTCGGTGCGCCAAGGCCAGCAGGCACTCGCCTAGCGCCCACCCGGCCACCAGGATGCTCAAGAGCAAGGTCAGCTCCGCCGAGGGCGCGGTGAAAGAGAGCCCAAGAGGAGATCCGCGAGGTTGCCAGCTAAATCGGCTCCCGCAAAAGTGGAAAAGAAGCCAAAAATGGCGGTAGGAAAGCATAAATCTTCAGACAAAAAAGTGCAAACAAAAGGGAAAAGGGGAGCAAAGGGAAAACAGGCCAAAGTGGCTAACCAACAGACTTAAGACCTACTTGCAGAAAACGGAGAAACTAAAAAGGAGGAGAGCCCAGCCTCTGATGAAGCAGGAGAGAAAGAAGCCAAGTCTGATTAATACCACACACCCGGTCCTATCAGTGGTCCCTGTCTCCCTTCTTGTATAATCCAGAAGAATATTTTTATAAACTATTTTGTAAATGCAAGTTTTTTAGTAGCTCTAGAAACATTTTTAAAAAGGAGGGTATCCCACCTCATCCCATTTTCTAAGTGTGAATGCTTTTTTTTAAGAGGTGAAATCATTTGCTAGTTGTTTATTTGTTGGTACAAACAGAAAATAGTGGGATATTGAATATGGGAGGCTTTGACTGTCTTGGGTGTCAGCTTAAGATTCCATAGATGGGGGGGTAGCTTTTATATCCTATAAAACAAAGCATACTAAATGGTAGTTTGGAGTCAGTTGTGCATTTAATGTCTTGAACATTTTAAATTACTTCTCTTCCCATGTTGTTTCTGGTAGGATTGTATCCTAAGGCAAACCACTCACTCCTTGATCTTGGCTCTCCTTGTCACAATTTCGTGCACTCTGTAACATCTTTGGTCACGGTAGTCCAGTTCTTCTAGTAACTTTGTTAATGTGTTGTGAACGATTGACTATTTGAGTATGTAGTGTATATGATATTAAATTGTGAATTAGTAGGACTTATGATGTAACAGCATAGCAATATTTGAAGATATTGGTACTTGATATCCTGTTAAGGAAAATTTGCCTCCAAATTTTAAGCTGGAAAGTCACTAGAATAACTTCAGAAAAGAATCACAACTACATGACTTTTTAGATTTTTGGTATGTATGTTAAGAATTGTGTACAAATTGAAATGTCTGTGTAGTGATCCTCAAAACAACCAATAAAATCTCATTATGAAAGAAAAAGAATACAACAAACTGTACTATGCATTGTGGGTGATATCTAAGTCCAGCTGTCCCTCAGCATCTGCAGGGGATTGGTTCCAGGACTCACAATGGAGAGCAAACTTTGCAGATGCTCAAGTCCTTTATATAAAATGGTGTAGTACAGTTGGCCCTCAGCATCCCTGGGTTCCATACCTTCCACTAGGGAGGGTAAATTGTATATATCCATACAAAAACCATCCTCTAAGAACTCACATGCTAGAAAATAAAGGTAAGTTACATATATTAACAATTACATTATGAAGTAGACACTGATAAGCACTAAACTTATAGACAATTTTTTTTTTTTTTTTTTCTGTATGCGGGCCTCTCACTGTTGTGGCCTCTCCCGTTGTGGAGCACAGGCTCCGGACGCTCAGGCTCAGCGGCCATGGCCCACGGGCCCAGCTGCTCCACAGCATGTGGGATCCTCCCGGACCGGGGCACGAACCCGTGTCCCCTGCATTGGCAGGCGGACTCTCAACTACTGCGCCACCAGAGAAGCCCATAGAGGAATTTTTATATAAAAGCAGAAGGGAGGTTTTACTTCTATTACTTGAAATTGAGAAAGATTCTACAGATGAGGTGGCAACGGAATTGAACTATAAACTTTAAAATGTAAAAGATGGATAGATTCTCTTGATACAGAGACACAGGACAAGGCATTCATGATTGAGGACAGTAGATAGCTAACAAGAGAGAAAATAGAAAACATAGGATGGATCTGGGTAACAATGTGCAGTATTTAGAAAAGGACAGAGGTGGGAGAAACAAAAGGATTTAAGGAGGGCATGTGCCAGATCATCATAGGTCTGGAATATTTAGATAAAAGTAAGACATTCATTCCTTTTGTAATCAAGCCTTGTGAAATATATAAAATAGTATAATCCAGCATCATGTAAAACTTGCAATGGATTGAAGGGAATTTATATACAGTGTGATCCATTGGAAGCATTTGTGCCACTGTCCAGATAACAGATAATAAGGCTGGAAAGCAGGATAGGGGAAGTGGAAATGGTGACAACCCGTAAATATCAAACAAATTACAGAGAAGGAACTTGGCAACTGTATGGTTTATATTGTACAGGGCCTTTTGCTATATACTTTGCATACTAACTCTGTCTTGGATTAACTAGCTTTTCCCATACTTCCGTTCCCTTTTCTGTTTTTTATTCTTTAATACTGTTGTCTTACATATATATACATATGCATATGTGTGTATATATATATATACACACATATATACTTATATATATATATATCTTTTTAGCTTTGGGAAAATTATATTAAAAAATAGAAAGATATACAACACATTAGAACTGATCTTTTATTTCTTATCTTCCTAAAGCATAACATAAAAGTAAAGTTTGCATAGCACTCCCTTCCTAGTAGTAATTATCATAAGTAATTCATGTATCTATATCTGTAATATTTGATATCTCTAATGTACATTTAAATAAACATGCATAGAATCGTCTACATCTTTTTTCACTCAACATTCAACAACAAACTAAATTATGAAAATGATGTCTATGATCCAGCAGTTGGGCTTCCTGGTATTTAACCAAAGGAAGTGAAAACTTATGTCCAAAAACCTGCACACATATGTTTATAGCAGCTTTATTCATAATTGTCAAAACTTGGGAGCAACCTTCAGTAGGTGAAAGGATAAACTGTGGTACATCTAGACCATGGGATATTATTTAGCACTAAAACAAAATGAGCTATCAAGCCATTAAAAGTTACAGAGAAAACTTAAATGCATATTACTAAGTGAAAGAAGCCAATTTGTAAAGGCTACATATTGAAAGATTACAACTATATAACACACATGAAAGGGAAAAACTGCGGAGACAGTAGGAAAAAAAAATCAGCAGTTGCCAAGGCATGGAGGGATGAATAGACATAACACAGAGGATTTTAGAGCAATGAAACTACTCTGTATGATACTATGATGGTGGACACACATCATTATAAATTTGTTCAAACCCCTACTATATACAACCAAGAGTGAACCATAATATAAACTATAGACATCGCATGATAATGATCTGTCAATGCAGGTTCATCAGTTGTAACAAATGTACCTCTCTGGTGGGAGATGTTGATAATGGGTTTGGCTATGCACGTGTGGTGACAGAAGGAAAATGGGAAACCTCTGTACCTTCTGATCAATATTGCTATTTAAAAAATAAAGTTTATTCATTTTGTTTATGGTTTCCTTTGCTATACAAAAGCTTTTAACTAAAATTAGGTCCCATTTGTTTATTTTTGTCTTTATTTTCATTACTCTAGGAGGTGGATCAAAAAAGATCTTGCTGCGATTTATGTCAGAGTGTTCTGCCTATGTTTTCCTCTAAGAGTTTAATAGTATCCAGTCTTACATTTAGGTCTTTAATCCATTTTAAGTTTATTTTTGTGTATGGTGTTAGAGAATGTTCTAATTTCATTTTTATATGTAGCTGTCCAGTTTTCCCAGCACCACTTATTGAAGAGGCTGTCTTTTTTCCATTGTATATTCTTGCCTCCTTTGTCATAGATCAGGTGGCCACAGGTGTTTGAGTTTATATCTGGATTTTCTCTCCTGTTCCATTGATCTATATTTCTGTCTTTGTGCCAGTACCACACTGTTTTGATTACTGTAGACTTGTAGTGTAGTCTGAAGTCAGGGAGCCCAATTCCGCCAGCTCTATTTTTCTTTTTCAAGATTGCTTTGGTTATTCATGATCTTTTGTGCTTCCATACAAATTGTAAAATTTTTTGTTCTAATTCTGTGAAAAAATGCTATTGGTAATTTGGTAGGGATTGTTTTCAATCTGTAGGTTACTTTGGGTAGTATAGTCATTTTTATAATATCGATTCTTCCAATCCAACAACATAGTATATCTCTCCATCTGTTTATGTCATCTTTGATTTCTTGCATCAGTATCTTATAGTTTTCTGAGTACAGATCTTTTACCTCCTTAGGTAGGTTTATTCCTAGGTATTTTATTCTTTTAGATGTGATGGTAAATGGGAGTGTTTTCCTTATTTTCTCTTTCTGATCTTTTGTTTTTAGTGTATAGGAATGCAAGAGATTTCTGTGTATTAATTTGGTATCCTGCAAGTTTACCATATTCACCAATGAGCTCTAGTAATTTTCTGGTAGCATCTTTAGAATTTTATATATATAGAATCATGTAATCTGCAAACAGTGAGAGCTGTACTTCTGCTTTTCCAAGTTGGATTCCTTTTATTTCTTTTTTCTTCTCTGATTGCCATGGCTAGAACTTCCAAAACTATGTTGAATAAAAGTGGTAAGAGTGGACATCCTTCCTTGTCTTGTTCCTGATCGTAGAGGAAATGCTTTCAGTTTTTCACCATTGAGAATGAAGTTTGCTGTGGGTTTGTTGTATATGGCCTTTATTATAGGTAAGTTGAGGTAGGTTCCCTCTATGCCCACTTTCTGGAGAGGTTTTTACCATAAATGGGTGTTGAATTCTGTCAAAAGCTTTTTCTGCATCTATTGAGATGATCATATGGTTTTTATTCTTCAGTTTGTAAAAAGAAAAGTCAACCCATAGAATGGGAGAAAATATTGATGTGCTAACAAAGTGACCGACAAGGGATTAATCTCCAAAATATACAAATAGCTCATGCAGCTCAATATATATATAAAAAAAACCACCACAATCAAAAAATGGGCAGAAGATCTAAATAGACATTTCTCCAAAGATGACATACAGATGGCCAAGAGGCACACGAAAAAATGCTCAACATCACTAATTATTAGAGAAATGCAACTCAAAACTATAATGAGGTATCATCTCACACTGGTCAGAATGGCCATCATCAAAAAATCTAGAAACAATAAATGCTGGAAAGGGTGTGGAGAAAAGGGGACCCTCCTACACTATTGGTGGGAATGTAAATTGGTACAGCCACTATGGAGGACAGTATGGAGGTTCTTTAAAAGACTAAAGATAGAGCTACCAGATTATCCAGCAATCCCACCCCTGGGCATATATCCAAAGAAAACCATAATTTGAAAAGATACATGAACTCCAGTGTTCGTTGCAGCACTATTTACAATAGTCAAGACATGGAAGCAACCTAAATGTCCATTGACAGAGGAATGGATAAAGAAGATGTGGTATATATATACAATGGAATATTACTCAGCCATAAAAAGAATGAAATAATGCCATTTGTAGCAACACAGATGAACCTAGAGATTGTCATCCTGAGTGAAGTAAGTCAGACACAGAAACACAAATATTATATGATATCGCTAAAATGTGGAATCTAAAAAAAATGGTAAAAATGAACGTATTTACACAACAGAAATAGAGTCACAGGTGTGGAAAACAAACTATGGTTGCCAAGGTGTGGGGGAGGAATAAATTGGGAGATTGGGATTGACATATACACACTACTATATATGTAAAATAGGTAACTAATAAGAACCTACTGCATAGCACAGGGAACTCTACTCAATACTCTGTAATGACCTATATGGGAAAATAATCTAAAAAGGAGTGGATATATGTATAATTGATTCACTTTGCTATACAGCAGAAACTAACACAACATTGTAAATCAACTATACTCCAATAAAAATTAATTTTTAAAAAAGTCTGTTAAAAATGAAACAAACATACATTCACACAAATGATGCCAAGGTTTTGAGCCTCAATTCCTAGGAGGTGGTACAATTAGCAGAAATATGGTAAAAAAAAAAAAAAAAAAAAGAGAGTAGAAGGCCAGGTTTGGATGAGGAGCTGTGTTAAAAGTTCATCTTGGGATCTGTTAAAATCGATGTGCTGGCAAGACATCCTAGTGGAAAGGCATATAAGGCTGGTTGAAATGTGAATCTTGATTGTCAGAAATATATCAGAACTTTATGGAAGTTATTCTCAGTAGAAGTGACTGTTGAAGCCATTTAGGATTTTGTATTTTAAATCTACTTCCCTAACCTTCAAAGTTCTCAAGGACTTTCATTTCCTAGACTTATGACTGAAGGGGGAAAAAAAAGCAAAGTATGTAAAATCCTGCAGGCCATTTTTATGTGTTTCAACAGAAATTAAGGTCTCTCTAAGACAAGAATGTTTAAATTCTTCTGTTCAGTTTTAAACTTTAGAGATGTTATCATCTTTATATGCACTACTGATATAACAAGAAATAGTTGTTCTAAAGTATATATTAAAAACAAATTATGTCCTCAGATTAGGAATAGGCACTGTTTTCTTTTGAGAATATAATTTGTTTTTAACAGAAATTTCTTTTCTTTTTTGCATACATGTAATTTTTGTCACTTTTGTACTTTTGTACCAGACTTCAATTAAAATTTTATTCACAATCAGGCACATCATTTTATTTAAGTTACCTATTGAATCCAAATTGAAGTGTGTGCCCGAGAATCCCTTTCCAAATAATTAGAAAGTTTCTTTAGTTTAACCTAGATCAAGTGCTTATATTTTAAAACTCACGTGAATAGGCTTCCTAGCAATTACCTGAAATCTGTCCCTGAGCTTTTGACATTAAACAATTAAGCTCTATTTCTTGACTTTCAATTAGTATATTCATATCCCACTCCATATTTGATAAGTTGATTAATGAATCACCGAGCAATTTCAATCCTGTCAAAATAACGAAGAATTCATGCTATTTGTTCTACTAACTAAATTTAAAACCTTAATTCAGGCTCTGAGGCAGAGTTTAGCACTGGGAATCTTAAAGAAAGATGTGGAGTGGGAGAGAGAAGGGTAGGTGTTTCCAAAGAAGTTCTAGAGATCATGTTGGTAGGAGAGATAGTGTAGGCAGACCCAGAGAGCTCACAATTCTGTATGCAATTGTTTTGGCTTCATGGTAAGAGTATATGATATTTTTGACTATTGAAATGCTATAAAAATATTTGGTTCAGAAATAGCTCCTTCAATTTTTCCCAATGCAAAGAACTGTTTTAATGATTCTGTTTGGAAATCAGATGCTATATTCCTCTAGGAACCAATTATTCCTGCTGAAACATTTGTTTGCTGTCATGTACACATGGGTTAGGTGACAGAAATCACAGAATTTCAAAAGAGTATCAGAGGCAGAGGAGAGAGAGAGAAAAAAAACAACAACAAAAGAAACCTTTAAAGAGCCTTAGGGGCAAACACAGAAACAACCCACATGGAAAAATTGAAGCACTGATGAAAAATTCCTCCTTTGATGTTTTACAGACGCAAATAAAATGTGGAAATAATGTTGCTCAAAATAAGTTTTCTTTTGTACTTATATCAAACTACTTCTATATAGGAATACATACTGTGGGAGGTGAAAAGTAAAAAAGAATGTATAGCAATCGTTTTATCATGCAGTCAGATTTACTGATGTCACATATGATAGGATATAGTACCAACTGACTATTTTGGGGACAAAGGACATTTTTAGAGTATAAGCATCAGAAGGTCACCTAAACCTAAAATATTTAAAACACTAATGAATGTGAAAGATGATTTTAAAGAATTCTAAAGTTACTATTGGCTAGTTCTTTCTCTGGTGACTTGGAATTACAGGAAGGTCAAACTTCTACAGCTCACTGTAACATCACTATAGTCATTAGCCAATCTTTTTCTCTCTCTTCAAATATTTTGAGGTAACCTTCCATGTCCAAGGCTATCGTACTTTAGCCTTACCAAGTGATACCATCGCTCTCGCTGCCTCTCCAGCATTTTGGCACCCAAATATTTCAGTTAAATGGAAACCACTCACTCTTCAATTTTCGCCATGAACACATTTTGGCCAGACAATTTTCTCCTATCTCTTCTCCAGCCAACTCCCAACTTCTAGTTGTGCTTGTTCACTACTGGGCTATACTTGCCCTTTGGCACAATTCTAGTCCTTTGCTCTTTTCCCTGAAACTGTCATTTCTTCTCTTATGAGTCTCTTTACCCCTTTTCTCTGCTGTAAACCAGGGAACCTCATTATAAATGAGCAAACTCTCTCCACTTCACCTCCTACCCTTGGAGAATGACATTTCTTTTCTAGAAATAGTCTTCCCATCATCTATTTCATCACATTCCCTTGCCTGAAATCCACAATCTCTTCCAAAATAGCACTTCCCCACAGAACTGTCCCAAGAGAGGATTCATCTCTTACAGCCTGAGTTTCCAGCTCACTGCTCTGTTTTCTTAGTTACTCAAAGGATTCACTGTTTGTGAGGTCCCAGGTTCTACCACAGAGTAGGACTCTAAATTTTAGAGCATGAACATCACAGCTTTCTCCACATGTGCATCACCAGTTTTCTTAATGTCCGCAGTGCCCCTCTACCTACCTCACTGTAGCACTTGGGATTCCCTTTTCCCTTTCTTCCTTATTGTCTTAGTATTTGTGTATTATTCATACTGATGGCAAATGGTGCACTTTGACGGATCAAGTTCTTTGACTAAAATTCCCCATCATTCTTTCAAATTGACTCAGATTCCAAGGTCTCATTTTATGTCCACCATTATCACATATTAATAAAATCTATTTTAACTATTAAAATCATTGATTTAAAAAAATTTTAGAACACTCCTAATCTATCAAATATCTGCCTTTTTAATGGTTGGTCACCCCCAGCACTTTGGTGCTGGGAAGTCACATGTATTTCTTTACTGTCTTTTTACTATTACATCTTGCTAACCAGCTCCAAGTAAGTCCTCACTACCTCCTAGCTATTCTTTTATTTATTTCTTGTTTTCTCACAATTGTATTCTCCATAGCGGCTCTTTCAAATATTTTCTGACAGTACTTAGGTGTGGAATTAGGGTCTGTGGATTCTCCATCTTTCTTATTCTTTTTTTCAAACAGAAAATAATTTTCTTATAGATAATTGAGGTCATGCTTTCAGCAATCCCAACAATCAGAAACCCCTCCACACTGTCTGTGTATCATCACTTAATCATTTCTTATCTCTTCTCCAAAGAGAAATGGCCACTCTTCTGCCTATTACAGTCTCATCTGTGGGCCTCACCCCCCCCCCCTTTTTTTCCTTGTATGCTTTTACGTGACCTTTTTCAGGATGAATGTTGTGTAGAGGTTAAGAGCATGGGCTCTGGCACCAGGTTTCCTGAATTCAAACACTCATGCTTCAATGTGTTAACCATGAGAACTGTTATATAACCTTTATTAGTATCAGGATCCTCATGTGTAAAAGGGAAAGGATAATAACAGTACTTCTCTTATAGGGCTGTTGTAATAAATTAGACAATATATTTAAAATGTTTATATCAGTGGTGAGTATAGAGTTTTCTGTTATAAAAATATTTTTCCTAATTCCAGTGCCTCCATTTTTGTATTCTGTCAGCTTCTTTATTACAACCTACTAAAATGGTCAGACCACTAATATTTGAAAATAAAATTCTCCATAACTAGCAAATTTAGTTGAAATAAAATGATGTCATAAAATATTTAACAAGATTTGTGTGTTTCCTTTTTTTGAATTTAGCATCACACATTTAATACATAATGTTTTTAGATCAATATACAGAAATTACAGTGTTTTAAAAATTTTTTTCAATTAATGGGATGACTGCTTTATTTAATCTAGGTATTAATAGTTATAATGGGTGGAAATTTTGTAGTCTTTGTAGGCTTCCTCTTGATACTTTGATATTAAAATACTATCAGAGCATTCACATGTATTTACTATATCTATAAACATTTCTATGCAACTTTTAAAAATGTCTTTCATTTTTGGTTATTGGAAAGAAGAAAAAGTGTTCCTTTTAGCTGTTCAAATTTTATATTCTGTTCTGCCTATGATAAGACACATTATTTCTTGAATCCTAATAGAAGCATATGAGTTTGTCTATTAATTACAACTGGGCAGATGTTAACTAGGCTCTCTGTCTCCTAGTTGCTACTGTGACATAGGTATCTGGCTGTGATGTTCTCAGGAGACCTCATGGGGTGATTTTCAGAGTTAGAGGATTATGCTGGGCATCCAAGTCACTGAAGAATACTTTGTAGTTGGTTTCCATGTTTACCTTCTTAAAAGGTAATGAACATGTGCATATGTGAATACTAGATATGCAAAGTAATACATGAATATAAATGTAAAGAACATTGGAAAGCAAAACGTTTCCCTATTGTGAAACTTTGCAATGGCTTAAGACATATAAGCAATAGTTTAAAGCCTTAAAAGGTCATTTGCAATTCATATTGAAGACTGTAGCTCTATTGCAGGCATTTTAAAAGGTTGTGTGCATCAGAGTAGAAAAAGAAATTGCCTTAATCTAAATATGGTCTTGCTACAACTGTCTGGGACAAAAATATGAAATTGGATTCTCTTACATTCAGTATGTTCTGCCTTTGACTATTATTTACAACCCTAGTGGCACTGTTTCAAAAGTACATAGGGATTGTATGTTTAAATAATCAAGAATCATAAAAATAATATGTTATGACAAGAAAAAGTCACGGTGAATAGTTTTAATGTCTAATGAGATTTATCTTTAAACTATTCAATAAATTATTTAAATTTAAGCTAATTATAAAAAACTCCTTTTAGCAAGGTTTCGGTCTAGACGTACATGAAAGAAGGTTCTCTTAGGAAGTAAATAATAAAACTCAAAGGCTGAGCATGCATATTTTTCTCCTTTAAAGTTTAATTTTAATGAAATTTCTACAGTGAGCTGCATTCAAATGTAATGAAAACTTGCAACCAACTGTAGTGGAATAAAATGCATGTCAAATTTATTTGTCTACAGTAATTCAGTTTTATTAATTTATAATTGAATTAGAATTTAATACTTGGGGAAAAATTTTTTTTCTGTGCAAAAATTCTAAAATGATCTGTCCTCATGTAACTTCCCAATTGGAGACCTTTTTCAAATGTCGGAAAATGGATAAACAGTAAAAATACTTAAGAAGAAATGTCATTCTCTATGGCTTGGATAATGGCACCTTAACCAACATTATAAGCTTATCAATATAATGGCCATAAATTTATTCCTTAACAAAGGAAGTGACTGTTTTATTTATCTATTTACTTATTCTGCAATCTAAAGAACACTGGCATTTTATCAGGTGCATTATATAGTAGCTGCTTATTTTGAGCTTGTTTATTGAGATTATGCTGCTTTTTCAACTTGTCTAATTTCTTTTCTTTCCATAGTTTAAAATATTGATGGTATGCTTTAGTTTTTGGTATACAATAAAAATCTTTCTGGTTCACTTATTTTCTTAGAGTTTTTCACAGTGTGTCACAAAGAGTAAAATATTTAAATAATGATGATGATAGTCCATGGTATTCTATAGACATTATAGCACTGAGCACTTTATCACTGCCAATAGTATGGAGCTGAGTGTGATTCCTGCAGTTCCCAAGTGGGGAGAAAATATAATGTAAGTAATCAGGTTATCTAAGCATTCTAGTATTTAATAGCTCTTTTATAAATAGACTTTTTTCAGTAGAGACAAACCTATTCTATGAATTCAGCAACATATTCTGTGAATTTATAGAAATAGAATAATGTACAGATTATATTAGTTTCTGAATTTTTAATATGAACATTTCTGAAGCAGATAAGGCAAATACTACTCCCTTGTCATTTTTTTCTTTGCAAATTCTTTTTTTGTGTGTGTGTGTGTGATACTGAAGTTATCATTTATTTTAACAGCAAGGCTACTCTTCCTGCCACTTGGGGCACAGGTGAGGAAGGCGCACATAAAATAATTTCGGGAGGTATATCCTTGATGTTAGCTGCATAAGACCTCCTTTCGTTTGTTTACAACTTTCTTAGTGAGAAAAGATGGCTCACTTTTTCCCATCCTTTTACTTTTCTGCGTTATGACACAGCACTATTCTAACAAATATCCCACCTCATATTCCTTGGGGTTCTAATGCCCATCTCCATACAACACTACTGAGCCTTTGTGGATACTGGGTTAGTGATGATTTTTCTCCTGCATGAAAAATGAAATGATATGGAGATATGGAGAATACTTCTATGATTACTGCTGATGAGTGAGTGAACTTCCATTGGAAAGTGGTTGCCTTTATGATAGGAATTCAGGAATCACAGGAAAGACATGTGACTACCTAAAATACATCCATTTCTCCTGCCTAAATTTTGACATTGTGGAACAAGGCAATTCCTATTACTCAGGTAATTTTAAAAAGCTTTAAAATTGAAACATCTCTGGGAACACATTCTTCCTCAATTTATACTAAATGTAAATATGTGAAATCATGGAAAGAGAGGCAAGGAAAGCCAAATGACATTGATTTTGTAATATTAAAGAAGGGAGGGTAAAGAAGGAATAAAAAGATTGAAATCAGTCTACATCCTTAAAATTAAAAAAAAATACAGTAAGCACAGTCTTGAGAGATCTGTTATTTCTTTTTCTAAGTTTTGAGTTTAGGGCAACTGGTTGATTTTCTGCAGTTGTTAAATAACTTATCTATTTAATGATGAATCCCTCTAGGTTTCCCTTTCCTTGATCAGACCTTCAGCACAACTTAACAGCCAGCTGAGAACACTGGTTTGAAATCATACTGCTCTATAGACAGTAACCCAGTTACTGATATGTATAAATGTATAGATTGGAAACTATTAAATTTTGTCATTGCCCTGATGGCCAGTGACTGATCAGAGTCAATGAAGGAGGAAAATAAAATAAGTCTTTGAATGACAGGAGAGCATTAAAAAAAATAGAAGACATATCTTGCAACTATTTATGACATAACATTGTAATAATAGCCTTTTTTTCCCTCTTTTTTTCTCTTCCCTCCTCTTCTGTCCCTCTCTCCCCTTTTCACTCACTTTCTGTCCCCTTCTCCTTCATTTTTCTTCAAAAATCAATCAGTCTACTGTAATTTCCTTTCTCTGAAGCTGTAGGGAACTATTAAATGGCAACTCAAAACACCTGAAAAGTTGTTTCCTTTGAGGTTTGTTGATTTTTTCATCCTGACATGAACATGCCAAGAGAAGGGATCAAAATAATCCAGGCAGCAGACATTGATCTGCAATTTTGATGGTTAGTTAGTGGATCAGGTATCAACAGAAAGTGTATAATTATTATGATCTGTGAAAATTAAGTCTCTTGCTATGTTCCTTACCTATTATTTAAGGTACAGCACCTGGCTATAATAAGTACAATGTGTAGAGAGCTACATTTATAAGAATAATAAATAGGAATCGGATGCAATTATTCTTGATGTTTCACAGAGTTGTGCTGAGAGCATGTGTTTAGCTAGTGATGCTTTGCTGAATGCTTTTTGCTTGGGGCACTATAGCTTCCATTATTAGGTTTTAGATTATGGCTTGTTTTGTATTTAAGCTGTTGACAATAATAATGGTTATTGCTATCAATATAATCTGCAAGTGACAGTAATTTTAATGTTCCTCTTCTTGGTTAAAGCATTAGAGTTCCAGCCATGTAGTTAAGAGTGTAACTCTCTGGTTTTCTTTTTATATATGTTATTTGGAAAATGTTAAATACTTACAGGAATAATATGGTATTCTTTGTTACATAGTGAATTTATTTCTATAATTTATGGCTGAAGAGAAGGACATTTTAGCCTTTCCTTTTCCTTTCTCCACCCAGAGTTTTCTTCATGTTCAAAAATAAGTAATAGAAAGCTTGAGCCATCCCATGATATTATAATAGTAAATGTTTATATCTTAAAACAAAAAAGAATTTCCTCTCTAAAAGAAATTGCCGGGCTTCCCTGGTGGCACAGTGGTTGAGAGTCCGCCTGCTGATGCAGGGGACATGGGTTCGTGTCCCTGTCCAGGAAGATCCCACATGCCGCAGAGCGGCTGGGCCCGTGAGCCATGGCCGCTGAGCCTGAGCGTCCGGAGCCTGTGCTCCACAATGGGAGAGGCCTGCGTACAGCAAAAAAAAAAAAAAAAAAAAAAAAAAAAAAAAAAAAAAAGAAAGAAAGAAAGAAAGAAAAAGAAAGAAAGAAATTGCCTACAGGAGACCTAGGAAGCAATTTCTTTTGATATGAAATTTAGGAACCTCATGGTTAGTCCCAATTAGTAAATAAAATGTGGAGGATGAAAATCACTGCTTCCTGCCACATCTCCTAACCCTACTTAGTGGTGTTAGAACTGGGGAAATATCTGATCTCAGTATTTTTTGTCCACTAAAACAACACTGGTTTGCTAGAATATGTTTTATGTGTATAAATTTGCAAGTTAAATAGACATGAAAAAAATGGCTAAAAAAAAGGACTACAAATAAAGGAAAGTGTTTTTTTAAAGTTTCAATTTTAACAAAAACAAAATATCCCGTTATTGACTTTTTTTTTTTACCTTTTCCTACTAACTGTATCATTTGGGTCACTGGTGAAGTCACTAGTGTAATAATCTGGAAATATGTAAATAGTGATTTAGAATCTTCATAATGTGAATGTTCATAGTAAGTACAATTGAGCTTTGGCCTGTAGCTGTAAGGAGAAAGATTAATTCCCAGAAGGGAAATAAAAGTAAGAGATGATAGAAATGACAGGCCTGGTTTGACCAAAAGTATTAAGGATGAAAGATGGAAGATGAAAGAGAAATCTTAGGAGATGTCTAATACTAAAGTATTCTAAATAGGCTATTTGCATATTAAAGTCAGTATGTCACAGAGTTTTCTGTTAGCTTTTTTCTTTTTTAGTTTTGCTTCATTTTTTTAAATACAAAATCAGACATGGTCATGTGGTAGGGGCACAGGTGTGAAGAGATAGGCCTACATTTACTGGAGCTGAAACTTAAGAAGAGTTTTGAGATATAGCCAGCCTAAATATGCACTGCTAATAATTTTTAGCATTTTCTTAATTTTTGGATACTCTCCTCTCATCATAATACATATATAACTACATGTGGTTATATATAATTATATATAGTCATATGTATGCATTACACATATAATGCATATACTGTATGTTATAGCCATGTATATTATATATTAATGTAATACGTACACACTTACATATAGGTATATATATATCACATATGTAATATATATTAGAATTAACATAGCTTCAAATTCTCAGCTCCTCATACATGGAGTATTTCAGCTTGTTTTTGTTTTAGAATATTCTCAATGTTAATAGTGCTAAATTTCTATGTAAAATGGTTTGATGCTGCTGACATGTAACAGACTATGTTTTCTAATATGAAAATTAGAATATTGGATTCCAAGTCAAATTTGTGTCTTAATGTGATTTTGTAAGTATACATACATTCTATTAAATGTATTTAAAATATATTACAATTTTATAAGGTAAAAGACTAAAACAAAGATAATTCTAAAATTTAAACCTAATAATGTGCATGTGCATGTGCATGCATGTGTGCATTAAGAGATAGAAGGATGAAATACAGAAAAAGGAAAAAAGAAAATGCAAGTAGGTGAAGAGGGAAAAACAATTCAGCTTATAAATCCTATAATTGGAAGAAGAGAATCATATTCATTTATTGAACTTAAAAACAGTTTGTGTTCAAAGGATGGAAAATGTTTCTTATGTACTTACTGCCTCTAACATAGAAGATCATTTCTGACTTGTATGAGTAATTTGAATGATCTGCTTGAGGGACAGGTTGCTTAATATTAAAAAAAAAGTGTTCTGAAAGTTAATTTAAAAAAATTCAGTGAGCTCTCTGAAGTTGTTAATGGGGCATGACAATATAAGGTTGAGGATCTGAATATATATACTGGTCTTGCTCACTGATTCCTAGTAAAGAGAAGTTTAAGAATATTTTAGAGGATTTTATAATGGAAAGTTTTAATTAAAACCTGAAAATAAATCACTTTTGTTGAAGTTGAGTACATTTAAAGTAAATGAATATAAAATGTCCCCAAATACTTTAAACTACAAATAACAAATGAGTTCCCATAACTAAACAATTTCTGTGGATATAAGCTTACATGAGTTAAAAATGTTTTTCTGCTTACTTCTACCTGAGTTAAAACGTCTAGGCAAATACGTGATGTTAGGGCAATTAGTAAAGTACAATTCATCTAGCTATTTTGAGACCAACATAATAAATATGTGTTACTTAAGAGTAGACCTACAGTTTTTTATCTTGAGCCTACTAAGCTATCATGAGTAATCTTTCATGAAAAAAAGATACAGATATTTGATCTCTTTCAATGGAAAGCATAAAGATACATCAATACAGTAATATACATTAAATGTTCAGATTTAGTGTTTTAGTAGTATTTTGTGTTATCTAAAGTTCGCAGGATTTACTCAGTCTTAGGCCAAGACATCTGAATAGGACTTTGGCCAGAAATCTATGCTATGGAAACATATATTTAGTTTGACAGTGAAAAAAAAAACATAATTAAATAAGGTCAGATGTGTGGATTCTATGTCAAATAGACTTAACCTAATTAATGTCCCCCACGAGCATGGACTGACCAAGGTCATAATCATCCTTTAAAATTAACCTTAAATATCACATTTCTGCAAGCATTATTTAATGTCCTACAGTTTACTAACCCCTTTTCCGGGCTTATTTGGCACTCTGTCCACCTCTTGCATAACACTTGCACAAGATTGCACTTTTTCTGACTTAAATATCTGCCTCCTCACTAGACAGTTAAGCCCATAGATAAGTTAAGCCCATTGGCAAATGTATAAATGGGTGATCAAATGAAATATACATGTCATGATATTAGGAGAACCACTCGTTCTGTCTTTTGAAGATTGTCTCCTTCAGAATTGTGAGTCACATAAGAAGGTCTCTGACTTCGTTATAGCACCAGGGTCAACGATTATGATGCTGGCCCAAAGAACCCAAAGCATGCTCCTCTCGAACCACCACTAACTTTAAATCCATATAGGCTGGTTCTGATTGCCTAATGTCTTGAGGCAGTATTCTGATATACATCTTCTGATGTACATTGGTAGGTATTATTTATATGTATGCAAATATGTGTTCTCATGATTCTATGTGTTGCTTGGCAGTTTGTCTTTTGGTTTTGTCTAGATTCACTCATGAGAACACGCCTGACAGTTAACACTGCCTGCTGGCTAGGGTGCCTCATGTCTCCTCCACATGGTCTCTTTTCGTCCTGTAGGCTAGACTGTCTTCCTTACGTAGAGGTCTCAGGGCAGCACTCCTGAAACTCAGCAGTGCCCCTTATACCACATGCAGTTGGTCAAAGCAAGTCACAACACAAGCCTGGATTTAGAGGGTGGAGATACAGATAGCATCTCCTCATGAGAGAAGCCATAAAATAATGCAGCTATGTTTTCAGTCTAGTACAGTAGTCTATTACACACTTAGTGGTTTCCAGTACCTAACATCACATTAATTCTCTTAAGGTTGGCTACTGTTCATGCAGAGGGTAAAATCATATCATTTGCTATCATTGTGCTTATTCTTTTTCCCTAGGGTTTCCCTTATTGACTTCCATGAATCATCTGTCATGACCAAGTCACCTTTCTATTTTCATAATTCTGGTTATTCTACTTTACATAGAAAAATGGGGCTATGACAAAACATTTACTTATTTTTAATGAATATTTTAGATGAATAAAACAATGTATTTCTCAACACTGTCTCATATAATTATGAGAAAATGATAGAGAAAAAATTCCTAAATAATAGTATAAAGCACTTGGAACAGGATGCCAAAAGGGTCTTTTGTTTTTTCCCCCTGTTTTCTCATGATTTCCCTAAAGAACCAAAAGTAAGGAAAGCAGGACATATTATTCTTGGAATAATTATTCTAAAGACAGCTCCAAGGGATTGCCAGATGTTTCTCCTAAGTTTACTAGGACATCGCCAATCCTGTTATCCTTATACTCAATAACAAAGCCAGTCTATAAAATGAACCTGAGAAGACATTTCACTAAAGTAGGGAGAACTTAGGAGGACTGTTTTGTAGGCATGGTAGCTAGTGTTGTGTTTCAGGAAAACACATCTAGCAGAGGGTGGAGGGCAGTGAGAGGGAGGCTCCAAAAGAATCAATGAGTAAGGCTGCCAGTGCCAGTCAGAAGAGATTGGCTTCGTGCTTTCCATAAAGCTGACATGCAAAGGCATATCCCTGGGCTCCCACTGGACTGGAGCACGGTGGAAGAATTACTGAGAACTTGGAGGCTGGGGGATATATGAGAGTATTGAGACTGACACATTTTGCCTGAAAAATTCTGGAAGTCCAAGGCTTCCTGGAGTAGTTCTTAACAGGAAGGAAAAGAGAGAAAGTAGCAAAAGTGGAGCAGCCTGCACTTCCACTATGTGATTTTCCATTGGGCTAGGTGGATGGTTTGAAAGGAAACCAGGTTTGAGCCAACTTAAAATTACCCGACTCAAAAGAGTACCGAACAGAACTTCTGTAAGAGGAGGCTCTGGGTACACTGCTGGGAGCAGGAGGGGAAGGAGGTTGGAAGAGGTTTTAGGAAATTTCATAAAACAAGACCTACAGGACTTTGATGGACCCACAGATGTAGCTTACATGAGGAACTGCTTTGGAGCACCTACTATAAAGGGGGCATCCATGGCCATATTACCGCAGAATGAGTGTTATAAACATCTTGCTTGAAACTGATCTTAGTTTCTCTATTTAAATAGAATCTCAATTTCCTGACTTTTCAACTTTTATGCTGCTTAACAACTGCTGTATTTTAAGAAATGACCAACAACACACTTTACTAAGACATAACTTAAGCAGGTCTGTCTCCTAGTTAAAGACAGTAAGTTGACACTATTGAGCTGAATAAACTGAACAATATGGCCATTCCCATATGAGGTTCAAATGTTATCATTTTAGATTCTTCTCTTTTATGTTGAGAGTCAATACATTTACAAGGAGTTATGACAGATACAACAGCATAAATCTAAACACTGGGCCATAGCCTGGTGATAAAAATAGATTACAGATTAAAATTTCTCCAGCTTTTCACTCAAAAGTCTACTCCATCTTTAGATGGATTATATAAGTACAGTTCGAATGCTTATATACCTCTCTTCCAGGAGTCATTTCAGGAAGTGTGAAGGTTATTATCTCTTGTTGTTAGAGTGATCCAGGACAAAAGAATAGAAACATGAGTTTGGAATTACTTGGACCTTTTGCATAGTTTCCCCCCTTTTCTTCCTCTTCTTGCCTTGTCTCCCATGCCCACACTGTCCCATGTGTTATTCTATTCCTCAGTTTTCCCCTTCCTTTATGCTGCTTTTTAGCTGCCCAGATCAGCGCTATGAGACACCTTATTCCCTTCTCTTCATCCAAGGACCAAATTCTCTTTTATACCTCTCAGTGTTGCCCGACCTGCCATGAATCTCAGACCCTCTGCTCCTGGCATGGGCTTAGGCATTTTAATGCTCATGACAATACACTGTGCTTGATAAGCTCACACTCAAAGACACCCAAAAAGATTCTATTCACAGATCAACACAGAACATATTTCAATACCCCCAGGGACCATTTACTACACTTTAACAACATATAATGACTTCCATGATTTTTTTTGTTGTTATTCCAGGATTTTTTTTACATATTTATTGAGATGTAATTGACATACAATAATTACTAAAATTTCTAATTTTATCACCAAGTAAATAAATGCACAGCCACTGGGTTTATCATTCTGTGAAAGCCAGATTCACAAGTGGTAGTCAGGGTGGCCCCTATGGCAAAGGAGCTATGACACTGGACTCCAAGTCTCAAGAGCTGAGGGTTCATCTCCTGACTCGATTCAGAAGAGGTAATGACAGTCTGCCTGGAGGGAGCTTGCATCTCTTATTTAATGGGTGATAAAAGAGAGAAGAGCCAGAAATACTGAATTTTTTTGTAGAACAGTTGGTTACTATGTGTATTTAATTCACAGAATCTTTTAATTCAAATGGATCATGGAGGTCATTGAGTCCAACCCTCTTAAGTGCATGACTCCCTTCAACAAAATCATCAGAAAGTGGTAATTTGATCCTGCTTGACTAACTCTGCTAATAAAAACTCACTAAATTTGTGAGGAAGCCTATTCAATAATTAGAGCTTTGTAATTATTCAGAATCTTTTCTTTATATATGACCAGTCTACTTCAGTACACTCAGTTCTCTCTCTCACACACACACTCACCTTTTATCTACAGACCTTCAAAAGGTACAGTTATATTCTCTGTAATTCTTTTAACCAGGCCACTCTCTGAATTAGTAAAATGACTATCTTTCCCCAAACAATGGCAGCAAAGGCTACATAAAATATGTTCAGCAATTGGTGCTCTGCATGGCATGTTACATATAATTCCTAAAATCTCATTTTACCAGATAAAGAAACTGAAGTACAGAGAGACCAACAACCTGCTCAGGATCACACATCACATAACTAAATGTTGGTGTGAAGATTTAATTCCAGGTATTCTATCTACATGGCCAGTACTCAGAGACACTTCATTTTGCTGACAAAAAAAAAGAATGCTTTCCTTATTAAACATTTTATGTAAGACTTTTCATTTTCTGGGAAACTAACTCAGAATTCAAAAAAAACGGAAGACAAAATTAAAATAGGAATGAAAAATAAGAGTCTATAATAAAGAAATGATTAGGGAAATACAATTAGTGTACATAAAAAAATCAATAGATATACCTGTTACTCCTCAATGGATCAGTATTTTATTAATGAATTCCCTCAAATATAGTTGAACTCAAAAGGAACAGAATGAAATTTTGGGAACTATCAATCTAGGAAAAGGGTAAGGAAGTGAGTAAGTAAATACATGAAATCACCACAGATCTATCTATGCTATAGTTTCTCCATGTTAAAAACAGGGAGCAATAGCACCTATCTCACAGTGTTATTGTAAGGATTAAATGAGTTAATATATGTAAACCATTAAAACAGTGCATGGCACAGATCCTTTCTCAGGATAATATAGAAATAGGATAATATTAAAAATTATTGCTCAGGGTCTGTGTGTGTCATTTACTTGAGTCTTAGCTACTTTCTGCCCATCACTTCACACTTGGTCCTCTAATCTTCAGTCTGAGTCATTTCCAAATGATTCTTTGTGATCACATTGTAATTTGCAAGCTGATTTACAAGTCCTATGTCTGTGGGAAATGCCATGATATTTTCAATCTGTTCCACTTAACAAATTTGTTGCACAGTAGGAAACCTAAGCCAATCATTCTTTCATGATATAAATTTGCATAGAAAGGAGATGTCCACGTTTCTCTTTTGAAGGTTGTGGGCTTCACCCTGTTTATTAATGGAAAAATGTCAAGAAGCAAATTTTAAAGCAATATTATCTCTGTCCTTTGCCCCTTGCTATTGTTTGTAGAATTTTAAATGCATACTGTGTAAGCACAAACTAAAAGTACATCACAGGGAAATGAGGTTTTTCAACCAATATATACACCACTTTTAGAATTCACCGACATTAAATATCTTGCTCATATCAGCAGGAAATACTTATTTGTTATCTTCCCTACCTTTAGGGATGTGTATTAGAAATATAAACTTGTTAGGAGAACAGAGGTATTCTGTATTCCTAAGCTTACTAGACACCATGATGACAGCTTCTACAACCATTTTATTGCATTTCATAACACAACTCAGAGTTGATATTTCTATTGCCATTTTTAATGAAGAGGAATGTGGTGGCTGGAGAAATTTTATGACCCTCCTGAGGCAGCACTTTCAGCATCTGAGATTGACTCTTCTGCCTACAGCTTCAAGTTCCTTCCAAAACACTTAAACAATGGGATCTATTGAAGGCTTCCAAATAAGGAACATTATGATCAAAGAACAGTTTCCTTATAACCCTTCCTTGTTGCATGTACTTGCCCATTCATATCCTTTGTCTAATTATCTTAACAAAGTTTTAGATTTTTTTCTATACTGACATGGCTTTTACTTGGAAACAGCTATTAAAATAACATATACATCAGAAATTCACAGTACGAGTGAAAATCCTAAAGTCTAATATAATAAGATTTATATATTTTAGAGGTAAACAAAGGTCATCTGATATTTCATAATTAAAATTTAACCTTACACTTTCATCAACATCAAAATGAAACTCTCCCTGTACTTGGAGAATATTTAAATAATTCTTCTTTAATTTCTACATTAATATAAATGTGGAATAGAGTCTGATAAGAGGTTGAAAGGTAAAAGCCTGAAGAAACAGATCATTTGAAGACTAAGAAGGTTAAGGCTGTGCCTCGGATGGAGAAGTTAACCAAACTGGCTACTTGAGAAACCAAGATGAATGCCACTTAAAACAGCCTCGTTGAGGACAGAATGGAAATTAAGTGATGACTAGATGATAAATGCCACATTTCTATGACTCTAAGACACCATCAACTTAATAACAACCTTTCAGAAGTGATGTGTCACAATTTGGGATATGTTAAAAGATGCAACTCAGTGGTGGGGAGATAAACCCTGTTCTTAAAATACCTATCTGTCTTAAAAAGGGGTAGGTAGTTAGTGTGAAACTCAGGCTAGAACTCATTTTTTCCAGCCCTTCTAATACATTTGTAAATACACAACTGCTACATTAAATCTGTCTCCCCTTTAAAATACATAAAGTGTTTCCTATTTTCTTTACTAAACCTGACTGATTTAGTGCTTGGTACTAAATGTTTTCTAGCAACAAATAGTG
Organism: Mesoplodon bidens; assembly: GCF_964165515.1. NCBI lineage: Eukaryota > Metazoa > Chordata > Mammalia > Artiodactyla > Ziphiidae > Mesoplodon > Mesoplodon bidens. The sequence continues at coordinate 68,978,162 of NC_138160.1, forward strand.
TTGAGCTGCTTTTCGTGGGAAAATGGTACACTATACCAGAAGTCCACAGCATAAGAAGGCTGATGAGTTTCTTAGATTATCTTACCTGGAATGAAGTGGTGACCCGGAATGAAGTGCCTATTAAAGACAAAGCATTGGTGAACCAAGTGGCTGCTGCAACAGATCATTAGAGTAGGAATGGTATTTACAAGTGCTGTGGGATGGGCAGGCAACTTTTGATGGCACTGGAAACCTACAGAAAGAAAATGTCCTGGTTGGGGTTTAAATTCTTGGCTTGAGAAATACACAGGTCCAAGGAGCTACTGTGACGATACTAATGTAATCTCTTATATCTATAGTCACAGAAACTGATGTAGCTGGAAATCAGACACAAATTTAATTCATATTCTTCCAAGGTTTCCTATGTAAAACTTAATGTATTAACTGGGAAATGCCTGAAGCTCTCAGAAATGAAATGAATGAAACATTGGGTAAATTAAGATGAATATATACAGTCTGATATTTCAAAACCAGTGAATTCTCTGGCAGGCAGAAGCAGCCTCTCACTCTTTATCCCTCAGGCCTCCAATCTTCTGAGGCTGGCCTGACTTGTCTTAAGGTCCCAAAATGATTATACCTGACATAACTAGGTTGTAAACAAATTCCAATTTCCTAAATGCTCTTTCTGTACTATATCCCATTTCTTCCATATTTTAAACTAAAATCAGATACTAGCATGATTAAAGAACTGAAGGCTTAAACATCCAAAGAGTTGTTGTAAGACTGTAATATATTAGTAGAATGCTGGAGAACATGTGTGGGAATAGATCCTAAGAATGAGGCACTAGGGAAAAAGGAACATAATGTTGGGTTTAATCCAATGTATTTACATGGATAACATTACCAGAAAATCTATATTTCAACATGTGGCTAGAGCAGCCTGTAGTAGTTGGAACTTCGGTTCATAGGTTAACTGAAATTTAAACCTAACTATGGCTTGTCAGAATGACTATCATCAAAAAGAAGACAAATAACAAATGTTGGCAAGGATGTGGAGAAAGAGGACCCCTTGTACACTGTTGGTGGGAATGTAAATTGGTGTACCCACTGTGGAAAACAATATGGAGGTTTCTGAAAAAACTAAAAATAGAACTACCATATGACCCATCAATTCTACTCCCAGGTATATATCTGAAATAAAACAGAAATATGAATTTGAAAAGATATATGCACCCCAATGTTCATTGCAGTATTATTTATGATTGCCAAGGTATGGAAGCAACCTAATGTCCACCAACAGATGAATGCATAAGGAAGATGTGATTATAACACACACACACACACACACACACACACACAATGGAACACTACTGAGCCATAAAAGGAATGAAATTTTGCCATTTTCAGAAAGATGGACTTGGATGCCATCATGCTAAGTGAAATAAGTCAGACAGAGAAAGACAAGTACTATATGATACCACTTAGATATGGAATAAAAAAAAATACAACCAACCAGTGGATGCAACATAAAAGAAGCAGTCTCACAGATACAGAGAACGAACTAGTGGTTACCAGTGGGGAGAGGGAAGGAGGAAGGTACAAGACAGGGGTAGGGAATTAAGAGGTAAAAACTATTAGGTATAAAACGAGGTATAAGGATATATTATATAAAATGGGCAATATAGCCAATATTTTAAAATAACTATAAATGGAGTATAATCTTTAAAAAGTGTGAACCACTATATCGTACACCTGAAACTCATAATACTGTACAGCAACTATGCTTCTATAACAGAAAAATAAAAAATGAAAAAAAACCACTAACTATGGTTATAATAAATGGATTTGAGAACCTAAAAATCATATGTTTAGTGTGAATGAAGCGGTTCAAAGGTTTAGGTAGTAAGAATGCAACCCATCACCTATTTATTTCCTGAGAAGGTAAAAAGGACAATTATTTTGCCAATGCACTAAAAAAATACACTGGTGAGGGGTGCACTATCATCCTTGAATAGCACCACAGTGTCTGTCCTCTATCTGCCAGGGATGAGGGTAAACAATGCTACCACTGAAATAGGCATCACTGTTTCAATGTGCATGGGAGACTCTAGAATGTCAGAAGACAAATAGCAACTTAACCAGCAGGGGAATTGTGCATGTAATTTTTGTAATAGGTATTCAACAGGAAACAAAATCGGAATGATTATATCCATAACGATAGCTGAGGTAGATAAGTAATCTGCAATTCTTAAGGGAATGTGACTATGTCCCATCATACTATTACACCTAATAATTTATTCACAGAATTGTTACTTTCTGTCTCTGTGATTTAGAGGTTTTCTGCATTAGGGGTGTTAGTATTCAAGGTCAGAGTGAGTCCAAAGAGGTAACAAAAATCAATTGTTCTGTCTGGTCTTTTCACTTCCATATGCTTCTGAATCCACAGATTGATTTTTTAAAAGTAGTAATGTCAGGGTGGGGTGATTGCTTCTAACTATCAGAGGAAAATACCATTACTGCTACGTATGGGAGCAGGGAGGAGTATCATGTATATTTCTTGAGCAGTTAGTTCTCTAGGAAATCTCTCATGTGTCCACAGTCAGTGACAAATTTAATGTGACTATCACAATGTAGTGACACCAAGTGCTCATACTTCTAGAGAATTAACAAGTTGGAAAGATACCAAGCACTCATACTTCTTCAGAATAAACAAGTTGGTAGACTATCATGTAGAGAACCTTGATCAGTTGAGGTTTTAGATGCAGGTGAAGGGAACAACAAAGGGGTAGAAGATGAATGTTATATATGGCGATTCTGGCTGTGCCCTAAAGACCATTTTCAAACATGAGGACTTTTACTTATAACGATGTTTGGTTTCTTGCTGTCTTCACCTTTGCTTTGTATTTTTCCTTCCTTGCTTCTTCCAATATTTATGTGTTTAACAACTTTTCCCCTCCCCCTCCAGTGGCTTTATATACTGTATGTGTAGAGTCATTAAATTAATTATTTACTCTAAGCAATATGATATAAAGGCATTATTGTGAACAGAAGAGGGATTGACATCACTCAGAAATGAATAAATTTACTATTGGTACCTTGTGTAGCCCATTTTGGGCAAATGGTGAATGCTTTTATTTGGTGATACATAATTTCTTACTTTAGGTAAGAATATATTGTTATTGCTATGGTTGTAATTTGGAAGCTTAAGTCCATGTAGTTTCCCTGGTGCACTAGTGCTGTAGAGTTCTCAGTCACTTCTAAGGCTCAGTCTAAGGCCCATTTCTCCATTCTTTCCAAAAATTGTGTAAGTACCTGATTTCCTATATTAAATCCCTCTCTGCCTAGCACAACTAGGGTAGTTTTCTTATGTTGAAACTTAGTTAAGGCAAGGGTGGACTTTGTTTAATGAAAATCCCCATTCTCCTACAGAGATTCACAGTGGATTTAAATATGCAAAAGTGTGTTTTGAAAATAGTTTAGCAGTAGGAACTAGAGAAAGATTAATTACTCTGCAAAATGCAAAGAAAATAATTTGAATTCCTGGGTAATTTACAGAATAGAAATGACAGAAGAAATGAGTTAGTGAAATGGCATGAAGATGGGGCAACAATTTAGAGTGAAATGAACTAAAGAAAAATATTTATAGTGGAGGGATGGCTGAAGGAACTCATGTAAGAGGCTTGTTTACAATCTGCATTGCTATGTTTTTTTTGTTTTTGTTTTGTTTTTGTGTTTTTTTGCGGTATGCGGGCCTCTCACTGTTGTGGCCTCTCCCGTTGCAGAGCACAGGCTCCAGACATGCAGGCTCCGGACATGCAGGCTCAGCGGCCATGGCTCACGGGCCTAGCCGCTCCGCGGCATGTGGGATCTTCCCGGACTGGGGCACGAACCCGTGTCCCCTGCATCGGCAGGCGGAATCTCAACCACTGCACCACCAGGGAAGCCCTGATATGTTTTTTTAAAAAACAAAAACATTCTTATGATCCCTCTTCTCCACCACCTCCCCTGAAAATAAAAATAACTTCACTGAAGTCTCTTCTATTCACAAATGCCCTGTGAATCTAAACTTTTTAAGAAATTGAGACAAAGCTTAAAATTTACACAAATAATGAAACAAAGATAGAACTCTCAAGACAGAGATGTAATACACAACCATTTTGAGGCAGGAGACATTTGAACTTGAAGTGATTAAGAGAATATAGGCCCCTCTAGCAATTTATAGAAATCTTGGACAAGGTTTAAACTTCCATATGGATGTTCATGGAAAGATGAATTCAGAATGATATACAAACATATTAGGAAGCATCATAAAATTAGGGAAATTTTATCTACTCTATTCTTCTGCTGTCCTTTCTTCAAATAGATATCTTCATAGAAATCTTCCAGTGAGAAAGAATATTTAAACGGGTTAAAACAAATGTTCCATCACCTTAGCATTGATAAATTAAAAGAAAACAAAAAAATTGTTTAAAAAGTATTCATTCTTTAACTCATGAATTCATTCATAAGCATTTTTGAATATCTACTTCTCTGTTATATGGGGAATAGGACATAGCTCTAGTGCTCTAAATGTTCTACTGCCTATATCGAGGAGTAAACAGGTAATTACAATATTGGTGGAAGAACTAAGACAGAGGCCAATGCAGAATATTGGGGAAGGACCAAGGAGGAGGTCTGATACACCTCCTCAATGAGGATGATGCTGAACTGTCTTGAAGATTGAGAAAGTCAGCCAAGTATAGATGAAGGATGAGCCTGAGTCAACCAGACAAAACAGTGTTTGTAAAGACACAGGAGTGTGACAACTGCACATAGTTGGTAGGCTGGAGAACAAGGTCAAAGTTGGGGACTAAAGGATTGCTACAGATAATGAAAGAGTTTAGATTTTATTCATAAGGCAACAGTAAGCAATTAAAGGATTTATAAGAAAGTAATATCAGGTTGTTGTATGAAAAATGTCTTGAAATGTATAAGATCAGAAACAAGGAGGCCATTTAATAGTATATCATAATAATTCAGCTGTCATTAATAAGGGCATGAAATTAAGTAGACCAGTGATGATGAAGGTTGTTACCAATTCTAGAGACATTGAGAAAATAAAACAGACTGGACATAATGATAGACAAGGGTGGAAAGGAAAGCAAAGATCCATGGATAAATCCTAGGTTTCTGTCTTGTAGTTAATAGTTGATGCAATGATGGTAATAATAAATACGAGGTTACTGAAGTAAAAATAAAACAAAAAAAACAAAAAAAAAACTTCTTTTGAAATTATCTGTTACACTGGACTACAACATTAAACATAAAGTTCTTGTGTCCTTAGGGCTGGGAAAATATTTCATGGTAAATTAGCATGCAACAATTACAGCTGCCTCATCTTTTTAAATACTTAATCCCAGCAGGCAAGTGTGTTCGCATGTGTAATAACTGTCTCCTCCCATTAAAGCATTTTCTATAAGGAGCCAAATCCAGTTTTATTAGAGACAGAGTACTTACAGCTAAATGAGTTATAGGTGTGTCAATATCACATGCAACCACTAAAAGAACAGTGGATGTAGGTATATAAGAATTATTTAATGTGATAAGATGCATCTCATATAAAAAAGATCCATTCATTCATTTATTCATTCTCAGGGGTCATATTTGTCAAACTGTCTCCACATTATTGCAAGATCCTGAATCAAAATAATTTAATTGGAATAGATTTTGATGAAGAAATGGCCAATAAATAGCATAGGCATTAAATGTTAAAGTGCTAGGTAGAGTAGGCAAGAAGCCATTCACACTCCTTTTTCTATAATGAGCTATTCAGAGTTTTGTTAATGTGAAAAATACCCTTAAAAATGAAATTAGATTGTGATGTCTCAGAAGAAAATAATTCAGTGTTTTGGAGAGTGTAAATTATTTACCAGGTAACAAAATCAGTGACTCATGACACTCATTGGTGGAAAAACTGAACAAGAATCTGAGATCCTACTTTCTGCTTGTTCACAGCCTAAATTCTCCCTGGAATGTGAGAGATGATTAGAAGGATATACAACTTACCATCTGGCTGAATTCCAGGTGGTAGCTTAGGATGCAGATTCAGGAGAAACCCAAGATATTATTTCTGTGAATAAGGTAGACATGTGTTCTACTGGACAAAGAAATTTGAAGAGATAGGTGCATCAGTAGAGGCATGCAGACCTGAGGAATTCAGAATCCATCAGGTCCATTCTTCTTGTGAAGGTCTTGTCTTAAATTGTCTAACTTTATTAGAACTAATAAATGAATTCAGCAAGGTAGCAGGATAAAAGATTAATATACAGAAATCTTTGCATTTCTTTATACTAACAATGAAATATCAGAAAGAGAAAGTAAAACAAAAAATAATCCCATTTAAAATCACATCAAAAAATATAATACCTAGGAATAAACCTAACCAAGAAGCTGAAAGACCTATATGCTTTAAAACATTAATAAAGAAACATGAAGATGATTCAAAAAAATGGAAAGACACCCCATGTTCTTGGATTGGAAGAATTAATATTGTTAAAATGACCACACTACTCAAAGTAATCTACGCATTTAATGTGATACCTATCAAATTATCCATGACATTTTTCACAGAACTAGAATAATCCTAAAATTTATATGGAACCACAGAAGACCCAGAATTGCCAAATGTAATCCTGAGGAAAAGAACAAAGCAGGAGGCATAACCCTCCCAGACTTCAGACAATACTATAAAGCTGCAGAAAACAAAACAGTGTAGAACTGGCACAAAAACAGACATGTAGATAAATGAAACAGAATAGAGAGCCCAGAAATAAACCCACACACCCATGGTCAATTTATCTTTGACGAAGGAGGCAAGAATATACAATGGAGAAAAGATAGTCTCTTCAGCAAGTGGTGTTGGGAAAGCTGGACAGCCTCATGTAAATCAATGAAATTAGAACACTCATACCATACACAAAAATACACAAAGATACCATACCATACCAAAAATAAACTCAAAATCTTAAACATAAGACATGACACCATACAACCCTCAGAAGAAAATATAGGCAAAACATTTTGATATAAATCATATCAATGTTTTCTTAGGTCACTCTCCCAAGGCAATAGAAATAAAAGCAAAAATAAACAAATGGGACCTAATCAAATGTATAAGCTTTTGCACAGCAAAGGAAACCATAAACAAAATGAAAAGACAACCTATGGATGGGGAGAAAATATTTGCAAACAATGCAACTGACAAGGGCTTAATCTCCTAACAAACAGCTCATATAACTCAATATCAAAAAAACCCAAGCAACCTAATCAGAAATGGGCAGAAGACCTGAACAGACATTTTTCCAAAGAGGACATACAGATGGCCAAGAGGCACATGAAAAGATGCTCAATATCACTAATTATTAGAGAAATACAAATCAAAACTACAATGAGGTATCACCTCACACCGGTCAGAATGGCCATCATCAAAAAGTCTACAAATAATAAATGCTGGAAAGGGTGTGGAGAAAAGGGAACCCTCCTACACCATTGGTAGGAATGTAAATTGATAGAGCCACTATGGAGAACAGTATGGAGGTTCTTTAAAAAACTAAAAATAGAGTTACGTATGATCCAGCAATGCCACTCCTGGGTACATATATGGAGAAAACGTTAATTTGAAAACATATATGCACCCCAGGGTTCATAGCAGCACTATTTACAATAGCCAAGACATGGAAGCAACCTAAATGTCCATCAACAGATGAATGGATAAAGACAATGTGGTAAACATATACAATGGAATATTACTCAGCCATAAAAATGAAAGGAATATTCTATTTGCAGCAATATGGATGGACCTAGAGATCATCACACTAAGTAAGTCAGACAAAGACATATAGTACATGATATCACTTATACGAATCTAAAAAATAATACAAATGAACTTATTTACAAACCAAAACAGACTCACAGACATAGAAAACAAACTTATGGTTAACAAAGTGGAAAGGGCAGGGAGGCATAAATTAGGAGTACCAGATTAACAGATAAATACCAGTATATTTAAAATAAACAACTAGGATTTACTGTATAGCACAGGGAACAATATTCTATATCTTGTAATAACCTATAATGGAAAAGAATATGAAAAACAATATAAATGTTTAACTGAATCACTTTTCTGTACATCTGAAACTAACACAACATTGTAAGTCAACTATAGTTCAATAAAAGAAAATTTTTTCTACCTTTATGCAGGATTAGGAAAAGTTTAAGTTAACTAGAATTTCTACCTAGTTCCTCTTATATTGTAGTTCTATGTATTATTAATGAATAATAATACATTTGAATTGCAGTTCAATCACTGGTCTTGTGAAATTTGACATGATAAAATGGCTTGCTTCTGCTCCATCCAGTTTTCTTCAGGGCTCAATGGAAGAGTGTTGAGCTATTCAATGGTCTACAACATGAAGACCAGTGGCCATTATAAGTGGTGGGAACGACTTATGACATGGAACGCATCACAGAGCTAATATGTCAGAAATAGGAAAATTTAGCCTTCTAACTGACTTGTAGGTTAATGGACACCACACTTAGAAAAGGAATGGTAGATATTAGGGTGACGCATTCAATAAGCATTCTTCTGAGCTGGGCCAGGAGCATAGGGCCATGAGTGGATGGAGAAAGGAAAGAAATCATATCCTCAATGACTTCGCATATAGCCAATGATTAAAATCAAGAGCTTAAGTGTGAAGAAGGTATGCACAGAGGGTTATAAGAACCCAGGTAAAGGGATGTTTAACATCCAGTGGGAAGAAGAGCAAGCAGGGGCTTTCACGAGGATTGAAAACTTGAGTGATATCTTCGAGAAATGTGATATAAAATCTCATAGTTTATAGAAGTACAGCCCTTTCCATCGACAGGCAGATTTAATTAAAATTTTAAAGAAATTTATGCAGTGAGTAAATTGTACTTGAGAATGGTATCGTTACCCTAAAGATGACCTGAATTATTAGTTAATGCTTGGTTCCTTAAATTTTTCCCAATTTAAATCTTACTGAGGATCTAGATAGACAGTGGCCAACCAGCCACTACCTCATACTTGATACTCTCCCTTTTTTGGGGGGCATCCAGATCCTTTGGTTTCACCTTCTACTTTTATGTTCTTTTATTCTTAAGTGTTCTCAGAGCCTGGCTGTTTCTAGGGCTTCAGCCTTAGAATTCATCATTTTGTCATCTTCTAACACCTCTAAGGCTTTTTTATTCATGTCAGGGGTTTTTACTACCTATTTGTTAACAAATCAACTCTAAAGTCTCTTGGTTTCAGGTCTTAAGATCATCCTGCTCAAAACTGAAATTTGCTTCCAACCTACTCATTTTTTATTGTGTCTCTTAATTGAATTGTTACTTTTCTCCCAGTTATTCTAGTAAAGACCTTTATACCGAATTTTCTTCTCTCCCTTAGCCCTCAAATACCTTTAACAGTGTAAGATTCTCTCTCTTAAATCTCATTCCAACCTTATCCTCATCTTAATTCTCACTGCCATTACCTTAATTTAGGTCTTCATTATCTTTTGCTTAAATAATTGGAATAATTGATTAGTAACTCTGACATCATTCACTTCCACCTATAATCCATTGTCTCTTCTTCCACAGGAGTGATCTTAATAAAAGTCAAAATGCTATCTTGTCTCTGGCTTGAAACCCTTGATCGACTCCCATTTATTTACCTAAGTGATAAACAATAAGTTCCTTAGCAACTCACACCAGGTCTGGGTCATATATAAACTGGCCCCTTCATTTCCTTGACAACCTTAGATCAAAACTTATCTTTGCCCCAGGCCCCTCTGTGGTTTACACTCTATCAAATGTAAACTATACAGTATTCCCTTCTTCACCTTTTAGTATACACACCCTCTGACAGAGTACTTTTATTTATCACCTTGGCTTTGATTACCATTTCTCTGCTGATGACTCCCAAATCTCTATCTCCCTCCAGTACTTATTCCCTGGGCTGCCAACAAGGATACCCAACTCACAGCCATCTCAAACCCAACATTTCTAACAAACTGGATTTATAATCTTAATCCACAAATCTACTGCACATAACACTTTTAAGGATGTATAGTTATTTTAGGGAAATCCACATATTATGGCAATACTTCATCTTATACATGTAGAAGCAGGCTCAGGAAGGTTAATTTGTCATGATGCTTGGTATTTCAAACACCTTAACTCAAACTAGGTTTAATAAAAAGGACATTAATTGTGTCCTATAATTGAAAGCACAATGTCAAATCATACAGGGCTCACTCAATCACTTTAGTCTACCTATTACTCATATGTTCTCCATCTCTTCGTTTCTACCATTCAGTTTAGAGTTTTTCTGTGTTGCCTCCTTTCTCAGATAGATGTTCCCTTTGGGGGGTAATATGGCAGCCAAATGCTTCAGATTTGCATCATATTCTTTCAGCAGCCATAGATAAAAATAGAGCTTTTCTTTCCTAATGGTTACAAAAAATCTCCCATGGAAAATGTTGCATATATGTATCCCTTTCTGAAACAATCACTGTGACCACAGGGATGGGTTATAAGGTGAGATATGTGTCATCCCAGAAGCTGGGAGGTGCAACTGCAATGGAATCACAGAGACTGAATAAGTGTTTGGGCTCTTCCAAGAGCTGGGGGTGGGGAATTATGACACTGTTAACAGAAGGAGAGATGGATACTAAGTAGGCAAAAGCAATAGCTACTCGTTCATAGTTACTCAGCAAGTAAGTAGTCAGGCAAGGACAGAAACTTAGGCTACTTAGTTCCTGCAGTATTTTTTTTACCCTCTATGATGAATATTGTCAGCTGTAACTTAGCAAATGGAGACACACAGAGATGTAAGACACAGCCCATTTCTAGGGAACAGTAAATCTTATACGGTAGGTCAGGAGTTTCCAACCATTTCATCATCTACAATTTATAGTGTTACTTCTCAAGAAAGGTCCGGTTTAAAAAGCCTTATAAATGGCATTTATTATGTATTGATTGCATACAGGTATCTTATTGAAATAGTGCATTACATTTTATTATTCAGAAAATTTACCTAGGTTGAGGATTACCATATTTAGTGAAGAACACCAAAGGTTGGTGAGCTGGAACACTGCTTCTGCATATGAGATAGGTGCCTAGCCCCGTGTTTCTGCTGTGCCTCCTAGGTTTGTTTTTTATGCTTCAAAGGCATTCAAATTTCTAGTTCTCACCCCACTAGCCATCAGCCAGAATGTGGTATGAGGAACAATTTACAACAGTGTACTGTTGATCAATGGGGCTGTTTACAAATGTGGTTTTCCTTCTCCTTCTGGGTAGGAAGATACCTTTCCACCTTTTTAAAGTTATACATGGTCATGGGACTCACTTTGGCTGACCAACTGTGGGTAGTGGCATGTGCCACTTCTTGGAAGAATTTTGAAAGGCACTGTTCAATATCTTTCTTTTTCCTGCTCCATCAGTCATCTCCATGGAGATGGAGTTTCCTTCAGCTTCCATCCCTAAATGAATATGATGGCTAAAGCCATCTGCCAACCCGCATCAGACTTGTAGCAAGAGTCAGAAACACATGTTTGTGTGTGTTTAGGCAGTGAGATTTTAGGGGATGTCTATTATTACAGCATAACATAGCCTATTCTGACTGCATAAAGTGTATTCACTAAATCACCCAGATATGTACCTGCTTCCAAAGGTATTTACCGTGCTAGAAAATGCCTGGAGAGACAAACCAAAAGAAAGAACATCTAACGGTGGACTTTTGGAATTTGAGAGAATTAAAGAATATTCATACTTGAAGGGTTTCACATTAGGCAAGTACTCTCCTCCTTGCTAGCAAACAAAAACAAAAGAAAACTAAAGAAAAACAGTCACAGAACTTGAATCTGGAAAGATAGTCCTGATAAATTCATTTATTTTTTTCTCTCTGAAGCAAACAACACCCAAAGATATACCATTTAAAAAAATACAATATGGAATCTACTAAGTATAAGGAGTTGTCATTTACAGTAAATTCTAATTTAGTGACATCCAGAATATTAAAAAATAAAGTTCTGATTCCCTCTGCTTCTGTTCAAAATTCTGTCTGGAGGAAGAGAACATGATAAACTGCCCTTGAGATGCTGTGAAAGGGAAATAAAACTTTATTATCTCTTTCTAAAGTTAGTTAGAGAAGGTTCTTCAGCTTGTCATAGGAAACTGGAAGGAAGGCTGAAGTTAATGAGCTGCTTGCATTGTGATGGGCTTCTTTGAAAGAAACTGTGCTTTCCATAGTGAAGCCATCAGAAAAAATGAATCAGCATGGCAGCAGGAAGCATCATAATTAATAAGGAGCCCACAACACAATGCTGTATAATCTAACATGACTACACAAACTGTAGACAATAACAGGATGAGTCTTCATTTACAAAGCAATCTGTATCACTTTTCCTCCCCAGAAAATGAGAAAGTATCAATCTCTTCAGAAGCTTCAAATGCTGCAGAACAAAATAAACTTTGTAGGACAAAAAATAGTTTAAGAGATGTGGAGACAAATTTCAGACAGAGATTTAATCTCTGTATCTGAGATGCAGTAGACAGTGGACATTCCATTTACCATCTGTGACTGAATATTCTGATGTCAAACTTCTCTCAGTAGTATCTTTTAGTGGCCTGTGGCTTATTATCTAAAGGCCTGGGAATTATAAATTCCCTCTAATGACTTGGTAATGGAGGTAAAGGACTGCTTTAAACATCTCTTGAGGGAATAACTAATCAGGGGGAAAGTTTGCATTCCTTAAATTTGCATTCTGAGAATATAGGAAAGACAGAGCTCTAAGAGGTGAGAGTTCTTTTGCAACCTTTATTCAGGTGCCCTGGCTTATTTTCTTCTTACAATACCGATTTCTTTCCCTACACAACTTTATAAGTAACTGAGTCCTGAGGATAAACTTTACTCTAAAAGTAAGAAATCAAGGGGGAACCTTCAAGATGGCAGAGGAGTAAGACGTGGAGATCACCTTCCTCCCCATAAATAAATCAAAAATACATCTACATGTGGAATAACACCTACAGAACAATTACTGTACACTGGCAGAAGACCTCATACTTCCCAAAAGGAAAGAAACTCCCTATGTATCTGGGTAAGGCCAAAGAGAAAAGAAAAAACAGAGACAAAAGAATAGAGATGGGACCTGAACCTCTGGGAGGGAGCTGTGAAGGAGGAAAATTTTCCACCACACTAGGAAGCCCCTTCACTGGTGGAGACGGTGGGTGGCCCAGGGGGAGCTTCAGAGCCACAGAGGAGAGCACAGCAACAGAGATGCAGAGGGCAAAGTGGAGAGATACCCACACAGAGTATCAGTGCCCGACCAGCACTCACCAGCCCGAGAGGCTTGTCTGCTCACCCGCTGGGGTGGGCGGGGGGTGGGAGCTGAGGCTCAGGCTTCTGAGGTCAGATCCCAGGGAGAGGACTGGGGTTGGTTGCGTGAACACAGCCTGAAGGGGGCTAGTGTGCCACAACTAGCCTGGAGGGAGTCGGGAAAACATCTGGAACTGCCTAAGAGGCAAGAGACCATTGTTTCAGGGTGCATGAGGAGAGGGGATTCAGAGTAGCACCTAAATGAACTCCAGAGACTGGCGCGAGCTGCGGCTATCAGCGTGGACACCAGAGATGGGCATGAGATGCTAAGGCTGCTGCAGCCACCAAGAAGCTTGTGTGCAAGCACAGGTCACTATCCACACCTCCCCAACTGAGAGCCTGTGCAGCCCGCCACCTCCAGGGTCCCGTGATCCAGGGACAATTTCCCCGGGAGAACACATGGTGTGCCTCAGGCTATTGCAACGTCATACCAACCTCTGCCAATGCAGGCTCATCCCGCATTCTGTACCCCTCCCTCCCCCCAGCCTGAGCGAGCTACAGCCCCCTAATCAGCTGCTCCTTTAACCCCGTCCTGTCTGAGTGAAGGAAAGATGCCCTCAGGCGACCTACATGCAGAGGCAGGGCCAAATCCAAAGTTGAACCCCAGGAGCTGTGCGAACAAAGAAGAGAAAGGGAAATTTCTTCCAGCAGCATTAGGAGCAGGAGATTAAATTTCCACAAACAACTTGATGTACCCTGTATCTCTGGAATACCTGAATAGACAACGGATCTTCCCAAAATTGAGGCAGTGGACTTTGGGAGCAACTGTAGACTTAGGGTTTGCTTTCTGCATCTAATTTGTTTCTGGTTTTATGTATATCCTAGTTTAGTATTTAGAGCTTATTATCATTGGTAGATTTGTTTATTGATATGGTTGCTCTCCTACATTTTTACTCTATATAAATATATATATATATTTTTTCCCTTTTCTCTTTTTTTGTGAGTGTGTATATGTATGCCTCTTTGTGTGACATTGTCTGTATAGGTTTGCTTTTACCATTTGTCCTAGGGTTCTGTCCAATTTCTTTTCCTTTTTTTTTTTAGTACAGTTTTTAGTGTTTGTTATCATTGCTGGATGTGTTTATTGATTTGGTTGCTCTCTTCCTTCTTTCCTTTTTTATTACTTTTTAATTATTTTAATTTTAATATTTTTTATTTTAATAACTTTAATTTTTTTTCTTTTTTTTTCCCTCCCTTTTCCTCTGAGCCATGTGGCTGACAGGGTCTTAGTGCTCTGGCCTGGTGTCAGGCTTGAGCCTCTGAGGTGGGAGAGCTGAGTTCAGAACACTGGTCCCCTAGAGACCTACAGGCTCCATGTAATATCAATCTGCCAGAGCTCTCCCAGAGAGCTCGATCTCAAAGCTAAGACCCAGCTCCATGCAGGGACCAACAAGCTCCAGTGCTGGATACCTCATGCCAAAAAACTAGCAAGACAGGAACACAACACAACCCATTGGCAGAGAGGGTGCCTAAAACCAAAGTAAGTCCCCAGACACCACAAACACACCACTGGATGTGGTCCTGCCCACCAGAAGTACAAGTTCCACACTCATCCACCAGAACACAGGCACCAGTGCCCTCCCCCAGGAAGCCTACACAACTCACAGAAACAACCTGACCCACTGGGGGGAGACACCAAAAACAATGGGAACTATGAACTCACAGCATGTGAAAACAAGACCCCAAATTCCACCCACCAAAAACAGTAAGTTAACCTAAATGAGAAAACAGAGAAATACACAGCAGATGAAGGAGCAATGTAAAACCCACCAGAACAAACAAAGGTAGAGGAAATAGGCAGTCTACCTGAAAAAGAATGCAGAGTAATGATAGTAAAGATGATGCAGAATTGTTTCAATAGAATGGAGAAAAGACAAGAAACATTTAACAAGGACCTAGAAGAAACAAAGAGCAAACAAACAATCATGAACAACACAAAAAATGAAATTAAAAATTCTCTAGAAGGAATCAAGAGCAGAATAACTGAGGGAGAAGAATGGATAAGTGACCCGGTAGATAAAATAGAGGAAATAACTACCACAGAGCAGAATAAAGAAAAAAGAATGAAAATAATTGAGGGAAGTTTCAGAGACCTTTGGGAAACATTAAACACACCAACATTCGAATTATAGGGGTCCCAGAAGAAGAAGAGAAAAACAAAGGGACAGAGAAAATATTTGAAGAGATTATAGATTATAATATGGGAAAAGAAATAGTCAATCAAGTTCAGGAAGCTCAGAGAGTCCCATACATGATAAATCCAAGGAGAAATACGCCAAGACACATATAAATCAAAGTATCAAAAATTAAATACAAAGAAAAAATATTGAAAGCAGCAAGGGAAAAACAACAAATAACATACAAGGGAATCTCCATAAGGTTAACAGCTAACCTTTCATCAGAAACTCTGCAAGCCAGAAGGGAGTGGCAGGACATATTTAAGAAATTGAAGAAAGGGAAAAACCTACAATCAAGATTAGTCTACCCAGCATGGATCTCATTCAAATTCAGTGGAGAAATTAAAACATTTATATACAAGCAAAAGCTAAGAGAACTCAGCACCACAAAACCAGCTTTACAACAAGTGCTAAAGGAACTTCTCTAGGCAGGAAACACAAAAGAAGGAAAAGACCTACCATAACAAACCCAAACAATTAAGAAAATGGTAATAGGAACATATATAATTGATGATTACTTTAAATGTAAATGGATTTAATGTTCTGACCAAAAGTCATTGATTGGCTGAATGGATACAAAAACAAGACCCGTATATATGCTGTCTACAAGAGACCCACTTCAGACCTAGGGACACATACAGAACGAAAGTGAGGGGATGGAAAAAATATTCCATGCAACTGGAAATCAAAAGAAAGCTGGAGTAGCAATTCTCATATCAGACAAAATAGACTTTAAAATAAAGACTATTACAAGAGACAAAGAAGGACACTTCATAACAATCAAGGGATCAAACCAAGAAGAAGATATAACAACTCTAAATATTTATGCAATAAATATGTAAATAATAAATATTATTACACAACATAGGAGTACCTCAATACATAAGGCAAATGCTAACAGCCATAAAAGGGGAAATCGAAGGTAACACAATAAGAGTAGGGGACTTTAACACCCCACTTGCACCAATGGACAGATCATACAAAATGAAAATAAATAAGGAAACACAAGCTGTAAATGATACATTAAACAAGATGGACTTAGTTGATATATAAAGGACATTCCATCAAAAAAAAAAAGAATACACTCTCTTTGCAAGTGCTCATGGAACATTTTCCAGGATAGATCATATCTTGGGCCATAAATCAAGACTTGGTAAATTTAAGAAAATTGAAATCGTATTAAGTATCTTTTCTGACAACAACGGTATGAGACTAGATGTCAATTACAGGAAAAAAATGTGTAAAAAATACAAACACATGAAGGCTAAACAGTACATTACTAAATAACCAAGAGATCATTGAAGAAATCAACAGGGAAATCAAAAAATACCTAGAAACAAATGACAATGAAAACACGATGACCCAAAGCCTACAGGATGCAGCAAAAGCAGTTCTAAGAGGAATGTTTATAGCAAAAGAATCCTATGTCAAGTAACAAGAAAAATCTCAAATGAACCTCCTAAGCTTACACCTAAAGCAATTAGAGAAAGAAGAACAAAAAACCCCCACAGTAGGCATATGGAAAGAAATGATACAGATCAGATCAGAAATAAATGAAAAAGAAATGAAGGAAATAATGGAAAAGATCAATAAAACCAAAAGCTGATTCTTTGAGAAGATAAACAAAATTGATAAACCATTAGCCAGACACATCAAGAAAAAAAAGGAGAAAACTCAAATCAACAGAATTAGAAGTGAAAAAGGAGAAGTAACAACTGACACTGCAGAAACACAAAGGATCATGACAGATTACTACAAGCAACTATATGCCAATATAATGGACAACCTGGAAGAAATGGACAAATTATTAGAAAAGCACAACCTTCCAAGACTGAAACAGGAAGAAACAGAAAATATAAACAGACCAGTCACAAGCACCGAAATTGAAACTGTGATTAAAAATCTTCCAACAACAAAAGCACAGGACCAGATGGCTTCACAGGCAAATTATATCAAACATTCAGAGAAGAGCTAACACCTATACTTCTCAAACTCCTCCAAAATATAGCAGAGGGAGTAAGATTCCCAAACTCATTTGATGAGGCCACCATCACCCTGATACCAAAACCAGGCAAAGATGTCACCAAAAATGAAAACTGCAGGCCAATATCACTGATGAATACAGATGCAAAAATCCTCAACAAAATACTAGCAAACAGAATCCAACAGCACATTAAAAGGATCATATACCATGACCAAGTGGGGTTTATCCCAGGAATGCAAGGATTCTTCAATATAGGCAAATCAACAATGTGATACACTATATTAACAAATTGAAGGATAAAAACCATATGATAATCTCAACAGATGCAGAGAAAGCTTTCAACAAAATTCAGCACCCATTCATGATTAAAAAAAAAAAAACCTCCAGAAAGTAGGCATAGAAGGAACTTACAGCAACATAATAAAGACTGTATATGACAAACCCACAGCCAACATCATTCTCAATGGTGAAAAACTAAAACCATTTCCACTAAGATCAGGACCAAGAAAAAGTTGCCCACTCTCACTATTATTCAACATAGTTTTGGAAGTTTTACCTGCAGCAATCAGAGATGAAAAAGAAATGAAAGGAATCCAAATTGGAAAAGAAGATGTAAAACTGTCACTGTTTCAGATGACATGATACTATACATAGAGAATCCTAAAGATGTTATCAGAAAAGTATTAGAGCTATTCAAGGAATTCATTAAAGTAGCAGGATACAAAATTAATGCACAGAAATCTCTTGCATTCCTATACACTAATGATGAAAAATCTGAAAGAGAAATTAAGAAAACACTCCCATTTATCATTGCAATAAAAATAATAAAATACTTAGGACTAAACCTACCTAAGGAGACAAAGGGCTGTATGAAGAAAAGTATAAGACACTGATGAAAGAAATTAAAGTTGATACAAATAGATGGAGAGATATACCATGTTCTTGGATTGGAAGAATCAACATTGTGAACATGACAATACAACCCAAAGCAATCTACAGATTCAATGCAATTCCTATCAAACTACCAATGGCATTTTTCACAGAACTAGAACAAAAAGTTTCACAATCTGTATGGAAACACAAAAGATCCCAAATAGCCAAAGCAATCTTGAGAAAGAACAACAGAGCTGGAGGAATCAGGCTCCCTGACTTTAGACTATACTACAAAGTGACAGTAATCAAGACTGTATTGTACTGGCACAAAACCAGAAATATACATCAATGGAACAGGATAGAAAGCCCAGAGAAAAACCCATTCACATATGGTCAACTTATCTATGATAAAGGAGACAAGAATATACAATGGAGAAAAGACAGCCTCTTCAATAAGTGGTTCTGGTAAAACTGGACAGCTACATGTAAAAGGATGAAATTAGAACACATCCTAACACCATACAGAAAATATTCTCAAAATGGATAAAAGACTTAAATGTAAGGTGTGACACTATAAAACTCTTAGAGGAAAACATAGGAAGAACACCTATGACAAATCACAGGAAGATCCTTTTTGACCCACCCCCTAAAGGAATGGAAATAAAAACACAAATAAAAAAATTGGACTTAATGAAACTTAAAAGCTTTTGCACAGTAAATGAAACCATAAACAAAAAAGACAAGCCTTAGAATGGGAGAAGATATTTGCAAATGAAGCAAGTGACAAAGGATTAATCTCCAAAATATACAAGTAGCTCATGCAGCTCATTATCAAAAAACAAATAACCCAATCAAAAATTGGGCAGAAGACCTAATCGACATTTCTTCATGGAAGATATACAGATTGCCAACAAACACATGAAAGGATGCTGAACATCACTAATCATTAGAGAAATGCAAATCAAAACTACAATGAGGTATCACCTCACACCGATCAGAATGGCCATCATAAAAAAATCTAGAAACAATAAATGCTGGAGAGGGTGTGGAGAAAAGGGAACCCTCTTTCACTGTTGGTGTGAATATAAATTGATACAGCCACTATGGAGAACAGTATGGAGGTTCCTTAAAAAACTAAAAATAGAACTACCATACTACCCAGCAATCCCACTACTGGGCATATACCCTGAGAAAACTATAATTCAAAAAGAGTCATGTACCACAATATTCATTGCAGCTGTATTTGCAATACTCAGGACACTGAAGCAACTAAGTGTCCATCGACAGATGAATGGATAAAGATGTCACCCATATATACAATGGAATATTACTCAGCCATAAAAGGAAATGAAATTGTGTTATTTGTAGTGAGGTGGATGAACCTAGAGTCTGTCACACAGAGTGAAGTAAGTCAGAAAGAGAAAAATACTGTATGCTAACACGTATATATGGAATCTTAAAAAAAAATGTTATGAAGAGCCTAGGGGCAGGACAGGAATAGAGATACAGATGTAGAAAATGGACCTGAGGACAAAGGGAGGGGGAAAGGTAAGCTGGGATGAAGTGAGAGAGTGGCATGAACATATATACACTATGAAATGTGTCATAGATAGCTAGTGGGAAGCAGCTGCATAGCACAGGGAGATCAGCTTGGTGCTTTGTGTCCACCTAGAGGGTGGGATAGGGAGGGTGAGAGGGAGATGCAAGAGGGAGGGGATACGGGTGTATATGTATACATATAGCCAATTCACTTTGTTATACAACAGAAACTAACACAGCATTGCAAAGCAATTATACTCCAATAACAATGTTAAAAAATAAATAAAAATAAAAGTAAGAAATGGAAGAGACATAAATTGCAGCAACATCTTTTTTGATCCACCTCCAAGAGTAACGGAAATAAAAACAAAAATAAACACATGGGACCTAACTCAACTTAAAGACTTTTGCACAGGAAAGGAAACCATCAACAAAATGGAAAGAAAACCCACATAATGGGAGAATATATTTGCAAACAAAGTGACCGACAAAGAATTAATCTCCAAAACATACAAACAGCTTATGCAGCTCAATGTGAAAAATAAAGAACAAAACACCCCAATCAAAAAATGGGCAGAAGACCTAAATAGACATTTCTCCAAAGAAGACATACAGATGACCAAGAGGCACATGAAAATATGCTCAACATCACTAATTATTAAAGAAATGCAAATGAAAACTACAATGAGATATCACCTCACACCACTCAGAATGGCCATCATCAAAAAATCTACAAACAATAAATGCTGGAGAGGGTGTGGAAATAAGGGAGCCCTCCTACACTGTTGGTGGGAATGTAAATTGACAGAGCCACTATGGAGAACAGTATAGATCTTCCTTAAAAATCTAAAAATAGAGCCAACATATGATCCAGCAATCCCACTCCTGGGCATATATCTGCAGAAAGCCATAATTTGAAAGGATACATGCACCCTAATGTTCACTGAAGCACTATTTACAATAACCAAGAATGGAAGCAAACTAAATGTCCATCAACAGAGGAATGGATAAAGAAGATGTGGTTACATGCATACAATAGAATATTACTCAGCCATAAAAAAACAAAATAATGCCATTTGCAGCAACATGGATGTACCTAGAGATTTTCATACTGAGTGAAGTCAGACAGAGAAAGACAAATATCATATGATATTGCTTATATGTGGAATCTAAAAAATCGGTAGAAATTAAACCTATTTACAAAAAAGAAATTGAGTCACAGGTGTAGAAAACAAACTTATGGTTACCAAGGGGGAAGGGGGGGAGAATAAATTGGAAGATTGGGATTGACATATACATACTACTATATATAAAATAGCTAACTAATAAGAACCTACTCCATACCACAGGGAACTCTATTCACTACTCTAATGACCTTTATGGGAAAGAATCTAAAAGAGAGTGTATATATTGTATATGTATAACTGACTCACTTTGCTGTACAGCAGAAACTAACACAACATTGCAAATCAACTATACTCCAATTAAAAGAAAAAAAAGAAATTGATTACCAAAAATATGGTGTGACTTCCACCTAGTTCAAAAGTTTATTTTTGTTCTATAGAAAATAAATGGACAAAGATACAAGAAAACTGGATGAACATTAGGCAATTCAATTTATTGATAAGAATTAGCACTGAGTCATCTAACAGGGAATTCATGCTGGGAGATTAAAAATAAGAAAGATTTTCTTAGAAGCAATGACCTCCATTATGGACTATCTATTAGAGGTTTCACTTTTATTTTAAAAAGTTTCACAGCACAGACTGTATATGAAATCCATTTGCAAATGGAAAAAAATTTTTTTTAAATGGCCAGAATGTGAGAGGAGGTTTTAAATGCTATTAAATGAGTTTTGATTCTTGTCAATAAGCATTAGAAAGGTGGGAGGTCAGAGAAAGTATGGTTTTAAATACCATATTTTCTTTCATTGTCTATATTTTCAGAATTCATTGTTTTTAGAGTTCCCTGTTATAAAATCCTTCTCAGAAAGAAAATTAAGGATTTCTAAAAGTCTGTCAACCTTTAAATAACAAATTTCAAATTACTTCCAGGAAAACTGATATTCATACAATTTGAAGTTTGAAATAGGAATTTATAAATATTTTTTCTTGCTAAATTTGATACAGACCATTTAACAAATTTGCTACCTATTTTTCCATTTATAATTTTATTTCGTGTACCTGATGCTGATTTAAAAAAAAATTTGTGTGCATGTATGTGTAAAATTAAGTTACTTCTCTATGCTTTTCACATTACTTTTATAATTTCATCATATTTCCAGATTATTAGCCATTTCTATTTTGAATGTGAAACAAAAAGGCTAAGGATTCTTTCAGTGATTTTTCTAAGCAACTGAATGTAGTGTAAAAAGACTTTTGGAACCTCAACATGTATGATACAAAATTTATGATGCACTTATTTCTTTCCTATTTGAGTTTCCTTCAGATGTTAAGTTTTCTGCCATATATTTTACACAGTGACATGTAAATACAGGGTGAATAATTATTTTCATTGCATATTAATTATTGGATATTTCAAGAAAACAGTGATTTTGAATTAAGGGGGAAATGTGTAGAAGGCTTATATATGAAAATAATTTTTTTAATTTTGGTAAAAAACATAAGAAAATTTATCATCATCGCTTTTTAGTGTACAGCCCAGTAGTGTTACATATATGCACACTGCTTTGAAACAGAGCTCCAGAACTTCATCTTATAAATCTGAAACTATATCCAATAAACAACTCTCCATTTCTTCTTCCCCTTAGCCTTTAGTAACCACCATTTTACTTCCTGCTTCTATGAATTTGACCACTTTAGATAACTCAGGTAAGTGGAATAATACCCTGTCATTTTGTGAATGGCATGTTTCACTTAAAACAATGTCTCAAGGTTCATCCTGTTGTAGCATGTGACAGGTTTTCTCTCCTTTTTACATCTGAATAATATTCCATTGTGTATATATACCACATTGTGTTTATTCATTCATCCATCATTGGACATTTGAGTTGCTTCTGCCTCTTAGTGATTATGAATAGTGCTGCTGTAAACATGGGAGTACAAGTATCTCTTCAAAACCCAGATGTCAAAAATGCTTTTGGCTATATACCCAGAAGTGGGATTGCTACACCATACGTAGCTCTCATTTTCTTTCTTTGAATAACCTCCATACTATTTTCCACAGCATTTGAACCATTTTACAGTTATCACCAATAGTACACAAGCATTCCAATTTCCCCACATCCTTGTCAACACTTGTTGTTTTCTGTTTTTTGATAGTATCTAGCCATCCTAATGGGTATGAAGTGATATCTTATTGTGGTTTTGATTTGTATCTCTGTGATGATTAGTGATGTTGAGCATCTTTTCATATGCTTGTTGACCATTAGTGTACATCTTTGGAGAAATACCTGTGCAGACCAGTTAACCATTTTTAATCCAATTATTTGATTTTTTCTTGAGTTGTTCCTTATATTTTCTGGATATTTACTACTTCTCAGATATATAATTTGCAAGTATTTTATCTCATTCCATAGGTTGTCTTTTCTATTTATTGTATCCTTTCAAGCACAAATGTTTTTAAGTTTGATATAATCCCATTTGTCTGTGTTTGCTTTTGTTGCCTATACTTTTGGTGTCATATCCAAGAAATCATTGCTAAGTCCAATGTTACGAAGCTTTTCCCCTATGCTTTCTCCTAGGATTTTTATAGTTTTAGCTGTTACATTTAGGTCTTATTTCAGTTTGAGTTAGTTATTGTATATGGTATAACATAAGGGTCCATCTTCATTCTTTTGCATGTGGAAGTCTGGTTTTCTCCAACAAGAGTTTTTTGAAGAGATTGTCCTTTCCCTGTTAAGTGATCTTGGCACCCTCGTTGAAAGTCATATATATATATATACACATATATATATATATATATATATATATAAAATATACAAAATATGAGCTTATTTCTGGGGTCTCTATTATATTCCTTTGATTGATTTGTCTGTCTTTATGCCAGTACCATACTGCTTTGATTACTGTTGTTTTGTAGTTTTTTTTTTGAAGCCAGGAAGTTTGAGTCCTCCAACTTTTTCTTTTTCAAAACTGTTGTGGCTATTTTGGTCTCTTTAGACTCCATGTGAATTGAATCTGTAGATCACTTTGGGTACTATCAACAATGTTAAGTCTTCCAATCTATGCAACAAGGGATGTCTTCTTTCTTTCAGTAATTTTTTTAGTTCAGTGTACAAGTCTTTCATCTCCTTGGTTACATTTATTCCTAAAGTATTTTATTCTTTCTCATATTATTGTAAATAGAATTGTTTTCTTAATTTTCTTTTCAGACTGTTCACTATGATTATATAGCCATGCAACTGACTTGTGTGTAAATTTTGTTTCCTGTAACTTTGTTGAATTTGTTTATTAGTTCTAATATTTTACTGCTTAAAAATGATATTTTTAAACACAAAATTTAAAACTATATGAATTTTACACTCATTTCGTTCTTTAACATAATTGCAATGGCCCTAATAGGTCTAAGGAATAAAAGAAAAATATACTTGGAAATATAAGACCATCACTAATACTGGGGAGCTAGTCTATATAATTGGTTTCCAATTTCAAGTATCTTATATAGGCATTAATCCTCTAATCTATTAACTTCTTTAATTATACTTATTGTAATTACTTAATTTATTATCCAAAATAATGTTTCAGTGTGTGCTTAATAGTTACTGACAGTCTTAATCACATTTCCTAGATTTTTCAATTTTCAAAGAACAGGTGAAAAGAAAGACTGAACAACCTAATCCTGACAAAATGGAGAGCCACCTACATAGGTACCTTTCATATATTAATATAAATTGTCAATTCTATAAATCCTGTATTAGTGAGAATAGTACTTTATTATCCCTCCTCCTATTGTCCCAATTATATACTGATAATTTGATTTATACAGTTGATGCAATTTTATTAACATACTACTGTATGAATGAAGAATGGATTAATATACTATCATATGAGCAAAATTAAGGGATTTATCCATGGCTAGGAATTTAGTTTTTTTTTTTTCAAAACTATAAAATCTTTGAAAGATTTGGCCAGTTGCTTTAATTATCTGGGACATAATAAAAGCAATATTAATGAAGGGGGTTAGACTAGAGTGATTCATAAGATCCCTTTAATATAGAATAATGTAAGATTATATAATCTCATAACCCATGATTAAAGAGCTGTAATATACAGAGTGTTGGTTATACTAAAGGAGTCTGAAAATTACATATGTTGAAATCTTTAAAAATCACATTTATTAAAACAAAAGTATAAATTCAAATAAAAGGTAATTTTATGTTTTCCAGCATACAATAAGTATTAAATGCATTCCAGTGTCTTCCTGGAATGCTTTTAAAATAAATTTTTTTCTTTTTTTTTTTTCCTGCGCCATGTGGGATCTTAGTTCCCCAACCAGGGATCAAATCTATGCCTCCTGCAATGGAAGTGTGGAGTCTTAACCACTGGACCATCAGGGAAGTCCCAAAATAAAAATTTCTTGAAAAATTACTTATTGATGGTCTCATCTACTCACTTATATCTGAAAACAGAAGTACTGGAAAGCGCTGGAAATCAGAATAATTGAATACAGATCAGTTATCTATAAAATGAAAAATTGAGGTCTACTTACGTGTATCATTTCTTTCTACATAAGGATTGATCTTACCCCAAATATTTGACTTTCATAGCCCTAAATTTTTGTTCAGTGACATGTGTCAAAGCATCATTCCTAATGATTATTTCAAATTAAAATATTTTTTTAAAAATATGATGGTGGTGAGGCCCCAAGAAATCAAAACAACCTTAGTAATAGGTGGATTCTGTCTACATTTATATGAATTTTGGCATCTTTATAACAACTGAACACTTCTGCATGTATATATTCACAAATACAGTATTTTTTTATTTCATGTTTTAAATTTGGAAATTAGGCAGATACATTTGTTCTTTCAATATATGACATAGTATATTTAGCAGCATTCCATAGTTCTTATGATTTTCATATAGTATACTCCACAGACTGAAAGAGGGAGCACAGCATGGGCAATCAATTATCTACTCTCTGGTTTCATTTTAGTAAATCTGTAATGCTTAACACAATCTGTAGTATTTAATAATGCATTTATTCATTCATCCACCCAGTATTCATGACAAACACATTGAATATGCATAATATGTCAGGAGTTATACAAAGTTTCTTGATTTTAAGACACACACAAGAATTTAACCTCTGCCTTCAACGAATTTATAGTCTAGAGACAGAGAAAGAAAGACTTGGTGGAAAAGTTTCATGAAAGTGTCTTTATTAATGATAAGATGGAGATTAATATAGCATACTGTAGGAGAACAAAGGAGGTACAAGCGCTATTGGATAGGGGGATGGGAGGTAAAATGACCCTGCAGTGTATTTTTTCTCAGGATAGAGAAAAAGACACTGCAGGTTATTCTCAACAACATCTCCACAATAGGCCTAATTACTAGTTTACAGTATTTACTTTTTTTTCACACCCTTCAGTGTTAGCTGGTAGCATAAAACCAGGACTCACTTTGATAAAAGCAATTAGATGAAAGACTCAGATGGTGCAATATAAATCCAAAGCTTTTTAATGTTCTAGCTTGATCCAAGGATAAAGTTGAGTTTATCGAATGGGATAGATGAGCTGAATATAGTGGTATATCACAAGAGTCAGAGCAAATTCCTTCTCATGTGGAATATCCTCCCAGTGGTAGGGGATGTATTGTCATCACTGATTAACATCATTTATGCTTTGTTTATGTGAACATGAAACCTTCAGTTTATAAATGAAAATCTCCTCTCCTAAGTTCTCATGCTTCCAAACTCTAAGAAATAGAAACATTTTTAATATTTCATCAGCTTTCATCAATATGAAAGGAGATACTCTCTTAGTAAGTAGGAAAAACCTATGGTCCCCATGCAGTCTCATTATCATGCAGTGCCAGGGAGAACTTCCCCTCATAAAATGCCTAAGCCTTGAAACAACCCAACTGTAAATACATAGAAAAGCCTAAGACCAAGGAACAGTGTCAAAATATCAACTCTGGATTCATTCTCTCAAGTGAAACACAGCTATAAATCTTAGTATAATGAAAGTGTTGAAAATTAAGGAAATATTATTGTAGCTTCAACAATCCTATTTGTTTACTCACTTTATTCAATGTATCACTGCCAGGCACTGTGCCAAGTGCTATGATTTTGGTACAAACAGAAAGACATTCAGCTTACATTGTATGAGCTGGAACAGTCAATAATAAACAAATGAACAAAAAATAGACATGATCCTGATGATGACTACGGGGGAAAAATGCTGATTATCAGTACAGACAGTTGAGCATAATATTTGAATATTGGTGGAAGTGTCAGCAAAGAAACTGGTAACTTGAATAAAGGATTCCTGAGTTTCTAGCTTATAATTCAGTTTAGGCCAGGCCTAATTTTGTTCAGATCAAAAAACCTGCAGGTCTCCGGTAATCTGCATGACTGAAAAAAAGACTTTCATTATCTCTTTGAGCATCATAGGAAAAAATAAAATCAGCTGAAATTGTTCTCTTTGAGGTTGTTTCAGGCCAAACAGGCAAAAATAAGGTAAAAACAAGACTTTATATGAGTTCATGAAAATAACTCATTGAAAGATGACTGTATTCTATTCCAGAACTTTTCTAGTAGGAAGTCTGCAAGGCAAAATTTTTCATGTTAGAAGATTATAGCTCTGATATTAAGAGTCTGGTCATATTTGTGATGTAGTTTAATGTAATTAAAGTGAGATATGAATTCATCTTTGTTTTTTCTCTTCATCTCTTTCTTAATGAGTCTTCAGTGAACATAATTGTTAATTTAAGCTTTATTTTACAAAGTGATACATCTATCAGTGTTTCAGTACCAATATACATTTTCTCACTTTCAAAGTTTCATTCAGATTCTATAAAGAAAAAATAAATATATGATTGTGTTTTGTATGTGAATTCTACCAACATGAGTAGGGACTGTGTCCTGATTTATTATGTATGAGCCCATTTTGTTCTTGCACTACCCACGTAGGAGCATTTTCTTTGCTTCATAATTGAGCAACAAGACATCGACAGCAAGTGCCTTCCTCTGTCTCCATAGAATATTTACATGAGTAAAGGCTGAAGTGCAAGTGATTTCGATCATCAGAGCAGGGCAATAATCTCAAACAACAACAAAATACTTGTACTCTCTTAATGATATTAAAAAATTCAAATAATAAAAATGGAAACATCTGCAACTACTGGATCCATTCAGTGGGTATTAATTTGGGGATGCTGTTCTCGGCAGCAAATCAGAAAATTCTGTTTGTGTCAAGAGTCCTGAAGCTATTCCACAATGAGAAGTTAGTTATTTCTCTATCGACATGCTCAAAGAAAATGGCTTATTCCTGCGTTTCGCTTGATAGTAGAACTATGCAACTATATCCCAGGAGGATCCAGTAACTTTGAACAAACAAGAAAATCTCATTGATTATTTGCTTGTTTCCAGAATTGGAAGCTGAAGAATGAGACGCAGTCTCTGATAGAAAACACCCCATTTAAATCTTTCTTTTACACATCACTGAGGTGTAAAAGTCCTTGTCATTACCCTTTGAAGTGAAATCATACTTTGTTCTACATGTAGTGATTATTAGCAGGCATAGTATGGGGCAGAGTTCTGAAGCTGAGTTATTTACTGTACCTGAAATAACTCACATGCAGCAAATGATTTGAGACTACTTAAAGGACTTAAAGAAATATTCTGAGATTATTCCAAAGTAGATAAAAATATCAAGACAGAAAATGTTTACCAAGCGTTTACCATCATATTTCCAGGAAAAAAAAATGTTAGAGGCAATCTTTTTCCAATTAACTGCATGATTGTGTTTTGCAGAACCAGAAATGTTCAAGATTAAGAGAGTTTAATCATCGTTACATAGTTGGCACTAATCAAAACTCTACTAAGTCCATGAGAAGCTTGAAGCCCTGAGTCAGCTGGCCCTTCCAGGAAAGGCCAGGGGTAATTTTCTTCTTTTTATGAATACAAAAAACATATATGATACAGACAGAGAATATCAAACTCACCACTCTTACTGAGGAAACTAAGATATAAGGCAGGTTTACCTTTAGAATTTGCAGAGCCTTGGGCAAAAACGTGTGTAGAACCTTATGTATATAAATATTTAAGAGTTATGAATTAAGCCACAGATTTTAAGTAAAACATGTTTTATCCTTCTTTCTGGACAATCTATAAATGTCAAAAGAATCTTTTAATACCTATGGTTTTATTATAAATTAAACTTGGTAAAATATTCTAAACAAGTGAATTTAATGATTATTATACATGTGGGGGTATTCTGGTGGTATCTGGATGAGTAATAAAAACATAATTAATATTTTTCTTTTATATTTCCATTAAACTGGGTTCTTTGCTTTAATTTCAGAAAAAATAATTCTTGCTGTAATTAAAATTTTCATGT
The DNA here is from genome assembly GCF_964165515.1 of Mesoplodon bidens. Classification (NCBI taxonomy): domain Eukaryota; kingdom Metazoa; phylum Chordata; class Mammalia; order Artiodactyla; family Ziphiidae; genus Mesoplodon; species Mesoplodon bidens. The sequence continues at coordinate 69,007,654 of NC_138160.1, forward strand.
AATGTGTGCTTGGTTGAGAATAATGACAAATTAGAAAATCTTTGAGTGATTATAGTTCTTAGATAGATTTTTAATATTTCAGTATGACAAACACCACTCTGAAAACTGCAACTTGAAGTATCTAAAATTAGCATAGTTATACTAGATTTGGAAAAAGCCATTCATTTTACAATGAATGTTAAGGGCTCAGTTCTACAAGGTTGCTGAACATTATAAAGTGTAAACATTGTAATGGGCTTCTAAATAGTAAATTCATTATTAAAGAAAACAAATATTAAGTATGGAAAAAATGAGCATAATTTAAAGTTTACAGAAACTACAATTTGCTCTTAATAATCATCTGTCATTTCTGTAAATTTTCTTATGCATCTTGATAAAATTAATCAATTGCCTTAACATCATTTAGTTGACATTCATATTTTGTGTTTGTGAGTACTTGTAAGATCAAGTTTGATACATATTTTCCTTTTTTAAGATATTTTGTCTTTATACTAATTCAGAATATGTCACTTTAAATGTATGAATTGGTCCAAAAAATGTCATCATTATAGGCATAACTGAGGTCACAGCTCCTATAAGCAAATTTAAACTAAATGCAATATATGGCACATATACACACACACATAGAGTATGCTTCTGGATTTGGAATCAGAATACCAACAAAGCCAATGCCGTTGTCATAAGTTTGTGGTTAATAATATTTTAATTATTTAAAATAATTGAGTTTTAAAGTTATTTTTAATTAAATTTAATTTTATTAAACAAAAATTAGTTTTTAGTTCAATATTCTTCTAGTTACCCATGTAAAGACTGGCATCATTCTTTATACATGTTACATCTAGACCTACATATATACAAATTTAAGAATAATATAAATTAATTAATAATACCAAACATTCCTTAGCCATCATGTGCTACTATTGAGAATGTACATTCATTTGTTGTACCTTTAGAACCATAAAAGAAAGGCAAGAAAAATGGACACTCAGCACTAATAGAAAATGACACTCCTTTCTGGAAGAGCCTACTGCAGTTGTACTCTGTGAAAGGAGGAATTTGAGAAGTTAATTTGTCTTTTATCTATGCACTTCTCCCATTCAAGTCCTCCCTACACTCTGAAGCAGTGTTCATCTCCCACTTTGGCAGTGACATAACCTGCACATCTTCACCTCATTTGAATATGGTTGGCTTGTATTAAAGACACAGGACAGGAGATGCAGTGAAATGTTCATGGGTTTCTTTGAGGCATTTAAATACTTCTGATACTAGTAGCCCAAGGCAGGGTCTAAAAGCATAACTTCCTAGGGAAGGGATTTAATTTCTCACAGCTGATTAGTATTATAGTTTCCCTGGGCAGTAATACTTTCTTTTTTTAAATACTTCATGCACTTTAATTTCCAGTATAAAGCCTATATAAAGATATTTCAGTAAACCTCCCTAATTTTATCATTCAAAGAATGGATGAGATGAGAATCATAACAAGTCTTGTAGTGACTTTGTCTAAACCAACTCTACAATAAACTGCATTTTATGACTCTGGAAAAATCAAAGTATTATAGTAATTAAAATTGACATTTCATATATTATTGGTGTTACAAATTATTAACTATATAAAACAAAGAAGAATTTATGGGATGAAAGGCCAAGATCAATGAACTGAGAGTCAAGAAACCTTGATTTTAATCTCAGCTTTATGACTGGCTACTTAAATGATCTAGTATTCTTAGGCAAAACAAAGAAGAAAACATGAAATCTAAGATTTTTTTTTAAACTCTACAAGCCTATGAATATTTTATATTTTAGGGGTAGTAAGTTTAATAATAAGTATAAGGAAGAACCATTACAGACTTACATGTTGGCAGAGATTTTTCTCTTCAAAAAAGAAAACTGCTGCACCTCTTCTTCCAGAGATGTGGTTTCCAAAATGGGGCCCCCAGATAGAGCATCATATGCAAATCTGAGAGCTCGTTAGTAAAGTAAATTCTCAAGTTTGAGAACCACTGCTCCAGAATCACTGGAGAATCTTTCCTAAATTCATTCAGATTTAGAAAAAAAATAAAGAGAAAGTGATAAAATTGGATGTGAATGAATTATAGAAGATTGGGCAGATGTTGAAGTTGGAAGCTATGAGTTAAGTTTTTTTAAAGACACTAAGTACCTTTCTGTTAACAGCAATAGCAAATCCTTCAGGTAATTCAAAATGGGTTTACATTGCCCCACTTGTCACCAAAAACCAAAATGTGGCAGAGTGAATGCAAAAGGAAAGGAGGCCCAGAGAACTCAGATTTAGGTATACAAAGAGGACCAGTACTCTTCAGCCATTCTAGGAATAACAAGAGAAGAAAGCAGCCAATATTGGCAACATTGTTTGGGAAAGAAAGCAACATTTTCAGAGAAATAAATGACTCTTTTTTCAACAACAAAACTTTGAGAAACTGTATAAATAAAGCCCAAGAGCTAAGTGATCAAGATTCTAAGGTAAGAGGCAGATTTCCAGGACACATGACTTCTAAGGGGGACAGACTTGTTGATCCCCAGACTCTGGAAGAAAACCATCTGGATTATCCCTCCTCATCTGGGTTCACCACTAGTTCAATTGAGAAAAACTAGTGACTGATACTGGACATCATGGTGTGTCATGGTACAGAATGTGTAGGAAACTCATTTTACTGTGTTTTTAGTCATTTGATGCTAATTGGGGAGCATTTTTATAAAGCCACAAATACATAAATACCTGTCTAGATATGGTTATTCATAAACATATGAATTGGATGGATCCTACCTGACAATTTTAGTTCACAGAGTGCATGAACAGAATAATGTAACAAGGCTTATTTCTTTCTTTCATGCTGCATGCTACATTAACATCACAGTAGAGGAAAAGGACAAGTAAAAAATGTATTTATGTACTGAGTACTAAGAATAGAAAAAAATATTAAAATAGAGATAACTTTTAAGAAACGAAAGAATTAAAAATTTTGGAATACACCAGTATGCCATTTATGAAATATTGATTAGAGCCATTTATTAAAAAACTTAGTATTATTAAAAACTAGGTAATTCTAAAGTCATTCATTAGAAAATGAGAAAGAAATATAGCATGGAAACATTAGAAAGGAATATGTGAAATGTATGCATAATTTAGTTTTTAACAAAAAACGTTAGTACAGGTAAGCTTCAGAAAGACATTTCTATTTTTTGAAGTACATAAAGAATAAAAGTTGATATTATTCCACAGTTCTTTTATTATCCAAAGTCCTATCAAACCAGACTCCCTTATAATTAAGCGTTTCTCCAGACCTAAATTACTACTTAAAAGTAGTTAACTGTTCATTGATATTGAACTCTGGGTCAAAAGTATTATGCACTGTTTGAAAGTCAATATGCAAAATGTTTCATACAATCAAGATCCTATATACCAATATTTTGGATTGAGAATAAAGCATGTTGTCAGTGATGATGTTTCCTATCTGACCAAAATATTATTATACAGCTCCATATTCATCATTTTGTAAAAACTCAATATTCAAATTCAGAGAAATGGTAAAATAAATGAATTGTCACCTCTCAGGCTTTCTACTATCATAACTATAAACACAGAGGAAGAATTTCAAGTAATTTCTTTTAAAGTATAGTTTATCACTGTAATTGTCTTCATGTTAAAACAGACATTAAAAAGATATCAAGGACTTCTGGTTTCTTGTCTGGCATGTAAGAAGCTTGGAAGTTGCTATTCCATTTTAACAAGTAAAAAGTTGAACAAACTGAAAAATCAACAACTCTTCTTAGATCTCTAAGAGAAGTGAGGTCATAGCACACACCACTCCCCGCCACCCCTCCCCACCCCCAAACTGGAGAGACAGACAGGCAGACAAAGAGATTACAACTTATCAGAACAGAAACACAAGAGTAGAAACCTTTCTGGAAACCAGAGCCGGGTAGGAAAACCTAAACTGTGACTGACTAATGGTTGGAGTCTTAATGTGGACAATGCTGAGAATAAAAGCTCCAGGAGGATCCAGTCACAGGGAAGGCTCCACAATTTTGTGAGTTTTACCTCCATGAACTTGACCTAGTTCTCACAATGAGTATAGAGAAAAATCCACTCTTGCTTCCAGCAGGGGAGGGAAAAATATTCATTTTGAATATTCATTTTGAAAAACATCAGAGCACTCTGTTCTTAACAAGGCTTGCCCTCAGGAGAAACAGAGCCTAACCTGCTGGGGTTTTATCAGAGCCTAACTATACTGGAGAATGGGAAATGATCAACTCCAGCCCATTCTAGCTGTCTGGTCCAACCTAAAGGGAAGGGGGCAGGGTACAGAGAAATGCTTATAAAGCTCACATTCCAGAGGCATAGGCTCACCAAAAGACTGAGACTTAATGCATAATGGTAATACAAGAAGGAGAAGAATGAGAAAGAAACAGAAGAAATATTTGAAACAATAATGACTGAGAGTTTCCTCAAATTAAGGTAAGACATCAAAATACAGACCCAGGAAACTCAGAGAACATCAAGCATAAATGCCAAAAACCCCACATCTAGGCATATTATTTTAAAATGAAAGAAAATCAAAGATGAAAAAATCCTGAAGAAAAAAACCACCTTCCTGTAGAGGAATAAAGATAAAAATTACATCCACCTTCTCCTCAGAAACCACATAAGCAAGAAGAGAGTGGAGTGAAACACTATTAAGAGGAAAAATCTGCCAAACTAGAATTCTGTAACCTAATGAAACTATTCTTCAGAAGTAAAGGAAAAACAAGGACTTCTCCAGACAAACAAAAATTGAATAAATGTGTTGCTAGTAGACCCATCTTGCAAGAAATGTTAAAAGAAGTTCTTTAGAGAAAAGCAAAATAATACAGGTCAGAAACTCAGAAGTATGTAAAGTAAGGAAGAACACTGTAGAAGGAATAAATGAGAAAGAAAATTTTTATTTTCTTATTCTTAATAGGTTTAAAAGTTAAAAATCCGTTCAAAACAATAATAGCCATAATATATTCAACTGTAATATACTTATGTATATATTCACTTATGTAGCCTTATGTATAAGTGATATGAATTGCAGCAATGGCACAAGAGACAGGAAGGAGAATTGGGGTTACTTTGTATTTATAAGGCACTAGCTCTACCCATGAAGCAGTGTAGTGTCATTTGAAAGTGAACTTGAAGTAGTTGTAAATGTATATAGCAAACTCTAAGTCAACAACTAAAAAAACGTATAACTAGTATACTAAGAATGGAGAAAAAAATGGAATAATGAAATATTCAACTAAAGCTACAAAAGATAAAGAACAAATGGAAAACAAAACAGTAACAAACACAGTAGACAGTAATCCAACTGTGTCAATATTTATTAAATAGTAATGATATAACGCACCAGTTAAAAGACAGACTGTCAGAGTGGATCCAAAAAAAAAAAAAATCCCAACTATACGTCGTCTACAAGAAACCCCCTTTAAATATAAAGACACATATTGATCTAAAGCAAAGGGATAGAGAAAGATATTCCATGCTAACACTAATCAAATGAATGCAGGAATAGCTATATTCATTTTAGACACAGCAGACTTCAGAGTAAGTAAAGTTATCTGGGATAGAGAAAGGCATCACATGATAAAAAAGGGATCAGCTCTCCAAAACAGAATAATTCTTAACATGTATGCATCTAACTATAGAACAAACTATGTGAGGCAAAAACTGAACTGCAAGAAGAAATAGATGAGTCTACTATTATAATTAGAGACTTCAACATCCCTCTATCAGAAACTGACACAGCTAGCAAGCACAAAGTCAGTAAGAGCATAGTTGAACTCAACACCATCAATCAACTGGGCATAATGGACATCTATAGAATATTTGATCCAATAACAGCAGAATACACATTCTTCTCAAGCTCACTTGGAACATTCAAGATAGACTACATTCTAGGCCATAAAATATTTTTATTTAATTTAAAGACTATAAATCATACAATGTCTGCTCTCAGAACACAAGGAAGTTATAGTTGACCCTTGTACAACATGGGTTTGAACTGCACAGGTCCTCATAAAAGGATTTATTTCACTATATACAAACTACAGCACTACACCATCTGTGGATGGTTGAATGCCGAGGGCCAACTATAAAGTTATACGTGAATTTAACTTTGAAGAGAGTTGGGACCTCTAACCCCCACTCTGTTTAAGGGTCAATCATAAACTAGAAAACGGTAACAGAAAAGTAGCTGGAAAATCCCAACGTTTTTGGAGATTAAACAAGAACTTCTCCCTATCACATGGAACAAAAAAGAAATAAATTTCAAAATACTTTGAACTAAATGAAAATACAAGTTATCAATTTGTGGGATCCAGTGAAAAGCAGTGCTTAAAGGGAAATTTATAATATTAAATGCTTATATTAGGGAAAAAGAAAGGTCTAAAAAAAATTCCTCTAAGCTTCCACCTTAGAAAACTAAAAAAGAGCAGATAAAAGGAGATTAAAAAATTAGAGCAGAAACCATTGAAATTAAAAAGAAATCAATAGAGAAAACCAATAAGAAATAAAACTAATACTTTGAAAAGATCAGTAAAATTGATAGGCCTCTACCCATGCTAAATAAGAAAACAGAAGTCACACAAATTACTAATATCAGAAATAAGGGGACAAGACTATAGAGCCTATGGACATTTAGAGAATAGAAAAAGAATACTATAGAGCAACTCTATGCCCACGATTCGATTTGATATATGAATGTAATAGACAAATTCCTTGAAGTACAAAGTCTGTCAAAACTCAAACAAGAAGAAATAAACTCTGAATAGGTCTATAAATACTAAAGAAATTGAATCAATAATTAATAACCTTCCAAGTCAGAAAGTACCTGATGGGTTTGCCAGTAAATTTTATGAAACATTTAAGGAAAACATTCCACTAACACTCTACAATTGCTTTAAGAAGACAGAAGCAGAGATAATGCTTCCTAAATCATGCTATCAGGCCAGCATTGCCCTAATACCAAAACTAGTAAAATAGAAGAAACTATAGATCAATTTCTCATCAACATACAAACAAAAAAAATGAATAAAACTTTAGCAAATTGAATTCAGCAAGAAAAAAATTAAACACCACAACAAAGAGGGATTTATCCAAATATGCAAGGCTGGTTCAGCATTCAAAAATCAATTAAAGAAATTCATCACACCAACAGGCTAAACAAGAAATCACATGATTATATCAATTGTACTATAGAAAGTTTTTGACAAAATTCAACATCCACTCATGCTAAAAGTTCTCAGTAAACTAGAAATAGAGAACTTTTCAACTTGGTAAAGGCTATCTACAAAAACCTACAGCTAACAATATTTAATGATGAGAAACTAGAAGTTTTCCCATTAAGATCAGAAACAAAGGAAGGATGCCCCTCTCCTAACTCCTTTTCAACATAGAACTGGAAGTCCTAGTTAACACAATAACACAAGAAAAGGAGTCAGAGGGAAGTTATAGAGCTTGAGAAGGAAGAAATAAAACTGCCTTTATTCACAGATGACATGACTGACTATATTTAGATTACGTCTGAAAGAATAAATAAAACCTCCTGGAAGAAGTGACTGTAGCAAGGTTGCAGGATACAAGGTCAATATACAAAAAGTCATCTCCTTCTTATGTACCAGCAATGAAAAAGTGGGATTTTAAAAATTAAAAACACAATACCATTTACATTAGCACTCCCCAAAATGAAGTACATATAAATCTAACAAATATGTACAACTTCTACATAAGGAAAAACTAAAAAACTCTGACGAAGGAAGTCAGTGAAGTACTGAAGAAATAGACATTCCATGTTCACAGATAGGAAGTCTCGGTATTGTATATATGTCAGCTCTTCCCAACATTATCTACAGATTCAATTCAATCCCAATCAAAATTCCAACAAGTTACTTCACGGATATCAAAGTGATTCTGAAGTTTATATTAAAAGGCCAAAGACACAGAAGAGCCACCACAATACTGAAGGAAAAGAACAACGTTGGAGGACTGCACCTACCTGACTTCAAGACTTAGTACAACACTATAGTAATCAAGACTGTGTGAAATTAGTCAAAGAATAGACAAATATATTGATCAATAGAACAGAATAGATACCCCAGAAGTCAACTGATATTTGACTAAGAAGAAAAGTCAATAAAATGGAGCAAAGATAATCTTTTCAACAAATGGTTCTGGAACAACCGATCATCCACATGTAAAAAAATGAATCTAGATGCAGAACTTAAACCCCAAACAAAAAATAAACTACACGTGGATCACAGATCTAAGGGTAAAATGCAAATCTGTAAAGCTCCTAGAAGATAACATAGGAGAAAACCTGGTTAACCTTGGGTTTGGTGTTTAGACACAACACAAAGTCACAATCAATGAAAGAAAATACTGATAGGCTAAACTTTGTTAAAACTAAAATTTTCTGCTTTAGAAAAGAAAGACTGTCAAGAGAATGGATAGATAAGCCACAGACTGGGAGAAAACACTTGTAAAAGACATATGATAAAGGACTGTTATCCAAAATATACGTAGAACCCTTAAAACTCAACAATAAGAGAAAGAACCCTATTAAATAATAGGCCAAAGACTTTAAATGACACCTCACCAAAGATATACACAAGGCAACTAAGCATATGAAAATATGTTACACATATAAAAACAAAAGTATGTTACACATGTTATCAGGAAAATGACATGTAAACAATGAGATACCTCTACCAACCTATTAGAATGGCCATAATCTGGAACACCAACAACATGAAATGCTGGTAAGGATGTGGAGCAACAGGAATACTCATTCACTTCTAGTGGGAATGGAAAAGAGTACATCCACTTTGGAAGACAGTTTGGCAGTTTCTTACAACACTAAACGTACTCATTCCACATGTTCCAGTAAATGAGCCCCTTGGTATTTACCCCAAGGAGTTGACAACTTATGTCCACACAAAAACCTGCACATGGATATTTATAAATATATGCAGTATTGCAAAACTTGGAAGCAACAAGATGTCCATTAGTAGGTGAACAGATAACTAAACTGTGGTACATCCAGACAGTGGAATGTAATTCAGCCCTAAACAATAAAAAAATAAACTATCAAGCCATGAAAAACATGGAGGAACCTTAAATGGATATTATTAAGTGAAAGAAGACAAAATGAAAAGGCTACACACTGTATGATTCCAACTATATGATATTCTGGAAAAGGAAAAATTATGAAAACAAAAAGAGCAGTCAGTGATTGCTAGAGGTTGGGGGGAGAGATAAATGAGTAAGTGCAGTACAGAGAATTTTTAGGGCACTGAAACTACTCTGATAACATAATGGTGGATGCATGTCATTATTGGTCCAAACCCATAGAATATACAACATTAAGAGTGAACTCTAAGATTAACTATGGACACTGAGTGATCATGATGTGTTTAATGTAGGTTCATCAATTATAACAAATGTACCTCTTGGGTGGGGGATACTGGAAATGGGGGAGACTATGCATGTGTACAGGCAGTGATATATGGGAAAGCTCTGTATCATCCGCTCAATTTTGCTGTGAAACTAAAACTGCTCTAAAACATAAAGTCTATATTTTAAAAAGATATCTAAGTAGTAGGTATAACAAAAAAAGTATTAACTACTTTTCTTTGAGCAGTAGGATATGTTTCAAATCAATCTGAACTCTATAAAAAAGTAGAAAAATGTATTTTAACTTCAGAAATAAATGAAATGTAATATGAATGCATATTACAGTGGTGAAAGTATGCAATTTACTAGGGAGCTTTTAATTTCTTAACTCTTACAACCATGGCTAAAAACATAATAGTAAGTGTGTCACTACTAAAATATGAACTATCATCATCAGTCATCAAAAATGAAGTGAGTTATATTACCCAGATAAAACCACATTACTGATCCTTGTTTTCCACCTTGGAATGATGGTGACATTTGTAACATGGATGTAGATTTGTGACTTGAAACATAAAGTGATAACTTTTGTCCCACTACACCAGTGAAAAGTTTGTCTGCTTGGGTACTTTTAAAAGTTTTCTTTCAAATTTTTTATAGTTACCATAGTTTCTATAATATATATTATTTTATGTGAAAAATTTTAGACACTTTCAATTTATAGGTATATTCTTTAACAAAAGTCCTTCAGTTATTTTTTAAATATCATAGTTAAATATCACTATTACATTAAATATTTATCTTTGTCTCCAATATATATAGCCCATCTCTTATACAATGGGAATTCAACTTACATGTTACAGACTAAATATACAAACCATGTCATGTGAGTTTTATATAATTCTAGATTAAACATTGGAGAACAAGACAGACAATAGCTATGGAAGCATTAAGATAAATTGCTTTTGGGCACCACAATAGGTAAAGGAGAAACTATTGGCCTCCAAGCTCCAAAGTAGTCAGAGGTAATTGTCATGATTGACAAAGAAAACATATGTACTTTTTTTTATTTTTTTTTGCAGCTCTCGGAAATTATAATGGGTTTGAATAGAGGTCTGTATATGAATACATTTATGGGTTTAAAAAGCAGAATCCCTATCTCCTTAACTGGGCTAGTTGATATATTCTTTGTTGTGGCAGGACTCATGTTTTAAATTATAAAAAATGTCCTTGAAGTTGGGATTCAGAAACCTGGATTACAAACAAGTGCTTGGGATCATCAAGTTAACCCATGGTCTGATTACTGATGCCGGTAATGTTTATTGTACAACCATGTCTAGACTTTGGTTTCTGGCATAAATTAACTTCTAATCTCCCTCACCGGTGACTGAACAAAGACAGCAATTTTAAGTTCATTTGTTTCATTGTGAAGTTCTTATCTTTATAAAAATATGAATTTTTTTTCAGAAAAAGAATTAGAAATAATATTGAAGCTATTAGAGAAACCCAATCAATCTTCAATTCAAGGTGGAGTAAGGAATTTCATATTCCCTTGTAAATCTTCTCAGTTTTACAATAATACTGAGTCTCTAATTCCTTTTGCTGTTAATTTCAGAAGTTTAAACCTGTAACTTAGAATTGCTTGACAAGCCCAACAGCCTTAGACTGAGCTCAGCAATGTCTATTTAACTTGGTATAAATATGGTTCTGGAATGGTTAGGAGACTTTTGTCCTTTCAAACACACCCAGGAACAAGCATTCTTAAGTGAAAAATAATGGAATTACTCAAAATTTTTCATCAGGATTAACTAATGCCCAGTTTTACTGTTCTAAACGTTTAAAATGTAAATAATATGGCAAAAACATAGTCAGCTAAGTGGGGTGGAATATTTTAATAATCTATACATTTCTAACCAAAAAATATACTTCTTAGATAGTAGATACAGTAGTATGAACACACTTTAGGGAAATGACAACAAGCTATGAAATGTGAAAATCCAGATAGATATGTTACATTTTTCATTCTGAATGGAAAGCTTAGTTTAAAGACAAAGGAAAGTGAACAATGTAAGACCCAGAATAAGCAAGAGGTCTGGAACAACCATGGAGGATAATAAAGGGGCACACACAACTGAAAGGAATAGGAGGGACTCTTAAATTACTTCTGGTAGCCAGACCACCAGAATTCACCAGATTCTTCCATCATGACCAATATAGAGATTGACTCAGAGCCTGTTTAAGCACCTATATTTGGGTATCTAAAACAAACAAGTAAAAATGGAATTATTTCCTTTAAATATTCTATTTGTAAACAGTGCCCTCCCAGGATGCCTTTCGATGACAAGGAGATTGTGTGTGTGTGTGTGTGTATAATGTATAGAAATCTATGCTTTATGTTAAATTATACATTTTGACTGGAATACCCTGTTCTGTCTCAATAGACAGAGCGCAAGTGATGAGTAAGAAAATAATTGGTTTCCTAACTATGACCTACCAGCAATAGATGAACTTCCAATCTTAGTTTAATACATTAAATGTAGATTTTAAGATTAGTTCAAATATTATTTTATCCAGGGTCCTCAGTTCCTAAGTCCAAATGAATATCTCAAACAAAAGCGTTAGATGCAGAGACATATCTCTGTGGAGTAGAGGAGGAAGGCAAAATTTTTCATACCTAATCTGCTTACATAGAGACAGGAATTCCAGAATCTTTGAACAGTAGCTATACTTTGGATCTTTCAAGGTTAATGCAGTATGCTTACCAGGGAAGTCACTAAAGTAGAAATTGGAAAGGTGATCAGCATAGAGAAAGGCTGGCATTTTAACCAGTTGAAAATTCCAGTGTATAAACTTATAGGCTACACTAATTGACCAAAGTGTTTAGAAAGACCAACTTGCTGGTAATGACTGCAGAAAACTGGTGGCTAGAAAGAGGATGCACATATATATCAGATCACCGTTCACTTCTCTGGGCAAAAGCATGAGATTTAGGGTCCCTACCTATCTTTCGAGAACTATAAAAAATCTCCCACGGTAATATCAGTTTTAAATTTTTGTTCCTATGTCAAGCTATTCTGTATGTGAATATACATAGATTTTCAAAGATTAAAAACATCCAATGAAAAGGGAGATCGTTGGAAAGATTACCAACTTTACCTTGACCTATGGGGCATCCTCACAGAATTTTCATGTCCAGGCTTCCTCTGATTTAAGATACCTTTCACAGGTAAGGATCTTGCAAATGGGGTTTCTATTTCTCCACAGAACAGCCTCTAAATTTCCTGGGAACTCCAACAAGTTAATCTCTGCTGTTGCTGTTTTGTGGTAGACTTCTCAAGTACTAGATAGGTAATCTAGGATGATTGATTCTCCTCCAGCTCTCACACATTCTGTTTGTGATGAATGTTCAAGAAATGCACTGATGCTCTGCCCTGATAATAAAGTTTTTGGACTGGTTTTGCAAATCTTTTACTTTAACCAAAGAAACCATACTACTCAGGTGTCAGAAAGCATCACAGTCAAATTAGATTGTCTAGAGTTGGAAAGCAATTTTTGCCGGTAAGATATAGGCTGACATAAATGAGGTGAAAGACAAATGAAGATATGCATGTTTTCTGTTTGAGGTGTATATTAACAATTTTGATGTAGTGTTTTCTTTGCATGGTTTTAAAAATGGACTTTTTTATGGTTTTAATCTAAGTTAAGGTTGGGAGGAGCTAAGGCAGATAAAAACAAAACATTTGAGCAATTGAGTAATATTCAGACAAGCCCAAGCAATGAATAAAGTGGTGAAGTTCAATCAAATCTGTGAAGAAGTAGAATAAATCTTTAAGGCTTTCCTTATTAATATTCATTTACACAGACTACACCAAGTACTTTGTATGTTTACGTGTCTGCATATCTATCAAATGCCAAAAGTCCACTAGTTCATCTCCATAAAACTAAAACTAGGTAATGTCCATAAGATATAAACCATTAAGTAATTTCCTCCCTCAACTTTAAATTGTTTTCATTAATTTTCAGGTAGGTATTTGTATTAGTTCCCAATAGTATATGCGTTTGTGATCCTGGGAACGTAGTAAGATGTTTACGTTGCCATTCCTGTTTAAGGTTTATTTGTTTATTAAACATTTAGTATGTGAGAGTAATGTGAAGATTTAAGGACAAAAGTAACTGAAACAGAAATGGAGCCTAACATTTAAGGAGCTATAAACAAAAAGGGGGTCTGAAAAAAGTAACAGCAGAGCAACAGTGCAACGGGGAGCTTAATAAAAGAATGTATAGAGAGAACCTCCCCAGAAAGCACCTTGTAATTTCTTAAAAAAGTGAGATACCTGGGGAATTAAAATAATTATTATTATATTTAAATATTATTTGAACATTCTGATACTTCCTAATGATTTAAAAAACCACTCAAATGAGATCTGTACAATTCTTTAAATGAATGCTCTATAAATGTTTATCTATCAATATACCTCAACTGACATGTCAAATTTTGGATTGTGTTTCGAGTTTAGGTTAGAAAGAAGAAGGCTTTTTGAGGGAACTGAACATCCTTAATTTTGAGTTAAAACCATTAGGAAAGATTCCATTCCACCTTTTCTTATATCAAGGATTATTCCTTTAATGCTAATAACTCTTGTGATTTAAACAATCAAGTACGGGATTTGCTGCTTATTGGGTCACCTTATCTCAAAACCTTATTCTTTTTGTTGATAAACTTTGTACTGCTGTCAAGATACCATTTAAGATTAATACCAAAATTAATTCAAAAGATTACATACTGCTATATTTACTTTCTTCACTAAAGGGAAATGTTTTCTTTCTTGTGAAGGGGTAATTCCACAAAGCATTATATATTGCTTGCTAATGGAGACCTTGGAGGAAGCTGTTTTATCCTGGAACTTTAAAATAAATCTCAGTTTATGGCATTAAAAAGAGGTTATTTTTTTTCTTGCTATCATTCCACAATAGTTCATTACTGTAAAATAATTAAGTGAAATATCTATTTGAATTAAAGCAGGTTAATATTGCTTAGTTTGAATTATAAACAAATTTCTTAAAATCAAGAAACAATATGGGTAAATAAAAAAGATAATGGACACTTCATTCAGATAAAAGGGGTAGGTCACTCCCCAACACTTCTCACGCCTTAATTTACCTAAATTTGTATTGAATTCAATGGTTGAAACCTCTGTGAAGATCTTCAGTATGTTTGCATATGTGTTAACATAAATGAGTAAAAGAAATAAGTATCTCTCTTTTCAACTCAGTTTCATTAGTTAACCTTGGCTTATTATATTTATGTCCCAGATATGTTTTTGGTTATACTTTCACATTATCATCACACTTCAGACTCAAATAAGAAATGGTTTTCCGATTCAACACAGTTTCCTAGAGATATATACACACACACACACAAACGTGTGTGTGTATATGTATGTGTACCTATATGAAGCCTCATATATGAATTCATATATAATTACAATTATACTCAAAAGCATAATTTTGTTTCCTCAGAAAAGTGTCTAAATTGATAAAAATAAGTTTTTTCTTCAATAGTTCATTATAAACCCATATGAAATCATATGGGTTTTGAAGAAATATTGGATATGGCTTTTCTCTCAAAGTGTAGAGTAATGCATCATACCAATGGAAAAAAGAGATAAGGTCTCCTTTAATCTAACTTCTCATTTCAGGAAACCTATATGGAATTAACAGTTTATGCATCAATTACCCACTCAGGTTACAGACTATTGCCATAATCCCAGAAAGTCCTCACATGCTCTTTTTTAGTCAATCACCACAGCCTCCACTCACTAGACAATCACTGTCTTGTTTTCTATTAGCATGGACTACTTTCGCTTCTTCTAGAATTTCTTGTAAATAGAACTGTACGCTGTACTGACTTCTCTTGTCAACATGAGTTAACTATCCATCTAACTATCCATCTATGTTGTATGTATCAGTTGCTTACTCCTGTTTATTGTTAAGAAGTAGTCAGTTACATGACAAGTTACAAATTGGTTGATCCTTCTCCTGTTAGTGGACATTTGGATTGTTTTCTGCTTTTAGCTAATAAAGCTGCTGTGAACTTTCTTGTGTAAAATTTTTTCATTTCTCATGGATAAATAATGAGTGCAATTGCTGGGTCATAGTTATATGTTGACACAAAGAAAATTTTACAGAGTGGTATGTTGTGGTTTTAATTTCCATTTTCTTGATGATTAATTATGCCAAGACCCTTTTCATCTGCTTATTGGCCATCTGTATGCGTCTTTTTAAAAGAATCTGTTTAGGAGACCTTCAAGATGGCAGAGGAGTAAGACGTGGAGATCACCTTCCTCCCCACAAATACATCAAAAATACACCTACATGTGGAACAACTCCTACAGAACACCTACTGAACGCTGGCAGAAGACCTCAGACTTCCCAAAAGGCAAGAAAATCCCCAAATACCTCGGTAGGGCAAAAGAAAAAAGAAAAAAACAGAGACAAAAGAATAGAGACGGTACCTGTACCAGTGGGAGGGAGCTGTGAAGGAGGAAAAGTTTCCACACACTAGGGAGCCACTTCAATGGCAGGGATGGGGGTGTGGGCAGGGGGGAAGCCTCGGAGCCATGGAGGAGAGCGCAGCAACAGGGGTGCAGAGGGCAAAGTGGAGAGACTCCCGTACAGAGGATTGGTGCCAACCAGCACTCACCAACCTGAGAGGCTTGTCTGCTCACCCGCTGGGGTGGGTGGGGGCTGGGAGCTGAGGCTCAGGCTTCAGAGCTCAGAGCCCAGGGAGAAGACTGGGGTTGGCTGTATGAAGACAGCCTGAAAGGGTCTAGTGCACCACAGCTAGCCAGGAGGAAGTCCGGGAAAAAGTCTGGACCGGCCGAAGATGCAAGAGACCATTGTTTCAGGGTGTGCCAAGAGAGGAGATTCCTTTCCCATGTGCCACAAAAGGCAGAGCACTGCCTAAGCAAGCTCCACAGACGGGCGCAATCTGTGGCTATCAGCTCAGACCCCAGAGACGGGCATGAAATGCTAACACTGCTGCTGCTGCCAACAAGAATCTGTGTGCAAGCACAGGTCACTACCAGCCACCCCTGCCACTGCCCCCAGGAGCTTGTGCAGCCTGCCACTGCCAGGATCCCGAGATCCAGGGAGAACTTCCCTGGGAGAACACGCGGTGCACCTCAGGCTGCTACAATGTCATGCTGGCCTCTGCTGCTGCAGGCTCACCCTGCATTCCAATTATGACTACCGTACCCCTCCCGCTCCCCAGACTGAGTGAGCAAGAGAGCACTAATCAGCTGCTGCTTTAACCACCTCCTGTCAGGGCAGGGAACAAATGCCTGAGGGTGACCTACATGCAGATGCGGGGCCAAAATCAAAGCTGAACCCCAGGAGCTGTGGGAACAAAGAAGAGAAAGGGAAATTTCTCTGTGCAGCATCAGGAGCAGGAGATTAAATCACCACAATTAACTTGATGAAGCCTGCATCTCTGGAATACCTGAATAGACAACAAATGTTCCCAAAATTGAGGCAGTGGACTTCGGGAACAACTATAGACTTAGGGTTTGCTTTCTGTGACTGATTTTTTCTGATTTTTATGTTTATCTTAGTTTAGCTTCTAGTGTTTGTTATCATTGGTGGATGTGTTTATTGGTTTGGTTGCTATCTTCTTATTTATTTATTAATTATTATCATTTTTATTTAATTAATATTATTTTCCTCTTTTTTCTTCTGAGCTGTGTGGCTGGCAGGGTCTTAGACCTCTGGCTGGGTGTCAGGCCTGAGCCTCCAAGGTGGGAGCACCAAGTCCAGGACACTGGACCACCAGAGACCTCCTGGCCCAACGTAATATCAATCGGTGAGCACTCTCCCAGAGATCTCCATCTCAACTCTAAGAGCCAGCTCAACCTAAAGGCCAGTAAGCTCCAGGGCTAGATGCCCCATGGCAAACAACTAGCAAGACAGGAACACAACCCCACACATTAGCAGAGAGGCTGCCTAAAGTCATACTAAGTTCACAGACACCACTGGACGTGGTCCTGCCCACCAGAAAGACAAGATCCAGCCTCATCCACCAGAACACAGGCACCAGTCTCCTCTACCAGGAAGCCTATACAACCCACTGAAGCAACCTCACCCACCCCACTGGGGACAGACACCAAAAACAACAGGAACTACAAACCTGCAGCCTGCAAAAAGGAGACCCCAAACACAGTAAGTTAAACAAAATGAGGAAGACAAAGAAATATGCAGCAGATGAAGGAGCAAGGTGAAAACACACCAGACTAAACAAATGAAGAGAAAATAGGCAGTCTACCTGAAAAAGAATACAGATAATGGTAGTAAAGATGATCCAAAATCTAGTAAACATAATGGAGAAAATACAAGAAAGGTTTAACAAGGAACTAGAAGAATAAAAGAGCAGATTAACAATGATGAACAACACAAAAAGTGAAATTAAAAATTCTCTAGAAGGAATCAATAGCAGAATAAATGAGGCAGAAGAATAGATAAGTGACCTGGAAGATACAAGAGTAGAAATAACTGCCACAGAGCAGAATAAAGAAAAAAGAATGAAAAGAATTGAGGACAGTCTCAGAGACCTCTGGGACAACATTAAATGCACTAACATTCGAATAACAGGGGTCCCAGATGAAGAGGAGAATAAGAAAGGTATGGAGAAAATATCTGAAGAGATTATAGTTGAAAACTTCCCTAACATGAGAAAGGAAATAATCAATCAGGTCCAGGAAGCACAGAGAGTCCCATACAGGATAAATCCAAGAAGAAACATGCCAAGACACATGTTATTCAAACAATCAAAAATTAAATACAAAGAAAACATGTTAAAAGCAGCAAGGGAAAAGCAACAAATAACATACAAGAAAATCCCCAAACGTTTAACAGCTGATCTTTCAGGAGGAATTATGCAAGCCAGAAGGGAGAGGCAGGACATATTTAAAGTGATGAAAGGGAAAAATCTACAACCAAGATTACTCTACCCAGCAAGTACTTCATTCAGATTTGATGGAGAAATTAAAACCTTTACAGACAAGCAAAAGCTAAGAGAATTCAGCACCACCAAAAGCAGCTTTACAACAAATGCTAAAGGAACTTCTCTAGGCAGGAAACATAAGAGAAGGAAGAGACTTACAAAAACAAACCCAAAACAATTAAGAAAATGGTAATAAGAACACATATAATCAATGATTACCTTAAATGTAAATGGATTAAATGCTCCAACCAAGAGACATAGACTGGCTGAATGGATAAAAAAACAAGACCTGAAATATGCTGTGTACAAGAGACCCACTCCAGACCTAGGGACACATACTGACTGAAATTGAGGGGATGGAAAAATATATTCCATGCAAATGGAAATCAAAAGAAAGCTGGAGTAGCAATTCTCATATTGGACAAAATACACTTTAAAATAAAGACTATTACAAGAGACAAAGATGGACACCACACAATGATCAAGGGGTCAAGCCAAAAAGAAGATATAACAATTGTAAGTATTTATGGACCCAACATATGAGTGCCTCAATACATAAGTCAAATGCTAACAGCCATAAAAGGAGAAATCGATGACAGTAACACAATAGCAGGGGACTTTTAACACCCCACTTTCACCAAAGGACAGATCTTCCAAAATGAAAATAAATAAGGAAACACAAGCTTTAAATGACACATTAGACCAGATGGACTTAATTGATATTTGTAGGACATTCCATCCAAAAACAACAGAGTACATTTTCTTCTCAAGTGTTCATGCAAAATCTCTGGGATAGACCATACCTTAGGTCACAAATGAAGCTTTGGGAAATGTAAGAAAACTGAAATCAAATCAAGTATCTTTTACGACCACAACACTATGAGACTAGATATCAATTAGAGGAAAAAACCTGTAAAAAATAGAATCACACGTGGGTTAAACAATACACTACTAAATAACCAAGAAATCACTGAAGAAATCAAAGAGGAAATCAAAAAATACCTAGAAACAAATGACAATGGAAACACAATGAACCAAAACCTATGAGATGCTGCAAAACAGTTAAGAGGGAAGTTTATAGCAATACAATCCTACCTCAAGAAACAAGAAAAATCTCAAATAAATCACCTAACCTTACAGCTAAAGCAATTAGAAAAAGAAGAACAAAAGCAAAAACAAAAACAAAGAAAGTTAGCAGAAGGAAAGAAATCATAGAGATCAGATCAGAAATAAATGAAAAAGAAATGAAGGAAACAACAGCAAAGATCAATAAAACTAAAAGCTTTTTCTTTGAGAAGTTAAAATTGATAAACCATTAGCCACACTCATCAAGTAAAAAGGGAGAAGACACAAAAGAACAGAATTAGAAATGAAAAAGCAGAAGTAACAACTGCCATTGAAGGAAAACAAAGGATCATGAGAGATTATGATAAGCAACTATATAATGCCAATAAAATGGACACCCTGGAAGAAATGGACAAATTATTAGAAAAGAACAACCTTCCGAGACTGAGCCAGGAAGAAATAGAAAATATGAACAGACCAGTCACAAGCACTGAACTTGAAACAGTGATTAAAAATATTCCAACAAACAAAAGCCCAGGACCAAATGGCTTCACAGGTGAATTCTATCAAAAATTTAGAAAATAGCTAACACCTATTTTTCTCAAGCTCTTCCAAAATATAGAAGAGGGAGGAATACTCTCAAACTCATTCTATGAGCTAACCATCACCCTTATACCAAAATCAGACAAAGGTATCACCAAAAAAGAAAAGTACAGGCCAATAACTCTAATGAACATAGATGCAATAGTCCTCAACAAAATACTAGCAAACAGAAGCCAACAGCACATTAAAAGGATCACACACAATTATCAAGGGGGGATTATCCCAGGAATACAAGGATTCTTCAATATATGCAAATCAAACAATGTGTTACACCATATTAACTAATTGAAGGATAAAAACCATATGATCATCAATAGATGCAGAAAAAGCTTTTAACAAAATTCAACACCCTTTTATGATAAAAACTCTCCAAAAGTTGGCATAGAGGGAACCTACCTCAACATAATAAAGGCCATATATGACAAACCCACAGCCAACATCTTTCTCAATGCTGAAAAACTGAAACCATTTCCACTGAGATTAGGAACAAGACAAGGTTTCCCATTCTCATCACTATTCAACATAGTTTTGGAAGTCTTAACCACAGCAATCAGAGAAGAAAAAGCAATAAAAGAAATCTAAATTGGAAAAGAAGAAGTAGAAGTGTCACTGTTTGCAGATGATGTGATACTGTACAGAGATGCTAAAGATACTACCAAAAAAACTACTAGAGCTAATCAATGAATTTGGTAAAGTAGCAGGATACAAAATTAATGCACAGAAATCTCTTGCATTCCTATACACTAACAACGAATATACTGAAAGAGAAATTAAGGAAACACTTCCATTTACCACTGCAACAAAAAGAATGAAATACCTAGGAATAAACCTACCTAAGGAGGCAAAAACCTGTACTCATAAAACTATAAAACACTGATGAAAGAAATCAAAGATAACATAAACAGATGGAGAGATATACCATGTTCTTGGATTGGAAGAATCAAAATTGTGAAAATGACTATACTACCCAAAGCAATCTACAGATTCAATGCAATCCCTATCAAACTACCAATGGCATATTTCACAGAACTCAAACAAAAAGTTCACAAGCTGTATGGAAACACAAAATACCCCAAATAGCTAAAGCAATCTTGACAAAGAAAAATGGAGCTGGAGGAATCAGGCTCCTGGACTTCAGACTATACTAAAAATCTACAGTAATCAAGACAGTATGGTACTGGCACAAAAACAGAAATATAGATCAATGGAACAGGATAGAAAGCCCAGAGATAAAACCCTCGCACATAGAGTCACCTTATATTTGATAAAGGAGGCAAGAATATACAGTGGAGAAAAGACAGCCTCTTCTATAAGAGGAGCTGGAAAAACTGGACAGCTAATGTAAAAGAATGAAATTAGAACACTCTCTAACACCATATACAAAAATAAACTCAGAATGGATTAAAGACTTAAATATAAGGCCAGACACTATAAAACTCAGAGGAAAACATAGGCAGAACACTCTATGACATAAATCACAGCCAGATCTTTTTTGAACCAGCTCCTAGAGAAATGGAATTAAAAACAAAAATAAATAAATGGGACCTAATGAGACTTAAAATCTTTTGCACAGCAAAGGAAACCATAAACAAGACGAAAAGACAACCCTCAGAATGGCAGAAAATATTTACAAAGGAAGCAACTGACAAAGGATTAATCTCCAAAATATACAAGCAGCTTATTCAGCTCAATATCAAAAAACAGACAACCCAATCCAAAAATGGGTGGAAGACCTATGTAGACATTTCTCCAAAGAAGATATACAGATTGCCAACAAACACATGAAAGGATGCTCAACATCACTAATCATTAGAGAAATGCAAATCAAAACTCCAATGAGATATCATCTCACACCAGTCAGAATAGCCATCTTATGGGAACAGATGTATATGTATAACTAACTCACTTTGTTATAAGGCAGAAACTAACACACCACTGTGAAGCAATTATACTCCAATAAAGTTGTAAAAAAAATCTACAAACAATAAATGCTGTAGAGGGTGTAGAGAAAAGGGAACCCTCTTGCACTGTTGGTGGGTATATAAATTGACACAGCCACTATGGAGAACATTATGGAGGTTCCTTAAAAAAACTAAAAATAGAACTACCATATGACCCAGCAATCCCACTACTGGGCATATACCCTGATATAGCCATAATTCAGAGAGACATGTACCACAATATTCATTGCAACACTATTTACTATAGCCAGGACATGGAAGCAACCTAAGTGTCCATCAACAGATGAATGGATAAAGAAGATGTGGCACATATACACAATGGAATATTACTCAGGCATAAAAAGAAACGAAATTGAGTTATTTGTAGTGAGGTGGATGGACCTAGAGTCTGTCATACAGAGTGAAGTAAGTCAAGAAGAGAAAAACAAATACTGTATGCTAAAACATATGTATGGAATCTAGGGAAAAAACGGTTCTGATGAACCTAGTGGCAGGACAAGAAGAAAGACACAGACGTAGATAATGGACTTGAGGACATGGGGAGGGGGAAGTGTAAGCTGGGATGAAGTAAGAGAGTAGCACTGACATATATACACTACTAAATGTAAAATAGATAGCTAGTGGGAAGCAGCTGCATAGTACAGGGAGATCAGCTCGGTGCTTTGTGATCACCCAGAGGGGTGGGACACAGAAGGTGGGAGGCAGGCGCAAGAGGGAGGGGATATGGGGATATATGTACACATATAGCTGATTCACTTTGTTATACAGCAGAAACTCACACAACATTGTAAAGCAATTATACTCCAATAAAGATGTTCAAAAAAAAATAAAAAGAATCTGTTTATGTCTTATGTCCTTTATAGGGGGCAGTGAAATTTTTGATCTCTTTATTAATGATCTGTAAGCATTGTTTATATATCCTGATATAACTGTTACAATGTCAGATATACACAAATATACATATATATAATCACTATGGTTATTTTCTTCCGTTTGTTGTTTACATTTTCATTTTCCTCCATGGTGTTTTTTATGAACAGAAATTTTTACATTAAGTATGATTAGTTCTTTTTTCTTTTATGCTTCCTCTCTTTAAGAAATCTTTTCTAACTCTAAGGTTGTGAAAGTATGTTGTTTCTTTTAGAAACTTTACAGTTGTATTCTTCATATTTCTGTCTATATTCCACCTCAAATTAAAAGTTTATGGTGTGAGGTATGGGTTAAGGTTCATTTTATTCCTTTATGGATATCCAGGTTTGAAAATGAAAAATACAAATTTTCCTTAATCTTTGTATTAGCACCTTTTTTCAAAAAAAAAATCCACTTACTGAATGTGTCAATCTATTTCTGCACCACCTGTTTTGTTACCTTGGTCTTATTGTCTATTCTTACAGTAATTTCACATTCTCTTGGTTTTTGTAGCTTTATAATAGATCTTAAAATTAGATACTGTATTTTCTAACTAATAAATGTACACACCCAAGTTTACTGGTTCCAAATCCATTGGCACCATGTCATAGACCACAACGTCTCTCAGATCATCATTTTTGGTGGTTATTCTTGAAAAGCTGACTATATAAAATGATTTTAAAATTTAAGAAGAAAGAGCTTCAAAGATATGGACTGATACATATATAAGCACATTGATTGGGTTAATGCATGCCTCGATTACAGACAAATGTTTGAGTAATTATATCAATAACAGACCCCAGCAGAAAGTACCTCGTCAGTTAATCATAGTAAAAATACTTATGATGTAAGATGAAGAAAAAGTTGTTTTTAGTATTGTTTTGGTCCCTAGATTTCCTGTCCAAGGTAATTCTCTCATTCTGAATTCTAAAATGTTTCCCTTCCCTGGCTCTCAGTCCTCTACCCACACATCTCATTCCTCCAAAACCTGGTGCCTTTATTTTTTTTTTTTCCCTTCTCACAAATTTATCTTTAATTTCCCACCCACCTCAGTATCTGTTTCCTGTTCTTTAAATGGAAATATGTTTAAGTCATGCATGCCTAAAAGCAAAGATAAAAAACTAACTTCTCTTAATAAAAACCCCAATAGTGTCCCCTATTTACTATCTTATCTCTTCCCTCCCCACATTTATGCTTCTTGATGTATTAACTTATATTCATTCACACTGTCTACATAATCATATGTCCTCAACTTACTCTGAAACATTGGCCAATGTCCATCTCTTCCTTTGGCTACATGGCTCCCACTTTGTTCTAGGTTTCCTTATTTCTCTTTCTATTCCTCCTCAGCTTCCCCCCACACCCCACAATTACTGGATTTGTCATTAAACCAAGTGCTTTGGAAATAAAAATATATGAAATTGGTCCTAAATAGGCAGCGAGTGATTTGAAAAACTGCATGCCTGGATTTAAAGTAGTATGTGAAACACATCAATATATAAAAGAGGTCTTTTTTTTTAAAAGATAGTAAATAATAAATAAATTTGAGTTCCAAAAAGTATTATAAACTGATCAAAAAATACTTAACTCTGCTATGGTAGAGATCTAATATATCTTTCCAAAAAGTTAAATTTTAAAAGTTAGAATTTTTAAATTAACGAGTCTAAAACATCATTATTAATTTAACATGCTTATGGACTCGAGAAAATAGTCTAAATATTCAACACCCCACATTTTTGCCACTTTAACATACTAAACTTATTCACTCACTTAGCAAATATTTCATGAGAGTGTAGCTGGTCCATGAATTCTGCTATAACTGCAAATCAAACATTAATGAAATATGGCCTTGCTTTCAAGACGTTCACACTCTAATGGAGGACCAAGTAAGTTAAATGTTTAATATTGCATATTTGATGTTACATATTTAATATTACATATTACATTTACATAACTTACTTGTGACAATGTCTCAAGTGCTACAATAGATGTGGAGCACAGTGGAGGTCAACTAAATTTGTCAATTGCAAAAGGAAAGAAATTGACCTAGTTCTTGATGGATAACTAGTTTATCCTATCCAACTGAAAGGTCAAACAGCTATCAAGGCAGAGAACATAGACACAAGCATACATACGCATACACATAAAAGAGAAAGACGAAGAAGCAGAACTAGAAAAATACCTGTACTTCTGATCATCTACTAGAGTTTGGTTGATTATCAATGCAAGACATATGTGTGCGTGATTCATATGAGTCAGGAGATGATGGTAGGGAATGTAGATTAATATCAAACTGTGAACAGGCTTACATACATTTTTAAGAATTTAAAGGTATACCATCTTATTTATTGAGGTATTTAAGCAAGGAAAGAACCAGAAAGCCATAAGATTTGAATTTTTGGTGGGAGGAGGGGATGAAAAGTCTGACAAGAGTGTAGAAAAAAAAATGTAGAAAAAAACTGAGGTTTTAGGAAACAAGAAACATGTGGATTCATCTAAAGCACATGTTTAAGAAATGGCAAAGCAGAGCCCTGCCTTTACGTTTATTACCCGGTGGCTTGGGGGTGGGGCCAGAGGATCTGGAGTTTAACAGTTTCTTTATGGTCATCCTGTTTTGGAAAAATATTCCCATCCCCTCACTTTCAATGTGATTCGTGTTGAGGTGACCAGAGCATGCACTTGATGTTGAGCAGGAACTCCTCTTTGCTCAGTGGTTGTCACAGCCCTGTGGGGGGCAGAGTCTGCTCCCCAGTTGTTGAAGTAGATGCCCTCAGATCTGTTTCTGAACTGTGATATGAGGTAGACAGGCCTGGAGTGCTCCTACTGGGAGAGGAGCTCTGAGCATTCCTCCGCAGGAACTGTCCACTGGTAAATGCGCTCTATGGTGTTGCCTGTCACCTGTTGTGCAGGCTTACCAAGTACACTGTTTTGGCACTGCCCTCAGCCCCGCCTGAATCATGGGAATTCAAGCAATAGGCCTGGGTGTCCCTCAGGCACTGTGCTTACAAAACCACTAGAACAGATCCATTGGTGCAAAACCAATGAGGTTAGACAATGGGACCACCATAGTTGTGCACCTGGACCCACAGTAAGAGTGACTGAATCAGTCCAGACCCTGGCCCTTCCTCCAGATGCACATGCCGGACCCACTCCAGTCACAGGAGCACCAGTAATCTGCTCAGATGCCCCAGAGGCTCTGAGTTTACAAAGGCCTTGGTGGTAGCTGCATAGATCTGTGGATGGCACGGCTGCAGGAGAGGACTCAGATTTCAGCCCTGCTTCCAAAGTCTGGCCATCCCTGCTCTCCATGTAGAGGTGGCACTGTGCCAGTTCTGAGCATGCTGAGAATGAGGCTGCTGTGGCAGGCCCCGTCCTGCCCTTCCCTTCATATGTGCATGTTAACAATGGGGCTTCAGTGGTCCACCCAGGCTCCTTCCTGTGCACAGATCCCACTGTGGCTCAGACCACGCTCTAGCCCCTTCAGGCTGTCTCCGCCAACCAACCCCAGCCCTCTCCTCAGGTCTGTCCTCTAAAGCCCAAATTTCAGCCCCCAGCCCCCAAGGGCACCAGTGCACATCTCAGGCTGTGAAGTGCAGGGAGGCGGCTAGGGCCGTCTGTGCTGGTCTCTCTCTGTTCTGCCCGTCACAAGCCAGCTGCTGCATTCCACTGAGCCTCTGAAGCTCCCTTTTTGTCTCAGCTGATCTCCCCACCAGTGAAGGGGCTCCCCCAGGTGAGGGAACTTTTCCTGTTTCACAGCTCCCTCCCAGGGGCACAAGTCTCATCCCAATTCCTTTTTTAAAAATTCTTTCATTCTATCCAGTTACGTAGTGATCTTTCTAGCAATTTTGGTTGTCTGAAATATGCCGGCATTCAACAGGTATTCTGTGAGAATTGCTCTACATGTAGATGTATTTTAGATGTATCTGTGGGAAGAGGTGAGTTCCATGTCCTATTCTGCCATCTTGATCCATCCTCCCTTGGTGTTATTTCTAATATAATCACCGTAACATAAAATGGCCCTTCTACTGAATTGTCCATAAGAGTTAACATTCCAGCTTCAATCTGGGTCTCCCTTAACTAGGTTACATTTTTTCAAATTAAAATTCCTATGAATTTTCCATGAAATGTGGATAGACTTGATATCACTTTTTAAAATAATCCCAAGACTTACTCAGTTTTCTAAGTATATCTGATTTGTGCAAAACTACTGACCTCAAATAGTATAGATGCCAAACTGTGTTGTGAATAAAAGATACAGTGTGGTGATTTATTCTATGGGGCAATGGGCCAGAATTTTGCAATTTCACATTAGATTGCAGGCTGCAATAATAAACCTCTTTTAAGAAATGAAATAAATAGGACTGATGGAAAATTTTTAGAAAGGAAATCACCCACAAAAACTGAGACAGTACCTGCAAAATCTGTGTTATACATTTTGAGATATATATATATATATATATATATATATATATGTATGTATACACACACACACACACACACATATATATATATAGTGCAGCTGCTTTCTAAAAAGCTAGCAATAAGAACGCTTTTGAGAGCCTATGTACTCTATATGGATATATTTTCAAATATAGGATGCATAAATTGAACCTGGTTTTATGTGGTACATTTGAACATATACAGAAAATTTACTCTCTGGAAACACTCGGAATATAAACAATATATAAATATATAGTTTTATATAAATACATAAATATATAATATATATAAATAACATTTTATAAATATAGCCCTCAAAGTGAAAGTCAGTTTTATAACATGAAAAGAAATTTTCATATAAGGCTATAGCTCTGAGAGTAAATTTAAGTAGTATCGTTAGAGAAAAAAATGTGTGAGGCAAATCCATAATCATTAAAAAAATTTTCAGGAATTCATTCTAATCAGTACAAAATATTTGTTTCCTTTACACAACCAGAATCATATGAGAAGATCTTAAAAAACAGTAAATTAACTTGTATACTTTCCACTGAGAGGGAATTTGCAACAAGACAATTTAATAGTAAATACATTAACAGAAAATTTTATGAGCCTGAGATATAATGAATACAGTCACGGGAGAAAGAAAAATCAGAAATTAGAAAAAGGAGCTGGATAGAAAAGTGAATAGCCTGTGTATTAATCCTGAGTCACTCATTTATTCACTCACTCACTTACTAAATATTCAACATATCATCTAAATATAATGGCCTTATACTTTCCACAGTCCTGCCACATACTAGTTCTACTTTCTTTGAAAGAAATTTAGATTATATATTTGCATATTTCTTCATGGAGACACTTCCACTTCTGACCATGATGAAGTAATTATAAATGGACTTGCCTTTCCAACATAAATAACTACAAAACTGGATAAAATCTATTTTTAGGTAGCCATTTTCAGGCACTGGATAATAAAAAATACAGGACTGAAATTGCTGAGTGAAGGGGGACACATGAAATTAGTGTAAGCCGTGTTTGAAGAATACCAAATAATGGAGGTTGGTTAGTGCACACAGCTAATGATGAGAAGGTAAGTGGAGACTGATTGAATAACCTCATTTATTTTGTTTGAAGTAGCATAAATAAGCCCATATTCAAGCATAAACATAAATAGTTTTCAATACCAAATTTAAAAGGTATTGTCATTACCATGGCTAATATTTTATGTTATTCGTGACACTCCTCCATTAGCACAGATAGATTACAAAGAGAATGTCTTCCATTAGCACAAGAGTCAATTGTCTATGGAATTGATTTTTTTTTTTTTTGGCAGTTTCATACTTAGTCTGTTCATTGGGACAGTGAATAACGTAGCAGGTCCCTCTCCAACTCTTTTGTAAGTAAGCAGGCTTTAAATTCTTAAAATGATCAAAATATGTGGTTACAGTTTAAATTGTTGTTTCCAGAATATCACACATTGGCTTATATTATATAGGTTGCAATACAAAAGACTAGGAACTTCTAAATTCTTTCTAAGAACTATACACATTGACATCTAGTAACAGATTCTGATTTTTGCATTACAAGAAGTAGTGGGCATGGGAAAGAATGCTCTGGAATAATGGTCATCACTATACAAGTGTGTCCATAGCATGTATGCACTCACACTCTAAGTGAATTAGATATAGTATGCTTAAGTGATAAAGAGGGGTTTTTGCCCCTCTTTGGCAGTTATGTAGATTGAACAAGCATTCTAATTGCCTTTGGAAAAAAAGTCTTCTTTATTTTATGTATACTGGGGAGAATATACATACATACATACACACATACTAACTGTAGATTACCTTATAAATACATAGGAAAAATTTGATATGTATTTTAAAATGTATTCGTTAGTACAGTTAACCCTTATTTTTCAACTTCCATAAAGAGAAAAACCTAGTATCATTTATTTTTTGTTACGATAAAAACTAAGCTCAACACTATGAGTTTAAAATATTTTTAAACTTATATTTTGTACCAGTCATTACCACAATTAATAAAATGTCAATCCCTGTACTCAATACATTCACAGTCTTCAGAAGAAGAGAGGTGCACAAGTAGATGTCATCCAAAGTGGAGAGTAGTTAGAGGGGGCTCAGTAAACATCTAGAAGGGAATCTAGCTAAGGGAAATGTCCTTTTGTGTGTGAAACCTGAACGTTTTTATTCTAATGGCTTGAAGGCAATGTTCATTAATGCTTAACAGTTTGAAGAGTACTTGTTGGAAGTTGGAGCAAAACTAAAATGCATATTTCTAAAAAACTGACTGTAACATGGTACTTAACATAGAACATAATTTCTAAAAGAAAAATGTTAAATTAATTGAAGAACATTGTCAATAAAACTTCCAGCCTGGGAAATAAATATTATTCAATTTAGTTTAGGCATATGTTATCAACATGAAATATTGTTTCAAAGAAAAATAAACACTATTGCTAAGTGATATTCCAACATAAACCATCTCAATTAATGTTCCATGCTAATTAGCAATAGATCGACAGATGTTCTGCGCTTTCATTAAAATAACTTTCTCTTGAATGTGACTTTGACTTTACAAAATGATACATAAAATTCTTGTCTGTACTTTGCAATTTGCTAACAAAAAGCTACAGTCTTTAATCTATATTTATGCAGGGCCATTTTGTTCAGAACATTTCACTAGTATCAAGAAAAGAGATAAATTAAGTTTGATAAGCTAAGGCTAGCATATGGCCCGCCCACCTAACATTGTAATAAGGTCATTAAATTTTTAACTGGAATTTCTTTTAAAAAGAGGTGGGGGTAGGATACAAGATGTTGGATGAATGAAGAAATGGGAGGACTTCTACACCTATCACTGTGGAGGAAGAGAAATGACTTTTAGAATTGTTATTCCTAAAATGCAGATTGTATCATGAATGGGGGTGCCAGGGCTGAAGTGGTGACTACAGCTGACTGAGCTGAGTCAAGGTGCAGCTGGCCCTAGGAACTAATGGTGGTGTGAGGGAGTCAGAGCAGCCTGACCTTTGACCTCAATGAGAAGCTAGAGGTTTTTACTACCTCAGTGAGCAAGATTATTTTCTTCCTGCTCAGTCTAAGCAGGAGCTTCTACTGAGAGAGGGAGATCCAACTTGATGAGAAAGAGAAGTTTATCTTGTTCATTGCTGTATTCAATCTATCACAAAGTGCTTGGCCCCAGGAGACTTGTAATTACTGATGCCTTCAGTGAAATAAAGAATCCTAACAAAATTTTACAGTAATGAGTTTCTGGATTTCCCCATTTATTTCCAATATTGACTGTGAACTTGATACTAGTATGTATTAGTAGAAATCTGAAGTAAATACACATGAACATCTTTCAAATATATTCAGTGTTGTTCAAATCCTTAGTAAAGTATTGATTCTAGGCGATTAGACTCAGCACTTGACATTTCAATAAGATACTGAGTAGTCTTACAGAATAATTCTAGTCAGTTGTTATTTATTACCCTAAATAAATATATGAAAATATGAATTTTTTGGAATAGCTTCAACTTCCTAGCCCACCCTAAACTGGGAATAAAACTTTGAGCACCAACACTGAAGTTCTCCAGTCCTTTCTCTACAGACCCTTTAGAAATTCTAGTGCCATGCCAGTTCATCCCAAATGGTTCTTAGAATCACCTTTGAGTGATTCTGAGATAGGCTGAGTTCTCTCAGACTCTAACTTACAAATATCCATTTCTTCCTTCTTAATCTGGTTCTATCTTTAAATACTGCTGATATCCAAAGTTCTCTAAAATTTCTATTTTTTTCCTGATACTAGAAGGACATGATGGCTGGTGCTCCTGAGCTTGCCAGTACCCATGGCTCCAAACACTGAAGTAGGAACAAGTTGAAAATTCCATTATTAAAACTGTGTTTATCAGCAGCAGAATAATTGCTACCTCCTAGCTGTAATGCCTTTTGGTGTTCAGTATTCATGGAAATTTTAAAGAGAGATCTTTTGGTTCACAGAAACTGGATTACTGGGTTTGACTTGATTCCACGGGCATTTTACAAATGCTGCTGGGTAGCTAACCCAGTCCTGCTTTTCTAGATCATCTGGGAGAGCTCATTAAATGATAAGCTTCATGTATTATGCTATGCATGATTTCTGAAATGCTGGAGAATTAAATCCCAGTGGCTCACTGCTCATCCACCCCACTTGATACTGTGGTACTGGTTTGGAGTGACTGATATAAGTCAGCACCTTGACAGATAAATGGCATTTGTTTAATTTAAATGACATGTGTCATGCTACCTTTTGTTCTAAAGCACTATGAGGTTAATTGAACAGATAGGAAAAATTGGCCAGGCTAAAAGTGCCTCTGCTCTAAATCAGAATTATTAATCCACTGGCCTTAATTTAGAGCTACTCCATTTTCTGTGATAGACTGAATCATGCAGACTGTTCAAGGGAGAAATGCTAGTGATAATAATCTGTTTTTTAAATTTTCATATGACTAGGAATTTCAGCATAGTAAAATTGAACAGATTTCAAATTCTAACCATGGAAATATGGCTTTTATATCTAACTTATTTTTGCCATTATATGGTAGAGAAAATGTGAGAGTAAGTCTTATCAGCAACTTTTAATTTGCAAGTTTGCTTATGACCTTCAAAATCATTTCATACTAAACATAATCTTAGATTTCATGAATACACAGTGCCTTTCCATTTTATGTAGATAACAATGTGTTGCAGACTTCGTATCTTATAGCAGAGTAATTAAGGCCACATCCATTGTGCTTCCATATAGTAAGTAATTACAGAGGTGATTGGAACATTTCTGTAGAGGATTAGCTTAATTTATCAAGCAGTGTTATGAAATAAATGAGCAGAGACACCCTTTAGCTAAATTGTCTTCCCTTCTCTATAGAATATGAATGGGTTGAATGGGATAATTTCAAACAGTCCAGTGAAGTTCATGCCCTTTAGTTAAGGGTGGCTCCCAAAGCTACCAAAGATGCAAAGCGTGGACCACCACAGAAGACCAGGAGCCTATGGGGAGAGAGTACTATTTCCTACTGCATCCACTCCATACAAATCTACTTCTTTCCCTTCTAAACTGTGTATGTCCACTTCCTATATACAATTAAAGCATATTTTATGTATGAATTAGGTACTAAATTTGCATGTTTTTCATAGTCAGAATTACACTTTGAAATCCCTTAAATTTGTCAGACACAACCTTTGAATGCTCAAAAGCATTAATTTCTTTCATTGTGTTAATGTGGTATTTGTTTATATTTTTTATCTTACAGCTGCATTTCATTTCACATATATGTCATATTTCAAAAATATGTTGTCTGTGTATGTATTTTTATTTTTTTATCATTATCCAGAGATAAGGATTTTCTGGAAGACTAGAACTCTGGCACTTAATTTGTTTGTAACTATATAACACAGGTACCTCTTTTCCATACTTCTGTTAAGTCCCTAGTACAACACAGAGTTCAATTTTAGCCGTGGAATTTAGCTGTGAACATGACTAGGGGCAGACACACTAATCAAGTCACAGGCATTATAAACAAAAGTGCATAGTGAACTCTGTCTACAGATGCCATGTGATATTAGGAATTACCCGTAAGTAATATTCCTACAAGGACAAGGAGGCTTCTTTGAAGCTAACTGTATGAATTCACACAGAATTTTTAAGTGAATGGGGGCAAAAGAGAACACTAGGCAAAGGAGAAGATTAATTTTTAAAATATGTTGTCTGTACAGATACTACCTCTATCAGTGTTGATGTCTACATTTGTTGGAAAATGAGACCAAAATAATAATACAAAAACAAAGCTTGACCATATCCAGAGATTTACTCTAATTTTGTTAATGATTTGCCAGGCCTGGAGAGCCAGTAAGTTCAATAAATTATCTTCTGTTCAATTCTTGTTAAGTTTGTGTTTCCTGATTCATGATCAAGTTAAGTTTAAACAGTATTTCAGGCATCAGAAAATCACTGTTGTCTACTTTGTAAAAATTGTGAAACTATGGAATATTTTACCTTCTGTTTTGAATACATTTACATTTCCTTATTCAACAAAATAAATTCAACCCTATAATCAAGTTCAATATCTTAAATCAACTTTAGAACTTTATAAGGTACCAACAGAGAATTTGCTCAGCCTCTGGACTTTGGAATCTTTTACCATAACAGATTCAATGGCATATGTATACCTGTATTTACTAAAACAGGAGAGAAACAAACAATTTTCATACAGGTATTTCAAAAAATTATGCATGCTGAAGAAAAAGAAATTCAATCATATAGAAGGGGTAGGATTATCTGTAACTGCAGAAATTTATGATCAGATAGGGGCTGTTTGTGAGTAGAGATAATTTGGCTTTTTAAAATGCAGGATTTTTATATACACAGACAATAAGCAGTTAGGTGACATAATACAAGATTCTACATACAGGAAAAGAAGTCAACTATATATAAACATAAAAGGAATGGAAAAATTAGGGAGGGAGGGGAAAGGGGAAAAAAAGAAGTAAGGAATTTAAAACAACACTCCTGAGAGAAACAAAAGTACAGTTGAATAAGAGGTATTTCCAAAAAATAAGATGTTCTTGGATAGAATGATTCAAATTTCATAGAATGTCAATGGTTCCCAACATTATTATATTAAATTATAAGTATTATTCAAGCACAAGAATTGCATTTCTTTCTGGAAACTAGATAAGTTGATTTTAAAATTCATTTGGAAGAATAAATATGCCTTGGGGACACTGAGGAAGATCAGTGGAAGAGGGTTGGAGGGTGTTGCATTACAGTCCTTAAAGTACATTAAAGAATATTATAAGGCTCTATAAATTAAAAGGTGTTCTTATAAATTAAAAAATTGATACATGGATAGACAAAAATGTGGATACTCTAAAAATATTCAAAAATAGATCTAAATGTATAAGGGAGTTTATGATAAAGGTGAGGAACATTCACTTTAATAAACAGGGCTGGGACAACTGTATATACAGATGGAAAAATATAAGATTGTATTAAATCCTGTCATCCAATAGTATAAATATCTAATGCATATGAAATCTAAAAATGAAATATAATAAAACTAGGCAAGTACCATATACTGGTCTATTCAGGAAGCAAAGAAAACTTTTCTATGCCCTAAAGTTCAGAATCCATAAAGAAAAAACTTTTACCTACATAATCAAAAAATAAATTCATTCATTTAAAAAAAGTAGAATGAAAAATGACAAAAAGATGTGCTTACAGCTTGTATTAGAAACACTTAATAGCCTTAATATACAAAATGTTTCAAAATATTGAGAAGACCAATAACCCAATTAAAAAATGGACATAATGTATAAATGCAGTTAACAGAATAAGAAATGCAAATACTCCCAAGAGTAAGAAAAGATGCTCAGTCTAGCTCATATTTATTATACAGATACAAGTTAAAAATGCACTGATATGCCATTTTTCATCTGTCAAATTCATAACATTCAAACAGCTTGATAACATACTATGCTTGTAAGACTGTTTCATAGGAAACAAACTCTCTCACAGTGTTGGTGGAAATGCAATGCGTTGAAACCTCCACTGTGTTTGCAATACCTAGCTAAATTATACATGAGCCCAACTTCTAGGAATCTAACATGCAATGGCAAAAATATGAAATGTCTTACACACCTGGCTATCCATTTTTGCATCATTCATGGAACAAAAGACCAGGACCTATGTTACACCCACACAATAGAGTTCTATGCATCTTTTTTGTTTTGTTTTTTAATTTTTTTAAGAGCTAGTTTTCTTTTTTATTGTAGTTAATTTACAATATTGTATTAGTTTCAGGTATAGAGCAAAGTGATTCAGTAATATATATATATGTATATATACATTTTTTTCAGATCATCTTCCATTATAGGTTATTACAAGATGTCGAATAGAGTTCCCTGTGCTGTACAGTAAATCTTGTTGCTTGTCTATTTTATGTATAGTACTTTGTATCTGTTAATCCCATACTCCTAATTTATCCACCACCGCCCCTTTGGTAACCAGAAGTTTGTTTTCTATGTCTGTGAGCCTGTTTCTGTTCTGTATATAGATTCACTCATATTATTTTTTTAGATTCAACATAAAAGTGATATCATATGATATTTGTCTTTGTCTGACTTACTTCACTAAGTATGATATTCTCTGGGCCCACCTGTGTTGCTGCAAATGGCAATATTTCATTCTCTTTTATGGCTGAGTAGTATTCCATTGTATACATGTATTACATCTTCTTAAGCCAATGGTCTATTGAAGGACACTTGGGTTGCTTCCATGTCTTGGCTACTACTGTAAATAGTGCTGCTATGAACATTGGGGGCACATGTATCTTTTTGAATTGGTGTTTTTGTCTTTTCTGGATATATACCCAGGAGTGAGATTGCTGGATTTTACGGTAGTAATACAGACCAGTCTCTGATGTATAATGGTGGTTAAATGTGCTTCTAGTGAGACAGGATGGATTGCAGCCGAGTGGACTTAGTTGTGACTGTTGAGGGCTATGTGACAACATCCTGCAACAGCAAGGCTGTTACATTCAGTCTTTCATCATCACATCCTTACCACCCTGCACATAATGAAGTTAATGAGATTGATACATGATAAATAGCTGTGTAATCTTCGGTGGAAATTCCATTAACTTCTAAAATGTCTCACTGTCCTCTTAAACAGAACAGAGCATTGTACTGGAGGACTTTTGTTTGTTTGTTTTAACATCGTTACTGGAATATAATTGCTTTGCAATGGTGTCTTAGTTTCTGCTTTATAACAAAGTATACATATACATATATCCCCATAACTCCTCCCTCTTGTGCAACCCTCCCACCCTCCCTATCACACCCCTCTAGGTGGACACAAAGCACCAAGCTGATCTTCCTGTGTGATGTGGCTGCTTCTCACTAGCTATCTATTTTACATTTGATAGTGTATATATGTCCATGCCACTTTGTCCCAGCTTACCCTTCCCCCTCCCCCTGTCCTCAAGTCCATTCTCTACGTCTGCATCTTTATTCTGTTCTGCCCCTAGGTTCTTCAGAAACTATTTTTTTTTAAGATTCCATATATATGTGTTAGCATACGGTATTTGTTGTTCTCTTTCTGACTTACTTCACTCTGTATGACAGACTCTAGGTCCATCCACCTCACTACAAATAATTCAATTTCATTTCTTTTTAAGGCTAACATTCCACTGTATATATGTGCCAAATCTTCTTTATCCATTCATCTGTTGGACACAGGTTGCTTCCATGTCCTTGCTATTGTAAACAGAGCAGCAATGAACATTGTGGTACATGATTCTTTTTGAATTATGGTTTTCTCAGGGTATATGCCCAGTAGTGGGATTGCTGGGTCATATGGTACTTCTATTTTTAGTATTTTAAGGAACCTCCATACTGTTCTCCATAGTGGCTGTATCAATCTACATTCCCACCAACAGTGCAAGAGGGTTCCCTTTTCTCCTCACCCTCTCCAGCATTTATTGTTTGCAGATTTTTTGATGATGGCCATTCTGACCGGTGTGAGGTGATATCTCATGTAGTTTTGATTTGCATTTCTCTAATGATTAGTGGTGTTGAGGACCCTTTCATGTGTTTGCTGGCAATCCGTATATCTTCTTTGGAGAAATGTCTATTTAGGTCTTCTGCCCATTTTTGGACTGTGTTACTTGTTTTTGTGATATTGAGCTGCATGAGGTGCTTGTAAATTTTGGAGATTAAGCCCACACAGTAACAGAATGTGCTTCTGTTTAGAAAAGCAAAGATAAACCCATGAGAAAGCATGGGCTTTTAGCTCCATGAAGGAGTTAATTGGAAACATGCTAAAGAAAGATTATTCTGCAAAAAAAGCCATGGGGGAGGGAAGAGGAGGGTAGACCACTGACCATGGACTGGCTACTCTGGGAAACAGAGAAACAGACCACGTTGTCCCAATATATACAGTTCCTATCAAGTCTAATGAAGGCAAAGGGTATAAATACATAAAAACAAATATGGACAGTCCTATCTTAATGCCTGTATTCGTCCCACTTTTATTTTTGGATGTGCTTCACAATGAACAGCATTTTCCCATGTTTTCTAATTGATTATTAATGAATCACCAGTACACCTACATTATCATTGGATATCACTGGGTATCATTATATATCTGATATATGAATTTAATAGACATAGATATATTTGATAGGATAAACACTTTTTCAACACAATTTCATATAAATATATTCCCTGAAAACAAATCATATGAA
The DNA here is from genome assembly GCF_964165515.1 of Mesoplodon bidens. Taxonomy (NCBI): domain Eukaryota; kingdom Metazoa; phylum Chordata; class Mammalia; order Artiodactyla; family Ziphiidae; genus Mesoplodon; species Mesoplodon bidens. Next base: position 69,045,354 of record NC_138160.1, read on the forward strand.
TAAATGAAGCTTGATTTGTACCTTTTAAATAAGTCTGCTTATTGATCTATGTTTTAGCTGCCGATATTAACACTGATAATATTAATGTATTTTAAAACCTTTTCTTCTTTTGAAAAAATACAATTCACCTATGAAGTACATACTATTAAAAAGACAACAGGCCCAAAATAGATTATGCTTATGCCACGTTCCACATCACCAAACTAAGACAATTACAATTTCAGTCTCCAAAAATGGAATCTTAAACCAGTCATTCAAGAATCACCTGATCAGCACTAGTCAGGTAATCTGCCTGAGGGACCCTTACCATCCCCTAAAGGAAAATAACTTTGCAATAATCAACCTTTTTTTTTCTCTCTCTTTTGTAGTATAACTTGTTTGTTCCTGCTCCTTTTTTATAGTTCCTCAGAGCTCCTTTCTATTTGCTAGATTGGATGCTGCCCCATTTTAATTGATTTTTGCTTAAATAAACTCAAAATGTTTAATATGCCTCAGTTTATCTTTAAAATGTACTATATGATAGATCAGCCATTTTACATTTTATTGATGATGCTTATAGAAACACTGTGGAATAAGTACCATTTTCTCTATCTTAAACTTGAGACATTAATATTTTCCATGGGAGACATGTTGCTGTAACTTGTCACATGATTTTATTATTTGTCCTAATTTTTATATAACATGATATATTCTGCCATTCCTAAACACTTTTTTCTACAGATGATACATTTCCAAATTAGTTGAATGTCTTGTTACATGCCATTTCCATACAGATTATGTATAGATGATATGGCATGAATGTGTCTTCTACAATTTAAACCAAAAAACTCACTAACACTCCGTTTGAAGTTCTTCTTTCATTTACATCTTATAATTTTTTAAAAAATGTTTTCCTTTTCATCTTATTTATCCCTAACATGGCATTTAAAGCTTCATGTTTCTCTGCATTCTCAAAAGGCATTAGGGCTTCCTCTATAATAAGTAACTACCCTAAAATAGTGATTCTCAGACTAAAGTCCCAACCATTTTTGAGTTCTGTAGGGTCCCTTTAAGGACTTCCAAATGAAGAGCAGAAATAACCATGCTGCCTTCCAGTCCTAACTCCACCTGCTCTTGTATCAACCATTGCTGTTGTGCTTTCTCCAATATTTTATGTATTTCTTTTTAAGTTTTCATTTTAATGAGCATTCTGAGGCTAAAACCACATCCAGTAAAATTTTAACACAGATCACTCCAAAACTATTGTATTAACATCCAGAAAATGTTAACATTTATCCTACAGCTATTGTTTGAGCACCTATTCTTTGCTAAGCATTTTGCTAAGCATTTGGGAGAATAAACAGATAGCTCAGACGTAGGCCCTGACCTTGAGCAGAGCAAAGTCTAGTAGGAGAGGTAAGAGCTGTATGCAAATTTCAGCAGAGGGAATTTTAGACTTACAGAGAAAAAGGCAGGAGAGGAAGAAAAGAAAGTTGGACATAAAGAGGCAGAGGGAAGAAAACAATTTAGATAAATAAATGCTGATAATTTTTCCTGCCATGAAACTCAAGGGACTTTTGCAGGGAAGTGAGAAGTGGACCTGAGTCTGCAGTCTTTTTGTTCTGTCTCAGTCCCGTTTTCTCTCCCAGGGTGAGCATTTTGCGATGGTGCAGGTGCTTCAAGTGTTTAGACACAGTATTGTTTTCCAAAGCATGAGCCTCTATTATATCAAATATACAACTAAGAATGAACAATGCATTCTAACTTTAGGAAAAGCTTGCTGTGTTAGAGTTAAGTTTACTGAAAGACAGTACATTAATTACCAAACAGAGATGATTTGAGATTTTCAAGAATCTATCACCAAGCATCATTTTTACCTTATGCATGGTCTTTAAAACATAAACTCCACTGTCTATTGCAATGGAAGTGGTAGTAAAGTTTCACCAGATTGAGGTTGATCTCACTCTAGGGATGACTCAGAAGGTGAGGACTTACTCTGGAAGGGGGTGTAATAATGGAGGTCATGGCATGGACGTTAGAAAGGAGAAAAGGACATTTGCTTTGTGGCATGTCTGTGTGTGAAACGTACATGTAAGAAAACAAAGTGGCATAGATAGTAAACAGTAGCATAGTAGTTCACTTTTGCTAATAGCACTGGGCTTTAAGTGGGAAGGCAAGTATTAATAAAAATGTCTTCCCTACTCTGCCTCGTTGGCCCCCTCATTTTTTCCTTTTTAATGCTGTCTCCCCTTCCTCTGATGGAAAACGAAGAGAGCAAAGTAGATAACAATCCAAGAGGGGAAACTTTCTCGAGAAGAGATAATATGTGGCTTTGAAACCATGTCAAATATGGTTAAAAAACCCATCCTGAAACCGTGCCCCATAGGGTTAACAGAAACCCATGACTAACAGAAATGCTTGAGCTTGTCTTATAGAACAGCAGGTAAGGGAACAGCTGTTAAAAATCCGTCAGCTCGTAAACTGGCTTCACTGAGCAAACTTGCCTTAATTAGTTTTTGTCTCCTTGACCACACCTGTAGGTAATGTTTCTTATGTATGGGTCACTATGGTAATGGGGAGGGTGGGCTTAAGATGTTTTCCAGAAACTGAGTTGGCTCCTGTTCAGTTCAAGTCAGCTAAGACTGGTTGGGACCACCAACCCTAAAACTCAGCCTGTTCAGGTGTCCTCTGAATGACCTTTTGATGTCAGAGGGCCAAAAACCCCACCCTCAGATTATGCTATGTGCCTCCACTTTTGAACTTGCATCCCATGAAAAAGCATGTACCTCAGATATGCCTGCACAAAACACCACTTAGCTCATCTTTTCCTTACCTCCAACCACCTTTCCACATGTGTAAGACCAGCCTGCTTCTTTATCCCATAAATATCTCAAGCCCGTTGACTTCTGGGAGGTGAATCTGAGATTTGTCTGCCTGTTTCCTCACTTGGCTGCCTTCTGAATAAACTGCTGCAGACTTTGGCATCTCAGCATTTGGTTTTGCTGCACCTGGTTTGGCAACAGTTTAACTCATTCTAAACCTTTGTTTTTCAATAGTAATCATATGGTTTCTCTTCCGATAGCTTGCCATGAGATTCAGGAATTAAAGAGCCCTGTCAATGTACAAAACGGTAAGGGTTCCAGTTCCACTGCACAGATTTGAGAATGTGTGACAATTGCCCAGTACAAGCTGAAATCAAACTTTTCACATCTACATTTTACAGTAGATAGTGCCTTCTCTAACCCTTTAAAAATGTATTAATGTGCATTGAAGCTGCCTAAATACCAGTCAGTATTTCAAATGTAAGACCAGGAAAGTAATTATGGCTTGTTGCATAGAATGTAAAAAATTCCACAGCAAATTTAATAGACACTTCAGTTTCCAAAATCACACCATCATTTTTGTGTGTGTGCACCCTGGCTGGCAATACTATTGAATGTGCACTCCAACTACAGATGTAAATGGTGAACTGAACAGATACGCTATTAGGTGAGGGAATCTTGACAGTTTAATGCTGCATGTTACTAAACACTTAAAGAACACATTCTTCTATTGGAGAAAATATCATCTTCATATGACTTACAATGTCATGATCAGAAAAGTCTTTTTTTTCTTCTAAGTCAGAAAAAATAAAATCCAGTAAAACAAAAAATTAAGCATGGGTCAAGGGCAGCTCTTCCCTTTAGTTCTACAGTAAAGAGGCAAGCAACCATGTTAAGTGAGAAAGTATAAATCATTTATTGGCCTAATGTGAGCTTTTCTTGCTAACCAGGTTAGTTTCCCTAAACTGATGTTTGGGATCAGATGTATGTTGGTAACAGTCAGTGAGGGATAATGTATTCGCAGAGTAGGGGGCTAGTTAGCTCAGATGATGACTCAGTGAGAACATCTCTCTTCTGCAATTACATACAGTTGTGACTGAAAAGCTGTGCTAATCAGGAACTTAACTAGAAAAAGATCAAAACAATGGGAAGAAGGTGTTCACATGAGAAGTCAATGTTTAAAATCAAGAAAGTAGGCAGCTGAAGAAGATCAGAACAGACAGGTTAGTTAAGGGAAAAGTCTGAGGCAATATGAAGGATGAAAAGCTTTTTCTCTGGATACACACATTCTTGGCCAAGGGGAAAAGCTTAGTGAATATACAGTTTTTTTCAAAGATCAGGACTCGTACAGTGTCATCATAAAGCAAATATATTTTTCCCACACCTGTTGTTGAAATCTGCTCAGTAGGGATAGATTTTTCCTGCTTCAGAATAAAACCTCTATTTAGACTCAAAGCTTATTTGCTCCCTCTTAGATCACAAGAAACCCTCAGGTAATTTTAGTAAAAAAAAACAAAACAAAAAAACAAAACAAAAAACCCCCCCAAAGTTTCAGTTCTGTAGTTATTACTTTCATTCCAGTATAATAAAATTCTGAAAGTATTCCGAGATAATTTCTCCTATCAAGTCTGGTATAGTCTGGAAATGGGAAAGTGAGGAAGAGGACAAACACAGCTTTTCCTGAGATCCAGCTTTATAAGGGGAAGGAAAGATCCCCAGTGCACTCGTACTAGTTTGAGTAGCTGCACTGCTCAATTGGGATATATTTAAAACTGATTTTTTTTCTGTTTTTTTTTTTTTTCCTGGAACACTATCACTAGGGCGCTATTCTCATCATCCCAGAGGTAAGAGGAAACTGTCACCCCCACCTCCTCCATGACGGGAAGGGAGGGTGAAATTCTTTTGTCTCCAATACAACTCTTTCATAATCCCAAGTGTTTAGAGCCAAGAATCACGAAAAGAATCCAGACACCCCCTTTGCATATCCTGAATTGATGGTCCTGCACCTCAATTTGGGATGTGGGAGTATTTGTCATGTTATTGTTATGAGGCAAACATCCCCCATGGAGTACACTGAAACTGAAATGCCAATTACCATTAAAACTCTCATCGCCTTCTTGTCTGATTTTGTTTAAAGATCCTTCTTAAAATACTTATACTTTATGTGACTACACAGAAACATCACTTATATTTATTTCCCTTTGTATATTTCTGTTTTTATTCTCTGTCACAATACTGCAATGATGAATTCAAGTTCCCTTTGTGTTTTGCAAAACGCCTGCAGCAAACTGCTCATAAGAGAATCCTATGAAGATGCCTTCTACAGCTGGGGTCAGAGTGGTTTTTGAGACTTAACTTAGAGGGAAACAGCCAAACAAAATCTTTCAAGCTGATTATTAGCTGGAAGATTTCTCCACTACTGTGTAAAGTTGTTTCTTATCTTCTTCTACCAGATACCACCTTTTTGAAAAAGGTAAGACTAACATTTTTCTTCTCTCTATTGCTTGGGTTTTGTTGCTCTTTTACTTATGATTGCTTAAGGTTTCCCTTCAGGTATGTGCAGAGTATGTAACTTGTTTTACGTACAAATTCTCTAAGATAAAGAGAAATGTTGACTAGGAAGACTTATCCAATTATCAATCTATGTTACTTATGAAAATAAAAAAGAAAAATCCCTATCCCTCACTCATGCCTCACTTCATTGCAGTTTATTTTCTGTACATACAAATTCTGGAAACTGCTCTCACCAACATCAGCACCTTTACCTTTCTAAATCTTATCCTTCCTGGCTCCTCTATGCCAGTAGATACTTTTGGCCATTTGACTCTTCCTCAAAATCATTCTGTTGATTCCACACCATAATTCATATATTGTTTCATTCATATTCTCTCTCTCCACACACACAAATAAATTCTGACAATTCTCATTAGTCATATGAAGTAGGTCCTTTCCCTCTGCTCACCTTGCAATGTTGCTTTCTCTCTTCAAACCATGAAAAGTAACAAATAAAACTCCTATTTATTATTAATCCACACTCATGGCATCAATTACCACATTTATAGCAATAACTCCTGTGATGCTATTGTTGAGTGGCACTTTAACACTCATTCAAACTCTATTTTAGGAAGCTTTCTTGACTATAGAGATGAAAAAGCTAAATGTTACATTTTTCAGATTCCTTTGCAGCTAGATATTTTAATATGACTTAAGATTTATTGAACAGATAAGTACACTTAGGATCTCAAAAAGACTGAATGCAAGTGTGTTGGTTTTCTCTTGCTCCTGTAATAAATTACTATAAACTTAGTGGCTTAAACCTCGAAGAAATGAATAAATTCCTAGAAATATACAACCCACTATGACTGAATCATGTAAGATAGAAAATATGAACATACCAATTATGAGTAACAGGACTGAATCAGTAATAAAAAATCTCCCAACAAACAAAAGTCCAGGACCAGACAGCTTCACTGGTGAATTCCATCAAACATTCAAAGAATTAATACCAACACTTCTCAAATTCTTCCTCCCTCCACCCCCAAAAATAGAAGTGAGGGGGAACACTTCTCAAATCGTTTCATGAGGACAGCATCACCCTGATACCAAAACCAGACAAGGGCACCAAAAGAAACTCACAGGCCAACATCCCCGATAAACAGAGATGCAAACATCCTTAACCAAATATTAGCAAATTGATTCCAACAAACTTAGTTAAAACAACACTGATTTTTACTTTCATTTCACAGCAGCATTATTCAAAACAGCCAAAAGGTAGAAGCAACCCAAGCTACCATCAAAGGATGAATACATAAACAAAATATAGTATAAACATACAATGGAATATTATTCAGCCTAAAAAAGGAAGGAAATTTGGACATATGCTACAACAGCCATAACCCTTAAAGACAAAATACCAAGTGAAATAAGCCAGTCACAAAAACACAAATACTATACGATTCCACTTACAGGAGGTAACCAAAGCAAATTCATAGAGACAAAAAGTAAAACTGTACTTACCAGGGGTGAGAGGGAGTGAGGGAATGGGGAATTGTTGTTTAACAGGTATAGAATTTCAGTTTGTAAGACAAAAAGATTTCTGGAGATTGGTCACACATTATACTGTGAATATACTTAACACTGATGAACTGTACAATTAAATACAATTAAAACAGTGAACTTCACAGTTTGTATGTTTTACCACAATTAAAAACTTTACAAAAATTTAAAAGCATATTTGAAATACACACAAAGCCCCGCAATTTTTTTTTTCTTACCTTAGAGTGCTGTAGGTTGGAAGTCCAACATGGATCTCAGTGGAAAAAAATCAAGGTGTCAGCAGAGCTGTGTTTCTGCCGGAGGATCTTTCCTCTAGAAACAGCTTCGTGAGACCTTCCCACTCCGTGGTTTCTGGCTGCCTTCCTCCATCTTAAAGCCAGAAACAGGTGTATTGAGTCCTTTTTATGCTGAATCTCTCATTCACTGCAGCTGGAAAGGGTTCTCTCTACTTTTAACAACCAATGTGATTAGAGGGGTATTGGTTTACAATCTGGGGAGTTCCCTGGTAAAATCTGAAACTGGTCCCTGAACATGGAGGATGAGAGACTGGAGAAAGAGGCAGGTCACTGCATATTGAGAGGCGGCAGTTTTAATAAGCAAGGGAACTTACATAGGAAGTTTGTCTTAGATGGCTGCAAGAAGAAGAGATGTTCGAATTCGCCTGCTAGAATCTTGAAAGTTTATTTAGAGGTCTTAAAGGGGTAGTCACGTATTCACTCTAGAAGTGAAGCTGTGGGTTATCATTAATTAAATCCATTTCACCTATAACCTGCCTTCACTAATAAAGGTCACTGTTAAGACCTGCACGTCCTCCAAGCGGCACGTAGCTTAAACAATAATATGTTTGCCAGAGTTGTTTTCCAGGGACTTGAAGTCAGCTCTGTCTAGTTCTAGCTGAACTGGTTGAGCATGGAGAGGGCCACTCAGTGACCCTTTGATGCCAGGGGGCTGAAAACTCCAACCTTAGGCAGCCTAGTTACACCTGGGCAGAAAGATGATTAGTGATTACCACACCTTTTTCCAATCACTTTTCCCCATATCCTCCACGCCTCAGACCACCCTGCTTCTTTATCCCAGAAACACCCGAAGCCCCTGCCTTCAGGGAGGGAGATTCGAGAATTGTTCTCCCATCCCCCCGCTTGGCTGCCTTGTGAATAAACCCTCCATTTGCTGCAAACCTCAGTGTCTCAGCCTTTTAACTCGCTGCAGGTCAGGCAATGAAACTGGTTTGGTAACAGGTGGTCTCAACAACACCTTAGCCTCTCAAGTCTATGCTCTTTAAACATCTCCTAGGGTGGAAATGATGGGCAAAATGTACATTGCAAGAACAGGAGGGGGGTGAGGAACCGCTGACTGCCAGAGTCCAGCTCTCAGGTCAACCAACGGTCACCGCCTCTTGATGACCTCCTCCAACAATTGGGCCTACCTGGATAATCAGGACAATCTACCCATCTCAAGGTCCATACCCTAATTACAATCTGCAAAGCCCTTTTTACCATGTTAGGTAACAGGCCCAGCTTCCCAGGTTATCATTCTGCCTCACAGTAAGTTAGGAGGCAGGCTGGGTAATAAGCATGTGTTTTGCTGCCGTGAGTAGGGTGGTCATACTAGAATGGTTTTGTAGTCAGTATCTTACTGACAACTTGGTAGTCAGTAAAAGTGGTTTCTTGATTCCATAGATTCTTGATTATGGCTGAGTCACTTTCCCCCAGAAGTTCAGGCCAGACTCTGTTCCTTTAGGCAATTTTCCAGTTAGGTATGCAATCTAAAATAACGTGTAATAAATCTCTACAAAAATGAGCAAAATTGGATTATATTATCTGAAACTGAACCCTGGTTAGTTTAACTCCCACATCTACATTACCAGCCAGGGAACTTCCTGAAAAACATTAAGTGTACACTTACCTGTTGGTTATCTACTCTTGGGAAATCCTCAGGAATTTCAAAAAACAGCATATAAAAACTAATTCAGGGCTTCCCTGGTGGCGCAGTGGTTGAGAGTCCACCTGCCGATGCAGGGGAGGCGGGGTCGTGCCCTGGTCTGGGAGGATCCCACGTGCCGCGGAGCGGCTGGGCCCGTGAGCCATGGCCGCTGAGCCTGCGCGTTCGGAGCCTGTGCTCCACAACGGGAGACGCCACAACAGTGAGAGGCCCGCGTACCACAAAAAAACAAACAAACAAAAAACTAAATTCATAATTTTACCCGCATATTTGGACCTATATCAGTTAAAGCTTTGATCTGAGTTCTCAGTGGAAACCTTGGGAATCATCCCAGAATGAACTACCTTTTTGAAATCTCTCATATTCATTTAGGATTCAAATAGTATTGAATCCTTTTCTCCATATCTCTCAAATTCATACCTGCCTGTTTATTCTTACTGTTCATGCTTCATCACTCTTAACTAGATTACTATGAACACCTGTTAACCAATCTCTCAATCCCTAACAATCACTAAAGGTTCCTTTTTTGCCCAACTTGATTAAGATATAATTGACATATAACAGTGTCAGTTTAAGATGTACAACGTGATGATTTGATATCAATATACACTGCAAAATTGTTACCGCAATAAGATTAGTTACATCGCTCAATCTATCACCTCACATAGTTATGTTTGTGTGTGTGTGTGTTAGAACTTTTAAGATCTATTCTCTTAGCAACTTTCAAATATTGAAAACAGTGTTGTTAACTATAGTTACCATGCTGTTCATTACGTCCCCAGAACTTATTCATCTTATAACTGGCAGTTTGTACCCTGTAACCACCTTTATCCATTTCCCTCACTCCTTTACCCACACTTGCAACCACCAGTCTACTCTCTGTTTCACTGAGTTTGGATTTTTTTAGATTCCACATATAAGGAACATCATACACTATCTTTCCCTGTCTGACTTACTTCATTTAGCATAATGCCCTCAAGGTCCATCCATGTTGTCACAAATGGCAGGATTTTATTTTTTTAATATGGCTGAATATTCATATATATACACACACATACAAAATTTCCTTTATATATTCATGTGTTGATGGCCACTTAGGTTGTTTCCATGATTTGTCTATTACAAATAATGCTCTGATGAACATGGGGTTGTAGATATCTGTTCAAGATACTGATTTATTTCAAACATATACCCAGAAGTGAGATTGCTGGAACATATAGTAATTCTATTTTTAAGTTTTTGAGGAAACTCCATACTGCACCAATTTACATTCCTGCCGATAGTTTACATCCTCTCCTGCATTCGTTATCTCTTGACTTTTTGATAGTAGCCACTCTAAGAGGGGTGAGGTAGCATCTCATTGTGGCTTTGATTTGCATTTCCCTGATGATCAGTGATGCTGAGCACCTTTTCATGTACTTGTTGGCCAATTGTATGTCTTTGGAAAAGTGTCTTTTCAGGTATTTTGCCCATTTTAAAATCAGATTATTTGTTTTTGCTATTGAGTTGTATGAGTTCCTTACATATTTTGAATATTTACCTCATGAGATATATGGTGCGCAAATATTTTATGTCATCTCATAAGTTGCCTTTTAATTTTGTTGATGGTTTCCTTTGCTGTGGAGATGCTTTTTAGATTTATGTAGTCCCATTTGTTGATGTTTGCTTTAGTTGTCTTTCCTTTTGGTGTCATATCCAAAAAATTACTGCCAAGGAGTAATTGTCAAGGAGCTTTTCCCTATGTTTTCTTCTGAGATCTCACCAAAGCCTCTTTATGAAGTGTGTATTAGATTATATGATTCCTTTGTTAGAATCTTTCAAAAGCATTATTTCTGTGTGCCTATACTAACTTACCCACCTGTAGCTTACTATTTAAACTTTCCTGACTTCTACAGCTTCATTTTTCATCATAGTTCCAAATGCAGCCCCTGCTCAAAACACACTAAACTACCGTGGACCTCCTGAAACACCATGCTTCTTCCTTTTTTATGACATGCAGTCACTTTTAGACATGATATCCCCTGTATTTGAAACTCTATCAACTCACACGTGTGCCAGCTACCTAACTCTTTAATTTTCAGGCCTCAAATTCTTAACCCTTGATGTACATCAGAATCTTTATTTATTATTATTATTTTTTTTGGAGTGGGTGGCTTGTTTTGTTTTTAACTATCTTGAGTCAAGGTATAAACCCTGCAAAAATTTTTCACTCAATTGTTTTATGCCCAGGAAATCATTACATTCTTAAGAAATGTTCCAAAAATGGTTCTGATACACAGTTATGACAGAGAATTAATGCCATAGTGGTTAAATAGATCAGATTTCAGAGCAAGAGGGACTTCAGTGACATTCAAAAGGTCACTTCACTGTCAGAAGTTCAATCCAATTTCTTCATCTGCAAAAGGAGAAAACTAACACCTATACCACAAGTTTCTCTAAGAATAGAGTTGCACTATCATTATAATTATCACAAATAGTGAATACTTTTTAAGGATCCTAGAGGTCTAATTCAATATAACTCAGAATAGATCTCTTAACACTGCACAGTATAAATAATATCTTGACTTTTGAGATTATGAGTTGCAGTTTAAAAACAATTTTTAAAAAAAATTTAGAACCATTTTAGATTGACAGAAAAATTGAGAGGATAGTACAGAGTGTTCCTATGTGCCTTGCACCCAGTTTACCTTCCTGTTAACATATTAGTATGGTACATTTGTTACCATTAATGATTCATAATTGATACACTATTATTAACTAAAGTTCACAGTTTATTCAGATTTCCTTAGTTTTTTCCTAATGTCCTTTCTTTGTAGAGGATTCCATCCAAGACACCACATTACATTTTGTTTTCATGTCTCCTTAGGCTACTCTTGCCTATGACAGTTTCTCAGATTTTTTTCTGTTTTTGGTGACCTTGACAGTTTTGAGGGGTGCTGCTCAGGTATTTTGTAGAATATCCTTCAATTAGGATTTTTCTGGTGTCTTATGAGTAGACTGGGTTTCTGGGTTTTGGGGATAAAGACCACAGACACAAAGTGCCATTCTCATTATATCATATCAAGGATATATATTATCAACATAATTTATTACTATTACTTTTACCTTGATCACCTGGCTGAGGTAGTGTTTGTTTTATTTCTACATTGTAAAGTTAGTCATTTTTCCCTCTTTCCATATGATGCTCTTGGGAAGAAAGCTACTACACACTTAAGGAATGGGGAGCTGTGCTCCATTTTCCTGAAAGCATCATATCTACATATATTATTTTGAATTCTTCTGCATAAAATATTTTTCTCTTTTCTAATTATTTGTTTATTCAATCACTAACATATTGGTATGTACTCATGGATATTTATTTTATATTTTAGGCTATAATCCAATACTACTTTATTAATTTTGTTTTTGCCTAAATTCTTCCAGCTATGGCTACTGGGAGCTTTTTCAGTTGACTCCTGTGTCCCTTTGACATACCCCTAACAATGTAATTTTTAAAAATCTCTTCTTCTCTTTCTGGAATTATAAAATACTCAAAGCTCATTTTTTATGTTTCTTGCCCCAGTCCTAGACTCAGCCATTTCTCCAAGATGCTCTGATTCCTTTCATTGGAGAATGGTATTAGAAATCAAGTTCTGGGTGCTATGTGTGTTAACTGCTACTGGGGTGATATTTCAGCTGGCAGAGGGGATCACAGTAGTACACACATATATTCCTATAAATATATTTCAATAAATACTTCAAAACATATTTCTCTATATATTTTCATATGTATTTCTCCATATCTATATTAAACTAAACATGAGTTCATACCAATGTCTTCAACTCTAATCTGTTACCTACCATATTGCCATATGACTCCTCCCTTGCTTATTTGTAACCTCCAATACTGAGAGGAAGAAACCTGACTCCCACAATTTTCATTCATTTACTTCCAGTATACATACATAAGGGTATCCCAATTCTGTCTGTAATAGGGAATAACTTTATCAACTATGGTATAGTGCTTAGGTACAGTTTCTAATGCCTTTAGTCTTACTCTACGTACTTCCAAATTTATGTAACTTCCTCTCCCCCCACCCATTCAGTGAGGCTGTTTCATTCATTTGTAATGTATTTATTTTGTCACATTCTGTATTCCATCCTTGAATCACCTCAACTATTAATTTAAAATAATTTTTGCATGCAGTAAGGTTCATGTTCTGTGATGGAAAGTTCTATGCTTAAGGTCTGTATCCAGTATTACAAGATCATACAAAATAGTTTCACCACCATAAAAACTTACACATTCATCTATTCAACCTTCCTCCATTAAACCTTCCTCCATTAAAGAGCAAAAACTGAGGGGGACCTTCAAGATGGCGAAGGAGTAAGATGTGGAGATCACCTTCCTCCCGAAAAGTACATCAAAAATACATCTACATATGGAACAACCCCTACAGAACACATACTGAACGCTGGCAAAGACCTCAGACTTCCCAAAAGGCAAGAAACTCCCCAGTAGGGCAAAAGAAAAAAGAAAAAAGAGACACAAAAGAATAGGGGTGGGACCTGCACCTCTGGGAGGGAGCTGTGAAGGAGAAGTTTACACACACTAGGAAGCCTCTTCACTGGCGGAGATGGGTGGGGCAGGGGGGAAGCTTCGGAGCCACGGAGGAGAGTGCAGCAATAGGGTTGCAGGGGACAAAGCGGAGAGATTCCTGCACAGAGGATTGGTGCCGACCAGCACTCACCAGACTGAGAGGCTTTTCTGCTCACCCGCTGGGGCGTGTGGAGGCTGGGAGCTGAGGCTCGGGCTTCGGAGGACAGTTCCCAGGGAGAGGAATGGGGTTGGCTGCATGAACACAGCCTGAAGAGGGGTAGAGCACCATAGCTAGGTGGGAGAGAATAAGGGAAAAAGTATGGAACTGCCTAAGAGGCAAGAGACCATGGTTTTGGGGTGCACGAGGAGAGGGGAAACACAGCACCGCCTAAATGAGCTCCAGAGACAGGCGCAAGCTGGGGATTTCAGCGCGGACACCAGAGATGGGCATGAGACACTAAGGCTGCTGCTGCAGACACCAAGAAGCCTGTGTGGAAGCACAGGTCACTATCCACACCTCCCTTCCTGTGAGCCTGTGCAGCCCACCAGTGCCAGGGTCCCGTGATCCAGGGACAACTTCCCTGGGAGAACACATGGCACGCCTCACGCTGTTGCAATGCCACACCAGTCTCTGCCACTGCAGGCTGGCCCCGCATTCCATACCCCTCCCTCCTCCTGGCCTGAGTGAGCCAGAGCCCCCAGATCAGCTGCTCCTTTAACCTCCTCCTGTCTGGGTGAAGAACAGATGCCAGAGGGCAACCTACATGCGGGGGGGTGGGGGGCAAATGCAAAGCTGAATCCCAGGAGCTGTGCGAACAAAGAAGAGAAAGGGAAATTTCTCCCAGCAGCCTCAGGAGCAGAGGATTAAATCTCCACAATCAACTTGATGTACCCTGCATCTGTGGAATACCTAAATAGACGAGGAATCATCCCAAATTGAGGAGATGGACTTTGGGAGCAACTCTAAACTTAGGGTTTGCTTTCCGCATCTAACTGTTTCTGGTTTTATGTTCATCTTAGTTTAGTATTTGGAGCTTATTATCATTGGTAGATTTGGTTATTGATTTGGTTGCTCCCTTCCTTTTTTTTTCATATATATATATATATATATATATATATATATATATATATATTTCCTTTTTCTCTTTTTGTGAGTGTATATGTGTACCCTTCTTTGTGTGATTTTTTCTGTAAAGGTTTCCTTTTACCATTTGTCCTGGGTTTCTGTCTGTCTGTTTTTTTTTTTCCTTTTTTAGTATAATTTTAGTGCTTGTTATCATTGGTGGATTTATTGCTTTGGTTGCTCTCTTCTTTCCTTTTTTATTACATTTTAATTTTTAAATTTTTAATAATATTTTTATTTTAATAACTCTTTAATTTTACTTTATTTTATTTCATTTATTTTCTTTATATTTTTTTCTCCCTTTTCTTCTGAACTGTGTGTCCGGCCTAAGCCTCTGAGGAGGGAGAGCTGAACTCAGGACATTGGTCCACCAGAGATCTCCCAGCACCACATAATATCAATCAGTGAGAGCTCTCCTAGAGATCTCCATCGCAACACTAAGACCTGGCTCAACTCAAGGACCAGCAAGCTCCAGTGCTGGACACCCCATGCAAAACAACAGGCAAGACAGGAACACAACCCAACCCATTAGCAGAGAGGCTGCAAAAGTCATACTAAGTTCACCCCAAAACAAACCACCAGATGCGGTCCTGCTGACAAGAAAGACAAGATCCAGCTTCATCCACCAGAACACAGGCACCAGTCCCCTCCACCAGAAAGCCTATAAAACCCACTGAACCAACCTTACCCACTGGGGGCAGACACCGAAAACAACGGGAACTATGAACATGCAGCCTATGAAAAGGAGACCCCAAACACAGTAAGTTAAGCAAAATGAGAAGACAGAGAAACACACAGCACATGAAGGACCAAAGTAAAAACCCACCAGACCAAACAAATGAGCAGGAAATAGGCAGTCTACCTGAAAAAGAATTTAGAGTAATGATAGGAAAGATGATACAATATCTTGTAAATAGAATGGAGAAAAAAAAAGAAACGTTTAACAAGGACCTAGAAGAACTAAAGAGCAAACAAACAATGATGAACAACACAATAAATGAAATTAAAAATTCCTTAGAAGGAATCAATAGCAGAATAACTGAGGCAGAAGAACGGAAAAGTGACCTGGAAGATAAAATAGTGGAAATGACTACTGCAGAGCAGAATAAAGAAAAAAGAATGCAAAGAATTGAGGACAGTCTCAGAGAACTCTGGGACAACATTAAACGCACCAACATTCAAGTTATAGGGGACCCAGAAGAAGAAGAGAGAAAGAAAGGGACTGAGAAAATATCTCAAGAGATTTTAGTTGAAAACATCCCTAACGTGGGAAAGGAAATAGTCAATCAAGTCCAGGAAGCACAGAGAGTTCCATATAGTATAAATCCAAGGAGAAACACACTAAGACACATATTAATCAAACTATCAAAAACTAAATACAAAGAAAAAATATTAAAAGCAGCAAGGGAAAAACAACAAATAACATACAAGGGAATCTCCATAAGGTTAACAGCTGATCTATCAGCAGAAACTATGCAAACCAGAAGGGAGTGGCAGGACATATTTAAAGTGATGAAAGGGCAAAACTTACAGGCAAGATTACTCTACCCAGCAAGGATCTCATTCAGATTTGACGGAGAAATTTAAAACTTTACAGACAATCAAAAGCTAAGAGAATTAAACACCAAAAACCCAACTTTATAACAAATGCTAAAGAAACTACTCTAGGCAAGAAACACAAGAGAAGGAAAAGACCTGTAATAACAAACCTAAAACAGTTAAGAAAATGGTAATAGAAACATACATATTGATAACTACCTTAAATATAAACTGATTAAATGCTCCAACCAAAAGACATAGACTGGCTGAATGGATATAAAAAGAAGACATATATATATATGTTGTCTACAAGAGACCCAATTCAGACCTAGGGACTCACACAGACTGAAAGTGAGGGGATGGAAAAAGATACTCCATGCAAACGGAAATCAAAAGAAGGCTGGAGCTGCGATTCTCATATCAGACAAAATAGACTTTTAAATAAAGAGTATTACAAGAGACAAAGAAGGACACTACATAATGATCAAAGGATCAAATCAAGAAGAAGATATAACAATTGTAAATATTTATGCACCCAACATAGAAGCACCTCAATATATAAGGCAAATGCTAACAGCCATAAAAGGGGAAATGAACAGTAACACAATCATAGTAGAGGACTTGAACACCCCACTTTCACCTATGGACAGATCATCCAAAATGAAAATAAATAAAGAAACACAAGCTTTAAATGATACATAAAACAAGATGGACTTAATTGATATTTATAGGACATTCCATCCAAAAACCTCTCAGGCTGGTGAGGGCTGGTCTGCACCGATCTTCTGTGCGGGAATCTCTCCGTTTTGCTCCCCGCACCCCTGTTGCTGCGCTCTCGTCTGTGGCTCCGAAGCTTCCCTAATCCACTACCTGCAGTCTCCACCCGTGAAGGGGTTTCCTAGTGTGTGAAAACCTTTCCTCCTTCACAGCTCCCTACCACTGGTGCAGGTCCTGTCCCTATTCCTTTGTTTTTTCTTTTTTCTTTTGCTCTACCCAGGAACGTGGGGAGTCTCTTGCCTTTTGGGAGGTCTGAGGTCTTCTGCCAGCATTCAGTAGGTGTTCTGTAGGAGTTGTTCCACATGTAGATGTATTTCTGATGTATTTGTGGGGAGGAAGGTGATCTCCATGTCTTACTCTTCTGCCATGTTGAAGCTCCTTCCCCTATAGCAACTCATTTAATTATCACAAGAGTAATTTTAATTTCCATCTTATAGATGAAGAATTTGAGCCTCAAAATGGTTAAGTAAGCTGTCTGAGTGGTAGTGAAATAGAAAGGAGGGGGGCAGGACACAAACTTTAAAATAATTATGTATGATTTTTCTTTTTCCTTTTCTGGGCTCTCTTTTCTATTTCATTGACCTATGTGTCTATTATTTTGCCAACACCATACAGTCAGGATTACTGTAGCTTTATATTATGTCATGAAATCTGGTAGTATTGTCTACATCTATAAAATCCTATGCTGACATTTTGATTGGAATTGCAGTAATCTGTAGATCTGTTCAGAAAAAAACCAACAACAGTATTGAGTCTTCTCTTCACTAAAACAGAATATTTCTCCATTTATTTGGGTCTTCTTTAATTTCTTTCATCAAAGTTTTGTAGCTTACACATATAAATTTTGTACATATTTTGTTAGACTTATACAGAAGTATTTCATTTTTGGTATATTATAATTGTGTTACTTTTAGTTTTCATATTCCAATTTATCACTTCTAATAGATAGAAAATCAATTGACCTTTGTATATTGATCTATCCTGTGACTTTGCTATACTCCTATAATCACTTATTACTTCCAGGAGATTTTTTTTTTTAATTTTGGTTGTTTATTCCTTGGAATTTTCTATATAGCCAATCATGTCATATTTGAAAGGTAAAATATCTGAAAACAATAGAAATAATAGAAATAATAAACAATTGAAATGATGTAATGAGACTACAAATGATATGCAGTATCAGACATAGATCTTACAATGACAATTTATCCTATTCAATTCAAGGAGATAAAAGCATTTTGATAACTTAATCAGACACCTGGAAATATTAAAAAATATTCAAATGAAAATTATAGAAGTAAAGAAAAAGTAGAACTAAGCAAATGCTGTAATGGAAGATTAGCCACAGCTGAAAAGGAAATTAGTAAGCTAGACGATAACTCAGTAGAAAATATACTGAATGAAGACTGAAGGGAATAAAACTTTAAAAATATCAAATACATGTTAAGATAGACGTAGAGAATACTGTGGGACAATCCACCCTATGTACAATTGGAAGACTTGAAAACAGAAGAAAGAGAGGGAAAGATAATGTGACAGGCCTACTGAAGAGATAATGGTTGAGAACTGTGTCTGTGAGGGCTGCCATAACAAAATATCATAGATTGGGTAGGTTAAACAACAAAAAATTTCTCACAGTTTTGGATGCTAGAAGTTGAAGATCAAAGTGCCATCAGGGTTAGTTTCTCCTGAGGTCTGTTTTCTTGGCTTGCAGATGGCCATCTTGTCACCTTCCTCACATGGCCTTTTATCTGTGCTCGTGCATTCTTGGGTTCTTTCCCTCTTCTTTAAGGACTTCAGACCTATTGGATTAGGGATACACCCTCATGACCTACTTTAGCCTTAATTATCTCCTAAAGGCCCTATAGCCAAATATAGTCACATTGGGGGTTAGAGATTCCACATATGAATTTTGGTGGAACACAATACGATCTATAACAAGAAATTTCCAAATTTGTTAAAAAAAAAAAGCAATCCATCATAAACAACATATTCAATGAGGTATGCATAAGCACTCAACCAGATGGTAGTTTTAATTTAAATATATGATAATAATTAAATACAGATGGAGTAAAGAATCCAAGGAAAACAAAAGATTGTAGACTGTATGTAAAACTGAAATCAAACAATATACTACTTATAAGAAAAAAACACACAAGATTACAGAAAATATAGAAGGGTGGAAAACAGTATACTCATAAATACTAACCAAAAGAAAGCCGATAAAGCTATATTTTTATCAAAATTCAAAAAGTTAACAAAAATAAATCACATATAAAAGTGAACACTTAATCTTGATAAAGAATTAAATCCAGAGAAATATAACACAATTTAAAATGTATATACATTTTTAGTAGATATATTCGGAAATAAGGTATAAACTTTGAATAGCAACATTAATAAATTCCTTAACTTACATATATTATTATATTAATTTGAATATATTATTACATATTAATCTGCATATGTTATGACATATATTAATTTACGTATATAGATTTCTGTGCCCAAGAGCAAAATGCACATGCTTTTAAAGCACATATGGCCTTTTTACAGAAATGATCATATGCTAGCATATTTCAGCAAAATTTAAAAGTCTAAATTTATACGGAGTATATTCTCTAAATGCATTGTCATTAACCCATAAACAAGTTTCCCATATGTTTAGAAATAAATAAATATACTTTTAAACAACATATGGGTCAAAAAAGAAGTCACAGGGGTAATTAGAAAATGTTTTGAGTTGAATGATAATGAAAAATACTACAAATCAAACCACTGAGGTAAACTAAACCCACCCTGAACAATATATAGCACTAATTGGATATTGAAGGAAAGAATAAAGGATAAAAATAAATGGGCTATCTTAAGAAAAATTGTGAAAGTAATATGCAATTAATGTACGAGAAAGAAAATAATGAAAAGCAGAAATTAATGAAGTAGGGCTTCCCTGGTGGCGCAGTGGTTGAGAATCCACCTGCTGATGCAGGGGACATGGGTTCGTGCCCCGGTCCGGGAAGATCCCACATGCCATGGAGCGGCTGGGCCCATGAGCCATGGCTGCTGAACCTGAGCGCCCGGAGCCTGCAAGTCCGGAGCCTGTGCTCCACAACGGGAGAGGCCACAACAATGAGAGGCATGCGAACAGCAAAAAAAACAACAACAACAAAAAAGAAATTAATGAAGTCGAAAATAAATGTACAACAGAAAGAAAAGAGTAATCAAGATAAAAGAGAGAAGTCACAAATAAACAGATTTAGGAATGAGAAGGGGAGTATTACTATGGATTCCACAGGATTTGGTTTTAGGTATAGGAACATATCAACAGTTTTAAGTCAATACATTAGAAAATATACATGATATGGGCAAAATCATAGACACTGTATTTTATGGAAATTGGCACAAGAAGGAATAGCAAATCTTCATGAGCCTAGAACTATTTAAAAAGTCACATCAGTTATCAATAAAGCCATCTCATCCTTATATCTATCAGCTCAGATGGGTTCACTAGCAAATGCAAGCAAAAATTGTTTTTAACAAATTGCAAATTTTATCAAACTCTTCCTGAAAATAGGAGGAATTTAAAAAATGTGTCTAGTAAAATCTTGATGTCAATATTGGAAGAGAACATTTCAAGAAAGAAAAAAATTATATACCAATATCATTAACAAATACAAATCCACAGATCTTAAAATATTAAGATACAAAATCCAGAAAAAATGTAAAGTTAAATGCATAATAAATAAGTTGGATTTATTTCAGTTGAGTAAGGTCAGCATGACATTAGAAAATCATTTAACATAATTCACCACAGTGATTGAATATAGTAGATATTATATCTGATATTTTAATAGATTCAGAAAAACATTTGATAAAATAAACATACTCATTATTTTAAAAAACTCTGTAAAATAAGGAATACAAGAGACTGTTGTTAATCTCAATAAGGATATCTACTGTTATATTTAATGATAAACTGTTACATTTAATATTTAATGATAAACTGTTATAGTTAATGATAAAATCTTAAAAACTTTTTCTTTGGAATTGAAAAGAAAGACAATCTTGCTTTCTATCAATACCTTTATTCAACACTGAACGGATATTATTAATTAGTACAGAGGCAAGAAAAATAAATGGTTGAAGGATTAGAAAGACAGAAATACAAGAATTTATTATTTGCAGATGACATGATTCTATATATAAAATATCAAAAGAATCTGCTAATTACTGAAATAAATGAAATTAACAAGTTTCTCTAGAAAAAAAATTCAATATGCCCAAGATATTTGTGTCACCATGCACCAATAAAAATTATTAGAAAATACAATTTTAAACAAAATACAATTTATAATAACATCGAATAATGCCAAATATCTAATCTAATTTGTAAGATTAAGTCTAACAAAATGTGTGCAAGACTTCTATGCAAAAAAATATAAAACATTAATGAAAGAAAGAAAACCTAAATAAGTAGGTAAATATAGAACTGTAAAGATATCAATTCTCCACCCTCATCTGTTCATTTAATGTGATATAAATAAAAATCCCAACAGGTTTTATTAAGGAGATTTAAAAATCAATTCTAAAATTTATAGGGAAATAAAAAGGGTCAATCATAGTCAAGACTGTTTTGAAGAACTAGGTAAGAAGATTTGTTCTATTGGATATTAAAACTTGCTAGAAAACAGAAGAAAGCTTAGCATATTGCAGTTAGCCAGTGAGAGGAGAATCTGACCCATTGGTGTATGAGAATTGATTTGTAACAAAGTCAGCATTGCAGGACAGAGAGAAAGGATCCATTCTTTTAATTAATGGTGTTAGGAAAACTGGTTATTCATATGGAAAAAAATGAGACTTCTAACACACAGCATACCCAAACTTCAATTTTAGTTACACTGCAGACATTTATGAAAGGTTAAATAATAAAGTCCCTAGAAGATAAAACAGGAAAATATTATCATTAACTATGGAAGATAAATAATTCTTAAATAATGAGGAATAGTATTACTATAAAAGAAAAGGTAGCTTATTTTGACAACATGAAAACTAAGAATTCATTTAATCAAAAACACAAGAGAGACAAAAGCAAGCCAGAGAGTGAAAGAAGATATATGTAAAACATGTAACTAATAAAGAATATTTTTTAAAAATCTTATAAATCACAAATGAAAAAAATGAGAATGAACTTTGAGTATTCACTTTAACAAAGATACCAAGTGTCTATAGCACTTTGAGGAAGAGGATGCTCAATGTATAGTAATTACATGAAAAGCTGCTCATATTGTTCATAATCTAAAAAAAAAATAAATTGAAACCAAAATAAGAATTTACAACACAGATGGCTAAACTTAAAAAATATTGATAGCACAAAGGGTTAGTGACAATGTAGCACACTGGACATACATGTGCACTGCTGATGGAAGTGAAAAGTAGTATAGCTAATTTGGAAAACAGTTCAGCATCATCTAGTGAAGTTGAAGTTCCATATATTCTATGAGCAAATTATTGTACTCCTGGAATTTAACAAAAAAATAATTGTTATATATTTTCTAATTGGCAAAACAGAAATGTTCATAATTTATTTTTTGTACTAGCCTCCAAAAGGAAACAATCTAATGTCCAACAAGAATAGAATGTATAAACAAAATGTTATATTCTCACCATATTACTATTATTTAAAGAAAATGAAAAGATTACCACTAAGCACAAGTTGGTCGAATGTCACAAATACACTTTTTAAGTGAAAGAAATGAACCTGAAGGATTTCACTTACATAGTTTTAAAAACCAGCAATATGATTTATACTCATTGTGGTTGTGTGTTTAAGAGTAAAAACATAGCAAATAAGGAAGGAGTTGCTTATAAAATTCAAGCTAGTAATCACCTTTGCATGGTAGGGAAGAGTCTTAATTTGAAAAGGATATGAGGAAAGGACTGCTAGAAATATACTATCTTGTGACCTCAGTAAAAATTATACAAGTGCTCACTCTGTAATAACTTATTGATCTTTACATTTATATTTTATGCACTTTTAAAAATGTGTATATATTTCACATTAAAGAAACTTTAGGAACTTAAATAAAATGGGGGACTTCCAAGATGAGTAAAAGTCAAAAGGAAGAAACTACAGAAAAAAAGGTAAAGTTGGAAAAAATAAACTTCAAGAAATGGAATGATGATATAATTATAAGTTTAGACATAGTTCTAATAATAATTTAAAAACTGGAAAATAGATCTTGAAGAACTTATCCAGCAGCAGAGTAAGATAGACATGGAAATTATGCAAGAGAGATTGAGAGTCATAGACGATACTGCAGAAAGTAGACGAGAGACATAAGGAAAGAAAAATATTAACTGAGAAGTTTCCAGAACTAATTAATGAAATACATTATTCTTTCAATCAGGAATCTCGGTGAATCCCAAGTCATTAAATAAAAAAGAATCCACATGTAGACAAATCACCTTGAAGCCTCAGAAAGCAACAGATAAAGAAAATATAAATTTTAAAAGTATCCGAAATGTAAGGGAGCTTCTTACATCCGTATCTATATGTATATACAATTAGACTTTCAGTTATAATTTCTCAATAGCTAAAAATGTCTCATTAAAAAAGCCAAGCCCATATGGTAAACTTATTAAGAAATGTAATACAAGCTAAAATATGATTATCCTATTTTCTAAGCCTCCAGAGAAAGCAATAACAAAAGATAGTTACAATAACTTTGCTGCATTTCTTCATTATGAGAAAACTTGTTGAGTTTCCTCTTGAATTGATGTACAATATTTACTTCTGTTGCTGACTCCAGCACTTTGTTCCATCTCATTAATTCAAGGAGTAAGAAACATCAAGCAACATCAGGAACATCATTAATCCAAAGACCATTTCTGGCTATGCTTAAGTGAAGCTATTAAAGATATTTCAAGATCTGACTAAAATAGTTATTAAAAAGCCTAACCACTATGAGTCAATTTATTTTCCTAGATAACTGTAACATCTTTGTCTTCAGGCATGTATTGATACATGTCTTTGGGTTTCATTTGCTACATTATTTCAGGCCAAGGTGAAAAGAAAATTTAAGCCACAATCAAAAACACCTTAAAAATGTTCAAGCTAAGTTTAAGAATCCTTTTATATATCATAAGGTAGTCCTAGTAGAAGGCATGCTTTACTTAGCATCATTAGACGGCCTGGTGTATCTTTTCTGTCTTTTAGAGTGTACATTAAAGGAAAAATTTGAGTATTCTTCTACATTCTGTTTTTTAAGAATCACAATAATATATCACTACTTAAGAATTTCAACACTGCACTAATGCTACATATGCGAGCAAACAGCATGAACTTTATGAATTAATTTTTATTTAAGTGCATGATACATTCTGTTTTTATATAACTTTACCCCCTGCTTGTAATTTTACATTTAAATGTGATTATTTCATTAATATCTGTCTCCCGTACAAAACTAACAGCCCATGAGGGCAGAAACCTTATCTATCTCTCCACTGTAGCCAAATAAATAGCATAATCCCCAGCACACAGTAACTATCTGACAAATGTGTAATGAACAAAAACAAATGCATTGATAGGAAAATAATTAAAATATATTTTCTTTTATTCTGAATCTTTTTTCCATCCAGATTAATGATTAGTTTAATTTTAAAAGGTGGCATAGGAAGATATACACCTGTACCTACACACAAATACATACCTATATGCATACATGTATATTCTAAATTATCAGATGTGGAAAGAGTTGAAAATAACTAGGTCTAAACTAATGGCTCTTCCCCCCCCATTACCAGAGCACATTGATATTGGGGCTAAATGTATTAATTTTTTACATTTAGAATTTCCAAGAATCCTTTTTCTATTTCTTTCTAACTTTTTTTATATGACTCAATGGTTAAGGATTTCTGAGGGATCACCCAGAATTATACAAGTTACATCTATAAACTAGACAGGGTTTTTATTTTTTTTAGTTTTGGTTTATACTAGGTAATCAGTCCCATTAAAATGAAATGGATGATTGTATTCCTAAACTTAGATCCAGTACTTTGTTTTATCTTGTCTTTTAGGAATTCTTAGAGCAGTTGTAATTGCCATCTTGAATTTTCCCAAACCTTCATTATAAAACTCAGTGAGGCTCATTTGCCACTTAGCATTGTAGAGACCCTGCATTTGTAATACGGTTCATGGTTCCATCCTGCTCTGTATCAAAGCGATCAAAGGCACTTTGAATCTGGAGGCAGCATGCTACAGAAGAAAGAGAAACATCAACTGCAGTTGTTATAAGACCTTGAGTTCATTTCCAGCTTTGACCTTCAGAAGCTATTATAAGCATGTGTATTCTCCTGATGTTTCTGATCCTGGGATTTCTTATCTGCCAGTGGTGATATTTCCATATTAAGAAACAACACATAATTTATTAATAATTACATGCTAAGTATATGCAAGTTATTGTTCGGAGAACTCATTCTCTGAAAAATTAGAATGACTAGTTATTAGCTGAGTGCAAGACTTTTAAAATGCAACAAAAGCATAGTGTCATCTGGGAAGACACCACTGAAAAGAAGATGAGGAACATCACAAAAACAAAGTCTGCTTGATCAAAGTTTTCTAAGGGAAAATTACAAAATTGTCTTGTTACAAAAATATCACCATAGTATAATCTTGCATTAGGTTCACTTAGTTTAGAATGGGACTGGACTGCCTACACTCTTTTTGAAGGCAAGAGACTTCCTGTTATTTCCAATCATATCACTACCTATTTTATAACATAAAAATATTTTAATTAAATTATAGAGCTTAAATAGTATAGAACATCTAATTCCAAACCTTTTTTTTTTTTTTTTTTTTTTTTGCGGTACGCGGGCCTCTCACTGCTGTGGCCTCTCCCATTGCGGAGCACAGGCTCCGGACACGCAGGCCCAGCGGCCATGGCTCACAGGCCCAGCCGCTCCGCGGCATGTGGGATCCTCCCGGACCGGGGCACGAACCCGTGTCCCCTGCATCGGTAGGCGGACTCCCACCCACTGCGCCACCAGGGAAGCCCCACACCTTTTTTTTTAAAACTAATAAAATAACTGAGATTGAGGGTATTGATGGCTTTCTCATAGTCTCATAAATAGCTTCAATCAGAGAGAATAAACATCATAACTCTTCATTCCCTCCAGCACACTAGCACTGATCTCACTGATTTGCGAAAGTCTAGTTACCTTCCATTCTCCAACTCCTGTTTAAAACAAAAAACAAACAAACAAATCCTATCACCAAAAGAATATTGTGCAAAATTCCAATGACTGGGTCTTTTCCAATTTCAGAATCTTCCTGCAATGGAAGTACCTACATTTCTATCTAGTCCTTGTGTTTTATGATTAATCATGATATTTGTATAACCCTTGTATTTGATCTGTACCACTGGGGAAAAGACAGAGAAAAGTGTGTGTTTGTGACTGCTGGAAGACTTTGCCTGCTGCCTGTGATATGAAATGACAGGAGTAGGTTTGAAGTCCTCGAAAAGCAATAGTCAGAAATCCAAAAGTGGGTAGAGACTTTGAAATTTGCCAGCGGATCCCACTACTTTAGTATTTATAATCCAATCTGCTGGAGTTTATGAGGCAGAAGAGTGAAAAATGTGAGACTCTGTTTAAGGCGAAAAATAAAAGAGTGCTTCATTCTGACTTACAAGAATTATAGGCCAATAAAGCTAATGTGAGAAATATCATCTTTTAAAATTGAACACATGTTCATCTATGAGTTTGATCTTGTTTTGAGAAATAGATTTGAAATTTCAGCTACTTATATTTGCCTTCATTTTTTACAGTGTATTTATTTGATGCTGGGAAGGGTAAAATGATCATCAAATGAATCATCAAATCTAATGGACTACTGAGAGGCACTTTTTAGAAATATAAAATTTATTTTACATATTTTCCAGTAAGGATTTTTAATAATGAGAGTTGTCACGCCTTCTCTTTATATAAAGAATGATTAAGCTCCAGTGCAAAAGGAAAATGGGGTGACTTGGAAATTTTGTAATCATTTCTACTTTCCCATTAAGAAAAAAATATATATTCTTATAATAAACCATATCAAAATCAAAGAAAATATTTAGAACTCATCACTTCCTAATTATTTAACTACATTTTATTATTATATCTGATCTTGGAGTTACTTACATCTCTCATATCGGTATGGTGAAAACACTGTATAACGGTGTGTTACTGCATACCTCTTCTCAAACTTAAATTCAGAGATGTCATGTTGGTGTCATGAAATTGGTCATGGTGGGAGTGTGTACAACATAGAAATTGTCAAGAGCTATAAATCAGTGGTTGATTTGTTAACTGATTATTGTCACTTGCTTTAAAAAAGTGATGAGGAAAATTAAGTAATGAAGATAAAACTTAAAATGATGTTTTGTTTATAGCTGTTACATTGTTAATAGCACAAAAAGTTGAGGATATTTTCTTCCCATATTCAAAAACTATCAACTGATTTACAAAGAAATCACTCATGTCATTGACCAATGAGAGAATTTCCAACATGGACATGTCATTGTTTCACTTTTGTCTGACTCTGAACATAAACAAAAATATTAACCAGTATTCATGTCAGAATTATGCTTGTTTGTCAATGATGTGAGTGGAATTAAACAGTAATTAAACATTTATACAAAACCTGACTTTGAGATACTACTGTTGGTAAAATAATGATTAAATAGCAGATTTTGGAGGAAATAACAATTCAATCTAAATTTATAAGTTTGAGAATTTTTAATAAATAAAATTGCATATTTTATTATTATTTATAGATTGTTTCACATTTCTTAAATTAGCAAACTTTCTAATAAATTAATATAAGTATATATACACACTTTTTTTCCCAGAAACCCAATTTTTAAACATTTATCAGCTTAAATAGTAAGTCTTAATATCAGATAATATGATATCGTGCTGAGTTTTGGCTTTTATTTGGCAAAATGGGAGCTATTACAGTTTGGAATAGAAGAATGGCAAGATCTGACTAACAGTTTGAAAGAACCATTCTCTGCTATTGTTTGGAGAATAGACTGATGGTTATCACTTAGTATCATTTAGCCCTGATTTTTAGATAGGCACATAGGACTCCAGATAAAAAGCACATTTCTTAGACAATGCTTGTGGTAAGCTGTGCCTGTGTGATTAAATTCTGAATAACAGGTTGTGAGTGAAAGTAATGAACACATCACCCAGATTATAACCTTAAAAAAGAAGTATATTATGTTTCTGTTTTAAAGATGAAAAACTGAGATAGGTGAGTTTAAGGAACTTGTCAAATGTCATACAATTAGTAAACAATAAACATGCATTTTAAACTCAGGTGGCTTCTCTTTAGAATCTCTGCTTAAAGCTGCTCTATTGTAGTGCCTTATAGTGTGTGGAGATTATTTTTACACCAATATGTGTGAGATGGTTGTTTAAAATTAGTTGAGGATTTAAATTTCTAGCATATATTTTAAGCAGTAAATACAATTTTACTGAAAGTCAAGATGGGTGGGGTTAATAGACAATGGATGACTTGTTCTATGGATTGGAGACTGATGCAAGGTGTGCAGAATTCTTTGTCTTGTAAAGTACCTTTTGTATGTGTGTTTGTGGGTGTGCATTTGTACACACACATATATACACACGAATATATGGGTAGGTACACGTGTATGTGTGTGTATCTTATGCATCAGTGATACACTCGAAATTTTCAAAAATATATATACACCTAAATGACTATTTTTAGCATGGCCTACACTTAAGTTATTTAAAAACTACCAGAATACATAGTTATTTTCCTCCAAAACACAAAAAATTATAAGAAAACATGGATCCTGATTTCTTGAATGATAAATAAGTCTCTGAATTCCAAGTCCTTTGCATTTGCTTTCTGTAGCCTCAGCATAATCACTGCCAACAGTTTCAAAATATGAAATATTTCAAGAAACTTTATCCAAAACCTGTCAATAACTTAATCTGCAGATAAGATGAAACCAGGAGAGCAGCAAAAACTGACATTTCTGAAAGAACAACTGTATTGTTATAAAATGCCAAAGTTTAAACCTTAAAAAGCATGTTAGGAGAAAGTTTTAAAATTACTATGGCTATCCTACTTTATTTTAATGCGTGACTCTCTGTTGCCAAAACTGATTTTAGTGGGTAAACAATACTTGACAAGCCTCTTTTAGCATCAGAACAGCAGTGAAGAATAGGTTACGTCAAAGAGAAAGTTATTGAAGGCACCCTCTTCTGTAAAACTTCAAATTGGATGGAGAAGTTTGAGGGAAGAAAAGTTCAATATTTCTTTAAAGCACTGAAACCGTTCTATTGAATCATTGAAAAAGAGCACAGACCCTGTGAAATACAGTGATGGTAAAATGTGTGAATTCCTAAGGAAGGTGGAAAGGAATTTTTGCAACAAAGGGCTGTTATAGTGCAGAGTTCAGAAAGCTGCCACTGGAGTCAGATCCTACTAAAATCCTGGATTAGTCCCTTCTTAGTCATGAGAAATTGAGCAAATTGCTTAAAATATGTATGTAAGCATCATTTAGGTAATTTTAAGAATTAAAACAAATTGCAAGTGAAATATTTAGCAGGGTTTCCAACACATAGCAGAAGAACCCCCCATAATGAAGAGTGACATTGGAACTGGCAAAATTTGATGTGGTAGAATTAAAGTGTTGTTTTTTAAGTTTACTAAAAAATAAAGAAGTTCTTCAAGAAATAGTAATAGTTGAGGATCTTAAAATACCTAGTAATATAAGGCACACTATGTTTCGGGATGCTGTTTGGGTTCAAATACAGAACTCCCTAAAAATTCAGAAGCCAATTGCCTTAGTAATAATCACTGTAGCTGAATCATAAAGTGTACTTTCTAGACGTTTCTTACTAAATGGTCTGAATAAATGTAAATGGCTATGAGACTCTAAGTTTAGTTCTACATGCAAGTGCAGATGAAATTAAAGTTTAAATCATTTATTAAATGTTGAACTCTACTCTCACTTCTGTATGTCCTGTGGGTACTGAACTCAAAGTCAGAAATGTAGTCATACTCACAGAGCAATGACCTTAATCCAGGGCAGTGTTTCCAATTTCTTTAGAGCACTAGGGTTTTGGATGAAGTAACTCAGGGCTCACAGAATTGAGGATGAGGAAAACACTTAGGGATGTTATCCTTACAGGCAACTTCAGTTTGAATGAACATATTTCTTTCCATGATTTTATACATACTATTTGCCTGTGACTTTTCTCTTTAGAAAGTTATCACGAAAATATTATGAATGCAAAAATCTTTTTTATTTTTATAACTTATTTTTCTCTAGCAATTACATATTTTTATATAAATATGCAGGTGCGTGTACACATGCATACACACATATGGAAATTGGAAAGAATGCCAAAAAAGAATAAGTAAAAACTAACAAGATTCCATTCTAATGCAAGGAAAATAAAACTTAAAATCAACTTAAATAAATAATGGATTTATTTATCTCACACAAAAAGCGGAAAGATGTAGAAGACCCAATGCTAGCATAGTGGATTAAGTTCTTAGGATCCAGGTCCTTTCCTTTTCCTACTCTGCTACCTTTGGCATGTGACCCTTAATTTTTATGGTCTGAAGCTAGCCACACACTTCCAGGGATCAGATCTCTAATCCAGGCAAGAAGAAGTAGGAAAGTTAAATGGGAGGGGGAATTAAGGGGGAAGTGTTCCAGCTGATTCCACCCACATTTAAAGTGAGTACTTGGAGCCCCACCAAGCAATTTCTGCTTATGGTTCATCTTTTAGAACTGGGTCCTTGGCTACGCCATCTGCAAGAGTAGGGGAAGGTTAATGTTTTAACGTTTTACAATGTTATAGTAAAGGAAGACAAGGGAGACGTGGGCTGTGGATAATTTTGGATAACTAATTATCACACCTGCCACAGTAAATTGATAATTTAGATGCTTCAAAATTATGGAAATGTTTAATTACTTAGTCCTTGAGAATTGGAACAAATAAATTGTTCTATATTAGTTTTGCCAATATTACTACAATTCAGATATTGAATAACATAAAATTAAATGAAAGGAAGAAAACAAAGACATTTCCTTGTATTTAGAGAGATTCATTCTCAAGGGCATTTGTAACAAACATTTAATATTTGTCAAATAAAATTACTGTAATATAATTTTTGAAAATTAAAGAAACTTTTCCTTATTTCAGTAATTCTATAAGCTAAAGAAAGTTCTTAACTCTTGTCACTGAATAACATTAAATAATTCTCCAATTTCTTTGTTGTGATTAAAACCATAAATATTTAATAGTGTAGAAAACATTACATGATGATCCATTTCTTCCAATACTTTTCATAGCTGAAAGTTCCTACCTGTGGAGCTCTCCAACAAAAATAATTTCAAAATCCCTCTGTAAATCACTCAGAATAATTATCAACACTAAGGCTTTGAGTGTCTCTCTGAGACATCCTGGGTCACAAAGAGTAAAAGGCCTACTAGTATTTACTACTTTTGGTATTACATTCAAAGTCTACAAATCGAAGAAACAGGCAGTGATTTATGTTTTTCTCATCTGCTCTTTGCATTACAAATACATTGAATATATTATGTGAAATGTGGTAGGGAAAAGTGTATTCAACATGTCTAATTGTTTAGAATAGAAAAAAAAACCTTTGATAACCTCTGCTAGATTTGATGAAATAATAGCCTCTAAACTGCAGTGCAGGAGGCCAGGGGAGAGGTTTGTGCTGCTTCTGAGAAGGCACCACGTGGTAAGTGAGAAGAGAATGAAAATAAAAGATTTTGAGAGGTACTGAGTAACTTATGCCTTGAGGTGTGTGATGGGTCCTTTCAGAAACTTAATATCTGAAATACTTGGTGTGACAAGAACTCTTGTGAAAATTGGTTGAAGGGGTTTTGTACATAATAAAGTGAGAGGAAGAGAAAAACTAATGGCAGCAGAAGCCAAATGTGCAGGTTAAGGTTCAGCTCATATTTAGATAATATATATTTGAAGAAAATTGATTTTGCAAGTTGAAATTGTTTTTCTTTAGTAGTAAATAAATTACATGATCTTGATCTGAAGATAACACAGCTTTTAAGAGCAGCAAAAAAGGTTTTTTTTGTTATTGTTTGAAGAGTTCTTTCATTAAATTAAACAAATCAAATAGACTGAGTTGCAGCTCACTGTAGACCCCAGACTTCACAGGCTTCAGTATCAGATCTAAAATTTTAAATTATGGTAGGAAATACATGCTGGAAAGTAAAGAAAGCACATTCTCTTAAATTAAAATTAGTGTGGTAGATTGAATAATGGCCCCTCTAAAATGTCCATGTCCTAATTCTTGGAACCTGTGAATATGTTACTTTATAGGATTGTACAGATGTGATTAAATTAAGGATTTTGTGATGATGAGATTATCCTGGATTATCCAGATGGGTCTAACAAAATTATTGATACATGGGTTCTTATAAGAGGGAGGTGGGGAAGTTACAGTCAGACAAGAAGATGTGAAGATGGAAATAAAATTTGGAGAGGAGAGAAGATGCTATAGTGCTGGCTTTGAAGGTAGAGGAAGGGGCCACAAGCCAAGGAATGTGAGTGGTCTCTACAAGTTGGAAAAGGCAAGGAAATGGATTTTCTCTTGAGCCTCCAGAAGAAATGCAGTCCTGTGGACACTTTGATTTTCAGACTTCTGACCTCTAGAAGAGTGAGATAATAAATTTGCGTTAAAGTTTTAAGTCACTAAGTTTGTGGTAATTTGTTACAGTAGCATAATACACATAATATCTTGAGTCTTTGTAGAATAGTAAGAATTCATTATTGTGTGTGGTGCATCTTAGATTTCAAAATTTATTTGCGTTTCTCCCAAGGCTAGGTGTACCTGAATTGTGCACCATTTAAATAAAGGGTTTTCTTACTACTTTAACATATTCCCTCCCCTCCAACATGTATTCCCTCCCCTCCAAATGATATTGGCATATCATTTTAGTGCTTCCTTTCTGGAAAAACTGAATCTTTTCCTAATTCCTATTTTTTGTTTTCTTCGGAACTACCATAGGTACTTCATCATTACTGCTACTGGGCATGGGTCTGTAGGAAGGATTATTTCATTTTTATTTTATGGACAAGCTAAATACAGGTTTATTGTATTCTAAAGGTCAGTGCACAATTATTGTGGTTACTAATTCACTTTAATTTTTTATGGGACTTTCAGAAATTTGTAGTATATGTTCAGTCTGCACGTGCTACAAAAATGATTTAACAATTGGCAGTATTTCAAAAGTCTTAAAGAAAACAGTGCCTGGATAAAAAACACTGTTGAACTGTAAAATGTCTCATCAAGCCTAGGTTTCACCCAAGCTATGAGGAGAAATTTCTAGGTTATAGAACAACTCTGTGATAGAAATAAATAGAAAGCAAAGGAACAGTATATGTGGCTGTAACCTGCAGGGGAAAAAAGGTGCTTTGGTGATTTTACTTCTGCCATTAGTCTGTCTTTAAATAAATTGAAAATGTAACAGAGGAACTATACCACTATAATTTAACGTTCTACACTGTATTGTTTATTGATAGAATATAGAAGTAACAAAATTATATTACTTCAAAACTTATTTTATAAAATTATTTCAATTTCTGCTAGACTCTATCCATAATCTTATTTCTACTCAACAGCTTTTAGTTATTGTTTACAGACTTCAGTATGAGCTCTATCCATATTTTTTCTCTTCAAGCCAAGAGATATCAACATTGAGTAGCAATTCAGACAATCCCAAAGACCCTTGGAACTACTCCACTACTGTTCTTAACATGTGTGCTTCCCTGTAACAGTGACTGTAAAGAACCAAGTTTATAAAAGAGTCACATTTCAGCATCCAGAAAACATGCACAGATTGTTCAAGTGTCTAAGAAAATATTCGTAGTCCCTGTATGTCTATTTTTTCCCTTTGTGTTACATTCGATGTTTAATTTCTTTTGCTATTTCCTTATGAGGTGAAATTTGATTTCATTTGTGCAACATTTAAATATTATGGCTTGGTATTTGATCAATAAATCATGTGTTTATTTCACTATTATATATTGATTATACATATATTTTAAGTATATATAAACATATATGTGTGTTTATGTATGCATACATATACATATATGTTATATACATGCATGTGTCATTAGCATTTTGTGCTCCAAGAAAACTAAGTCCAAAGGCCATATGTTCATATAAGTAAGCTCATAAATTTAAAATATATTACTTTTATTAATGAACCACAAGTCTATTAAAATATATATTGCAATAAGTTCTAAATAACATTCTCTAATGATTTCAATTATAGAACTTAAATTACATAATAAATACTAACAGTATTTTTTCTGCTACTCTGTTAGTAATTTAGAGATTACAAAAATCAAATACTCTAATTTGTGAGGACCAGAATCATGTTAGCAATCCACTACAAGCCAGTAAGGTCTCAGTAGCAAGAATAAACTGCCTTTTTTGACAGGAAGCAACCAGAATATTTACATTTTCCATCTCTTGGAGAGGTAAATGGAATTAGGCACATGCATTATTACTCAGTTTTATGGTATAAACCAAGGTAAAGGGGGTGATAGAGTTTATATGAGCAATTACACAAATACAAGTATGTATATCTGGTCATGAAAAAGAAACTACTAATGAAAATATTCAAGAAAGGAAGAAATGATACTTTTTTGAACTTCATTCTTTTTAATTTGAAAATCATTTTATTTGCATCACTACATTTAATATTTAACAACAGCCCTGTGAAGTAGACGTCATTATCTGACTTCATGGAGAGGTTAACTGCATTTTCTCAGTTCGCTGGACCAGTAATTGGAGAAGTATAGACTTTATTACACTGATCCTAAGTGCAGTGTTCTTTCTGGCCTTATGCTTTCATAGAAACTGGGCTCTACTTTTATATGGACTTCCCTCCATATTAACCACAACAGAACCCCAGGAATTGCCCCTTTTATAACTAAAATTAATTAGAGTAGGCCTATGGCAAAGTCAGGGGTCTAAATGTTTAGACACTATCTTTTCTTTTTTCAAAGTGTTTGTTGTCTCTTTCAAAGAATCTCTACTAGCGAATTCATTCCCTCTGTGTCTGTACCAAAATCAAATGAAACTGGACACAGCATTTCTTATTAGAATGGTTTGCTAAGGCTCAACTACAAGATTTCAACAGGTGTGCTTAGCCAAATTGTGTAGTAACTTAGATCATCATTAAAATGTCATCAGGAATTTCTCTATTCTATGCTGATTTGTTTGCTTGGATACATGAAGATAAAGGCCTGAAGTGTATCTGTTATAGGCAGATATGTAATT
The DNA here is from genome assembly GCF_964165515.1 of Mesoplodon bidens. NCBI lineage: Eukaryota > Metazoa > Chordata > Mammalia > Artiodactyla > Ziphiidae > Mesoplodon > Mesoplodon bidens. The sequence goes on from NC_138160.1 coordinate 69,080,540, forward strand.
GCACTGAAAATATTATATGAAATGTAATAGGAGAACATAAGAAACACAAAGAAGAAAAAAAGTTGCTTTCGGTAAATGAAAAGTAAGACTGAGAGAGTTCTGATATTTGTTGCAGAAGCTAGATGGCCTCTCATCATACCAATTTATTTGCCACACATACTCAGGCTAGCCTGTGTTTTCCAGCTTTTCTTGCAGTTGTATGCAGCCACATAACAAGGTTCTGATGAGAGGTATGTAGATAGAAGTGATATGCACCACTTCTAGGTTTGGCATGCAAAATCTCCCATGTCTGATCTTCCCTCTTTCCTCTTATATGCCAGCTGATTATGGATGGCCAGGGTGATCTTGGAAGATAATTTTGAAGAAGACAGAGCCCTTTTAGCTTTGGGCCCTTAATGTCAAGTGAGGTAGGGTACCCTTCCCCTTTCTACCTAATAAAAACAGGATATATATGAACTAGAAATAAACTTTTAGTATGTAAAACCACCTAGATTTGACATTGTTTCTATTATAATAGTTTAACATACCTTAATTGCACATGTATCAAATTGGAAATTGGAATTACTGGATTTTATTCTTCTTTAAACAATCTATCTTTGGATTCTAAAATATCATATCCTTATTTTCCCTCATATCTTCAGCCATAACTTCTTGGTTGAATGAAAAATCCTACTATACTTTCTGAATTTCAACTACTGGAGTGCCACAGTATTCAATCATTGAACAAAAACTCCCTAAGTTAGTTCATGTATTGCCAAAGCTTTAAATACCATCTATATGAGTTTGATTCCTGAATATTTATCTCAAGTTCTAATCTTTCTGCTAAACTCCAGATTCATATATTAACCTTTTATTAATCTTATCCACTTGGATGTTTGGTAGGCTTCTCAAAATAATATATTCCAAAAAATTAAAGATAAGAAAACATATCTGTCCCTCCCTCCATCACTCCTACTCATATACCTACACCTGATCCATTACTCTTTGTTTCAGTAAATAACACCACAATTCATCCACTAATTCAGAGGAAAACCTCAGGAGCTCTTCTTGATTTATGTTTCCCTCACATCATGTATCAACTCTTAGAAACTTGTGTTGCCTCATCCTTTAAAATTCATCCTATAAACGAAACACACATACACACCATACATGCCAGATAAATATATGGGACAGTATCAACACTCTAGAAAGTTTCCTTTCCTATCCGAAAAAATAATCATTATTTTGACTTTTATTACCTTTTGCCTGTATTTATTTTTATGCATTTTAAACTTTATTGAGGTTTAAATTAATTGCATTAAACTGCATGTATTTAAATTATACAATTTGATTAGGATTGACAAATATATATATATAGACTGTGGAATCATCACCTCAACTAAGATAACAAATATTTGAATAACCCAGTTTTGTCTGTTTTGTAACTCCAAATTAATAGACTCATGCAGTGTATACTTTTGGGGGCACATCTGGTTTCTTTCATTCAGTGTTATGTCTGTTAGATTCACACACACCTTTGCTGTGTCTATGTGTAGCTGTGTTTTTAATTAAAAAATTAAATTGCTGTGTAGTATTCTACTGTGTGAATAAACCATGATGTATTTATACATTGTACCGTTGTGAAATATTTAGATAGCTTTCTATAAATGGCTATTATGAGTAAAGTTGTAATTTACTTTCCTATATATGTCTTTTGGGGGGTGGACATATGAACTCAATTCTCCTGGGAATATACCTAAAAGTGAAATTTTTACATCATGGTTAACTATATATTCAGTTGTATTGAAATTGACACATAGTTTCCCAATGTTATTTTAATAATTTACACACTCACCAGCAACCTACCAGTTACTCCACATCCTTGTCAGCATTTGATATTGTAATTATTTTAAATCCTATCCATTCTAAAGGTTATGCAGTATTATTTCATTTTAGTATTAGTTTGCTTTTTCATGATAGTTAATGATGTTTACACCTTTTCATATGCTTATTAGTCTCTTGAACATCCACTCTTATGAAGCATCTGTTATTAGTTTTTGGATCATTTTTAGTTGATGCTTTTGTTTATTTGTATAGATTTCTAGTATTTATTTATATAAAAGAAATGTAGAAAAATAAAAAGTTGGTATCAAAAGGAAAAGGTATTACTAATATACTACACGGTTATGCAATATTAATCATTAATAATAAAATATTAGTATTTTATTATTAATACATTAGTTTAACCCCACTTGTGATATAATGATATTGGAAAGTGGTGGAGTGACAAGTGATATGACAAAAGGCTAAGTCATTATCTACCATAACAAATAAGTAATGCCCAAAATTGATGAATCCAAGTACACTTATGCTATTTAATAATGTAAAGACTAAAATTAAGAACAACTGAAATAGTTACTTATGGGGAACAGGATGGGGTGGTACAAAGGAGTGAAATAGATAATCACATGTATTTGTTTTTACTTTTAAAGATTATATTAAGGTTGTATGTTTTTATCTGCTTTAAAAATTCAATTATATAAAAAATAAGAACTAGTTATAAGAAAATAAGTGATATTATTCTGGTTTAATGATTTAGAAATACAGCGTAAAAGTCCTCCAAGTAACATTTGATACCTGAGGGAAGACCCAAATGGTAGAGATGAGCTAGAACAAGAGCAGTGCTGAACAAAGATGAGAGGATTAGTGACTGGAATGTGCCTTCCTGAGTTCATGTTAAATAGTTAAATATGAAGGTAAATAGTTAATAGTTAAATAGATAATATGAATGTAATCAGTACAGCCCAACTGAATCTTGTCACTTAGGTTTATTTCTGAAAAGTTCTTGATCTGATATTGTTATTTTTGTTGTTATTACTATTTTATTTAAAAAGTTCCAGTTGGATGGGTTTCCTTTAGTAAGACATTAATCACTAAGAGGAGTTCATTTTAGGATTCATAAAATTGTTACCAATTATTTTGAACTTTAGCTCGTGTTTCTTAAAAAAAATTAATCTGTTTCTTTATTCCCGTTTTATCCCATAGACCTACTTGAGAATGGACTTGAGGATATGGGGAGGGGGAAGGGTAAGCTGTGACAAAGCGAAAGAGAGGCATGGACATATATACACTACCAAACGTAAGGTAGATAGATAGTGGGAAGTAGCTGCAGAGCATGGGGAGATCAGCTCGGTGCTTTGTGACCGCCTGGAGGGGTGGGATGGGGAGGGTGGGAGGGAGCGAGATGCATGAGGGAAGGGATGTGGGAACAGATGTATATGTATGACTGATTCACTTTGTTATAAAGCAGAAACTAATAAAAATAAATAAATAAATAAAATTAAGCTGTTAAACTGAGAAAAAATAACTTCATCTTTTTTCTTTTACTTATTTACTTTTACTATACAATTATATTTTGTTAAATCATGGAAACCTATTTCCTTGAGATAAATCAATACGTATGGTTATATATTCCACACTTACTCCTCAGACTAAATTTATGGTTAGACATTCCATATATGTGAGAATCCATGTCCTTCTTAAAGCACTAAATAATCTGCAAAAGAGTTTTTTTGTTGTTGTTGTTCTGTAAACTTGCCTCATTGTAAATGATTTTATTCTAGGTAATGTTTTTTTTTTCCAAGTGTCTGGAGGTTACAATCTTACTTTTTGGAGATAATATACCGCTAGATCATTAATGTCACTTAACTGTTAAGAACAACAGAAATCTAATTACACCTGTCTATAGTGATACTTTACTTTGGCACCATAAATATCACTAATCACTTAGTGCTATCATAAATATCACTAAGCACTCCCTTGAATCCTAATATCTTACAATCATTTTTTCCATTCCCAAATATATGTTCTCTAATGTGATCTAGATTTTGTTCTAATTTAATTTGGTGATCTCAAAACCTGAAGAGAACACTAAAAATCTCATCAAGCTAATTCTATTAAGACTCAGCTTCTTTCCCTGATGCAACTTCCACCAAGGACCTACCACACAAATGATTAGGTCTCAGAAGGGAGCACCAGCCTACAGTTATTCCAAGGATGTTGAACACACCAACCCGGGGGACACTCAAGTGAGAAAACTCAATTATAAACAGTTTCTTTGCCTATTTATCTTACACACGTACTGAAGTTGCTTAGAATTACAGAATCTTCATTCTTCCCTTAGGTGAAGAAACACAGGGACCGTGCTTAACTTCCTGTACTGCTTTCCATTCTATACTCTTCCTATACCAGATGACTACTGACCAGATGACCAGGAGAAACATAAATCCCAATCTGCTATCATTGGGACTCATTTCAAGATAATTTCTCAGTAGTTAATGACTAGTAGTCAACACTAACTGTGCATTAGAACCACACGTTTTTTTTTTTTTTAATTATATCAGATCTTTTGCTGGAGCAAATACTTGAATAATTAAATAAGTTTGGGGATAGGGCTTCTATTCAGTATTGGTAGATTTTAGGCTGCAGTCAAGGGTGTGAACCATTGCAAAAATAGGTAAATTCCATTAGAATTAAGGGTCTCTCTTCAATACACTATCAAAACTAAATATATCCTACTTTGCATTCCTGTTTTCTTCCTCTCCACTCAATAAGCAAGCCTCTAGGATCATTCATGTTTTCTCACACTCTGTTCTTCACAATGTACATAACTCTGTTCTTCTGTCCTGAGTTACTATAGTTCCCTTCTTCCCAGATTCTCCTGCTATTAACTCTGGAATTCTTAGTCAATGAGCAGTAAACTACCCTCCACCGTCAACTCTTTCTTTGACTACATTTTGCTTTAAATGAAGTATGGCTGCCCATGTGGACACCAGTTGGTCCATTGTCACACTTCATTTGCTGTGAAGTGAGTTTCTTGACCACTGCAAAGCTTTGTAGAATACCATGATGGTGGATGAGGCTTTCTGTAGGTCCATGGACAGTAGTTTTGACAGAAGTACTGTATGCAGGGAAGGCAAATCTGTGTGCAGAGTGTTTATTCCAGTAAGAACAAAGCACTGCCTCATCCTGCTGAAAGTGACCCAATGTAATCAACCAACCACTAGGTAACTGGTTGATTACCCCAGGAATGGTGCCATTTTTGGAACTCAGTGCTGGTGCTGGCAGACAGGTCACTTAGCAGTGACTGTTGCCAGGTTGGCTTGGTGAGTGAAACTCCACGTCACTGAGCCTGCCCATGTATTTCCTCTATCTCTGTTACCATGGCCACTTTGTTCATAAGCCCATTGGACAATCACAGGAGAAGGTGGTGAAAGAGGCTGGAAAGATAAGAAGTAGCTAATCCAAACATGTTGGTAAGATAATTCCATGTCAGACATTTAGAAACAAATTTGACAAAAATTTAGTGGCTTTCCACCTTAGTGAAATTTCTAGGTGTCCTGTGGTGTCAGGCATGTCAATATATTCTTTTGAAAGTGAAGGATAAGTTGCTGTATCTGTATTTATCCTACAAATAAAAAGAGGGGCATGACACCTCATGGGCCCTTTTGAATTTGGAGACAACATATTTCTTATTTGGATATGCTTCACTGGCCCATTTCTTGAGTGACCCAAAAAGCTGGTAGTTTTCAGTGGGACCTAGAATAAGAGAAGTCTCTGCAACAGGTCCAGGATGCTGTTTCCAGATATTCTACCACTTGACGCCATATGATCTAGAAGATTCAGTGATGCTTGAAGTGTCAGTGGCAAATAAGATGTTGTTTGGTGCCTCTGGCTGGCCTCTAAAAATGAATCATAGTTCAGACCCTTAGGATTTTGGAGGAAAGCCCTGCCATTCTCTGTTATTACCTATTCTTTTTTGAGAAACAGTTCTTGGCTTGCTATTGGGCTTCAGTAGACACTGGATGCTTAACTCTGGGCCACCAAGTTACCATGCAATGTGAACTTTCCGTCACAAACTGGATGTTGTCTGATGTGCTAAGTTATTAAATTGAGTGTGCCCATCAGCTGTCCATTATTAAATGGAAGTATAATATTGGACTCAAGCAGACCATGAAGGCACATGTAAGTTACATAAGATAATGGTTCAAATGCCCATGGCCCCTATTTTGCTATATTATCTTGTCTGTCTAGCTAGTACCCATGGTCTCATAAGTTCTCTACAACAAGTTGACCGAAGAAAACAAAATTTAGATCCAGTTAATATGAAGACACCATCTGAAAATGGACAGCTGCAGTCCTATAGCCCTCTTCTGGATCATCACTGAAGACAACAGTGATGGGAAATCCTTCCAGTGGGCTAAACTTTGAGTAGTGTACTTGGTTGTTCATTTTGCCTATAAGGGGATAGCCAGAACCATAAGTCTATATTGATCCATGAGCTATGGCCAATGATTTGGCTGCATAGTCAGGGACTTGGAAGGAACATCATTGGAAAGCTGGTGATGAGGTGATCGGAAAGAGATATGTGGATAGACCTATCTGGATGGGCAAAGAAGGTGAAGCTACTTGTGTCCTATATAAATGCTCATCAAAGGATTTTAATAATCAGGTGGATATATATGGGGGTGCTTTAGCTAGGCAAGTCTGAAATCTTTATAGCAGGCTGTCAGAAAGGTAAGACTGAAAAAAGTCTGGCAGGAGCTGACACTGACATTGATATAGTTCACAGGTGGGATTTCTTCTTCCTTGGGAAAACCTCAGTTCTGCTCTTAAGGCCTTTCAACTGATTGGATCAGGCCCACCCAGATTATCAAGGATAAGTTCTTACAGTCAACTAATTGTAGATGTTAATTACATCTACAAAATGCCTTCACAGCAATACCTAGATTAGCTGTGATATCTAGATTGATTAACTGGGGATTATAGCCTAACCAAGTTGACACATAAAACTGACCATTAGAACTACCTTAAAATAAGTAAGGAAATGTGATGATTATTACAAAATTCATTTTTGGACTAATAGAGAAAAGTTAATCATTTGAAATTATCCTGCAACAATTACTTTTATATTGTGCTGTAGCAATTTTTCAATAGTGATAAAAAGAAACTATACATTTAAAACATTCTACAAACTTTTATGTATAAAAATGTCCACTAATTTTGAAAATTATGTGGAAAAAAATGGTGGACAAAACTTACAGGGCACATACCAGCATAAAATTAAAATAAATTGTATATCAAACTCTATGATTTTCATTGGGCTAAAAAATGTTTTGTAGTACAACGTTGTACATAGGCATTTAGGAGGAATGACTTATTATGAATCCCTTACCAGCCTTTTTTTCTTCTCCCGTGTTTCTTTAATTTTTTTTCTTTTGAAGTAGTATAACATTAAAAAGAAAAATGATATTAAAAGTTGGTATAGGGCCTCCCTGGTGGCGCAGTGGTTGGGAGTCCGCCTGCCGATGCAGGGGACACGGGTTCGTGCCCTGGTCCGGGAAGATCCCACATGCCGTGGAGCGGCTGGGCCCGTGAGCCATGGCCGCTGAGCCTGCGCATCCGGAGCCTGTGCTCCACAACGGGAGAGGCCACAACAGTGAGAGGCCCGCGTAACGCAAAAAAAAAAATAAATTAAAAAAAAAAAAAAAAGTTGGTATATTATTCCATAACCCTAAAATAGCAATCACTTGGTTTCTATTTATTACATTGCAGTTTTTTTTTCTGCATGCATCTATATTTTATGTAGTTGAAATTTTATATCCCCCATCCTAATTATATCACAAGGCATATAATTGGAACAGCCTATCAGATGACTGGAGGAATGATAATGTTCTCAGTTTTGAATCATAGAAATAAATTACCAATAAAATGGTGACAGATTTATTCTTACAAGAAATAATGAAGGAAGGTGAATGAACAAAAAGATTTTTAGGCAGAAATGAAGTAAGTTGAAGAAGTTCACACTGGGGCACTTCAAACTGTCTCAATCACCTTGTTAGAACTGGTGTGAAGGGAATTCCTCACTTAAGGAACACCATTAATATGCACTGCTGAGGGCTGGAGGAGATGGAAGAAATAAAACATGTAGTTTACTCAATTTTTTTCAGGAGATTACATTCTTTTGCTGAGGTAGCAAAATATATAACTATGGACAGATGAAAATAACATATCATACTTGTGACAGTTGTGTTATCTGGATGCCTGTATTCAAATTCTGATGCAAACACTTACTTAATAAATTATATTAGATAATACATGTTTTTCCAAAGGCCAGTTTTATTATCGGAACAATGGAATAATAAAAGTTTCTTATAATATCATTAATGCTTTATCTAAATCTTTTAAGGAAATCCACAGGGTAGGTCTAATTATTATACTCATTACAGATTAAAAAGCCAGTAATCCCAGAGAGGATGAATAATGTGACCAAGTTTACAAAATTTGTAAGTTGGACTTTGGATACTTCCTATTTTGAGGGTCAAGCTCTTATCTACTATACTATATTACCCTTGACTATTATACTATACTATATTATCCTTGACTATATGGTTGCTTGAGGGTCCTATGCAGTAAATGAAATCATTTTATAAATAGTAAATTTCTGTAATATTAGTTATTTTCCACTGATACACAGTCTTAATGGTTATTATTTGAAAGGCTTACATATTTTTATTAGATTGGCATTTCAAAATTTAAATAGCCATAACATTACTATAGTCATTGTTTCATTTTTTAAAAATAAATCTACAGTTTTATTAAGACAAAAACTGACAGTGTTGGTATGAAGTTTAACATTTAAACAAAAGTTTTCACAGAAATCTAACACATGCCTAAAAAGATTTTACAGTGGGGTTCTAGATGAAGGTCTAGACGATGTCAAGAAATGATGGATCTCATGATTCAAGACAGCGTTTTGGGTTTTAGTTAATTCTTAGGATTAAAAAAAAAAATTGTTTTGTTTTAAAGTGAACCACTGCCCCAGTATGAAAATTTAATCTTCTCCTGAGACCAGGTCTTCTGAAATCATTCAACTCTTAAAGTGATTCAGTGAACTTGTGCTGTCAGTGACTGAACCCTGCCACCAATGGTTTCAAAGTTCAAAAAACAGAGGCTCCAAGAGTTTCCCACCTGAAGAGCACCAGCCCTTGTCTTTCCCTACTCTCTCATCTCCTATACCACCCTCTGCCCTTCCTCAAATACTTCAGCCAGTGGCTTGGATGGAGAAGCTGATATTTATAACTTCATAATTGGAAAATAAAGGGTCTTCTTGTCAATTTCAATAATTAGCACCTCTGAGACAGGATGATATGCCTGTGTATACACTCCAATAAGACTGTTCCTCCTCAACCAGTTTCCATCCCCCAAATGGCAGCTTTGGTAACTTCTTAACTGGCTTGGTCCTTTTTTAGGAACAGCATTAAGCTCAGGCAGGGAACACTTTGGCTTCTAAGTTTCAGGCATTCACAGCTTTTAAACAGTCTCTCACAGTTCTCATTTAGGTTGCCAATGACATTCTTTGAAAGGATAAAATATTCTGGACACAGAACCAAGTCATCACTAGTTGTTCTTTCCTTTGTTTCACCATTTCTGCCATCAGGCCCCAAATTTTAACAAAATTGATCCTAACCCATCTCCCTTCTTTCCCACCCCATCCCTCCCACCCCAAATAATACACCAGTAATAGCCAAACACTACATACATGCTATGCTGTAAAAATGCAGAGTTAACACTATTGGGAAGAAGGCTATGGGTTGTGGAGATGCTCTTTGAAGATCTACAGTATTTTTTGCTCTCCCACATCCCATTCTGCAAGTTTTGTCTTTCATAGTAGGCCCTTTGCTTTTCTCAGCAAAGTTCAGAATGGGTTGCCTTGAAACACTGACCCTCCTTCCCCTCCACTAGGATGGGTGTGCAAACTATACAGCAAGGAACAGCTTTAAAGCACTTGGGCTGCTGTAGGGCACAGAAACTATACTGGCTCTTCAATGGACATCTTTTCAAGCCACCTTTATGGTGTCAAGACAAGTAGAACTCCTTCTTTCCCCACTTGAAACCCACAGTCAGATGTGACAGAGATTGGTACTCAGGGGAGTTAATCCTTGTCATCTTTTTTGTCATCATCCTCTGAGGGGTAGGAATGCCACGTCAGCCTTTCCTCATAGAAGGTTATGACAACCTGTGGGCACTTGACATTGGCTCCCTTGGCAGAGACCAGGTCAGCCTCATCAGAGTTTTTCCATTTCATCAGGAACACAAGTTCTCCACTGGAGTCTGTAGCTCCAATAATCCGCTCCGGTTCCAAACCCTGGGCAAAGCCTAGTGGCTTTTCTGACTCTTCTTTATTCTTTGGTTTGCTCTCCTCCCCCTTATCTTCTAAATCAGGACCAGCTTTGTGCTTGCCTCCCTCTGATTTATGCCTCGTGTGTTGTTTTCTGACTGCAGGAATTCAGCAATGAGGTCGGGGCAATCCAGGTTTTCTTCTGGCTCCCATGTGTTGTCTTCATCTGAGAAGCCCCTCCACTTTAGAAGGTACTCCACTTTGCCTTTTACCACCCGACGGTCGAGAACATTTTCCGCCACATACTCTTCTTCTAGCACCTCCTCCACTTCTTGTTTTGTTTTTCCCCATAGTGCCCACCAGCTTTCTGGTATAAAGGGTGATGCTTTACAGAGCAGCGCCCACGAGCCCAAGAAGAATCGATGTTGTGCTACTGGCGTGTTTTGTCGGGCCGGCCCGGGGGAGTGGCAACCAGGAAAGCAACAAGCCGGTTGACTGCGGTTGAGCCCCTCACTGAAGCAGCATACCGCAGGCCCCGGCCAACGGCCCTCCCCCACTGTTTCATTTTTTTGGTTAGGTTTTTAGATATTTATCATTAAAGATTGTTTAATTATTATAGATGTGTATTTATAAAAACTTTAGTTCCTTTTGTTCTTTAGGTAAATTATTTCAAATCAATTTCAATATCAAAAAATAGAAATATGATTTTCCTTCATACATACTGCCAGACTATTCTCAAAAATAGCTACAAATATTTACATTACCTCCTGTGTTTAAATGTGCTGGCTTCATCACAATCTCATAAACACTGTATACTACATAATTTTTAATATATTATTTTAAAGAAGAGCTATACTCTAAGCCTGCTTTGTTTTAATTTCCTTGATTATTACTGCATATTTAATTACATTATATGTTTATGGTATATTTTGTCAGGTCATACCTATGCAAATACACCTATGTCACTATAGATGTTAACCTTCTCATATTTGAGGTTAAAATATTTGATGACAGTTGTTTCTTTTAATTTTCTTATTTTTCATTTTGCAAAAAATTAAAGTTTTTATTTGTAGCTGCCAATATTTTTTGTGTAGTTCATTTAATTGCATCAAGTTAGAATATTATCACCAGTATGACAATTATTCCATTATTTTTTATGGTTAATTTGTTAGTCCACTTGGGACTTGCTTGTTACTTGTTATATTTTGTAACCATGAAATTCATGATCCAATTTATCATGTATATTTATACCTTTCCAGATTGAGATATGTTATGGGAAACCATGCAAAATTTTCCTCCCCCTAAATGTGGACATTTGATACTCTTTCTCTTTATTGTATTATATTATACTATTTATTCTTGCTTGCTTTTTTTGCATTTACTTAATTTTACTGGCTTCAAATCAACACACTTAGTATGGTTCTAACATCCTCTCCCTGTTCTGCTTAAAACTGATCCTGGTTCTGCTTATTTGTACAAACTCAAAAATTTGGGGGCCTAATCAAATGGGCAAAGAACCTAAAGAAATGGAATATGATGTTTACTTTCTCTTCCTTTATTGCTTTCATGGGAGGTTTGTGAATTCATGAGTCCTTTGAGTATTGGCAGCTGACAGAGGCCTGTGTTCTCTTGGCTCAGTAAGGTAAAGAATGGCTAACAAGGTGGAAAAATGTCTGGAAGAAGAGAGTGGGATAAACTCACATTTGAATGAGAAACCAGAATACCTATATACTGATTTAGACAGCTTTAAGGAAAATGATTTTCAACTATTTTAAAATGACCCCAGAGTTTGAGAAATTGGACATTGTTCAAATTAACAATATTACTCTTTGAATGACAATTATGAAAATGAAAAGGCAAGCCAGAGAACTGTAGAAAATATCTGAAATGCTAAATCTGACAAAGGACTTGCTTCTAGAATATAGAAATTCTTCTTGTAGCTCAACAGTAAGAAAACAATCGACAACATTTGAAAATGGGCAAAATATTTAAGATACTTCACAAAAGAATATATATATTCTTATATATATATAGTTGTCCAATAAGCACCTGAAAAAATGTTAGATATCACTAGATATCAGAGAAATGCAGACTAAAAGCACAATGAGATACCATTACATACCCATGATAATGGAGGAAACTGAAGAGTCTGACAGTACAAAGTGTTGATGAGGATTTGGAGCAACTGGAAATCTCATACCCTGTTGATGACAATATAAAATGGTATAATAATTTAAAAAGTTTACTTAGCAGCACCTTAAAGTCTTAAACATATACCTAACTTTAGCCATTCACTTAAGTATTTACCAAAGATAATAAAAACTTCTGTTAATGCAAAGATGGGTTCATGAATGAACATAGCTGCTGTAAACAAAACAGCTCAAAGTTAGAAACAAATCAAATATCCATTAATGAAAAACTTACTTGCAATTTATTGTATCTCAGTAAAGTTGATTTAAAAATGTCCTAGAACACATTCTAGTTTGTTCTGAATTAAAGTGACATGAGAGCCAAGCTTAACTTAATATCCCAGCAAAAATGAAAAAGAAGGTGAACACTTTTTTTTCCTCTGAATTTCTCCTTTTAAAATATTTTATAATACAATGCCAAAGGTAAATGTATAATAGTCTTCCTGCCTATATTCAGACCATATACATGACGAAATAAGTAAAAACTTGTCTAAATGCATTTGAGTCTTTCTTTGCCTGATTCAGTACCTGGACTCAGTTTAATCATATCCCAACATGTGGCTACGCAAGAAGCTCTAAAAACTCAATTCACATGTGAGATCATATCCATGCCCAAGCTACAAAGAGCTGAAATGACTGAAATAATGTACCTACATCTGCAAAACTTGTTTTCATGCACAGTGAGATTCCTATTAAATCCTTCTTCTAAAAGCAGTTAGATTTTGGCACAACAATTCCCTGCTGCTTTTTCATATGGCTCACTTTCCTTTACCATTATATTTGAAACTGCATCATTATGATTGAAGAATATGAACTTATGATATGTGATGATGCTTTGAGGTAGAAGGAATGCAAATGAGAGTTGAAAGCCATAATACTTCCTTATCCTTATCTTCTGTTTGGGGCTGAATATATTCTTTCTCTTTTCCCATCCATTTGCATGTGGCTATAAAAGACCTCTGTGTTTTGGGCTTGGATCTTTATTTTTTTCTATTATAATTGGAAATACTATATTTTCATTTCTATTTCATTTCTAAGGCTTCTTCTGCTGTAAAAATTCAGAGTTAAATCTTAGGTTGTATACAGAGTTTTTTCACAGACAACAGAATGAAATAATGTAAGTATTTTACATGACAAATAGCAATTTCCTCACAGCTTTCTTGAGAGGACTGTGAATTTCTCTAAAGGGAGAAATACTAGAGAAAAGTTCAATAAAGGCCATATCAGAAAATAAAATTGATATCTATAATAAATCACCTTTAGTACTCTAGCACCAAACAATGTCTTGACTAAAGCTGGAAGGAATATTACCAGAGTGCTCCAGTGTATAATAATTTTGGTATTTTTCCTCTATATATAGCACTAAAATCCTACTAGTATTTGAAGTTGTACTGTATATATTTCCTTTTGTAAAAGATAATGTGGTCTGAGATTTTAAAAAGTCAAATAAGCAAGATTTTATTTTCTTTGCACTGACTAAAATAAAATTAAAAAAAGAATAATAAATTTATTAGCTATTTGATTGGCATGAAAACAACTTCAATAACAGAATTATTTTAAGTCTTCATGTATCAAATTAGTAGAAGCACAACTTTCTCAATGTATAGCTTTTAGAATAGCTAACATATATTAAGTGCTTACCATAGAAACATACTTTTAGTTAGCAATTATTACTACTTGGCATTTTTATAATCTAATAAGGAATAAATCTGTTTTTATAAACTAAAGGAATTAAACTTGAACATCTGTGAAGGACATGTAGACTGGATTGTTATCAATTATAATCTAAATCAATCCTGAATCAGATAACTCCACATTGCTATTACTAATATCATTTATAGATGTAGAAGTTGAAGCTTAAAGAGAGTAATTAACTTGGACAAGATCACAGAGTACTTAAGTGGCAGACTAGAACTGATATCCTAGCCTATCTGACCCCAGGACTCAGGACCTTTGGTTGCTAATTTTATATCCAAAGCTTAATTTGTCTCTGGAAATTATATCTATGCTCACAAAGGTATTAATTTTGTTCTTCATCTTTACCAATGTGTGTTTCATCTTTCAGGTCATGGACTACCTTTGCTATTTAAACAACATAACAATAACAATGATATACCCACATCATTGTTTATTAGAATCTGTGCTGAATGTTTTTTTGTTTTGTTTTGTTTGTTTTTTGCGGTATGCAGGCCTTTCACTGTTGTGGTCTCTCCTGTTGCGGAGCACAGGCTCCAGACGCGCAGGCTCAGCGGCCATGGCTCACGGGCCCAGCCGCTCCGCGGCATGTGGGATCTTCCCAGACTGGGGCACGAACCCGTGTCCCCTGCATCGGCAGGTGGACTCTCAACCACTGCGCCACCAGGGAAGCCCTGTGCTGAATGTTTTAAAGAAATTATTTTATTCTGTACTAAAAGCTACCTTACTATTTTCATTTTTTTAAAGAAGATAACCAACATTTAGAGAGGTGAAAGTCCCAGGACAATGTTACACAAGAAGAATGGTTAGAGCTGGGATACAAATCAAGTTCATGCTATGCAAAGTTCAAACAGGCTTTCAACGACTAAGGCTTCATTGCCTCAGAGAGTGACCCACTAGATGGTTTTTCCCAACTTCTTCTCAGTTGCTCATATAAGACTTCCTTTTCAGTCTAATGATACATATTATTTCTGCAACAACAGTATATCCAAATACATGTCTGAAATTTTGTTAATGAGAGTCTGTATTACATAGCTGTAAAGAGTATAGGTCAGGTCAGGAGCAGACAGACCTGGGGTGAGTTCCATCTCCCACACTAGCAAATTAATTCACTAGAGGTAGTACAATTGGCTTGTCTAGTTTCCACCATGATTCTCTATTTCCTTCCACCCCGCATTTACTTATTTCCCATATGTATTTCTCTTACTTTCTTCCAAGGACAACAACTTCTAGACCTTTAGACACTTGACCTTGGAGCTAATGAAATATTCGTTGATTATATTAATTTTAATTTACCTATAATAATGGGTATCATTTACAGAGTACTTGCAATATGCCAGGCTCTGTGCTGAGGGCATGTTCTTCAATATTTGGTATTATCCTACCAAACACTTTAACAGGCAGGTACAATTATCATTCTCATTTTTCAGATGAGGAAACTCAGGCCTCAATACATTAGTTTTTCCAAGGTCTCACAGTTTCTATGTGGTGGGGTCTATATTTAACTTGAGATCCTCTGAGTTTTCATTTTTAATGACTACAAACTACACAATGCTCAATGTTCTCATTTATATGTTATGTTCTACAAAAGCCTGGATTTACAGTCTGGGATAGTTCTATTTATTTTTAGATTCTATACTTAAGGTTTTATCATTCAAATATTCTGGCAGTACAGCTAGTGAGAGAACAGAGCTCTGTTTGAACATTTAGGATGATACAGAGAAGGCCATTTTACTTAGGAGAAGGGTTGGAATTCTTCCAGGTATTTATCACCTTTTCCTGACCTACAGAAGAAAAGTGACTAATTCAATTACCTACACTTTTTACCCTTGTCTGATTTGCTTGCTGTAATTTAGAGCTATTCCATTCGGATAGCAAGACAGGCTATATATAGCAAAATCGATTTTCAAATAGTATTCTCCTGTTTGGCTAATATTGTAACTATTTGATTCAATGAAAAAATTAAGTACATAATGTTCTTGGAGGTTGAAAATATAATTATTATACATATGGCTAAACAAAAATTATTAAGTACACCCTAATGTATTTTCTTCATTTGTCACTTGACATTTACAAGGGTCAGATAAGTGCAGTGATTTTGCCATTTCCATGTTTTCCTCCAATATTACACGTAGATTTAAGAAACTGAATTCATAATATTTATAAGATAGCTCTAACAGACATTAAAAAAGAAATCCTTTAAGAAATCTCTTTTCAGGAGAGTTAGTAACTATTTTATCTTATTTAAATGCAAGTTACATGTCTGAAAGCACCACCAATATGAAGCAGATTTAACTTCACTGACATTACAGGTCACCTACAGACATTCAGTTTTGTGTGTAAAAGCTAAAGATGAGATAATTCATTCAAAGGTGTATGTTTGGAAAAGGGCCCAGGTGAGATGCCTATAAATTAAACATTTGGCAAAATTCCTTATAGAAATGGAAAATGTCATTTTGGAAGTTTGGTTTGGTGGATTTTAAGAGCTGCACTATAAACTGTAATTGCAATGTAAACAACTTTTGATGCCACTCTAGAAAGATCTTAACCTGTTTAACCTGCCACCCCTCGGTGCTTGCAAGTAAGACACAGATATAATTTTATGAACTGCTGGAGAAATTTCCCCAATTATTACTTGACTCCACAGTCACTGTTACATGTAACTCGCTCAAAAGTTAACTATGATCCATGGGTCTATGGAAAAAAAACAACTTAATACTTGAATGTATGAGTCTAAATTCCAAAGGTACTTATAGAAGAAAAAGCAAATAAATATATTTGATCACTAAAAAGTTAATCTTTTCAGACTAATATTCTATGCCTATTTTTTAGAAACTCTGAAGGCAGCATTTACTTTCAGGATCAATTTTGTCTACATGAAAATATTATGTATTTCAGTAGTATTATATGAGTTATAACTTTTGGAAAATAAAGTTTGTAATAATTATTTTTTATTAGGAAATTGAAAAGCATTCTGTTGGAAAGAATACAGTAAGTCTCATTCAAAAGTGTGAAAGCCAAAATAAACATAAACAATGCATGTCAATTTTTAAACTACACCATAAATAACATTTCAAATGTGTCAAAAAATCATAGACATAGAAATGTTAAAACACATGTTGGATTACTCAGTGGGATAGGAAAATATAAAAGTAGTAGACCCTTATGCCCTTATTTGGCAGTTTGGGTAATCTCAAAAATTTTAACTATCTTAATAACTTAAATTATACTATTACGGTCTCTTTTGTTCTGTTAACTTTACTTGAGGTTATATTTTCCCTTAAAAAAAAACTTGCCCATATATAGATAGCAGAGTGTTTATCTTTTGAAAAATTATTTTTTTTCAAAAGAAAAATACTTTGGTCGCATTTTCCACATTGAGTTTTATGCTAGTTTGAGGTATGCTCCATCCGAATTACAATAGATAATTAGTGTGGAATACTGAGCTAAAACTGTTTGGAAAAAATACAAATATAATGAATACCAAAGAAATTCAGTAATTTTTTTTCTGTCATAAAGAAATATATAACAACAAATAAATTCATTATTTAATAGATGTTTTTTGAGCCAAATATTAACACCCAATATAAAGTTGTCTTGTTCAATAATGAATTTACATTTCTAAGTGGATGATACATATAAAAAAATAATGTTCAACAAAATAGTTTTCCTTTCTTATTTAAAATTTCTAATGTTTAAAATTAAAGTATCATACATATTTTCTTCAATCTTCATTTATACTTATAATGTTTTCCTTAGATTAGTAAAGACTAATGAATGAAATTTTAGAAAAGACACTGAAAATCTTTACTGTATTGTTATATACCTTCAATAGTTACTTAGTGAGAGCATTTAAAAACATTAATATACTTTGTTACAAAAATGCCAAAATGGGACATGTTTCATAATAATAATGACTTTCATTTTACCATGATTGTCTATATTATCCTTTTCATTATTTATTTTAAAAATAAAAATTAAAAGTCTAACATTTGCATTAAACTTTAGTGTTTTAAGTGTTTCCACAAAAGTTATTACTTTATTTACATTATTATAATACTTTCACTAGTAATTCTTACATTGGTTTAACAGATGGGGAAATTGAGTCTCAAAAGTTTCATTCAAATATTATTAAAAATGATCTGGAACTAAAATCTTGACCATCCAACTTCAATTCCTTGATCTCTTTTATTATTCCACTGAAGGGTGGCAGAATATGTCACCCTAAAATATGTCACTCTGGCATAAAGATTATTTTGATTTAAAGGCACTTGAAAAGCAGCAGGTGCAAGAAAAGCACTCTGACCCCCCTTTTTCTTCTTGAAAGCAGGAGATAAAACTCCCATGTGAAATATGTCCTCCCTTTCCCAGAGGAAAGAAACATTCTTATTACCAGAGACAGGGAGTCCAGGCTGAGAGAATTCTGTACAGACATTATTAAAATGACTTTTGTCTTCCTTTCGTCTCTACATATATTTTACTTTTCCACAATTGCTTCTCTTTGTTCAGCTTCATATATAGCACTTAGGTTTTGCCAATCCTTTGGGAGACTCCCAGGCCACATAAAACTTATAAGAAATAAAATTGCATGCTTTTCTTTTGTTTACCTGTCTTTTGTTATAGACCCCCAGCTGAGACCTAAGATGGGTAGAAGAAATATTTTTTCTTCCCCTACACAACTCAAGACATCTTTTCAAAAGATGCTTACCCAATTGATTATTCTCCCTTATTAGATCTCTTTAGAAGACCAATAGAACCATAAACAGAGTTTAAATTGAATTAGTTCTGTGTATGGAAGAGGGATTTGGATAATTAAAGTTAATAAATTATGACAGGCAAAAATAAACACAAGCACATACAATTTCACTAGTGCCACTAAGGACCATATTAGCTATCTGACAAAAGTCACATATGCATATTACATATGTAAATAGGTAAAATGACAGCACAATATATATGAATCATGCCACTCAAATCTTAAGTCCCATGAATGCAATTATTCCTTAAAGGGAGAAATAATTTTAGTTTAGGAAAGCAGGAAACAATGACTTACAGAAAAATAGAGAAAGAAACTCAAATATTCTTCACAACTCAAAGCTCTCAGCTTGTGTAGGGACTTAAGTTTAAGCCTGGTACTGACTCTCTGGTGCACTCTGAAGGGATGAGCCAAACCCTTAGAGATGTTACATTTTTGACATTTCATTAGCTACAGAGCTTTCCTTTTTTTTTTCAGTAGAGCCAAGTAAGCATGACAGATCCCATGACTCTTTTCAAAGTGAGTCAGAGGTGGCACAGGTGCCTTAGTCAAATAATTCCCTTGCCAGTAACATAACTTCTAATTAGATGTGGCATAACAATTTCTTATGGAATATAGAAAAGACTGAACCATGTATTTTCCCCCAGAATTAGATGAAAATTAAAAGTTTTTGAAGTTTTTTTCAAGACAAGTGATTACCTTTTTTCAGCCCCTTTGTGCTATTTATCTTTGCCTACTGCAGCTTCATCAGAGGCTTACCTGGTGGTGCCATGGAAAGTTCCCATAACTCTTAAGGTTCTGCGACCTTTTCCATACTCAATGAGATCTTGTGTTGAGTTCACTTAGAACTCCAGAGAATATAAAATTAATTTTTTTTAGACTTATCAGTGAGTGTGCCAAACAGGGCCCTTAGAGACTAAGAGCCTGCCTGGATCACTTCCAATTATTAATGTTCCCTGGTAATTTGAAAGAAAATGAAGTGTGAAAACAAAGTTACAAAAATTTTAATATTTTATATTTAACTAACATGTAGTTAAACATAAACATACAAAATACAATGACTTAAATGTAACCACATTACATTTGAGGTTCTTCTTGAATATGAGACTTAGGCCAAATGGACTTTCTGGTCTCTCAATAAATTAGCCTTGATATGAAACTCCTAAAATACTCAAGGGTATGGAAAAACACAAAGTGTAGCTCCCATAAATGAGTATTTTTTAAAAAGAATGCTCATTTAAATTCAGGTAGTACAGTGTGAAACTAACAGCAGAAACTCTGTAGTCAGAGTGACGAACGTGATTATTGGCTCTGCTACTTACTAGCTGTGTGAACTTGTGCTTTGTTTCCTCTATTGTATAATGGAAATATTACTTATTGCATAAGGTTAATGATTTAATATTCACAAAGTGCTTAGGAGAATTCCTTGGCATATATATTTGTTGTTGTTGTTAAATAAATAAAAAAAGGTAGCATTGTATATTATGTTCGTCAGTGTCTATATTAAACACTCCCAAAGTTTCAGTGGCTCAAGATAATGTGATTTGTTTATCACAGTGCCATGTGAGTTTGGAGGCTCTACTGAAAAATCCTATTCTGTAGTTAAACAGGGACCCAGGTTACTTAATTTTGTGGGTCTCTCATCCTTATGTAAGTCCCAGGTATCTTCTGCATCAACTGGCCAACAGGTAAATGAAAACAGTGTGTAGCGGCTGGCTTAGGATGTTTTATGAGAGGTGCATAATTTTACCCATGTTCCACCAGCCAGTCCTGAATGACATGGCCCTGACCAAGAAGAACAAAGGCTGCAAACTGTAGTCTTTCTGTATACCCAGGACAAGGAAACAGGGTTGATTTTCATCTGATGAACCAGGAACATACATGATAACTGTCACATTAATATTTTATCTACCTTAAAAGAGCTTGAAAAAACAGCACAATGGTACTTAACATTCATAAGGAATCTCAATTGAATTGAGATTCAATTCAATTAAAGATGTGGAAGTCAGTCATATAGTCAGTCATATAAAGATGGATAAAGAGTGGCAATTATTTATCTTTTAAATCCACTGGAAATTATTGTTAGGTTGACCATGTAAAATGAACTATATCTAGTGTATTTTTGAAATCTGTTTTTCCTTTGGACAGACCTAGTTCCTTTCCTTTCCCCTCTGTTTGTTTTATGACCCTAAAAACCAATTTTCTCTAAAGGTCATTTTACCTCTAAATATTTCTTAAATCCATCTACTTCTTTCCACCTATTTGGCATAACTTGAGATCAAATTATCATTTTTCTTGCCTGGACCATTGCATTGACTTCTGAACTGATCACCTTACATCTACCTTTGTCTGCTTCCAATTTATTTACTGCAGCCATTTGATTTTTATCTCCTAAATCTTTTTACAATCGTTCCATTTCTTTAAGTCAGCTCCACAAAAGCTAATCTAACTGACTCTCGTTTCCTTCTGTGCCGTTCTCTTACCTGCTCTCCACAATACAAATCATCCTTCATTTCCAGGACATGCTGAAATGCTTACTGTCCTAGGGCTTTAGCAAATGCTGTTCCATAGGTTCAAAGGTTCTTCTCCATATATTTTTAGGTAATTCCTACCATATGTCAGATCTGAGAGATTGCTTCTTCAAAGATGCAGTGACCTGCACAACTACATATTATTTTGTTTGCTTTCTCATGGCACTTTTAATTCTTGTTCATAGAACTTTCTTATAATTGTAGTTAAATAATAAGTGGTACACTTAGATATATAATATCTGTCTCCTTTACTAAAATGTTGCCTATAAGATTGTGTTGATCAGAACACCATCTCTAGCACCTGACAATATTCATTACAAAGAGGAGACACTTAATTTTTATTGAACAAATGTGGCTCATTTTAATTCTGCATCACCAAATAATTTCATTCATTATCAATTTATGTTTGATGTCTTACAATATACCAAGGACTGTGCTGCATACTATAGATTCAAATTTAACTGAACGGTCCTATGGTCTTTGAGTTGCTGAAAATGCAGCGGTGGGGCCAAAAAAGTAAATGAAAGATAATAACATGTAACAAGAAGTATTTGGATACAAATTTCATGAGGAAATAAATGAACATATATAATTTTTCTTTTTTAATGAGGGGATTTTCAAGAAAAGGTAATATTTTGGCTTTCTGTCCTTTGTCACCTCAAATCTTGGTATCTGCCAAATTGGGGAGGGCTAATATATGCACAAAGCCCTGTGAACTTAACTTCCAAAGGCATTACTGATTGATGAAAGGAGTCTCCTTTCTCTGAGCAAAGAAGAGTTCTATCTTGATGAACTTCACTGATTGCAAGGAAAAGAAACAAACTCAAACTGAGTAACTGAGAAATTCATTGTAGAGGTACCATGGACAGAACAATTATTCAGGTAAGTAATAAATATAATGGTAAAAAATTTTGACCCCATGCTTTACTCATACATTGAACTAAGTGTCATGCAAATATCATTTCAAATCAACTATGTTTCCATAAAGGTGACAACCAAAAGTTCTCAAGAAAGATAATTCTGAGCTATAATTTATCCTATTTGTCTTCATGAACTGCTCTATCTTATTGCTTTTATATCTAATCTTTTAATTGTAAAATCTCTTGTCCAATGATTTTCTTCATTATTTGATATTCCAAATTTACCAGGACTGACTCTTCATTGTGAATTCTGTCTCAAGAATCTTACATTCTCAGTTTTATATACTAGATAGAAAAGTTTTAATTATTGCATTTTGTTTTTGCATAAGGATTACTGTTGATAATTCTAGAGTCTACATTCATATTTTATTTATTCATTCTATTAATTTTATGTATTCATTTTTTTTTAATTTTTTTAATTAGTTTCTGCTTTATAACAAAGTGAATCAGTCATACATATACATCTGTTCCCACATCCCTTCCCTCATGCATCTCCCTCCCTCCCACCCTCCCCATCCCACCCCTCCAGGCGGTCACAAAGCACCGAGCTGATCTCCCTGTGCTCTGCGGCTGTTTCCCACTATCTATCTACCTTACGTTTGGTAGTGTATTCATTTTTTTTTATTTTATTTATTTATTTATTTTTTTGCGGTACGCGGGCCTCTCACTGTTGTGGCCTCTCCCATTGCAGAGCAGAAGCTCTGGATGCACAGGCTCAGTGGCCATGGCTCATGGGCCCAGCCACTCTGCAGCATGTGGGATCTTCCCGGACCAGGGCACGAACCCATGTCCCCTGCATCGGCAGGCGGACTCTCAAGCACTGCGCCACCAGGGAAGCCCTATGTATTCATTTTATTTACTCTCTCATTTATTTATTCTTTACATAGTACCTCCTATGTACTAGGCATTAATTTACTGGAGATATAACAGAGAAAAACACTGTTTAATGTCTGTGACCCAGATAACTCTGTCATTGCCAGTGCTATTCAAAGTATCCCCTAATTGAAAATATGAAGAGAAAACTTAGAATCACCAATGATTTAAAATGAAAAACAAATAAAACAGCATGATATATGGGAACCAAACATTTGAAACAGAAGAACTTACCAACAAATAATATACTCAGTGAAGGAAAGACCAAATCACTCAAGTGAATAAAATATGTATCTTGGAAGTTACTTTGAGAGGATAATACATCCATTAAAAAACATAAGATACCCTCCACTTTTGGTACTACAGGAAATCAGATAAGCTGAAAACACTCTAGCTACAACACCGTAAGACATTCTCCATAAAATATTAAAAACATGCTGATATTGTATAGCTGAGCTGTCAGGGCAGTAAGGAAAGTTCATAGGTTTTCTCCAAAAGGGAGAAAACAAAAAGTCAGAGTGGTTAAGCATGTGCTGAAGCTTTGATAGTGGTGGTGGCAGAAGTGACAATATGCGGGAAGGTTGGGAGAGGTTGCTAATCTCTTTAAACAAAGGGACTTTTTACCTTTAAATTTTTATTTTGACATAATTTCAGAATCACAGAAAGGCTGTGAGAATAGTACACATAATTCCCAAACACGCTTCTTTGAGATTCTCAAATTGTTGAACTTTACTTACCTATAATTTTCATTTCTTCAACAGTTCTTTCTCTTTTTCTGCACCCATTTTAGATGCGTGATTTGAGGATTATTTACTGAAATTAATTGAAAAAGTAATGAACAAATTGTAAACTAACAAAAATCTAGTAAAACACAACTAAGAAAAGATGAAGAAAGAATTAGGAAATACCCTAAGTTCCAATATGTATATTATGTATACACAATCCTCAATTCATTTATCTCAAATTTCCTCCTGAAAAGACATATATTTTGAATGAAGAGATTGTCACTTTGGAACCAAGTAGCCAAAGCTTTAAACACGTGGATATCTGATAATACAGAGCATTACTCCATCTCAGAATTATGGGAAGCAATTTCATGAAATATTAGTTTTATATATGTCTGTGATTGTTAAACAGCATTAAATGTTTCACTTTATGCATACCTACAGAGCCATTTCTAATACATTTGGGGTACAATAAGAGTGAAATACAATCGCTAATGTAATATTAAGAAAGAAATATGATCTCCACTTAATTATTAACCTAGGAAAAAATGATTGACTATACAAGGTAAGAAATCCCTGCTCAAAATTTACATTTGATTTAATTTGCATCAATGCTTCCACTAGTTTAAAAACATTTATCAGGTTATTAACATCTCTTGGGACCTACCCTATGGAACAATATGTCTTCTGAAATTGTTCTCTATGATTAGTTGCTTCTTATACAGAATTCATGCTGACATAATTCCCTTAAAAAATGTCTCTATAAACATACAGATTAGTTTAGCAAGAATAGCTATTTGCTTATCTTCACTCATCTGCATATGAATATATTTTTCATTTTTGTCTATTGTTTATATATACCTGAAAATTTATTACAGTCTTATTGATTCATTTGTTACCTACAAGCTAAGTTACCTAGAGGATTCTAGCCACCATTTTATGCTACTTTATATTCATAATTTATTTGACTCTCTCTAGGTGATGAGTCCAAAAATGAAAACATGTTTCTAACACTGCTCTACTTAAATCCAAAACAGTAAAGTAGAAGCTTAGAATTATAGTTCTAAGAGCAATGCTTCTGTGTTTGGTGTTCTGGAGCTGGGTCTATGCTGGTAATGCTAACAGAAGAGTGCAGTTAATTATTCAAGTGGTTTCCAAAACTGAGTATGTGTTATATTATGCAAGTAAATTTCAATAACACTTGCATTCATTAGAAAAACATTAAAAATATTCATTCAATTCATCTTACCTAGAAATACACTATCTGAATTTCAACATCATACTAATATTGCAGTTAGACCTGTAAGTTCTTCAAATACATAGCTGCAATTTTCTGAGACTAAATTCTATCTGAAAAGCAGACACCAATTTTCCTTTTTTTTTTTTTGGGGGGTATATAGTACACAATAACTGCAGATATCCTTCAGTGATGCAGAATATCCTAGCTTGAATAAAACATTTTAAATGCTCTATCAGAAGATATTTATGTCAAAAGTATATATTTTAAGTATAAAAGCAATTTCCAGAAAGCCCCTTTTATCAGTTTCCTATGGCTGCTATAACAAATTACCACAAATGGCGGCTTAAAACAAGGGGAATTTGTTATGTCACCATTCTGAAGTCAAAAGTCAGTATCACTGGGCCAAAATCAAGGTGTCAGTAGGGCTGTACTACTGGAAGTTTTAGGGGAGAATCCCTCCCTTACCTCAACTAGCTTCTGGTGGCTACCACATTCCTTGGCTTGTGGTCCCATCTCTCAAATTTCAGCCTCTGTTGTCACATTGCCTTCTCTTCCATCTGTCAAATCTTTCTCTGCCTCCCTTTTATAAAGAGACATGTGGTTGTCTTTAAGGTCTACTAGGCTAATCCAGGATAATCTCCCCATCTGAAGATACTTAATTTATCACATCTGCAAAGTGTCTATTTGTCAGTAAAAGTAAGGGTCACAGGTTTCAGGCATTAGGATATAGCTATCTTTGGGGGGCCATTATTCAGCCCTCCACATCCCCTTATAGCAACCTTCATATTTTCGAAGTCTAATTCCTCATACATATATGGTGATTAAAGTACTTATTTAACTCAAAGCTTCTTAGTGAATTTTGAGTCATAGTGTAATTTCCCAGGATCTAGAGCTATGCTAGGTGATACTCTTCTAGGAGTTTTAAATAAAGTTTAAGCTACAGTGCATAACTCTTCTTCAGGTATCTTGGTGTCTCAGAATGGTTTCTTCTAGCATCTCTGTCTGAGAACAGTACCATCTATTCTCCTAAACCAGACACCTAAGACATATCCCTTCTCCTTCACTGCCCTCTCCTGTGCCCCTGCCCCAAATTCCAATCCACCATTTGTCCTGGATGACCTTGACTCTAAATCTCTTTCAGATTTTCCCATTTTTCTCTCTTTCTGCTTTTGCTACTCTGGCTCATTTGATCACTAACCCTTGCCTGAGGTTTGGCAATAGCTTCTTTATTGGTCTCAATGTATTGTCCTCAATCCACTCTCAACCCTGCAGTTAGACGTACCTTTTCAAAGCACAAAGATGATTTTGCATGAAAAATAAATCCATCCTCTGATTTTGGGATGAAGGTCAAAATTTTTAACATGGTCAAAAAGACTACTTCTGAAATTTGGCTAGTACCACTCTCAGTTTTCTGCAATTCAGTCCATAGCTTTGGGCTGGGGGAACTTTTCCCTGACCATAGGGAAGGCAAAGCCCCAAGGCACCTATGAGCTCAGCTAAAACTTTTAAATTTGAACAGAATGAAGACTTCAAACTCTGATTTAAAAACACTCTGGTTTGAGATAAGCTAAAGAAATAGAGACGACAAACAGTCACAGAAGGTAGTAGAAATGCTAGAAAAGAGTAGTAAAGATGGACTCCTGAGTCAGAGAGAAGAGAAGATCACCTTGTGTCTCCGACTTTGCTCTTCCAGAACAGCAAGCTCTACTACTCTTTAGGACCTTGGGTTCTATGAGATCTTGCTGAACTTAAAATAAAAAAAGTTCCCTCTATTTTTACCATCTTTTTTCATTTACGCTGAAACTTGAATGGGTGTTTATTAAAACCAAAATAGCAGTGGATTGGCCAAAAGATTAGAGTTAGAAAAGACAGAATATCTGTGGTAAAGTACATGGATTTATTGAGAACAAAATCTTTTTTATAAGGTAAATAGAACTCAATTTCCCATTACACATGTCCAAATAACACTAAAATAAGAAAATATTAAGATAAAGGAGTTAGAGGCCATCTTACGACAAAGTAATTGTAGGAGTGATTGACAAATGCTTAAACTGACTTTTTTTTTGGTACATGTGTACTATGTCAGAGAACATTGGAAACATTCAGTAAATATTGTTTTTGTTAACATGATGATGCTGATAATTAGGTGTTTCCTGAATTTAGGTAATTTAATTGATTAGGGCAGGATATTAATGAGGTTATAGCTACAGATCTTATAGTTAGCTCAGTTCCATTTAAGTGCCCAAGATTGACTTCTCACCTCAGTAAGTCACCACTGCTGTGTATCATTAACTGAAATAGCAACTAAAGTGAGAGATTACATCTGTAAAATGACTACTTCAGAAAAAGATTATTCAAATCTTATACTTTACTTATTATGGGTCACTAGTTTCATCTCTGTGTATGAAAACTAGGATACTTTATATCTTTGATGATGAGACAGAGAAAAACAGCCTTTTTTTCTGTTTCTTTTTTGGTCTCTGTGCATAGTCATATAAAAGACTCCTTTTAAAAATTATCCTGAAACATAAAGTAATCCTTGTTTAAAATTCTGAAGACTAATTTCTATTCTGCAAGAATTACATCAACCATTTTAATTGTTTTGATTATCTGAAAGAGCTTTTCCATATAATTGCACCAAGAAGAGACGCCAGCTAACAAAGTTGCTCACGCAGTTAGAATAATTATCTTAATGTTATAAACTTATAACAGATCCAGTGGAAATTACTAATGGCAGCAGTCAAATATTATATAAGTAAAATTAGATTTTTACGTCCACTGATTTGATTTGTGTTAATTTTGTATATTAAAGTGAAGGAAAGTAACAGAAAAGAGCAGAAATTATAATGAATTATAGAATCAGAATCTAGTAAACAAAGAGTCGCTGGTTACATGGAAGAAACTAGAACTTTATATTCTTCAGAAATAAATCTTAATGAAAGGTTAATCCCAGGACACTTTCTGAATTCCTCATAAGACAGCTGTAGTTGATTCATCAGGGCTTTACCTAATGCTGGTCTCAGAGATCTTCACCAAAATTTTGTGTCAATTTGAATATATTATGTATAGGTCAAATTCTCAGGTGTTACCTGCAGTTGCTTACGTGAATTAATCCCTTTTCCTACTTAATGAGTTTAGAAAGATACCCAAATTGTTATACTGTATAAGGTACTCTTAAGTATGTTACTTATATATTTAAATTAATTATCTGAATAAAGACTACAGAGGTCAGCAACATGCCCAAAGTGTGATACAGCTAGTAAGCTGTGTACCAGGATTTAGATTTAGACCTCAGGATAATGACTCCTGAACCCCATTGTAAACTACTTGCTGTTTTTTATGTATACATTATATACCTGTATTTTACAAATATTAAACATAGATATCATCTAGAAAGTGCTATAAGATGGAAAACTCTGACTACTATAACTAAAATGTTCAGATAATTCAATTTTTAATAAACCAACTCTAGCATTATTGTTAAAATGGTTATTTAAATATAGTATATTAGCTTAACATTATAATAAAGTTTAGTTCAAAGTTTTGTGTAGCATAAATTATGACTTCATAAAACTATTTGATTTGTTTAAACTTTAATTATTTCCCTTAGGTGTTTTCCTCTCTTCCTTTTTCTCTTTCATATACATATAAACAGATGTAGATATTATATATTATACACATTATTTAATTTCATCAAAACATAGGTATAAATGTAGACAGTATCTATTAAGATTTTTATCAAGCAAGTATGCTTGCTCTGAGGAGACTTTTATTTTTTAGCTTACTATGCCAATATAGGTTTTCTAAAGCAAAAATTGTGCACTTAGATGTCAAGCCATTTTGAAACACATTGAACTGTGAGTCCCAACTGCTGCTACATTCCAATCTTAGTGAGCCAGGCTTGAAAGCTGAGAACATCTTACAGATCTCCTTTGATATCTGAACTAAAACATTTTTTTCCAAACAGTGGGTAATAAATTTAGCAGCATTTAGACAGGAAAAATAGGTGTTTCTAAAGTAATTACTCTCTCCCAAAATCTGAGGTAAGAAATTGAAGAAATTCATCCATCCAGTAGCTAGCATTTTGAGATCCCACTTTTCCATACTATTACATTTGTATGTACTTCTACATTATTAGCAAAAATTTAAATGCCATGTATTCTTTCTGCAAGAATGGGCAATGCCAATGCTTTTACTGAATGATACCTA
Organism: Mesoplodon bidens; assembly: GCF_964165515.1. NCBI lineage: Eukaryota > Metazoa > Chordata > Mammalia > Artiodactyla > Ziphiidae > Mesoplodon > Mesoplodon bidens. The sequence continues at coordinate 69,109,837 of NC_138160.1, forward strand.
CAGGTCAAGGCTGTTTTAAGGGTGATATATATATGATATATATATATATATATATATATATATATATATATATATATATATATATCATATATATATATATATAAATAACATTATTAATTTAATCATTACACAGCCATACTGAAATGTGTCTTAGACCATTAAGTCTGCTATAATACGGGGACAAATCTCATTTATGAGGGCTCCACCCTCATAACTTACAAACCTCCCAAAGACTCCACCTACTAATACCATCATCACCTTATCACCTTTGGGGTTAGGATTTCAACATGTGAATTGAAATTCACAGGAGGGACACAAACAGTCAGACCATAGCATGTACTATTTTCATATATTTTCATGTGAATAAATTGAGGGATAGCAAGATTAAACAAGAGGTCCAGCATTACACAGTTAGTATGTGCTCTTTAAAAACTGGTGGGCTTACAATAGAGTGTGGACTCTAAAATTTATTTTTGAAAACTCCTCATGAAATTGAGGCATAAAGATGGAGATTCAAGGAAGATTGTCACCTTTTAAGAAAAACATTGCACTAAAATTTTATTTTAATTTAAATAAAACTTAAAATTTTATTTAAATTATTATTAAGTAATATATGTTTGGTATAAAAATTAATCCATTGATAGGATAAATCAGAAGTCTCTCTTTCTATTCTGACTCTAATAGTACAATTCTACATCTCAAATCCAATTATTTGAAAAAACAGAAAAACAATCCTTACTTTGCCATATATTTGACACAATTTTTTAAAGTTTTATTGTTTTTCACAGTTTTTTAGATAAACTGTGTTTTTTTGGTTATGCTCTAGTTTTAATTTTTTGATGGCCTTATTCTATCACTTTCTTACTTTACATCACACTGTCCAAAGCAAACTTGTTCATTTTTTATTATTGTCAGCCATCATACAAAATTCTTGAACATCATTCTGATTTATCAGTGTAGTTTAGAAACTCACCTCAAAACTCAAAATCAATCACTGTGCCCATAAGATATCAGCTACAGGATTGGCTAATCAGCCAGTACAGTGATGTGCTCACCACTGACCCAATCATACTGGCAAGGGCATTGGTATCAATGCCGCCTAGAACTGGGGAAGAGGTCAACCCACTCAAAATTTCCTGGCTTCTTCAAAATGGAATACATTTCTTGGGAAATAATGTTTACCCCACTGTTTAGATACAACTATTGACTCCTCACATTGAGAGGAGAGATGAAGTGAGTCTAATTTTCTTTTTCCTTCATAGGAGACTTAAGCACAGAGTTGTACATGTTATTTTATTTATCCACAAAATTTTCCTTATATTCATTGGATATGACTAAATCTCCATTTTTAAAAATTGATATTCAAAGAAGTGGAGCTTTTAATGATAGAATTAGGTCTTTGGACATTTCAGGAAAGTTTTACAACAAATGTGAATACTTTTTCTTGTTTTAATCGTTTTATCTCTAGTTAAAAAGAAATGTGTGTGTATACGCACACACATATGCACACACATATATACATGTATAGGTATAATTTTCTATTGGCTGTTCATGTCATCCTTTTTCATTTAATTGGTATGACCTTTTAAAACTCTGTGGTAATTGTGTAATTTGGAAAATAATATCAACCCACTAGGTACTCTATTATAGTCTAGTGAAATGTTATGATAATCCACAATTCCACAATCACCCATCTACTGTCATTGTAAAAAATTAGTGAGCATTCCTAATTAAATAAATATACAGTGTATATTTTCATGTAGATTCTATATTTTCACATGCACTTAGACATGAAACACATACATAGGTACCCACATACAAACCAGTTCATTGAACTTTGACAATTATACATTATTCTGTAATTTTGAAGAGTTTGCTCCTTTAAATACCTTATTATTTTGATAAATGTATTATTTGTACAAGTACTTTTAAATTTAAAAATAAAAAAATCCTTTCAAATAAATGTTTAAGAGATTTATAAATAAGAAACAACAATATTCCTACTAAATTGTCAAGTTAAACAGTGATTTATGAGAAAGATGTTCCTCAGATGAATAAGGGGAAAGAAGAACTCAACTAATATGATCCATAAAACTCAGTGTGGAGTCTATTAGGGCTTGAAGACTTTTTACTAGTTTAGAAAATGAAGCAGATGTTTCAGTAAACAGGAGACAATAAAGAGAATACTAAAAATATGCAGCAGCACAGCTGCATCTGTGTCAATTTTTCTGACCTGGTATTTTTGAGAAAATTAAGTCAATTTTGATTTTTCACTTGCTTTAATTATGTCCTCTGTAATTGTGACACTAAATTCAAATTTGTAAATCATAAACATCGGACTTAGGTGGCGATTTGAAATAGAAGTAACACACTTTTTACAAATTAATTGATTAGCCAAACACATAAATTGGCAAAATGAGTATGAAGATGACAATTTTCTTGTTAATAAAGGTAATATAATCAATCAAGCTGCATGTTTCTGGAAAGCAATAAATAATTTTCTTTCTGAAAGAAGGTCTCTTGAATTTTTAAAATTACTGCACTTTAGTTTCCTAGATGTAATCCATGACTTAAAATTTTCTCTTGAAATGAGAGCATTCTTAGTTGTCATAAATATGTTCCTGGTTAAGCATTCCTTTTAAAATTTCTCCTGAAATATTATGTTGAATTCAAGGCAAAGGAGTGCTAGTTGGTTGCTTTTATATAAATTCATTACCATAAATAATAGTCACCATAACTTTATACTTACAGACCTCTATATTGTGTATGAGGCACATTCCTAAGATATTCAATTAGGCATATGCAAATACAATATTTCCTGATTTTAGTTCAAATAATTAGTAGAAAAGAGTTAAAAATATGACTTGTGATTAAAATTATTTAGAATTAGATAATGGTTTCAGTGTAATCTTTTCATTTGGATTCATGATGTTGTAGTTAAAGAAAATATTATAAAATTATTAGAAACTAGTCTAAAGGAGCTTGTAAATCAATTGGTAGAAGGAAACCAAAGGTTTTATTTACTATATAAATATGCTTTAAGATATTTCATTTATAATTAATTTGATTCAATTACTTGAAATCAAAATAAGCATGTTAAGGAATAAATTCCCTAATATAAATCATATGGCTTAAAATAAAAGAGCTAGAGAGATAGAAATACATTGCTTATGAAATATGATCAGATCTACAATTCCTTATCCAAACCCCAGGGGCCAGATGTATTCCAGAATTGGGATTTTGTCTGAATTTATTAAAGGTAACATTTTGCATGTATCTTATATTATGCTAACACTCAGTGGGGCCTGGAGCAGCTCCCCCTACTCAGATATGTTAATACTTCAAAATATACAAACAATATAAATATTTGATTTAAAACAGAAAAAAATTAGTAAATAATCATACATCAGTATAGGTTTAGTTTTGTCATTATATGAAAAATATCAGGGCTCTTTGGATCCTGGAATTGCAACACACACTAATTTCCCTATACATTAGGGTTTTCTTTGCCCTGGTGCTCTGAACAATGTAAATGTTCCTGGGCCCAGCCCTTTGACACTACTGCCATGAGCACTTAACAATGTTTTATGATCAAGGTGGTATTTGGACTATTCTAAACTCTTAACTATTATTAAAATATTAGAAACCTCTCATTAAGCAGTTCTGAGAATATGAAGGATACTATGAGGTGAAGGAAAATATTCCCTACTACAAAAGGGACAGTCAAACTCAGGCAGAACTTGGTCAGAGGCATTTACATTTATTTACATTCTATCATCTCAGAGTTAGTAAATTTCTTATCTGGAGTTCTTTTCCTGTATTTTCAACTATTTTGTTGAAGTTGTTGGCATTACCTCTTTTTTTCATAATCACATGTTTCTGTGAACATATCTATATAGCCTATTCTCAAGTGTTTCTCAATCTGTGGATTGAATAAAATGCTTTCCATTTTCTTTTCTTTTCTTTTTTCATTACATAGATAGTCTTATTCCAGATATGAACTGTTCTGGTAAGAAAATTCCTTTTCTTCCCCTTGTTTGGCTTGTTCTCAGAGGAGTGAAACATCCAAAGCACATTCATTTAGGTGAATACAATACAACAGAAAAAAAAAATGTGTTCTGTAGGTTAATCTCAGTATTCTCAAATTTGGGTAGCAAAGGAGAGACCAAAATACATGATAATCACTGACTCCAGCATATGATATACCTGAAGCAATATATTTTGATTATGGAATGCAGGAGGGGTAGATGAATAAGAGGAGTCACAAATACAGTCTACCTATATCCAGTTAGCCTAAAAATTGACCTTGACATTTCCAAGAAGAGAAGAGGTTACAGAACTGCAGAGGATTCAGGGCTGAGCCAAACTCCTTGAAGAGATTATGGGTTTCAGAAGTTCCAGTTTTTTACCTCTTGGCAGATTCACAGAGCTCTATGAACATTCAGGCCAGAAAACTACCCCTGTACTTGCTTTCAGGCCAGACTATCCTCCAAGCACACATCACCAAATCTTCATCTTTCTGAATAGCCTTGGATCCTGCATGTGTCTGGATGATCATCTTTCAAAGTAAGTTAACACTGAAGCCTATTAGTTCTATATTTGGGACATCTCTATGGAGCAGTAATGATAATATCTGGCACTCCTTTTCTTCAAGGCTCACTGCAATCTATGAGCATTCTAACTTTATAGGTGAGAAAACATAAGCTTAGAGAATTAAGTAACTTGCCTTAGATCACACAAACTTATAAATGAAGCAGGAACTTGAAGACAAATTCTCTGATGTCAAGTACTCAGCAATTTCTTTCCATAATTCCACAGATAATTCAAAAGATACATTTTGATGAGCAGAGTCTTTTATAACCTCAAAATAATTTTCTTTCCATAAACTGTGGATTTTCATTTGTTTAAATTTGGCAAATGTCTTAGATATGATTTTGCTCCACCTCTGCTGAACAATCAATCAGTCAATAATTAAGGGCTTGACAGCAATTATGGACTTAAACCAAAAAGACTGAGGAAGAATATCTGTGTCCAGTTCCTGAAAATTTACTGGAAGCTTCACTTCCTCACACTCACATGTATTCACGAACTGTCCCTAAACCTCAGCTTTAAAGAAATACCTTTCAACCTGATAAATTTTAGAATCCTGCTACAAACTGGTATGAAATGAATGTCAGTCTTGAGATCTCTATTTCACTTGGAGAAGATGGGCTTTCTCTGTGTTGCGAAAAGGGAGAGAGCAAATAAAGAGACATAATTTAATTTTATCAATAAGGGGAAAGGAAGTTGTATGAACCTCAAAAGAAGAGAAAAACATGTTTGAAAATTGCTTGAATCACTTAAACTTTTTATTGTTATCAACACTAAAGCATATCCTCCATTAGAAAAACAGTAGGTGTAACTGAATTGCTTTTAAATGACTTTCAATGATTCCTTTTTGAGAATCATTAGAAGCATTAGAATAATTTTATTATAATTTCATGAAATTTTATTTTCATGTTTTGTCTTCCTGTCAAACTTGAGATGACTGATGAAAAGACTGTGTGAAGTAGAATAATTTTGCTATTGAAATTTAGAGATTCTCAGGAATTAACTAGGATTCTGTAGCTAGAACTTTGATCTCTAGTTTTAAACTTTTAATATATTTCTTAAAAGAAGAATTGAAGTCCATGATACTTCTATTAGACAATAAGATGGTAAAACTCTCAGAAGGTCAAAGATTTTAAATGGATAAAAATAAATGTTTGGGGAAAATTTTACAAGAATAGATTTTCCAAATTATGTTAAATCCTATAATAAATGGAGTAGAAGTTGAAATAGGAAAAATTTTTAAAGAATTATTGTTTTAAAATTTTAAAATATTCTTATAATGTTAATGAACATTATTAAATAAACTTGGAATTTATCTGCACTTATTGTTTCGTTTACATTTAGAGCTGCAGTCAATTGTGTTGGACTGTGTTCAGAGAATTTTTCAGAATCCCAATTTTTTTTTTTTTTTTTTTCTTTTTTTGCGGTACGCTGGCCTCTCACTGTTGTGGCCTCTCCCGTTGCGGAGCACAGGCTCGGGACCTGCAGGCTCAGCAGCCATGGCTCACGGGCCCAGCCGCTCCGCGGCATGTGGGATCTTCCTGGACCGGGGCACGAACCTGTGTCCCCTACATCGGCAGGCAGACTCAACCACTGCGCCACCAGGGAAGCCTCAGAATCCCTTTTAATGAAAATTCAATTGCCTTAAAGGAAAAATCAAAGCCTAAATCATCTAGTATCTAGTAAATTTTTAACCTTGATGTAGAGTCTACTGCTTCCTAGAAGTCATATTTGGTAAAATTGCTACTATTTCAGGGTAAGACAAATATCAGTTGAAGTACCTTCTTCCACATACATTTGAGATCTGCATGATTCCTATCATCTCCATGGTTTAGAGTCTGAGGTAAGAAGTTGGCTTCACTTCCTTATTGTCACCACTGGCTTCGATTGCTTTATGGATCATCTTACCATTCCCAACAGTTTGTTCCTGTTTTGATGTGATCAGTCACACTGTCCTGGATATGAAATATGGCCCACTTTATTTAATTTATATACCATCATCAACATAGCAAGCAAGCAAACAAAAAATAAAATAAAACTAACTTATACAATTGATTACATTTTAGGTCTGGAAAAATCAACATGGGTGTTTCCACAAGAAAATGAAAGCATAAGTTTTAAATACTGAAAAGCTTCGTTTTTCAAAGTTCATTGGCCACCATTCACAAGTTCTTGGATACCACCATGTTTGTTGGTTTTATCTACAGCACTCCCATTCCATTTATTCAATATATTCTTGAAAAAAAAATTCTTCCCAAATGGAACTACAGTGCTAGGTAATTAAATAATACTTTTTATAATTATTCTAATTATATTTCATAATAATTTTACAATATAATAATATAATTATTATTAAAATGAAGTAATATGTTTTTGAACAGCTATTATTTTCCTCTAGTAATGTTTTACAGATCCTGAAAAAGCTGTCTCTGCTCCCGAAATATGATGTAGTCATGACAAAATACATTAATTATATAGTTGAAACATTATGCAGGTGAAAGATATTCTCAACCAGTTTTATGAAGATGGTCCATGCTGTATATCAAATAATGATTAACAATGAATGTGATATCTTTCCCATGTGGTCCACAGAGAATGTAACTAAAGAAGACGTAAATGTCTTCTATCTTCCAAAGGGGATGCATGTATGTTATTACAAGTTATATTATGTTATGTTATGCTATGTTATGTTACATGTTGTGCTATAGTATGCTATGTATGCTATGCTATGTTATATGTTATGCTATACTATCCTATGCATTACATTGTGTTACACTATGTTATCTCTTTCTCTTAGATGTCTGTCTTCCAATTCTATGGAACCTTCTCTAGGTGCACTGCTCGGCTTAAGGTGTCCTGAATTTGGAATAATTTTTGAGGTAGAAAGAAGATTGAGAACTGGTTCACTCTAGGTCACTCATTTCTTCATCTTTCCTCTCTGACTCACATCTTTCCCCTCTGTCTTCCAGTTGGTGGTGAGTTATATTCAGATGCATACATAGGGTATTGTTATTCATCCTTTCCCGTAGGATGTTAGCTATTTACACTAAATCTCAAGTCTAGTGCCGTTTTCTCTAGAGCTGGGATAACTGTGCCAGGCAAAATTTCTATGCATCAGACAGAGTCTCTGGTAGGCATGTGGTAATTGGGAGATAAACAGCTGTTATTGCCACCATATCTTCAGTGTAAGGGATTATGCCTGAAGGGAAATCAGGCTGACTAGGCAGTGTGTAGGGCCTGGTTCTATACACAGATATTAAGAAATTAGATTATTACCCTGGCTCCTTTAGGCCCTCAGTCAATGCTTCCATCTGAAGTGGTTGTCATTAATCTTTCCTATCCTGTACTCAGCACCTCTAAATAAGCTTTAACTTCTGCTTGACCAGGGCCAAATTTTCAGAATAGTGAATGCAATTAGATCTAAAAAGCGATCTATAATACATGCACCATTATTATATGTACCATTAAATGAAAAGGGGAATATCTCTGCCAATGCTGATACAATGTTTCCTATCACTAACAGTTTTTATTTTATTCTTACTGAAATACCTCTTTTCTTATATACCACACTTGTGCAATCACAGAAAGAAAATTTAAGTGAAATAACTAATTAACTGATTTTAAAACTAAAACTTCTTTACACTCAGGGTTCAACTTTTTGAGCTGGGATCATCAGTGCATTTTTTTTCCATGTAGAATAATCCTCTATGGCTACACAAGCATTGGTGATTCATTATTTCCTAAAAAAATGCTGCACTATTTTCTGTAGAATTATTGTCCAAGCAGCTAACGTTATTTTATAATTTTTGATACACAGGGGTGGGCAATAACAACTATCTAGCCTACCTGCTCCTGGATGACAACAATTATAAGTCATCTAAATTCAGATGTTAAAATCTGAAAAAAAATGTATCCCTGAAATAATGCAACTGCATTTTATCTGGAAATTTCAGATTGTCAACCACCATAACTAAAGGATGGACATTTCTGCTCCTAAACATCCAGGGTTCATCCCCATAAGCACTCCTGACCCAGCAATGGCACATTTCTAATAGTCAATGGAAAAATTCCACATGTCACTGAGTCCTCAGTAGCACAGGGGTACATTTTGTCTGGGAAATCTTGCTTTCCTATAACCATAACAAGAAGATGAACATTTCTGATTCCTTTCAGTCCTGGTTTCTGCCCCAACAAGCACTGCTCAGCCATGGCTGGGAAAATTTCCAGGAAACAGTGGTGTAATTCACTGTGTGATGTAATATGTGGTACTACAGCCCACTACAGTCCTATGCATTCTTGGATACCTTCCCTGCTACATACACACACATTCACAATTATTTCAACACTTTCTATGTTCCATGGAGAGGTCTGTCAGCAGATTATAGAAAGTTACATTTTGCTCATAAGCCAACTGGCTACACCGGTAGCAAACAAAGAGGTTTAATAACTGACAAGTATCCTATGACAGAAGAAGGGAGTCTGTCATGCATATTCAAATTGACTCTGATTCCCCAAGTCTGAGCCTCAGAAGTAAAACATGGTCCCTCTTTTCCTTGATTTCTTCACAGAGCATTTGTGTGTGTGCAGCCAAATTCTTGAAGATTTGAGAAGATGGAAGAAAAACATCAAAATGTAATAAACAACTGAATTTGAATATTTTTCATGTTTATCCTGAGCAACGTTTCCCTGGAATTAGGCTCTAGTCTGCTTCTAAGCTGCTCGACCCTCTCTCACTCTACTCTCCATGGACTGTTTTCTTCTTCCTCTTCTTCTGTCTTTTACACTAGAATTCTTTTTTTAAGATGTTGGGGGTAGGAATTTATTAATTAATTAATTTATTTTTTCTGTGTTGGGTCTTCGTTTCTGGGTAAGGGCTTTCTCTAATTGTGGCAAGCGGGGGCCACTCTTCATCACGGTGCACGGGCCTCTCACTATCGCGGCCTCTCTTGTTGCGGAGCACAAGCTTCAGACGCGCAGGCTCAGTAGTTGTGGCTCACGGGCCTAGTTGCTCCGTGGCATGTGGGATCCTCCCAGACCAGGGCTCGAACCTGTATCCCCTGCATTAGCAGGCGGATTCTCAACCACTGCGTCACCAGGGAAGCCCTACACTAGAATTCTTATTTCTTTCTTGCCCAGAGAAGTTTCATGATCTCCCCTCTGTTTCCTTAACTCACATATTTAGCCTTCAAAGGGTTCAAGGAGGTAGAAAATATTCAAATAGAAATCAAGGCCATGCATAGTTTTCAAAGCCTTCATGGAAGGATTAGGCTTGATCTGAAATTTTAAGTACAGAGAAAAATTTTAAAAAAAGTCAGGAAGAAATTCTACACAGGAAGTCAGAAGAAGTAACAGAAGCATGGGGGAGAATGCTGCCTCACTCATTAGGGAAACTAGGTCTCTATAATTAGCTCTAACCAGTTAGAGACTTTACCTTTATGCCCTTCTGCTTCACTCTGACATTCCTGCTTCTGCCATCACTCCTTAATGGTAAAGCAAATACACCCCCAAATCAATTTATGGGCCAGGTTGCATTAGGAAACATCTTTTTAGCTCTGATTTCCTAAGCTTCACCTCCAGAGGTTCATATTAATAGCTGCTGGGTTGATGCTGTGAATATATAATAATTTTATTCATTTTGGTTTCGAGCTGACTTAGTGATCATCCAGACTAGTAAATTACAACATTAGAAGTGGTTTGATTTAATTACATGATTGAACATCTAAAACAGTCATTCTGAGAAAGAAAAGATGTTTTTCAGAGAGGAATAAGTAACAATGCAAGATTAAAATTCTGAAAGGAAGGGCCAAAGGGAGGCACCATAATGTGGGCAGTTGGAGATATCAAATTTACCATAAAGGGAAAGGATAGAGGAAACTAAAATTTAGGATGGAGAAGCTGTTCCAAAGGAAAGGAACTGGGCGAGTAGCAAAATAAAACTTCTCTTATTTGTTGTTTTCTTTAGGTCCTTCCTGGAAAATACAAACATCTGTATACACTGGAATATCATCTCATTGCCACTGTTTATTATCAAGGCTAGAAGTGCAATGGGAGTGAAGCAGGGGGACGGGGGGCACTTGGTTAGAGCCTGTCTGTTGCTTGTGCTGTGTGATACCCACAAATCTTTTGAAGGAAATAGAGCATCTTCTCTGATTAACCATGCATGTTCCTGCAAAAGATTTCTAGTTCTCCTTAGTTCTCTCTCCAAGCTCCTCTGTTTGGGGGAATTACATCCTTATAAGTTTTAACCTCAGGCTCTCTCTTTAAGAAATGTTTTTGGGGCTTCCCTGGTGGCACAGTGGTTGGGAGTCTGCCTGCCGATGCAGAGGACGCGGGTTCGTGCCCCGGTCTGGGAGGATCCCACGTGCTGCGGAGTGGCTGGGCCTGTAAGCCGTGGCCGTTGAGCCTGTGCATCCGGAGCCTGTGCTCCGCGACGGGCGAGGCCACGGCAGTGAGAGGCCCGCGTACCGCAAAATAAAATAAAATAAAAATTAAAAAATTAAAAAAAAGAAATGTTTTTGATTTACTGATATCCAATAGTGCTTGAAACACAGTTGGTGTATAATAAATATCTTTTGCATGTGTGAATGATTGGATAAATGATTTACTGTAACACAAGCTCATCCTGAGGGAGAAAGGAAGGAAAGAAGAGTTCTACTCTCCCATTAAGTTCTCCAGAGTTGTTGGAATGGTCAAAACCAGATTTCTGATATCATGTCTTGGTGTACCATTTAAACCATAAATTAAATAAAATATCTAACTTTACCCAGAAGTCTTTTGCACATGTCAAGATTTTTTCCCCCTTTTTTATGGAACATTAATAACAACAGTAGTATTAGTTACAGCTAATATTTGTATATTACTATAATTCAGTAATTTGCAAGAGCCAAAAACCCATCTCTTACTTTGGCCATGCAACCTTCAGAGAAAATTCCTTTGTAATAGAAGAATGCTTGTAGAAGGTTCTATTCTCTTCTCTGCACACCTCTCTTAGGGGAACTGAGGCCAACCTTGGTCAACTAGTATTCCCGCAGGGTACTGACCATTTCCAAGGATTTTAAAACAGAAACTTTCTCTATAATGGAACTTCCCAACTGAGTTTTCCTTCTGCTTAACCACAATTTGGCTACACACTCTATTGAGAACTCAGTCTTATCTCTAAGAAACTGCCTTGTTTTCAGTCTCTAACAATATATATTATGTGCACAAATAAAAGAAGACAATAATAGAAGACAGAAGCAAAACTTAATTCTATTCATAAATCAATCAATGTGCATATCTAAAGCAAATTGTATTTCCTCCTTAATTTGTTCTGCTTAATTTTGTGCTGTCTATATTTCTGGTTCTACACCAAAAAATAATTTCAAGATCTAGGTATAAGGACTTTTAGCTGGAGTAATGGCCTCCTCAATTCCAAAACCTTATATGGACCAAGAAAGTAATTTTCCTCTTAAAGTAGACTTTAGGGGAGACAGTCCTGCTAAGTCCATGGCCCAAACAATATATGATATATAGGTTTATGCCATCATGACTGATAAATAACTTCCTGTTTAAATGGTTAACCCATATGCCCTATCAGGTCATATTTGTCAATGTAGTAATACTAAACAAGCAAATTTCAACAGCTCTGAGCAGCTCAGCTACCTGACTGTAGGAAGTCTAGTATTTAATATTGCTCTTTCTTAACATTTCCAGTAATTGCCTAGAGGTTCTCACACCTGTTCCTCAACAGGCCTGATTGTTCTGTGAGGACATCAAGACTCATGAACCTTTTTACATGTCATAAAATATTAATGTTCCTGTGATTATACTATAATTGATCTTGTCTATCACCTATTCTGGAATATTTGGGGTTATTTTACATTTTTGATATTATAAATTGAGCCAAATGACCATTAGAACAAATATCAGTCATCTAAGATGAAGAACTTTGAAAAGCTCACTTTGTTAATTTGTCCCTTCTTACCTGCCAAGTGGCAGGATCTCAGTCATCATCCTTCCTAGGCCCCTATTGAACCAAGTAGTCCTGCTTTGTCCATTATTTCCCTGTTTTTTGCCTTGCTTTCTGCTCTGTTTTGATGTGACTGCTAATAACCTACCTGTGTGACCTTAGTGGTGACACTGTCTGTTTTGAGACTCTAGGGCATCTGCATTATTTTGCTGTTACCTTTTGAAATTCTTCATCAAGCTGAATGCCGATATCATGTCAATTTCTCCTTTGAATTCAATCACATTGTCTCATCTACATTTCCACTTGGAAATTTAAGAGATATTTTAGAACCTTGATTTCTTTCTCCCCAACAATCTTCTCCCCACAATATTTACCAAAGCAGTGAATGGAAACTATACCCTTCCAACTGCCTAGGTCCCAAACTTTGGAGTCATCCCTGACTCTCTTCTCACATACCTCATATCCAATTGATCAATATATACTGGTACATCAATTCTCTAAAAAACATTCAAAATTTGTCCATTTCTTACTTTTTCATAGCTGCTACCCTGGTCCTAGTGACCATCACTCTTCATTTAGATTATTATAATATGTACCCAGTCGATATCCCTATTTCAATGCTTGCTCCCCCTACACTCTATTCTCAATATATCATTCAGAGTAATTCTGTAAAATTGTTAAAGAAGATCATTTTGACTCTTTTGAAAAACCTTCACTGTATATCTCACATCAAGAGCAGTAAAGGTTGAAGTCCCAAAAGAGGCTTAGTTGATCTCACATGGTTGAGCCCATTTACTTCTTACCTCATCCCCACTACTCTCATCCACTCCAGAGCTGTATCTTTATCAACTTTATTGTTGTTCTTGGCACATTCCAAACAATGCCCCACTCAGGGCTTTTACATTTACTTTTTAATCTGACTCAAATATTTTTCTCCATTTTCTCCATATATCTTGTACTTCATTCATATCTGCATTCGTGAAAAGAAAATGACCAAGTAAGACAAGATGGTGGTGTAGGAAGATCCTGGGCTTGCCTCTTGCCATGAAAAAAACAAAATTACAACTATGTATAGAGCATCTATTAATACATCTCTGAAAATGACCTGAAGTCTACCAGAAAAGATTTTCTGCAACTAAGGATAAAAAGAAAAAGCCGCATTGAGATGGGTAGGAGGGTAGAGACACAATCTGGGTGGGACCCACACCCCCAGCACTATGTACCACAGGCAGGAGGAATTTCACAACCTTAAAAGTCCTCTCTGAGGAGTGAGGGCTCTGGGTCCCACATTGAGCTCTCTAGCCCTGGGGAGACCTGCAGTGGGAAGATGAGCTCCCATAATGTTTGGCTTTGAAAACCAGTAGGGCTTATATCTGGGAAAACTAGAATGCTGTAGGAAACTGAGAATTTGCTCTTAAAGGGCACGTAAAAAGTCTCACACACTATAAATCCCAGGGCAGAGGTAGCATTTTCAACACCACGTGGGTCAGAAGTGAAGGAGATTCACTGACTAATTTTAGGGCTTTTGAACAAGGGGCAGGTATCTATTGCAACTTTCTCTGGCTATGAAGGAATTATCAGGTGCCATTTTTGTTTGTTTGTTTGTTTTGTTTTTGGCTCATTCTCTACCTAGCTGACTTGATGCTGGTAGGCACCATTTCCAGCTCTTCTCTTCTAACTTATTACTACTCACCCCATCCCATGTTCACCTGTGAATGCACCCAGCCTGTGCTCCTCCAAAGCAGACCTTCATCCTGTCAGGCCAGGCAGGCACGTTTGCCCTGCAACAGAAATCCTCAAAAGCAGCCCTCCACCCCACCACTCCTGGCAGGTGCCTTCGGCCAGCATTGACATCTCCTCAAATTGGCTTCCCCTTAGGGGCTGAACTGGCACATCAGTTGCAGCTAGGCCTTACAGTCAGATGCACTGGGGGTCAGCATCACATACTAGCATGCCCATAGCAACTGTGGTCTAGCCACAACAGGAGGGCACATGCAACTCACACAGGGGACCCTCCTCAAACACCTGGCTCCAGGGGCTAGAGGGGAACCACACTACTGGGTCTCACAGGACACCTTGTACACAAAACTACTCTTTCAAGACCCGGGAATGTAGCTGATCTACCTAATACATAGGAACAAACACAGAAAGTTAGGAAAAATGAGGGGACAAAGGAAAATGTCCCAAACAACAGAACAAGACAAAAACCTCAGAAAAAGAACAAAACAAAATGGCAATAAGCAATCTTCCAGATAAAGAGTTCAAAGGAATGGTCATAAAGATGCTCACCAAACTCAGGACAGAAATGGAGGAACACAATGAGAACTTCATCAAAGAGAGAAAGTATAAAAAAGAACCTATCAGTACTGGAGAATATGATAACAAAAGTGAAAAATATACTAGAAGGAACCAACAGCAGATGATGCAGAAGAATGGAACAGTGGTTTGGAAGAGAGGCTAGTGGAAACCACCCAATCATAACAGCAAAAAGAAAAAAAAATGAGGGTAGTTTAAGGTACTTCTTGGACAATATCAAGCATACTAAGAAACATCTGCATTATAAGACATCCAGAAGGAGAAGAGATAGAAAGAAAGGGACAGAAAACCTATCTGAAGAAATAATGACTGAAAACTTCCCTATCCTGGTAAAGGAAACAGACAGCCAGGTCTTGGAAGCACAGAGAGTTCAAAAGGATAAACCCAAAGAAACCCACACCAAAACACATTATAATTAAAATGTCAAAAGTTAAAGAGAAAATCTTAAAAGCAGCAAGAGAAAAACAACTAGTTACATATAGAAGAGTTCTCATCAGATAATCAGCTGACTTTTCAGCAGAAACCTTACAGGCAAAAGAAAGTGTCATGATATATTCAAAATACTGAGAGGGAAAAACTTATAATCAGTCTGTCTGGCAAGGTTATCACTCAGAATTAAAAGAGAGATAGAGTTTTGCAGACAAGTAAGCTAAAGCATTTCATCATCATTAAACCAACCTCACAAGAACTGTTAAAGGGGCTTTTTAAAACAGAAAAGACCACAATTAGGTATATGAAAATTATGAAAGAAAAATATCTGACTATTCAGGCAAACATACAATAAAGGTACTGGATTGATCACCTGTATAGTTATAGTATAAAGATTAAAAGACAACACTAGTAAAATCTTATACATATCTACAATAATTAGTTAAGGGATACACAAAATTAAAGATGTAAAATATGATGTCAAAAAATAAAAAGTTGGGGGCAATAATAAGGTAGAGCTTTTTGAATATGCCCAAATGTAAGCAACTTAAAATAGACTGCTATATATACAAGTTGTCTTATCAGAACTTCATGGTAACCAAAAACCAAAAACTGATAATAGATATATAAAAATAAAGAGAAAGGAATACAGATATAAATCTAAAGACAGTCATCAAATCAAAAAGGTAGAGAACAAAAGAAAGGAACAGAGAACAATGACAACAAACAAAACAATTCATAAAATGGCAATAAGTATATACCTATATATACAAGAGACTCAATCCAGGTCTACAGACACACACCAACTGAAAGTGAGGAGGTAGCAAAAGATATTCCATAAAAACAGAAACAAAAAGAAAGTTGGGGTAGCAATACTTATATCAGACAAAATAGACTTCAAATCAAACACTGTTAATAAGACACAAAGAAGGGTATTACATAAATGATAAAGGGATCAATCCAGCCAGAAGATATAACACTTGTAAATATATATGCATCCAACATAGCACCAAAATACATAAAGCAAATATTAACAGATATAAAGGGAGGTTGATTATAATACAGTAATAGTAGGATACTTTAACACCCCACTTTTATCAACTGATAGATCATCCAGATGAAAAATCAATGAGGAAACATTGGTCTTAAATGATGTTAGACCAAATAAAATTAATAGAACATTCCACCCCCAAACAGCAGAATACACATTCTTTTCAAGTGCACATAAAAATTCTCTGGAGTAGAGCACAAATTAGGCCACAAAACAAGTCTCAATAAATTTAAGAAGATTGTCATCATATAAAGCATCTTTTCTGACCATAATGGTATGAAGCTAGAAATAGCTACCAAAAAAACCCCCCAAAAAAACAAAAAACAAAAACTGGAAAAAACCCCACAAACTCATGAAGTCTAAAGAACATAACACCAAACAACCAATGAGTCACTGAAGAAATTAAAGTGGAAATTTCAAAAAATACCTTGAGAAAATGAATATGGAAACACAATAATCCAAAATCTATCAGACACAACAAAGGCAGCTAAAGAGGAAAAATTTTTACCGATACAGTCCAACCTCAGGAAACAAAAAAAACCAACCAACCAACCAAACAAACAAAAATCTAACCTTATACCCAAAGAAACTAGAAAAATAAGGACAAGCCTAAAGTTAGAAGAAGGAAATAATAAAGAGCAGAGAGGAGATAAATGAAATAGAGACTAAAGAAATAATAGAAAAGATCAAGAAAACTAAGCCTGGTTCTTTGAAAGGATAAGCAAAATCAATAAACTTTTAGCCATCGCCCTTTTTTTTTCATCAAGAGAAAAAGAGACAGGGCTCAAATAAAGAAAAGCAGAAATAAAAGAGAAGTTACAAACAACACCACAGAAATACAATGGATCATAAGAGGTCACTGCAAACAATTATACAACAAATTGAACGACCTAGAGGGAACTGATAAATTCCTAGAAACATACAATATTCTAACACTGAATCATGAAGAAATATAAAATCTGATGATGCTAATTATGTAATATAATTGAATCAGTAATAAAAACAAACTCCCAGGTAATGAACGTCCAGGACCAGTTGACTTCACAGATGAATTATATCAAACATTTAAAGAAACCTCAATACCAATTATCCTCAAACTACTGCAAAAAATGAAGAGAAAGTAACACTTCCAAACTCATTTTACAAAGCCAGAATTACCTTGATATCAAAACCAGATGAACATAGATGCAAAAATCCTCAAAAAATATTAGCAAACTGAGTTTAACAATATATAAAAAGGACCATACATCATGATCAAATGGGATTTATCCCAGGGATGCAAGGATAGTTCAATATCTGCAAATCAATGTTATATACCACATTAACAAAACAAAGGATAAAAATCATATGATTATGTCAATGGGTAAAGAAAAAAGCTTTTGACAAAATTCAACATCCGTTTATGACAAAAACTCTCAACAAAACTGGTATAGAGGGAACACACTTCAACATAATAAAGGCCATATATGAAAAACCCACAGCTAACTTCTCAGTGGTGAAAAGCTGAAAGCATTTCCTCTATGATCAACAACAAGGCAAGGATGGCAACTTGACACTTTTAATCAACATAGTATTGGAAGTCCTAGCCACAGCAATCAGACAAGAAAAAGAAATCAAATTGAAAAGGAAGAAGTAAAACTGTCACTGTTTGCAGATGACATGATACTATACATAGAAAAATCCTAAAGATGCCACCAGAAAACTATTACAGCTCATCAATGAATTTGGTAAAGTGGTAGGATACAAAATTAATATACAGAAATAAGTTGCATATCTATACCTTAATAATGATCTATCAGAAAGTGAAATTAAGGAAACAATCCCATTCACAATCGCATCATAAAGAATAAATAAATTGAACCAAGGAACTGAAAGACTAGTACTGAAAACTATGACATTGATGAAAGAAATTGAAGATGACACAAATAAGTGGAAATGAATACTGTGCTCATGAATTGAAAGAATGAATACTGTTAAAATGTCCATACCACCTAAAGTAGTCTACAGATTCAATGCAATCCCTATCAAAATACTAATGGCATTTTTCAGAGTATACAACATATAATCCTAAACTTTTTACATAACCACAAAAGATCCCAAATAACCAAGCAATCTTGAGAAAAAAATAATAAAGGTGGGAGGCATCATGCTCCCTGATTTCAAACTATACTAAAAAGCTACAGTAATCCAAACAGTATGGTATTGGTACAAAACCAGACACAAGGGTCAGTGGAACAGAATAGAGAGCCCAGAAATGAATCCACACTTACATGGTCAATGAATCTATAACAAAAAAGGCAAGACTACACAATGGTGAAAAGACAGCCTCTTCAATAAATAGTGTTGTGAGAATTGGAAAGCTACATGCAACAGAATGAAACTAAAATGTTTTCTTACACCATATACAAAAATAAACTCAAAATGGATTAAACAGTTAAATGTAAGATCTGAAACTATAAATCTCCTAGAAGAAAACATAAGCAGATCTTTGACATCAATCCTAGCAGGATTTTTTGATATGCCTCCTCAGGCAAGGGAAACAAAAGCAAAAATAAACAAGTGGGACTACATAAAACTAAACAGCTTTTTTGCATAGTGAAGAAAGACATCAAAATGCTAACCATCACCTGAGCCTTCAGCATGCCATAATCTTTTTGCAACAATAACATCAAAGATCTTTGATCACAGATCACTGTAACACATATAATAATAATGAAAAAGTTTGAAATATTTCTAGAATTACCAAAATGTAACACAGAGACATCAAGTGAGCAAATGCTGTTGGAAAAAGAGTGCCAATAGACTCACTAGATGCACAGTTGCCACAAACCCTCAATTTGTAAAAAAAAACCCACAGTATCTGCAAAGCACAATAAAGCAAAACACAATAAAATGAAGTATGTCTGTGCTAACTTCAAGAACCATTTTTATTCTAGATATCTGGTGTGAATATTATTTCATATTTATTAATATGTGCTTTGATCTTTCATCCCTATTTTAACATTTGTCTATTTGTTTGTTCTGGTGTTGTTTTTCAAACATCAAATCTGTTGCACAGCATGGGCTTTTATAATAACCCTTTTTTTTAAAGGATGTGGACAATCATATTCCTCCCCTTTAATCCAATAATAAAAGTATTGGATTAAATAATATTGGCCTTGTCTTCTTTAGTGTATCATCCAGAAAGAAAGAGGAATAACTTATCTCAATGGGCAGAGTAGAATATACTCTGGGGCACATTTTGCTAGTATCTGGAGTTTGATATCTTCTCCATAGGTTGCCTATTCCTAACTACAGGCAATAGCACATATCATCTCTTTCCAGTAAAGAGGTGAAGAATAGACCACAGAGGCTCTCTCTGTTCTGTCTCCCCTGATGGCTAGAGATTAGCAGCTTAGATGAGTTTTTGTTGTTGTTATGGTTGACTTCAATCATCACAACATTTAGCTTCAGTTACCTTTGATTTACTGAACCAAGAAAATAGATGAGAGGAAAAAAATAAAATAAACATCTAAAAGCAAACAACAACAGGCCAGCATAGTGAATGAAAATATATCCACACCAAAGCATACAGCATCTTATATTTCTGGGGACAAAGATTCTGCAAGCTTCTAAGAGGAGGGACTAGACAGTCCACATACAAAATGTTAGGGATAATAATGGCTTTAAAGTTCTCAATACAGCATTGCAAGTTAATGGAACAGAAAAATAATTTTAAAACATTTTGTAGAAAATGATGTCTAAGTAAAACTCTTCACTTAGCTTAACATTAATTATGATTAAAGCTAGAATGAAAATATTTTCAGACAGGCATGTGCTTCAACTGAAACAAGGCAGTAAACCTAGACAGAAAAAATCTCCATAAAACAGAAATTCATTTCAGGAGAGAAATAAATGAAGGAATATGAAAGAATACATGAGATACTGGTGAAGGGAAAATGATGACAAATGCATACCAGATTTAGAGGACATGTAGTTCAGTCTATAGAAAGTAAAAAAAACCTCTTGGAGTTCTTCAAGAATTTTCACGTTATTCAAGGAAATTAAATGGGAAAATTTTTGATGCACAGTAATATAGACAGGAGATTTAGA
The DNA here is from genome assembly GCF_964165515.1 of Mesoplodon bidens. Taxonomy (NCBI): domain Eukaryota; kingdom Metazoa; phylum Chordata; class Mammalia; order Artiodactyla; family Ziphiidae; genus Mesoplodon; species Mesoplodon bidens. The sequence goes on from NC_138160.1 coordinate 69,130,263, forward strand.
CAACTGGGAGATAGTTGGGAGTTGAATTAGTGCCATGTTCATAAAAAGCAAACAAAAGGTTATAAATGATAATTAAATCCAGGGGAAAATGTATACAGGAAATGAAAATCGACCATAATATGTCTATTCAAGACAGAAAACTATTTATAGAATCCAAATAATATTAGCAGATACTGTTGGTAGGTAAATCATGATAAAGGCCTTATTGGGAATGGGTGCAAGGATAGAGAAGATTGGGAGTAATACCTTTTTTGTAATATGCCTCCCAGAACTTTCACACTCTGTTTATGTAGCTAAGCTGCACATCCTTCCTGTTTGCCCCAGACTGTCTGTGTTATGTCTACAGTCTTGCTATAATTATTAATAGGACACCATTCATTCTCAAACAATTCCTAGTCTGGCTGATAAATTATAGTGTCACCACAGCTTAAAGTAAAAGGATTTATTTCTTACTCATGTTAAATGTAGGGTTCACTGGTGTTTGCACTACTGCTCCTTGTTCTTTTTTTTTAAGTAATTAATTTATGTATTTTTTATTCCAGGATCTAGGCTGAGTGAACAGTTCCCAATAAGATATGCCCTAATTATAACAGAGGGTAAAGAGCAAGAAGGCAACACAAGAACATAATGGCTCTTAAAATGTCTTCTGGAAAAGGATCCACTGTCACCTTTGGTCACATTCATTGGCCAAGGCAAGTCACATGCCCAAGCTTCTTGTCACAAGTGAGGATGATAAAGAATGCATTGCTTGCCACATGGCAATAAATAGGATGTATAATCCTACTATTAGTAAAGGGGGTGCAAATAGTGGGGAATAATAAAATCTTTCACAGTATATAATGAAAGTAAAACCTGGAAAATATATAAAATCTGTACATAATGTAAGAATAATAGTAACCAACTGCTGGAAGAACTTGGATGTGAAATAATAATAGATAATATTTGTATTTTGCTTTTTTATTTGTATTTTACCCTAGGCTTAATATACATAATCACATTTGATCATTTTTAAGGTGGAGACTTTTTTATGACCATGTAACAGGTAATGAAATTGACATTAGGTTAAATAACTTGTTAAAATCAGGTTAAAACCTTGTACAAATAATAGGCGGTCTTATTACATATTTGGTTGTTTTGATATTTGTAGCAGTCTTGTTACTTCCTTCTATTATGCTCCTTGTATCTATGTGAAACAAAAAAAGTGTAGATCCATGGGCTGCTTTAAAGTGAGTAAATCAGAACTGGTTTGTAATGAGGTTGTATTTCCTTTTCCTTGGCCACAGGTTTGCATTTTATAAAAGCAATAATTCATCTAGATTTTGGTTCCTTGTGTTGTAAAAGTAAAATTTGGCCCTACTGCACAGTTGTGTTGATTGTAAGTAAATTATTATGGAATGAAATATATGACAGGACTATGTAGTTGCTGTTTAATATATAGACTCAAAATATCATTTTAAGACAATGATAAAAGTGTTTAAGTGTTTACTAAAATCAATCTTCTATAAGGATAAAATGTGCTATTTACATAACAAGAAGATGGTGGCATAAAGAAGGGAAATACATAATCACCATTATAGATTATTGTCCCCAAACTTATTTTCTATCCTTATTCATTCTCTTGAGCATTAATTTTATTTATTTATTCATTCAACACTGTTTTAATAATAACTTGTGCCAGTGAGAAAAACTTCCTGTGTTTTAAGAGCTCAAAATCATGTGGTGGAGGTGGAAATATATGCAAGTAATTGCTAAAGAGTGAGATAAGTGCTAATACACGTATTTGCAAAAGGCTAAAATGACACTTACGATGTGCCTGCAGATTTGTGACATTTTGGTCAAGCAGAGAGTTAGAGAAGAGTGTAAACCTGCCAGGTTGTTCTAGAGAGAAAGAAGAAGAGATGGGAGTGGAAAGTGGAGGTGAGAGAACATTCTTCTTCAGAGTTGAAGAAGGAATAAAGCCCAAACATATGTATCCTCTGTAGTTTTTTCTGAGTTGAACCTTATCAACTTGAAATTGTGTACCAGCGAATCTTATATCTCATTATTGGTTCTGCTTTATTCTTTACTTTCAAATGCTAGATATAAAAGTCCGTGCTTAAGGAATCTTTAACTAACTAATATGGACATAATAAAAAGAAATTAGGCAGGAGAGATTCAATTCAGAATGAAAAGAGAACACTGAAGACCTGAATGCGTGAGCAAGATATTAAAAAACAGGTGTAGAAGCAGCAAAAATAGGAAGGGTCAGAAACTCTGGTAACAGTAAAGGCATTGGAAAGATAGGTAGGGTCAACCACAACAGGGCTTCCAACGTGGAAGGGTAAAGTTTTCATTTACGTCAGGGAAGCTTTTGATAGTGGAGGAGCCTAGAATAAGCAAGAACCATATCTGCTGCATAAGATCAATGCCATTTTTAAAGCAACAGGAGACAATGAACTGAGTTGAACCTCCTGCTGTGATTCTAACATTCCCTTTGCTCAGCATTTCCCAAGTGAAACAACAAAAATAATGTGGTTATTGCCTTGTCTCGGATTTATGTTCATTGATTTACTGGGGTTTTTCTACTTCCGGAAATATTAAACTGTAAAATACTTGACTTTTGTTAATAATTTATTAATGACAAAAACAACATCGTCCAAACTAAATAGCATTTTTTATGAGCTGTAACTGTGTTCTTACTAAATCTGAATAAACAGTAAGCATGTTTGAGTATACCTATACATATATAGAAAGATATATGGATACATCTGTATATGTATTATAACATCGGCATTAAATTTGTGAAGATAATTATCTTGTTGCCCAAAACCAAAACAAAACAAAAACCAAAGCACAATAAAAATAAGTCAGAGAACTCAGCTGAAGAGATACATTTATAAAGACTAAGAAATGCTTCAGTTTGCAATTTTTGTACCATATGCTTTATATTTAAAAAGGGACCTGTTTGAGTCTTAACTTTAATCATATATGCACTGAATGTTTTTCTTCTCTGAATTATTATCTTTGATTTTGATTATTTTTTTAAACTTTAAAGAAATATATTTATTTATTTATTTGGTTGTGTTGAGACTTAGTTGCAGCAAGCGGGCTCCTTAGTTGCAGCTCGCTAGTTCCTTAATTGTAGCATGTGAACTCTTAGTTGTGGCATGAATGTGGGATCTAGTTCCCAGACCAGGGATTGAACCTGGGCCCCTTGCTTTGGGAGCGTGGAGTCTTAACACCTGCACCACCAGGGAAGTCCTTCGATTTTGATTATTGATATGTACTCTAAACACATTGATCTTTAAAATTCTTCAAACTGACTTAATTAAAGAGCAATCAAAGTGCAGTTTCATGATGACTAAATAATTATGTAGTAATTCATCAAGTCTGCTAATTATTATAGATTTGGTTCAAGGTTTCTATTTATTTTACTCAATATGAGTATCAGATCTAAATAATAATTCTGGCATATTTGGAAACTAAATAATTATTTATTTTCTATATTTTTTGTAAACTAATTAAAACAAAAATTTTATCATGCTAAAATAAGTTGTTTCATGCTTTCTTCATTATTTTTTTAAATTAATTTTTATTGGAGTATAGCTGCTTTCTTTCTTCATTATTAATTGGCAACTAAAATGTCTTGATTGAACTTTAATGTAAAGTTTAGCTTTATTTAATAAATAATTATGGGGCTAGAATTTAAACTTTATAAAAAGCAGGTCAGATAACATATGAAATACCAAAGTTCAATAAATAAATCCAACTCACAGAAGGATTAATTGCTTTCATTTACCAACAGTTATAATAGTTACTATGTCAATATAACCATAGTCCAGAATTCAATGTTGATCAAGTTCTCTATTAAGCAAAATTTTGTTATTAAAATACATAGATATTTACTTTATTTCCTTTTATGGTTTGAAATAGAATTAAGCTGAAGGCATACCACTTAGTCATTTTAGTCACAATTTCTTGGATTACATTGGTTAAATATCATGATAGGGTGTGGCAGATGTGTGAAAATGAAATATTTTAATATATACAGTGAAAAATCTATATCTTCAATGTGCTATAAAGTTAGACATTTAATGATATGTATTCAAGCTATGTGTGTGCATATTTTTCTTGAACACTTAAAATATAAAATTTTGCAAAATTAAAATTTTTATCACTGATAGTTTGAATGCTTAATATAGTTATCAAGTAAATATTAATAAGATAATTCAAACCAAAAATATTTCAGCTAAATTACCTATGTGACTTCATATTGTATTGGTTCTATCTTGAACATTTGTCTTTTTCATAATTACCTAACAGTAAAAAAATTTTACACATTAGAATATCGAATTTAGAGAGTTAAGTGAATAAGTGATGAATTTAATCAAGGTTTCCCTTAAACCTAACCCTCCAGAAAGGTAAAATAATTCGTATTTTCATAAAAATTACCTCAATTGTGCCTTTTAACTTGTATAGTCAGTTGGAGGTTAAATTCTGTATTTAACATTGGCAGGTTTATCTGCAAATATGAAAAATGAAACACTGTAAAAATGAACTTAAAGGGAATATTTTTTGTATTTTGTTTTGTTTAAAATATGCACAGGGACTTCTCTGGTGGCGCAGTGATTAGCGGTCTGCCTGCCAATGCAGGGGACATGGGTTCGAGCCACGGTCCAGGAGGATCCCACATGCCACGGAGCAACTAAGCCTGTGCGCCACAACTACTGAGCCTGCGCTCTGGAGCCCACGAGCCACAACTACTGAAGGCTGCATGCCTAGAGCCCATGCTCCGCAGAGAGAGGCCACTGGAATGGGAAGCCCACGCACCACAATTTAGAGTGGCCCCAGCTGGCCGCAACTAGAGAAAGCCCGTGCACAACAATGAAGACCCAATGCAGCCACAAATAAATAAATTTATAAAATATGCACACAAATATTTTATGGTACAACCACAATAAAACACTTCTAGCAACTGTGTGAGATGGTAATCCATAATAGATGGGAAAGAGTGTGCCATTTTATACAGCTGTGACCCTGTGACTGTGTTTCTCCCTGAAGGTAGCTTACTTACTGAAAGGGGGAACAGGGAGGTGAGAAACGGAGGACTGTTGAAAAGGGAAGAGAAAACTCAAGGCAATAAAGTGGAAAACATTTGGGAGTCAGAAAAAGTGGCTCTGAGTGCAGTTTTACCTAATATGTGTGTGAGTTTTACTAAGTTATTTAGCTTCTGTGAATGTTGATTTTCTCATCTGTAAAACGCAGAAACTAATACAACCTTCACACAGTTATTATATGGATTGAATAAAATAATTTATATGAATAGCCTACTCTAAAGCCAGGTATATTTCATTAAATGGTTGATTCCTTTTCCTTTTGTTTCTCTTTTTCTCTTCCTTCTCCTCTTCCTTCCCCTTTCTCTATCCACTTTTCCTCCTCCTCTTTCTCCTTCATCTTCCTCCTCTACCTCTGCCTCTTTTTTTCTTCTCCTCCTTTTCCTTCTATCATCATCACTACTGCAAGGATGGGGAAAGGAAAGGCAACAGCTGCTGCTGAGGTTCAGAGTTTAATGAAAAGTGAGATTTTAGGGAGCCACTTGTTTGTGCTAGGATGATATACTGTTCTGAAATTATTTGGGGACAGATTAAGAACTGTTTAAATCTATGCTCAATAATGCTACCTAAGTCAAAACAGATAGGATAAAGGCTAATAAGGAAAATGATCTGTATTTCTCAGATGTTAAAAAACTTAGCAAGTTATTTATAAAGAAAGTGTAATTCAGAATGTATCAAAAATATTCAAAAATATTACTTAAAAGGAATTGGTCTTGTTCCCTATTGCACATTTCATGGCTTAGGTGTGGTAAATGAAGGTAACAAATGTGTTAAGTATTTAATTATATTTTTCTTTTTAAGCAGTATGCTATTATACAGTATCTCCCTAGTTTTCTTAGTTTAATACATGACATAAATCAATCACTTTGCCTTTGCTATACTACTGAAATGCCACTAATCATTTGATTAATAACTAGGTTGAAGGCAGAATACAGAATAGACATGTAAAGATATCTATGACTTTTTCCAAGTCCAGAAAATGTTCACATTATTAATACACAGTAATATATTATATTATTTGGACAATGTGGACAAAATACAAGTTATAATACTATTCATTTAGCATGATAACAATTATAATTGGCTTACATTTTTCTGTTTCTGAAAACTATCTAGTTCTATTCTTCTTGAAATCTCACTGGTTTTTAAACTAATAAAGTTGTGTTGTGTGTGTGTGTGTGTGTACTCATAGAAAATTTAGAATATAACAAAAGTTGTAAGATGAAAAATAAAAATCTATATGTTTCAAGCAAGATACAAAGAGTAAACACTTGGTGCACACCTATCCATAGTACTCACGTATGAATCTATGTACAAATATTTACAAAATGGGATCATAGTGTCTGTACCATTTTGTACCCTGAATTTAGCATCACACTGTGTCATGTGATTCCCTAATGCTAGTGAATCAACTTAAATAATAGAAACAACATTCACACAGCATTCCAGAATGAGAACTCAGGCCAATCATAAAATTTTTCCATATTAATCAACATTTGTTTCCTGTTTAATCTGGAAAGATGACTATGTGAGATGACTGGCATTTTATAGGAAGGAAGGAAGGAAAGGAGGGAGGGAGGGAGGGAGGGAAAGAGGAAGGGGGGGAAGAAAGGTAAATTTCTCTAAAATTGGGAGAAGGTTCCTTCCAAAGACCTCTTTGGGGGTTAAGCCTAATTTTCCTTGAATATCTAAGAGTATATTTTCAAACAATGTCCATCTTCATTCAGTAGCAACTGAGTTTAATATTCCTATAAGTTTCCATACTACAATTGTGAAACAAATATTTAATATTCCACAGCTTTAGCAGAGTTTTTATTTTATCCAAAAATCTAATCATTTTCAAGATTTTATTTTCCTTGCTTAAAAGAGAATTTTTCTAAAAAATTTGAGTGTGCTTTTTAAATTATTAATATCAAAGTGTACTTTAGGAATGCAACTACAATAATAGATCCAGACAGCACATCTCTGGGTACTAACATAGTGCTTTTTTTTCAGGTTAAGAAAATGAAAAACATTGATTCTTCAAATTCATGTTAGAAAAGGTCAGATATTGGCCCTTTGTAGTTTGAAGCTCTTTATTTTTTCTTCTGCACTTGGCCTATTCCTGTAAACATCTATTGATAGCAAATAATCTATTTACAAATTATCTACTTTGGTTACGGACTCTTACTTAAAATAGATCTGAGGTTCAGTAAGCTTTACATGATGCTCTTAAAAACTATCTGCTTGACCTTAACCATATCTATATCAGATAAAAGAGTTGATATCACAAAGTTGACAAAATAAAATTGAGAGTGACTAAAATGTCAAGATTTAACAATGAATCACTGCCAAATAATACCAAGAAATTCTATAATAATAATCTGTACCCAATTAAGAGTAACACATTTCTATTAATTTTTTTATATTGATATTTCAGAGGGTTATTTTGGTCATTTTCAGATAATAAAAATTCCCCATGCAAAAGTTTCATTTCAGTGAATGAAGAGTCCTTTTCTCTGACAGGTAAAGGCTTGCTTTTTTTGTACTTTCTGAATCTAATGGTGCATCTGTATCTCTTTATGCCAAGATTGATTAACCTCGGAAGAAAATAATCTTGTGTTATGGTTCTTTTCAAAATGACCTAGTTGGGCATTCTCCTGGTGTCTGCATGTGGTCCACGGGAAAATAAAACTATCTCTCTCCTACTTCCACCATTCTGCTCTCATAGTCCAGTCTAGCCAGTGTCTTGGCTGTGCACTTTTCAAGAGTGAATAAGATTTCAGTCAACTGTGGTCCCTCAACCAGGATGAACATTTGATAACTTTTCTAAGGGGATTTTCAATTGGCTTGGGTTCACCCATTGGAGGAAGTGAAGGATACTTTCATAGCACTCCAACAACATTCTCCAAACAAATCATATCTTTCTTTGGTCAGTTTCAACACATCAAACATTGTATACCCTTGAGGTAGATATTGCACTAAGATTTGAAAGATGCAAAACATTAAAAAAATTATTTATAGTTTTCTTATAGATAATCTAGCCCCTCACTTTTATATTGTACAAATACTTGTCTCCTATTATCTTGCTCTTGAACCCTATTTTTAACTGTTATGCAGCAAAGCTTGCTCCCCGTTTGGGATGTGGTTTCAAGTTTTCATTGAATAGACAAGGAGGAGAAGTCCAGATTCTTTAGCGATCAGGCCCTGCCCAGCCAATGAGTGAACAAATACCCAGAGGCCCTCTTTCTGACTGGATCTCCCATGTTGCATGGCACATTCTTACCCCTCAGAGTAGAACCTCTCTCCCAAAGTTCCTAAATTTAAAGAGGGGCTGACTTTTATTGGCTCTTTTGCTTTGGAGAACTCAAATAAAGCAGAGTATAATTACTATTATAGACTCTATTACTTTTTTCTTAAGCAAAGTTTAGTAATACCAGGGATCAAAACATTTCAGTGGCTGGGTCATGGTGACCAGTACAAAATAACCTCTAAATTGCTTATTCAAAAAACTACCTCCAAATATATTCAACTTGGCTCTGAGCTTATGAAGATGTGATAGAAAAAAAATATTCTTTGGAAATTTTCCACATAATTTACTCTAATAATTGATATGTCCACATTTTTCACCTATTCTCTGCCATTTCCTATTGGGCTCAAATCTCACTCAGAATCTTTATTGGCTGAAATAAAAATTTTAAATAATATGTTTAGATTTTTTAATATAAAAGTCAATGATAATTTGGTTATGGTTTTATCTATAGAGCCAAAACTTTTAAATATAGGACAGAGTCAAAATATTGGGGTTCCAAATCCCACCTGAACTTCTGTATATGCAATAGCATTTATTCTCCATGTATTTCAGCTATGCACTACTAATTTATTACTGCTTCACAAATTACCCAGAAACATTACTGTTTAAAACAATGAGTATGATCCTACCATTCTGCAGATCACGGGTTTAGGCATAGTTGAACTGGCTCTTCTGGTGCAGGATCCCTCATGAGCCTGCAATAAAACAGTTGGCTGGGACTGCAGTCATCTCAAGGCTTGACTGGGAGAGGATCCACTTCCGAGATCAGTCACATGCTTTTCAACAGACCTCAACTTCTCACTGGCTGTTGGCTCGAGATATCAGTTCCCTACCACTTGGATCTCTCCATAGGGCAGCTGACAAGACAAGAAAGGTATATAGCAAGATAATTGACAACCCATCACTTTTGCTATATTCTATTTTTTAGAAGTGAGTTACTAGGTCTAGCTTTCACTCTAGGGTAGAGGATTACCCAAGCTTATGAAAACTAGGAGGTCAGGCTGATTGGGGGCCATTTTAGATGCTCTGTACCATGGTTAAACATTTATCATTCATCAGCCTCCAAAACAGCAGTGTATATTTTTATACACCAATGGAAAATTTTAGTCTCAAAGTTGCATAGTATCCGTGTTAAAATTCTATCTAGAATTTAGCTATTAAATGATTCCTCCTTGTCCATGTAGAGGAGGATATGTGAGATGACTGATGGTTAAGTGGAAAACATTTCCATTAAAAAATTTGACTTACAGAAACATCTTGCCATTTATGAAGCAGAAACATTATTAAAATTTTGATATCCTCAAATAACACATTAAAATCTTGCTGATTTACCACATTTATGTTATCCAGTTAAAGAATTAAACAACAAAAAACAAACAAAAAATGGAGTGTTTTATGTAGCAGTTTCCTATTGCTGTTATAACAGATTACCACAACGTTAGTGGATTAAAAAACCACAAATTTATTACCTTGGTTTTGGAGGTCAGAAGTTCAAAATGGGTTTCACTGGGTTAAAGTCAAGGATTTGGCAAGGCTGTATTCTTTTTTGAAGGCTCTAGGCTAAAATCTGTTTTAGTTTTTTTCCGCTTTCAGCTCCTGGAAGTTGCCTGCATTCCTTGACTTGTGCCCCTCTTCCATCTTAGAAGCCAACAATGGCTGGTTGGGTCTTTCTTACACTGCCGCATTCTGACACTGACTATCATACCTCCGTCTTTCACTTATAAGGATTTTCAGGTTTTATTAGGCCTACCTAGATAAACCAGTATAATTTCCTCATCTCAAGTTCTGCTGAATAGCAAACTTAATTCCATCTGCAACTTTAATCTACCCTTGTCATGTAACATAATATATTCATAGGCTCTGGGAATTAGGATGTAAATAACTTTGGGGGCTATTATTCTGCCTACCATATTTTGAAATGTTGGATTTAACTGAAGCAAGCTTGGTATACATTTACACATTTTCAATATACACAGTACATTGTACAATTCTTTTAGAAACTTCAGAGCAGATGCATGTTTATTTGTTAAATGAATAAATCAATACATATTCATCAGCTCAAGTTGTTATACCTGCTATACAAAGTCAAAAGAGGCTGAGTCTTCTCGGCTAAGAGAAGAGAGACACAGGTACTTGACACTTCCTACTTAAAGTCCTCTTGATTGCATTTTCTAAGTTGACTGCCATAATATATCCCAAATGATATTTTGTTTGTTCTTTAAAGTACAATGATAACAGATGCCATGTAAGAAGATATGAAGAAAATTATAGCCACAGGAGGAATGAACGGAGTAACACAATGCAACCTGACTTAATCTACAAAATGTTTCTTTTCCTCTCCCCATTCGTAAATCTATGTTATCTATTTTAGTGAATGGCTTCACACACAGTTATTAGAAACCTGAATGAATCTCTACTCTTTATTCTCCCTCATCTTCCAACCCAATTCTATTAAGTCGTATCATTCCCAACCCTTTACCTCCATCCTCATTTCCATGGCATACTCAGACTTCTTCAGTTCATAATCCTTAATCTCTACCTTTTCTGCTTCCAATTTATCTTTTATGTTTTGTCAGAAATAAATTTTCAAAATGTATATATGACTGTAATAGTCTTCTGCTTAAATTTTATCAATGGCACTCCATTTATTATAAATTCCTGAGCCTGGCATTTTGGGCTTTTCACAATTTGGCTTTATTTTTCCACCCTCATTTTCAATTACTCCCCTGGATATATCCAGTATTCTGATCCCCCTGACTCATTTGTAGTTTACACGGCACATGTCTTTATTCAAGGCTGCTATTAGTTATGTCCTTCTTCTCTCCTGCTTCTTAAGTTCCTATAATTACCCAGGAAAACTCTGCCAATTCTTTCCAGTGTCCCTTACCACTCCCCAATCCAACATAAGTGAAATTAGTCCCTGTCTTGCTATTTCTTCTACATTTATTTTAAAATCTTTATTAGAACAATGACCTCTTTTTTTCTTTTTTTTTCACTTTGGCCGAAATGTGTGTAGGCTGGTACTTAATTATCTTGCATTAAGAGTCCTGATTTGAAGTCAGATGGTGCCCTGGCTATGTTTATACATAGCATGTGTGTAGATATTAAAGTTACATGGCTTGGAAGAAGAGGGCACTGAGTAGTGAGAAGAATTCCTCACCAAGGCATGTTATACAAATGTATAGAGCAAGGTGTTGCACGTTTTTGAGTTTTTTCATCTCTTTGTCACTCTCCTCAAAGTAGACCCTCAAGATGTCTCCTTTCTGGGACATATGCTCCCCTGAGGGCTGGAGACTCTTATCCTCAGTGTGAGGTAGCCACCCAGTGCAGATCTTATAAATGTGCAAATAAATGATATTAAATGAAAAATAAAATATCTCAACCTGACTACTCTTTTGTTTTTGTCCCAGACATGCACTGACCCATTATTTACAGCAAACTTAGACTATAAATCCTCACATTTACATATCCTTAGAGTTCTGTGAATCAGACTTCACCTGAATAATTTTAAGAGACTCCTGGGGGCAAAAGAGATGGAAAATTACATGTTCATCCAGACTAGATTACATAAATTATTATTACTGGGCTCAATTCTCCTACTAACAGTGTTCCCTCTGTGACAATTTTTATTACATAATTTTTTTTATATTATTATTTTAGTTTGCTGAGTTCTAAGCGTGCCCTATAGTGTAGTACATGACACAAAGAATTCACCATTTCTTTTCAGGGTTTTGCAATGTAAGTCATTAAGTTCAATACATAGTTTTTGGTGTTATTTTATATACACATAAATATAAAACACATTATAAACACATATAGTACACACACATGCATAGGCACACGTGCACACACACACACACAAATGTCAATAAATGAAGAGATTACAAACTAGTGTGTGCTAATAAAAAAGTGATTTATAGCTGCCTGATAAGAATTATTTAACAGGAAACATATATGACAGGTTGCAATTTTAAATCATAGTAAGTTTTTCCTTTTCTGATTTTCATACAGATCTCAAAGAATTAAAGAATTTTGTGACTTTCTATATACGGCCTTTGGCACCACTGCTGCATATTCCCAAAGTGCCTCATGTATTAAGCAGTCTCCTCTGATAGCTTAAAACTAGAAAACAACTCAAAGGCTTTAGTAGATTGTTGAAAAGGAACAGTAAACTAGTATACATGAAATTTATGGAATCTTGATCTCGGCTGAATGCCTATCACCCTGTTAGAGGATGAGTACTTGTATAAATGGTAGGCCAAGAACTATGCCATTTGGCAGAGCTTTTACACCTTAATAGGCTAGTGTAGGAGCTCATGACTGGTCTATCTGTCTAACAATATGCTTTACCTTCCCAGTGATTAATAGATTCAAATGGACTTTATTTCAGCTAGTTTAAACATGAGGCAAATAAAAGTAGCAGGTCAAATGACTAGAGGAGCAGATGGAGACAGAAAGAAGCTGAATTATTAGACTGGCAATCATCAAAGCCAGACAGACCCCAGTTATTTCTGCTATAGTATCCTGAACTGAAATCTCATCCTGTCTGAGGCCTGGCTTCTTGACTACTGAGACATTGTGCTCTGTTGACCCAATTCCCCCGGAAATTAGTATCATATGCCCTAAATACTTAATGTAATCTGAATATGGCTTACTGTTTACCACATGAAGAAGCTAAAGGCAGGAAACACAACAGGTGAGAGGTGGAGACAGAAGAAGATAAAAGAAACAGGGGGAAGGATGGAGGGTGGAAGGAAGAGGGAGAGGCTGTGAGCAGGCAGGCTGGGATAATGGATGTTTGGGAGAGTCCATCAAAGGAAATGAGGATGCAAACTCATAAATTGGGACATTAATTTATTTCAATTACACAAGTCATTTTCAACACTTTTTGTAAAGTAATCTTTATTGAAGTATAGTCGATTTACAATATTATACAAATTTCAGGTGTACAGTATAGTGATTCAATATTTTTACAGCTTATACTCCATTAAAAATTAGTACAAAATTATGGCTATATGTCCTTGTGCTGTACAATATATATTTGTTGCTAATCTATTTTATACATGGTAGTTTATATCTCTTAATCTCATACCTCTATTTTGCCCCCCCTCCTTCTCCCCACTGGTATCCACTAGTTTATTTTCTTTATCTGTAAGTCAGTTTTTGTTCTGTTATTGATATATATATTTATTTATTTTATTTTCAGATTACACATATACGTGATAACAGTATGTGCCTTTTTCTGACTTATTTCTCTAAGCACAGTACTCTCTAGGTCCATCCACCTTGTTGCAAATGGCAGAATTTCATTCATCTCTTGATGGATACTTGGGTTGCTTCTATATTTTGCCTATTGTAAACAATGTTGCTATGAACATGAGGGTGCATGCATCTTTTCGATTTAGTGTGTTTTCTTTTTTTTTTCAAACATATACCCAGGAATGAAATTGCTAGATCATATTGTAGTTCTATTTTCAGTTTTGTGAGGAACCTCCACACTGTTTTCCACAGTGGCTGCACCAATTTACATTCCTACCAACAGTGCAGGAGGGTTCCATTTTCTCCACATCCTTGCCAACATTTGTTATTTCTGTTCTTTTTGATCATAGCCATTCTGACAGGTGTAAGGTGAAATATCACTGTGGTTTTGACTTGCATTTCCCTGATGATTGGTGATGTTGAGCATCCTTTCATGACCCTATTGTTCATACACATTTCCTCTTTGTAAAAAGGTCTATTCAGTTTTTCTGCCTAATTTTTAATCAGGTTGTTTGTTTGTTTTGATGTTGAGTTGTATGAGCTGTTTACACATGTTGGATATTAACCCCTTATCAATCATGTCATTTGCAAATATCTTTTCCCATTCAATATGTTGTCTTTTTGTCTTGTTGATGACTTCCTCTGCTGTGCAAAAGCTTTTAAGTTTAATTAGGTCCCATTTGTATATTTTTGCTTTTATTTCCTTTACTTTAGGAGATAGAGCAAAAAAAAATATCGCTGTGATTTATGTCAAAGAGTGTTCTGCCTACGTTTGTCTCTAGGAGTTTTATTGTACAGTAAGTCCCCTACATACAAAGCTTCAAGTTGCAAACTTTCAAAAATGCAAACATGCGTGCACATGTCCAACCACATAAGTTAATTCACATGTCTGGTGTACATTGTCACGTGCATGCCTCCTCTACAAGTGGTTGTGCTTTTGTGTACTTTACTGTACAGTACTGTTGCTGTGCAACACGAGGAGCTTACTAATGAAGATCTGATGGAATTGGAGGCCCAGAGAAAGGACAAAGAGAGACAAGAAGAAGAAGTAACTGGAGAACAGAAGAGATTCACGACGCAGAAAATAGCAAGAGGATTTTCTTTATTTGAGGAAGCACTATTAGTTGCTGAGGCACAGGACCTGAACGTAAAATAGTACACAAAGGTTGCAGCAGCCATTCAGAATGCAATCCAGTGCTACCGTGTCATCTATGATGAAGAAAGAAGAGCATCACTGGATCATTTTTCCAAGAGGATAGATAGAACTGAATTCAGCAAGGAACCAGAACCTGTGCCATCAACATCAGGCGTGAATGAAATTGCAGCTTGCCCTCTGTCTCCTATTGCTGATGATCCTTCAGCTCTACCATCTCCCACCTCCTGTCTCTCCTCCAGTCAGTAACTCTTCTTGCCTGTTCACTCGATGCCAGCCCGTGTGCCAGCTGTTGTACTGTACTACTGTACTTTTCAAGGTACTGTACTGTAAGATTAAAAATATTTTCTTTATTTTTATGTTTGTTTTTTATGTATTATTTGTGTGAAAAGTACTATAAACCTATTACAATACAGTACTATATAGCCAATTGTTTTGGTTGGGTACCAGGCTAACTTTGTTGGACTTACGAACAAATTGGATTTACGAATGTGCTCTCAGAACGGAACTCGTTTGTGTGTAGGGGACTTACTGTATCCACTCTTACATTTAAGTTTTTATTCCAATTTGAGTTTACTTTTGTATATGGGGTTAGAAAATGTTCTAATTTCATTCTTTTACATGCAGCTGTCTGGTTTTCTGGCACCACATATTGAATAGACTGTTTTTTCTCCATTATATATTCTTGCTCCTTTGTTGTAGATTAATTGACCATGAGTGCATGGGTTTATTTCTGGGCCATCTATCCTGTTCCATTGATCTTTGTGTCTGTTTTTGTGCCAGTATCATACTACTTTAATTACTATAGTTTTGTAGTGTAGTCTGAAATCAGGGAACATGATTCTGTCAGCTCTGTTCATTCATTTAAGCAGTATTTATTGTGTATCTATTATATGTCATGCTCTGTTCTAGATAGTTAGGATATATCAGTAAAAACACATATGAAGATCTCTCTCATGGAATTTTCATTCTAGTGGAGAAGGCATGGATAATAAACAATAAAAAAATGAATAAATAAATTATATAGTACTTCAGAATGTAAGAAGTTTTATGACAAAAAAGTAGAATAGGGCACAGTAAAAAAGGTGGCATTACTATTTTATAAAGAAATATAGATGGGGCTTCCCTGGTGGTGCAGTGGTTGAGAGTCCGTCTGCCGATGCAGGGGACGCAGGTTCATGCCCCGGTCTGGGAGGATCCCACATGCCACGGAGTGGCTGGGCCCGTGAGCTATGGCTGCTGAGCCTGCGTGTATGGAGCCTGTGCTCCACAACGGGAGAGGCCACAGCAGTGAGGGACCCACGTACAGCAAAAAAAAAAAAAAAAAAAAAAGAAAAAAGAAATATAGATGAAGACATAACTAACAAAACATACATGCTGACCATTTATTACTGAGCATTCATTATGTGGTCTAGGATACATGTAATAAAATGGTAATCAAAGCTGATTGGAACAAATTTCATTAAAATCCAGTTGTATAAATACATGTATCCATTATAAAGTGAACCCATTAAAAATAATCACAGAATGATCCTAGTTTTTATTTATTTATTTTTTTTTGCGGTAAGTGGGCCTCTCACCGTGGTGGCCTCTCCCGTTGTGGAACACAGGCTCCAGACGCGCAGGCTCCAGATGCGCAGGCTCCGGACACACAGGCTCAGCGGCCATGGCTCACAGGCCCGGCTGCTCCGCGGCATGTGGGATCTTCCCAGACCGGGGCACGAACCTGTGTCCCCTGCATCGGCAGGCGGACTCTCAACCACTGCGCCACCAGGGAAGCCCCTGATCCTAGTTTTTAAGTATGCTTATTAAAGAACAAATTAAACCCCTAACTGAAATGCAGAAACCTATTTGTGAGTCAATCATAAACTATGGATTTTGTACTTTTGATTTTGATTAAATTCAATTAACAAATTACTATTTTATATGAAGATATTTTATGACTAACATTTGAATAAGTTGAATGTTACTTAGTCACTTCATATTTTATTTAATTAAAGTAGCTTCAAAACTTCTTCCTAACAAAAAAGAGAATTCCAAACAATGTTTTTAGGAAATGAAAACATGTAAAATAGAGTATAGTTACACCTATTTAAAATTTAATGTAAAGTCACCTTTATCAATTCTCTTTGATATATTGCATAAACCACAATTTACTACCACCACAGTAGCACCCCTAGCAGTAGTCATATCATTGAATATTTGTATATATAAATTTAAAATACTCAAACAAATTTATATTAATATTAGTAGTTATTTTAAAACATTTGTTACCAAATAGCTTCCTTTGCCACTCCACTCCTCACAGTACCAAATATCGTAGCATAGCTTAATAAAAAGAGATTGCTGAGAGTAGTTGTGTGTGATATGACCGACCTCCATTTGATGTAATTGGCAATTTCTTTAATGGAAAGTGCTTAGAAATGAACAGTAATTGATTCTGTTTCTTTTCTATAGTGAGCAATAAGTTTTCCAACTTTGATTACTACTGCAATCTTCAAGACATATTCAAAACTCCTGAGAAAACAATGCTACTAACTAAAATCACAATTATCTTTTACAAAAGCAAGTTACATATTATACCTGAGTACAATTAACATAATTAAAACGATATTTAAATTTTACTTTAAAAATTGGCCCAAGATCTATTTCTTTATTCAAGTATTTCTAACAGATTCTCCATGAAAACTTGTTTTTATTCTTTCAATTCAGTGCTTTATAAAATGGCAGAATTCTAGAAGACATATATTACATTCAAAATAAATATTTTAAAAGGTGTAAATGCATATTTCATATGCCTTAATGACTACATGAAGACATTTCTTTGGTAGTATTTGTAATTCACATCATATAGCTATGCTCCATGTATTATTTAAACATTTTTTAAATTACAGTTAATTTCTGTTCTAAGATATTTTGTTCTATATAAGAGCTGAGAGTATTTTACAACTCAAGGAATGTTACTGAAAATCCATTTTTTATTAAAAGGAGGAATGAGCTAAATCACTGATATAATGATGCTTATATATATCTATATATATTCATAAACATGGATACACTGGCATAGTTATTAACAGAATTCAAGATTTCACACAATTTTTAGGCAATAGTTTTGTGTTTTTTATGTAGGGTATTCCTGGAAGTATGAGAAACATTAAAAATCATAAATTATATATTTCAGATAAAGAAAAAAATAGATTATTTTGTAGGTACTTTATTTTAAAACTGAACTTTCAAAAAGACAATATCCAAGCACTTATTTTTGCTTCAAATAAATCTATCCATTAATGAAACAACAGTCAAAGAAAATGTAGAGATTCTTAATCAAATTGGCATGAATACATTAATCAAGAAAGTACTTTATTAAATCACTGGCTATGACAGTAGAATGAAAATGAACTTTTCAAACATGTTAAGTAATGAAATTGTTAGAGGTAATACTATTCTCACATCAATCTATATACCTTTTATAACATGTAAAAATATTTTTCTTTTGGAAAGTTTTCCTGCTTTCTAGAGTTGTTAATCCATAAATGTTAAAAAGCATAAGACAGTGTCAGCTTTCACTTCTCTTTGTATTGTTTTAAACTCAGTTACTAACATTGATTCAACACTGAACACACAAAAAAGCTTTTATTTGCCATCAGATATTAGTTCTGGAAGATTTCCATTGCAAGTTCACTTGATTTGCTTCTGAATAAAGATAACAGTAACAATAACACCCACAAACATGTGCAAAGCCCCCTGCCCGTAGGCTAAGTATTCATATGTAATATTTTAATCATCATAACAACCTTGCTAGGCAGATATTATTATTAGATTCATTTTACACAGGTAGAAACTAAGATATAACTATATTAAATAACTTCCAGTGTTTCATACCTAATAAATGAAATAAGGGAACTTGAATTCAAATCTATTGGGTTGCATAAACTATTTTCTTAAAAAATTTTGAATCTACCTTTATATAAGAAAGTATAAATCAGTCCAAAGAAATCACTGAATATGTACAATGTGCACAGTCATCCATTTCATATAGATTCTACATTGTTAGGAAAATGTTATTCCAACAGTTAATATTGGAGCTGATATTAAAATTCAAATTGTCTGTACATATTTAAAAAATATTTATTAAATGACTCAAAACCCAAGTTACATTTGTTTTTTTAATAGAAACTGGGTTGAATATTTTGGTAGGCTTCACTAGGCAGAAAAAATATTTATCATTAAAAAGACAAACTTTCCTAAATATATTGATCATTTTGAGTGAGCACATATTCATCAATCAAAATATGTCTTATACATGTAAAAAGTGCATCACATTGGGGGATATAAAGCATTGTTGTTGTTTTTTTAGTTTTGGAAATTTTAGCCACAGCAATCTGAGAAGAAAAATAAATAAAAGGAATACAAATTGGAAAAGAAGAAGTAAAACTGTCACTGTTTGCAGATGACATGATACTATACATAGAAAATCCTAAAGATGCCGCCAGAAAACTATGAGGGTTCGTCAATGAATTCAGTAAAGTTGCATGATACAAAATTAATATACAAACATCTGTTGCATTTCTATACACTAACAGTGAAGTATCAGAAAGAGAAATTAAGGAAACAATCTCATTTATCACTGCATCAAAAAGAATAAAGTAGCTAGGAATAAACCTACCTAAGGAGGCAAAAGACCTATACACTGAAAACTATAAGACACTGACAAAAAAAAAAAAAAAAAAAAAACTGAAGATGACACAAACAGATGGAAAGATATACTGTGTTCTTGATGTGGAAGAATCAATACTGTTAAAATGACCATACTACCCAAAACAATCTACTGATTCAGTGCAAACCCTATTAAAATACCAGTGCCATTTTTTACAGAACTGGAACAAAAAATCTTAAAATTTGTATGGAGACACAAAAGACCCTGAATAGCCAAAGCAATTTTGAGAAAGAAAAACAGAGCTGGAGGAATCAGACTCCCTGACTTCAGACTATACTTCAAAGCTACAGTCATCAAGACAATATGGTACTGGCACAAAAACAGAAATATAGATCAATGGAACAGGATAGAAAGCCCAGAGATAAACCCACACACCTATGGTCAACTAATCTATGACAAAGGAGGCAAGGATATACAATGGAGCAAAGACAGTCTCTTCAATAAGTGGTGCTGGGAAAACTGGACAGCTATATGTAAAAGAATGAAATTAGAACACTCCCTAACACCATACACAAAAATAAACTCAAAATGGATTAAAGACCTAAATGTAAGAAGGGACACTATAAAACTCTTAGAGGAAAACATAGGAAGAACACTCTTTGACATAAACTGCAGCAAGATGTTTTTTGACCCACCTCCTAGAATAATGGGAATAAAACCAAAAATAAACAAATGGGACCTAATGAAACTTAAAAGCTTTTGCACAAAGAAGGCAACTATAAACAAGATGAAAAGACAACCTTCCAAATGGGAGAAAATATTTGCAAACCAATCAATGGGCAAAGGATTAATCTCCAAAATATATAAACAGCTCATGCAGCTCAATATTCAAAAAACAGAAACCCAATAAAAAAAAATGGGCAGAAGATCTAAATAGACATTTCTCCAAAGAAGACATACAGATGGCCATGAGGCACATGAGAAGCCGCTCAACATCACTAATTCTTACAGAAATGCAAATCAAAACTACAATGAAGTATTACCTCATACCAGTTAGAATGGACATCATCAGGAAATCTACAAACAACAAATGCTGGAGAGGGTGTGGAGAAAAGGGAACCCTCTTGCACTGTTGGTGGGAATGTAAATTGATACAGCCACTATGGAGAACAGTATGGAGGTTCCTTAAAAAACTAAAAACAGAATTACCATATGACCCAGCAATCCCACTACTGCGCATATACCCAGAGAAAACTATAATTCAAAAAGACATATGTACTCCAATGTTCACTGCAGCAGTATTTACAACAGTGAGGTCATGAAAGTAACCTAAATGCCCATCGACAGATGAATGGATAAAGAAGATGTGCTACATATACACAATGGAATATTACTCAGCCATAAAGAGGAACAAAATTGGGTCATTTGTAGAGATGTGGATAGACCTAGTGACTGTCATACAGAGTGATGTAAGTCAGAAAGAGAAAAAAAAATATCATATATTAACGGATATATGTGGAACCTAGAAAAATGGTACAGATGAACCCGTGTGCAAGGCAGAAATAGAGACAGATGTAGAGAACAAATGTATGGACACCAAGAGGGGAAAGCGGATGGGGTGGTGGGGGTGGTGGTGGGATGAACTGGGAGATTGGGATTGACATATATCCACTAATATGTATAAAACAGTTAACTAATAAGAACCTGCTGTATTAAAAAAATAAAAATAATAAAGCACTGTTATTTTTAAAAAGCTTCTATAATTTTTCTGTAGGTTTAATTATAAATCATAACATAGTTATAGCATCATTTTAATCATTATGTGTGCTAAATTCATAATTATGAATCATATATGCAGTTGAATCACACAAAATATTTAATCCTTAGTTTATTTGATTTATTCATTTATTCATTCACTCACTATGCTTATTCTATCTGCTGAGGATATAATGAAAAATATAGACTGGCTCCTCATCCTTGTAGAATTTATACTTTAGTATGTGAGAAAGGCAATAAACAGGTTAAAACATTAATTAAAAAAATAAATATATTTTTCTAATTTTTTTAAAGCTGTTTAAAAAAAAACAGCTTTAGAAATCAATGGGTTATCTGTAAAGGCTTCTCAAAGAAACTGACATTTTGAGGAGAACTAAAGATCAGAAAGAACTTACCAGGCAGAGTGGTGGTAAACTTATTTCAGGGAATATTAAACTCAAAGGCTCCAGAGTGGGAAAGCGCTTGATATGTTCTAGATTGACAGAGCGACAGTGTGATGTTGCACAGGGAGAAGAATGAAGCATGGTATGGGATGTGCTTGAGGAGAAAGATAGGAGCCTGTCATGCTGAGGCTCATAGGCCAAAGTAAGTAGTGTGAACAGAAGCCATTGATAGGTTGTTAACAGAGGAATTATACATTCTGACTTATACTGTATAAAGATAACTCTGGGTCCTTTGTGGGAAATGGATTGGAGAGGAACAGGTAGAAGTGGGGAGAGGATGGGACCAGTTCAGAGTCTATTATGATAGTTCATCACATAAAACAATGATGCTTGGACAATGGTGGAGCTAAGGGTATTAAAAAGAAGTGGACACATTTGAGCAAAAACCTGCATAGCTTTCTGGTGCAGCTTTTGATTTAATAATAATAATAATAAAAACAACAACAAAAATCAAGGGAATTGATTTCCCTGAGGATCATGGGAAACTGTGCCTGCTTCAGCTCCCCATGGCATAGGCTGGCTGAGTATTCTGTTGTTCAACTGCTTAGACTAAGTGACTGCTTTTTCCCAGTAGCTGTCGAGAGTGTGCAATAGTCTGAGAAGCAGGTGAGGAGGAGGAGGTGGGGGGTTTGCCCTGTTTGGCACTTGGCCCTGTTATTGCTGAGGTTCCTGTTGTCTGCCTCTGAGGCCCAGATCCCCCCAGGCCTCTAGAGTGCTCTAATTAGTACAACTCCTAATAGTTAGAAAAGAAACATCTGGCCTGAGAGCAAAACACATTGAGAAGGCCACTTCTAAGTAAAATTAAAGGATTACTATGGTTGCTGAAAAAAAAAAAAAAAGTTCAAGAAACTCTCATTTCCTTTGAGTTTCACTATATCATACCCTTGCAGATTTTCTTCCATCCCTCTAACTGCTTCTTTTCAATTTCCTTTGAAGGCTTTTTCATTTCCACTCTACCCCTAACTATTAAAATTCTAACTCTCACCTGTAGTTACCCAACACTTTTGCCCTAGGCCTTCACACTCATTTCCAAGGCTTCAAATATTTATAAGTGATAAATGTCTTATATCTCATTCAGAGTCATCTGAGTTCCAAATCAGTTTATTCTGCCTCTTAACACATCCTTCTTAAAAAGATCTCAAATATAGTATGTTCAAAATCGAATTCTTGCTCTTCACATTGGAGTGGTTTTTTCTCTCATTAATGATACTTCAAACCATCTAAGTTTCAATTCAGGCCAGATATGTTCGTTTAAAACTTAAAACTTCCCTCTCCACTGCTCAACTATAAAGAAACCATCACCAAATCCTGTCAATTCACTAACCTTAATGGGGTCTATAAAATGTGGTATCCTTCCCTGACCACTTCTATGGCTTCATCTTGTCCAACTCCCTTACTCAAAACTTGCCAGCCGTCTGGTCTGCTTTCTGACCTCCAATGCTTCAAGCACTTTCATGATTCAATCCCCACCCCCCAAATGCTGTACTCTGCCTGAAATGTTCTCCCCCTCTTCATCCTTGCTTCATCTTTGATGAAGGTTTATTTCTACTCAGTGTCCAGAATGAACCATAAATATCACTTTATCAAAAGGGTCTTATGCAACATCTCCTCAATCTGTTTTCCTACGTTTTCCCAAAGCACTCCTCATTTTTTTCCCCTGCAAAGCCTTTATCATTGTTTGTCATGACACTTTTGTTATTATACTTTAACATAATCTCAACCACTAGACCATATGCTCCACAATAGCATGAATCTTACCTATTTTGCTAACTAGTATCTTCATGGGTCCTAGAGCTACTGCAGAAGATCTGGACTTCCAAGGTAAGTGTAATAAGAATTACTACTTTATTTTGTTTGCAATATGGAAGAAATCTTTTTTTAAAGAATAATTCCTAATAAAATGAGTTAACAAAATTAACTGTCTTTTCAGTTAATAAAGGTAAAAATTAAAGCAGCTTCAAAATATATTGAACAAACTGAACTGCAGCAATATAACATTATAATACATGTGATTAATGTAGTTTCTGAAGTTTTAGCCAAATTTTTAAAGAAAAGATTTCACCCGGAAGAGGAATTATTGAAAATTATAAAAGTGTTGTAGCCATTGCATTTTATCACTTCATAGACCCTTCAAAATATTGTATGAAAATATTTGGATTATTTTCATTGATATACCTTTGAGCAAATGGTTGTTCACTAGTGATATGCCATTTCTTGTGTGGTATAGTCTATTAGCTTGCTTGGAAGGTATGCTTGAAATTTAGAATTGGATACTTAAAATTTTTTAAGAACACAATTTCCTAAACTCTTGAAATTTAGCATTGCAGTAGGTTGAGATAATCATAGGCAATTATTAAATTAACTATTCAATAGGTTATTTAAGTAAAACATTTTTAAATAGGAGAAAATGAAATAAAAGGGAAAGGAAAAAATTCTCTATTTTCAGTAGAGAATATCTACTGAAATAGGTTATTTTAAGCAATTTTATTTTCCCTAAAATTATACAGTTTTGCTTAAAATATATTATTTAAATATTTCCTAAAATATGTTGAAATTTTTACCATACTAAACATTAATGATTTATGATTATTGTCTAATAAAGCTTATAAATTAAACAACAATCTAATAGTATCTACGAGGATAAATATTATCTTGTTTTAGGGAATTCTTCACTTGTTCATTGTTTTATTTATTTTACTCTCTAAATTAACTGAAAATGAATAATTTTATGCAAGTCCAAAGGTATATACATTTAGATATGCAAAACTCAGTAGATGAGAAAATAGGATATTCAGAGCAACATTTTCTCATCAGCTTAACCTTTATATTTTTCTTCTCTTTATTAAGTACATTTGAAATTGTATGAAATCTGAGTTTCCTTGTAGTAATATGAAAATGTGGTTTGGAGAATGGATACTACATCAGTAATTAAATGATTGTGTCTATGTAATTCCTTGTAATTTCTTCTATAGCATTTATTTCATTCTTTGTAAGATTTATTTCTAACCAGTTAAGTTTCACAAAATATAGTATCTGTACGAAGTTCAAAGATTCTTCACTCTTTCTACCATATCAGGAAAATCAGTCTTGAAAAGACCATGATAAAATTGCCAGGATTTAACTAAGAGCCCAACTATTGTTTTCTCCTCCTCTCCTCCTGTTTTCCTGAAAATTAAAATCCAGTTGCACTGTCTGCAAAGCAGTTGTCCAGATGTCTCCAAGACTAAGTGGAAAAAACAACAGATGAAGCATAAAAATGGAAAAGGCTTGAAAAAAATGAAAGCCAGAAAAGTGAACCAGGTTGAGCTCAATGTACTGTGTACAGTCTTGCCTTAATTTTCTTACTGACACCTGTTAGGATCAATATAAATGATAAAACTCAGATCATTAGTCCTAAAATGATATTCTATTAAAGAAAATATCACACAGTGTAGCTTTTTTAAAAATACTCAGTCATTCAGTTTCAGTAGTGCCGAGTCATTAAAAAATAATTTTAAAGGTCTGTGCAAGCTGAGCCACAGATACTTGTTTTTTCTAAGATCTTAAATATACACTCTTCAGTAGTGGGAAAGATGAACAATAAAGACTTCCTGCAGATAAGAAAATAAACAATTACTACCACTACATCAAAAGTGATCAAGGTTTTATTAGAAAGGGCCAAAGAAGACAGAAAAGCCCTAGAGAATTTTCAAGCTCTTCCTTAGCTATGGATAAATATTATAGAAAAAGAAAATGCAGGGACTGCTGCCACGTTATCAAAACATATCATCAACATGCAAACAAATCCTTCTTCTCTTTTTCTCAGGATTATTGATTTTATAATTTGAAATAAACTATAAAATATTACTCATTCAAATATATTTGATGTTATTTTCTCTTTCTAATAAACTGCTAGTTTATTTTTCCTAAAGCAAATTCCTTGAAGCGACTTTCCCACTTAATAACTTTATATATTTATATATTTTCAATTAGCTTACATTTTGAATTCTTTATACATAGGTCCTGCCTTTTCTATTCTCTCCACCTGAATTTTCTGCCCCAATCCCTGCATGTTGTCTCCTTCTTGACAGTAGGCCCTCCTGATCACCTTATTTATGTTACACCCCTCCCATAACTCATTATATTGTTTCACATTGTTTTCCTTATAAGAGATCGCCATTAAAAAAATAACTTTGTTATTTATATTTGCTATTTATTTTCTGTTTTCTCCCTTATGAGAATCTCTTGGCCAAAACAGCAAGAACTTGCCTGATTGAGTTGCTAAAACCTGGTGCTTTGAACATCTTCTTACAGATAATAAGCACTTAATAAATATTCATTTAATTGAAGCATTGATTTTCTGTGTGTGAAGGGGAACAGTGGAGGCAACATTTCATTATTTGATGTACAACTTTTGATGACAGTTTTAACTTCATTAATGAAACTTTTAAATTTATATTATTTTATTAGCTCATTTAATATTGATATTAATGTTTGTCTTGCCTCTTCAACAATATTTTAATCCATTTAAGCATTTGTCTTCTAGTTTTTAAATCCTTCTCAGGACCATTAGGGCAATTGGTATAAAGATGGTGCTTAATAAATGTTAGTTGAAAGTGACAGAAAACAAGAAGGAATCAAGAAAGCATGAAGAAAGGAAGGAAGGAAGACAGGAAGAAGTGCAACAAAAGTGTTAAGCAATAACTTTTATGTAAAAAAATTTTTTTTTGGCCCTTCAGCTTGTGGGATCTTAGTTTCCTGACCAGGGATTGAACCTGGGCCATGGCAGTGAAAGCACTGAGTCCTAAAGAGTGGACTGCCAGGGAATTCCAATAATTTTTAATATAGCATATCCACTTATAAAAGCTTATTCTAAGGAAACAAGTACAAAATAACACTTATTTAAGAGGTAAGGTTTATTTTCTTAATTCTTTTTTAAAAGTGGAGTCTTAACATCATTTATTTATGTACTGAACCACTAAACTCATCTTCATCACATAACCTTAAAATGAGCAGAGACCAATACAACACGACTATTAGATTACAGTTAGATGTTAGAAAATATATGCTTTATCTTATACTTTCCTAAACAATCATGCACAGCTTTCTTTTGTTCCAGGAGTCATTCAAGCATATAATAAGAGTTCCAGCAAGTTGAAACATCTTGTATCTGGTTATTTTCAGGAAGTTGTAAACCTGCTGCAACCAAGTCAGTAGTTGTCAGCAAGTATATAAAAAAATGCCATCATTCCAACTCTAGTTAGCAAAAGCTCTCCATCTTCAGTCCCTTCCATTAAGTTTCATTAATGGTTTGAATTTACTGGTTTATTTTCTTATTTTTATTTTATTATTATTATTTTTGCGGTATGCGGGCCTCTCACTGTTGTGGCCTCTCCCATTGCGGAGCACATGCTCCGGATGCGCAGGCTCAGTGGCCATGGCTCACGGGCCCAGCCGCTCTGCGGCATGTGGGATCTTCCCAGACCAGGTCACGAACTCGTGTCCCCTGCATCGGCTGGCGGACTCTCAACCACTGCGCCACCAGGGAAGCCCAACTGGTTTTTTAAAATAAATTTTTTTTTTTTAATTTATTTTTGGGTGCGTTGGGTCTTCATTGCTGTGCGCCGGCTTTCTCTAGCTCGGGCGAGCAGCAGCAAATCTTTGTTGCAGTGCACGGGCTTCTCATTGCGGTGGCTTCTCTTGTGGAGCACAGGCTCTAGGCGCGAATGCTTCAGTAGTCGTAGCACATGGGCTCAGTAGTTGTGGCGCACGGGCTTAGTTGCTCCACAGCATGTGGGATCTTCCCGGATCACGGCTCAAAACCGTGTCACCTGCATTGGCAAGCGGATTCTTAAACACTGTGCCACCAGGGAAGTCTCTTCATTTACTTTTTTTTTTTGAAACTTAAAAATATTAATTCAGGGCTTCCCTGGTGGCGCAGTGGTTGAGCGTCCGCCTGCCGATGCAGGGGACACGGGTTCGTGCCCCATTCCGGGAGGATCCCACATGCCGCGGAGCGGCGAGACCCGTGAGCCATGGCCTCTGAGCCTGCGCGTCCGGAGCCTGTGCTCTGCAATGGGAGAGGCCACAACAGTGAGAGGCCCGCGTACCACAAAAAAAAAAAAAAAAAAAAAAAAAAATTAATTCATTTATAATAGCAATAATCAACCTATTACGTGTCAGCATAAATCACGTTTTTAACAGAAAATATATTTTCCAAAACAAGAGAAAATATGTGAGAAGAGTGGCACTGTTTTTGGTTTTGGTTTTGGTTTTTTTTGAGGTACACGGGCCTCTCACTGTTGTGGCCTCTCCCATGACGGAGCACAGGCTCCGGACGCACAGGCTCAGCGGCCATGGCTCATGGGCCTAGCCACTCTGTGGCATGTGGGATCTTCCTGGACTGGGGCACGAACCCATGTCCCCTGCATCGGCAGGCGGACTCTCAACCACTGCACCACCAGGGAAGCCTGAGTGGAACTGTTTTACATTAAGTTCTTTTTACATAAATTTACATCACATTTTTTTTTAATTAAAACAGAAAGTCACAAAAATTATAAACATTCTCATCAGTTAACTCAGTCCCATGTAATTAATTTTTCATCTTGATCTTTTGCTAGCACTTTTATGAATTCATCAGTTTTCCATCAGAGTTCTGAAAATGCTTATTCATTCAGTTTAGCAGTATAGTCAGTTACCAGAAACCTGTACTTGTCAGAGTCTTTTCCATACATTCCTTGAAGATGAAAACCAGTTATAGGAACATTTTTGCAAAAGCATCAGAGTACACCCAGAACTGTCTGTAAATGACAAAAGACTTAAAAATGATCACGGTTAAAGATTTGATGAAAGTTCATAATAATGCAACTGACAAGGAAATTTAGTTATTTATGAGATATACATTTTAAAGTAATAACTAGAATTATGACTTACAACATTACACCAGAACATACAAGATTTTTAGGGATTTCATGTAATGTCTGAAACATATATATTAACATATTTCCACACAAATAACCAAAAGAAAGTTTAGTATTAGTTTTTTTTTAATTTTTAGATTTTATTTTACTTATTTTTTTATACAGCAGGTTCTTGTTAGTCATCAATTTTATACACATCAGTGTATACATGTCAGTCCCAATCGCCCAATTCAGCACACCACCACCCCCAACCCCCGGGGCTTTCCCCCCTTCGTGTCCATACGTTTGTTCTCTACATCTGTGTCTCAAATTCTGCCCTGCAAACTGTTTCATCTGTACCATTTTTCTAGGTTCCACATACATGTGTTAATATACGATATTTGTTTTTCTCTTTCTGAATGACTTCACTCTGTATGACAGTCTCTAGATCCATCCACGTCTCAACAAATGACTCAATTTCGTTCCTTTTTATGGCTGAGTAATATTCCATTGTATATATGCACCACAACTTCTTTATCCATTCATCTGTCAATGGGCATTTAGGTTGCGTCCCTGACCTGGCTAATGTAAATAGTGCTGCAATGAACATTGGGATGCATGTGTCTTTTTGAATTATGGTTTTCTCTGGGTATATGCCCAGTATGGGATTGCTGGATCATATGGTAATTCAATCTTTAGTTTTTGATGGAACCTCCATATTGTTCCCCATAGTGGCTGTATCAATTTACATTCCCACCAACAGTGCAAGAGGGTTCCCTTTTCTCCACACCCTCTTCAGAATTTGTTGCTTGTAGATTTTCTAATGATGCCCATTCTGATTGGTGTGAGGTGATACCTCATTGTAGTTTTGATTTGCATTCCTCTAATAATTAGTGATGTTGTGCAGCTTTTCATGTGCTTCTTGACCATCTGTATGTCTTCTTTGGAGAAATGTCTATTTAGGTCTTCTGCCCATTTTTGGATTGGGTTGTTTGTTTCTTTAATATTGAGCTACATGAGCTGTTTATATATTTTGGAGATAAATCCTTTGTCCATTGATTCG
Source organism: Mesoplodon bidens (assembly GCF_964165515.1). Classification (NCBI taxonomy): domain Eukaryota; kingdom Metazoa; phylum Chordata; class Mammalia; order Artiodactyla; family Ziphiidae; genus Mesoplodon; species Mesoplodon bidens. The sequence continues at coordinate 69,159,877 of NC_138160.1, forward strand.
TTTGCAAATATTTTCTCCCATTCTAAGGGTTGTCTTTTTGTCTTGTTTATGGTTTCCTTTGCTGTGCAAAAGCTTTTAAGTTTCATTAGGTCCCTTTGGTTATTTTCGTTTTTATTTCCATTACACTAGTAGGTGGATCAAAAAAGATCTTGCTGTGATTTATGTCAAAGTGTTCTCCCTATGTTTTCCTCTAAGAGTTTTATAGTGTCTCTTCTTACATTTAGGTCTCAAATCCATTTTGAGTTTATTTTTGTGTATGGTGTTAGGGAGTGTTCTACTTTCATCCTTTTACATGTAGCTGTCCAGTTTTCCCAACACCACTTATTGAAGAGACTGTCTTTTGTCCATTGTATATCCTTGCCTCCTTTGTCATAGATTAGTTGACCATAGGTGTGTGGGTTTATCTCTGGGCTTTCTATCTTGTTCCATTGATCTATGTTTCCGTTTTTGTGCCCGTACCATATTGTCTTGACTACTGTAGCTTGGTAGTATAGTCTGAAGTCAGGGAGTCTGATTCCTCCAGCTCTGCTTTTCTCCCTCAAGACTGCTTTGGCTTTTCGGGGTCTCTTCTGTCTCCATACAAATTTTAAGATTTTTTGCTCTAGCTCCGGAAAAAATACCATTGGTAATTTGATAGGGATTGCATTGAATCTGTAGATTGCTTTGGGTAGTATAGTCATTTTCACAATATTGATTCTTCCAATCCAAGAACATGGTATATCTCTCCATCTGTTGGTGTCATCTTTAATTTATTTCATCAGTGTCTTATAGTTTTCTGCATACAGGTCTTTTGTCTCCCTAGGTAAGTTTATTACTAGCTATTTTATTCTTTTTGTTGCAATGGTAAATGGGAGTGTTTCCTTAATTTCTCTTTCAGATTTTTCATCATTAGTGTATAGGAATGCAAGAGATTTCTGTGCATTAACTTTGTATCCTGCAACTTTATCAAATTCATTAATTAGCTCTAGTAGTTTTCTGGTGGCATTTTTAGGATTCTCTATGTATAGTATCATGTTATCTGCAAACAGTGACAGTTTTACTTCTTCTTTTCCAATTTGTATTCATTTTATTTCTTTTTCTCTGACTGCTGTGTCTAGGATTTCCAAAACTATGTTGAATAATAGTGGTGAGCATGGACATCCTTGTCTTACTCCTGATCTTAGAGGAAATGCTTTCAGTTTTTCACCATTGAGGACAATGTTGGCTGTGGGTTTGTCCTATATGTCCTCTATTATGTTGAGGTAGGTTCCCTCTATGCCCACTTGCTGGAGAGTTTTTACCATAAATCGGTGTTGAATTTTGTCAAAAGCTTTTTCTGCATCTACTGAGATGATCATATGGTTTTTATTCTTCAATTTGTTAATATGGTGTATCACACATTGATTGATTTGTGTATATTGAAGAATCCTTGCATCCCTGGGATAAATCCCACTTGACCATGGTGTATGATCCTTTAAATGTATTGTTGGATTCTCTGTGCTAGCATTTTGTTGAGTATTTTTGCATCCATATTCATCAGTGACATTGGTCTATACTTTTCTTTTTTTGTAATATCTTTGTCTGGTTTTGGTATCAGGGTGATGGTGGCCTCATAGAATGAGTTTGGGAGTGTTCCTTCCTCTGCAATTTTTTGGAAGAGTTTGAGAAGCATGGGTGTTAGCTCTTCTCTAAATATTTGATAGAATTCACTTGTGAAACCATGTGGTCCTGGACTTTTGTTTGTTGGCAGATTTTTAAACACAGTTTCAATTTCATTTGTTGTGATTGGTATGTTCATATTTTCTATTTCTTCCTGGTTCAGTCTTGGAAGGTTATACCTTTCTATGAATGTGTCCATTTCTTCCAGGTAGTCCATTTTGTGGCATAGAGTTGCTTGCAGTAGTCTCTTAGGATTCTTTGTATTTCTGTGGTGTCTGTTGTAACTTCTCCTTTTTCATTTCTAAGTTTATTGATTTAAGTCCTCTCCCTCTTTTTCTTGATGAGTCTGGCTAACGGCTTATCAATTTTGTTTATATTCTCAAAGAAACAACTTTTAGTTTTATTGATCTTTGCTATTGTTTTCTTTGTTTCTATTTCATTTATTTCTGCTCTGATCTTTATGATTTCTTTCCTTCTGCTAACTTTGGGTTTTGTTTGTTCTTCTTTCTCTAGTTCCTTTAGGTGTAAGGTTAGATTGTTTATTTGAGATGTTATTTGTTTCTTGAGGTAGGCCTGTAAAGCTATAACCTTCCCTCTTAGAACTGCTTTTGCTGCATCCCATAGGTTTTGAATTTTCATGTTTTCATTGTCATTTGTCTCTATGTATTTTTTTATTTCCTCTTTGATTTCTTCAGTGATCTCTTGGTTATTTAGTAACATATTGTTTAGCCTCCATGTGTTTGTGCTTTTTAAATTTTTTTCCCTGTAACTCATTTCTAATCTCATAGCGTTGTGGTCCGAAAAGATGCTTGATATGATTTCAATTTTCTTAAATTTACTGAGGCTTGATTTGTGACCCAAGATGTGATCTATCCTAGAGAATGTTCCATGCACACTTGAGAAGTGTAATCTTCTGCTTTTGGATGGAATGTCCTATAAATATCAATTAAATCTATCTGATCTATTGTGTCATTTAAACCTTCTGTTTCCTCCTTTATTTTCATTTTGGATATCTGTCCATTGGTGTATGTGAGGTGTTAAACTCTTCCACTATTATTGTGTTACTATTGATTTCCTCTTTTATAGCTGTTAGCAGTTGCCTGATGTATTGAGGTTCTCCTATGTTAGGTGCATATATATTTATAATTGTTATATTTTCTTTTTGGATTGATCCCTTGATCTTTATGTTGTGTCCTACATTTTCTCTTGTAACACACTTTGTTTTAAAGTCTATTTATTCGGACATGAGTATTGCTACTCCAGCTTTCTTTTGTTTTCCATTTGCATGGCATATCTTTTTCCATTCCCTCACTTTCATTCTGTATGTGTCCCTAGGTCTGAAGAGGGTCTCTTGTAGACAGCATATATATGGGTCTTGCTTTTTATCCATTCAGCAAGCCTGTGTCTTTTGGTTGGAGCATTTATTCCATTCACGTTTAAGGTAATTATCGATATGTTTGTTCCTATGACCATTTTCTTAATTGTTTTGGGTTTGTTTTTGTAGGTCCTTTTCTTCTCTTGTGTTTCCCACTTAGAGAAGTTCCTTTAGCATTTGTTGTAGAGCTGGTTTGGTGGTGCTGAATTCTCTTAGCTTTTGCTTGTCTGTAAAGCTTTTGAGTTCTCCATGGAATCTGAATGAGATCCTTGCCGGGTAGAGTAATCTTGGTTGTAGGTTCTTCCCTTTCATCACTTTAAGTATATCATGCCACTCCCTTCTGGCTTGTAGAGTTTCTGCTGCGAAATCAGCTGTTAACCTTATGGGAGTTCCCTTGTATATTATTTGTCATTTTTCCCTTGCTGTTTTCAATAATTTTTCTTTGTCTTTAGGTTTTGCCAATTTGTTTACTATGTGTCTCGCATGTTTCTCGTTGGGTTTGTTTTGTATGGGACTCGCTGCGCTTCCTGTATTTGGGTGGCTATTTCCTTTCCCGTGTTAGGGAAGTTTTCAACTATAAGCTTTTCAAATATTTTCTCCGGTCCTTATTCTCTCTCTTCTCCTTCTGGGACCTGTATAATGCAAATGTTGTTGAGTTTAATGTTGTCCCAGAGGTCTCTTAGGCTGTCTTCATTTCTTTTCATTCTTTTTTCTTTACTCTGTTCCACAGCAGTGAATTCCACCATTCTGTCTTCCAGGTCACTTATCCATTCTTCTGCCTCAGTTATTCTGCTATTGATTCCTTCTAGTGTAGTTTTCATTTCAGTTACTGTATGTTTCATCTCTGTTTGTTTGTTCTTTAATTCTCCTAGGTCTTTGTTAAACATTTCTTGCATCTTCTCAATCTTTGCCTCCATTCTTTTTCCGAGGTCCTGGATCATCTTCTCTATCATTATTCTGAATTATTTTTCTGGAAGGTTGCCTAGCTCCACTTCATTTAATTGTTTTCCTGGGGTTGTATCATGTTCCTTCCCTGGTACATAGCCCTCTGCCTTTTCATCTTGTCTATCTTTCTGTGAATGTGGTTTTTTTCCCACAGGCTGCAGGATTGTAGTTATTCTTTCTTCTGCTGTCTGCCCTCTGGTAGATGAGGCTATCTAAGAGGCTTGTGTAAGTTTCCTCATGGGAGGGACTTATGGTGGGTAGAGCTGATTGTTGCTCTGGTGGGCAGAGCTCAATAAAACTTTTATCTGCTTGATTGTTGATGGGTGGGGCTGGGTTCCCTCTCTGTTGGTTGTTTGGCCTGATGCAACCCAACACTGGAGCTTACCTGGGCTCTTTGGTGGGGCTAATAACAGACTCTGGGAGGGCTCACGCCAAGGAGTACTTCCCAGAACTTTTGTTGCCCATGTCCTTGTCCCCATTGTGAGCCACAGCCATGTCCCACCTCTGCAGGGACCCTCCAACACTAGCAGGTAGGTCTGATTAAATCTCACCTGGGGTCACTGCTCCTTCTCCTGGGTCCTGATGCACACACTACTTTGTGTGTTCCCTCCAAGAGTGGAGTCTGTTTCCCCCAGTCCTGTTGAAATCCTGCAATCAAATTCCACTAGGCTTCAAAGTCTGATTCTCTAGGAATTCCTCCTCTCATCGCCAGACCCCCAGGCTGGGAAGCCTGACGTGGGGCTCAGAACCTTCAGTCCAGTGGGTGGACTTCTGTGGTATTAGTGTTCCCCAGTCTGGAGTCACCCACCCAGCAGTTATGGGATTTGATTCTTCTGTGATTGCACCCCTTCTACCATCTCATTGTGGCTCCTCCTTTGTCTTTGTATGTGGGGTATCTTTTTTATTGAGTTCCAGTGTCTTCCTGTTGATGACTGTCCAGCAGGTATTTGTGATTCTGGTGTTCTCACAAGAGGGAGTGAGAGCACATCCTTCTACTCTTCCATCTTGGTTCCTCTCTTAATTAATTTTTTTAAATGCAGGCATAGTTGGTTCACAATATTATATCAGTTTCAGATATATGATACAGTGATTCAAAATTTTTATAGATTATACTCCATCTAATACCCCAATTAAAAAAAAATTATATTGGAGCATAGCTGATTAACAATGGTTTGTTAGATTCAGGTGTATAGCAAAGTGATTCAGTTATACATATACATATACATGTATCTATTCTTTTTCAAATTCTTCCCCATTTAGGTTCCCTGTACTAGACAGTATGTCCTTGTTGGTTAACTATTTCAAATACAGTAGTGTGTACATGTCAATCCCAAATTCCCAATCTATCCCTCCACCCCCCACCATCTCCCACTGGTAACCATAAATTCATTCTCTAAGTCTGAGTACTTCTGTTTTGTAAATAAGTTCAGTTGTATCATTTTTTTTTAAAAAAATCCACATATAGGCAATATGATTTTTGTCTTTCTCTGTCCGACTTACTTCTCTTAGTATGATAATCTCCACGTCCATCCATGTTGTGGCAAATGGCATTATTTCATTCTTTTTATGGCTGAGTAATATTCCACTGTATATATGTACCACATCTTCGTTATCCATTCCTCTGTCGATGGGCATTTAGATTGCTTCCATGTCTTGGCTATTGGAAACAGCACTGCAATGAACATTAGGGTGCATGTACCCTATCGAACCATGTTTTTTTCCAGATACATGTCCAGGAGTGGGATTGCTGGATCATATGGTAGTTCAATTTTCAGTTTCTTAAGGATTCTCCATACTTTTCTCCATAGTGGCTATACCAATTTACACTCCCACCAACAGTGTAGGAGGGTTCCCTTTTCTCCACACCCTTTCCAGTTTATTTTATACATAGTAGTTTGTACCTTTTAATCCCCTACCCCTGTCCCTGTCTTGCCCCGCTCTGTTTCCCTATCCCCACTGGTAACTTCTAGTTTGTTCTCTATATCTGTGAGTCTGTTTCTGTTTTGTTATTTTTATTCATTTATTTTTTAGATTCCACATATAAGTGAAAACTTACAGCATTTGTCTTTCTCTCTTATTTCACTAAGCATAATACCCTCCAGGTGTATCCATGTTGTTGCAAATGGCAAAATTTCATTCTTTTTTATGCCTGAGTAGTATCCAATTATATATATATATATATATATATATATATATATATATATATATATATATATATATCCCACATATTCTTTATCCATTTATCCATTGATGGACACCTGGGTTGCTTTCATATCTTGGTTATTGTAAATAATGCTGCTATGAACATCAGGGTGCATGCATCTTTTTGAATTAGTGTCTTCATATTTTTCAGATATATACACAGGAGTGGAATTGCTGGATCTTATGGAAGTCCTATTTTCAGTTTTTTGAGGAAGCTTCATACTGTTTTCCATAGTGGCTGTACCAATTTACATTCACACCAACAGTGTACTAGGGTTCCCTTTTCTCCACATCCTCAAAAATGTTTGTTATTTGAAGTCTTTATAATGAAGGGCAGGAAGGTGATATCTCATTGTAGATCTGATTTGCATTTCCCTGATGATTGGTGATGTCAAGTAGCTTTGCATGTTCCTATTGGCCATATGTATGTATTTTTTGGAAAAATGTCTGTTCAGGTTTCCTGCCTATTTTTTAATCAGGTTGTTTGTTTTTTGATATTGAGTTGTATGAGCTCTTTACATATTTTGCATAGTAACCCCATACGGGCATATTATTGGAAAATATTTTCTCCCAAATTGTAAGTTGTCTTTTTGTTTTGTGGATGGTTTTCCTTGCTGTTCAAAAGCTTTTACATTTAATTAGGTACCATTTGTTTATTTTTGCTTTTATTTCCTTTGCCTTGGGAGGCAGACCCAAAAATGTATTGCTACAATTTATATCAGACTGTTCTGCTTATGTTTTCTTCTAGGAGTTTTATGGTTTCTGGTCTTACATTTAGGTCTTTAATCCATTTTGAATTTATTTTTGTATATGGTTGAGAAAATGTTCTAAGTTCATTCATAAGGCTTATTTTTGAACTTTCTGTTGTATAATTTTTTTCACTATTCTTTAAAAAATTTTAATTATTGTAAAGAAAAAATAACTATTTTCTTTGATGCACAGTCTATGAATTTGACTCATTTATAAATTTGTTTAATAGCCACCACTATCAGGATACAGAATGGTTCCATGTCCCTTAAAAACCCCTCATGAGGCCCCACCATAGTCAAACCCTCTCCTCACCACTAATGCCTGGAAACCACTTATCTGTTCTCCTTCCTTACATTTTCTCCCTTTACAGGATGTAATATCAATGGGTTAATATAACTATTAACTATTATATAACTAGTAACTATTTGAGACTTGTCTCTTTCACACAGCATTATGTGTTTGAGACTCATCCATGTTGTGTTTACCCACAGTTTGTTCCATTTCATTACTGTGTAGCAATTCACCATATGGATATATAAGAATATATGTCCCATTGAAGGATATATTGGCTAATTCTAATTTTTGGCAATTATGAATAAAGCTGTAAAAACACTTGCAGGTAAGTTTTTATGTGAGCATAAATTTTCACTTTCCTAAGGTAAAAAAACTAGAAGCAGAATAGCCATATTGTATAGCAAATGTATGTTCAACTTTATAAGCAATTGTCAAAGTGTTTACTTTGTATCATTCTGCATTACTGGAAGCAATGTGTGCAGCTGATGGACCATATCCTCAGTATTAGTTAGTAATACTAACTCTGTGTGTGTGTTTGAGTGTATGTGTGTGTTTTTCCATTCTAAGACTTGTACTGTGGTATTTCACTGATGTCATAATTTTTCATTTCCCAAATGGCTAATGATGTTTAGCATCTTGTTGTGTGCTTTTTTGCCATCCTCAATATCATCTTTGTGGAAGTATCTTTACATATATTTTGCCCATTTTTAAATTGGACCGTCTGTTTTCTTATTGATAAATTTTGAGAACTCTTTATATATCCTACATAGAATTAGCATGTTTGATATCTGACTTGCACATATTTTCTCCTAGTCTTTTGTCCATCTTGAGATTCTCTTAATGCTGTCTTTGGCATAGCAAATATTTTTAATATCGATTAAGTCCTGCTTGCCATTTTACTATTTTATTGATACTGTATTTGGTATCATATCTAAAAACTCTTCACCTAACCCAAGGTCATGGAAATGTTCTCATGTTTTCCTCACAAACATTTTGTAGCTTTACATTTTATAATTCAATCTATAATATGCTGTAATTTTTGTATTATATGTGAGGTATAAAAGGTTCACTTAAAAATAATATATAAATCTTCAAATGTGTCCATTGTTTTCTACTGATTGCCTTTACAGTTTTGTTAAAAATTAATTGACCATATTTGTTTGGGTCTAGTTCTAGAATCTATTATAGACCTATATGTCTATCATTCTGCAAATACCACATTTTCTTTACTACTACAGCTTTACTGTAAATCTTAGAATCAGGTAATATGAGTCCTACAACTTTTTCTCTTTCCCAAAATTGGTTTGGCTATTCTATGTTTTTGCCTTTCCACATACATTTTAGAATATCTACAAAAATCTTAGTGGGGATTTTTTAGGAATTGCATTTGGGGAAAATTGACATTTTTAGTATATTGAGTTTTTCAGTTCATGGTATGTCTTTACAATTAGTTAGGTCTTCCTTTATTTCTTCTTTTTTCAGCATTTTGTAGTTATCAGCATGCAAATCAAGCATATGTTTTATTAGATTTATATCCACAAACTTCATTTTGTTGGAGCAATTGAAAGTAATATTTTAAAAAATTATTTCCAATTGTTGATTACTAGTATATTAGAAATATTGTTGAAATTGGTAGCTTGTCCTTTTTAAACTCACTTATTAGTTTTAGGAGCTCTTTGGTAGAATTCTTGGAATTTTCAACTTGGAAAATCTTATCTGCAAATACAGGGTTTTCTTTTTTTCTTCCTCTACAAACTATAATGTGTTTTTCCTTATTGCACTGGCCAGGACATTAAGAACTATGTTGAATAATAACAATGAGAGTGCATATCCTTGCCTTGTTCATGATCCTAGGGTAAAAGAATTTAGTTTTTCAACCTTGGATGCTATTTGTAGGTTTTTGCTAATGTCCTTCACTCGGTTCAGAAATGTCTTTCTCTTCCTAGTTTGTCATGTGTCTTTCTTATCTTAAATAGATGTTGAGTTTTGTCAAATACTTAGGCAGCAATTGATGTGATAATGTTTTAAAAATTATCATTTAGTCTATTAAAATTGGGGATAACTTTAATTAATTGTTGAAATCTGTAAAGGCCTTTTATTTTCCAGATAATCCCCATTTAGTGGCAACTGATTTCATGTATTGCTGGATTAAATTTGTTGATGTACTATTAAGAATTTAATTCCTGTGTTCATAAAGGGTATTGGTCTGTAGTCCTCTTTCCTTTAATAACTTTGATGACTTTGATATCTAGGTAATGCTGACCTCATAAAAGGAATTGGGAAGAGTGTCTTTCTCATTTACTTTTGAAAGTGGTTATATGGAACTGTCATTTAAAAAAATACTGCATAGAATTTGCCATCAAGACATCAGATTTTATTTTTCAGAAGGTATTTAATTATGAAATAAATGTCTTTACATATATAGCACTATTCAGGTTATCTGTTTCTTCTTGGGTGAGTTTTGGTAGTTACTAGCTTTCAAGAAATGGTTGGTCTATTTTATCTAAGTTGTTGAATCTATGCACATGGAGTTGTTCATAGTATTCTCCTACTTGATATTCCTAAACGTAGTATTCCTTTTCATATCAGTGGAATATAGCAAGATATCCTCTCTTTCATTACCATAATTATTAGTTTATGTCTTTTGTCTCCTTGTTGTAGTTGTTTATCAACTTGGTTAGAGTTTACCAACTTTATTTATCTTTTTAATGAGCCAGCTTTGGGTTTATTGATTTTCCATATTGCTCATGATTTTCTATATCATTGATTTCTGCTCTTTATTATTATTTTTATTTTCCATTTGTTTGGGGTGTATTTTGTTCAAGTGTCTGAAGGTAGAATCTTTGATTGTTGATATGAGACCATTCTTATTTTCTAATATAAGCAAGTAACACTATAAATGTCCCTTTAAAATATTTTTAGCTGCATCTCACACATCTTGATATGTGTATTTTTTTTGTTCACTTTGAACTATTTCTAATTTTCCTTGAGATTTTCCTTTTAGTAATGTATTATTTATGGGTCTTAGTTATTTTCCAAGTAATTGTGAGACTTTCTTTATATTTTTCTATTATTCATTTTTAATTTTGTTATGGTCAGGGAACATAATTTGTTAAGGTTTGTTTCATGAACAAAGATAAACTTGACAACATCCCATGTACACTTCAGAATAAGTATTGTATTTAATATCCTAAGATTATATAATTATGAATGAGTTCAAATCTGTTGACTCAAGTCTTCTCTATCTTTATTAATTTTCTATCTACTTTAATAATGTACTACTTTGAATATAGTATTGAAGTATCCTACTGTAACTATGTATTTTCTCTTTTCTCCTTTCAGTTTTATCAGTTTTGCTTCATATGATTTTAAGCTCTATTGTTAGGTTTATACATATTAAATTTTATATATATTCTTGGTGAAATTATCCTTTTGTTATTGTGCAATGCCCAGGAAAGTCTACTTTTATGAAGTCTACACTGTTTGATGTAAATATTTTTACATTACTGTTACTTGTTTTTGATTAACGTTTGATTAATATTTGCATAGTATATATAGTTTTCTGTCCTTCTCCATTTAATCTATCTATAGCATTATATTTAAAGTGGGGAACAAGGACCTACTGTATAGCACAAGAAATTATATTCAATATCTTGTAATAACCTGTAATGGAAAAGAATCTGAAAAAGAATAGGTATATACATATACATATATATGCATATATATGTATATGTACAACTGAATCACTTTGCTGTGAAACATTGTAAATCAACTATATTTCAATAAAAAAATTAAAGAATAATGAAGTGGGTTTCTAATATACAGCTTGTAGCTGTGTCTCTTTTATTTGTCTAATCAACAATCCCCATCTTTCAGTTGCTTTGTGCATACCATTTACATTTCATTTAATTATTGATATATTTGACTTTAGATCCACCCACCTTGAAGCATTGAAAGCTATTTGAATAGGAGGTGCAGAAATTGAGGCTATCCCCTGCTATTTCTAATAGAATTCTTAGAAATAATAAAGGCACTGTGGATTAAACAGTGGTCAGAATCATCAGGCAGAGAATGACATACCCGGAAGCCAGTTAAATTAAGATGCTCATACCAATTTAAAAGATCCACACCAGGGAGTTTATTTTTGTGAGGAAGTCTCCAGGAACTTCTTTTGAGTCCAAGATTGGAGATATGAGAGAGAAAAAAATACAGAAAATGCACCACTGATGTGTTTGTACTTTGCATTCTGGTTTCCTTCCCTGCTACCATTTATTTTTCAGAGACCTCAGAGAGTTGCTTTATGTATTCTATTTTGGCTTTGGTAATCAGGGATGCTACATTTAAAAATAAAAATAAAAGATCCCAAGTTAACTTTTAATTTCAAAGAAACAAGGAATATTTTCTTATTATAAATTTGTCCAAAATACTGTAAAGGATATGATTTTACCAAAAAAAATGTTATTTACCTGAAATTAAAATTTAACTAGATGCTCTATATTTTGTCTGGGAACCCATGGGAGAGACAGAGTGAAGTAAAATTACACCATCTTAGTCAGAATCGGAACCAAAGATATGTACTGAAACTATGCTTATAATAACTGAAATGTAAATACCAAAACTTTTAAACAGAAGTCTTTAGATAAATGATTTTTTGGTATATTCATTTAATAGAATAATATGTATTCTCTTAAAAAAAGTAGTAAAAGAACATTTAATCACCTGCTAAAATGTTCACAATTCATTGCCATATGAAGAAGTGCTTTCCCATAGATAGATATTATGTTCTCATTTACATATTACATAATTATTAAAGGGTCAATCCATGAAGAAGATATAGTGATCTTAAATATGTATATACAAAAAAACAAAACATCAAAAAACAGAATTATAAAATATGTGAAGCAAAAATTATAAAATTCAAATGATAAATAGACAAATCCACAATTAAAGCTGGGGACTTCAACATCTTTCTCTGTACATGTGATAAAAAATGACATAGAAGTATATACATACACACTGTACCAATGTCAACCTCCTGGTTTTGAAATCATATTCTAGTTATGCAAGATACAAGATGTAACGATTGGATAGAAACTGGGCGAAGAGCTTCTCTGTATTATCTTTGCAACTCCCTGTAAATTTATAATTATAGTCAATTCTCATTATTCCTGAGTGTTATTTCTATAAATTCTCCCTGAGATCTGAATTAGCAAATGCTAAACAACGCTCCTAGTGGAAACACAGGGTTAGGCTTCTGTGAACCTTTTGTCATAACATTTTCATCAACTGATCAATACAAAACCTTGTTTTATGTGTGCTTCTTTTTAAAGACATCGTGGTTTAAATGGCTTTCTTTAAAATAATTAATTATATCAACATAAAGTATGGGCTTTAATAATAAAACACTAGCTGAGAAGGATTTAGTGATTTCCTGACCCTGGGTAACATGACCATAAATTTCTTTGGCTTTCAGCTTCAGAGCAATGCTATCTACTGCACTTTTTTTATTTGGCCACACTGCTCGGTTTGCGGGATCTTAGTTCCCTGACCAGGGTCGAATCTGGGGCCCCGGCAGCAAAAGCGCTGAGCCTAACCACTGGACGGCCAGGGAATTCCCTCTACTACACTTTTTAATCAGTCATCATCTTATGAATCCACAAATATAGCCACTTTTCCACTTTTCTCATAACCTCATCATACATTATAGATGTTACATTACTACTTTCCAGAGCAACTTCACATACAGATTGGCAAAGTCCTCTTCCTTTTTCTGAATGTACCATGTTGTTGATTCGATAACACTGAACTCATGACCACTAGCACCATAACTCATATCTGATCCAAGCTTATGTAACACTACATATTTTCTCCATAAGGCATATCACAGCCTTCTGTGCTTAGGAAAACTAGACAGGACTTCAGCATGCTACACTTGGGGGCCAATTTCAACAGTGAAACCACCAGCAAAAAGCATAAAAATGAAAAAATCATGGTGCTGATCAGGCATGAAAAGGACACTTGTTTATACTATGAGAGCTGAAATGAGAAGGCAGGGTGTCACCTTGTTCAACCTTAGCTGGAAAAGTGTGCATCTGGGGACTCAAGGCTTTTGTTACTCTGTGCATATCTGTGAATGATGAAGAAAGCATTGTGAGTATTGATTTTGGGGTTACAAATAATGTTAAGAGAGTAGAATGGTTGTTACCAGGGCCTAGGGTGAGGGGGAAATGGGAAGATGTTGGTTAAGAGGTACAAAGTTTCAGTTATGCAAGAAGAATAAGTTGTGGATAGCTGATGTATAGCATAGTGAATATAGGTAACAATACTGTGCACATGAAATTGCTAAGAGGGTAAATCCTAAGTGATCTCACCACACACATACAAAGAAACTATGTGAGATAATGAAAATGTTAATTACCTTGATTGTGGTGATTATTTCACAATGTATACATATATCAAATCATCAAGTTATACATCTTAAATACACACAATAAAAATATTTAAGAGTGGGTAAATTAGCAAATACAGAATCTGCAAGTAGTGAGGGATGACTGTATTTCATATTGCAGAGCTAAACAAATTTTAGAAATTAAAAAATAAGTGACTAGAGCTTGCTGTGCGTGGACATCTCAGTGCCATTCAATGCACAAAAATGCAAGTGGCCTCCTCTGGAAATGTGTTGTACATACTTAGCACAATTATACACAGCAATCACGGACACTACATATTCCAGAAGGTGCATGGCACATAGCTAGGCCATACTTGTATCTCCTAAGTTGAAAGCATCAGAGACAGACCTCCTGCTATGGGGACTGCTGAGCTACAAGGGTAAAGAAACAAGTCATTGCATATTAATAAAAAATTCACAGATGCATTATTTTGGAATGTGCTCAGGAAACAAAGCTAACACTCAAGGAAAATTCAAAGGAAATCCTAGCCAATTCATGTGTTCCAGTGTTAACTGCTTTTTAAAATGAGCTATTACACTGTTACTAAATAGCTCTTTTCAATGTTTATTTTTTTTAAGTTATTAAAAACTGATTAGTACTGGTAGAGTAGATATTAATGAACTGTGGCAACTGTAGTTTAACCTTAGAAACGAAAAGGTAAGCAACATATGTGCATCATCTACAGATTAAATTAAGCAATTAAATGTGTTTTTCTAGGATGCTTGTCACTTTCAAGTAGATATTTATTACAAGGAAAATAAAATTTGAATAAGAGAAATGATATTCAATTAGTGGACATGTTTATGTTGTAAATGAAGCATCAGGAAAAAGGAAAAGTAAAATGACCTTTATATTTGGCTTAGAGAACAAACTATATGAAATAACAAAAATATCTCCAGCAGAAATCAGTGATTCTCTATAATCAGTTACTGATGTCACCATGGCTATAATGAGTAGGAAAGAAATCTAAGATAACAGTCATTAAAATAAAGCTCTTACTGGTTGCCAGTGTCTTTATCCACTTAATTTGTTACACACCCAGGTGAATAAAGGAAATTATGATTTGCTCTTTTAAGACAGCTTTTAAGTGCTTGGTAACATTTTGGTGAAACACTCTTCTGTAATGGATTAAATTAGCTACAAGCCCTGGGTTTACTGCTGATAATTATCCTACCATTGCTTGCAAAACACACCTGTGGCTGATTCCATTACAGTTATAAGGCAACAGCCTTCCTGAAGATCAATATTCCATTTATATGCCCGATTTCCAGCTGCTGGGTAGGTGTAATTAATTAAGCTCAGTGTCACACAATTTTATTTAATGGATTTAAAACAGGACATCTTCAGGTCACAGAGAACAGACAGTGGTTTCACATTGCAAAGGTTAGCATCAATGCATTTTGGTTAATATATTAAAATCAGTAAGTAATAGCAAGAAGTCATCCCTTGTTAGGTAACTTACCTAATCATAGCCAAGTGAAAAGAAAATGTTCTCAGTATATGCTATTTCAACTGCTAGGCCACTGATTTCACAATGGTGATAATTACGTATCTGTGTCTATACTTACCTGAACTACTAAAACAACTTCAACTTTTTCAATTTATTTTTTGTTCTTGTTAGTTAAAAACAATATGGATGTGTATTTTATACCTATACTGTATAACTCTTCAATAATGCAGCTTTATAATTTGAAATAGAGTGAAGACCAGTCTGAATTAATGGAAACTAAGATATAAAATATTTTCAAAGGGATGTGGTTTTATTACTGTTCTGTACTTTGAACAATGTTAATCACTGGATCTACTGACACCAGAGTAAATGAGAATAGCTTTTGAATTGTATGTAGTGTGCTAGGACATTATGAGTATTTAAAATATTTTGTTCTTCAAAAAGTAGGCTTAGTAATTTTTTATAGGATTTTATGAAAACCATTAATTTGCATGGTGTGATTCTTTCCTCAAATAGTAACAACAGCTAGAATAATAACTAAAACACTCAAATAGTGTGTATAGCATGTCAGCCACTTCTAAGGGCTTTACATTTTTCATTTATTTAATTCTCACAGAAACCCCATGAGAGAGGTACTATAATTCATTTTAGAGTTGATATTAATTTTACAATTGAAGACACTGAGGCACAGAAAGATTACATAACTTTTCCAAGGTCAAAGAACTAATCAGTGGTTATTTCAATATACAAATCCATACTGCCTGGCTTTAGAGCTCATGCTTCTTGTCTATATTTCCTCTCCCAAACAGTTAGTAATATTGCTAGTAAATTTTATATCCTGGGCAAGAATTGGACTTCCGTTTTTATACTTTTTATCCTAAATCATTTTCATATTTGATATTTATATAAATATCAATAATAGCATGAAGATTGGTAAATCTTAAACTATTCAGAGGGAGAGGCTACCCTGTAAATATGATGGGACCCACACTATTTTGCAAGAAAAAGCTGTGAATATACACATAAATATGGACACTCACACCACATTTTTTATACAATTTAAGGTGGTCCACAAGCTGCCTGCGGTGCCCCTATAGACCCCAGTTTAAAAAAAAAAAAAAAAACTCTTCCCTATGACCTACTCTACTGATGCTGTTTTCATTTAAAATTTTGTTATTTTGTTACTTACGGGTATTTTGCATTCAATTTGATTTTTCAAAATAATTCATTAACATATTTATCTTGATTATGTAGGGGGTTTTGTTTGTTGGTTGGTTTTGTCTGTTTGTTTGGTGTTCTCCTGCCCAGCACTTGGGACAGATGAATGAGGCACTAGAGTCCCAGCCACACATGCCAAACTTTGAAAACATTGGCAGTTTTATTGTGTCTACTGAAGGCAATGGGACCTGACTTCTCAGGTCCCCTGGCTCTTTGTGTATTACTAATCATGTGACTACAAATAGATTAAATATATGGTCGATTTATCCCTAACACAATAAACTAAGAGCTCAGTGATTAGTTGTTACTCCCAAATTCCTCATCCTGAAATAATAAAATATTAAATAAAAATAAACCCATTTCATAAAATAATGTTTTTATGATAGAATTTAGATGTTTAAGATGGCAAGGATATTCTTTCTTTATTCTGATGTATTCTCAGTTTCCAGAAAGGAAACAAATCCTATGTAACATAATAGATTTGGGATTACTCATATGTTTCAGAACATGATATTTTTAATGCTTATTAATGATCACCTATGATAACAACTATGAATAACTCTTGATCATTGCCACTTCCACCATTCAATTATAAAATATTCTATAACAAATCACTGCCACTGTTGCTGAGTCTTAAGCACATAGGCTTTTGTCCATGACATGCCATCTTTAAGTCCAGATCCTGCTTCAAGCTTTCTACCCCATTATCCATGTACTATGCCTTATAGTGAATGAGAAATTAATCTATTAATTTTAATGTTTGAGTGTGAATTATTTAATAAAGATATTATTCTGTGACAGCAATTTGAAAGAAGAAAATAAAATGAAATTAGAAGTCTTGGAGACAGACTAAATTATTAGATGATGGGGAGCCATGTAGTCTTGGTGAGGTTATTACAGAGGGAAGATCTGGAGAGACAAGGGGACAGTTGGAGGGGTCTTAAACTTGAGGAACACACACCTGGAAAAAATCTTGGGGTAAACAAGGAGAAAAATGATGTAGTTGTTTCTAAATACATAGGTTCACTGAATCGTTGTTAATGGTATGCATTCATTTAATCGTATAACACTTATCTTTATAAAACAAGATTACTAAGGAATACATTTGATAGTCATTTAAAGAAAAAGGTGGCATTAGTTATTTATGACTGCAGGATGTAAACTCAGGAATAACATTCACTAGAGGATAGTAGAAACTTATGAAGTAATCAGAGATTTTATTTAACTTGGAGAAGCCACCAAAATATTAAATGCCGGAAAACTAACATAACTTAAAAATGAAATGTAAATCTCAAAAGCCCTGGCATTATTATAACAGGTATATAATTTATACTTGGGAATATTGGGAATACCGATTTTTGTATATTCACTAACATTCTTTTACTTATTATGAATCCAAATCTATTTTGACTGTATCCATAAATAGGTTGTGAGTGTATGTGAGAGAGTGAGGAGAGAAGAAAAAGAGGGAGGGGAGGAGGGAGGGAAGTGGGAAGGAGCAGAGAGCACAACCCTCAACTGAAGATAAACAGAACTTTGATTTTATACATAATTTTCTAAATTGCCTTGTTTTTTACGCACTTATTCATACATCAGGTACTTATTGATTGATCTTCAAATGATCCAAAATTCCCCTGCCTAGATCATTTTGGTTTGAACTCACATTATTTTATTTTTTCTGCTGAAACTGGTAATTAGGATTTGTTTAAAACTTTCTGATCACTTTATATAGAAAATCATTTAACAATTGTAAACAATTGTAAAAACCATGTGGAAAAGAATATTCTCTGTGGTAACTGGTACTGTTGTGGTTTGCTTTGGAGAGAAATTTGAGAGGAAATGATAGGTGCCATGTCAGAATGGAAGCTCAAAGAACTGACAGGTGCTTCACAAGATGTTTTCCCTCTGTCACAAGACTGGTGATGTCCCACACAAGGGCTGCTTGCTCAGTCAAGGTGTCAAAGTAAAGACATGAAATCATGCAGCAGGGCAACAGATGACACATGATGGTCATACTGCTTTAGGGAGAAATGAACCTTGGTTGTTGTAAACCACTGAGATGTGGGAGAAGTTTGTCCAGTAGTATAACTTAGCTAAAATTGACATATTGTTTCTTCAATATGTGAACATCTGTACTTCTTTTTAGGCCATACAAATGAAAATATTCCAGAAACTTGATTAAATTATCAAGTAATGGCCAAATATTCTCTGCGAAGTTTTCCTTATACTGATCTTAAAGTAATTTCTAACTGATTGTAAAATGAATGCCAAAACATTTACTCTCTATGAAATTGCCTAGTGATTGTTGGTCATCTTAAACACTACAGACTGGCCACTGTTACAAATATTACAAAATGTTGTTTTCATCTTGACAAGCGAATTTGGACAGGCAGAGGGTTAAATGAAGCGGAAAGATCATAAAAGAGGGAAAACATAGTGGAATCAGAGAATATGAAAATAATCAATAAGGAAATAAATCAAACACTGCTTCTCACATGTTGATGATGGCTCACTGTGAAAAAAGTTTAGGTAAGTAAATATTTTATGCATTTCTTGCCCCTAGAATCTAATGTAAATTTTGTCTGCATTCATTTTTCTGACAAACCTGTAAAATGATTGCAAAACCAAACATGCATATACATAAATGACAGATAAAAAGCTGAAATTCAACATACTAGTCACTTAACGCAACTAACATATGACTGAGCATTCATTATGTAGAAAAGTCAGTGAGTGAGATTTTTTCTGAGAGACAAATAGATCACAGTATATCCTGAGGAAACAACATTTAAATGAATTAGAATTATTTTGAAAGTGCCAAAAGCAGTAAAATTTTCAGAGAGGTGGGAGTTGAGTCTGGGATCCATAGCAATTTATGAATGATGATAGAAACATTATAGCAGGTGTAAATTTGGTAGAACCCCACTATTCTGATAATAAATCTTACTCTGATAGATGTGGATCATTTTTGAGAGAACCATATACCTGGAGCTATTATGAGCTATTATGAATATTTATTGCAAATATAAAATGTTAAGTATTAAACAAAAGATATTCATATATAAAATAAATAGAATTACTAAAAAAATCAATCTAGAGAAGTAAAAAAATTATATTTTTAAGCATAAGGTGGCATCTTTTGAATTCCTATAAGGTTTTCTGAACATTTCATAACTGTACACCTGCTGGATTAAAAAAAAGTCCACCCTCTACAAATTATGAGTGATGGATTTAGTTTTACTTGATATAGTGGATAGAAGAAGTTCAAAATTGCTGTTTTCCTAACTGGCCAACTTTGAAAATAATTAATATGAAAGACAGAAAAATGTATTATTTTCATAGTATATATATTGAGAAAGAAAGTTTCTTTTTGACATTTTAATGTTTTCCTACCTCAATATTTGTGCTATTTTAAAATCAGTAACATAATTTAGAAAAATATAAAGCTATTTAAAGGTTTGCAGAAAATGTTGGGATATCCCATAGATTACATAGCAAGATATCACCAATATTATTTTGAAGTTACAATACCAATGTACTTAAAGCTATGACTTTATGGTATCACTGGTAAGTGGTCTCTGAACTAAAGTGAAAAGCATGGAAAAATGAGTCTTGACAGAGCTGATTTAGAATATATCCACGTGGTGATCTCCATTTTCAACCCAACTAAAATTACAACTCAACAGATGGTGAGACTCGCGTACTGCTGTCTAATGGGATATCACCAGCCACATCTTTAAACTTTAAGGACCATTTCAGGTCATTGCTTAGGATATGGACTCTGACAGACTGACCCTCATCAGGTACTGAAAAGGAAAAGTACAAATAAAAAATTGAAGGGACAGTAAATTAGAAGCCACTCTATTCTCAGATACTCTTAGAGCTAACTTCAACATTGATGGAAAATGAAGGTTGATGGATGACAAAAGTGTCATATTGTTGGTGTGAAAACGAATGTATTTATTTATTAAACATATCAGATGTCTAACCCTCTCTGCCACATGTCAGTGTATGATAAGTGAAGATCACAGCTGACGTCTGTGTAGTCCTTAATTTATTATTTTCTTCCAGATATACCTTTTTGATCATGTAATTCATTGAAGTGCTAGATAAGCTACAAAATATCTATTAAAAATAAAAAATCTATGAAAATATATATTTTCTGTATAAAAATAGCATAAAATTTAAAATATACCTATTTTACATTTTTTTCTCATAGTACATCTTGACAGGTAAATGAAATAGGTTATTAATAGTATTTATAGGATATAAATCTATACTAATTCAATATCATTTAATATATCAATACATGTAAATACTGATTTATACTTAAATTATCTTTACTACTCCTTTAAGAACCAAATATATCACCTTGTAAACACTTTGTTTTTAAATTTCCAATGTCAATGTATAATCTGATTATTTGTAAATATTTTTGTAAGGTTTTTATGTACTTGAGGACAAACTATCTGAAAATGAAAAAGTACAGTTTTCACCAAAACATCATTTCCATTCTGTAAACCCTAAAATGGTGATGTGGAACAAGGGATAACTGACACATCTTCATTTATCATTTTTATTACATAGACACTATTTCCAAAATAAAATATGCCCAGATTAGAGGTGATTTAATACATTAAATTATCTTATAGCCTGGTCTTTCTAGACTTATTTGTTCTGTGCCATATGGATAGATAAAATGCACAATTGATAAGGATAATTCGGCTAGTGGTAGACTATTCTTTACTGCCAGTGTATAAAATGACAATATTCATAATCCCCAAATTACCTCTCATTAGCTATTCTGAGATGCAGCCAGACCAACAACTGCAATTACCTCGAAAGATTAACTGTATTTAATTGTTCAGCTGAGTGGAGTCCCAATTCTGCCCTGAGGGTTGTCACGTGAAAATCCCAGCAGATCCTATGTTTAAGTGAAATGTTCTGTTCTGTGATTTCACGCCAGCTAAGGCACAAAGGATATTTTCACTGTAATGATAGAGATGGACCATGTTTTTCCTCCCTGGTGATTTGAAATTGTAGGGGCTATTAAATTCCTTTTTCTTAATTGTCCTATTTAGCTTCCCTATGGAAGAAAAATAAAGCCTAATACAAGCCAGTCCTCAATGGAAAGCACGTAATTTGAATAAAAGATAATTTATATGCTGCATTTTGCAAATATGATATTAGTCATTACTTTAGGTTCTGCTCAATTATAAAGGATTCCAGGAAAAGGGGGGGCCTGAGGAAAAGAACATATATGTGTAGTAGTTTGAATTAAATGTAGATATTGAACTTTCTAAGCTTGTCACCAAGAGATTTCACCCAAAAATGTATAGATTGCTCACATAGAAGGAAACTAGGTCTGTTAGATTTATAAAGGAATGAAAAGAAAGGTACTGGTAAGCATTTAGGTCTATCTAAACAAATATTTACCAAATAAAACAAAAATAATAATGCTATATAGGATTAAAAATAATGTAAAACTAACATTTAATAACTGGAGTATGTAGAAAAGACAGGGTTGTAATTGAAATTAAGGTCCTTGTATTTTTAGAGGAGAGGATTGAAAGATAAATGACTTTAGATTTTGAACATCAAGAGAGGCAAAGATTAAACGTTAATGTTTAGATTTTGAACATTTAAATTTTCTATGATAACTAATAAACAAATAGAATACATATAATTCCTAACATAGTTAAGGAAAACCATGGAATGTTAAAACAAAATCATTCAATGTAAAAGAAGGCAGGAATAGAGGAAATAAAGGCACAGAAAGGCAAAGTAAATGGAAATCACAGAAAAGTGATGATATAAAGGAAATAAAAATATAGAAAATAAAAACGCTCTAGTTACAGAAAAAAAATGTGCAGAGAAAGAATAAAAAAGAAAAATCCAGTGATGTAATGTTTACCAAAATCTATATTTAAAACAAGAATAAAAAACTGTTGGAAGTAGAATGATGGGAAAAGTTATACCAAACAAAACTTTCCAAATTAAAGCTTTTAACCTTGTTAAAATATGCTTTAGATTTTACACTACAAAAAAAAAAAAAAACACAACAACAACAGGATGTGCTTGAATCTGGCCTATTTTCCATTGATCCATTCCTCACTCTCCCTGGCTATTCCCATTGATAAATGGGTCCTGGCTCTTGCAGGCTCCCAGTCATTTGATAGAGTGGCATCAGCAGGAGACTGCAGCAGGCAGGAAAGGAAGAGTCAGTGTGTTTCAACACTTCTCTCTGTGCCTTGGGCTCTGTGTCCCCCACTGGTTCCCTTTTGCCTGTATCTGAAGCTCTGGCTGGACAAATCTTCCCTGCTCCTGGCTCGTTGCCTCCAGCTCCTTCTTTCTTCCTTCCAGCCTAAGCATAACAGTGGCCTCCTTCTGTTGCTAATTCGTGGGCTGTGTTAACATTACCTGTTGACCTCGCAACTCTCCTGTGTAAATTAATTTTTGGTTTTAAATTCCCTCTGTTTGAACGACTTCTTGTGGTTTCTGTTTTCCTTACTGGACCTTGACTCCATATTAGGGATCACCATACGATGATGAAAGATATTTTTCACCAAAAATGTATAATGATTATAATTTGGTATACACCTAATACCATAACTTCAAAAGATATGAAACAAAAATTGATGTAATTACTAATAGAAAAAAAAATAAGCCAGCCACTATCATGCCAGAAGGTTTCAATACATGCCAAGCAAAATTTCTCCTCAACCACAACATTCTCCCGAACTTCTTAGTCATGAATTCCTATTTCTAAGCAAACTGTATATATCAATTAGAAAACAACACTTTTGCATACACAATTTTCATTTGTGCTACTCATCCTCACTCTTTTTTAAGCATATCTAGAATGCCTACCATGTGCATTTACTAGGTGCCTGTGTGAGAAAGAAAAATTAAAAACCATGAGCATCTCCACTTCAGTGGGAATACAATCAAATTATATCATCATGAAATAGAATCCACATAATGTTAGAAATAGTATAATGTGCCACAGGAGGGAAATTGCCTATGAAGGAAATTAAAACCAGGTCTTGAAGAATAAAAGGAATTTGTGAGAGGAGGAAGTAAAAAACACATTCATTAATTATTTTACTTATATATTCAATCTTGATCTTACATTTATCATGCCAGCCACAGTTTCTGGTACAGAGCATATATAATTTTAAAATATAGTGGTTGCCCTTATGGAGCACATCATGGTTCATCAGGGAACCTGAGAAGACTCAGGAAGGTCTTTCTGAGAAGCTATCCAGGCTGCAGAAGGGGAAGCTAAGAAAAGCTTCCTGAAAGAGGTGATTGAATGATAAGGATTTTGAAAAATTCTTTAGAGTGTTTCCCAGAAGAATGAGGATGTTAGAGCTGGTAGACAAAGATGAAGACATGGTTCCAAGTGGTGAGAAAGTAGGCCTATGAAGGAAAATGGCTCTTTTTCTGTTTCTTTTCTTTTTTTAAAAAAATCCCTCCTATATTCTACCACTCCTGCAAACTGAATCCATATCTCTAAACAAAAAGCTGCCTGGTGTGAGATTTCTGTGTCTGCACCTCTAGAGACAATACTATTTTAAACGTTTTGATGTTCTCAAAAAAGGGGATCACAAAGCACCGAGCTGATATCCCTGTCCTATGTGGCTGCTTTCCACTAGCTATTGATTATGCTTCATATTTGAACTCTGTATGTAATACTGTCAATTAGGAAGATATCCTTCCAGTTTAACAAGTATTTTTGGATTTCTGTTTGATTACTATCCTTTAAAGTAAAAAGAAAAAAAGTGAACTTCTTAAACCCCCCAAGATCAGTTAGTTTAAGCCAACTTTTTTTTACTGATATCTCTAGAAGAAATTGTGAAGTAAGAGTCTATTTCCTTTAGGTAGAATTTTCTTCCTATTTTATGTCCTGCTCCTAAAATTTCTGTTAGGCCATTAAGTGTTTCTTCAGCTCCTTCACAGTATCTGAGTCTCTGCTTTGGAAATGATACAGATAATGCACTAAAACAGAAACATCAATCATTGTTGTGTAAGTTGCACATTAAAGCCTTTGCCTCTTTTAACACAAGGAAAGGAGTTTTGCAAAATTTCAGGCAGCATTTTTGGTTGGAGTTCTACAGAATATACCACATTAAGTGGAAATGAGTAACACCCTCTCATGGGCTAAACTAAGTTTCTTTTCCCACCAATAATTATGTCCCTTCCCTGAAATCTTAGGGAGAAAGGACCCCCTGCCAATAAAAGAAGCAACATAACTGTTATCACAATTTTGCTTTTATTTGCTTTCTCTTTTTCATTGAACTTGGATGCTGCCCAGAATATCTTAAAATCAAAATATTGAATTCTAAATACCCTAAAATCTACCCTATAATTTAAGTAGACTATAAATTCCAAGAGGGCCAGAGATGCATCATTCGAAATTGGAATAGAGGACCTCACCATTTCTGAAAAATATAAAATTTTAGAAATTAAGTCTATCCATTAGAATCACTGGTAATCAGTGGCCTAGCTTGCTAATAAAACTGTCTGCAGTTGAGATGAATATTTGATTTTTGTCAAGTTGTTATGTTGAACTTCCAATTTTTTTTATTCTGTTTCGCCTCAAAAAACACACCTTTGTATAGTCCAACTAATCCCTTCTACTGCAATTCATAGATCATTTAAAAGAAGAGAGATATTAAGAAGGTCTGGGTGTATTTTCATACACATTCAAAGAGTTATCTTTGTATTAAAAATTCCAAAGACACCAAATTACTCCCCCAAATTCCAAGATTACCAAAGCAGTAACATTTATTATTAGATTCATACTTTCAAACACACCCTCCAACTCTGTGCCCCCAAAATACTACTCCCTAAAAAGAACTTAACACTCACAACTTTTACAAAGAGTTGTATCAAAGTGTACTATGTGGCATTTCCCTTATACTTCATGAGGAATAGTTTTAATCAAATAGTAAGCTTAAAAATTATTTCATAGTTTTCCCCAGAATCTTGACATTTCAAGTTTTTGAGACTCCTGCTTCTTTTAAAATCTGACCTTTTCTACCTAAATATCATATTTCTACATTGCATTTTGATAACTCAATATGTTTTTAAATGAACAATTTATGCTTTCGACTTGAATGTATACAGAGCAACATGGCAAGAGCAAGATCCATTTTTTAATTTAAATTATTTTCATAGCTTTAAGCAGATTTTAACCTTTAAAACAGCCTGGATGCAATTCTGATTAACACCTCCACTATTTAGCCTAGTGATTCAGCGGAGATTAACTCTTTCTCCTATAGCAGTGGGTAAGCAAACTTTTCCTTATCTGATCCAATTGAGAAAAAAATAATAAAAATATTTCCAAGCCACATTTCCTTTCATTTGACATGAAACATTATTACTGATTTCTGTGGTGCAGGGATACAGAAACTGTCTGCATGCACAAAACATCTAAAAGAAAACTAACCTTTTATTAGACAATAAGATATTAATATTTAGGAATATTTGTGATTTTCAGCACAGATGCTTACCCCTTATATTTGTATAGTACTTTAGAGTTCCCAGAGAACATTCATTACCTTATATTACCAAAGAATGTATGAACTGTATATTATAATATTATTTTGAGTAAATATAATCAGAACCAAGAAATGTGTGACACAAACTAATAGGAAAAATTAACTCAAAGTATAGCACAGGAATCATGTATTTATATTCTGTGATATATTAACTCTGATATCCCATAAATATTCATTCTAACACTGAAGAAGAAGGAAGGCCTTTTTCATAAACAAGGAAACTATTTTTAAGAATATCTATGCTCTGTGACTACAGAAATCTTAGTTTCTTAGTTTTTATTGGGTTCCAGTGCCTAAGTATTTCTAGACCACAATCTTCTAGTCACTAGTGAAAGGGCTCTGGTTTTTGCTCCAGACCCTGCAGATAACCTAGTTACTGGCTTTCTCAGTCTGCCCATAATTCTTTACTCCATACACAGGAGCAGATTTCTCCCTTAATTCTACAAAACTCTGCTTAGTCCAAGTTGTAATTCTAAACCAAACTTTAGTGAAAGTTTGGAGATAGCAGGAAGAAATTACAGCACAAAAAAGAAAATGTTAGCAACAGACAGGGGTCATAAATTCTGGACACCATAAACGATGAGTCTTTACAGGGTGAATCTTTTTGGCTCTCTCTTGCCTTATTGTCCATTCTCCTGCTGTCAGGCAAGGGCCAGTTTATCTCCCTCAATGGTGATGTTTTGAACCTGACTTCTACCTTCATCTTCTCTAGATTACTGCAGTGATAGAGGAAAATATTATTTTCTACTCCCAGGCTCTTGCTCACCTCCAATCAAAATCTTAATAAACTTTAGAAATGCAAATCATCTACAAGTAAGATAAACTTTTAAATTATTGTGCAGAGTACTTTAGCTTGAATTACTCCATAACAGCTTGCAATTGGGCTTTTCTTTTGCAAAAACAAAATGCCCGGTAACATGTTCCATTAAAACAAAAAACCGTTTTTGCCTGGAAAAAGATTAAAAACCACTGCTGACAGCTTTAAAATATCGTTTTTTCCTTTTGTGGCAGTGACTGACAGATGATGACCAAGGTCATTACCTTTGTTTTGGCCACACATTTACCAGTCTCCTTTGCACGCAGGTGTAGCATGTGTTAGCCAAAGAATTATGGGTAAAAGTTAAAAACACTACTTCTAGACCATATCCATAAAAGTCTCTCATGGATCATCATTCATGCTTTTCCCCTCTGTGGCTTCATGCAGAGGAGCATGACAACCTTAAAGCCACAAACAGCCAGGTATCTCAATCAGCCGTTGGAAGACAGCCTCCTGTCAGGAGTAAGGGCACCAGGCTGTATAGTAAAAACAAAGTTTTCTTGTGTCAAACGGTATAAGGGTTTTTATTTAAACATCATATTTCCTTAACTATTGCATTTATTTTCTACCCTATTAAGTTTCAAAACCACTGGGTTTTTCCTAAAAGCACGTTTACATTGCTTTATTTTCCAGATTCTTTGGGAGAAAAGCTGGTGCAAAGATGAAAGCAATTAAGGCCCCAGTCCTTCATGAATAGGAACATTCCTTTCCTAAGGTTGCAGGAGGTTCTCCCTGCTGGGCTTTTTTTTTTTTTTGTTATTTTGTTGTTGTTGTTGTTGTTCAAATTAGCTTTATTTATGATAGCCTTAAACTGGAATCAACTCAAATGTTCATCAACAGGTGAACAGATAAACAACTGTGGCACACTTGTACAATGGAATACTGCTCAGGATTAAAATGGATGAACTACTGATTTGTGCAACAATGTGGATGAATCTCAAAAACAGTATGCTGAGTGAAAGAAGGCAGACAAAAAAGAATATATATGATTCCATTTATATGAAACTCTAGATAAGACAAATCAAATCTATAGTGATAGAAAGCTGATCAGTTTTATTATTATTGTAAATTCTCTCCAGACTATAAATGCCCTTATTGCCTCTACTTTCCAGTGGAACACTCCAATCACTCTACCTTTGGGATGCCTCTTGTGAACAACCAGATTGCAGTTCAAAAGGAGCTTTGACAAATATATACATCCACAAAAACACCACCACAATCAAAATATGAAACATATTCATCAGCAAACGGTTCTCTGTGCCCCTTCCCCAATCTCCACCTGTGGCCACCGATCAGCTTTCCCTGTTGGGTTTTGCTAGAGCTGGGTGAGCTAGGCAATCCCAAACTGCACCAGTGCTGGTGATTTACCTGCTCTGTTCCTAGGCTACCTGGCTTGAGGTAAGTACTGATTGGTAACAGGAAACCACGACAAGCTGTGGATCTTAGCTCCCATTGTTTTTGGCCTCAGCCCTCACATCCCCCAAAGGACATTATTCTCCTCAAGTTCTGCCTCATTCTCATGAGTTTGCTTCAGATTTTTTCTTTCAGTTTTATAGCTTTTCTTTGTTGCTGCAAATCTGCATTTGATATTAGATTTTGGACTTTTCTTTAAAATTATGTGTACCCAAAAAACCTCATCCCTATTTTACGGTGTTATCCTTTTTAAGGATGGAAGACAATGCATCTTGCTCCAAACTGCATTACCTGAAATCGGATAAAAATGAAAATATAAGACCTCATCCCTCAGTTTCTGGTAAAAGATGAGAATGCCCTGGATAAAGGACAAAGATGTTTTAAGCATTAACTACAATAATATAAAACAGTCAAGGGGAAGGCAATAGTTTACATTAAACTTTGTGACATTTATAATGGGTGAATAACAGGCAAAGTGTGCAAAAAAGGAAGGCTGGAGACAAAAGAGACACACACCATTCTGCAAACCACAAAACCCAAACAGCTTTGATTCTGCTCCTTTCTCAAGTTTTCCTCCTTTTCCTTATTAACCTTAAAGCCTCTCAAAAGAAGTACTTTTCTAGTTTCTTTATTTTCTGACCACTTATTCACTTCTTAACTCCTTAATCATCTCATGTAGATTTTGTGAAGAGTCACAAATTCTGTGGAACAGTGAAATGGTTAAGAAACAGGCTTTGAAGTCCTACGTATCTGTTTGCATCTAGTTACTGTTACTTAACAAATGACTAAAACAGTAACTCAATCCCACTAAGCTGCCATTCCTCACAGGCAAAATCAATACAATATTTAACTCATATGGTTATTATGATAATTAAATAAGATAAATGAAGGTAAATTACTTGCCACAATTGTTGGTACTGGTAAACAATAAATGGTGCTATTATTTATACATCCAATCTCTTTCTTCAGTCTTTTTCCTCTTGACTTCTCAAAAACATTCAACAATAGTGAATTCCTTGAAACTGTCCCCATTTCTGGGCATTCAGTGTATATCTCCTTGTATACCAGTTGGGAAACACTGGTTTAAACAATCAGAAATACAGGCTTTACTGTGACATTCAACATATTCCATGAGCCTTACTTAACTATCTTTTTCAATATTATTTCATAAAAACACTCTTCATGAACTTTGATTCCAGTCCAATTAAATGTATTTGATTTTCCAGATAAACATCTCTAATTCTCCTAGATTTTTTCATTTCTTCGTTCTAATCCTTCTGCTTGGAATTATTTTGTTTCATCATTGCTGTATTTTCCATAATCTGAGAGGAATTACTATATCTTTTTAAGAAGCCCAGAATTTAACTGTATTAGAGAATATTATTGTGTATTATTTATTGCAATCATAAGTGACTGGATCATTACACAAATTGTCCCTTTTAAACTTTTTTTAACTTTATGGAAACCATCATAACAGCTAACGTATTAACTAACATTTTAATTTGAGGATTGTAAATATGCTTGGAACTAGAACAGTTTGATTTGTATTTTCTCTAAGCAACAAATATCAGGATCCTTATATGGATTGTTGTTTTTCAACAGAGGTGAAACAAATTAATTAGTAAGTGACATTTCCTATGACATATTTTAAGCCTAGCTTGTCACTGGTAATTAAAACAGAAGGTAGAGTGGTTTTAAACCTTCCTGATAGGATAACACTTTACTGTGGTTTGTCAATTTTTGCTTCTCTTCCTGTTTTCAAACAGTTCATGGCTCAGATAAAAAGCCAAAGTTTAGCTGGAAAAATAGTGTGGATTAGTTAAGGTAGCAGAAGTGACAGAACAAAGATAGAATCTGTGATAGTGAAACCTGTAATATCTAGGGGCACTTTTAATCTTCTCCTCTTAACTTGAGGTATTTTGAGCACATTTCCTAAAGACAAGGGCAAGTAATTTTATGTCTCTTTTTATGTGCCTTTAGGATCTGTAAAGATTGCTACGAAATTATCAACTAGGTGTTAATAAACCTTTTCTAAACTACAACTTACCTATATATGCATGATCTCTAAAACTCAATAAATGCAAACACTTACTAGAATATTTAATTTATAACCACAATATCTTTTCCTAGGGTATTTTAGGTTAAATATTACTTATTTCTACTAAAACATCCTATTAACTTTTTTTAAATTTTTACTCCTTCTACGTGTTTGTTTTATCTAAATTAGCATTTTTTCAGTGATGGAATGGGATAAATTCTCATGAAGGGATGTATAAATTCATGCCATCTGACAAGCAGATTTTAATACGGAGAAAAACACTCAAGAGATTTATTAGGCAAAATGTCTGTGGGGGCAAAGTAAAAGGGCAAGAACGGAGGTGGTGCTGGGATAGCTATAGGACTGCGGTGTAGCTCTGACCCTTGTGAAAGGGAGAGGGAAGGAAGGAAGGAAGGTGGGGAGGATGGTCTTAGACTGCAGTGCAGTTCCAGGGTGTTCAGCAAGGCTGATGGGGAATCTTTAAGGCCAAGTTGCCAGGTAGAGGAATCCTGTATCTCACTTAGTATCCTTGCCATGCTCAGCCATCACCATGGGGAGAATATCTTAGCTCAAACATGTAGATGGATCTCAAAATCCAGAAGACTGGTCTTTGATCAATTATCCTCTTTTATGTCAAAGATTTGAAAAAAACATTCTTTATGGCAGCCACAAAACTCAAATTCAAAACCTTATATTAAAGAAAAAATAAGAAATTATATATAAATTTGTTACGTGAGGGGGTATTGTGAAAGCACGGCCTCACTATGTGGACATTGTTATTTATGACTTGTGTACATTTACCGTTGTGTTTATTAGAACATCTCAGTTTTTCCATAGAAAATACAATAAAGTGCTTAAAATGAATGGACCCTTTACGTCTATCTTTGAGGGCAATGAAAAAAACGTTTGGACAATCACTGTCACAAACCACTGCAACTGGTGGAAGAAAAATTCAAAGGATAGATAGGAAGGTAAATACAAAGGATCATAAGAGAATACTACAAGCAACTATATGCCAGTAAAATGGACAACCTGGGAGAAATGGACAAATTCTTAGAAAGGTATAACCTTCCAAGACTGAACCAGGAAGA
The DNA here is from genome assembly GCF_964165515.1 of Mesoplodon bidens. Classification (NCBI taxonomy): domain Eukaryota; kingdom Metazoa; phylum Chordata; class Mammalia; order Artiodactyla; family Ziphiidae; genus Mesoplodon; species Mesoplodon bidens. The sequence goes on from NC_138160.1 coordinate 69,191,123, forward strand.
AATAGAAAATATGAACAGACCAATCACAAGTACTGAAATTGAAACTGTGATTAAAAATCTTCCAACAAACAAAAGTCCAGGACCAGATGGCTTCACAGGCAAATTCTATCAAACATTTAGAGAAGAGTTAACACCTACCCATCCCAAACTCTTGCAAAAAATTGCAGAAGAAGGAACACTCCCAAGCTCATCCTATAAGGTTGCCATCCCCCTGACACCAAAATCAGATAAAGATATCACAACAAAAGAATATCACAGATCAATCAATATCACTGATGAACACAGACACAAAAAGCCTCCACAAAATACTAGTAAACAGAATCCAACAACACATTAAAAGGATCATACACCTTGATCAAGTGGGATTTATCTGAGGCATGCAAGGATTCTTCAATACATGCAAATCAATCAATGTGACACACCATATTAACAAATTGAAGAATAAAAACCATATGGTCATTTCAATAGATGCAGAAAAAGCTTTTGACAAAACTCAACACTCATTTATGATAAAAACTCTACAGAAATGGGCATAGAGGGAATCTACATCAATATAATAAAGGTCATATACGGCAAACCCACAGCAAACATCATTCTCAATGGTGAAAAACTGAAAGCATTTCCACTAAGATCAGGAACAAGACAAGCATGTCCACTCTGTCCACTATTATTCAACACAGGTTTGGAAGTCCTAGCCATGGTAATCAGAGAAGAAAAAGAAGTAAAAGGAACCCAAATTGGAAAAGAAGAAGTTAGACTGTTACTGGTTGCAGATGACATGATACTATACATAGAAAATCATAAGGATGTCACCAGAAAACTACTAGAGCTAATCAATAAATTTGGTATAAAGTTGCAGGAAGCAACATTAATACACAGAAATCTCTTGCATTTCTATACACTAACAACAAAAGATCAGAAAGAGAAATTAAAGCAACAATCCCATTTACCATTGCAACAGGAAGAATAAAATACCTAGGAATAAACCTACCTAAAGATGCAAAAGACTTGTAGTCAGAAAACCATAATATACTTATGAAAGAAATCGAAGTTGACATAAATAGATAGAAAGATATACCATGTTCTTGGAATGGAAGAATCAATAATATGAAAATGACTATACTACCCGAAGCAACATACAGATTCAATGCAATCCCTATCAAATTGCCAGTGGCATCTTTCACAGAATTAGAATAAAGAGTTTTACAATTTTTATGGAGACACAAAAGACCCCAAATAGCCAAAGCAATCTTGAGAAAGAAAAACAGAGCTGGAGGAATCAGGCTCCTGACTTCAGACTATCCTATAAAGCTACAGTAAACAAAACAGTGTGGTACTGGCACAAAAACAAAAATATAGATCAATGGACCAGGATAGAAAGTCCAGAGATAAACCCACACACCTATGGTCACCTAATCTATGACAAAGGAAGCAAGAATATACAATGGAGAAAAGACAGTTTCTTCAATAAGTGATGCTAGGAAAACTGGATAGCTACATATTAAAGAATGAAATTAGAACACTCCCTAACACCATACACAAAAATAAACTCCAAATGGATTAAATACCTAAATGTAAGGCCAAACACTATAAAACTGTCAGAGGGACTTCCCTGGTGGTTCAGTAGTTAAGAATCCACCTTCCATTGCAGGGGATGTGGGTTCAATCCCTCGTCAGGAAACTAAGATCTTGTGTGCCATGGGGCAACTAAACCCACACACAACTACTGAGCCTGCATGCCACAACTAGAGAAGCATGCATTCCACAACGAAGAGTCTGCACACTGCAATAAAGACCCAGTGCAGCTAAAAAAAAAAAAAAAAAAAAAAAAAAAAAAAAATTTAGAGGAAAGCACAGAACACTCTCTGACATAAATTGCAGCAAGATCTTTTTTGATCCACCTCCTAGAGTAATGAAAATAAAAACAAAAATAAACAAATGGGACCTAATTAAACTTAAAAGCTTTTGCACAGTAAAGGAAACCATTAACAAAACAAAAAGATAACCCTCAGAATGGGAGAAAATATTTGCAAATGAAGCAACTGACAAGGGATTCATCTCCAAATATACAAATAGCTCATGCAGCTCAATATCAAAAAAACAAACAACCCAATCAAAAAATGGGTGGAAGATCTAAATAGACATTTCTCCAAAGAAGACATACAGATGGCCAAAAAACACATGAAAATATGCTTAACATCACCAATTATTAGAGAAATGCAAATCAAAACTACAATGAGGTATCATGTCACACTGGTCAAAATGGCCATCTTCACAAAATCTACAACAATAAATGCTGGAGAGGATGTGGAGAAAAGGGAACCCTCCTACACTATTGGTGGGAATGTAAATTGGTACAGCCGCTTATGGAGAACAGTATGGAGGTTCCTTAAAGAACTAACAATAGAATTACCATATGACCCAGTAATCCCACTCCGAGGCATATACCTGGAGAAAACCATAATTCGAAAAGATATATGCACCCCAATGTTCACTGCAGTACTATTTATAACAGCCAGGGCATGGAAGCAACCTAAATGTTCATCAACAGAGAAATGGAAAAAGAAGATGTGATACATATATACAATGGAATGTTACTCAGCCATAAAAAAGAACAAAATAATGCCATCTGAGGCAACACAGGTGGACCTAGGGACTGTCAAACTGAGTGAAGTTAGACAGAGAAAGACAAATCTCACATGATATCACTTGTATGTGGACTCTATAAAAAAGGGTACAAATGAACTTATTTACAAAACAGAAGCAGAGTCACAGATGTAGAAAACAAACTTATGGTTACCAGGGGATAACTAGGGAAAAGATAAATTAGGAGATTGGGATTGACATACACACACTAGTATATATAAAATAGATAACTAATAAGAACGTACTGTATAGCACAGGGAACTCTACTCAATACTCTGTAATAACCTATATGGCAAAATAATCTTTAAAAAGAGTTTATATATGTATATGTATAACTGAATCACTTTGCTGTACACGTGAAACTAACACAACATTGTAAATCAACTATACTCCAATAATTTTTTTTTTTTTGGCCACTCCTTGCAGCATGCAGGATCTTATTCCCCTGACCAGGGATTGAACCTGTGCCCCATTAATTGGGAGCTCAGAGCCTTAACCAGTGGACCAACAAGGAAGTCCCTAAAGTTTTTTAAAAATTAAAAAAAAACAAAAAAAAAACTCAGCACCCCCCACCCCAAACACACACAAACAAAAGAAGTAATGAGACCAAGTTGAGCCCTTAAATTCCACTACAAAGCAAGCAAAGAGGGATTAAAACATAACCTAAGCTAAAAAAACCCACAATAGTCTCAATAAATGTGTGGTTCTGTGATAATTCCAAAAAAAGAGTAAAATCTTTCAAGAATTGTCTGTGGTTCATTATACATCATGTCAGAGTCTTATAAGCTATCACCTAAGAACACCATTGTTCACCCTTCAGGGTCTTAAAGTTTCACTAGAGAGAGTTTTGAATCTGCTCTCTTTTAAAAACTGGAAGCTGTGATTTTTGGTTCTAATTTGTAATTTTAAATTAAAATTTAGTGAGCTAACCACAAGTGAATATGCTTAAAAGATTTTTCTACACATTTTCTATGTTAGTTTACATATAGAATTTCCAAGGAAAGCTAAGTACAATTAGTAACATGTGGCCAATGAGAAAATGGTCTCAATGATATTCAGGAGATATGACATGTTTTATATTCTTGCTAAATGTAATCATAAATTATGTCAGTGACAAAGACAAGCTGTTGTTCCTACTAGAAGAGATGAAAGCCCTTAGGAATGTCTCACTACCTTCTGAAAGCTTCATATCACAATGAAAACATCCATATATATATTTGGTACAATTAACATTAGAGTTATCTTCCTCATATTTCCTATTTATGATTGACTAGAATCTTTATCACCATACATTTGATGTATTGATGTTGATTGGCTGTTTGTAAGACTACATCTACTTTCCGACACTGCCCCAGTACCAGTTGTGCATAGTGCTCTGAGCCACTGGTTACATTTTAAATGCTGATTGACAAAATGGTATGAACTATCATTGTAGATCATGAGTCTGTATGAGAAAATAAAATCCACAGAATGAGACTGCCTTATCATGAAAAGCATGAATATCTTATCCCTCATGATTTTCCTTAGTAATACTATTCACTCATTTTTTAAAGTGAAAATTGTTATAATAATGGGAAGGCAATTAACTAGGCAAAGAGTGAGAGGATTGATGATTTTTTGCACTGTGGGTTTAACTTTGGGTATAATATCTATTGCTCTGACCTCTGTATTCACTACAATTCACAGATGGCCCCCAAATTGTTCCAGTACTGGCGAACAGGTTGGAGGCACCTCCTACTTTGATAATATGTGTATTTAAATCAGGATGTATCTGATTGGTAATGAACCTTAGAAGTGAAAATTTTATAATTTAAATTTGGACAAAATTAGAAGAAAAAGGTAGTAGTATAATCATGAGCTACATTACAGATCTCCTTTCCATCCTTTGTTAACAAACCTGGAGAATCTTAAGAGAAATTAGCTGGATTTCAAGTGGAAACATTTTAGTTTGATAAAAGCTATTTTCTATCTAATTATAGTTAATAATAATAACTGGGATTTTTTAAGATTTAGGTAGGGACAAGCATGCCCTAATCACTTTACATACATTTTCTGGTTCAATACTTAAAATACTCTATTATTTTGTCCATTTTGGGGGGTGAGGAGACTTAAATACAAAGGATGTCCAATGCCTTGCCTAAGATCTTGTTAGCAGGAACAAAATAATCTGCCTAGAGCCTATATGTTCAAACACTTACTTTACTGTCTCACTTGTTGCCACTGAGAGAATGATCCCTACAGAGCAGGTGTCTCATGAATGAAATTATGCAATCAGTGTCTGTACCACTGTCTTTAAAGAATTTGTGGGGGAGGGGATTCCTGAATTTGGTAAGAGAATGAACAAGATGGACTCAAAGCTTTTAAGGTTCTAAATTTTATAAATTTACTCCATTCAGTAACATGCTGCTAAACAAAAACACAAACAGAAAACAGTTTGGTTTGAAGTAAAATTACAGACATGCTTAATCAATGTTATTCTTGCTTAAGCAATGCTAGTAAGCACCATTAATCATATTTTATAAAGTTGAAAAGCCTTTGGCTACATATCTATTAGAATGGCCAAAATCCATAACACTGACAACACCAAATGCTGGCAAGGATGTGAAGCAGCAGGAATTGTCTTTCATTGTTGGTGGGGATGCAAAATGATACATACAGCCACTTTAGAAAACAGTTTGGTGGTTTCTTAAGACACTAAACATACTCAACATAGAATACAATGATTATGTTCTTTGGTGTTTACCCAAAGAAATTGGAAACTCAGGTCAATACAAAAATCTTCACATGGATGTTTACAGCATCTTTATTCACAATTTTTAAAATCTGGAGGCAACCAAGATGTCCTTCAGTAGGTGAATGGATAAACTATGGTACATCAGAAAATGGAATATTACTTAGTAATAAAAAGAAATGAGTTATCAAGCCATGCAAAGGCATGGAGGAGCCTTAAAGTGATATTACTAAGTGAAAGAATCCAATCTGAAAGGGCTAAAACTGTATGATTCCAACCATACGACATTCTGGAAAAGGCAAAACTATGAAGACAGTAAGAAGATCAGTGGTTGCCAGGAGTTAAGGGGAAGACAGGGATAAAGAGCAGAGTACAGAGGATTTTTAGGGCAGCTGAACTATACTTTACGATACCACATGTTGGATACATTTCACTATATGTTTGTCCAAACCTACAGAATGTACAACATCAAGAGTGAATCCTAATGTAAACTCTGGAATTTAAGTGATTATGATGTGTTAGTGCAGGTTTATCAATTATAACAAATGTACCATTCTGATGGGGATGTTGATAATGGGGGAAGACAGGCATGTATTGGAGCAGGAGGTATATTGGAAATCTCTGTACCTTCATCTCAGTTTTATTGAGAACCTACTTTAAAAAATTTTTAAGAAAAAAATAGCTTTTGGAAACACTTGCTCTCATGTGCTACAGAGGAACAGCAACTGCTCTTGCCTTCTCTCTGTTTTGCAGACTCTCTTCTTATCCCTCAGCTTTTCCCTAATTAATACAGTTCCCTACCTGTCAGATGCAGTTGCTTACCCTTAACCAGTTTCAACCTGGTTCTTTCTTCTTACCTTGCTATAACGCCAGTTACTTAGAATTTGGATCTGATGTGCTACAACAGGAGCAGAGGGATAGAAGGAGACATGAGGAAGAAAGAAGAAAGAAAAGAAATGCATCACTATTTTGGGATACTACATCTGCCTGTTGCTGACTCAGAGCTCTGAAGCAGAATGAACATATAAAGAACTTGACATATATCTCCTCTTCATCTTACTGTTGATAAACCTCTTCATTCATTTTCTCACTACAGCCAATAACCTTGAGTAGCAACAAAGAGAATAGTAACAGAAGAGATAACAGGGAAAACCTCTTCTAACTTCTGCGGCTTAATTCCCAGGATCCACATTATGTTCCTTAGAATTCCTCTTAATATTTTTTCTTTTAGATACTTAATCTGTTAAATAGAAACTTAAGAACTCACCTGGGATCCTAATGACCATATTTTAAAATGCGAAATATATTTTAAATTCCGAAATTGTGAGCATCATTTTCAAACACAACCAGTTTCCAGTTGAGAAAAGATTGCAGCTACATTACATACACACAGAGACACACACTTTTCTGACTGAGCTGTATCTTACTTATGTGGTGTACTCTAGCCTATTATCTTGCATCTAAGGTTCTCTGATCCTAATACCCTGGAAGAAAAATGAAGTATGAATTTGAAGATAAAGAAAAGATTACTGGTCTTATAACTATATTACTTAAAACAGCTCATCTACAGCTGATAAGAAATCATGATTTGAAAGTTGCTTATCTTTACATCTGTCTTGTCTTTTGTTTTATGAAAAAAAAACATAGGAAGGTTATGGGGAAAAATTTACAGAATACACTATAGAAGAATTATTTGGTGAGATTTCATGAACAGAAACTCTTGTTGGATATGAGGAAATATATCCATGAGGAAGAACCCATCTCCCACTAGAAGACCCTCCCCCCTGCCAACACACACACACCCTCCCCCGTAGAACCACAACATGGGCACTACTCTCACTTTAAGAAAGAACCTAGTCATTTGGTTGGGAAATTTCCACATACCAATACATTTGGCAAGAAATAGGAATGGGATACAACTGAGGGTTTGTTCTCACATATACTGCTTATGAATGGTGGATTATTTCACTAAGTGAAATTTTTCTAAGACTTGATTCTCAGAGAAATAACCTAGCTTAAAGGGACCAAAGGAGAAATGTTTTAAAGGATTATATACTACTTGAGCTGGGAAGAAACATCTTATAGCTATCAGCTCCGGCTTAACAGGTAAGAAAACTGACATGCAAAGACATAATTAATTTTTCCATGTATTCATTTCTAATTATTACAAATATGAATGTCTAAAAGATTAATACATTTGATTTCATAAAAATTAAAGCTATGACACACACAAAAACAAAAACAAAAGTTAAAAGATAAATGACAAGTGAGACAAATATTGACAACTTAAGAAAAGGAATGCTTCCCTTACTACACAAAGAAGGGGTTCAAATCAATAATAGAGAGATGAATAATTCTGTGGAAATGAAGCATAGGACATGAGCACACAGCTAAAACAATTAAATAACCAATTAATCTATGAAAAATTATCCATTTATTGTTAAATAAATGAAAATTAAAATACAAAGAAATACTTCTGTTAATCTGTCAAATCGAAACTGTTCAGAAGTTGGATAGCATTCATAGTTAAAGGGTTCTCAGAAAACATAATCCGTGGTGTGCTGGAGACAGTTTTACTGGCTCATGAGAGCTAATTTTGCTCATTTTTGCCCAACTCTGACTTGAGTTATATCATGTTGATAGCTTGAAACTGTCATTGGCTGGAAGGGTTTTACCACAGAATATGTCAATCATTATCAATAAGGGCATTTTTTTTTAAGCCAGAGAATCCACTGTTAAACATTTACCAGAACACTGCTATGTGTGCTCATACTTTAAAATGAGAATTTAATTAATACAACTTCTGCATAAGAGGGCCACATATAAATTTATAACTAAATTTTTAATGTGTACATATTGACACAGCCATTTCATTTTAAGCATGAATTCATCCTTAAAATACACTTAGACAGATGTAAATGTCTATGAAAATTTGACCATGGTTTCATTTTTGTAAATGCCAAAACAAATGGAAACAACCTAAATGTCCAGGGATAGAAACTGACACAAAAAATTAGGAAACTCTAGAAAAAGGGAAAATTTTGCATATACTTAAAAAGAGTAAAAAAGTGTTACATATAATAATATGAAAACACATATCAAATATTATCTAAAATGGAAAAACTAGTTACTAAACAGTATAGTATGATTTCTTTGTGCTAATAAAGTTGTGTAACAACAAAAAAACAAGAAGATATTTGAAAGCATACCAAAAATGTGTTAACATTGCTTGCCTTTAGAAAGGGGCACTAAATGTCAGGAGAAAAAAAAAACCATATATATATATATATATATATATATATATATATATATATATATATATATATATATATTCATACACACATGTATCTTTTCTTTTTCTCATACATATAATTTTACACATGCACATATATATGTTTATATATAATATACAATATTATCTTAATATGTAGAATTATATATGTATGTGTATATATATAATACAATATATATGAAAAATATTCCTTACATACATTCCTTACATACATACAATATATATGAAATATTCCTTACATACATACAATATATATGAAATATTCCTTACATATTTAAATTTTTAATTTTATCAAGCATCACTTTTAAAAGGAAAATATTGTTTTAAATAAGATTAAGAATTAAATAGGACGATGGCCTAGACTTTGAGTAAAGTATTATTTTCATGCCTATTTGCTTTAGTATGATTGCTCAGTAGGGGCTGGAGGTGAGGTCACCCTGCCAGAAAGGTTTACTCTGAAAGCAAAGACATTATTACTCTCAATCAATCTAGATAAAGAAATATAAAGCACTTAGAAATCTCAGAAGGCTGGCCTCAGATGGAATATGGAGAAGTTTATCTTCTCCCTTAATAGAGACTTTGTGATGGGATGGAGGAGGTAGTTCATTGAACCTGTCATGAGCAGAAGGGTGTAATTAAATTTGTACATCTATGTTTAGCTAGTGACAGTATAAATAATTACAACATTTTGGCTAACTAGTTGGCAATATTCATTAAATGAAAAAGAAGTTTTAGTGCTAGTTGACCAGGACTTTTATTTCTAGTATATTCCCCCTAATAAATAATCTGCAACAAGGAAGAAGCTAAGGCACAAAGATGTTCAATTATAACATTACTACTTGTTTTAATGAAAAAAACAAAACAGAATTTAACTGTTCAGCAATGAAGGAATTCTAAACAAAATGAAGCATATACTATCAATGGAATAAAATACAGTAATTAGAATTCTTCAGTATAAGGAGCTTAATAACATGGTACTTGATAGTTCTTACATATCTCAATGCATCTTCTAACTCCACCTAATCTGACCCTGAGCCAAGTGTTGCCTAGCTCAGAAAATGGTACCATCACCACAAATCTGGTGTCATTCTTTCATCTCTCCCCATAAGAATCCTCCAAAGTCATTTCATCATTGTATCAGTTAGTGTTATCTCCTGCATATTTTTCAAATGATACACTTTTCTTCATGTTCACCAGGAATATAGCCCATACTATTTTAAGTTTCCCAACTGATCTTTTATCATCTTAGCTCCTATGAATCTGTTCATCACATGTAGTCAAAAAAATTTCTCAAAACAAAAATCTGATAAAACCCTCGTTGTATCCTCTTTGTTCTTTGGATTAAAACAAGACATAAATAACTATATATAATTACCATATTCCCTGCCACCAGGGGTTTTACTGAAGTTGCTTTGTCATTTTAACCTATATCATTTTAACCTAATTATCTTTCAGTTCCCTCTTCAGTAAGAGTTTACAGAGGAAACACCACATAATGGCTAGAACAGATCATACTACCTTGTGACTCTCCTTTGGGCATCTGGCACAACTGCAATATTACAACTGTTTGCAGGGATTTCATATTTGTGCCTGCCTTCCATACTAGATTGTCATTCCCATGAGAGCAGGGACAATACTTATTTTGCTCATTATTTTAGCCTCAACTCCTAGCAGTATATCACAATATAGTAGGTACTCGAGAATCATTTTTCAACATAGAATGAAAAAATAAATGAAATAGTAGATAATGTAAAACCTATGTGTTATTTATGTGTAAAAATGAAAAATTAATAAATGAAAAATAGGATACAAATTAATAACTAACAGATTTATATTTTCAAAATATAGAAAAGGGATTGGATTGTTTTATATATATTGCTAGGAAGGATAATGTTAATAGTTGTAGCTCATATTTATTAAGTTTTAGTACATGCCAGGTGGTACACAATTATATATTATGTACATTTATTTATTCCTCAAGCAAAGCTATACATTAAATAACTAAATATTAAATGATATAATATACTATTATATCATTGAAGATACTGAGGTATAAAATTGTCAAGTGATTGACCTTAAATCACAAGGCTCGTAGTGGACATGTGGAATCAAACCCAGGTTGTTCTGACTTCAAGGATCATGTTTTTAATTAGTTTGCTACACTGACTTTCATAATTAAGGTTCTGATATTACAGGTGATCTTGATGCTTCTTGTTTCTCAGATGTTCCATAATGAGTCATAACAATAATAATGAATTAATAATGCTTCTCCCACCCTTAATCAATGTTTATTTTTGCCTTATCTCTCCAAATAAGGTGGTTACTATTAAATAAATAAGATATATGCTCCTAGGACTTTTGTAATCAGAATTATATCACAAAATAAAATTGTGTGAACAAACTTTTAGTTCAATATATGATCAATTTGTATGAAAATAAATAGTGGATACATTATTTTCATTTTTGGAAACTTTAGATGTATTAGCAGAGAGGCATAGGTGTAGAAATATTCACTTGGCTTGCTTCAAAGTTATGGACATCTTTCAAATCATTTAAAGAACATATTTTTATGTAATTGGCCAATTAACTATCTACAAATTAAAAAGAAAGCTTTTTAGATCCTTGATTTACATTTTGTAAAAAGTTGCATTAATTGTCATGTATTGTGAACTTCTTGGCTCTAGCACTGTTTGTGAATACTGTAGCTGTGTGCGTGTGTGTGTGTGTGTGTGTGTTTTGGGGGATAGTTGTTAATAGAAGAGAGGTAATGTATACATTAGTGTTGTCAAACTGTTGACTGAAGCTTTCACTTCAGTATTTATATCAAATTTGTAATATGCTAGAAATTTATGTTCATTTTCTTACTGCACGGACTGTAAAATTAAGCAAAGGTATACAAGGAGCACACTGCTGATGTTACTAAACTTGAATTAAGCCAACAGCTCCTTAGCAGCTCTACACCCAGTACACTCAATAAACAAAACTGTGACTGTCAAGTCTGTGTTGAAAAGAAGTGGGAATGTTTATTGAATCTACTCAGGGGTATGCACACTTGCTTACATTTCTTTGGGTACTACTTAACTATGCACACTTTGACTAAGCAAAATTGGTCCCCCTCCTGGACCAGTATTCAATAGCTCACTAACCCTCCAGTGAGTACCACAGATTTTAAGAAGCCAGAGAAGTTAATTTTTCCCTACTATAAATAAGGAAAATACTCTATAATTGAGAAAATTTTTCTTTCTGTAATCCTAGTCTAACACAATATTGAAATAACCCAATCTATTATTAAGGAGTTGTAAATTTTGGAAACCTATTTTCACTGCCATGTGGAAACACCTATCTGTTATGCATTACCCAAAAGATTCAATTTAGATATAAAAAAAGAAAAAGTGAAATCAAGTGTGTGTGGACATGTGTGTCCATTTAAGATACCCACATACGTTCCCATTTTTGGACTATTTTCATTGTGTTCATTATACAAACATAAACTTGAACTGTCCTAAAAAATTACAAAGAATTCATAACATATTCCAGAATTTATAATTTATTTATAAGAAATGTATACTTATGGTTAAGTGTTAAAATATGAGAAAAATCACCCTATTTGAGATAGCTTCATCGGTCTAAAGTCCCTAAGGTTTTATTCCCCTTTTAAGGTTTATTTCTTGTTACTATTGGGTTTTATCTTGCAAATTTATCACATTTTCACTTTTAATTAATGATATTTTATTATTGCTTCTGGGGGCTTTTTAGGCAAGGAGGAATTAATAATAAACACTGAGTAAATATATCTAGGATGAAATGTGCCAATAAAAGAAGCCATTTTTTCAGCTTCATTGTGCAGAGAGAGCTGTCCAAATCAGTAGGCCATTTATTTTTACTAATTTGCTTACCCAAAGGAAAAGTAAACTTTCTCATATCTTCATGAAAGGAGATCATTTTATAACTTGGAGCAAGTCAGCCGCTGATGCTAGGCTGCTACTCTCCCTGAGAGACTGACAAATATGGGCCTGTATTCCTTGATGAATGCATTTCAAAGGGATAGCTCCCCAGTCCTTGAGACAATCCTGAGTTGCAAAACTGGCAAGAGGTTTTTCAAAAAATTTTACATCTCAAAGGAGCAAAGGAATAATTCACAATTATATGTTTTCTAAAGTAAATTCTCTACAGAAAGAGAGGTCAGGGCTTAGAGTTTGGAAGAAGCTTGTCTAAAGTTTAGTCAACCTGAGGGAAATACTAACATTATTTTAGTTACATGTCATTTTTTCACCTGCCTTACAATGTTCATATATCTCATATATCTTTTTCAGACCTATGCTGATGAACGAAGAAAAGGCTCAGCGAGCTTGGCATTAGCCCATGATCATATAGCTAGTTCAGTGGCAAATTCAAAATGCTCTTCCCTAACATGACTATTTCTTCCTCTACTGGAGCAAATTCCTGGGTGAGATGTAACTGTCTTCTTGTGGAACAATATACTTTGTATTCTTAATCTTATCTGTTTCTTGATTGTGTTCACCCTCCTGGGAAAAGAGGCATGGGACTCACTGCTTTATTTATTATCTCTATTAAACATAGTTTTCTGGAGCCAGCAGAGAGCAATGGGAAGTGTATCTACACAGCACACATTTACACTTGAGCATTTTAAGCCAGAAAGGTATTACAACATAACTAATCTTCCCTTTTGCTCAGAAATCAGGAATAGTCTAGCTGCTCTTGAGAAGTCCTTCCATTAACGCCTGAGTCAGAAGAAATCTTGCCACCCAATGAATCAGCACAAGGGTCTCAGGAGTTTTTGAAGGGCTCTCTGACAAGTACTCACTCAGACCAACAATGTACAGCTTGGTGGATCTGACAGGATAAGAGGACAAGCTGCTTCCCATGTTAAAGCAAGCATAAAAATAATGAGCAAAGAAAGTTCATAGATACCATTATGATAGTTGGAGCTAAATAATGTATGGCATTAATAGCTTGAATTTAGCACAGCTTCCTATTAAAACCTCTTCTTTCCTTGAGGGATCAGGAAACAATAAATTACGAAACCTTTAGTACATAAAGCATTAAAGGCAGATGGGTGACTTTACTTTTAATTTGTGGGTGCATGAAATTCTATCAAAAATCTAATGAGCTTTAACCATCCAGATAGTTGTAAATTAAATAATTTTTAACTTGGCTTTTATAACTTTACAATTTCAGAGCACTCTTTTTGAATGTGTAACTTTTTGTGAAATATAATTTTGAATAATTGTCTTTCTTCATAATTATATCATGTGATTTCATGGATAATCAACAAATGGAATGTGAAACAGTCACTACAGTCAAGTGAACTAAACATTTTTAACTTCTTAGGCCCATGAAGCACTCCATCACAGTGTACCTAATGGGTAGCGTAAAATATCTGAACAAGGATTTATATTATGGCTAAATTTTTTATTTTTAAACCTCTTTTGTGTTCATAGTGATTGACAAAATGCCTGGTAAACAAATGGACACTCAAAATGCATATTAACAAATAAAACAAGGAAAGTTTTTAAAATGCATTTATTTAACAAATATTTATTGCATACCCAGTCTGTCACATTCTCTTCAAAGCACTTTGGGTACATTAGGGAACTGGCAAACAGTCAATGCTATATTGCATATTTTGACACAGATATTGTCAATACTGTGAACAAAGTAATGTTTCTGAGTTTTTAGAATGAATTCCATGGTCCTATGGAAAATTTACTTTGTTACCCATGGGAATGGAAGGCGTTAGTTTACTAAGCTACCATATAATATAATGCAAGTGTGACTTTTACGTAAAAATGATGGACAATGTTAAAGGGATTCCTGTTATGTAAATACGGCTAAAAGATTGAATAAATGACTAAGCTTCACAGTCACTAGCAGAATTAAAGCAGTAGAACTCCACTAATAGGTTAGGTAGGGTTTAGAATAAAAGTAAGAAATATTATATAACTTTAAATCAAAGAAAATTTTGAACATAGTGCTAAATTCTCATATTACTTTCTTTTTTTTTTTTTTTTTTTTTTTTGCGGTACGCGGGCTTCTCACTGCTGTGGCCTCTCTCGTCGCGGAGCACAGGCTCCGGATGCGCAGGCTCAGCGGCCATGGCGCACGGACTCAGCTGCTCTGTGGCATGTGGGATCCTCCCAGACCGGGGAACGAACCCGTGTCCCCTGCATCGGCAGGCGGACTCTCAACCACTGCGCCACCAGGGAAGCCCTCATATTACTTTCTTTAAGTCATTATAAAATTCTACTTAATGTGATGATTATGTGCATATTTATTTGAAGGGGTTTTTGTTTGCTTTTGTTTTTTTTTTTTAGTTGTAATTAGGTTTCCCATTCCTAGGTAAGTATAAAGGTAATTAGAGTAAAACTAAAAGGGTTATACTAAGTTAATAACTATATGTAAATTAATTTTAAATTTTTGAAAATATATAAATACTATGATCTAATGCAAAATCAAGTATGGCTCATCCAAGCTATTTAGTTTATACCTCAATATAATAGAACATCAGCATGTAAATATAAATATAAAATAACTGAGTCATTGAATTCAAACTCAAATTAGGATTTTTAAATCCAAAGACTAGACAATTACGAAGCTGAATGGTACAGCTCCATGTAAAATTCTAAGTAAATCCTACAGAATAATCTCTGAGTACAATTTTGATAGAAAATAAAAAAAATTGGGTTAGCACAAGGTTTCAGACATGTGATAGTGCTTCTATAGTCTTTTATCTACTCTTGATGACAGAAAAACCCTAAGATCATCACTTTGTCATAATTCAATTACTCTTGAAACTCTTTCTTAAAATCATGAGTTACCTCGTCAGGAGACTACAGCTTTGAATAGTTGGGTAAGCAAAGCCAAATAACTTGCTTTTGCTATACACTAATTTTTCTCATTTATAAAATACATACTAAATAGAACTTAATTTAGAGGTTTCTATTGGAATTACATAAATAAACTCTTAATACAGTTTCTGGAAGTTAAAAATGGGTCAAGAAAAGGCAACTATTATTAAAATTATTTACATGATCATTATTTTAGTATTAGTTTTATCAATTTACTTTTTCCAATGAAAACCTTAAGACAGAAGCATATTGAATTATAATCCATAGAAATTGTTTTAAAAACGTAAGAATTATTTAAACCATAGGAACTGCTTAAAAACAAGTTCATATATTAGCGAGTCTTACTCTACTTACTTTCTTGAAACCTAATGACTCCTAGCCATCCTGAAATTTCTATCACCAAAAATAAATAATAAAAATGCAAGACAGCAAAGTCCTGCAATATATTTGAAAGGAACACTAGAAAATTAATTACATGTGCTTCTACCTTTTATCCTCACCCCTTCAAAAAATAAAAAGTTTTAACAGAATTGTTCATTTTATATACTTTTTACATGAATTATTCCACCTTTTTTTTTCTGATCTCAGTGTATTTCCTGAAAAAGAGTGGTTTTATAATTTTGTTTTATGAAATGGACGTTTGTTGGTCATAAATTTAATCTCTCATCCCATTAGAAACAAAATTTGGTAGTTTTGAGGTATGAAAGTTAGACTGCATGCATACTGGAGTATTTATAAATACAGAATAGCTAGTAGCAAAATCCCCAGAATTATGTTTCCAATTGCAAACTCATGGATTCTTTTGAAATGTGCAATCATTGGTTCAATCAATGTTTTTAAGCAATTTCTATGTGATGTACCTTTTTCTAGATTTATTACTTTCTTATGTATCAATTTGGAAGTAAGCTGAAAGAAGTAATTTTGGTCTTGATGGGTAAAAGAATGGTTGGTAATGATAATCCATAGTTAGTGGATTTTAATGTCAGTTTGAGTTATCTTAAACTTCATAAAACAATGGCCAGATTTATATTGTTTCTAACTCTATAGCCTAAATTAAAACTTTAGTATTCCTTTTATTGATCTTTGTATTACTTTATATCTACACTTCAAGATATAGACCAAAAATCAACTCCTTCATGAGAATTTCTCTGGTCACATTGCTCACCTCTACAAGCTTAATCAACCTGCTCTTTCTCTCATGATACATATCACTTCCAATACCAGAAACTTTCAAAGACAGCCAGAAAAAGCATACTAATGGGGATTTGGGGTGGGACTACACCAAACAGTCGCCATCATTTTTTATTTCATTTTAAATTATTTTACAATACTTAAGAGATAAGAGGTCAGATCTTATTTCCTCCTCCTTACAGGCCGTGATGCTTTGATGGGGTTCAGAAATGTATATGACAAAGGGGAAAAAAACACTAAAAAATGATGAGAATGTGTCACTTATTTTTTCCAGAATCCATACAGTGAATCATTTTATTGCACCGAAGAGTCACAGTACCACCAGGTTTCGCCAGTGTTAATACCTTTTATTAAAATTGTCTGAATTGACTCTAAAAAAACTTGAAAGTTTCTTGATTGCGTTACCTTTATGTTTTTCTTTGCTAAAGATAGCTGCTTTGGAGCACACAGAGCTAGGAAACAAAATACCTTAGATACAGTATTTACATCTGTTCTGGAATACTCAATTTATAGATTTGCTCTGTTCTTGTTAGTAGTGTCCTTCACACTACCCCCTCCCCATGTGTTTATTAGAACGAATCAGCACATGAATGTTAAAGTACAGTTGATACATTTTCTGTCAGGACAAAAAAATTAAGCACTGGAGGTTCCCAATAAATTACTATTACATGGTATTTACCATACAAAACAAAACAACCTCTCAAATACTCTAATTCTGCTTATTAAAGGAGTCATTTTTTAGAGATGGTAGTGAAGTATGTAGAAGAAAAGTAAATAAAAGATGTATAAATGGAAAATCTCAGAGAAGAGCAAAGAAAGTCACAAGTACAGCAGCAGAGCGCTAAAAATGATAATGGTTGCCAAAGACTATAGAACACTTTGATATGCTGTCTTTTTAAAAGATTATCTCTCTAGATACCCCTTTTAGTGATGTCACTGGGCCAGTCTCGTCACTACTCATCTCAAATTATATTTTTATTTAGCCACTTTCTACACAATGTGGTATAAGAAGGACAGACATACTTTAAAAAATAACCAAATAAACTGAGTTCCTACAGAGATTCTTAAGTAAAATTTATTAGCGTAAAATACAGGCTATATATTTGTCTATTTAGACTTCTCCCTGGACTTTTTTTTCACTTAATATCTTATTCTTTCTTTTTAGAGTGTATCTTGTATATTTCAATTTGTTCTTGAATTGATTTTATGGAATCGAAGATTTCTTTTATTGTGCAGAAGTCATCACCTGGAATCGTTTTGATACAACAAAAGTAATATCAGCTGTTACTTATGACATGTAATTATTAGCCTCTGTTAAGCAAACACCTAATTTTATTCTTCCCAAGAATTCAATGGAGTAGATATATTTACTTCCATTCAACAAAGAATCTGAGGCTTAGATAGCTTAAATTCCTGTCCAACATCCCCCAAGTGTTAGTGGTAGAATTTAACTGGAGAATTTAATTAGAAGAGAACCTGTTTAATACATAGGTGCTTATTAATGTTTGTTTAATAAGTGAAGGACTGAAAGAATGAGCGCTAATCTCACATATCAGTTTTACTTTGATATTTGATCCTTTGTTACATTTTGATTACTAAATTTTTTCTGCCAAAGATGTGGTATGGGAAACTGCCTAATGCCACAGCCCATGCTTTCACTCTGATGCTACACTTTGCACATATATGAGTTGCATATATACGAGTTGGTACTGTGCAATTATTTTTTCTAGCAGAAGTCCTGAAATTCAATGCAATAAGCTTGCAATGCAGTGTTTAATTCTTGAAAAGTTTAGGGACATGTCTTGCTAAATTTCAATAACTACAATACAGTATAATTAAAATGGCCATAAGTTTTTAAAAAGCCATTGTCTAATTATAGGAGTGTAAATCTAATTCAGTAAGTAATGACTAACAGGTGTCACCAATTTTATATGACTTTTTAGACTTCAGAACCGTAGAAATGAATGGGATCTTAGAGGACAAGTATTTCAGGCTCCAATACAATGTAACAATCCTTCTAAAATACTCTTGACAGGTCCAGTTATATACTGATTGAAGACTTCCACTGATAAGGAACTCACCACTTTGCAAGGCATCCTATTCCACTTAAAAAGACCTTAGCTCAATTAGCGAAGGAAACATCTCAACAATGTCATCATCATTATTATTATTCTATTTTTTAAAAAGAAATCTCAAGGGCATTTGGGGGATAAAAATGTCTAGATAAGTATTAAAAATTTCCATTCCAAAAAAAATTTTTTTAATTAAATAAATAAAAGACCTTAGCTACTGTCCTTAGTTTTTCATAAGCCTGTACCCATAATATGAAATAATGGAATAAAGAGTATGAGTTTCATCTATCAATCTGTTTATAACAAATACAAGATATAGCTCTGGACAATTATGCAAGTTGTGGAATGATGTGTGCATTATGAAAACTTTTTCACTTTTCATTGTGGTAAAATATACATAAAATAAAATATACATTTTAACCACTGAGAGTACAATTCAGTGGCATTGAATACATTCAAAATGTTGTGTAACCATCAGAACATTAACATATTTTATGTTGGGGGGAAAATGTGATAGATGTGGCCTTGTACTTGAAG
Organism: Mesoplodon bidens; assembly: GCF_964165515.1. NCBI lineage: Eukaryota > Metazoa > Chordata > Mammalia > Artiodactyla > Ziphiidae > Mesoplodon > Mesoplodon bidens. The sequence continues at coordinate 69,210,461 of NC_138160.1, forward strand.
AGTTAAATAGTAAGCAGGAAGGTGTAGTAGCTTAACATTCTCCTAGAATACAGGATAAAAGAAAAAATATGTGAACAAGTTGAAACATGACAATACATCTAAATATCCTTACTTCCAGAAAAAAAAATTATGTAGAAATCTCCCTTTGTTGAAGAAAAAGCCAAGTCCACAACTGAAAAGGCCTATGGAATAATGAACAAGATAAATGAAAAACGATATCTAGAATGACTATGATAAAATTTCAGAACTCTAATAAGGCAAATGTAGCATCTCCAGAACATAAAGTTCACAATGGCTGATACTTTCTTTTTATTGTTCAATTCTCTCTCCAACTTAAAGAGTAGTACACATAATTTAAGTGCTTATTAATAACGTTTGCTTAATGAATAAAGGAATAAAGAAATGAGTTCCAATCTCACATATTAGTTACATTTTTATATTTAATTTCTGACATAGTTTGATCATTGATTCTTTAGGCCAAAGACATGATGTTGGAGGGTGGGGTTGAATAATGGAAGCTTCTAACAAAGATTTAAAAAAATCTAAAAATTGAGCATTCCTATACCTTATCTGTATTGCTTTGGTAAGTACTCAAAATACTGTTTTTAAATTGAGTATCCATATGGTAGAGCAGGGTGGTGAAGTGGGGTGAGGCAAAAAGTATCATTTGAAGTCAAACCATTTCACTAGAAAGATCCACTTAATTCCACATTAAGTACGCTCTAAGTTGTAAAGGGACAATTTTGAAATGGTAGTGAAAATATCTGTAACTGAATTTTAGTAATGATTTCACATCTTATCCTATGGGTACAAGGATATTTCAATATCCACAAATTAATCAATGTGATACACCACATTTACAAATTGAAGAATAAAAAACATATGACCATCTCAATAGATACAGAAAAAGCTTTTGATGAAATTCAAAATCCATTTATGATAAAAAACTCTTCTGAAAGTGGGCAAGAAGGGAACATACCTCTATATAATAAAGGCCATATATGACAAAACCACAGCTAACATCATACTCAATGGCAAAAAGGTGAAAGCATTTCCTCTATGATCAGTGGACAAGAAAAAGATACCACTCTCACCAGTTTTAGTCAACATAGTTTTGGAAGTCCCAGCCACAGCAATCAGAGAATAAAAAGAAATAAATGGTATCTAAATTTAAAAAAGAAGTAAAACTGTCACTGTTTGCAGATAATATGATGCTATACATAGAAAATCCTAAAGATGCTACCAGAAAACTACTAGAGCTCATCAATGAATTCGGTAAAGTTGGAGGATACAAAATTAATATACAGAAATCTGTTTCATTTCTACACAGATTACAAAATGCCAGAAAGAGAAATTAAGGAAACAACCCCATTTACCATCACATCCAAAAGAATAAAATACCTAGGAATAAACCTACCTAGGAAGGCAAAAGACCTGTACTCCAAAAATTAAGACACTGATGAAAGAAGTTGACAGTGACACAAACAGATGTAAAAATATATCGTGTTCTTGGATTGGAAGAATCAATATTGTTAAAATGGCAATACTACCCAAGAAAATCTACAGATTCAGTGCAATCCCTATCAAAATACCAATGCCATATTTTATAGAACTAGAACAAAAAATTTTTAAATTTGGATGGAAACACAAAAGACCCCCAAAAGTCAAAATAATCTTGTGAAAGATGAACAGAGCTGGAGGAATAGCACTCCCCAACTTCAGGCTATATTACAAAGCTATAGTAATCAAAAGTGTATGGTACTAGAACAAAAACAGACATATATATCAATGGAAAAGGACAGAGAGCACAGAAATAAACCCACACACTTACGGTCAATTAATCTATAGCAAAGGAGGCAAGAATATAAAATGGAGAAAAGACAATTTCTTCACTAAGTGATGCTGGGAAAACTGGACAGCTACATGTAAAAGAATGAAATTGGAACATTCTCTAACACCATATACAAAAGTAAATGCAAAATGGATTAAAGACCTGAATGTAAGAATGAAAACTGTAAATCTCCTAGAAGAAAATATAAGCAGAATATTCTTTTAACATAAATTGTAACAATATATATTTTTTAGAATTATCCCCTAAAGCAAAGAAAATAAAAGCAAAAATTTTTAAATGGGACCTAATTAAACTTAAAATATTTTGCACAGCAAAGGAAACCATAAACAAAACAAAATGACAACCTTCTGAGTGGGAGAAAATATTTGCAAATGATATGACCAATAAGGGGTTAATATTCAATATATATATATAACAGCTCATACAACTCAATATAAAAAAAACAACTGATTAAAAATGGCCAGAAGAACTGAGTAGACATTATTCCAAAGAAGACATACAGATGGCCAACAGGCACATGAAAAGATGCACACAATTGTTAATAATTGGAGAAATTGTGAAAATCAAAACCACAACAAGATGTTACCTCACACCTGTCAGAATGACTGTTGTCAAAAATACCACAAATAAGGAATGTTGTCAAGGACACAGAGAAAAGGGAACCTTCATACACACTTGGTTGGGATGTAAATTGGTGCAGCCACTATGTAAAATAGTATTAAGGTTTCTCAAAAAACTAAAAACAGAACTACCATATGACCCAGAATTTCCACTCCTGGGAATTTATCCAAAAAAAAAAGAAAACACTAATTCAGAAAGATATATGCAACTCAGTCTTCGGAGCCGTATTATTTACATTAGTAAGATATGTAACCTAAGTGTCCATCAACAGATGAATGGATAAAGAAGACATGGTGTTTATATATACAATGGAACACTACTCAGCTATTAAAAAAGAATGAAATTTTGCCATTTATAACAACATGGATGGACTTGAAGAGTATTATGCTAAGTGAAATAAGTCAGACAGAGAAAGACAAATATGCTATCACTTACATGTTAAATCTAAAAGATAAACTAGTGAATATAACAAAAACAAAACAGACTCAAAAATATAGAGAACAAACTAGTGCTTATCAATGGGGAGAGGAGAAGGGGAGGGGTAAGACAGTGGTAGGGGACTAAGAGGTACAAACTGCTATGTATAAAACAAGTAAGCTACAAGGATGTGTAATGCAACACAGGGAATATAGCCAATATTTTATAATAACTATAAATGGAATATAAACTTTAAAAATTGTGAATCTCTGTGTTGTACATCTGAAACTTTCATAAAATACTGTACAATAACTATACCTCAGAAAAACACACGACCAGGATTGACCCTCACCCAGCACCCCAACATACTTGCACCCTCAAGCTCACACATTCACATTAACAATAATGCACAAAATCCAAGCCCATTTGCCCTCACTGGAGCCCCAACACGCATATATTTGCACAGCCCAGGGATAACCCCCCCCCAACCAGGCACACATACAAACACACTCAAGTACCCACATTCCAAAAACTAACCCACAAATATCCATAAGCACACACACCTCAACCCATACACACACTCACACTTAAATTCCCATGAAGCCCAGGAAATGACCCACAGATAGCAATACATACCTAAACCCCCTAGAGGCCCCCATAGCCACCCCTCTCCCTCCTCATCCCCTAACAGAACAGTCACTGCTCTTCAACCCCAGTCTCCTAGAAACTGCTGGAAGAACACAACTCTGAAGACAGGCAGCCCCAGGTTCCAATCTTGATTCAACCAAGTCTGCTTCTGTCTAAGTCTCTATTTCCCTATCTGAAAAGCAGAGAAGATGATAAAGCCAACCGTGCAAGACTGTGGTGATGATTATGGTAAGTGGCTAGTGCTTAGTAGGCACTGAAGAGTTATCAACTATTTATATGACTATTTGCTCTCTTCTTACTTAGTTGTCTTGTGTGAGTAGATAGGGTTAGAGTTCCACGTGCAGAGTACGGAATCTGGCTGGGACCAAAGCAGCTTACATGGCAGAGTTCTCCAATAGAGGTAGTATATAATGAAGTACTGTGGGCAGTTGGGTGGGGAAAAACAGGCCCACGCTGAGCTAGCCTTAGTTGGGGAACTTTAGCCCCCAAAGCCCTCACTCTTCCCTCACTATCTCTTCCCCATCTTCCCTAGTTTTCATGTTCTCTCCCATATATATTATATTTCTTCAGATGACATCACATGTTCAGTGTACCTGATCTTCACATACCTCCACTGGCAGTGTAGGGCATCTGCCCCTACCCCTCACCAACCTCTCTCCTGCCTCTTGAGGACAGCCAGCTCCCTAAGAGTAAAGTCAGCTGTCTATCTACCTGAATCAGTGCTCAGGTGCATAAATGTAAAGCTTTATAAATGTCTCTTTTATCTTTAAAATATAGACCCTTAAAAGTTACAGTAGGCCAGAGATTTCCAATTCTAGTTATGATACTCCTGAATAGCCCCCATGTGATACACAGATCCTCAGTGGATTTTCATGAAAAGTGATTCTAATTCACTTTAGTTTATTATGTCTAGCTACCTTACCATGTGGTGCTTCTGCAGGAAAGAGGGGTAGTACAAAATAAACTCTATTTTAAGATAATAAACTCACCTTTAAAAAACTTAATGGTGAGAACTGGATACTTTCCTTGGAGATGAGAAACAAGGCAAGGATTATCCCTCTCAATATTCCTACTCAATATCACACTAGAAGTCCCAGTTAGTACACTAAAATAAGAAAATGGAATACAATGTATACAATTGTAAAGGGGGAAGTAAAACTGTCTTTGTATACAGATGACAAAGTTTATAGAAAATCGCAAGACAAAAATTCCACAACTAATTAATAAATATATCAAGATCACAGAATACAAGTTTAATATCCAAAAGTTTATTGCTTTCCTATATGTCAGCAATCAGCAATTGCAATTTGAATTTTAAAAATGCAATTGACAATATCACACAAATGCAATTCTTAAGTATAAATGTGGCAAAATAATCCTGATAACAAAATAAAAGCAGACGAATAAATACAGACATGTCTCATTTTCATGGATTGAAAAATCCAATATTGTTAGGATGTTAATTCTTTCCAAAATGATCTATAGATTCAACTGAATTCCAAATAAAGTCTCAGTAAGCTGTTTTTTTGTATGTCAACAAGCTAATTCTAAATTTTATATGAAAAGACAAAAGACCTAAAATAACCAGCACATTACTGAAGAACAAAAAAGTTGGAGAAATCACATCACAGAATTTCAATATTCATTATTTCAAAGCTATAGTAATCAAGACAGCATGATATTATGAAAGAATAGATACACAGATAAATGGAACAGAATAGAGAGGGCAAAAATAGACCCACACAAATACAGTCAACTTTCTTTGACAAAGAAACAAAGGAAAACCAAGGGACAAAAGACAGTTTTTTTCAACAATTGGACAAAAGACAGTCTTCTCAACAATTAGTGCTGAAACAATTGGACATTTATATGAAACAAAAGAGAATCTAGATACAGAACTCATCTCTACAAAAAAATTAACAAAAATGGAATATATACCTAAATAAAAAACACAGAACAATAACATTTCTGGAAGATAACAGGAGAAAATCTACATGACCTGGTTTGGTAATGAGTTTTTAGACACAACAACAAAAAGCATGGTCTATGAGAGAAAAAATGATTAAACAGACTTTATTAAAATTAAAAACTTCTCATCTGCAAAAGACATTGTTAAGGGAATGAAAACACAAGCCACAGACTGGGAGAAAATATATCTGATAAAGGTCTTGTATTCAAAATGTATGAAAACCCTTAAACTCAACAGTAAGAAAACAACCTTATTAAAAAATAGGCAAAAGATCTGCACAGACACGTCTCCAAATAGGATATATAGATAACACACATATGAAAAACTGTTCAGTATTATTTGTCATTAGGGAATTACAAATTAACGCTAGATAATACCTAGTAGAATGACTGAAATACAAAAACCCGATGAAATACAACAAACCCGATGCAGGGGATGCGGGTTCATGCCCTGGTCCGGGAAGATCCTACATGCTGCGGAGCGGCTAGGCCCGTGAGCCATGGCCTCTGAGCCTGTGCATCCAGAGCCTGTGCTCCGCAATGGGAGAGGCCACAACAGTGAGAGGCGCGCGTACCACACACACACACACACACAAATAATAATAATAAAAATATAGTGGTTCCATCACTCCATAGCTCTGTGTCCTCAGATGTTCTCAAAAATCTCTCAGTGCTGTTTTCACAGCTATAAAATGAGATAATGATAATATAAGCATCAAGGGGCTATAGTGGTGATTAAATGTGTTACATTTAAGAACAGGGCCTAGCATAGGGCAAATTCACGATATTATCTAATAATTAATTATACAAAATGCAAGCCCTATATACAAGATCATACAAAATTTTACCACAGTATATTAAGGAATAATTTATTGAATAAATGTTCTAGTTTAGGAAAAATAAAATTGTGAAGATAAACAATTTCCTCAAAGTATAGATTTCTAATGAAAATTCAATTAAAACCCAGCTTCTATTTATGGAAGAACCTGATAATGATGATCATTATGTCATTTGACACAAAACTGTGTAAGAACTATAAAGAAGTTTCTGAGAAATAAAAGTAATAAGAGCAGTACTGTAAAAAATTAAAACCTAATTTTTAAGAACTATATAAATTAAGCAGCATGATAACAGAGTATGGATTTATCAGACTTTTGTACTTAAGTCTCATTTGGATCAGTGGATGAAGAATTATACAATATTGCTTCTGAGAAAATCAATTATGTATTTGAAAAACATTAAGTTACAGTATGAACTAACATTCAGTGTGAAAATAATTTTCAGATGGAAATGACAACTAACTATATGAAAATAAAAACCCTAACAAATCAAAGGCAAACATTAAATTCTCATGGTGGGAAAATACGTGATAAAGTAGTCTAAAAATATTTACCCAGTAATTCCAACTTTTATAAATTTAACAAAAAGAAAAAATACTTTTGAACTAAAATATTGATTGAACTTTAAGAGAAAATAAGTAGAAGTAAAATAAATGCCTAATAATGAAGAGAAGTTTAAATAAATATAGTACATTAATGTAACTGAATTACATTGAATATTACATAACCATTGGAATACATTTTATAAAATATTGAGTGAATAAAAGCATCTTCCTCATACAATTGTAAATGAATTAATGAGAATTAAATTAATGTATTAAGTTTTCTTTCCATTCTTCTCAAATAAATATATAAATAGGTTTGGAGAAATACCAATATAAATATATAAATCAATGTAATTATTTGTTTTAACTTTATTCTATAATAAACTTCCATTATTCATATAATCCTAATATAAAATAAGAGTAATTTTTTGAAATTTAACATAAGCAATAAAAATTTGATTTACCAGTTCAAGACCCCTTTCAAAAATATACCACAATTCATGTTCATCTATATCAAATGTGTTAGAACGGTTCTTTATGGCAGCACCCTATAGGCTGCCCTGTTTCCTTTAAAGGGTAATACTTTTCCTCCACTAAATCACAGGCTTATTGCATGACTAGATATGCCATCTGAAATTATGCCAATTTAAATGTTTCTTCATTAAGTCCCAACATTCTGTAGGAATATCAGACAAGAGTAAGTAGAACTCTTTCACTGTATAACCAGCATTTTATGCTGTATTATAGTGGAGAGCAATTTCTGTCCTTCACTCAGTGTTGAACTTTATGGACTAAAGTCAGTTATGAGCCAAATCCCGTGAGCTCAATATCAATCTCTAACTATTGATGCTCATCCAGATTCTACATATAGCCACTTACTCTCAATAATGAATAATCACTAATGAAAAACAAATACAAAAAGTCTGCAGAATTCAACAAACTTGAAATAAAGGTAAGGTTTGACAGCTGGTTTAAGTCCTTAATACATTACTAGTTTAATGTGGGAGAAAAACATCCTAGAACACAAATTTTATGAAATGCAATATACCTGGGGTAGTAAATAAGAAAACAAAACTAGGGAATTCCCTGGTGGTCCAGTAGTTAGGACTCTGTACTTCCACTGCAGGGGAAGGGAAGTAATCGATCCCTGGTCAGGGAAGTAAAATCCCATAAGCCACTTGGTATGGACCAAAAAAAGAAAAGAAAAGAAGAAATGAAAACAGTACTAGCAGAGAAAGGGTCAAAATATAAATTAATGAAATGTTACATAGGAAAGAAAAATAATAATATACCTATTTTAGGTCATTTTTAAGATCATGTACTTTCAGATCAGAGAAAGTAAAATATGACAATACTGCCTCATGAAACATGATTAAAAATGCATGATTGACTTAAGCAGTGCTTAAATCAAACATGTGAGAAGAGTCTTCAAAGATTTGCTATTACCAAAATGGGAAGACTTTATGGACTCTAATTTAGAAGAGAAGTGAGGGAATTAATTTTTTTGGTACAAGTGAAAATACTGTTTACTGAATTAAATATCATAGAGAAATGAAAGGGGGCAGAGATAAAAAAGGATAAATATTACATTAGACATTTTTAAAGTACTTTTTCACAATTCAGTTGAAAATTAGTATCTGGAATAGGGGTTTGTTTTTTACCTCAAATCTTTTTCTACAAACAATTAGTTTTCCATTACTTGCTTGGTGAACTTAGTCAATGATAAATTTTCAACGTCTCAGTTTCTTCATCCATAATAACTATTGCACTGAGTCATTGTCCTGAGGTGGGCACTACTGACATTTGGGGCCAGACAGTTCTTTAGGGGGCTACTCTGTGCATTGTATGATGTTTACCAGCATCTTGGTCTCTACCCACTAGAAGCCGGTGCACACCTCCCCGTGTATTATTCTATTATGTGGACTCTCAATTAAAATTGTCATTAGTAAATTTCACAGAACATAAAGGTTATATGACAAGGCATTTCTAGAAGATGAGCAATATTAATCTGGAAAACCAGAAATACAAAGTGTATAATATTTACCCTTAGAAACACAGCATTATCTTTATTTTGTTTCACGCTACATAAAACTGTACCTTGGACAGGGGCAAGCTTCTCATATCACATGCATTTTTTATTCAACACTAAATAGGTAAATGATCCAACATATACTTTCCTGCATTTAAAATTATCTATTAAATACAAATTGGCAGATTGTTTTATTTACTTTTCAAAGACAGAAAAAATAATTACATGGAACTTTCAGTTATTCTTTATCTGGCTCGTTTAGTTTTTAGTATGTTGTGCTGTATTAAATATGTAAGAATATTGTGTGATATGTTTTTTCTCATTTGCTAACATTTACTTATTCTGTTTAATGATTTTCCATATCTGTTTTCTAAGTGACATTTAATAATATTCTATATTCTTCTCCATATCACAGCTGCAGTGTATATTTATCCTTAATTATTTCATAATTCTTTCCTACAATTATGTTGAATGTTCTTTGTTCTTAGAAATTGCTTTTTGTAGGAGAAGGACATTCTTCTCACTTTTAATTATGTTGTCTCTTAGAAGACTATTTCACCCTCCCTCCAACAGTTGGAACACTTGTTCTCAATGTACCATATGGTTGTCACTAGATTTTTTTTTCTTCACATTTGATTAACATTCCTGTAGTGTTATGATTAGTAAAGACATTAGCTTCTGTCATGTTGTAAGTTTAAATTATTGACCTCTAAGCAAACACTTATGAAAGTACCTTTAACTTTCTTTTCTTTTTTTTTTTTTTTTTGCAGTACGCGGGCCTCTCACTGTTATGGCCTCTCCCGTTGCGGAGCACAGGCTCCGGACACACAGGCTCAGCAGCCATGGCTCATGGGCCCAGCCGCTCCATGGCATGTGGGATCTTCCCAGACTGGGGCACAAACCCATGTCCCCTGCATCGGCAGGCGGACTCTCAACCACTGTGCCACCAGGAAAGCCCTATCTTTCTTTTTGATATAAAATAAACAACTCTCCTAAGGAAATGCATACTTTCTCTGTAAGTGTCCAAGAATAAAGCAATTATTTTGGAGGTATTTAAATTTCAACTTCTGGCACTAATTAAGAATCTATATTAATGAAGAATTTCAAACCCAGAAAAAGAGACTTACTTTTTTCTTACATTAACTTTTCGGTATTCTTAACATTGATTATGGTTGCATTTATGTGTGTGTGCATGTGTGTATATATTACATGTTATATATATATTATATAAATGTTGATTTTATATATATATATATATATATATATATATATAAAGGACTTTCTGTAACTATGTTTTTAATTTAAAATCACCACTATTCTGAGTAAATTCTTTACTAGAGTACCGATTCACACTTTCTCTCTCGTTTTCCCTCTCTCTCTCCCCCCCTCCTGCCCCCCTTTCTTTTATATGCTCACACATATGCATATATATCATTAATTGTTTTGGGGAGTCAATTTTTTTTGTTATACAGGACTTCATTTTCTGATTTTTTTTCAAGCATGGGTTACTTTGTAATCAGAAAACATATGACCTTAGATAAAAATATGAAACATTTTCATTGCAAACAACAGAAGTTTAACCTAAACTAGTTTAACCTCATCTGGGAATTTACTGGCTCACACAATAGGAAAGTCCACCTACACAGTGTGGCTTCAGAAATGGCTAGATTTAAGGTCACAAATGATGGGTCAGATCCCTGTTTCCCTTAGCTTATTTCTCCTCTCTGATAATTTGATTTTCAAGTGGTTTCTTCCCACATGTTGTCAAAGGTCACCTAACAGCAGTTTTAGGTTCACATTTTCCTTATATCTAGTAAACCCAGAAAAGAGAATACAGCACATCTTTCTCCATAATTTCATTACAATTCTGGAGAGGAATCTGCTTGTACATATTTGGGTTACACTTATATCCCTTCGTTAACAATCCCTAAGACAAGGCAGGCGTAATGATCCTGGTTGAGCTGTGAGTGCGTCTCTTATACGAACAGGCTAGGAAAAACTACAGATCACCCAATCACATGGATTATTTTTTTCATCAGAGATAAAAAAGAACACTGAACAAATGAAAATAAGAGATGTCTTTTCCATGTGTAATTAGTTTTGGTCTGGGTTAATGCCTAATCTATTAATCTCAGGAGGGCAGTGTCCATTGAATGAATGCATATTTAGACAAATCTTTATTAATAAAATAAATGTATACAGATACGTTTCATCACACTAATATGCCTCTCCCATGCTCTATGTAATAGGAATTCCAGTAGAAGACGATGTTGGCAAGCATCTTCTCAGATACCCCTAGGATACTTAGAACTCATTGGAACTTTCCATCTGCCAAAGAACTGGACCACCAAACTATCCTCATTCTGTCAGATATACTAAGTCTTGCAAACCTGTGGTACTCAACCTGTGAAACTGATGATGAATAGGAGAATGTCATCACACTAATGATACCTTACCACTCCTCAGAATCATTAAATCTCAATGTACTTTGCTGTTTTGTGTTAATAATGTGTAAGTTTGATACTTTGCATGCAAAACCATGGATCTTCCTTGCCAAGTGTTATGAAATACATCAATGTAGATTTAACAAAGGATTTCATGCCTAAGACTACTTCCCTGTTGTTGAGTGAATGACTAAGTGAATGGATATAAAAGAAAATTTCAATCAGCTGGAATTGAATTTGAGTGAAGGTCCTAGTTTCCTTAAAAATTAACCAGAAATCCTTTGGTTTGACACTTTGTGAAACTAAAGTAAATGTAATTAATAACTTTATAAACTAAAATGTATTAATGTCTTTCTGTTTAATCAGGGATTAAATAATGAGACTGAATCTCCTACATGTTCATAGAACCTTTCTGTGCTCATTACCATGAATCTGAGAATTTGTGATTAGCATTCACAATTTACATGTAAATGTAGAAAGTGTTAGACGTTGTGTAGCTCATACAGTAAACACATACTGCAGAGATCACACTCCTGTAAATAGACAAGTGGTTATATCAGTTTTAAAAATTCTTGTAATTTAAATAATTCTGGTCTTTTTTTTTTTTTTTTTACCTGATAATAGCATTTAAAAAGTCTCCTTATATCAACTTCTGGGTGGGAGTTTTAGTGTAAAATGCAATTAGAATTCAGAGAATTATTTAGAGTCTCTAAAAGAGCAAATGGAATAGAATGTGAGAACTCTGAATAGTTAATATAGAAGGATAAGCTATCATATGACTATAATAATAACATAATGAACTGGATAGGACTCAGTAAAATATAGAAATTAATTGAATCCTACATTTGTGTACACAAATGAAATCAGCACGTTAGACAGGCAAAGTAATTAATGTCTTCTACTTGAAACTGATTAATCCTCTTTTGAAGCTGAAGAGAGCTCAGAAGAGAACAAATAAAGTGTTCAAAGCATTTTAAAAATAAATCGCAGAGTATATTTTTTGATTAATAAAAAAATATTTTACAGAGGAACTTCAGTTAAATGTGCAACAAAGAAGTGTCAGTATTAAAAGTAGATGCAAAAAAAATCAGAAAAATCTCACTTCAGATATGACAATTAAATTTCAAAATGGGAATAAAGTACTGCATTATTAATGAATGGAAGGAAAATCAACAAATCAGAAAAAAAACAAAACAAAACAAAGCACAGTGTTAAATGGTAGGAGGCAAGAAGACCTGTCCTTCATTAGATGACATCATTCTATGTTGCAAATATATATGAAATTTGGGTTAAAACTGTTAGAACTAAGTTTTGTATGGCAGTCAGTGCTTGAGAAGTCTGGGGCAACATAAATTATTCTAATTTAGAAGGGAGGCTTTGACCAAGATCCTGTTTTCTCCAGAGTTCCTGAGATGCTGACTTGATAACACCCATTAACATTCACACAGAGATGCTGTCTGATAAATGTAATTCATGTTCAGTAGCTATTTCCAGATTAGGTCTGAAAGATGAATGAAAAAAAATTCGACAAATTTTTGCTGTCTTAAAAATCCAAATGAAAATTTCTTTGGTTGATTTTCCTAACTTTTCCATGCTAAGTAATGGTTCCTAGTTTTTATTTTTTTGCTAGCATTTATTATTTTTAAATTAATGACTAAATGTCCTTAAAATGTCTGAAGGTCAGATATCTCTCTAATTTTGATTTTTGTCCTTGTTCTTGCTATTAAAGTCCAGAATTATATTTGCTTCAACTCAATAATTATTGCTTTCCCTCTCTAAGGAGCTCTTAAAGCTCAAGGCCCTGGACCTAGTTTTTTATTAGGATTTAACAGAACAATAGCCATGGAGGTTTTTTTTTTGCATATCTTCAAGGACTTTAACTGTAAGGACGGAGAAAATCCCTCAGTATTTAATGAAATGCACATATTTAGAAAGGGCCAGGAGGGGAATATATCTTATACTAAACACAATTAATTGCTTAGTTCATCTTCAAAAGTTTGAATAAAATATCTCCATAATTTAACATTTATTTTCATTGGATGATGTAATAAATAATGTATTATGCATTATTAACTAGTTATTTTTTATCCAGATAAAAATGTGCAAGAACTAGAGAATAAGGTTTATCCATAAAGTTGACTATAGAAAAATAAAAATAATCTCCACATAGAAAAATGGCATACATAATTCAATTAATACTCTTAATAATATCGTCTAAGAAATATCAGGAGTTTTAATTGTTTTTTCTGAGCTTAAATATATAATATCAAATTTTATTTCTTTTTATGTCTTTTTGTAAATACCTTTCATGTATGACAAAAAGTTATATAATATCTTTCTTTATAAAAAATAATATCTAATACATTATGCAAAACACAGATATAATACCCTTATTAAACCAAACAAACTACAGTATTTGATATCCTTTCCTCTTACAGTCAACAACTCAGCCCAGTAATTTTTAAGGTATTACCTTTTATGTCCTAAGTGGAGAGTTCTAAGACTAGTGTATTTATTGCTATAGAGAAGAGCTATTATTGGCAGTATTTAGAATATTACAGGTTTTCCCTTCTGCAGATATGAAAACAATCACCTATAAAAGTTACTGGAAGAAAAGGAGCTCACTATAAATAATACAGTATAAATCAATATTTATCAGATATACTATATTTTTGTACACTTATAGGAGGAGATATGCGATTTAAAACTTTTGCCATCCTTGTTGATCTTACTTAGGCACTCTGTGGACACATGAAACAGAAACATGATTCCAAATAGCTAAACCGTACAAAAAACACCATTCCATTATTTAAACCCCATTTTCACCTATCCTCTCATGGCTAGAAAAGTACTTCCGTAGTTCCTCTGATTCTCCTTACACAAATAAATTACATGTGTATTTTTAAACTTCTCTTTTTTCACATAAAGAATGTTATACTGAAGATATTCTTTTACACATCACTTTTTTCACTGAAAAATGTATCTAGAAATCACTTGACTTTTCTTCATTAATGTATTTATTATTTTCTATGACTGCCATACCACTCTTTTGTGTGGATGTATCATAATTATTCAACTACCCTTGTATGTAAGGGCATATGGAATTAACTTGTTCCCAATGTTCTGAAACTACAAATAATACAGTAATGAATAAGTATGAATGCATTTACTTTTTCATGTTGAATAACTATAACAGTAAATTTCTATAAAGATGTTTATGGTCAAAGGTAAATGCACATGTAGTCTAATAAGATATTGCCAAATTCTCCTTATAAAGTTTATACCCACCTACATTTCTAATAGTAGTGAATGATACCACTTATCCCCAGATCTTTGCTAAGAGAGTATTTTGTTACACATATCAAATTTGCCAATCTTGTGAGAAATGTTATTTGAGTTACTTGAAATTTAAATTTCTTTTATTGTGATACTGAACATCTTTTTCATATGTTTAAGGGTCATTTTGTATCAACTCTGTGGTTAGCATCTTCATTTCTTTTCTGAATTTTGGTCTTTTTAAAAATAATTTAATTAATTATTTAAGTATATTAATAATTCTTTATGTATTATTAGTACTAGTCCTTTATATGTGATATTATCTTTCAAACGTAGTCTCAGTTTTCAAGTATTTATTCTATTTTTTATATTAACATACAAAAATTGATATTTTTTGGTATACAATTATTTGAATTTTAATATATGTGTAATTTATGTAACCACTATTGTAAAATACAACACTTTCATAAGCACCAAATCTCCCTTGTGCTGCCTCTATAGTCATAATGCCACATAAATGGAGTCATCAGCTTTGTAACTATTTGAAACTGGCTTCTATCACTCAGTATATTTTTAAAGATTTATCCAAATGATTTATGTATATTGAGATCATTTTTATTACAGATTAGTATGGGTGTACCATGGCTTATCAATTCAGGCACAGAAGAGCAACTCCTTTATTTGCAGATTTGGGTGATTATGAATAGGGCTGCTATAAACATTTGGGTAGAGGTGTTTGTGTGAACATAGGTTTTTTATTTTCCTAGGGCAAATATATAGGAGTGAAATTCCTGGGAAATACAATTAATATGTTTAACTATGTCAGAAACTGCCATATTACAGTCCAAAGTGGCTGTACTATTTTGCATAACCACCACCAACTTATGCAAATTCCAGTAGTTCTGCATTCTCACTCACTGCTGGTATTAACAATATTTTTCATTTTAACATTCTGATAAGTGTGGAATAGTATCTCATCATGGTTTCAATTTGTGTTTTTTTAATAGCTAAGGATGTTGAACTTGTTTCATATGCTTATAATTGCTTTTAGTATATCCTATTTGATAAAGTATATCAAGTTATTGATCTTTTTCTAAAGTGGATCATTTTCCTTCTATTAAATTTTGAGAGTTCTTTATATATTCTGGATAAAAGTCTTTTTCCAGATATGTTATCAGAAAATATTCCCTCCCAATTTGTGTCTTGATTTTAAAATTATTTTAGTACCTATTTTCTTTTACCTTTTTCCATGGCATTTCTTCGCATGTATTTTATTTTTATTAAGTAAAATTTATCAATCTTTTCTTTTATACATTTTTATTCATAATTAGAAAGCATTTCCATATATTACAACTAAGGAGGAATTCACCTACGTTTTCTTCTAAAACTTGCATTAAAAAAAAAGTGAGGTAGTTTTGATTTGCATTTCTCTAATAATTAGCGATATTAAGCATCTTTTCATGTTGACACTTGGCCATCTGTATGTCTTCTTTGGAGAAATGTCTGTTTTGATCTTCTGCCCATTTTTTGATTGGGTTGGTTTTTTTTGATATTGAGCTGCATGAGCTGTTTGTAATTTTGGAGACTAATCCCTTGTCGTATGCATCATTTGCAAATATTTTCTCCCATTCTGTGAGTTGTCTTTTCATTTTGTCTGGTTCACCTCACATCTCTCAGAATGGCCATCATCAAAAAATCTACAAACAATAAATGTTTGAGGGGGTGTGGAGAAAAGGGAACCCGCCTATACTGTTGGTGGGAATGTAAATTGATACAGCCACTATGGAGAACAGTATAGAGGTTCCTTAAGAAACTAAAAATAGAGCTACCATATGATCCAGCAATCCCCCTCCTGGACATGTTATCTGGAGAAAAACATGGTTCAAAAGGATACATGCACCACAATGTTCATTGCAATGTTGTTTCCAATAGCCAAGATATGGAAGCAACCTAAATGTCCATCAACAGAGGAATGGATAAAGAAGATGTGGTACATATATACAATGGAATATTACTCAGTCATTAAAAAGAATGAAGTAATGCCATTTGCAGCAACATGGATGGACCTGGAGATTATCATGTTAAGTGAAGTAAGTCAGACAGAGAAAGACAAATACCATATGATATTGCTTATATGAAGAATCTACAAAAAATGATACAAATGAACTTATTTAAAAAACAAAAACACTCATAGACTCAGAGAATTAACTTATGGTTACCAGGGAGAAGGGTTGGGGAGGGATAGATTGGGAGTTTGGGATTGACAGGTACACACTACTGAATTTAAAGTGCATAACCAACAAAGACTTACTGCATAACACAGGGAACTCTACTAAATATTATAATAACCTAAATGGAAAAGAATTAGAAAAATAATAGATAAATGTATATGTATATGTATAACTGAATCACTTTGCTGTACACCTGAAACTAACACAACATTGTTAATCAACTATGCTCTGATATAAAATAAAAATTTTAAAAATTGGGGTATAACTGATATATAACATCATACTAATTTCAGTTGTAAAATGTAATGATTCAATATTTGTATATACTGCAAAATAATCACCACAATAAGTCTAGTTACCATCCACCACCATATAAAGTTACAATTTGTTTTCTTGTGATGAGAACTTTTAAGATTTACTCTCTTGGCAACTTTCAAATATGCACTACAATATTATTGAGTATAGTCACCAAGCTGTACATTATGTCGCTATGACTTATTTATTTTATAACTGAAAGTTTGTCCCTCTTGAACCCCTTTTACTATTTCCCTACCCTCAATGTCCCTTCCCCCATAGAAATCACCATTCTGCCCTCTGTATCTATGAGTTTTGTTTTATTTGTTTATTTTGTTTTTAATTGTACATCTAAGTAAGATCATATGGTATTTGTCTTTCTCCATCTGACTTATTTCACTTAGCATAATGCCTTAAAGGTCCCTCCATGTTGTAGCAAATGGCAACATTTCATTCTTTTTTATGTCTGAGTAGTATATTTTTATATTTAGAGCCCTGAGCTCTTTGGTGTTTACCCTTGTATAATGGTGTGAGATTTGGATCTAATTTTATCTTTGCCAAATGGCTAAGCAGTTATCCCAATAACACTTACTAAAAAACTTACTGCTTCTCAAAAAGATTTGAGAAACCATCCTCATCACATACTAAAGTTTCATATTTTTTAGTGTAATTCTGGGTTTCTATTTCCCTTGTTTGCATGTCTATTCATGCATCAGAACCATACTTTTTTAATATGAAGGGTCTATATTTTAATCCCTTGTATGCTTATTCTCCTTCAACGATTTTCTTTTTTTTTAATTGCTTTTATGTCTACTTCTACATGATTCTTTTTCCAAGTATACTTTAGTGTCAATTTGTCTATGATATAAAAAAGCTTTTTGGTTCTTGGGTTATCAGTGTGTTTCTGTCTTTGTTTTCTTGCATCTCTTGCCAATTTTGCTTTATAAAGATTACTGTTGTGGTATTTGATGCGCAGTTGTTTTACATTTTCATTATGAATTTTGGCTTTAGCCATAAATGATGGCCTTATTTTTTGTTTAATGGTTTTAGCTCTGCATTCTACTTTGATATCAGTATATCTACACTTGCTTTACTATGGTTTCCCTTTGCCTGCTACACATCTATTTATTCAGTTTTATCTTTGGGGAAGCTTTTTTTAAAGTGTTGTTCTTCTAAGACATATAGTTGTTTCTTGTTTCGTGAATCAAACTGAAAATATTTTTAATAGGTGAATTAGCTTATTTCCATTTATTGATAAGTAATGTATTTGTCTCAACTGTCACATTGTTTTGATATAATTATTATATATTTTGTTATATTTTCTATTTATTTTTTCTATATAATGTTTTCCTTTGCTTTTTTTACTTACTAAATTCGTTTTGGCATTTAGCTGCGTTTGTACTTTTGTTCTATTGGTTACCCTTGCATGAACACATATTTAATGTTCTTATTTTTCTATTTTCTTATTTAACACTTTACTAATTTTTTGTTGGTTTATAATAGTATATTTAAATGGTATATCTAATACCAGTACGGCAATCATTAAGCATATGCTAATTTTATCACCCCCTATTTCCTTCCATTCTTTTGTTGCAGTATATTGTCAGATATACAACACGACATTCATCATATAAAATATTTTATTCCATCCTCATCTATGCATTCATTTTCATCTTAAATCTAGAATTAAATATATAAAATGTCCACTGTAACTACTTTTGTAGCAAATGTCTCCATTGTCTCTTGGCTGGATGAAGTTCATCTTCTAATAGGTTCCTCAGGAATGGCTCATGGGTGCACAACTCTCTAAGCTCTTGTGTATTTAATCCTTTTATGCAACATTGGTAGAAAAAACCTTGGCTGGTTATAAAATCCTTGGTTCACAATTATACTTCTTTAGTTTTTTGAAGATGTTGATCTCTTTCTCAAACTGCTCTTGCTGTCTATAAACACATGTGCTGGAACATGGCCAATAGCTTGATGGGACATCTTATTTAATTTCCACCTAAAGGAAAATTGAATTGAGGATGTTCTAAGTCTTCTATTTATGCTAAGAACATGGAT
This sequence comes from Mesoplodon bidens, assembly GCF_964165515.1. Classification (NCBI taxonomy): domain Eukaryota; kingdom Metazoa; phylum Chordata; class Mammalia; order Artiodactyla; family Ziphiidae; genus Mesoplodon; species Mesoplodon bidens. The sequence goes on from NC_138160.1 coordinate 69,229,689, forward strand.
ATTTATAGTTTTATTTGTCGTTTTTATTTTTCTTTCTATTTTGGGGGTGTAGGGAGGACAAGTTGCACGATTTATATTCACACCATCACTATTACCTCAATCATCTATTACTATTATAAGAAGACAAAGTATATAACTGGTATTATTTTAGTAACAAATATGGAGATAAATATAATCTAGGTCATTGTCAAATGAGCAGAGTATTTCTTACTGTGACTTGATGGAGATAGTAACATCACTGGTTGTTTCTTGCACTTATACAGCAATAAGGGCAATGCATGCCTGGTAGCTGGGCTTAATAAATGTGTACTGACTGAATAAATCCTATCTGTTGCTACATTTTTAGTCGAAGGCATAAACCTAGGGTTTATTCATGTGACAATAATTCAGAACACCAGAACTGATGCTTGGAAAATGTTCTTTTTCTTGGCTGTGTGCTGTCAGATATATGCCAAAAGCCTGACAGTCACTGAGAAAAGGGAAACATGCAAGTCAGTGGCTGATTCTGTTCCCAGTTTGTGCTATATAAGGGTCTTTTTTTTCCCCACAATGATGCATAAACCTTCATTATACAACTAAATGCTTTAAGGCAACATCCTTCAATTAGGACTATTCCGAATCCCAAATTACTGCAAGCAGTGGAAAGACCACACAGCAATTAAGGTAGAGGAATAACAAATTTCTATCATATTGCTCTTTCAAAGCCTTGTTACTCAGTAAAGAATGGTGTTCAGATGAGCAGCTTAGTAATACCTAAGGATTTATCAAAATCACAAAATTCAGGTTGCTTACCAGACCCACTGAATGAGAATCTGCATTTTACTAATACCCAAGGTAATTTATATGCTCATTGAAGTTTCAGAAGCACTACTTTATATGGATAGAAATTTTTTTTCTAATAAAAGAGAAAGAGGGAAAGAAAGAAATTAGGATTGTTTAAAACAGAACTGAATCTTGTCAAAGTATATTTAAACAACAGCAATCGAAATGATGACATGACCAAGGTAGAGCAATTCAGGCACTATTTGCATCCTCAAATGTCAGGAAGCTGAAAAAGAAACAAGTTTTTCCTATCTACATATTATTTCCTACCATCTATAATTATACATTCATTGAGACTCTTAGAAATCCATAGAAAACATGAGATTTTTACTTTGGACTTACAAATAGCAAGCAGTATGCACTTGAAACATTTACTTTTTGTCTCTGAGCATTAATTTTCTTATATGGGAAATAAAGTGGCTGACTAACACTTAGTGACACAATATGAACCTCGTCCTTCACATACGAAAAAGTACTGCCAATTCAGACCATATTAGAAATGATAAAATTCTTCCTTTCTTCCCTCATTCCTTCTTTGCATATCTATCAAAACAAATTCTCAAGGGTAGTGAACATCTAATTTATCTTTAAATCTTCAGAACCAAGCATAATAATGACTCACAGCACGTTCTCAAACGATGTTGGTTCATTGAACTGATATCAGGCAATCACTAATATTGGAGAATTTAGGCCTTTCTTATTCAGTAGATACCTGGTGGTCTCTTTATAGTGATAACTTTTTTCGAGGTGTTAATTCATCTCTGGATATTTACTAATAGTTTACAACAAGTGAAGATGTAAAAGAGATACATCGTTTTAGCTTAAAACTATTCATGCACAATTCATTCCATTAATTTTTGTTTTCTTTTAAAGAATCCTTCATTTTGTGCAAATGTACAACAAATGTCTTCAATGAAAAATATTTATAAAAGATGTGACTTTACTAAGTTGTTACTTGCCTATATTTAGACAGCACAAATACAGTTCCATTCCTAAATGATTTGCTAAGTCTTAACTAAAATAAAAATAAACATTACTTAAAGAAATCACTACATAAATAAAAACATAAATCTTTAAGATGCTAATTGTTGAACTCTATCCAAATATTTGCTAGTATAGATTGTTTTTGGAACCTAGATTCAGCTGTATGTAGAATGGTAAGTATCAATACCTTGGGACCTATAGTCACACTAAAGTGTTGAAGAGATATATTATGCATCCAGAAAGCAAACTACTTTAAATTTACATGTGTATGCATCTGTATTGATATTTCAGGGTTATATGGAAAATGCCTAACTTAATTCTAATATGTACACAGATACTAAGACATAGAGATTTAATATAATGAGTTGTAGAGTCATCAATTGCAATAACCTAGAACCACTAATTATTCTCTTGTGGTTGTAGGCTTGAGGTCCATCTGCTCCTTAACATTCTGAAAATAGGTAAAAATACAGAAGCACCTTAATTTAATCTTAAAAACATCAGATTTCATTTTTCAACATAAAAGTAGGACACTCAGAGTAAAGGATAAATTATTTGGAAATTTACAAATTATTTATTATTTGGAGAAAGAGAGGAAACTACTAAAATACACTTTTTCTCCAACTTTGCAGTCCACACCAGTATCTCAAGTAGTAGCACTGAATTTGATGATCCAAACAGACATAAGCAGAAATGTTAATGAGGCAAAAAGAAGAAAAACTGGATTCTTAAGTAATACTTGCAATGTATTTTTACAATATAACCAAAATCAGAGTTCAAAAATAATTCACATTTTAATTAAGTTCTTTAATATTTGCATGCAAGTCCAGTACAACTTGATCTTCAAAGACATACTGCATCAGTATTCTCTAAACATTACTGAGGAGAGGTTTAATAATTTTATGGTTATTATAAGGCTGGAAGTTATAGTTAATTACTTTTTCTCTCTTGCAAACTATTAATCGTCTTCATGAAAATAAATTGGCCCTTTTCCATATGCATGTATTATCACCAAGCCCAGCAATTTACTGATTACAAGGATAAAACTGAAAGGATAAGAACTGAAGCTCACATTAGAAATTCAAACGTCTCTCCTACCTCCACTTCCCACCCCTTTTTCTTGAATCTTGTACTAGGTAAAAAAGTTTAAACCTTTGGGGGATTTTTTGTTTTGTTCTGTTCTCACTGGTAACTGAAATCTCACAAATGGAGAAACTAATGATACCAGATTGAATGCTTATGTTTACGTAACACTTTATCTAATTTTTTTACTATAAATTTTAAATCATGGCAGAAAAATCTTTATGACTTCATCGAGATTGAAAATGAACTTGCTCTCAACTTTTCACCATAAATGCTATATTTTGGCTTCTTTTGACTGCTTTATTATTCCACTTTCTTTTGGCTAACTTAATATGTGTGCATGCATGCTGGTGCTTAAACAACAAAATAATCAAAAGATGAAGATCAAGACTGAGTTGCCTGAAACTACTGTGCATCTTAAGTTAGGAAGTCATGAACAAGCATCCCATCTCTAAATGTGTTGTGGGGTTCCTACTGAGAGCAAAGAAAAATATGCACCTTTGAAAAGGCAACTAAGAGTCTGGACACAGCTGGAACAACATGATTATTCTAATGAAAACCATGAAAAAAAGGAGATGAGAGAAAGAGAATATTTTTTGTTGTTCTTGTTTTCTTTAGTCAAAAAGAATATGGCTCATCCTGCAATGTATAAAGCAGCCCAGTTTTTTTTTAATATATTTTGAAAAATGTATGTCAATGTAATTGTTTTCCTCAGCAATCTATGGACTTTTATTCATTTTATTTATTCATTTATTTTTTAATGGAGTATAGTTGCCTTACAATGTTGTTAGTTTCTGCTATACAGCAAAGTGAATCAGGTGTATATATACATATATCCCCTCCTTTCTGGATTTCCTTCCCAATTAGGTCACCACAGAGCATTGAGTAGAGTTCCCTGTGCTATACAGTTGGTTCTCATTAGTTATCTATTTTATACATAGTACTGTATATATGTCAATCCCAGTCTCACAATCCATCCAACCCCCTCCTCCTGCCCTTGGTATCCATATGTTTGTTCTCTGTCTGTGTCTCTACTTCTGCTTTGCAAATAAGTTCATCTATACCACTTTTATAGATTCCAGATATACGTGTTAAGATAGGATATTTGTTATTCTCTTTCTGACTTACTTCACTCTGTATGACAGTCTGCAAATTCTTCAATATACATAAATCAATCAATGTGCTACACCATATTAACAAACTGAAGGGTAAAAACCATATATGATCTCAGTAGATGCAGAAAAAGCTTTTGACAAAATTCAACACTCATTTATGATAAAAACTCTCCAAAACGTGGGCACAGAGGGAACCTACCTCAACATAACAAAGGCCATATACGACAAACCCACAGCAAACATCATTCTCAATGGTGAAAAACTGAAAGCATTTCCTCTAAAGTCAGGAATAAGACAAGGATGTCCACTCTAGCCACTATTATTCAACATAGTTTTGTAAGTCCTAGCCACAGCACTCAGGGAAGAAAAAGAAATAAAAGGAACCAAAATTGGAAAAGAAGAAGTAAAACTGTCACTGGTTGCAGATGACATGATACTATACATAGAAAATCATAAGGATGTCACCAGAAAACTACTAGAGTTAATCAATAAATGTGGTATAAAGCTGCAGGAAGCAACATTAATGCACAGAAATCTCTTGCATTTCTATACACTAACACAAAAGATCAGAAAGCAAAATTAAGGCAACAACCCCATTTACCATTGCAACAAGAAGAATAAAATACCTAGGAATAAACCTACCTAAAGAAGCAAAAGACTTGTAGTCAGAAAACCATAATATAGTTATGAAAGAAATTGAAGTTGACATAAATAGATAGAAAGATATACCATGTTCTTGGAATGGAAGAATCAATAATGTGAAAAGGACTATACTAGCCAAAGCAACATACAGATTCAATGCAATCCCTATCAAATTGCCAATGGCATCTTTCACAGAATTAGAACAAAGAATTTTACAATTTTTATGGAGACACAAAGGACCCCAAATAGCCAAAGCAATCTTGAGAAAGAAAAACAGAGCTGGACGAATCAGGCTGCCTGACTTCAGACTATACTACAAAGCTATAGTAATCAAGACAGTATGGTACTGGTGCAAAAACAGAAATATAGATCAATGGAACAGGATACAAAGTCCAGAGATGAACCCACAGACCTACGGTTAATTAATCTATGACAAAGGAGGCAAGGATATACAACGGAGAAAAGACAGTCTCTTCAATAAGTGGAGCTGGGGAAACTGGACAGCTACATATAAAAGAATGAAATTAGAACACTCCCTAACACCATACACAAAAATAAGCTCAAAATGGATTAAAGACCTAAATGTAAGACCAGACATTATAAAACTCTCAGAGGAAAACATAGGCAGAACACTCTGACATAAATTGCAGCAAGATCTTTTTTGACCCACCTCCTAGAGTAATGGAAATATAAACAAAAATAAACAAACGGGACCTAATGAAATTTAAAAGCTTTTACACAGAAAAGGAAACCATAAACAAGATGAAAAGACAACCCTCAGAATGGGAGAAAATACTTGCAAACAAAGCAACTGACAAGGGATTAATATCCAAAATATACAAATTGCTCATGCAGCTCAATATCAAGAAACAAACAATCCAATCAAAAAATGGGTGGAAGAACTAAATAGAAATTTTTCCAAAGAACACATACAGATGGCCAACAAACACATGAAAAGATGCTTAACATCACTAATTATTAGAGAAATGCAAATCAAAACTACAGTGAGGTATCACCTCACACCGGTCAGAATGGCCCTCATCAAAAAATCTACGAACAATAAATGCTGGAGAGGGTGTGGAGAAAAGGGAACCCTCTTTCACTGTTGGTGGGAATGTAAATTGATACAGCCACTGTGGAGAACAGTATGGTGGTTCCTTAAAAAACTAAAAATACAATTACTGGTTTGCAAGGCAGAAATAGAGACACAGATGTAGAGAACAAACGTATGGACACCAAGGGGGGAGGGTGGGATGAACTGGGAGACTGGTATTGACATATATACACTAATATTTATAAAATATAAAATAGATAACTTATAAGAACCTGCTGTGTAAAAGAATAAATAAAATTAAATTAAATATAGAAATGTATAAAAAGTAATAAATGTATGTTATAATACACGAGATCCCAAAAGACTAAAAAAATTTTTAAAAAAAACTAAAACCACTAACAAACAAAAAAGAAACCAAAAAAAAGACCAACATCAGAATGAATCAAAACATAATAAAATTAATAATAATAATTATGTTTCCCTGGGCTCTCTGTTGTAAGTGTCCTTGCACACGCCGTGAGCCACAGCCCACCTCCGCCTACCTAAGAGGCTCTTCCCTGCCTCTGGCCTGGTCTCTGGACCTGCTGTGGGACCTGTGGGGACCACTCAGTCTCTGATCTGGCCCAATTCCTGTGTGTGCTGCCCCCAAATTCCATATCGGCCAGAGCTAGATCGTTTTCAGTTGTGGGAACACTCATTGTCTACTCAGATATTCCACAGACGCAGGGTCTATCAGGCTGATCACAGAGATTTAATCTGCAGCTTATACAGCTGATGGAAAGATTTTCAATCTTCTTCCTTAGTCACCCCATCCCTGGAGTTCAGTTTTGGTTTTATACCCACCTTTGTGTGTGGTCCACCCACAGGAGTCCGGTGCTGAGGTTGCCTTGGAGCCCTTGGGTCTGCCCCTGTGAGGACAAGGCGCAGAGATGGTATGACTACTTGGATCATGGGAGCCCTGGCAGCGCCAAATGTTCAGGGAAGTCGGTGGCCACAGATGCAAGAGATATGGGCCCTAGTGAAGGCCTTTTCTTCTGCTCAGCTTAAGGTACATGAGGGTCAGCCCTGGCCAGGGTTTATTTGGTACCTGGCAGGAGTTGTACGAGGGCCAGGCCTGAGAGGGCTTTTTTTTTTTTTTTTTTTTTTGCCCTGCAGCCAGCGTGTGAGGGCCAGCTCTGAGGAGACTTTTTTAATGCTCAGCAGCCAGCACACAAGAGCCAGTCCTGAGCAGGCTTCTTTTATTGTCGTCAGCAGACGCTGGCATGTGGGGAGAGAAAGGCTACAATAGTGGTTCCTCCCCCTACGTGTGACTCAGCAGTAGCGCCTGCTTCCATGGCAGTCCAGTCTTCCTCCATAGGCATTCCCTGCTGCAGATTTCCTCCCTCCCATCCCTTCAGTTCGTCTCCCCACAGCCAACAGCAGTTCTCGCTCTGGGCCTGTTCTCCAATCTCCATGAACCAGTTCCCAGCACCCTTGCATACCTGTGAACAAACGTCCCAGTCCAGGGCATGTAGGGCCAAGGTACGGACCGTCTCTGTATTTCTCACTGTCTTGTCTGCCAGAGATCAGCCACTTCACCCTCTTCCAACAGCCTCAAATGCTTCCCTTCTGTCCCAATTAATTTCCCCAGTGGAGAGGGGATTTCCCCATTGGGGAGGGGGCTTCCCTGAATTCAGGAATCTCTCCTCTGCTTCAGCTTCCCTGCCCTGGGGAGCAGGTCCCACCCCAATTCCTCTCCTCCTCTTTCTCTCTGCTTTTTTTCCATCCTACCCAGTTATACTGGGATCTTTATATACTTTCCGTTGTCCAAGATCTTATGCTAGTGTTCAGCCTGTGTTCTGTGAGAATTGTTGCATCTACAGATGCATTCCTGATGCATTCGTGGAGAGACATGTGCTCCACTTCCGCCAACTCCTCCACCACCTCGAATCTCAGTTTCATAGTCTTTTAGTAATAATTTTCCTTCAGCCAAAATCTAGCCTTAACACTAAGGTTATGCCAGTAACCCTGAAGGAAGAGGCTACAAAATTCTTGAACTTCTTTCAAGCCATCTCTAACAAAATGAATTAAAACTGAGCTGCATTAGGTCCATCCACGTCTCTGCAAATGTCAAAATTCCATTCCCTTTTATGGCTGAGCAGTATTCCACTGTATATACGTACCACATCTACTTTATCCATTCCTATGTTGATGGACATTTAGGTTGCTTCCATGTCCTGGCTACTGTAAACAGTGCTGCAATGAATATTGGGGTGTATGTATCTTTTTGAATTATGGTTTTCTCCAGGTATACGCCCAGGAGTGGGATTCCTGGGTCATATGGTAATTCTGATTTTAGTTTTTTAAGGAAACTCCATACTGCTCTCCATAGTGACTGTATCAATTTACACCCCTACCAACAGTGCAAGAGGGTTCCCTTTTCTCCACACCTTCTCCAGCATTTGTTGTTTGTAGATTTTCTGATGATGCCCATTCTAAATGGTGTGAGGTGATACCTCATTGTAGTTTTGATTTGCATTCTCTAATAATTAGTGATGTTGAGCAGCTTTTCATGTGCCTCTTGGCCATCTGTATGTCTTCTTTAGAGAAATGTCTATTTAGGTCTTCAGTCCATTTTCTGATTGGGTTGTTTGTTTTTTTAATATTGAGATGCATGAACTGTTTAAGTATTTTGAAGGTTACTCCTTTGTCTGTTGATTCATTTGCAAATATTTTCTCCCATTATCAGGGTTGTCTTTTCATCTTGTTTACAGTTTTCTTTCCTGTGCAAAAGCTTTTAACTTTCATTTGGTCCCATTTGCTTATTTTTGTTTTTATTTCCAGTACTTGAGGAGTTGAGTCAAAAAAGATCATGCTGTGACTTATGTCAAAGAGTGTTCTATGTTTTCCTCTAAGAGTTTTATAGTGTCTGGTCTTACATTTAGGAATTGAATCCATTTTGAGTTTATTTTTGTGTATGGTGTTAGGGAGTGTTCTAATTTCATTCTTTTACATGTAACTGTCCAGTTTTCCCAGCACCACTTATAGAAGAGGCTGTCTTTTTTCTCCATTGTATACTGTTGCCTCCTTTGTTATAGATTAGGTGACCATAGGTGCACGGGTTTATCTCTGGACTTTGTATCCTGTTCCATTGATCTATCTTTCTGTTTTTGTGCCTGTACCATACTGTCTTGATTACTGTAGCTTTGTAGTATAGTCTGAAGTCAGGGAGTCTGATTACTCCAGCTCCCTTTTTTTCCCTCAAGATTGCTTTGCATATTCAGTCTTTTATGTCTCCATACAAATTTTAAGATATTTTGTTCTAGTTCTGTAAACAATGCTTTTGGTAATTTGAAAGGGATTGCACTGAATCTATAGATTGCTTTGGGTAGTATAGTCATTTTCACAAAATTGATTCTTCCAGTCCAAGTCCAAGAACATGGTATATCTTTCCATCTGTTTGTGTCAACTTTGATTTATTTCATCTGTGTCTTATAGTTTTCTGAGTACAGGTCTTTTAACTCCGTAGGTAGATTTATTCCTAGGTATTTTATTCTTTTTGTTACAAAGGTGAATGGGATTGTGTTCTTAATTTCTTTTTCTGACATTCTGTTGTTAGTGTATAGGAATGCAATAGATTTCTGTGTATTTATTTTGTATCCTGCTACTTTCCCCAATTCATTGATACGCTCTAGTAGTTTTCTGGTGGCATATTTAGGATTATTATGTGTAGTATCATGTCATCTGTAAACAGTGACTGTTTAACTTCTTCTTTTCCAATTTGGACTCAATTTATTTCTTTTTCTTCTCTGATTGTCACAGCTAGAACTTCCAAAACCACGCTGAATATGAGTGGTGAGAGTGGACACCTTGTCTTCTTCCTGACTTTAGAGGAAATGCTTTCAGTTTTTCACCATTGCGAATGATGTTTGCTGTTGTATATGGTCTTTATTATGTTGAGGTAGGTTCCCTCTATGCCCACTTTCTGGAGAGTTTTTATCATAAATGGGGGTTGAATTTTGTCAAAAGCTTTTCTGCATCTATTGAGATGATCATATGGTTTTTACCCTTCAGTTTGTTAATATGGTGTATCACATTGATTGCTTTGTGTATATGGAAGAATCCTTGCATTCCTGGGATAAACCCCACTTGATCATGGTGTAAGATCCTTTTAATGTGTTGTAGGATTCTGTTTGCTAGTATTTTCTTGAGTATATCTGCATGTATATTCATCAGTGATATTGGTCTGTAATTTTCTTTTTCTATAGTATCCTTGTCTGGTTTTGGTATCAGGGTCATGCTGGCCTCACAGGATGAGTTTGGGAGTGTTCCATCCTCTGCAATTTTTGGAAGAGTTTGAGAAGGATAGGTGTTAACTCTTCTCAAAATGTTTGATAG